>NC_052148.1:246311991-248711991 GCF_902713615.1 Scyliorhinus canicula | reverse complement strand
ATGAAGATAGATCCCAGGAAGCGCTCTGAGACCAGAAAAATGGACCTCCTGACAAAGAAGAGGATCTCCAGGAACTTTCTGAAGGTATTAAAATGGATCCCCTCCAGTACATTGGAAGGTCCACCTGCAGATGATCTCCCGACCCACTGCTGGGGTGTTCTGGAGATAAGGGTTGCTGCATCCTCCACCCTGAGCTCTGTACGCAGCCTCAGACATTGTCCAGATCAGTCTCGACATCTTCCTGTCATGATGTTCCAAATGTACTTTGCGCTGCCATATTTTCCCATGAGCTTCGTGGAGAATCTGGCGCAGGTGATCAGACTTCCATTTGCATTCCAGTAACGGGATGCAAATTAGTTTCACCGTGGCCTGCAGCAGGTTTCCGAATCCGCCATGGCGTGCGCTGGTAGCAAATTCCACTGTAGACCGATTTCTGTGCCTCCAACCTGACCCTCCCCCATGACAACCATTGAATCCATAGAATCATAGAATCTACAGTGCAGAAGGAGGCCATCTGGCCATCGGGTCTGCACTGGCCCTTGGAAAGAGCACATTACTCAAGCCCATATCTCCACCCTATCCCCGTAACCCAGGTACCCCACTTAACCTTTTTTTTTTAACACTAAGGGCAATTTAGCATGGCCAATCCACCTAACTCGCACATATTTGGACTGTGGGAGGAAACCAGAGCACTGGGAGGAAACCCACGCAGACACGGGGAGGACGTGCAGACTCCGCACAGACAGTGACCCAAGCCAGGAATCAAAGCTGGGACCCTGGAGCAATTGTGCTAACCACTGTGCTACCGTGCTGCCCACAAGGTAGGACTCCGCCGACAAGGACTTGTAAAAATTCCACCCTACATCCTCAATCAATCCAACCTTCAGTGACCCTCAGCCATTCCATATTATTTTTCAAAATCTTTATCTCACTACAACAAAAACTCTTTTTATTACTTTCCTTCACTTTAACTTGCCATGTTCAAATCAAAGTTATTCTTTTCTGTCCTATCGTCTTTTTTACAATGCTGGCACATATTTTTCCACTGAATAGTCTTAATCCCATTATAATTTTCATGGTCTAACTCGTTTCCCATACTTTTTGAGCTCTTTGGATGTCCTGTCTGATATTCCTGATCATTGAAAGATCAAGTGCAATAATTTGAGATGGTTCCCTTTCACCTCTAGCAGGAGACTGATGGGATTGAAAATCTTGGGTTGACAATGCTGAGTGTGGCAGCACGAGGTAATAATAATAATAATAATAATCACTAATTGTCACAAGTAGGCTTCAATGAAGTTACTGTGAAAAGCCCCTGGTCGCCACATTCCGGTGCCAGTTCAGGGAGGCCGGTACGGGAATTGAACCCGCGCTGCTGCCTTGTTCTGCATTCCAAGCCAGCTGTTTAGCCCAAATGTGGCATTGAAGCTATTGACACTAATGGCAGCTCTCTTCTCTGTGTGGTATTATTATACATGCCAGTAAAGTAAGGGTTAACAAAATGTACGCAGAGAGCTACCAGAGGGAGCTAGTCTCAGAAGTATATAAGGGATGATGCAGAGCCTTGTGCGACAAAAGGTTGGAGTAAGTGTTCGGAGCAGGAGCTGACCAGCAGGACTGAAGATAGTGAGAGAGGAAGAGAGTCGTTTATTATGTTAGTGAGTTAGATGTAGTTGAGTGTCGTGAATATAGTTTATGTGTGATCAATCAACTGTTTCTTTCTCAAGGATAAGTGTCGAATCCAGTTAGTTGTGTTCAATAAAACAGTTTTGTTGGTTTATAAGACTCATTTTTCTCTGATCAATACTACATATCGAAGCTATCTGGATCGAGTAAGGCAGAGAACAGCACACTCTGTATTGCTCGGAAATGAATGAATGAAAGTTAAAGGGGTGAATCCCATAGTGTCACGCTGGTGGGAGCCTACACTGCCAGCAACTTCGTTTTTTAAAGATCGGGGTGCTGATTTTAAAGACCACCCGATGTACAAAAATGCCTCCCACACTATACCCCCCACCACATGATGCCCCCCTCCTCCGAGCAATGCCTCACGGCACGACCCCCTTTACATGGCAGTGCTTGGGAACCGCCAAGGCACTGTCTGGTCTTGATCTTCCCGCCTGTGAGTGATGCACTCGCCTGACCTCCTCTGGGAGGACTGCCCGCCCGGTGTAAACCATTGGAAACCAGTCATAATTCACACCGGTGTTTCCCAAGTCTGATGTGAATGGAGTATCCAACAGGGGCCGGGGGGGGGGGGGGGGGGGGGGGGGGGGGTGTGATCAGGCACAGAGCTCTGATAACGTGCTTGTCGATGGGATTTCCAATTGTAACCACCCAATGCTGCCGTGAAATTCGCTAGCGGAGTTGCGCTGTCAGTGGGAAAAGTGAATTGCAATGACAGGAGAATTCGGCTGATGTCTTGCTTGATGCCATGGAATGGTTTCTATTGATATACCCTTTTTATGTGATTGAGAAGGAAAAGAAAATGAGCAAAATGTTTGGCGGAAGGTAATTTAACACCAACGTGAGATCCATGTTGGCCAATAAGAAAGGGGCACTTCATAAGGAATAGAATAAAAGGGACCCCAGGTTTAAGTAACTGAAATAAAAGAGAAAATATTGGAAACATCCAGCCATCTGTGGAGAGGCTAGAGGAGTGGAAGCTTTGGGTGTGAATCTCTCGTCAAAACACGTTTTGAAAAGCTGACATGTGAATTACTAAAACTGCAACAACAGTAACTTCCACTCAATTAACACATTTTACATAGAAATATGTTCCAAGTTGCTTCGCAGGTGCTTAATCTTATGAATTTATAGAAACCAGGAGACATGACAGGAGCCGTGATGGCTTAGGCAATTGAGAGGGCAGAATTCCAGAGAGAGGAGATACCATGTTAAAGAATAAAATAAAGTTTCTTATGAGGAGAGGCCTGTATTCATTGGAATTGTGGGAAATGAGAGGCAAACTTATTGAGATATGTAGTATTCTCAGGGGGCTTGACATGGTAGATGTTGAGAGGTTGTTTCCCCTTGTGGGAGAGTCTAGGACCAGAGGGAACAATCTCAGAGTTAGGGGTCATTCATTTACGACAGAGATGGGAAAGAATTTCTTCTCTCAGAGGATCGTGAATCTGTGGAATTCTTTATCGCAGAAGGCAGCCCAGATGGGCCGTTAAATATGTACAAAGCTGAGACAGACAGATTTTTTCATCTGGGTTATGGGGATTAAGCTTGAACGTGGAGTTGAGGATTATGTCATGTGAGAGTGCCTTTAAGAAATGGGTATTTATAAATGGTTGTGTAGATAAGTATCTGTAGTGAGAATACCTTTAGGAAATGGGTGTTTATTACTGCAGTGATGTCAGAGAGTGGGTGGAGCTGGGCTGTCAGCTTTTTACTTTTGTTTTAGGCTGTTTGCTGCAGGGTGTGTTTTAGTTTTGTTTTCAGAGCTGGATAGCTGCAGTCACAACCAGAAGGTGTATTGGAGTCTCTCTCTCTGTAATCTAACAACTGTAAATTAATCCTGGTGATTTAAAACTAATACCAATAGTGACTTTAACCTGATGCGCTTCTCGTAAAAGGTCTTATGGATGTTAATAGGAAAGCTTAAAGGATTACTTAGTGGTGTATTCTTAGGGGTTGCATTTGAATTAATGGTTGCTAAGATGTTCACTCTATGTTTTAAAAAGGTTAACTTGAGTTCATAGAATAAACATTGTTTTTCTTTAAAAAATACTTTTCCATTTCTGCTATACCACACCTGTAGAGTGGGCCCTGTGCTCCCCGTACCACAATCTAGTAAAAGTTGTGGGTCAGGTGAACTCCATGATACATTTTGGGGTTCTCTACACCCGGGCCCATAACAATTATCACATCAGATCAATCATGATCTCATTGAATGGATGGGCCAAATGGCCTACATCTGCCCCATTGCCTTCTGCTCTTAATAGTGGGATGAAGAGAGAGGTCTGAAAAAGCCAAGAGAAGTGGGTAGAGGTGCAGGGGCAAAGGCATATAGTTGGTGTATGGAGTGGCAGCCAAAGTGTACATGTGAGTAAATCGAGGCAACTGGGATCGTCTCGACACGGCAGGGATTAGAAGAGGAATTCCTGCCTCGATGAGATGGATTAAAAATAATTGTGCTTGGTATTTTCATGTTGTAATAAATGTTACAGTAAAATGTTACAATGTCTAATTAATCAACTGTCAGCCCAGAGCTGCCAAATATTATTGGATCAAAACCCGCCAAATGCTGAAATTCTCCACAAATCAAATCTCACAAATTCAGCAGTAGTTGGCCGTAATCTGATCTGAGGATCCAGTTGCCATTTATACATTGTTTAGGCCTTGGTTTCACAGATAAAGTTACTCTTGTTGACACACGCCTTGTCATCATTCACAGTTATCCATGACTCTAAATTATTAATCACTATTAGATAGTATAAAGCAATAAAGAAGCTCAGACTGGATTATTTATGCTTTACGCAATTTTTCATAACCGTGTCTGTGAGTCATGCCCTTCGCTCGTACAGTCAGTGCTTTGAGACGGCTGCCAACTCGTCCCTGCTTGGTGACAGAAATCAGTGTCAGCTCCATCCCTCAGTGCAACTCTTGATTCCACCTCGGTGGGAAACTCCCGCAGCAGGCCGGATGGCCCGACACTGGCACCAAGAGCGGCGCGAACCAATCTGGCGTCGGGCTGACCAGAAGGTGCGGTATCCTCCGCACTTCCGGGGGCTAGGCCGGTGCCAGAGGGGTTGGTGCCATGCCAGCCGGTGCCGAAGGGACTGCGCAAGTTAGCGCATACGCAGAACCGCCGGCGTGGTTCCGCGCATGCACAGACGGTCCGGCGTGATCCTGCCCATGCGCAAGGGGGTTCTTCTCTGCGCCGGTCATGGCGGAGCTGTACAGAGGTCGGCGTGGAAGGAAAGAGTGCCCCCATGGCACAGGCCCGCCTGCAGATCAGTGGGGCCCGATCGCAGGCCAGGTCATCGTGGGGGCCCCGGGGGCCGGATCCCCCCCAAGCATTCACCTAGCCGGCCGACAAGCCAGGTCTTGCCATGATAGACCATGTCCATTTCACACCGGCAGGACTGGCCAGAAAACGATTGCCGCTCGGACCATCGGGGCCCGGAGAATTGCCGGGGAGGGGGGGGGGGGTCGCTGCCAACGGCCCCCGATCAGCACAGTGTAAACCCTGCCCACGCCCAAAAACCGGCGCCGGAGAATAAGGCAGCCAGCGTCGGAGCGGCGCCCCCCGGGATTCTCCGACCCGGCGGGGGGGTCCGGAGAACCACGCCCGAGAGCTTTGCTCCCTGCTCCTGACCAATGTGGCTGTGGCTGGAAGCCCTTGAAGTAGCTTTACAAGCTGAGCAATCCTCACTTGCGGCTTAACTCCATTCTCAGGAACACAGCATTAGCGTCAGGTAGAGGCAGGGTGGCATTAATGTCACGTAAGCTGAATTCCGAGTAAAACCCTACAGGAACCACTGAACGTAAGTGAGACATTTCCCAAATGCTAGCTGTCCGAACAGAGAGCGAATACTATGATCAGTATGATGATTAATCAAATCAATCCCTATTGTTGCTGCGCATGTCATGATTGGGAATTGGGAATGTCATGATTGGGATGCCATGACGAGGAAGCGAGGGAAACGCAGCGGTCTGCAGGTTAGACTGAAGCAACGCGGTTTCAAGACCCCTCTCCCCAGCATACTCCTGGCAAACGTGCAAGCGATTGAAAACAAGCTGGATGAACTTAATGCCAGACTTGCCTCTCAGAGGGAAGTAAGAGACTGCTGTGTGCTCTGTTTTACAGAGACATGGCTCACCCCCGCCTTACCGGACTGAGCCATTTACCCTGAAGGCTTCTCTATTCACCGGGCGGACTGCACGGCATCTTCAGGCAAAGTGAAGGGTGAAGGGGTTTGCCTCCTCATCAACTCCTCCTGGTGCTTGGATGTGGCGACCCTGGCGACCTACTGCTCCCCAGACCTAGAATACTTGACCGTAAAGTGCCGCCCATACTACCTTACACATGAGTTCACTTCAGCCATTATCACAGTGGTCTACATCCCACCCCAGGCAGAAGTGAGGAAGGCGCTGGATGAACTGTACAGAGTCATAAACAACTACGAAACAGAACACACAGAGGCCTTGTTCACCATGGCCGGAGACTTCAACAAGGCCAACCTCAAGAGTGTACGGCCAAAATTCCACCAGCACATCACCTGTCCCACCAGGGGCGACAACACTCTTGACCACTGCTACTCAAAAATCAAGGGTGCCTACCGTTCCATGCCCCGACCGCATTTTGGGAAATCAGACCATAAGACTGTGCTCCTTCTCCTGGCTTACAAGCAGAAACTCAAGCGGGAGAATCCAGCTAAGATGGTTGTGTAGTGCTGGTCCGAGGAGACAGAAGAGCTCTTATGTGACTGCTTAGAGATAGTGGACCGGTCCATATTTAAGAACTCCGTGACTAACTTAAATGAGTATGCCACCACCGTCACAGACTTCATCAGCAAATGTGTGGACGACTGCGTGCCAAAGAAAGCAGTACGTACGTTCCCCAACCGGAAACCATGGCTCAACCGTGAGATTGACTCCCTACTGAAGGACACTCCTGAGGCGTTCAAGGCAGAAGACCCTATCCTATACAAGAAATCCAGGTACGACTTCCGCAAAGCCATCCGAGATGCCAAGAGAGAATATCAAAGTAAGCTAGAGTCACAGACTCCCGGCGTTTGTGGCAAGGATAAACAACATAACGGACTACAAAGCAAAGCCGAGCAGTATCTCTGACAGCAGCGCACCCCTCCCCGATGAACTTAATGCATTCTATGCTCGGTTCGTGCAGGTAACCAACAATCCGCTGTCGAGTGCCCCAGTAGCCCATAATTCACCCATACCCACCATCACAGCTTCCGAAGTCAGATCGACCTTTCTGAAAGTGAACCCACGGAAGGCGACGGGCCCGGATGGGATCCCTGGTCGTGCACTCAGAGCCTGCGCAGACCAGCTGGCAGAGGTATTCACAGACATCTTTAACCTATCCCTACTCCACTCTGAGGTCCCCAGCTGCTTCAAGAAGGCCACCATCATACCGGTACCAAAGAAGAACCAGGCAACGTGCCTCAATGACTATCTCCCGGTGGCCCTGACGACAGTTGTAATGAAGAGCTTCGAGAGGCTGATCATGAAGCGCATCACCTCCATACTCCCGGAACGCCTTGACCCACTTCAATTTGCATACCGTCGCAACCGGTCCACATCAGACGCCATTTCCCTGGCCCTACACTCATCGCTAGAGCATCTCGAAAACAAGGACTCCTACATCAGACTCCTATTTATTGACTACAACTCCGCCTTCAACACCATAATCCCAGCCAAGCTCATATCAAAGCTCCAAAACCTAGGACTTGGCTCTCCAATCTGCAACTGGGTCCTTGATTTTCTGACCAACAGACCGCAATCAGTAAGAATGAACAACAACACCTCCTCCACAATAGTCCTCAGTACCGGTGCCCCGCAAGGCTGCGTACTTAGCCCCCTACTCTACTCCCTGTACACACACGACTGCATGGCAAAACTTGGTTCCAACTCCATCTACAAGTTTGCTGATGATACGACCATAGTGGGCCGGATCTCGAATAAAGACGAGTCAGAATACAGGAGGGAGATAGAGAACCTAGTGGAGTGGTGTAACGACAACAATCTCTCCCTCAATGCCAGCAAAACTAAAGAGCTGGTCATCGACTTCAGGAAGCAAAGTACTGTACACACCCCTGTCAGCATCAACGGGGCTGAGGTGGAGATGGTTAGCAGTTTCAAATTCCTAGGGGTGCACATCACCAAAAATCTGTCCTGGTCCACTCACGTCAACACTATCACCAAGAAAGCACAACAGCACCTATACTTCCTCAGAAAACTAAGGAAATTCGGCATGTCCACATTAACCCTTACCAACTTTTACAGATGCACTATAGAAAGCATCCTATCGGGCTGCATCACAGCCTGGTATGGCAACTGCTCGGCCCAGGATCGCAAGGAACTTCAGAGAGTCATGAGTACCGCCCAGTCCATCACACGAACCTGCCTCCCATCCATGGACTCCATCTACACCTCCCGCTGCCGGGGGAAAGTGGGCAGCATAATCAAGGATCCCTCCCACCCGGCTTACTCACTTTTCCAACTTCTTCCATCGGGCAGGAGGTACAGAAGTCTGAGAACACACATGAACAAACTCAAAAACAGCTTCTTCCCCACTGTCACCAGACTCCTAAATGACCCTCTTATGGACTGATCTCATTAACACTACACCCTGTATGCTTCATCTGATGCCAGTGCTTATGTAGTTACATTGTATATCTTGTGTTGCCTTATTATGTATTTTCTTGAATTTTGTTTAATTCCCTTTTCTTCAATGTACTGAATGATCTGTTGAGCTGCTTGCATAAAAATACTTTTCACTGTACCTCGGTACATGCGACAATAAACAAATCCAATCCAATCCAATTGTATTTGGGGATGGAAGCAGAGAGAACATTCAACTGGCAAGGGGAGGGCGATCTTATGCATTAGGAGAAGGAGTAGGCCATTCAGCACCATCGAGCCTGCTCCGCCATTCAATAAATTCGGTTCCCGGCTGGGTCACTGTCTGTGCGGAGTCTGCACGTCCTCCCCTTGTGTGCGTGGGTTTCCTCCGGGTGCTCCGGTTTCCTCCCACAGTCCAAAGATGAGCGGGTTAGGTGGATTGGCCATGCTAAATTGCCCGTAGTGTCCTTAAAAGTAAGTTTAAGTGGGGGGGGGGGGTTGTTGGGTTACGGGTATAGGGTGGATACGTGGGTTTGAGTAGGGTGATCATTGCTCGGCACAACATCGAGGGCCGAAGGGCCTGTTCTGTGCTGTACTGTTCTATGTTCTAAATTAATCTTATGGTCTGAACTCAACTTTCCAGCCTGACCACTACACCCTCTCACACGCTCCACCTCGCCCCATTACCCTCAACAATCATCTGCCTATCTCAGCCTTGAATACATTGAGTGACACAGCCTACAGCCTCCACTGCTTTCTGTGAAAGAGAATGCCCACATAATTTTGGTGGGAGAGTTTGAGGAGCTGGGATTGATTGTTTGGGTTGGGGGGGGGGGGGGGGGGAAGAGGCGCAGGAAAGGGTTGAGAAGTCACAAAGTGCGAGCTTTAATTGAAGGGCTAAGGGAATCAGAATGTTTGATCGAGCAGAGGAAAATCTGGTGTAATTTAGGGGAGATTCTGACTGAATTGGGAAGGAAAGAAATGGTGGAGAGCTCGCCCCACCAGCAATTTAGGTTGTGAAAAGATTGGGGCATTATTTTTAAAGGGCGTCCTGATTTTAAAAGTTAAAAATAGAACCCGCCGCCTCAGAGACATGGAACCCCCACCCATCTCACATGGCCCCCCCCCCCCCCCATAGACATGGAACCCCCCCTTCACTCACAGAGCCCAGCTTTCACAGAACCCCTCCCTCAGGGAACACCCACCCACACAACACCCCCATAACTAAACGCCCTCCCAGCACTGCCCCCCCGGCATGCCCAGGCAATTCGACCTGGAACATTAACTCCAGAAGCAGCCCCAGGCATTGTCAAGGTTCAGTCTGCACACATTCAAGGGATTGTGATGTAGCCGGTTGGGCCTTCATCTGCAAAGCATTAATGAGATGCAAATTAGGTCCAAGCCGACCTCTGGTGGGTTTTCTGACCCACCAACAGACGATGGCGCTATAAAATCATGCCGGCATGAAAACAATTTCTGGTCTCCTGCCAGATCCTCCCCCCATGCCCACCATCGAACCAGCCAGCGGGGGGCTGAGGAGAATTCCACCCTCAATTGTCAACCTAATATATTTTTGCACAAATCCCACCCAAATTGCTTACAGATGCCAACTATCATTTAACCTAATCTAACCTTCTCACTCTTTCTTTCTCATCAACCCATTCCAGAAGATGACTTTGGTTCATTATATAATCCACATTCTCAGTACTAGGTCACATATCTGCTTTAAATAAATGTCCACTGTTAATGTCACAACACACTGTGATTTATTGTGCAGCTGAAACAATACATAAATGAAGACAAAATCTACCATCATCTGAAATAAGTAATGTACAGTGAGATGCAATAAGTTTTTAAATAAATCTTCAAGGATGGGTAAGTTCAAACATCTAATTTCAAGCCAGTTCATTTTTCTCAACACATCTCATTAGGTTTTGTAAGATGGAAGGAAAACCGCTGTGTGCCTTAAGAAGCTGCAGATGCAAATTGTTCGGGCATCAATTCAACAACTATCGAAGAAAAGGCTTGAAACGCTTTGCGGTGGGATTTTCTGGCCCCTCTGCGGTGTGTTTTCCGGCGGTGGAAGGCGGTTCGCCATTGGCAGCCAGCGGGGTTTTCCGGTCCCACCGATGTCTACGGCATTTTGCCTGGCTCACCCATCCCACTGCTGGGGTGTCAGCTTTGGCAGGGCCAGCATGAAGATCAGGGTAAACCACCCTTGAGTTGCTTGCCCCAGCAGAGGCATATTGATCATTCAATGGTCATGTGGGTGCAGTGAGAGATATAAAGGGCAGAATTATGGAATCCAGAGCTGTACTTGGAATGAATATTTTTGTCCTGGAGAAGCTCGGCACGGCTCCAGAAAACATCTGAGCCACGAATGAGAAACCAACAAAGATCACCGATCATAGGGACTGACAGAATCCAACTCTTGAAAAGTGACCGCACTGCCTTGGCCATAACCTTTCTAAGCATACATGAAGCCAGGTATGCTCCTGAGCTATGTAGACCAGTATAGTGCCAGCTCATTCCTCATATATGATGAGTTAGCTCATTTATTTTGCAGCAATAGGGACCAGGAAATATTTTGGGTCGGAATTCAGCATTTTGGAGCTTTTGAGTGGGCACAACCTTCAATTCTCTAGCAAGAATAAGCACAACTGTAAAGCAACACACTGCTTAATATCACGTGAAATATATCAATGAAATAAACATATTTTTCTTTAAAGAAAAGGTAAAGCAGAAAAAGAAAGCTTATGACGATCACAAAAGGTTTAATCCTGTAGAAAGCCAAAAGGAGTATAGAAAGTACAGGGATGAAGTAAAAATAGAAATTAGAAAAGCAAAGAGAGGATACAAAAAATTATTGGCAAGGAAAATCAAAGAATATCTTAAGATGCTTTAACAATACATTAAGAGCAAATGAATAACTAGAACAAGGGCGGGCATATCAGAGATGCACGTGGTAACTTGTGAGTTGATCCAGAAAATGTGGGCAGGGTTCTCAATGAGTACTTTGTCTCTGCCTTCACCAAGAAGAGAGATGATGCAGACATTCGAGTTAAAGAGGAGGAGTGTGCAATATTAGATATCGTAAGCAAGTTGAGAGAGGAAATACTGAAAGGACTGGCATCCTTGAAGGTGGATAAGTCACCAGGGCCAGATGGGTTGTATCCCAGACTGTTGAAGGAAGCCGGGAGGGAAATGATGGAGGCTCTGAGGTTCATTTCCAATCCTCACTGGATACAGGCGAGATGCCAGAGGATTGGAGGTCTTAGAATGTTGTTTGACTATTTAAAAAGGATGTGAGGGAAAGGTCAGAAAACTAAGGGCTGGTCAGTCAAACTTCGGGGGTGGGCAAATTATTGGAGCGAATTCTGAGAGACAGGATACACTGTCACTTAGAAAGTCATGGATTAATCATGGATGGTCAAGATGCTTTTGTCAGGGGAAGATTGTAACTTACAAACTTTTTTTAAAATTTAGAGTACCCGATTCCTTTTTTCTAATTAGGGAGCAATTTCGCATGGCCAGTCCACCTACCCTGCACATCTTTCTGGGTTGTGGGGTGAGACCCACGCAGACATGGGGAGAATGTGCAAACTCCACATGGACAGTGGCTGGGGCCGAGATTGAACCCAGTTCCTCAGTGGCATGAGACAGAAATGCTAACCATTGCCCCACCGAGCCACCCTTGTCTCACACTTTCAATAAAATTTTTTGAGACATTAGCATGGAGGATTGGTGAGAGTAGTGCGATGGAAGGGAATGGGTGACCACCAGGCAGATCAAGAGAGCAAGGCAGGCAGCGCAGGAATCTCCTGCCATTCACTTTCAAAACAGATATACCGTTTTGGGTACTGTTGAGGGGAATGATCTCTCAGTGGAAAGCAGCAACAACCAAATTTGTTGCACTACGGTTGGTTCTGTTGCAGAGAGGAGCAGTAAAAAGTGTGGCAGTGCAATACTTATTGGGGATTCAATTATAAGGGGAATAAAATGGTGTTTCTGTGGCCACAAACGAGACTCCAGGATGGTATGCTGCCTCCCTGGTGCTGGGGTCAAGGATGTCTTGGAGTGATTACAGGACATTCCGGAGGGCGAGGGTGAACAGCCAGTAGTCGTGGTGAACATTGGTCCCACAAACATAGGCAAAAAAGGGATGAGGTCCTGAAAGCAAAATATCGGGAGTTAGGAAGAAAGTTGAGAAGTCAGACCTCAAAGGTAATGATCTCAGTGCTAGTCAGAGTAGAAATAGTAGGATGTATTGGATGAATATTTGGCTGAAGAGATGGTGTGAGGGGGAGGGTTTCAGATTCCTAGCGCATTAGGACCGGTTTTGGGGGAGGTGGTATCTGTCCTCACTGGACGGATTACATCTGGCAGGACCGGGACTGATGCCCTTCAGCAGGTACTTGCTCGAGCAGTTGGGGAGGGTTCAAATTAATATGGCAAGGGATGGGAACCTATGTGAGGATTCAGAGCAGGGGGAATCAAGAACAAGAGAAAAAGGACAGAAAGGAGACTAAGAAAAGTGATTGGTAGAGAAATACAGGAGTCTGTACCAGAGAATGACAGTATAAAAAACATAGTAGGGACAAGACAAGGAATGTTAAAAGGACTAGCCTCAAGGTTTTGTACCTGAACGCACAACCTAAATTGGATGAATTAGTTGTGCAAATAGATTTAAAGGGATATGAGATAGTTGGGATTATGGAGACATGGCTCCAAGGTGACCAAGGATGGGAACTAAACATTGAGGGATATTCAGTTTTTAGGAAGGACAGACAGAAAGAAAAAGTGGTGGAGTTGCATTGTTGATTAAAGAAGATATTGATACAATATTGAGGAAAGATATTAGTACAGATAGAACATAGAACAGTACAGCACAGAACAGGCCCTTCGGCCCTCAATGTTGTGCCGAGCCATGATCACCCTACTCAAACCCACGTATCCACCCTATACCCCCCCTTAACCTTACTTTTATTACGACACTACGGGCAATTTAGCATGGCCAATCCACCTAACCCGCACATCTTTGGACTGTGGGAGGAAACCGGAGCACCCGGAGGAAACCCACGCACACAGGGGGAGGATGTGCAGACTCCACACAGACAGTGACCCAGCCGGGAATCGAACCTGGGACCCTGGAGCTGTGAAGCATTTATGCTAACCACCATGCTACCCTGCTGCCCCTATGTTGTGGAATCTGTCTGGATCGAGTAAAGAAACATCAAGGGGCAAAGTACATTCATAGGGGTGGTATACAGACCACGGCCGGGATTCTCCCGCAACTGGCGGGACGGCCCGACGCCGGTGCCAAGTGCAGGGCGAACCACTCCGGCATCGGGCTGCCCGGAAGTTGCGGAATCCTCCGCACTTCCGGGGGCTAGGCCAGTGGCAGCGGGGTTGGTGCCGCACCATCCGACGCCGAAGGGCCAGCGCGAGTTCGCGCATGCACAGAAATGCCGGCATGTTCTGGTGCATGCGCAGAACCGCTGCATGTTTCCTGCACATGCTCCGCGCCGGCCATGGCGGAGCCTTACAGAGGCCGGCGCGGAAGGAAAGAGTACCCCCACAGCACAGGCCTGCCCGCAGATTGGTGGGCCCTGATCATGGGCAAGGCCCCCGTGGGGGCACCCCCGGGGCTGGATCCCCCCCGCGCCCCCCTGAAGACTCTGCTAGCTAGCCTCCAAGCCAGGTCCCGCTGGAATGGACCATGTCCATTTCACGCCGGCAGGACTCGCTGAAAATGGGCGGCTGCTCTCCCATCGGGGCCCGGAGAATTGCTGGGGGTCCGCTGCCAATGGCCCCCGACCGGCATGGCATGATCCCCGGCCCCGCCCGAAATCCGACGCTGGAGAATTCGGCAGCCGGCGTCGGAGCGGTGGGGCGGGATTCACGCCGCCCTCCGACGATTCTCCAACCTGGCGGTGGGGGGTCGGAGAATCCCACCCCACCAAACTTACAGTGGTAATGTTGGGAATAGCAGTAGACAGGAAATCAGAGATGCATGTGATAAAACAACATCTGTGATTATGGGTGACTTTAATCTGCAAATAGATGGGGTGACTCAAATTAGTCACAGTACAATAGAGGAGGAAATTCTGGAGTGTACACGGAGCGGTTTTCTAGACCAGTATGTTGAGGAACCAACAAGGGAATAGGCCACCTTGGACTGGGTGTTGTGCAATGAGAAAGGATTAGTTGGCAATCTAGTGAGAGAACCCTTGAGAATGAGTGACCATAATATGATAGAATTCTTTATCAAGGTGAATAGTGAGGTAATTGATTCTGAGACCAGGGTCCTGAAACTCAATAAAGGTAACTATGCTGATATGAGGCATGAGCTGGCGATGATGGAATGGAAAACATTACTGAAAGGAAGGACAGTGGACAGGCAAAGGCAGGCATTCAAGGAACAAATAGGTGAACTCCAAAAGTTGTTTATTCCTATTTGGCGCAAGAGTATGAAGTGAACTGTGGCTGACAAGGGAAATTACAGATAGTATTAGATTTAAAGAAAAGGCATATAAATTCACAAAAAAAGCATTTGACCTGAGGATTGGGAATAGTTTAAAATTCAGCAAAAGCAAACCAGATTAAGAAGGGGAAAATACAATATAAAAGTAAATTAGCAGGGAACGACTGTAAAGATTTCTGTAGGTATATAAAGAGAAAAAGATAGCTAAAAACGAATGTAGGCCCCTTTCAATCAATAATGGGGAAATTCATAACAGGGAACAAAGAAATTGCTGAGGAGCTAAATTCATTCTTTGCTTATAGAATCAGAATTTACAGTGCCGAAGGAGGCCATTCGGCCCATCGAGTCTGCACTGGCTCTTACGAAGAGCACCCTACTGAAGCCCACGTCCCTACCCTATCCCTGTTATCCAGTAACCCCCCTTAGCCTTTTTTTTGGACACTAAGGGCAATTTAGCATGGCCAACCCACCTAACCCACACATTTTTGGACTGTTGGAGGAAACCGAAGCACTCAGAAGAAACCCACACAGACACGGGGAGAACGTGCAGACTCCACACAGACAATGACCCAAGCCGGGAATTGAACCTGGGACCCTGGAGCTGTGAATCAATTGCGCTAACCACTATGCTACCGTGGTGCCCTGCTTCTGTCTTGACACTGGGTGACATGAATAATGTATCGGAAGTTCTGAGAAACACAAGTTTTAGTGAGGAGCTGAAGGAAATTAGTACTAGTAAAGAAATGGTTTTGGGGAAATTAATGGGAAATCTACTCTCCATCATCAGCAAAGTAATGCAAGAAGTCATCAACAGTGCTATCAAATGGGACTTACTCAGCAGAAACCTGTTCACGGATGCCCAGTTTGGGTTCCGCCAGGGTCCCTCAGCTCCTGGCCTCATTTCAGCCTTGGTTCAAACATGGACAAAATACCTGAATGCCAGGCATGAGAGTGGATGTTGCTGATGTGAAAGTCTCCATAAGAGAACAAGGATTGATATAAGTCCCCCAATAATGGATGTGTGAGATCCATGAAGAGAGTAGTCATTTTATTGCATGATGCCATGTTGAGGTTTTGATACTGAGGGGAGTTGAGAGATGATGAACACGGATGGAGCAGATAAGATCATTCATCCTCTTTCTGCACTTAATGACACGTTGTGCACAGTTGCCAGCCACACAAACTTCCTGGCCGATGGCCTCCCAGGCCAGAGACGTGATATTAGAGTGCGTCCTTGAGCTATCCCTTGAGTATGAAACATGCCTTTGTGCCTGCACTCTTCTGACCAAATCCTCGAGGGCCTGCCGGTTGAATTAGGGTGCTGCTTTCTTCTTGAAGCTGTTAGCCTTTTCTACTCGCTGCCAGATATGTTTGACAGCCTCATAAAGGCAATTGAGCTGGAGAGAGTGAGGTGTAAGTGCTGGTCAGGCGCTTAAATGTGGCGACCGGACCTTCAAACCCATCAGCTGATGGTGGGAAGACAAAGAAGATAGATACACACCGTTTGGATATCCAATTTAAATGATATTCCAACTAATATCCACAACATGCAAACATGTGACTCTTTGCAAACCACATCTAATTTCATGGCAATGTTATAATGGGTGGGATTCTCCGGTCCCCCAGTTGCTTGTTTCTCAACGGGGGAAGATGGCACGCCATTTGCTGGTGGCAGGATTGTATACTCCCGCCACTTGTCAATGGGATTCCCCATTGAAACCACCTCACGATGACGGGAAACCCACGGGCAAGGGTGCGGTGCCGGCGGGAGCAGTGAATCCTGCCACCAACGAACGGCCAGAGAATTACAGTCAATATGAATTAGTCAGGCTTCACTTTCCTCATGACCATTGTAAGAAGTCTTACAACACCAGGTTAAAGTTACTGTGCCCACCCCAGTCCAACGCTGGCATCCCCACCTCATGACCATTGACATTCCCCCCTAGATGCTCCATGGGATATTTCTTGATCTTGCATAATGGGACGACGCAAGAGATATAGGCAGTCTGCAGCTTATTTAATGATGACCCCCTTCTAATGATCACTGCCCACCCCTCACCTCATTGCACCTGTCCTATTCTCCTTTAAGAACTTCACTCAGGGCAACTGCTGATGATTTTTGAGTCCATTCCTCCGGCGAGCTGCCTGTGGATGCTCTTCAGATGTCACAGCTTCCTCGTTCATAAAAGTGACCTGAGTCATCTCCATCCAGGTGTGTCCCCTCCAACAATGTGGAATCTGTATGGGTCAAGCTGAGAAACACCAAGGGCTAAAATCATCAGAGAGCGTCGTATACAGACCCCCAAACTGTTGTGATGATGTTGGGAATGGCATTAAACAGAAAGTTAGAGAAGCATGCAATCAAGGAACTTCTGTAATTATGGGTGATTTTAATCTGCATGTAGATTGGGCAAATCAAATTAGTAACAATACCGTAGAGGAAGAATTCTTGCGATTGTTTACGGGATGGTTTTCTGGACCAATGCACTGAGGAACCAACTGGAGAACAGACCATCCTAGACTGAGTTTGTATAATGAGAAGTCAATCATTGGCAATCTGGTTGTGCGAGACCCTTGGGGATGAACGAGAATAATATGACAGAAGTTTTCATCACGATGGAGAGTGATGTAGTTGTTTCTGAGACTGGGGTACTAAATCTTAATAAAGGAAACTATGATGATATGAGGCGCAAGTTGGCTATGATCGACTGAGAAAGTTACTTCAAGGGTTGACTGTGGATTGGCAATGGCAAACATTCAAGGAGCACATGAGGGAACTGTAACAATTGTTTATTCCTGTCTTGTACAAAAGAAAAATGCTAAAGGCGGCTGGGCCATGACTTACAAGGGAAATTAGAGATACTATTAGATCCAAGTTAGAGGTATACAAATCGGCCATAAAAATCAGCAGATCTGAGGTTTGGGGGCAGTTTAGAATTTGTCACGGGAGGACCAAGGGATTTATTAAGAAGGGGAAAAAAGGCAGCACAGTGGCGCAGTGGTTAGCACTGCTGCCTCAGCGCTGAGATCCCAGGTTTGATCCCGGCTCTGGGTCACTGTCCGTGTGGAGTTTGCACATTCTCCCCGTGTTTGCTTGGGTTTCGCCCCCACAACCCAAAGATATGCAGGGTAGGTTGATTGGCAACGCTAAATTGCCCCTTAATTGGAAAAAATTAATTGGGTACCCTAAATTTAAAAGAAAAGAAGGAAGGGGAAAAAAAAGTACGAGAGTAAGCTTGCAGGGAACATAAAAACTGACTGTAATAGTCTCTGTAGGTACATGAAGAAAAAAAGAATGATGAAGACAAATATAGTATAGGTCGCTTACAGCCAGAAACAGGGGAATTTATAATGAGGACAAATAAATGGCTGGCCAACTAAATACATACTTTGGTTCTGTCTCCACAAATGAAGACACAAATAAGATTTCAGAAATGTGGGGGAATGCAGGGTTTAGTGAGAGGCAGGAATTGAAGGAGACCAATATTAGTAGAGAAATGGTGTTGGGGATATTGATGCGATTAAAGGCTCATAAATCCCCATGGCCTGTGTTACAATACCCTGGGCTACTGCACAGTCAATTCCAGCCCCACTGGCCCTAGGCTCCCAATATAAATTAATTAACCAATAATTTGTATGTTTTCCTGAGATCTTGGACCTTCAACTGCTCCAATTACTTACAGGCACCAGATATGTAAGTAAAACATTTTAAAAACAGTTTAAAGAGATAAACATGCAATGAAAATAATAGAACAATGGTCTACTAATCAAACTATTCCTCAAACCCCATCCCAGTCTCCACCCAGACACACACAAGACAGACACACAGTGGTCAGGTAGGAAAGGTTCAAAAATAACAGGGATTAAAAGGACGTGAGATGAATCTCCGCTGCTGAGGTGGCGATCTTGAAATCATCGATTGGTTTGGATCTTCAAATGTCTGTCTCCAATTAGAACTCTCATGCTAGAAACTTCCTTGGGAAGTTATCTTCACTTCACGTGACTTGGGCTTTGACAGAGAAGATTCCCCTCAGATTTGGTGGCTGCAATTCTAGCTTGCATCCACCAGATGGACTACCAGCCTCACTGGGTCAAACTGAAGTTTTCAAAGTGAGAGTTTTAAAAGGATTTTCAAACGGCTCCTCTCTTTATCCCGCACCCTCAAGAAGAATCCAACAGGTGAGAGAGAATTCAGAGTTTTAGCCTCACAGTTGCTTAATCAGAGCAGAAATTAGTACTTGCCAACAGCTGCCAGGTTGTGCAGCATGAGGAAGATATTTGGTCACAAACCCTCAGCTGATTGAGATCTGCTTTAGCTTCCAGTGAAATTTTCAGAGGCTGATTGGAAACATTTTAAGTTGCCAGGAAGAGAGGTATAGAGCGAATTCAGACTTGTGTACTAATGCTTGTGTACTTGTGCCTTCTAGGATGAAGCCGAGACTGAAAGCCAAAATGGAACCTGCTTTTTTCCCCCCAGAAACATTCCAGAAACTTCTGAAGGACTCTCCCAATGAAAATCAAAAATTCAACAAGAACAGAATTCCAGAAGATCCGATTGGCTGCCGGCCAAGTCCATCAAAACAACATCACAGGACCCTTTCACACAGCACATTGCATGGAGGGGAATTCCCTTGGGCCAGTTCAAATTTCAGCTTGCAATGGGGTGGGGGGGTGGGGTTTCAAAGATCTGGGGCTGTATTCTCCGCCGTTGGGATGCTCCATTTTGCCGGCAGCCTGGGGGTTTCACGACAGAGTGAGGCATCTCCACAATGCGGAACACCATTGACCAGCCAGCAGAATGGAGCATCCCGCTGGCATACTGAACCAGAATCCAGCCCCTGTAGTTTAAGGAAGTGGCTCTGGAAATAATGGATGCATTGATCGTCATATTCCAAGATTCAACAGACTCTGGATCAGTTCTTACAGATTAGAGTGCAGTTAATGTAACCCCTCTATTTAAAAAGGGAGGTAGAGAGGAAACAGGAAATTATAGACCAGTTAACCTGACGGAAGTAGTGGGGAACATTCTAGAATCCATTGTCAAATATTTTGTGGCAGAGCACTTAGGAAACAGTGATAGGACCAGGCAGAGTCAGCATGGATGTGTGAGGGGGAAATAAAGCTTGATAAATCAATTGGAATTCTTTGAGGATGTAACCAGTAGAGTTGATGAGGGATAGCCAGTGGATGTGGTTTATTTGGACATTCAGAAGACTTTTGAAAAAGTCCCACGTAAGAGATTAGCATGTAACGACAAAGGGCATTGGATTAGGGGTAGTGCATTGAGATGGATGGAAAACTGGTTGGCAGACAGGAAACAAAGAGTAAGAATTACTGTGCCTTTTTCCATTTGGTAGGCAGTGACTAGTGGGGTCCGGCAGGGATTGGTGCTGGATCCCCAGATAGTCACAATACATATCAATGATTTAGATGAGATAATGAAATGTAATATCTCCAAATTTTCAGATTACACAAAGATTGATGGGAGGGTGAGCTGTGAGGAGGCTTCAGAGATCCTTCACTGTGATTTTGACAAATTGAGTAAGTGGGCAAATGAATGGCAGATACAGTATAATTTGGACAAATGCAAGGTTATCCACCTTGGTAGAAAAACAGGAAGGCAGACTATTATCTGAATGGCCATAAATTAGGAGAGGGGAATGTGCAATGAGACCTGGGTGTCCTCACACACTACTCACTAAAGTTAAGCATGCAGGTGCAGCAGGCGATAAAGAAGGCAAATGGTATGTTGCCCTTCATAGCAAGAGGATTCGAGTACAGGAGCAGAGATGTCTTGCTGCAAATATAAAAGGCCTTGGTGAGGCAACACCTGGAATATTGAATGCAGTTTTCGTCTTCTTATCCGAGGAAGAGTGTCCTTGCTCTGGAGGGAATGCAGCGAAAGATTACCAGACTGATTCCTGGGATGGCAGGACGGACGTATGAGGAGAGTGAATTGGTTAGGATTGTACCCACTGGAGTTCAGAAGAATGAGATCTCATAGAAACCTCTAAAATTCTAGCAGGACTAGACAGGTAGATGCAAGAAGGATGTTCTTGATGGTGGGGTGTCCAGAACCAGGGGTCACAGTCTGAGGATACGGGGCAGACTATTTAGGACAGAGATGAGGAGAAATTTCTTCTCCCAGAAAGTGGTGAGCCTGTGGAATTCATTACCACAGAAAGTAGTTGAGGCCAAAACAATGTTTTCAAGAAGCAGTTAGTAATAGCACTCGGGGCAAAGTGAATCAAAGGATATGGGGGGCAGGCAGGATCAGGGTATTAAACGTGATGATCAGCCATAATCATAATGAATGGCGAACCAGGCTTGAAGGGCTGAATGGCCTCCTCCTGCTCCTATTTTTCCATGTTTCTGTGTTTCTTTGGACAGGAAAGTTTCTAGTAATCTGGAAAATGTACTGTGTTTGGAATTCCTTCTCATTTCCAGGGTCAGAGTAATCTACTAATCAGAATATTACACATTCAGTATCTAACAAGCTGTTTTTGTTTAATATCTCCGAAGGGAAAATTACCAGCAGATGCATAACCATAAAATAAAGCAATGTTTACAATTTGTTTTATTACATTTTATGAATCCCTTTCCAATTTTACAGGGCATGACATATTAACCAATTCTTCATCGTAAAAGGCATTTTCGAAACAGGGTCAGTTGCCTGAAATTATTTCAAACAATTACACTTCCCATTCACTCATTCTATTAAGATGCTTAGTCAGCATAGAGTTGTTTTTAAGTAGAATTATTTAGTTTGTCTTGCAGTAAGCTGCTGGCAAATACAATGGCAAACCAACAAGTTCTTGGCCATTGCCTCTTGCAGAAATTGAAGCTAATTGAGAATGAAGAACTGCAGGCCCAGATACAAGGCTTTGATGATCAATCTGGGAGGATCGGTATGTTCACCCATTCATTTGCCAGCATTTAGATTGAATTGAAATATAATTTTGACAGGCAATGGACAGTAAAATTCAGAGTGCATTTTAATGAAGGCAAATGCAACATTTATTTGGTGTAGAGCAGGTGGGGCTGTCTTTAATGTTGGAAATTAGAACTGTGGTGTTCAGATGCAGAAACTCTAGCCATTATATCTCAAAACTAAATAAAACTTTTCACGATAAACGTTTGCTTCACCATCCAGGTTCCAACAAAACCTAATATGGGTTGTGTATCCAACTTGATGCCAATGACTGTATTGTACAGATATGCTCTAAAGTGCATATCTGCAGGTGCTTTGGTTTCTTCCCACAAGTCCCGAATGACGTGATTGTTAGGTGAATTGGACATTCTGAGTTCTCCCTCAGTGTACCTGAACAGGTGGCATAGTGTGGCAACTAGGGGATTTTCACAGTACCTTCATTCCAGTGTTCATAGAATCATAGAATTTACAGTGCAGAAGGAGGACATTCAGCCAATTGAGTCTGCACTGGCCCTTACAAAGAGCACCCTACACAAGCCCACCTATCTACTGTTGCCAATTCACACCGGAGTCGCCAATAATGCTGCCAATTAATAATGTCGCCAGGTATCAAATGATACCACCTCAAGGCTTTACCAGACATCGATCAAAGGACCACACAACCAGTTAGTGATTTCAAGTTCAAAGATGGTTTATTTACACACAAGGATTTATTCGACATGGAATACAAAACACTACAAGTTAAACTACACCTAACAACTACAATAACTTATACTTAACTTCAGGGCAACCGGCACTATGCAGATGGACAAGGCCTTTTTCCGGATCTTGCATGGCTGGGTGGAAGAGGTGGCTCTGTTTCTGCTGGGCTCATCTGAGTGGTAGCGATCATTAGTCTTGAACTTGTCTGTCTGATCGTTATGCTGCACTTGGGTTGGCCGAGGCCGGATCCAAGAGAGACCGAGCACATGGCTGTGTATCTTTTTATTCCTCTGGGATTTTGCGCTCTTTGTGGCGGTCCTTAACTTGGACCCAATAATTCTACAGGCTTCGATCCTTGCCTTCGATTTTGGCCAATAAAGTGGGGGGGGGGGGGGGGGGGTGCCTTGATGGCTGGGTGTGTCCTTAGCAGTCATTGACGTTGGTTGTTTGGGCTCCCTGATTAAAGGGAGTGGCGCCGATTAGTCTGTATCAGTATCGGTTACCTGAGTACCGTTCTTTTGTTCTGGGGAAATGGGCCATTGGAATGCAAAGGAGCTGGGGTTTTGATCATGTCTAGCTATCTGGGTTGCAAATACACAATCAAGCTCTGAGTCTGTCTGGGTTGGCCATAATTCCCATGGTCCTTTGCAGGTGGCCATCTGGGATGGCTGCTGTAGCCACCTGGGGTGGCCATTGCCCAACACAAAATGGAAGATTGCAAAGAATGCAGGGAAAATGGACATGTTGGAAAGCAAGCAGCTTGCAAGGCGATTGTGTATTGGGACGACTGCAGAAACTGGTTTCTGCTGCTGCAGAGATCAGACAGCACTGTGAAAGAAAACACATTAACATACTAATGAGGCAATACCGGGCGAGTCCCAGATATAATGGACACAAATTAAGAACAAATCGATACTATGGAAAGCCAGACCCAGTGGCGCCAGAGAAGCCCAACACAAAAGGTCCCAAGAACCGCCCAGCAACCAAGGAACTGCCCTAGGATTGGGGGGTTCAAAACATATCGATTGGGAAGAGACCCAATCGATTCCAAGCAGGTAAGGGAGTCCGCCCAAAGGGGCGCGGACCCCCGGGACCTATATAAAAAAGGTCCCACACATGGTTCAGTCTCCTGTCTCCGGGCTCCTGTCTTCTACAGCCGTCGAGCAGCAGCCACCAACAAGTAAGTGCATAAAAGACAACGACCGCTACCAGACATAGGCACTCCTGACGCCCTTGGCAACTGATAGCAATCCGAAGTCTGCAGACCAGAGCAGAGCAAGAGGCCTTGTTCCCTGACCTCGCAGTTCCTTCGACATAAGTATTAGTTGTTTAGCGGTAGGAGTAAGTTTAATTCTTTAGCGTGTGCATGGGTAGTTATTAGAATTGTGTTATAATAAACTATAGTTGTTTGGACTTACTAATTGGTGTACGGTTTTTATTGCTTTGAACTTCACCTTGAAACTCGTGGCGGTGTCTTAACGGCACCTGGCGACTCCAGAGCTTAGAACGAGAAACAGAGCCAAGTGAGTGATAAGCACACTCACCCAGAATGACCAACGCTGCACTACCCTATCCCTGTAACCCAGTAACCCCCACTTAACCTTTTTTTTGGACACTAAGGGCAATTTAGCAACCCACCTAATCCGCACATCTCTGGAGAATCCCGCCTTACGTCTTTCGGGACTTGTGGGAGGAAACCGGAGCACCTGGAGGAAACCTATGCTGACATGGGGAGAACGTGCAGACTCCGCACAGACAGTGGCCGAGCTGGGAATCGAACCTATGCCGCTGGAGCTGTGAAGCAATTGTGCTAACCACTATGCTACCATGCTGCCCGTGTTAATGTAAGCCTACTTGTGACACTAATAATAATTATTATTATTATTTAATTCTCTGTCTGCTTTCCCACGCTCAAATATTTATTGCTATTGACCCTTCCCTTTCCAAATGTTACATAAAAAAGCAATAGTTTCAATGAGATTTTGATTCTGTTACAAACTGTGTGCAGAGTTGATTTTAACCCCATTCAGCCAGTGGGAGTAATGTGAAAGGAGCTAAAATCTGGCCAAGACTAATTCGCAGCCTCAGGCCATTGGGTTCCTGACTGTGGATATATTCTCTTCAATGATTTCAAAGTCCACCAAGGCCCTTACTGCAACTGGTAATCTAATTTAAATGTAAAGGTTATGGCCCAAATGACTTGATTGGTGCCACAATATGATTTCTACAATGGTTCAAGGGGAGAGCCAACCAGTGTCAAATCTATCCATCATGAGGTGCAGCAGAGGTTGCTGAAGAGAGCAAATTAATTGCCACACCCCTAGCCAAGCTGTGTCAGTTAAGCTGCAACACTGGCACTTGCCCAGCAATGTGGACATTTCTCCAAGTATCTCCTGTACACAAAAAGCAGAACAAATCCAACCTGGTGAATTACCACCTCATCAGTCTACCCTCGATCATCAGTAAAGTGATGGAAGGGGTAATCAACAGTGACACTTACTCAGCAATGACCTGCTCATTGATGCTCAGTTCTGCCAGGACCACTCACCATCTAATCTCATTACAGCCTGTTAAGTTACTATTAAGCTATTTTGCTGGTAGGGACAGCTGGTTTTCAAACAGATGTGCCAGGTAGGCTTCACCAGTTACAGGATGTGAAATTTTACGCTCGTTGAAGAGACGTCAGAAGACAAAATGGACAAAAGAGCCGAATGCCAGATGTGAGTTGAGAGTGCCCCTGACATCAAGGCAGCATTTGACCAAGTGTGACATCAAGGAGCCCTGACTGAACTGGCGTCAATGGGAATCAGGGGAAAAACTCTCTGCTGATTGGAGTCATACATGGCAAAAAAGAAAGATGAGTTTGGTTGCTGGGGGTCAGTCATCTCAGCTCCAGGACATCATTGCAGTGGTTCCTCAGCGTAGTGGCCTAAACATCTTCAGTTGCTTCATCAATGACCTTTCTTCCAACATAAATTCAGAAGTGGTGATGTCCTCTGCTGACTGCACAATGATCAGCATTGTTCGTGACTCATTAAATACTGGAGCAGTCCATGTCCAAATGCAGAAAGACCAGGACAATATCAAGGCTTGCGTTGACAGATGGCAAGTAACATTCTCATCACAGATGTTCCAAGCAATGGCCATCCTTGACATTCATTGGCATTACCATCTCTGAATCCCCCACTATTAACATCCTGGGGGTTACCATTGAACAGAAACTCAACTGGACTAGCCATATAAATACTGTGGCTACAAGAGCACATCAGAGGCTAGGAATCTAGCAAATAACTCAGCTCCCCAAAGCCTGTCCACAATCTACAAGGCACAAGTCAGGAGTGTTATGGAATTCATAGAATCATAAAGTTTACAGTGCAGAGGAGGCCATTTGGCCATTCGAGTCTGCATCGGCCCTTGGAAACAGCATCCTACTTAAGCCTGTGCCTCAACCCTGTCCCCGAAACCAGTAAGCCCAACTAACCTTGTTTTTCGACACTAAGGGATAATCTAGCATGGCCAATCCACTTAACCTGCACATCTTTGGACTGTGGGGAGGAAAGTGGAGCACCCGGAGGAAACCCACGCACACGCGGGGAGAACCTCAAAATTCCACACGAACGGTCACCCAAGGTCGGTATCGAACCCGGGTCCCTGGCGCTGTGAGGCAGTAGTGATTTCAACAAATTTCGAAAAATTTTCTTGTAACAAGACCAATGGCTAAAGAGTGAAAATCAAGACAGGGATTGATGTTATGTCAAGTGCCGAAAATTCCACAAATCCATCAGGGCTGCCAGAAAAGGACGAAAAGGTGGTCAGTGTGGAAGCAGAATACAGTCAACAAACCAAATAATGTTTCTATAATTTCAATGAAAATGAGAGGGGGAACCAATGCAAAAGCACTGTTCATCTTAAATAGCTCTTCCAGTTATTCTAGAATAATGGAAGCACATTGGATGACATTGTTATGCCGATTCAGTAGCAGTGTAACATTCACAAAGTCTGGTATTTTAGTCAATGCTTCAATTCCACTTTACGTCAACGTGAGGGAGTGCTCTCTGAAGGACAATGCTATGACATTTTCTTGATTTAAAGGTGTGCCTCTTCTAAATTGTTACTTCATTTTGAAACAAATGATCAACAATTTTTACAGAGCCTGCTTTCTGTAAGAAATATGGAATATTTCTTAAACCCTTGGACACTGTTTGTAGACATTGACAAGAATAAAGTATAATTTAACACTCATTTAGATTCCTCATTTTGGGATCAATAAACTGTCCTTAAAGCTCTGAAATGTGTCCAGTTTCACGCCGCCAAAACCATCCTCCCCTGCCACAACAGTATAAATCTGTGGCGAATTTCTCCCCTATCCGGCGGGGCGGGGGGTCCCGGCTTAGCGGAGTGGCGCCAACCACTCCGGCGTTTGGCCTCCCCAAAGGTGCGGAATTATCCGCACCTTTAGGGGCTAGGCCCGCGCCAGAGTGGCTCCCTCTCTGCCGGCTGGCGCCAAAACTGGCGCCAACGGCCTTTGGCGCTACGCCGATCGGCGTCGGGGCTGGCCGAAAGGCCTTCGCCGGTCGGCATGAGTCCGCGCATGCGCCGGAGCGTCAGCGGCCACTGACGTAACCACCGTGCGGGGTCTCTTCCACCTCTGGAAGGGCCCCGATCGCGGGCCAGGCCACCGTGGGGGCACCCCCCGGAGTCCGATCGCCCCGCGCCCCCCCAGGACCCCGGGGGCCCGCTCGTGCCGCCAATCCCGCCGGCACAGAGGTGGTTTAAACCATGTCGGCGGGAGAGGCCTGACAGCGGCGGGACTTCGGCCCATCGCGGGCCGGAGAATCGCCACGGGGGGCACGCCGATCGGTGGGGCGCGATTCCCGATCCCGCCGATTCACGGGTGGCGGAGAATTCCGGCCAAGGCGGGGGCGGGATTTACACCGACCCCGGGCGATTCCCCGATCCTGCAGGGGGCCGGAGAATTCCGCCCCTGATCCTATTTCCAGTCCCCTCTGGAAATGAGTCACCCGACTCGAAGCGTTCGCTCCCTTCTCTTTCCACAGATGCTGTCAGACCTGCTGAGATTGTCCAGCGTATTCTGTTTTTGTTTCACTTCCTGAATTTGGAAGTAACAAGTGTCAAAATGGAATTGGCACCCTCTCTTGTCAAGAACGACTGGCTGACTGGAACTTCCACAGGACCCCATCGCTAGGCTGCGAAACAACTTGCCTATTTCAGTGATAGACCTATTTTAACATGGGAATTGATCTACAACGTATAGAAGACTCCAATTGTGATTTTAAGAGGGAAATGGTTGAATATTGCGCACTCTCAGCTTACAGGTAATGGAAAGTAGAAATATTTATACAGTTTTGTATCATACCTTTCACAATTTCAGGATGCTTTAATGCTAATGAAGCACTTCTGGTGTGTATTCATTGTCATACAAGTGGAAACAGCAGCCAATTTACACACACAAAGTTCCTGCAGATAAGAATGAGATAACAATCAGATAATCTGTTTTAGATTTCGAGTGTGTGATAAATGATTACCAAGTCACTGGGAGAATTTCCCTGCTCCTCTTCAAAATAGTGTAGTGGAATCTTTTACATCCATCTGGGTGAGAGGGCAGATGGGGCCTTGGATTAGAACCTCGTCTGAAAGATAGTGAGGCATTTCTTCACTAATGCTCTGGAGTGTCAGCCTCGATTTCTAACATGGGACTTGACCCTCCAACATTCCGGCACAGATGAGTGCAGTTCCAACAAAATCAATGCTAACACCTGAGCGAACAAAATTAAATGTTCAATTATGTTAATGAGGTCAGGATATGCAGGAATGCTCCTATGAACTTCACCAAAATATTTAGAGATGTTATCTGCCTGGGGCATCCCTTCTTGATGACCACAACCATTTATTTTTGATCTGATCTCTTTAGCATTGCAAGACACTGTTTTATTGGGTTGCCACTACTCATGGTGTGTACAGCTCAGGCACTAATAAGCAGTCCTGTAGAAGGTACCAGGAGACCTTTGTTGACATTACTGAACTCTGTCCACTTTTACAGCAGAGCGTAGAGATATGGAGAGGACACCATGGCATTGGTTGCACGGTGGCACAATGGTTAGCATTTCTGGCTCATAATGCCAGGAACTTGGGTTCGATTCCGACCTTTGTGTGACTGTATGGAATTTGCAAATTCTGACCGTGCCTGCATGGGTTTCCTCCGGATGCTCTGGTTCCCTCCCACAGTCCAAAGATGTGCAGGTTAGGTGAATTGGGCATGCTAAATTGCCCCTTATTGTCCAAAGGTTAGGTAGGGCTATGGGGAAAGGGCGGGGAGTGGGCCTGGGTAGTGTAATGGGCCAGGGCTTAGAAATTCCAATGTGTATTATGAAGCCCACCTGACCTATAACCTTTTTGTTGAATTTGGCTGGGATGAGCACAACAGCCTTTACTTCAGGTGTGATTCATCAGATTCCTCCGCCCTTTTATCAAAACAAAGTTGATTATAAGAATGTAATTAACATACACAAAACAGTGAGCAAGAAGTTGTTCTTAATTACAAACATGAAAAAACACACAACAGCTACAGTAATCTATGGATATAACTCTTAAGGAATCCCCCTTAGTAGCTGTTCCAATTCAATACAAACTCCAATAAAACCAGAGATTCTGGTCCAGCCTCCAACCAGCAGATTCAAAACTCCTTCCAGAGAGCAACTCAATCTTTAAAGTTACCAAGGCAGTTTGCCACACTCAATGTGCTTTCAGTTCCCTGGAACAGAGAAAACAGGGAAACACTGCTTTTTTAATTCTGCAGTCCAAAGCAACAAACCGAAACTGAAAACCAAACACTAAACCCCTCTCACCTGACAGCCACAGCCCAGCTCCACCCACAAATGACATCACTGAAGCAGTGCTAGAAGCCACGTGGTCAAAGTAAACCTTTCTTAAAGGCACACTCACATGACAGTAGGGTGCTCTTCCGCAGGATCGGTGTAGATTCGATGGGCCGAATGGCCTCATTCTGCACTGTAGGGATTCTATGATTCCACGTCCTTACATGTTGCTCCTTAGATCTACAATGTTGCCCCAAGGTTTTGGTCAGGTGACTTCTTAAAACACCAGCGAGTGGTACTGTCCATAGCAGGTTAACCCTTAATCTTTAAGTTTCAATCAGTAAGGGAATCAGGGTTATGGGGGTAAGGCGGGAAAGTGGACTTGAGGATTGTCAGGTTAGCTCAGTCATGAACTCATTGAATGGTGGAGCAGAATCGATTGGCTAAATGGCCTATTTCTGCTCCTGTGCCTCATGGTATTAATGGACTGGACCCTTCCACTTGCCATCTTGAGTTTGTAAAATAATCAGCCACTGTTTCCGTATGCCATTGCTAGACTGTGAGAATATTTTATATCCATTATTTTTATTCTTCAGAACAAAGTTAATAAAACTGCTTAAAAATTAAATCCTAGTGTTAGAAAATGTCAGGGAAGAGCATTAAGAAACAATTCCCTCAGCTCATATGTCTTCAACAAATTATATTTATGAAATGGCAGCATTTGATTTTTAAAAAAATATATAGCAGGTAAGTGAAGGATCAGTACATTTGGTGTTAAAGATAAGGCAATAAATCTTTAAATTCTGCCTTATTAATTCATATTTTCAAATTAGAAGCATAGATATTCTGCAGCTGTAAGAGGTGTTCGTATTTTTGAAATGCCATGTTGTGCATAGCTGCTGTGAATACATACGGTTGTGCCTATAAGATGTCCCGGCATTAGCAAGGACATGCCCAAGCGTTTATGCTGAATCTTTAGGCAATATTAACCCTGTGGGCTTCTGAGTCCTGCTGTCAGGCTTAAATGTGTGTCAGAAAACCTTCTTTGTGGGAAACAGTCACTGTTATATTTCTTTGTTGCTGTACAGCGGTGCCCGCACTCTTGTAAAACACGATGAGAGGTTTATTAAGCGTGGTGCAATACAATCAAGATGGCGATCTGCTCAGAGCCCGCACAAACCCTCTGCTGACGTCGTTACACATCACGTGTTGCAGAACCAGCAAGATTGTATTCCCAGAAATATAACACCTCTCCTCTACTTCAAAAGTGCAACAACAACAATTAACATTGATAGAACACATTGCTGATATGTTATTTCTGGACATATATAGTATTTAATAAGACAGTCTCTGTGATGGACAACTATTCATTTTTGGTAGAATTTGGCGTTCTTGAAATCAGTTACTTGCGACGTCAGAAGTCTCTTCATTCCTTTCTGCAGATGGTACTTCTTGAGCAGTTGTGTTAGTATCTGTACCAGGTTGCCACTGCCAGGGTGCCAAGTGCAGTGCCATGTCGGCACTGCCAAAGGGCGACACCAGAAGGGAGGGACTGAACGGGGCCTGGCAGGGGCCCAGAAAGGCAGGGGGGGGGGGGGGGGGGGCGGCGGATTTGATGAACCCATTGTGGGATGTCGCTCACTTAGGCAGTGCCTTATCAGCAATTGGAGGGGGGGGGGTGCTTACCAGCGGTTGGAGGGGGTGCCTTACCATAAGTTGGGAGAGGGAAGGCTTGCCAGCGATTGGGGGAGGGGATCCTTGACAGCAATTTGGGGGGCCATGCCAGCAATATTTTGAGGGGCACTGTCAGCAATGCGGGGGAGCTTGCCAATGATTGGGGGGGGGGGAGGAGGCTTGCCAGTGATTTGAGGGGGGCCTTGCCACTGATTGGGAGGGTGGGCACCTGATCGCTTAGGATCGCTGAGGGTGGCACAGTGGCACACTGGTTCAATCCCAGCCTTGGATGACTGCCTGTGTGGAGTTTGCATGTTCGCCCCGTGTCTGTATGTGTTTCCTCCTGGTGCTCTGGGTTCCTCCCTTAGTTCAAAGATATGCACGTTAGGTGGATTTGCCATGCTGTATGCCCCTTAGTGTCCAAAGATGTGCAGTTAACTGGGGACACAGGGATGGGTCAGGGGCGTGTGCCTATGTAGGGTGCCCTCTCAGAGGGTCGGTGCTGACTCCATGGGCTGAATGGCCTCCTTTTGCACTGTAGGGGTTCTATGGATGTGGCCTTCCCAGCTTCTTTGCGTCCCATGGTGCAAATTACCCCGGCTTTAAAGAATTTCTAAGTGTGTGTGTGGATTGTGATATGGATCCTGCTGATCCACCCAGCGGGAATAACATCTCATTTCCGACTGGAGACCACACTTAGAAATTGTTTGGGAGAATTGTGTCCAGTGTAATATTTTCATTTCTGAGCGAGCTTACATTATTGAATCAATAGCCTTATTCAAACTTGACAATTATTCTGGAATCAGCACTGTCAGATTGTACAGTCACGACTGTGTATATAAAGGCAAAGACTTAATCAAGTCTTTAATATTTTGCAGCAAGAAAATGGTTCATATGGGGTGGCACAGTGGTTAGCACTGCTGCCTCACAGCGCCAGTGACTCAGGTTCAATTCCGACCTTGGGTGGCTGTCTGTGGAGTTTGCACTTTATACCGTGTCTGCGTGGGTTTCCTCCGAGTGCTCCCCGGTTGCCTCCCACAGTCCAAAGATGTGCAGGTTAGGTGGAATGGCCATGCTAAATTGCCCCTTAGTGTCCAAAGGGATATTGGGATCAGGCAGGCGGAGTGGGCCAGGTAGGGTGTTCGTTCACAGGGTAGGTGCGGACTTAATGCGTTGAATAGCCTCCTTCTGCACTGTAGGAAGTCTATGGTCCTGTGTGCATAGTTAACCAGCATAATATTTTAGCTGTTATAGATTTAAAGCTATCATGCCCTTATAACATTAGCCTCTGAAGGTATAATTTTCACCACTCCCCCCCATCTCTTTACACAGCAAAGAATAATCATCAAAGTATTAATTTACTAGGGATGACATTAGAATGCTGACTTGGGAGATATTCGTTGCTCGACAATTTAGCGGGGGCCTGGGGGTGGGGTGGGGTGGGGTAGAGGTGGTATGGAAGACTTATGATGGGAATCCCAGAAGTCTCTGTTTCCCACATGCTGTGGAGTTTTAACTCCCCATTGTTTCTCTTTGATAGGGTTCTCCACCCAGATTTCAGCCTGATTGATAGGTTTGGCTGCCAGGGTGGACTCTTAATTAGGCCAAAGGAGCAAGTAAGTCCGACCTCCAACCTGGAGCCCACACCCACAAGCTAGATGGGGGCGGCTGGGTGCAGGAAGTTCCAATTCTGAATGGTCCTTTCTGAGAAGTTTCTTATTGGGGATAACACTTGCATTGACTGGATACATCCGCCACTCCTCCTGACCCATAAGTAGTGCTGTAAGTGCTCTTCCCTTCTCCCTGAATCTGTTGCTTCCTCTCTGCAGCTGCCAGGTTTCCCATGGCTTGAGGAACCTGGCCATTAATTGCTGAACCAGAAAGATAGGTTAAAACAGAAGCTGAGAGGCAAATAGTTAAATTGCTAATCTGCTTCCTTCTTTTTTAACCATGGTATTAATGAAACACTGTGATCATTATGGATCGCAAACATTTTCCTCATGCTATTGAACTCAAAGATAATGAAATACCTTTTGCACTGGCTACCGGTTGTAGAATGTGAAATACTATAACAAAATGATTGAACAATAGATTTGTCGGACCAACTCTTTGGGGGAGCCTTTGCAAACACCTGTCTTTCTCCATGTCCCTCTTTTCCTTAAAATGGATCATTTTGACCCAGCTTCTAAATTTTCCTCCTTTGGTTCAACATCTATGTTTATTACTCCCTCACAATTCTGCAAAGCACCTTGTGTTGTTGTTTTTTAATATGTTAAATGCTCTATAATCAGTGAAATTGCCATTTAAATTCCTGGACAAATGCTGACTTTTCTGGAAACCAAAAAAAATCTGTGAATTACTTTGTGAATGTGCGGAAACACTATGCCCTCAAGACAATGGGTAATAGTTATTAGACAATTTAAATGTATCCTCGGCAACCAACAGCTCACTTGTGCTGATTAAGACACAACTGAGCCCTTTAGGAGGGATTTATTTGAGCAACATAAGCAGGAAGATATGTTTACACATTGGCCCGGTTTTTACGATAATAAAAAATGGGGAAACTATCAGCTCTCATGGTTAATAAAGAGTAAATCAGACAGCAACTTCGAGAGTCTACACATGTGCAGTTAAGTATTGAAGTCAGGGAGTTGCTGCCCAAGTCATTCGACTCTTCCGGGAGCATTACTCTCTTACCAAGAGACACCTAACACATAGAAAGGTGTAAAATTGCTTTCGATAACATGATCAACGCTCAATACATTTACCGGGCAACTTATACTTGCTGTTTCTTGTGGGTACAGCATTCATTGGGGCAGGCTTTTCGAGTTTGGGGAGGATATCCAAAGCCACAATCATTAATCATCTACAAAGACAAGGGCAGCATATACTTGTGGATACCAGCACTTGGAGGTTCCCCTCCAAGTCACTCACCACCCTGACTTGGAAATATATCGCTGTTCCTTCACTGTGGCTGGGTCAAACTCCTGGAACTCCCTCCCTAACAGCACTGTGCACCTCAGGGACTGCAGCGGTTCAAGAAGGCAACTCACCACCACCTTCTCAAGGGAAACTAGTGGTGGGCAATAAATGCAAGCCTAGCCAGCGACGCCCATGTCCGGCAAATTAATTTTATAGTCAGGGTTCCTTGTTTTAGCTCCACATTGTGTGTTTCTTTCATGCAGGTTCTCCACCTAATTGACCTGTTTGGCTATTTGTTGGTGAAGAAGGTTTCGGAAAGGAGCGCAGCTGAGGATCAGGTAAGGGATGTGGGTGTTGTGATAGGAGATTGTGCTGGTGTGGAGGTAAGACTGAAGGTTGGTAATAGTGCAAGGTTGGGACTGGGGTCAGAGTAGATGCCAATAATGTCAGAAAAGCTTAATGGATGCCAGTGAGATCGGGGAACCGCGTGTTGGTCAGAGATAGGAATTCAGCAAGACATTGGAGAGATAAGGGGAAGCAATGCTGGAGCGTTTAAGATCACGGAGGAGATCAGTGAGCAGTGTCGGGGTGTCAGTGGTCAAGGAGATGTCAGAGATGAGCGGTGGGAGTGCGTTAAGAAAGTCGCTTGTTTGGCCAGGGAGAAGCACTCCTGCTCTTCCTGTCCTACAAGCTGTGCTGTAAGATTACTCACCTGATTAATCCAGCCCTTCTCGCTTTTGGTTCAGCTGCCGGATTTTTTTAAGGCTGAGCGAACCTGACCATTGTGGGTTAAACTTGGAAAATCTCTAAAATTTATAGGCCCAAAAAATGTTCCAATAAGCAGCCCACCACCTGCAAGTGGATTAATTGCAAACCCTCTTCTCTATCTCCATTAAAACAGGACTGGGGCAGATTTAAGGTGGGGGGAAGTTACCATTTCAGGTTTTTAACATTTCCTTCCCAAGAAAAACACTGTCTGCTTCAATCAGGATTAATCGATCTGAATTATTCATGAGATGTACGGCTGCTTCTGTTGATCACGCAGGTATCAGATCCTGTGGTGGGCATAGCATTGTTTTGGATTTCTAATTACAAAACTCCATACAATGGACTGGATTCTCTGTCTCGCGATTCCAGAAACGCGAATCTTTATTGGACGGCAAATTGTGCATCCTGCAAAAATTGAGGTTTGTGCCTGATGCCAATTCAGGCACCATGTTCCGGTCCCTCCCTGGGGGAAGAAAACAAGGTTTGCGCCATGCGTCAGCGGGCGCAGGCAAAACCGAAATTTGCATTAATTTAAATGTACTTACCGGGTGTAAATGCACTTACTGGGTTGGATCCAATATGCTCTGTCATTCCGCGATGTTCTGCCCCTCCCAGGGAAATTGGTGGCTGCAGTGAGTGTGTGGTAAGTGCAGCGTTTAAAAACATCCCCAGCTGTCAGGCGCTAACTCTGGCCCCAGCTGTTAGAACACCCGTTGGACCGGGAATTGCTCTGAATTCGCACCAACAGCGTGCTGGTCAATTTGCATGTCCTGACTCTCTTAGTGCTCCCAATAGGAAAGCAAACCACACTCAATTCCATCCCGGTGCCAACACTTAGCCCACCAATTGACGATTCCTGCCCAATGTGTGTGGACAAGTAACAAACTACTGGTGGAGATTTGTTCACTACAGATTGAAAATTTTGAGCCAATAAAATAAAACAAATATTCTAAAGCAGATCTTGTGTAAATAATAAAACAGGATTTGATCATTTCCACATTGTCTAATACATTTGGTGGAAATTGAAGGGCACAGATAGCAAGAGGATGTCCTTTTTGTGTCCAGGTCTCAGGTTAATTATGTGTACATCGTGCCACAATGAGGCTTGTTCAGTTGGAGGAAAACAGGGGAAGAAAGTACATTATAATGGTAAATGATTTTACCTCATTCACGATTCTAATTAGGGTGTGGAACTGTCCTTCGCCAATCTCAGAGTAAGTGCAGATTGCCTTAGGATATCATTTAAACAGTAATAGATGTGAATGAGATCTGTCTTGCCAAATTTAGGACACCTTAAATGACTAACGAAGGAGATAAAAAGTTGAGTCTGTCAATCTTCCTGTCAATGCTCAACTTCACAAGAATGGAGACATGTTCATTTACTTCAGTAAATTCTATATACTCTATCTTAAGCAATATTCATCTTTGCAAGATAGCGCTGTGGGGGAGGGAGAGGAAAGTAGGTCATTTAGTTATCAAATACAAGGACTAGATTATAAATTGGGACTTGCCTATGAAAAAGAGCTTAACGTAGGCAGTTTAAGATCAATGTCAGAATTTGCAGCTAGCAGTGTGGATAGACAGGTCAACATTTTCTGTTTGGGTATAATTAGGAGCTGATCAGGTCTGACCTTAGTTTCAGGTTCACTCTGCAATTATCCTTGCTCTGTCCTCTAACCCCTATTGCACCAAGTAGCATTCTTCGTCAAGAAATCGGGTGGGCACCCTGCTTCTCATGTCACTTTACTCATTACCTGCCATAGCATGCCCTTGGATAACTTACCTGCTTCCCTTCCCTTCTCTTTTCCTTTTCCAGACAGGCTGGCCAAGATCAATAGCTTATGCTTTGGGGAAGCAGAAACTTGTGCAAATTAATGATATAAATTCATATACCTTGTTACTGTGCAGCCAAACTGCCTTGGGATCTCTTGGTTTGATTTTACTTTAGCTGATTATTTAAATTCAGACCAGTTCTCTGTTTCCTAATCAATGGTTCTGTACAAAATTATTCCAAAAATGCAGTTATAATTTTACATTATTTCCAGTGTCAGCCATGTTGGTAGAATGGGAACACTGCCACCAGTAGGTTCCCCCTCCAAGCCACACACCATTTTGACTCAGAACTATGTCACCGGCCCTTAATTGTCACTGGAACTCCCTTCCTAACATCACTGTGAGTGTACCAAGTGGATCAAAAGGGTAGCTCACCACCATCTTCTGAAGGGCAATTGGGGATGGGGACCACATGCTGGACTTGTCAGTGATACCTACCTCCCATGAAAGAATAAATAATAAAAACAATGTTCCCTTCTGAGTCAAAAGGTTATGGGTTCAAGTTCCATTCAGGAACTTTGAGCAGTCTTTGAGCATCAAAATCAAAGCTAACGTTCCAGTGGAGTTCGGAGGGAGTGCTGCATAGTCAGAGTTGCCACCTTTAAATGAGACGTTACATTGTGATTCCCTAAAAGACCCCATGGCGCAATTTCGAAGAAGAGCTGGGGATCACCAGTGTTCTGACCTATTATCCCTCGATTTACATCACAAAAGTCAGAATATCTCTTCATTATTAGATTCCTGTTTATGGGTGCTTCTTGTGTACAAATTGGTTGTTGGGTTTTATATACTCCAACGCTGACTACACTTCATATAAAAAAAGTACCTAATTGACTGGTGGTCAGGAAAGGTGAGATATTAATGGGAATCTTTCTTTACCTTTGATATATTTATCTCTTTATTTTTGCCTAATTGGGTCCACCAACATGAGAAATTCTGCCACACCACTTTCTCTCTGGCATGTATTCTGAAGCTCTGTACTCTGTGTGGGCACCTCTACCAGCATGAAGTGTTCCATCTAATGATCCCTGCTGTCAGCACTCACTGTTAATGGAAAGGAAAATGCACAAATAAGGGCCTTTTGTAAAACATCTACACTGGAAATTTCTTTAGGAATTCGCTTGATTGACTGCTGAGATTTAGAATAAAGAACAAAACGGCACAGGAACAGGCCCTTCAACCACTCTTGGCCAAAACCCTCAGCACTTCCTTGTGCCGTATCCATCTATACCCATCCTATACATGTATTTGTCGAGATGCCTTTTGAACGCTGTTAAATGTATCTGCTTCCACAACCTCCCCTTTCTACGCATTCCAAACACTCACCACCCTCTGTGTAAGAAACCTATGTTGCACGTCTTCTCTAAACTTTGCCCCATGGGCCTTAAATCTATGCCCCCTGGTGACTGACCCCTCCACCCTGGGAAAGAGTGCCTGCCCATCCACTCGTTCCATACCCCTCATAATCTTGTGGACCTCTATCAGGTCAACCCTCAATCTTCGTTGTTCTAATTTAAACAGTCCAAGCCTATTCAGCCTCCCCGCATAGCTGACACCTCCAGACCAGGCAACATCCTGGTAAACTTCCTTTGCACCCTCTCCAAAGCCTCCACACCCTTCTGGAATCCTTAGGCAGAAGATTTTCTAGTTATGCTTTCATCTGATGTTTCATCCAATGTTTCCACCGATCCTACGCCCAAGTTATAGTAGTTAATTGGGAGAACCTCTGAGGAAATTCTCTGTGCTAATTTCCTGCTGTTACAGCCACTGGACATAAGCTTTGAGTATTTTCCAAAGAGAAGTCAATAATAAGTCTCTCTCCATAAAGTTCTGACCACCATCCAGCGATAGAGATTCTGTGTCGTACAATTAAAATATGTTTGGGTAAAAATTATGTCTAAACTGTTCATACTCATTACCACTCACCAAAAGGCAAATTGTTGATTATTTTGTAAAACTTCTCCGTATCTAAAATCTCTTCATACATTCGGTCTCAGTTCGGCCAAGCATTTATGATCAGAGTACTCCACTGACAGAAGAGCATTAAATATCTTATGGGAATACATAAACCTATTTCAATTGTGATTAATTACTGCATGGGGACTACAAGGACACATTGGCCTGGAATTTGCAGAAACAAATGAACAACGCCAGCTGTTCTCTATATTTGCAGTCGTCCACAGACATTCTGTAAGGTCCTTGCTCTAAAACTTGCAATAATTTAAGAGCCAAAAGAGCATAACCTCCTCTGCAGAGGAATCTTGTGACAGGGCAATCAATAGTGCATCGGAAGCAATCAGAATGTTTTCTGTGACACGCACAGGGGAGAAGTTAAATCCTCTAAACTGAGAGGGTTAATTTAGAGGGGAAGGACATGGCGGGGGGGGGGGGGGGGGGGGGGGAATCTCTGCCTGCGTTGGGCTCTCGCTTGCATGCAATGCGGCCGGTGACTGCCGGGAAAGCCCTATAGCAAGCCTCCAGACAGCCTCCGCACCTCGCGGGATTCTCTGTGCCCTGTGAGATGTCGGAGTTGGAACCCCTCCCCAAATGGACATGACCAAATGATGCTCGCGGAAGTCGGTCGTAAACCTATTTATGACCTACCTGCACCAGGATCCACTGGCCTCCCACAGCTGGTTGCCGATCAATGCTGGCCCAAGCAAACGTGGATCAGGTGGAACGGCACCTGGGTGGGGGTCTCCCGGGCCACCGGAGACCCCAGGGTGGTTAGAGTAAGTGCTGTGTGGCTGCCTCCCCCTCCCCCTTAAACGTGGACAACTTGGCACTGCCCGGCTGGCATCTTTGCGCTGCCAAGAGGCCAATGGCACTTCCAAGCCAGCAGGAGCACTGCCTGGGTGCCAGGGTGGCAGTGCAACAGTGCTCAGGTGCCAGGGTTTCACTGCCAAGTGCCAGGGGGCCGAGGGGGGTGCCTTGCGCATGAAATGAGAGTGGAGGGTGGGGTTCGAAGGGTAGAAGAGTGCAGGGCACGTGAGTAGGGGCCTCCGGGAGGTTGGGGGGGTGATGGGTGGAGGTGCTGGATGGGAGGGGCTGCTGTAAGGGGGCTTGGGAGGGCCTGAAGGGGGGGACCACCAGGGATCCCATAGTGGGGTACCCTCATTTGGGGAATGTGGGTAGTGCCCATGTGTGTGGGGATAACATTGCCCATAGGTGGAGGGTGGGGGAACTCACAAGATCACTTAGAGATCAGGGCACCATTTCAAATGGCAGCCCGGTCTCTGCATTCAGCTCCCCAGAGCTAAAAAGAGAAATTAAGTGTGGCCTAAACTGGTGCCAAACTACCCAGGGCCCAAATAAGTGACAAAGTGTCATTGAATAGCGGTGGGGAACTCATCGGCAGAGGCAGCGGGAAACTCCATGACAAACACGCCACATATTAATTTTGAATATGTTTGGGTGAATAATAATAATAATCTTTATTGTCACAAGCAGGCAGACATTAACACTGCAATGGAGTAACTGTGAAAAGCCCCTAATCACCACACTCTGGGCCTGTTCGGGTACACAGAGGGAGAATTCAGAATGTCAAATTCACCGAACATTACGGGCTGTATTCTCTGATTTTGAGACGAAGTGCTGACGCCGGCGTGGGAATGGTAGTGTTTTACGGCTGAACAGGCGCTGAGGATGCGGCTGGAGAATTGCCGGGTCCATGGCCACGCTTGAGCATGGTGTCGGCCGTGCGCAGACACAGCCTGTCAAATAGTGACCCTCTTTGGCCAGGCCCCGGACCACCCACCACAAGTACCTCAGCCCCCGCCAAAGCTCCCCCGCACGCGGATCGGCTCCCCCCCTCCCGACTGTGGCGGCGCTGGACTTAGCCCGCAGCCGCCATGCCAAGTTCCCGGAAAAAAATACCGCAGGCGACCGACGCCGTAGGGAACTTGGCCCATTGGAGGAAGATCATTGGGGGGAGAGCCTCAGGTAACATCCTGAGGCCATCCCGATGGCGTGAGTACGCCGTTTTGAAGGGGGCGGCGCCACCACCGATTTCGGCGCCAACAATGATTTTCTGGCCGATCGCCAAACGCGATTTCGGTGTCGGAGACCGGAGAATCCTTCACTACGTCTTTTGGGACTTATGGGAGGAAACCGGAGCACCCAGAGGAAACCCACGCAGACACAGGGAAAAAGGGCAGACTCTTCACAGACAGTGACCCAAGCCGGGAATCAAACCTGGGAACCTGGTGCTGTGAAGCAACAGTGCCAACTATTGTGCTACCGTGCCGTCCAATCGAATTGGGGCCATAGAAATGTATTAAACATGGAAAATATGACCAGCAGTAGGTCATTTAGCCCATCGAGCCTGCTATGTCATTCATTATTATCATGACTGAACATCCGACTCAGTAACCTGGGGCGGGATTCTCCGACCCCCCGCCGGGTCGGAGAATCGCCGGTGGGCGGCATAAATCTCCGCGCCTGCTGGTGTACCGGTCCGGAATGGCCGCGTGGAGCTGAACCCCCTATGCATGCGCTAGGTTGATGCCAGCACACACTGACATTCCCGCGCGTGCGCCAACTCGCGCCGGCCAGCGGAGGCCCTTCGGCACTGGTTGGCGTGGCGCCAAGCCCCTTCCGTGGTGGCCGACGCAGCGCAAACCATTCAGCCGCCGGCCTAGATTAAATATGGAAAATAGATGCAGAGGATTCCTCACCTTTGGGCCGGCCTGACGCCAGAGTGGTTTACGTCACTCCTTCCTGCCGGAGGTGCCCGCCCCACCAGTTTCCGAAGAATCTTTCCCCAGTTCCTGCTTTCCCCCACACAAAACCTTTGATCGCTTTAGCCCCAAGTGCTATATCGATCTTCTTCTTGAAAACACAGCCTCAACTGATTTCCATGGTGGCGAATTCCACAGGCTCATCACTCTCTAGGTGAAGACATTTCTCTTCATCGCAGTCCTAAATGGTCTACCCTGTATTCTTAGATTGCAACCCTTTGTTCTGTACTCACCCACTATTGGGAACACCCTGACTGGTGTCTGGTGATCGAAAATACACTGGATGAGCTTAATACTGGACTTACCTCTCGGAGGGAAGTAAGAGACTGCTGTGTTCTCTGATTCACAGAGACATGGCTCACCCCTGCCTCACCAGACTGTGCCATACAACCTGAAGGCTTTTCAATACACCGGATGGACCGCCGGCGTCATCGGGCAAAGCGAAGAGTGGAGGAGTTTGCCTCCTGGTGCTCGGATGAGGTGATCCTGGCGAACTTCTGCTCCCTGGACCCGGAAAACCTGACTGTGAAGTGCCACCCGTACTCCCTTCCATGGGAGTTCATGTCAGCCATTATCACCATGGTCTCTTTCCCACCCAAGCTGGCAGTGGGCAGCACGGTAGCACATGGGCAGCACGGTAGCACATGGGCAGTACAGCAAAGTGGGTAGCACTGTTGCTTCATAGCTCCAGGGTTCCAAAGAAGAACCAGGCACACATGAAAATAAACAAATCCAAAACCAAATCCTGTTAGAATGTTATAGGTTTCTATAACCTCACATGTCCACATATCTACCCTGGGCCTGTTGCAATGCGCCAGAGAAACACATTGCAAACTGAAGGAGCAGCACCTTATCGGCTGATTAGGCACGGACTCAATATTGATTTCAATAACTTTAGACTGTGACTTTTCTCCTACATCTTTACCACTTTTTAATATACCAAACTATTTTAGTTCATATAATAATACCCTCCCCCCTACCCCACTGGCCATCTGTCACTTGTTCTTAGGTTTTGCTGCATCTTTGTTGTAATCTCTCCCAGCACCCATGAATCAATGTTCCAGATGTTCCTCTTCTCTTCCACATTTTTCCCTCTCATTAGTTCTGAAGAGGGGTCATGCAGACTCAGATTTCCTGCTCTATTGGGCAGAGCATTGTTAGCAAAGATAAGGCTTAACTGGGGAGCAGTAAATCATCGTTTTTATTCAAGAGCAATTTGCAACAACTTTCAATGGAATGTGGGAAGATGTTCAAAGGTTTGGTAGGTTCTATGACTGGAGCTGAGGTACATCTAGAAATCAAGCCGGACAGCACACCCAAATGTCTCAAAGCTAAAACCGTACCATAAGCAATCGGATAAAAAGCTGAAGAAGAACTCGAAAAACTAGTACGAGTGTAATCATTGAACTTGTTCCTACTAGTAATTGGACAACACCAGTTGTTCCCGTATTGAACCATAATGGCTCAGTGACAATTTGTGGATATCTTAAAACCAATGTTACCCGAGTATTATATGTAGATCATTATCCACTGCTGCTGATCGAAGACCTGTTTGCTGGACTTTCTGGAGGACAGTATCCATAAAATTGATCTTTCACGGCCATTTCTACAGATGAATGTGATTGCCGAATCACCATTGTGACACACAAAGGTCTGTTTAGTTACAGGAGACTTAATTTAAGAATAACATCTGCTCTTGCTCTTTTACAAAGATCCATGGATCAAATTCTAAGTGCGCTGAATGGAGTGCAATGTTATTTAGTTGGCATACTCATTACTGATTCAAGTAAAAGGAATACTTGGAAAATTTGGAAGCTACCCTGAAACAATTATTGAGCCACAATCTGAGAATTAAAAAGGAAACGTATGACTTTTAAAAGTAGTCCATAAATTACCTTGGTCATATCATCAACAAAGATGGCTTACACAAGGAGACAAAGCAATCTTTGAAGCACCACATCCTCAAAATGTGACACAAGAGGGGGCAGCATGGTGGTGCAGACAGATACTAGACAGATACTTTCATAGAATTTCCAGTGCAGAAGGAGGCCATTCGGCCCATCGAGTCTGCACCAGCTCTTGGAAAGAGCACCCTACTTAAGCTCACACCTCCACCCTATCCCCGTAACCCAGTAACACCGGCTAACCTTTTTGGACACTAAGGGCAATTTATCATGGCCAGTCCACCTAACCTGCACATCTTTGGGCTGTGGGAGGAAACCGGAGCACCCGGAGGAAACCCACGCACACACGGGGAGGATGTGCAGACTCCACACAGACAGAGACCCAAGCTGGGAATTGAACCTGGGACCCTGGAGTTGTGAGTCAACTGTGTTAACCACCGTACTACCATGCTGCCCTCTGACGTAAGTCTCAGGAAATAATATTTACAGAAAGGAATGAGGTCACGAGTAAACAAGTTGCAGAATGATGAATTCAACCAAAAAGGAATAGACGTCCACCACAAAGACTGCCTTATTGAATTGTATATATGGATAGAAATAAAGCATAAGTGGATCTGTTGCATAAGCGTTAATCATTGTCATTGCACTAATGAAGTAAATGAGGAGGGGTGTTATGTATCAGAGAATCACTGCTGGTAAAGCGTCACGTGATGTATAGTGACATCAGCAAAAGGTTAGCATGGACTTTGCAGTTCTTCTTCTGAGGTTGTAAGAGCAACACCTCTTAATAAAACTTTCATCGGGAATTCTCCGGCCGTTGGGATTCTCTTCTCCCGCAGGTAGCTTAACCCCGCCTGAGGGTTTCCGACGGTTTGGGATGGCTTCAATCTGAAATCCCATTAACAGGTGACGGAATTCTCACTTTCCACTGCCAGCAAAGTGAACGGCTGAGAAATACCCGGCTGGGGAACCGGACAATCCCACCCATCCTGTTTTGAACGAATCCAGAGTGTCGGCACCTCCATAATTTTCTCTTTTCAGCGAACAAAGAAATATAACAGATCCACAACTTTTTGTTCCAGGAAACTGTCTCAAATGCACAATAATTCTGCCAATATGATTTTTGCCATTTACATGAAGATTAAAGTCACTCATGATTAATATACTGCCTTTTTTACATGCCCTCATTATTTCCTGATTTATTCTCTGTCCTACATTACAGCTACTATTAGGCATCCTATAGACTATTCCCACCATTACCTTCTTCCCCTTGCTATTACTTACCTCCAACCGTATGGATTCTACATCTCCCGATCCAATTACATCTCTTGCTATTGTGCATATTCCATATCGTACATACAAAGCTACCCCACCACCTTTCCTTCCTGCCTGTCCTTACAAACAAGTCATATGTGCCTGAATATTTAGTTCCCAGTTTTGATTTCCTTGTAATCACGGCTGGGATTCTCAAACCCAGCGGTTGAATACGGCTTCCCCATTCTCCGGCGGCATTTTTTGGGCGTTGGCAGTATCGCCGCAACGCCGGTCGCGGGCGGTTGACAGCGCTCCCCCCGGCGATTCTCTGGGCCCCGATGGGCCGAGTGGCCGACAAGTTTGGCCAAGGCCCGCCGGCGTGGATTACTCACCTCCCACACGGCGGGACCTGGAAGGTGAGTGTGCGGGGGGTGATCCGTGGGTAGCGAGCCTGGCCAAAGGGGGTCACTATTTGGCAGGCTGTGTCCACTTGCAGCCGGCGCTATGTTGCACGCCGCAGCCACTGTAGGCCACCGCCGTGCACATGTGCGGCCACTGACCCAGCAATTCTCTGGCCGTATCGGCAGCCTGAGTATCCCTTCTGGACACTTTGAGGAGAAGGCATACCTCGATCGACGTCGAGCTGATCTGTCACCCTCTCATGTAGCCACCCAAAACCTGACCCGTGGAAACTCCAAACGAGTGTAGGTCTGTATGTATCTCTGGCAGAAACTGGGCATTCTCTGAGACAAGGCTTTCCATGGCACCCGCCACACTTCCTATAGAGACTTCACTGCACACACAAGTTGAAACCACTTCATTAGACAGCAGTGGTGGACACCTCCACCTTACCTGTCACCTCACCCCTAGTTAGCTGGTACTTGTGCTTCCCTTTTCACCTACCCTGGCTGCTGCTGACTCTGGCCAACTGCGTCGCCACATGCAGATCCCGCCTCTATGAGGCCCTCTACGGTACCTGCAGTAACAAAAACTGAGCTGATGGCGGCAAGTGTCAGATCCAGTGATGGTGTTTTCTCATCATCAGTCTCTCCTTCCTCTCGAAGTTCACACTTTCTCACCACTGTCAGGCCAAGTTGCAAGTCTTAAACATCTGGAAGGAGAAAACACAAGGGTAGTGTTAAATTCAGGAGCAGGGAACGCAAGAAGTGCATAGTTGGCCCATTTGCAGCTTGTAAAAGAAAGAAGTTGTGGGAGAAGGAGGGAGTGTAATGTGAGAACAAGGATTATGGATTACGGTACCGTCACCTTCAATGATTTCAGAAATTTAGTCATGGTCTCTTCCAGTGACTACGGATACTGACTCCTCCATCAGGGTATGGGCATGCCACCATTGCGGTTCGCTCTGGTTATCAGCTGCTGCCTTTGGTTGTATGCCTCTTTGTCCTGAAAGAGAGAGGGAAGAGTTTCAATCAGTGTGCTGCAATTTGATATGCTGATGTAGCTACCATGTTAAACAAGTGTGCAAGCCATGAGATGTGGGCGTGAGGCATGCAGATGTGTGTGAGGGTGAGGTGATTCGATGAATGTTATGCATGAGTAATGAATGACAGAGATTATTGGTGGTTGTGTGATGGGGGTGTTGTGTATTGAGCAGTGTGTGAGATTGGTGGTTCAGGTAGTGGAATGTGGCATTTGTAAATGCATTCACTGACCTTGATCAGTCATGTGAGGTCATTGAACCTCTTTCGGCATTGCATTCAGGTCCTCAGCACTGCATTGTTGATGTTGACCTGCATGGCTACCTGCTCCTATTACCTTGTCATGGTTTTTCTGGAAAGGTTCCTGGCCCCTTGCGAATAGAAGAATCTCTTTTCTATTCTTTTCTACTGTCCATCTCTTGCCTCCAGTGTTTTTTTGGAGAACTTTCCAAAGTCCACCTGAGTCCTCTCATGACTCTTGGCACTTGCTGTGGCTAAGTTCCATCTCTCTTCAAGGAGTAAAGCCAAGCTTGCATTGGTGTTGACTTCTCAGGATTCTAAGGTCCTGCTAGCACCCTGAAATCATTTAAGTGATTAAGGTAGCATGAAGTTTGCCCATTACCCACATCGTGGGCAGCAGATGCACATTGATCTTGCGATTCCCGCCCCTTCTTCAGATGCTGTGGAATTCTGCCCCCATTCGTGACAGAGCAAAGGAGTCAGATTGTGTTCAGTAGGAAGAGGTGGTTGGAGAAACACACTTGGGATTAAAAGGAAAGGCATAAGGGTTAATCTGCCTCTGCCAGGATCTAAGAGGTCACAAGAGGAATTTAAAACTAGAGTTTGACCGTGTGCTGTGGCATGGTATACCAATCTAGTTTAACACGGAAGTCATTAAAAACCACAAGTGCTTTCTCAGAAATTTCATCTCTTTCAAAACATCTTTCATCATAAAGGTTAATATACTCATCAAAAGTTCATACTCATCAAGTTTTCACACAGACTCACCATTTATGAAGTGCGTGGGAGATGTTTATTGACTTGTACACAACCTGTTCCCTGAGATTCTTCCTTAATTATAAACAGACAAGACTGGAATTATCCTTCAAACATAGCAGTCCCTCGGTGTTTTGCTGGCACAACAGGTATTAATGTTGTTTGATTCATTTGGCTTTGATGTTTTCTGAATATGCAAATGAGACAATTATTTAGCAAAACTTTCTTCACCATCAAGGAGCATATTTGTAATTATTAATTTTAACATCAATTGCTTAAATTAGTGTCCAGCAATTAAACATAATTAGTGTGAATCAATATATTTGGAATGTTCATTGCACGTTAACCAGTTTTCTAAAATTTGATGTACAGGAGAGGCCTGCTGATGTATTGAAAGTCGGCCAATTTGAAAATTGCTTTAAATCTCACATTTCATTCATATGTTTCCGTTTGAGGAATTCCCATCTCATTTTCTGAAGATGCAAGTCTAAAATCTGACTGTTTCTTTGCATGAAATTAAAGTAAAGTTGAGATGGGGGATCGCCAGAATTCTGAACCTAATCGAAGAACACTCCGTTTTTTTCTGCCATAAAAGGACAAATTCTGACAGCAGCACTTCATAAATGTTGTGACAGAAATCTGTACGTGTGTCCGAGGGTGGACCTGTCTCTAGACAGTATTGAGGATCTCCATTGAGCCCAAACTTATTAAACATTTTTAGAAACGTGCTCCCACAACAAAAGGACCGATTAAATTCCAGGTCTGTGAGTGTGGAATCGGAAAGGAATCTCGAAAATGTACCTTTATTCTGCTGAGGCGTGTTGCACCACCGTGATGCCTTCCAATCTGGTCATAACCCAGGATTTAGGTGGGATTCATAGTGGATACAGTAAGAAGTCTGACAACACCAGGTTAAAGTCCAAGAGGTTTATTTGGAATCATGAGCTTTCGGAACGCAGCTCCTTCATCAGGCAAACACCGGGTGTTGTAAGACTTCTTACTGTGCCCACCTCAGTCCAACACTGGCATCTCCACATCATTCATAGTGGAGTCAGAGTAGCTGATGTCTTTCCTTATTCATTCATGGGACTAAGCGCTGCAGACTAGACCAGTATTGTCTCTCCCTAGTTGCCCTTGAGAAGGTGCTAATGAATCACCTTCTTGAACTGGGCTGTTCTATTGGGCTGTTTGGGAGGGCGGTACAGGATTCTGACCCAGTAGCAGTGAAGAAACAGTGATATACTTCCACGGCTAGGTGGCGTGAGACTTGGGGGGCAATTGGCCACATTACACTTGCCATAATGCAATGACTAACAGAACTTAAATCATTTTTAAACTTATGATAGCAAATTATTATTTATTTTCTCTCATGTTCGAACAGTGCGGGGGTAGGGGGGACTTTTCCAGTCTTTTTTCTAAGTGTTGTCTCGGGTGGGAAAAGTGGAGGGTAGCGCGACAGCTGCCTTCCGGTTTCCCCGCCATATTTTTAAATACTTTAAGGGAGGAATCTTACCATATATTTTCGAAGTGTCGGTTCTGCGGCTGGATTCTCCGACCCCCCCCCGCCGGGTTGGAGAATCGGCGGGGGGGGGAGGGGCGGTGTGAATCCCGCCTCCGCCGTCTCCCGAAGTCTCTGGCACAAGAAATTCGGCGGGGGCAGGCCGCACTAGTCGGCGGCCCCCCCCGCCCCGGCGATTCTCCGGCCCACAATGGGCCGAAGTCCCACTGCTGTCATGCCAGTCCCACCGGCAGGAATCAAACCACCTAACTTGCCAGCGGGACTGGCGGCGCAGGCGGGCTTCGGGGTCCGGGGGGGGGGGGTGGGCACGGGGCGATCTGGCCCCGGGGGTGCCCCCACGGTGGCCTGGCCCTCAATTGGGGCCCACTGATCGGCGGGCGGGCCTGTGCCATGGGGGCACTCTTTTTCTTCCACGTTGGCCATAGCATTCACGATGGCGGACACGGAAGTGACCCCCTCCCCTGCGCATGCGCGAGGATGATGTCAGCAGCCGCTAACGCTCCGGTGCATGCGTGGACTTCCGCCGGCCGGTGAAGTCCCTTCGGCCCCAGCTGGCGTGGCACCAAAGGCCTTTCCCGTCGGCCGGCAGGGCGCCAACCACTCCGGCGCGGGCCTAGCCCCTCAAGGTTAGGGCTTGGCTCCTAAAGATGCGGAGAAATCCGTACCTTTGGGGTGGCCCAACGCCGGAGTGGTTCACGCCACTCCATCCCGCCGGGACCCCCCCTGCCCCGCCGGGTAGGGGAGAATCTCGGTCCAGGTGAGAAAACCAGGGAGAATCCCGCCAACACCGATGGCAGGAAAACTCACCGAATATTTAGCCTCAACAACAATTTTATTTCCCCACATGATTCGCGCTGTGCCTGTGGAGGTTTGCCTCTGCTACCCTCACCCCGGGGATGGCTGCCAGGAAGACAGTGTCACGATTCACGGAGGGAGCCCCCACCATCCTTCTGGATGGAGTGCGGCAGAGGCGAGACATCCTCTATCTAAAATCGCGCAGACATCCATCAAACAAGGTCACCACACCCACCTGAGAGGCAGTCGCTGAGATAGTGTATGTCAGCTCACTGCGTCAGAGGATGGGGCTACAGTGCCAGAAGAAGATGAAGATAAATAGCTAAGGCATGTCTGTCTCCTCATGTCTCCCGCTGCGCCCCTTTGCACACCAGAGAAAGCACCAGTGGCATCTTCATAGAAAACAAAAACCACATCGCCAGGGTTTATGTGGGGGGAAGGGGTCACTTTGATGGACTTGTGGGGCACCCACCTTAAATATGTACCCCCTGGGCTCACTGTGAGGTCCACTGGGTTGGGGCCACGCTGGGAAATACTTGTCCCAATCCACGGCCCATGTGAATCCCGGTCCAGAGTGCTGGAGAATCACGGAGGAATGAAGAATCCATTTCCCAGCCCGTTAAGAGAATGCAAATGGGTCAATATGCTGGTGTGGGCACACACCTCGATGTTGCCACCAACGGGGGGACTGGAGCATCGGAAACGGATCTGCACTGGGTCCCGACGCTGGATTCTCTGTCACATCGGGAATTCTGCTACCGCATGGTGGGTAACGGAGAATCCAGCCGAACACCCAGGAAAAAAAGCAAAATATTCTGCCCATAAGTATTGTTAATAACATCAAGCACTTATAGTTCAGGCACGGCTTGGATGAGCTCTAGAATTAACCTTCTTCTGCTCTGCCTCAAATCTACTTTGAGCTTGATTTTAATCTAAGAAGAACATTTCCTCGTGCACCAACATGGGGCTGGATTCTCCGCCCCGCCGCACCATGTGCGGGATTCTCCGACCCTCCGTCGGGTCGGAGAATCGCCGGGGGGCAGTGTGAATCCCACCCCCGCTGGCTACCGAATTCTCTGGCAGGTCAACGGGGGCGGGAATCGCGCCGCGTGGTTGGCGGCCCGGCGCCCCCGGCGTTTCTCTGGCCCGCAATGGGCCGAGTGGCCACCTGTTTTTGGCAGGTTCCACCGGCGTAAATTAGAGTAGGTACTTACCAGCGGGACCTGGCTGCGTGGGCAACCTCCGGGGTCCTCGGGGGGGGGGGGGGGGGGGGGGGGGGGTGCAGGGGGATCTGGCCCCGGGAGATGCTCCCACAGTGGCCTGGTCTGCGATCGGGGCCCACCGATCCCACCGAGCCCATATGCTCCCGCGCATACGCCAACTCACGCCGGCCGGTGGAGGCCCTTTGGCACTAGTTGGCCTGACACCAAGCCCCTTCCGCGCCGGCCAGCGGGGCACAAACCACTCCGGCACCGGCCTAGCCCCTGAAGGTGCAGAGGATTCCGCACCTTTGTGGCGGCCCGATGCCGGAGTGGTTCACGCCACTCCTCGGCGCCGGGACTGCACGCCCCGCCGGGTAGGGGAGAATCCCGCCCTTCTGCCCCGACCCACCCTGATTCTCCATTAAACCGGCCGGTCAATGGGTTTTCCCAGCCTCACGCCATCGGGAAACTCCCGGACGCAGGCAAAACGGAGAATCCCACCCATCATGTTTCTATTCCCTCCATCAGCCAAGTACACTTCCCTCCCATCAGTCCGAGCTCCAAGTCCAAGTGGTGAAATGATATTGGCTGTTACTGATTTCAGTAGCCTGGGGCTGGATTCTCCACCGGCATGATGCTCCATTTTGCCAGCAGCCGGGGAGTTTCCCAATGGCGTGGGACTGGCCCACAATGGGAAACCCCATTGACCAGCCAGTGTAACGGAGCATCCCGCCGATGGGGTGAAACAGAAATGTGGGGCGGCGGGGCGGAGAATCCAGCCCCTGATCTTTATTGTGACATCATTCTGATTGTTGAATGCTTACCTGTGGCTTTTGGATAGCGAGCGGTCAAGTCTTTTGTGCTGACGTGTGTGATATTGTGCAGCAGCAACAGAAAACAGATCAAGTCAGGCAGCAGCTGCACATGTCATCCTGGGACGAAAGCCAGAGACAACAAGCAAATGAAAGGAGAAGGACATTTATAATTGTTTATTTACAAAATAGCATAATTTTGAGTGTCTTGATTTAATAGCTATTGATATCATGAGATATTGTATCACAGAACTAATTAAGTGAAAAAGGTTTGAAGATTGTAAGTCACGATTCATCCCTTTCTTTAAAGTGAATGGGAAATCATCATTAAATTTCACATTTTTTTTAATGCGCTTTATTGTTGACTTTTCAAAAAATCTATTTTAGTTTAAGTATTAATGTCATCATTGGACGAACAGGTTCAAAGTGGTTTAACCTTGTCAGTGAGGGAGAGGTGAATTGATTATTGAGATGGGACTTGGAATGGTTCAGTTTCTAACAGAATTTTGCACGGCACCATTTACTTAATGGAAGCGCGAATTAGACAATCAGAGTTGACGTGCTTGAAGCATGGTGCTCCCAATCCTCTGGCAATTAATCCATATCATCAACTATCGGCCAGGTAATGTATTGGGTGTGCTGAATTCAGTGAGTAATTCCCCAATCTCTACTTTATTGAGCAAGGCGCCAACCTGGCAGTGGAGTACCACACAATCCACTGCGACACATAAATTCTTTTTAACCATCACTCTCAAACGTGATTCATTTATCTGTAATCCTTTTAGGTGAGGTTTAACCACTTCAAAATGCTTGTTGATTTCCTGTCTGTCCACTTTTTTACGCCAGTAGTTTGTTAATCATTGGGTCAGAATAAGAGATGTGATATAATAAAAGGCAAATAATAGGCAAAAATATGATTCACCTTTCCTGTAAAATTATCTTGGTGTCTTTCAGCGTCTTCGCTTCAACGTTTTTAAGACCGGTACAGTGGGTGCGAATCTGTGGTTTTGAGACTAAGTGGGAAAACCAGAGTTGTCCCAGGCTTCACGTGCAGCTTCGCCCAAGTAGGATTCCCTCACCTACAGGATGCTAAAATAGTCGTGGCATGTCGCAAGCCGGCCAGCCTGCACTTATGGATCTTGCAGCGCCATTTTTAACTGGTGGGGAGTCCACTGATTGGGGAGTCTGATGGGGGGAGGTCTCTGCTGAGTGTCTGATGGGGGTCTCTATAGGGGGCCAGATGGGGGGTCTCTGTTGGGGATCTGATGGGGATTCTGATGGGGGTCTCTGTTGAGGGTCAGATAAGGTGTCTCTGTTGGAGGCATTTATTAGAGTTCTGATGGGGGATGTTTTTGGAGGGTCTAATGGGGGTCTCTGTTGGAGGTCTGATGGGGGTCTCTTTTTTGGGGGTCTGATAGGGGTTCCTGGGGGTGTTCGTGTCACCCTCATGCGTGCGTTCTGTAGGGGGTGACCCATTATTCCTGTGGCGGTGGGGCGGAGGGAGGATGCCCCTACTTGCTAGTGGAGGGGAGGCAGGATTTGCATTGTGGGTGGACCTGCCGATGGACCTCAGTATCGGGCTCAAAATGGTGGACCAACATTGGAATCCTAAGAGCTCCTTGATAGCATAAATTTGCATGGCAAAGGAGAGGGAAGCACATACTGGGTCCCACTCCTATCACCAGTGGAGACCCGGAGTGACTCTACTCTGGCAGGAGCACTTAGTCTCCAGAATACAGAATCCTGCCTGTGGAGTTTGGAGTCACATGTTGGCCAGACCAGGCAAAAACAGCAGATTTCATTCCCGAGAGGATATTAGTGAACAGATGGGATTTTTACAACAATCGATGATAGTTTCATGATCACCACCACTGAGGCTAGCTTTCAAATCCAAATTTTATTAATTGAATATAAATGGCTGTCATGGTGAGATTTAAGTCCATGGCCAGGATTCTCCGACCCCGCATTGGAGAATCGGAGGGGGGTGCGCGAGAATCGTGCCATGCCGCTCCGACTCCGGCCCGCCGATTCTCCGGTGCCGATTCCCTGGCGCCCGCGGGACTGCCGCTGCACCAGGTGGGGGCCATTGAAAGCCCCCCCCCGGCATTTCTCCGGGCCTCGACGGGCCGAGCGCCCGCTGAGTTCGGCTGAGTCCTGCCGGTGTGGGTTACATACGGTCCCACCTGGTGGGACCTCGGAGTCCTGGCTGCGGGGGCCGTCCTGGTGGGGGGGGGTGGGGGAATTCGACTCCGGGTGGTGGGGGGAGGGGGGGGGTGTCTATGGTGGCCTGGCCCTCGATCGAGGCCTACTGATCTGCCGTGGTGCTCATGCATGGACTCGCGCCAGCCGTGGCGCGCCGGCTTCCGAGCGCCGGAGCAGCGGGCACCACTCCAGCGTCGTACTTGCCCCCGAGGAAGGGATGCATACCGGGGCCTGGCGGCCTGTTGACGCCAGAGTGGCTCGCACCGCTTTTGACGCCCGCGTCAGAACTTGGCTCTGAGAATCCCGGCCCATGTTCCTGGAGAATTAGCCCGATCCTTGGGATCACTCGTCCAGTGACATTAACCACTACACTGCTATGAGAATCACCCGGCAATTTAAGTGACGGTCACGTCACTGCTGACTTTGAGTTCTGCGTGACAACAGCACAAGAAATTCACATTGAGGGTGACCACGCATGGTTCTTCACCTATCCCGGTGTTACTAAGATCACTTGTAATAATTCCACTGCTGGTGCGAGTCAAAACAACCTAATCAGTAGAGATCGGGGCTCACCTTGTGATTGAGGATTCATTTGTCTTCTCGATCAAAGGTACAGATTGTTTTGAAGGCTTCACACTGCGATGCTGGTGCCCGTCAATGAATGGAATTGCTGGATTTATTTTGGAACAAATTCTAATTTCAAAACGCATTTGAGAAAACTTGACTCGCTGTTTAATCGGCACTGCAAAATGAATGTCAAAATTTGTCATACGCAAAGCTTTATAGATTGTACCAGAAAAAAAAACCTCTTTAGAAGAGTTCATATTCACAGGGAGAGAGCTTCTATAATGTTGATACAATTGTAAAGTGAACAAGCCGGCAGCCTGGGTCGAAAGTGACATATGTTTCTTGACAGCCTCAGTTCTCAGTGGACATTAGTCCAAAGCAGGATATTTTCACTGTGTTGCAGGTCTGACTTGTGAAGTAAGGACATTTTGACAATAAAAATGTCACCTGGTGTACAAGTGAGTGCCACTCCACTATTCACTGATCAGCTAGCTCTGGCACACGTCCAGTGAAGATATTCAGCTTAAGACGCTCATGCTGTCAACCAGTGCAGCATGGTAAATACCGTCTGCTTTGCTTGTCAGGGATCTCGATAATAAGTACAAAAATGTAAAAATCTCAACTTTTTTTATTTTCACTGATGTTTATGTTATCAACTTCAATGCACGGTAGACAAATTCTGCTTTTCTAATGCGTCAGTATTATCCATTCTCCCTTTCTTATTACAAAAATCCTCCCTGATCTTTCTCATTTCACTTAAGTATCTTCTGCCTTGTGCTTTAATCTGCAATTCGCTCAGAATGTTATACAGCCATAATATAATTGCACTGAGCATTTTCATAAATTAAAGTATAAGCTTGTGATTTTGTAAGGATGAGCCTGAATATTAAAAGAGTTGGGGTTAGCATCATTATGAAAATTGCTCCAGGGAATTTCTCAAGGATTATGTAAGATTACGTGATTGGCTGCTTTGCGTGCTACTGATGGTTGACTTTTTAACGCTTGTTTCTCTGGAGAGTTGCTTGGGGATAGGTTCCAAAACCATTAATAGTTTGCATAGTGGGTCAGTAGTTCACTTCATTAGTATTGGAGGGAATTTATGATGTATTTGCAAGTGTTGAAAGGAACAGAATTGCAAGCATATCTTGTTGTTTGGAATTGCAAATATAAACCAACAATCTCAATGGGCAAATAACCCTGGCATATTGGGAATGCAATTTTCAATATCAGTTTAATGATTCAAAATAACGTCAAATGATACTCGGCAAGTATCTCCAAATTTTAGGGTGAAATTCTCCATCCACTCGCGACGGTTTTCATGGTGGGCAGGAACGGAGAATCTGGCGGCAGCCAAAAATTCACCAGGGTAAAATCACACTGTAATTCTCACAATGGCAGGGTAATGGTGGGCTGCTCTTCCCACTGGCTGATGCGGCAAACGCCATTTACATTAATGTATATCTCAGGAATGCTCATTAAAACAGCTGGCTGCCAGTGTCCCATCAGGTCTTCCATTCTTGTGTCATGCCAATGGGTCCAGAACCCGATTGCTAAAGAATGGGGGTGTACAAGGTAGTCCTCAGTTTGCAAGAGGCTTCGAGGTGAATCCATCAAACAAAGCTTACCCACCATAGTTCTGTGCTGCTCCTGCTCAATCAATGGCCAAATGGATTTCACTCATTCACCATGAGCAACTGAAAGCTCAGTTTTACCAAAACAAAGAGTGGAGTTCATGGCCACATTGGTTCAATTGTGGAATTCACAAGTTCTAACCCCCACAGGGCTCCAGATGTCCCCCGTGCCCCCCACCGAGGACTCCGCAAGCTGCCTTCAAAGACAGGTCCCGCCGGTATGGACCTTGTCTAATCCACGCTGGCGGGACTGGCCAAAAATAGGCGGCTGCTTGGCCCATCAGGGTGCGGAGAATCGCCCTGGGGGCCGCTGCCAACGGCCGCCGACCAGCGCGGAGCGATCCCCACCCCCGCACAAAAACCGGCGCCGGAGAATTCGGCAGCCAGCATCGGAGTGGCGGGGTGGAATTCACGCCCCCCCCCCGGCAATTCTCCGACCCGGTGCGGGGTTGGAGAATCCTGCCCCAGATGTAATGGTATTACAATTAAATAAGGGTAACTGCAAAGACATGATGGAGGAGCTGGCCAGAGTGATTGGAAAAGGAACCTAGCAGGAAAGACAGTAGAACAGTAATGGCAGGAGTTTTTGGGGGTTATTCGGGAGACACAACAGAAATTCATCCCAAGGAGGAGGAAACACGCTAAGGGGAGGTCAAGGCATCCATGACTGACGAGGGAAGTCAAGGACAGCATAAAAGCTAAAGAAAAAGTATACAAAGTGGTGATGATGGTGGGAAACCAGAGAATTGGGAAGCCTGTGAGCAGAGGACAACTAAAAAAGCAATAAGGGGGAGAAGATGAAGTATGAGTGCAAGCTAGCTAGTAATATGAAGGAAGATAGGAAGAGTTTATTTCAATATATATAATGTAATAGAGAGGCAAAAATAGACATTGGACGACTGGAAAATGCGGCTGGAGAAGTAATAATAGGAAACAAAGAAATGGCAGACAAACTGAATAGATATTTTGCACCAGTCTTCACGATGGAAGACACCAGTGGGATTCCAGAGCGCCAGGAGAACCAGTGGGCAGAGGTGAGTGCAGCAACATTTACTAAGGAGAAGCTTCTGGGGAAACTGAAAGGTCTGAAGGTGGATAAATCACCTGGACCGGATGGATTACACCCCAGGGTTCCAAAAGAGATAGCTCAGGAGATTGTGGAGGCAATGGTGATGATCTTTCTGGAATCACCGGGGGCAAGTAGGGTCCCAAAGGATTGGAAAGTGGCTAATGTAACACCACTGTTTAAGAAGGGAGGGAGGCAGAAGACAGGAAATTATAGGCCGGATGGCCTGACTTCGCTCATTCGTAAGATTTTAGAATCCATTATTAAAGATGAGATTGCGGAGTACTAGGAAGTGCATTATAAAATAGGACTGAGTCAGCACGGCTTCGTCAAGGGGAGGTCATGTCTGACAAATCTGTAGAGTTCTTTGAGGAAGTAACAAGGAAGTTAGACAAAGGAGAACCAGTGGACGTGATTTATTTTGACTTCCAGAAGGCCTTTGACAAGGTGCCACATAGGAGACAGTTAAATAAGTTAAGAGCTCATGGTGTTGAGGGTAAGGTCCCAGCATGGATAGAGGATTGGCTGACTGGCAGAAGGCAGAGAGTGGGATAAAGGGGTATTTTTCAGGGTGGCAACCGGTGTCTAGTGGTGTACCTCAGGGGTTGGTGCTGGGATCACAACTTTTCACAATATACATTAATGATCTGGAGGAAGGAACTGAAGGCACTGTTGCTAAGTTTGCAGATGATACAAAGATCTGTAGAGGGTAAGTAGTATTGAGGAAGCAGGTGGGCTGCAGAAGGACTTGGACAGGCTAGGAGAGCGGACAAAGAAGTGGCAGATGGAATACAAACTTTTCTCTGGAAAAGTGTGAGGTTATGCACTTTGGAAGGAGAAATGGAGGCATAGACTATTTTCTAAATAGGAAGATGCTTAGGAAATCAGGAGCACAAAGGGAATTGGGAGTCCTTGTTCTTGATTCTCTTAAGGTTAACATGCAAGTTCAGTCGGCTGTTAGGAAGGCAAATGCAATGTTAGCATTCATGTCGAGAGGGCTAGAATACAAGACCAGGGATTTACTTCTGAGGCTCTGGTCAGGCCCCATTTGGAGTATTGTGAGCAGTTTTGGCCCCCGTATCTAAGGAAGGATGTGCTGGCCTTGGAAAGGCTCCAGAGGAGTTTTGCAAGAATGACTCCTGGAATGAAGAGCTTGTCGTATGAGAAACGGTTGAGGACTCTGGGTCTGTACTCGTTGGAGTTTTGAAGGATGAGGGGGGATCTTATTGAAACTTACAGGATACTGCATGGCCCAGATAGAGTGGATGTGGAGAGGAATTTTCCACTTGTAGGAAAAACTAGAAGCAGAGGACACAATCTCAGACTACAGGGATGACCTTTTAAAACAGAGATAAGGGGCATGCATGGTGGCGCAGTGAGTTAGCCCTGCTGCCTCACGGCGCCGAGGTCCCGGGATTGATGCCGGCTCTGGGTCACTGTCCGTGAGGAATTTGCACATTCTCCCTGTGTTTGCGTGGGTTTCGCCCCCACAACCCAAAGATGTGCAGGGTAGGTGAATTAGCCTCGCTAAATTGCCCCTTAATTGGAAAAAAATAATTGGATACTCTAAATTTAAAAAAAACAGAGATGAGGAGGAATTTCTTCAGCCAGAGGGTGGTGAATCTGTGGAACGCTTTGCCGCAGAAGGATATGGAGGCCGAATCACTGAGTGTCTTTAAAACAGAGATAGATAGGTTTTTGATCAATAAGGGGATCGGGGTTATGGGGAAAAGGCAGGAGAATGGGAATGAGAAAAATATCAGCCATGATTGAATGGCGGAACAGACTCGATGGGCCGAGTGGCCAAATTCGGCTCCAATGTTTTATGGTCTTATGGGACACGGCCAGAGAGCCTGAGTATCGAAAGGGGGCTGAGCAGCAGAGGCCTACGACTGCCATGTTGTGACATCTATGTTGACCTTTGTTGGTGTCCTCTGGTTGCCTGCGCCCTGGAGGGCCCCAGTTTCATAAAGGTCTCCTGCTCCAAGGGCAGAAGTACCATTGACGGATGGTGCTGCAGGAGTTGGCGTGTATGGAGACAAAAAAAAGGCAGCTGATCAGAGAGATGGAACAGAGGTTGGGTAAAATGCATGTCCCCTGTGTGTGGTGTGCCCTATCCTGAAGGGACAGAGAATGGAATGTGAGCAACAAGACAGATGTGATAGCGATGTTGTGACAGTATTGTTGAGAGAGCAAGTGTTGATATGTAGCCCCTATGAATGAATGGGTGGGATCCGTGTAGACAGTAGCCATTTCAATACAATAAGCCATGCTGAGGGTTTGATAGTTAAGGAAACTGATAGAGGGTGCGATCATTTATCTGCTTCCTGCACTGTGTGGTGCTTCGCAGATGGGTGACAGCCACGCTGACCTTCTGGGCAACAACCTCTCTGATTGGATAGCTGCAGTTGTTGTGTTTCTTTGAACTGTCTCTGGGGGAGAGCACATTTCTGTGGACCCAGACTCCTGATATAGAGGCCATGGCAGTGAAAGCCAGTGCTGCCTTCTTCTTGAGGCTACTTGCCTTTTGTTTCTGGTTTCCTGGGATGTTGGAGGGTCTCCTGATGACATGTGGATTGGGCAAAGTGATACGAGTGTGCCAGACTGGTGTTTAAACATGGCGCTGGGACCTTCAAACCTACCAGCGGATGAGCAGGCTGATGAATCAGCTGCCGGGCCGCCAGGTGATTCAGAGGAGAACTCGCCTGTGCTTAACTAAAGAGCTTCCAAGCGCTGAATCTGGGAAGGGATCCTGTCATTCTGGCCAGTGGGCATGGTGCCATCGGAGCCGCCCACCATTTCACTTAGTCTCATAGGACAGTCTTTTCCTCCCCCTCCGTGGCGTATTCTACAGTGGCGGAGGGCAGCTTGCCAGTGGCTGGAGATGGAATCTTCTGGTCCTGTCATTGTCAATGGGCCATCCCCTCACTGCCACAAAATCTGCGGTGAAGGTGCTGGACCATGAGATCGCGCCAGCGTGAATGGCCAGAAAATCCCACCCATAAATGGAAAATTCCACCCTTAAGAGTGTTTCTCTCATCGTCTTCTGTGGAATAAATTGGGATGGCCTCATAGAGGTCTTTAAATTTACTGTCTGAGAGGTTTTGTTAAGTGTAGAGGAGTTTTTCCACTTGTGAGGAAGGACAAAGCTAGAAGCTATCAAAACAAGATATTTACCATGTAAGCAAGTGACGAATTCATTTAGCTCGGCCATTGAGTATGTTCAAGAAAGAGATCGATAGATTTCTAGATACGAACAGCATTTGGCAGCAAGGCAGCATAGTGGGTAGCACAATTGCTTCACTGCTCCAGGGTCCCAATCTCGATTCTCGGCTGAGTCACTGTCTGTGCGGAGTCTGCATGTTCTCCCCGTGTGTGCGTGAGTTTCCTCCGGGTGCTCCGGTTTCCTCCCACAGTCCAAAGATGTGCGGGTTAGGAGGATTGGCCTTCATGTCCACAATTGCCCTTAGTGTTGCTTGAGTGGGGTTACTGGGTTATGGGGATAGGGTGGTGTGGGCTTGGGAAGGGGCTTGGCCAACAGGCACTGAAGGGCCTCTGCTGGTCGGCGCGAGTTGGCACATGCGCGGGAGCGCCAGCGTGTGCTGGCGTCATGCCAACGCATGCGCAGGGGGGTTCATCTCCACACCGGCCATCACGGACCGTTACACCGGCCGGCGCGGAGGAATAAAGTGCCCCCACAGCACAGGCCCGCCCGTGGATCGGTGAGCTCCGATTGCGGGCCAGATTCCCCCGCACACCCCGAGGACCCCGGCGGCTGCTCACAGAGCCAGGTCCCGCCGGTAAGTACCTGTCGTAACATACGCCGGCGGGACCCGCCGGAAACAGGCGGCCACTCGGCCCATCGCGGGCTGGAGAATCGCTGGGGGCGGCGCTGCCAATGGCCCCCCCCAACCGGCTCGACACGATTCCCGCCATCGCCAAATCCCCGGCGCCGGAGAATTCGGCGACCGGCGGGGGCCACACCGCCCCCCGGCGATTCTCCGACCGGTGGGGGGTCAGAGAATCCCGCCCAAGGTTTTGAACGGCCTACTCCTCTTTATAATAATAATCTTTATTGTCACAAATAGGCTTACATTAACACTGCAATGAAGTTACTGTGAAAAGCCCCAAGTCACCATATTCCGGCGCCTGTTCGGGTACACAGAGGAAGAATGCAGAATATCCAATTTACCTAACAGCCCGTCTTTCAGGACCTGTGGGAGAAAACCGGAGCACCCGGAGGAAACCCACACAGACACAGGGAGAACGTGCAGACTCTGCACAGTGACCCAAGCAGGAATCGAACTTGGGACCCAGGAGCTGTGAATCAACAGTGCTAACCACTGTGCTACCATGCCGCCCACTGCTACCGTGCCACCCGCGTTCTTCTCCCATGTTCTTAATTCAAAAGAAATTTCTTTACCCAGGGAGTGGTAAGAATGGGGCACTCACTGTACAGCGCAACACAGTGGTTAGCATTGCTGCCTCACAGCACCAGGGACCCAGGTTCACTTCTGGCCTTGGGTGACTGTCTATATGGAGTTTTCACTTCCTCCCATGCCTGCGTGGGTTTCTTCCGGATGCTCTGGTTTCCTTCCACAGACGAAAGATATGCAGGTTAGGTAGATTGGCCATGCTAAATTATCCCTTAGAAAGATGGGAGGAAACTCGGAGCAGCATTACAGGAGAAAAGCCCATTGGGTTGACCAGCTTAATCATGTGCTTTATGTTCTACGTAATTTGCATGATGTAAAATGCTTTCGTTCCATTTGGACGCTGACAAAATCCACTCTCTCATTTCATAATTTTTAGCCTTTAATTAACATGCAAGTACTCAAGGATGGTTGATCTGCTCTGTGTCATTTTTGTTCTCCTGTGCTCCCACCCTAGCTACAATTCTTTCATTGCCACCGTGGAAATATCAGTTGTGTGGGATTTAGGTCACATCATTTGATGCGGTAGTAATCCCAAGTATTAGAATGCTTATTAATATTAGATTATTTCTAAATTGTTTAGTTGGGCACAGATCATTGGCAAAGTTCATGAATGTCTTTCAAATATTTGAGAAATCTGAAATGATCTCTGTACCTAACTAGATGTATCCAATTAAATAAATCAAGGTGTTTTTGAAAATTCTTTCTTGTCTTCGGAAAGTTATATTTTTTCTAATAAAATTTATCTTATCCACTCCTAAGCTTTCGTTCTCAGTCCTAAAACGCCTTTAACAGTTGTTTCTTTCAGATGTCTGCGCTTCCGTGAAAAACCTGAGCCTTAAGTTAATGGGTTTGACAGATCTATCACACTCAGATGAAGAGGCTTTACGGGTCACAGACTACAGCTCTCGACCGACATTTGTTCCTACAACTTGCAGAAATTATTTTTTTTGATTGACAAGACTAAATATTCACACAGCAAGCCAGGACTTGCTATTTGTAAGCTTTAACCTGCTCTTTCACACCTCCACATTGATGGGAAATCACTACAGGTAAAAATCCCCAGGGAAGCCATTATTAGAACAGCTAGAGTCATTTCAATGTCTTATATATATATATATAAAAGCCAGAAATTTATAACTTTTCCTGAGGCAACTTTTGAAAGGAAAAATGGTGCATGCTACACAGTTGGTGTCCTCCCCCAGCTAAAGCTGGTTAAGTACACTGGGAAAACCGAAATCACAGGTTCAGCTGGGAAGGAAATGAGTGAATGAGGGCCGACTCAGGAACGACTCAAAGCAGGCCTTTATATTTTGTGGAGAATTTAAAACAAAGTGGGAAGGAGATGGAGGAGATGGTGTACAGAACAAATTTCAGAAAGGTGTAAGAACAATAGAATAGTGATTATGGTGGGGGCGTCAGTTATCCTAATATAGACTTCATAGTTTTTTTTCTTACACGTTAAAAATAAATAAAGAGCAAGAAGGGGAGGAATTCCTGAAATGGTTGCAGAAGAACTTATTTGATCCATATGTTTCCAGCCCAATGACGAAGGATCCAGTTCTGCGGCGTGAAATTGGCCAAGAGGAGGAGGAGAGACGCTGATCACAATATCATCAGGTTTGGAGGAGTTGTGGAAATGAACAAGGAATAATTAAAAAGGTGAAGATACTCATTTTGAAGAGGGCTGGTTTCAGAACCTGGTTCAGGTGGATTGGTGAGTGAGATTGGCAGGTGAAAAAGTAATGGGAAATGGGAGGCCTTCAAGTATGAGACAGTTCAGTTGCAGACTAGACACATTTCTCTGATGGGGAAAGAAAGAGTATATAAAGCTAGAGCTCCCTGAATGACAAAAGACAAAGGGGGCTAAATGTGATAGTCTACAAAAACAGGCGTGTGGATTGTAACTTGCAGTTAACTTGTGTCTGTTGATTGAGGCAAGGGCAGTGAGGCAACCATTGAATTCAATAGCCAGCCAATGCTGATTGCCATGTTAATTGGTTGGATGCTTGATCATGGGGGAAATATTGTGAGTGGCTAACACCACAAATCTAACCTGCATCTCTTAAAAGCAGAGGTGCATTATGGCTGGAGAAAGTGCTGGGAATTGTGCAAGAAGTGAATCTTCACCTTTAGAATGGCACAATATGGGAGTGAGTGGCAAAACATTCAGATCTGTATTATTGGCCTTGGCGGAGGAAGTGGAAAGGAGATGGGATGTCTGTATCCACAAACGTCAGCGGGTGCAGATGGCCTGGCCATGGGAGTCAATGTCAGGAGTTAATACCCAAGGACCTGGATGCAGTGGCAGAAGAAGGTGAAACACATCACAGTAGCCAAGGTCCATCAATGCATCTGCAAATGTCATATCCTACCAACCACACCACCAGCCTCAGATATGGATCATCATACAATCATTTACTCACTAACAAACCCATATCTAATCTCCATATTCTTCTCTTCACCCTCACACACTTAGTAAGCCTTAGGTCGACATCTCACACCTTACACACACTGCCAGCTATTCAACAGTGATAGCCACGTCAGCCAATCTGATGGCTTTAATTTGCTTGGTATTCACTGACACACTTCCCTCTCTTTTATAGAATAAGATAGGATAAAACTGGAGGCAGCAGTAGCGATGCAGAGGGAAACAGAGAGGCCTGCATGTCCCAATACCCATGAAGGAGATGCTGTGCTGGCCATTATTGGAATGCTCATTGCTGAGGCCGTGACCAGCGGTGGGGTTCAGACCATTGAAGGTGACTGTTTCCTTATTGCTTAATCCTCCTTCTCGCATCCCACTTCCCTCATATCCCACTCTCTCTTCTGACATGCAGATGGTGTAAGCAACAGCTTCTTAGCTTCCTGCATCCTCCGAGACAAGATACCTACCCTTGTGCCTTTCCCCTTTCAGAGACTTAAGGAGTGCAACCTGGCTCAATGGAGGGGGAGCATCAAGGAGGCAGCTCTGGTAAAGTTGCAGTGTCACTCAATTTCCCACTCGCAGCCATCTGCTCAGACGCTGACGCTGTTCCTAATTTAGAGGATAGCGCAAAGGCGGGATGGTGAAGCATGAGATTGGATTGACTTATTGTCAGGGCAGGTTGGAGGGGATCGGGTGCAGGGTTAGGGTGGGGGAGGAGGTGAAGAAAAAGATAGATCATGTGCCAACTGGCTATGGGTGAGTTCACACAGTTGTTCTCCTTCAGAGGACTCAAATGGGAAGTTAATTGGAGCAGGTTACAGGAAAAGGCTGATGGATAAGGACAACAAAATGGGTTGAAGCATTGGGAAATCAGTCAAAAAACCAGCAGTCAATGTCTAAGAGAACGGAGGAGTCAAGCACCAACCTGGCATACGGCTTTGCTCAGGGCCTGGAACCATCTTTTCCAGCACCATCAACTCTGCACTTGTGGACAGACACATGCTGCAGTGTCTGAGGGCTGATGTTACAGCTTCCATTGAAGCAGAGGCAGCCACCCAATGTCAAAGTATGCCCTTTGCCTACATCCCCAATGTCTGAACAAAGAACAAAGAAAAGTACAGCACAGGAACAGACCCTTCGGCCCTAAGTCTGCGCCAATCATGCTGCCCGTCTAAACTAAAATCTTCTACACATCTGGGGTCCGTATCCCTCTATCCACACCCTATTCATGTATTTGTCAAGATGCCCCTTAAATGTCACTCTTGTCCCTGCTTCCACCATCTCCTCCGGCAGCGAGTTCCAGGCATCCACTACCCTCTGTGTAAAAAAACTTACCACCTACATCTCCTCTAAACCTTGCCCCTCACACCTTAAACCTATGCCCCCTAGTAATTGACCCCTCTACCCTGGGAAAAAGTCTCTGACTATCCACTCTGTCTCTGCCCCTCATAATTTTGTAGACCTCTATCAGGTCGCCCCTCAACCTCCTTCATTCCAGTGAGAACAAACCAAGTTTATTCAACCTCTCCACATAGCTAATGCCCTCCATACCAAGCAACATCCTGGTAAATCTCTTCTGCACCCTCTCTAAAACCTCCACATTCTTCTGGTAGTGTGGCAACCAGAATTGAACACTATACTCCAAGTGTGGCCTAAGGTTCTAAACAGCTGCAACATGACTTGCCAATTTTTATACTCAATGCCCTGCCCAATGAAGGCAAGCATGCGGTATGCCTTCTTGACTAACTTCTCCAACTGTGTTTCCCCTTACAGTGACCTGTGGACCTGTACACCAAGATCTCTCTGACTGTCAATACTCTTGAGGGTTCTACCATTCACTGTATATTCCCGACCTGTATTAGACCTTCCAAACTTCATTACCTCACATTTGTCCGGATTAAACTCCACCTGCCATCTCGCCGCCAAGTCTCCAAATGATCTAAATCCTGCTGTATCCTCTGACAGTCCTCATTGCTATCCACAATTCCACCAACAATTGTGTCATCCGCAAACTTACTACTCAGACCAGTTACATTTTCCTCCAAATCATTTATATATACTACGAACAGCAAAGGTCCCAGCACTGATCCCTGCACTAGTCACAGCCCTCCAATAAGAAAAGCACCTTTCCATTGCTACTCTCTATGACCTAGCCAGTTCTGTATCCATCTTGCCAGCTCACCTCTGATTCCGTGTGACTTCACCTTTTGTACCAGTCTGCCATGAGGGACCTTGTCAAAGGCCTTACTGAAGTCCATATAGACAATATCCACTGCTCTACCTGCATCAATAATCTTTGTGACATCCTCGAAAAACTCTATCAAGTTAGTGAGACACAACCTCCCCTTCACAAAACCGTGCTGCCTCTCGCTAATACGACTACTTGCTTCCAAATGGGAGTAGATCCTGTCTTGAAGAATTCTCTCCAGTAATTTCCCTACAACTGATGTAAGGCTCATCGGCCTGTAGTTTCCTGGATTATCCTTGCTACCCTTCTTAAACAAAGGAACAACATTGGCTATTCTCCAGTCCTCCGGGACATCACCTGAAGACAGTGAGGATCCAAACATTTCTGTCAAGGCCTCAGCAATTTCCTCTCTTGCCTCCTTCAGTATTCTGGGGTAGATCCCGTCAGGCCCTGAGGACCTATCCACCTTAATATTTTTCAAGACGCCAACACCTCGTCTTTTTGGATCTCATTGTGACCCAGGCTATCTATGCACCCTTCTCCAGACTCAACATCCACCAATTCCTTTTCTTTGGTGAATACTGATGCAAAGTATTCATTTAGTACCTCGCCAATTTCCTCTAGCTCCACACATAGATTCCCTCCCCTGTCCTTGAGTGGGCCAACCCTTTCCCTGGCTACCCTCTTGCCTTTTATGTACGTGTAAAGAGCCTTGGGATTTTCTTTAACCCTATTTGCCAATTACTTTTTGTGACCCCTTCTAGCCCTCCTAACTCCTGATTGTGGTGCTGGATGCTCAGGTCATCTCATACACAGTAAACCTTCTGCTTTACAAGCTCAGACTGCTGCGACCTTGGCTGTGGATTGCAATGTGCAAAGAGGCTTTCAGGATGTCACAGCCAACCAGTCATCTGTCCTGTAACAAATTAGTGGTCGAGCTGAGCTGCTGCCACTCCATGGGATCGACTTTATGGAGCACAAACCCACTGCCCTCTCTCAGGAAGACAGTATTCATTCAGCACAGTGGCACAGTGGTTAGCACTGCTGCCTCGCAGCTCCATGGACCCGGGTCAATTCCAGCCTCGGGTGACTGTCTGTGTGGAGTTTGCACTTCCTCCCCGTGTCTGCGTGGGTTTCCTCCCACAGTCCAAAGGTATGCAGGTTAAGTGGCCATGCTAAATTTTCTCTTAGTGTCCAAAAGGTTAGGTGCGGTGACTGGGTGGCGGGGATAGGATGGAGGTGGGCTTGGGTAGGGTGCTCTTTCCAAGGGTCGGTGCAGACATGATGGGCTGAACGGCCTCCTTCTGCACCTTAAATTTTCTGATTCTATGATTCTATCCCCCCTCCCACTCCCGCTGTCTTATTCCACCAGTGCACTCGCTACTCGGGCAGCCAGCCCAGACTGTTACCGCCCATGGAGAGATTTTGCAATCAGGGCTTCTACATCTGGAGCCACATGAATTTGCCCCCCCTGCCCCCAAGGCCTTTTGCCTTCCACCAGCCACGCTGCAGCCACTGGGGTTGCAGTGTACAGAGCAGGCAACGCTGTATGGAAAACAGGAACTAAGGGAATACCAGGGTGATTCCTAATTTTTATACAATATACAGCATGGTTTCATTTCCAAACAGCATGGGCGCGATTCTCCGCAAATTCGGAGAGTCGTAAAGGCTGCCGTGAAACTGGCTGTGTTTCACGGCAGCCTCCGCGCCCCCTCCTGGGACCCGATTCTCCCCCCCGGTCGGGGCTAGCAGCGCGGCCCCGTGAAGAACGGCATCGCGGGCTTAGCGACCGTCGCCAAGCGTCACAGAGGCTGACGCGCACGATGACATCAGCCGCGCATGCGCGGGTTGGACGGCTCCAACCCGCGCATGCGCGGATGACGTCATCACGCATATGCGTCAAACCCGCGCATGCGCGGGCCGTCATGCCCCTCAGCCGCCCTGCGGACTGATCCTGCGGGGCGGCGGAGGAACAAAGAGTGCGCGGGTATCGGACCCGCTGCCCGCGATCGGTGCCCACTGATCGCGGGCCCATGGTTGTCCGGGTCGGCACTTTGCGGCCGTTTTCACGAACGGTGAGAGCAGGTGTGTTTGCGTTCGTGAAAACGGCCGTAAAGGCCTGGGAACTCGGCCCATCAGCCAGGGGAGAATCGCTGTTCGCCGTAAAAAACGGCGAGCAGCGATTCGTGTCGTGGGGCGGCCGTGGGGGGGGGGGGGGGAATAGCGGGAGGTTGGGAAAAATATCGGGAAGGCCCTCCCGTTATTCTCTGACCCGTCGTGGGCAGCGGAGAATCGCGCCCCATCGGTCTGGAATGTTTATATGCAGAGATAAATGAAATTAGACATTTTGGAAAGGTGAATGAAATGCTTGAAATAAAACGACATGGTACAATTTTCAAATGGGAGCAGGAACAGAGAATCCTGGCATTTCAAATACGCACATCTTTTAAGATATACCTGTGAAAAGAAACATACATCTTCTCAGCAGAAGCATGGAGTACAAAAGCAAGGAAATTATGCTAAACCCATATAAATCACTGGTTAGGCCTCAGCTGGAGTATTGTATCCAATGCTGGGAACCACTCTGTAGGAAGGATGATGTCAAGGTCTTATAGAGTGGATTCATTATAATGGTACCAAGGGATCAGATAATTCAATTACTTGGAGAGACTAGAGAATCTTTGAATGCTTTCCTTAAAGCAGAGATGTTCAAGGAGAAGCGTTTAAATTAAAATTAGCAACATAGAATTCCTACAGAAGCTCATTTGGCCCATTGTGTCTGCACTGAACCTCCAAAAGAGCATCGCAGCTCGCCCCACTCCACTGCCCTATCCCTGTAACCGCATAACCCCACCTAACCTGCGAGAGGGAGTAAATAGGGAGAAAGTGTTTCCATTGGTACGAAGGTCAGTATCCAGATTGAAGGTAATTGAGACAGGAAGCATAAGGGAGGTGAGGAGAAACAGTTTATACCTCATTGTAATGTGGACTGCATGGCCTGAAAGAATGGTGCAAGCTGATTTCATGTTAATTTTCATTAAGGAAATCAGACATGTACTTGAATGGGGAAAAATTGTATGGTTATGGGGAAAGAACAGACAAACGGAACTAATTGAATAACTCTTGAAAAGAGCTGGCATCGGAAAAATATGCCAAACGGCCTCTTTCTATGCTGCATGATTCTATCATTCTAATTCTAATTATCCCACAGAACCAGCCCACACAGCAGCTCCTGACATTGTGCTCCTTCAACTCTTCACCTACAGCTGGATATTTTTCAGCTCACCTATGCCTGCCACAGGCCTTATTTTCCCATCCACTGTGGTGGGATTTGAGCTTAGAGCCCCAGAGCAATGCTCCAGGTTTGTGGTTCACCAGTTCAGAGGCCTAGACCACTAGGCCACAGAAGGAACCTGTTTGCCTTCTGCTTGCCCTGTCCCAGTCCCAGGGCTTTTTTTTCCCCACAGAATTCAAATGAAAACTAAAGGATCCGTTGTGATGGGATTCGAACCTGGCACCCCAGAGCATTGCTCTAGGTTTGTAGTTTACCAGTTTAGTGACCGATCGGCTGCATTTTCCAAAATTTGCAATTGGCACCTCAAAACTCAAAACCTGGCAGAATTTCTGGGAACAATACCATTTCTGAAAAGGCACCGCACATGTGGCTGTCAATGATTCAAATATCTCTGCTACGGGACACGTAATTTCCTCCCTCGCCTCTCACAATGTCCTGGGATACATTTCATCAGGTCCTGGTGATTTATCTACCTTGATGCGCTTTAAAACTTCCAGCACCTACTTGTCAGTAATATGTACACTCCTCAGGACATCACTATTTATTTCCCCAAGTTCCCTAACATCCATCCCTTTTCCAACAGTTAATACCAATGAGAAATATTCATTTAGGATCTCACCCATTTCTTGTGGATCCGCACAGAGGCGACCTTGTAGATCCTTAAGAGGCCCTACTCTCTCCCTGGTTACTCTTTTGCCCTTTTTGTATTTGTAGAAGCTCTTTGGATTCTCCTTTGCCTTATCTGCCAAAGAAATCTCATCTCCCCTTTTTGCCCTCCTAATTTCTCTCTTAACTCATCATGGGGTTTACTTGACCACATTCCTGGTGTTTACACAGACACCCACAAAGACTCATTCAGTATCGAGACGAGATTAAACTGACACAATGTCCCATTCAGCAGCTAGATGAGATTACGATAGGGAGTTGTCTCCGAACAATGGAACCAACTAACAAAGTCAAGATTGTGGAGACCAAGGAACAGTTGCTAAGGATTCAGATAACATCATTAAGAAACCTCTGCCTGTCCATGAGTTGATAATGCAGCCCCATCATGTCTAATAACTAATTTCATTGGATCCATACATAATCTATAATGTGTACGATTGGTTTATGTCCATCCGAGGTGGGTTGTGTTTTCCTTTGTTCTGTGGAGAGAAGCGTGGCTTTAACCAAAGGTTTACCCCCACCGGTGTAATCAATAAACCTTTTGACTTTTGGAGCAGACCCGAATGTGGAGTGATTCTTCCAAGATGCTTTCCCGCAAACACTCAGAATGACTACCAAGATCTCGCAAGACAGCACGATCTGGATCTCAATCTCACTGGGCAGGATCCAGATTTGCATATTTAAGTGAGCAGTTAGCTTCAGTCAAATATGCCTCCACTGGAATATCCCAAGGCCCGGGAGCGAAAGCCCACGCCGAGGAGACTGCGCCATGGCGCCGTTTACACTGGTTTCCATAAATGTGGACCAGGCGTAATGGCACTTGGGGGTGGTCTCCCAGGTGATTGGAGGCCCCAGGATGATCAGGTTCTGGGCAAGTTGATACCCTGATGACACCTGATGCCACCTGAGCACCTTGGCACTGCCAGTCTTGCACTGCCACCCATGCACCCTGGCACTGCCACCCTGGGACCCTGGATGCCCAAGTGGCACTGCCAAGGTGCCTAGTTGACAGGTTGCCAATGGCGGGGATCAGGCCTGGCGGTGCCCTGCCCGTATGAGGTGGGATCAGGGGTGGGGCTCAAGGACACCGTAATCGGTACGTTGGGGGTTCCAGAAGCTGTGGTGGGGGGATTGAGAGATTGGGGAGGCATTTTTAAATGGCCTCTTCCTGCACTGCAGAGTTAGTGAGACCTCGCTGGGACATTCCTTGCTGAGGCCTGAAAACAAAACAGAGTCCCATTTAATAGAGGGGTCATTCATGGCACTGCAGGCTCTGAGAAATACCCCACCATTTGCACCCAAAACGTGAGTCTGTTTCTTTTCCCCATTACATTGCATCCACTGACAACATCCTTTCTCATTCAACCATATCGAAAAGTGGTTGAAGTAGGTTCACGGACCCAGACGCGGAACTGCAAAAACATCTTTTGTGCTGCTAAAATTGCAAGTATAATGATTTTTTTTAAAATGGATTAATTTTCGGAATCTTCTTAATTTTTCCTTTTTAAAGTCTCCCCTTAACACTTTGTCCCAGCCATTCCCGCAAATTCTGACCTTTAGCTGCCTGCTAAGAGGGGCCTGCGGTTGCTTGCTCCCTGAGCTTTAATCCTTCCCTGTGGTATTTGCCTTACCTCAGCTCAGAGACTACTGGGGCTTGGTTGAGATGAAGAACTCACCATGGACAATAACTGGTGTCCCGTCCTTCCAGAATACAACAGATTAGAGGTCCAATAATGCCATGCCACCATGCTGATCTGCACAGAGGGAACAGATTTTCTTCAGACCTCGACAACTTACCATGGAAAACTCATGCTATAAATAGTCCGTGAATATTAGTGAAGTACATTTTTACTCCACTTCAAGGGAAGCTTAACTTTGCCATGTGTCGATTGGGCAATTTTATCAACAGTGGGATAAATATAAATATTCTACAATTGTCAATTGAGTGGCTCCTTATAAAGCCAATTAGAACAAATCCATGTCAGCAGATACTTACTTACATCAGCAGGAATTTCTCCTTCTATACAGTTAAAGGGATTCCAAATGGAGTTTTGTGTAGATCTGCATGCCATATGAGAGGCTGACTCGAGTGGAGTTAAGTGTGATTACAAGGCATAATTCAAAAAAAATCGAGTTCCAGTTTAACAGGGCACTTTGAAAAAAAACCTGTCTACTAAACTCCATCTTCTTCGGGTAAGTGCTCAGTGATCAGAAATGTTTGTCAATCCGGCATGTAGCACATTTTAGTGTGTGACTGCTATAGCAACTGTCAAGTGAGTCGTTCTTTGAGAAATATGGCTTTAAGCCACAGAAACTATGAAAACCGAAGAGAGAAAAAAGACAAAGATTTGTTTTAGCTTTCCTGTGCTGTTGTCTAACGACGAAAGCCCCTGGATTCTGTTTAAGTGATTTACCTTTATTAGCCACTGTTTGCTTCAGCTATACTATTGTAAAACAATAATGCTTGATTTAGATTGAGTTCCTAAAACATGAAGCAGGTTTTATACCTATGCTCCCAATTGTATGGTGATCCAAGAGTCCCATTACCATCTTCAGACTCTGTCTAACATTAATTTGAGGTTCTCCCAGAATTTCATGCAGTTGGACATTGGGGGACTGGAAGCTATTGCTGATGAAACTTCATTAAAAAATAATTTGCTCCCTTTCTGTGATCGGGAGATGTCGATGTTGGACTGGGGTTGTCACAATAAGAAGTCTTACAACACCAGGTTAAATTCCAACATGTTTATTTGGAATCACGAGCTTTCAGAATGTAGTTCCTTCATCAGGTGAGTGAGTCACTCATCTGATGAAGGAGCTACGCTCCGAAAGCTTGTGATGACAAATAAACCTGTTGGACTTTAACCTAGTGTTGTAAGACTTCTTTCTGTGATCAGTCACTTAAGCTGAATCGAGATGCACCCATCTCTCTGTTTGGCCTGATGCTTCAGCCTCCTTGCCCAGTAACTCTGCCCCTAAACAGCGTTACTTAACTCGATCTCACCAAATGGCCCAGAATCTATTAGCCACATCGTCATAGACTAAACTGTCCAACGCCCACCTTGCCAGCTTCCTGACCACCATTCTCCTTATATTCCCAATCTTCCAAAGTCTGCCACTTGGGTTCAATCCAGCAGTAAATCATACTCATCCATTACTTCCATCCTTGCAAACATGTTTTTTGAAAATAAATTTCGAGTGCTCAATTTTTATTTTCCAATTAAGGGACAATTTAGTGTGGGCAATTCACTTAGCCTGCACATCTTTTTAGGTTGTGGGGGTGAGGCCCACACAGACACTGGGAGAATGTGCAAACTCCACACGGACAGTGACCTGGGGCCGGGATTGAACCCGGGTCCTTGGCCCTTGCAAAATTGGTGTACTCCTGTTTCCCACTGAGGATAAATTAAAATTCTCAACCTTACCTACACAACCCGGCACACCTTTAATCTCATTGTCCGCAAATGGGTTCTTTCTCACATTTCTCATGTCCTCTGACTCTGGCCTTTGAGTTATCCCACTATCTTCCCCTTGTAAAACCTTCAACCATGTCTGTCCTTCTGAAATCCTGCACCTTGCTCACTAGCTTTTTAAAACCTTCTCGCAATACATCCCTTTAACCGAGCTTTTAATGACCTCCCCTAGCATACCTCCACGAACCTGCTCATTTTATCCTCTATAAACCTCTTGGGATAGTTTCTCATGAAAAGTCCTATATACTTAAAAAGAGAATTCAAAGTAGACTTGAAAAGGAGAAATTTTCAGGACCACGGGGAAAGAGAAGGGGAATGAGAGTTTCCGGATATCTCTTCTGAAGTGGCCAGAACAAACACGATGGGCTGAACGGCCTTGTTTGTGCTACATGATTTGACGATTCCAAGTTTTTTTTTAAACTTTCCCATTTTTTCAACTAACATCCGACTATCGTAACAACAAGCATGTTTTTTTTCTTTCTCCAAAATAATTGAATGAATTGATGCAATGTCTGAGGAATGGCACAAATCACTGTGTTTGTGATTCTGATCCCTTATGTATTCCCTTCCAACTCACACCCTTGCAAAGACCATACACCGTGTCAGTCTCTCCGGCTCCTGCTATATCAGTGCCAAGCAACTGGCAGCAACGGCTTGCTGGATCAACTAAAGGCAGCAACCCAAAGGCTTGGTTAACATCCGGGCTGCTGGCCTTGACGTGCCTGTGACCTTGCTGGTGAGTGAGAGAGACCTGGGCATGTGGACCCAGTGCACAAGCATTGGCAAATCTCCTGATTACAGTTTAATTTTGTTCTCTGGCTGAAACAATATTCTTGGCAAGTCCTGAGTCAGCCACACAACAATTAGAAGCAGCATTTCATCTATAGTTTCTTGCTCAAGTCATGACACTCTTATGTCTTTTTCTTTCACCAAACATTTCCTTTCATATTTCCATGATGCAAGAACATCCTGCAGGGCCACAATACACAAGAGTAATGATTCACAGTATCATATATCTAATTCCTGGGCAAATTGCACATACCAGGGGCGGCATTCTCCCCTACCCGGCGTGACGGAGGGTCCCGGAGTAGGGGAGTGGCGCCAACCACTCAGGGGTCGCGCCTCCCCAAAGGTGGGGAATTCTCCCCACCTTTGGGGGCCAGCCCCGCGTCGGAGCGGTTGCCACCAGAAGACCGGCGCAAAAAACCGGTGCCCTCGGCAGCGGGGCTGGCCGAAGGGCTTCCGCCGGTCTGCGCATGCCGCTGACGTCACTGCCGGCGCATGCGCGATGTGGGGTTCTCTTCCGCTTCTGCCATGGCTGAGGCCGTGGCGGACACGGAAGAAAATAGTGCAGCCAGGGCACTGGCCCGGAGTCTGAGCGGGGGGCCCCGATCAAGGGCCAGGCCACCGTGGGGGCACCCCCGGGGTTCGATCGCCCCCTGTCCCCCCAGGACCCCGGGGGCCTGATCGCGCCGCTGAGCCCGCCGTTCCAGAGGTGGTTTAAACCTCGGAGGCGGGAGAGGCCTCCCAGCGACAGGACTTCGGCCCATCCGGGCCGGAGAATCACCGCAGGGGCCTCTCCGATCGGAGTGGCGAGATTCCTGCTGCCGCCACTTCCCGGGTGGCGGAGAATCTCTGCCACGGCGGGGGCGGGATTTTAGGCGCCCCCAGGCGATTCTCCGACCCTGCTGGGGGTTGGAGAATTTTGCCCCATGTACAAACTGCAATAAGATGTGTGTAAGTTAGCAAATTTTCCTATAATTCCTTGATTAAAAATAGGCTGGCTGAATGTCTAGGTTATAAATTCAATATACTTTCAGCTTCCATGTCACAAAATCAATGCAGCTTATGTTCTAACATCACATGGATTCTTGGAGTGGCAATGGGAATAGAGCATTGCTACAGCGTGACACGTAATACAGGCCAAGTTGCAAAATATGAGACAAACTGTTACAAGATATGTGGTTAGAAATGAAAAGTCGTAATCCAATCAAGGGGTCCAGATGACAGGCATGGACATTTAATTTTGAAGCAGAGTCCATAAATTCTGTGAAAGAGAAGTCAAGCCTCCTTCTACATCGTAGGGATTCTATGGAATCCATGGCTTAAGGACTTTGCATTTGCTGAATAAAATAAGTCCTAAAGTCTGGATTACTTCATTGACGAAGCTTTTAGTCACCTGTTTTAACATCTCCTTATGTGGCTCAGTGTCAAATATTGTTTGATAATGCTGCTGTGAATTGGCTTGGGATGTTTTACCGTGTTAATGGTACTATATAAATGCAAGTTGTTTATTTTACATCACTTCCTGGTGAAGTACCTCTTTCCTCCTCCATTTACGTTGTTTATTCCCATTCTATATACATTTTTATCCAATAAAGGATTCCCGTTCCCCTTCAGTCTTGTGGGTGCAGTCTCATAAGCCTTGATTTTAACCAGGCCCACAGACAGAACTCGCGCAAATGGGAAGTTACGGAAGCTATATGTTCCCAAAGTGTACGAGCTCTCCTCTATGTTAACTGCTGGGTTTTTGGAAGCATCGGGGCCATTCCTCAAAGGAGTAGCAATAGGAACCATGGTGGGGGGAGGTGGTAGCTTCATAAATAATTATGCGCTGGGATCTGACAAACCAGTTCAAATCCCAGCATGAATTCAACAGTGATATGTACCGATCCAGATCCTTTATCTAAACGTGTCCCCTATTCTCCAAGGTCTACTTCCCTCTATTACCCGCCCATTCATATATCTGTCTAGATGCATCTTAAATGATGCTATTGTGCCCGCCTCTACCACCTCCGCTGGCAAAGCGTTCCAGGCACCCACCATCCTCTGCGTAAACACTTTCCACGCACATCTCCCTTAAACTTTCCCCCTCTCACCTTGAAATCGTGACCCCTTGTAATTGACACCCCCAATCTTGGAAAAAGCTTGTTGCTATCCACCCTGTCCATACCTCTCATAATTTTGTAGACCTCAATCAGGACCCCCCTCAACCTCTGTCTTTCGAATGAAAACAATCCTAATCTACTCAACCTTTCTTCATAGCTAGCACCCTCTATACCAGGCAACATCATGGTGAACCTCCTCTGCACCTTCTCTAAAGCATCCACATCCTTCTGGTAATGTGGCGACCAGAACTGCACGCAGTATTCCAAATGTGGCCTAACCAATGTCCTATACAACTGTAACATGACCTGCCGACTCATGTACTCAATACCCCGTCCGATGAAGGCAAGCATGCTGTATGCCTTCCTGACCACTCTATCGACCTGCGTTGCCACCTTCAGGGTACAATGGACCTGAACTCCCAGATCTCTCTGTACATCAATTTTCCCCAGGACTCTTCTATTGACCATATAGTCCACTCTTGAATTAGACTTCCAAAATGCATCACCTCGCATTTGCCTGGATTGAATTCCATCTGCCATTTCTCTGCCCAACTCTCCAATTTATCTATAATTTTCTGTATTCTCTGACAGTCTTCTTCGCTATCTGCAACTCCACCAATCTTAGTATCATCTGCAAACTTGCTAATCAGACCACCTATACCTTCCTCCAGATCATTTATGTATATCACAAACAACAGTGGTCCGAGCACGGATCCCTGTGGAACACCACTAGTCACCCTTCTCCGTTTTGAGACACTCCCTTCCACCACTACTCTCTGTCTCCTGTTGCCCAGCCAGCTCTTTATCCATCTAGCTAGTACATCCTGAACCCCATACGACTTCACTTTTTCCTTCAACCTGCCATGGGAAACTTTATCAAATGCTTTGCTGAAGTCCATGTATATGACATCTACAGCCCTTCCCTCATGAATTAACTTTGTCACTTCCTCAAAAAATTCTAATAGGTTTGTAAGACATGACCTTCCCTGCACAAAACCATGCTGCCTATCACTGATAAGTCTATTTTCTTCCAGATGTGAATATCCCTCAGTATCTTCTCCAACGTCAAGCTCACAGGTCCATAATTCACTGGATTATCCCTGCTACCCTTTTTAAACAAAGGGACAACATTAGCAATTCTCCAGTCCTCCGGGACCTCACCTGTGCTCAAGGATGCTGCAAAGATATCTGTTAAGGCCCCAGCTATTTCGACCCTCGCTTCGCTCAGTAACCTGGGATAGATCCCATTCGGTCCTGGGGACTTGTCCACCTTAATGTCTTTTAGAATACCCAAAACTTCCCCCTTCCGTATGACGACTTGACCTAGTATTTGTCACTTATAGAGTACATATATATATATATATATATATATATAGAGTATAGAGTATTTAAACATCCACCCCTTACCTCAACATCCGTCATGTCCCTCTCCTTGGTGAATACCGATGCAAAGTACTCATTAAGAATCTCACCCATTTCCACTGACTCCACGCTTAAATTCCCTCTTTTGTCTTTGAGTGGGCCAATCCTTTCTCTAGTTACCCTCTTGCTCCTTATATACGAATCAAAGGCTTTGGGATTTTCGTTAACCCTGTTAGCCAAAGATATTTCATGACCCCTTTTAGCCCTCTTCGTTGCGCGTTTGAGATTCGTCCTACTTTCCCAATATTCCTCCAAAGCTTAATCAGTTTTGAGTTGCCTCGATCTTATATATGCTTCCTTTTTCATCTTAGCTAGTCTCACAATTCCACCCGTCATCCATGATTCCCTAATCTTGCCATTTCTATCCCTCATTTTCACAGGGACATGTCTGTCCTGCACTCTAATCAACCTTTCATTAAAAGACTCCCACATTTCAAATGTGGATTTACCCTTAAACAGCTGCTCCCAGTCCACATTCCCTAGCTCCTGCCGAATTTTGTTATACTCTGCCTTTCCCCAATTTAGCACTCTTCCTTTAGGACCACTCTCGTCTTTGTCCATGAGTATTCTAAAACTTATGGAATTGTGATCGCTATTCCCAAAGTAATCACCGACTGAAACTTTAACCACCTGGCCAGGATCATTCCCCAATACCAGGTCTAGTATGGCCCCTTCCCGAGTTGGACTATTTATAGACTGCTCTAAAAAAACTCTCCTGGATGCTCCTTACAAACTCTGCTCCATCACTACACGAGTCCCACTCAATGTTGGGGAAGTTAAAATCTCCCATCACAACCACCCTATTGCTCCGACATTTTTCTATAATCTGTCTGCATATTTGTACCTCTACTTCATGCTCGCTTTTGGGAGGCCTGTAGTAAAGTCCCAACAATGTTACTGCACCCTTCCTATTTTGTAGCTCTACCCATATTGCCTCAGTGCTCGAATGCTCCATAGTGCCCTCCATAATCACAGCTGTGATATCATCTTTGACTAGTAATGCAACTCCTCCATCCCTTCTATCTCCCTCTCTATCCCTCCTGAAGCATCTATACCTTGGGATATTCAGTTGCCAGTCCTGCCCTTCCCTCAACCAAGTCTCAGTAATACCAATAACGTCATATTCCCAGGTACTAATCCAAGCCCTAAATTCATCTGCCTTACCTGCTACACTTCTCGCATTAAACCAAATGCACCTCAGACCACCTGTCCCTTTGCGTTCATCATCTCTTCCCTGTCTACTCTTCCCCTTAGTCACATTCAGTTTATTATGTAATACCTTACTGGCTTTAGTTGCTGCCTCTTTACTGACCTCTAACTTCCTAATCTGGTTCCCATCCCCCTGCCACATTAGTGTAAAACCTCCCCAACAGTGTTAGCAAAAGCACCCCCTAGGACATTGGTTCCAGTCCTGCCCAGGTGTAGGCCATCCGGTTTGTAATGGTCCCACCGCCGCCAGAACCAGTTCCACTGTCCCAAAAATCTGAACTTCTCCCTCCTGCATCATCTCTCAAGCCACGTATTCATTCTGACTATTCTTGAATTTCTACTCTGACTATCTCGTGGCACTGGTAGCAATCCTGAGATTACTACCTTTGAGGTTCTACTTTTTAATTTATCTCCTAACTCCCTAAATTCTGATTGTTGGACCTCACCCTGTTTTGTACCTATATCGTTGGTGCTTATATGCACCACGACAACTGGCTGTTCACCCTCCCCCTTCAGTATGTCCTGCAGCCGATCTGAGACATTGCTGACACGCACACCCGGGAGTCAACATACCATTCGGGAGTCTCGTTTTCGACCACAGAAACACCTGTCTACTCCCCTTACGATTAAATCCCCTATGACTATTGCCCTGCCAGTCTTTTTCCTGCCCTTCTGTGCAGCAGAGCCAGCCACGGTGCCATGAGCCTGGCTACTACTGCCTTCCCCTGGTGAGTCATCTCCCCCAACAGTATCCAAAACGGTATACCTATTTTGGAGGGAGATGACCGCAGGGGACACCTGCACAGCCTTCCTGCTCTTTCTCTGCCTTTTGGTCACCCATTCCCTGACTCCCTCACCAATCCTAATCTGCAGTGTGACCAACTCACTGAACGTGCTATCCACGACCTCCTCAGCATCACGGATGCTCCAAAGTGAGTCCATCCGCAGCTCCAGAGCTGTCATGCGGTCTAACAGGAGCTGCAGCTGGACACACCTCCCGCAAATGAAGGAATTAGGGGCATCGGCCACGTCCCTGAACTCCCACATTGAGCACGAGGAGCATAACACGGGTCTGGGATCTCCTGCCATTTTTACCCTTTACCTTAACTGACTACAAATATAATACCAAATAATTAATAAGTGAAATGAATTAATATTTTACTTACCAATCACAATACTCACCAACACACGAAGAGTTAAATTTCTCCCAGCTGCTGCTAATTGGAGCACTTTCTTGACCAGCCAATCAGGCCACTGCTTTGCTGTGATGCCACTCTTCAAGGTAAGTTTTTAAAGTTTTAATGAGGTAAACTTACCTTCCCAATGACCCCTCGCCACTGCTCCCGCCGAAAATCTGAAGGCTGCTGCTCCTTATCACCACAGTTTTTTTTTGGTTAGAGGAGGGCAGGTGGGAGACACTACACGTGTAGTGTCCCGGGTTTAGCCGCTGCCCAAATATATCAGTTCACTCACCTTCCCAGAGCGCAATTCAACCGCTCCCGCTCAGCTCCTCCCACACTCCTCCCTCGTCATGCTCTGTGTCATCTATGTTGTCTTCAGGTTGGCAGTCAGCAAAGGGACATTGAAATGAGGCCTGGCAGAATAAATTCAGAGTATCATACTATGATCTCTTCACCCGTTCCAGTGCCCGAATGCTGCACTATTACCCTGAGTTAAAACCGGGGGAGTAGTTTGCCGAAAATTCTGCCACATGCTCCTTTGGATTTTGGCTCTCACATTTATTAATGTCTTAATGTCGATGGAAGCTTACCTTCTGTCAGAACAAGCATATGAATTATTATCTGGACAGAAATGCAGCAAATGGAAACTTTTCCCAAGTGTCTATTCAGAAAAATGAAGGCATTAAATGCAATTCTAATAGGTTTGTTACACATATTGAACCATGCATCAATGTCGTAAAATGCCATTAGTAGTACTTCATGATGAATCACAATACATCAGTAAGGTTTAAACATTTATTTTACATTGCAAATTTTGTCATAACTTAGAAAGTACATTAAACGCATTTATTTAAGTCTGTTTTGAGGAAACCCCCATCAGTTTGCAGGATGTGTTGCTGATGATGTGAAGAGTGTAGATATGGGAATATTGAAGACCAGATTGTAGTGTTCAGTTGTTCTGTGTTTGATTACATGAGTCTGTTTACAATTGATGTTCACTGTGCTTGATTAGTTAAGCTTGGGTGTGAATTCTGAAAATAAGCAAAGCTGAAGAAAAAACTGGAAGTGAGAACTAAGAAGGGTGGAGTAGACATATTAAAGTATTGTGTTAAGTATTGTAAATAAAGTTCCTGCTCAGATAGAAACTAGTGTAATCTCAAAATAGATCTGAGATGTAAAATATACAACGTGAGTAATCTGCACTCTGAAGCCTTACTGTGTTGAAATTGATGTTTGGGGTGGTGAGGTGGTGAAATGGTGCATCTAATAAAAGTAAAATATCAAAGTCCAGAAACCTAATCCAACATTTTAACTCTTGCCTGCTTGGGCCTCTTGTGTCTTTGGAGTCCTCTGCCCACAGGCCTGGCCTGACTGCTCTCTAGCTCAGGTCTCCAAATAAATTCTCGATTGGGTCCATTGCCATCATCAGGCCACAATCGGCAGATTTAAATGGATTCCTCCACCTTCCCAGAGGTCTCCCACTCGCCTACTCAAAAGAACCAGGACATGCCAGTCAAGGCAATGTGAGGAGAGAGGGTAAGTAATTTAACTGCTTCCCAATCTGTTTCCATCATTTGGGGTTTGTTGCATTTGGAGCCACAAGAACGGTTATGTTGCCCTATTACGTATTTTCTTTTCATGTACTAAATTATTTGTTTCAGCTGCACACAGAAAAATACTTCAGTACACGTGACAATAAACAAATCCAAATCTCCCAAAAATGTGTTGCCTCTCTAATTTGCAGCCCAATCCCATGGGAAAACTAGTTGAGTTCATAGCTGGGATTGGCAATTTGGGAGGTCAGCATTTTTCGCGTTCTGTTTTAATTGAATTGAAACAATACATTCTGTTGGTACATTTGACTTTTGATGATGGTAATTGTTATGACCCCCTTGGAGGTCACGGAGTGTTCATCGTCCAGTTCCCTGTGGTCACCTCGGAATACAAATTTCCCTGGTAAATGGGGCGGGGCTTCCCCTTAACATGGGTAGCTTCTCAGTATAAAAATCTCGACCTGGGTGCAGGTCAAGGAGGGAGATCCTTTGCGGAGTGGAGAAATTGCTGCATGAGAAATAAGCCTGTATTCATTTTGTATCCAACTGTGTGTTCCCGTGTGGTCACTTTATCGGATTCTGCAGTAATCTTGCTACTTTTGTCAAAATATTTGAGGAAGTGGAGCTTCCACCTCTAGCCTCCGAGCTAATTCTTAAAGATACAAGTCATCTATTTAGCGATAGCAACATATGCAGCACTGCAGCAGGAGGGATGTGAGGATACAAGAGGACAACAGCTTCAGTAATTACAGACTAATCCTATTGATAAAGCTGTTCCTTAAGATCAAGCTCCCTGATCTTTGCATTTATTGTTAACAGGTCTGAAGATCCGAGGTGAAACCATCACTCTTTGATCATGCAAAGGATTCGTTGCCACAATTACTGATTAAATCTATTGTTATAGCTTTTACTCCTGTTTATGTCCAATTGCTATGATCCGTTACTGTCTTCGCAGGGTTTGTACCGAGTAAGTCCGTCATGGCTTTCCTCATATTTTTGTTCTCATATTTCAGAGACCGCCTCAACTTGAGTGTTATGTGTAATTTTTGGTCACCACACTTCAGTAAGCATGCAAAGGCTTTAGAGATGGTTGAATGTAGAATGGTTCCATTGATGAGAAACTTCAGTTGGGTGAATAGATTCGGGAAGCTGCAGTTGTTCTTTGAGCAGAGAAGGTTGAAGGGCGACTTGATAAAGGTAGTCAACATGATGAGGTGTCTGGTGCTACAGTGCTGCCTATGTTCCTTTTGCACTGCTACGTGGGCTTAAGAACACGCTTAAACTTCCTGACGCCAGATCTAACTGGCTCTAGGCTCCCTCTGCAGAGAGACCACAGTCGGGCACCTTTTAGCACTTGTCCATGTTTTTCGGAATGGCACCTGAGGGGTCACCCAGGCCATCTGAGGCCCCTGACTGGTCAGGGACAAGGGAAGGTAGCTCCCTGGATCTCCCCTGACACCCGGGCACTTGGCACTGCCAGGCCTGCACCTTGGCACCGTCACCCTGACACAGAGAGATCTGCGCGTGCAGCTCCACAGATCCTTAAAATTGGCAGCACAGGTGGAAATGGTGGCAAAGAAAGCATATAGCATGCTTGCCTTCATAGGATGAGGTATCGAGTATAAAAGTTCGAAAATGATGTTACAATTACATACAACCTTGGTTAGGCCACATTTGGAATACTGGGCGGGATTCTGTCATCCCGGGGCCGGGCTGGCGAATCCCCGCAACCGAGCCATGCCGCCGTGATGTGGCACATTATTTGCCGCAGAGCGGAGAATCGGCGCCATTGGCTTCGGCGTGTTTGGCGCGCCGCCGGTCAGGGGCCGCACTACGCGGCCTGTCCGCCAATTCTCGGCCCTGGATGGGCCGAGCCGCCGCAGTTAAAATGCTGAGTCCCGCTGGCGCCTTCCACACCTGCTCGCAGCTGGCGGGATCTCTACATGCAAGGGTCGGGTGGCGGCCAGTGGGGGGGGGGGGGGCACTGATCAGCGGGCCGGCCTCTCTGTCCCCCGGCCTCTTTTCCTACGCACCGGCCCATGTACTCCTCTCCATGTTGCGTCGGATCCGGCGCGTTGAAGGAAGACACTGCGCATGCACGCGTTGGCGCCGGCGCCACTGCATACGCGCGGATCCCGTGGCACCCAGTTCACGCCAGGATCGGCAGCTGGAGCGGCATGAACCACTCCAGTGCCATGCTGTCCCCCTGTTGGGGCCAGAATTGCTCCTGGCAGCGGCCCGTTCACGCCGTCGTAAAACGCGATGCCGTTTACAACGGCGTGGACACTCTGCCGCAGGATGGGAGAATCCGCCCACTGTGTTGAATTCTGGTCACTGCACTACCAGAAGGACGTGGAGGCTTTGGAGAGAGAACAGAAAAGGATGTTGCCTGATATGGAGGGTATTAGCTATGTGGAGAGATTGAATAAACTGGGATTGTTCTCCCTCGAGAGACGGAGGCTGAGGGGCGACCTGATAGAAGTTTATAAAATTATTAGGGGTATAGATAGGGTGAACAGATGGAAGCTTTTTCCCAGGGCGGAAATGACAATTACAAGAGGGCATAAGTTCAAGGTCAGCGGGGAAATGTTCAGCGGAGACGTGCGGGGGAAGTTTTTTACACAGAGGGTGGTGGTGGCTTGGAATGCACTGCCAAATGAGGTGGTTGAGGCAGATATGTTTGCGGCATTTAAGACTTATCTGGATAGGCACATGAACAGACGGGGTATAGAAAGATACAGGCGGTTGGTCTAGATAGGACATGTGATGGGCGCAGGCTTGGAGGGCCGAAGGGCTTCTTCCTGTGCTGTATTGTTCTTTGTTCTTCGCCAAGGTGTCCAGGTAGCACATTCAGGCTGACAGGAGCACTGCCAGGGTGACTAGGTGCCAGAGTGGGACTGCGAAGGGTCAGGGCCTGATGGGGGCTATACCCATGAAAAGAGGGATCAGGGGATTATGAAAGTGGGGGCAGGGTGGAGGGCGGGTATGGAGGGGCTTCCGAGATTTGGTATAGGGTGGGGGTTCTGGAAGTGGAGGGTTCCCAGCAGGGGACGTGGGAAGACCTGAGATTGGGGGACCCTCAGCAACCCCATAGCGGGGTATCCGCACTTGGGGGTGGGGGGGGGGGGTTGTGTGATACCCACATGTGTGAGGGGTGATGTTGTCTGTGAGTGGGGAATGTGGCGGACCCTCAGGCACACTTATAGATCACAGCACCCTTTTAAAATGGCGGCCAGATCCCTGAGAAGTCGGTCTGGCCAAAGTGTTCAACTCCCCAGTGATGGAAAAAATTCTTAAATGTGGGCTAGCCGTAGAAAATCTCACCAGAGCCCAGAAAAGTGGCTGAATGTGGTTAGTTAGCAGAGCACAACTCACCGACAGAGCCGGGGGGGAAGCTCCCAGCCAAACACGCCTGAAACTACACTTCGAGATATTTCCTTCAGATCGCGCCCGATGGGCGTACCTATACATCTGGGACTTCAGCAGCTCATCACCACCTTCTCAAGGGCAATTAGGGACAGGAAGTAAATGCTGGCCTGGCCAGCGAAGCCCACATCCTGTAAATGAATAAACAAGAAATGTCAGAATTTGGGGTGAGTATTTAAATAAACAATAATTTTTCTTAATTTAAACACACAAAACGCTTGCTTTTGGTTATGCGAACAGTCCACACAGTCTAGAGTTAAAAAGAACACACACATCTTCCTCTCAGAAATTCACTGATTACAACCAGCAGGGAAAGGTGATGTGGGTTCCAGCAGTCCTCTCTCACCCTCTCCATAACAACACATCTCCAATTCAGATTGTTCAGGACTGCAGTATTCTGCTGCATTGGCAACCTTTATTTTCGCTAAGATATGGATTTGTGTATTGAACTTTGGTTGCATGGTTAAATTTAATAAAACGTGTGCAGGAATATTTTTCAGAACATTTTTGCTTTTCTCCATATCCTAACTATAGAGAGACACTGTTGCACATATCAGCGACAGGGTGATCGGAATAATGCTTTGCAGTTTGCAAAGTGAGATTGTAAGCATTGGGACTTTGCTTTATTATTCTACTTCTGTATGTTTAATAATGACTGCACGTGCCTGCATTAGATATTAGAAAAAAATGGATGTCAAAACTATTTATTTCATTTAGGGTAATACTTTCATCCTTTATCATTTTTTTGCTTCTGCTACTTCACGGTGACTGTACAAAACATCATGAATATGCATCTTAACTTTTAAGACCTGTTTAATCTCCAAGGAATGGCTTAACTTCAATTTCTTGTAGGATTTGGAACAGTTTTAAAATTCAGGCGAAACTATTTCTGTCGAAGCATCTGATCTGGCACCACAATAGAATACCAAGAAGAGACCATTCAGCCCATTGTGTCTGTGACAGCATGTTTGAAGAGCTTTCCAATTAATTATATTCCCCTGCTCTTTCCTGATAGACCTAGAAATGTCTCCTTTTCAAGGATATATACAAATCCCTTTTGAAAGTTACTGGTGAACCTCCTGCTGCCAGCATTTCAGGCAGTACAGATCGTAACAACTCACTGTGGAAGGAACGTTGACTCTTTATGTATAGTTTAAAAGAGGGGTGTTTTGATAAATTTAGACTGATTTAATATAGTTGCATGCCGCCTAATTACTGGATCCCAAATTAAATCTTTAAACTGTTTTAGTTTGACAGAGATATAACAATCAGGCTCTGAATTCGACGATAATATCAATGTTTATTGAATAAAAGATATGATAAAACAACAATACACTGATTAATTATCGTAAGAAGTAAAGGAGCAAAAAAGCCATACTTGTCAATAACATACCACGGACCTCATGTCTTCTAATGGATGGTGAATCCGGAAGAAAGTTGAATAGGAAATTGAGTAGGCAGCCTAATTCCGGCTAAAATAAAGTCTAAAATCTAGGGCACTTAACACTCCTAAATTTCCAATATTTGGTTCTGGCTAGTGGTTCACAACAGGCACTATAAGTCAGAACATTGGGCTTGATTCACTATCCAGCGACTCGGGAATCGCGCAATGTGATCAGGCGAAGTATCGCGCATGAGTCAACAATCATGGTCAATGCCACCCTCCGGTGCTTCAACAGTGGCATCAATGCATTCTACTCTGCATGTAGAGTAAACATCATTGCCATATCATTAACAGGCCCAACCCGGTATTTTCCGGGGCTTCCACGATGCTCCTTCTCCGCCAGGAGGAATTACTGACGGCGAGTTTCACTTGTGGCTTTGAAAATCGGGAAACAGGTGCCTTAGATGCTGATGGAGAGAGAGGGGGTAGGACATGTTCCCAGAGGCACAATCTTGGGCTGTCGGACCTGTGTTGTCATGGCTCGCTGGCGTGGGGGGCATCTGCCAGGGTCGGTGGGGTGTAGCGGGGGGATAGGGTGTAGCAGGGGGTGACGGGGATGACCAGGGGATGGGCCATGGCATTGGGGTTGATGTGTTGGGCAGGCTGAGTCTATGTGGACTGCGTTTGATGCAGTGTAGCGAGAGACAGACTTCCAACACTTGAGATGCAACACGATTATAATTAACATCTAACTATTTTACATGTTCAACTGTGGGTTGACACTATGCTGACTTGACTGGAGACCTGAGGCTAGCCTGACCAGACTAACTGACTACCACATGGTGTTTGCACTAGCTATGCTCACGAGCTCTGGCTGTCTCAGAGGCTGGATCCCAAGAGAGCGGGAAAATGGGTGCCCTCTGGCTTTATAGTGGTTGTGTCCTGTCTGGTGATTGGCTGCTGTGTTCTGTGTGCTCACAGGTCATCCTGTGTGTCAATCACTGCCTGTCGGCACTCCATTATATACATGGATGTATATTATGACAGGGGTGACCTCTGGGACAGAGGTGGGGTGATGTCCAGGCATGGACTGCCATTGCCGCGGCTTGCAAAGCAGCCATCTTGCCACAGACCACACTGACCAGCCACCATGGCCCGTGGTTTTGCAGAGTGACACAGGTCACATGGATGTACCCACTCCATCCCCTCCCTCGACTCCTCACTCCACCCCATCTCCACCCCACCAAACTGCACCCCCCACGCTCCCCCATCCTCATCTGGACGCCACCTGCCAGCAGGGCACCATGTGGTCCACCCAATGGCAATGCCCATGGTAGGCCCTACAGGAATGCACCGAATGGGAGCCGCAGAGTGTATCATTGGCAAGGGTACCCCTGTGGCAGGAATGAGTGCAGGGGCCAGGGCCCCCATGGTGCTGTGCACCGTCGGGCCCAGGGGTCAGTGGGGAGGGCAGAGTGCCAGGGTAAATGGCCAGAGGTGGATGTGGGGATGGCAGAGGAGGGAGGAGCAGAGAGGGATATGCGGGGGCAGGGGCTTCCGTGCAGGCTTGGGCCACCGTGTAGCTTATTAGACCGGTAGGGCACAGGGGTACACACCATGCTAACATGTCTGCCGTTCATACCCTGCAGACACTCCTGGATGACAGAGGTTATCCCCTGCAGGCTAGCCTGAGATAGGGGTTGGTGCCAGGGACTTGGTGATGGCTACTAACGCTGGGGGAACTGTGGAGATCATACAGCTTCTTCCGGCATTATTGGCAGGTCCTGTCGGTGGGGCCCACGGCACTCATGGCCTATGCCATCTTCACCCAGGACCGGTGTACAGAGGTGGATGGCAGCCTCCTTCCCACCCAAGGGAACAGGTTGGCCCGCCTCTCCTCAACAACGTTCAACAGGGTCTCCAGCTCCATATCCGCAAACCAGGATGCCGCTCTTCATGCTGCCATCTTGTTGGCTAGGATGAGCGTGTGTGGGTTGTGGAGTGCTCATATGCGGCTAGAGCTTGTCAGCCTCTCAAGTGGCAATCCAGTGCCCGGCGAATCACACACCGGTTGTCATTGGAACCGCTCAAGTTCCACATGGTGCCAGTGCTAGCCCATTCACGGATCCTGAATTGCTCAAGACTGTGCCGATTCCGTGGTCATGGAAGTCCACCTATTCAATCCCGCTGTCAACACTTAGGGCATAATTTTATTAAAAGGGAACAAAGTCCCATAGTGAGCACGTTTAGCTGCGTGTTTCCTGACAGTCACAGTGCTATAAAACGCCTCTCAGATTAGGTAAGGGCCCTCAGCGGGGAACGCTTGTCCGAGGCTGAACATAGCTCTGTTTTCTACACTGAAACTCCTCAGTGCAGCGAGAGGTTGAGACACCATTTAATTGGCTTCCCGATCTCTGAGGCCCCCGACATGACCCTGACCCCCCAAGTCGCAATACACTATGGGAGAGTCCCCGACAGCCCCATGGGCAGCACGGTAGCATTATGGATAGCACAATTGCTTCACAGCTCCAGGGTCCCAGGTTCGATTCCGGCTTGGGTCACTGTCTGTGCGGAGTCTGCACATCCTCCCCGTGTGTGCGTGGGTTTCTTCCGGGTGCTCCGGTTTCCTCCCTCAGTCCAAAGATGTGCAGGTTAGGTGGATTAGCCATAATAAATTGCCCTTAGTGTCCAAAATTGCCCTTAGTGTTGGGTGGGGTTACTGGGTTATGGGGATAGGGTGGAGGTGTTGACCTTGGGTAGGGTGCTCTTTCCAAGAGCCGGTGGGGACTCAATGGGCCATATGGCCTCCTTCTGCACTGTACATTCTATGAAGCTCCCGCAACCTCTCAACACCCATGCAGGGAACCTCTGGCCCAATCGGCAGTGCATAAAAAATGCCAGCTTGCTACCTTGGCAGTGCCAATCTGGGCATAGTGCCAGGCTGGCAGTGCCAGGGTGCCTATATGGTATCAGCAATGCTAGGCTGCCACCCTGCCCAAAGACTCTAATCCCCTGGGAGACCCCCATGCGTCCGTTCCACCTGGTCCACATTTCTGGAGACCAGTAATGAACAATGCTTGCCCGAAGTCTCCAAGGTGAGGGAGATTGATCCCACGCCTGGGATAACATGGGAATCCGCACTCACTCTAAAATGCAGATTTGCTAAAATGATCTCACCCACAATGGTATATCGCAATGTCTCTCGAGATTGTGTTGGATCTTGCGAGCCAGGTAGATCTCGGGAGTGAGGTCTCCCGACTTATATCAGCCACCCTGCGCCACTACAAGCTACTTTTCAGGTGCAGTGCGGCCATAAAATCGCACCCTCAGCCTCTGAAATGGAGAATCCGGCTCATTATTTGTAGAGTGCACTAATTAAACTGGGATCATTCACTGGCAGTATCTTGAATGGAAGAGAAAATCTGCTGGGGTGTGTAACATCAGCAGATCAATGACCACCAGTTTTTTGGTCCACAAACTGAAAACAACCTTTGTATTCCTGATACAATCCATTGATGTAACATAGCTGTACATTAGGCAGCACGCTTTACAACATAGCCCGACTTAAAGTGAAGACAAAAATACAGCACATAATGGATGATGGAGTAATTGATGTCTGGGTTCTCAGGCAAACCTCCTTCTGTATTCTTGGCTGACAAACACCTGAGCCTCAGGGAAAATATTGTTTATTTGGTAGCTCTGGCTCTCTGATCTATCCTGTCAACTCACCAATGCGTATTTACACAAGAGGTTTCCAGTGCCTTGAGCTCTTTTTATTGATGCTTTTAAAAAAAATTTAGAGTACCCAATACATTTTTTTCCAATTAATGGGCAAGTTAGCATGGCCAATCTACCTAGCCTGCACATCTTTGGGTTGTGGGGACGAAACCCACGTAAACATGGGGAGAATGTGCAAACTCCACACGGACAGTTACCCAGAGCCGGGATTGAACCTGGGACCTCGGCACCGTGTGTTACTGATCCTTTAAAGATTCTGGATGACTGACACTTTTGTTGGGCTGTAGTGAAAGGAATGTTTTTAATATAATGGAAAGTAATGAAGGAGTGACTTAATTTACTTAATTTCTTTTTGCATTCGTGGGCACATTCTCCCGAGGTAAGAGGGCCAACTCCCACTACCTGCCTTGCTGATGAGTACCCAGGCCAGGGTGTTGGTCTGGAGTCAGTTTCTGCATCTACAACATTCTGACTCGGATGCAAAAAACTGCTCCAACCGATCCGCAGCTGACACCCAATTACTGTTGTCAATACTGGTTGGTGTACAAAAAATTACATTCGATATTTCTATTACCTTGAAGGAGGTATTTGAAACAGAAGATTTCTCACCTCATGTTTACACTCAGAGCATTCCGAGGGAAAATAACTTGGTCAATTCGACATGCAGTGGCAAATCCTGCACAACGTTGGGCGAGATCATCCGGCTGTTCACGTCAGCAGGGTCCTCCGGTCCTGCCGATGCCGCCCCCCCTGCTTCAAGCTTCCTGGTGGCGTGGGGTGGATTCAATCGGAAATCCCATTGACAGTGGCAGGACCAGAAGACCCCACCATTGGCCAAAGTCGGGCCACCTCCCACCGCCGACGAACATGTCGCGGAGAAGCCAGAAAATCTAGCCCATTATGCTGATCATGAATGTGGCACAATTTGCTGCTGAGGTACTTCAGTTTCATAGAAAAGAAACTGGAGGCAAAGAAAATGTTGGTTTTTGGAGAGGATTTGAACTCGAACAAATCACTTCTTGTTATTTCCGCTTGGAATCAAACAGTTTAATTCAACACTGCATGGGGCCTTAAGATATTAGAATCCAAATGGATGCTTACCAAACTCTGTTAACATATTATTCAACTGAGAGAAAAAATGCCTCAGACTAAAGCCACATTTTAATTTTCCCTATTCTGGCCAAAACCAAGTAAGGCCAGTTAAAATGGATGTCATTTCCTCTCTGATCCTATTAGCTTCCCGTTGGCTCTCATGTTCACCTGCTCTTCGAAGCAGCTGAGCAGGGCCCAGGCCACAAGGTGACGGGACCTTCTTTATATACGATGGGCAGGATTTTCCACACCCAGAATACGTTCCCCGTTAGGACCGAGAATCGGGTGTTGGGGGAAAATCGTGATCAGCACCAGGCACCAATCGCAACACGGTGGTCCAATCCCCCCTCTGGCGCTGTGAACGAGGTCCACGATGCGTGCTGGCGGGGGATGAAAATAAATGCTAATGGGTCTTAAATGACCCATTTGCATCTATTTAGCCAGCCCAGCACTCTATGCTGCGGCCTCCTGCAATTCTCCAGTCCCTCTGGCTGGTAATCATGTGGGCGCGGACCACTTGTGGCCTCAGCATTCGTGAACCTGGCATAGTGGATATCATGATGGGCCAAGCTTGCCCTTGACCCACTGCGAGATCCACCCCACCAAGGTCACGCTGTTAAAGATCATCCAAACCCATCTGAGGGCCAGCCACCCTCCCCACACACCTTCTCTAGCAGACTGCCCCCAAGCCCCTCCCACAGAGGCCCCTCTAATAGGGGGACCCCCTGTTACACCATTAATAGGGATACCCCCCAGAGATCTCTATAATAGGGAATCCCTGGAGATCTCTGTAATAGGGGCATCCTCCACAGGGAAACCTGTAATAGTGGACCCCCCACAAGACGCCTCTAGTTGGGGAACCCCCCCATGAGGACCCATGTAAAGTGGGGGACCCCACTGTGATGGTGGACCCCCCCCCTCCCCCCCATAATGGATCCCTGTAATAAAGAGACCTCCACAGGGACCCTGTGATTAGGGGACCTCCCCCAGAGATCCCTGTAATACAGGGACCCCCCACAAGGACCTCTGTAGTAGGGGGCCACCAACAGGACCACTGTACCACTGTCATAGGGGACCCCAGGGACCCCTGTAACAAGGGGACCCACCATAGGGACCCACTGCTAAAGGAACCCACTCCACGGACATCCCACCCCCCACATACAGACCTCCCAACACAAAACCACCCCCACCCCCCAGAAATGGAACCCATGTCTAGAAACTAGAGAGCAGTCCAGACAGGGCTTTGGTAAGTATTATCGCTGCAATACTTACCTTGCAGTTCCACATGTCCATTCCTCTAAGGAGAGCAGCTGAACCTGCGTCTGGTTCACATATGTCCGCTATCTGAAGGCCATTCATAGGTTTCCTGTGGTCTGTGGTTCACAGCTCATAAAAACCATTTGCAGCTTTGATCCATTCATGGCACTTCACACTTCAGTGCCTAAGTGGTGAAACCCCAATGTTTGTAAACATTGACCACATAAAATCCCTACAGTACAGAAAGAGGCCATTTGGCGCATTGTGTCTGCACCACCCCTTGCTCCGATAGAGCACCTACCTAGGCTGAATCTTCCACCCTTATGCCCGTAACCATACCTAATCCTTGGGCAATATTAGCATTGTCAATCCACCTTACGTGCACTCCTTTGGACTCTGGGAGGAAACCAGAGCAACCAAAAGACACGGGAGAACTTGCAAACTCCACACAGTCACCCGAGGTCAGAATCGAACCCGGGTCCCTGGCGCTGTGAGGCAGCACTGCTAATCACTGTGCCAACATCAAACAGAAGTAAGTGTATTCCAATCACTCAAGCATGTAATTTCACTGCACTTACCTCTCTTTGATGTGGTCAATTTGTACAAATATTAGGGTTTCACCACTTAGGCCACTGACACATGAAAGGACAGAAATCGATCAAAACTGAAGATTGATTTTACAAGCTGTCAATCACAAACTACTACTCGAAAGCGATGACTGGCCTGCAGATAATGGATCTGTGGGAACCAGATACAGGAACAGCTGCTCTCCTTCGAGGAATGGACACATGGAGCTGCACGTTATGTATTACAGCTATAATGCTTCCCAATGGGGGGGTGTTGGGGTGATTTGCGGTGTGGGAGGGGGAATGACCTTACATGGTCTCTCCCATCGTGGCCATGGCGTAATGGACTTTGTGGTGGGCCAAGGGGATTGGGGCCAATTTACAGTGGGGGGGGGAGGTTGGGATCAATTTGCCGTGCAGTGGGGGGAGGCAGGAGGTGGGGGCAAGCTGGCCGCAGGACTTCGCTATCAGGCCACCCGTTTGAGATGGTGGCCCGATAGCGGGATTCCTTGGGAATCCCTCTTATTCCATGCCATCGTGGAACATTGAATTGCGTCCCACTGTATGGCCACAAGAGGATTGTAAAACTGGTACAATTCAGATCCGGGGGGGAAAACTTACATATAGTTGGATTCCCCGTTGCCCGGCACTGATATTGTAATATTGTGGGCGGCATGGTAGCACAGTGGTTAGCTCCAGGTTCCCAGGTTCGATTCCCGGCTTGGGCCACTGTGCGGAGTCTACACATTCTCCCTATGTCTGCGTGGGTTTCCTCCGGGTGCTCCGGTTTCCTCCCACAGTCCAAAGATGTGCAGGTTAGGTGGATTGGCCATGCTAAATTGCCCTTAGTATCCAAAAAAAGATTAGATGGGTTCACTGGGTTATGGGGATAGGGTGGAGGTGTTGGCTTAGGTAGGGTGATCTTTCCATGGACCGGTGCAGACTTGATGGAACGAATGGCCTATTTCTGCACTGTAAATTCTGTCTATGTAATCGGCAATCAGGTGGAGAATGGGCTCCAACGCCCAAATTGGGGTCAGCCATGTTCCGCCCCCTCTGAAATGGCACCACCACATGACGCAGGGCGCACCATAGCAACGGCTTTCTTTGCCATGGACTACCCCTTCTCACCCCACTCTCAATTATGTTGTGAGCCCTTCCCAACAGTTATTCGCCCTCCTGCGATGCTCCCCCCCTCCCCCGATGGCCTGAGTTCCTGACCGCGCGGGACACGGGTGGTCTCAGTGGTCAGCGGCCCGGCATGGTGGCTGCGGACTGTGTCCAGCGCCACCACGCTCGGCTGGGATCTGTGCCGCAGGCCGGGGAGGAGGGGGCTTTCACGAGGGCTGGGGGAACTGGTGGGAGGTGGCTAAGGGGTGGCCAGGGTGTGGCCTGTGGGGCCGTGGTTGGCAGGTCGGATCCGCGAACGGCCGGCGCCATGTTGTACGATACGATTGCTGCCGTTCGTCGGCTTGCACATGCACGGCCACGGAGCCGGCCATTCTCTGGCCGTTTTCGGCACGGGAGCCAGGAGTTTCGCCGGGCGTCAATGCTCGCCCCGCACCAGTCCTGGAATCAGTGAATGTTCAGTGCCAATTTTTGGATCGCAAAACGCCTGCGTTTGAGCCGGCACTTAGCCGCTGAAAAGGAGAATCCAGCCCATAGTCTCCCAAATGGCGAATCCCGCTTGATGTCTTTGGGGCGTAATCTGTAATGTTAGTTGGAAGCCTGAGTGTGGGAGCAGTGTGAATTGGATCTGCAGGGAGGGTGATAGTGGGCAGAGGGGTTAGGACCATGCGGGTAAAACCTTTAATTTTCCTTTAATGTTTTAGTGGAGGAGGAATATTTCTCCAGGCCGCAGAAGAAAGCTTTCTTTGCCATGGACTACCCCTTCTCACCCCACTCTCAATTATGTTGTGAGCCCTTCCCAACAGTTATTTGACTGCCGATGGTGCTGACTCCAGGTGAGGCGTCATGCTGCTGAATCACCGCTCCCACCTGCCGTTCCGTGAATTAATCTGTTGGATTTAATAGGTCAGTGAGAAAAGTAATGGAACAAATTTGCATCTTCCCCTCTGGTTCTTTTGCGAATTCTGCTTAATCTGTGTTCTTTGATTACTAACCCTCCCTTCCTATCTATCCTATTGAAACCCTTCATAATTCTCACTCGCCTATTCTAGGACTCAGCTGATATGTACCTTGAAGCTGGTCCTTTGATCAAAAGGAACATGAGAAGCGTGCCTGAAAATATTAATTGAAACATATTACATTTCTTCAAAAGGGCCGTTAAGTGGCAAAACAAATATTGTTCTGAATATATCAGATTTCCCAATGTTTCAGCTAAGTCAACCAGAGCAGATAGAAATTGAGGCAAAAGCTGAACAACAGCTTCAGCAAAGTTTTATAGATTCCAGCTCATTGAGTACCTGTTTAACTGCTCAGAAAGTGACTCAGCAACATGGTTCCAAATGTGTTTTTATTGAGCACCCAGCAAAGTATACATTTACGTATAAATTTTTACATAGTGTAAGGGTGCTTCCTGTTGATTCCCTTATTTCTCTTTACTTAATTTTGCCGTTATCATTTTTGCTCTATGAATGTTTAATGGACATGTACTTTTAAGTCAAGCAGCAGAGAAAATGAGGAATTCAGGAAGTTTCACCATAGTATTTGGTGCTAGTGTTCGAACAAGAGAACTCAGACTTTGTGGCACCTGAGAGATGGGGTGGGAGTCAGTTCGATTGGTTGGCTGGTGGCCAATAAATTGGCCAAAAGACCACATTCTGCCTGGTAACAGGTGATGATTGGGTCCGACTTGAGTGGAATGATTTTCAGAAACCCCAGAACAGCAGTTGACTCCTGGATGCTGAAGAAGAAGGAGCTGTGAGTGCCGGCTCTCAATATCTCTGTCTCTCTAAATGTGGTGAGATGCTGTCCTCCTGGACCCACAGAGAACCTGAATCAATGTACAGTGAAAACCATTACAGACTGCAAACAGAGACCTCAATTGGAAAGTTTACTTTGAAAGAAGGTTTGCTTCAAGGCATCCATCTTAAACAAAGACTCTTTTACCTTCTGCTTGTTATTTTTCACCCCTCTCTTCACCTCTGTGTTTGTTTGTCTTGTGTGTGCCTGTGCAGAAGGTGAGGGCAAGATAAAGTGGGGGGATTAGGAATTGGATGACAGTTAACCAATTGTATTTGTTGCATATTTATTTATATTAATTGTGTTTGAAGTTTAGAAACCTGGTGACTGTAATTATTGGGCAGCCAAGGGCCAAAGACTTTGGGCGCGATTCTGCGCTCTCCACGCCGGGTGGGAGAATTGCGGGAGGGCTGGGCGAATCACGCCACGCCGCCCTGGCACCCCCTGCGATTCTCCCACCACCCGCCGCTCAGAATCGCCGCTCGCCCATTTTCCCGGCGACCGGCGATTCTCCGGCCCGGATGGGCCGAGCGGCCTGACGACCCTGACGGGTTCACGCCGGCGGCAACCACATCTGGTCGCTGCCGGCGTGAACAGCGCGCGACAGGTAAGTGTGGGGCCTGTGGGGGGGGGGGCGGAGAGAGGATCGAGCACCACAGGCGTGCTCATGAGGGGACTGGCCCGCGATCGGTGCCCACCGATCGTCGGGCCGGTGTCTCTAAGAGACGCACTCTTTTCCCTCCGCCGCCCCGTCTTGCAGGGCAGCGGAGGGGAAGAGGCAACTGCGCATGTGCGGGTTGGAGCCGGCCAACCTGCGCATGCGCAGCTGACATCACTTGGTCGCCGCTGGCCGCGTCATTCTCGGCTTGCCGCTTTGACGCAAGCGTCAAGGCCCGGTGGCCGAGTTTCTCGCAACGCCGCTCCTAGCCCCCGGGGGGGGGGGGGGGGGGGTGGAATAGGGGGCGAGGAGCGGCCTCCGATGCCGGAGTGAAACACTCCGGGTTTCACTCCGGCGTCGGCACTCAGTCTCCCTTTGGGAGAATCGAGCCCTTTGGGTATTTTTCTAAGAGTTATTTGTCAATTTAATTGTCTCGCGACTCTGGGTCAAGGGAGGCTGGAATTGACCTTACCCTAGTCCAGCGTGTTGTAACAATAGAAATAGAAGAACATCACAAATCCCTTAACAATTCCCACCTCATAGCAATAACACAGCGTCCAAATTCTGTATTCAGGCCAGTATGTTGGACCAGGCATAAACTGGATAATGAATGCACCTTTGAGGTGTTCTCAGAAGCGGCCGCTCACCACGATGGTAATAACTTTGAACTCAGAGGCCATTTCCGTAAGAGAATGCATTCTGTGCAATTTGAGAGATTACTGGAGTGCTAATTCCAACCGCACAAAGTTACAGTTGAAGCATGCAGAATATTTTTCACAAAAATCTATCAGTGAAAGCCAACGCACCAACCACATATAGAGACACAGGCCACAAGCAGATATTGATATCTGTAAGGTAATAGTGGCACTTGTGAATGCTCCCATCAGTCAGGGATATAACTGTGACATGAATAGTTTGGGTAATTGACACGTACATGCATGTCCTTGATATATTCATAGGATGGAGTCCTCTCATACGAGTACAGATGTATAAATGCCTAACAAGTACACAGATAACAATACAAGTGCAGTAGGGGGTCAATTTTGGCATTGTGCAGTGGATACAATGGATGATAAAGAATGTGCAGGCGGCTCCACGTCTCTTCTGATTTTTAACTACCATTGACATCAAAATCACCCACGACATCTGGGAAGTCAGCATGAATAAAGAAAAAATTCTACGGTTTTTCTTGCTGCTTTAGAAGTTTTGAGAAGAGATATCAGGATAAATTGCAGTTGCTTGGGCAGAGTCAATTGGAATCACATTCCCAGACAGAAAATCAATGTCACGAAAGCAGGGTTGGCCCGAGAGCATATGGGTGATCTGCACAGATTATCATCCAAGTTGGGAAGTTGAGCATTTAACCCATTCACTTCAGCGAAGCAGTGACTGCAAGACAACTTAGGTCAGTTGAGACAAACTGATGCACCCAGAAGATCCAGAACGGGCCTGAACTACGGGTGTAGTATTTGGACAGAGTGCAACAGTCTGGCGGGCCCGAGGAACATGCATACAAATCATTAGCCAGAATTAGTCAATTGATCCCTCAAGCCAGCTCCCCCATTCAATGAGATTAAAAAAAAGCTCATGGCTTATTTAATTGTGGCCTCAACTCCACATTCCACCGATCCCTGATAACCTTGATGCCCCTTGTTAGCCAAAGTTCCAGCTACACCTGCCTTAAAAATATGCAATGATCCTGCCTTCACCACGCTCTGGGGAAGAGAGTGCCAAAGACTCACAACCCTCTGACAGAAACATCTCTTCTCATCTACATGGGCTGTGTTTTGCAGCCGAGCTAAACTTGTGGTGGGTGGGGTGTAAAATACGGCAAACCATTCGAAGGCCCATTGACGTTGGCATGACCAGAAGATGCAGCCGATATTAGGGGCCCTAAAATTCTGCCCCTTGACTGCAGCTGGCCCGGGCAATTCAAGGCCACAAGGTGGCACAGTGGTTAGCACTGCTGCCTCATAGTGCCAGGGAGGAGGTTCGTTTCCGACCTTAGGTGACTGTCTGTGTGGAGTTTGCACATTCTTCCCGTGTGTGCAGCGGTTTCCACCCGGTGCACCGGTTTCCTCCCACAGCCCAAAGGTGTGCAGGTTAGGTGAATTGGCCATGCAAAATTGCCACCAGATGGGATTACAGGGATAGTGTGGCGGATTGGGCCTAGGTAGGGTTCTCTTTCAGAAGGTCCGTGCAGGCTCGATGGGCCGAATGGCCTCTTTCCGTACTGTAGGGATGCTATGATTCTATGATTCTAATCCATCATGTTGACCTTGTAGAATTCCTTTTTAAATCTAAATCTCTGAGTTTATCTAAAGATATATGAATCAGCAAAACTTATCCAATATCTGGAAATCCTTAACAATGCTCTGTTAGTTCAGCACTGCTGCCTCACGGCGCCGAGGTCCTAGGTTCGATTACGGTTCTGGGTCATTGTTCGTGTGGAGTTTGCACATTCTCTCCGTGTTTGCATGGGTTTCGCACCCACAACCCAAAAGATGTGCAGTCTAGGCGGATTGGCCATGCTAAATTGCCCCTCAAGTGGAAAAAATGAATTGGGTACTCTAAATTTATGAAAAGAAAAAAAAACCAATGCTCTGTTCCAGCATCCTGCTTCATTTCCACCATAGATAGCTGCCATCCATTTTGTGATCACCATAAAATTGACAATTAAGAGCCATTTACTATTCTGGCTCATCATTTATTTTACGCAGAAGAACGGTTAACCTTTTTTGAAACATTGTGGGTGAACTTGTGGGCCTCATATTTAAAAGGGTGAGCAGGTAGAGTCCATATCAGTCCCAAAGTAGATCAGCACCCAATGAGTCCAAGGAGGGAAGGTCCAACTGATCAGAGTAACTGGGCTTCATTTGGATCTGTTTCCTCAAAATCCCTGAATTTAGTCACTGCTGGCCAGTCGGACTGAAACCAGAATTCAGTCAAAAATAGCCTGGGGCCTATGGGGTGAGGGGGGTGGATGATCCCAAAAAAATGCTTGTGCAGAAAAACCCAAAGATTTATTTCTCCTATGACAGAACAGAACCTGACACTCTATAGTTTTTATAAAAGATATCCCCATGGCGAGTCCACGGAGACAATGGGCTGGATTCTCACCCCGGCATCAAAATGGTAGAGTTTTACGTCAGAAAACCTGGCATCAAAGTGACACGTATTCCCAACCCCGCAGAGGCCTAGCAGGAAACCGGAGTAGATCTCGCAGCTTTTGCTGCCAATACGGGCCCCCGCACTTCTGGGTCAGAGGGAGCACGTGCGCACAGCGGTGGCCTCCAGCGACCGCGCCATGCTCCATGGCAGACTCGGACCGCGGAGCTAGTCCCACAAAAGAGACCCCCCGAGCGGCCGCGCGCCCGACCCTCAACCCCCCCACACACATTCCCCGGCCACCTGTATGGCCCCCCCCTGCCCTCCGATCGGCCCACGCCTGACCAGGGCGGCCATGGACTGAGTCCGCAGCCGCCACGCGAGTATCCTGACCGGCTGGAGCACATTAGTTCCACGCCGTCGGGACTTTGGCCGGTCGGGGGGTGGAGAATGCCTGAGCGGGCCTCTGGCAATGGCCCCAAGTAGTCCCAGGCAGTGCGGCGTACTTGCTGAGTACGCCGCTTTATGGGGCCCACAGAATCGGGGAACTGGCGCCCCCACGCCGGCCACGATTTTGCACGAGGGTGCGGAGAATCCAGCCCAATGACTACCGAAACATCGGACCCTCACCCAATTGGCACCCTTTTCAACCTTTCCAGGCTGAGACATTGTCAGCCTGGATAACAAAACCAATTTCTAGACACTGGATGAACATTCTTTTGGTCAAGATACTATGGAGAGGTAAGGTCACATGACTTAAAACTATGGCTTATTATTATTATTTATTGCTGAACAGGTTATTATTACCTTCCTGAGTTGCAAGCCAGTCTGCTGCTTTGACAAGTGACTATCAGGCCACACAGAATGACCAGGCGAGACAAATGACCCCATCTACCCTGCCTCTGCTAAAACTTCTGTACCATCACCTACAAACTGATTCATTTAATCTTATTGATGCACGATCAATTGCACAAAGACGAGAGTTGAATAAAACTGAAGCTTTATTACCTTAAAATGTGTGGCCTCCTACAGCAGCTGGCGAAATGGCTGCTGTACAGGGAGCACACATATTTATACTCCGCCTATTGGGCGGAGCCAGCAGGCAGGGACTACCCCCGTACCTGTCGTGCAGGGTCTTACCACACATCTCCTAATATACACAACAGTGGTGATTACCACACTTATGAAGTCCACACCACCGTAAAAACAAATCTTATACCATTTGTTTTCAACCCACCGACTTCTGTGAAGGAACACCTCATTGGACTTCATTCTGGACCCTGGCACTCATGTAGATATATTTTCTCTGTCGTGTCTGTAATGTTAAACCTTCTTTGCACTATCCCTCTGTATGTGTGTGTGTGGAGGGGAATGTTGTGAACCCTTTTTTTCAAGGTTTGTGAATGTGCGTAATAAATCATTGAGTCCATCCTACCTTGGGTTTGCTGTGGAGTCATCAGCAGGAATTAGATCACACATAAACCGAGGAGTTGAGAAATGCGCCAGTGCCTATTGGAAAGAAAACAAATCACAGCCACTTTCTGTTTCCAGATTGGAGAAGAGGAAAAATCAGTGCTGTTTAAACCACCACCACCCCCACACTTCTGTCGGAACACCCTGAATAATTAAAAGTATTCCTTTGTCCTCCTCTGACCATTCTGCTGTATTCTGCCAATTTTGTTTGACAGATTTGACACTGGAGCAGGCCTCATTAAAACCTTCATAAAACTCCCATCAGAGCATTAGATATCTTACTGAACCTGGGTCAACTTCAGTGACAATGGAAGTATGTTATTGCTGAGCTGGAACAATGCGATCTCAAGTCAGTACCTGACTTGACCTGTTCTCTGCATAGATCTTAATAATAATTAATAATCTTTATTAGTGTCACAAGTTGGCCTACATTAACACTGCAATGAAGTTACTGTGAAAATCCCCTAGTTGCCACACTATGGTGCCTGTCCGGGTATACTTGAGGGAGAATTTAGAATACTGTGAGCAATTTTGGGCCCCACACCTCAGGAAGGACATACTGGCACTGGAGCGGGTCCAGCGGAGATTCACACGGATGATCCCAGGAATGGTAGGCCTAACATACGATGAACGTCTGAGGATCGTGGGATTATATTCATTGGAGTTTAGGAGGTTGAGGGGAGATCTAATAGAAACTTACAAGATAATGAATGGCTTGGATAGGATGGAAGTAGGGAAGTTGTTTCCATTAGCAGGGGAGACTAGGACGCGGGGGCACAGCCTTAGAATAAAAGGGAGTCACTTTAGAACAGAGATGGGGAGAAATTTCTTCAGCCAGAGAGTGGTAGGTCTGTGGAATTCATTGCCACAGAGGGCGGTGGAGGCCGGGACTTTAAGACAGAAATTGATAAATTCTTGATTTCTCGAGGAATTAAGAGCTATGGGGAGAGAGCGGGTAAATGGAGTTGAAATCAACCATGATTGAATGGTGGAGTGGACTCGATGGGCCGAATGGCCTTACTTCCGCTCCTATGTCTTATGGTCTTAATTCAGAATGTCCAATTCACCTAACAAGCGCGTCTTTCGGGATTTGTGGGAGGAAACCGGAGCACCCGGAGGAAACCCACGCAGACACGGGGAGAACATGCAGACTCCACACAGACCAAGCTGGGAATCGAACCCGGGTCTGGGGCGAAATTCTCCGGCCCCCGCCGTGGCAGAGATTCTCCGCCACCCGGGGAGTGGCGGTGGCGGGAATCACGGCACTCCGATCGACGAGGCCCCTGCGGCGATTCTCCAGCCCGCGGTGGGCCGAAGTCCCGCCGCTGGGAGGCCTCTCCCGCCACCGAGGTTTGAACCACCTCTGGTGGCGGCGGGATCGGCGGCGCGAGCGGGCCCCCGGGGTCCTGGGGGGGGGGGGGGGGGGGGGGGGTGATCGGACCCCGGGGGGTGCCCCCACGGTGGCCAGGCCCGCGATCGGGGCCCTCCGCTCAGACTCCAGGCCAGTGCCCTGGGTGCACTCTTTCTCTTCCGCGGCCGCCACGGCCTCCGCCATGGCGGAGGCGGAAGAGAAACCCACATCGCGCATGCGCCGACCGGCGAAAGCCTTTCGGACAGCCCCGCTGCCGGGGGCGCCGGTTTTGTGCGCCAGTCTTCTGGTGCCAACCGCTTCAGCGCGGGGCTAGCCCCCAAAGGGGCGGAGAATACCCCACCTTTGGGGAGGCCTGACCCCGGAGTGGTTGGCGCCACTCCCCTACGCCGGGACCCCCCGTCACACCGGGTAGGGGAGAACCCCGCCCCTGATATGAGACGTAAAACATTAAACACTGGGCGGGATTCTCCGGTCCTGTCCGTTGCAGGACGCATTGCGAGCAAGAACATAAAGTTTGGCATTCCAGCCAAAACTCCATTCACTTTCAGTAATATCAGAAAATCCCAGCCGCCAACGTGGATGAAGAATGTTGGTCACTATTTGGATTGTTTGAGATATCTGGGACAGTGACAGTCTGCAGGAAATATATCACTTTTGTCAACCAGGTCCGTGATGATGTATGCCTGCATGCATTATAATGTAAAGGTGCTCAGCAGAGGAAGAATTACCATGGGACTGGAGAGTGGCACCGCCCACTGTGTGATGTATGTAGTCACATGGCCAGAAAACAGCCCAGAACAAAACACTGTAAGCAGCTAGCTCGCACGGTGAGCACCACCATACTTGGAACCATGCATAGTTAAAGCTTGCCAATAAAAGTGTTTATGTTTAAACACACTAACCTCAAGTTCTCATCAATGAGACACCTGCACTGCAACATGAAGAACCTATATTAAGTACCAAATATGACTGCGAATTAGGCAACTATTCATCACTCTACTAATTTCTATATAGTCCTCCTCTCCTGGCCATGTACCTCCAGATTTGATACAGCGGAAACCAATGCAGGTGTCACTCAGTAATGCGCCCTTCAGTAAAAAAATCCAGATAAATGCTGAACTTAAAAGAAAATACATTTATAGTAGAAGTGTGGGAAATGTATTTGAGTCACATTTATAGTCTGTTAAATTATGCTGACACCCCCTTCTGTCTGTTTATCTGATTTTCTTCCAAGGACTTCATGTACTGAGTTAATGTCAAAATTGTTCTAGATATTAATATATCATTCTCTATTGTACACGGCAGAAATTTATTAGATTTTCTTTCTTTCAGAGCCTATTTCATTTTAATATCGGAAATGAAAGCATGACCTAACCCACAGTATAATAGTAAATAAGCTGAAGGCTCAGGCACTTTTAGAGATCAGTAAATCAACTGAGGGACAGCATTTAATAGTTTAATTCTCCGTAAGTGTTGTGATAGTTTTACACCGTTTACTGGACATTGAGACATTTAATTGTCCCATAGATAGTGCATATTCACCATGTGTCCCTCGTGAGCTGTTTTCCCATATAATGCTAGGAGGCCAATTTAATGTCCCCACACCCACCTCGTGATAATGATGTGTGGGCAGGGTTAGGGTACAATATGCTAGTTTGGAACCTCAAGGGTCCTGGGTAGGTGGTCATGGCGGATAATGGGGTGGGTGGACAATCTATGATGAATGTGACTCGAGCGTGATAGAGGGACGCTCAATAGTATTTGAGGGAGGTTGCATGGACATGACTTTATTTCTCCTGGTCAATGCTGTAGTCTCCATGCACGTGGATACATAAACAAATGGAGAACTCATGTGTGGGCCTCCAAGATGGGCTTCACCATGGTGAGGTGGGTGGAGGCCAAGGGTAGACCAATGCTAGGTATTCCCATTGACTCCCAAGGCTGGAGGAACAGCTTCACAGGATATGCTGACTAGGTGGATCACTGTAATTAGTTCACAGGTCATCTCCGGCACACATGACGCTCACTCCAGGCAACCCTACACTTCTACTAGCTAAGGTCCAGCTGAAGAGGAAGCAACATGCACATCAACATCCTGCCCATCCTTGCTTCAAGGTTTACCATGCTCCTTATGCATGCATATACAATGAGCTGACAAACGTGAGATTTTGGGGAGCCAGGCTATCCCACCCCTGAGTGGGTAGCACTTCCACTTCCAACTTATATCTCAGACTGGGAGATTCCACCCAGCGAGTCTAACAGGTTTTATTTCAATGCGTTAAAAGATCTATTCCCATACTTCAGATCTGGCTTCCAGATTTTTCATAGTTTTGTTTGCTCTTCTTGGTCTCAATGTCTAGATTTCATTAGTGAAGCACAGTGGTCATCAATTGTAAACAGACTCAGTATCAAACATAGAACAATTGAGCACCACATATGTCATGTGGTCATGCAAGCCAATATAACCAGTTCATAGGACATCTATCTCTGGCTAGGATAATAATAATCTTTATTGTCACAAGTAGGCTTACATTAACACTGCAATGAAGTTACTGTCAAAAGCCCCTTGTCGCCACATTTTGGCACCTGTTCGGGTACACAGAGGGAGAATTCAGAATGTCCAAATTACATAACAGCACGTCTTTCTGGATTTGTGGGAGAAAACCGGAGCACCCGGAGGAAACCCACACAGACACGAGAAGAACGTGCAGACTCCGCACAGACAGTGACCCAAACCGGGAATCGAAGTGGGACCCTGGCATTGTGAAACGTTAGTGTTAACCACTGTGCTACCATGGTTGTTGGTTACTCCACTTGGATACAGAGCATAATGCAGGCTGAGAACACCAGGGTAGTGCCCAGGAAGAACATTTCAAATACATTCGTCGGAATTCTCTGGCTGTTAGTTGGAGGCAGGATTCTCTGGTCCCACAGGTAGCGTACCCCCAGCTGCAGGTTTTCCAGCAGCGTGGAGTGATCTCAATGAGAATTCCCATTCACAATGGCGGGATCAGAGAATCCCGCCACCGGCGAACAACACACCACCTCCCGCTGCCGAGAACCATGTGACTGAGAGGCGGTAGACTCCAACCCAATGTTAAATCAAAAGACCTATCTGCCTCACACAGAAGGAAGGCTCAGGTGAATGCTCATAGCCCCTCAGCACCATTCAAAGTAGAGCAAATATTTCTGCCAACGTTCTGCCAACATTACTCATCCAAAAGAGACTAACTGGTCATTAATTCATTTCTACTTGTTAGAAGATGTTGGTGTAGTATGGCTGCCATGTTTAACTATATAGAATCATAGAAACCTATGGCTCAGAAGGAGGTTATTGAGCCCATTCCACTTGTACTGTAAAGAGCTGCCCAACACCACCTACAATCCTACTGATGCTGCATAACCCTAACATGTTCTCCCCATTGGAAGTCCCTACTGAATCTACTTTCACTATCCCTTCAGGCAGTGCATTCCAGATCATAACAATCCTTTGCAGTACATTGTTGAGTTACGACGGAGGTAAAATGTTTCCAGATTTTAAAAAAGCAAGTGGAAATATTGATTATTGCGCTCCAGTTTCATTGATTAGGTTGCCATGCTTTGTCAAGGCTCAAACCAAACAGAGAAAAATGCAACAATGGAGAGTTGTGTTAATGGTTAAGTTCAAATGTGCATTTTTAAACTGCTGATGAAAATGAATTGAAAAATAGCTTGTGTCTTTACAATATAAGATAAAGGACTGACCTGGAAATGAAGGTGTCTGTTTTGAAAGCTGAATTTTTGTTGTTGATTGAGATTTTCGACATTTCTAGTCAGTTCAATTAAAAACCAAGGGGCTGGATTCTTCAGTCCACCAGTCACATGTTTCTCGACGGCGCACCATTCACTGGTGGTGGGATTCTCTATTCCCGATGCTTGTCAAAGGGATTTCCCTAGAGGCAACCCCACAGCGCCGGGAAAGCTATGGGTGGGGGTGCACTACTGGTGGGAAAGAAAGTCCCAATGCCTGAGAAATCCAGCTCATGTTGTGCAGTCCATCAGCCCCACTGCTAGTGATGAGATGTTACGGACAAGGGTACTTGTTTCCACAATAGTTTCTTGAATGTTTCTGTCTTTGGAGGCTGAGACTGGTCATTAGTTCTGCTGTTCATATTGTCAAATAAAACCAGATCAGAAAAAAAAAAGATAAGCTGGCATGGGAATGAGTGTGGAAAGTGCCAAATGAAAAATAGTTACTTACCTTCAGTGGAACAGAAAGCCACAACAAGGCAGGCAGTAGATGGGGAAAAAGTAAGTAACTGTCAACCAGATTGGCTCAGTTGCAAGGTAGCAGGGCAATTGTAGCAATGCCTCAACTTAAAACACTAGTTCAGGCACAGTTGGAATATTAAGTCCAATTATGGATACCACACGTTAAAAAGGAGGTGAAGACTTTGCAGAGGGCATGGAAGGGTTTTACTGGAATGGCTGCACAAATGGATAGATTGGAGAAGCTGAGCTGGAGAGTCCTCAACCCTGTACAGCCCCCTTCAACCTGTGGTGAATGTGTAACCACTATAAATTCACACTGTACATTACTGTGTCCCTATGGGCTCCATCTGTGAGCCGTTGCACGGCTCTGCCCACAGGGGGAGATGAGGAGCATGTACAGGGCTCCGCCGCCAGCAGGAAGTATAAGTGCTGCGGTCCTGCGAGTCCACCCTCAGTTCAGCATAGTCACAGGCAGGCTCAGTTGTAAGCCGATTAAAGCCACAGTTTACTTCAACTCGTGTCTCTGAATGAATTGATGGTCGCATCACTACCTCCTCCCGAAAATTCACAAACAAGACTGTCCTGGTGTTGTATTTCTGTGTTGCCGCAAAGAGAAAAGATTTGGAGGTGCCCGCACTCTGGACCTTTTAAAACACAGTAAGAGGTTTATTAAAGGTGTTGCTCAATACAATCAAGATGGTGATCTGCTCAAAGCCCACACAAACACTCTGTTGATGTCACTACACATCACATGACACAGAACCAGCAAGAATCTATTCCCAGATACATAGTATCCCTCCCGCTTTACTTCAATAGTGCAACAACAATTAACTTTTATATAAAGGATCCCCTGATATGTTATTTCCGTCAACATATACTGTTCAATGAGACAGTCCCTGTGGTAGCGGTCTATTCCTTTTTTGTAGAATTTGGCGTTCCTGAACTCAGCCACTTGGGACCAGAGAAATATACTGGCACGGTAGCACAGTGGTTAGCACTGTTGCTTCACAGCGCCAGAATCCCAGGTTCGATTCCCAGGTCACTGCCTGTGCAGACGTCGGCACGTTCTCCCCTGTGCCTGCGTGTGTTTCCTCCCCGTGCTCCGGTATTCTCCCACAAGTTCCGAAAGACGTGCTTGTTAAGTCAGTTGGGCATCCGGATTTCTCCCTCAATTTACCCAGACAGGGGCGGGGATGTGGTGACTGGGGGGTTTTCATTGCAGTGTTAATGTAAGCCTATTTGTGACACTAATAAAGATTATATGGGAGTGGCATGCGGCACAGTAGTTAGCACTGGGACTACGGCGCTGAGGTCCCGGGTTCGAATTCTGGCCCTGAGTCACTGTCCATGTGGAGTTTGCATATTCTCCCCGTGTCTGTGTGGGTTTCATCCCCACAACCCAAAGATGTGCTGGTTAGGTGGATTGGCCATGTTAAATTGTCCCTTAATTGGGAAAAAAAAATAATTTGGTACTCTAACTTAATTTTAAAAAATTATAAATGTCTTCATTCCTTTGTGCTGATGTTACTTCTTGAGTAGTTATTTCAGTATCTGTCACTATAGGCATTGAAAATTCCTTAGAAACAGAATCTGACCTTGTCACTGTCGCTGGTTTCCATTCCAAAGTATAGCTCTCTGGATCTTCCAATGGCAGAACCACATGAGAAGTTTCTGCAAACTCACTTTCTGAGAATTGTGTGAGATTGGTAGTGCAATTGGTGGGGTAAGGCATTTCAAAATGCATTCACTGACCTAGGCCACTTGTGAGAGATCAATGGCATTGTTGTAACAGTCCATTCAGGTTCTTGGAGTTCCACAACTGCCATTGATCGGCACGGTTATCTTCTCAGTGTGTCTGTATCTCCGGGTCCCCGTGGAGAGAGAACCTCCTTTGTCCTGTCTAGCTCCTGCACGCAGGCCTCCGATGTTAGATTGAATTACCTTGGAGGCCATGTCTATCATATTGTGTAATTCCTGTCTTTCCCAGCGCAAATAAATTTATGCAATGAATCCCAGCACCTGCTTCAGCCAAAAAGGATGTCCCTTTTAAAATGTGCAGGCTTGCTTTAGGTAGTGCAGGTTAACGTGAAATTGAGCCAACCTCATACAATTGTCCGTCAGGTGTTAAGCCACTGAGCAGCGTGTTTCGTGCTGGATGGACACTGCAATTATTCTAATAAGCAGGCAGAATAAAGTTTGGATTTTGGCTGTGCCAGCTAGCTAAATGCACATTGGTGGCCTCTGTATGCATTTTCAGATCTTCTGCACGGTCTTCTGATTATGATCCATGTCTCCTTTCATATAATCAGTAAGATTTCAACAAAGAAAGGCCATTTTCCCAATGGAAGGTTGTGACTAGTGGTGTTCCGCAGGGATCGGTGCTTGGGCCTCTGTTGTTTTTAGTATACATAAATGATTTGGAGGGAAATATAGGTGGTCTGATTAGTAAGTTTGCGGATGACACGAAGGTTGGTGGAGTGGCAGATAGTGTTGAGGATTGTCAGTTTTTTATGACATTCCTGTTACATCTTTTTATTAAACTTCATTGTGTGTTTTGATATACTACGGAGTGTAATATGTGTTACCCAAACCTTGGTTACTGATGAGGCCCTCTGAATCTCGATGAAGAAGACTCGAACTCGTCCAGTAGTAACACAAGGTTCATTGAGTGACTATAAAATAATTGTGTGAGTTCTTTACTTTAACATTGATACTAGTGATATGGTTAACAAGATCTAACCACTGTAACAATGCTTGACTACACTAACCATCCGAGCTAACCTGATACTCCTGTCCTGGTCACAGTACATCTAAAAAGAGAGAGTGAGAGTCACAATGTGGTTGCTTATACCCCTGTTGGTCCGGCCCTCCAGTGATCATCTGGTGCTACTGATTACACATTAACACCTTATGTATATGCACATAGAGATCACTACAGTCAGAAGATACAGTTGGACATAGTAGGTTGGAGACTTGGGCAGAGAAATGGCAAATGGAGTTTAATCCGGACAAATGTGAGGTAATGCATTTTGGTAGGTCTAACATGGGGGGAAATATACCGTAAATGGCAAAACTCTTAGGAATATAGAAAGTCAGAGAGCTCTGGGCATGCAGGTCCACAGATCTTTGCAAGTGGCAACACAAGTGGACAAGGTAGTCAAGAAAGCATACAGAATGCTTGTCTTCATTGGACGGGACATCGAGTATAAAAACTGGCAAGTTATGCTGCAGTTGTATAGAACCTTGGTAAGGCCGTACTTGGAATGTTGAGCACAATTCTGAGCACATTACCAGAAAGTTGTGAAGGCTTTGGACAGGGTGCAGAAGAGGTTCAAGAGGATGTTGCCTAGTCTGGAGGGTGTTAGCTATGCGGCGAGGCTGAATAGACTCGGACTGTTTTCATTAGAACAACGGAGGTTGAGGGGTGACCTGATAGAGATCTACAAGATTATGAGGGGCATGGTTAGAGTGGATGAGCAGGCAGATAAACTATAAAAAGTTTAGAGGAGATGCGCGAGGCAGATTTTTTACACAGAGGGTGGTGAGTGCCTGGAACGCATTGCCAGGGAGATTATGGAAGCAAATACATTAACGGTGTTCAAAAAGCACCCTGACAATACATGGATAGGATGGGTATAGAGCTGTGTTCTTCAAAGTCGGAAAGTCGGGGGCGCGACCCGCGGGTGGCTCCCGATCACGCAAGTCCCCACGTAGCAGCCGGCTTTTCATAATGCCGGCTGCAAGCGGCCGGGAACATGTAAAAAAAATGTGGCCGCATTGCGCATGCGCGCACGATGATCGGTGCGTATGCGCAAATCGGGCACGCATGCGCAGTGCGGCCGCTACTTTTTTAAACGATTGCAGCTTTTTGTTTTACAAGTTCTGTAGTGGTTTTTATTCATTTATTCATTTATTTTATTCATTTAATTTTAATTTTTTTCATTTATTTTATTTGTTTTACAAGTTCGGGGGGTGTTTTATTCATTTTTTTCATTTATTTTATTCATTTTATTTTTTTACAAGTTGGGGGGGGGGTTTATTAATTTTTTTCATTTATTCTATTTATTAAATTTCTTTTTACAAGTTGGGGGTTTATTCATTTTTTCATTTATTTTACTCCTTTTATTTTTTTTTCAAGTTCGGTCGGGGTTTATTTGATAAAACTTTATAGGAGAAAAATGCAGAACTTTGGACAGATGGAGACTCCGTACTTTCTGACACCGGAAGGCTTCACCTTCATCCAACAGGTTCCATTGGAGGAGCGTGTACGAGGGCCAAAGGGACCCAAGACCATTTCCTCCATTTTTGTCAGCAGCAAACAAGGTAACAGAAAATGGTCAGTCACGCAAGTCGACCGGCGTGGGTCGTGAAGGTCGGCCGGTGTGGGTCGCGAAGGTTGGCCGGTTGGTAAAAATGGGTCCCTGGAAAAAACGTTTGAAGAACACTGGTATAGAGGGATACAGCACAAGGAAGTGATGAGGGCTTTGACCAAGGTTAGTATCATGACCGGTACAGGCTTGGAGGGTCAAAGTGCCTGTTCCTGTGCTATATTGTTTTGTTCTTTGTTCTCTTTGATAAGCACTTACAAAAATTATTCTACATAATACTTTTATTGGGGGAGGCGGTGGTATAGTGGTATTGTCACTGGACTAGTAAACCAGAGACCCAGAGTATTGCTTTGGAGACCCAGGTTCAAATCCCACCACTGCAGATGGTGAAATTTGAATTCAAATTTAAAATTGGAATAAAAAATCTAATGATGACTGTGAAACCATTGTTCATTGTCGTAAAAATCCATCTGGTTCACTAATGTCCTTTAGGGAAGGAAATCTGACATCCTTACCTGGTCTGGCCTATAAGCGACTCCAGATCCACAGCAATGTGGTTGACTCTTTACTGCCCCCTAAAGGGCAATTAGGGATGGGCAATAAATGCTGGCACAGCCAGCGACACTCATGTCCCGTGAACAAATAAAAGAACAATTAAGTTGAATGTGTAAACCCACAAGGGAGTGCATTATTAGAAAGGAGCCCTCTAACTCATTCTGTTCATTTGTTAGTGGATGGCTCCAAATGCAAATGTGTTATTGACACATTCAAGCTGTATTTCATTGAAAGGAAGTCACCAATATTCAATAGATACGAGTGAAGCTTTGTCTTTCATTGTTGAGTCCAATTGTAGCTGCTGTACATTAATAATAGGTCAGTGAGAAGGGAAAGCATTTTGTCGGAAGTAAATTACAAAGCAATCTACATAAATTGACACGAATAAATTACGGATATGTCTCTGCATACTCCAGTCCAGCAATAACATCTGTACTGCACATACATTCAAATGAGGAGAGTACCAAAGCCAGAAGATTTGCATTAATTCTGTAATCCTTCCAGTGCCATTGACAATTTTCCCCACTGATTGAAATGGGAAATCTGAGTGACAAGCGTAAAAAATGCTGTCTCACTGCTGAAATGCAGGCTCAAAACATCAAATCTGTTCATTTCTTGATTTCAATGGAGGCAGAGGTGTCACACAGAAGCCAAATAGTTCCTCTTTATCATTCAGGATGTTGACTCCTTATTAATATATTTTTTCTCTTCAGCTGGTGTTGCTGTCGTTCTGTCACTTGTCATTTCAATTGTATCCTTAAAAGGTTGAATTGTTTCAGCTCCCCCGGATAAGCAGTGTACAGTTCATTCAAATACATTTAAATCTAATTTTCCCATTTACATGTGTTAATCTTCTGCCTAATCAGTGAGTGCACAATGCCATTTGTCCTGGCTCATACAAGTAATCTCACAAGATATGGCTAAAGCCTGATTCATGTTGCGCATTTATGGTTCGTGAAAATGTGGACTCCTGTTCATATTCCAATTGGATAATCATCTAAGGAAGTATGAGTGATGAACTGAAGTCAGGATTTGAAGCTATGATAGTTGCTCATTCCAGTTTGTTCTTAAGGATCCCAAAGCTTTTAAAAATTCATTCTTTGGATGAGAACGCCGGTGCCCAGTGTTTGTTGCTCATTTCAAATTGCTCTTGAGAAAGTGGTGATGAGCTATATTCCTGAACTTCTGTAATTCACTGTGCTTAAATGTACCCACAGTGTTGTTAGGGATAAGAGTTTCAGAATATTGAAAGTGAACGTACAGCGATTTTGTTCCATGTCAACGTGGTGTGTGACTTGGAGGGGTAATTGCAGATAGTGGCTTTCCTATACACCTGCTGTCCTTGTTCTTGTAGGTGGTAGAGGTCGCTGATTTGGAAAGTGTTCTCAAAAGAGGCTGACAAGTTGCCACAGACCATCTTGGAGATGGCACACACCATGGCCATACTACACTTGTGGTGGAGAGAATGAATCTTTAAGTTGGTGAATACAGTACCAAATAAATGGGATGCTTTGTCCTGGATGGTGGTGGCACGGTAGCACAGTGGTTAGCACTGTTGCTTCACAGCGCCAGGGTCCCAGGTTCGATCCCTGGCTTGAGTCACTGCCTGTGCGGAGTCTGCACGTTCACCCCGTGCCTGCATGGGTTTCCTCTGGGTGCTCAGGTTTCCTCCCACAAGTCCTGAAAGACGTACAGTTAGGTGAATTGGACATTCTGAATTCTCCCTCAGTGTACTTGAACAGGCACCGGAATGTGGCAACTAGGGGATTTTCACAGTAACTTCATTGCAGTGTTGATGTAAGCCTACTTGTGACAATAATAAAGATTATTATTATCATGCTTCTTGAGTGTTATTGGGTCTATACTGATCCAGCTAAGGATGGAGTATTCCATCATGCACCTGACTTCTGCCTCGTAAATGATGGGCATACTTGGGGACTCAGGAACTGAGATTCTTGCCATTGAATTCCCAATTTCTGGCCTGCTGTTGTCATCATAGAATTCATGTGGCTGATACAGTTAAGTCTCTCATCAGTGGTGACATCCAAGATGTTGATAGTGAGGGATTCAGCAATGGTTCCGTCATGAAATGTCAAGCAGATAGTTACATTTACTCTTTATGGACATGGTCATCGCCTGGCACTTCTGCAGCAAGCATGTTATTTGCTACTTGCCAGCCCAGGCATGAATGTTGTCTGGGTGTTGCTGCATGCACACAGAAACTTAATTATCTGAACAGTTGCAAATGGCAATGATCACCACAACATCACTGAGCACCACTACTTCTGATCTTATTATGGGGGGAAATCCATTTACAAAGCAGTTGAAGATGTTTGTTTTCAGTACACTGCCCCAAGGAACTCCTGCAGTGGTGTTCTGAGGCTGAGATGATTAACCTCCAACAATTACTTCCAGCCAATGGCGAAATTGCTCCTTATTCCCATTAACTTTCATTTAACTAAGGTTCTTTGATGCCAGCCTTGATGTTACTTTCAACTCACCTCTGGGGTTCAGCTTCTTTGTGCTTGTTTGGACTTGTTTGGACTTGGACTTGTTTGCAGTTATGAAACTGAAGCCGTATGACCTACTGGAGCTTAAACTGAGCATTTGTGAGCAGAGTATTACTGTCTAAGTGTTGCTTGAAAGCATTGTTGATGATATATTCCATTACTTTATTGATAATTAAAAATAGGCTGATGAGGATGTAATTGACAGGGTTGAACTTGTCCTGTTTTTTGTGAATATGATTTGTATGGGCAATTTTCTTCTTTATTGGATAAATATCAGTGTTGTATCTACACTGGAATGGCTTGGCTAGGGGCATGGTTAACTCTGAAACATATGTCTTCAGCACTACAGATGTGATGTTGCCAGGGCACAGGGTATTCGGCCACTTTTTGATATCACATGGAGAAAATTGAATTGGTTTAAGACTAATGAGGTATCGCACCCACTCACAGTCCACATGACTGGCTCAGGGTCTATCGTGTAGGAGCGCACAACCCCAACCAATGGGAAAAATATGCGAGGCTCTGGGAGCTGGAGCCCGGATAGAGTAGACCTAGGGGCCAGGGAATGGAGTTCTGTTTAGTGACTCTGTGCCTGTGTATAGTTCACCTTTACTTATTACCAGTAAACCCTTGTTCCGTTACACTGGAAGTCTCCCTCGTATTGCCGTGAGTCACCACATTGGCGACGAGTGTAAACCGATTCAATCGCAAGTCCGCATTAGTTCAGGGGGAAGGGAGAAGCCTGCAAAATGAGTAGAAAAATCGGATTGCATCGACAGCAATCGACATAAAACAGTGTGACAAATGCCCATGATTGGGAAACAAGACACGTTCGACAGGGGGCCAAAGACTGGAGCCAGGATATTGAGCGGCTCCATTACTTTTTCACAGCAAATGAAATAATGGGGGAGGATAAACAGAAGGTTATTCTATTAACAGTTTATAGGCACAAGACCTACAAACTCATATGGAATTTGATACCTTCAGTGGCTCCTGACACAAAATCATTTCACCAGGAAGGATGTGCTGGCCTTGGAAAGGGTCCAGAGGAGGTTCACAAGAATGATCCCTGGAATGAAGAGCTTGTCGTATGAGGAACATTTGAGGACTCTGGGTCTGTACTCGTTGGAGTTTAGAAGGATGAGGGAGGATCTTATTGAAACTTACAAGATACTGCGAGGCCGAGATAGAGTGGATGTGGAGAGGATGTTTCCACTTGTAGGCAAAACTAGAACCAGAGGACACAATCTCAGACTAAAAGGGACGATCCTTTAAAACAGAGATGAGGAGGAATTTCTTCAGCCAGAGGGTGGTGAATCTGTGGAACTCTTTTCCGCAGAAGGCTGTGGAGGCCAATTCACTGAGTGTATTTAAGACAGAGATACATAGGTTCTTGATTAATAAGGGAATCAGGGGTTATGGGGAGAAGGCAGGAGAATGGGGGTGAGAAAATATCAGCCATGATTGAATGGCGGAGCAGACTTGATGGACCGATTGGCCTAATTCTGCTCCGATATCTTATGGTCTTATGGACCAGTTGGTGGTGCCTGTGAAGGAGCTTTTCGACCCCAGATGCTAAAAAAGACTACAGTGATGCACGTTTAATTCCGCTGTCAGGGTCCAAGGAGAGACAATCTCCACCTTTGTTGCGAGACTCCTCAAACTGACTGAACATTGTGAGTTCGGCACAGCTCACAGTGACATGCTGCGCAACCATTTAGTATGCAGTATTAACAACATAAATGTGCAGAAGAAACTTCTGGCTGTCATGAAGAATACTCGAGACAATGCAATCGAAATGGCTCAGGCAACTAAATGCGCCGAGAGAGGCGCGTCAGTAATTCAAAGTTTGCAAGAGGGCAAGGTGAATCAGCTGTGAGCGGTACGGCTGCAAGGGATGCATCAAGATCAACAGACACAGAGGAAATTCAGCCAAGATCCCAGGAACAGGATCGTAGTCAGTGGTCAGAAAAGAAAATGGGTCATCAGCCCAGAAGTCAAGATGATTGCTACCAATGTGGGGAAGACCACCCCCCAATAGCCATGCTGCTGTAGAAAGTTCATTTGCTTTGGGTGCAATAGGAAGGGTAACATCCAGGCAGAGTGTGCCAAATCAAAAGAAATCAGTAAAGAAAGTGGAGAGGAATTCAGATGAATAACCTGAAACGTAGATTAAATGATGAAGGTGAGCAAAACAATCCCAATTAAGATGGTCCTCACAGTAAATGGAAGACCACTAAAGATGGAGGTCAACTCCGGGGCGTTGGCCACGGTTGTGGGTGAACAACCGTTCAAATATCTTGGAGAAGGAGTTCAGTCTTTGAATCTAAGTAACACAATGGCCAGGTTAGCAACATATACATGGGAAACCCGAAGGTTTTGGGGACAACCACAATGCCATTGCCATCAGCAACAGGATGCCCAGCCACCCATGATCATTGTTGAAGAACATCGGCCAAGCCTCATGGCACAAGATTGGCTGCGCCAAATCAAAGTTGAACTGGTTGGAGATCCAGGAAGCCTTATGTGAATATAAAGGTGAATTACAGAGCGAGTTGGGTCGAATAAGGGGAGAAAAGTCCAAGATTTACTTCAGCCCTGATTCAACACCAAAGATCTTCAGGGCGGGACTGATCCCTTACGCCTTCCACCGAAAAATTGGAAGTTGAAATAAACGCCTGGAAGACTTGGGAATTATTAGACTCATGCAGTTATCAGAATGGGCGGCCCCCATCGTTCCTGTGCTAAAACCGGGCCACTCAGTTTGAATAAATGAGGAATTAAAGTTTATGATAAGGCACGCAGCCCAATTAGACAAATGCCCAATTCCACGAATTGAAGAGCTTTATGTGAAGTCGGTGGGAGATCTCACATACACCAAAATTAACCTCAGTCACACTTATTTGCACTTGGAAATGGGTGAAGATTCTCAAAAGCTTGTGACTAGGAGGTCTGAGGAGGCCCTGTCGATAACCAAGGAGAGAGCTAAAGGAAGGAATGTCCCTGCCGCAATCATTGACCCTCAGAGATAATCTTCCATGGATTACAACGTTGCTACCTCAGAGGTGGAGGAGCCATTGGGGGACTAAAGCAATCTATGAGCCCCAGAAAATCCCCTACAGATGACATTGTAGTGAATTGTTACGGACACTCTCGGGTGCTCTGGTTTCCTTCCTGTGGTCATCACCACTAGTTGTATTACATTTATTACGGTAAGGCCCATATAGTAGAGGTACATGGGTAAATCCCTGCCTGCTGGCTCCACCCAGTAGGTGGCATATAAATGTGTGTGCTCACCGGTGCTGCAGCCTTTCTGGTTCCAGCTGCAGGAGGCACAACACCTTTGCTCAATAAAGCCTCGATTATTCCACTACTCTCGTCTTTGTGGTAATTGATAGTACATTGATTTATTGAGCAAAGATTTTTAAAACGATGAATCTCCGCATCAAGCCTGATCGCCTGCAGCTGAGTCCTCAAGCAGCCATCGCCACATCTGCCTTTGAGCACTGGCTAGCCTGCTTCGAAACTACCTCCAAACATCTGCTGAGGAACCCTCGGACTCGCAGAAGCTCCAAGTCCTTTATTCACGGGTGAGCCCTGACATTTTTCCTCTCATCCGGGATGCGCCTACTTACTTCGAAGCGATGGAGTTCCTGAAGGGACATTACGTTCGACCAGTCATCAAGTATACGCCAGGCACCTCCTGGCCACCAGACAGCAACTCTCCGGGGAGTCTCTGGACGATTTCTGGCGAGCCCTGGACATCCTGGGTAGGAACTGTGACTGCCAGGCAGTTTCGGCTGTCCCGCACACAGAATGTTTAATTCGAGACGCTTACGTTACGGGCATGAGGTCTGCGTACATCTGCCAGCGGCTACTGGAAGGGGGTACGCTTGATCTTGCGGGAGCCAGGCAGCTCGCTAACTCGTTAGAAGTGGCCTCCCGTAACGTCCAGTCATACGCCCCCGACCGTGCGGCACCCTCGTGGGTAACGTGGGCCCCACCAGCTGACGACTCCAGCTCATGGCAAGCTTGTGCCGCATGGCAGCCAGCCAACCCTGGGGGGCCCAAGTGCTATTTTTGCAGGCAGAACAAAGACCCCAGACTGCACTGCCCGGCATGGAGCGTGACCTGCAATAGATGTGGGAAGAAAGGGCACATTGTTTCAGTTTGCCAGGCCCGGTCGGTCGCCGCTGGTTCCAAGCCCGGCATTCCTACACCCCCTACGTGCGACCCAGGGGTGCCGCCACCTTCCTCATCGCAAGCCACGTGCGGCCCGTGGGCGCTGCCATCTTCTTCACCGCAAGCCACATGCGGCCCAGCTTTGATGCTGCCCGCCATGTGCACCCCGTGGGTGCCGCTATCTTCGGCGTCATTTTGGACGATGTCTCAGGGCCCCTGCTCATCTGGCCGCTCATCGCCTGCCGCTACCTCCATCACCGCTGACCAGCCTGGGACCTCCCAGCATCTGCCGCTGCTCGCCTCGATCACCCTGGACAAGTCCCGGCCCAGCAACCTCGCGACCGTAACAATGATGGTGAAGATCGATGGGCACGAGATGACCTGCCTTTTTGACTCCGGGAGCATGGAGAGCTTCATCCACCCCACTACGGTAAGGCGCTGCTCCCTCCCGGTACACCCAGTCACCTAGAAAATCTCCCTGGCCTCCAGATCCAATTCCGTGGAAATCCGGGGGTATTGCATTGCGACCTTCACCGTCCAAGGCGTAGAGTTTAGCAACTTCCGGCTCTACGTCCTCCCCCACCTCTGTGCTGCCCTGTTATTCGGCCTGGACTTCCAGTGCCACCTCCAAAACCTAACCTTAAAATTCGGCGGACCCTTACCCCCCTCACCATATGCCACCTCACAACCCTTAAGGTGGATCTACCTTCCCTGTTTGCGAACCTCTCCCTGGATTGCAAACCCATCGTCACCAGGAGCAGCGGGACAGGGCCCAGGATAAGACCTTCATCAGGTCGGAGGTCCAATGGCTTCTGCGGGAAGGGGTCCATTGAGGCCAGCCACAGCCCCTGGAGAGCTCAAATGGTAGTAGTAAAGACTGGGGAGAAGCACAGGATGGTCATTGACTACAGTCAGACCATCAATCGGTACACACAGCTCAACGCGTACTCCCTCCCACGCATATCTGACATGGTCAATCAGATTGCGCAGTATCGAGTCTTTTCCACAGTGGTCCTGAAGTCTGCCTACCACCAGCTCCCCATCCGCCCGGAGGACTGTCAATGCACTGCGTTCGAAGCAGATGGCTGCCTCTATCACTTTCTTAGGGTTCCCTTCGGCATCACTAATGGGGTCTCGGTCTTCCAATGAGAGATGGACCAAATGGTTGACTGGTACGGACTGCGGGCCACCTTCCCGTACCTAGATAATGGCACCATGTGCGGCCATGATCAGCAGGACCACGGCACAAACCTCCAAAAATTCCTCCAGACCGCCAAACTCCTTAACCTCACGTACAATAAGGAGAAATGCGTGATCTGCACCAACCGCTTAGCCATCCTTGGCTATGTCGTGGAAAATGGAGTTCTAGGGCCCAACCCCGACCGCATGCGCCCCTCAGCCTGAAACAATGACTGGGGTTTTTCTCCTACTATGCCCAGTGGGTCCCTGATTAAGCGGGCAAGGCCCGCCCACTCATTCAGTCCACAGCTTTTCCCCTGACGGCTGAGGCCCGCCAGGCCTTCAACCGCATCAAGGCAGACATCGCCAAGGCCACGATGCATGCGGTCAACGAGATCCTCCCCTTTCAGGTCGAGAGCTTTGTATCGGACGTAGCTCTGGCCGCCACCCTCAACCAGGCGGGCCAGCCCGTGGCCTTCTTCTCCCGCACCCTTCCAGTAACCCAATAGCCCCACCTAAGCTTTTGATTACTGAAGGGAAATTTAGCATGGCCAATCCACTTAACCTGCACATCTTTGGACTGTGGGAGGAATCCGGAGCACCCGGAGGAAACCCACTCAGGCACAGGGAGAATGTACAAACTTCACACAGGCAGTAATCCCAGGCCGGAATTGAACCCAGGTCTCTGGTGCTGTGAGGCAGCAGTGCTAATCACTGTACCACTTTGCTGCAATGTGTCAATCGTTCAATTTGCTGGGCTCCCCCATTATTCAGGATTGTATAGTTGTGTGGCCTCCCCCTCCAGTGAGTTGTTTAATTGTTTATCACCATTATGAGTGGAAGTGGCAGGACTGCAGTGCCTTGATATGATCAATTGATTTTGGTTTAGCTAGACCCTGTCTAAAATATGCTTCTTCTGCTGATAGCATACATGTTGTCCTGTGTTGTAGCTTCATCAGTTTGACACCTCATATTTAGATATGCCTAGTGCTTCTATTGGTCTGCTCTCCCACATGCGTCATTCAAAGGAATGTTCCCTTGGATTGATAGTCATGGTCGAGTGAGGGATATTCCAGGCCATGAGTTTATAGATTGTGTTTAATAACAGTTCTCCTGATGGCTCTCTCCACCATATGATGCACATCTGCTCTATCAGTTTTGAATTTATCCTATTTAGTGGTGCACACAACATGATGGAGGTTTAGTAGTGCTCGCAACACGATGGAGGGTATCTTCGATGTGAGGATAGGTCTTCATTTCCACCAGGACTGGATGGTGGTCAAAATAACACTACCATGGATAGATCCATTTGTGACATGTAGATTGGTGAGGACAGGTTCAAGTAGGTTTTTCCGTCATGTTGGTTCCCTCAGCACCGGTCACAAACCCAGTCTGGAAGATCTGTCTTGGTCAGCTCAGTCAGTAGCAGTGCTGTCAATGGACACTGCTGGTGGACATGGAAGTTCTCCAACCAGAGTACACTGAAAACTGGTAACCCACTGTATGGGTAGGATTAGAACATAGAACATAGAACAGTACAGCACAGAACAGGCCCTTCGGCCCTCAATGTTGTGCCGAGCCATGATCATCCTACTCAAACCCACGTATCCACCCTATACCCGTAACCCAACAACCCCCCCCCCCTCCTTAACCTTACTTTTTAGGACACTACGGGCAATTTAGCAGGGCCAATCCACCTAACCCGCACATCTTTGGACTGTGGGAGGAAACCGGAGCACCCGGAGGAAACCCACGCACACAGGGGGAGGACGTGCAGACTCCACACAGACAGTGACCCAGCCGGGAATCGAACCTGGGACCCTGGAGCTGTGAAGCATTTATGCTAACCACCATGCTACCCTGCTGCCCCAGGGTAATGAAATTAAAATCGCTTATTGTCATGAGTAGGCTTCAATTAAGTTACTGTGAAAAGCCCCTAGTCGCCACATTCCGGTGCCTGTCCGGGGAGGCTGGTACGGGAATTGAACCGTGCTGCTGGCCTGCTTGGTCTGCTTTAAAAGCCAGCGATTTAGCCTGGTGAGCTAAACCAGCCCGCACTGCCCATCACCAGCATCATCCAATCCCACCTTCCAAACAGTGTTCACCGTGGACTAGCACGGATTCATCAGTTGAGGGACAGGAGGTAATCACCAGAGGCTTCCTTGTCCATATTTGATCTGATGCCATGAGATATCATAGGGTCCAGAATCAATGAAGAGGCCTCCCCAGGGCAACTCCCTCCCACTACCAATGTAGCACTGTGTCCCCAACCCTGGTGAGTCTATCCTGCTGGTATATACTTGATAATTGAAGAACTTAGGATATTGTCTGTAGGTTTTTGCTCCATGAGTCTGGTTATATCTGGTTGTAGGTTGATGAGTCAGTGGGATAGCATTCCCAGTTTAGGACCATTCACTAGATGTTCATGAGGACTTTGCAGGGTCAGCAGGGAAGGGTAAACCTTTATCTTGTCCAGTGCCTCAGTTGCTGCCAGCTAGTGTATTGGTTCTTTCCTTATTCAACATTCACCAGCAGTTTGAAACAAAGGAGTGACTTTCTGGGCCATTTCAAAGGACAATTAATCGTCAACAACATTGTTGTTGGTCCTGAGCAACTTTCCTTACCGAAATAGCATTAGTGAATATTGTTTTTCACAATCTGCTTGTTCCGTGGTCTTCATGACTGAGATTTTTTATAAAATTGCAAATCTATTTAACTAATTAATTTAAATTCCCCCATGTGTTGCGGTAGAATGTGAGCCTCCAGAGCATTAGTCCGAGCATCTTGATTACTAGTCCTGTAACATAACTACTATGCTACCATTCCTGTTATAATTTATGTTTTTACATTATATTGTGGGATTTGGGGATCATACCATGATATTCATGACAGCCTCGGTAATATCTAAACTGTGTGGACTTTAGAGCTGTAGCTGAAGACTCTCCTGAGAGAAGAAGTAGAATCCTCTTTTGCAGCGATTTAATATTTTCTGACTTTGTAACAATCTTCTTCCTAGAACTGCGCTGATCTTTAATTCCTGGAAAAACACTAGAGCGTGAAATTGTTCTTGTGGGGATAACACAAAATGGAGTGATAGTGAAGTCAATAAAAATAAAATTGGGCTGAGGTATAGGTTGGGAATTTCTGGCTCGTTCGCTGCTGGGATCATTCAGTCCCCTGCCGAAAATCAATGGACTTCAGGCTAGGCTGCCGGATCTCCCACGTCGGGTCCCGCCACGGCAGGGCTGGAAATTCCCATCCAGAATATGGGTTTCCAGTTTACTATTAGCTGTTTTGGAGGACTTGCCGTTTTCACCCTACACCTTTATTATACACTGTCCTTCCCTCCAACGTAAGGTCAGGTGTGGGGATGTTCAGCACCATTCACGACTACTCAGACACTGAACAGTCAATGCGCAAATGCAGAAAGACCTGGACAATATCCAGGCTCAGGCTGATTTGCGCCAGACAAGTGCCAGACAATGACCATCTCCAATAAAAGATAATCAAACCACTGCTCCTTGACATCCGTTAGCATTGAATACCGCACTATCAACATCCTGGGGGTTAGCATTGACCAGAAACTAATCTGGACTAGCCGTATTGGCTACAAGAACAGGTCAAAGGCTAGGAATCCTGCAGCGAGTAACTCACATCCTGACTGCCCGAAGCTTGCCCACCACATACAAGTCACAAGTTAGGAGTGTGATGGAATACTCCCTACTTGCCTGAATGAGTTCAGCTCCAACAACACTCAAGAAGCTCAACACCATCCAGGAAAAAGCAGCCCGCTTGATTGGTACCCCTTCCACAAACATTCACTCCCTCCACCACTGACGCACAGTAGCAGCAGTGTGTGCCATATACAAGATGCATTGCAGGAACTCACCAAGGCTCCTTAGGCAGCACCTTCCAAACCCACAACCACTACCGTTTGCAGGTCAAGAGCAGCAGATGCATGGGAACACCACCACTTTGACGTTCCCCTCCAAGTCACTCACCATCCTGACTTGGAAATATATTGCCGTTCCTTCACTGTTGCTGGGTCAAAATCCTGGAACTCCCTCCCCAACAGCACTGTGGATGTACCTACACCACATGGACTGCAACGGTTCAAGAAGGCAACTCACCACAGCCTTCTCAAGAGCAATTCGGGATGAGAAACAAATTCTGGCCTGAGATAATGAAGCCCACATCCCGTTTTTAAAAAATAATTGAAAAGAAAATCCCCGTTGCTTACAACAGGCACTTTCACGTGAATTCAATTTGACCTCTTTACAAGCCAGTAAAACTTTGTACTGTAGCACTATTACAGTGTTCTACTTTATAACAAGAATGTCCCTTCTGTAGTAACCTTTTGCCAAGTTACTTCCAGCACTAATCTGATTGCATTTATTGCTTAGTAAAGACTGCCACTTCAGACCACTTGAAGGGGAGGGTTTAAGTGCACAAAAAGCAGTTGAACAATAATGAGGTACTATTTACTCATTTATGCTTGTTCTGGTGTTCAGTGCACTGTAACAAGGTGCTATCACTGGCAGCTTTGGCATCAACATTATTACAAATGGAGAATGGTTATCGCTGTTTGCTGGATGTGCGGAACATAAGAACAGGAAAAGGCCATTTAGCCCCCGGAATCCAATCTACCATTCAAGAAGATCATGGCTGATCTGTGACTCAACTCCGTTGCCCTCCATTCCTTGCTGCCATTTGAACAACTCCCAATTTTAAATGTCGACTTTTTAAAGTGGTGGGAACTGTCTTAAAGGAAAATGGTAAATATAGATGAGTAAAAAAGACAAATGGAGAATAACTGTCAGCTAAAACAATTATAACATATATATAGTCACAGGGCTAGTGACAGCAAACATGATGATTTTATTTGTCCTACAATTAATACAGTCAACTCTCCCCATTGAGAAGTCCAATTTTTTTCATTGTAAAGGCAAAATTGCTCATTGGACATGAAATCAGAAAATACTCAGCAGATGCGGTAGTATCAGTGGAGGGAGAAACTAACAGCTAGTCTCAGCAGTGGAGCCCACAAAGCTATCGCTGATTGTTGTAACATCCCATCTGATTCATTGATGTCCTTTCGGGGAGGAAGTCTGCCATCCTTACCTCTTCAGGCCAACATTTGACTCCAGACCTGCAGCGATGAACCCTCTGAAAGGCCCAGCAGTGACACCTACACCCCATGAAAGAATAAATTCATAGTTAGCATGTTTTCTCCTCCACAGATGCTAATAGACATGTTGGGCGGGATAACCCCCCCCCCCCCCCCCCCCCCCCTCCCACCGGGTCGGAGAATCCCCGTGGGAGGCGCGAATCCCGCCCCGACGCTGGCTGCCGTATTCTCCGTTGCCGTTTCTCGGCGGGGGCGGGATTGCCGCCTTGCCGGTCGGGGGCCGTTGACAGCACCGCCCCAATCCCGGCGATTCTCTGGAGCCCGATGAGCCGACGCCGCCCCAATCCCGGCGATTCTCTGGAGCCCGATGAGCCGAGCGGCCATCCATTTTTGGCCAGTCCCGCCGTCGTGAATCACTCAACTCACGCACCGGCGGGACCTGGCAGGTGAGTATACATGGGCGGCCCTTGGGGGGGGGATCCGACCCCGGGGGGGGGGGTCCCCACGGTGGACTGGCCCACGATCAGGCCCCGATCTGTGGGCGGGCTTGTTCCGTGGTGGCATTTCTACCTTCTGCGCCGGGCCCCTGTAGGATTCTGCCATATTGCCCAGGCCCCGGCGCGGAGAAGAGAAACCCCCGCGTATTTGCGCGAATACGCCAGCCGGCCCACGCATGCGCGGAATCATGCTGGCTGTTCCGCACACACACAAACACGCACCAGCCCTTCGGTGCTCGCTGGAGCGGTGCCAACCCCACCAACGTCAACCTAGCCCCCTAGAAAGGTGAGAATTCCTCATCTTGGGGGACCATTGGCACCAGAGTAATTTCCCCCGGATTTCCCATCTGCGTGGGGACTTAGCCCCCGGAATGGAGAATCTCGGCCGTTGAGTCTGTTTCCAGCATTTTCTGTTTTCGTTTAGATTTCTAGCGCCTGCAGTATTTTGCTTTTTCTGTTCGGATATTTGGTTTTATGTTTCCTGTTGCTGCTACATAAACCAGGAATGACACAATGGGTAGTATGCCAAGACCAAGAAGTGAGGAGGAAAAGGAACAAGATCGTTATTTCAGAGCTAACACATTGTTTTAAACATTTTTCTGCCAGAATGTTTAACGCTTTTCATTTATCCAGTACCTGGTTGTCTTCTGATATATTCTGTCAGATCTCTAACTATTATAAGTGACCCTTCTCAACCTTGCTAGAATAGAGTTGGTTCGACATTCTGGGTTTATAATTGTTGCCTGCAGGCATTTTCTTCTGGTTTTTTTTTCCATTTCGTGATTACTTGTCACTCAAATGTGGAAGAGGTTTGAACACATTTTTCTATCCTTTTTCTTGGATTCCTTACGATATGCACCCAAGGTGACTGATTGATTGATATTTATTGTCACATGTACCGAAGTACAGTGAAAAGTATTTTTCTGCGGCCAAGGGAACGTACGTACATAGTAGACAAAAGATAAATCGACAGAGTACATTGACAAATGGTACATCAACAAATAGTGATTGAACGGTGATAAGAGATAAAAGAAAAGTGTCTGGTTGAGAGAGCTCGCAGAGAGTCGCCATGCTCCGCCGCCATCTTGAATCAAGGTGGTAGTTACACATCCTAACCACATGTGGTTGCCGTTCCCTCTCAATTTGGAATCTGGTGGATATACTTAAAAACTTGGATTGAATATCCAGCCCTTACAGAAGGGCACAGTTTTCACTCACCCATGACTGAATGGCTAAGGTGAGCAACTCGGGTCTGAGGAATAAGATGTAGGAAGTGTGGGTGTCTTGCATGCCAATATGTATTGTGAATTTGAGGTTTCATTATATTGTTGGACTTCATTATGCTCTTAAAGAAAATTATATCGGACATTTTGGTAACAAACATCTGAAGGCATTTTTGCAATATTATCTCGCAAAATCTATATGTCTTTGCCTGATGTCGATAAAACTACATAACTAAGTAGTCCATGGACAGATGAGGAGGGGAAAAAGAATATTTTCAAACAAAAATATATTTATGAATATATTTAGAAGCTTTGGACAAAAGTAAAATCTGTAATGAATTATGTTTAGTCAGATTAGGTTGTCACAATTTTTATGTTTGTTTATTAAAACCTCCACCATTGATAGAAAGGAATTACTATCCAAAATGGTGTCATTTTTCAATCGTGTTTTATGTTGATCCTGTAAGTCAATCACAATCCTGGACCAGGTAGGAACAGTATTGATCTCCAGCGTTGGAAATATGTGTATATGTAGACAGGGTAAACCCTATGGGCTCGATTCAACTAAATGGGAACAAAGTTCCATAGCAAGCATGTTTAGCCGTGTGGTTCCCAGCGGGTAACGTGTGACTAAGGCCGCATATAGCCCGGTTTGTACAATGTGCAGCTCTGCTTGCTGGAGCCAAAGTGTAGCAAGAGATTGGAATGCCATTTCTAATTGGCGTCCCGATCTCCGAGGCCCCCAAAGTGATCCCCTACCACCCTCTAGCCCAAATACACTATGGGAGGTTCCCCAGCCCTTCCACACTTCCTCCCCCAAACACCCAAGCAGGGCGCCCCTGACCCGATCACGCGCTCGCAAAACATTCCAACTTGGCACCTTGGCAGTGTGAACCTAGCAGTGCCAATGCCAACTGGCAATGCCCCATGGCAGTGCCAGTCTGGCATCCAGGTGGCACACCAGTGTCCCAGGCTGGCACAAGCTGGCACCAGGGCACCACCCTTCCCAAACGGCATGCAGCTGGGGGCCTCCATTTCCTGGGAGACCCTCATGGGTAACATTCTGGGGACCAGTGCTCAATGGCACTCACCGAGGTCCCTGAGGCAAAGGGGATGAATCACAAATCTCGAGTACCTCGGAAATCTGCACATTAGAGTGTGACTTACAGTCTCACTCTGATATGTAGATTTGCCAAAAAGTGATCCCGCCCACAATGGGCGGGATTTACATTGCAACATTTTGCAAGATCACGTTGGCTCTTGTGAGGTGTTGTGAGCCAGATAGATACAGGGAGTGGGATCTCCCGACCATGCTTGGCCCAGCTGCATCATGGCGAGCTGCTTTTCAGACACAACGTGGTCATTGGATCATGAACTATGAATGAATAATCTGCCCACACTAACCATCCAGTTCCCATTTTATAGGTGGTGAACCCACAAGTCCTCTTTCTACTCTCAACTCTAAAGTCTAGCCAGATCCCATTGGGCTGGATAAAATGTTTCAACGTTCACAACTCAGGACACCTCGGCCTTATTTTAACAGTTTATTGCACCACTTGTGTCATGACTTGCCTAGCAACAGCAGTAACACATGTTTAACAAGATGTAATGAGATGTGATATGCCTAGCAACAGGATTAACTGTGCCTAGCAGCAGCCAGCCAACAAAAGATAGGATGTGATGCGTCTTTCTCAGTATTGAGATTAGCAGGTAGAATCAGGTATGAATCTCCTATGAATAGGAACAAATTATCTAGATGATTAGGAGATCAGTGAGACATACACATGCTAATTTCCAGAGTTAAGGGATTTCGTTTGGGTGGGGGCAGACAGCCAAATACACAAAAGCAGAAACAAAGGGGAACAAAGATATCATTGCCAGGACCCTCAGAAGCATGGCAGGCCAGTTTACATCGAACATCCTACAGATCAGTTTTCCATCTAACAGCCTCCAAGTCTGTCTCTAGGGCTGCACCACAACACATGCTGGTCTATGAAGGAAATCCTGGCTTCAAGTCAGAGAACCAAGCAAATGTCATGGAACGAGTCAGCAACCCTTAAAACAGTTTTTAAAAAAGTAATAATTTTAATGGCACACTGGACAAGCAACAATGAGATAACCAGAGCCCTGGCATGGGGAGGGTTTCAGAATGCAGTCTGGGTCTGAAGTCTTATACATGGCGACTGCGAGACAGCACCAAAAACAAATGGCTGAATATGCCCACTGCTCCAGGGGGAGGGAATGACGAAATTATTGAAATAACTTTAAGTGAAACTGTTTTTCTTGAACAGCGTTCAAGAAATAAATATCAAGTCTGGCTGAGAGATGCTCCCAGCGAGAGACAGTGACCACAGATTGTCTCAAGGGGAGGTTGAACACCATGGGAAAGGTTTAAATGCTGAGTAAACCAATTTGAAAAGTCATGATACTTAACCTATGCCACCTGAGATGTTGGGATACATGGAAAGACCAAAAGAAACTCAAAAGTGGGTACGTTGGAGAAAAGTATTCTTGAGATCCTGAATTGTTTCAGTGCAGGACCATATTTCTGAACTTGAACAGGTCAATACCTTACTTTACTCCATAGGGATAACAGCAGATGATACTGCAAGGCAGGGCATCAATGAGACCTCTGATGAATTTGACGAAGTCTTAAAAAACTTCAATAAGTATTTGAACCTAAGGAATAAGTTTGGGGAAAGGGCCAAATTCAACTAAAAGGTCCAGAAACTAGGTGACCCAATAAATGCTTTTATTACTGACCTTTGCAGGCGAGTTGAAGGATGTGAGTATGGAGACCTAGAAACAGAATTAATATGAGATTCATTGTAGTCAGTGTTACTGATGAATCCCTAACACACATATTGCAATCTGAGGAATACCTCTCCTTAGAAAAAGTAATACAGCTGGTGAGACAAACAGAACAGGGCAGTTATGAGAGACGATGAAAAATCTTGGCTCAGGAAACCTCCAATGAGCATTGGGTTCCTTCAACCCACGAACATAGAAAAGGTCAAATTTGAAGGAAAAATAGAAGATGCCAAAATCTCCGAGAGGCGCGAACATAAGTCCTGCAAAAGTTGCAAAATGCTTTCTCTGCAGAAGAATTGGCTGTGACAGGTAGAGAAAGTAAAATATTTAACTTCACAGGTTTCAAAGAAAATGTCACCAGGCATAAGGCATGAACGAAGTTGAAGAATTTCTGTCAGAAGAATAGAAATATTTTCTGGGTAATGACCCCAACCATGCATCCTTGAACAATATGTAAACGTGCATCTCGCCAGTCGGAATTTGCCTTGGGGTTGGAATTACTTCCAGGGCTAGAGGCCCAAATGTCTGAGAGCTCAAGAACAAAAGACTGCCAGAGGCCTCCATTCCAGGAAGAACAGATAAAAGCACACAGGGGAAAGAGGGGAAAATCAGGAAGCAAGGATAGGGAGCATTTTATTTCTATTCACTTACGGGATGTGGGCGCGTTGGTTAGGCCAGCACTTATTGCGCATCCCTAGATGCCCTTCAGAAGGTGTTTCATAAGTTCATAAATTCATAAGATATAGGAGCAGAATGAGGGCATTCGGCCCATCGGGTCTGCTCCGCCATTCCATCTTGGCTTATATTGTGTCCTTGCTTTACGTGCTATCGACTTAATAATGTTTTGGACGGAAACCAAAGAAATCTTGCAACCACCCTGCTTGTAGGCAACAGTCAGCAAAATATCTCGTGGGCTGCATTCCGAGCCCTGATTGGCCAGATGCAGCTTACAGGCCGCATGTTACCCACCACCGTGTTAAACTCTCTGAGATAGTGAGAGGAGACATGCTGGGGAAGGGCTGTGCTTACAAATTCAGGGGACCTGGCTTCACACTGACTGGACAGCTGTGATTGAGGGATGACTGCGAGTGAGGCAGGGCTGCAAGTGAGGGAGGGGCATGAGTGAGGGACGGCCACGAGTGAGGGATGACTGCGAGTGAGGCAGGGCCACAAGTGAGGGACAGACATGAGTGAGGGAGTGGTGATGAGTTGCCTTCTTGAACCGTTGCAGTCCTTCAGATGTAGGTACACCCACTGTTTGGGAGGGAGTTCCAGGATTTTTCCCCAGCGACAGTGACGGAACAGCAATATATTTCCAAGTCGGGGTGGTGAGGGACTTGGAGGGGAACCTCCAGGTGGTGGGGTTCCAGGTATCTGCTGCTCTTGTTCTTTTAGATGGCAGTAGTTGTGGGTTTGGAAGGTGCTGCCTAAGGAAGCTTGGTGAGTTACTGCAGTGCATCTTGTAGATGGTACACGTGGCAGAAATTCGCCACGTCTTTTTTCCCAGCATTCCACAGGCCTTTGGAGCTGGCTGAAAAATAAATCCTTGAAAAGAAACACCGACTCATTGAAATGATTTCTTGAATATACTCTGTGATGGAGGGTTTGAATGTTGGTGGAAGGAGGAACAATCGAGTGGGCTGCATTGTCCTGAATGCTGTTGAGTTTTTTGAGTGTTGTTGGAGCTGCACTCATCCAGTCAAGTGTAGAGTATTCCATTACACTCCTGACTTGTGCCTTGTAGATGGTGGACAGACTTTGGGGGGGTGAGGGAATGAGTTACTCGCCATAGGATTCCTAGCCTTTGACCTGCACTTTGACCTGCAAAATGCAAAGAGAGAGGGATAAACTTTCAAAATCAATAAAGAGAGAGGAAAATGTGATGAAGAGAGAAAGAACAGCAAAGAGAGGGATAAAACCAGATTACATCTGGATCCAGGATTCAGACCAAGGAACAGATAAGACAATCAACAGAGATCGTATTTAGTCCACATTTCAGAAGGTTCTATTCATAGAAACTGGGGGAATCTTATTTCTATCCATCAACGGTGCAATCAGACATTCATCTGGGAGAACCAGACATTGAGTCACACATTAATAAAGGGACATGGGTGGCACAGTGGCACAGTGAGTCTGCCATCTCTTGATGTGTACGGTGGATTGGAAATTAGCAAACGTGACACCACTGTTTAAAAAAGGAGGTAGGCAGAGAGCAGGAAATTATAGGCCAGTGAGCTTAACTTCGGTAGTAGGGAAGATGCTGGAATCTATCATCAAGGAAGAAATAGCGAGGCATCTGGATAGAAATTGTCCCATTGGGCAGACGCAGCATGGATTCATAAAGGGCAGGTCATGCCTAACTAATTTAGTGGAATTTATTGAGGACATTACCAGTGCAGTAGATAATGGGCAGCCAATGGACGTGGTATATCTGGATTTCCAGAAAGCCTTTGACAAGGTGCCACACAAAAGGTTGCTGCATAAGATAAAGATGCATGGCATTAAGGGTAAAGTAGTAGCATGGATAGAGGATTGGTTAATTAATAGAAAGCAAAGAGTGGGGATTAATGGGTGTTTCTCTGGTTGGCAATCAGTAGCTAGTGGTGTCCCTCAGGGATCCGTGTTGGGCCCACAATTGTTCACAATTTACATAGATGATTTGGAGTTGGGGACCAAGGGCAATGTGTCCAAGTTTGCAGATGACACTAAGATGAGTGGTAAAGTGAAAAGTGCAGAGGATACTGGAAGTCTGCAGAGGGATTTGGATACGTTAAGTGAATGAGCTAGGGTCTGGCAGATGGAATACAATGTTGACAAATGTGAGGTTATCCATTTTGGTAGGAATAACAGCAAACGGGATTATTATTTAAACGATAAAATATTAAAGCATGCTGCTGTGCAGAGAGACCTGGGTGTGCTAGTGCATGCGTCACAGAAAGTTGGTTTACAGGTGCAACAGGTGATTAAGAAGGCAAATGGAATTTTGTCCTTCATTGCTAGAGGGATGGAGTTTAAGACTAGGGAGGTTATGTTGCAATTGTATAAGGTGTTAGTGAGGCCACACCTGGAGTATTGTGTTCAGTTTTGTTCTCCTTACTTGAGAAAGGACGTACTGGCGCTGGAGGGTGTGCAGAGGCGATTCACTAGGTTAATCCCAGAGCTGAAGGGATTGGATTATGAGGAGAGGTTGAGTAGACTGGGACTGTACTCGTTGGAATTTAGAAAGATGAGGGGGGATCTTATAGAAACATTTAAAATTATGAAGGGAATAGATAGGATAGATGCGGGCAGGTTGTTTCCACTGGCGGGTGAAAGCAGAACTAGGGGACATAGCCTCAAAATAAGGGGAAGTAGATTTAGGACTGAGTTTAGGAGGAACTTCTTCACCCAAAGGGTTGTGAATCTATGGAATTCCTTGCCCAGTGAAGCAGTTGAGGCTCCTTCATTACATGTTTTTAAGGTAAAGGTAGATAGTTTTTTGAAGAATAAAGGGATTAAGGGTTATGGTATTCGGGCCGGAAAGTGGAGCTGAGTCCACAAAAGATCAGCCATGATCTCATTGAATGGCGGAGCAGGCTCAAGGGGCCAGATGGCCTACTCCTGCTCCTAGTTCTTATGTTCTTATGTTTTGCACAGCTAGCTTGTAATGCAGAACGATGCCAGCAACGCGGGTTCAATTCCCGTACCGGCCTCCCCGAACAGGTGCCGGAATGCGGCGACGAGGGGATTTTCACAGTAACTTCATTGAAGCCTAATTGTGATGATTATTATTATTATTATATTGCAGAAATCATTTCAATGTGCCGATGTTTCTTTTCAAGGATTTATTTTTCAGCCAGTTCGAAAGTCCTGTGGAATGCTGGGAGCAGACTTGACGAATTTCTGAAAATTGTCCATTATAAACAGCCCTTTCCTTTGCTGTACGATGTCTTCCGCTTTTAATGTTGGCTCCCTTCATTTGAATTTCTTCTTACAGAGAGATTGGTTATGAGTTGACAAATGAGCACTTGTTTTAAGACCAGAAAACCCCTGGGTTCTCATAGAACTGCGATGAGGAAAGGGTATAAAAAAGGAGGGAAGGGAAATAATTAACGATTTTGAATTAAACAGTGTGTAACATGTGCGATCTCTGGATCAGAAAACTGTTTCCTGCATGAAGCTTTCGACCTATTTGTCTAATTTTCTCCAAAAGGTTATTACACTTCATACCATTTCCAACATCAACAAGCTTTCAAAATGAAATACAGCTCATTTGAGTGGGTTGGAGAACCCAAAATGCTTTAATTTAGATCAGGTTGGCCTTTCATAAAAGTGAGGCTGTCTGATAAATAGGTTTTTGATGCATGTTGTCTGAAATTATATGGATACTGAGAATGTAGGTTTATGACTCCTCGTTGTGATTAATGCACTGTACAGCTGGAACAAAGCTGGAACAATGGGGCCTTGATATCACTATTATATACTGCAAACGTATTGCTTAGCCTCAGGTGGAGTTTCAGTTTCGTTAGCTTTGAGTCATCATTTAATTGTAGATATTTTCCTCTTCAAAATGTTCTTGAAATGATTTCCTTACAAAATATGTGTGTAGTACATGAAGTTCCTTCAATTAAAGAAATGCAGTGTTGAACAATAATTAATGTTGTTCTGACACATATTCATGATTTAGTTTATCTACCAACATTCACACTGTACATCTTTTGATTTTTTTCCCCAACTTTTAAAATGTTAGTGCTAACGGATACAGTAGTCAGAATTCTGTATCTTTGATAACTGAGATTGTCACCATTAAAGAGCATATTGGACAGCATGTTCCCAAGCACTTAGATGTGCAGTTAAACCTGGAGATCCTGAGGTTGTGGTCCGAGTTGTACTGTTCTTCCAGGCTGTGCTGTTGCAGTACCCTGCTGATAGATTGAAATGATGTGGAGGTGCCGGCGTTGGACTGGGGTGAGCACATTAAGAAGTCTGACAACACCAGGTTAAAGTCCAACATGTTTGTTTCAAACACTAGCTTTCGGAGCACTGCTCCTTCCTATGGTGAATGAAGAAGTGTGTTCCAGAAACATATTAACAAATTCAAAGATGCCAGGCAATGCTTAGAATGCGAGCATTTGTAGGTAATTAAATCTTTACAGATCCAAAGATAGGGGTAACCCCAGGTTAAAGAGGTGTGAATTGTCTCTAGCCAGGACTGTTTGGGTGATTTCACAAGCCCAGGCCAGATGGTGGGGGTTGAATGTAATGCAACATGAATCCCAGGTCCTGGTTGAGGCCGCAAAAACCGCACCGACCTCCTCGGAAGATAAACACGGGACACAACCGACAGAGTACCCTTCGTCATCCAGTTCTTTCCCGGAACGGAGAAACTACGACAACTTCTTTGCAGACTTCAACACATCATCGATGAAGATGAACATCTTGCCAAGGTCACCCCCACACCCCCACTACTTGCCTTCAAACAACCACGCAACCTCAAACAAACCATTGTTTGCAGCAAACTACCCAGCCTTCAGAACAGCGACCTCGACACCACACAACACTGCCATGGCAATCCCTGCAAGGCATGCCAGATCATCGACATGGGTACCACCATTACACGTGAGAACACCACCCACCAGGTACGAGGTACATACTCGTGCGACTCGGCCAACGTTGTCTACCTCATACGCTGCAGGAAAGGATGTCCCGCAGCGTGGTACATTGGCGAGACCATGCAGAAGCTGCGACAAAAAATTAACAGACAACGCACGACAATGACCAGGCAGGAATGTTCCCTACCAGTCGGGGAACACTTCAGCAGTCAAGGGCATTCAACCTCTAGTCTCCAGGTAAGCATTCTCCAAGGCGGCCTTCAGGACGCACGACAACGCAGAATCGCCGAGCAGAAACTTATAGCCAAGTTCCGCACACATGAGTGCGGCCTCAAGCTGGACCTGGGATGCATGTCACAATACATTCATCCCCCACCATCTGGCCTGGACTTGCGGAATCCTACCAACTGTCCTGGCTAGAGACAATTCACACCTCTTTAACCTGGGGTTACCCCTATCTTTGGATCTCTAAAGATTTAATTACCTGCAACTGCTCGCATTCTAAGCATTGTCTGGCATCTTTGAATTTGTCTATATGTATGTTTCTGGAACATACCTCTTCATTCACCTGAGGAAGGAGCAGTGCTCCGAAAGCTAGTGCTTGAAACACCCTTGATATTGAAAGATATACAATGGTGTGAAATTGAGGTACTTGCACATGATTGACACACTAAACACACCAGAAAAACCTAAGGCCAGTGCATTTAGGAGTAATGTCATGTGTGGTAATACTACCAAATGGCCTCATTGACCTTGAAAACTTTGGGCGCGATTCAACCATTAGGGAACAAAGTCCCATTGCGAGCACGTTTAGCCATGTGTTTACCGGCGCTCGCAGCACATAGCTGTACAATGCCACTCAAGTTAAATTAGGTGCCTCGGCCTCAGCAGGGACTGTGCAGCCAAGGCCGCACATAGCCCCTTATCCTATACCGGAGCTCCGCTCAATGGATCTCCTCAGTACAGTGAGAGATCGGTACACCATTTTAAAATTATCTCCCAATCGCCAAGGCCCCCGACGCAACCCACGCCCATCCCAAGCCCCAACACACTATGTGAACCTCTCCCCTCCCCACCCCACATCACTCCCAAAAGCCACACAGGGCACAACTGGGCCACTCGCCAGCACACAAAAAATGTCAGCTTGGCATCACCAATCTGGAAACCTGACAATGCCCCTGCCAGCATCACCTGGGCAGTGCCAGAGTACCACCCAGCCCAAAGAGCATGCATCTGGGATCCTCCAGTCACCTGGGAGACCCCTGACAAATGTCATTTTATTTGATCCTATGTCTGAAGAAGACGAGTGCTGAACAGCATTCACCCAAAGTCTCCGAAACCACGGGGATAGATCCCAATGCATCAGGTACCTCAGGAACCTGCACATTAAAGTGAGACTAGCTCTCTCGCTGTAAGATGCAGATTTGCTAAAAAGTAATCCTGCCGAAAATGGATGGGATTTACATTGCAACAGCTCACAAGATTGCATTACATCTCGCGAGGCGTTGTGAGCTGGGTAGATCCCAGGAGCGGGGTCTTCTGGCTTTTGTCGGCCATGCTACACTGCAAGCTGGTTTTTGGGTGCAGCGTGGCCATGGGGCGCGCTGTGTATAGAGTCTCAATCCTTCAGGAGTTAATTAGTGTTGGAGATTTTTTAAAATAGTTTTTGTCTACCCTTTTCTCTTTCTCGCTTCATCCCATCTGCCTTTTCCAAACTGTGTTTCTTTCTGTACGTGATTTAACCTTAATTTCTACTTTGTGGTTCAGAATGCACGAGCATGATTCAACAGAAACATTTCGAAGTGTGATTTAAGGCACATTTGGCAGGGAGTTTTACGGCGGCTGCAATGTTGAGATGGAAAACCCTATTCAACCGGGTGCCCCGGTTTCCTCCCACAGTCCAAAGATGTGCGGGTTAGGTGGATTGGCCATGCTAAATTGCCCGTAGTGTCCTAATAAAAGTAAGGTTGGGGGGGGGGGGGGGTTGTTGGGTTACGGGTATAGGGTGGATACGTGGGCTTGAGTAGGGTGATCATGGCTCGGCACAACATTGAGGGCCGAAGGGCCTGTTCTGTGCTGTACTGTTCTATGTTCTATGTTCTATGTTCAACGGCACTTAGCTATTTTTGGGGGCCTTGATCGTTTCTCCCCAGTCGAGGCCATACTTTGAAATTTTTCCGGCACTGGGGAGCTGAAATCGCTGATGAGACCAGCTCCTCAGAGATCAGGGCGCCATTTTCAAAGGCTGCCCCGATCTCCACCCCCCTCCCCTCACCCGTTAACTCCCGGGTGCTGGGTGAACATGGCATCGGGATATGCAAATGAGCCGAATGAGCCTCGCTGGGCGTGATCCAGATCGCACCGGGCGTAACAAGTTGGGTGACTTGGAATCGGCCCAGCGGGAAGCCCGATTTGGGTCTCTCCCGAGACTCACCCATTGTGCTCAGCTCGGTGGCTGAATCAAGCCCCATTTCTCCGCGATGATTTTCCAACCTGAATCTGAGTGGTAAGAGCCTCGCTATTGGCTGCCCTGTTCACAAAGGTTGCAGATATCCTGCAGAGGGCAGCATTCTGGAACAAATAGCCTATGACAGAAAGTCTCTACTCAAAGGTCACAAGAAGGTCATGATCAGCCGTCACTGTGGTGAACGTAAGGTGCCGTTTTGTCACCACTAACTGCAAAGTTCAACCGATAAAAAAAATTCTATGATGGAAACCTGAGTTTGTGCTATAAATATGTAATGGCTTCCTCACAATTTTTCTTGACATTTGCTGTAAAGATGTGAACGAATTTTACCATGCTTCCAAATCTAACAAAGGACATTCCAGCAACGAAACGCTTCTTCCTTTCGTTCTACACCATTTTCTGGGTAATTTATGCTGATTATCATGTATGGTTAGAAGAACCTTTCACAAGTCACAGTTGTCAGTTTTACAGGCTTTACAAGTTATTTTTCCTTTCCGTATAAAATCCAGTGACAATGTCTAAGTAACAGGATTCCTAAATAGTAGGTTTCTTGTAACGCCATCAATGGAGGATGGGATTGTCATATGAATTAAAGAATTATGCTCCAGATACTTGTAATCAGGGCTGTAAGAAATTGTTCACACGGATAAAAATGCATTCAATACAAAACTCTGGCTGACTAAGAATTCCTATTTCATAGAGTATAATTCCGTACACCTTATTTTGAATAGAGTTCACTTCTATCTCTTATCATGACTAACACATTCATTGTCTCAATTGCTGATCTATCTAATTTAAATATACTCCTGTTACAACACGAGGAGTGCGATTCAGCGGCTCGCTGTGCCCGACTTGGTGTTTGGACAAGGTTGTTGAATCTCATGGGGCGTCTCAATCTGGACCTCGCTGTCACAGGGTGAGATCCAGATCAACATATTTAAATGAACCATTAGGCTCATTTGAATATGCATTCACCAGATTAACCCAGCACTCGGTATCACAGGCTGTGCCTGGGAGACCTTGTCAGACGTGGTTTAATGATTTTCCACAAAACAAAGTTGACCAGGCATGATGTCACCTGGGGGGGGAAATATTGGAGACCTCATGGTGGTCAGGGCACTTCATCCGGCACCCATGCACCTTGGCACTGCCAGCCTGGCACTGCCAGGGTGCCCTGGTGCCAGGTTAGCACTACCAGGGGTTGGACCCAGGAGTCCTTGCTATGTAGAGGGGGTGCTGAGGGGAGAGTCATAAAAATGGGGGGGGGACTTGGGGAAACCAGTCAAAATGGCGCCCTGATCTCGCCACCAGGAAACCACTCTAAATGCAGCCTTGGTGAATAGAGGCCCCAAAAAATGGCATAGTGCATTTCCCTTGCAAAATATTTCACCACGGAGAAAAATCCCGCTATGTGTGGCGTTCAGCAGACTTTTACTCAAGTCCATTGAATCACAGCTGAAACAATTTAAGAGTAGCCAGGCCTGTTGGGCGGGATTTTCTGCTACCCGCCCCATCCCCCTGCAGTGTCTTTACCAAAGGCGAATGTGGCTTGCCATTGGCTGCAATCAGGATGTCCCGTTCCTACCCATGTCTGCGGCATTTTGTATGGCTCACCCGTCCTGCTACCGGGGAACAAGGGGAAGGACCATAAAATCCCACCATTTGTATTACATTCGCCTATTTGAAGAAGCTAGGATATGGTCTAATGAGACATAAATTGCACAATTATTGATCACCAAAGGAAACTTTAAAGGTAAATAAAATCACCCACCCGGTGGGCTTGAGGAAATTACTTCCAGTGAGACTGACTAAACTGGTTGGAACCAAAGGTGAACAGCTAAAGTGGAGTATGAGAGTGTGAGTTGAGGGAAAGACAAGCCAATTGATCTCTGAGCCTTGTCATCTGCAGTATATGCCAGGTTTTGGTGCTGCTTGACCAGCCTAGCATTTCCCTTTTTATTGTTCTCTTTAATCAGTAAAACCCATGAGCACAGTATGGTATTTTCGTCAGATTGATGTGTGTTGGCTCAAAGTTGAAAACTCTTCATGTAAGCAAACACCAACTGGTGTTGGATTAAAAAAAAATCAGCAGACGAAACTTGGAAGACAGGTTTGTTTCACTACCTTACGGTAAGAAATTTTTGTTTCTTAAATGATTTTTGATGAAGTTGTCCTTTATGTGGGCAAACATAAATGGCCGACATTAAGCACTGCAAAGGCAGTCAAACAATTTTACTTCAGGTTTAGTCCATTAGCAAGTGAAGCCAATGTGCACATCAACTGGATATCTTTATTGGAAGGTTAGAATGTAAAAACTATTGAAAGGAACATTATTTTTGGTCTTTGGCCGAAGTATCAGAATACTATCAACTATTTCAAAATATGTACACCAATGTCTGACATATCGGGTGGGTTTTCCTGGCTTTGTCTGCTGCCAGGATGGCTTGGTCCTACCGAAAGGCAATAGACTATTGGCTGGTTCGTCGCATCGGCTGCAGCAGGTCTCACCATGACGGGGCCATCATGATTTGCACAGTGACACATATAAGCATGTTGCTGGCCTATTTCGCTGATTCAGTCAATAGTTTGTCCTCAATTACTCAAATAAGAATGATGTGGAGGTACCGGCATTGGACTGGGGTGAGCACAGTAAGAAGCCTTACAACACCAGGTTAAAGTCCAACAGGTTTGTTTCGAATCACTAGCTTTCGGAGCACTGCTCCTTCCTCAGGTGAATTTATTATCAAGTGCGCTATTGTTAACAGATGCAACATTTAATATGTTAAGTGCTATTCCACTTGATGGAGAAGATACTCAGTTTCCTACATGTCGAAAGCCATCTTTTGTGAGTGGCCAATTTTACTCACTCACCATTTTAAACCAGAAAAACTACACTGGTGATGTATTACAGATACCAGTAAGCTCGGGAGGAAAAGCTGACATTTTATAGAATTTGCAATTTGATAAATATGTTGACAATATTCTGAAAGAGATCAGAGTTGAACTTTCAAGATAAATATTTAATTTGGATGTGGTTTGCTGCCTATCCACCACACGACAGTGCAGAACTTCAAAAGGACATAGACAAGTTGGTGGAGTGGGCAGATAGGTGGCGGGTGACGTTCAATGCAAAGAAGTGTGAGGTGATGTATTTTGGTCGGAAGAACATGGTAATATAAAATAAGGGGTAAAATTCTTAAAGGTGTGCAGGAGCAGAGGGATCTGGGTGCAAATCAAATATATGTGCATAGATCAGGTGGAGAGAGCAGTTAATAAAGCATATAGTATTGTGAGTTTTATTCATACAGGCATAGAGTACAAGAGCAAGGAGATTATGCTGAACATATCAAAGGCATTAGTTAGACCTCAGCTGGAGTATTGTGTGCAGTTCTGGGTGCCACACTATAGGAAGGATGTGAATGTATTGGTGGGAATGTAGAAGAGATTTACAAGAAAGGCTCCAGAGATGAGAAACTTCAGCTCTGAGGGTAGAGGGGAGATGGTGTGACTGTTCTCCTTGAAGAGAAGAAGGCCAAGAGGAGATCTAAAAGTGGTGTTCAAAATCATGAGGGGGTTGGACAGGGTAGATAGTGAGAAACTTTTCCCCTACGTAAAAGAATCAAGAACGTGAGGGCACAGATTTGAACTGATTTGTAACAGAAGCAAATGTGGTGTGAGAAAAAAGATTTTCACACAGCGAGTGGTTTGGGTCTGGAATGCACTCCTGGAAATTTGGTGGAGGCAGGTTTTAATCGAGGCATTTGAGGGGATATGAGACGAAATGTGCAGGCGTACAAGGAAAAGGTAGGGGAATGGCACAAAGCCATAATGCTTGTTTGGAGATTTTTGCAAACATGACGGGCCAAATAGCCTTAACTGTGCCAGAACAAAAAAATATTAAATAGTCCCCCTTTGAGGGAGAGAGAGAGGAGGTAGGACATGCAGAGGAGCGGCCATGGACTGCCGGCCCTGCCGCTGGATGGGGAGGGGGTTGAAACGTCTGCCATGCGAGGGGGGGAGGGTGCAGCAGGGGGTGACGGGAGGTGACCTGGTAATGGCTGTGGGGTTGGGGTAAGCCCCCCCCCCGCAGGACTGGGGTGTCCAGGCACAGACCATCATTGGCACGGCCTGCAAGGCAGCCATTTTGCTGTGCACCCCACTTATCGTCCACCGTGGCCCATGGTTGTGCAGAGTGACATCAGCTGTATGAGTGCCCCCACTCCACAACCCCATCCCACACCCTCCACCCCACGAACTGCACCTCCTCCTCCCCCCCCCCCCCCCCAACACGCCAGCAGGGTCCACCCAAGGGCCACATACACAATAGGCCCTGCAGGAGGGCGCCAGATCGGGGCTGCAGAGCGTACCACTGTCGTAGGTAGGGCCAGCCACCGGTACCCTTGGCACCAAGGATTGGCACCAGGGCCCAAGGCCCCCGCAGTGCCAGGCACCAACGGGGCCAGGGGTGCAAAGAGCAGAGCGCTGGGGGAACATCCGAGGGTGGGTGTGAGGATGGGGGAGGTGAGGGGGTCATGTCAGGACAAGGTCTGCTGTGCAGACTGGGTCTACCGAGTAGCCTGGTAGACCTGGTTAGGCATGGGGGTACGCACCATTCTAACATGTTTTTCTGTCACCCCTGCAGGCATCGAAATTCAACAAGGAATGGTGACCTTCATGCTAGTCGTCGTAGCCCTGGGGGTTGCACTCAGACTATATGAGCTGGTGCAGCTCTTGTGAGACCCTGCAGCAGCAAAGCCTGCCCCAGAGGAACAGGAGGCAGCCGATAAGGATGGAGAGCTGGCTGCCCAACAGGCTGAGGAGGTGCGAAGGACATGGCAGATGAGGCCCCATTTGGATCGGCAGCACCTGTCAGGGCGGCACGGTAGCACAGTGGTTAGCACTGTTGCTTCACAGCGCTAGGGACCCAGGTTTGACTCCGACTTAGGTCACTGCCTGTGTGGAGTCTGCACATTCTCCTCGTGTCTTGCATGGGTTTCCTCTGGGTGCCATGGTTTCTTTCCACAGTCCAAAGATCATAGAATTTACTAAATTTACCGTGCAGAAGGAGACCATTCGGCCCATTGGGTCTGCTCTTGGAAAGAGCACCCTACTTAAGCTGAAGCCTATGAATCCACCCTGTCCCCGTAACCCAGTAATGCCACTAACCTTTAGACACTAAGAGGAAATTTAGCATGGCTAACCTGTACATCTTTGGCTGTGGGAGGAAGCCGGAGCACCTAGAGGAAACCCGCAAAGACATGGGGAGTAAATGCAAATGCCACACAAACAGTCACCTAGTGCTGAGGGGTGAGACGCCGCAGGTCTGGCGGTACCCCTCTGTTTTTCTCCCTCTCACACCGGTTGCAGGCTAACCTCTCCTGGGGGGGTGGGTGAAGACAATAAACATACCATTTTTACTTACCTTTAATGCGACAGGTGGGCATATTTGGACCTCACGATCTCACTCAAATCAGGTTCACAGGAAGAGAAGGAAATGCGCTACTCAGGGGCTGGGTTCAGCTGGTTCCTTTGTGCTGTCTTCATCTTCGAGGAACCAAATTCAAAATTCGCTCACATGGGTCATTGTGAAGGGTGAAAGCAACAAAACGCTTGTTTTACTCAGCACTGGATACTCCTCCGAGATGCTACTTCAGAATACTGAAAGCCTCATGAACTTGTGGCGTGTTTTTAATGTGCTATCACAGGTGAGGTGCAGAAGTATTGTTTCTTCATTTGGAGTCAGCGATGTTAATAATTGACTCTGGGCCCCTGTATATCAACTCTTATAGGTTCCACACCTTTTGAAAATATTTCTTACTCTGATGATCAAAATAAATAACTTCACAAATTCCCACATTACGCTCCATCTGCCACTTTGTTGCTAACCCTCTTTTAACCTGTTTAAAAATGTATTTAACATATTTATATATATGTGTATATGGTATTATTTTTTACATTTTTTAATAATCTTTATTGTCACAAGTAGGCTTACATTAACACTGCAATTAAGTTACTGTGAAAAGCCCCTAGTTGCCATATTACGGTACAAAGATGCAACTGTTCGGATACACATAGGAAGAATTCAGAATGTATAATTCACCTCACAACATATCATTCGGGACTTGTGGGAGGAAACCGGAGCACCCAGAGGAAACCCACACAGACACAGGGAGAATGTGCAGACATCGCAGAGGCAGTGATCCAAGCTGGGAATTGAACCTGGGACCTGGCGCTGTGAAGCAACAGTGCTACCCACTGAGCTACTGTGCTGCCCTATCATCTTTGCCTTGCAGTTTGAGATTCAGTTTGTTTAGAATTGAAAAGATATCAACAATATAAGTGTTGGCATCCAACTCTCATTTGCTAATACCTCTCTGCATATAACACACATGGGCTTTGCCTCCTAATTTACATTGGCTTAGTTAACAAAGCCATGCGTCAAGAAATCCTCTTGATACTGCTTTGTTCCAGATTATAGTTTCTTCTTAATGGGTTGTTCACCAGAGGCCCTGGAGCTATTTACAGCTCACACCAGCACTGCTTTGTCCTGTTATGGACTCTCCTGTGCAGTTCTCTCCAGCAGAATCAGTTGTCAGATCCTAGCCCGCTCTTTCTTATTACAAAATGACCTATCTTCAGTTCTTCACAGCCCGGTTGCTTTCTTGCTGGCAGCTATAAAATGGAGGATTCTTGCCTCCGTGATTTTGCACTCAAAGCACAGATGTACAGGACGCGTGATACCAGTGTACGTGCCTGGCGCATGACTTGCTCTCTGCCACTGCTTTGGCAGGAAGACTCCAACATTCGCATTTATAGGCTGTAACAGCCGGCATTCTCAACTGAACAGCCAGACACGGCCATTGGGCGTTTCTCCCATGATTGGGTACGTCATGACCGATCGCTTCATGACCTCTCGACACCTGCCCACAACCGACCCACGGGCCGTGACCCTCAGTTTGAAAAACCCTGCAGTAAAGCATTTGGAAGTCAGTAGTTATTTCAATGAAGCACCATTTCCAGGTCCATTCAAAGACCCGTGCCTTCAGAACTAATATTAAACACGGGGAGGGTTTTATTCTGTTGTTTCACGGACCTAAAGCTTGATATTTGAAGTAATGCAATGGTTCAGTAGAGTTTTTGCTGTTGAGTCATCTGTTTTGATTTTGTTCATAAGCAATGCTTTGAGATGTTCTTGAAACAAAAAACATTCTCAAGGGGAGTTGACATCCATTCTCTGCAGAACAGTCAGAATGGCGCCGACTCTATGAAGATCTACTGAAAATAACTGTACAGACCTTCAGTGCTCCAATTATAAAGTAATTTGAGCAGCTGAATGAAAGATAAAATCAGACATTTTTGCATTCAGACACAATTGTTCCATTGACTTCAAGTGGTTGATGCCAACCTTTTCATCTGTACAACTGCCCATATCTTTGATGTATTTTGATACTGATCATTAATGAATTATATGAAAATTGACAGTGGATTTGTTTGTAACCAAGCATTGTTAAGCACCATTATAACTTAAGACACATATGGCTTGACAACCCTCTTTCTGTTTCAATAGGTGAAATTCTCCCAACCATCCCCTGACAGGTTGCTTGCGGGTGGGTGAGATGAACCTGGTGGGAGCCAAAAAGTCAGAATTCGCCAGCGTAATATCCCATTGTAATTCTCGCAATGGTGGGTCACTCTTCCCGCTAGCGGGTGGCACAAACACCATTTGCATCTCATAGAACATAGAACATTACAGCATAGAACAGGCCCTTCAGCCCTTGATGTTGTGCCGAGCCTTGTCCGAAACCACGATCAAGCTATCCCACTCCCTATCATTCTGGTGTGCTCCATGTGCCTATCCAATAACCGCTTGAAAGTTCCTAAAGTGTCCGACTCCACTATCACAGGAGGCAGTCCATTCCACACCCTAACCACTCTCTGAGTAAAGAACCTACCTCGGATATCCCTCCTATATCTCCCACCCTGAACCTTATAGTTATGCCCCCTTGTAACAGCTTCATCCACCCGAGGAAATAGTCTCTGAATGTCCACTCTATCTATCCCCCTCAACATCTTATAAACCTCTATTAAGTTGCCTCTCATCCTCCTCCGCTCCAAAGAGAAAAGCCCTAGCTCCCTCAACCTTTCCTCATAAGACCTACCCTCCAAACTAGGCAGCATCCTGGTAAATCTCCTTTGTACCTTTCCATTGCTTCCACATCCTTCCTATAGTGTGGTGACCCGAACTGCACATAATACTCCAAACGTCGTCTCACCAGGGTCATGTACAGTTGCAGCATAACCCCATGACTCTTAAACTCAAGCCCCCTGTTAATAAACGCTAACACACCATAGGCCTTCTTCATGGCTCTATCCACTTGAGTGGCAACCTTCAGAGATCTGTGGGCATGAACCCCAAGATCTCTCTGTTCCTCCACATTCCTCAGAACCCTGCCGTTGACCCTGTAATCCGCATTTAAATTTTTCCAACCAAAATGAATCACCTCGCACTTATCAGGGTTAAACTCCATCTGCCATTTTTCAGCCCAGCTCTGCATCCTATCAATGTCTCTTTGCAGTTTATAACAGTCCTCCATCTCATCCACTACTCCACCAATCTTGGTGTCATCAGCAAATTTACTGACCCACCCTTTAGCCCCCTCCTCCAAGTCATTGATAAAAATCACAAATAGCAGAGGACCCAGCACTGATCCCTGTGGTACACCGCTGGTAACTGGTCTCCAGTCTGAAAATTTTCCATCCACCACCACCCTCTGTCTTCTATGTGATAGCCAATTACTTATCCAATTGGCCAAATTTCCCTCTATCCCACACCTCCTTACTTTCTTCATGAGCCGACCATGGGGAACCTTATCAAACGTCTTACTAAAATCCATGTATACGACATCAACTGCTCTACCTTCATCGACACACTTAGTTACCTCCTCAAAGAATTCAATCAAATTTGTAAGGCAAGACTTACCCTTCACGAATCTGTGTTGACTATCCCAGACTAAGCTGCATCTTTCCAAATGGTCATAAATCCTATCCTTCAGAACCTTTTCCATTAACTTACCGACCACCGAAGTAAGACTAACCGGCCTATAATTACCAGGGTCATTCCTGTTCCCTTTCTTGAACAGAGGAACAACATTCGCCACTCTCCAGTCCTCTGGCACTATCCCAGTGGACAGTGAGGACCCAAAGATCAAAGCCAAAGGCTCTGAAATCTCATCCCTTGCCTCCCAAAGAATCCTAGGATATATTCCATCTGGCCCAGGGGACTTGTCGACCCTAAGGTTTTTCAAAATTGCTAATACATCCTTCCTCAGAACATCTACCTCCTCCAGCCTACCCGCCTGTATCACACTCTCATCCTCAAAAACATGGCCCCTCTCCTTGGCGAACACCAAAGAAAAGTATTCATTCCACGCCTCTCCTATCTCTTCTGACTCCATGCACAAGTTCCCACTACCGTCCTTGACCGGCCTATCCTCACCCTGGTCATTCTTTTATTTCTCACATAAGAGTGAAAAGCCTTGGGGTTTTCTTTGATCTGACCCACCAAGGACTTCTTATGCCCCCTCCTAGGTCTTCTGAGCCCTTTTTTTTTAGCTCATTCCTTGCTACCTTGTAACCCTCAAGCGACCCAACTGAACCTTGTTTTCTCATCCTTACATACACTTCCTTTCTCCTCTTGACAAGACATTCAACCTCTTTTGTGAACCATGGTTCCCTCACACGGCAATTTCCTCCCTGCTTGACAGGGACATACCTATCAAGGACACGCAGTATTTGTTCCTTGAACAAGCTCCACTTTTCATTTGTGCCTTTCCCTGACAGTTTCTGTTCCCATCTTATGCTCCCTAATTCTTGCCTAATCACATCATAATTACCCCTCCCCCAGTTATAAACCTTGCCCTGCCGTATGGCCCTATCCCTCTCCATTGCAATGGTGAAAGAACCAAATTGTGGTCACCATCTCCAAAGTGCTCTCCCACAAACAAATCTAACACTTGGCCTGGTTCATTACCCAGTACCAAATCCAATGTGGCCCCACCACTTGTCGGCCTATCCACATATTGTGTCAGGAAACCCTCCTGCACACACTGTACAAAAACTGCCCCATCCAAACTGTTCGACCTATAGAGGTTCCAATCAATATTTGGAAAGTTAAAGTCGTCCATGACAACTACCCTGAGACCTCCACACCTATCTATAATCTGTTTTGCAATTTTTTCCTCCACATCTCTATTACTATTTGCGGGCCTATGGAAAACTCCTAACAACGTGACCGCTCCTTTCCTGTTTCTAACATCAGCCCATATTACCTCAGTAGGCAGATCCCCCTCGAACTGCCTTTCTGCAGCCGTTAAACTATCCTTCATTAACAATGCTACTCCTCCACCACTTTTACCACCTTCCCTACTCTTACTGAAACATCAATATCCCGGAACTTCCAACAACCATTCCTCTCCCTGTTCTAACCATTTCTCCGTAATGCCCACAACATGGTAGTCGCAAGTACCAATCCACGCTCCAAGTTCACCTATCTTATTCCGGATGCTCCTTGCATTGAAGTAGACACCTTCCTCTCTGCCGGTACACACCTGCGACCTTGATACCCTCCTCAATACCTCACTACTCTCAACACTGGCTTCTGGACTACACCTCGTTTTCCCATCCCCCTGACCAATTAGTTTAAACCCCCCCGAAGAGCCGTAGCAAATTTGCCTCCCAGGATATTGGTGCCCCTCTGGTTCAGCTGCAAACCGTCCTGTCTGTACAGGTCCCACCTTCTCCAGAATGTGCTCCAAGTATCCACGTAACTGAAACCCTTCCCCAGAATGTGCTCCAATTATCAACGTAACTGAAACCCACCCTCCTACACCATCCCTGCAGCCACGTGTTGATCTGCACTCTCTCCCTGTTCCTCAACTCGCTAGCACGTGGCACCAGCAACAAACCAGAGATGACAACATGGTTTGTCCTGGCTCTCAGCTTCCACCCTAGCTCCCTAAATTCCTGTTATAAATCTATATCCCTTCTCTGACCTATGTCGTTGGTAAAGATGTGTACCACGACTTGTGACAGTTTCCCCTCCCCTTTAAGGATTCTGAAAACACGGTCAGAGACATCACGGATCCTGGCACCCGGGAGGCAACATACCATCCGCGAGTCTCTTTTGTTGCCAAAGAACCATCTATCTGTCCCTCTAACTATCAGGTCCCCAATAACTATTGCTCTCCTGCTCTCCCTCCTTCCCTCCTGAGTCACAGGGACGGACTCAGTGCTGGAGATCCGTTCACCGTGGCTTACCCCTGGTAGATCGTCCCCCTCAACAGTATCCAAAGTGGTATACTTGTTACTGAGGGGAACGACCGCAGAGGATCCCTGCACTGACTGCTTCCTCCCAGCCCTCTCACCGTCACCCATCAATCTTGATTCTTCGGAGTAACTACATCCCTGAAGCTACTATCTATGACAACCTCTGCCTCCCGAATGATCCAAAGTTCATCCAACTCCAGCTCCAGTTCCCTAACGCGGTTTCTGAGGAGCTGGAGATCGGTGCACTTCCCACAGATGAAATCAGCAGGGACACTGACAGCATCCCTCACCTCAAACATTCTGCAGGCGGAACATTGCACTGCCTTCCCAGCCATCCCCTCTAGAAAGCTTGCGAATAAAACAAGAAATAGAAAGAAAGAAAGAGCTTACCTGATATTCACTCAACCCCTTACGTTAGAGGAGATGGAAGGCTGGGGGACACTACAAGTGTAGTGTCTCGAGTTTAGGAACCGCCCAACTTAAATACAGGTAAAAATAACCAGTAACTACTGCGCTGTGCACTGTAACAGCAATCAGCTGTTATGGGCCCTTGCAAACAATTTAAATCTGTACTACCTACCCAGCAGTCACTCTCTCCTCACTCCGACCGGATTCAGCAGGAAACCCCCAACAGTAAGTTTTTCAAAAATTTACTCCTCTTCTCAGCAAGCACTCACTCAGCAACCACTGTGCTCTGCACAATAACAGCAATCTCGTGAATGCTCTTTAAATAGGAGCCCACTGGTATCCTGTCAAGCCTTTCAATCCTGCGTCACGCCAGCAGGAATTTACATCGGCGTCAACCCCGATTGCTCATGAGTGTGATGCATAAGGAGATCCTCAGCTCACCAGAGAGTTTGGGGTGAGTGCGACCAAATTCTGCCATGGTGCTGCGCTGCTCCTGATGCGCTCACTGTTCACTATTCTGCTGGGACTATTCTGCTGGGACTATTCTGCTGGGACTATTCTGCTGGGGCTATTCTGCTGGGGCTATTCTGTCTTCATCTCCGAGCTGGTCTTCATGGACAGCACTGTGCTGCTGGACCCATGGACCTTCCTGTGACACTGCATGAACAGGAGGGACACTGCAGCAAAGTGATTTAAGTGTGGTGGCCTGGAAATTGCAGTGCGCAGCCACTATTTCTCATGGTGAATATGTGGTGGGCAGGAAGCATGAGCAGCATCCGACCGCTTGTGAGCTGTTTGACATTTCGGGTAAGGACAAACAAGCGGTGGCCTTTCTCAACTCTTGAAGCATATCCAAATAAGGGACCTTATAATCTGTCACTTGAGGCAGCCACTACTTGTGCCTGGAAGCATGCCATGAACAGAGTTGTCTTTGGCTGTCTGGGTCACGCAGTCCTACAACTTCTGTCGCAGAGTCATTCCAGGTTGCAGTCAGTAACATCAGTAACATATCCCAGTTTGTTGTGTCAGGGAGGTAATCCAAGCCTCTCCATGCCAAGATGATCTACTTGTTTGAGACCACAAGCTGCATATCGTGCAGATCAGTGCCCAGTTTCCTGACAGCAATCATGATTAATTCATTCAGTGTTGGCCCACTCTGCCACTTTTATGTCAACCAGGCTGTTGGGTCAGAGGCTGCCGACTCGGTGACTCTACTGACATGGCTCATGGCTTGTGTCAGGAACACTTGCTGTGCTGTACCAAGATCAAATCTGCCACAAGGAACATCAGTGGCAAACAATCCACGGCTCAAACAATGCTTCCACTGCCTGGACCATTCTGGAGGGGCTTTGCAGTATATACCTGAGCAAGTATCCAGCTTTGTAATGATCCGCTTGAAGGTTGCACAGCTTTTCCATTCTGAGGTATCTGCCTGTATCAGCAGCTTGGACAGCAAGAAATGCAGGAGGCCACACAGAAAGATGAGGCAGAGGAATAGAAGAAAATCAATGACCAATCTACCAGAGCACTTGGAGAGCAGTTCATCTGAGCGGGATTCATGTGAGCTATTCATCCCCAATGCAAAAGATAGAAAGATTCCTGAAACATGGCATGATTTATCCAGTCCTGCAATCCTTATCACCACCAACCTTTGTGCTACTATCTGTCTGCCTTCTTGTCATCTAGCTTTAATTGTCCTCCTCTCACTTCACTCCCAAATAAACAACGATCTAGAACAGGATTTTTCAAACTCAGGGTTGCCACTCATGGGGGCAACTCGGGCGGGTTGTCGGGAGGGTTGCAGAGTGGTTAGTCCTGCAGTTCACGCAGTGGTCCCAAATGCAGAGGATGTGCCCATCAGCCGCTACCTGGATTTTGCATGGAGAATTATGGCTGCTTCTGACTTTTAAATGGAGATACAGATGAGGCTGTGTGGAGTCTTCCGGCCAGTAGTGGCAGCAGAGAGTAGGTCACATGCATGCACGTAGAATTCATGTGAAGCACCATCCAAGGGCATGCTTTTGGTGCCAAAGCAGAGGGCAGAATTGCTTTGATTTTGTGGCTGCTGGCAAGGCAAGTGAACTGTGGAGATCAATGTTTCTTTTAAAGTAAGTGACGGCCAGAGACACAAATATACTGTTTACCTATTAGAGAGGATCTCACAACAAAATCTGCTGGAGATAGCTGCTCAGGAGAGTCCAGGGCAGGACAGAGCAGTTGTAGTGGTAGGGCCCCAGGGTCTCTGGTTAATGGCCCTGAAAAAATAAAATTAACTAGTAAAAAGATGTATAAAGATGATTTCTTGAGGTATGGTTTTGTCAATGGTACCAATGCAAATAAGGAGGCAAAACCCATGTGTGTTATATGCAAGGAAGTACTGGCAAATAACAGAAGTTTCAGATTTTGAAAGAGAAGTGGTGTGTGAAAAATCCCTTTTGAAGTTGAGATCCCAGAGTCAGTTATTACTTAGAGCAGATTCCAAATTAAAAGACCATGCTGCTGCAGTTTACTTGTGATACCACATTGAAAATGTACCAAAAGCCCACAGCGCTGTCAACATTGTGGTGTAGCATCTCCCAGACGTATCCAGTGCTGTGTAAAACACACATTTCGTTGCTATTTCCCTTCACAATGACCTACCTGTGTGAGGCTGGATTTTACATTTTCATTAAGGTGAAGACGCGCAAAGAAGCTGGCTGAACTCTGCACCTGATATGCACATTTCCCTCTGCTACTTAGAACCATATTTAAATGAGATCATGAGGTCCAAGCAGGCTCCTCTCTTGCATTAAAAGGTTAGCGAACATGGCGTGTGTCACCAAGGTCAGTTGCCGTTTGTCGCGACGGTTGGCCAGCGTGGATCGCGAAGGTTGGCTGGCATGCGTCCTGAAGGTTGGTAAGTTGGCAAGAGTGGGTCCCGGGAAAAAAAGTTTGAAAAATACTGATCGAGGGACTTTCACCTGCGTTTAATATCTGATAGGAATAATCATGAAACACACTTGTGTGATTATTTTGTGTTCTTGCTTAACTATCCTAGAGCTGATATGATGTGTATCCACAGTGCTTCAGTCTTGGTTGTGGTAGGGCTGCTGAGTTTCCAGAAAGGGACAATTCAGATGGCTGTGATCAGTAAACTCTATAAACACATGTTTCCCATTGGCAGTGGAGGTGTTGCCTGGATCAATTTCCTCCCCATTGGGGGAACCGGCATCATGAGGCAGAATTCTTTTGGATGGTGGGGTTTCCCATTCAGTCACTAAAAAAAGTTGGCAAGGAGTGCATCTGAGCTCCTGGTGGCTACTCCGCACCTGGTTAACACTCTGCGGAGCATTAATTGACTGTGTTTAGGTCTTCTGCCTCCATCCCAGAAGGAAGTCCCACCTCAGAGAGTTGCTGGCCAATCTTGTTGGCTGGCAGTTACAGCTGGATTCTCCAGTCGCCGACACCAAAACCGTGTTCGGCGATGGGCCGGAGAACCCAAATTCTCGACAGAATTGGGGGCAGTGCCGCGTCCGCAATGGTCTGCCCCTTCCAAAGCGGCACGCCACGTATCCACGGAATCAGGCCATTGCCTGAGGCCCGCACCCCGACACTCCAACCGCGACCGGCCTAGTTCCCGACATGTGGGATACGTGTGGCCTCACGCGTCGGGGACTCAGCGTGGCGGCTGCGGACTCAGTCAAGCGCCACCACCGGGGAGGGCTAATCTGAAGAGAGGGGGGACATTACACGGGGCTGAAGGCACTGTGGTGAGGTGGTCCGGGACGCGCGAGCCGGCCGAAGGGAGGACTATTCCCCGGGCCGGGTCCGCGAGCGGCGTCTGCCATGAAGCATGGCGCAGCCGCTGCAGGCCACCACCATGCGCATGCACAATCATGGACCCAGTAATTCTCCAGGCCGTATCGGCAGTTAGAGCCGTGTGCTCTATGCTGCTGTCCTGCTACGCCCAGCAAAACGGGGAATCGGTTGCCGTTTTGCGCCAGTTTTCCTGGTGTAAAACTCCAACGTTCCCAGGCCGGTGTGGAGAAATAGTCTCCAAATTGGAGAATCCAGCCCAGGAAGTCCAGGATGAAAGGTAAGCCTGGGGTTTCTCTCGGCAGGCCAGGAATGGATGTTGTGGGGTAGTTGGGGAAAGGGGGCTTGAGAGCAGGTTACAGTCCTAAGTTGGGGATGAAGAGGATACCTGAGGTGAAGCCTTGGTGTGAGACTCGATTTTAAAAGGGGGTCCATGAGGGAGGCATGCCCCTTTTCTGCCAGTGCTAATCTATCCTTCAACCCCACCCATCTAAAAGTCTAAAAGTTGCGGGCAGGTCAGAAGCTCTCCGTAAGTGGCCATTAATTGGTCATTAATTGACCATTAATTAACCATTTAAAGGCTTTGGTTAGGGCGAGAATGAATTGGCTGCCCGAGGCCTTGCCCGCTCTCTGTAAAATCGCTGCCTGGTCAGGGAGGCGGGTAATCAGTGGGAAGCACACCCAAAAGACCATAAAACCATAAGACACAGGAGCAGAATTAAGCCACTCAGCCCATCGAGTCTGCTTGGCCATTCAATTATGGCTGATATTTTCTCATTCTCCTGCCTTCTCCCCATAACCCCTGATCCCACTTATTAATCAAGAACCTATCTATCTCTGTCTTGAACACACTCAGTGATTTGGCCTCCACAGCCTTCTGCAGCAAAGAGTTCCACAGATTCACCACCCTCTGGCTGAAGAAATTCCTCCTCATCTCTGTTTAAAAGGATCGTACCTTGAGTCTGAGATGGTCCCCTCTGGTTCTAGTTTTTCCTACAAGTGGAAACAACCTCTCCCCGTCCACTCTATCCAGGTCTCGCAGTATCCTGTAATTTTCAATAAGATTCTCCCTCATCCTTCTAAACTCCAACGAGTACAGACCCAGAGTCATCAACCATTCCTCACATGACAAGGGCACAGGGCACGATCTAACCAAATTCATTCCAAGTGTGGCAGCAAGCAGGAATTGTCAGGTATTTCCCGAAGGCAGTCCCGGAGAGGTCGTCACTGGTATCTAATGTTAGTTGGGGAACTTAATAATGCTGCATGGGCTTTACTTCGCAAATGACTATCCCGCCAGCTGAATTGCCGTGATCTCCCTATCACAATGAAATGAAATGAAAAATAAAACTAAATGAAAATCACTTATTGTCACAAGTAGGCTTCAAATGAAGTGATTGTGAAAAGCCCTTAGTCGCCACATTCCGGCGCCTGATTGGGGAGGCTGGTACAGGAATTGAACCGTGCTGCTGGCCTGCCTTGGTCTGCTTTCAAAGCCAGCGATTTAGCCCTGTGCTAAACCAGCCCCATCTCTGTCAGGGGTCTCCTTATCACAAGGGTCCTTGGGAGGGTCTCCCTATTACATGGGTCCCTTGGAAGGTGGGTCAGATCAGCCCTGTACTTGGGAGTTGGGGGAGGCACCCAGGCAATCAAGGGTCGTCGGGGCTACTGTGCAGTGTGTGGTTTGGGGGGGTGGGGGGGGGGGGGGGGTGGGGGGGGGGGGGGGGGGGGGGAGGGGGGGGCAGCATTGGGTCTCAGATGAGTTTGGATGGTCTTGACTATCCGAGCCCCACCATGTCAGGGCCATGATGGAAGAGACCACAAGTGAACCGTTCCCACATGATTCCCAGCCGTGGGGACCGGAGAATTATGGGAAGGTGGAGCATAGGGTGGCATGTGTTTACATGTTCCCACTGGCATGTGGTGTGGAACCCGTTCACGCCGTTCGCGGAGGGGTAGGGGGGGTGGTTGGGGCATGGTGTTCCGGTTCATGCCCGGGGCCGATCCTGGGGCTGGATTCTCCAATAACTGACGGCGAAATCGCGTTCGGCGACGGGGCGGAGAATCCCCGATGATGCCAAAATCAGGAGCGGCACTGCTTTTGCGATGCTCCGCCCCCTGAAAGGCGGCGTACCGCACGCTGTATCCACGGCCTCAGGCCATTGCTTGAGACCCGCCCAGTGATGCTCCGTCTCTGACCGGCCGAGTTCCCGACGACGTGGGACTCTCAGGGTCTCACCTGTCGGGAACTCAGCGTGGCGGCTGCAGACTCAGTCCAGCGCCGCCACAGTTGGGGGAGGGCCAATCTGCGGGCAGTGGGGGCTTTATACGGGGCTGGGGGCACTGTGGGGGGGCAGTCTGGGGCACACGAGCAGCCAAAGGGGGGGTACTATTTTTGCGGGGCAGGTCCGCAGGCTGAGTCCGCCGTGAAGCATGGTGCAGCCACTGCAGGCTGCCGCCGTCCGTATGCGCAACCACGGACCCTGTAATGCTCCGGGCCTTATCGGCAGCTAGAGCACGGAGCTCTAGGCTGCCTGGCTGCTCGTCTCCCCCGGGCCATTTTGCGCCAGCTTTCCTGGTGTAATGCACCACCGTTTTCACGCCGGCGTGGGGACTTAGTCTCCAGAAGGGAGAATCCAACCCCTGATTTTGCCCCGATGCCTGATTCTCCGTCCGATTGCGGAATGCATTCCGAGTGTCCCGGGACGGACGATCCACCCAATGTTCCTGCTATATATTCGCTCATTTGTTCCCACCTGAAATGCATCTGGAGGCAACAAACAGCGGGGGTAATTTAATGATAGTTTAAATGAGTACTAAACACCTCAAGACACAGTTGAGTGGATTTTCCCCTCTGAGGACTAAATCAAAAGGCTGAGGGCTGGATTCTCCTTCCGCGGGACCCTCCGCTTCACCGGCAGCGCACTCACGCCCGCGGGTTTCCCGACGGCATGGGGGTGCCCACAATGGGAAACCCCATTGGCTGGCTGGTGGGATGGAGGCTCCCACTGTCAGTGGTGGTGCGCGCACCTGAAAACGGGTGCGGCGGGACGGAGAATCCCGCCCTGATTTTGGGCAGGACTAAAGTAGCCCAGATCTGTTGGACATACCGGGCAGGATTCTCTGATCCTGAAGCCAAGTCTTGACGCTGTCGTAAACGCTGTCGCCCCTACAGGAGGCCAGCATGGGAGTGGAGCAACCCTCGCCACTCCAGCTGCTGATCCCGGCATCAACGGGGCGCCGCGGGTCTGTACATGCGCAGTGGCACCAGCGCCAACACACACATACGCAGTGGCTCCTATTTCCGCGCTGACCCCGGCGCATCATGGCGTAGAGAAATCCCCCACCTTCTTTTGGGTGAGACATTAAACTGGAGCCCACCTACTCTCTAAGATGAATGTAAAAGATCCCATGGCACCTCTGAAGAAGGGCAAGTAAGTTATCCTCTGTGTTTTGGCCAAAATGTATGCATCAATCAGCCTCACTAAAAAGATTATCTAACCATTATGACACTGCTGTTTCTGGCAACTTGTTTATGCACAAATGGACTGCTGTGTTTCCTGCTTTAGTGCTGTAGTATTGCTTTAATGTATGCAGTGCCGTGTTCTGAACAGCATATCACTGAATATGTATTTTATTCCAAATCATCACCATCACAAGAAATTATGAAAGACAATGGGTGGGATTCTCCCCTACCTGGCGGGGTGGGCAGTACCGGCACCGAGGAATGGCGTGAAGCACTCCGGCGTGGGACTGCCCGAAAGGTGCGTAATCCTCCGCACCTTCAGGGGCTAGGCCGGCGCCGGTGGGGTTGGCACCGCGCCAGCCGGCGCCGAAGGGCCTTGCTGGCCGGCGGAAGATAGCGCATTCGCGGGAGCACCAACAAGTGCTGGCCTCATTCCAGCGCATGCACAGGGGGTTTCTTCTCCGCGCCGGCCACGGCGTAGGTTGACAGCAGCCAGCGCGGAGGGAAAGAGTGTCCCCATGGCACGGGCCTGCCTGCGGATCGATGGGCCCCGATCGCGGGCCAGGCCACCATGGGGGCACCCCCCGCACCCCCCGAGTACTCTGCAGGTCGCCCATAGAGTGGTGGGGGGGGGGGGGGGGTCGGGGAATCCCCTCCAAGATGTGACACAGCAATTGGAGCAGTGTTGATATCCTGACAGCATGTATCTGTAAAGCTCTTCTGTAACCCTCAATGTAGTCTTGTGTTCATCAATAAAGTACTCAAAACGTTTGCCAGCATCATTAATGCGTGATTGCTAAGTTTGTGTTCGAGGCTCGTAATGCAACGAGAACAATGATTAGATTTCACAAGTACCGCAATGGCTGTCAAGCCCTTTGGAATATCCTGTGGTGAGATATATAAATGCAAAGTATTCTTTCCTTTGCCTGTCAATGGACATCTCCGGATTGACCATAAATGCTGAGTCAGGGTTACAGGAAATGTGTACAATTCAACCTGTTTCCACCTTCCATCGGCCTCCTCCTCTCCCTCTCCACCATCCTCCAGCAGGGGGAGACTGCACTTGACTGCTTCCATTTGTGTTTGTCTAACGATAGCCTGAGAATCACAATCAGTCGGCGACTTTCCCCAACTCTTGCACAGTTATCTCTGGAGGCCCCATGTGTCAGCTTTAGTCACCTCCTATTTCTGATCTATATTCTGCCCCTTGGTGATATCAGTTTCCATGTGTCTGCTGATGATACCCAGCTGTACCTCACCACCACCTCCCGCAACCCCTCCACTGTTTCTAAGTTACTTGTGTGACATCCAGTGTTGGAGAAGCAGAAATGTATTCCTGTCCCCAAATAAAAGCCATTGGACACGATTTAATAAAACAATTACAGAGTCTGGTATCAGGTGCGTTTAGCAGGGTGTTTCTCTGTACCTGTAGCGCCAAGAAAAACCACGCTGTTCACTAACTTTGAGGGTTTTTTGGGCCTCGCCAAGGAATTCCCCTCAAGGCCGCACTTTAGTCATTTACTGCACTGGTGAGCTGAGCTCGTCAGTGCAGGAAGACTACTCGCGGATCAGGGCGCTATTTTAATGGCTGCCCCGATCTTTCGACCCCCCCCCCCCCGCCAGCCTCAGTGACCCCATCGCATTCTCTGGGCCTCCCACTTCACCCAACTTACCTCTTTCAGGGTCCTTGAGATGCCTTCTTACCCCACTTCTTATGGGGCCCGAACCCTGGCACAGGTAACCTGACACCTGCGTGTCATGATATACATCTATGTATATAATGGAGTGCAGACAAGAAGTGATTGACACACAGGGTGACCAGTAAGCAAACAGAACAGAGCAGCCAATCACCAGACAGGACACTACCACTATAAAGCCAGAGGGCACTAGGTTTCCCGTTCTCTCTGGACCCAGCCACTGAGACAGTCATAGTCCACGAGCTAGCCAGTGCAAACAGCATGCGGTAGCTACTAAGTCTGGTGAGGCTAGCACTAGGTCTCCAGTCAAGTCAGCATAGTGTCAACCCACAGTTGAACATGTATGTTAGTTAAGACGTTAAATAAAATTGTGTTGTATCTTATCTGGTGTTAGAGGTCTGTCTCTCGCTACACTGCATCAAGTGCAGTCCACATCGACCCAGCCTGCCTAACACATCATGGTACCACGGAGTGATACTGAAATTTGACGGACCTACTTCGAGTGAATCAGCCATCCGGTGACATGGAAAGCGTCCACCCTCCATCACTGCGCACCTTGGCACTGCCAGCCTGGCACCATGGAAGGGCCCCTGTCAGCCCAAAAGGGCCATCCAGGCACCCTGGCAGTGCCAGGGTGGTACTGCTAGGGTTTCTGGGTGGCAGGTCTAATGTGCCAGACTGTCAGGGCCAAGGTGCCCTGGTGACAGAGGGAGTTCCAGGATACAACGCTGCTCTGGCCCCCACCACCCAGGGGGGTCCCTAATTGCCTGTCAGACCCCTAGCTGCACCTAAGATCGGTCTACATTCGGTGAGGTCACCCTGGTGTGGCTGTTATGCTTATTCTTTTTTTAAAAATCAGTTGGGGGTTTGCAACCAGTAAATTCAAAAATCTTATTTTGATACAAGGCATGGTTTCACAACAATTGTGAACAGCTCCAAATCTTCCTGAGGGTATCCGTGCACTTTGCTGGGTAATTGCGATTAGTTTAAAGTGAATTTTGGAGTCTTGCATGCATGAAGCGCTTCTTTCATCCTCTCTCCCACATCTTGTCTTTTATCAGGCAGTGCTTTTGCTTTCCTGTTTTGTGCTATGTCTCACTGTGCAACAGTAATCTGGCTGCAGAGTGCTCATAATGCAGTGTTAAAGGATTGCCACTGAAGAATTGTATCGAGAAAGCATCTGACACAATGCTTGTCTGTTTGGAGGCATTGCCTTTTGTTTCAGGAAACTCAACGTTCAGATTTTAAGTTCAGATTGTCCTTTAGAATATGTATTTTCTTCCAAAAAGGTATCACTATTCCCTCGATAATACACACAAGGAATATAAAATTAACATATGTATACCTGCATGGTGCATTTCACCGCTACTTCTCTCACAAATCACACTTCGACATTTGGTGATGAAAGTTAAATAAGATATCTCCAAGATGTGAGGCATTTTATTTGAAAAACACAGTGGTATTGAATCCCCTGCTAACTAAATGAAGGTAATATTAGCTACAGTCTGGAATAGCAACATCGCCTTGGCTAGAACTCCTACATCAGTCAAATGTGTGATGAGTTTCATTAATTCCTATACTGGCTGCCCAGCAAGTCACCTTCAGTGCTCAGGGGAGAGGAAGGAAAAAGAAAACCCAAATATAGTTTGCAGCAGTGGCAGCAGAATCACTGACCTTTGCATCTGCCTTACAAACAAGCATAAGGGTGAAGAATCTGCAGGTGAAGGTGTTTCTGCACTAACGCCGTTAGCATACAGCCAAGACTACTTCCCGACGATACCGTCACAGCAATCAGGATCATTATTATCTCACATCCCTAGCTTTCTCTGGTAGCATTTCTGCAACCGTGCTCAGTCTCTTTTTATCTTCTTTCATCGCTGGACTGAATATTGAATGGTTCCACTTTTCGAGGAGAGTTCACTGTTTGTTATGATTCAGGCCTGGGGGAGGGAGGGAAACACAAAGTTGGTGGGGGGGGGGGGGGTGTAAAATGCAAAGATAAAGTTAAACTTCCATCTCAGCAAGCAAAATGCCAGCAATGGTCACATGTCGGCCAGATGCTCGATATTCGCTGTAGTCTGTGTTTTTGGTCTTTTCATCACAGTGACTTAGAATACAGCAGCACAGCAGCATCTCAGGGATTTTGTTTAAATGTCAGCTTGGAGATGCTGATCTCAGGTATTAGGAACATATTATTTGAAATGGAGAAATATCATCTGCAGTTAACTTGAAGCTTTTTTTTAAATACCTACACGCATGACCAAAACTGCTAATGAGATTGGACCTAGGAAAATGGAAATCATTAATTAGAGTGCGCTAGTTTATTGTTTGCCCCGGGCTCGAGTGCGGAATGGACTCCGGCCTTACATGTGCAGTCAATGTTTGAAATTGTCAGCTACCTTTTATTGGAATCAGTGATCTGAATGGGTACATGAGGACGGGGAGAGATGTTTGGGCAGCACGGTAGCATGGTGGTTAGCATAAATGCTTCACAGCTCCAGGGTCCCAGGTTCGATTCCCGGCTGGGTCACTGTCTGTGCGGAGTCTGCAAGTCCTCCCCGTGTGTGCGTGGGTTTCCTCCGGGTGCTCCGGTTTCCTCCCACAGTCCAAAGATGTGCGGGTTAGGTGGATTGGCCATGCTAAATTGCCCGTAGTGTCCTAAAAAGTAAGGTTAAAGGGGGGGGGTTGTTGGGTTACGGGTATAGGGTGGATGCGTGGGTTTGAGTAGGGTGATCATTGCTCGGCACAACATCGAGGGCTGAAGGGCCTGTTCTGTGCTGTACTGTTCTATGTTCTATGTTCTATGTTTCAGGCTGAAAGCTAAACAAAAGCCAGCAGAAATGCAATTTGAGGTGAAGGGCGGGTTGCAAGTAAAGATAATTGCACAGGTTGGGAGTGCAATGCATCCTATTTCTACTGCCTCGTCACCAGTTCACCTTTTAATGTTTCACTCTGGTCTTTGAAAGCACTAGCTATCGTCACAAAAATAATTATGTGGTTGAAAACAAACACGGCAAATATAGCAAAGTGAAACTTCAATGCTCATGAAGCCATGATATTTATGTGGCATCTGCCACGACCGTACAATAGCCCAAAGTGCTTTACAGACAAGGAAGTAATTTTGATATGTAATCACTGTTGTAATGTAATAATAATAACATTAGTCTCTATTAGTGCCACAAGTAGGCTTACATTACTACAATGAAGTTAGTGTGAAAAGCCTCTAGTGGCCACATTCCGGCGCCTGTTCGGGTACACTGAGGGAGAATTCAGGATGTCTAATTCACCTAACAAGCACATCTTTTGGGACTCGTTTGAGGAAACCGGAGCACCCGGAGGAAACCCACGCAGGCACGGGGAGATTGTGCCGGCTCCGCACAGTTGGGCAGAGAATGGCTCCCAATGCCGAAATTGTGGCAGGCATCCGTTTGACGCCGGGTCGCTTGCTCCTCACACTCCAATTTGGTGCCATCAAGATGCGCGCCACGTGCAGTTGCAAAGGCGTTTGCATATCATTATCGGGCCCACCCGTGATACTTTACCTCTGATGGGCCGAGTTCCCAAGGCCACGTGCGGTCACAACAGTCGTGAGCCTGGCCTAGTGTCTGCGGAGAGAGACAGAGAGAGCGTACGGACAGTGTCCAGCACTACCATTCTTTGCTGACAGCTGTGCTGCTGGCCAGGGGGCTTCTGCCAGAGCTGGGGGGAGTAGTGGGGGTGGCCAGGTGGTGGACTGTGGGATCGGGATGGACGGGTGTGTGGCACAGCACAACCAATGCCATTGCTACGGCCTCAATTGATGTGTGTGGGGAGGGTTGAAACTAATGTGGCAGGAGGATGGGAACCGATGCAGGAAGACGACAGGAAGTAAAACGGGGCCAGAAACAAAAAGCAGTAAGGGGAAAAGTGTAAGGCAGAGAAGGCACAGTCAAAAATCTATAAGGGCCACAGTACAGGGTACAGTGACTGAGGAGAGTGTGAAAAGGGAGGTGGTCAATGCAGGATTGAGGGTGTTGTACCTAAATGCGCGCAGTATACGGAACAAAGTAAATGAGCTTGCTGGGCATATTGAAATTGGCCAGTACAATGTTGTGGGCATCACAGAGATGTGGTTGCAAGGGGATCGTGGCTGGGATCTACATATCCAAGGATATATGTCCTATCGAAAGGACAGGCAGATGGACAAAGGAGGCGGGGTTCCATCGTTAATAAGGAATGAAGTTAAATCGATAGCAAGGAGCGATATAGGATCAGAAGGCATAGAATCACTATGGGTAGAGTTGAGGAATCGCAAAGGTAAAAAGACCCTGATGGGAGTTACGTGCAGGCCCTGTAGCAGTAGTCAGGACGTGGGGCAGAAAATAAATCAGGAGATAGAAAAGGCATGTAAAAAAAGACAATATTACAATAATCATGGGGGACTTCAATATGCAGGTGAACTGGGAAAATCAGGTTGGTATTAGATCCCAAGAAATGGGATTTATGGAATGTCTAAGAGATGTTTTTTTGGAGCAGCTTGTGACAGAGCCTACGAGGGAACAGGCAATTCTGGATTTGGTGATGTGTAATGAGGCAAACTTGATTAAGGAACTTAAGGTGAAGGAACCCTCAGGGATCAGTTACCACAATATGATAGAATTTACCCTGCAGGTTGAGAGGGAGAAGCTGCAATCAGATGTAACGGTACTACAATTAAATAAGGCTAACTACAAAGACATGAGGGAGGAGCTGGCCAGAGTTGATTGGAAAAGGAGTCTAACAGGGAAGACAGTGGAACAGCAATGGCAGGAGTTTTTGGGGGTTATTAGGGAGGCACAACAGAAATTCATCCCAAGGAGGAGGAAACCTGCTAAGGGGAGGAGAAGGCACCATGGCTAGCGAGGGAAGTCAAGGACAGCATAAAGGCAAAAGAAAAAGCATACAAAGTGGCAAGGATTAGTGGGAAACCAGAGGATTGGGAAGTCTTTAAAAGTGAGCAGAGGACAACTAAAAAAGCAATAAGGAGGGAGAAGATGAAGTATGAGTGCAAGGTAGCTAGTAATATAAAGGAATACAGGAAGGGATGTTTTCAATATATAAAAGGTCAGAGAGTGGCAAAAATAAACATTGGACGACTAGAAAATGTGGCTGGAGAAGTAATAATAGGAAATAAAAAAATGGCAGATGAACTGAATAGTTACTTTGCATCAGTCTTCATGGTGGAAGACACCAGTGGGATGCCAGAGCTCCAGGAGGACCAGGGGGCAGAGGTGAGTGCAGTGACCATTACTAAGGAGAAGGTTCTGGGGAAACTGAAAGGTCTGAAGGTGGATAGGTCACCTGGACTGGATGGACTACACCCAAGGATCTGGAAAGAGATAGCTGAAGAAATTGTGGAGGTACTAGAGATGATCTTTCAGCAATCATTGGAGGCAGGAAGGGTCCCAGAGGACTGGAAAGTGGCTAATGTAACACCACTGTTTAAGAAGGGACGGAGGCAGAAGACGGGAAATTATAGGCTGGTTAGCCTGACTTCGGTCATTAGTAAGATTTTAGAGTTTGTTATTAAAGATGCGATCACAAAGTACTTGGAAGTGCATGGTGAAATCGGACTGAGTCAGCATGGCTTTGTCAAAGGGAGGTCATGTCTGACAAATTTGTTAGAGGTCTTTGAGGAGGTAAAAAGGAAGTTCGACAAAGGAGAACCAGTAGACATGATTTATTTAGATTTCCAGAAGGCCTTTGACAAGGTGCCACATAGGAGACTGTTAAATAAGTTAAGAGCTCATGGTGTTCAGGGTAAGATCCTGGCATGGATAGAGGATTAGCTGACTGGCAGAAGGCAGAGAGTGGGGATAAAGGAATCTTTTTCAGGATGGCAGACGGTGACTAGTGGTGTGCCTCAGGGGTCTGTACGGGGACCACAACATTTTACAATATACATTAATGATCTGGAAGAAGGTACTGAAGACACTGTTGCTAAATTTGCAGATTATACAAAGATCTGTAGAGGGACAGGTAGTATTAAGGAAGCAAGACGACTGCAGAAGGACTTGGACAAGCTAGGAGGGTGGGCAATGAAGTGGCAAATTAAATACAATGTGGAAAAGTGTGAAGTTATGCACTTTGGAAGGAGGAATTTAGGCATAGACTATTTTCTAAATGGGGAAATGCTTCGGTAAGCAGAAGCACAAAGAACTTGGGAGTCCTTGTTCACAATTCTCTTAAGATTAATGTGCAGGTTCAGTCGGCAGTTAAGAAGGCAAATGCAATGTTAGCATTCATGTCAAGAGGGCTAGAATACAAGACCAGGGATGTACTTTTGAGGCTGTATAAGGCTCTGGTCAGACCCCATTTGGAGTATTGTGAGTAGTTGTGGGCTCCGTATCTAAGGAAGTATGTGCTGGCCTTGGAAAGGGTCCAGAGGAGGTTCACAAGAATGATCCCTGGAATGAAGAACTTGTCGTATGAGGAAGGTTTGAGGACTCTGGGTCTGTACTCGTTGAAGTTTAGAAGGATGAGAGGGGATCTTATTGAAACTCACAAGATACTGCAAGGCCTGGATAGAGTGGACATGGAGAGGATGTTTCCACTTGTAGGAAAAACTAGAACCAGAAGACACAATCCCAGACTAAAGGGACGATCCTTTAAAATAGAGATGAGGAGGAATTTCTGCAGCCAGAGGGTGGTGAATCTGTGGAACTCTTTGCTGCAGAAGGCTGTGGAAATCAATTCACTGCGTCTCTTTAAGACAGAGATAGGTAGGTTCTTGATTAATAAGGGGATCAGGAGATATGGAGAGAAGGCAGGAGAATGGGGATGAGAAAGTATCAGCCATGATTGAATGGTGGAGTAGACTTGATGGGCTGAGTGGCCTAATTCTGCTCCTATGTCTTATGGTCTTATGATGTGTGGGGGGTGTAAGCATATACACTGCTGCAGCTTATCAGCCCTGCGCATGTCCAGCATGCAGCCGCCGATTCTCCCACCATTTTTTGCGTGTTCTGCGGGTGTTTCATGTGGCTCCCGGTGCTAGACCCTCACTGGTAGTAGAATTAGTGTGGCACAGATTATTCCATCGTGGAAATCCATGGATCCTCCATTGGCATCAGCACTAAGACGCAAGAACAGAATGCAGCCCAGGATCCTTTCTAACAATGAGAGGATCTGCCTTGCACATTCTGTTATTTTCCCTTTGTGACACTGAGGTCAGGAGAGACTGGCACCACAGCATCATGAAGAGAAAGTAACAGTGAATAGGAACGACATAGTGCTGAGTTTAATGCCAGTGGCAGTAGCCCCCAAGGTGGGCAGAAGAGCTGGGGGGCAACCTTGCTACAGCTGTTTCCAGGAGCCCTAATACAATTCTGTGCCCAACTACCTCACATCAGCGCTTCTGTCCCTTTAAAGGATGAGGCCTCACCTCCAAGAGCTGCTGGCCAATTGGAGAGCAGCACCACTGGAAACGGTGGCCACTGGTGAGACTGCATCCAGCCAGGATGAGCAATGTGGAGCAGGTTCCAGAATCCAGGTAAATGGGATCTGGTTTCCCAGGGTCAGTCAGGAGGTGCAGGCGCTGTGGTTGGTGAGGGAAGGTTGGATTTTCTTCATGGATGTCTCTTGCCACTCAAGAGGGCCCTTCCTCCAAACGCGCAAGAGTCTGTCAGCTCTTCCAGACTAGTCCACTCCTATTCACAGAGGATCCCAATGCCACTGGCAAATGAAAGCAGTAGTAGGAAGCTCTCAAGTTGCTCTTAATTGGCCATTTAGGGCTATAATTGTTCTTTGGTGGGCATGATGTCCTCACTCAAACATCTGTTAAGTGAATAGAGCCTTGTTCAAAAACTTCAATTTAAAAAAAAATTATATAGGTAAAATCATTTTCCCTCTTTCCTTGGAGAGTTAACCATATGTTGCATCTTCCCTCATAAAATCTAACAATTGTACATATGAAAGCTAGAAGTGCGATTCAACAAAAATATTTCTCTGTCATTTTGGGCGCGATTGCCTTGGGAAAGCTGGCAGTATAATCAAAGACTCCTCCTAACTGGCTTATTCACTCTTCCAACTTCTTCAGTCAGGCAGGAGATACAAAAGTCTGAGAACACGTACTAACAGGTTCAAAAACAGCTTCTTCCCCGCTGTTACCAGACTCCGAAACAACCCTTTTATGGACTTATCTGATCTCTTTACATCTTCTCTACTCAATAGTACGACACTCCTGTATGCTTTACCTGATGCCAGTGTCTATATATTTGCTTGTGAATTTTATGTTTGCTCTATGTATTTTCTTTCCATGTATGGAATGATCTGTCTGAACTGTATGCAGAACAATACGTTTCACTATACCTCAGTACACAGGTCAATAAACAAATCCAATCCGAATGTTTCTCGACCGCTGCATTGCCAAGGTTACAGCCTGTATTTAATGACACTTCGTGAAATGAAAGGCCCCCATGAGCTTCTCGCCATCACTGGCTGTCTCGCCATCTGACTCGCTCCTCAACGTCTTGCTGCTAATGTAGGGGAGCTGCTTTTAAACGCACATATTCATACTTTCTCTCAGAGGATACAAAAAGTCAAAGAGAAAGAACAAGAATTATCAGAACAAATTATTCGGATGACAAAGCTGCCCAGGATAACGCCCAAGGCATAAAAAATGGACAAGAGCCAACCAACTGAACCACAGGGGAACTCACTCCTACCTTGGGTACAATGTTCGGGCCATCCTAAAGTAATTGCTCACCCAGATTTTAGGCCCAGTCACAAAGGCTCGCCATATAGGCGCTAAAAGAGAGGATGCCCTCATTCCCTTGGGAAGAGCAGAATAGCAACCATATTGCGGGGCGTGGCCTAACCCATGTTGTCACAAAATACTCATGAAATTCTAACCTCAGAAGTTTCCACAATCCCCCAACTCTTACACCCAGTAGGGTTGCACCAGCCCAATCCTAATCATGACAAGGCACTTCTCTCCCCACCCGGGAAGAACAGATATACGAATTGCCCCTAACCATCAAGAAACCCACAGCGTAGGCGGTCGGGGGGGGGGGGGGGGGGGGTGTGTGTGCCGGTCCTCACCCCCCAACACCTCGGGGCCAGCTACCACAACCAACACCACACCACCCCAGTTGGGAGAGATTACGAGAAGATAAGAAAACCCGTTTGGACGGGGTCACCCAGCCCTATCACAGATATATCAGCCCATAAGGGATAATGAGGGCCTCATAAAAGTTCCAACAGCAATGAAAGGGAGAGGGAGACCTGTCTCAGGAGAACAAAACTGACTCAACCCTAAGTAAGAGACAAAGAGACAAATCTGGCCCAGTCCTCATCGGGATAACAAATAGTCTGTCTGGGCCTAAAAAAGATAAATATGTGGATGTTCTGGATTGGAGTTACAACAAAGAGAAAAAGTAAAACAACCCAAAACTGAGTTTGCTCTACTTTCCTCAAGCACAGCGAGAACAAACTAACCCTACCGACTCCCACTCTCCACCCCTCACCCCACTCTGGCTCAGCTCATCTTCCTGTTTAGCACAGGGCTAAATCACTGGCTTTGAAAGCAGACCAAGCAGGCTAGTAGCACGGTTCGATTCCCGTAACACCCTTCCCGAACAGGCGCCGGAATGTGGCGACTAGGGACTTTTCACAGTAACTTCATTTCAAGCCTACTCGTGACAATAAGCGATTTTCATTTCATTTTCATTTCAGCGAGGCGGGAGTGGGGGAGTCACTAAAAGCACCCCCTTCCTCCACCACACGCATTGTCAAACTATATAAACACAAATACATTTAAGATGAAGAAATAAAGTCTCTGCATAAATCCCATATTCAATATTCGGCTTCACGTGATATGAATTTGTTACATCAGGATAAAAAACGGTATAGACCACCACACCACATTATTTATTATTCACTTCCCTGTAAACGAAAGGAAATGACAACATCAAGCAGACAACAACATGAACAACAGGGAGAAAAGCCCAGGATTAACGACCAAATTGCAGAAATACAAGGCCGACCTCAAGATAAAGATTTCTTCTTCAATGGCGCATGAAGAAGGCCAAAATCAAGGATCAGGGTGAAGGAGTATTCAACAAGATCATCAGGATCTCTCAAGGATTTTGATGAATGAAGCACGAGACGCCATTACTTCCAACCAGCCGTCTCACCAGAACCCAGGCAGTCAACAACCTAGGCTCCGGCCGGGCGGATGACTCGATCGGTTCAGCCACCTCCAACCCCTCACAACCTGACATTGGGAACAGGACAATTTGTGTTCTGCTGCTTCGGATAACACAAGCTGCTTCCTTTTTGTAGTCTCTACGAAAGGATGCTCCGGACTATGAAATGGGTTCAACGTGTTTATTGAACTATTAGCACAGTTCTTAAATGGGTTTGACACTCTGTTAATCTACCTCTCTAGTAACTCAGTCTAACTATACCAGCTTGCTCTAAGCCACGTGCTGGGGTGCGATGCTGCTGATCAACCATGTCTAACTCTCTAGATGTCTGTCTGTGGAAAGAGGCAGAGCCTGTGCGCCCTGTCCTTGTATATGGGTTGTGGAGTGCCCCCTTGTGGTAATGCCACCTCTGGGTGTCCTGATGACCCAATGGTTGTGTCCTGTTCTAATGACCCATTGGTTGTATGTCTGCATGTCATGACATCTCTGGTGTTCCCTCTAATGGTTACTTACTTGTAGTGTATTTACATTAACCCCTTGTGTATATACTGTGATGCATATCACTACAGGCAATACAGGACCTGTGGCTGGTAGGCCACACCAACCCCAGAACCAGGAGACAGGATTAAATGTGCTCCATCAAATTTAATTTGCCCAGCCTCCAGAATGAGAGTCCTGAAACAAGGCATCCAATTCTTGAACTCAACTGGGAATTTCTCCAATGCCCCACCTCGGAAACCTAACTCATCAGGAGTCCTCTCCTGTTTCCCTTCTCTCTCTCTCACCTCCATCGGGATAGACAATAGGCGATGCATCAGGAACCCAACTACACGGAGGCGGGCTTCCACCAGGGACAGTGCTCTCTCTATCGAAAGAACACTCTCGTGTGCAATTGCCCCCAACGAAAAGGCCCGTAACTCTTGGAATTGAGCCTTAACAACCTGTAACTCAGAGCCGTGATTTTCGGCCAAAACTGAATCTTCGTTGGCCGCCACCATAGGTCAATGCACACCATGCCATCAGGTTGGGAGCCCGCTGAAAAACAACTGCGCTACTAAAGGCAGGACCCCACCCCAACTCCTTCCAGCAGCCATGAACAAGCGAGTACTTAAATATTCCAACTCGGCTCCATTATGCGGAAACGCAACCAACAATTCTCGGAGCACAGTATAAACTATGGAAACAAAGAAAAGGCAAAAATGAAATGTGCACAAGGATCAAAAAATAGATTAAAAGATGAGCATAACCGGAGCTCGCAAAAACGCCTCCGGTCCCGCGCTCACAGCACCTGAACCCGAAATAATTATTTTTTTAAATGTGAATTTTATTTTTATCATAATTGAGAAATTTGGCATTCCACAAATATAAAATTAGTCCTTCAGGTCCAGAGAGCAAACATGAACTTATTTTGCGATTAATAAAAAAATTACACTTCATTCACAACATGAAATATTTTCAAGTGTTTTTAAAAGGCTGATAGTTTAAAAGAGTAATTTCTCATTCGTTCATTTTCTCATTTACAGCAAGGCTGAGAATGAAAGAGAGTAAGACCATTGATTAATAATTGATTGCAGTCTGGGGGTACTTCAACAGCGCATCCCATGGGAAATAGTGAATTACTGGTAGCAACTTCTAGATTTCCATGGGTAACTGCACTTTCGTGGGGCGGGATTCTCCGGTCGCCGATGGCAAAATCACGTTCGGCGATCGGCCGTAGAATACCCGTTTCCAACCAAATCGGGGGAGATGCCACTTTCACGATGCTCTGCCCCCTCCAAAGCGGCGTACTTGCCGAGTATGCCGCGCGCCGTATCGAAAGCCTCAGGACTTTGCTTGAAGCCCACCCCGCAATGCTCTGCCCCCGACCGGCCGAGTTCCTGACGGCGTGATCGCGTGTGCTATCATTCGTCGGGAACTCGGCATGGCAACTGCGGACTCAGTCCACCGCCACCAAAGTCGGGGGAGGGCCAATCGGCGGGCAGGGGGGACTTTGTCAGGGGCGGGGGGCACTGTTGGGGATTGGTGCAGGGCTTGCGAGCTGGCCAAAGGGAGGCACTATTTTGCAGGCTGGGTCCACGCGCATCCGACGCCATGTTGCACAGCGGCTGCTGCAGGCTGCCGTCGCGCGTATGTGCGTCCATAGACCCGGCAATTCCCCGGTCCATATTGGCAGCTAGAGTCGGTTGCTCTACGCTGCTGACATGCTAGCCCCAAGCCAAACAGAGGACCGTTGGCCGTTTTATGCCGAATGTTCGATTGGAAACGCCACCGTTCCCACGCCAGCGTGAGGACATAGCCTCAGAACCGGAGAATCCAGCCTGTGGACTCCAGAAGTAGCTGTTAATCTTGCAGAGTAATGACAGTGAACAATAATAATTTTCCCAGCGTTACTACCACAAAGTCTGGGATCTTATGTATTTGTCTTGAAAAAGAAAGGTAATATATTCAGATATATATTAAATATGTACATACGTAAAATAAACACACAGCAAATGCTGTCAAATGAGCCAATGTTTACCTTATTTTACAATAGAGGATGAAAATATGTCACTTGCAATACAAAAAACATTTATCAATGAATTAATTGAAAACCAGGGCTTCTTCCTTTTGAAAGCGTTAATCTTTGGAGCTATAGGCTGCAAGCATGATCCTTTCAGAGTAATGCAAAGAAATGTGCTAATATAGAAATGAATTTAATTCAATGATAAGCTACACATAATTACAACTATTTCAATTGCCAGGCCCTGACAGATGTGACGTTAATAGTGCAGCACATTGGGTCTCTTACTTGCCTATGCTGCATGTTGACTTTGTGGAGATCTTTTTGTCACAAGAGGTGAGCCTCATTTCTCTGAGTATTGATTCACTATCAGCCTGCAAAAACTAGATGATGACTCCTTGCTCAGAAACCGCCCATTGTTCATTCCACATATTATGACTAAAGACCACATTTTCCAGCAATTAATCATGGATTAGTTCTCAATACACCTCCAGTAACTGTATCAGCATCATTAATCATTTTGTTTTGTTGTAACCAACGGAAAAAGAAAGAATTTCATGGTGATAATCCAATGAGGAATTAAACTGTTAGTGCCACACATTAAAACCTGTGATGAATGTCGGAATTTCAGTATTGTATGTAGGTGGTGCAGTAAAGGTTAAACACCTGGGTTAGCATTTGACTGCTGCAGTCATGTTTTAAAAATCATGGTTTGAAAGACAGCTAGGCTTTCTGGAGTCTGAGGTGGAATTAAAGCATCGCAAAAGTATGGGCAAATGTACTTTTGTTTATATGAAGAGAGCTCCCTGGGGAGTAGAAAATTTAAGACATTATGTTCAGCTTAGTAAGATGATGTAGTTAATGGGAGGAACCAGGGTTGAAGCAGTTTCAGGAGTTTGACTCGAGTTTTTTGATTGGGATGTGGACAGAGGACAAGCGGCTGTTTTCAATACAGTTCAGTTAACGATCTGTCTGTGGATAGACTAGCAATTTCTTTCAAAACAGTTCAGTTGAAGATTTGACTGGGGAAAGACCAGAAGCATCTGATCTCAAGACAGTGAGTTAATGATTTTCCTGTGAACGGAATAAGCAGCTTAAACAGTAAGTTGAGACAGGCACGAATCTGCAGTTGGTCCCTGAATGATCTCTCTTTCTAAAAATGGTTTATCCAAGACATTTCTTTACAGCAAACATTCCTGAGTCTGCGAACTGTATTTCAAAATGGATTTTAGCTTGCGATGGGTGTTGTTTGAGTGGAAATAAAAAGAGCAGTTAAGGATTATTGTGTCATTGTATTGATGAGCATTGATGAACTGGTAATTCAAAGCTATTTGTCAATGTTAAAGTTATTAATACTATGATCATAATAAAGTTTGCTTTAATATAGCAAATCCCAATTTGTGCATGAAGACACTCCTGGAACAAAGTACCCTTTTTTCACAGTCCTACAAATTAAATAAAATGTTGGTGTTTCTGTCCGGTGTCCTAGAAACTGTCAGGGTCTGGTCCTGGATTGTAATAACCTGCAATTTAAATTAGATTAAGATTGAGATAGGATAATTCTTAATGGCTCATCTGATGGATTATTGGGGTGAATGCTATGTTACAATTTGGAAATGAGCAAGAAGGTGTCAGGTTCAGCTCGTAGTTTATGTTGAATTCATTGGCCATTGGAATGGGTGAGGTGTTAAAGAACGATAAAAAGTAGCCAGTGTTCACATGCCTTCTGCTATCTGGAGGTGACTGGAGGGTAATGCGTTGATGTCAGATGAATTCAGAAATTCTGTAATCCTCCCTGTGGATGAAAGGCTGACTGGCATTCACTGTGTTGACTACTAGAGGGACATGCCAGGCATCCATCAGAATGAGAAGGCCCAGAATTCTGGTTCAAATCTGCCTGCATTGACCCAAACTCATGATTGTAAACATTCACATGTGCTGCCATTGTTAACTAAGATGTGGAGATGCCGGCATTGGACTGGGGTGAGCACAGTAAGAAGTCTTACAACACCAGGTTAAAGTCCAACAGGTTTGTTTCAAACACTAGCTTTCGGAGCATTTCTCCTTCCTCAGGTCCTCAGGACCTTGCCAAAGTCATCCCCACACCCCCACTACTTGCCTTCAAACAACTGCGCAACCTCAAACCATTGTTTGCAGCAAACTACCCAGCGTTCAGAACAGCGACCACAACACCACACAACCCTGCCATGGCATTCTCTGCAAGACATGCCAGATCATCGACATGGATACCACCATTACACGTGGGAACACCACCCACCAGGTACGCGGTACATACTCGTGTGACTCGGCCAACGTTGTCAACCTCATATGCTGCAGGAAAGGATGTCCCGAAGCGTGGTACATTGGTAAGACCATGCAGACGCTGCGACAACAAATGAACGGACATAGCGCGACAATCACCAGGCAGGAATGTTCCCTTCCAGTCGGTGAACATTTCAGCCTCTGATCTCTGGTTAAGCGTTCTCCAAGACGGCCTTCAGGTCGTGCGACAACGCAGAATCGCTGAGCAGATACTTATAGCCAAGTTCCGCACACATGTGTGCGGCCTCAACCGGGACCTTGGATTCATGTCACATTACATTCATCCCCCACCATCTGGCCTGAGCTTGCAAAATCCTACCAACTGTCCTGGCTAGAGACAATTCACACCTCTTTAACCTGGGGTTACCCCTATCTTTGGATCTGTAAAGACTTAATTACCTGCAAGTGCTCACATTCTAAGCATTGTCTGGCATCTTTGACTTTGTCTATATGTATGTTTCTGGAACATACCTCTTCATTCACCTAAGGAAGGAGCAGTGCTCCGAAAGCTAGTGTTTGAAACAAATCTGTTGGACTTTAACCTGGTGTTGTAAGACTTCTTACTGTGCTCACCCCAGTCCAATGCCGGCATCTCCACATCATTCAAAGCCCAATATTGACAAGGGAGCATTTAATCCAGCCCACTATTACAAACATGCATTTTACTGGGGGGTTTCATTAAAGTTTATTATTGTTGCATTTAAGTACCTGCCTCACAATGCCGTGGACCCAGGTTCGATACTGGCCTTGTGCGATTGTGTGGCGTTTGCACGTTCTCCCCGTGTCTACATCGGTTTCCTCCGGATGCTCGGTTTCCTCCCACAGTAAAGATGTGCAGGTTAGGTGGGGTTACAGGCCTACGGGGAAATTGGGTGTGGGAGTTGGTCTGGGTCAGGTGCTCTTTCGGAGGGTTGGTGCAGACCCGATGGGCCGAGTAGCCTCCTTCTACACTGTAGGGATTCTATGGTTTACACGGTTTGCCTTGGCAGGTTTTTTTTTTAAAAAGACCTGAGGAAGGAGCAGTGCTCCGAAAGCTATCGTTTGAAACAAACCTGCTGGACTTTAACCTGGTGTTGTAAGACTTCTTACATTGTTAACTAACAAATGACATAGGTCAGCAAAGTTACGTGACAAGAAAGTAAAAAAATCAGAAGTAGGAAGTGAGTAGCGCAGTGCCTGATACCATGAGACTGGTGAAATGAGCGAGGGTTTTCTCGCATCGAAACAGTTTGAAAGCCGATGTGGTGCTTCTGCAGGAGACTCATTTGAGGGTGAAGGATTAGGTGAAGCTGCGGAAGGGTTAGGTAAGCCAAGTATTCACTCGGGCTTCAGGAGCAGGGCCTGGGGGGATTGGTGGGTAAGAGGGTGAAGTTTCAGATTGAGAAATTGGTGATGGATTGTGGGGTAGGTAATGGTGACGATGGGTGGTGCTGGTTAGTGTATAAGCCCTGAAATGGGATGATGTAGGATTCATGAAGAGGATGTTGGTGGCCATACCGGATTTGGATACGCACCAGTTACTACTGGAAGAGGGACTTGAATACAGTGTTGAATCCAAAGGTGGATAGGTCTACGCCTCTTTCCTTGACCCCCTCAGATGGAGTGAGAGTGTTGGCTGCGTTTATGAAGGAGATGGGTGGGGCGGACCCGTGGAGGTACTTACATCGTTTTTCTCGCCGGTGCACAACGTGTATTCGAGAACAGATTTTTTTTTGTGATGGGTAAGGCGATGTTGGCGGGGGTGAGGCAGGCAGAGTATTTGGCGATTGTTATGGCGGACCATGCTCTGAACTGGGTGGACATAGTCCTGGAGAAGGGGCCAGCACAGAGGTCGGCCCAGAGACTGGATGTGGGGTTGTTGGCGGACCCAAAACCTTGCACCAAAATGGGCAGGGTAATCGAGGATTATGTTGGATTTAACAGGATGGGGGAGGCGCCACCGTCGGTGGTGTGGGAAGCATTCAAAGCGATAAAGAGGGGTGAGGTTATCTCGGTCAAAGTGCAGGTGCACAGGGAGACATGAGCAAAAACGGTTGATAGAGGAAATTCTGGAGGTGGATGGAAGGCATGCGGAGGATCTGAAGCCGGAGCTTCTGGTGAGGTGGAAGGAGCTGCAGGCGAGGCTTGACTTGTTGTCCTTGGGAAAGGCAATTCAGCAGTTGAGGCAGGCAAATGTATATGAGTATAGGGAAAAGGAAAGTCGCTTGCTAGTGGGCCAGCTCCACTGGAAAGTGGCCACAAGAGAGATTGTTTGTGTTGAGGATAGGATGGGGGAGATGGTGGTTGCACCGGAGCAGGTGATTAAGGTTTTTGAGGAGTTTTACTGAAAGTTGTACAAGTTTATTTTTAATCGTTCATGGGATGTGGGCATTGCAGGCATTTATTGCCCATCCCTAATTGCCCTCGAGGGCGGTTAACAGTCAATCACATTGCTGTGGGTCTGGAGTCACATGTCGGCTAGTCCAGGTAAGGATGTCAGATTTCCTTCCCTAAAGGACATTAGTGAACCAAATGGATTTAACGACAATCAACAATAGTTTCAAGGTCATCTTTAGACTTTTAATTCCAGATTTTTATTGAATTCCAATTTCACCATCTGCAGTTGCAAAATGTGAACCTGGGTCTCCAGAGCAATACTCTGGGGCTCTGATTTACTCGTCCAGTGACAATACCACTACGCCATCACTTCCCCCCAGAGGATCCGGAGGTTGGGTTAGACATAAGGGAGTTTCTGGGACAGCTGGAGTGTCCCCATAATGGCACGGAAGGAGGGGACAGGGTTGGAGGAGTCAGAGGGGGTGCAGACAGGGAGGGCACCGGGGCCGGATGGTTCCCCGGTGGAGTTTTATAAGAGGCTCTTGGATACGTTGGGGCCGCTGTTGGTGAAGACGTTTGAGGACATGGTGGTGAAAGGGGTACTGCCAGAGATGATGGGACAGGCATCCGTCACTTTGCTGCTGAAAAAAGACCCTGAATGGGAGTCGTATCGGCCGATTTTGTTATTAAACGAGGCGCCAAGATTTTAGCAAAGGTGTTAGGTTGGAGGGTTGCCTCCCGAAGGTGACTGGGGAGGAGCACACGAGGTTTGTGAAGGAAAGAAGGAAAGATAGTTGTCGTCTAATGTGCGGCGCCTGTTGTGTGTGTTGCTCTCTCCGGCGGAAGGGAAAGAGGTGGAGGCTGTGGGCAGTGAGCACTGTCATTGGTGCAGAGCATGGGTTTCCCATTGGCTCTGGCTGGTCATGTGCCTCTCGTCCGATTGGCTGGGACTAGTCATGTGACTGCTCACAATTGGTCGAGAGGCAAGTAGACCCCGCCTCGGAGGCGGGGTATAAGCACCCAGTGTTCCCGGCGGTCAGCCTTTCTCTGTAGTCGACCACCGGGCTAACAACTAGCTGATTAATGCCACAGTTTGGATCTTAATCGTGTCTCGAGTCCAATTGATGGTACATCAATTTAATCAGCTAGAATTTTGGAATGGAGCTACGCATCAAGCCTGACTGCCTTCGCACCAGCCCGCATGCTTCAAATGCGTCTACAATCTTTAAACACTGGCAGGCGTGTTTTAATAGTTACCTGATGACTGCAGCCGGCAAGCCCACCAAGGAGCAGAAACTCCACATCCTCCACTAATACGTGGGCACAGCAGTATTTAGAATTTAGAACAGTACAGCACAGAACAGGCCCTTCGGCCCTCGATGTTGTGCCGAGCAATGATCACCCTACTCAAACTCACGTATCCTATACCCGTAACCCAACAACTCCCCCTTAGCCTTACTTTTTAGGACACTACGGGCAATTTAGCATGGCCAATCCACCTAACCCGCACATCTTTGGACTGTGGGAGGAAACCGGAGCACCCGGAGGAAACCCACGCACACAGGGGGAGGACGTGCAGACTCCGCACAGACAGTGACCCAGCCGGGAACCGAACCTGGGACCCTGGAGCTGTGAAGCATTGATGCTAACCACTATGCTACCATGCTACCGGTAGTATACTCAATGATTGAGGACGAAAGCGATTATGATGCGGCCATGGTGATTCCCAAAGGACACTTTCTCCGGCCGGTCAACGAAGTATACGCACGGCATCTCCTGACGACTAGACAACAGTTCCCTGGTGAGTCACTCGACGAGTTTTACCAGGCCCTCCCAGCTCTAGGGAGAACGTGCGCATGTCTCCAAGTTTCGGCGACTGAGCACATGGAACTTTTAATTAGAGACGCTTATGTTGCTGGCATGCAGTCCCCTTCTATCCGCCAACGATTGCTAGAGAACACCCTCAGCCCAGCTGAGGCACGGACTCTTGTAACCTCCCTGGACGCCGCTGACACTGCCCCCAGCCGCCACGAGGTTCCCACGGGCGCCGCCATCTTGGGCCCCGGACGCCATGTGCGGACCATGGGCGGCGCCATCTTGGGCCAACACGGAAGGCCCTGCAAGTGATTACTCTGCCACTGAGGACGATCTGGAACTCTCACCATGACTTGCTTCCATCAAACTCAACCAGTCGCGACCACGCACGCTCGCCAAGACTACGACAACGATCCAGCTCAACGGTCACAAAACGCTGCTGAACTCCGGGAGCACGGAAAGTTTCGTCCACCCCGACATGGTAAGATGCTGCGCACTCCCCATCCATCCAGTTAAGCATAAGATTGAATTGGCCTCGGGTTCGCACTCCGTCCAAATCACCGGGTGCTGCATAGCGGACCTCTCGGTCCAGGGGAGGGTTTTCAAAAAGTTCAAACTCCTCATCCTCCCACGTCTATGCGTTCCGGCACTCTTGGGCCTGGATTTCCAGTGCAACCTGCAGAGTTTGACCTTTCAATTCGGCGGCCCTATTCCCTCTCTTACTGTTTGCTGCCTCGCGTCCCTCAAAGTGGACCCCCCTTACTTGTTTGCTAATCTCACCCCAGATTGTAAACCTGTTGCCACTAGGAGCAGACGATACAGTGCCCAGGACCGGACCTTCATCGGGTCCGAGGTCCAGAGGCTCCTTAAGGAAGGAGTTATCGAGGCCACCAACAGTCCCTGTCGAGCACAAGTGCTGGTAGTTCGGACTGGGGAGAAAAACCGGATGGTCATCGATTACAGTCAGACCATCAACAGGTTTACGCAGCTGGACCCGTATCCTCTCCCCCGTATTTCCGGTTAACAGGATCGCGAAATACCCACGGTGGACCTTAAGTCCACCTACCACCAGCTCCCCATCCGCGCGAGTAACCGAAAGTACGCCGCGTTTGAGGCAGATGGGCGCCTCTACCACTTCCTCAGGGTTCCATTCGGTGTCACAAATGGAGTCTCGGTCTTCTAACGGGAGATGGACCGAATGGTCGACAATTACGGTTTACGGGCTACCTTCCCGTATCTCGATAACGTCACCATCTGCGGCCACGACCAGCAGGACCACGACATCAACCTCCAAAAATTCCTCCAAACCGCAAAACTCCTTAATTTAACTTACAAGAAGGATAAGTGCGTGTTTAGCACCGAGCGTCTAGCCATCCTTGGCTACGTAGTGCGTAACGGAGTGATAGGCCCCGATCCCGAACGCATGCGCCCCCTGATGGAACTCCCTCTCCCCAATACCCTCAAATCCCTCAAATGCTGCCTGGGCTTCTTCTTATATTATGCCCAGTGGTCCCCAACTACGCCGACAAAGCCCGCCCCCTCATCCAGTCCACCTCCTTTCCCCTGTCGATGGAGGCACGCCAGGCCTTTAGCCGCATCAAAGCGGATATCGCAAAGGCCATGATGCATGCTATCGATGAGTCCCTCCCATTCCAGGTCAAGAGCGACGCGTCTGACGTAGCTCTGGCGGCCACCCTGAACCAAGTGGGAGACCCGTGGCCTTCTTTTCACAAACCCGCCACGCTTCCAAAATCCGCCATTCCTCGGTGGAAAAGGAGGCACAGGCCATAGTCGAAGCTGTGCGATATTGGAGGCACTATCTGGCCAGCAGGAGGTTTACCCTCCTCACAGACCAACGGTCAGTAGCTTTCATGTTGGACAATGCACAGAGGGGCAAGATCAAGAACGACAAGATCGTGCGGTGGCGGATATCTTGTATCGTCCTGGGAAGCTCAACGAGCCTTCTGATGCCCTATCCCACGGTACCTGCGCCAGCGCGCAAATCGACCGCCTCCGCTCCCTCTACACGGAGCTCTGCCATCCAGGGGTCACCCGTTTTTACCATTTTATTAAGCCCCGCCACCTGTCCTACTCCGTTTAGGAAGTCAGGACCGTCACCAGGGACTGCCACGTCTGCACCGAGTGAAAACCGCACTTCTACCGCCCCGAACGTGCGCATCTGATCAAGGCATCCCGCCCTTTGAACTTCTCAGTATAGACTTCAAGGGTCCCCTCCCCTCCAACAACCGTAACACATATTTCTTGAGTGTTATCGACGAATACTCCCGCTTCCCTTTCGCCATTCCCTGTCTCGACATGACCACAACAACCGTCATAAAGGCCCTCCTATCCACCTTCTCCCTGTTCGGTTATCCCGCGTACATCCACAGCGACCGGGGGTCCTCCTTTATGAGTGACGAACTGCGTCAGTTCCTGCTCAGCAGGGGCATAGCCTCTAGCAGGACGATCAGTTATAACCCCCGGGGTAACGGTCAGGTCGAGCGGGAGAATGGCACCATTTGGAAGACCATCCTGCTGGCCCTACGGTCCAGAGATCTCCCTATTCCCCGTTGGCAAGAGGTCATCCCCGACGCCCTGCATTCAATCCGGTCTCTCCTCTGTACCACAACTAATCAAACACCTCATGAACGTCTTCTTGTTTTCCCCAGGAAGTCATCCTCAGGATCCCCTGTATTTTCTGTAGTTGACCACCGGGCTAACAACTAGCTGATTAAAGCCACAGTTTGGATCTTAATCGTGTCTCGAGTCCAATTGATGATACATCACAGGCGGGTCCAATTGGGGTGGAGGTCAGCTTCCCCACCCTCTGCCTCAATGTGGCTGGGGGATTTAATGGAGTTCCTGTGTTTGGAAAAGGTGAAATTAGCCTTGACGGGGACAAGTGAGGGGTTCCACCAGAGGTGGGGGCGGCGGGGGTTGCTTTGGGGTTATATCAGTTATAAATGTTGTGTTGTGTGATTGTTAAAATGTTAAAGTTTGAATTAAAATATTTTCAAATAGAGATTGAACAATTAGGAAAGCTCAGGGAAGCTAGAAGAGAAAGTTTATGCAGAGTATGTCTGACACAAAGTGTTACTACTTTTTAAAGGTGAAAATGGAAAACCACCTATAATTTACTTGAGCTTGCTTTAGTGTTAAATAAACACATTTATTGCAGACAAACCGGTATTCCACTTTGCTGACATTAATAAAGAGCCTCTCTGAGCAGCCCCATGAAACCATGGTGGATGTGACTAACAATCCACCCTGACAGCCTTTACAGTGATTCTCAATCCCCGGAAACACTGCAATAAGTTACAAAGTGTGCATTTCCAACATGTAATATGGTTTCCTGCACTTGGGGAGCTCTTGAGCAGCCCTTAGGCATGTTTCAAATCATGTCCCAATACTGCGAACAAATGTGTCACCAATGAACATGCCTCAGAATTGATATCAGCAGTGTGGCCTGGGAGAAGACCCACTCGTGGGTTCCACGTTGGCAGGAACACTTGAGGCAAGTTTATAGAAAGTATTCCTTCAAGTCTTTAATTTCCCCTCAAACTATAGATTCTCTGAAGAATGGTAACTCATCAATAAAGCTAAGTAATAACTTCAAAGTGTTCCAAAAAGTAGGCCACAATTGGAAACAAGTAATTTCAGTAAGACTTCTTTGTTCAAGAATATTTATTTTAATTTACTGAACAAATTAGCAGAAGCAAAAGCACTGGGGCTTTGAAAAATACAATGGCTTGGGACACAGGCTAAATTAATGTTGTTCACCAGTCTTAAGTGGGTCAGTTATCTTGCAGATGACTTTTCTTCTCTCCCAGCTCCTACGTTTGAATAAATTAGTGTCTGAAACTTTGGCCGGAATTTAATTTGTGTGAGGAACATGGCGGCCAAGCCCAAATAACTACACGTAAGAGTGAATATCAGTCCCCTAGCATTGGGAAACCACCTCCAACCAACTTGGAAGTGGGAAGGGGGCTGTGCAGGCAAATTGCCTGCTCGCAGCCAGATATCAATTAGGCTAATTTATTGAACCAATTAGCATCCGGATCCCACTGCAATTTAGTGGTGGCACCAGGATTAAATGGGAGTTGTATAGCTCTGTGTTGCCCTCAGAGGGCAGCCCAGCAAACTTTATTGGGTTTTTATTATGTCCGCCTGGGAAGCAAGGGAGTGTTCACCACCTGATTCCCATTGTCAAAACAAGCATGAACTCCCCCGGTAATTGGGGGCGGAGCTTCCCCCTTAACAGGGAAGGCTCCAAAGTACAAAAACCCTGTCCTGGGTGCAGGTCGGAGAGGGTGACCCTCCGGGGTGAGGCAGCTTAGTCGTGTATCTTAATAAATCTCTTTCATTGTATCCTCCCATACGTCTTCTGAGTGTTTCTCGCCTCTTGAATTCTACACAGGCGATGAGGCTGAAGTGGAGTTGCTGTTGGCACTGCGGGTTCCATACGCAGACCACTTCGTCCAGGCCACAAGAGGTCTTACTTCAACTGACTGGGATGGCTTATATAGGAAAGTTGGAGGCCTTCGATGTGAATAGTGCTGTTTGGCTCAATATGTAGGACGTACTGATGGAACCATCAATTCACGAGACACGTGCTTTAAGATATGAACAGTGGTTTTAATCTACTTACTACAGAGCCAGCCTGTTACCTGTTGAACTCTCGATGAACTGCAGGCTGGCTCTGGACACGGTTATTTATACAGCAGTCTAGGGGGAGGAGTCGTGGGCGGAGCCAAGATGGAGCCCTGTACAAACTCCTGAGCATTCCCAGAGCAACTCCCCCTAGTGGTCGGATAACGCTACTGCACTTACAATGGTATTGGTAAATACAGTGTGAATTACTAAGTTACATTCACCACACGTACGCAATATTTTTTCTAGACCAATGCCATAATTGGAGATGAGCGAGAGACCATAACCCTACTAATGGTGGTTGGTGGACCAACGTATGCACTTATCAAAAGCTAGACACACCAGGACATGCCTGACTCTTGGTCAATTGTAGCTTGAGTAGCCTTGGTAGAAAGCCATTTAAATCCAAAACCACCTCTCATCGTTCGCCGATTCTCTTCCACATGGCCACCATGAATCAAACAATGTATAAGGAAGATGGCTGGGACTTGCAAGTTTGGTCAACCCTGAGCGAATCCCTATGTGGCCGATTTGTCTGCAGGATCCGGGAGGCCGCCGCACAGAGGAAGTTACTAGCCGAAACCAGATGATTTTGCAGCAGGCAATTGAGATTGCCACCCCCCACGAGAGCACGGAGCTGTGAGTCCATGAACTTCAACGGATGGCAATATTGAATCTGGGGCACTCCGGAAGATGTCGCCAAGGCCAGAGCACTAGGAGACTCAAAATGGGGTGCCCGCCCAAAAGATAGCAGCGCCGGCCATAGAGCAACTGTGGAGCACAGGGATGAATCCACAGAGCAGGAGTACCCAGACAGACATCCAGGCCCAAGGCCCAGTAGGCCACATGACAACCAGCCTGCCCACTACCCCTCCAGATGGTTCCGCCACCCTTGTTACAGGGCACACAATGTCGGCGACCGTGAGGAGGAGCCCGACCAACAATTACACTGCGTTACAGTGCCCCGAGTCGACCCAATTTGAGTGTCCATTTTGGTAAATGGGCACCCCATCAACATGGAGCTGGATACTGGAACAGCTGTGTCCGGGATCAGTCGCCACACATTTCAGGGCATCCACACCGGCCTCCACACAGTAACTCTCAGTGAGATCGAGGCCAGGTAAGCCACCTACACCGGAGAGACGTTGACCATTGAGGGCACCACCCAGGTACCAGTGACTTTTGGGTAACAATTTGCTCACCTACCATTGGTGATAGCCTGTGGTGGGGGACCTAGTTTACTAGGTTGGGATGGCTGCACCATTTGAAACTCGGCTGGCTGAGGGTATGCAGCATGAGCCCGTACGGTCCCGAGGGGATCGCAGCCAGATTCCCTGAGGTCTTTGTTGACGAACTGGGGACAGTCGAAGGGGCCATGGCCCGAATCAGGGTAGGCCTGTAGGCAGAGCCTCGTTATTTCCACACCAGCCCTGTCGCGTACGGATTGCGGCCAAAAGTCGATGCTGTAAGTAGGCTCAAACATTTAGTGATCATCTGCCCCCTACAGTTTTTAAATGTGACGCCACTGTTTAAAAAAGGAGGTAGGCAGAAAGCAGGAAATGATAGGCCAGTGAGCTTAACTTCGGTAGTAGGAAAGATGTTGGAATCTATCATCAAGGAAGAAATTGCGAGGCATCTGGATAGAAATTGTCCCATTGGGCAGACGCAGCATGGGTTCGTAAAAGGCAGGTCGTGCCTAACTAATTTAGTGGAATTTTTTGAGGACATTACCAGTGCAGTAGACAACGGGGAGCCGATGGATGTGGTATATCTGGATTTCCAGAAAGCCTTTGACAAGGTGCCACACAAAAGGTTGCTGCATAAGATAAAGATGCATGGCATTAAGGGTAAAGTAGTAGCATGGATAGAGGATTGGTTAATTAACAGAAAGCAAAGAGTTGGGATAAATGGGTGTTTCTCTGGTTGGCAATCAGTAGCTAGTGGTGTCCCTCAGGGATCCGTGTTGGGCCCACAATTGTTCACAATTTACATAGATGATTTGGAGTTGGGGACCAAGGGCAATGTGTCCATGTTTGCAGATGACACTAAGATGAGTGGTAAAGCGAAAAGTGCAGAGGATATTGGAAGTCTGCAGAGGGATTTGGATAGGTTAAGTGAATGGGCTCGGGTCTGGTAGATGGAATACAATGTTGACAAATGTGAGGTTATCCATTTTGGTAGGAATAACAGCAAACGGGATTATTATTTAAACGATAAAATATTAAAGCATGCCGCTGTTCAGAGAGACTTGGGTGTGCTAGTGCATGAGTCACAGAAGGTTGGTTTACATGTGCAACAGGTGATTAAGAAGGGAAATGGAATTTTGTCCTTCATTGCTAGAGGGATGGAGTTTAAGACTAGGGAGGTTATGTTGCAATTGTATAAGGTGTTAGTGCGGCCACACCTGGAGTATTGTGTTCAGTTTTGGTCTCCTTACTTGAGAAAGGACGTACTGGCGCTGGAGGGTGTGCAGAGGAGATTCACTAGGTTAATCCCAGAGCTGAAGGGGTTGGATTATGAGGAGAGGTTGAGTAGACTGGGACTGTACTCGTTGGAATTTAGAAGGATGAGGGGGGATCTTATAGAAACATTTAAAATTATGAAGGGAATAGATAGGATAGATGCGGGCAGGTTGTTTCCACTGGCGGGTGACAGCAGAACTAGGGGACACACCCTCAAAATAAGGGGAAGTAGATTTAGGACTGAGTTTAGGAGGAACTTCTTCACCCAAAGGGTTGTGAATCTATGGAATTCCTTGCCCAGTGAAGCAGTTGAGGCTCCTTCATTACATGTTTTTAAGGTAAAGATAGATAGTTTTTTGAAGAATAAAGGGATTAAGGGTTATGGTGTTCGGGCCGGAAAGTGGAGCTGAGTCCACAAAAGGTCAGCCATGATCTGATTGAATGGCGGAGCAGGCTCGAGGGGCCAGATGGCCTACTCCTGCTCCTAGTTCTTATGTTCTTATGTTTGCTGATTGGGCCGCCAGTCATGCCAGTACTCAAATCAGACCAGTCTGTGCATCCCTGCGGGGACTATAAGATGGCAGTGAACTGTGGACCGATACCTAGTACCCTGCATTGAGGACCTCTATGCAAGCTGAGCGGAGGACGAACATTCACAAAACTGGACATAAGTCATGCATATCTACAGTTAGTATTGGACCCCTCGGGCAGCAGGGCGGCACAGTGGTTAGCACTACCGCCTCACAGCGCCGAGGCCCCACGTTCGATCCCGGCTCTGGGTCACTGTACGTGTGGAGTTTGCACATTCTCCTGTGTTTGCGTGGGTTTCACCCCAACAACCCAAAGATCTGCAGGGTAGGTGAATTAGCCACGCTAAATTGCCCCTTAATTGGAAAAAATGAATTGGGCTCTCTAAATTTATTTTTTTAAATATTGGAGCTGGACTCCCGCCAGTTCGTCACCGTGAACACCCACAGGGGTTTATACAAATATACCCAGTTGCTGTTTAGGGTATCGTCCGCATGCGCTACTTTCCAGCGGTGATGGAGAACATACTCTGGGGGTTACCCAGGGTGTCCGTCTATTTGGACGATGTCCTCATCACCGGGGACTCCGACCAGGAACATCTGACGAGCCCGGCCGAGGTCGTCCGGCATTCTGAGCAGGCAGGCATCTGCATCCAGCGGGAGAAAATGCATTTTCATGCCCCCAAGGTCACTTATTTGGGGGACTGAGTGGACCAGAATGGGTGGTACCCTGTTGAGGACAAGGTGGGAATGATAAAACAGACCCCCATCCCAGCAGTCAGACAGAACTATGCTCTTTCCTTGAATTATTAAATTATTACTGAAAATTCAGCCCGAACCTGGCAACCCTCCTCAGTCCCCCTCCACCTCCAGTTCCACGAGTCGCCATCTCAACAGTGGGCATTCAACGCAATAACTGGCAGCTGTGGTCCTCAAACCTATTAACGCACTTTGACCCCGCTAAGCCGCTGCCACTAACATGTGATGCGTCCTCTTATGGGGTGGGTGCTGTCCTCGTCCACCACATGGCCGATGGATCAGAACGATGATTGCTTTCACGTCCCGTTCGTTCGCTGAAGTTGAGCGCAATTATGCACAGATCGAAAAGGAAGGGTAGGTTCCATCAATACATTTACAGGCACACTTTCACCGTCTACACTGACCATAAACCGTTATTGGGCCGATATAAAGAAGACCGCGCAATTCCCCAATGGCTTCCGCCAGGATCTAATGTCGGCCCTTCGCTGGGTGCATATGAGTACAGTTTGGAACACTGCCCCAGCGCCAAGGTCCCGCATGTGGATGCTTTAAACCATCTCCCCCTCCCCACATGAGTGCCGTACCCCCGCTATGGAGCAGGTGGTGGCTGTCCACTTTATGGACTCATTGCCGATGACGGCAGTCTGAATAACGGGTTGGATCAGACGGACCCACAGTTGTCCCGGGTCCGCCATATGGTGCTGTATGGGGCCTAGCACTGGGTGTGACCTCATAATTTGAAGGTCTACACCTCCACAATTCCAGAGCTCAGCATGGAGGACGGCGTTCTCCTTTGGGAGACAAGGGAGGTCGTCCTGGAATGCGGGCGAACAACACTACTACAGGACCTCCATAATGGACACCCGGGGGTGTCAAAGATGAAGATGCTCGCCCGCAGTTAGTCTGGTGACCGGGCATCCACATGGATATTGAGAAACTGGCCCGATGATGCGGGCCATGCCAAGAGCCCCAGAAAGCTCCACCAGGGGTGCCATTATACCCATCGGAATGGCCGGGATGACCATGATTCCGCCTTCACACAGACCTCGCTGGTCCTTTTAGGGATCAATGTTCCTGTTCATTGGAGAATCATACTCGAAGTGGCTCGGCATCCAGAGGTTGCAGGCAACGACTGCAAGGACGACTGTGGACAGCCTGCGCTACACCTTCAGCAGGCATTGTGGAGATACTGGTCTCTGACAACAAAGCCGCTTTTGCTAGTGCAGAGTTTGAGACATTTGTGGCCACGAATGGGATCCGCCACATGCAGACCGTCCCATATCACCCGACCTCAAACAGACTGGCTGAACCGGCCGTCCAAATATTTAAGAGCAGGATTAAGATACTGACCAACTGAGCCAACTGGGAAACCTGATTGGTCCGTTTTCTGTTAAGTTACAGGACCAACACCGCATGCAACCACGGGGGTAGCACCAGCTGAGCTACTCACGGATCGGTCTCTCTGGACACAGTTTAGCTTGGTTATTCCAGATGCCGGGAAGATGGTCCAGCAGTCTCACGAGCGGTCCAAAGCCATCATTGGACATTGGAGGCCGCTCTGAGGTTTTACTCCTCGGACGCCATCTACGACTGTACTTCGGCGACGGAGCCACGTGGATACTGGGAATTGTGCTACGGCAAACGGGGCCGGTATCTTACTCTGTACAGGCAGTGGGCCGGGAATCTAGCCCCCATGTGGATCACATCCACAGCCGCCTCCAAGAGTTACCAACGCTCACCACTGACCCCCAGATCCCGTGGATGGATCCCCCAACCGCAACCGTGACCCGTCCAACCGTCGATGACCAGGAGGTCGAGATGCCCAAAGCTTTTTTCTCGGATTCCAACTCAGACTCCAATATGGACGTCCAGTCAAAGGAAGATGCAGATTCATGGCCATCAACATCCATGCTGATACCCACACCCTCTCCTCCTCCGACACCAGCCCCTTGCTACACAGAGAAGAAATAATACAATTCCTTACTTTTAACCAGCAAGGTTTCTGAAACTCTTATGAGTTTTGAGATGACAGAAATGTCATGGTTATTAAGATGATGTGTTGAAGGGCCACAGTTTTGAGTGAAACGTAAATATTATGAGTTTACAGGCATGCGTTCTGAGCTTGCAATCTACGAGATGCACAACCATACAGTATATTCGTAATTGAATTCATTAGCAACCAAAGGCATCGCATTGACACGACTTTTCATTAAGTTTCATGAATGTCAAAGATGTTGTTTCATGCGACTTGGAGGCTATTGGATGGATAGTTTAAGATGTGGGAAAATATGCAGATAAATATATGTTGCCAATTAAGGAATGGGGAGTTTGATGCATTTAATTAAATAATGGGAACCATAAGATGACTGCAGAGCTACAGTTCAATCGAAGGGCTCAGTGAATGATTAAAGAATCTCAAAATAGCACACAGGATGGAAATCAGCAAAGAACTTCCTCCTTGTTCTCTACAAAGGTCAATGAAGCCTTTTCACTGTTGCTTATGTCCAACTAACAGGACAACTGGAGCCAATGCCGTTTAAATAGATGTTTGTTGTTATTTACAGCACAGAAAGTGCCTATCGTGTCTGCACCAGCTCCCTAAAGAGCAAACTAGCTGCTCCCATTCCCCAGTCCTTTCTCCCATTCCCCACCCATCCCTCTAAATTAATCACTTTCAAATATATATGCAGCTCTCTTTTGAAACCTCCTATGGAATCCACCTCCACCACACTCTCAGGCAGCGCATTCCAAACCCCAACAACTCTCTGAGTAAAGAAGTTTCTCCTCATCCCACTCCAAACTCTCTTGTGACCATTTTGAAACTGTGACCCCTAGTCACTTACATACCAACTAATGGAAACAGACGAGCCTTCTGGAATGGACTGCCTGCTGTGATAGTGGAGTCGGACACTTTTTAGGAACTTTCAAGTGGTTATTGGATAGGCACATGGAGCACACCAGAATGACAGGGAGTGGGATAGCTTGATCTTGGTTTCGGACAATGCTCGGCGCAACATCGAGGGCCGAAGGGCTTGTTCTGTGCTGTACTGTTCTATGTTCTATGTTCTTTACCCTGTGAAAATTGTACAGAATTTTGAACACCTCAATAAGGTGGCCTATTAATCGTCCCTGCTCCAAGGAGAACAAGCCCAATTTTTCCAATCTTTCTTTGTATCTATAATTCGTCATTCCCGGTATCATTCTAGTAAATCTCCTCTGCACTGTCTCCAGGGTTCTAACATCTTTCCTTAAATAAGGTGCCCAGAACTGAACACAATACTCCAAATGTGGTCTGACCAATGATTTGTGGAGGTGTAGTTTCACTTCCTTGTTTTTATACCCTATGCCTCTATTTATAAATCCAAGGATTGCATGAGCCTTCTGAACAACTGTTTCAACTGATTTGCTGGAATATGGAGCTAGATTCTCCATTTTGGAAACTAAGTCCCCACGCCGGTGTGAAAACTGTGGTCTTTTACGCCAGGAAAACTGGCATCAATAGGCCACAAATTCCCCATTTTGCTGGGGGCTAGCAGGGAGGCAGCGTACAGCTCGCAGTTCTAGCTGCCGATATGGCCCCCAGCTCTTCTGGTTCAGAGGCCGCACATACGTATAGCGGTGGCCTGCAGCGGCCACGCCGTGCTCCATGGCGGACTCAGCCCGCGGACCTGGACCGCTAAAGTAGTGCCCCCCATCGGCCGCTCGTTTCACCCCGGACCGCCCGCCCACATTGCCCCCAGCCCAAAATTAAGCCCCCACTGCCAGTCTATCGGCCCTCCCCCGACTGTGGCAGCCCTGGACTGAGTCCGCAGCCGCCACGCGAGCTTCCCGGATGGTGTGAGCACACGTAACCCACGCCATCGGGAGTTCGGCCAATCAGTGACGGAGCATCGCGGGGCGGGCCTCAGGCAACGGCCTGAGCCGGTGGATAATCAGTGCAGTGTACTCCTCGAATACGCCTCTTTTCAGGGGGTGGAGAATTCAGAAACCGGCGCCACTTCCGATTTTGGCGACAAAATGGATTCTCCGCTCCATCGCCGATTGCGATTTTGGCATCGGACAGCGGAGAATCCAACCCATGATTCCTTTTATAGGAATGGGATTCCATATTCAGCAGAGACTGTGACATCCAAAGTGAACAGGGTTTTTGGTTTTCTGAGGAGGAATCTATGGTATATTGCAATAGCGATATCAAAACAAACATTTGTTTGTTCAGTCTCAATGTACGCAAGTTGTGTGTGAGATCCTTATATGGCAAGAGATATAGTCTGAAGCATTCCAAAGACGTGCCGCATGATTCTACAACAAATCCGCATGAGAAATACATTGGTGTCACAAACTCAATCAAAGGTTATGAATGGAAATCACTACAGCAAAGCAAGGACCAAAATAGACAGACCATGTTATATGGGATATGGAATGGACCGGTGCAAATTGACAAGAACAAGTGCCTGGTGTCTTCTGGCAATGACAAAACATAAGGTAATCAGCCAAACAAACCACAAGATGATTTCTTTCCAAGACAGTTCATCAACAATCTTTCTTCCCAAGGTGTGCTGATTGTCCTTTAGGCAACACAGCAAAGTAAGGGTCAAATGGCCCGAGTGACCAAAGTCTGGAATCACCACATGGTGACAGACGCTCCCAAGCAAAGAGACATTTTAGGAGCTGGCTACAGCCATGAGGCATTTGTATACAATTCTTACTAATAAATACCATATGTGTTCATTTATTAAGTCTGTAAAAGTGCATCTTTACACCTGGTGAGAAGGACAAATTATCCTGACACTGGCTCTGGCCTGGCACCTGTGAGTATCCTGTCTTTTAAAATTTCTCCAATTAAGGGGCAATTTAGAGTGGCCAATTAACCTACCGTGCACATCTTTGGGTTGTGGGGGTGAGACCCACACAGACACGGGGAGAATTTGCGAACTCCACTCAGACAGTGACCCGGGGCCGGGATCGAACCCGGATCCTCAGCGCCATGAGGCAGCAGTGCTAACCACTCTGTCACCGTGCCGCCCAAATATCCTGTTTTCATTGAAGTCTGAGAGAGAAAAAAGGTTCTGACCAGAATGCCTCTCTTTGGCGAATTGATCCATTTGACTCCTCCACTGAGGACTGGACACAATACATCGAGCACCTTGGGTATTATTTCCAAGCGCACAAAACAGGGGAGGAGATGAAGTGCAAAGTGTTTGTGGAAGTCAGACCTATAACCTTATTTGCAGTCTTACAGCCCCAGGTGTGCCCAACCCCAATCATTTAGTGGGCTCATGGATTTAGTGAAAGCTCAATTGCAATATCAGCCATCAGTCAAACTCCAAAAATACAAATTTAATTTGAGAAAGAGAGACCCAGGCAGATTGATCACTATGTACATTGTTAAACTGAAGCAATTGTTAGACTATTGTGATCATGAAGCCACCCTATACGCCATGCTATGGGATAGGTTTGTCTGTGGTGTGAATAACGATGCTATTCAACACAGATTGCTTTCAGAAATTGACATTAATTTTAAACGTGCAATGGAGACGTGCTGAAAATGGTGCAAAAGAGCTTCAGAGCACATAAAATGGTGCCGTTCACCAGTTAGGGCAGGAACCTGCAGACAGCCAGTAAGCCAAAACCACTAAAGCAATCACAAAGCGGGAACCAATTTCAACCATCAACAAAACACAAAGGGAATCAGTCAGTAATGCTTAAAGTGGAATGTTACCGATGGGGAGAGAACCACACTCGTGAATCCTGTTGGCTTAAGGTCGCTGCGTGTTTTTATTGTCACAAGAGAGGACATTTGATAAAGCAGTGCAGAGCTTCATAAGGTCATAAGAAATGGGGGAAGAGGTCAACCATCCAGCCCAATGAGCCTGCTCCAATATATTTTTTTAATTAATTTTTACAGGATGTCGACTTTGCTGGATAGGCTAGCATTTTTTGTCTATCTCTAATTATCCTTGAGAAGGTCGTGGTGGGCTGTCTTCTGAAACCGCTGCAATCTATGTGCTGTAGGTAAACCCACTGTGCTAATAGGGAGGGAATTACAGGATTTTATCCCAGCAATTGTGAAAGAGAGGCAATATATTTACAAGTCGGTGTGGTGAGTGACTTGAAGGGCAAATTCCAGGTGGCGATGATCCCATGTACCTGCTGCCCTTGTCTCACTCTAATGTACCAGCTGTATGCCGGCATGGGTGGGCATTCAAATTGTATCAGAATGACCATTGGCGTGTCATTAATGGGCCCAACCCGGCATCCTCCAGGCCTCCTGCCAGGAGGAATTACTGACGATGAGGTTCACTTGTGGTATTTCAAATTGGGAAACAGGCGGCGTGGCTGCTGAGGGGGTGCAGGAGGCGGTACAAACAGTGTCCAACATTGCTATAGTGTGCTGACAGTTGTGCCGCTGGCCGAGGGTGTTTTCCAGGGTTGGGGGGAATTGGGGGGGGGGGGCGGGATGTGGCTAGAAGGTGGGCAGTGCAGTCAGGGTCGCGGTGTGGTCAGCAAGGCAGCTATGCGGCATGACCCAGAATTCACTCCATATCATGCAAATTTTAGACGGCAGTCACAAAGTGAACAAGGGCCTAAATTTTCCGCCAGTTTGGCACGCGCACTTGGCGGGCCCGGAAGCGGGTGAAAAATGTGCTTCCGGCTGTGATTGGCCCCAGAATGCGATTTCATGCTCGCTGGCCAATTCATGGGTAGCCAAAGCGAAGCACATCGGTGGGGGGGGGGGTTGTCGAGAAGAGGACAGGCACCGAGAAAAGGGAGGCTATGGGCTGGTGCTTCTATTGTGGCACCTCAAGGGGGAAACACTGCTGGGGAGCTGTCTCAGGTAGCTGCTGACCTGTGAAAAATCGCAAAGAAAAAACAGTGCCCAGGCAGCACATTCAAACACAAACCTCAGTCTTTAGACAACTTCCTCAAATTTTATTTCAACCCGGACATTACATTCCGCCCTGGAGCGAGATCGAAGGTAAAATGTAAAGGCCCTCTGGCCAATCTGCCTGCCCACCATCAGTAAGAGGCAGACGGGCCACGTACAATTGCGTTCAATTGACCCCTCGATGGGCTTGATTGCCTGTTTGATTGTTGGTGTATGCGCTTGAAACTCTCACATGTGCCCGCGATCCGAAATATTGCTCGAGTGCGTGAGGCTGTTGGGATGCATGCCCAACACCTTCACGTGCAATTTCGCAGGCTTCGTGATTGAACGGGCGTGCCCACCTGAGCAACATCAAACTCTGGCCAAAGAGCATTTTTTGAACCACAAAATACACAGGAGTTATCACAAAGAATGAGATGTATCCTGAAAGTGTTCAATATTAATGAACCAGATTCAGGAGGCAAAACCTAATATTAAGGAAGTAATTGTTAGAACTCCTTATTCCTTATTTGTTTGCATTAAAAACAAATCACCTTCCAGGAGGTTGCTCTTGATCCAACCAGGGTGGCATCGAAAAAAAATTGTAAATGCAATATGTTGCAACCAGGGGAGAGAAAATGGACTGGTTCCCCTCTAGTCAACCACCTCAATGAGTCTCAACAAATGTTGAGTTTCTGTTCGACGAGGGTTGGCCTTTTCCAAATCAGAATGTGTTTGGCTATTTAAGCAGTGAGCTATTAGGCGCCAATCAAACAAAGTTTTCCTGCATCAAAGAAAGAGAACATTTTTCAATCACCAAATCCGAACTTATTCCTATTTTCTCTAAGACTTTCTTGACACCACCTATGTCACTTATAGGGCGAGGGCAAGCACGGTGGCGCAGTGGTTAGCACTGCTGCCTCACAGCGCCGAGGTCCCAGGTCCAATCCTGGCTCTGGGTCGCCGTCCGTGTTGAGTTTGCACATTCTCCCCATGTTTGCGTGGGTTTCGCCCCCACAACCCAAAGATGTGCAGGCGAGTGGATTGGCCGCGCTAAATTGCCCCTTTATCACAACTGTATTGAAGCATCTCAGAGTGCAACATGATCCATGGAGACAACTAAAATTCCTTTGTATACATTGAATATCAGTCAAACAGCCTGAGGTGGTTCTATACAATTCCCCATCCCTCAGTTCACTATGGATGAAACAACTGAAACAGTAAACGTCCAACATTGCACCTCAGTGGTGGCTGCCCCGAGCTTTAATGTCTCCCTCAGCACGTAGCCTGGGTTTTGGATTTTGCTAGTCTGCAGCACTTAGTTTGGCTCAATTCTTTGCACCTGAAGACCGGCAAGTTTCGGACAGACTAAAGAGTATCTTTCACAGAGTTGATGATCCTCCAGCAACAGCTGATGCTTAGTCTCAGTGTGCATTCCTGGAAACAGCCCATAGAGCCACAGAATTCTGCACCATGGAACTGCTCGGGATGAACCATGACAAAAACCCTGCATCTCTCTCCAGACTTCTTTGCAATGACACATTCTACAAGGAGGTGGACAACAGTCTCCTCCCCACCACTGCCACCATGACGGGAATGTGTGGATGGGGAGAGCCTCCGGGCATGCAGGAAGGATCTGACGTGGAGAATCTCTTTGTTCTCAAAAGTTTCCAAATCCTGAGGACTCCAAGAGCCTCTGAATAAACAAAACTTTGGTTAAAATAATAGCTGTTCCTCTAAGTTAATCGATCCCTGCAGTTTCTTTAAAAATAGCACTCTGATCTCTGAGGAGCGGGAGCTATCAGAGAGATTAGGTCCCGCCCCTCTAAGGTCCAGCAAGAATGCCTCTGTGCCATTGAATAGCACTCAAAACCCGACTGAGGGTAAGTTTGAATGGCACCTCGAGGTTACTCCTCACGCCAATGGGAAACACTCTGGTTTTACCAGTGGTGGGAGTACTGAAGGTACGATCTACTCGACCGGGAACAAAGTCTCATAGCGCACACGCGCAATTAGCTGGGTGTTTCTTGGCGCTTGGAGCGCCGAGAAACTCATGCTATCCAACGGCCATTCAGGTAGATTGGGGGCCTCACCCGGGAGCGTGTGGCCGAATCTACACTTAGTCCTCCCGTTTCCGGCACAAAAGAGCTCCATTCGCTAGAACTCCTCAGTGCAGGATGAGATCGGGACACCATTTTTAAATGGCATTCCAATCTCTCAACCCCTCCCGACACGACCCCCAACTCACCTATAATGGGGTCCACAGACTCCCCTGCACAGTACGCCTGGGCCCAATCCCTGTCACAGGGAAAATGCCAGTTTGGCACCTTGGCAATGCGCACGTGGCATCCTGGCAGTGCCCATGCCAGCACCTCTCGGGCACCTTGGTAGTTTCAGGCTGACACCCAGGTAGCACTGCCAGGGTGCCAGGCTGGAAGTGTCAAGGTGCTCAGATGCAACAGCAGTGCCATGGTGCCACCCTGTCCAGAGCACAAGCATTTGGGGGCCTCCAATCCTCTGGAGACCCCTACAAGTGCCATTCTGTCTGGTCCCCGTTTGTGGAGACCAGCACTGGGTAGATGCCATGCTTGGGTCGGAACGTGGGAGTGCATATTAGAGTGAGACTAGCCGCCTCTAATATGCAGGTTGCTAAAAATGATTCCGCCCACAACAGGCGGGATTCACAGTGCAACGTCTCGCGAGATTGCGGTTGATCTCATGAGACATGGTGAGACGGTAGGTCCTGGAATAGCGATCACCTGGCATCTAACGGCCATGCCACACCGCGCCATGCTGTTTTTCGTGTGTAACCCGGCCGGTAGATCTCACATTGTCTCCGATCGGGAGAATAGCGCCCTTGGATGTTACCGTTCCCATGGTGGGCATCAAACATTTAAATGACCCGCTCCTATTCGAAGTGCTATGCCTGTGGAAAAGTCAGTCATAGCCAGATGACATGCAGGGGTAGAGGAACCAGTAATGCTCCAGGTCGCAATCAAACACCCACAGCAATGCACGAGATCGAGGTTGTGGTAGGTTGAAAGGAGAGCCTGGCAGTTCTCCAATGTGCATATGGCAGATGTAGAAACAGAAGTTTCGAGCAGAAAGATCAACAGTTGCACTCAGTCAGAGAGCAAAAAGAGCCCATGGAAGATCAGACTAACAGAGTTGAAGATGCAATTCCAGCACCCACGGTAGAGATGTAAGTCAAAGATCCACAAATTACCATCCTCATTGTTCAGGCAGAAGCCATGTCTATTACGTCAGGAGAGTATAAGGAGACCCTAAGTAACATTCCCATTCAGAAAACTGGTGTGAAAGTGACTAGTTATTCCAATAACAGTATTAGAATAATAGGTGAAGTTAGTGTCAGAGTGGGATATGATGATGCATCCTGTTATTGGTCGTTGGTAGTAGTAGGAGGATTCAAAGGGCAGCACGGTAGCATAGCGGTTAGCACAGTTGCTTCACAGCTCCAGGGTCCCAAGTTCGATTCCCGGCTTGGGTCACTTTCTCTGCGGAGTCTGCACGTTCTTCCTGTGTCTCCGTGGGTTTCATCCGTGTTCTCCGGTTTCCTCCCACAGTCCAAAGATATGCAGGTTCGGTGGGATTACGGGGATAGGGTGGAGGTGTGGGCTTTGGGTGGAGGTGTGGCCTTAGGTGGGGTGCTCTTTCCAAGGGCTGGTGCAGACTCGATGGGCCGAATGGCCTCCTTCTGCACTGTAAATTCTATGATTCTATGACGAGAATGGCTTAAGGAAATATCATTAAACTGTGTGGAGTTATTTAAAGTAGGGGTCAGGAAAAATATGTCTGTCATTGAGATAATGCTGAAAGCACAAAGTGCTCTTTGAGCGATTAAGCCAAATAACAAAATCAGGCATCACAAGGTGGAAGTCAAGATAAAGAGCAATGTACAGTCAACATCTTGCAAAACTAGACCTGTGCCTTGTGCCCAGTTAGAAGCAATAAGTAAAGAGCTGGATAGACTGGAAAGAATCAGGGTAATTAAGAAGGTGAAGAGCAGTGAATGGGAGTTCCCACATTGTGGGGTCTGCTGGAGATTATAAACAAATGGTCAATAAGGAGATGTAGAATGATACTTACCCATTGCCTAAGCAGTAAAGATTTGGGCCAGGATTTTCCAGTCCCGTCACAGTGGGTCCCACTGAAGTAGATGCGGTGAGTAGGCCAAAAGTCCATGAACTTTGATCTTGTTCCAGCCTTGTTTTCTAGTTTAGACAATGGAAAGGTGTTCCGTAAGGTAGATTTGTCAAAATCATATTTGAATTAGAAGTAAACTGAAAAGAGCAAGGAATGTCTGACAAGCAAGGAATGCTTGCCCCAGTATGAAAGGGTCGCATTTGGGGTGTCTATGGGCAAAATTCTCTATTTGGGTGACTATGGGCGGGACTATAGCCGACCCCGAAATCGGGAAAGGCAATTGGACGGAGAATTGGTTCCAAGACCAAAATCGCGGCAGGCGTCGATTTGACGCCAAATCGCAATTCTCCAGCACCTCGACAACATGTCAATGCATTCTGGAATGCACGAACAATACACACCATTTGCAGATCATTAGTGGGCCCAACCCAGTATTCTCCGGGGCCTCCGCAATTCTCTGCTTCCAATGGGCCGAGTTCCCGATGGCGTGGTTCACTTGTGCTTTTAAAAATCATGGCGGCTGCTGAATGAGAGAGGCAGCACAACTTACTGCTTGGATGATGTGCGTAGGGATTGTAATGTGTATATGTGGCTGCAGCTTGTCAGCCTCCCGATTGTTGATCATGGGCCTGTCGAATCCCGCACCATTTTTCATTAGAATCGATTGTGTTCCACAATGGGACTGATGCTAGTCCCTCCACAGTAGCGGAATCGGTCCAACTGCGGCTCCAGTTTGTCTGTCATAAAATCTATGGATTCTGCGTTGGCGTCAACCCTAGTCTCAGAAACGGAGAATCCCTCCCTATGTTGTCCGACCGGAATTGCACCTGATTTGCATTGAAAGCGCCGATCAGGAAAGGATTCCCAACCCTTCGCCCCCTGTAAATTTATGCATGGTGAGGATGGCACACTATAAGACCTCAATTTTGAGCAGCCGGCCCAATAGTGAGGTCCTGCAGCTGGCCACCTCCCCCACCTCCACACCCACATCGCAATTCATTCCCCAACCCCCTTCATCGCAGTCCAGCCCCCCCCCCCCCCCATCCCTGGAATTTCTGGTTGCCCCCCTTCAACTTCCATCAAATAAGGGGGCGACCCAACCTGCCCCCAAATCCCCACAGAGACTCCAAAATAAGGAGACCTCAGAGACCCCTTAAGTAAGGAGAACCCCCCCCCCCCCCAGACAGAGACCCCATAAATTTAGAAGCCCCTCCAGACCCGTTAGGTAAAGTGAACCCTCACAGAGTTAAGTACTGTCAATTTCCAGTTGAACTTCAAAATCCCTCAAGCATGAAGGGAAGTGATTGGAAAGCACTTAATTCTGTTTGAAGTGAGCCAGGACCTGTCAATCAAAGATTGATGTTCATAAACATTGCAGTTTGAGCACTTCAGAGTTGCTCTACAGTGCAGGAAGATGAATGAGGCAAAGCTGACAGCTGTAGAAGCTGTCAGGCAAGGCTTAGTAAGAGAAGTGACTGAAAGCCTTGCAGCTCAAGGATTTGAAGGGTTTAAACACAGCTGATTGGTTTCTATATCCAGGAATGGACAGGTAGTGCTTCCTGTTTTTGAGCCAACAGCAGGAGTATTGGTCAGGTGAGTGTTGCAACAGTAATTTTTTTCACTTCCTCTGTCTCGACTGTTGTCTAGCTTCCGGACAGGGGTCTGTGTTCCGGGGGGTTTCCAAACAGGAGTCTCTTTTCTGAGGCGTCTGTGAGGATCTCTTTATTTAGAGGGTATCTGGACGGACTTTGGGGGCAACTCCCTTCAGCAGTGATCCCCTTGCCCCCCCGCGAGGTCTACCACGTCAGGACCATGCTTGTCCTCACCTGTAGTAAGTGGTTTCAGAACAGACCATTGACTTTGATGGCCCAGCAGTATGATCTTACATATTGTAAGTCAGCAGATCATAGTTAAGGAAAAAGAAATGGAAGGAGATATCCACAAAAAGAAAGAGAAACCTAAGATCGGTCATTTAGAAGTTTATAGGAAAGGAGGAGATATGTGTTTTCACTATTTCTGGACAAATTATATTTTTGTTACGGCATAGTGGTAAAACATTTTTTAGAATGTAAATTATTTTGGAAATATTGGCCATATATTTGAACTACAGTAACAATAGATTTTCAAAACAACTTGTTATATTTCAGGCATTCTTGATATTGGTTTGGTCATATTGGCCTGGTCTCTTCGTTTTTGGGACTAAGTTCCCACGCCATTATGAAAATTGTGGGGCGCAATTCTCCGCTCTCACGAAAATTCGGAGAATAGCGGGCGGCGTAAATTTTTACGGACACGCTGGTCCGACGCCCTCCCGCTATTCTCCCCCCCCCCCCCCCCCCCCCACGGCCGCCCCCCGACACGAATCGCTGCACGCCGTTTTTTTACGGCGAGCAGCTATTCACCCCTGGCCGATGGGCCGATTTCCAAGGCCTTTACAGCCGTTTTTATGAACGTAAAACACACCTGGTCTGACCGTTCGTAAAAACGGCCGTAAAGTCCCGATCTGGGGGACCATGGCACCGATTGGCACGGCAGTACCATGGCCGTGCCAAAAGTGCCATGGGCCCGCGATCGGTGCCCACCGATCGCGGGCAGGGGGTACTTAACCCGCGCACTCTCTCTCTCCGCCGCCCCACTGGATCCATTCACGGGGCGGCTGAGGGGCAGACCGGCCCGCGCATATGCGTGATAATGTCATCCACGCATACGCGGGTTGGAGTCATCCAATCCGCGCATGCGCAGCTGACGTCATCTGACGCGTCAGCCGTCGCTAACTCTGGCTAGCGGGCTTAACGAAATTCGTTAAGCCCGCGATGCCGGAGTTCACGGCCGCGCGATGCTAGCCCCGACCGGGGAGATGAATCGGTTCCCGGTCGGGGGGGGCGTAGGCTGGCGTCAAACGCGCCCGTTTTTGACTCCAGCTTCCCGAGTTTTCGTAACTCGGGAGAATCGCGCCCGTGGACTTTTATGACAGAAAAACTGGCGGCAAAAGGCCACAGATTCACCGTCTTGCAGGGGGCTAGCAGACAGCTGTCATAGAGCTCGCAACTCGAGCTGCCGATACGGCCCCCAGCACTTCCAGGTCAGAGGCCGTGCATGCGCACGGCGGCGGCCTGCAGAGGCCGTGCCGAGCTCCATGGCGGGCTCAGCCCATGGCCCTGGACCGGCAAAATAGTGCCCCGCATCGACGGCTTGCGCACCCCGGACCGTCCGCCCACATTGCCTCCATTCCAGAATGCAGCCCCCCTCCCCGCCTTCCGATCAGCCTTCCCCTGCATGTGGCAGTCCCGGCCTGAGTACACAGCAGTCACGTGAGGATCCCGGATGGTGGGACCATGAGAGGTCAGGAATTCGACCGGTCGGCAATGCAGCATCGTGGGGTGGGCCTCAGGCAATGACCTGAGGTGGTGGATACTCGGCCGATTTTCAGGGGGCTAAGAATTGAAGAACCGGCGCCGCTCCCAATTTCGTGTGGCAAAATGAATTCTCCGCCCCGTTGCCGAACGCGATTTCGGCGTCAGGGTGCGGAGAATCCAGCCCATTATATTTTGCCTAATTATGCACATGTATCATTTCAGCTTTCATTGTCAGTTACTTTTTTAAGTCGGGTGGGCGTGCAATATATTGTAAGAGCTGACTCTCTGCTGGGCAGATGTAAATAAAGTTAGTTCAACAATGGCTGCTGGCAGCGAGCCCTCATCCTTTCTCAGTGCAGTACACAAACCCATCCTCAGCCTTCTCTTTTACAGAGAAAAGACTCCCAGTCTGTCAGACCATAAGACATAGGAACAGAATTGCCTGTCAGCTCATCGAGTCTGCTGCGAATCTGTTCACTGTTTCCTCACAGGTATAGCCTTTCAGCTCTAGTATTGTCTATGTAAATCTTTTTTTACACTTTCACTGAAGCCTCTATATCATTTTTTATAATATGGAGGATGAACTATGCACTGTACTCCCAACGATTTTATTCAATCTTTCCTTCCTTTTCAAGTATCTACCTCAAGAAATGAACTTCAATGCTTGGTTTGTTATTTATGGCCTTATGAGCCTGTATCGCTACTTTAAGTGATTTGTGGTACCTACACTCCTAAATCCCTTTGCTCCTTTGCCTAAGTCATGTTCATTTTGATAGCTTCTTTGGCAAATACTGAGGCAATGTAATTATTGTGAATTCCTGTTACTTTACTGCCAACCTATGAGTCTGGTTTTCACATCCCCTCAATCTCTATTCAGATGTTTTGTTGATTATGTATCCGAAGCATAATTTACTTTTTCTTTTTACTTTGTGTCACCCTTTCCTCAGTTCATTGTACATGTCTTCATTTGCCTGAGTGTTATCTAATTTTACTATTTAAAATCATTTTTCTTTACGTCTTGTTAGACCTTGTACATAGTTTAGTTGCCTCTGCAACCACACCCCTCAGCAGCGCAGTTATTTACAGTGGTTGGCTGCCACTTGCTGAAGGATCCCACAGGGAGGCTGTGCTCCATGCACTGTGAACTCTGACCCAGAAAATAGGATGGCGTCTTATTGGGCATGGATTGGGGGTGTGGCGAGGAGGAAAGCAATCATACCTCAACCGACCCAAAGCAGGAAAAGGAACATTCAAGCTGTAAATTACCAAAGGAAAAGTATTTTTTAAAAAGAGAACACTTTTATATAAAGCCATTCACATTTGCAGAATGTTCCAAAAGAACTTCACAAACGTAGATTTATTCTGAACAACATCAAAATACTACATTTCCTGCAACACTGAATTTAGTACAGAGAACTCTGGAAGCATTCAACCAGTCAGGTAGCATCTGTGGAGCGGGGAACAGAGTTAGCGTTTCAGGTCAATGATTTTTCATCAGATTAATTCTGCAATATATTTGATTGTTTTTATGTAGGCAACTGTGTAAGCCAATTGTACAAAGATTAGAACATTGCATTCCTCACGCTATGGCATGTCTGGTTGATGCAAACTCCTTCTGTGGTCCATGAATTAGCATAATAACTTGCAATGGCATAATCCTGCAACCTGGATGACCTGCAAGTAACCCTGAGGGAAAATGTCCTCTGGATGCTTCGTGAAGAATTGCCTAGTCGACCCATGTACCGAAATGGATAATGCATTATTTTCGAATGCTTCTGCAAATCTGCATAATCTCACTAGATGTCGCACCCAAAGGAGTTCATCACACCCATGTTTTTGGATTATGTTTATAATTTAATCACATCAGCTTCTCATCTCTTCAGTTTGATTGCACAAGAACACAAGATTTGGAGCACATCCAAAAAAAGGTCAAACACAAGATTTGGATCCATATTGCTGCCAGAGATGATGCAACAGAAGCCAATCACCCTCCTGGGGCTTTGTGCATGCTGCACATGTTCAGCATCATCTTAAGGAGGGCACTGGCACAGGCCCACCCTGGAAGTTGCTATGGCTCCGCAAAATGATGCAAGTGACTTTTGCAGGAAAGTAATGCACACAGCATCCTGATATGCATGTCCATCAACATTTTCAAGCGTGCCTCACCATTGAGATCCTCATTTGAGCCGTCATTTGCAGAATTAAGCTGTGACATTTCCCTCAAGAGAGCTGACACATGAACCACCTTTCCTTCTGGTGTAACTGCAGTCCATTTGCATCCAATGACTCACCAGGTGCAGATCCCAACTATATGCCACCTTCTCAGATATGTGCAGTACCATCATCTGAAAAGTAGTGGCTGTCAGGGCAGTACAGTGACACCGTGGTTCGCTCACAGTGCCAGGGACCCGGATTCACTTCTGACCTTTGTTGACTCGCTGTGTGGAGTTTGCACTTTCTCACTGTGTCTGTGTGGGTGTCCTCCGGGTGTTCCGGTTTCCTCCCATAGTCCAAAGATGTGCATGTTAGGTGGATTGTCCATGCTAATCATAGAATTTACAGTGCAGAAGGAGGCCATCCGGTCCATCAAGTCTGCACCGGCTCTTGGAAAGAGCACCCTACCCTACCCACCCTATTCCCATAACCCAGTAACCCCACCCAACACTAAGGGCAATTTTGGACACTAAGGGCAAGTTAGCATGGCCAATTCACCTAACCTGCACATCTTTGGATGTGGGAGGAAACTGGAGCACCCGGAGGAAACCCACGGGGAGAATGTGCAGACTCCGCACAGAGAGTGACCCAAGCCGGGAATCGAACCTGGGACCATGGAGCTGTGAAGCAATTGTGCTAACCACTATGCTATCGTGCTGCCCAAATTACCCTTTAGTGTCCAGCAGATTGAGTGAGGATACTGGGTTACGGGTGGAGGTGCAGGATTAAGTAAGGTGCACTTTTCAAGGGCCAGTGCTGACTCAATGTGTCGAATGGCCACCTTCTGCACTCTAAATTCTATGAAATCTATGAAATGAGGTTGAAGGAGTAGGAGGTTCTCTGCACCATGCCGTAGCCCATGGTATCAAGCGTCACTGAAAATATTTAAAATGATAATCTGTTCCAAGGGCATCATGATGGCGCAGTGGTTAGCATTGCTGCTTCACGGCACTGAGGACCCGGGTTCAATCCCAACCCGGGGCCATTGTCCATGTGGCGTTTTCACATTCTTCCCGTGTACTGTTCCAATGGATAAAGTACCTTAATGCAGTGTAAAATTTTACAAAATGTCCTTTCAACCTGTGCTGTTATCTTTGTAGTGTGGCTTAAATGGAGGGACAGCTCTGGCTGGACATTTGCAAAAATCGAATGACCTGCTTCCGTTCATTGATTTTCAAGCACTCTGTTTAGAAATTGAAATAAGCACCTTCTGTTCTTTCCATCTCAGTAAGTACTCTATTTTCTTGGCAGTTTGGGCCATTGTGAATGCTTGTCTGAGTTCCAAGTGCAACATAGGTTTCAGCAAAATTAGTGTTCCCTTCATCTGAGATTCAATGGCAGCTTTAAGATTTTGTAAAAAGAATAACACAAGCTGATAGGATTGCAAGTATTACTTGTGTTTTCATTTGGTAGAATTCACTGTTTTCTCAGTATTGTGATAGTTTGTTTGATGGAGGTAATTATATGTTGAGCGGTTTCTTTCTTTCCCCAAAGCATATGAAATATTTCCATCAGTATTGCATAGAACATGAGGAGTGTACTTAATGGATATTGTGTGAGTGGCTATGAAGACTATACAGGGATGCATGGAGGGGGCAAGTGATGGCAGAGGTGGGTGATTGGGGGGTAGTTCTGCTGACACCGGGAATTGTGGTGCGCCTTCTCACCAGCCCAGTGTGGAGCCAAAATCCTCTCAAAAGGGTTCGCAACTCGCAAATGCGATACAAATCCAACCCATGTGGCAAGAGGTAAAGGTCCAGGGCAAAGCCGCACAGCAGCCGGGAGTGCAGTTTGTGAGATGCAATATGGTTCAACTTGCAAAACGTCCTGCCAAGACAAAAATCCAACCCTTAGTCTCGCTGTAAAAACCCTTGATAAAGTTATATTTGTTGAATTAAGTGTTTTAATGACATACTCATTTCTTAATTACTTTTAGACACCCTCACTGGCAACGAAAGAATAATTTAACATTTGTCGAGCATAAAATTTCACCATTATGCTCAGAAATTGCACGTGTTTTTGAAATGTTTTAACAGTCGTTTACTGTATTTTAGCATCTGCCTTAATCCCATGTGTGTGTTCCCATTGCTTATTTCATGATCTGTAAAAAGTGTTTTTTACTTCCTGGTTTGCTGCCGATGTGCCAAATGGCCCCCTTCTGCACTGTAGGGATTCTATGAGATCAACAACAAACACTATTGTTTCCCCGCTGAATGCCGAATACAGCGCTTTATACCAATCTGAGAAGACGGCATCTCTGACAGTGCAGCTCTTCCTTAATATTGCACTGAAATGTCAGTTGTGATTATGTGCTGACATTTCTAGAGTAGGACTTGGAGCTCATCACCTTCTAACTCAGAGGTGAGAGAGGCGGAGAGCGCTACCATTGAACAGAGCATTTTCATGCCCATTATTCAACGCTGTGCAGCAAATATTATTTTAGTTGAAAAAAATGACTCCTCTTTCCCAATAATATTTATGTTAATCCAGTGTGTAAATGAACCACATGGATCTAAAGTTTCACAGATTGAACCCCAATTTGTGCTGCACTTTGTGGGTTAGGAAAGGGAGAATAAATCAAAGTTTATGCTCCTATTTGCTCCCAGTTGCAATCTAGCAAGAGCTTGCTGACAAGCATGCATGTAAATGCGTGTAAAGTCAGGATCACACTCAGTTATAAGGCCTGCAGCTAACTCCCTGATGGAATTGTACGTGCGGGCATCAGTGAGGATCGGATTAAGCTCAAATGTGCAGCACCCAGTCAAACAACCTGCCAGCAGCTTACTGTCAGGTAGAGATGGCCACTTGGGGAAAACTCCTGGCAGCATCTGGCATCCATCAAATCGCAACCCAGCATGGGTTCTGTGCTCTGAGGAGAGATGAGAGTGGGAAGATATTGTGAAGAAAGTTGTTAGCAAAACAAAAACTATGTTCCTGGTTCTTTCCCTCAACTAAAACTGAACTTCGAAAGAAGGAGGGTGTTATGTGTCAGAGAATACATCTCTGCTAGTAGAACACCATATAATTTGTAATGAAGTCAGCAGTGTGTTTTGCGCGGGTTTCCAGTTCTCCATCTTAGATTGTATGAGCAAATCCTCTGAATAAACCTCTCATCGTGTTTGTAAGAAATCCAAGTGTGTGGCGTCTCCGTGCCTTTTCTCCTTGCGGCACTCTGGCGACGAGCATTGAGGCAAGAAAACAAAATTGTTGAAGGAGAAAATCTGTTATCAAGACAAGTGCAGGCGGTATTGAGAGCGGCGTAAAGACTCTGGGGACAAGGACTCACACATCCGGCAAAGCCAAGGCAGGCAATGTTAACTTTTAAAAAAATAACGGAATACAACCCTGAGTAAGCAGAGCAACAATTTGAAAACTTGTTTGTCATTGAAGTGGGTAGAGTCTAGACTGCAGGGACCGCACTTGTGGCAAAGTGAACCACGCTGCGGGAACAGGGATTCAGAAGGCTTCGCACCCTGTACAGACCACTACTCGGGAAAAGTCAAACCAGTCAGGTAAAAATAACATTTCTCAGTTGCATTGTGGAGAAAGGGATCATTTGATCCATACAAAATAATGAAAGGGAGGAAGTTGGTTGAAGTATAGATCCGAGAAGCCAATATCTGGAGTGGCGGGAAAACAGGGGCCATGGATGCATTTGATGAGGCTTGGAACTCAAACACCACAGTACCTAAAGGTTGCAATATCCACCAGGGCGTGATATATTGTGGTGGGGCTGTAAAATCCAAGTCCGTTACGTGTGAAGCGATTCGAGACATCCAAAGTCAGAAAAATGGTTCTGCGGAAGTCATGAAAGGCACCATTCCAACTTATTTACAAAGATGTTACAGTTTGTGGTCTTTCATAATTGTATTTGAAACATAAAGGCCGGGATTCTCCCCCAACCGGCGGACGGGCCGTACCAGCGCCAAAGAGTGGTGAGAACCACTCCGGCGTTGGGCCGCCAAAAGGTGTGGAATCCTCCGCACTTCTGGGGGCTAGGCGGGTGCTGGAGTGGTTTGTGCCACGCCAACCAGCGCCAAAGGGCCTCTGCCAGCCGGTGCAAGTTGGCACATGCGCAGGAGCGCCATTGTGTTCCGGCGCAGGCGCAGAACCGCTGGCGTGATCCCTGCATATCCGCAGGGGGTTTCTTCTCCGCGCCGGCCAAAGCGGAGTTTTGCAGAGGCCGCTGCAGAGGGAACGACTGCCCCCACGGCATAGTCCCGCCCGCAGATCGGTGGGCCCCGAACACGGGCCAGGCCACCGTGGGGGCCCTCCCCGGGACGGGATCCCCCCACACCCCCCCCCCCCCCCCCCAGCACTCTGCAGGCCGCCCTCAGAACCAGGTCCCGCCGGTATGGACCTTGTGTATTTCATGCCAGCGGTACCGGCCGAAACCGGGCGGCCTCTCGGCCCATCGGAACCCGGAGAATCGCCGGGGGACCAGTGCCAATGGCCCCCGACTGAAGCTATGTGATCCACGCCCGAGCCAAAAAACCAGTGCCAGAGAATTCAGCAGCTGGCTTTGGAGTGGCGGGGCGGGATTCTCTGTACTGTTCAGTAAGTATGTAACAAGCCCATATTTTCAACTGCAAGCCTTCAAAATACATTACAGGCTCACCTGCATCTCGAAAAGATAAGGCAGATTTTTGTTTTCCTGAAAAGGCAGGCAACATCCCTGACCCACTATTGAAGAAAGAAGATGGACAGACTGAAAATGACCATGGTTCTCCGGCAGCACTCTGAGTTTAGAAGATAGGTTTCTTGAGAAAGCAGGTGTACGCGAGAGAGGGAGAGAGAAGAGGAGTGGTGAGAGGGAGAGCGAAAAAGAGGAGTGATGAGAGAGAGAGTGGGCACGTAGGAAAGAAGATAATCTGCGAAAGAGAGAGAGGGAGAAAGAGAGTGTGTGTGTGAGAGAGAGTTGACATGTGTGAGAGACAGAGGCTGGGATTTTCCACTCCCCTCACAACCTCCACCCTGACGCAGTGTGTTTCCAACAGCGGAAGCCACTCATCGTTGGTCACTAGTGGCATCTTCCGATCCTGCCAAGATCTATGGGATTTTGTATGGCTAGCCTGCTCCACTGCCAGGGAATGTGCTGGTCACTGGAAGATCCCGCTGCCGGGAATGGCCAGGAACAGGTGGTGGATGGGTTGTCAATCAAATAGACAATTTTGATCCGGATAGTGTCAAGTTTCTTGCGTGTTGTTGGAGCAACACTCATCCAGGCAAATGGAGAGTAATAATAATAATAATTTTTATTAGTGTCACAAGTAGGCTTACATTAACACTGCAATGAAGTTACTGTGAAAATCCCCTAGTCGCCACACACTCCGATGTCTGTTCGGGTACACTGAGAGAGAATTCAAAATGTCCAATTCACCTAACAAGCACGTCTTTCGGGAGTTGTGGGAGGAAACCGGGAATCGAACCTGGGTCCCTGGTGCTGTGAAGCAACAGAACTAACCACTGTGCTATCATTCCTGGGTTTGATTCCCGGCTTGGATCACTGTCTGTGTGGAGTCTGCACATTCTCCCCATGCTTGCGTGGGTTTCCTCCAGGTGCTCTGACGCGCAGTCAAAAGATGGTGCAGGTTAGGTGGATTGGTTAAATTGCCCTTCGTGTCCAAAAAGGTTAGGTGGAGTTGCTCGGTTACGGGGATAGGGTGGAGGTGTGGGTTTAAGTCGGGTGTTCTTTCCAAGAGCCATGCAGACTCAATGGGCCGAATGGCCTCCTTCTGTGCTGTAAATTCTATGACTCTATGATCCATCAAACTCCTGACTTATGTCTTGTAGATGGTGGACATGCTTTGAGGAGTCAGGGGGAGTGAGTTGCTCCTCACAGAACTCCGAGCTCCTGACCTGCTCTTGTAGCCACAGTATTTATATGGCTAGTCCAGTTCATTTTCTCATTGAAGCTCACCCTCAGGAATATTTGATAGTGGGGGAATTCGAGATAGATAGATAGAGAAATACAGCACAGAACAGGCCCTTCGGCCCACGATGTTGTGCCGAACGTTTGTCCGAGGTTAATCATAGAATTTTGGACAATTTTTACATGGCCAATCCACCCAACCTGCACATCTTTGGACTGTGGGAGGATACCGGAGTACCCGGAGGAAACCAACGCAGTCACGGGGAGGATGTGCGGACTCCGCACAGACAGCGACCCAAGTCGAAATCGAACTTGGGACCCTGGAGCTGTGAAGCAATTGTGCTATCCACAATGCTACCGTGCTGCCCTGAAGAAGTTAACCTACACTCCATTATTCTACCCTAATGTACCTATCCAATAGCCGCTTGAAGGTCCCGAACTTTTCCGACTCAACTACTTCCACAGGCAGTGCATTCCATGCCCCCACCACTCTCTGGGTAAAGAATCTACCTCTGACATCCCCTCTATATCTTCCACCATTTATCTTAAATTTATGTCCCCTTGTAATGGTGTGTTCCACCCGGGGAAAAAGTCTCTGACTGTCTACTCTATATATTCCCCTAATCATCTTATAAACCTCAATCAAGTCGCCCCTCATCCTTCTCCGTTCTAATGAGAAAAGGCCTAGCACCCTCAACCTTTCCTCGTATGACCTACTCTCCATTCCAGGCAACATCCTGGTAAATCTCCTTTGCACCTTTTCCAAAGCTTCCACATCCTTCCTAAAATGAGGTGACCAGAACTGCACACAGTACTCCAAATGTGGCCTGACCAAGGTTTTGTACAGCTGCATCATCACCTCACGGCTCTTAAATTCAATCCCTCTGCTAATGAACGCTAGAACACCATAGGCCTTCTTCAAAGCTCTATCCACTTGAGTGGCAACTTTCAAAGATCTATGAACATAGACCCCAAGATCTCTCTGCTCCTCCACATTGCCAAGAACCCTACCATTAACCCTGTATTCCGCATTCATATTTGTCCTTCCAAAATGGACAACCTCACACTTGTCAGGGTTAAACTCCATCTGCCACTTCTCAGCCCAGCTCTGCATTCTATCTATGTCTCTTTGAAGCCGACAACAGCCCTCCTCACTAGCCACAACTCCACCAATCTTCGTATCATCTGCAAATTTACTGACCCACCCTTCAACTCCCTCATCCAAGTCGTTAATGAAAATCACAAACAGCAGAGGACCCAGAACTGATCCCTGCGGTACGCCACTGATAACTGGGCTCCAGGCTGAATATTTGCCATCCACCACCACTCTCTGTCTTCTATCGGTTAGCCAGTTTGTTATCCAACTGGCCAAATTTCCCACTATCCCATGCCTCCTTACTTTCTGCATAAGCCTACCATGGGGAACCTTATCAAATGCCTTACTAAAATCCATGTACACTACATCCACTGCTTTACCTTCATCCACATGCTTGGTCACCTCCTCAAAGAAGTCAATAAGACTTGTAAGGCAAGACCTACCCCTCACAAATCCGTGCTGACCATCCCTAATCAAGCAATGCCTTTCCAGATGCTCAGAAATCCTATCCCTCAGTACCCTTTCCATTACTTTGCCTACCACCGAAGTAAGACTAACTGGCCTGTAATTCCCAGGGTTATCCCTATTCCCTTTTTTGAACAGGGGCACGACATTCACCACTCTCCAATCCTCTGGTACCACCCTTGTTGACAGCGAGGACGAAAAGATCATTGCCAACGGCTCTGCAATTTCATTTCTTGCTTCCCATAGAATCCTTGGATATATCCCGTCAGGCCCGGGGGGCTTGTCTATCCTCAAGTTTTTCAAAACGCGCAACACATCTTCCTTCCTGACAAGTATCACCTCAAGCTTATCAGTCTGCTTCACGCTGTCCTCTCCAACAATATGGCCCCTCTCGTTTGTAAATACTGAAGAAAAATACTTGTTCAAGACCTCTCCTATCTCTTCAGACTCAATACACAATCTCCCGCTACTGTCCTTAATCGGACCTACCCTCGCTCTAGTCATTCTCATATTTCTCACATATGTGTAAAAGGCCTTGGGGTTTTCCTTGATCCTACCCGCCAAAGATTTTTCATGCACTCTCTTTGCTCTCCTAATCCCTTTCTTCAGTTCCTTCCTGGCTATCTTGTATCCCTCCAGCGCCCTGTCTGAACCTTGTTTCTTCAGCCTTACATAAGTCTCCTTCTTCCTCTTAACAAGACATTCAACCTCTCTTGTCAACCATGGTTCCCTCACTCGACCATCTCTTCCCTGCCTGACAGGGACATACATATCAAAGACACGCAGTACCTGTTCCTTGAACAAGTTCCACATTTCACTTGTGTCCTTCCCTGACAGCCTATGTTCCCAACTTCTGCACTTCAATTCTTGTCTGACAGCATTGTATTTACCCTTCCCCCAATTATAAACCTTGCCCTGTTGCACACACCTATCCCTCTCCATAACTAAAGTGAAAGTCACAGAATTGTGGTCACTACCTCCAAAATGCTCCCCCACTAACAAATCTATCACCTGCCCTGGTTCATTACCAAGTACTAAATCCAATATGGCCTCCCCTCTGGTCGGACAATCTACATACTGTGTTAGAAAAGCTTCCTGGACACACTGCACAAACACTACCCCATCCAAACTATTTGATCTAAAGAGTTTCCACTCAATGTTTGGGAAGTTGAAGTCACCCATGACTACTACCCTGTGACTTCTGCACCTTTCCAAAATCTGTTTTCCAATCTGTTCCTCCACATCTCTGCTGCTATTGGGGGGCCTATAGAAAACTCCCAACAAGGTGACTGCTCCTTTCCTGTTTCTAACTTCAACCCATATTACCTCAGTAGGCAGATCCCCCTCGAACTGCCTTTCTGCAGCTGTTATACTATCTCTAATTAACAATGCCACCCCCCCCCCCACCCCTTTTACCATCCTCCCTAATCTTGTTGAAACATCTATAACCAGGGACCTCCAACAACCATTTCTGCCCCTCTTCTATCCAAGTTTCCGTGATGGCCACCACATCGTAGTCCCAAGTACCGATCCATGCCTTAAGTTCACCCACCTTATTCCTAATGCTTCTTGCATTAAAGTATACACACTTCAACCCATCTCCTTGCCTGCAAGTACTCTCCTTTGTCATTGTTACCTTCCCCACTGCATCACTACGTGCTTTGGCGTCCTGACTATCGTCTACCTTAGTTGCTGGACTACAGATCCGGTTCCCATTCCCCTGCCAAATTAGTTTAAACCCTCCCGAAGAGTACTAGAAAACCTCTCCCCCAGGATATTGGTGCCCCTCTGGTTCAGATGCAACCCGTCCTGCTTGTACAGGTCCCACCTTCCCCAGAATGCGCTCCAATTATCCAAATACCTGAAGCCCTCCCTCCTACACCATTCCTGCAGCCACATGTTCAACTGCACTCTCTCCCTATTCCTGGTGGGCTTGATCTAATGGAAAAGGTTCAAAGTGAGGTAACGAGGGAGAATTGCCGGGTGCTTCCCGAAAGCCGACAAGGCAACACCGCTACCGGTATCCAACACCAATTAGGGCTGATAATGATGCTCACGGGCTTCAAGTCAAAAATGGCTGTCCCCCCCATCCCCCCGCCAGCTGATTTTCCTAGATTACTCCAGGGATCTCCCAGCAGGGATCAGCACTTAAACCGCTGCTACAGAGCAGCCATGCCACCGCACAGACGCGCTCCACGATTCGGAGATGCCGACCTGGCCAGACTGTTGGATGCGGTGAAGTCCACACAGTATGCTCTATTCCCCCCAGGGGGTCGGATGGCCAGCCACAGGTCAGCCAATGACGCCTGGGAGGCAGTGGCAGCAGCCGTCAGTGCAGGGTGTGTCACCAGGAGGTCCAGCACCCAGTGCCGCAAGAAGCTAAATGACCTCCGCCAGCCCAGATGGGTGAGTTGGCATCGGCCCCCTGGCACCCGTCCTGCCTGCCACTACCAGCCACTGCCCCCCCGATGACCCTGTGGTTGGCACTACACCCCCCCCCCCCCCCCCCCCCCCAGCAGAACACCGCACCTGTGCCGCAGCATAATCTGGCAATCACAAGCACACGCCACCCATTACGAGCAGCGGTGCCCACATCTGCCCCGCCATGCACCCTTTCCCCGCCCTACGATGCACAAAGCATTCGATTCATAATGCCCTCTCCCTATCCCTGAAGAAGTAGTTGGCCCAGAACAGATGGTAAAGGGCCCAGATGGGGGACGGGGTGCCAGACATCAGAGTCCTCGCCCCCTAGAGGGGCGTGTCCTGGAGTCGCGGGGGTGAGCAAGGACAGAGTAGTCACCGATGTTGATATTGGCCTGTGTGGCAGAGCCGAGTGTCCTCTGACCCCATCCCAGATGACTTGTCACTTGCGTTTTGTTCATGCTGGAATAATGATTCTTCCTTCCCACTGACCACATATCCATTCTCCCATAGCATCTCCATTCGATGGAGCCGGCCCATCCGGGGTGGCCCATCACCCCCTGCCATCGAAGAGAACTCCTGAGAGGAGAACTCCGAGGATGTCATCGTTGAGGTGTCACAGCTGTCATCCCAACCCTCCACTGGAGACACACAGAGCCACACACTCAGTGGGTGAAAGAAGTACACAGGGAGCCAAGCCGCAAAAACAACTTTATGTTTTCAATTAGAATGTGACTGAGATCTATGCTTCGGATGATGTTACAACAAATCAAAATGAGTATATTTGCATCAGACTGCCTTGACGTTGACGTTGACCATCTCTCCACTCCCTTTGTCTTGCCCTTGTCCACCTTTCCATCCAGTCACAGCCAGTGAGGCTCCCGATGAAGGCAGTTTGACTGAATTTAAAAGTAAAAATCGACATCCAGTGAATGACTTGATTAGCACTCTTGTCGTTCTTTAGCTTTACCATCCGGGCAGCTTGCCTGGAACCGACTTCGACACAGCTGAACCATGGCAGTGAAGCATGGTCAGAAATGGGTGAGGTTTTTTAAAAATTACATTATGTGGAATTGCTGTGAGGCAAGAGGGGCAGATGAACCCCTGGGCATTATCAAACATGATCTACATTGCCGTACCTCACCTCTTGTCTGACATCAGCTCAACAACAGATCTAAAAGTGTTTACGAGGCTGGGTGGGCCTTCAGCCCTTCATGACAAACCAACGCACCCTATACTTCAGGTCCTCAGGCACTGACCCCCTCCCAAGTTAAAACCCTAATAATATCTACATGGTAGAAATTCTGTTATTGATCGATTTCCTTCTCTATCCATTCATTCTGACCTTGTTTTAAATTTTCTCTCCTTCCTTTGTTAGGCCCCTTGCGATAATGTAGGTCCCTGGGTGGTCACTCAGACATTGCCTGAGTGGCCATTATTTATGTGTGAGTCAAGACAATGTGTGTTGTGGCAGGTCCTTGGGGGGAGGTGCAATAAAGCTGATCCCAGTGGTGTTCTCACTGAACAACCATGCAGGCTCACTACCAGCTGGGGTCAGTAGTTGGCAATCCAGAGTGGAAGTGTTGACATTTCTTGTCCCTTGAGCTGAGATCAAGTAGCTCAACATGGATCAAGGATTGAACTTACAAACCTTACTGGCCCGTGGAGCTCAGCTACTCGCGGTCTTAATCAGCTTTAGGGAAGCTCTGTGCTCATATTATTTTCATGAGATTGAAAATACTGCCCGGGTCAACCAGGCAAAAACTGAAACGGCCCCTTGTATTCAACTAATCCAGGATCAGATGATTGACTTTAGTCAATACTTCAATTCATTTCTATAGCTTTTTGCTGTATTGATGTGGTTGAGAGCTTGGAGAGTTAATGCACTTTTATTCATCGCAATTACGCAGACTTGGACCTCCACCAAATAGAAGATGAGAGTTAATACAACACATCATTCTGTCCCTGGCATTGCTGAAAGCAGAAAGACTGAAACATTTGAAAATGGTTTATTGAAGGAATTCAGTCCAAAATGTTATCATGATGGATGATCGGCAGAAAACCTGAGGCATAAATTGTAAAATAACTAAATTCCTTCGTCCAGTGTCTATGTAAGCTCCATCCAGAATCTATGACAACAGTAATTCACGACTCTCTCACCCTCATTCGCTGCACAAAATCTACAGAAAGAAATATTACACTTTTCAAATAAGGAGAAAAACATTTTCAGGCTCTCTAATCCTCTTATATTCAACCATAGAAGACAAATCTTCATCCTAGCGTTCTACATGACCAGAGGAAGATTACTGGTCAATTTATAATTGAGAGATCAGTTCAGTCATAAGCGAAACAAATGGTGCCAAGTTAATGATCGAACCTCATGCCTCTCGGTGGCTGATTTCTTGACCTGCTGTCACTGCCAAGTCCCATTTACATCAAGAACAGTGTGCTCGCATGAAATGACTATTAATTCCATGTTGCTCTTCTTTTAAGGACAACTTTAATTGAGTACTTGATGATAAAGAATCTTACCCACTGAATGAAACACATGTAAAGTCCATCCTTTGGAGCAATTGAAGTACTCTGACTAGCAACAGCTGTTGGCATACCTGAGTTTGAATATTGTGGAACTGCTAAGGATCCCCAGAAACTGCATTGAATCGGCTTTTCACCTACATTAGACTGGTGACAATGAGATTGGGTAAACAGCTCCCCACTCATTTTGTGATTACGTCTTCAGAATATTTTGCCTTCCAAAAAATACATACCATGGAGCCTCACATGCCATGTATAAAGTATAAGGCCACCAAGAGCAGTTAATGTGATGGCAGATCCACTAAGTGCCCAATCTCTAGAAAATTTGATGTGGATGCCCGGGTTGTACAATGTGCCGAAGGAAATCAGCATGGGCATTGAGAATTAAGGGGACCAAGACATTAGAAAAGGTGAATCTTGAGGTGATGAAGGCATGGATTCTGGTTTTAGTGAGGAGGCTGGATGAGATGGTGGGCTGGATTCTCAGGTTACTGATGTTGAAATCATGGCCAGGATTCTCCCCTACCCGGCGGGGCAGGGGTCCCGACGTACCAGAGTGGCGAGAACCACTCCGGCATCAGGCCACCCCAAAGGTGCGGAATTCTCCGTACCTTTAGGGGCTAGGCCCACGCTGGAGTGGCTCCTGCTCAGCCGACCGACGCGGACGGCCTTTGGTGCCCCGCTGACCGGCGCCACGGCTGGCCGAAAGGCCTTCGCCAGCCGGCGTGTGTCCGCGCATGCGCCGGAGCATCAGCGGGCCGGAGAATTGCCGCAGGGGGTCGGAGAATACCGCCCCATGTTCGGCGATCGGCCGGAGAATCAATATTCCTGGCCAAATCGGGGCGGCACTGCTTTCGCGATGCTCCACCCCCTCCAGAACGGCGTACTCTCCGAGTACGGCAAGTACGCCGCTCCACGTAATCGATGGCCTCAGGACATTGCCCGAGGCCCGCCCCCACAATGCTCCGCCCCTGACTGGCCAAGTTCCCGATGACGTCCATCGCGTATGGTCTCATCCTTTGGGAACTTGGCGTGGCGGCTGCGGACTCAGTCCAGTGCTGCTACAGTCAGAGGAGAGCCAATCTGCGGGCAGGATGGGAACTTTAATAGGGTTTGGGGGCACTGTGGGAGGGGTGGTCCTTGGTGTGCGGGCCAGCCAAAGGGAGGGCACTATTTCTCAGCCGGGTCCGTGAGCGACCTCTGCCAGACCAAATCGGCAGCTAGAGGTGCGTGCTCTATGCTGCCGGCATGCCAGCCCTCATGATGTCGCCAAACTCTTTCATCATCCATTTGTATGGTGTGTGATATTGGACCCGCCTTTGCTCGAATCAAGGCAGGTGCCCATTTCTCGTTGATAGTACAGCTCCTAGCTAACACTCTCTCTCCCTAATTGAATACACACTTTTTAGAGTTTTACTCCCTCCTGGCAATTTGTGCTTGTTATTGTCATTTGACAATCTCTGAAACATAAGATGGAATTAACAAATCAAACTGTTCGTAGTTTCCTCTTGCATAACAACATTGCTGGTGAACTCTGTGTTATAGCATGTATAGTATTCCTGTAAGATATTAGGAATATGTTTACTCTTCTTGCCAATGTCACTTGGTCCTTCAACGCTTTGATAGATTGGGTTAATGATTGCACAAAATGTTTCATCAATCCATTAGTTGCAGGATGATAAGAAGATAACTTGATATTGTGTATACCATTTTCTTCAAATAGTCCTCAACCTCCATTGAAATAAACTGAGTACTGTTGTCACTTGCAATCTGTGAATATCTTACGAAGATTTTGTTTAGTTTCTCAATGATCTGTTCAGTTGTCGTTGACTTCATTATCGTGACTCCTGCCATTTAGAGTGTGCATCCCGAATTATTAAGAACATGCAACCCTTGTGGACACCACAATCGATGAGCATTCTCTGCCATGGTTGTGTCGGCCATTCCCATGGAGATAATGTTTGTACTGGTGGAGTGATCCTTAGTTTTTCACAAGATTGACATTGCTCCACTTTCTCTTCAATTTGAGCATCTAAGCCTGGCCACCAAAAATAACTGTACCAGTTCCTTCAACCTCACCACACCAAGATGTCCCTTAAGCAGTCGGTAAAGGACTCTGCTACATAAGGACAAAGGAACAATCATGTGGAATCCCCTTAATAGAACTCCATTCTCCACTGTCAACTCAAATCTTCGTGTGATGTAAGGAGGTACATTTTTCTTACGAACATTTAATGGCATTCCTTTTTGGACAAAATCCATCACCTTACTCATTACTGGATTAGTTCTTGTGTAGCTTTGAACTTACAAAGAAGTCACAGGTACATTATCCACGAGTGTGAAATACAGGATATTAACAAAATGTTTGACTTGTAACGGCAATCCTAACAAACCATCAGCATTTGCATGCTGCTCTGACTTGCGATATTGGATATCGTAAGTGTGTGCTAACAATACCAATGACCATCTTTGTAATTTGATGCTAAAGAATGTATACCTTTTTACACACCAAATATTGTCATCATGGGTCGATGATCTGTCAAAAGGCATGGATTCTGGTTTTAGTGAGGAGGCTGGATGAGATGGTGGGCTGGATTCTCAGGTTACTGATGTTGAAATCATGGCCAGGATTCTCCCCTACCCGGCGGGGCAGGGGTCCCGACGTACCAGAGTGGCGAGAACCACTCCGGCATCAGGCCACCCCAAAGGTGCGGAATTCTCCGTACCTTTAGGGGCTAGGCCCACGCTGGAGTGGCTCCTGCTCAGCCGACCGACGCGGACGGCCTTTGGTGCCCCGCTGACCGGCGCCACGGCTGGCCGAAAGGCCTTCGCCAGCCGGCGTGTGTCCGCGCATGCGCCGGAGCATCAGCGGGCCGGAGAATTGCCGCAGGGGGTCGGAGAATACCGCCCCATGTTCGGCGATCGGCCGGAGAATCAATATTCCTGGCCAAATCGGGGCGGCACTGCTTTCGCGATGCTCCACCCCCTCCAGAACGGCGTACTCTCCGAGTGGCTCTGTAAATGCTTCAGTGCAGTTTCCAAATTCTCCAAGTGTTCCTGTTCACTCAAACCGGTGATGAGTATGTCATCAAAATAACGCTGCACTCCATTCAACCCACTTAGAATTTGGCCCATAGTTCTTTGAAAAAGAGCAGGTGCAAATGCTATTCCAAAATAAAGTTTTCTGGAACGAAACAGACATTTGTGCGTCACAATGGTGAGTTATGGCTGTGATTCAGCCATCACATTCTCTGCAGATATTCCTGTGAAAGATCAATTTTACTGAATTTCTGCCCTCCAGAATTTCCAGCAAACAAGTCTTCACCAGTGGCAGTGGATAATGATCTATGCACAATACTGTGTTAATAGTTGTCTTAAAATCTCCACCAATTCACATGAGCCATCACCTTTCAATACAGGAACAACTGGTGTTACCCAATCACTTGTGGCAACAGGTTCAATGACTATTGTTCGTACTAGTCTTTCTAGTTCTTCTTCAACTTTTTGCCTGATGGTATATGGAACGGTTCTAGCTTTGAGACTGTGCTATCTGCCTTTATTTTTAGGTATATCTCAACTCCAGCCATAGAACCGAATGAATCTTCGAACACCTTCTTGTACTTCATAAGATGTTGTTGCAAGATACTCTTTGAATCCACTAATTGATTGACTGTTTCCTGATTAAGCCTATCTTTGCCAACCATACTCCGCCAAACAGAGCTGGAAAATTTCCCCGGACACTGTGAAAAGACAACTTCGCCATCTGCCCATTTTCTCCTACTTTCACCATAATGCATCGTTTTACTGGTACAACCTCTTCAGTGTAGGTCCTTAGGGTCACATTTGATGATTATAAAGGCAGATGCTTCAACTTTTGTTGATGAATTGCCTCAGGTTTTAATGAAGCTGCTGCACCCATTTCCACTTCCATTTTAATTTCATGACCTTCCAGTTTTGGCTATGCCTGAAAACATTGTTGATCTCCCCACATTGACAAGACGTCTAGCTTCAGTTCCTGAAGTAGCTCCATTAAGTTGTCTTTTGAGTGATCCGAGCTTCATCTCCTAGTTTATAGACACGACTAGTCTGTTTAGATATGGGTTCTTTTCTTGCACATTCTTAGTGTAGGAAACGTTTCCTGAGTCCAACATGCCTTCATGATATGGTCCTTATTGCCACAGTCCCAGCATGTATTCATTTTACTCCAACATTCACGCCCCTCTCCCTGCTGAGAGTCCTTTGCATATCAATGATTTGGTTGCAGCCTTTCTCCTTGTGGTGTCCATTTCATGGATCTTCGCTCCAGCCCTTCTCGGTGAATTTCTTTTGTTGCTAGCTCCATAGATGTGGCAACTTCCACAGCAGCTTTTAACGTTAAATCACTTACAGTAAGCAGCTTCTTCTGAATAGCAGCACTATGAAGTCCACAAACGAGCCTCTGATGAAGAGTATCATCGAGTGTTGCACCAAATTTTCAATATTTTATTAATAATAATAATTGCTTATTATCACAAGTAGGTTTCAAAGAAGTTACTGTGAAAAGCCCCAGGCGCCACATTCCAGCGCGTGTTGGGGAGGCCGTTACAGGAATTGAACCCGCGCTGCTGGCCTTGTTCTGCATTACAAACCAGCGGTCTAGCCCACTGTGCTAAACCAGCCCTCAACCTTTGCTAACCTTCTTAAAGTCACTATGAATTGAAAAATGCTTCACTTTCATCCTGACTATGACAGTGGAAACAAAACCATCCTGCAATCAATAACAGTCCAGGAGAGTTTCCATGAATTCAATGTACAACTTTTCTCCTGGTTTTGCTGGGTGAACTAGATTTGATAGCAGCACTACTGAACTGAGAAATGTTATGATCTTTAGGTACTCTGGTATCGTATTTGCCATGAGATATAATTGAAATCTTTCCTCTTCTGAGTTCCAAGTCTCTCCATCAAATGCATCCATAGCGCATGGTTTTCCTGCCAATTTGAATCCCGGCTCCTAGGGTCTATCTTCAACCAACTTCCTCCCTTCTGATTTTGTATGGGAAGTATGGCACAAACGACCCCCTTTATTACAAGCAATTAGGAAATGTTTCTGTTTTGCCTGACTGTAGTTCGACTTTCCCCTCGCATATTGGTCCGCAAAATCAGCAGACTTTGAAACCCCTGTTCCCTGCAGCCTGCTCAGCTTCGCCAAGTGCGCGGTCCCTGCCGCCCAGACCATTCGCACTTTAACGGCAAGAAAGTATCCCCTGGCTGTCGTTTTTTTCACTCCCCGTTGCAGTCGAATCGATGGGAGTGCTTCGCCTGTTGAGTGTGTGTGTGAGCCTGGCCCGAGAATCTTCCTTCGCTCCCGATGCCGTCTCCGCTGTTTCGTCAACGAATTCCTTCTTCCAGCGATTCTTCCTGTGTCAATCCTCGTCGCCAGTTTTCTCTTCTATTCTACTTCTTTGTTGCAGCAAAGAGAAAAGGTATGGAAGTGTCCACACTCTGGATTCTTTCAAAACATAGTGAGAGGTTTATTGAGAGGTGTTGCCCATGCAATCTAAGATGGGGAACTCAAAGCCTGCCCAAACATCCTGTTGATGTCACTACACATCACGTGCTGCTTAACCAGCAGAGATGAATTCTCTGGTACATAACAGATAGGGACAGAGGGAGAAAATGTTGCGGAGGTATGTGTGTACCTACACCACATGATATGCAGCAGTTCAAGAAGGCAGCACACTACCAACTTCTCAAAGGCAACGAGGGATGGACAATGAATGCTGGTCTCGCCAGCGAGGCACACACCCAAAGAGATCATTTTTAAAATGTGGTACAAAGCAGCCTTGGCAATAGAATAAATCTGAGAGAGAAATTTAGAATTTTTTTGGAACCAAGCAACATTCCAGAACATACTCCCCCGGAGATAGCAGCAGGGAGAGTCATGGCCAGTGAGATTCGAGAATCCATTTTTCCTGCAATAGCTGAGGACATGGAATTAATACAAACCACAGCGGATGCTGAAAATCTGAAAAAAAAACAGAAGATGCTGGGAAAAGCTCAGCTGGTCTGGCAGTATCTGTGGAGAGAGAAACAGAGTTAATGTTTTGGGTCTAAATGATCTTTCCACAGAAGGATCTGAAATGTTGGGTGCGATCTATGGGATTCCCCCATTATTTGGCAAATTTGCACATTAACCTGAGCAGCTAACCTCATTTAAATACACACTTGCTGGACTTACACCATGACATTGAGATCTAGGGCAGCGCAGTGGCGCAGTGGGTTAAGTCCTGCTGCCTCACGGCGCCAAGGTCCCAGGTTCGATCCTGGCTCTGGGTTACTGTCTGTGTGGAGTTTGCCCATTCTCCCCCTGTTTGCGTGGGTTTCGCCCCCACAACCCAAAGATGTGCAAGGTAGGTGGATTGAACACGCTAAACTGCCCTTAATTGGAAAATAATTAATTGGGTACACTAAATTTATAAAAAAAAGATATTGAGATCTAATCCCTATGCCTTCGAGACCCCAGACGAGCGTAATTTAGCACGGGGAGCAGGTGAAACGGCATTTGTGGGGGTTCTCCCAGGGGATTGGGGCCACCTGGATGGCTGGGCTTTGGGTCGGGTGGGGCCCTGGCACCCCCAATGTCATCTAGTCACCCTGGCACTGCCATCCAGGCAGCCTGGCAGAGCAACCTTTGGAAATCACACTGGTACTGCCAGGGTGCCCAGATCGCACTACCAGGCTGGGAGTGCCAGGCTGGCTGTGCCAAGGTGTCTGGGTGACTTTCTGGCAGGGATCTGGCCCGGGTTTGCCCTGCCCTTATTAGGTGGGGTGTGGAAGGTTGATAACTCCCTTCCAGGTGAGTTGGAGCATTTGGGGTTCTCAGATCGGGGCGCCATTTGATCTTTTCCAGCATTGGCGAGCGGAGCTCCACAGTGGAGGAAATTAGACTAAGTGCGGCCTTGGTGAGGGCCCCAAAATCAAACAGAGTCCCGTTAGATAACGGGTCTTTTTCAGTGCTGCAAGCGCTGGGAAATGCCTGGCTAAATGCGCTCGACACAGGACTTTCTTTCATTTCCATCAGATTGCACCCGTTAACTCTGTTTCTCTCCACAGATATTGCCAGAGTTTAAACTCTGAGTTTATCCAGCATTTTCTGTTAGAATATGGAATGCCGTAGTTCGAGTTTCAATTTGGTGAGTAAAAGGATTTGACTGTTTGTGTGCACAGGTACACAAACTAATCACAAAGGTTAATGGAATGTTGAGCTTTATCTCCCTGGGGGTAGGAATACAAAAGTGACAAAATTATGGTTTGGTTACCCAAAAACTTGGTCACATCCCATGTGGGATGTTGTTCTCAGTTCTGGGCACTGCACCTCAGAGTGAATATCTTCTTCCCTGCTGCATTTTATCAGCTAGTTTTTTTTTATATTAAGCTTGATAGTTCTAAAAAAAAACCTAACAATCCATGTAATGTAGGCCTTAAGACAAAAATGATTTAATAAAAATTATAATTAAACTTTCCATTTTGTTGCTTTCCTCCATCAGATATGTTGCACTCAGTGCTAATGATAGGCTCCCTGGCAATGTCAAGATATGTTGCATTAATGGATCGCTTCAAACAAAAGCATTCCAGTGTCAACAAATGACAGGATTTATATAGTGTATAATCCATCAAATGCGAATTTAATATAGATATTGGTAGTAACAGATGAAAAGGCTTTTTGCAAGGGGGCTTATCTTAGCAGAACAATTGCGCATTGCAATCTAATGAACATAAAATTATTATCGAGGACATTCATTGTGGCCCTCTCCCACCACTGTCACTATTCCCATTTGTAAACTGTGTAGGATTGCTCTGCTATGCTGCCAATGTGAAAAGCAATTAGAAAATTCCATTGTAGCTGGTTCCTTCTTTGTTATGAGTTTAAATCTAATCATCACTCAGCTGCTTTAAGTAGAAAATGAATGAGATACATCAGTTACTTTTGGAAATTAATGAGATTGGCTGACCTAAATGATGACTCTGATCAGAACTGAAACTCTGCCCATGTTGAGCAGTTGTTCTCTTTCGCAGCAACCTAACTTGTTTCTTTGCCATTGAAAGATTTATATCTCACTCATACCTACATTTGAGAGCCGAGATCATTTGCACTGCAAATGGCTGTGTGTCATAGCATGTGACAAAAATAATTCCCCAGTCTCAATTTTATCATTTGGCAAGATGAATGACTACCCTGTAGGTACAGGCCAGGATTTGTCTCAATGGCACAATTATGGCTAAAAGGGTGTAATGATCTGAGTATCATCCACCCGACCATGATAGTGATAATCCCATCATAGTTTCCAGGTTAGAGATAGAGATAGAGAAATACAGCACAAAACAGGCCCTTCGGCCCACGATGTTGCGCCGAACTTTTGTCCTAGGTTAATCATAGAATTTTGGACAATTTTTCATGGCCAATCCACCTAACCTGCACATCTTTGGACTGTGGGAGGTAACCGGAGTACCCGGAGGAAACCCACGCAGTCACGGGGAGGATGTGCAGACTCCACACAGACAGTGACCCAAGTCGAAATCGAACTTGGGACCCTGGAGCTGTGAAGCAATTGTGCTATCCGCAATGCTACCGTGCTGCCCTTAAGAAGTTAACCTACACTCCATTATTCTACCCTAATCCAAGTACCTATCCAATAGCCGCTTGAAGGTCCCTAACTTTTCCGACTCAACTACTACCACAGGCAGTGCATTCCATGTCCCCACTACTCTCTGGGTAAAGAACCTACCTCTGACATCCCCTCTATATCTTCCACCATTTATCTTAAATTTATGTCCCCTTGTAATGGTGTGTTCCACCCGGGGAAAAAGTCTCTGACTGTCTACTCTATCTATTCCCCTGATCATCTTATAAACCTCTATCAAGTCGCCCCTCATCCTTCTCCGTTCTAATGAGAAAAGGCCTAGCACCCTCAACCTTTCCTCGTATGACCTACTCTCAATTCCAGGCAACATCCTGGTAAATCTCCTTTGCACCTTTTCCAAAGCTTCCACATCCTTCCTAAAATGAGGTGACCAGAACTGCACACAGTACTCCAAGGTTGAATGAACTTGCATCAATTGGAGGTGCATGTACCCAGTGGTTAGACAATGGTTGGGATTTTGTAGTCAAAGCGAAGAGAGGGTATTCATCAATGGTCTTGAGGAAGACTGTCCAGAAAGATATAATGAGTACTCTGGCATGGATTTCACCTTTCCCAATGTTAATTATTTTATTTTGGCCTGAACTGGAGGGGCTCTCCGGCATCCAGCAACAGTGTAGCCATCAAGCAGGCTAAGCAGCCAATCACTTTGATGAATTTTCACAAACAGCAAGCCAGGAAGTACTAGGCCAGTTTAATCATTCACTTTTTTAAACAAAATTCTACAAGAAACAAAATAACGATTCAAATATACACACAGGATTAAGGTAGAAGTTGAAATATCATAAAAATATTTAAAACAAAATAACCTTAGTTGTTTGCAAATTTTTATCATGCAAGAGAGAAATTTGGTATTCCACAGAAACAAAATATATTTTTTCGAGGCCAGAAGGTTTGGTCTTCAATAATTATTAGCTGGTGCACTGTTAAAAATACTGTTTCGCCTCACTTAGCAAGGCAGAACTTGTTCAAAGGTTTCTATAGGAGGTGCAATAGGATAAAAGTGGAAGTTCACCTCAATTCAGTGATTTCTAGATGGTTTCCATCTGCAAGTCATTCTATAGGCTGCCCTGTGGCAGAGGACGGGAATCACTGACAGCAACCTCTCGATTTCCGCATTTAAGTGCAAATGTAAAGACAGCAATTGCTGTCCTTTTCACAGTGTTATAATGTCAAATGTTGACAGCCTCACTGTTAATATAACTGCAAACTCCAGGTTTCTTACTGCTGAAGTGTCGAAACAGCTTAACGGATTGACATAATCGAAAAATATTTGGCTGCTGTTTGCAAAAATGTCCGACACAGCAGTGGGAGCATGTGAGATGGCGAGCTGTTGTATTTGAATAGGAGCTGTTTAAGATTGAGATGGTTTCCTTCTCATAGTTACTAAGTCCTCAGGTAGATCTGATGCTGGTGTACTAAGGTTCATTGAATTAGGGTTAATGTTTCACATTTCGCACACTGCCACTAAGGTGAAGCACCGTATTTGGAAATACAAAGCACAACCAAACACTGTAGATTTTTATTTAAGTTTCTCTGGTTCCTATTTGTTTCTGGATCTTTACACCTTGTTTACCCACAGTTATTTTAGTTTTTATATCATGGCTAACACTTCTGGGTACGTCCCAACCCTGTTGACCATCAGAGTGCTATACTAAGGGCAATGACCATTATAACCTTCGACATTTATACTTTCCACCCATAATCTCCAAGTATTCTGTAAGTCTATGATGTGAACTAAGCCCTATTTTGAAAAGCTTTAGGCACATCTAGTCTTAGGGGGTATTGACTCTAATGGAAGGATCAAGAAGTGCATTGAACGGAACACCCTCAGATTTTCCCTCTGAGAAGGTGAGGGAAATATAGTGAGACACCCTATGGCAAAACAGTTGGGCCCTCCTTTGAAAGGGTTCAAGGGAAAATGGCAGTTACACAGTAAAAGCACAATGAATTAAGAGTGGAATTTAATACAGGCAACTGGCATCTCTTGCACTGGCTGAAGAGCCAGTGAGAGCTCCTCCTCACCTACTTTTGGGAAGACCCACCAAATGGATTGGCAATCGAGCACTTCACTGGACAGCTTCAAGCCTTTACTGGAGCCGAGGAACCTGGGGTTGGAAATCCAGCCCCTCAAGGGCCGTGGTCAATCAAAGGCCGGCAGCTCTGCGTTGCTTGGCAACGGCTCCAGAGAAGCAGTGGCTGCTGCCGGTAATGCACCCACCTGAGGCTTAGGTTCATTGAGGGCTGCAGGTGAGTGACAGCATTAGTGGGGAGGGGAGGGGAGAGGGGGGAGTTGTTAACAGGTTTGAGATCGTGAGGAGGTGAAGAGGAGTTCGCAGAAAGGGCAGACGGGTGGCACTAAGTGGGCCCTGCCCTACCCAGTGTTGGGTGCCTAAATCAGGCACTAAGTGCGTGACAACAAAGAATCCCCATAGGAGCTTGAAAGCAACCCCAAGAGAGTTTCATTTTTGGATTTCCCACATGATGATTCCTTCTTCCTGCCACTGGTTGAATGCCAGAAGCAGTGGGATATTGTCCTTAATAAATGGACATTAACTTCCAGCTTAAGGTCCTCAATCATTGGTGGGACAGGAAGGCCATTGATGAGCCTTTGTGACCCAGACTTAATCAGGGAAGAGGAGGGAAGGGGGCAGGGTCCTCACCCTGCATTCTCTTGCCTGATCAAACGTCAAAGTCTGCATTCTCAGCAGTGACACCAATTTTTACATTTCTGAGCTGCAAACCAGAAAGTGATCAAATAAAAATGGTAACCCAGAATTAAACTGCAGCCCACAACACCTTCTGACAGCAAATTTATTTGAGATATAAAGCAGACACTGAGATTATGGGCAAAAATGAAGCAAAACTTAACTCAACTAGCAGACAACTTAATACTGCTTGTTAGAGATTCTACACTAGCACTATTCTTAAATCTAAACCTGAGAGGATTACTTTTAATTAAGCCAATTTTCAATTCACTTGTGTTCCCAAATTATTTTCCTCCTTCCACTTCCATGTCAATTCAAAGTCAAACATCGAATTGGAATTTCCTACAAGCTGTGGAATTTTCTTTCATCCTGGTTTATTACAGTGCCCAAATTAATAATAAACTATAAGATGCTGCACCACCTTAAGTGGCCAACATGGCTCAGTTTAGTCCGGCGAAACAGCTTGCACATATTGAAACTTTAGTCAGGACTCTGCTGACCCACAAAACAACTGACTAACACATATATATAAACATACAAAATGCAAGGGTAGTGTGATGAATTTCCTTCATCACCTTCAGTGTCACCTGTCGTTTAGTTGGTAGCACTCGTCCTTCTATGCCTGAATGTTGTAGGTTTATGTCCCACTCCAGACACTTCAACATCATCCTAGGCTATCACTCCAGTCATGGTGTCATCTTTTATATAACACATTCAATCTCTGCTCTTGTCTGCTCCCTTAGGTGGATGCCAAAGATCCCGTGACCTTAGACGTAATTCCCCAGAACCGCGACTAAGTGCTCCTGCCAGCGGGAAAGCCAAAGTGATTCCTGCTGGCATTAGGAATGACTCCGATGTGCCATGCTATGGCTTTTCCGTGCCATTACATGGCACACCGGGGTCCGCACTGTAACTGAGAGGGGAGGGGCCTAATCACCCTGACAGATCTTGCACCGCTGAGATCGGACCGCCGCTTTTAAAGGGTGCTCTGATCACAAATAGATGCTGCAGCCCCCCCTGGTTCCCCTAATCGCTGTCACAGGCCCTCCCCTCAGTACTACCCACTGCAGCCCCCTTCCTCAGAACCCCCTTAGGCCACCCCAGGTCTGCCCTTCAGCCCAACTCCTTCAGTACTCCGCTTTAGTCCCCCCTCAGAACCCTTTCTAACCCTTCAGTTCCCCCCAACTCCACTCTTCAGTCCCCAGTACTCCCATTTAGGCCACTCTCCTTGGGAGTGCCAACCCAGCACCTTGCAGTCCGAGGTGTGGCAATGTGGTAATTACCTTCCCAATAGTTGCTGCCAGGGTTCCGATGAGGGTCCTTCATAGGAGGTGGGAGTCAGTGGAGCTTGTGCTGGGCGTGAGGGGCTTTGGTCAGGGATAAAGTAGAAAAATTTGTGTTTATGCCTAGAATTCTGAAAGCTTTGATCTGCATTGTTTACATTCAATTTCACATCCCATTGCCTGCTAAAAGCTTTCTGATTTACAGGTCGAGGCAATTTCAAAGGGGAGACTCAGATTGTTTATTTGTATAGCAGGGATCCATTAACTCAGGCTTGCAGGTGTTTTCTGAACCAATTTTTTTTTTTGAGCCTGCCTCTTAGATCTCAAGTGCTTCCTAGAAAGTGCAGGGGAAGCCCGTACCAGATCATGTGATATGGAAACAAAATGTTTTAATTTGGCACCACTTGCTCAACATGCTCAGCAAACTTTATCAACATGTGTCAATACACTGAAAATTAGCTGAAAAGCTTAAAGGCAGCCTATTTCCCTGATGGTTCAAGATAATAGGAGAGAAAACTTGAAGGATAAAAGGTACAATTAGAAAAATTGGGAATTTTCAGCAGTGTGCCAGGAGTGTGGGTGATGTGAGTGGGGGAGGGGTGGGGTATGGCGTCCAGGCTGTACGCCATAAAGGCTTCTCCTTTAACAGCGCTTGTGGTGATGCTGCTCCTCAGATGTAGCTGAGTGTCCCGTTCAAGCTGAAGGAGCAAACATGCATGTGGAACTCAGCATGGTACTTGACTTAGAAGGGATCATGGAGGGGATGGTTTTCAATAATTTTGCTGGTCTTATATTTCTTTGTGATAAGGTTCTCTGGGTTGCATGTTGCTATCAAAGTCAGCTCGGTGAGTTGCTGAAATACATCCTCTCCATAATAAATACTGCGACCACAGTACGTCGGTGGTGAAAGAGATGGATATTGAGTCCAGTTTCAATGACAAGGATCTTACAAACTGCTCTCTCCGAGAGTCAAGCTTCGTGAGTGTTCTTCCATCTGGATGCTCCAACACATTACTGATTCAGCTTTATAAATGGAGGTGAGGCTTTGAGGGTTTAAGAGATGAACTACTCAGGGCACACATACTGCTCTGATTTTCTTGGTGTGACTGGCTCCAAGTCCTAATGGCCAATATTGAACTCCAGGACATGGATGGTGGGGGCGGGGAGCTTGGGTGGAGGGGGGGGGGGGGGGGGGGGGGTGGAGGTCCCTAGGTAGGATTTCCATCTACGATGGCAAGGCTGTCTGTTTCATGCAGAGGCAGAATGCGATAGCCGCGCACTAGGGTTATCTGGTAGATGTGGTTCCACTGCCTACAGGGGAAAACATTCGGAAGCAACTGGGTGGGTGGTTGAACAAAGCTCCTACCTTGTCTTCTATCAGAAGAGATGAGCCAAAAGTTGAGCAGGAGCTTAAAAAAGTAACTCTGGAAAACAATGCGTTTCCGTCAAACTTCAATGTTATGGTGTTGGAGCCAAGGGGGAATTCACCTGCAACAACTTACTGGATTTTATTAACCAGATTCAATTTGATCAATTGAGCACTCCCAAAACTCTTGCCCAGTCTTACTGCACATTTGCCATTTTTCACCCCACAGAATGACAACGTACTTTGCTGCATTTTAAAACTTAACGCAAACTCTATCATCCTTCAGTTTTGCTTTTTTTTTTCCATTATAAATTGCACGGTTGAGGGATGATGAGGAGCATTCAGTGAACTTGGGGTGCACTTAGATGGAGTTGAATCTACCCTTGAACAACACTGATATGATCAGGTGACAGCGGCAAGGGCGACCTGCTCACATCAAGAATCAAAGGTGTATCTGCTACCATGTTGCTGGGTTCAGTATATCGCACAGAGAATTTTCCATGTACAGGTTTGAACATTGGATTGTGCTGCCACTTCACTAGCTTTGAGCTGCGGACGTTTTAACTGAGAACCCAAATGGTCTAATTAATAAAAAAAAAACATTCCTTTCTTTCCCTGGTGGCTTTTATTTGCAAAAAAAAGAAACCTCCCGATATGTAAAATTGTTACCAGTATTGATTAATTTTAAAAGGTTGTTTATGGCACTGACAGCACTTAACTGAATCCAGCATTTCCCAGCATCAAGAGGATTAATATAACAAATATTATAAATGCTTTGGACAAGACAGCTAACGTATCAATTTAGAAACTAAGGTTATAGGCAGCACTTTTTAATAAACTTAAATAGGCTTGTACTGCATTAGTATAATGCCCCAGGGAATTAGATGCCTGCATCTGAGAATGGATGGATCTCTTTTGTAATGCGTTTTTATGGAGGGGGCAGCATTGCCCTAACTCCAGTTTAATATCTTGTTGGTGGATGGTGGTAGTTTGTTCTTAGCACAATGCATAAATTAGCTATTTCCTGGCACAATTAGCAGTCACTCACTTCATTTTCATTCCACTGCAGTTTGAAGGACAAAAGCATTGACAGTGGAAACAGGCAGCCTGAACAGCCAAGTAAGGGTTTTTCTCTTCAAGCGATTTGTCAAATAAACGGTGTCAGCCTTGTCTTATGAAAATTTGAAAGCAGTTTTCTGCATGATTGAAGCTTTTGTCGGCCCAACTACCTCGGGTACCTGACAAATGTTGCTTATCTTCATGAGACTTCAATAGGATAGTGTCAAATGATTTGTTTATCCAGCCTTTAGATTGATGGCCTTCTCAGTGCATACGGATTACGCAGAAAATAGAAGTAGCAGGAAGCCATTCGGCCTTTGAGCCTGCTTCCCAATTAATTATGATCATGGTTGATCAACATGCCCTGATCCTGTCTTTCTCCCAGCATGCCCCTTGATCCCTGTAGCCCTCAGAGCTATATCTATTGAAGTGGCACGGTCACCAATGACAATCCTGATTCTTTTGCTGTCAGTCTGGTCTCAATATAATTTGAGACGGATTTGCAGGTATCAATTATTGTTTATTTTAACCAGCTAGCTGGGGTGACTCACTCTATTGGGAGAGCAGGACACAACCAGTCTCCCGAATCTTCAACAGCCAGAGTGAACAACGAGACAAAACATTTCTGTCCAGATACATTCAAGTTGTATCAAATTTCACATACATACGACCAAATAAGGCAACAGTAATGAATGCAAAATTCCCATAGGCTATCCCTATACACTTCTTGACCTGGCCATATATCCTGATTGGCTCATTTCACATTCCTCAGCCCTGGGCTCACTTCATATTCTTTAGCCCTTGGGAGGCCCCTTTCACTCAGCATTCTCGTCCTAGCAATTACCCATTTTGTATCACATTCGTTTGTTCAATTCCTCACCAAAAGTCGGGATTTTTACCCAAAGTCATCCTAACTTTTCCATCCCAATTATGCATTTTCACAGTTACCCCAGTAACTTAAAATCAGCAGTAGACCATTCTGCTCCTCAAGCCTGCTCCACCAATTAAGTAGATTGTGGCCGATTTGTGCCTCAACTCTTGCTTCATACCTTTTGATACTCTTAACTAACAAAAGTTAATTGATTTCAGGATTTAAATTGACTCAACTTCGACAGTCTTTTGGAAAAGATGGTTCACCAGTACACCTTTATGTGAAAACGTAGCTAAGTTCACTCTAAAATCATCCATCTCTAATTGTAAGATTCTATACCATTGCTTTGGATTTTATTGCCATCAGGGAAAGTAGTTTTTCTGTAATTACCCTGTCAAAACTTTTACATTTTAACAAATTGATTAGATCACCTCTAAACCCAAAGGACAAGAAATTCATGCTACCTGTTTTAGAAATGTAACCTTTTAAAGCTCTGTTATTACTTGGGTTAATGTGTGTTACCCTAGCTATCCTGGTGTCGTATCAGCCAATTAGGCTGTTCAAAGTCAAAATAGTATCAATTCAAAGCCTTTCGGCGTACATTGAGAGGACACTCTTGTGTGCCTCTTCCTCTTACAACACCGTGCTAGCCACTGAGGAAACAACTGGTACCACGTACAATGTTACAAAAATACCGCAAAACCTCAATGGCGCCACTAGAGGTGGCACTACATGATGAATTTTGGATTACGAATAATGCCCCACCCCTGCTAGATTAGTAGAATCTAAGTAGACGTATAGAAGAGAAGAAAATGAAGAAAAAGAAAGAGATTACATTTATATAGCATCTTTGACACCCTCAGAATATTTGAAGTGTTTCACACCCAATTAAATGCTGTTGCGGTGTAGTTACTCTTGAAATGGAGACCAGTGCATCAGCCAATTTGCAAAACAGCAAGGTCTCGGAAATGGCAATTGGATAAAATATCAGAGAACCTGTTTTAGATGAGGGATAAGTGTTGGCTAGTACACTGGGAGAACTCACTGTTCTTCAATTGGTGACCTGGAACCTTTAATACACAACTGTGCAGCCAACAGGGCCTTGGACCTGCATCCAAAAGACATTCCGTCACACCCACCTTTGAACATTTCTTTGGCACAGGGTGCATTTGGAGGGTTAGAACAGGAGACCATGAAGAGGAGAAAGGAGACCAGGGGATAGGAGATGGGAATGGCAATGGGAAAACCGGGGACCAGAGGTTGAAAAGGAAAGCCAAGAAACCCCTCTTAAAAATTAAATGCAAGGAAGGTACGACGCATATCGCATTATAGCACCACAAAGCAATCACCCTGCATGCATCCCCCCCTCCCCCAATAGACCGTACAACAAGAGTGCCAAATGTCTTACTCTCACCCTCTTTTCTGGGGCCAAAGGAGCAGTAAAGTTACCTGAATGGAAAACATCTGTTGCATACGGAAGACTTTATTCATAGCATCTGAGCCAGCCAGAGAAAAGAGAAACACATTAGGATGGATTTTCACCTTTGCTGCCTGGGCACTAGTCCAGTGCAATGGATTGCCCAGCTATTGTAGAAGCTGACTGATTTTCATTCCCTTATTTCACAGGCAGCTGGTAGGTTCTGCCAGATAACTGCCCAGGTGGTGACGCTAAAACTCTCCACCATAATCTCCTTGAGGAATTAAATTACATCTCTTATCAAAATGACAATCAGCGAGAGGATGCAAGTATGACTCTCAGCTGTACATGCAAATTTTTTGAATAATATATGTACATTATAAATATTAAATTATTGTAAAAAAAAGGGCTTGATGAGGTTGAGAGGAATAGCTCTTTTTCATTAAAATGAAGTATCCAGCAGAGGTACAGAGATTCAGTATTAAAATAAAATGAAATTAAAAAATGTATGTGGGAAACAGACCAAAATTATCAATCAGCTTTTTATGGTACAGTTACCTTTCTCCAACACTCTATTTTTTTCTGCAAGAATAGGACGAGTTTTGTTTGTAAATAGGAAGTTCAATGATCTGAAATTAAAAGGTTGCCCTGTAGCATAGGACGTTGATGGGAGGATATTATATGCCATTCATTAGCTGAACACCTTTACGCCCATCAGTGTCCATAGGGTGCATGTGCAATGTCAGCCAGGCAAATAGGGAGGGGAATAAAATGGCCACCCAGAAGCATTCTCATTGAATGCGTAGAATCTGCCTATTTAGGGCAGATGACTTGGGAGCATGTTTGTCCGTTTTGTTGAATAGACAATGGCGCACAATTTTTAGGGATTTGAAAAGAAGCAGATTACCTATATTTTGAAACATGGGATCAAAACAGAAATAAAACGGTATTTTCCAATGGATATGTTGTTTCAGACTTACCAATGACAATCAAGGATGATTGCTGCCAGTGATTGTATTTGGTTTTATCTTCCTCTAACACAGGAAAATAGCAGGAATAAAGTTGTAAATGGCTGAAGGGATTATCATTCAGTGGCTAGTCTACATGTAATGTTGCAATTTTTCATATTAGAATCGGCCAGGTTGTGCGTCCATCATTTTTCCAAACCCATACCGGATTGCATTTTAACATCTGACTTGCCAAAATAATTATTAGGTAAGGGATCCAGCATTGGGGAAACCATTGTTTCTCTGCTGTCCATTCCTTGGTGCCCTTGTTCTTCAATTGTAGCATCCAAATGTAATTTGAATGCCCTCATTATTTTGACCTATTCCCCTGAGCTATTATGGCGACATAAAAATAGGCTAGAGGTTCGACACACTGGGATAAACACTAAATGCGAATGCAAACAATTATAGTTTCACTTCAATTTAAACTGCAAAGGGCACAGTCTAAATTGATCCTCGGTCTCTTGCCAAAAGACCTCCCCCAAGCCCACCTTTACCAGGGAACCTGACAACAGGCATTCTTATTCACAATGACAAAAACTGAGAATATGTGGGGGAGTGCATAATCAATTGGGTGAAGCGATCGAGAAATGGATTGGTCAGGGCACGATTGTGGAACACGACGGCAATAGGACAGCAACCACTTGTCAAGGGGAGAATGTTATTACAGTTTAGTTTGCCTGGGTTCAACTGTTTTATTTTAGTTGCCTCTCTTATGACAATTCATTCACTGCAAACCACCTCAGATGATAGCGTCAAGAAATAGCAGGACCTATTGTGATACCCTAAAAGATCCTTCAAGATTTTGATAGCTTCTGACATCTGTAACAAAGGAAATGAAATGTTATTTGCTTCAAATTACAAAACAAAAATCTAACATGGCACTCCAAGAAACACCCTGAAGCAGAAAACATGCCTTTATATTGCTAACACGGCACAAAGATCTTATCCAAACAAATTTTGACATCCACGACGATCACACAATTACAATTTACATCAATACTTTTATCTTACTTATTAAATGAGCAAAGTAGAAATCTGAAGCAAAAATATTTCAGTATTGGGGCAAGCATTGATAATAGAGAAAAAAATGATGGTTACCAGTGTGTTTCAAACAATATAAAAATACAAAATTGATGGTAATAAAAATAGAACTCCCCCCAACAAGCCTGCAGGTTCAGATCACATATTCAGACACAACGTGAGGTGAGGGTGGTTCTTAAACGCATTTGAAAGAAAAGAGAAAGTCAGAACTCTCACCAAAGTATTGGGCGGAATTTTCTCGACTTTGCTTCCCCTTGAAGAAGAAAATTGAGACAGACAGAGATCTGGGTAGCTCTAAGCCTTGAGCACCCGACAACAACTGCCAGCCACCACCACCCCCCCATTTCCAATGCACCCACCAGAAACCCACCCCAGTCCACCAGCTCTGAGCAGGGAAGATCACCTTCATGCTCTGAGCACCCAGCAGAATCTCTCACACGCACGCTGGGAAAAACATTGCCATCTTTTTGGCAAAGTGTCATCTCTGGTAACAAAACGGAAGGTAGCCCGCTGAATTTTGCCGCCATATTTTTAGACACTCTGCCAAAAAAAATCCAAAGGGAAGGTCCCACAATGTCACGCTGGCTGGGTGGGCCTCTGACTGAGCCCGTCCCACTCGCAATTTCAGCTTTTAAAATATTGGGGACCAGCTTAAAGGGTGCCCCAATGAAAATGGAAACACTTATAGGCACAGACCCGACCTGCTATATGCTGTCCACTGGCCACCCTTTGGTCACCCCCCTCACCAGGGGTCCGCCAAGCGCTTGCCGAAGCTCACCCGGCCAGCAGCATGGTAGTCACCCCCCCCCCCCCCCCCCCCCCCCCCCCCCCCCCCCCCACCCCTGGCTGTGGCGGCCTTGGACACAGTCCGTAGCTGCCACGCGAGGTTAACGAAAGCTGAGAGCACAAGTGAACTACGCAGTCGGTAACTTGGCCCATCGTGGGCGGCGCATCGGGGGAGGGCCTTCAGGTCACGTCCTGAGGCCGTCCCCAGGGCATGCGGCGTACTCCCGATGATGCCATTTTGGAGGGGCGGGGCATCCAAAAACAGTTGCCCCCCCTGATTGATTTGTAAAAAGGGATTCTCCTTTGTAAAAATGGAGCATCCCGCCCAATCTTTCGCCCACACACACCAGCAGCCTGTTCCTCTTCCCTCCACCAGCAGTCAACTTCTTTTGCCCCACCGCTGACGACCAAACTAGCAGCCTGTATTTACCCCAGCCCGATACTCACTTGTTTCCCACCTCTCCCGAGCAGTGATGCTGGCTGGTAATACGGATCTCTGATGCATTGGGTTTCCCTGACTTACACAAGCCTGGAGCAGATGGGCTGCTGCCTCAGGCATCTGTTTTCCCAATACGATTCTGTACTTAAAAATAGTAAAAAGCTGATCAACTGCACAATCACCAAAATCTTGTTTTATATGAACCGCCTATCAGATACTTCAGAATTCCTGGAAGAAATTTTCCATTAAGGTGGTAAACCTAGTTCAGTGGAAAACATTCATTCAAGAAATGTTACTGTCTGCTTCGACTAGCTTTCAGGGATCAACCGGTCAGACCCAGTTTATTTTGTTGATGAAAAGTGTGCATCTGGCTGACAGCACAGAAGCTATCATCAAGGAACAATAACAGCCCTGAACATTCCCAAGAACCATTTCAAGCAGGCATGGAAAAAAAAATGTTTTTTTTTTCTGTTGCAAAACCACAGGAAATACACAGCAGCTGTAAATTGCTACCTTTCAAAGTGGAAAGAGATTTCAAGACCGATATCCTAGGGTTTGTTATGGTATCCTTGCTATTTTAATACTGCTTCGGATGGGTCAATGATTTGGATGGAAACTTCATGAGCAAATTGGCCCACGTTTGTCCAAATAAGTGACAACACATTAAATGAGGACCAAATTTGGAAACATTTAGATTTTATGGGTAATTCAGTGAATGGGTTAGAGGTGCTGATTCATCTAAAATCATGAGTATGGGAGCAAGAAAACTGAATAAGGTTGTATGTGTTAAATAGACTGATGCACGTGAATGAGGCTCTGAAAATGTGAACCAAGTACTGGGGTTTATTTATGAAAGAGATAGGATGGAATTCTCCCATCCGAGACTAAGTCCCATGGCAGGGTTGGAGATAAGGAGTGTTTCCCACTGCGGAGGCTGATGGGAAACCATGCGTTATTAATTTATATTTGGTGGTTTTGCATCGCCTTCAGTAGAGGGGCAGAGGAGGCAGCTGTCATACTCTGAAGCCACTCTGAAAAGGCGCCTGGTTGGACCTCCTGAAGAAAGACGATGGATCTCCTCGAAGATACTGAAGCTGGAAGATCCACCTGATTGATGCTTCCCCCAATCCTCACTGCTTTGTTTTTCCGGGGTGCAGGGTCGCTGGTGGCCTCCATCCCAAATTCCAAATGCAGATCCAGGCCTTCTTCAGGTAAGCCCCAGATTTTGCATGCCACGTTGGTCCAGACATGTCCTGGACCGATATGTTTTCCCTCTTGCATCGTGGAGAATCGGGTGTGGGAGGAAGGTTCATTTACATCCAATGTGGGATGCAGAACAGTGTATGCCAGCCACCAGCGGGATTCCCAATCTGTCATGGCGGAAACCATTGGAAGATCCTGTGAAACTGATTTTTGGGCCTCCCCCGAATTCCTCCTGTACCTGCCATTGCTCCTGCCAGCAGGGGCATGTGAGAATTCTGCCATTGGGAAATTAAAGTGCAGGGATGCCACCTGAAACATGTATAGTACCTCTGTTAGACCACATTGTGCAAAGTTCTGATTTCCATATTATAGACACAGTGAGGAGATAATGATAGAGGTACAAAGAAACTCACAAAGGTGATGCCATAATTGATAGGTTATACATCTTCAGAAATTTGAACAGGTTAGGTTTTTTTTGAGAAAATAATGACAGGTGACTTGATAAAGCTATTTAAGATGATGGACTGGAGGCCACCACAGGGCTTGATTTTGAAGTGGGGGGAGGGGGCAGGAAGGGGTGGCTAGCCCACCGCCTCCCGCCCACTCCTGATCTGATCCTCATAATACAGGTCATAATTAAGGTCCTCACTAGCCTGTCCGACTTTAGATCTATTGAAGCCCTTGAGTGGTCAATTATTGCCCACTTGATGCCCTCAAATTGCCACCACGACCACAATAGACTGAGCAGTGGAAGGTGGGCGAGAATGGTAAGTCTGATCTTTTATCCAATTTGGTGCAAATGTGCGAAGGAAGGCAGGGTTACAACTTTTGAGGGATGCTCTGTGCACATCAGGAGCCCCCCTACATCCGTGCCGCCCCTTCACTCCCCATCATCCTCACCCACACACAGGGTACCCAATTTCTCTCAAAACAAAAAGCCCAAGACTTACCCGTCTCCAATGTCCATAATACTTCATTATGGGACTGCTGCAGTGCCAGAGGGGCAAACCACTGCATTCTGGTCCTGTTGTGACTGCAAGAGCTATTGGTCTTTCAGATTGGCCAACGGCTATGGAGGGTGGAATTTCCTTCCACTCAGGGGCGGAGGTCTGCCCCTCTGAGCTTGTTAAGGCCACCTGCAATGTGCTACTGCTGCAGGGCAGTCTTTTCGAAAGTTGGACTGACAGTTCCTCTGGGGTGGTGAGCATTATACTCCTCCCATGGAATACATCTTGAAGATGAAAACTTGCAAACGGGTGAAAATATCTCAACATGTAGGCGATTCACTATCGTCACCAGGGAAAACTTCTTCACCTGAAGTGTGGTAAGAAGATAGAACTTACGACCACAAGGGCAGTTCAGGCAAATAGTATAGATAGGTTTAAGAAGAAGCTAAATGAGCATTGGAAGTCAAAAACAAGAGGAGGTTCTGCTGGATAGGGTTATAGGAGTGAAGGAGGCTCATATGGAGTAGAGATCAGTTGTCCAAATGGCCTGTTTCTGTGCTAGAAACCCTCGGTGTAGGACAGAAATGTCTAAAAATTCAATCGCACCTGTTTTCGGGTGAGAATTTGTGATATACTGTGGAGGCAGGACGCATGCAAACTTAATGTGGCCTCCTCATTTGAAAAAACATACTTCATGCTGCTGGCTGGCTGTACACACAACAGGTGCCTACCAATGAGAAAGGTGAGCATGTGTTCCAGCTAGTTCTAGCTCTTAAAGGCAGTCTGTCTCTCTTAAACACAGACCTGTATTAAAATGCCGGCTTTCAGGTAATAAAATGCCCGAAGGCATTTTGAACCAAAATATGACACCAACCCAGAAAGGGAGACATGAGGGCGGATGACCAAAGCATGGAAAAAGAGATAAGTCTTAAGGAGTGCCTTTACAGAGGAATGCAAGGTAGAGAGGCGTTGAGGTTTAGGCCGGGAATTCAAGAGCTTAGAGCTGAGGCAGTTTAGGCTACCATTGGTGGAGTAATTAAAATTGGAGATGCTCATGGGGCCAGAATTAGTTGAGCACAGACATCTCAAAGGTGCAATGCGGAAGGAGATTTCACAGATGGAGAGTAGAAGGGCCAGAGAGAGATATAAAATTATCATTTTAAAACCAAGGCATTGCTTAACCGGAAACCAGAGCACAGGAGTGCCAATCGAACACCATTTGGTGCAAGTTACAGTATGAGCAACAGAGGTTTGGATGACCTCAAGTCTAAGGAGGGTAGAATATGGTAGGTCAGCCAGGACTGTGTTAGAACAGCCAAGTCTGAACGAAGCAAAGTCATGGATATGTGTTTCAGTCGCAGATAAGCTGAGGCAGGGGCGAAGTAATGCTTTCTTTGTTCTTTGTTGTGGAAATAGCCAGTCTGAATGATGGTGTGGGTATGTGATTGAAAACTCATCTCAGGTTAAATGACACGTCTGAAAAAAAAGTCTGGTTCAGCTTCAGATAGTTGTCCGGGGCAGGGATGGAATCAGGAGTTGGAGAATGGAGTTTGTACCGAGGACCAAAGTCAGTGGGGCGATTTTCCGACCATTCTCACCAGTGTGTTCATCCCGTCCCGCAGACGGCGCACCCCCACCACAGGTTCCCCGGCGGCGTGGGATGGATTCACTGCAAAATACTTAACAGCGGCGGGACCAGAAGATCCCGCCACCGGCTGAGAAACACGCCACGGGGGCGCATGGAAAATCTCCCCCCCCCCCCCCCCCCCCTTCCCCCGATAGCTTCAGTCTTCCGATATTTAATTGAAGGAAATTTCTGCTGATCCAGAACTAGATGACCCTCATTCCTTTGCCTGCCATTTTGAAAGCACTTCCACCTCCTAGCCTAAATCCGATGTGCTGGAAAAGCTCAACCTAATGTACGTCAATGGCATACTTTATTTAAAATTCATTTACGGGATGTGGGTGTCACTGGTTAGGCCAGCATTTATTGCCCATCCCTAGATCCCCTTCAGAAGGGGATGGTAAGTTGCCTTCTTGAACCGCTGCAGTCCTTGAGGTATGGGTACGCCCACAGTGCTGTTAGGAAGGGAGTTCTAGGATTTTGCCCCAGCGATAGTGAAGAAAGGGCAATATATTTCCAAGTCAGGGCAGTGAGTGACTTGAAGGGAACCTCCAGGTGGTGGGGTTCCCAGGTATCTGCTGCTCTTTTCCTTCTCGATGGTAGTGGTCATGGGTTTGGAATGTGTTGTCTACAGAATCTTGGTGAGTTACTGCAGTGGATCTTGCAGATGGTACACATGGCTGCCACTGTACGTCGGTGATGGAGGGCATGAATATTTATGGAAGGAGGAGCAATCAAGTGGGCTGCTTTGTCCTGGATGGTGTCACACTTCTTGAGTGTTGTTGGAGAATGGCGGGGACCGGCGCGATGCTATGGGACCCGGCGCTGTCCGAATTCTTCCTGCCGGATGGGCCGAAGTTCCGCCGACGTGACTACGGATCACGTCGGCGTCAATTAAACCACCTATATAACGGCGTCAACCAGTGCTGATGGTTGACGCTGGACAGCGTGGAGGTAGGTCACAGCGTGGGGTGGCTGCAGGAGAAGTGATGACGTGGCCGCAGTCGGTGTGGAGGGTGAGGGGTGTGTGCATGGAAGGGGTGTGTGTGGAGGGGGGCTTTTTGTGTGTGGAGGGGGATGTGGGTGGAGGGGGTGTATGTGTGTGGAGGGGGGGTGTGTGTGTGGGTGTGTGTGTGTGTGGAGGTGGGTGTGTATGGAGGGGGGTGGGTATGGAGGGGTGTGTGTATGGAGGGGGGGTGTGGAGGGGGTGTGTGGAGGGGATGTGTGGAGGGGGGTGTGTTTGGAGGGGGGTGTGTTTGGAGGGGTGTGTGTGTGTGGAGGGGTGTGTGTGTGGAGAGGGGGGGTGTGCAGGGGGGGTGAAGAGAGAGGGGGGAGGGTGAATGCCGGGGAGGGTGAGTGCGGGGGAGAGGGGATGAATGCTGGGGAGAAGGGGAGAGGGCAAGTGCCGGGGGGGAGAGGGCGAGTGCCGGGGGGGAGAGGGTGAGTGCCGGGGAGGGGGAGTGCCGGGGAGGGGGGAGGGGGATGGGCGAGTGCCGGGGAGGAGGGGGGGTGTTGGGAAAGTCGTCCGCCTGGCCAGGTGGCCAGCTCCCAACAAACGTGACCATGCAGCCCATGGCACCTGGCTGCGGGAAGGGGTGGGGGTGGGGGTTACGGGCAATGCTGACATGTCATCGTTTCCCCCCATCCCCTGCAGGCTGTTATGTTTGGTGATCAGCCAGCGATGTTGGCCGCCGTGGAGGGAGCCGCACTTCTACATGTTGCCCTGGGGGAGCAGGAGGAGGAGCGTGCCAGTGAGGCGGCGGAGGCTGCCGCAGAGGAACGTGCTGCAGAGGGGCAGGTGGCAGCTGCCCAGGTTGGAGGGCCTCCCGCCCAACAGGATGAGGAAGAGGTGGAGCACGAGGAGGAGGAGGAGGAGCATGAGGAGGAGAAGGAGGAGGTGGTTGTGCCACGGCGACAGAGACGCCCGAGGAGGCCCCGTATGTACCGGCCCCCCTCATTGTACCAGGACCTCATGGACTGGGCATGCAGGAGGAGACTCCAGATAAGCCGGGAAACCGTGTCTGATGGCACACCTGGCACCGTGTGGCGGAGGGGGAGGACACCCTTTCCCCATGTCCGTCAAGGTTATGGTGGCCCTGAACCTTTATGCCACGGGGTCATTCCAGGCGCAGAGTGGGGACCTGTCCGGCATCTTGCAGACATCTGTGCACCGGTGCATCCGGGGAGTGACAGACGCCCTATGTGCCATTGCAGACCGCTACATCCAGTTCCCTCTGGACCGGGCCAGCCAGGATGCCGGGTTGCCCATGGTCCAGGACGCGATCGATGACCGATGCAGATAACAGGCCCGTGTTCACCAATAGGAAGGGGACCTATTCCATGAACATTCATGTGGTCTGCGACCACCGCATGATGATCCTGCACGTCTGCGCTCGGTACCCGGGCAATGTACATGACTCATTCGTATTGGCACAGTCTTACATCCCCGGCATGTTCGAGTGATGACCCCCCGGCTGAGGGGCTAGTTGCTGGGCGACAGGGGTTACCCGTTGCAGTCGTGGCTGATGTCCCCTGTACGGCGGCCACAGACTGACGCGGAGAACGGCTACAACGATGTCCAAGCAGCAACCTAGGGTGTGATAGAGGGCTGCTTTGGGCTGCTAAAATGCGTTTCAGGTGCCTGGACCGCTCTGGAGGGGCCCTCCAGTACCCGTCACATAGGGTCGGCCGCATTGTTGTGGTGTGCTGCGTCCTGCACAACATAGCCCAGCAGAGGGGTGATGTCCCACAGGCAGAGAAGGGGGAGAGTGGAGAGCAGCAGGACGAAGTGCAGTCCTCCCCTGATGAGGAGGATGGGGGCAATGGTCAGGACAGACAGGCTGGACATGGGCGGGAGGCTGCCCATCATTACTGGCTGGGCCAGCGGGCACGTGACAGGCTGATAACCGCCCGGTTCACTGACTAGGGGGGCGTGGGAATCACCGAGTATGGGCACAGACTACACACCACGGCACCAGCCGCCCATCCTCACCCTCCTGTGATTCCTGCCCTGTGATGCGGGATCCCTTTGGCAGCCGTTTCCTGGGAATGGACCGACCGCTGCCAGTCAGGAGGCCCGCCCTGGTATCAACAAGGGTCTGCAAGTTTGCAGCCATGGAGCTCAGGGAGTTGCCCACCCTGTATGTGACTGGGCGACGCTGGCCAGCACCTGGGCAATGGTGCCGATGCCCTCAGCAATGGCCTGCTGAGACTGGGCCATTGCCTGCTGAGACTAGGCCACAGCGTTGAGCACCTCTGCCATCAGCCGCTGGCTCTGGCTCATGGCTCCCTGTGAGAGGTCAGCCATGTCCTGGGCCACAGTCACCACCTGCACGGAAAGCCCCAGGCCTTGCATACTGCTCCCCTTGTCTGACACCGTCACACCCATTGCCTCCACTGCGGACGTCACCATTGCGGTTTCGGCCAGGGTGGCACGCATGACCGGCACCACTCCTAGCTTCTGGACGCAGGTGGACTTCTCCACCTTCGTCTGCAGCTGCCGCAAGCCGGCTGTCACCCCCTTCAATCATCCCTGGTTCTGGGACTGCATCGGGTCCATGGGTGGGTGTGGTACCTCCAGGAACCCGGACCCATCTGGGCGGCAGATGGTTGCCTACGCCGGGATGCCCTCCGACCTCCCAGCCCCTCGGCTGCTCCTACCTCCTCCTGCTGTACCGGTACGGTTGTGCTGTGCGCACCAGTGAGCGTATCAGAAGCCTTATCGCTAAAGTGCCTAACCGAGATGAGTGTCTGCGATGGTGGAGGGTGTTGGAAATAGCAGTGGCGTTGTGTCGTGCTCCTCGTCCAACCCAGAGTCCATGGTCCCCTGGGGTGGTGGTTCCTGTCCACCCGTCTCCTGTGTGTCAGTGTCGTGTGTGTCAGTGTCCCGGGGAGGGGTGCCATGGGTAGGGGTGTCCTGGGTAGGGGTGTCCTGGGTGGGGGTGTCCTGGGTGGGGCTGTCCTGGGTAGCGCTGTCCTGGGTAGAGCTGTCCTGGGTAGAGGTGTCCTGGGTAGGGGTGTCCTGGGTAGTGGTGTCCTGGGTAAGGGTGTCCTGGGTAGAGGTGTCCTGGGTAGGGCTGTCCTGGGTAGAGGTGTCCTGGTTAGTGGTGTCCTGGGTAAGGGTATCCTGGGTAGAGGTGTCCTGGGTAGGGGTGTCCTGGGTAGGGGTGTCCTGGGTAGGGGTGTCCTGGGTAGGGGTGTCCTGGGTAGAGGTGTCCTGGGTAGGGCTGTCCTGGGTAGGGCTGTCCTGGGTAGGGCTGTCCTGGGTAGAGGTGTCCTGGGTCGTGGTGTCCTGGGTAGGGGTGTCCTGGGTAGGGCTGTCCTGGGTAGGGCTGTCCTGGGTAGAGGTGTCCTGGGTAGGGCTGTCCTGGGTAGGGGTGTCCTGGGTAGGGCTGTCCTGGGCAGTGGTGTCCTGGGTAGGGCTGTCCTGGGTAGAGGTGTCCTGGGTAGTGGTGTCCTGGGTAGTGGTGTCCTGGGTGTGGGTGTCCTGGGTAGGGGTGTCCTGGGTAGGGGTGTCCTGGGTAGTGGTGTCCTGGGTAGCAGTGTCCTGGGTAGGGCTGTCCTGGGTAGGGGTGTCCTGGGTAGGGGTGTCCTGGGTAGTGGTGTTCTGGGTCGGGGTGTTCTGGGTAGCGCTGTCCTGGGTAGAGGTGTCCTGGGTAAGGGTGTCCTGGGTAGTGGTGTTCTGGGTCGGGGTGTTCTGGGTAGCGCTGTCCTGGGTAGAGATGTCCTGGGTAGAGGTGTCCTGGGTAGGGGTGTCCTGGGTAGTGGTGTTCTGGGTCGGGGTGTTCTGGCTCGGCTGCAACGGGTGCTTGTGGCTGCCCCCCCTCGTCGCTGGGTGTCGCACGAGACGGGGGCGTCGTCTCCCTGGTGCTCCGGGTCTCTCCCTGTCTCGTGGCCATCCAGGGGGTGTCGTATGCCGGCGGGGCGGGGCCACTCCCTGTCGCGTGGCCGCCCTGGATTGTCCTGGGGGTGGTCGGCATCCATGGGGACGGGTGCCTCAACGTTTGGCCCTGCAATACACAATACAGCATGCACGCAGGCGGGGATCGGGGGATATGTGGGATATAGGGGAGGGGAGATATGGGGGGTATGGTGGAGCGGGTATAGGGGGATATGGGGGAGGGGGATAGGGGGGATATGGGGAGGGGGAATATGGTGGATATGGGGGAGGGGGGATGTCGGGGATATGGGGAGAGGGATATGAGGGAGGGTAATATGGGGAGGGGGGATATAGGTCGGGGGATATGGTGGATGGGGGATATGGGGGAGGGGGGGAAATGGGGGATATGGGGGAGGGGGGATATAGGGGAAGGGGGATGGGCTGTGGGGGGTCTACCTGGTGGTGCGCCCCTGACTTCTGCATCCACAACCTCCCGGTCCTCGGGTCTGCCTGCGTGTTCCGGGGCCCTCTCCTCATGAACGGTGAGTGGTCTCTTCTCCTGTGGGGGGGCGAGCGGATGGGTGGCAGGGATAAAGCGCAACAGTGTTAGGCAGGGATAGACATGCAGGCCAGTGGTTGTGCGTATATTGGCAGAGGTGCGCAGCAACTCCTGCCACTGCAGGCTGCATGGGTGGGTGAAGCCATGTCAGTTGTTCCTGGGGCTGTGCCAAACATCGGAGGGGGGGGATACTCACCCTGGCTGCCTTGACAAGGTCATTGACCTTCTTGTGGTACTGGGTGCCTGTCCTTGGTGTTACTGCCACAGCGCTGACGGCCTCTACAGGCGCCGGCTGAGGCATGGGGCGACCCTGTGGCCGTGTCCGGGTTACAGGGCCTCCCTCCTCTGCTCCACTGCGTCCAGGAGCGCCTCGATGTCGCGCTCCTGGAACCCCGGAGCTGCGCAGCAGGCGGCCATCTTGACGGCTCTCCGGGGGTCCGTCTTTTGTGCTGTGATGCTGCGCGGTGTCAATGACAATAACAAGACCATAACATGTAGGAGCAGAAGTAGGCCATCTGCCCGGCTATTCAACAATCTGATCTGATATAATCCTCAACTCCACTTTCCCGCCCTATCTCCATAACCCTTGATTCCCTCACTGATTAAAAAATCTGTCTGTCTCAGCCTTGAACATACTTAACGACCCAGCCTCCACAGCTCTCTGTGGTAATAAATTCCACAGATTCACGACTCTCTGAGAGAAGAAATTCCTCCTCATCTCTGTCTTAAATGGGAGACCTCTTCCTCTGAGATGATGACCTCTGGTCCTAGACTCTCCCACAAGGGGAAAGAACCTCTCGGCATCATTTGGATATATTTGTGTAAATGGATGGTGTTGATAACACAGGTCAGTGCGGCAATCCATGAAAAAGAAAAACCGTTAAGTCTAAAAGGTTTTCTTGTCGATAAAGATTTAGTTGTACTGATCGCATTTTTTGTGTGACGTCACCTCAATGCAGGTTTTTGTAGTTCGATACAAACCACGCAGTCACCTTTGCTTGTGGGTTATCTAGGCAATGACAGAAAATAAAATCTCATGTTAATAGTTCAAAATGGTTTGTAAGATGGCCGGCTGGAATTAACACCCTTGAATTCACTGATATATCAGCATTAATTATGAGGCTAACTCAGACTAATCAGTTCCTGTGGCTGTGCTCAGCCTCAAAACTGCATATCTGAATGCTCGCGTGCATTGTAGGGAATGTTAACACATTGTTCACTATAATCCGCACAAAGCCTAAGAGTGATGTTAAAAATGAAGCACAAAACAGTCATGACTGCAGCAACTACTGGCATAGCAGCATCAAAGTAGCAAGCAGACTCATAAATCACTTCACATTTCCAAAAACAAATTGCAGGCCCTGAACAAAAAGAGTTCTGATCTTCAAAAAGGAAGGACTGAGCACTGAATAAGCAGTTTGTCAGCAATTTTCTCACTGGTGTCCATGACCACCTGTTGTAGCTTTGGTGGATCACCATCGCAAACCCTATTTACACATCAATCTGTCAGCAAACTGTGGCAGCAGATTAAGAGAACCCCTGAGGGAAATTCTCAGTCGAGATTTCTTGTGGCATCATATAGAATCATTGAATAGGGCAGCTCAAAGGTAGGCCATTGAGCCCATCACATCTGCATTGGCTCTTTTGATCTAATGTCATTTAAATATAAGACACATCTTCTTCTGGCCTCAAACCTGGTGCCAAGCCTAAATACACAGGCACTCTGAATCCGCCTTGTTCCAGCAACCGTCTTTGCTCCTTCAGAATTTTCTATCAGTGAAAAGAGCACACGGGTTATATGATTTCAGATTTTTTTTTTCAGTATTGAGACAGCAGCTGAAGAATAAAGAATACGTCACACACAATTCTTAAAGAAGATGGATGCTCCAAGTGAGCAGAGGTATGGGGGAACTGAAACATTTGGATCCCCCTGCAGATTCTGCAAGATCCAGTGACCCCCAGTTCAAAAAGGAAATGCAGCACGGGTAGAACATCTAATGAAATAGTGCAACAGGACGATCCTTGATGGAAGTGCCTATTGATTACAAATATTCTGTCCTAACCGACTGGGGAATTTCAATTTGTTCTGGGAAACCCATCAATTACAGATAACCACCGTTAACTAAGTGAGAGCAACTTAATGGGTCTCTAATTTTCAGTACCATCAAGTATACGTGAAGACCTCGAGTGCACCAACTGGCAATGAGGTGCAAAACAGGTGATTGTCAATGATTCTCAATCAATGCCATAACCGGTGAAAAGAAACACATTTGGGCAGAATAATGATTCAGATCTTGTATAACTTCACCCTTTTGTCCAAACAGATGTGGAGAAACCTGCTATGGACAGGAATAAGAGGGAACTGAAACTCCTGTTTTTCGAAAAGGAAGATGTGTGTGTGTGCTTTCGAACCCTTGAGTCTACAGCCAATTTAAATATTATGCATGCAAGCTTTGATGTGTTTAAGTAAAGAGGTTAATTTATTCACGTATTCACCCCGAAAATCCAATACCACCTCACTCACTCACCCACACACACACGCACATGCACCCACATTCAACGGGAATACAGTAAGAGAGGACAAGTGCATTTTTATAACGAGGAAAGGGTTGAGAGCAGCCGGAGTTATTTGGAGAAGTAAGATACCTCTTTTAGACAGGTCAGGTGTCCCTGTGAGAGAGGTAAGGTGCTCTTGTGGGGAGGCCAGGTACTCTTCGGGGGAGTTCAGCTGCCCCTTTAGGATTTTGAAGAGGAGACATCAATGCATGTAAAACGTGGATAAGCTCTATGGAACTGTCAAGCTTTAAAGTCATTAAAATGCCCAAGCCTTTTAATGTTTTGAAGAAAATAATATCCAGCTGGAGTAAAATAGATGCCTGTTCTTTCACTATTTGTTCACGTAATGATTATTGCTACTTGACTGCTTCCATAACCTATCAGTTTTACAGTGGGTGGACTGCAAGTTCACAGTTTTATTGACACCTTCAAGTAATTACAAAGAAATTAACTGTCTCTGATGTGGACCATGATTATAAATGCATGTTTTCACAAGGGATAATGTACTTGAAGTGTGTTTGTTTTTATACGTGATTAAGCACATGAAACATTTTAAGTACTTAAATGGTATAGTGACGTCTGCAAAAAATTTATGTAATCTTTCCATGGTTCCTGAGGTCTGCACGGTGGATTCTAGGTGAGTTGGCATGGAGGGTGTAAGCGCAAAGGATAGGGGATGGGGGTATGGGTTTCATAGAACTTACAGTGCAGAAGGAGGCCATTTGGCCCATCGAGTCTGCACTGGCCCTTGAAAAACACACCTTACTTAAGCCCACACCTCCACCCATCCCCATAATCCAGCATCCCCACCAAACCATTTTGGACACTACGGGCAATTTAGCATGGCCAATCCACCTAACCTGCACATCTTTGGACCGTGGGAGGAAACCGGAGCACCCGGAAGAAACCCATGCAGACACGGGGAGAACGTGCAGACTCTGCACAGACAGGATTGGTAGGAGTTGGCACGAAGTTGGCATAAGGAAAAAATTGCTGTGAGGATAATTGGGGGTCATGGGTTGGCATGAGTAGTATGAGAGGCCATAAAGATAGGTTGAGGGACATGGTTTATCATGGAGCGTATGGGCCATTAGGGTGGGTGTGATTCATGGAATGGCATGTGTTGGCATGTTTGGGGCATGGGGAATGAGTGGGGGTGAGAATTAAGGGTAAAGGGTTGATTTTTCTCTTGTTTTTACTGTAACTGGAATGAAGTTCTAGAACATCTAGGGAGGCCTCAATACAGCAACCCTTGTCGCTGCCTCCAAAGGCTTTCCGGGCTTGGAAGGCCTGACTCCAGTTGACTCTTGAAGTGGTTCTTCTACCACTCTCTTTGTTAAGTTTTGGGCTCAGAGACAATGAGCGTAGGAGTCCACAAACAAGAGGCGGTATGAATTCTACAGATGGTTTCAGCTTCATATGTCCATTCAAAGGGGCACTCTATCCATAGTCATTTAATTAGGAACTTCCCAGAGACTTAGTCATTCTGAATCCATGCAAAAATTGGAAAGTTCCCCTTACCTTTGGCAGTCATCTTAGCAGCTTCTTAATAACGTTTTTTTCAAAAGTTCCAGAAAGTCCTATGCTGAATGCAGTCCATGTTTGAAGTTATGAGTAGGTCATTTCTTTATTGGCCATGACAAACCCCACCCCTCCCCCCAAGACCCCCCACCCACATTCCCTCCACTGGGGGAGAGGTGTAGTAAAACCCTGCCCTTTAAATCAATAATTACTCTAAAATGAGATGAAGATCACTCCTGAAAGGTGGTTGCTACTATTTAAAGCAACTTGGATCACCTCAACTGAAACAATGCAGTAATTCTACTGATTTTAATGTAAAGTTCCTTAATTTGAATTACTCAAATTAATTTTCTTTTGAGCACAGAAATGGTACGTGCTATTTTAATTAAGTTGCTTAATTTGAATTACTGGATAATTTGATTATTTTGTGTGCAAAAAATGACTTTAAATTATCAGGAGTAGGAATTAGATGAACTGTTTAATTAAAATGAGGCATGCTTAGCTGCCAGCTACTTAAGAAGAAATAACAAATCCCTGACTATCATACTTATATTAGAAAGAGAAATAATTAAAAAATATAGAGAGAATATGTTCCACCCCTGCATAAGTCAGGACACTGGGGTTAACTTGCTTTTTATTCATTCACGGGCTGTGGGTATCAGTGGAAAGGCAAACAATTGTTTCCCATTTCTGAGTGCTCCTGAAAAGATGTGGGTGAGCAGTCCACATGGCGAAAGTACACCGACAGTTGTGTTCAGGTGGACAGTTCCAGGATCCTGACTCAGAGGGATTGAAGGAAGGGCACAATATGTTTCCGAGCGGGAATGGTGTGTGACTCGGAGGGGGACTAGCAATGATGGCGTTCTCATGTTCCTTTTGTCATTGGCCAAGGAAGTGGTTGTAGATTTGGAAGGTGCTGACAAGAAAGTCTTTTTGAGTTGCTGTATCTTGCAGATGGTATACGCTGCAGATATGGGGCCCTGCTGGTGGGGTGAGTGAATGTTGAGTTTCCCTCAACGCTATTGGAGCTGCATTCATCGAGGCAAAGGGAAAATATTTTATCACACTCCTGACTTGTGACTTGCAGGTGGTGGAAAAGCTTTGGGGAGGTACAAGGTGCATTAATCATGACAGAATACCCAGGGGTGAACTCGCCGCATCCACAGCCGCGTGTTCCTCGGTAACGCACTGTCACCCGCAATGGGATTCTCCATTCCCGCCGCCGGCCAATGGGATTTCCCATTGTGGCCACCCCATGCCACCGGGAAACCAGAAGGTGGGGGTATGCTGCCGGCGGAACGTAAAATCCTGCCGGTAGAGAATTGAGCCCCCAGTCTCTGACCTGTTCTTGTAACCACAGTATGTATATGGCTAATGCAATTAATTTTCTGGTTAGTGGTCTTTGTGTTGTTATAATGATATAATATTTTGGGCGCATTTACTATACAAGACACGAGGCAACAATGACTGAAAAGGGATTGGGTAGATACATTGTGGGGTTATTTATTAAGACTAGGCACATGAGATCAGTTGTACATAGATATAAAGCTTAAAGATTAAATTTGTGTGTCTGTGCTCTGCTCAATGCAAAGGTGAAACTAAGACTGGATCACGTGACACATTTTCCTTCTTGTGAAGTTATGCTGCTACACCTTAAAGGCATATTATAACACGGATGTCCCTCGGACATTGTTGGTGGGGGGATTCAATCATGGAAATGCTGTTGAATGCTGTTGAATGCAAAAGGTAGGTGGTGAGATTACCTCTTGTCAGAGGTGCTCATCGCCTGGCACTTGTGTAACATGAATGTTACTTGCCACTAGTCAGCCCAAAACTGAATGTTGCTCTGAACCTCTGAGGAGTTGCAAATGGAACTGAGCACTGAGCATTGAATATCCCAACTCCTGACCTTATGATGGAGGGAAGGTCATTGATGAAGAAGCAAGCATTGGATGCGCCAAGGACACTACCCTGAGGAATCCCTGCTGTAATCTCCTGGAGATGAGATAATTGATCTGCAACAACCACAATAACTTTCAGAAAACGCTGGAAATACTGAGCAGCTCAGGTGGCATTTGTGTGGAAAGAAACAACAATAACATTTCAGATCGGTGTCTCTTCGGCAGAACTGGCAAAACTTGGAAATATAATTGGTTTGAAGTGAAAAGGGGGCAGGGTAGTGGGGAAAAGAACAAAAGGGAAGTTCTATGACAGGCTGGAAGGCAGGAGATATTCACTGATTAAAGATTTGATAGCAATGCTGAAGACAATGAGACAAGTGCAGAAACAAAAGATAGGTCTGGAGGAGGTGTGAATGACAGAATAATGGCCAGCTACCATCTGAAAGCAAAAAAAAAGAAGAAAAGAAGTTATCAAAACCTTCAAAGAAATAAAATGGGAAAAATGTTGTGGACTGAAGTGTTGTGAACTTAATATGCAGTCTAGAAAGCTGTGAAGTGCCTAATTGAAGGATGTGGTGCTGTTCCTCAACCTTATGTTGAGCTTCATTGGAAACTGCAGGAAGCTGACAATAGAAAAGTCATTGTGGGAGCAGGGTGGAGAATTAAAATGGCAGATGACCGTAAACCTAGAGTCATGCTTGCAGATGAATGGAGGTGTTCTGCAAAGTGGTCATCCAATCTGTGTATGTTTCCTCAAAGGAGAAGAGTTTGTCTTCTGTATAATGAATACAATATGAAAATGAATGAAATAAAATTGCTTATTGTCACGAGTAGGCTTCAATGAAGTTACTGTGAAAAGCCCCTAGTCACCATATTCCGGCGCCTGTCCGGGGAGGCTGGTACGGGAATGGAACCGTGCTGCTGGCCTGCTTGGTCTGCTTTAAAAGCCAGCGATTTAGCCGAGTGAGCTAAACCAGCCCCTGCAGTGAGCAAAACCAGCCCCAAATTGAAAAAGGTTCATGTTAAATTGCTGTTTCCCCTTGAGTAAATGTTCGGGGCCTTGGACAGTGAAGAGAGCAGAGAGATGGCAGGTGCTCCATTTCCTGCGCTTGCATGGAAAGATGCTGTGCGAAAAGGAGAGGATGTTGGGGAGATTGGAGGAGTCCTTTACATCATAATCATGTTCCTTTCAGCTGGGATTAATGAGGTGAAAGAGTAATCACGGATAATAGAATAAACTTTCTAGATTGTGAATCATTAATGAATTTATGACAAACTTACAATTGTTGGAACTTTTTGCAGAGGTGGTGGCCCCACCCAACAGCTTAAATGTTGGGGGTAAGTTCGCTCCGCCCACCTTGGCAGTCATGAACATTGTTTATGGTTCTCAGACAGCTAATTGCCTGAGGTTCTGGCTTCTGTCCTTTTCAGAGAGAAGGTCTTGTGTCTAAGTGGTTCCGCCAATCAGGAGGCCAGCAGCATTCTAGCCCCAACGGCGACACTGGCCACTGTGGCCACTGCTGAAACTGCAGTCAGTCTCTGACAAAGAGGAGGCTGGGAAACACGGTAAGTCGGTGCAGCTTTGTGGGGGCCAGCCTGGTTTGAGAGGCTGTGGTGGGCGGTGGGAAGGGGGTTAAGGAGACAAGCAAGGGAAGCCATTTATACTGGGGGTGGCCCATTGGACGGAGAGCACCGAAGTAGGAGGGACCACCCGCACCCCCGATCCCACTGCCAGCCCTCCATGTATTTGGTTTGGGCAAGCCCCATCACTGTAAAATGCCAGTAGTGGCGGGAGCAGGCCATTAAATGGCCATTAATTGACCACTTACGGGTCTCAATTGGCCAATGGTGAGTGGGACGCCATCTTAGCTTATGTCACCCAGCCCTGTCTGCAAGCCCGTTCCCAGTTGGACATAAAATTCTGTCCAATGAGTCTACATTCTGAATTTCTCAGTGGACATACAGTTTGCGCTATTAGTTTGGGGTTATTTGATTGAATTTATCCACAGTTCACTGTTTGCACGTAACCAGATTCCGCACTAGATAAAACCATTTGCCAAAGGTGAACAGCATATGTTATTTAAGAAATAAGTCAGGCTGATTTTAACTTACAGTTTTCAGTAATCTAACAAACTACTGAAGCTTCACTCATGTGCCCTACTGTTAAAAACCAAGGTCTCAGTTTCTCTACATGATGTGCGCCTTATGGCCTTTTTCACATTATTATTCTATACAGGATATATAATGAAAAAGTTAAAGGGGTCAAACAATGAACAGCTAAAATGTAAAATGTGACTAAACAAAACTTCACAAATAAGTTGGTCAATTCTTGGGCATACAGAAGCAAGGAAATGAATGTGAGCCAAAAATCACATGGGGCGGAATTCTCTCACCTGGGACTCTGTCCCATGGTGGGAACGGGTAGGTGGAGTGTTTCCTGCTGTGGAGGCAGGCGGGAAACCATGCCATATATTCTGGCCCCAGCCTCATTAATTATGCAACCGGGTGTTTTGCATCATATTCCGTGGTAGCGCAGGCCTGTGTAGTCCACCGTCATTACCGGGTGCCATATTGAAAAGGTGCCCAACATCACTGATCCTCTACTGAAGAAAGGAGATGGACCCCCCCCCCCCCCCCCCCCCCCCCCCCAACTGGGAAAATTCCACACAGGGTTTTCAAAGAAGTTGCCCTGTCCTCATGCACAAAAAGTTGGAATAACATCAACATGTAAAGACGGATAACAGATATCATTCACTGGACCGCTAATGGAAGATATCACTTTAAAATGAAACAGATGGAAAAGATAGTAAAATAAATTACGTTGTAAAAATAAATTTGAAACGCTAATGAACATTTCTTTGTGGTGTTCACAGTTTTCATGCTTCCACTCCCAGCATAAATGACCTTACAATTACATGCATTAAAATCCATCTGCATTGCTGAGCCCATCTGTTCATTAGAACCAGATCCATTTGATTGTTGTAGCAACAATCTCTCGGGTGTTCCTTTCAGCATCTCCCCTAACTCTGCCTGGGCAACATCCACCTGAGGACTGAGCCCACTAGCACGTGGATCATTTATCAATTGTGGGAACAGCACGTATCCCACTTGCTATTGTCCCTGAACGGAGCTTATCTATTCCCCTTTGTCCTCAGCTTCCACTTTTCAGTGCCAAGTCTAAAAGTTCAGCAGGTGTGACATGATACGCTAATTAGATTAACAATGCTGTTTATGAAAGATATTTATTCTTCTTCAGTTCTCTGCCCAAAGGCAGGTCCATTAATGAGGCGAGTGGACAACACTGATTGTTCTGTTAACATTATCACTGATTTAATTTATGAATTCAGGAAGTATTTGGAACAATATAACTAAAGTATACAAACTGCTTCTGTACAGTGTCAAACACGGAGAGATTAGCCACCCCCCCCCCCCACGCCCCCCCCCCCCCCCCATAACTGCCAAAGCTATAAGGCTCGAGTAACAATAGAAATGTTTTGTTGCTGTAGTTCCACTTGATAACTTCAGTCACTCAGCCAACAGTTAACTCAGCCAACAGTTACCAAGGCAGTGGGGAAATGTAAGATGAGCTTGTCAATATAGCACAAAAGGATCAACACTCAGAACCTGACCCACACCCAAGGCCTCCTACAATGAAGAGGGCAAGGGGGCAGGCCCCAAGTCCACCCCAGCCGGAACAGATTGAACACCATGCTGTTGGCACCAATCTGATCTACAACAGCCACCCGTCCAAGTGTGCCAACCTGCATGTTGTAACCTTGAGCTCTCATAGTGATGATAGAGGCTCCAAATTCTTTCCATCACATGGCTGACCAGGAATCGCTGCCACTCTTATCACCTGCCTTTGACATATCCTGGAAAAATTTACAAATGGATACTTGTTTGACAACAGCATAAGAACACTTTGCTTGGTCATCATGACCTGGAGTGGGATTTGAACCTGGAGCTCCCATCTCAGAGACAGGGATGCTACCCACACTGCCCCATGACCTCACCTAATAAAGGCATTATATTTGTGCAATGTGAAAAGCACAGCAGTAATTAATAATAAGAACATAAGAAAATAAGAAATAGGAGCAGGAGAAGGCCATTTGGCCTCTTGAGACTGCTCCACATTCAGTGAGATCATGGTTGATCTTAGTGTGCCATTAACTCCACTATTGTGCCTATCCCATCATAACCCGTGACTCCTTTGTCAATCAAAAAAATCTAACTCAGCCTTGAAGATATTCAATCACCCAATGATTTGATGCTTGTAAAGAGACCTGCACTATTCCATTTTCATCCATATGTCTATCCAGTGACCACTTAAATGCCCTTAAATTTGGCGAGTCTACTACTGTTGCAGGCAGGGCGTTCCACACCCCTACTACTATCTGAGTAAAGAAACTGCCTCTGACATCTGTCTTATATCTACCACCCCTCAATTTAAAGCTATGTCCCCTCGTGTTGGTCATAACCATCTGAGGAAAAGACTCTCACTGTCCACCCTATCTAACCCTCTGACTATCTTATATGTCTCTATTAAGTCACCTCTCAGCATTCTCCTCTCCAACGAAAACAACCTCAAGTCCCTGAGCCTTTCCTCGTAAGACCTTCCCTCCATACCAGGCAACATCCTAGTAAATCTCCTCTGAACCCTTTCCAAAGCTTTCACATCCTTCCTATAATGTGGTGACCAGAACTGCACGCAGTACTCCAGGTGCGGCCGCACCAGAGTGAAGTTAAAACTCACCACTATTCTTAGAATTGCCCCTATACCAAAAAAGGGTCGATATTCTAAATGGTGAACAGGGATTCTCACTCCCTGACTTCGATGCAGGCTTCGGTGGGTGCTATTCAGGTCAAACTATATTTTCAAGTTATCCCCCGGTATAACCCATACCTTCACCGAAGAATTTTACCTTCTTACCCCTTAGTAGCATCGATGTCCTGGGCCCTCCATTGCTAAGTAAGTAAAGTAGACTTTAGGGAAAAACCACTTTTTCAGGTTAAGTAAGTTATTTTATTATTATATATATATATTTTTTAAAGCTGCAAACACTTTCTTTACAGAAAGGTAAAAGGATCTTGCTTCTGGATCCTTCCTGTTGGTTGAAGGGACCTTCAGGCCCACCTTGACAATCAATCTTCTTTAAAATCTGGTCTTCTTGAGATGTATTCGCTGGTGAACTCGGTTGCTGTGTCCTATCCTTCCCATGTACTGAGCTGTGAAGTTTGGCTCTGGCTCTGCTGGCTGTCCCCTTTCTTCGGGTTTATATTCTCTTTCGAAGAGTTATTAAGTTTTAACGACTTTATTGTAAACAAGCTTGTTTCACTTTGATAGTTAAAAAGTATCTTTGTTGTAAACATTTTAATACAACTAATTATTCATTTTGGGCATAATGTCTCCTCTCAGATCTGATTAAAAAATGCTTTGGTTTCAATAGTTAACTTTTATTTCTGTGATTTCGAATCGTTTAATTTTCTAATTGCCCCCAGCTCATAACTTTGCCTTTGATTTTGACTTTAAATTATGTCTCTCGTAGACAGGTCGTCTCCAATTTTCTTTTAATTGACTTGATGTTCGTAGAATTTTACACTTAGAATTGACACCAAATTCGACTGAACATCATCCATCCTTTCCAGCTGTTTACTAAGAGAGTTTACTTCAATTAAGGTGTGAAACTTTGCTTTTAGCTGTATGCTAAAATTTAACTTGGTTATGACTTGAAAGACCTGCCTGCTTTAAACATTCGTCACTTAATTCAATTGAATCTCTCCTCCATGCTTTTCCAGATGCTTCCTGAGATAGTTACATTCCATGAAGGTGTGAGCCATTGTTTTAGCTTATTACATGAAACCTGTGTGTTTGCTAAACCTGCTTGTGAGAAAGAATCTGCATTTTATAATCCTGCTCTTTGCAGCTGCTATTAACCTGTTGTGGGATCTTTCCCTGTATCCTCTCAGACCAGATATTGCCAGACTTCCATGTTTCAAATGACACATTTTTCTGTATTTTCAATTACAAGAGTTTTGTACAGCTGCAGCATGACCTCGTGGCTCCGAAACTCAATCCCCCTACTGATAAAGGCTAGCACACCATATACCTTCTTAACAGCCCTATTAACCTGGGTGGCAACTTTCAGGGATTAATGTACCTGGATGCCGAGATCTCTCTGTTCATCTACACTACCAAGACTCTTGCCATTAGCCCAGTACTCTGCATTCCTGTTACTCCTTCCAAAGTGAACCACCTCACACTTTTCCGCATTAAACTCCATCTGCCACCTCTCAGCCCAGCTCTGCAGCTTATCTATGTCCCTCTGTAACCTATAACATCCTTCAGCACTATCCACAACTCCACCGACCTTCGTGTCATCTGCAAATTTACTAACCCATCCTTCTACACCCTCTTCCAGGTCATTTATAAAAATGACAAACAGCAGTGGCCCCAAAACAGATCCTTGCGGTACACCACTAGTAACTGAACTCCAGGATGAATATTTGCCATCAACCACCACCCTCTGTCTTTTTTCAGCTAGCCAATTACTGATCCAAACGCTAAATCACCTTCAATCCCATACTTCCGTATTTTCTGCAATAGCCTACCGTGGGGAACTTTATCAAACGCCTTACTGAAATCCATATACACCACATTAACCGCTTTACCCTCATCCACTTGTTTGGTCACCTTCTGAACAAACTCAATAAGGTTTGTGAGGCATGACCTACCCTTCACAAAACCGTGTTGACTATCGCTAATCAACTTGTTCTTTTCAAGATGATTATAAACCCTGGGCGCAATTCTCCCAAAACGGGAGAAATCGTAAGGCTGGCGTCAAACCCGGGCGGGTTTGACACCAGCGCGTCCCTTCCCGACCGGGAACCGATTCTGGTCCCCGGTCGGGGCTAGCAGCCCGACGCCGCAAGCTCCGGCATCACGGGCTTAACGAATTTCGTTAAGCCCGCTTGCCGGAGTTAGCGCCGGCTGGCGCGTCATATAACGTCAGCCGCGCATGCACGGATTGGAAGACTCCAACCCGCGCATGCGCGGATGACGTCATCGCGTATTTGCGCGAAACCCGCGCATGCGCGGGCCGGGATGCCCCTCAGCCGCCCCGCGAATGGATACTGCGGGGCGGCGGAAGGACAAATAGTGCGCGGGCATCGGGCCCGCTGCCCGCGATCGGTCCCCACCGATCGCGGGCCCATGGCACCCTTGGCACGGCCGCGGTACTGCCGTGCCAATCGGTGCCATGGTTATAAAAAGCGAGTTGTTCCCGCCGTTTTTACGAACGGCCAGACCAGGTGTGTTTGCCGTTCGTAAAAACAGCGTAAAGGGCTGGGACTTCGGCCCATCGAACAGCTGTGAATCGCTGCCGGCCGTAAAAAAACGGCGGCAGCGATTCGTGTCGGGAGTTGGGCGGGGGGGGGGGGGGGGGGGGGGGGAGAATAGCGGGAGGGCGGGAAAAATGTCGGGAAGGCCCTCCCGCTATTCTCTGACCCGTCATGGGGGGCGGAGAATCGGGCCCCCTATCTCTTATAACCTTTTCCAACATTTTACCCACAACCGAAGTAAGGCTCACAGGTCTATAATTACCAGGGTTGTCTCTACTCCCCTTCTTGAACAAGGGGACAACATTTGCTATCCTCCAGTCTTCAGGCACTATTCCTGTCGACAAGGACGATAGAAAGATTAGGTTCCCTGATTGGGCATCTGAACTGAAACAGCTTTTCTGTTTTCGTTGTCTCTTTTTTTTCTATCTTGCGTTTGTTTCAACTTCCCTCAAGAGTTGTAAAACCTCATAAAAAAGCTTGTGACTGGCTGCCTCCATTCGAAAAGGAAACTAAACCTAAGTTTCACTTCTTTAACTCACAAATAAAGAATATGAATTAAGCTATAGCTAATGGGCAGAATCTTACAGAATTTGGCAAAGTGCTGGTTCTGGTGAGAAACCTGATGAGAATCCCACCAGTGCCATCAATGGGAAATCTCACGGAATATTGAGCGTCTTGCACAAGATTCTTTAACCACTTGAATCACATGGCGTTCGCGGTGGCCTCCCACTAATTTACTCACCCGAGGGCAATTTAATTTTTGCAATCATTGGGGAGCTTCATATAAATGCCTCCCCAGCACTTGTACCAGATCCACTCGAGGGGCTGGCTGCCAGAAAGCCAGCACTGCGTTTCTCAGAGGCTGCCCTGCCCTGGATGGTGAGTAGCAGAGACTGGATGTCCTCTATCCACGGCTTCTCAGACATCCTTCAAGCAAGGTGACCCCCTGGGAGTCAGCGCCAGCTCACTGCAGAGGACAGGGCAAGAGGGCCGCAAAAAAGATGAATGATCTTCTTCCCGTGACCGGGGTAGGTCTGCCAACTGTAGTCTCTCACTGCACCCCTTTACACACCCCTCGCACCACCAAGGTGATCTCTTACGCAGCCACCTCGAAGATGCCAACATCTTGTGGTATTATCAGACCTATCAGCATGACAAGGGTTAATGTAGTATTGAGAGTAACCACTAGAGGGAGCTGCAGATACAATTATATGAGGCAGTGATACTAGACCTCAGGGGAAGGGTGCAAGCAGGAGATAGCTAGTGGAAGTCATAAGAGGAGATAGTGTAAGGTTAGATTATAATTTATACCAGTAGTGAGATTAGCAGTAGCTGAGGAAATTTAGATGTTATTGATCCGTTGTGTATTCTTAAGGAATATGTGTCAAATCCCAGTTTAGTAGTGTAAATAAATTCATAGCTTTGTTTAAATTAAAGCTATTCTGTGGTCTTTGTCAACACGGCGCCAACTATCCTGAAATAAGCAACACAAAGAACACCACACACCTGTCACGAGACGCTCTTCCCCACCAACCTCCATGGCCTCCCCAGTATCTACTTTGCTCCTCACATCCCCGCTTCCACTCAAGTCCCACGTATGCCAGACCACATCACCATCTGAACCAACAGGGCACCCACCTACACTCTCACCATCTGTCTCATTGCAAGACAATCTCGAACATAATAGATGTGAGCTGGCTTAGCCACCCATAAAATCCCCACAGTGCAGAAGGAGGCCATTTGGCCCATTGGGTCTGCGCCAACCCTCTGAAGGAACATTCTACCTAGGCCCACTTCACCACTCTATCTCCGTAGCTCTGCACACTGATCATGGCCAATCCACTGAACCTGCCCATCTTTGGACACTATAGCATAGCCTATTCGTCTAACTTACATGCCTTTGGACTGTGGGGGGAAAACGGAGCACCCGAAGGAAACCCACGCAGATACGGGGAGTATGTGCAAGTCCACACAGACAGTTACCCGAGGCCACAATTAAACTCGGGTCCCTGGAGCTGTGAAGCAGCAGTGATAACCGTTGTGCTATCGTGCCAGCCCAGAATCATGCATGAGCTCAGAAGCCTCACACCCTTTGAGGAAAGAGATCTTGAATTGGCCGGAGAGGAGCAAGGGGCGCAGAGGGCAGAGTAAGGTCTGCAGACAGAAGTGAGAACCCTGAGGACAGTGTCATTCTTCAAGCCTCACGTGAGTAAGCTTTGTCCCCTCATTTATCCCCCGTGATACACTCATGCCATCTCCATTCCTCTGCAGGGCAATCAGTTGAGCAGCGTGGACCATCCTCACGGCCCTTGGAGAGCACGCCCACGAACAGCTCCGAGGGAGACTTCTCAGACACCACCACCTTCCATCCTTACTGGTCTCGCCGGCCTGTGACTCCAGATCCACAGCAATGTGGTGTGGTTGACTCTTAAATGCCCTCTGTAATGGCCTAGCTAGCCACTCAGTTGTACCAACGCTATGAAGTCTAATGACAAACATGAGCAAGGAAACCTCCTGCAGGTGACCACGTACCGCCCACCCTTAGCTGATGAATCAGTGCTCCTCCATGTTGATCACCACTTGAAGGAAGCACTGAGGGTGGCAAGTGTGCAGAATGTGGGGGACTTCAACGTCCATCACCAAGAGTGGCCTGGTAGCACCATGACTGCCCAAGCTGGCCAAGTCCTAAAGGACACAGCTGCTTGACTGAATTTGTGACAGGTGGCGAGGGAACCAACAAAAGGGAAAAACATACTGGACCTCAGCCTCACCAACCCGTCTCCCTGACAGTATCAGTAGGAGTGACCACCACACAGTCCTTGTAGAGATCAAATCCTGTCTCCACATTGAGGATACACTCCATTGTGCTGTGTGGCGCTACCATGGTGCTTAATGGGATATATTCAGATCAGATCTAGAAACTCAAGACTAGGCATCCATGAGGAGCTGTGGGCCATCAGCAGCAGCAGAATTGTACTCAGCCACAATCTGTAACCTCAGGGCCTGGCATATTCACCACTCTACCATTACCATCAAGCCAGGGGATCAACCCTGGTTCAATCAAGAGTGCAGGAGGGCATGTCAGGAGCAGCACCAGCCACACTGAAAAATGAAGTGTCAACATGGTGAAGCTACAACACAGGACAACTTGATGCCAAACTATATAAGCGGCAAGTGATAGACAGAGCTAAACGATCCCACAACCAACAGATCAGATACAAGCTCTACAGTCCTGTCACATCCAGCTGTGAATGGTGCTGGACAATTAAACAACTCACTGGAGGAGGAGAATCCACAAATACTCCCATCCTCAATGATGGGGGACCCAGGACATCAGTGCAAAAACCAAGGCTGAAGCATTCACAATAATCTTCAGCCATAAGTGCTGAATAGCTGATTCATCTTGGCCTCCTCCAGTGGTCCCAGATATCAGTCTTCAGATTCACCCCACATGATATCAAGAAACGGCTGAAGGCATTGGATACTGTAAAGGCTGTGGACCCTGACAATATTCCGGCAATAGTACTGAAGACCAGAATTCCAGGACTTGCCACACCACTAGCCAAACTGTTCCAGTACGGCTACAACGCTGGCATTTACCCCAGCAATGTGGAAAATTCCCCAGGTATGTCCTGTACACAAGTAACACGGCAAATCCAACCCAGCCAATTACTGCCCATCAATCTATTCTAAATAATCAATAAAGTGATGGAAGGGGTCATCAACATTGCTATCAAGTGGCACTTGCTAAGCAAAAACCTGCTTACAGATGCTCAGTTTTCATTTCACCAGGGTCACTCAGCTCCTGGTCCCATTGTTTCAAACGTGGCCAAAAGAGCTGAACTCCAGAGATGAGGTGAGAATGACTACCTTTTTCAGCAAGATAGCCCTTGACCGAGTGTCGTATTAAGGAGCAAAGCTGGAGTCAATGGGAAACAGGAGGAGAATTCTCCACTGGTTGAAATCATACCTCGCATACGGGAAGATAGTTGGGGTTGTTGGAGATAAGTCATCTCAGTAATGGGAGATCATTGCAGGTGTTCCTCGGGATAGTGTCCGAGGCCCAACTTTAGCTGCTTTATCAACACAAGGTCAGACGTGGGGATGTTTAGGGCAGCACAGTGGTGTAGTGGGTAGCACTGCAGTCTCACGGCGCTGAGGTCCCAGGTTCAATCCTGGCTTTGGGTCACTGTCTGTGTGGAGTTTGCACATTCTCCCCGTGTTTGCATGGGTTTCGCCCCCATAACTAAAAAAAAATTGGAAAAATGAATTGGGTGCTCTAAGTTTATTTTTTAAAAAGATGTGGCGATGTTTGCTGATGTTTGCACAATGTTCAGCCACATTCGCAACACCTCAGACACTAAAGCAGTCCACGTGCAAATGCAGCGAGACTTGGACAATATCCAGCTTGGGCTCATGTGGCAGGTGACATTCACACAACATTAGTGCCAGGCAATGACCATCTCCAATAAGAGATGGCAGCATGGTCACACAGTGGTTAGCATTGTTGCTTCACAGCTGCAGGGTCCCAGGTTCGATTCTCGGCCTAGGTCACTCTCTGTGCGGAGTCTGCATGTTCTCCCCGTGAGAAAAAGAGAAAAATCAGCCCTTTACTCTCAACCCTCACCCCCACACATTCCTCATGCCCCATACATGCCACCACATGCCATCCCATGCATCACACCCACCCTAATGTCCCATAAGCTTCATGATAAACCATATGCCTCGACCTACCTTTGTGACCTCTTATACTACTCTTGCCAACCCGTGACCCCCAATTATTCTCACAGCCACTTTTTCCTTATGCCGACTTCGTGCCAACTCCTACCAATCCTGCCTATGCGGAATCTGCACGTTCTCCCAGTGTCTGCGTGGGTTTCCTCCGGGTGCTCCTGTTTCCTCCCACAGTCCAAAGATGTGCAGGTTAGGTGAATTGGCCATGATAAATTGTCCTTAGTGTCCAAAAAGGTTAGGTAGGGTAACTGGGTTACGGGGATAGGGTGGAGACATGGTGCTCTTTCCAAGGTCCGGTGCAGACTCGATGGGCCGAATGGCCTACTTCTGCACTGTAAATTCTATGATTCTATGAAACCATCACCCCTTGACATTCAATGGCATTACCGTGACTGCATATCGCAATATCAACTTGCTGAAGGTTAGCATTGACAAGAAACTGAACAGGAGTAGCTATATTAGTACTGTGGCTACAAGAGGAGGTCAGAGGATAGGTGAGTAACTCACCTCCTGTCTTCCCAAAGCCTGTCTACCACCTACTCATTTGAAGCCTACTTGTGACAATAATTGATTTTTATTTCATTCATTTCAATTATGTGGAATATGTTCTGGGGGCTGTACTAAAGGCTAAGCAGGCGAAGCCCATACTCCTGCCATCTGGCTCACCTGGTTCTGGACAAGTAAGCACTCGCAAAAAGGTCATGAGTTACCTCCGTTATGCATTTGTGTGTGGCTGACTGGGAAATGCCACACAAGTCACTGGTGCTGCTCTGAAACAAGCCGCTTGAATAGATGTTCTGAGCAACAGTAACTTTAAAGGCCACTGGCAATGATGTCCTCCCATTCCATCTGGTGCAACTCTTGCAGGACCTGGCAATGATGGTCCCCCAGGACCCTCATCCCTCCACGCCGCTGGAACATTCACCCATGCGCTTCCCCCTTAGTGAGTGCCTCTCCACTAAGTCTCACAGCTTCCCCTTTCGCATTACCATCACTTCCCCACAGTTGTCCCTCTCAGCTCTGCCTGGATGAAGTGCATGGACACTAGAGTGTAACAGTGGCATCTTACCCCCGACCATTCACCTGCCCCACCCCAACCCTGACATTAAGTGAAAGGACAGTTCAGTGGATGCATGGGACCAGTGTCTGCATCCTCATGGGGGACCTCAAAGGCACCTCATGTCATGACCTGGAATGCGGTGAGTGATGATAAAATCACCATCATACCTTGCATAGGGGTACACATCAGTGTCATCTGTGTTATCTTAATGCTTGTAGGAGCATTGGAATTCAATGCTTGGTGCCAATGCTTTCCAAGGGTTCAGAACTTGGCTCCAATCAGTAGCACAGATGTTTAGCTCTGCAGATTTCATTGGCACAAGTGACTAGTCAAGCTAGGTTGAGGTGGTGGCTCAGCAGGAAAATGACTGCCTCTTGTGGCAGACGAGGCACAGCTGAATCAAGTGAAGCTTCAATTAGCATGTCGAGCATATCTCTGGAAGGCATCCAGACTCCTAGGTCACAAGGATGTAGAGTTGACAAGCTTTCCATCATCCACAACCATCCACCCCAACACTAATTCCTGACAGTCAAACTTCCCTGACAAGTGCATTTGAACTTCCATTCAGCTTAACTCCTTTTTCATCAGAGTGCCGCCTGAGTTTGGGGTTTCACTCACGCTGCAGTCGGCTTCCCCAGAATGAATGAGTCTTCATGCATCATGAGATAGGAGATGCACCCCATTCCTGAGTCCCCCCCATTCTCCCCTTGCAACCGGGCCTCTCATGGAATCTGTGGTTGCTCAAGACATACCCTGGAAGTTTCCAGTAAATAAAAAGGAGTTTATTGATGCAAGGAAAAGATAGTTAGGTAACAGGCACAAGAAGACTTTACAACAGGTCTTCACTCTCCTGCTTCCTGGTCCACACTGCCTGGGGACCTGCTGTCAGGCCCAGTGCAAACTTCCCATTGGCCGGGGTTCACGTGCTCCCGTGCGATTGACGTGGGCCGGTCATGTGGTCAGTGGAGCTTTCCCCACTTGAAGGGGCCACATTGCCACATGACCCCACCCAAGAACATCAAATTTGCCCCCAGTGCTGACCCTCTGTCTTCGCCTGCTCTCACCCTCTTTCCAGCTTCCACTGTGGAACGGCACTCCCTCAACAGCGATTTGGACACAAGGCCAGCAAAGAAGACATGGGAAGCACTGCCCGAGCATGCCAGCCTTCAAACCCTTTTAAAGCAAGGCTCCTGCCGACATGGAAGGCCTGCAAGCAACACAGCCCCGCTAGTTCGCAATATGTAACACCACCCCGGCTCTAAGTTGAACTAATCTGTTTCTCCTTATGTCCTCTCTGGTCCTTGGAGGGTATTGGCTGCCTGAACACGCACCTCTGATAGGCCTGTTGTAAGTGGAGCTGGTGTGACGTCATCTTGGCGCCCGCTGAATATTCATTGAGGGGAGAAGGCCCGGGGTGAGTGCGTGCGATGGCTTGCTAATGTGTTAAAAAGAGGTTCCCAGGTTCCCGCGGCATGTTTTGAGTTACTCCACCAGCAAGGGGGGTTAAAAATTGTAAAACGCAATCTCGTAAGCGTGATTCACGCTTTCAGATTCTCTCCAGATTTTGCTATCATGTCGCCAATCCATTGCGTGTCTAGTGGGGGCTCAAATTTGCCCCCTTAATCTTGTTCTTCATGCCAACAAATACTAATGCGACTTACTTAAAACTATTTCTAGTTCCTAAGAGGCAAATAGATGACACTGATTTTTAAATTAACTTTAGCATTGATTTAATTCATGGGGCAAAATTCTCCGACCCCCAGCAGGGTCGGAGAATCGTCCGGGGCCGCTGGAAAACCCGCCCCCACCATGTCCAGAATTCTCCCACCCGCAAAAAGTCGGCGTGCTGCCAATCCCGCCGCCCGCCTCGGAGAATGGCGGGGGCCGGCGGGAGGCTACGGGTTTCTGTGCTGCCGTTATTCTCCGGCCCGCGATGGGCCGAAGTCTCGCCGCTGGGAGGCCTCTCCCGCCGCCGAGGTTTGAACCACCTCTGGTGGCGGCGAGATCGGCGGCGTGAGTGGGCCCCCGGGGTCCTGGGGGGGGGGGGGGGGGGCGCGGGGCGATCGGACCCCGGGGGGTGCCCCCACGGTGGCCAGGCCCGCGATTGGGGCCCACCGATCGGCGGGCGGGCCAATGCCGTGGGGGCACTCTTTCTCTTCCGCCGTCACCACGGCCTACAGCATGGCGGAAGCGGTAGTGAATCCTCCAGCGCGCATGCGCCGGTGGTGACGTCAGCGGCAGCTTTTTGGCCAGCCCCGGCGCCGGGTGGCGGGCGTCAAAGGCCGTTGGTGCCGGTTTTGGCGCCAGTCGGCCTGGTGCTAACCGCTCCGGCGCAGGCCTAGCCCTCAAAGGTGCGGAGAATTCTGCACCTTTGGGGAGGCCCGACGGCGGAGTGGTTAACGCCACTCCGCTACGCCGGGTCTCCCCGCCCCGCCAGGTAGCGGAGAATCCCGGGTGGCGGGCGTCAAAGGCCGTTGGTGCCGGTTTTGGCGCCAGTCGGCCTGGTGCTAACCGCTCCGGCGCAGGCCTAGCCCTCAAAGGTGCGGAGAATTCTGCACCTTTGGGGAGGCCCGACGGCGGAGTGGTTAACGCCACTCCGCTACGCCGGGTCTCCCCGCCCCGCCAGGTAGCGGAGAATCCCGCCCATGGATTGAGGATGTTATTGTTAAAACATACCGAATGCAGGGCGGCACAGTGGCACAGTGGTTAGCACTGCTGCTTCATGACACCGAAGACCAGGTTCGATCCCGGCTCCGGTCACTGTCCGTGTTGAGTTTGCATATTTGTCCCATGTCTGTGTGGTTCTCAGCCCCACAACCCAAAGATGTGCAGGGTAGGTGGACTGGCCACACTAAATCATCCTGAAAAATTAAAAAAATATATATATATATCTAAACCACACAAAATGCTGCTGTACAGTACCAAACACAGAGGAATTAGCTACTTTCCTCCTCCCTTAACTGCCAAAGCTATAAGACACGAGTAACAATAGAAATGTTTTGTTGCTGTGGTTCTACTTGATAACATCCGTCACTCAGCCAACCGTTGCCATGGCAGTGGAAAAATATAGGATGAGCTTGTCAAAACAGCACAAAAGGTTCAACAATCACACTCAAAACAAATGGGTTAAAACTGAATACCTGCAGAATTGTTCCGTGGTGCAGAATTCAGCTTTCAGCTGCCATTGGGGAAAAATAAAGTGAGCAAAACAACTGCAGATAGTTGAAGGATACTGATAGAGGACCTGATTATAAATAGAAGTTGCGAATGGCATCAGGTGAAAAGTCGAAATAGATATTTATATAAAAGGAGCTGGCATTAATTGAGGGACAAATAACAAAAAGAACATAGCTGGCAATCTCATCACACAGGACCATGAGACAGCGAGTTTGGCTTTGGAAGGAATGGGCGTGATGGGCAAATGGTCTTTTCTCTTTCCAGCCTGTGAGGGCACAGACAGCTTCGGAGGTCAGGTAAGGTCAGAGGAGGTTCATAAGAATGATTCCTGGAATTAACATTTTGTCGAATGAGGAACGGTTGAGGACTCTGGTCTGTTCTCATTGGAGTTTAGAAGGATGAGGGGTGATCTTATTGAAATTTACAGGATGCTGCGAGGCCTGGATAGAGTGGAAATGAAGAGGATGTTTCCACTTGTAGGACAAACTAGAACCAGAGGACACAATCTCATGCTAAAGGGACAATCCTTTAAAACAGAGGTGAGGAGGAATTTCTTCAGCCAGAGGGTGGTGAATCTGTGGAACTCTTTGCCGCAGAAGGCTGTGGAGGCCAAATCACTGAGTGTCTTTAAGGCAGAGATAGATAATTCTTGATTAATAAGGGGATCAGGGTTATGGGGAGAAGGCAGGAGATAAGAAAAATATCAGCCATGATTGAATGGCGGAGTAGACTCGGTGGGCCGTGGCCTAATTCTGCTTCTATGCCTTATGGTCTTATGGTGACATTCCATTCTGTTTCATAGATGCTGCTGGGGTACAGGTTCACAGCTATCATACTGCACCAAGATCCGATTCTTGGCTGAGGATCTGTCCAACTGTCTGTAAGCAGCGTACTTCTCCAATGGGAAGATGGAATCAGATTGCAAGTTGGATAGGAACTGTGGATGAGCAGAGAGGTTAAGGTCCTGAGTTAAGAAATGTTTCAAAACTAGTGTATGGACACAAAAAAATGACAGGGCTGATTGGTCTCTATCTCAAGAGAACCTCAATCGGACGGGGTGGATTTTATTTTACAGCCGCAAAGAGCTCTGATCAGAGCCCATGCCCATGTTGCGCAGATAGATGTGAAGGGGCATGATATAGTTGTGATTACATGGCTCCAAGGTGACCAAAGATGGGAACTAAACATTGAGGGCTATTCAGTTTTTAGGAAGGACAGACAGAAAGGAAAAAGTGGTGCAGTTGCATTGTTGGTTAAAGAAGATATTGAGGAAAGATATTAGTACAAATGATTTTGAATCCATCTGGGTCGAGTTTAGAAACATTAAGGGGCATAAAACATTCATATGGGTGGTATACAGACCACCAAACTGCAGTGGTAATGTTGGGAATAGCATTCGACAGGAAATCAGAGATGCATGTGATATAGGAACATCTGTGATTATGGGTGACTTTAATGTCCATATAGATTGGGTGAGACAAATTAGTCACAGTACAATAGAGGAGAAATTTCTGGAGTGTATACAGGAGGGATTTCTGGACTAAAATGTTGAGGAAACAGCAAGGGTGGGCATCACGGTAGCATAGTGGTTGGCGTCACAGCGCCAGGGTCCCAGGTTCAATTCCCGAATTGTCTGTGCGGAGTCTGCACGTTCTCCCCGTGTCTGGGTGGGTTTCCTCCGGGTGCTCCAGTTCTTTCCACAAGTCCTGAAAGATGTTATATTAGGTAATTTGGACATCTTGAATTCTCCCTCTGTATACCTGAACAGGCACCAGAATGTGGCGACGAGGGGCTATTCGCAGTAACTTCATTACAGTGTTAACGTAAGCCTACGTGTGGCAATAAAGATTATTATTATCATAAGGGCCATCTTGGACTGGGTGTTGTGCAATGAGAAAGTATTAGTTGGCAATCTCATTGTGAGAGAACCCTTGGGGACGAGTGACCATGATATGATAGAATTCTTTTATCAAGGTGATAGTGAGTTAGCTGATTCTGAGACTATGGTCCTGAAACTCAATAAAGGTAACTATGCTGATATGAGGCATGAGCTGGCTATGATGGACTGGGAAACAATACTGAAAGGAAGGACAGTGGACAGGCAATGACAGGCATTCAAGGAACAAATAGGTGAACTCCAAAAGTTGTTTATTCGTATTTGGCGCAAGAGCAGAAATGGAACCGTGGCCAAACCATGGCTTATAAGGGAAATTAGAGATAGTATTATATTCAAAGAAGAGGCATACAAACTAACAAGTAAAACCAATAGACCAATAGATTGGGAGCAGTTTAAAATGCAGTAAATGTGGACCAAGAGATTGATTATGAAGGGGAAAATAAGGGTGTAGCAGTGACACAGTGGTTGGCACTGTTGCCTCGTGGCACTGAAGACCCGGGTTCAACGCCAGCCCTGAGTCCCTGTCCGTATGGAGATTGCACATTCTCCCTGTTCTGCATGGGTCTCAAAATGGAATAAATGGGTCCAAAAATGTGCAGAGTAGGTGGTCTGGCCTTGCTAAATTTCCCCTTAATTCGAAAAAACGTTTTAAAAATAGGGGTAAATACAATTTGAAAGTATGCTAGCAGGGAGGATAAAAACTGACTGTAAAAGTTTCTATAGGTATGTAAAGAGAAAAAGCTTTATAAAAGTGAATGTAGACCCCTTGCAGTCAGAAATGGGGGAATGCATAACAGGGAAAAAAGAAATAGCGGAGGAACTAAATTCACATTCTGCTTCTGTCTTCACAAAGAAAGACATTAATATTGTACCGGAAGTTCAGAGAAACACAAGTTTTAGTAAGGAGCTGAAGGAAATTAGAATTAGTAAAGAAATGGTTTGGGAGATATTAATGGGATTGAAGGTGGACAAATCTACAGGGCCTGATAATCTTCATCCCAGAGTACTTAAGGAAGTGGCCCTAGAAATAGTAGATTAATTAGTGGTCCTTTTCCAAATTTCTTTGGACTCTAGAATGGTTCCTACTGTATGGAGGGTAGTGAACGTAACGCCACTATTCAAAAAGGGAGATAGAGAGAAAATAGGGAACTCTAGACCAGTAAGCCTAATGTCGGTAGTAGTGAACTCGGGGAGTCTATTAGCAAGAATTACATAGCACAGCATTTGAAAAGCAGTGGTCTTATCAGACAAAGTCAGAATGGATTTACGAAAGGAAAATCATGCTTGACAAACCTACTCAAATTCTTAATAATAATAATAGTCTTTATTAGTGTCACAAGTAGACTTCCTTTAACACTGTAATGAAGTTAGTGTGAAAGCCCCTAGTCGCCACACTTTGGCACCTGTTCAAGTACACTGAGGGAGAATACAGAATGTCCAATTCACCTCACAAGCACATCTTTCGATACTTTGTGGGAGGAAACCGGGCACCCGGAAGAAACGCATGCAGACATGGGGAGAACGTGCGACTTTGCACAGACAGTGATTCAAGCCGGGAATTGAATCCAGGTCCCTTGTGCTGGGATTTGAAGGTGTAACTAGTAGAGTTGGCCAAGGAGAACCAGTGGATGTGGTTTATGAAGATTTTCAGAAGACTTTCGACAAGGTCTCACATAGCAGATTACTTTGTAAAGTTAAAGTGCATGGGATTATGGGTAGTGTCTTGAGATGGTTAGAAAGCTGGTTGGCAAACAGGAAGCAAAAAGTTGGAATAAATGGGTCTTTTTCTGATTGGCAGGCAGTGATGAGTGGGGTACCGCAGGGATCTGTGCTACTCCAACTCTGTACATTATATATTAATGATTTGGACAAGGGAACTAAATGTACTATCTCCAGATTTGCAGATGACACAATGTTTGGTGGGAGGGTGAGCTGTGAGGAGGATGCAGAGATGCTTCAGTGGAATTTGAACAGGCTGAGTGAGTGGGCATATGCATTGCAGATGCAGTATAATGTGGATAAATGTGAGATTATCTGCTTCGGTATCAAAAATAGTAAGACGTTTTATTATTTGTATAGGTGTAAATTGAGAGAGGTGGATACTCAGTGAGACCTTGGTGTCCTCATGCATCAGTTGCTGAAAGTAAGCACGCAGGTACAGAAAGCAGTAAAGGAGGCCCATGGTATGTTAGCCTTCATAACAAGAGGATTTGTGTATGCGAATAGGGATGTTTTACTGCCTGCAATTGTATAGTGCATTGGTGAGGTCACACCTGGAGTATTGTGTGCAGTTTCAGTGTCCTTATCTGAGGTAGGATGCTCTTGCTATGGAGGGAGTGCAGCAAATATTTACCAGGCTGATTCCTGGGATGGTGGGACTGTGAGGAGGTACTAAGTCAGTTAGGATTATATTTATTAGAGTACAGAAGAGTGAGAGGGGATCTCATAGAAACTTACAAAATTCTAACAGGATTTAACAGGGTAGACTCAGAAAGAATATTCCCGATGGTGGGGGAGTCAAGAATTAGAAGTGATAGCTTGAAATTGAGGGGTAAACCTTTTAGGATTGAGGTTAGGAAAAATGTCTTCATCCAGAGGGTGGTAAATCTGTGGAATTCACTATCACAGAAAGTAGTTGAGGCCAAAACATTGTGTAATTAGCTCAGTGGGCTAGACAGCTGGTTTGTGATGCAAAACAAGGCCAGCAATGCAGGTTCAATTCCCATACCAGTTGAGAATTCTGAATTCTCTCTCTGTGTACCTGTACCCGAACAGGCGCCGGAATGTGGCGACTGGGCGCTTTTCACAGTAACTTCATTGCAATGTTAATGCAAGCCTGCTTGTGACAATAAAGATTATTTATTTAATTTCAAGAAGGAATTAAATATAGCTATGTGCAAGGTGGGGGGAGAAAGCAGGTTAATGAACTTGATGATCCGCCATGATCAACATAAATGACTGAGCAGGCTCAAAAGACCGAATGGCCTCCTCTTGCTTCTATTTTCTATGTATGTTTCTATATATGCTCTGCATATACAGAAGAAGAAGGCTTATGTTAGGATGAGACATGAAGGCTCAGTTAGGGCACTTGAGAGTTACAAGTTAGCCAGGAAGGACCTAAAGGGAGAGTTAAGAAGAGCGAGGAGAGGACACGAAAAGTCATTGGCGGATAGGATCAAGGAAAATCCTAAGGCTTTCTATAGGTATATCAGGAACAAAAGAATGACTAGGGTAAGATTAGGGCCAATCAAGGATAGTAGTGGAAAGTTGTGTGTGGAATCAGAGGAGATGGGGAAACGTTAAATGGATATTTTTCGTCAGTGTTTACACTGGAGAAAGACAATGTTGTCGAGGAGAACACTCAGGTTCAGTCGACCAGGCTAGATGGAATTGAGGTTCAAAAGGAGGAGGTGTTAGCAATTTTGGAAAATGTCAAAATAGATAAGTCCCCTGGGCCAGATGGGATTTATCCTAGGATTCTCTGGGAAGCCAGGGAGGAGATTGCAGAGCCTTTGTCCTTGATCTTTATGTCGTCTTTGTCGACAGGAATAGTGCCGGAAGACTGGAGGATAGCAAATGTTGTCCCCTTGTTCAAGAAGGGGAGTAGAGACAACCCTGGTAATTATAGACCTGTGAGCCTTACTTCGGTTGTGGGTAAAATGTTGGAAAAGATTATAAGAGATAGGGTTTTTAATCATCTTGAAAAGAACAAGTTGATTAGCGATAGTCAACACGGTTTTGTGAAGGGTAGGTCATGCCTCACAAACCTTATTGAGTTTTTTGAGAAGGTGACCAAACAGGTGGATCAGGGTAAAGCAGTTGATGTGGTGTATATGGATTTCAGTAAGGCGTTTGATAAGGTTCCCCACGGTAGGCTATTGCAGAAAATAAGGAAGTATGGGATTGAAGGTGATTTAGCGGTTTGGATCAGTAATTGGCTAGCTGAAAGAAGACAGAGGGTGGTGGTTGATGGCAAATGTTCATCCTGGAGTTCAGTTACTAGTGGTGTACCGCAAGGATCTGTTTTGGGGCCACTGCTGTTTGTCATTTTTATAAATGACCTGGAAGAGGGTGTAGAAGGATGGGTTAGTAAATTTGCAGATGACACGAAGGTCGGTGGAGTTGTGGATAGTGCTGAAGGATGTTATAGGATACAGAGGGACATCGATAAGCTGCAGAGCTGGGCTGAGAGGTGGCAGATGGAGATTAATGCGGAAAAGTGTGAGGTGGTTCACTTTGGAAGGAGTAACAGGAATGCAGAGTACTGGGCTAATGGCAAGATTCTTGGTAGTGTAGATGAACAGAGAGATCTCGGCATCCAGATACATAAATCCCTGAAAGTTGCCACCCAGGTTAATAGGGCTGTTAAGAAGGCATATGGTGTGCTAGCCTTTATCAGCAGGGGGATTGAGTTTCGGAGCCACAAGGTCATGCTGCAGCTGTACATAACTCTGGTGCGGCCGCACCTGGAGTACTGCGTGCAGTTCTGGTCACCACATTATAGGAAGGATGTGGAAGCTTTGGAAAGGGTTCAGAGGAGATTTACTAGGATGTTGCCTGGTATGGAGGGAAGGTCTTACGAGGAAAGGCTCAGGGACTTGAGGTTGTTTTCGTTAGAGAGAAGGCTGAGAGGTGACTTAATAGAGACATATAAGATAGTCAGAGGGTTAGATAGGGTGGACAGTGAGAGTCTTTTTCCTCGGATGGTGATGACCAACATGAGGGGACATAGCTTTAAATTGAGGGGTGATAGATATAGGACAGATGTCAGAGGCAGTTTCTTTACTCAGAGAGTAGTAGGGGTGTGGAACGCCCTGCCTGCAACAGTAGTAGACTCACCAACTTTAAGGGCATTTAAGTGGTCACTGGATAGACATATGGATGAAAATGGAATAGTGTAGGTCAGATAGGCTTCAGGTGGTTTCACAGGTCGGCGCAACATCGAGGGCCGAAGGGCCTGTACTGCGCTGTAGTGTTCTATGTTCTATGTTCTATTCAGTTCTGGGGATCATTCTTCAGGAAAGGCCGTTGGAAGGAGAGTCACCAGAATTATACTGAGGCTAAAAGAGTTAAATGATGAGGTCAGGTTACTTAAATTAGGCTTGTGTTCCTTTGAATACAGAAATTTAAGGGGGTTAACTGATCAAGTTGTATAAGACCATTCCAGGATTTGATAGGGTGGTGAGAATCCAGTACAAATTCAAAATAAGCGCTAAGCCACTGAGTGAAAATGCCAGAAAGCATTTCTTCACACAAAAGGTGCAGAAAATCTAGAACTCGCTTCTCACCCAAATGCTCTAACATTAGGGGCGCGATTTTCCCAAAGGGAGACAAAGTGCAGACGCCGGAGTGAAAACCGGAGTGTTTCACTCCGGCGTCGGAGGCCGCTCCTCGCCCCCATTCTCCCACCCCCAGGGGGCTAGGAGCGGTGGCACGTCATTCTCACGCGCCAGACCTTGACGCTTGCGTCAAAGCGGCGCCGCCTGAATGACGCGGCCGGCGGTGCCTAAATGATGTCTCCCACGGATGCGCAGGTTGGCCGGCGCCAACCCGTGCATGCGCGGTTGCCGTCTTCCCCTTCGCTGCCCCGCAGGACATGGAGGATTGATCTTGCGGGGTGGAGGAGGGAAAAGAGTGCGTCTTTCAGAGACGGCGGCCCAACGATCATTGGGCACTGATCGCGGGCCAGACCCCTCCTGAGCACCCCCCTGGTGCTCGATCCTCCCTCCGCCCCCCCACAGGCCCCACACGCAGCGGTCGCGCGCTGTTCACCGGTCGTATTAGGCAGGCCGCTCGGCCCATCCGGGCCGGAGAATTGCCACTCGACCTGAGCGGCGACTCTCCGAGCGGCCTGTCGCAAAACGCGACACGCCATTTTGCAGGGGGGTGGGAGAATCACGTGCAGGTGCCAGGGCGGCGTGGCATGAATCACCCGACACTCCCGCGATTCTCCCACCCGACGTGGGGGTCGGAGAATCGCGCCCTAGGTCTATTCAAAATTTCAAGACTGAAATTAATAACTTATTGTTAGCCCAAAGTATTAAGGGTTGCCAACCAAATAGTTGGCGGTGGGGTGGGGTGGGTGGGATCCGCAGCGGGGGAATATGGAAGCTGATGGGAGATGTGGTGTGGGTGGGGGGTGCGGAGGTTGTTAATGGAAGTAAAGTACAGGTCAGCCATGTTTTAATTGAATAGCTGAATAGGCTGAAAGGGCTGAATGGCTGAATTATTGTTATAAGCTGCCTGCTTACCATTAGCTGGGGACTAATGACAATGCCACAATGCTGTGGGAGTATGAGCTTCCCCAATGAGGGGGGCGGAGAAATCATTAGCAGACTCCCTGTATAAATAGAGAGAGAGGGAGGGGGGGTGCGAGGGGGAACATTGGAAAAGGATTTTGGATAGTCAGTTACATTTTTCTGTCAGTTTAATTGCAATACTGTATGTAATAAAAGGTTACTTGTAGGGCAGCACGGTGGTGCAGTGATTAGCACTGCTGCCTCACGGCGCCGAGGTCCCAGGTTCAATCCCAGCTCTGGGTCGCTGTCCATGTGGAGTTTGCACATTCTCCCCTTGTTTGCGTGGGTTTTGCCCCACAACCCAAAGATGTGCAGGGTCGGTGGATTGATCACGCTAAATTGCCCCTTAATTGGAAAAAATGAATTGGGTACTCTAAATTTATTTTTTTAAAATGAAAAGGTTACTTGTGTTAAAGTTACAAACCTGATGACTGCAGTTTATTGGGTTCAGCCAAGGACCTCGGGTACTTTAAAATAACATTTAATTTCACTTGTCTTTCGACTCCGGGTCAAGTGGGGCAGGAATTGACCGTGCATTTGCCCAGGGTGTCGTGACTGCACCTATATCAGCTTGGGTTGAGTGTGGCTTTTCGAGTAGCATAATCTGAACCTTATTAGAAGTTGTCTTGATTAACACAAGGTTATTTCAAGGTAATGAAGAAAAAAGCCGCATAGCGTGGGGCAGAAGAGGATTGTTGATTAGAAAGCAGAAACTAATGAGCTCAATGAAGAATCATCACTAAAGACTGTTGTTAGTCCAAGTTACCTAATAATCAGAGAGGGTTTGCAACTGCAGTGCAAAAATAGCAACAATTAGGTAAGAGGAGTCTAATAATACATCACAATTTAAACCCCAATTAGCTTAATTTAACATTTTATACAATGACCTTTTAAAATGTTCAAATTACTTGATTAGTATCACAAATAAACTTCCAACAGAAGGAAAATAAGCTTAAAGTTGTTGAGATTTAATCTGAGGCATTAAAAATTGCTTAAAGCCCTAAGGCGGGAAAGCCCTAAGGTGCTGGTGGCTTGCTCTGGCATATCATTCAGGACATTTAAAAAAACAGAGCAAGGTGTGGGTCCCACAATGTCATGCTGGCAAAGGTGGAGAGGGGGAGGGAAGTTGTTCTGTTTGAGGCATCCAAGCCAGCAACTCCACTTTCTGAAGATCGGGACGCAAGTCCGAAAGATCACCCCAGTTCACAAACGTTAACTTGGCCTGATAATGAATTGCGAATGTATGTAAATGATATTCCTGATGTTGAACATTGGGAAACGTCTTACATCACCGGCAGAGGACGGGACAATGGTGTCTTGCTTTTACACCGGCGTGAAACGCGACTTGGACATCTCGTGAGAATTCACACTCCCCATCGCCAAACCTCCCGACGAAAACTGGAATGGAAAACCCAGCATAACAACGGCAAAAGAAATCTCAACTGCCAGCAAGTTGGAAAAGATTCATTTTTGTTCTTTTATTTGAATCAAAACCCGGGGTCATATCATAGAATCATAGAATTTACAGTGCAGAAGGAGGCCATTTGGCCCATCAAGTCTGCACCTGCCCTTGAACGAGCACCCTACTTAAACCCACACCTCCACCCTATCCCCGTAACCCAGTAACCCCACCTAACCTTTGGACACTAAGGGGCAGTTTAGCTTAGCCAATCCACCTAACCTGCACATCTTTGGACTGTGGGAGGAAACTGGAGCGCCCGGAGGAAACCCACGCAGACACGGGGTGAAAGTGCAAACTCCACACCGTCATCCAAGGCCATATGTAATTATTTCCAATTTTGTATGGATTATATTTAACACACTAAGCTTTTTTTTTGCACCCTTTTTAATGTGATGCGATTAAAAGCTTTCCACCATATCACAACAATCGTGGTTTAAATGGCATTCATGAAGTGCACTGTTTCATATTTATTCAATGTAAAGACCCGATATAAATCCAAACATTATTTTTTACATTTAAAATAGTCAATTAGCATATCTTGTTGCACATTATCATCTGTATACAGAAGAGCTGTCGGTGACAATAACTAATGAAACCAGCCTTGCAATATCTTTCCTACCATCGCATGATTAATAATGACATGGGGCGAACACCTTTCATCAAGTAAGTGCACAGAGGTTTTGGAAAGTAATTTTCCACACACTATTTCATGTCAAGGAAGTCAGCACATCAATGATGGATATTGTAGGATGTAACTTTATGTAGATTGCAGGTTTTCAAGCTGAAATCTGTGAAACCTAAAGAGTTCATGAGATCTTCAGATTTCATTGAAATTCAATATTTTCCAGACTTTTGACTCATTAGATCGTTGTTTTGGTCGCCGAGTACTCATGAAATATTTCCTGAAACCGAGTGCACAATCCGCTTGCTGTACGAGCACCTTGCAGACATGCAATGGGTCTGGCGGTCTCATTGCTGTTGTACAGGTGAGCTGCAAGTGGCAGCCATGACCTCCGAGGCAGCGTGCCAATCATGACAGTGGGGATTGCAACATTGGCTCGTCCGGATGCCAGCCAAGGGCCTACAGTGAGTCCATGGAGAAAGGGAGAGGCAATCGAAAAAGAGGAAACTCTGTCCTAAATGGTCTCCTTCATATCCTCGGTTTGTGACCCCTATTTCTGGACACACTCACCATCGGAAACATCCTTCCTGTCCAGTTCTGTTTATAGGTTTCTGTGAGAACCCCCATCATTATTCTGGTGCTACCTTATTCTGCCCACTACCATCAGATGTGCCAGCATCAGGTGGGAGGGAGTCAGAAACTCAGGGGTGGTCCAGCACATCCCCTATGGGGGGGTACTGGCATGGGCACCATCACTTCTTCTTCCCTTGTGCTGTTGGATGGTCCCCGGCCCACTATGTGGGAGGTGAGGTCAGAGTGAGCTCTGGAAGCTCCACCATCACCTGGCACTGCCAGACATAGAGGTCTGCTCTCATCACAACCAGGGTCTCGGTGTCCTCAAACATGGAGCACAGAGACTGGGCCACGTCACTCAGCGAGTGAGCCACATCGCTCACTGCCGTGGTCATAGCCCTCTGTGATTGGTCCAGGTCAGTCAGTGTCGGGCCAATGTTCTTGACGCTCTCAGCCATAACCCCTTTGTGACTGGGCCAAGCTCTGGAGTGCCGCCGCAATGTCCATCTGGGCCCGGTACATGGCTGCCTGTGACTGGGCTCCCCTATCCTGTGCCTCAGCCATTGATCGCACAGTGTGCCCCAAGCCTTGGATGTCTTGACCCATTGCTGTGACTTTTTGATTCGAGGCTTCCACCAGGGACGTCACCTATTCAGTGTTGGCCTGATACGACGCATTGTCGGCATAATCTCCTGCACCTGAAGGTGGTTGGACTCGTCCAACTGCGCCTTCAGTCACTGGAAAGTTGTTGACACCTCCTCCTGTAGGTCCTGGCTCTGCATCTGTATCTCCACCAGTGATGGATCTTACTTTACAGAAGCGCGATACCTGTCTGGACTACAGCTGTTTTCTGGGATCGGGGAGCCCTCTGACTATCCGTTCCCTTGGGTTTTCCTATCTCTCCCTGATGTGCTGCAGCATGAGTGACGTGCACACTAAATGGTGACCAAGGAGCCTCCTCATTAAAATGCCCCATTGAGGTGATAGTCTCTGAGATGGTGGACAGTGCAGGTGACAGCAGTGCCAAGAAGTCGGCGTCATCCCTGGACTGGTCCTCCGGGTTGTCGCTGGGGTTGTGGCTTGGGTCGAGGTACCCCAGATGGGCTGGCATGGTCTGATGGTGATCCGGCAAGACAAAAGATAAGGGGCGCAATTCTCCCCCCCCCCCCCCACACGCTGGGTGGGAAAATCGTGGGGGCGCCGGGCAAGTCCCGCCACGCCGCCACGGCACTCACACGCGATTCTCCCACCCCCCCCAAACCGGCGCGCCAAGATTTACGGTTGGCCGTTTGGAGAATCGCCACGTTTGTAACGGGCGAGCGGCATTCTCCGGCCCGAATGGGCCGAGCGGCCTTCCCAATACCTGGTCGCTGCCAGCGTGAACAACGTGCAAACGCTGCGGGGGCGGCCTGTGAGGAGGGGGGGGGGGTGTTCGAGCACTGGGAGGGGTGCTCAAAAGGGGTCTGGCCCGCGATCGGTGTCTACCGATTGGCGGGCCGGCCTCTCTGAGAGATGCACTCCTTTCCTCCGCTGCCCCGCAAGATCACTCCGACATTTCTTGCAGGGCGCCTGCGGGGAGGATGGCAACCGCGCATGTGCGGGTTGGCGCCGGCCAACCTGCACATGTGCGGGTGACGTCATTTACACGGTGCCGCTTTTACGCGGCGCCAAGGCCCGGCGCACATAAATGTTGCGGCGCCGCTCCTAGCCCCCCGGGGGTGGGAGAATAGGGGGCGAGGAGTGGCCTCCGACGCCGGAGTGAAACACTCCGGTTTTCATTCCGGCGACGGCACTTAGTATCACGTTGGGAGAATCCCGCCCATGACACGTGGTGAGATCTTGGGAAGGAGTAGTCTGGGGAGAGGGGTGACTTGCTATAGGGAAATCATTTTGCTTTAGAGGCTCACTTGGTTGTTACATGCTGACCTCCGCCTCAGAGATAGCTCTCTCCTGCACCTCCCCAGATCTTTCCATTGCCCTCTGTTCGACAGGGTTGAGAGTCCTTTTGGTCCAGGGCATCCCTTCTGATCTTCTCATGTTCCCTTCTGTTATGGACCAATTTTTCCTTGGGGATCCATATAGGACCTGGTGAGATGCATGGAGGTGAGTCACATGGGGGGGGGGGGGTGTTCTGAATCTAGTGACATGCATGGAGGTGAGTGACATGAGCGGGGGGGGGGGGGGGGGGGGGTCCGAAGCTGGTGACGTGTGTGCAAGGCACCTGTCCAAAGAATACAAAACAGGTGTTGGGGTTTGGTGCAGGGTGGAATGTGAGGGAAATGTAGGCAGGTGTGTTTTGATTGGCCTCTGTGGGAGTGAGTGTGTAATGTTAGGAGTGAAGCGCAGCAGTAAAGCCAGGGGAACAGAGGTGGTGGCTCAACCGAGCTGTCCTAAGGTGGATGTTAAACTTCTCGCGGCACTGTGTGCCACCTCCACCCAGGCCCGGTTGACAACCATGGACGGGAGCCTCCTGCCCACCCTGGGTGCCCTGTCCGTGTGAGGTGGGATACGGGGATGGGTGGGGAGTGTCCCCTTATAGGTGATTTGGGGTGTTGGGGTGGGGGGGAGGGGCGTCAGGAGATCGGGGCACATTCCGATCTCCTCCTGCACTGAGAAGTTAGAACTCTTCAGTGCAGGAAATGGGAGAAGTGCGCCCTCAGCGGTGAACGCACCGCTGAGGCCCCGAGTTGCAACAGAGCATTGTTTGATAGCGTGTGTAATGTTCTTGTCGGATGGTCTGATTTATATTACAAGAATATTATAAGAACACTTGTAGCTAAAGCTATAAATGATTTATTAACGTTAACTCTGGGTCAGCTATATACTAAACAACAGATGAATAACAGTATGATCTTGCACAAGCAACGTCGCTCTTCAACTTCCTCCAGCCAGTCTGAGGGATCATCTGACTCTAACATTCACTTATATACTAGTGAGACACCTAGTGGTCAGTCAGTGAATTACAACACAACCATGATATCGCTACAGTGTGGTCTTTCTCAGCACTGTGAGAGCCTGGAAACACCTCGGTAAAGGCACTTGACACGTGGCTGGATTGCAATTCAGTTAGATCGGGCCCATAGCAACTGACAGCGCAGAAAACGTTATTCAGCCGATTATTCCTGTTCTGACTCTTTGAAAGACCAGTCATGTTTAGTGCCCCACCCTCACTTTCTGGCACGAGCACTGTCCAACTTGATTTTAAATTGATTTCTGGAATTAGCTTTCTCTGCCCATTGCGGGTACAGGGGTTAAGTTCCTGACAGATATCTGAGTGAAAATGATTTCTTCTCAACTCCTGGCTAGATCTTTTACCAATGATTTTTGAATCCATAGAATCCATACAATGTAAAACGAGGCAATTTGGCCCATCGACTCTGCACCGACCTTCCAAAAGAGAATCCTGCCTCAGCCCACACCCTCGCCCTATCGCTGTAACCCCACCTAACCTTTGGACCCTCGCCCTATCCCTGTAACCCCACCTAACCTTTGGACCCTCGCCCTATCCCTGTAACCCCACCTAACCGTTGGACCCTTGCCCTATCCCTGTAACCCCACCTAACCTTTGGACCCTCGCCCTATCCCTGTAACCCCACTTAACCTTTGGACCCTCGCCCTAGCCCTGTAACCCCACCTAACCCGCACATCCTTGGACACTAAGGGGTAATTTAGCAAGGCCAATCCACCTAATCCGCACATCTTTGGCCTGTGGGAAGAAACCAGAGCACCTGGATGAAACCCACGCAGACACGAGGAGAATGTGCAAACTCCACACAGACAGTCACTCAAGGCCAGAATCAGAATGGGCTCCCTGGTTTTGGGAGACAGAACCATGATACAATTTATAGACCTACTCACCGAAGGTAATACATCCTTCCATATTTAGTATATTTAGTATTCCATATTTAGTATATTGCACTTTACCATCTTGAATTTCTCTATTAGGCCATCTCTTTTTTTTTATAAATTTAGATTACCCAATAAATTTTTCCAATTAAGGGGCAATTTAGCATGGCCAATCCACCTACTCTGCACATTTTTGGGTTGTGGGGGCGAAACCCACGCAGACAATGTGCAAACTCCACCCGGACAGTGACCCAGAGCCGGGATCGAACCTGGGACCGCAGCGCCGTGAGGCGGTTGTGCTAACCACTAGGCCACCGTGCTGCCTATTAGGCCATCTCTTAACCTTCTCTATTCTAAGTAGAACACTCCTAACTTTCCACACCTCTCCTTTTAACTGCAGTCCCTCATCTCTGGTAGCATTCTCAAAAACCTCCTCAGTACTCTTTCTCATACCTTTACATTTTCCCTGAACTATCAGACCGAGAATGGTCCACAGTACTTCAGCTGAGGTCTAACCAGTCATTTATAAAGTTCTAGCTTGATCTCTTTGCTTTTATGTTCTACGCCTCTTTACATAAGTGCAAGTAACTTATATTCTCTTAAATCTTTACCAACTTGCTCTGGCATCTTTAAGGATTTGTGAATCTGGGCATCAAGCTGCTCCAGCCCTCTCTGCTCTTCGAGAGGTTTCAAAACTAGGCCGTTTAAATTTGACATTTAATACATCCCTCACAAAGGTGCACTTTTTTAATATTAATTTTCAGTGCCAGAGGGATCAATTAGCAGCTATTAAAATTGACCACCTTATTTTTGAAATAAGGGAGTTCAAAAGGTGCTAATGATTGCAATGTCAAGACTTAGCTTTCTGTGGTAAGGTTAATGGGAAATGAATAGACAGGTACAGCAAGTTGAAATTAAAATGGCTTATTGTCATAAGTAGGCTTCAGTGAAGTTACTGTGAAAACCCCTAGTCTCCACATTCCGGCATCCGGCATGGTCAGTAGGACTTTAAACTTCTGAGTTGGGGGGAAGGGAAAGTGAAAGCGACAGGGAGCATGGAGTTAAATGGCAAGATACGCAGGAGGATAACATGTAGGCAGGTGGATTTAAGCTTGAGGCGGACTAGGAATTCAACAAAAAGGAAGGATAACTTTGGACATCTTAGGACTTCCAATATCTGTAATGATAAGAAAGTTAGCATTAAGGCACTTTACCTGAATGCTCGTAGCATTTGTAACAAAGTAGACGAACTAATGGCACAGATCATCCTGAATGATTATGATGTGGTAGGCATCACAGAGACATGGCTGCAGGGGGTTCAGGACTGGCAGTTAAACATCCAAGGATAAACAACCTATCGAAAAGACAGGGAGGTGGGCCGAGGGGGTGGGGTTGCCTTGTTAGTTAAGAACAAAATTAAATCTATGGCACTAAACGACATAGGGTCGGATGATGTGGAGTCTGTGTGGGTAGAATTGAGGAACCACAAAGGCAATAAAACCATAATGGGAGTTATGTACAGACCTCCTAACAGTGGTCAGGACCAGGGGCGCAACATGTACCGGGAAATAGAAAAGGCATGTCAGAAAGGCAAGGTCACGGTGATCATGGGGGACTTCAATATGCAGGTGGATTGGGTAAATAACGTAGCCAGTGGATCCAAAGAAAAGGAATTCATGGAATGCTTAAAAGATGGCTTTTTGGAACAGCTTGTCATGGAGCCCACAAGGGAGCAGGCTATTCTGGACCTAGTGCTATGTAATGAACCAGACTTTATAAAAGATCTTAAAGTAAGGGAACACTTCGGAAGCAGCGATCATAATATGGTTGAGTTCAGTCTGCAGTTTGAAAGAGAGAAGGCAAAATCGGATGTAATGGTGTTACAGTTAAATAAAGGTAATTACGAGGGCATGAGAGAGGAACTGGCGAAAATCGACTGGAAGCAGACCCTAGTGGGGAAGACAGTAGAGCAAAAATGGCAGGAGTTTGTATGCATAATTGAGGACACTGTACAGAGGTTCATCCCCAAGAAAATAAAGATTATCCGGGGAGGGATTAGACAGCCATGGCTGACAAAGGAGGTCAGGAAATGTATCAAAGAAAAGAGAGATCCTATAAAGTGGCCAAAAGCACTGGGAAATCAGAAGATTGGGAAGGCTACAAAAACAAACAGAGGTTAACAAAGAGACAAATAAGGAAGGAGAGGATCAAATATGAAGGCAGGCTAGCCAGTAATATAAGAAATGATAGTAAAAGTTTCTTTCAATACATAAGAAACAAACGACAGGCCAAAGTAGACATTGGGCCAATTCAAACTGATTCCGGAAGGCTAGTGATGGGAGACGAGGAAATGGCTGGAGAACTTAATAAGTACTTTGCGTCTGTCTTCACAGTGGAAGACATGAGTAATATCCCAAAAATTATAGAGGGTCAGGGGGCTGAGTTGAGTATGGTTGCCATTACAAAAGAGATGGTGCTAAAAAAGCTAAAAGGTCTTAAAATTGACAAATCTCCTGGCCCCGATGGGCTACACCCTAGAGTTCTGAGAGAGGTGGCTGAAGAAATAGCGGAAGCGTTGGTTGAGATCTTTCAAAAATCACTGGAGTCAGGGAAAGTCCCGGACGATTGGAAGATCGCTGTTGTAACACCCTTGTTCAAGAAAGGATCAAGACAAAAGATGGAAAATTATAGGCCAATTAGCCTAACCTCGGTTGTTGGTAAAATTCTAGAATCGATCGTTAAGGATAAGATTTCTAAATTCTTGGAAGAGCAGTGTCGGATTAGAACAAGTCAACATGGATTTAGTAAGGGGAGGTCGTGCCTGACGAACCTGTTAGAATTCTTTGAGGAGGTGACAAGTAGGTTAGACCAGGGAAACCCAGTGGATGTGGTCTATCTGGATTTCCAAAATGCCTTTGATAAGGTGCCACACAGGAGGCTGCTGAGTAAGGTGAGGGCCCATGGTGTTCGAGGTGAGCTACTGCATGGGTTGAGGATTGGCTGTCTGACAGAAGGCAGAGAGTTGGGATAAAAGGTTCTTTTTCGGAATGGCAGCCGGTGACCAGCGGTGTCCCACAGGGTTCGGTGTTGGGGCCGCAGCTGTTCACCATATATATTAATGATCTGGATGAAGGGACTGGGGGCATTCTAGCGAAGTTTGCCGATGATACAAAGTTAGGTGGTCAGGCAGGTAGTGCTGAGGAAGTGGGGAGGCTGCAGAAGGATCTAGACAGTTTGGGAGAGTGGTGCAGGAAATGGCTGATGCAATTCAACGTGAGAAAATGTGAGGTCTTGCACTTTGGAAAAAAGAATCCAAGCATAGACTACTTTCTAAACGTTGAGAAAATTCATAATGCCAAAGTACAAAGGGATCTGGGAGTGCTAGTCGAGGATTCCCTAAAGGTAAACATGCAGGTTGAATCTGTGATTAAGAAAGCGAATGCAATGTTGTCATTTATCTCAAGAGGGTTGGAATATAAAAGCAGCGATGTGCTACTGAGCCTTTATAAGGCTCTGGTTAGGCCCCATTTGGAGTACTGTGTCCAGTTTTGGGCCCCACATCTCAGGAAGGACATACTGGCACTGGAGCGTGTCCAGCGGAGATTCACACGGATGATCCCTGGAATGGCGGGTCTAACATATGATGAACGGCTGAGGATCCTGGGATTGTATTCATTGGAGTTTAGAAGGTTAAGGGGAGATCTAATAGAAACTTACAAGATAATACATGGCTTAGAAAGGGTGGACGCAAAGAAACTGTTTCCGTTAGGCGAGGAAACGAGGACCCGTGGGCACAGCCTTAGAATTAGAGGGGGTAAATTCAGAACAGAAATGCGGAGACATTTCTTCAGCCAGAGAGTGGTGGGCCTGTGGAATTCATTGCCGCGGAGTGCAGTGGAGGCCGGGGCGCTAAATGGCTTCAAGGCAGAGATAGATAAATTCTTGATGGCGCGAGGAATTAAGGGCTACGGGGAGAATGCTGGTAGGTGGAGTTGAAATGCCCATCAGCCATGATTGAATGGCGGAGTGGACTCGATGGGCCGAATGGCCTTACTTCCACTCCTATGTCTTATGGTCTTATGGTCTTATCTGGTCGGGGATGCTGGTACAGGGATTGAACCGTGCTGCTGGCCTGCCTTGGTCTATTTTAAAAGCCAGCTATTTAGCCCAGTGTGCTAAACCAGCCCCTAGATCCTGACACAAAGGAGGCTAAGGGTGAGTTTTAAAAAGCTCATGATGGAAGGTCACAAGTCGGACTGCTGCTGGATATTCGCATGTCACTGTCCATCTGCTCCTCAGCTGAAATTGCTGCGCAAGGAGTTACCTGTAAGTAGTGGTGAGTGCCATTAGTCTGACTCCTATTTTGAAAATAAAATTTGGCCCATTGATGCAAATCATACCAGAATGTATCACTGTATCACTAGTCACATTTGATGGTAGTAATCTTTTTTTTTAAGCTACAGTCATGTTGTGATGATCAAATTCAAGTTATAAACCTTTAGAATTTTGATTTTAAGGTTTTTTTAAAAAATTAATAGGAGGGATTCTCTGTTTTTGAAACTAAGGGCTAGATTCTCCATTCCTGAGACCAAGTGTTGACGCCAGGGCAGAATGTGGGCTTTCATGATTTTCAAAAGCACAAATGAACCGCGCCACTCGGTCTACCGGAAGCAGAGAATCGCGGCGGCCCTGAAGAATGCTGGGTCAGGCCCGCCAATGATATGCCAACGCTGCTTACTGTATGGGCGTTACGGAACGCATTGACACCGCTGTGGGGGGGTCAAGGCGAATTGCGATTTGACATATAATCAGCGCCCACCGCAATTTTGGCGTTGGAACCTATTCTGCGCCCAATTTCATTTTCGATTTTGACATCAGCCAACGAAGAATCCCGCCCTAAGTGTTGACGCTGGAGCAGAATTAATGAACTTTCATGATGGCAAAACTGGCACCAAACTTGGACCCATTCAGTGACTGTGGAGGGGCTAGTACCGGTGCCACTTGGAACACAATTGATTCCAATGAAAAAAAGTGCGGAATTCAACGGGTCCGTGATTGACACTTGGGAGGCTGACAGGCTGCAGCCACATATACACATTACAATTCCCACACACATTCGTCGTAGCCAACAAGATAGCACTGGTTGCGCTGGAGCGCACCCATACAGCTGATGGGTCTGCTGGGGCCAGAGGGCACCTCGGGGGGTGGCTGGGGGGACACCTATACCACTCGTGGCCCTAAGTTCACAGTGGGCTGTTAATGGCATACGCTGCTGTATGGCTGCCTTGCCGGCTGCGGCAATGGTGTTCTGTGCCCGTCCACCCTGACCCCATAGTTCACACGTTGGCCACCCACTGCTATGCCCCTCGCCCTGGTGGAAGCCTCCTGGCCAGTGGCACAACTGTTAGCAAACCATGGCGATGTTGGACACTTTCCGCACCCCGCCATGCCCCTCTCTCCCTTAGCGGCCACGGCACCGGGTTTACGAATTTTAAAAGCACAAGGCCTCCTCCTGCTCTTATATTCTACAAGTGAATTGCCCCGTCGGGAACTCAGCCCATCAGAAGCGGAGCATCACGGAGGTCCCGGAGAATACCGGGTCAGGCCCGTTAATGGCATGCAAATAATATTTGCTGTACATGCATTGCAGTCCGCATTGACACCGCTGTCGAGTTGACGAAGAATTGCAATTTGGTTTCAAATCAGCGCACGCCACGATTTTGGCGTCAGAACCGATGATCGGCCCAACCGCTTTTTGCAATTACTGCGTCAGCCAGCAGAGAATCGCGGCCATGGTTTATGACATTGTTTTCAAATCTCTCGAATTCCAGATTGCCAAGTTACATGTCATAATTGTCTGTGGGTATCTGTACTTCTGTTCATGTGCATGCAATGCTTAATTAAGAGACAATATCCAAGGTGACATTGATCTAGTATTTAGAGTTTTGCCAACTGCTCGATTATTTGGCTCATCCTAAAGTGAAGTTTGTTGTCTTTCCTCATGGTTTTAATTTCCTTGTTCCAGATAAGCTGACAATTATGACTTAATTTTGTTTACATGGAAGGGTTTTTAAATTTCAAAATGTTCATGGATATAAGGCGATGTTTTCTTAACATTTGTAAACCTGCTTCTTTCCCCTGGAGACATGAGCTCTTCCTGGATTACATTCCCTTGTGTACTGGACATTTCCCACTATCTTATTCATTATTTACGAGTCTGGACAGTGGCAGGTTATTGGACATTGATGAGTTTTACAGACAAGCCCAATTAAATGCTCGTCTGGCGTGCACTTCCCGGCAGAGATCAAGAAAAGGAATCCTGCCTGAATTCCCCTGCCTCGCTTTACAGACTACGATCACCCGACTGTCACAGTCTCATTGCCACCTTGGATGAGGCCAAGAATTGAATCTGGTCTGGGTATCTTGAGTTAAGTGCTGCTTTTGGAAAACCCTGCCATTGGAAAGAATTTGGAGGGCAGTTTTAAGTGAGGCCTTCAAGTTGTCAGCTAACCCAAGGAGGCAGGAGGCAGGGATGCGTGGTTGATTTTGATGATTGGTACCTGTGTTTGACGCCCTTCCGAGATTTCCAAAGTGGCTTCTGAAATTGCATATGAATTACTTGACAGTGACAGCCCCTTGCCCCTTACCACAGCAACCCCCTGCTTCCCCTTCACCCCACCCCCTCGACCATACCATTTCACTCTGCCACCACGGGGAAATGTAGCCATTTGGTGTGTCAGGAACAACCAGGAGTTGGGGGAATGTGAGTTAAAGGTTAGAGAGAGAAGCAAACAGGGGATTGTAGAGGAGAACATTAGAAGACACCATGTGATTAAATAGCACACGATGAAACATCCAGCGAGATTTTCTTTTTTTTTTAATTTAGAGTACCCCATAATTTTTTTCCCATTAAGGGGGAATTTAGTGTGGCCAATCCACCTAACCTGCACATCTTTGGGTTGCGGGGGTGAAACCCACGTAGAAACGAGGAGAATGTGCCAACTCCACATGGACAGTGACCCAAGGCCGGGATCGAACCTGGGTCCTCAGCGCCGTAGGCAGCAGTGCTACCCACTGTGCCACCGTGCCGCCCGCCAGTCAGGTTTTTAATCTGAGTTGGCAACCTCAGTTCGGCCTCATTTTTGTTTCTTTATCTGGTGACTTGCTCAAGCCCACCAGATCAACCAGCTGACCAGCGGGCAGGAGTAGGATCGCAGCAACAGTGGGAGGCCACAGCTGCGAATCAGTGGGATTGGCCCCGGCTTTGAAATAAGGGATGAGGTGGCTCGATAGTGTAGTGTTAGCCTGGGAGAGTTGCCAGGCTTCCGTATGAAGCAATCCGGCCCCCTGTGGTCCACACAAACACCTAAAAGTAAATTAATTGGCTCAAAGAGGCATCCACTGGCCCACTATGGCCCTCCCAGCAGGTTCTGACCCGATGGGGAAGCCATCACTGCTGCCATACTCAGGCCTGCGACTAAACTTGGAGTTTGGGTCCCAGTGACAGGAGGTCCTGCCAACTTGGGGCAGGTGCCCTGCTCAACTGCTCAGAAGAGCGGGTTCACCTCCGAGACAACGGGAAGCCAATGTGATCCGAGGGGATACGTCATTTTAACTGCCACTTTGCCCGGTTTCTGCCAGAATAGGGAAAATCAAACTGTGCCTTCAGTGTGAGGCTTTTTGCTCTCAATTCAATAATATGCTGACAAAGTTTGGTAAAGATCCATTTGAATTCTAGTCCCATGTTGCGTCGAATTAAACTGTCTGGCTCCATGTGGAACTAACAAGAAGTGATTTTATTTTTAGAATTCAAATCCTCATCAAAATCAACATTTTCTTTGCCTGCAGGTTCTCTTCTATGAAACTGTATTACCTGAGCAGCTAAGTGTGCTGTGCGCAGGATATATGTAAAATTGTGCAGGATTTACCACTGCTTGTCGAATTGACCAAATTACTTGGCCTGGAAGGGCCTCGGTTGTTAATATGAAACTAGAAAGTCACTGGATTGGATTGGATTTGTTTATTGTCACATGTATTGAGATACAGTACTGTTCTGCGTCCAGGCCAGACAGATCATTCCATACATGAAAAAAACATTGGGCATACATAAATACACCGTACATACATAGGTACAGGCATTGGGTGAAGCATATGGAGTGTAGTACTACTCAGTAGAGACGGCGTGTGAAGAGATCAGTTCAGTCCATAAGAGGGTCCTATAGGAGTCTGGCAACCGCAGGGAAGAAGTTGTTTTTGAATTTGTGAGTTAGCTTGTTCAGTCTTTTGTATTTCCTGCCTAACGGAAGAAGTTGAAAGAGTGAATAACCCAGGTGGGAGGGGTGTTTGATTATGCTTCCTACTTTCCCAAGGCACAGGGAGTGAGTGGGAGTCTCCCTTCTGGGGACTAAGCCCCACGCCCGCCACAAAAAAAGACGAGAATCACTGTGGACTTTTTCCTCGAAGTTCTGGGGTGATACTCCGTTTTCAAGGAGGCTAGCAGGGCCCCGGCATGTGTCCTGCAGCTCCGGCTGCCAGCAGGGCCCTGTAAGCACGCCCGCGCGGCCAAGCATGTGCACAGTGGCCGGCCGCAGGTCCGCGCATGCGTGTGACGGCCGTCTTCACGCTGATCCCTGCGCACCATGGCGGAGCCCTACAGGGGCCTGGCACGGAGGAACATAGGTTCCTCGAGGAATGAGGCCGCCCGCCGATCAGTAGCCCCCAATCGTGGGCCTGGCCACCGTGGAGGACCCCCCCCCCCGGAGTCGGATCCCCCCCCCCCCCACCACCACCACCAGGACGGCCCCCACAGCCAGAACGCCAAGGTCCCGCTGGGTGGGCCCACATATGAACCATGCCGGCGGGACTCAGCGGAACTCGGCGGGCACTCGACCCATCGAGTGCGGAGAATTGCCCCCGACCTGTGTCGCCCGTGGCGTGTGCCTGCCGGCTACGCGGAGAATTGCGGAAATGCCGTCATGCCGGATTTCTGGCGTTAGCAGCTTTTCTCCACCCCCACGCCGGGTGCGTTTCCAGCGCGGAGGGTCGGAGAATCCCGTCCAGAGTCTATGGATGGGAGGCGGTTTTGTGTGATGGACTGGGCTGTGTTCATGACTCTCTACTTTCTTATGGTCTTGAGCCGAGCAGTTGCCATACCAGGCTGTGATGCAGCAGGATTGGATGCTTTTTATGGTGCATCTGTAAAGGTTGGTAAGAGTCAATGTGGCAATGTGGACATGCTGAATTTCCTTAGTTTCCTGAAGAAGTATAGGTGCTAATGTTCTTTCTTGACTATAGTGTCGATGTGGGTGGACCAGGACAGATTGTTGGTGATGTGCACATCTAGTAATTTAAAGCTTTCAACCATCTCCACTTGGCCCTGTTGATGCACACAGGGATGTGTACGACACTTCGCTTCCTGAAGTCAATGACCATCTCTTTAGTTTTGCTAGCATTGAGGGAGAGATTGTTGTTGTTAAACCACTCCACTAGGTTCCCTCTCTCCTTCCTGTACCCTGGCTCATATTTGTTTGAGAGCCGACCCACTACGGTCATCAGCAAACTTGTAGATGGAGTTGGAGCCAAATTTTGCCACACAGCCATGTGTGTTTAGGAGTATAATAAGGGGATAGGTATACAGCCTTGAGGGCCCCAATGTTGAGGAATATCGTGGAGGAGATGTTGTTTATCCTTATTGATTGTAGTCTGTGGGTCAAGAAGTCAGGAATAATAATAATCGCTTATTGTCACCAGTAGGCTTCAATGAAGTTACTGTGAAAAGCCCCTAGTCGCCACATTCCGGCGCCTGTTCGGGGAATTGAACCCACGCTGCTGGCCTTGTTCTGCATTACAAACCAGCTGTTTAGCCCCTATGTTAAGGATCCAGTTGCAGAGGAAGGAACTAAATCCTAGGTTTTGGAGCTTTGATATGAGCTTGGCAGGGATTATGGTGTTGAAGGCAGAGTTGTAGTCAATGAATAGGTGTCTGAAGGAGGATTCCATGTTGTTGAGATACTCCATGGATGAGTGTGGGCTAGGGTTGTGTCTGCTATGAACCGCTTAAAACGTAGAAGCAGCAGTGCTAACCACTGTGCCACTATGCCTCCCTGTTGTGTGCCGGTTAGATTAGACTTTATTTTGTTGTCACATATACCAAGGTACAATGAAAGTATTATTCTGTGTACAGTCCAGGTAGATCGCTCCACACAAGAAAACACAGAACAAACGATATCACAATGTAAATACATACATATAGACATTGGATGATGCATATGGAATATAGTGCTACAACTGTAGGGCAGGAAAAGCACAGTGGTTAGCACCGTTGCTTCGCAGCGCCAGGCTCCCAGGTTCGATTCCCGGCTTGGGTCACTGTCTGCGCCAAGTGCGCACGTTCTCCCTGTGTCTGCGTGGGTTTCCTCCAGGTACTCTGGTGTGTGTACTACCAGGGGGACCAGAGAATTCTGCCTGAGATTTGTTGATATCCTGGGCTGGATTCTCCATCCCGCCGCCCCAGATTTCTGGTTCAGCACACCGACGGGATGCTCCGTTTCGCTGACTGGTCAATGGGGTTTCCCATTGTGGGGCAGCCCCACACCGTCGGGAAATCCCCCGGCTGCTGGCAAAACGGAGCATCCCGACGGCGGAGAATCCAGCCCCCTGTGTTTTCGTTAGAGATTTTTCTGGGAGAAAGACAGGCGGCTGGATTCTTCGGCCCGCTGCGCCACATTTCTGCCCCGATCCACCACCGGGATTCTCCGTTACGCTGGCCGGTCAATGGGGTTTCCCATTGTGGGGGCAGCCTCATGCCTTGGGGAAAACCCCCGGGCGCCGGCAAAACGGAGAATCCCGCCGGCGGAGAGTCCCACTCAGGAAATCTCCAATTCTGTCTGCATTTAAACATCGTTTCCTCTTGTGTACTGGAATTTGGCCTTCTGTTCTCAGCCATTTTAAACCTAACGTTTAAACTATAGATTGCATCAGATGCATGGCAGCTTGTTTCCTGTTTGATTGCGTGAAGTAAACTGGTGGGTCAGTATTGGCCATACGTTGAGCATCCTGAAAGAATTCCCCTTCCATTGAAAATTGCTCCCAGTGAATGACATCAGCTTAATAAGCTCCAAAATAAAAGTACTTTTCAGACTTAAACTGCCTGTGGTGAGATCCACCAGCCTAAAGCAAACATTGACAATTTAAAGATCCACTGCCCAGGGGGAAGATGAGGAGAAATTATGATCAGATTAACCAAATAATATGTCTATAAGGAACTAGCTATTATATTCCTCCATTTAGGGGTGGCACAGTGGTTAGCACTGCTGCCTCACAGCGCCAGGGATTCTGAACTCAGGTGACCGTGTGGAATTTGCATGTTCTCCCGTGTCTACGTTGGTTTCCTCCGGGTGCTCCGGTTTCCTCCCACAGTCCAAAGATGTGCAGGTTAAGTGGATTGGCCCTTAGTGTCCAAAGATTAGGTGGGGTTACGGACAGGGATAGGGCAGGCTTTTGGGCCTAGGTAAAGTGCTTTTTCGGAGATTCAGTGCAGACTTGATGGGCCAAATGGCCTCCTTTTACACTGCAGGAGTAGTGATTATTTTAAATGGAGGAAAATTGGGCAGATTCTTTTCCAAGTATGAATGCGTTGCCTGGTCCTCTGATATTCATTGCTCTCAGATGCTCTGGGCACAGACCCAAAGACACTTCCCCTTGAAAGTACTTTTGGTTTGTCAAAGAATGTCAGACCATTTGCCTCCAAGAAGTAACAAAGTTATTATATTTTTGGCTTCTCTTTGCTCCTTGTCTCATGCTTAATTGTGTAAATTATCATTTGATCTCTGAAATATTGGATGTATCGTGTTCAAATGAAACCACTGCAATCGCCTAACCATTAACAGTGAAATTAAATGCACGTAGAATGTTCCTTTTCCAAAAAGAACTGCTTCTGGTTGCCATTACCATTTTAAAGTGGCCTTTTTAAATAATTTGATATTAAAGTATCCTGTGGCATGATGGTTTCTACAAAAATAGAAGTTTGAGATCTGTGCCAATTTAAACCTCAGCTTCATATAATCCCTACAGGGCAAAAGGAGGCTATTCGGCCCATCTAGTCTGCATCGACCCTGTGAAAGATCACTCTATTTCACCCTCTCCTGCCGTCCTATCCCCAGAGCCCCATCTAATCTTTAGACACTCAGGGTAAATTTAGCATGGACAATCCACCTCACCTGCACATCTTTGGACTGTGGGCGGAAACCGGAGAAACCCACACAGACACGGGGAGAAAGTGCAAACTCCACACAGTCACCCAAGGTCAGAACCGAACCCGGGTCTCTGGCGCTGTGAGGAAGCGGCGCTGTGAGGAAGCAGTGCTGGCCACTGTGCCACCCAAGGTTTGTCCTGCGAATATTAAGATTGACAAACTTTGGGTGGAAGAAAGTGAAGGGAGAACAGTAGAACTGCTAAAAATCTTGAACAGATACAAATCATTTCTCATCTCTGTATTTTTTCCTGTTGGAAGGAAAGCGGGCTCCATGTTGATACACATAGAGCACAAATTCCATCTCTGTAGCTCCGGTGGAGACAGTCCTATGGAGCCATGGTGGCATTTTCCTGAGGCACACTGCCCCAACAGCCATCTCTGATGTGGCCTCAATGGCCCACCTTCTTGCTGGCATCCATGCTCTGAAGGAGCATGATCCTGACATCACACAGCCCAACCGACTGATATGCCTTCTGTGCCAAATTTGGTCCACATAGTAGTGAGGGCAACACATTTGTATATATATCACTCTGCAAACAACAAACTTTAAGCTACAAGATATAAAATAGGCCATTTGACCCCTCAAGCCTGTTCCACCATTCAACTAAATCATGGTTGATCATGTCCCGCAATACCATATTTTTGCACTATCCCCATATCCCTTGATATCTTGAATAACTGCAAATCTATAGATCTCTGCGGCGAAATTCTCCCCTACCCGGCGGGGCGGGGGTCCCGGCGTAGTGGAGTGGCGCCAATCACTCCGGCGTCGGTCCTCCCCAAAGGTGCTAGGCCCGCGCCAAAGTGGCTTCCGCTCTGCCGACTGGCGCCAACGGCCTTTGGCGCTACGCCGATCGGCGTTGGGACTGGCCGAAAGGCCTTCGCCGGTTGGCGTGAGTCCGCTCATGCGCCGGAGTGTCGACGTCACCATGTCACCACGTCACCACCGCATGAGCGGTGGAGGCGGTCTCTTCCGCCTCCGCCATGGTGGGGGCCGCGACGGCGGCAGAAGAAAAATAGTGACCCACAGCACTGGCCCGCCTGCCGATCGGTGGGCCCCGATCGTGGGCCAGGCCACCATGGGGGCACCCCCAGGGGTCCGATCACCCTGCGCCCCTCCCAGGACCCCGGGGGCCCGCTCGCGCCGCCAATCCCGCCGGCACAGAGGTGGTTTAAACCACGTCGGCGGGAGAGGCCTGACAGCAGCGGGACTTCGGCCCATCGCGGGCCGGAGAATCGCCGCGGGGGGCCCGCCAATCGGCGTGGGGGGCACACCGATCGGCAGGGCGCGATTCCAGCTCCCACCGATTCCCGGGTGGCGGAGGATTCCGGCCATGGCGGGGGCGGGATTTACGCCGGCCCCGGGCGATTCCCCGACCCTGCGGGGGATCGGAGAATTCCGCCCCTGATTTGTGTGCTTGACTCTCCGCAACCTTCTGGGTAGAGAATTTCAAAGATTGACCACTCTGTAAAATGTTCCTCCTCATGTCAATCAGAAATCGCCAAACTTTTATTCAGAGGCTGTGCCCCCGACTCTGAACCTCCCCAGCCTAGGGTATCAGTCTTGCTACATCTACCCTGGGGAAACAGTATGGTGAACTTCCATTGCCGCTCTGGCAAGTAGGTGAGGAGACCAAAACTGCACACAATACACCAGGTGCGGTCTCATCAGGGCTCTACACAACTGCAGCAAGATGACTTTACTCCTGTACATAGAACATAGAACATACAGTGCAGAAGAAGGACATTTGGCCCATCGATTCTGCACTGACCCACTTAAGCCCTCAATTCCACCTTATCCCCGTAACCCAATAACCCCAACTAACCTTTTTTTGGTCACTAAGGGCAATTTATCATGACCAATCCATCTAACCTCCACGTCTTTGGACTGTGGGAGGAAACTGGAGCACCCGGAGGAAACCCACGCAGACACGGGGAGAACGTGCAGACTCCGCACAGACAGTGACCCAACGGGGAATTGAACCTGAGACCCTGGCGCTGTGAAGCCACAGTGCTATCCACTTGTGCAACCGTGCTGCCCAAATCCTTACTGTACTCACTGTACTTAAATCCTTTCACAACAAAGGCCAAGATAAGCTTTGCAATTGACTTCCTTCATTGTCCAGGCACCCAAATTGCAGGTGAGAACATGAAAAGCTTCTGCTATTGCTTCGTTGTACTCTGGAGTGTGTTTTGTTTTTAAGTTGTTGTGGCACATTCCTGAATTTGCCAGACTGCATTGCTGCAAACTCAGAGGGACGGCAGAGTAGTAGGTGACCACTCCACACAAGGGTTGCAACAGCTAAGAGAGCAGCAGGGTGCCTCTAAGGGCTGCAACACGATCAGGGGATAGAGCTGAGGCTGCAGAGAGGGCAAGCTCTGCATGATGCCCTTTGCCAAAGTGGAGCCCAGCTTCTCCCTGCTGCCTAACAGTGCCAATGCCTTGGCCTGCATGCCCATCAACACCCTCCTGTATGCCAAGGTTCTCAGCTGTGCCCTCTGCAGCAGAATATTTCCAGAGCCTTGCCCTCTGATGAGCAGGTAAACTTAGCATTCATTGCACCATGTCCTGGCTGAAGATCACTCGTGCTTGGATGCCTCAAAACTCTCTCCAAGCTCCTGCCTCCCATATGTGTGTGGTGCCAGTATCTTAGCTGACAACTGTAAGTGTCAGGTCAAGTAATGGGGCCTCGCCATCCATGCTGTGCTGTTCTCTCTCTCACTGTTCAGCTGCTCAGGCTGGAAACACAGAAATTCTGAAAGTCAGAAATCAGAAGGGAAGGTTGGAGTAAGGGAAGGGATATGGGATGAGAAACATAAAAACATTGAAACTAGGAGCAAGCCTTCAAGCCTGCTCTGCCATTCAGTAAAATTATGGCTGATCCTTGATCTCAATGCCATATTCCAACTTTCTCCCCATACCTCTTGATGTCATTCAATTCAAAAGAACAATATCCATCTCTTTCTTGAATACAGCGACTTGGCCTGAGAAAGACGAGGTCCATGGCCGCAGCACCATCAGCTTTCTCCATGTGCCAGAAAGTAGGGCGTGAGAAGGCACATCAGGCAGGAATAAACCAACCCGTATCCTCAATGTTCAGCTATGCCATATACCATGGGCTCTGGCCCCATGATATTGAGAGTCATATCCTCCATAGAGTACAGCAGATGTAGGGTCTCAGTGTCTCTGCTCTGCCTATGCTGTATTATCATTTTGTGCAAGAGAGAGAGCAAAATGTCAATGATTCTGTAATGTTGTGTTCAATAAGTAAAAGTAAGTTGTTTTCAGGTTATGTTGGTGAATAGCTGATAAGGTATGGATGCCATGAGAGGTGGATTTGAGGCTCACAATATTGGTAGAGATGTTATGATCAAGTGGAGTATCTGAATGTTGTGCTGGAGCCTTGGGCAGCACCAGGGGCTGCGTCTGGGTGTGTGATGGGGATGTGGTGTATTCAGCAGCATAACAATTGGTAGTTTGAAGGTTTTTAAAAAATTAATTCATGGGCTGCGGGCATCACTGGCTGAGCCAGCATTTGTTTCCCTTCCCCAATAGCCCTTGAACCATGTGGCTTGCCAGGCCATATCAGAGGGAAGTTCAGAGTCAACCACTTTGCTGTGGGTCTGGCGATCTGAAATGGCATTTAGGCCAGACCAGGTAAGGATGGCAGATTTCTTTCCTTCCAGGCATTAGTGAATCACATGGGGTTTTGCAACAATGGTTAAATGGTCATCATTAGACTTTGCATGGTGGGATTCAAACCCAGGTCATTAGAGCATGACCTTGGGTCTCTATGGTTACTAGTCCAGTGACAACATCACTCTGCCACCACCTCCCCTAAAGATGAATTCACTGACTTTGACTGTCCATGTGAAGCTGTTAGGTTTCTGTGGCACTACTGCTAGGTCCTTGGTCCAGACTCCTGGGGTTGACCTTCCTGGCAACCTGTTACCACTGTCTACTGAGATTTCTCTTTGAGGCCCTCTTGATCTCCTGCAGAACCATGGCATTTTCCCTCCTGCTCAGTTTCAATTTTAATGTTTCCAGCATTGCACCTGTCATCCTGAAACCCTCTCTCTGCCTTGGTGCTCCACCCTCTCCTTAGATTTCAGCAGTGTTATGCAGTGCAACTTCCCTTTCAGAGAGACAGACTGCCTTTAAGAAGAGCATGTTGTACCATGTGCTCTCAGCACAATGCTGTTCTGCTCCTTGCTGAGCGCAGAGGCAACCAGCAGTGTGACGGGAACACAGCAGAGAGGAACGCATTTGATTTAAGTGGGAATCACAGGAATGAGATGGGGGCTCCAAATGTTCCTGTTGCCACCTTGAATGGAACCGGCAAGGTCAGCTTGAAAAGCGTGACCCCTGCACCCAAGAAAAAGGGACAGACAAATATTTAGTTAATAATAATAATAATAATAGTAAGCTTTATTATTGTCACAAATAGACTGACATTATCACTGCAGTGAAGTTACTGTGAAATGATAGCCTAGATTTCCAAAGGTTGCGATTTTACTGACAGCCCAGTGTCTAAAACCAAATTTAAATCACAACAAATTAAAAACTATACATAGAACTGGAAAACTTATTTTCAACTAAAGTGTCAATTTCAGCTCAAAGGCGTACTTAGTACCTAGAACCTGGAGCTCAGTCTTTTGAAACTGCTGTCAATAAAGATCTACCTCGTTATCTGTAGTCTCCGGCTCTCATTGCTTTTCTTTGGAACCACAGAACGACAGGAAATTGGGACTATTCCTGAAGATTATAGTAGGTGACTCAATTGGTTTTGTGATAGAATGATTCTCTTTGGCTGGCACAATGAGATGTTTTAATCCATCTGCACAGAACAAAGCAGATAATGTTCTCTGCCTTGATTCAGTTCTTCACTTCGAAGAAAGTACAAGGGTAGAATGCCAATACCTGACCTACACACAAAATACGTTCAAATCTTGTAGCTAATGCTCTTGAACCTGGTTTCTCACCTCTCGATTGAAGAACACGACAGATTTTATTGTTCGTGTTGGAGGCAAAAATAAAAGAATTCAAGCTTGAAATATGAGTGAAAAACACAATGTTATGCATTTGCATCAGTGAAAAGGTTGACTCTAAATTATGCGACTGAGAGAGGCTGGTAGCTCTCTCATACTGTAGCGTGATAATATTTTCTGGGTGATAAGATCCATTCTTTTTGTCCTATGGAGGGAAGTCAGAAGCTTTTTGCATAAGCTTACTTCAGAGCAGTTTGACAAGCAAAGCCTTAAGCTCCTCATTGCGTGCGTGGACTCCAAATATGCTATTAAAAAAAACATAATTTTACTGACAGTTCTTCTGACTAAAGTAAACCTCTATGGGAGAGTGCAGAAAGAGCAGGAGGAACAACTGATGGAGTCCTTATAATTAACAAACGACTGCATTCTTTCCTTATCTTAACTGGTAATCTCTGATAAGATGCAAATTAAATAATTCTTAAGGTACTGGTAACTTAAATGAAAACAGAAAATGTTGACAACACTGAGCAAGTCAGGCAGCATTTGTCGAGAAAGAGTTAACAGCCGAGGGTTTATTAGCCCATTGGAGATGGGCTGAGAGGTGGGAGAGCTGATAAAATGGCAACGGGAGGCATCAGAAGTGACTGCCTTTGATTTCCAATCACCGTCATTTTACCACGATGCCGGGATTTTACTGGCACTGGGATGCTTCATATTCCTAAACAGACCCCCTGCCACTGGAGGGTTCACCCCACTAACTGCCGGGACCTACCTCCCTGGCCCCAGCACATCAAAAATTACAATAATTTAAGTTTGCATTCCATCTGTTTGGCACCATAAATATGCTTCAAAGGTGTGAATTCCAAGCCATGAAGTAAAACAGCCTTTAGTAGATAGGTGCTTGTTGGCCAGCACAGACATGATGGGCTGAAGTGCCTTTTCTGAGCTGTAAAACTCTACCGGTCTCCTCGTGCCCTCCATTCAGGTGAACGGGGGTGCAACACGACCGGTAGATGCCGAGAGACACCTCTTCCAGGATCTACCCAGCTTTCCATGCCTCACGGGTCTAATGGTATCTTGCTAGATGGCGTGATCTGGATCCTCTCCATTGTGGGCGAAATCAGTATTTGGCAAATATGCATAATAGAGTGAGTAGCTAGTCTCACTCTAATATGCAGCTCGCCTGATCTACTCGAGGTATTGGGGTTTAACCCCTTCGCCTCGGAGACCTTAGTCGAGCACGGTTCAGTACTGGTCTCCACAAACATGGACTAGGCAGAATGGCACTTGGTGGGGTATGAGGGGAGGGTTCTCCCAGGAGATCGGGGGGCCCCCGAGTGGTGGCCTCTGGGAAGGGTGGCACCCTAGCACTGAAGGCGCCATCCAGGCACCATTGGTACCCCCCAGATGCCTTGGGACTGCCATTTAATGTGAACCTAGGTGCACCAAGTGGCGCTGCCAAGGCTCCCAGGTGGAACTGTCAGGCTGGTTGGGGCACTGCCAGTGCCTAGGTGTCAGGCTGGCATTGTGCCCATGGCGGAAATTGGGCCGAGGGGTACCCTACCCATATGAGGTGTGTTGTGGGCGTGCCCGAGGACCCCTTATAGGTGAGTTGGGGCTTTGGAGGATCCGGGGGTTGCGTCGGGGAGTATCAAGAGATTGATGCGCCATTTGTGTCCCGATCTCCTCCTGCACTGAGGAGTTTCTGGCGAGAGGAGCAGGAAATGGAACTAAATGTGATCTCAGCGGGCCATTCCTCACTGATGCCCCGGATTGCAATAGAATCCCATTCGATCGCGTGGTCTTTCTCGGTGCTGCAAGTGTCGTGTAACACCCATCTAAACGCCCTCGACACTGAACTCTGTTGCAATTCAGTTAAATTCACTCTATGACTATGTTTTCTTCATTTTTTCACATTGTGAAATATTTATGTATGACTGTCTAGATACATGGATATTCATCACAATTATTGTGCGAGGGGGGATGTCAAATACAAATTAGCTCTGAGTGGAGAGAAGATTTCGAACTGACTCCACAACATATTTATATTTTACTAATTTATGGGCTATGTGTTTTTAAAGCATACATAAACCTCGTAGTACATATCCTACCTTGATGAGTTCAATAAATAAACAAGTTTATTGCTGGAAACATTTATTATCTTGGCTCAAGTCACACCAGATTAAATTTACATTGAGGATTTAACATAGTGAAACATCTTAAAATGCTTAAAAAGTGAAGAGAAAATTCAGCCACTAAGCAAGAATGAACAGAAGTTGTGTTTAAAATAAATTGAAAATGAAGAAAGACTCTAAATTGCAGGATAATGTGAAGAAGGAATACCAAAGAATAGGCCTGTGGCCATCGAAGGCCATACCTGGAGCATATAGGTAGTCGGCTGGATTTTGGTCTCTTAATGGAGGCAGGGATTGGGTCAGGAAAGGAAAAATGTTACAATTTCTGAGTGTAAATGCCAATTTGCCGTCCCTTACCAAACCCCTGCTATTTTATCCAAAAACAGAAAATACTGGACAATCTCAGCAGGTCTGACAGCATCTGTGGAGAAAGAAGGGAGCTAACATTTCGAACCTGAATGTCTCTCTGTCAAAGCTGGAGAGAACTGGAAATAGGATCAGATTTATACTGTTGTAGGCTGGGGTGGGGAGGGGGAGGAGCACTGCTTGGAGCTGTAGGGCTGGATAGAGGGCCAGTGATAGGTGGTGATTGACAAAGGTGTAATGGACAGAAAGAGTAAGGAAATGCAGATGGGGGTAATCAAGGCTAAGAAGGGTGCTGATAGTGGCACGTTAAGAGATCAGGATGTGTCAGTAGCAGAACAAAGGTAAGCAATGTGTCAAAGGACAACTAGGAACAGGGAACAGCTAGCCCAAGTGGGGTGGGGTGAGGGGAGGGGGAGAATGGTGAGGGGAAAAGGATCGATGGAAGAAATGAAAATGAGTTGATTACAATAAAAAGGGGGTGAAGGTGGGGAAGAGAGTTCACAGTCTGAAGTTGTTGAACTCAATGTTAAGTCCGAAGGCTGTAATGTGCCCAGTTGGAAGATGAGGTGCTGATCCTTCAGTTTGTGCTGGGCTTCACTGGAATATTGCAGCAGGCCAAGGATGGAAATGTGGACATGAGAGTAGGACAGTGAGTTGAAATGACAAGTGACAGGAAGTCCTGGGTCCTATTTCTGGATGGTCCGAAAGAGTTCTGCAAAGCGGTCACCCAGTCAGCGTTTAGTCTCTCCAATGTACAGTAGACCATATTTGGAGCAGCATGGTCACCATTGTGAGGACAGTGGGAAATTTGAATTTCTTTTTGCAGACTATTTTCATGTGATAATATGAATTTTGGATGCCATAAAAAACCTTTCAGGTTTGTGAATGTATGACCACAGGGGAGGTGGCATAGTTGAGGAGTCTAGAACATTCTGACAGGTAGGGGCAGCACGGTAGCATGGTGGTTAGCATAAATGCTTCACAGCTCCAGGGTCCCAGGTTCGATTCCCGGCTGGGTCACTGTCTGTGCGGAGTCTGCACGTCCTCCCCGTGTGTGCGTGGGTTTCCTCCGGGTGCTCCGGTTTCCTCCCACAGTCCAAAGATGTGCGGGTTAGGTGGATTGGCCATGCTAAATTGCCCGTAGTGTCCTTAAAAGTAAGGTTAGGGGGGTTGTTGGGTTACGGGTTTAGGGTGGATACGTGGGTTTGAGTAGGGTGATCATTGCTCGGCACAACATCGAGGGCCGAAGGGCCTGTTCTGTGCTGTACTGTTCTATGTTCTATGTTCTAAGTGTAAGATGTATTTTCACCTTAAACTGTCACTATTAGTTGCGATATTTTAATATAGATGTGTTTTTAATGCAGTAATTGACCTTCAGACTCTGTCTTGAAAGTATAAGTTGTTCATTACATTGATCATCATTGTATAAGTGTTAACATGCATTACAGTATTTTTTCCAATGGAAGGAGTGCTGTATTGCATTCAGAACAGTAGAAAAATGTGCCAGGAAACAATCCTGTTAAGTTTTTACCTGAGATTTAAACATTCAAAAATATTTTGCTTTGAAAAAGTAGCCCTGCTGTTGAAGATTGAAAAAACGTCGAAGCACCTTCTATATCCCATTGGTCAACTAGGCAAACTGTTTTGAAATTCAAATTTTTAAAAGTCATCTGGTCTTTTAGTTTCAATCGACTGCATTTTCAACATTTCCCAAGGTTTGTTTTGATAGCTGAGGCTTCGAATGAATTATTGGCCAAGTTTAAAATGGGAGAGAAACTCATCCCAGCTGAAGGCTGTGTTCATATTTTGATTGACAATTTTAAGTGTGTATTAAAGGACTCTTTGGGCTGGATTCTCCGATTTCCAGACTAAGTGTTGACGCTGGCATGGGAACAGTGGCGATTTACGCCAGAAAAAATGGTGCACAGCTGCACTGATCCTCCGTCCGGTGGGGGGGCCAGCAGCTGCGCAGCATAAAGCTCCCGGCATTACCTGCGGATACGGCCAGAGAATGGCCGGGTACGTGGTCGCGCATGTGTACTACGGCGGCCGTGCCGTGAAACATGGTGCCGGCCGCAGGCAGACCCAGCCTGCCAAATAATGACCCCCCTCGCCACCTCCGGACCACCTCTCACCAATCCCCCCAGCACTCGCCGAAGCCCCCCTGGCCAGCGACACGGCTCTTCCCCGGCAACTGTGGCGGCACTAGACACAGTCTGCAGCCGCGACGAGAGACCCACGGAAAAAAAATACCATAATTGTTCTGAGCCGTTGGGAACTCGGCCAATCTGGGGGGGGGGGGGGGGGGAGAGCATCGGGGGAGGGCCTCAGATTAATGAGGGAAGGGGTGATAGGCCACAACCTTAATAAATTGTGGTACACAGTGTTCTGGATTAGTAGAATTTTGTCTAGGTTTATGAGGAAATCATTGGAAAAATGTAAGCTGGAAGTATAGGTGAGGATTGCAGTCAGGTCATGATGAGTTTGAGATGGAAATGGATGATATGGAAGCTGTAAAAAATATCCTTTGTAATGAATTATTGAGCTCTGTTCCGATTTGAAAAGGGTGGTAAGGCTGCCAGTTTAGCTTAAGCAAAATCCAGAGAAGATTGTGAAGTCAGGTATCCAGGTCAGAGGAACATTGTGACATTCATGCAATATAGACTCATGGATATATGGAAAATGGGTACTTTAGTATAAATTTGAATGGACATGAGAGGCCAGGTGACCTTTTCTTTCTTCTGTAGGAAGAACAGGTAGATGGGGTTGAGGTACAGATCAGCAATTATCGAATTGAATGGTGGAGCAGGTTTGAGGGGCTGAATGGCCTACTGTAGTTCCTCATGTTATCACAGCTCACAGAGACTGACCAAAGACAGATGCGATTTAAAAGAAAAGTGTTTGAATCTCCTGAGCGCCTGGGCGGAATTCTCCGCTCCCGGGAAAAGTCGGGAAGGCCGTCGTGAACTCGGCCGAGTTTCACGACGGCTTCGGAGGCCGCTCCTCTCACCGTATTCACCCCCACCCTGGGGGCTAGGAGCGGCGCTCCGTTATTCTCGGCAGCCTGGCCTTGACGCTTGCTGACGGCTCAAACCCGCGCATGAGTGGTGGCCGTCTTCCCTTCCGCTGCCCCGCAAGACGTGGTGGCTTGATCTTGCGGGGCGGCCGAGGGGAAAGAGTGCGTCCCGTTGAGACGCTGACCCGACGATCGGTGGGCACTGATCGCGGGCAAATCCCCTCCCGAGCACGGCCGTGGTGCTCACTCCCCTGTCCGCCCCCCACAAGCCACAAACGGGCCTTTGGCGCACATGTTCACGACGGCAGCGACCAGGTGTGGTTGCCGCCATCGTGAAACGGTCGCGAACGGCAGGCCGCTTGGCCCATCCGGGTCGGAGAATCGCCGAATTGAAGGATAAACTTTTATTGTTCAACATCAGAAATGCATTCACAACATTATCCACTTGCACAGTCACAAGAAACGCTGTTTTTAAAATGTAGCGTGCACTTTGGTCTTGTTCCAAGAGTTTAAAAAGAAAGGTCACACTTGATTACTTTGAAAGGAGACCTTGAAATGTTGCAGACCTGTGATTACCTTATTAGTCAACTGAAAAATTAAAGGTTGGAGGTTTATGAAGATGGGTGCACAATAGTTTACTGCTTGCAGTGACAAGCTTCCCTGGCTTCACACCAGTCAAGGTATAGTTGAACCCCTGCAGTGAATACTTGTTTGGTTTCTCAAATAAGTATGCAAAGGTCAGTCTGAATTCTCCACCTCCGGATGGATTTTAGGCAGTGTCCTGTTCCTGTTACTGGCTTGGAGATTTTCTTCTTTCTTTCTGCCTGCTGCCCCCAAAAATGTGTCTTATTAAAGGTATTTTAATACCTGCTTTTTGTCAGGTAACGATAGTATTCGTTTTTCATTGACCTTGGCATGGACATACAATTGTGTTCAAGTTTAACCTATTTACATATCCCTGTGATAGAATCATAGAATCATAGAATTCACGGTGCAGAAGGAGGCCATTCAGCCCATCGAGTCTGCACCGGCTCTTGGAAAGAGAACCCTACTTAAGTCCACACCTCCACCCCATCCACGTAACCGCACCTAACCTTTTGGACACCAAGGGACAATTTAGGATGGCCAATCCACCTAATCTGCACATATTTGGATTCCTATGAAAGGGGTTCTTCCAATACCCATTCATTGGAAGTCCATTTGGAATCTGTGTTGTTCCTTGTGTCTTAATAAAGCTCGTAGTCTCAAAGGTGGAGTAGATGCTTTATTGTGAGTTTGTTTCTTCAGTGCTTAACTTACAGCTACCTCAATGCTGCCTGCCTGTGTCTTGCTGCCAGTTCCCCTTTCTGTGAAGTGTCCTCACTTCCTGTTCCTCTGTATTGATAGCTCTCCCGTGCTCCCTCTAGTGCTTGCTCAGTTGTATTGCATCTACACTGATATACAATCACCACAGAAGCCAAGAAGTCTGTCAGTCCATTGTGAACTCTGTTCTGGAACTATTTGGATAATGGAAGCCACCAAAAAGTTTTGCTGCATTTTGTTGCCTTCTCAATGAAATATCCCAAAAGGTCACTTGCATTTTAGTGCCTCGTCCAGACATGTAGGCCAGCTACCAGATCCTTGTGTATCTCATGATTATTTTAACAAAAATATCTCAGTCTGGAAAGCTCCAATTCTTACGGCATCCACCACTATTTGGGAAGGGAGTTCTAATTTCCACTCGCCCATGTGTGAAGATGAACTTCCTGATTCCCCTCCTCAATGGGCTCGCCCTAAAGAGGAAAAGGAAGACTTGCATTTATATAGTGTTTTCATTTTTTTTAAAGTTTAGAGTACCCAATTCATTTTTATTTTCCAATTAAGGGGCAATTTAGCATGGCCAATCCACCTACCCTGCACATCTTTTGTGTTGTGGGGGCAAAACCCACGCAAACACGAGGACTATGTGCAAACTCCACACGGACAGTGACCCAGAGTCGGGATCGAACCTGGGACCTCGGCACCGTGAGGCCGCAGTACTAACACAGTGCACCACCATGCTGCCCTTGTATAGTGCTTTCATGACCGCCAGATGTCTCACAGTGCTTTACAGGCAATGAAGTCCTTTTGGAGTGTAGGTCACTGTTAGAATGTACGAAATGCAGCAGCCAATTTTCGCACAGGTAAAAAACAATAATATGATCATTTAAAAATAAATTTAGAGTACCCAATTCATTTTTTCCAATTAAGGGGCAATTTAGCATGGCCAATCCACTTAGCCTGCACATCTTTTGGGTTGTGGGGGTGAAACCCACGCAAACACAGGGAGAATGTGCAAACTCCACACGGACAGTGACCCAGAGCCGCGATCGAACCTGGGACCTCGGTGCCGTGAGGCAGCAGGGCTAACCCACTGTGCCACCGTGCTGCCCAATAATGTGATAATGATGAAATAATCTGTTTACTTCATGTTGATTGAGGGATAACTATTGGCCAGGACACAGGGGATAACTCCCTTGCTCCCTTGGCCTTCTTTAAATAGGGGCTTTTCACAGTAACTTCACTGAATCTTACTTGTGATAATAAGCGATTATTATTATTATTAAAATAGTACAAAGAGATCTTTACATCTTCCAGAGCAGACAGATGGTTTGGTGCCTCCTTTGAAAGATAGCTTTGTCAGTACAGCAGTCCCTAAGTTTGATTTTAAAATATGTTAAGTCGTTCTTGATGTACCCCAGCAGAGGAAATAATTTCCTCAAATGCATCTCACTGAATCTTTTGATAATTTTAAACACGTCGTTCAGATCACCCCTCAACCTTCAACTATTAAAGGGATCCAAAACAAGGGTACACAGCCTGACATTATTTAAACCTCGTTGCCCAACTATGATTCTAAATGGGGTTTCTGGCAGTCATTAAGCAGGAAGCCTCCCATTTTTCCATTAGCCAAAGTTCAGGCACATCCACATGATGATGAGCAGGGAGTCTAGCAGGACTTTGACAGTTATAGGTGGTGGAGAGGTGTCTAGCTCAATATTGTCAGCATGCATGTGGAAGCTGTCAGCATGCATGTGGAAGCTGACACTGTTTGCACAAGTTATATGCAAAGCATATTACTGTCTTATCGGGGTACCGAGATGTAATGTCTCCAGGTGTAATGTCAGGACTAATACCCCATAATCGCAAAAGACGTCAAGTACAATTCCCAAACTCTCTGCCCTATTCCCATATCTACACTCTGGTTCCACAGATAACATCCTGCCTGCCCCTCCATCACATACCAACACAACAGAAGCTGTTGTGTTCCTGGAGTATTTGATTAACTTCGCCCATACCTGTCTTGGCAATCTTTTTTTTTCCAATAAATTTAGAGTACCCAATTTTTTTTTCCAATTAAGGGGCAATTTAGCGTAGCCAATCCACCTACTCTGCACATCTTTGTCACGCAGACACGGGGCGAAAATGCAAACTCCACACAGACTGACCCGGGGCCGGGATCGAACCCGGGTCCTCAGCGCCCTAAGCAGCAGCGCCAACCATTGGGTCACCGTGCTGCCCTCTGTCTTGGCAGTCTTTTTTTTTGTTTTTTAAAAATAAATTTAGAGTACCCAATTATTTTTTTTTCAATTAAGGGGCAATTTAGCGTGGCCAATCCACCGAACCTGCGCACCTTTGGGTTGTAGGGGTGAAACCCACGCAGACATGGAGAGAATGTGCAAACTCCACTGTCTTGGCAGTCTTGATATCAATTCCCCACCAAATATGAATTCAGCTGCCCTTTGAAGGAATTAATCAACTCAACTACAATTGCTTTTGCTGGATGTTGACTCCATGTATTTCTTGACACTCTCTTGTTCGAAGCTTATAAATTATAAATCGCTGTCCACTACGCCTGTGCTATAATCGAAGGACACCTCTCAGCATTTAAAGCCCTCAAACATATTACTTCCCAATCTTCTCTTTTCCACTCAAGTTCAGCTTTATGAATCACTGTTCATAAACTAGTCTTAAGTCCTTGGATCACTCTTGTCACCATCTCTCCCACCGTTCATGTTACCCTAAGCTGCACACTATTCCAAATGTGGCCTGATTGGTGGTGTGTTTGGTATCAGAATAACTTTTTTTACTTCTAATCAAATGCCCTTGAGAGGCAACCTGACATTGTATTAACTTTATTGATAGGAGCTTTACACTGACTTATGGACTGAACATTTACATCATATCCAGAATTGTTTTCAACAAACCTGCCAAGTGCCACTCATTAGGAGTGACTATCACTCATTTCTATTTAAGACAGTGACCTGTTTTGATTATGTCAGATATAAAAATAAACATGGCTCCATATGTTTAAATGGGTTGGCAAGCGGTGTCACTCTTACTGATCATAAATGTCACACTTAAAGTCTCTTTGTTGCTGACGCCCTGTTATGCTATGAGTGCAATGGCAAAATGTGCTGCCAAAGCTGTGTGCTTGGGGATATTTCTGCATAGTTTTTGTCAATCGCAACCTGATAGGTTTGCATCAGAAGAGTGGACAGCTAGATCAAGAATGTCGGAATACAAACTCTCCAAATTTACACTTTAAGATGGCACAGAACAAAAGTGAACAGAGGGGATTTTTGTTATGTGTTTAATCCTTACTTAATTATCTTTCTTTTATTTTCAATAAAGACGCAGAACTGCCTGGTCAGATAGTCCTCCAGACAGCTTCATCTCACATCTAATTTCACTCTGTGATTGGCTGCTGTAGGGTTCCCTGGACTCAGAACTTAGCCAAGGTTATTAACTGCGATGTGTTTGGTTTTAGTTGCTATATGTTGGAACATTATGCGAGTTCCATTTTAATGAAAAGGAACAAAATGTCACAAATCTCACTTCCCGATTTTTTATGCATTATTGGTACGGGGTAAAGATCTGCGTGCCTGTGTTTCAAATGGTTACTTCGTGAGCAGCTTGAAGGTAAACGATTTTCAACTTCAGCTGCTAAAGAACTTCTGAAGTGGCAAAGGTGAGGGCTTGAGCTGGGTATTAGCTTAGCTTGTATTACAGCAGAGGCCATCAGGGCCATTCCGAGGATCGTTAAGTGGTTGAATACCACTTACATTGTCTGCTAACACCCATTAATGAGATTGCACAGCATTCTGGTGAACAGCATTTGATCTATCATCCTCTCTCAGATACATGTGGGCAATCTAAATCTTAGCAGGTGATTGAGAGCAAACAAGGTGTTGCTAAGGAATTCAAGAACAGCCTCCAGTTCACTTACGGCTGCAGTTTCAAAGACGACGTTTGAAACACATGGGGAAACTTTCCGAGGCACTCCTTTAAGGATCAGCGTTCTGGAAGATCCTTCTGGAAGCCAATGGCGAGCTGTCTCCACCACTGGAAAACACACTGCTTGGGAGGGGAGGGTGGAGGAGCGAACATCCTGCCCTCTGGATATTCTCTGATGGCTTTGCCTAAAATGTGTGAGGACTTCACGCTCTCTGAGCAGCTTAACTGACGACAGAACTGAAGAGGCCCTGAGACAGTAGATGTGATTATATTTTTGTGGGTATTGTAGGGCTGTATGGGCCAACAAAATTAATCTGAGCTGTTGCTGCTCTTGTCTCTCCTCCTTCACCTGACCCCCACTGCTTGAGTACCATATCCCGCATTTTACTTTGTGTAATGGCCATGGGTCAGGCTGAACACAGCATGTAGCATTTGGCCCCTGTTGGTGTCTGCAGCTCCAGAATGCCATTTAACTGTTGCCAAGGCATAAAAATGGCTCTGCTCTCTTCACCTGAAGAAATAGTGCCCTAATACCATATGCTGCAAGTTACCTGCCCGAAAGGTAAAATCAACCATGAAAAGATTTAAGTGTAAGTGTGATGTGAATCTGTATGGGCAGCATTGATGGCATTGTTATGTGCTCGATGTTAGCTATGATATATGTGCAATAAAAAAATACATGAAGATTAGCATTCATAGAGTATAATTTATGACCACAGGAAGTACCAAAATGAAGTTTTCAGAAGTGTAGTAATGCAGGGAATGCAGTGCAGTGAATTGAAAATTGCATTGTACATTTTATCCACTGAAGGATATCATATATATGTGTACCAGCAGAGGGAATCTGACAGGACAATGGGAAGGTGGTAGCATAATGATATTGTCGCTGGACTAGTAATCTACCAACCCAGGGTAATGTTCAAGGGATCGGGTTCAAATCCCACCATGGCAAATGGCGTCATTTGAATTCAAAAATATATGGAATTAATGATTACCATTGTCTATTGTCATAAAAACCCATTTGGTTCACTAGCAGCCAAATGTGTTGCACAACAGTTGGTTCTGCTGCAGAAGGAAGGAATAAAAAGTGTGAGAATGCAATAGTTATAGGGGATTCAATTGTAAGGGGAAGAGAGGCTTTCTGTGGCTACAAATGAGACTCCAGGATGGTATGTTGCCTCCCTGGTGCTCGGATCAGGGATGTCTCAGAGCGGTTATTCTGGAGGGGGAGGGTGAACAGCCAGTGGTCATGGTACACAACGGTACTAACTATATAGGTAAAAAAGAGGGATGAGCTCCTAAAAGCAGAATATAGGGAGTTAGGAAGAAAGTTGAGAAGTCGGATCTCTCAGGTAGTGATCTCAGAATTACCACCAGTGCCACGTGTTAGTCAGAGTAGAAATACAAAAGAACAAAGAAACTTACAGCACAGGAACAGGCCCTTCGGCCCTCCTAGACTGCGCTGATCCAGATCCTTTATCTAAACCTGTCGCCTATTTTCCAAGGATCTACTTCCCTCTCTTCCCCGCCCGTTCATATGTCTGTCTAGATGCATCTTAAATGATGCTATCATGCCCGCCTCTACCACCTCCGCTGGCAAAGCATTCCAGGCACCCACCACCCTCTGCATAAAAAACTTTCCACCCACATCTCCCTTAAACTTTCCCCCTCTTACCTTGAAATCGTGACCCCTTGTAATTGACACCCCCACTCTTGGAAAAAGCTTGTTGCTATCCACCCTGTCCATAACTCTCAGAATTTTGTAGACCTCAATCAGGTCCCCCCTCAACTACTGTCTTTCCAACGAAAACAATCCTAATCTACTCAACCTTTCTTCATAGCTAGCACGCTCCATACCAGGCAACATCCTGGTGAACCTCCTCTGCACCCTCTCTAAAGCATCCACATCCATCTGGTAATGTGGCAACCAAAACTGCACGCAGTATTCCAAATGTGGCCTCACCAAAGTCCTATACAACTGTAACATGACTTGCCGACTCTTGTACTCAATACCCCGTCCGATGAAAGAAAGCAAGCTGTATGCCTTCTTAGCCACTCTATCAACCTGTGTTGCCACCTTCAGGGCACAATGGACCTGAACTCCCAGATCTCTCTGTACATCAAATTTCCCCAGGACTCTTCCATTGACCGTATAGTCCGCTCTTGAATTGGATCTTCCAAAATGCATCGCCTCGCATTTGCTGGATTGAACTCCATCTGCTATTTCTCTGCCCAACTCTCCAATCTATCTATGTTTTGCTGTATCTCTGAGAGTCCCCCTCGCTATCTGCACCTCCACCAATATTAGTATCATCTGCAAACTTGCTAATTAGACCACCTATACCTTCGTCCAGATCATTTATGTATATCACTTTCAACAGTGATCCGAGCATGGATCCCTGTGGAACACCACTAGTCACCTTTCTCCAAATAGCAGGATATATCGGATGAATACGTGGCTGAACAGATGGTATGAGGGGGGAGGGTTTCAGATTCCTGGGGCATTGGGACCGGTTCTGGGAGAGGTGGGACCAGTACAAACAGGATGGGTTGCACCTGGGCAGGAGCGGGACTGATGACCTCCGGGAAGTATTTGCCAGAGTGGTTAGGGAGGGTTTAAACTAATATGGCAGGGGGATAGGAACATATGCAATGAGTCAGAGGAGGAGGAACTAGGGATAAAAGCAAAAGACAGAAAGGGGAATAAGAAAAGTGATAGGCAGATAAACCAAAAGCTAGATTCACACAGGGCCACAGTGAAAAATATTGGGAGCGGGACTAGTAATGTCAAAAAGGCAAGCTTCAGGGCAGCACGGTGGTGCAGTGGTTAGCACTGCTGCCTCACGGCACGGAGGTCCCAGGTTCGATCCCGGCTCTAGGTCACTGTCCGTGTGGAGTTTGCACATTCTCCCTGTGTTTGCGTGGGTTTCGTTCCCACAATCCAAAGATGTGCATGGTAGGTAGATTGGCCATACTAAATTGCCCCTTAATTGGAAAAAATGAATTGGGGACTCTAAATTTATTTTTAAAAAGGCAAGCTTCAAGGCCTTGTGCCTTAATGAGCGGAGGATTCGCAATAAAATGAATATACTACTCGCACAAATAGACATGAATGGATATGATATAGTCTGGATTATGGAGACATGGCTGCAGTGTGACCAGGGATGGTAACTGAATGTCCAGGGACACTCAGTATTTAGGAAAGACAGACAAAAGGAAAAGGCCTTGAGGTTATATTGCTGGTTAAGGAGGAAATTAACACAATAGTGAGGGAGGATGTCAGCTCCAACAATGCGGAATCAGTATGGGTAGAGCTGAGAAACAGCAAGGAGCTAAAAACGTTAGTGCGGGGCTGTTTAGCACAGGGCTAAATCGTTGGCTTTGAAAGCAGACCAAGCAGGTCAGCAGCACGGTTCGATTCCCGTAACAGCCTCCCCGAACAGGCGCTGGAATGTGACGACTAGGGGCTTTTCACAGTAACTTCATTTGAAGCTTACTTGTGACAATAAGCGATTTTCATATAGACCCCAAACTGCAGTGATCTTGTTGGAAATGGCATTAAGCAGGAAATTAGTGATGCATGCAATAAAGGAACAATTGTAATTATGGGTGATTTTAATCTGTATAGATTGGGAAAATCAAATTAGCCACAATACCAGAGGAGGAATTCCTAGAGTGTATGCGAGATAGTTTTCTGGATCAATACAGATTGCCAATAATTCTGTTCTCATTACACAGTATCCAACTAGAGAACAGACCATCCTAGATTGGGTACTGTGTAATGAGAACAGAATCATTGGCAATCTAGTTGTGCATGACCCCTTGGGAATGAGCGATCATAAAATGATAGAATTTTTCATCAAATGGAGAATGAAGTGTTTGATTCTGAGGCTAAGGTCCTGAATCTTAACAAAAGAAATTATGATAAAATGAGGCGTGAGTTGGCTATGATCAATTGGTGAATGTCACTTAAAGGAATGACAATGGATAGGCAATGGCAAACATTCAAAGAGTGCATGGATGAACAGCAACAATTGTTTATTCCTGTCTGGCACAAAAGTAAAACGAGAAAGGTGATCAATCCATGGCTTATAAGGGAAATTAGGGATAGTATTCGATCCAAGGAAGTAACTTATAAATTGGCCAAGAAAAACAACAGTTCTGAGGATTGGGAGCTGTTTAGAATTCAGTAAAGAAGGACCAATGGATTAATTAAGAAGGGGAAAATAGAGTACAAAAGTAAGCTTGCAGGGGACATAAAAACTGACTTAACAAGTTTCTATAGGTACGTGAAGAGGAAAAGATTGGTGAAGGCAAATGTAGCTCCTTTACTGTCAGAAATAGGGGAATGAATTATAGGAGACAAAGCAATGGCTGAGCAATTAAATACATTGGTTCTGTCTTCACAAATGAGGACACCAATAAGATACCAGAAATGTTGGGGAATGCAGGGTTTAGTGAGAGGGAAGAACTGAAGGTGATCAATATCAGTTGAGAAATGGTGTTGGGAAAATTGATGGTATTGAAGGCTGATAAATCCCCAGGGCCTGGAAGCAGCTTACCTGCATAGAAGCAGCACCATGCATGACAGTAATCTGGAATCTGTAAATTGTGAAAGACTAACAATAAGCAGTTCATGTTTAAAGATACAAGTCTCAAGATCTCATCATTGAAACATCTAAAGAGCCCATATGACAACATGATGGCAGCAGTGGTGATCAGCAGCAATATTAACGGCGGTATTTTAAACAATGAACCTGGAATAGAATTCCGAGATAAGAAAAGCTAAAAGCACCTGAAGCTGAACTAGGGAGACATGCACTGAAGAAGAGAAATTAAAGACAAAGTTGAAGAAGTTTCACTACAGAGATGGAAGCTAAGGAATCCACCAGAGTGAATGGAAGTCCATTGTGAGACCCTCACAGGACGCAGAATAAAGGTACCTGCTCAGATCACAAAGACAGGTGAACACAACCACAAAATTAAATGACCCCAGAGGGGCGCAGAGCAAGAAAAGTGCTCAGATCACAAGATGGATGAGAAACACGACAAAAATGTGCGTGATTCTGAGTGGTGCAGACTGAAACAACATGATCTGTCCACAAGGGCAGCACGGTAGCACAGTGGGTAGCACTGTTGCTTCACAGCGCCAGGGTCCCAAGTTCGATTCCCGGCTTGGGTCACTATCTGTGTGGAGTCTGCACGTTCTCCCTGTGTCTGCGTGGGTTTCCTCCGGGTGCTCCGGGTCCTCCCACAAGTCCCAAAAGACGTGCTGTTGGGTGAATAGGACATTCTGAATTCTCCCTCTGTGTATCCGAACAGGCGCTGGAATGTGGCAACTAGGGGCTTTTCTCAGTAACTTCATTGCAGTGTTAATATCAGCCTACTTGTGACAATAAAGATTATTATTATTATTCCACAGTGAGCAAAAATACAAAAAGAAGCTGGATTCACACTGTAGAATAGTTGGCGGACCCAGAGGCACAGCAAACTGCAGAAATTGGAAGACAGCTGCAAGTAGAAAAAGGTTTAATTGAAAAAAAAAACTACAGCAAAAGACCAGCAGAGCTACACAGACAAACCTGCAGTGCACAGTAAGAAAAACAGAAAAAAAGCCTGCAGAGTTTTTTTTTTAAAGTCCTGCTGCAGAGGCGGGAGCTCGCCAGTTTAAGAAAAAACACTCCTGCCAAAACTTCCAGAGCTCATAGAGATCTGCAGTGTTTAAAAAGAAAGAATTCCTCAAAAAAGAAGTGCTGCAACATTTTCTCAAAAAATGAGTTTTACAATTTTGAAAAGGAGTACCGCAATCGGGGAGGGGAGAGAGGGGGGTCTCAAAAAGCATGGACAATTTACAGGTGGAAAATAGCAGGCTGCAGACACCCATTGAAGCTCAAAATTCAAAGAGAAGAATACATTAGAAATCTTTTAACAAAACAAGCTGCCAAGATCACCAGGGAGCCCACCAGTATCCGAAAAGGTGTGGGAAGCTCACTGTGACAGGCCCAACAGCTGCAGAGACAACCTGAAGTGAGAAAAAAACAGTCACCCTCACAGTCTTAAAGCAGTACCAATATTTAAAAGTTTAACTACAAAAAAAGAAGAAAACCGCCATAGACAGAAAACTAGCGGAGACCCCTGAAAGGGCGCAACTCCCAATAAAGCTTGAGGACAACAAAAGATCTGAGAGAGAGGGCAAACAAAAGGCACTCGAGAAAGTCCAGCAGAATATTCCAAAGAGAGTTCAACAAAAGACTCCAGTGCAAGGAAAACAATGTCCAAGTAAACCACAAGATGGTTGCCGACCATGTGAGTTCGAAGAAATGTTTGAGCCTCCGAGTTTAGTGCAGAAAGAAGGAATTGCTGAGAAGCAGCCAAAAGGCTTTTCGATCAAACGTTTTGAAATAATGCTGTCCTACAAGAAAACGTTTGCATCAGGGCTGAACTGGAAGATTTGAAGCACAAGATTCAAGCTGAGTATATATCTTTGCAAACATATGATGAATTGAAGTATTCAATGAATCAAACCATTGGAGATCTGAACAACCAAATTTCAGAGATGGCACAAAGGTGTCAGGAGGAAATAACAACCCTTAATTTCTTAGTTGGCAGATCACAAAGTTGAGAAAACTCAACCAAATGCACAGCCAGGCAAAACAGCAAACAAAAAAGGCATACAAAGAAGTTGTGACTCTGAAAGACTCCTCGAAGAATCAATATGTAGTCTTAGAAATAAATGAGGAGTTAAAAGGCACATGAATAATACTTCAGAAAAAGTTGCATTGGATGTGTCAGGAACAACAAATGATGCATTGAATAAGTTGAAGTAACAATTGATTTTCCTCCAAGATCAACTGCAAAAGAAATGTGTTACCACTCAGCAACATAAAGAAATTACAACAGAATGGAAACCCAGAAGAATAGATTTCAGGAGGCTTTGTTGAGTTATAGGAAAACTTGAGGTGAAGCAAGCAAGCTTCACAAAGAAAAGGGAAACCTATAATCATAGGAACATAGGACATAGGAACTCAGGAATTAGGAGCAGAAGTAGACAATTCAGCCCTTCGAGCCTGCTCCACCATTCGCTCAGATCATGGCTGATCTCTTCCTGGTTTCAAATCCATCTCCCTACCTGTTTCCCACATCTCTTTAACCCATTTTTTAAAACCAGAAATATATCTATCTCCTTTTGAAACCATTTAATGACGCCGATACCACCCCACTATGGGGCACCAAGTTCCATAAATTCATCACCCTTTGTGAGAAGTAATCACATGCTACAAGAATCCCTGAAGCCAAGGCTTATTCCTCTGAAAGATCTGGAGAATGCAACACATTTATCCTTTTCCACATAGCATCAAATCTGCACATGATTGCAGTGACAGAGATGACACCTACACACATCAACAACTTTCTTGAATTGCATGCTGACTGTTTCACTGACACTGGAAAGCTGAAAGGTGATACATGCAAAGCTGCATGTAGACTCTAGTCAATGCCTCCAATCATACATCAAAGCTGACAAATGCCATTTTATTTGCCTACATTTTATATTAGAAAGCAGACAAAGAAGGAACTTCAGCACTTACTTGACCTTGATGCAGTTGAACAAGTTGAGAATGAGATCCCTTGGGTCTCAGTTGTACAATCATCAAGAAATTGATAAGTGAGATTGATTAGATTTATAATCCACACAATGAGAAAGATACTTGACACCAACCATCGATGATATCATACAGAGAAAGTGAATGGTGCTCAGCACTTCGCTAAACTTGATCTCAACCCAGGCGACCATCAAATCGAGCTGGTAGAGGAGTCAATGTATCCTTTATTGACATTGGACTTTTTGATACGAGTCCAAATTTGGAGTCAGTTCAGCTGCTGAGTTATTTCTGCATATGATTCAGTCAGCACTTCAAGGACTGAAGTACTGACTTGAGTACTGACATTCTCATCGATGGTCCCAACGAAAGTGAATTTGAAACATGCCTATCGGCAGCACGGTAGCACAGTGCATAGCACTGTTGCTTCACAGCCAAAGGTCCAAGGTTCGATTCCTGGCCTGGGTAACTGGCTATGTGGAGTCGGCACGTTCTCTCCATATCTGCGTGAGATTCTTCCTGATGCTCCGGTTTCCTCCCCCAAGTCCTGAAAGAAGTGCTGATAGGTAATTTGGACATTCTGAATTCTCCCTCTGTGTACCCGAACATGTGCCGGAATGTGGCAACAGGAGGCTTTTCACAGTAACTTCATTGCAGTGTTAACGTAATCCTACTTGTGACAATAAAGATTTATTTTTAAATGTGCATGCCTATAAATTCTCAAAGAATGTAATCTCACCTTGATGAAAGCAAGTGCTTATTTAATGAAAGCAGATTTGAATTTTTAATCACGTGTTTAGAGTGAAGGAGTGCTACCTCGAAGTTATTACAAACTCTATGGGTGGGATTCTCTGACCCCCCCCCCCCGGCCAGGTTGGAGAATCCCGGGGGGGGGGTGGCGGCGTGAACCCCGCTCCGATGCCAGCTGCCATATTCTCCAGCGCCAGTTTTTGTGCGTAGACCGGCCGGTGCGGTCCTCCGGAGGGCGCGGGGGGATCCGGCCACGGTGGGGGGAGGAGGGGAGGGCCCCCATGGTGGCCTGGTCCACGATCGGGGCTCACCGATCTGCAGGCGGGCCTGTGCCATGGGGGCACTCCTTCCTTCTGCGCCGGCCACAGCTATGGCCGGTGCGGATAAGTATCCCCCCTGCGCATGCGCTAGAATACGTCGGCCAGTCTATGCGTCTATGCATGCGCTAAACCACACCGTCCCTTCGGCGCCGGTTGGCATGGTGCCAACCCCTCCACCTCCAGCCTAGCCCCCGGACATGCGGAGAATTCCGCAACTTCCGGTTGGCCCGACGCCGGAGTGGTTCGAGCCAATTTTTACGCCGGCACCGGGCCATCGCGGGGATTCTGGAGAATCCTGCCCTATGCGGGTTAGGTGGATTGACCATGCTAAATTGCCCGTAGTGTCCTAATAGTAAGGTTAAGGGGGGGGAGTTGTTGGGTTACGGGTATAGGGTGGATACGTGGGTTTGAGTAGGGTGATCATTGCTCGGCACAACATCGAGGGCCGAAGGGCCTGTTCTGTGCTGTACTGTTCTATGTTCTATATGTCTATGAAATATGTAGGAATCAAGAGTCTGAAATAGCATACCACTTGCAGTAGTCTTTTTATTCCTGGCCTTGCTGTGTTTTGTGCCCCCTCCCCCCACCCCACACTGCCCTGTGAAAACAGAGTGCCGTGTTCAATCGTTTGTTTTATGTGTGTCTGATAATGTTGGTCTGCTCAATTATCCCTGTATACCTGCTTGACTTCTTAAGCCTGCGGGTGGAGATAGAGTTAACATAATCTTCAAATTTTCCAGAAAGTATCCGGGCACTTACTTGACCTTGATGCAGTTGGGCAAGTTGGGAACGAGATCCCTTGGGTCTCAATCATACAAATCATCAAGAAATTGATCAGTGAGATTGATTAGAATCTGTGTTTATATGCGGCCACCAAACCAATGAGAAAGAAACTTGACACCAACCATCGATGATATCATACAGAGAAAGTGACTGGTGCTGAGCACTTCGCTAAACTTGATCTCAACCCAGGCTACCATCAAATTGAGCTGGCAGATGAGTAAATGTATCTTAAGTTATTCATTATTGACATTGGACTTTTTTCATCTGAGTTCACCTTTGCCAAGTTCATGGGCGGGATTCTCCGTGAATCGGCCCGATGGCCCGAACCCGGCGCCAAAAACGGCGTGAATCAGTCCAGCATCGGGCCCCCCGAAACATTGCGAATTCTCCGGCCGGGAATGGGCTAGTAGCGGCGTGACGCCATTCACGATGGCGTCACCCATTATGGACGTGCACGCTGTCAGTGACGCCGCACGGCGTCACTGCACAAAAGACGCCCGCCCCTCCCCTCGGAGCCAGTAAAATGGCCGCCCGCCGTGCTGCGCCAAGTCAGACCCCCACTACCTGCCCCCATATCCCTCTTCCCCATATCCCCCTTCCCCCATATCCCCCTTCCCCATAACCCCCTTCCCCCATATCCCCCCTTCCCCCATATCCCCCTTCCCCCATATCCCCTTCCCCCATAACCCCCCTTCCCCCATATCCCCTTCCCCATAACTGCCAATATACCCCCTTCCCCCACACCCCCCTTCCCCATATCCCCCCTTCCCCATATCCCCCTTCCCCATATCTCCTTCTCCCATATCTCCCTTCCCCCATATCCCCCTTCCCCATATCCCCTTTCCCCCATATCCCCTTCCCCATATCCCCCTTCCCCCATACCCCCCCATATCCCCTTCCCCATAACTGCCAATATACCCCCTTCCCCCACATCCCCCTTCCCCCATATCCCCCCTTCCCCCATATCCCCTTCCCCATATCCCCTTCTCCCATATCTCCCTTCCCCCATATCCCCCCTTCCCCCATATCCCCTTTCCCCATATCCCCCTTCCCCCATATCCCCCCTTCCCCCATATCCCCCTTCCCCCATATCCCCTTCCCAATAACTGCCAATATACCCCCTTCCCCCACATCCCCCTTCCCCCATATTCCCCCTTCCCCCATATCCCCCCTTCCCCCATATCCCCTTTCCCCATATCCCCCCTTCCCCCATATCCCCTTTCCCCATATCCCCCCATATGGACATTGACACACAGGACACTGATGCACAGGACACTGATGCACAGGACTCTGATGCACAGGACTCTGATGCACAGGACTCTGATGCACAGGACCCTGACGCTCAGGACCCTAACACACAGGACGCCGACACACAGGACCCTAATACACAGGACCCTAACACACAGGATGCCGACACACAGGACCCTAACACACAGGACCCTAACACACAGGACCCTAACACACAGGACCCTGGCGCACAGGACACCGATACACAGGACCCTAACAAACAGGACACCGACACACAGGACCCTAACACACAGGACCCTAACACACAGGACCCTAACACACAGGACCCTAACACACAGGGCGCCGACACACAGGACCCTAATACACAGGACCCTAACACACAGGATGCCGACACACAGGACCCTAACACACAGGACCCCAAGACACAGGACCCTAATACAAATTACACCAACGCCCAGGACACTGACGCACAGGACCTTAACACACAGGACCCTAACACACAGGCCCCTTACACACAGGACACCGACGCCCAGGACACTGACGCACACGTCACCCACACACAGGGGACGGATGGTCAGGAATCACCACTCCAGGGGACCCTGGATTTCGGGTCGGATAAGGAGACGCCAATACGCCACTGCTGTCTCCTAACCCCTACACCATCGCAGAGACACTCACCTCGGTTGGGCACTTTAGCGATGAGGCATCTGGGACACTAACTGATGTGCACAACACAGCCGTCCCGGTACAGCAGGTGGAGGCAGGAGCAGCCGAGGGGCCGGGCGGTCGGAGAGCCATCAGGCGCAGGCAACCGTCTGCCGCCCAGACGGGTCCCAGGTTCCTGGAGTGACCACACTCACCCACAGACCCGATACAGGCACGGACCAAGGGACGGCCGAAGGGGGTGACGGCCGGCTTGCGGCAGCTACAGACAAAGGTGGAAGAGTCCACCCGCGTGCAGGAGCAGGTAGTAGTGCCGGTCATGCGTGCCACCCAGGCTGACACTGCACGGGTGGCATCCGCGGTGGAGGCAATGAGTGCGACGGTGTCAGACATGGGTCGCAGTATGCAAGATGTGGGGCTTTCCGTGCAGGCGGTGTGTGTGGCCCAGGACATGGCTGCCCTCTCACAGGGAGTCATGAGCCAGCAGCAGATTGCAGAGGCACTCAACGCCATGGCCCAGTCTCAGCAGGCAATGGCCCAGTCTCAGCAGGCAATGGCCCAGTCTCTGCAGGCCATGGCCCAGTCTCAGCAGGCAATGGCCCAGTCTCAGCAGGCAATGGCCCAGTCTCTGCAGGCCATGGCCCAGTCTCAGCAGGCAATGGCACAGTCTCAGCAGGCAATGGCCCAGTCTCTGCAGGCCATGGCCCAGTCTCAGCAGGCAATGGCCCAGTCTCAGCAGGCCATCGCTGAAGGCATCGACGTCATTGCCCAGATGCTGGCTGGCATCACCCAGACACAGACGGGGATGGCCAATGCCCTGAGCTTCATGATGCAAACTTGCAGACCCTTGTTGATACCAGGGTGGGCCTCCAGGGCTGGCAGCGGCAGGTGTTGGTGGGGGGGGGGGGGGGGCGGGCGTCGGGTGCTCGGTCCGTTCGCATCCCTAACCCATGTAGAGGCCCAGGGGCCATCGGGCACCCCGAGGGAGGAGGAGGTGCTGGGGCCCATTCCGGGTCCCCCTGTAGGGGAGGTCCCGGAACACCGCAACACCTCTGACTCACGCCCCCTTTCCGTCCCAGGTGCATCTGGTGGGCAACATGCAGGACAGGCTGGCAGCTCGCCATCCCAGCCGCCTGAGTCGCAGCCTGGCCCATCTAGGCTGGGCCGCCCCAGGAAACAGCCGCCAAAGCGGTCCCTAGTCACAGGGCAGGAATCACAGGAGTCCACCTGCAGTTCTCCTGCACCGTCTGGGGAAACACCTAGACATAGTCATAGGCCCTGTGGAGGATGGTATTGTGGCCATGGGTCAGATATTGTCCAACGATGTAGAGCCCAGAGCTCATCGCAGAGCGGGTTGTTATCATCCCCCATGGCCTGCAATAGACACACTTCCACTGGCGACCGTGTGAGCCCGGCCCGTTGTGCCGCAGGTGGATGTGCAATGGAGGGGTGGTGTGCATGCGGGTGGGGTGCGGGTGGTTGATGTTGGGTGGGTGGGGTGAGGGTGGCTGGTGTTGGGTGGGTGGGGTGAGGGTGGCTGGTGTTGGGTGGGTGGGGTGAGGGTGGTTGGTGTTGGGTGGGTGGGGGGGTGAGGGTGGCCGGCTGGTGCCGTGGTGTGCAGTCTGTGCCCATACTCGCCATTCCCACGCCCCTCTAGTCCGTGAACCGGTAACGGTGGGCAGCCTCCCATCCATGTCCACCCCGTCTGTCCTGACCATTGCCCCCATCTTCCTCATCGGGGAGGCCTGCACCTCCTCTTGCTGTTCCTTCCCTTCCTACTCCTTTGCCTGCAGCACATCGCCCCTCTGCCGGGCTATGTTGTGCAGGATGCAGTAGACCATAACGATGCGGCCGACCCTATCTGACGGGTACTGGAGTGCCCCTCCAGAGCGGTCCAGACACCTGAAGCACATCTTCATCAGCCCAAAGCAACTCTCTATCACACCCCTGGTCGCTGCATGGGCATCATTGTAGCGTAAGTCTGTGGCCTCCGTATCGGTGTCATCAGCCACGACTGCATCGGGTAACCCCTGTTGCCCAGCAACCAGCCCCTCAGCCGGCGGGGGGAGGGGGGGGGGGTCCCTCGAAAATGGTGGGGATGAAAGATTGCACCAATACGAATGAGTCATGCACACTGCCTGGGTACTGGACGCAGACTTGCATGATCCTCATCCGGTGGCCATAGACCACCTGCACGTTCATGGAATAGGTCCCCTTCCTATTCGTGAACACGGCTCTATTATCCGCAGGTGGCCGCACGGCGATGTGCATCCCATCAATCGCCCCCTGGACCATGGGCATCCTGGCCACGGCAGCAAACCCTGCTGCCCGGCCATCCTGGCTGGCCGGGTCCACAGGGAACTGGATGCAGCGGTCCGCAATATTTCATAGAATTTACAGTGCAGAAGGAGGCCATTCGGCCCATCGAGTCTGCACCGGGTGTGACTGTTGCCAGATGGCACATGGCCAGGCATACACCCACCCCTCCCTCCCCTCCCCAGCATGCACCCCCCCCAAAACCACCCCCCCCCCCCCTCCTCCTCGGCACGCACCCCCTCCATCACTCGCCCTCCTCGGCACCCCCCCCCCTTCTCCCCGGCACGCACCCTCTCCATCACTCTCCCTCCTCGGCACCCCCCCTCCTCCCCGGCACGCACCCTCTCCATCACTCGCCCTCCCCGGCAGCCCCACTCCTCACCGGCACACACCCAACCATCACCCGCGCTCCCCAAACCCCCCCTCTCTCCCCCTCCCCACCAGCCCCTCCTCCCCCAACCCCTCCTCCCCCCAGCCCCTCCCACCCCAGCCCCTCACCCCACCACCCCCTCCCCCTGCCCTGGCACACACACTCCAACGGCTCCTGCGATCCCCCCTCCTCCCACCACCTGCGGCTGTGCCGTCACTTCTCCGGTGGCCGCCGCACGCTGACCCCTACCTCCGCGCTGGCCGGTGCCATCCAGCATAACTAGTTGACGTTGTTAAATAGGTGGTTTGATTTACGCAGGCGTGACCCGTGGTCATGTCGGCGGGACTTCGGCCCATCCGGCCGGGAGAATTGGGGTGGCCCGTTGCGTCGCGCCGGTCCTTGACATTCTTCGAGGTGCGCGGCGCGATTCTCGTCGACGGGATTTTTGGGGGGCCGGAGAATATCGCGTGGCGGCCTGGCGGGATTTCCCCCCCGGCGATTCTCCGACCCGCAGTGGGGGTCGGAGAATCCCGCCCCATGTGTATGTTGAAACTCCTGCAGATTCAGAGATATTTCTGAAACTAAATTGTTTGAATTTTGAACTAGAGTAATCTCTGCTTTGATCTGACATAAGTAAAACATACAGCAACCTAACAAATACTGAACAATTTGGGACTAAATCACACAAACAGGCTGCACACCGTATCAAACGAAGTTGCAGAAATGTCCATTTTCATCTTGAGAAAAACACCCTGCTAGTCATGGATTTAAGCGTGGTTGGATTAGGTGCAGTTCAAGCGTGGAAACACAAGGCAGGAAATGTGTCTGTCATTGATGGCAAACAGATTGTAACAACTGTAGACCAATTATATTTGCAAACAGAGAGAGAAACACTCAATCACATGGGGCGTCTCACACTTTTATCTCTACTTGTATGGAACTGATTTTAAGTGATAATTCATGACAGACTGCTGGTAAACTCGTTCATCAATCTATAAATTCAACCAGCTACTCAAATGTAACATTGTATACTCACCCTACAAGAGTAGAAGGGGCGCGATGGAGGCAGAAGATCCTGGTCACTAAATTTAGCTGACATTAAAATGGTAACAAAATAAGATGAAGCATTGTGACCATGTTTAATGCCTATCGGATTAGAAAACGAGGAAGAGGTGACATTGTTAAAACCATATCTGATCTTGTGTTACACAGCAACGGCACTGTAACTCTGTACTTATTGAAGGTAAATGTGGTCAATGTTGCACATGTAGCATGAAGGTCATCAGGGAATTGTCAAAACCAAACAACTCCTTTGGGAATGGTATAGTTCCCAGGAATTGACCGCATGTTAGACTACAAAGTCAACCAGTGTTTGTCATGTCAAGCAACAACAATGCTACATCTTCATGATTTCCTAAAGACATCTGAACAACCTCAAAGACTACGCATTGAAGTTGACATTGATTTTACAAACCTCCACAGTAGTGCAAAACTGTTTGAGGTCACTAATGACTACAGCAGATTTCCATTCATAGAAATAGTTATACCTGCTTCTATGAAAATAGCTACCATGTGTAAGATTGAAACTGATCCAATATAGATGAGTTAAATGAGACTACACACCCAATGCCACATGATATACTACTCATGAGAGAAAACATCCACCATATTCAAATTATTAGGTTACAAAATGCACTGTTTTCAGTTGGTGAACAAATCTTTCATCTCGTTGTATACGACTGACTGCAAGTTAATTGAAAATGTAATGAAGTTGAATGTTTATGTTATGCTTAAGTTTATTGTGTACACATTTGGAAAGAAATATGGAAAGACGCTATGCCTCTCATTTATAAAAAGGGGAAGGCGCGGAGAAAATGCGACGTGCAGTTCATCCACTTAAGGCTGCCATGCTCACATACTGGCAGAGGGACAGGCAGATAAAGGAATCCATGCTTTAACAGCATGTGGCCACAGTTCGACTTCTTACAAAATCTTTCAGTTTCTTCCCAAGAACTTCCCATGTCGCAGCCAATTTTCTCACAGCAAGGTTTCACAAATATAGATGTCATCATGGTTAGCAAATGTGTTTTTGCGCTGTTGGCTGACAGATAAATATTGCACAGGGCACCACAGAGAACTACCCTGCCCTTGTATCGAATCATAGAATTTACAGTGCAGAAGGAGGCCATTCGGCCCATCGAGTCTGCACTGGCCCTTGGAAAGAGCACCCCATTTAAGCCCACACTTCCAACCTATCCCTGTAACCCAGTAACCCCACCTAACATTTTTGGACACTAAGGGCAATTTAGAATGGCCAATCCACCTAACCTGCACATCTTTGGACCGTGGGAGGAAACAGGAGCACCCGGAGGAAACCCACACAGACACGGGGAGAACGCGCAGACTCCGCACAGGCAGTGACTCAAGCCGGGAATCAAACCTGGGACCCTGGAGCTGTGAAGCAACTGTACTAACCGCTGTGCTACCGTGCTGCTCTCGGTGCAGACTCGATGGGCCGAATGGCTTCCTTCTGCACTGTAGAGATTCTATGATTTAGGCAGAGACGGTTGCTTATGTCATTGGACTGGTAGCCAACAGGCTCAGGCTCATGTTGTGGGGTTCAAATGTTACCATTGTAGAATTTTATTGAGCTGCAAGGTGTTAATTTGCCCAATTGGTAAGCCCCCGCACTTAGCTTATTGATTTAAAGCATTACTCTCAGAAGAAAGGTCAGCATCAGGTCAGCTGGTAATTGCAAATAAAACTCTCAAAACAAGAAGTGGAGCCAACTCCTGGTTTATCCTATTTACATTTAAATTTAAATTGAAAATGTAGTTTTTCTCAATGCCATTTTCATCTATGGAACCTCGAAAACAATAACAAAGCCAAGGCGTCCCAAACATTGATTTCCTTACTGCTCATTATTAGCTCATGTGGAGCATGGGCCAACACAGATCTGGTTGGACCGAATCGCCTGTGCCGAATGACTTTATTCTAATTCTATGAACGTATATGAGGGTTGTACTCTCTATTTAGGGGTTTTGAGGAGATCCACCGAGGCCAGTAATTATATACTCTTGATATAATTATGACATGCTGATCTAATGCAACTCACCAACTTTACACCTTTATCTTCAATATTCAAAAGCAGACGGCACGGCAAGAACTTTAGGCAGATCTGAAGAGAAAGAAGCTTTTTTTTTTCCCAAACGAACGGATGCAGCTGATAGTGAGAATCCGCTGCTGCGTGCTGACATTTTCAAGCTGCAAGATAAGGTAAGAATGAGTCACAGCCTGCGAGCTGGCTCCCATTTGAAGAAATCTTTATTTCATATCGACAAATTCTAAGCAGGTAAAAATACCTTACGGTGGTTTATCAATCAAGATGGAAAAACATTGAAAGATAAAGAAAAAATAGACTTATCCAATATTCTCATTGGATATGAATGCTGTTCAGGGCCAGACTCATAGGGTAGCCTACGTAGCCTAATTTCCTCCAGGCCTAAAGTTTTAAAAAAGCATGCATGATGTGTGCATTTTGTTTATTCGTCTATCTCCTCTGCAACAGAATGAAAAGCAGAACTGCAAAACAGAAGGGGACAGGGAATGCTATTCTGGCCCGTTCTTTGGTCCCATAACGAAGGCCGTACTCTACCGCACGTGCTCTAACCAGGAGGCTGGAAGCCTGAAGCAGCTCCAGATTGTCCTGAGAACTCTTGTTTAATTTGGGTGGGGTGCCGGCCTGTTGAACCCCAGAGGCAATTTGCCCCTTTATCGCAGGTGAAGATTGGGCTCACTTGACTCGCCAGCCTGAAGACATGTCCCAGGAGTTGGGATGGCAATGGATGATGGGCCGATTGCTGTGACTTCATGGGGAACATTCCTGCTCCTCCCGGTTTCACAACAAAATGCCCTAATGATTTTAATTTTAAACTTAAAATTGCATTTCGTTGGCCGTCGCAGTATGGTGAGCAGAGTGAGCCAGGCAGTGAGTGGAATACCTATGTGAATTGAACACAAGCTACCCACTGCTAAATGTATAGTAATAGTTGTAGACTCCACTCTGAAGTAAAAAGCTCACCACTATTCTTCGAATTCCCCCTCTACCAAAAAGGGTCAATAAGATATTCTAAATGGTGAACAGGGATTCTCACTCCCTGACTCCTATGCAGACTTAGCTGGGTGCTATTCAGGTCAAACTATATTTTTGGGTTATCCCCCGGTATAACCCATATCTTCATAGAACAATTTTATCTACTTACCACTTAGTAGCATCGATCCTGGGTCCCGTGTTGCTAAGTAAGTAAAGTATGCTTTGTAACAACCACTGTTTCAGGTTAAAACTTTGTTATTTTATTATTATATACTTTCTTTTAAAAGAAGCAATCACTGTCTTTACAGAAAAGTAAAAAGAGCTTGCTTCTGGATTCCCCTGGTTGGTTGAAAAGCCCTCAGGTCTACCTTGACAATCTCTCTTCTTTAGCTTTTGGTCTTCCTCAGATGGATTCGCTGTTCTGCTCAGTTGCTATATTATATTCTTCCCATGACCACGCTATGAGAGCTGACTCTGCTGGCTGTCCCCTTTTTTAGGGTTTATATAACCCTTCTAGCAGTTATTAAGTTTATATGACATTATCGAAAAGTAACTTTATTTACTCTTGATTGTACAAGAAACCTTAATCTGAATTGTTTGTAACATATCTATGTATTCATACTGAGCATGACTTCAGCTCATCGATCTCTGATTACATTATTTCCTTTGTGATGTTCAAAAGTGCTTTGATCCCAGAGGGGTGTTACATCTGGTTTCTGTCATTTCGAAAGTTGCTTTATTATCAAATAGTGCCCCCAGCTCAGAACTCTGACTTCGATTTGGATCTGACGTGTGTTCCTGTGGAAACGTTGTCTCCAGCTTCCCATATACTCTTGGTGTCAGCAGAATTTCACACCTAAATATTTGTCACCCAATTCAACTGAAATTCCTAGCCATTCTTTTCTAGCTGCTTACTAAAATAGCTAACTTCAAAGAAAGTGTGAAATATTGCTCTTTTTCAATATAACAAAAGTTCAATCTGCTGTGACTTAAAATACATCCATCAGTTTTACAGCTTGAATAGTCACAAGTTGTTTTCTTACTGTCTGTTTGAGAAAGGCTATCTGCTTTTCAAAACCTTCTTTTGCAGCTGCTGTTAATCCTTCGTGGGATTTTTCCCTACATTCTCTCATGTAGCCACAGATTAGCTTTTGCCAGAATTCCATGTTTCAAATTACATATTTTCCCTTTTTTTTTACAACTCCCTTCTTCGACCAACGATCTCTCCTTTTCAGACCACTTCTGGTCCGCAAATCCATTCACTGGTGGGGAATCCTTCTCCTCGACTTCACCAATCTCCTGTTTTGTCGATCAAATCCACGGTAAATCGGGGAAAAAGGTCCCAAAGGTCCAACATGAGTGGGAGCTACCAAATAAGCGACCACTCACTCCACCCCTCCTAACTGATGGCACCTCATAGTAACTGGAAGGACTTCATGTTGGAAGGGCTGGAAGGAAATCTGTCAACTTGCAGGACGACTCAGTATTTCTTTTAAGATGTTCAGGGTGTTTGAAAATGGTTTCCGGTGCAAGGATAATTCTGCCTCATGTTGGGCCTATGTAGTATGGTTCAGTGGAAATCACTGTCTCTCCTCACTTGCTTTTTCTTTCTGCACCTGGAACAATTGAATAATGGCCACTTGTACCATCAGAAACGGAGCATATGTTAAGCAATGCTGCATCACTCTGGCTGGCAGGGTTGTTCCCACAGCAGGAGTGCTCCCATCTGCTTCTTCAGAACAACTCACCTATGTACCCTGCCGGAGTACATGCATCCATGCTCAGTTTTGCTTTGTCAGCTGTGAAAATTGAAATCCAGCAGCATCTCTCTGGGCAAATATAACTTGACTGGCACAAATGAAGCAGCATTGCTTCATGCACTGTAAGGGAGAAAAAAATGCCATTATATAGGCCACCTGTGATAGATGTGATGGATATCTTCACGTTGGCAAAGCCCTTATCAGCCCAATCAAATGGAAAGATAAATTGCGAGTTAACTGGGGATATCAATCAGAGAGACATGGCTTCACTTCTATCACATCATGGCATTGTTGGTTGTGTAACCTGATAGAGCTCCAAATACTGGTTTACAGTCAACATTCAATAACGAAGGGATCAGCAAATACTGATTTTGTGATTTATGGGAGGATGCAATCTGCATACGCTGAGAATTTAAGCTTTGTAGCTGACATGTCAGATCCTTCGATATTCTTCTTGCTGCTGCAAGTAATAATTCGATCACAAACTGAGAGGGAGAGTTTGGCAGAGGTCATTCCTGCCTGAATTCGGAATGAACCGTTCATCTGGGAATCAATAGTATTTTCTTTGCTGTCCTTGCGTGGAGTTAGCTGCACTTATCATTGAAAAAAAAATCCAAAATCATGGGCAGGATTCTCTCAGCCCAGGCCGGGCTGGAGAATCGCCGGGTCGGGCGGGAATCGCGCGACGCCGCCCTGACGCCGGTCTGCCGATTCTCTGGAGAGCGGAGAATCAGCGCGGTGGGCGCGGCGCAAGTCAGAGGCCGCTGTAAGCGGCCCCCCGTGATTCTCCAACCAGGATGGGCCGAGCGGCCGTACAAAAAATCTGAGTCCCATCGGCGCCGTCCACGTGTGGTCTTTCCCGGCGGGACCTCGGCATGCATCCATCTGGGGGTGGCCTGGTGTGGTGGAGGGAGGTCCGACCCAGGTTAGGGCCTCCACTGTGGCCTGGCCCACAATCGGGGACCACCACACATGCGCGCAATCGCGCCGGTCCCACTGCGCATTCGCAGACCCGCTGCACCCATCTGACGCTGGGATCGGCAGCTAGAGCGGCGTGGGTCATTCCAGTGCCATGGTGGCCCCCTGTAGGGGTCAGAATCGCTGCTACTGAGGCCCTGTTGAACCCGTCGAGATTGTGCACGGTTGCATTGTGGATAGCATAATTGCTTCACAGCTCCAGGGTCCCAGGTTCGATTCCGGCTTGGGTCACTGTCTGTGCAGAGTCTGCACATCCTCCCCGTGTGTGCGTGGGTTTCCTCCTGGTGCTTCGGTTTCCTCCCACAGTCCAAAGATGTGCAGGTTAGGTGGATTGGCCATGATAAATTGCCCTTAGTGTCCAAAATTGCCCTTAGTGTTAGGTGGGGTTGCTGGGTTATGGGGATAGGGTGGAGGTGTTGACCTTGGGTAGGGTGCTCTTTCCAAGAGCCAGTGCTGACTCGATGGGCCGAATGGCCTCCTTCTGCACTGTAAATTCTATAATTCTATAAACGCACCGGCGTTTATGATGGCGTCAACAATTAACCTCAGGATCAGAGAATCCCACTCCATGCATTTTCTGGTAACACTGAAAACTAACCAGCTCCTATTAAAGTCATCTTTAACCTGATATAAACAGGACAGTTCAAATATAGTTTTTGTTTTGATTTAAAACACCACAAGTGAACAGGCTGCCTCGCGTATACATTATAAGGAATGGTCGTCTGAAGGAGGGACCCTACTGCACCAGGCTGAGTTATTTTCAGAGAATACTTTCAGAGAATACTTGATGCTTAAAGGGGAACTTACGATTAGGATTGTACCCCTTTACACAATCTGAGGAACTCAATGGGCGCGATTCTCCGCTCCCGAGGCCGGGTGGGAGAATCGCGGGAGGGCCGCTCTGGCACCCCGCGAGATTCTCCCACCCCCCCAAAATGGCGTGTCGCGTTTTGCGACACGCCGCTCGGAGAATCGTTTTTCTCGGCGACCCACGATTCTCCGGCCCGGATGGACCGAGCGGCCTGCCGTTCACGACCTGTTCACGCCGGCGGCAACCACACCTGGTCGCTGCTGGCGTGAACATAGCTCGAAAGGTAAGTTTGGGGCCTGTGGGGGTGGAGAGGGGATCGAGCACCACGGCCTTGCTCGGGAGGGGACTGGCCCGCGATCGGTGCCCACCGATCGTCGGGCCGGCGTCTCTAAGAGACGCACTCTTTCCCCTCCGCTGCCCCGCAAGATGTGGCGGCTTGATCTTGCGGGGCGGCGGAAGGGGAAAGAGTGCTTGGCGGCTTGATCTTGGGGGGCGGCAGAGGAGAAGACGGCAACTGCGCATGCGCGGGTTGGAGCCGGCCAACCTGCGCATGCGCGGCTGACGTCACTAAGGCGCCGCCGGCCGCGTCATTATCGGCGCGCCTCCTTGACACCAGCATCAAGGCCCGGCAGCCGACTTTCATGAAACGGCGCTCCTAGCCCCACGGGGCGGGGGGTTAGGGGCGAGGAGCGGCCTCCGACGCCGTCGTGAAACACTCCGGGAGAATTCCGCCCAATATTCTCTGTGATTTGACTATTGATTTAAACATCACACAGAAAACAAGACCAAATATTTCACCAAATATTCAATGCTTTACAATGTTATACTGCAGGACTAACTTAAAGAAATGATGAGTACTAACTTCTACATCAGCGAGCTACGGATGTTCTACAGGGGCTGGTTTAGTGCACTGGGCTAAATCACTGACTTTTAAAGCAGACCAAGGCAGGCCAGCAGCACGGTTCAATTCCTGTACCAGCCTCCCCAAACAGGCGCTGGAATGTGGCGACTAGAGGCTTTTCACAGTAACTTCATTGGAGCCTACTTGGGACAATAAGCGATTTTCATTTCATTTTAATTTTTTTTCATTTCTTCAAAGTAGAAATTGTGATGAGATGGTTTCCTGTGAATCAGCCCTGCGTACCGGCGCCAAAGACTCTGGCGTCAATGGGCCCCCAAGGTGAGGAATTCTCACCTGTCTCGGGGGCTAGATGGACGCCGGAGGGGTTGGCCCTGCTCCAGCCTGCGTCGAAGGAACAGCCCGAGTTTGTGCATTCGCCAAAGGGCCGGCGTGATCTCGCACATGTGCAGAACCACCAGCGTGGTTCCGTGCATGCGCAGACCGGCCGGCGTATTTTGGCGCTTGCGCGGGGTGTTCTCTTCTCTGCGCCAGCCATGGCGGAGCCCAACAGAGGTTGGCACAGAAGGAAGACGTGTCCCCACGGAAGAGGCCCACCTGCAGATTGATGGGCCCCGATCGCTGGCCAGGCCACCAGCAGTATCCAAAAATAGCACGGGGATGAGTAACAATTATGCTATTTGGCAATTGTGGTCGGATGATCAAATAATGCACCAATTTTGATGAAGAGTATTGCTGTAGAATCTTTAACTTCTACCAGAACTGGCGGAAGGGTTCTCAGTTTAATGTCTCAATTGAAGGGCAGGGGAACATCATTGCAAAACAATTTGGGAGATTTATGGCCTGATTAGATGTTTTTTGAACCTTATTTGTTTTTATTGCCCCCAATGAATATTTTCTAACAAGTGTTAAATAAGCAGGTCAAAAGGGAAAAGAAAAGGCAGCATGGTGGCACAGTGGTTAGCCCTGTTGCCTCAAGGCGCTGAGGTCCCAGGTTCGATCCCGGCTCTGGGTCACTGTTCGTGTGGAGTTTGCCCATTCTCCCCCATTCGCGTGGGTTTCGGCCCCACAACCCAAAGATGTGCAGGGTAGGTGGATTGGCCATGCTAAATTGCCCCTTAATTGGAAAAAATGAATTGGGTACTCTAAATTTATTTTAAAGAAAGGGAAAATAATAGCTGGGTGCTAATCTAATTAATACAATAACATTCTTTATTAATAAAAGAAGAACGATATGGGGCAACTCCACATTGTCCTCTTGCACTTGTTACTAATTGAGGATATAAAATGATAAAAGGTATTGACAAAGTAAATGTACAGTGGATGCTTCCTCCTCTGGGGCAATCTATAATAATCATTATTGTCAAAGGTAGCTTACATTAATACATTACAACAGTATTAATGTAAGTTACTTCAAAGTTACTGTGATGGGCAGCATGGTGGCGCAGTGGTTAGCATTGCTACCTATGGCGCTGAGGACCCAGGTTTGAATCCCGGCCCTGGGTCAATGTCCGTGTGGAGTTTGCACATTCTCCCCATACAAATAATAATTGGGTACTCTAAATTTAAAAAAAAAAATAAAGTTACTGCGAAAAGCCCCTCGTCGCCACATTCCGGCTCCTGTTCGGGTACACAGAGGGAGAATTAAGACTGTCCAATTCAGCTAACAGCATGTCTTTCGGGACTTGTGGGAAGAAATCGGAGCACCTGGAGCAAACCCACGCAGACAGAGGAGAATGTGCAGACTCCACACAGACAGTGACCCAAACCGGGAATTGAACCTGGGACCCTGGATCTGTGAAGCGACAGTGCTACCCGCTGTGCCACTGTGCTGCCCACATCTAGAATGAGAGGTTATAGTTTTGGGATAAGGGGCAGCAGATTTAAAACTGAGATGAGAAGAAATTACTTCTCTCAAAGGGTCATGAATCAGTACAATTCACTACCCCAGAGTGCAGGGGATGCTGGGACATTGAGTAAATTTAAGGAAGAGATAGACAGATTTTTCATTAGTAATGGGTTGAAGGGTTGTGGAGAATGGGCAGGAAAGTGGAATTCAGGCCGAGGGGAGATCAGCCACGATCGTATTGAATGGCGGAGCGGGCTTGAGGGGCTGAATTGCCTACTCCGGCTCCTAGATCATAAATTCTCTATTGTTTCCCTGTTATGAGAAGCTGATCTGATGTTATAAATTGTGTGGCGTTAGGTGAACATTGATTTAGTAGAAAATGATGAATCTCATCTCTTTTCTTCAGTTGAGCTTAATGGTCCAAGCCATGGTGTAAATAAAATGCTAAAAGCAATCTTTAGAAGCACCAACAACAGACAAAGATAGAAATGAGTGTATCGTTCAAGTTTCCCACTTTGAGGACAGTCTGACCTGCAGTGAGTTCAAAGCATTCAACCTTATTTTCAGTGTAAACTGCTGAAAGTTCCAGAATTTAACCCACCTCTCGGCAGCTCCCTTTCTCCTTTTCAGGCCGTGCAGTTTGTTTCCGTGAGTTGTTAGCCATGTGTATAACCAGACGTAAATTTGTCACTTGGCACTCCTTCAATCAGATTTTACTTCAACATCATTGAAATAACATTCCCAAAAGTTATTTTGCCCCTGACTTGTTTTCAGTTTGTTACTGCTGTGTGAAGAAGAAATTGGGGGGAGAATTTACTTTTCATCATCAAAGCTCTCTTTCGATGTCTGCAGTAATCTTCTTTATTCTTCATGGGATGTGCGTGTCACTGGCATTTGTTGACTGCCTCTAAGTGCCCTTAAACTGGTTGACTTGCTGGGCCTTTTCAGAGGGACAATTAAGAGTCAACCAATTGCTGTGGGTCTGGAGTCATAGATAGGCCAAGACAACAGATTTCCTTCCCTTCAGGACATGGATGAACCAGATGGGTTATTACAACTATCAATGATAGTTCCGTGGTCACTATTATTGAGACTAGCTTGAAATTCCAGATTTTATTAACAGAGGTCAAATTCCACCAGCTCCCATGGTGAGATTTGAACACATGTCCCCAGAGCATTAGCCTTGGCCTCTACATTACCAGTTTAATGACTTTACCATTTCACCATCATCCCATTGAGGAAAGGAGGTGAACCAGACAACCTATGTCATTTGGTCATGATAACACGATTCATCAAAATTGTTTTTATGTGATTATGCTGTGCGTTGGTAAATAAAGTGGATGAAAATGAAAATCACTTATTGTCACGAGTAGGCTTCAAATGAAGTTACTGTGAAAAGCCCCTAGTCGCCACATTCCGGCGCCTATTCGGGGAGGCTGTTACGGGAATCGAACCATGCTACTGGCCTGCTTGGTCTGCTTTCAAAGCCAGCGATTTAGCCCTGTGCTAAACACATTTTTCATGAAAGCTCAATACAAATATGAAATATAAATCGGTGCGTTATTAAGAGTCCCCCTTCATCTGAACACCCCTACGATAAAAGGCAACAATTCAATCGCATCTCTTATTGCATGTCTGGAAAAGGTAGACATTCCTCGACATCTATACTAGAAATCTGGTCATCTGGAGCAAATAGTTCTTTGACAGGAACACAGGGAATGCTAATGATGGGAAATAGTCTATTTGTCTAGTTTCATCCTGTTGTGTAAGTGCTGAATGATGTAAGTAAGAAAATAAGTAATAATGTTTCTTGGAAACAAAACATTAAAGTACAGGCTTGGATTGGTTAGCATTTCACTGTGTTGAAGAAGCACAGCACAATGGACTATTTAAGGTGTTATGTCAGCAGGTAATGTTGTCATCGTGTTTTGATGGCTTAAGCGCCTTGCTAAAACTCCCTTATTTCAATCTGATTTATTGTTCCACTCAGAGCGAAGAGAAAAATGTGACAGGAGTGCCACACGAACAGAGAATGGAGCAAATTATTTCACAATTGGCTTTATCCTGAGCTCAGTGGGTGTATACTAGATCTTGAACTGGAATATTTATGGGTCCAGGGCTTCTGGTCTCAACGGTGGCAAATGCTGAGATGTTAAGGGCAGCAAGGGAACCACAAGTGCTGGGGAGGTGTATTATGCTGGAATCAGGAACTTGTGATTTGGTACAAATAGCTCTGTTGAAGCCCACAATGATGGCCTCACTGGGATCTGTCAGCACTTAAATCTGGGTTGATTGGCTGATACTTACACTCATTACTGACACTCATTTGTGTGGAATTGCTCCTAGCAGGCACAGAGCCTTCTTCAGGAGCACAGCCCTTTAAATCAGTACGAGTGTCAAAACACTCCAGCACTCACTGCAGCGGAGAACTAGAATTAAAAGTTGAACAAAGGAAACATTGAAAGTTCGAAGAATCACAACGATATTTACGACTGGAGGAAAGGGTGTTTATTGGTCCCTAAGTCCAATGTCAACTCTGATTTGTTGAAACATTGCTATGGGGAAAGCAAGAGGGAACTATAGACTCCCCAAGCTCCTGGGTAATAAAAAATAAAAAGGCATCAGGCTGAGACATATTCCTTCTGTTTGGATAGAATGGCTCCCTGTATATGAATGTATGTCACTTCTTGGAAACATAAACATTACAAGCATGATTGATTATCTTAAATTGGTTGTTAGTGTAGCTATCAGCACACTCAGGATTGCTCAGCAAATGCTGCCCAATCATGGCTTCGCATTTAAAAGTAGACATTGCGTTATGGATTTTGGAAGAGTGGCCTCATCGAGTACTGCCTATTATGAACAACCGAAGGAACATGCAATTTGATTCAATCATTGGAAGGTAAGGCCCACATACCTGACTTTACAACCGTGGGTCGGAGTCGGGGACACTCGGCGAGGGGGAAAGGGAGGCGTGGGTTTGGGAGGCCAGATGAGGAGGCACTAAGAGAGGGTGTGATCCTGAGGGGAGGGTTACTCCCTGATGTGCACGGGGCACATGCTAAAGGAGGACTTCCCCTTCCTTCCCGTTCATGCCTGTCTGCCCATGTTAGCCATATTATGTTGTGGGTAGAGTAATATTTGGGCGCTTGGCTTGTGAAACAAATTCACTTGCCCCTTTTAAAACTAAAGGGCGGGCAACCTGACGATTTTGGCATCTGCTGATCTACTATAGTAATGGAAACCAACATGTTGACATTGGGTTCATGATCTGACATTATTACGCTGGATTTTATGAATGCATCAGGCGATCAGACTCACTGTACTCATTTACTGAAGCGAGAGAGGAAATTTTCCTGCACCATCTAGTTGCAGCAAATATCTGAAAATCGGGCGAGTTCCTTTATAAGTGTGTGCTGATCTATCCAATTTTCTAATATTCACCTTTTTTCAGTGATCAAGTGTGCACAGGCACAGACCCAGAAGCATCTCCCTTTTCATGTCACTAGCTCTTAAAATATATTCCAAGATGTTATCATAACAAAACTGACCGATGATATTTGGGGAGAAAAGGTAATCATGACCTTTGTGCAACACTGGTCATGTAAATCACGCAAGAGCAACATGAATTTGTCCTTCATAAAATGTACCTAACTTCTTCCAACTCCATTCCACTCGACATTGAAGTGACAGCGTTAAGATCGAGTTAGTCCAAGCGTTGTTTGAATAAGCTACACAATTAGTGCTTCACTGAAGTCACTCAAGGACACTTAAGAGCAGTGATTGCAAAGCATATATGCCTTTCTCTCCCTTTCCTCGTTGGCTATTTGTGAGTTGACTGATGGCGACATAAATACTAGAGCTGTATTAAGCATAGAGGGAGCATGAAACGGTTGAGCATTCTGTGATTATGCGGCCGGTCTCCAGTATAGAATGAGCAGAAGCAACGGCGGAGCCAGAGTCATGAACCCTGATAGAAGCCAAGGTGGGTGCAGGATGAGGCAGGGCAGTCACTGAGCAGATGATCAAACAATCTTATTTTTAAAGCGATCATTTGAAAGCAGCTGAAATTTCCTGTGGGGCGAGTTGAGCACATCTCTAGAGGATTGTAAAATCGAATGAAAATGAGAGATTTTGTTTGGAATGCTGCATTGAAGAGTAGTTAATTAAGAAAACAAAAGTAGCATCATAACAACAGCTCCGGCACTTTGGTGTACCAGCCTATGATCCGATTTGAGCTGTTTCAAGGAAATATGTGAATGCAGTTCTCTGTCTTAGCCGAAGTGAGCCCAATTTTCCTCAACCCCGTTTAATTGTCCTCTATCTATGTTGTCTTGGTAATTCCGTTTATTAATCAAGTTTTCCTCAACTCAGGAGACCATGAGAATTCTCCTCATGTGATTATAGTTGACTAAAATCTGTTAAATCCCTCACTGATAAAGTTACTGTAAATTGGGCCGTAAATTCCGGAGTCTAAGGCGGTGTAACTGGAGCGTACACCAAAGATATGCTGGGGAACCAACCACCCTGAATCCCCCTCCAGGATGGTGAGTAGTTCGGAGGGGAATGTGCAGGTGGTGGTGTCATAGAACATAGAACAGTACAGCACAGAACAGGCCCTTCGGCCCTCAATGTTGTGCCGAGCCATGATCACCCTACTCAAACCCACGTATCCACCCTATACCCGTAACCCAACAACCCCCCCCCTTAACCTTACTTTTATTAGGACACTACGGGCAATTTAGCATGGCCAATCCACCTAACCCGCACATCTTTGGACTGTGGGAGGAAACCGGAGCAGCCGGAGGAAACCCACGCACACAGGGGGAGGACGTGCAGACTCCACACAGACAGTGACCCAGCCGGGAATCGAACCTGGGACCCTGGAGCTGTGAAGCATTTATGCTAACCACCATGCTCCCCTGCTGTCCCCTTGCATTTGCTGCCCTTGTCCTTTTCAGTGATCGAGGTCACAGCCAGGCTTGAAAGGTGCTGTCAATGGAGCTTTAGTGAATTGCTGCAGTACATCTTGTCGATGGTACAGACTGCTGCCACTGTTTGTGCATGATGGAGGGAGTCAACTTTGATGGTGAAGGATGACGTGCCAATCAAGTAGGATGCTTTGTCCTGGAATGTGCTGAGTTTCTTGAGTATTGTTGGAGCTGAACTCATGCAGGCAACTGGAATACATTTCATCACATTCCTGTTTTGCACTTTGTGAGGTAGTAGACAGGCTCTGGAGCGTCAGCAGGTAACTTATTCTCTTCAGTATTCCCACCTTCAAACCTGTTTTTCTTTAAGCCACGGTAGTTTTATGTTTGCTCCAGTTCAGTTTCCGGTCAATGGTAACTTCCAGGATATTGATGGTGGGGGATTCAGAGATGGTAATGCCATTGAGTGTTATGGGGAAATGCTTAGATGCTCTCTTGGAATGGTCATTGCCTGGCACTTGTGCGAATGCTACTTGCCACTTATCAGCCCAAGACTAAATATTGTCTTAGTCTTGCTGCATATGGATATGGACTGTTTCAGTGTCTGTGGAGTCATGCTGAAAATTGTGCAACCCTCAGAGCACAGCCCCACTTTTGACCTGATGATGGAGGTTGTTGATGAAGCAGTTGTAAATGTTTGGCCCTCGGTCTCTAACCTATGCAACTCGTGCAGTGATTTCCAGGGACTGAGATGATTGACCTTCAACAACCACAACCAACTTCCTTTATACGAGGTAAGACTCCAACAAGTGGAGATTTATCCCCCTGGTTCCCATTGACTCCAGTTTTGCTGAGGGTCCTTGAAGCCACATTCACTCAAATGCTGCTTTGATGTCAAGGGCCTCCTCATTCTCAGCTCACCTCTTGAATTTGGCTATTTTCTTCTCCGTGTTTGGATCAAGGCTGTAATGAGGTCAGGAGCTGATTGACCCTGGCGGAATCCAAACTGATTATGAATGAACAGGTTATTGCTGAGTAAGTGCCGCTTGACAAATACTGTTCATGACAGTACTTTGCTGATGATCAAGAGTTGACTGATGGGGCAGTAATTGGCCAGGCTAGATTTGTTCTCCTTTTTGTAGACTGGATTGTTACATGTGTACTTACAAAATAAAAGGGTATAACCTCATGACAAGGACATACCTGGACAATTTTGATGCTGGACAAATACTAGTATTGCGGTATTGGAACACTCGGGCACGACTAGTTCTGGAGCACAAGTCTTCAGCACCATGGCCGGAATATTTTTCAGGATCCATTACCTTTGCACTATCCAGTGCCTTCAGTTGTTTCCTGATATCATGTGGAGTGAATCGAATTGACTGAAGATTGGCACCTCTGATGCCAGAGACCTCAGGAGGAAGCGAAGATGGAACATCCATCCAGCACTTCTAGCTAAAGATGGTTGGAAATACAGCAGCCTTGTATTTTTGGACTGTTGCACTGGACTCCCCATCAATTGAGGATGGCAATATATGTGGAGCTGGCCTCTTCCACAACCTGTTATGTGTAGTTTCCACAAGCAACTCTTTTTTAAAAATAAATTTAGAGTACCCAATTATTTTTTCCAATTAAGGGGCAATTTAGAGTGGCCAATCTACCCATCCTGCACATCGTTTGGGTTGTGGGGGTGAAACCCACGCAGACACGGGGAGTATGTGCAAACACCACACGGACAGTGACCCAGGGCCGGGATTCGAACCCGGGTCCTCAGCGCCGTAGGCAGCAATGCTAACCACTGCACCACCGTGCTGCCCCCACAAGCAACTTTGACCAATCCATCCAAGTATCTTTACTGTGTTTTTTTAAAGAAGGAAGGGCTGAGATTAACTGCATTGTCCAACAGGTATTTAAGCGTAATCAAAATAACTGATTTACGGTTTACATGCAAAACTATACAATAATAAATCGGAAGTCTGAAAATATCAGCAACACCCCTGCAACAATTGTGCAGTTTGGTTTATCAAATCCTCATTAATCAACATCTGAACATAAAAAATAGGAACAGAAGTAGACCATTCAGCCCCTCTAACCTGCTCTGCCATTGAGTAATATCATAGCTGATCTGTTTGTGTTTCAAATTCAACATTCCCGATAACCTTTGATCCCCTTGCATAACAAACATCTATCTACCTCCATCTTAAAAATATTCAATGACCCCACCTCCACCACCTTCTGAGACAGGAAGTTTAAAAGTTGCACAGCCCTCTGGGAGAAAAATCAGAGGAAGTTCAGGACAGATGCAAACATAAGTAGACCATGAGCTGATATGTAACGAAAATTGAATTATCTGTGACTAAAGACTGCAAGATACATTTTTTAAAAGATCGTAACTGCAGATTATTTGTTATTAATAATTATCATTTGCTGATAGAGTGCCCAGGATGAAACAGTCAACCATTGCGAAACAAAAATCTCAAAACATCCACACCATCTACTGAAGGGTAACACCCAAAATCTCCTTCTATCTTCCATCTTGCATGTGATGTTCAACCCACTGTGCACTTCCATCATTTTCTCTTTTTGACATACGTTGGAGCCAACTTAACTGAGAGAGCATCTGCAGCCAAATTGGTAAGAGTAGTCGCATAATTCTTCATTATTCTGTGTCTGGCAACATCAGGGTTTGTGTGTTCTCCAAACACTGCTGGAAATCCAACCTGACCAGTCACAGTAAAGTTGTCCAGAAAAAAGTCACGAAGGGCTCATGATATGTTCACTTTATATAACAATGTAGGGCATTCTGAGTAAAAGCTGATCATTTCCACCAAATGATATATTCGAACATAAAGATCAAAGGATATAAAAGACAATTCAGTTACTGGAAGCTGTTTTTCATGTATTTAACTATCCCATTATTTAATTCAGTTGCATGTAAAGTTCCTATTATTTATCTCTAAACCCTACCAGTTATATGATTCTAAATATTTATCACTTGTAATACGTACTTTAAATTCATATTGCACTACTTTAAATCTATGTCCCTTGTTCCATGTTGCTGATTTACTTTGAAGTAATATTTTATCTGTAACATTTAATACTATATGTCCTTTAATAATCTTTAATCACATTATTTCTGAATAATTTTTCAGAACACATCTGCATTGCCCGCGAGATTAGTTTTAATGCTCGTTATGTAACAGACCATCAATTGTTTTTATTCTTTCCTAGCATGTGGGCATCGATGACTGGGCCAGCATTTAGTGGCAATCCATAATTGACCTTGAGAAGATTGTAATGAGCTGCCTTCTTGAACTGCTGCAGTACATCTGGTGAATGTACACCCGCAGGGCTGTTTTGAAGAGCGTTCTAGGATTTTGGTCCAGTTTCAGTGAAGGTACTGCAATTTAGTTCCAAGTTAGGTTGGCATGGTATGCGGCTTGAAGGGAAACTTGCAGGTGGTGGTGTTCCCATGCATCTACTGCCTTTGTCCTTTTAAGTGACACAAGTCACAGGTTTGGAAAGTGCTTTTGAAGGAACCTTCATGAGCTTTTTGCAGTGAATCTTGTAGATTGTACACATTGCTACCATTGTGTGCCAGTGCCGGAGGGAGTGGCCGCTAAAGGTGGTTGGATGGGGTGCCAATCAAATAAGCTGCTTTAGACAGTGTTGAGTTTCTTGAGTGTTGTTGGAGCGGCTCATCTAGGCAAGTGGCGGGTATTCCATCACACTCCTGGATTGTGTCTTGTAGATGGTAGACACACTATGGGGAGTCAGGAGGTGAGTTTCGCTCTGCAGGATTCTGAGGCTCTGACCTGCTCTGGCATATATGGTTTCCAGTCACTGGTCACCCCCTGAGATGGTGAGAGGGGATTTAGTGATGCTAAGGCCATTGAATGTCAGGGGGAGAGGGTTGGATTTACTTTGTTGGAGATGGTCATTTCATAGCACATGTGTGGCGTGAACGTAAGTTGCCACTTATCAGCCCAAACCTGAATGTTGTCCAGGACTTTCTGCTTATGGAAACAGACTACTTCAGTATCTAAGGAGTTACAAATAGTGTTGAACATTGTGAAACCATCAGGAAACATTCCTACTTCTGACTTTATGATGGAGAGAAGATCACAGATGAAGAAATTGGGCCGAGGACACGACCCAGAGGAACTCCTGCAGTGATGACCTGGAACTGAGATAATGACCTCTAACAACCACATCTACCCTTTGTGCAGGTATGACTGCAACCAGTGTAGTGTTTTGGTCCCACTGTCCATAATAGGTTCCATAATACTCCACTCAGTTAAATGTTGACTTGATGTCAAGGGCAGTCACTCTTGGCTTGGATTGACACTATGGCCTATGTACTCGTGTTATACATCCTGGCTTCTGGCTAATCTTCCCTAGACAGACTGTAGTCTTGCTATGACTTATTAAACTGGTTTCTCATCACTATATATAAGACAGACTGAAGAGTATATATGTGTCCCCTGAACATAGCATGTTTAATCCTCTCTCTCAGGAGTCTAGCACATGACTGCTGATGTCACGAGTATATCATCGTCTGCATCAGTCGTCAACATACCTTTTCTATTAATCCATTTCACTCCACCTCCCCCCATTATTCTGTCAAGTTCTTAACAACCAAAAGAACATATATTTGAACTTTCTATAACTCCCTTTTCCTGCTACAGTTTCTAACCAACTCCTACTCAAATTCTTTCCCTACCCCACGTTACAGTTCTGAGGGATTCAGTGTCTCACAGTATTCTCAGCCCTTTGGGAAGATGTCTTGGAGACATGCTGGCATTTCTCTTTCTCCTGGAAGGCATCATCATGAGCTAAATGGAACAACAACTTTGCAGTATTGCTGGTAATCAGAGTGTGGACTTCAGGACTGCTGATCTGTAAGGAGAATGACCCTCTTTCAATGCAAGACTGATGCATCACTCAAATACATCAACTCATGGACTTCCTTGGCGCAGAAGAGGAGAAATCAGGACTTGCTCGGGAATGTTCTGTTCCCTCATAGCACAGTACGGAAAGACCTGAGAAGACAAAAGAGCTTTAACTCCAATGAAGACTCTCACAGCCATATCATAGAGCGGCGGTGGCACAGTGGTAATGTCATAGAACTAGTAACCAAGGGTAATCATCGTAGATTGTCATAAAAATCCATCTGGTTCACGAATCTTCTTCAGGGAAGGAAGCCTGCCACTTTTACTTTGTGTGGCCTGGTTGACTCTGAACTGCCCTTTGAAATGGCCAGGCAATGCACACATCCGGTAAATTGATTTTAAAAGCATTTCCTGCTGCACAAAGGTAGTGAAGATTTGAAATTCTATTGAACCGAATGACGTGAATTACAATGTTTCTATGGGCATTTCAGGACATGAAGAAGCGATGATTTCCCGATGATATTTTGGAAAGAGTATTCTCTTTTTATAGGCAGTGGTAACAGTGCTACACGGATCTCTGTGCGAGGCTGCTCCACCAAGGGCAATGGGAAGAATTTATTATGATAAGAAGATAAGACAACATAATTTTCTACAATGGGATTAATCTCTAAAATGATAAGAAGATTTATTTTGTGTAGAAAATTTCTTGTACAAGATTCTGAAACTCTGGAGATTATGGCAAAACTGATTTATTAACACCATTGGCGGGATTTTCCAGTTGCATCCATTCAAGATGGGAAATTTCCACCCGATGCCAATGGACCTTTAAATAGTCCATCAGATTGTCCATCCGCCTGCGATGGTTCCCACGACAGGCAGGACTGCTACACAGGAGGAATGTCTCCCCTGAATATAAGTGTGTTTCATCCTTTGACCATAAGACCATAAGATGTAAGAGCAGAAGTAAGCCAGTTGGCCCATTGAGTCTGGTCAGCCATTCAATTGGATCATGGCTGATCTGATATAATTCTCAACTCCAATTTCCTACCTTGTCCCCATAGCCCTTGATTCCCTTACTGATTAAAAATCTGTCTATCTCAGCCTTGAACATTCTTAATGACCCAGCCTCTACACGCTCTGTGGTAAAGAACTTCACAGTTTCACTACACTCCTTTTGAGAGAAGAAATTCCTCCTTATCTCTGTCTTAAATGGACTTTCTCTGAGATTATGCCCTCTGGTCCTCGACTCGCCAACAAAGGGAAATAACCTCTTAGCATCTAACCTGTCAAGCCCTCTGAGAGTCCTATATGTCTCAATAAGGTCACCACTCATTCTTCTAAACTCCAATGAATACAGGCGCAATCTATTCAACTTCTCCTCGTAAAAAAAAATCCCTCCATACCCGGGATCAACTTCATGGACGTTCTCTGCACTGCCTCCAATGCCAGTGCATCTTTCCTCAGATAAGGGAACCAAAACTGTTCACAATATCCCAGGTGGTATAACTTGTGCCTGAAAATGTTTTGGCAGGACTTTCCTATTTTTAGATCAAATTCCCTTTACAATAAAGGCCAATATTTCATTTGCCTTCCCAATTGCCTGCTGATCCTGCATGTTAGCTTTTTGTAATTTATGCATGAGGATCCCGAAATCCCTCTGTGCTGCATTTTTCTGCAGTCGTTCCCCATTTAAATAATATTCAGCTCCTTTATTCTTCCGACCAAAGTGCACTTCACATTTTCCTACATTATAATAATATAATAGTCGCTTATTGTCGCAAGTAGGCTTCAATGAAGTTACTGTGAAAAGCCCCAAGTCGCCACATTCTGGCGCCTGTTAGGGGAAGCCGGTACGGGAATTGAACCCGCGCTGCTGGCGCTGTTCTGCATTACAACCAGCTGTTTAGCCCACTGTGCTAAACCAGCCCCTATCATACTCCATCCACCAAGTTTTTCCCACTTATCTTAACCTGCCTATATCCCTCGGTAGGCTCTTTGTGGCATCCTCAACACTTGCTTTTCCGTCTATTTTTGTGTCTTCCATAAACTTGGCAATAGTGCAGTCACTTGCCTCGCCCAAATCATTACTATATACCATTAAATCATAGAATTCAAGTTCAGAAGTAGGCCATTTGACCCATCGAGTCTGCACCAGCTCCTGAAAGAGCACCTTACCACCTAACATTTGGACCCCACAGGGCAATTTACCATGACCAGTTCACCTAACCTGCACATCTTTGGACTGTGGGAGGAAACCGAAGCGCCCGGAGGAAATGCATGCAGACACGGGGAGAACGTGCAGACTCCTCACAGCCAGTTACCCAAGCCGGGAATCAAACTTGTGACCCTGGAGCTGTGAAGCAACTGTGATAATCACTGTGCTACCGTGCTGCCCACTGAGTTTCATTACCTAAGTAGCTGCCTTGGAATGTTGCCATTTGGTAATTTGGTGCAGTGAGGTAAATCAGCAAAGGTAAGTGGAAAATCTAATTCTGCTGTTTTTCAGTTAAAAGTGCAGTGTGGAGCTTAGTGTCTGATTGGTTGAAGCTGTCCCCACCCTAATTGCTGAGAGGCAGTTATCTGTCAATCACCTGAGGCCTGCTGAGGCCTGTTTAGGGGCACATTGTATTATTCTCTTTGAAGTTAAGGTTTTTTTTTGAGTCATCGGTTAGCTGAGGTCTGTATAAAAGACAGACAGAGAGCGCACACAGTAAGCGAGCACTTTTCCAGGAGACACATCCGGAGTGAGACTCGTACAGAGTGGGGATTGAAACTTGGTAATTTGGTGCAGTGAGGTAATTCGGTGCAGAGTGTGAGGAGGTGCTTTTTAACCCTGGTAAGTGACTGGTAAGTAGTCTCTCTTTTTCTTTTCATTGTCTAATTTATTTATTTTTATTTTGAAATTCTAGTTGTTTAAGTTTACCAAGGGTTTAAGACATGGCAGGAGATCCCAGACCCGTGTCATGCTCCTCGTGTGCGATGTGGGAGCTCAGGGACACGTCCACTGTCCCTGGCTCCTTCACGTGCAAGAAGTGTGTTCAGTTGCAGCTCTTGTTAGACCGCTTGACGGCTCTGGAGCTGCGGATGGATTCACTTTGGAGCATCCGCGATGCTGAGGAGGTCGTGGATTGCACGTTTAGCGAGTTGGTCACACCGCAGGTGAAGGTTACTGAGGGAGATAGAAAATGGGTGACCAAAAGAAAGAGCAAGAGTAGGAAGGCAGTGCAGGTGTCCCCTGCGGTCATCTCCCTGCAAAACAGATATACCGCTTTGGATACTGTTGAGGAAGATGGCTCACCAGGGGAAGGCAGCAGCAGCCAGGTTCATGGCACCGTGGCTGGCTCTGCTGCACAGCAGGGCAGGAAGAAAAATGGCAGGGCTATAGTGATAGGGGACTCGATCGTAAGGGGAATAGACAGGCGGTTCTGTGGACGCAATCGAGACTCCAGGATGGTATGTTGCCTCCCTGGTGCAAGGGTCAAGGATGTCTCGGAGCGGCTGCAGGACATTCTGGGGGGGGGAGGGTGAACAGCCAGCTGTCGTGGTGCACATAGGCACCAACGATATAGGTAAAAAACGGGATGAGGTCCTACAAGCGGAATTCAGGGAGTTAGGAGTTAAACTAAAAAGTAGGACCTCAAAGGTAGTAATCTCAGGATTGCTACCAGTGCCACGAGCTAGTCAGAGTAGGAATTTCAGGATAGATAGGATGAATGCGTGGCTTGAGAGATGGTGCAAGAGGGAGGGATTCAAATTCCTGGGGCATTGGGACCGGTTCTGGGGGAGGTGGGACCAGTACAAACCGGACGGTCTGCACTTGGGCAGGACTGGAACTGATGTCCTAGGGGGTTGTTTTCTAGAGCTGTTGGGGAGGGTTTAAACTAATGTGGCAGGGGGATGGGAACCAATGCTGGAAGTTGGAAGGTAGTAAAACAGGGACAGAAACAAAAGGAAGTAAGGGGAAAAGTGCAAGGCAGAGAAGACATAGTCAGAAATCCATAAGGGCGACAGTACAAGGTACAGTGACTGAGGGGAGCACAGTGAATAGGCCCAGTAATAACAAAAGGAATAAAACTGGAGATGTTAAGATTCAAAACAGAGGTAAAAAAACCAACATAAGTGTACTTTACCTGAATGCTCGTAGTATTCGGAATAAAGTAAATGAGTTGGTGGCACAAATCATCGTAAATGACTATGATTTAGTGGCCATTACTGAAACATGGTTAAAGGATGGTCACGACTGGGAGTTAAATATCCGAGGGTATCAAACTATTCGGAAGGACAGAGTGGATGGTAAGGGAGGTGGTGTTGCTCTGTTATTTAAGGATGACATCCGGGCAATAGTAAGGGATGACATCGGTGCTATGGAGGATAAGGTTGAATCCATTTGGGTGGAAATCAGGAATAGTAAGGCGAAAAAGTCACTGATAGGAGTAGTCTATCGGCCACCAAATAGTAACGAGATGGTGGGGCAGGCAATAAACAAAGAAATAACTGATGCATGTAGAAATGGTACAGCAGTTATCATGGGGGATTTTAATCTACATGTCGATTGGTTTAACCAGGTCGGTCAAGGCAACCGTGAGGAGGAGTTTATAGAATGTATCCGCGATAGTTTCCTAGAACAGTATGTAATGGAACCTACGAGGGAACAAGCGTTCCTAGATCTTGTCCTGTGTAATGAGACAGGATTGATTCATGATCTCATAGTTAGGGATCCTCTCGGAAGGAGCGATCACAATATGGTGGAATTTAAAATACAGATGGAGGGTGAGAAAGTAAAATCAAATACTAGTGTTTTGTGTTTAAACAAAGGAGATTACAAGGGGATGAGAGAAGAACTAGCTAAGGTAGACTGGGAGCTAAGACTTTATGGTGGAACAGTTGAGGAACAGTGGAGAACCTTCCAAGCGATTTTTCACAGTGCTCAGCAAAGGTTTATACCAACAAAAAGGAAGGACGGAAGAAAGAGGGAAAATCGACCGTGGATATCTAAGGAAATAAGGGAGAGTATCAAATTGAAGGAAAAAGCATATAAAGTGGCAAAGATTGCTGGGAGATTAGAGGACTGGGAAATCTTTAGGGGGCAACAGAAAGCTACTAAAAAAGCTATAAAGAAGAGTAAGATAGAGTATGAGAGTAAACTTGCTCAGAATATAAAAACAGACAGTAAAAGTTTTTACAAATATATAAGACAAAAAAGAGTGGCTAAGGTAAATATCGGTCCGTTAGAGGATGAGAAGGGAGTTTTAATAATGGGAAATGAGGAAATGGCTGAGGAACTGAGCAGGTTTTTTGGGTCGGTCTTCACAGTGGAAGACACAAATAACATGCCAGCGACTGATAGAAATGAGGCTATGACAGGTGAGGACCTTGAGAGGATTGTTATCACTAAGGAGGGAGTGATGGGAAAGCTAATGGGGCTAAAGGTAGGCAAGTCTCCTGGCCCTGATGGAATGCATCCCAGAGTGCTGAAAGAGATGGCTAGGGAAATTGCAGATGCACTAGTGATAATTTACCGAAATTCACTAGACTCTGGGGTGGTCCCGGTGGATTGGAAATTAGCAAACGTGACGCCACTGTTTAAAAAAGGAGGTAGGCAGAAAGCAGGAAATTATAGGCCAGTGAGTTTAACTTCGGTAATAGGGAAGATGCTGGAATCTATCATCAAGGAAGAAATTGCGAGGCATCTGGATAGAAATTGTCCCATTGGGCAGACGCAGCATGGGTTCGTAAAAGGCAGGTCATGCCTAACTAATTTAGTGGAATTTTTTGAGGACATTACCAGTGCAGTAGATAACGGGGAGCCGATGGATGTGGTATATCTGGATTTCCAGAAAGCCTTTGACAAGGTGCCACACAAAAGGTTGCTGCATAAGATAAAGATGCATGGCATTAAGGGTAAAGTAGTAGCATGGATAGAGGATTGGTTAATTAATAGAAAGCAAAGAGTTGGGATAAATGGGTGTTTCTCTGGTTGGCAGTCAGTGACTAGTGGTGTCCCTCAGGGATCCGTGTTGGGCCCACAATTGTTCACAATTTACATTGATGATTTGGAGTTGGGGACCAAGGGCAATGTGTCCAAGTTTGCAGATGACACTAGGATGAGTGGTAAAGCGAAAAATGCAGAGGATACTGGAAGTCTGCAGAGGGATTTGGATAGGTTAAGTGAATGGGCTCGGGTCTGGCAGATGGAATACAATGTTGACAAATGTGAGGTTATCCATTTTGGTAGGAATAACAGCAAACGGGATTATTATTTAAACGATAAAATATTAAAGCATGCCGCTGTTCAGAGAGACTTGGGTGTGCTAGTGCATGCGTCACAGAAGGTTGGTTTACAAGTGCAACAGGTGATTAAGAAGGCAAATGGAATTTTGTCCTTCATTGCTAGAGGGATGGAGTTTAAGACTAGGGCGGTTATGTTGCAATTGTATAAGGTGTTAGTGCGGCCACACCTGGAGTATTGTGTTCAGTTTTGGTCTCCTTACTTGAGAAAGGACGTACTGGCGCTGGAGGGTGTGCAGAGGAGATTCACTAGGTTAATCCCAGAGTTGAAGGGGTTGGATTATGAGGAGAGGTTGAGTAGACTGGGACTGTACTCGTTGGAATTTAGAAGGATGAGGGGGGATCTTATAGAAACATTTAAAATTATGAAGGGAATAGATAGGATAGATGCGGGCAGGTTGTTTCCACTGGCGGGTGACAGCAGAACTAGGGGGCATAGCCTCAAAATAAGGGGAAGTAGATTTAGAACTGAGTTTAGGAGGAACTTCTTCACCCAAAGGGTTGTGAATCTATGGAATTCCTTGCCCAGTGAAGCAGTTGAGGCTCCTTCATTACATGTTTTTAAGGTAAAGATAGATAGTTTTTTGAAGAATAAAGGGATTAAGGGTTATGGTGTTCGGGCCGGAAAGTGGAGCTGAGTCCACAAAAGATCAGCCATGATCTAATTGAATGGCGGAGCAGGCTCGAGGGGCCAGATGGCCTACTCCTGCTCCTAGTTCTTATGTTCTTATGTTCTTATGTTCTTATGTTCTTATATCCGTTCGCTAAGTAAGGCTACATATCCCCTCAGTAGAATAGCCTCTCTTTAGTTTAAAGCCCTCTCCACTTCCCTCATTGTGCGGTTTTCAAGTGCATTGGCCCCAGCATGGTTCAGATGTAGACCCAATTGGATAGTCCCAATGGTACAGCCCCCACTTTACCCAGTACCAAAGCCACCCCCCCAAAATCAAAACCCGCTTCTCCCACTCTCAAGATATTCTTCTCTCTGATTCATGTACGTATGTCAATTTGCACGTAGCTCGGGCCATAATCTAGAGAGCTATATAGTCATAGAGGTCCACAGCACAGAAAATGTCCCCCAGCCAATTGTGTCGGTGTCATTATTCTGTTGTTTGATTTAGTGCCCAGCTCCTCAAACCCTCCATGCAGAACCTCTTTCCTTGTTCTACCTATGTTGTTGGTACCTACATGGACCATGATGATGGGATTGTCCCCCTCCCACTGCATGTTCCTCTCAAGCTTGGAACACATGTCCCAAACCTGGGCTGGGATTCTCCCCTACCCGGTGGGGCGGGGGGTCCCGGCGTACCAGAGTGGCGAGAACCACTCCAGCGTCGGGCCTCCCCAAAGTTGCGGAATTCTCCGCAACTTTAGGGGCTAGGCCCGCGCCGGAGTGGTTGGCGCCCAGCCGGCCGGGGCCGAAAGGCCTTCGCTGGCCGGCGTGAGTCAGCGCATGCGCCAGAGCGTCAGCGGCCGCTGACATCATCCCGGCGCATGCACGGTGGAGACCGTGATGGCAGCGGAAGAAAAAGAGTGCCCCCACGGCACAGGCCCGCCCGCCGATCTGTGGGCCCCGATCGCGGGCCAGGCCACTGTGGGGGCACACCCCGGGGTCAGATCGCCCCGCGCCCCCTCCAGGACCCCGGGGCCCACTTACGCCGCCAATCCTGCCGGCACAAGAGTTGCTCTGATTCCCACCGGCGGGAGAAGCCTGACAGCGGCGGAACTTCGGCCCATCGCGGGTCGGTGAATCGCCACGGGGGGCCCTCCGACCGGCGTGGCAAGATTCCCGCCCCGTCCGATTCCCGGGAGGCGGAGAATTCCGGCCACGGCGGGGGCAGGATTTACGCCGGCCCCAGGCGATTCTGTGACCCCCCGGGGGTTCGGAGAATGCCGCGCCTTGACACCGTGCAGGCAACATAGCCGTCGGGACTCTCGATTCTGGCTCCAGAGAACAGTGTCTCTTCCCCTAACTATACTATCCCCAACTACAACTATATTTCTCTTTTCTCCCCCCTCCCCCCACTCGAATAGCTCCCTATACCACAGTGACATGGTCCCTTGACAGTCTAACACATGACTGCTGAGGCCACTGACATATTTTCATCGACATCACTCATTAGCATATCTATTCTATGAATCCAGTACACAACAACTCGCACCTCCCCTCTTGAGTTCAGTTTTTCCTGTCCAGGTTTGGACAAAGGCTGTAATGAGGCCGAGTGGCCCTGGTCAAATTAGTTCCTGCTATGATTGCCGCTCAATAGCTCTGCTGATGGCACCTTCCATTTATTTGCTGATAATCGAGACTGGACTGGACTGGAGCAGTAATTGCCCAGATTGATGTCTGGACAAGTTTCCATATTGGCAGGTAGATGCCAAATTGTAGTTGTATTTGTACAGCTTGGCGCAGCTAATTCTGGAGCACAAATCTTCAGTACTATTGCTGGAATGTTGTCAAAAGCTTCCTCCTCCAGATAGCTCTTTAATTGCAAGGCAGGTGACTGACCAGGGGCGAAATTCTCTGACCCCCAGCAGGGTCGGAGAATCGCCTGGGGGCGCCTAAAATCCCGCCCCCGCCGTGGCAGAGATTCTCCGCCACCCGGGAAGTGGCGGGGGCAGGAATCTCGCCCCGCCGATCGGAGAGGCCCCTGCGGCGATTCTCTGGCCCGGATGGGCCGAGGACCCGCCGCTGGGAGGCCTCCCCGCCGCCGAGGTTTAAACCACCTCTGGAACGGCGGGTTCAGCGGCGCGAGCAGGCCCCCGGGGTCCTGGGGGGGGCGGGGGGTGATCGAACCCTGGGGGGTGCCCCACGGTGGCCTGGCCCGCGATCGGGGCCCCCCGATCAGGGGCCGGGCCAGTGCCCTGGGTGCACTATGTTCCTCCGCGACCGCCACGGCATCCTCCATGGCGGAAGCGGACGGGAACACCACATCGCGCATGCGCCGGCAGTGACGTCAGCGGCCAGCTGCCACTGACGTCACTGCCGGCACATGCGCCGACCGGCGAACGCCTTTCGGCCAGCCCCGCTGCCGGGGCGCCGGGTGTTTGCGCCAGTCTTCTGGTGCAAACCGCTCCGGCGCGGGGCTGGCCCCCAAAGGTGGGGAGAATTCCCCACCTTTGGGGAGGCGCGACCCCTGAGTGGTTGGCGCCACTCCCCTACTCCGGCACCCTCCGTTACGCCGGGTAGGGGAGAATGCCGCCCCTGGTTCGGTGAAAGGTTAAGCTGCCCATTAAATTGACATACAGGGCCTATAGTTGAAGAACATTCACGGCTTTTATAAAGATTGGAGGGAGTTTAAAGGGACAGTGGATGGGTTCTCTAATTCATCTGTCCATGATACCCAAATCATTTTGAGGCTTGAGCTTCATTGGTGTCAATTTGGCATGCTGTAGTGAATCTTGCCAGTTACAGAGCTGAAGAAATCATCTGTCTCTTATCCTGGATGGCTGGAAAATGATCCATGGGGCTTCAGGGGACATCCATGGCCTTGCAGGTCGGAATATTTTTCTGGGTCCTGGAGGACATTTTTCTTCCTCCTCGGCACAAAATAGAAACTGGTGTAGACTTTCTAAGCAACGTTCAGTAGTTCCTTTAATGAGCTCTAGTTCGGTTGTTTGGTTCTGGAGTGCTGATACAAATGGGTGGAGCCTTTGGAGTACACTTTCTGCACATTTGTACATCAAAATTGCATGTAGAGTTCAATGTTCATCACAAGATCCAAATTTCCATGTTAAAAGCGACTTGACTTCCCACTTGAAGCGGTCAGGTATTCTGGCCATCCATCTCAAAACGTTTTGGCAGCATAATTAGAGCAGAAGGTGTCCCCATTACCATTTTCAAGCCCACATTTACATTGGGAGGCTATAGTTAAAATCAAAGTCAATGTTTTCGTTTGAGGAACATGGCACCAAATTTTCCCATTCAAGTCATGGATTTGGACATGGTGGGACATAAGGTGCGTCTCCCCTGAGGAGGCAACTTAAGAAGCACCTTCGCGAGTAATTGGGACAGCAGGTGGCCTGAGGAAACATGAGGGGCTGGATTCTCTGCCGGCGGGATTCTCCATTGTGGTGGCAGCACAAGCACGCTCGTGGAAGACCCACTGTGAATGCTGTGTGCGGCCGAGGTGAATGGAGAAGGAGAGGGCCGCTCAAGAAGGAGGTGCCATCTTGCTGATGGTTCGGCAGTCAATTCCTCACACCCAACATTATCCGATGGATCCATCTGCAGGTGCCAAGCAAACACTTGCAACCATTTGCAGATGAACTGAGGATTGCCGACTCTGCCCTTTGGTGTGACCACTGCATATGAATCTCACAGTGCACCAACCTTCAGTGTTGTTCTCTCCTCTTGTAGGTAGATGAGGGGATCCAGTGCACTGCCAACAAAATTCTAAAACGTTCAGAAAAGACCCACTAACTGCCTCAATAATTACTTCAAATGGTTTCCTGCCACTGAAGGTGCATTGCTGACTATACATTCATCCTGCGCTGAGGAAAACACCTGGAGACAGGAACATATTGGCAAACCAGCCCAATGCTTTGTAACGAGCTTTGTAACACTTCTCTAACAACCTGCACAAATTCCCCCATTGTGTTCTTTGCGTCTGAAGCAGACTTGAAGTACATGTCTCAGCTCCTTGGCTCATGCCTTAAAAGAACATTTAACTGAGTAATGGAATACGGGCAATAAAATTGTTCATTGAACACATTGTTAGTGTGTCATTACTGATTATAATTAAGTAGACTGCAGTTTGAGAATTCAAAATTATTAAACCAGTCATGGGGCTTCTCAATACTAGATTTATGCTTTACCTCCTCTTCTATCAGACAGAGCACCATCTGTGCTGAGGTTTACCAGTATTAAAGCAGGCTGAGCTTCTATGCAGTTGCCAACTACATTTTGGTTTCATTCACTGATTCTAAAATTTTCATCATTTTCCACTTGGGGCTGCTGTCCTACAGTTCTATGAAGCAAGTTTTTTTAAGACCTTCAGAAGATCAAATTAAAATAAACAGCCTTTTCAATTCAAATGGAAAAATAATGAAATCTATGACTTTAGATTTTTTTTTTAAATGATTGAGTTGCAGTGAGTTATGTTGTGGAGCAGTTAAATGTCTGACTCTGGCGAAGGGTGATTATCATGGATCAAAATTCAACTTTTTCAGTAATTGACAAAGTGACCCTTGGCCTCTTGTTAATGAATATGTATCCCTCGGTTAACAAGTTAGTCTTTCCAGGGCATGACTTTTGGGTACAGTTGTAATATTTCCTTGTTGCGAAGCCTTTGCTGCTGGGCAGTGTTTGATGTGGGCCTTGTGACTATTGCTCTCGCCAGCTCTCAACTGCAGGCAAGCGATGTCAAATACTGAAGTCTCAGAAACGAATCCAATATACGTCTGCATTAATTTTAAAAGAAAATTAAAGAAATGCAGTGTGCTGATCTGAAGTGTGATTGCTGTGAAACCCATAAAGAGTAGCAAATGCTATACTACATAACACTGCCCATGGTGAGAATGAAATTTTCGTATTGAAAAGGGGGCTCTTGTGTGGATGTATGACACATCGCTGAAATAACTTTAAGAGAGGTTTATCCTCGATGATCAGGGAAGTAAGTAGTTTTGGTTAGTTTCAGTCAAACAAATAACATCTCCAGGTAATAAATAATTGTGTTCCCTTCACATTTTCATTAACTCCACAACAGATAACATGTGTTGCTAATGCAGAAGGCCAAGGAGAAATATTAAATAATTTAGATATTTCCCTCATTGTCATATAACTACACAATAATACAAAGCATTGTCAGAAAACTGTACTTGAAAGAATTGTGTTTCAATTCAAGACTTTTATTTGGAACTTTCTTCAAATTATTTACAGCCCTCCCAGCGATTGCCACAGTTGGAATCACTTCACCTTTTTTTATCCTTTTTGAACATAAATGAAAGAGATTTTGATGGTGTAACCATTTTGAACATGTTACAAATTGTAAAGGTCTGTTGCAAGTTGTCCCATCCCACTGATTGGTTTTGTCCACTGTGGATTGCATTTGGCACTTACTGTGCTTAATTATGACACTTCTGGAGCTCAGTTAGCATGTTGTACGCACTGTTTCTGTTTTTAAAGTTACTGTATGAAAAGTTGAGAACTCAAATGGGACCTTGTTTTAATACTTTTGTATTAAAAAGCATCTTTTTTTTTGCCCCTAAGGTGTTCCTTGTGATTCTCGTTCTCGGATGGATGTCATAGTGTTCCTAAAGACCACAGAAGCTAAGTTCATTAATGAAGCTAACATTTATTTACACTACTTAAATTAAGCTCGACCACTTACTCCTATAGTAAACAATAATTATAGTAATCTACACTCTACCAATACTAGTCTGTACACTCTAACTCCAACTGTACTCTATCATCCCCAGATCTCTCCCATGACTCTACTGCAGCCTTACCTCTCCCAGAAGCCTGAGAGTCAGTGCTTTATATAGTACTGCACCTAGCTCCATCTAGTGGTTAGTTGTAACATGACATTAACTCTTTGTATACTGAACATTGCTACAATGTTAGCAGATCAAACCTCATTGTTTTTTGCGCTGCAGTACTGACCTGGTAGTGTGTGTGAGTGTCCATGTGCCTTTCTACCACAGCCACAGCTAAAAATACTCCCTGTCTAAAGTGACATTTTGCAGCAGTAAAAACACACAAAAATAAACAACTTGAAGGCAGACCTAGAGAAGTGTTACTTCTGTGGCATAAAGAAACCAGATATTGATGTCCTTGGAATATGATTAATAGTTTTCTTGATGGTTTCACTGCATAATCTATAAGCAACATTATGCATTGGTTATGAGGTTCTGGAAATCACCTGTCGGCCATGATTCCCTGACACACATGACAGATTTATTATGTTATCATTTGTAGCCGTTTACACCAAAATGCATTTCTTAAAGGGAATATGGCTTCGCCCATTTTGTGCTGAGTACAATCTGTGCTTATTGATGCCACTCGGTGATCTATTGTCCAAGCACTGAAAACTATTGGCCACTGACATCAATTAATGGATGAAACTGGAAATTACACAATTGCGTGTGGTGTACTGCTTTGCTTTCTGGACAGACGGATAGTTAGGATCGAAACTGTCATTTGTATTTTATCATCTCCATCTACACCTCATCACTTAAAAAGAAGCTGTCAGCAATAATGACTTTCTTCCTTACCACAGTGCATTCAGCTGTCAGTAAGCCCTTGAGCACCAGAGCATGGTTAGGAAATGGTAACAAGTGAGAGGGATTCGTACATTGTATCTCCTGTTCCTCGTATTGTACCACATTTAATATGGAGTATTAGAAAGGAATATTTTGCGATTTTGAGTCAGAATCCAGTGCCGTAATTAAATAGTTTAGATTCGAGAGGTTTATACATCAAAGTACTTTGAAGTAAGGACGTATTTAAACAAAATTGATTTGCGCAAAGATAAAAATGAATGCCACCTATTATTCAATCAATCAAATGAATTGTAGACAAAAGCAAATTACTGCAGATGCTGGAATTTGAAACAAAAACAGAAAATACTGGACAATCTCAACAGGTCTGACAGCATCTGTGGAGAGAGAAGGGAGATGACTCTTTGCCAAAGCTGACAAATAAATTCTAGATATTGTAGGTATTGCGCATCAATTAGGAACAATTTTTCTTTTCTTGGAAGAGCTTTACTTTCACATAAAGGGAATCAAACTGCATGTTCAATGGACCTTGACTTTAAAATGAGAGGAAAGTAGCAGAAGTGACTTATATAAAGGAATCTATACTCAAAGTGGTTTTGTCTTTAAATTGTTTTTATTTTAACCAATTGGCACTTATATATTCACAGATTTTAAAGCCGTTTTTTAAAGCTGATGAGAAATGTTCAAAAAACCTTTGGGGTTTTGGCAGAGGACAGTCGACCATAACCAATATTAAAAGCTCAAATGTTATCTGTTTTTTAAAGGTAATTAAATTTAAAATACGCTTTTAAAAGATGACTGACTGCCAGTATCAGTCGTACTCCAGCCCTTGTGAAACTTAATTATGTGGGACTGCCTCCTCATGATTATCTCAGACCACCAGACAAAAGTGAGATAAGCTGAGACTGACAACTTCAGCCTTAGATATGCTATACTTGGTGCAAATATGATTCAAGAACCGTTCTGCAATAATGTGGAAGTGGCAGTATAAGGACACTGGAAGGGTGGTTTATCAATTCTAGGCAGCATACACAATAAGCTGTCTTGGATGATGTGCTGCTTTCTATATAAAGTTGTCAAATATGGTCACTCTTGTCTGTATTTTTGATCTTGATATTGCTGTCACTCAGTCTCTCCTCCTTTAGATCCATTTCTCCCTTTTCCTTCTGATTCTTTGCTTCCTTTTACCCACTCTGGTCTTTTCCAAGTTTTCTTTTCTGGTGGGAGGGCTGTAAGCAATCATGTGCCATGCAATAGAGGCACCAAATTTGCATCTAGGGCAGGATTCAGGAGGAAATGTAGCCTTCTGTGGGGTTTCGTACCCTTCCACTCCTACAATCGTATAATCACTTCTTGTCCCCATTGGATCCCCGGCTCCCTTCAAATTCCACTACCCATTCCCTTTCCGACCACACAATTACGACCATCACTACCACCGTTTCATTCCTTTCATTACACGAAGAAAGGCGCTGGCACAGAAATTAGTTCAGGCTAGCTTTACAATGGACAGGTGGCAGGCCCCTTGTTTAGCATTTCCAGTACACAATGGCCGTACCTGCTCAGTCCACCATACTGAATGCTGAGGCTCCATTTTAGGCCTGAAAAATGGGAGTGGCATTGTCACATATCTGGACCTCTTTCTCCGCTTCACCACTCCCCACCCCCTGTCACCGCTGTCTGCGTGATGTCTGTCCCTCTATCTCTGTTGCTTTCTAAAGTATATGGGACACAAACAGCTACATAATCAGATTGGTCACTCTCTCAATCACTCGCTCACATACATGCATAAGTATACGTGCCCTTTTTCATTAAAGCTTTAGAAATATTTCCTCTATCAGGAGATAAAGCAAAATGACTTATTTTGGATAGATATCTGGATTGTTCTGATGCATCCTGGGAAGTCAGTCCCATTGTGCATGCTCAGACTAGACAAACTGAGGGAGCTTTTCCATGGGGTCATCCTCATAGAGACATAAAAGTTGACAGAACAGAAAGGGCCTTTTGGTGCATCGTGTCTGCACCAGTCAAAAACAACTGCCTAAGTATTCAAATTCCATTTTCCAGCACTTGGCCCATAGCCTTGTGTGCCTTGGCATCGCAAATGCACGTCTAAATATTTCTTAAATGTCATGAGGGTCTCTGCCTCCACCACTCTTTCAGGCAGTGAAAATGTTTTTCCTCATATCCTCTCTGAACCTCCTGCCCCTTACCTTAAATCTCAGCTCTTTGGTCATTGATTCTTCCACCGATGATAATATTTTTTCCTGTCTACTTTATCTATGCCCCTCATAATGTTTTACATCTCAATCAGTCTCATTTGCTCTAAGGAAAACAACCTCAATCTATCCAATCACTTTTTGAATCATAAAATTACAGAATCACGACAATGCAGAAAGAGGTAATTCGACCCATCAAGTCTACACTAACCCACTGAAAGAACACCCTACCCATGCCAACGTCCCATTCCTGTAACCCCAAACCCCACCTAACTTTTGGACACTAATGGACAGTTTAGCATGGCCAATCCACCTAACCTGCACATCTTTGGACTGTGGGAGGAAACAAGAGCACCCAGAGGAAACCCACACAGACAGGAGGAGAATCTGCAAACTCGACAGTCATTCAAGATTGCATATGCTGGTGTTGGAGCCCGCGATACTTATGGTGGTGGGGAAGGTGTAGGAAGCCCGATGCTTACGGAGGGTATCCTGTATCCGTGGGGGGAAGTTACTACGGTTGGGTTTTATTTTCTGTGCTGATGGGGGCACCTTTTATCAATGGGGCCAGCCTCGCTGGCTCTGGCAGGCCCCTTCCTGCCACAGTGATGGCGTAAACCATACCCCCAAATTTTTATCCAGCTCAAAATCTAGATTGAAAACCTAGTTATGCAGCTGAAGAGCTAAACAAGGGGTTTCAGTCAGAACCTGCCACTCTGATGAATATGGAAAATTCCACCCATTATCTCTTTTCAATGTGATGCTTCCATGGTGATACATGGACAGGGTGTTTGGGGCAAGCCCTTAAGAAATCCTTCAGTCAGAAGAGTGGTTTTAGGAGCAAGTCGGTTGGGATGACTCACCCAGTTCTCAGGATTGGTACACCCAAGACCTTGCCTTGGTTTGCATGCTAAAGTTAGTAATAGTAGCTAAGGAGCAATGGCTAAACACTAAGCAAGTCCCAAACCTCTGAGACTGGAGCAGCCCCATTGTAGTAGCCTCTCATAAGTAGTATGGAATAAGGATGTATACCAACTCCTCGTGGCATGTGTGCAAGCTATGATCTACTGGATTGAAATTCTGGATGCTCTAAATCCTATCCTACAGCCCCAGTGTTTTCAAGCTGTTCATATTTGGGAATATGGGAACAGGCGCCGGAATGTGGCGACTAGGGCTTTTCACAGTAACTTCATTGAAGCCTACTTGTGACAATAAGCGATTTTCATTTTCATGTTTCGCTTTTATTGTTGGTGAAAAAGGTCACAAAATATGTTCAACTCGGTGAATTTTTTGCAGTACTTTTCAGGGCCCCAGAACATCTCAAAGTGCTTTACAGTGAATTAAGCATTTTAAAATAGAAGTCATGATCCTAATTTAGGAAATTGCCAGAAGAAACGATTCAAATTGCAATTCCAAAGACCATTAGCACTGCTAGTTGAATATCCCACCCTTTCTTAAGCAAATTTTTGTCTAATGCTGCCACTTTTAGACGATCCTTTATGTAAACATCACATGTTCTTGTCCTATCTTATCATATTCTTGCCCCTCCTTATCTCTGCAATTTTATTCAGGTCAGCAACATTGAAATCTTTGCTTCTTTAATTCTGGCCTCTGTGGATCCCAAAATGTCACTGCTCCACCATCTGCGGCCTTTGCTTCATCCGCCTAGGTGCCAAGTTATGGAATTCTCTCCTTCCACCTCTCCAACTCACTTTCCTCCTTCAACATACTCTTAAAAGTCTACGTCTTTGACCAAGTTTTTGATCATCTGACCAAAATGTGTGGAATTAAGTTGAGGCAACGGGGCTCCCACATGTCGGTTGGAGAACCGAAGGGAACCCTTTACCACCACAGGAGGCCTGAAACAAATTAAGCGTCGGGTTCCCACTCAATCAAGTCTTCAGTCGGGTGTAAATCCCGCCCCCTGAGAGCTGTCAACCCTCCACTACGAGGCCACAGGCAAATGAAATAGGCTTGCCTGGAGAGATTTCAGGAGGGAGTCCCATGCAAACAAAGAACAGTGCAGTACAGTAACAGGCCTTTTGGCCCTCCAAGCCTGCGCCGATCATGATGCCTGTCTGAACTAAAATCTTCTGCACTTCTGGGGTCTGTATCCCTCTATTACCATCCCTATTCATGCATTCATGAAGATGCCTCTTAAATGCCGCTGTTGACTCTGCTTCCACCACCTCCCCCGGCAGTGAGTCAAGTTGAATGCCTGAGGATTAAATTGAACTAGCTCATGAATATTTGTTCTCAAGTGACTTATTAATGAGACTAATTGACATCCTGCTGCCATCAGGCGGGCTTCAGATAATGCATTGAGCCCTTCCCACTACCGGGAATCAGATTCCGATTCTCCAGTCATGCTTACCATCAAGCCCGCCGTGGCAGGCTCCATTAGGTTCCTCACGACATCTTATGTGCTTGGTGTCATACTTTGTTTTATAATGCCCTCATGAAGTGCCTTGGAGCATTTCATTATTTTAAAGGCATGATGTAAATATAAGCTGTTGTTGTTGATATATATTTTGCAGTGTGTTTACAGATACATCCCAGTGGAGACATCGCCACAAACTGGCAGAAATGTGACTGTTTTATTGCAAAATAGCTCATCTTGATTGTTTTTATGAAGAGCTGTTGCTCTTTGGGACTGTTTGCAAAATTAAAGTGCAAATAATGGGCATTCAATTTTCTGTTGCTGTTTTATTACGGCTTACCTTTCTTTTAAAAAGAAGCCTATCAAACCATGCCTCAAAGACAAGTAGTTGCAATTATTGGCTGCAATTACAACAACAGGTCAATGAGCTGTGGAAGTAAAACATTCATCAGGCGAGGAGCTTGCCAACTTCTCGGAAACAGGAACTTTTTAAGAGTTTAAATTTTCAAAGGAAACGGCAGTGCCCTATGTATACCCATCTTGTCCGAGTCATTTAATAGATTGTGCTTTAAGCTGGTTAAAAGTACAGCAGAGCTTGCTTGAAGTTGTAAATTTTCAATAGATGTTTTAATCAGAAGGGAAATAGCTCAATTCCAACATTGAGAGAAAAAAACAAACCAGTTTTCAGTTTCAGTGCCTGAGGACTAAACTGGTGGAGTGGAGGGAGTGTCTAATGTAGAATCCATTTTATAATGCCGTGGAAACAGAACCCATCCCTCTTTGGATGAATCCATATAATACAATGCACAGAATCCCATAGAATGATCTGCCCCTCCCCTTGAACTGAAGGTGATTTTTTCCCGGGAGAGTGGGGGGAGGGGGAGTTTGAAAAGTGTAAATGCTAATTATATTTTAACATTTCAAGTATTTACTGTGTATTGTTGAAACAATAGGACTGACCCGGCACTCCAAAAGCCTTAAGCAGGAATCCCTGAGATGCTTTCCTTAGATTTGACCCCCACTGGTTACTGGGGGTGAGCATATTGGAAGCAAACTAAGCCATGCTTTATTTCAAATTTGCAATTACATGCCAGATCATTAGCCTCTAAAGTTAACCCAACCTTTCTCTTTGCGGACAGTGATGGGTCTACTTTCTATTTCCAGCATCTTCTCTTTCTTCTTGATAAGCAAAGGCCTGAGATTTACTTATAATGTTCACGACAGCCAAACCCCAAACATTTTGTCCTTGACCACAGAGGATAATCCTAGCAACTTGTATCGCTGTCACATGAAAAAGGCAAAATTCCGTCATTGTGCTTCGAGTATGTGAGCAAATATTTCCCTATCGCCAATTATACTTCAAAATTTGAACATACTCAAAGTCTCAAACTAATTTTAAACATTTTATGAAAATTCCAACCATCATTTACTTTGCATTGTTAAATTTGGACTTCTCACGTCAAAAAGAGGGATTGTTAATATCGCTTAAGGAACTATAAAATGTCTGCTGTAGTTTTTTCCCTTTATTATTTGTCAGTTCTGATATGAGTCACTTTATGGTTGCTTTCCATTATTTATTCAGTTTGTTGGAAGGTGTAAACAATGAAGATGACAGAAGCTAAGAGGTTGGGAATGAAGTCAAGGAATCTGGAGAAAATAGACTTAATTTTAGATGTGCTACTGACTGCAGGAAACAACACATTAAACAATGGCAATAAACGAGTGGGGAGACAGCACAGAGACGCCAGAAATGATTTTTAAAAATGAGGCAGTGATTGAACGAGTGGAAAAGTAATTTAAAAACAAAGATCAGGGAAACTATGATAGGTTTCAGAGAAATTAACTCATCAATCTACGATGAAGTGACAGGTCCCAAACAAAACTGGAGCTAGACCTTTCAGGAATTTGGAAACATTTCTTCCTGCAAAGAATGGCAGAACTCCCTTCTATAATTACAATTGGTGCAAGATCAATTTGCTGATTTTAAAATGGACAGTGAGAGATACTTTTTAGCCCAGATAGATACTTTTTGGGTGGCATGGTGGTACAGTGGTTAGCACTCCTTCCTGACACGTCAAGGACCCGGGTTCAATTCCGGCATTGTGTCACCGTGTGTGTGGAGTTTGCACATTCTCCCCTTGTCTGCATGGGTTACCTCCGGGTGCTCTGGTTTCCTCCCATAGCCCAAAGATGGGCAGCTTAGGTGGATTCGCCATGCTAAATTGTCCCTTTGAGTCTGAAGGTTAGGTGGGTTATGGGGATAGTGGCAAATTGGACCTAGGTGTGATGCTGTTTCAGAGGGTCTTTGCAGACTCGATGGGCGAATGGCCTCCTTCTGCACTGTAGGGATTCTCTGATTATATGAGTATTAAAGGGGTAAAAAGAGGGTATATGGAGTTGAGTTGCTGACCAACCACCATTTCAGTGAATGGCAGAGCCAGTTTGAGGGGCTAACTGGCCGCCTCCTATTTCTGTGAAATGTGGACTGTAAACAGAATCTGTTGGAAATACATAACAGATTGGTCAGTGTCTAAAAAGAGTAACACTTGGTTAACACTAGGTTCTGGTGGAGGATCATTGACCAAAATGTTACATAAGACCACAGGAAAGCAGCACGGTAGCATTGTGGATAGCACAAATGCTTCACAGCTCCAAGGTCTCAGGTTCGAATCCCGGCTTGGGTCACTGTCTGTGTGGAGTCTGCACGTTCTCCCCGTGTGTGCGTGGGTTTCCTCCGGGTGCTCCGGTTTCCTCCCACAGTCCAAAGATGTGCAGGTTAGGTGGATTGGCCGTGATAAATTGCCCTTAGGGTCCAAATTGCCCTTAGTGTTAGGTGGGGTTACTTGGTTATGGGGATAGGGTGGAGGTATGGGCTTGGGTAGGGTGCTCTTTCCAAGAGCCGGTGCAGATTCGATGGGCCGAATGGCCTCCTTCTGCACTGTAAATTCTATGAAATCTATGAAATAGGTGCAGATCATTCAACCTTCGAGCCTGCTCCATCATTCGACAAGATTGTGGCTGATCTTTTACATCAACGCCATTTTCCCAAGCAATCCCTATGTCCCTGATTTTTAGCAATCTATTAATCTAATTCTTGAACTCAATTCAATGGCTGAGGCTTCACAGCCCTCTGGGGCAGAGAATTCATAGGTTTCCCACCCTCTGAAGAAATACCTTCTTATCTTGGTTCTCTAATGCCTCTTATTTTGAGATTATGTGATTCTAGGTAAAATATATGTACGCCTACCCTATCGAACCGCTAAGTATATTGCAATGAGGTCCTCCCTCATTCTTCTAAACTCTAGTTGATACAGGTCCGGTCTCCTCAACTTCCCCTCATGGGACACGGCCACTCCACCTTCATTTCAGTCTCTCTTTGGCAGGAATATGCTTCCTTAGGGAAGGAGACCAAAATTGCACAGAATACTCAGTCTCACAAAAGCTCCAAATGACTGCAGCAACACGTCTTTCCTCCTGCACTTGCATCTGCTTGCAGTAAAGGTCAACATACTTTCTGCCTTTCCAATCACTTGTTGCACCTGCATGTGAGCTTTTAATAACTCGTGAACAAGGACGCTCAGGTCCTTTTGAACATCAATGCTTTTCAAACTCTCACCATTTAAGAAATATTCTGCATTTCTGTTTTTCCTATTGTGTAGTGGATAACTTCACATTTTTCAACTTTGGCCCACTCACTTAGCCTATCTGAATACCCTTGAAGCCTCTTAGCATCTCCCTCACAACTGACACCCTCGTCTAGTTTTGTGTTATCAGCAAACTTGGAAATGTTACATTTGGTTCTCACACCCAAATCATTGATATAGATTGAGACTAGCTGGGATCAAGAACTGCTCCAATCTCATGTGCTCTTATTCTGCTCATAACCTCTTGTGTGGAACCTTATCAAAACCTTTTTGAAACTTCAAATATATCACATCTACTGGTTCTCCCTTATCCAGTTATCTCCTCAAAACACTATAACAGGGTTGTCAAACATGATTTTACTTTCATCAAATCATATTGATGCTGCAGCATTATTTTCTAAGTGTCCAATTATCACATCCTTTAGAATAGACTCGAGCATTTTCCTTACTGCTGACGTCAGGCTGACAAGTTGATAATTCCATGTTTTCTCTCTCACTGTTTTCTGAAATAGTGAGAATACATTTGCTACCTTCCAATCTGCAGGAACCATTCAAGAATCTATAGAATTTTGGAAAACAACCATCAACGCGTCCATTATCTCTACAGGCACCTTTTTATTACCAGGGTATTTATTAACTTGCAGTCCCATTCATTTCTCCAGTGTTGCAGTTTTACTTTAACTGATTTCTTTTAGATCCGCAATCTCGCAAGTCCTTTGATTCTTGAGTATTGCAGTGAGTTATTTTATTTCTTCCTCCATGAAGACAGGCATTAATGCCGAGACTTTCCGGCCTGGCCATGGTAGGGTTTCTTGGGCTGGCAAAAGCAATGATCCATTCAAATCGCCATTGACTTTGGTGGAACTGGAAGATCCAGGCAGCGGGAAGGGATGGAATCCCGCCCAAAGTATTTGTTTAGTTTTTATGCCATTTTCTTATTCCACATTTTAAATTATCCTGTCTCTGCCCACAATTGTCTTTGCTAATCTTTTTGTTTTTACATACTTATGGCCGCTTTTACCCTGTTTCTTGCTGCTTTATTTTCACTTTCTTTATCAGTCTCTTGATTCTCCTTTGCTGAATTCTAAAATGCTCCTAAAATGTCTCAGGCGTACTACCTTTTTTTGGCAACTTTACAGGCTTCTTCCTTTGATCTAATATAATCCTTAACTTGTTAGCCAGCTGGGTTTTGTGCCTCAACTGGAATGTAAATTTGTTACAGACCATGTATTAACTCTTTAAATTATTTAGCCATTGCCTGCCTACTGTGATATTTTTAATGTAATTTCCTAATCTACCACAGCCAATTTGTCCCTCATACCTCTGTAGTTTCCTGTGTTTAGACTAAATACCCAAGATTGAGCTGCATTACTTTCAAACTTATTGTAAAATTCTCTCATATTATGGTCACTATTTCCCAAATGCTCCTTTACAACAAGATTATTAATTCTCCCCCTTTCTAGTCCTACCTACACAGGCCATGGCAACTGGATTCTCCCCCTCCCACTGCAAGTTGGTCTCCAGGCCAGAGTCTTGAACCCTGGACTGGAAGGCAATACAGTTGCAGAGAACGGTGTCTATACCTCTAGCTATAATATCTCCAATATCACTACATTCCTATTAACCTGCCTCACTTGAATGGCTTCCTGTACCACGGTGCCGTGGTAAGTTCCTCATCCAACCTGAAGCCCACACTTTGGCCCCTAGAGGCAGCAAGAACCTCAAACCTGTTGGAAAATTGCAAAGCATGAGGCTCCTCCACTTCTACCTTCTCCACCTACCTTGCTCACAGTCACATCCTTCTGCCCTGGATCATGGACCAAAGCAAATGCCCCTATCCTAAGGGGTGTGAACGCTTCATGGAACAGAATGTCCAGGTACCTTTCCTGATCCAGTTAACATCCCCCCTAACATGTCAACCTGTCTTTTTTGCCTTTTTCTGGCCACTGATGGGCCTTTGTGTAGATTTGCTATTGAAAATCTCCTTTTATTTGTTCCTCTCATTTCAGCTGAAATTTGTGTTCCTCAACCAGGAGTCTGGTTGGAATTTGAAATCAATGGGAAAACAAATGAACGCTATTGTGGAGTAACAAGAATGGACAGACATGATTTCTGGCAGCGCTGGATTTAAGATTTGTTCTTCAACTCATGGCAGTTTCTTCACAAGGCAATGACTTAGATATATCTATTGAAAGTTACCCAGAGGGAAAATTCCCTCTCAGTATGAAGGAGGATTAATGTATAGATTATTTCTTGCTTTCTGGGTGTAAAAGAGGGAAAAAATATATTTCAAGTATTCTGAACAGGAATACAGGACAGTGTAATGCGTCAATACGTTCAGACATCTTTTAATTTAGTTTTGTGCAAACTGTCACCTCTAACATTCAATAACTAGCAGAGGCATTTTAATCTTCAGGCTCACATCTTCACTTGGATGCTGAATGGTTATATATGGCATATGGCGCATCTCTGTTCGACCATTTCAAGAATTAATCACTTAATTCATGAATAATAATAATCGCTTATTGTCACAAGTCGGCTTCAATGAAGTTGCTGTGAAAAGCCCCGAGTTGCCACATTCCGGTGCCTGTTCGGGGAGGCTGGTACGGGAATTGAACCTGCGCTGCTGGTCTTGTTCTGCATTACAAGCCAGCTGTTTAGCCCACTGTGATCAACCAGCCCCTAAATGGTTAGCAGGATGCCATCTCTTCACAAATGGCCAGCAGACACTATATAATACAGTAGGCCACAGAAATGCTGCTAAAAAGGATTGTAGGCTGGAACTTCCTCCTTATGGAGAGGAAGCTGGATGTTATTCCCAAAAGTGTGCCCCAAAGCGCATTGAATTTTCAGAGATCAAGCTCGAGTATCTTCCATTTTCGTTAGAATACACCGAAAATTAAATTGATTCACGATGAATACCTCAGGCTTAAGGCACAAATCAAGCCCCAAAACACATATTTCTTCTTTAAATGTAGAAATTAGAGTTGTAGTTCTTATTTAGTCATCATGCATATATGCACATGCATGTTTGAGGACCTGCAATCAGGGAAGGCTTTTAATTTTTAAGATAACTTAATTAGGCATACAATAAAAATCCATTCAAAGAAACACAGAATAGAGAACCGGTCTCCTATAGGGGAAATTACATTTTTCCCAAAATCCCTCATAAAATTGCAATTACACACCAAAAGAATTATTTGCTTTCTCGCTGCGTGATTGAAAATCTGAAGGCAATGTTCAGAGATTCCCTTGACCTAGGGAGTTGCTGGATTCCCACATTTGAGAGTTCAGTACGTGGACATTTTGTGGAAATTTGTCTCAGGTGAAGGATTTGAAGGATGGATGTGAAAGATGGCGGTGTGTATTGCAGTCATACATGTAACTCACACTCATAATTGCACAATTCTTTAAGCCACAATCATTTTCATATAGTTTACATATCTGTCTGGACTCAAATGTGATGGAAAATGCATGCTAGTCGGTCAACTGCACAAATCTGACGAGGCTTGGGCAATAGAGGCGTGACATTTGAACAAATTGGGACTCTATAAACATATGCAGAAATCAAGTTTCTTTCTATCAGATAACAATCTTTGAAAATTTGTCCTCCATTTTTCCCCTGTCCCAGCAACCTCTTTGCCCAAAAGGATGGAGTAAAATCACTTTTGACCCCCAGCGACAGTCCTCCATAATCAGCCAGCAGTAAGTGCAGCCTTATGCTTAAATTAGGCTGGAAAATGCACTGATCCAGAAATGCACAGAGCTGTATCGGCAGCTAGAGCTGGGAGCTCTATGCTGCCTCCCTGCTAGCCCCCAGAAAAACAGTGAATCGGTGGCCATTTTGCACCAGTTTTCCTGGCGTAAAACACCACCGTTTTCACACCGGCGTAGGGACTTAGGGCGCGATTCTCCGCTCCTGCGTGGCATTGGGAAGGCCGTTGTGAACTCGGCCGGGTTTCCAACGGCGTCGGAGGCCGCTCCTCGCACCCTATTCACCCCCCCCCCCCCCCAGGGGGCTAGGAGCGGCATGCCGTAAATCCCGGCGCGCCTAATGACGTCAGCCGCGCATGCGCAGGTTGGCCGGCTCCAACCCGCGCATGTGCCGTTGCCTTCTTCCCCTCCGCTGCCCTGCAAGACGTGGCGGCTTGATCTTTTGGGGCGGCGGAGGGGAAAGAGTGCGTCCCTTGGAGACGCCGGCCTGATGATCGGTGGGCACTGATCGCAGGCCAGTCCCCTCCCGAGCATGGCCGTGGTGCTCACTCCCCTCTCCGCCCCCCACAAGCCACAAACGGGCCTTTGGCGCCATGTTCACGACGGCAGCGAGCAGGTGTGGTTGCCGCCGGTGTGAACAGGTCGGGAACGTCAGGCCGCTCGGCCCATCCGAGCCGGAGAATTGCCGGTCGCCGTGAAAAACGGCGAGTGGCGATTCTCCGAGCAGGCGGGTGGTGGGAGAATCGCGGGGGGTGCCAGGGCGGCGTGTCGTGATTCGCCCAGCCCTCCCGCGATTCTCCCACCTGGCATGGGGAGCGGAGAATCGCGCCTTTAGTCTCTCAAATGGAGAATGCAGCCCAATGTCTTTGATTCTTGGCTGTATAATAATTACAGTCACCAGGTTTGTAAGTTTAAGCACAATTACTGTTTATTTATAATAATAACTCAAATGAAATCTGCAGCAAATACAACTATTTAACAATTAACTCATTCCTAATCCCCTGTGTTTTAACATGCCTGCCACCCTCAACATACACGCACAAGACAGACAAACACAGAGGGGTAAATAGGGGTAAGGGGTAAGTAAAACATAAGTAAATGAGGAAAAGTGTCTTTGTTTCAGATGGTTGTCTTCAAGCACACCTTATTTCAAAGTAGGCTTTCACGTCGAGGTCTCTGCTTTCAGTCTGACATGGTTTTCACTGAACGTTCATTCAACCAGGTTCTTGAAAGGTTCAGAAATACAGCAAGTCACAGCATTTCTGGAGCAAGAGACAGAAAAAAGGGAGAACAGGCACTCACAGCATCTTCTTCCTGAGTGTCCAAGACCCAACTCTGCATTCCTTGTGTTTCTTCAAATCATCTCACTTTGGTAGGACCCGATCACCACCTGCTACCAGGCAGAGTACAGCCTTTTAGGCCAATACATTGGCCCACAGCCATGGTGGACGATATGGGTGCTGCCATGTGGTGCAGGGTGGGGGTTTCGGTCGCTCTTCGGGTTGGGGAGGGTTGGGTTATGGGTGTGTGGGACGGGAGTTTGTTCCCCGGGGCACAGTGTTGCCTACTCACCCTGGCCGCCCTGAGTAGGTTTTGCAGTTTTTTCCTGCACTGTAGGCCGGTCCAGACAGTGTTTCTCACAGCGCCCACCGCCTCTGCCACCTACGCCCAGGCCTAGTGAACGGTGGCGGCTGGCAGCCTCCTACCCGGGCCAGAATATAGGATGACCTGCCTCTCCTCCAGCTCTGCATCTGCGAAAGATTGGGCCACGGGTCTTGCTACCATCTTGTTGGCTGGGACGGAGTGTGTGGGGAGTGAACTGTGTATATGTGGCTGCAACTCGTCAGCCTCCTGAGTGTCAAATGTGAACCCGGCGAATCTGGCACCACTTTTCATTGGGATCGATTGTGTTCCACGTGGCTCCGGTACTGTCCCTCGACAGTAGTGAAATCGGTCTAGGTGCGGTGCCAGTTTTGCTGTCATGGAAGTCCAAGAATCCTGCCCCGGCATCTCAGGAATGGAGAATCCCGCCGCTGGTGTTTTATTTGAAGCAAGCATTTCGAGGAAATGGTGTTGCTTACTCACAGCTGGCAGTCTGCATTTCACAAGTGCAATCTACCAATATAATAGGTTAAATACTTCCTCTGGGGTGCACACAAATAACAAATATATTTAGCAAAGAACGAAGCTCCCAAGTTGAAGGTAAAATATTCCATGGCACTAATTTGAAGAAGAGCAGGCAAGTCCGGGCCGATACTTATGCTGCAACTCACATCACTAAAATAAATAGTTTGGCCATTATCACAGTGATGTACGTCCGAGTTTGCATGGCAGCACATTGGAAAATATTTAATTGGTTGTAAAATGCTTTGGTGGATCTTCAGGTTGACAAAGTTGCTGGGCTGGATTCTTCGTTCAGGAGATTATGTTCTCCCGCCGGAGCTGAATCACTTCCGTTTTGTGGTGGTGCTGGGTGCATAGAAGCAATTCAGTGACTTTGCCATGCTAATTTATGCATGGCAGGGATCGCAATGGATTCCTTTGCGAATCACACTTTCAGGCCAACATTTTGAGCGGGTGGCTCAATTTTGAGGTACGGCGACAGTCCCCCTTCCTCTCTACAATGCAAATTGTTTCATTTCCTCCCCTCTCCCAACAGAAGGGGCATCCTCCAACCCCCACTATGGGAATTACTGGGTCACCCCCCCCCCACACACACACACACTCAGCACTCGTGAAGGTGACCTGATTCCCCCTCACAACTCCCCACCAGATACCATCATCAGAACCTCTCGCCAGAGACCTCCATCAGAGGCTCCCTCACCAGAGAATCCCCCATAACAGTGAACCCCCCCCCAGAGAAGAGAACACCCACTCTTAACAGAGACCCCCATAACAAGGAACACCCCATATCAGAAAACCACCCCACCCCATATCAGAGAACCCCCCAGATCAGAGAAGACCCCCATTGGAGAGACCCCCCCCCATAGCAGAGAATCCCCTACAGCAGGGAAACCCTCCCTCCCCCATCAGTCAACCTTGCATGGAAGCTAAGGAGCAATGCAGGCAGAAACAATGAAAAAAACGCACTTTTTTCACATTTTACATCTGCTGCTTCAGACAGATGTCTAAAATGAAGCAGCTGTAAGTTAATAGAAAACTGCAATGTTCATAAATATCGATTCATAGCTCATGACTACATCAAAAGCAGATAAAGTATGAGTTAAGGGACTCTGCAGGGGAGTTTGAGAAAAGGTGGGAGATGTTTGTGACCGTGTTTGAGGAGCTGTTCGTCGCGGGGCGGAGGGAGGGGGGGGGGGGGGGGGGGGGGTGGTGGTGATGGGGAGGGGGGGGGGTTGAAAAAGGAGGAAAATCTGTACAAACTGTATAGTTGATTGTTGGGAAGAATGTTTCCTGGGGTGTTTATTTGCTGTAACCTACTTTGATACAAGTTTGAATAAAATGCGCTTAAAAGCAGTTGAGTACTTCTATACTGGAGAGACGATGGCATAGTGGTACTGTGATTGGACTAGTAATCAATGGGAAGTATTTGATCCAGGTTCAAATCTCAGCACGGCAAGTGGTGCAATTTGAATTGCATAAAATTCACTTTTCTGCGCTGGTCAGAGCATTAAATGCATGGAAAGAGACCGTTCAGCCCATCATATCTATGCCGGCCATCAAGCACCTGCCTGTTCTAATCCCATTTTCCAGCACTTGCCCCAGTAACCTTTCATGCTATGGAATTTAAAGTGCTCATCTAAATAGTTATTAAATGGTATGAGGGTTCCTGCCTCCACCACCCTTGTAGGCAAGTGAGATCCAGATTCTAACCACTGACTGGGTTAAAACGTTTTTCCTCACATCCCCTCTAAACCCCTGCCCCTTAGCTTAAACCTATGCCCTCTGGTTATTGTACCCCTGCAAAGGGATAGGTTCCTTCCTATCTACCTTATCTATGCCTTTCATAATTTTATCCACCTCAAGCAAATCCCACCCCCCCCACCAGTCTCGTCAGCTTCAAGGGAAACCTGGGGGCTGGTTTAGAACAGGGATAAATAGCTGGCTTTTAAAGCAGACCAAGGCAGGCCAGCAGCACGGTTCAATTCCTATACCAGCCTCCCCAAACAGGCGCTGGAATGTGGTGACTAGGGGCAGCACGGCAGCATTGTGGATAGCGCAATTGCTTCACAGCTCCAGGGTCCCAGGTTCGATTCCGGCTTGGGTCACTGTCTGTGCTGTCTGCACATCCTCCCCGCGTGTGCGCGGGTTTTCTCCGGGTGCTCCGGTTTCCTCCCACAGTCCAAAGATGTGCGGGTTAGGTGGATTGGCCATGATAAATTGCCCCTAGTGCCCAAAATTGCCCTTAGTGTTGGGTGGGGTTACTGGGTTATGGGGATAGGGTGGAGGTGTTGACCTTGGGTAGGGTGCTCTTTCCAAGAGCCGGTGCAGACTCGATGGGCCGAATGGCCTCCTTCTGAACTGTAAATTCTATGAAATTTTCACAGTCACTTCATTTGAAGCCAACTTGTGACAATAAGCGATTTTCATTTCATTTCATTTTCATTTTCAAATCACCCCAGTCTGTCCAGTCTCTCTTGACAGCTGAAATGCTCCAACCCAGGCAACATCTTAGTGAATCTCCTCTGCACCCTCTCTAGTGCAATCATATCCTTCCTATTGTGAGGTGACCAGAACTGCACACAGTACTCCAGCTGGGGCCTAACTAGCATTTTATACAGCTCCACCCAAATCTCCTGCTCTTATGTTCTATGCCTCGACGAATAAAGGTAAGTATCCCATTTGCATTCTTAACCACCTTGTCTACCTGCTCTGTTGTATTCAGGGATCTATGGACATGGAGGCCTCTCTGATCCTCTGTACATTCTATGGTCCTCCCATTCATTGTATATTCCCTGACCTTGCATCACCGTAAACTTTTCAGGGTGAAATTCTATTTGCCACAGCTCTTCCCATCTAACCAGCCTGTCTGTATCGTCCTGTAATCTAAGGCTTTCCTCCTCACTATTTACCACACCATCAATTTTTGTGTCACCTGTGAACTTACTGATCATACCTCCTACATTTACGTCCAGATCATAAATGTTTGCTCCAAACAGCAAGGGACCCAGCACCAATCCCTGCAGAACATCAATGGGCACAGGCCTCCAATCACAACAACCTTTGATATCGCCCTCTGTCTCCTGCCACTAAGCCGATTTTGGATCCAATTTGCCAAATTGTCCTGGATCCCGTGAGCTCTTACCCATTTTACCAGTCTCCCATGCAATACCTTATCAAAAGCCTTACTGAGGCCCACATGGATATATCAACTGCAGTCCCCACATCTACACACTGAGTCACCTCCTCACAAAATCAAATCAAATTTGTAAAACATGATCTCCCTTTGAGAAAGCCATGCTACATCTCAGAGAAGTACATCTCATTTGGGGCTGGGTATTTATCTACTTTTAAGGGACAGGTAGTATCGAGGAAGCAAGGGCAGAAGGATTTGGACACGCTAGGAGAGTGGACAATGAAGTAGCCAATGAAATACAATGTGGAAAAGTGTGAGATTATGCACTTTGGAAGGTGAAATTTAGACATAGACTATTTTCTAAATGGGGAAATGCTGAGGAAATCAGAAGCACAAAGGGACTTGGGAGTCCTTGTTCATGATTCTCCTAAGGTTAACGTGCAGGTTCAGTCTGCAATTAAGAAGGCAAATGCAACATTCACATTAATGTCAAGAGGGCTAGAATACAAGATTAGGGATGTACTTCTGAGGCTGTATAAGGCTCTGGTCAGAACCCATTTGGAGTACTGTGAGCAGTTTTGGGCCCTGTATCTAAGGAAGGATGTGCTCACCTTGAAAAGGGTCCAGAGGAGGTTCACAAGAATGATTACTGGAATGAACATGTTGTCATATGAGGAATGGTTGAGGACTCTGGGTCTGTACTTGTTGGAGCTTAGAAGGATGAGGGGGGATCTGATCAAAACTTACAGGATACTGGGAGTCCTGGATAGAGTTGATGTCGAGAGGATGTTTTCACTTACAGGAAAAACTAGAACCAAAGGACACCATCTCAGACTAAAGTGACAATCCTTTAAAACAGACATAAGGAGATATTTCTTCAGCCAGAGGGTGGTGACTCTGTGGAACACTTTGCCGCAGAAGGCTATGGAGGCCAAATCACTGAGTGTCTTTAGGACAGAGATAGATAGGTTCTTGATTAATAAGGGGATCAGGGGTTATGGGGAGAAGGCAGGAGAATGGGGATTATAAAAATATCAGCCATGATTGAATGGAAGACTCGATGGGCCGAGTGGCCTAATTCTGCTCCTTTGTCTTATAGTCTTATGCTAACTATCCTTGATTAATCCTTGTCTCCCCGTGTGGAGATTAATTCTGTCCCTCAGAATTTTTAAAATAGTTTCCCTACCACTGAAGTTAGACTCACTGGCCTGTAATTTCTTGTTTTATTCCTAACACCCTTCTTGAATCAGGGTACTACATTATCTGTCCTCCAGTCCTCTGGCACCTCTCCTGCAGCCAGGGAAGATTTGAAAATTATGGCCCTAGCCTCTGCAATCTCCACCTTTGTCACGCACAGCAGCCTGGGGTACATCTCATTTGGGGCTGGGTATTTATCCACTTTTAAGACTGCTAAAACTGTTAATACCTCCTCCCTCTCAATGTTTATTTATTCAAGTACATCACAGTCCCCCTCCTTGACTTCTATGCCTACATCGTACTTCTCTATAGTGAACACAGATGCAAAGTATTCAGTTCAAACCTCACCTATGTCTTCCAGCTCGACACACAGATTTCCACATTGGCTGTCAATTGACCTACTCTTTCCTTAGTCATCTTCTTGCCCTTGATATACTTATATAACTCCTTTGGATTTTCCTTTACTTTACCCGCCAGTGTTTCTTCACACCCACTCTTCGCTCTCTTAATTAATTTTTTAGTAAATCCCTGCACTTTCTGTGCTCCATTAGGGTTGCCACTGGTTTCAGGCCTTGGTATCTGCCATAATCCTCCCCTTTTATGCTTCTACAACCCTAGGGGCGGAATTCTCCGCTCCCGGGAAAAATCGGGAAGGCCGTCGTGAACCCGGCCAAGTTTCACAACGGCCTCGGAGGCCGCTCCTCTCACCTTATTTACCTCCACCCGGGGGGCTAGGAGCGGCGCTCCGTTATTCTCGGCCGCCGGGCCTTGACGCTTGCGTTAAGGCGGCGCGCCAAGAATGACGCGACGGCGGCGCCTATGTGACGTCAGCTGCGCATGCGCAGCTTAGCCGGCTCCAACCCGCGCATGCGCGGCTGACGTCACGACAGCTGACGGCTCAAACCCGTTCATGCGCGGTGGCCATCTTCCCCTCCGCTGCCCCGCAAGACGTGGTGGCTTGACCTTATGGGGCGGCAGAGGGCAAAGAGTGCGTTGCTTTGAGACGCCGGCCCGACGATCGGTGGGCACCGATCGCGGGTTAGTCCCCTCCGCTCACTCCCCTCTCCGCCCCCCACAAGCTTCAAACGGGCCTTTGGCGCCCATGTTCACGACGGCAGCGACCAGGTGTGGTTGCTCTGTCATGAACCGGTCGCGAATGGCAGGCCGCTCGGCCCATCCGGGCCGAAGAATCGCCGGTCGCCGTGAAAAACGACGAGCGGCGATTCTTCCGTGCGAGGGGTGGGAGAATCACGGGGGGCGCCAGGGGGGCGTGAAATGAGTCGCCCGACCCTCCCGCGATTCTCCCACCCGGCGTGGGGAGTGGAGAATCGCGCCCACGATATTTCTTGACATCCAGGGTTCTCTGGATTTGTTCCTCCCTCACTTCACTTTTATGGGAACATGTTGACCTTGTACTCTCTCAATTTACTTTTTGAATGAATCCTATTGCTCTGATGTTGATTTTCCTAGAAGTAGCTGCTCCCATCAAAATTGGCCTTCTCACAATTCAGAACATTTACTTCCAGTCCAGCTTGTCCCTTTCCATAGCTAACTTAAATCCTACTGAGTTATGGTCACTGTCACCAAAATACTTCTCCACTGAAACTTCTACCCCTTGTCCAACTTTGTTCCCTTAAACTAGGCCCAGTACCGCACCCTGGCTTATAGGACTTTCTATGTACTGGCATAAAAAATCTCTCCTCAATGCATTTTAATGATTTCACCCCCTCTAAGACTTTCACACTTTGAATATCCCAGTTGATATTGGGAAAGTTGAAATCCCTGACTATTATTACCCTATTATTTTTACATTTCTCTGAGATTTGCCTACATATCTGTCCCTCTAACTCTCCCTGACTATTTGGGAGCCAATAGTATACTCCCAGCAATTTGAATTCTCCCTTTTTGTTTCTAAGTTCTACCCATATGGCTTCATTTGAGAACCTTCTAAGATATCATCCCTCCTTACTGCAATAATTGGCTCCTTGATTAATATTAAATTCTATACTCCAGAATATTGAGCTGCCAGTCTTGCCCCTCCCTCAACCATGGCTCTGTGATAGCAACAATATCATATTCCCATATATTAATCAATACCCTCAACTCATCTGCCTACTTGCAAGACTCTTTGCATTAAAATAAATACCATACAGCCTTGCCATACTACTTAACTGTGCCTTAACTTATCTATAATCACACTGCCTTGCAAACTGACTTGGTTTTCCCTCTACACACCATATCCTACCCCCCCCGCCAAATTAGCTTCAACTGATCTCCCCCCCCCCCCCCAACCCCAAAGAGAACTAGCAAAATTTCCCACAAGACCTGTTCCTGTTGATGAGCAACCCATCCGACTTGCAAAGGTCCCACCTCCCCCCCCCCCCCCATTCTGAATAAATCTCACATCTTTACTGTCAATGCTAAATTTCAAAAAAATGCCGATAAACTTTTCTGATGAACACAATCAAATGCTTTTTCATAGACAATAAAGTCTTTGTAAATATTTTTGTTTGCTTCTATATATTTATCAAAAATTCTAAGGTAAAATATTGTCTCCAGGCCGAAGTCCAAACTGGGTTTCAGTAATTTCAGCTTCAAATGCATTGTTATTTCTTTCCATTACCATTCTCAAGATCTCTTTAATGAGAGGACTCATTAAGCTGATAGTTCGAAACTGATTGCTTTAGGTTTGGTGGGTATCTTAATGAATAATGAATGTCTCAAGTCACTTGGAATGTATCCTCTGTGATATACTTGATCACAAATTTCTGTTATCACTTTTAATCAGGCTTCTTGAATCTTATCCTGATCTCAAAAAATGTTTGGTGCCGACAGATTCAGTTAGCATTTGCCTTTTCGTTCTGATTTGTAGTAGTTCTTTTTTAATAATTGGGTAGTTTTGAGAAACTGAAGTCATACAGCCAAATTGCATGGAGCTGGCACCACTTTCTGAGGACACTAATGGGCCAGTTGGATTTTTCCAACAGTATAGTATCTTCGATGGTCAATAATAATGTACCAAATGTATTGACTTCAGTGGCATTTTGAGCTGTAACCTCTGGATTGCTGATCAGTGCCACAATCACTGTACTACAGTACTTATTTAGGTAGTTCAGTTCACTGATTAACCATGTTATGAATGCCCCAAGATATGTTTTAGCGCAAGAACATGAGAGATTGGAACAGCTGTAGACCATGTAGTTGCTCAAGCCTGCCCCACCATTCAATACGTTCATTGCTCATTCGATTGTGGCTTTAACTCTATTTTTCTATCTGCTCCCCACTCAAACACTTCAACACCTGCATAGTTCAATAGTCTCTGTAACTCAGCTTGAATATGCTCACTGGTCCACCTTTCACTGCTCTTTTGGGATTGGATTGCAAAGATTAACAACCCTCTGAGAGAGAAAACAAAGTCCTCCTCATCTCTGGATTAATAGGGAGGCCCCTTTATTTGAAATTAAAAATTGTGAAAATGGCCAAGATCTTCCGGTCTCGGATGGTCGTATCCCGGAGCTACCACAGAAGATGCTCTTGATTGATTGATTGATTGATATTTATTGTCACATGTACCGAAGTACAGTGAAAAGTATTTTTCTGCGGCCAAGGGAACGTACACAGTACATACATAGAAGACAAAAGAATAATCGACAGAGTACATCGACAGTGGTGCATCAACAAATAGTGATTGGTTACAGTGCGGAGCAAGGCCAAACAAGAGCAGCATAGTGCGTTGTGAATAGTGTTCTTACAGGGAACAGATCAGTCCAAGGAAGAGTCGTTGAGGAGTCTTGTCGCTGTGGGGAAGAAGCTATTCCTATGTCTGGATGTGCGGGTCTTCAGACTTCTGTATCTCCTGCCTGATAGAAGGGTCTGGAAGAGGGAAAAGCCTGGGTATGAGGGGTCTCTAACAATGCTGTCTGCCTTTCTGAGGCAGCGGGAGGTGTGTACAGAATCAGTTCACCACACACTGCGGTTTCTTGCGATCTTGGGCCGAGCAGTTGCCATACCAAGCTGTAATGCAGCCAGATAGGGTGCTCTCTATCGCACAGCTGTAGAAATTTGTGAGAGTCAATGCACACATGCCAAATTTATTTAGCTTCCGTAGGTTGGGCTTTATTGACTGGCACTACTTGGAAGTCACAATGCAAGGACTTTGTAGGAATTTCCCGGGAAGTTTCAATTCTGATGAGGAATTCCCCTGCGTCAGGAAACCTCGAAAAAAAATTTCAGCTCCGAGTTAGACACTCTGAGACAGAAAATAAACATATCTAACGATACAACACTGAGACAGAAAATAAACATATCTAACTATACAATTGGCATTCCTGAATTACCACTGCCCACCCCTCCCCCTCCACCCTCCAACTCCCCCCTCTGCCAACCCCCTGCCTCCCCTCACAATGCAACCTGACCCATCCTCATCACCTTGGCACCATACCACCTGCCGCTTATCACCCTGCCACATGCCAATCTTTTGCCCTCCTCACCCTGTCACTCTACCACCATACTCACCCCGCCAGATACCACCCCTATCCACCTTGCCGCCTTACCCATCCTTCCATCTACCACCATGCAAACCAATGGCCTGCCATCTGCCACCCTTCCACCCTGCCAGCCTACCCACCCTACTCATTCACTATTTAAATATTCCAAAGCTTTTCACTGTGTTAGTGACTGAAGACTCACCAAAATACGATAGCGCGTGCCGTGAAACGGGTCCTTGGCTTGGCTTCCCCCGATGACCCTGCTCGATGCGGGAGGACACCAAGAGCAGGGACACTCTGCGTTTCTGGAGAGGCCCAATTCAGAAGTCCAGGTGAGAAATGTGGCGACCCCAGTATTGGGTAAGCCAATCGGAGTGGAGTGGCAATTAGATATTGCTGCTCCTCAGAACATTCAGCCCATTATTCCCAGCTGACTCGGTGTTACTTTGCAGAGGAGACACTGAAGGTTTACTCCTCCCCCCTAATTGTAGAAAATATTTCCTGAGGAAATTTCTTGAAATACTGCTTGCTTGAATTATCTTTTCGTGTTTGGTGGAATTCTCAACAAAGAACCTCCTGTGTGTAAAATAAACAGAAAAGCAAAGCTTTATGCGTTAGATAGGTTCAGCATCAGCGAATATGGAGAACGGATTTAAAAACTGTCATTGAGTAACAAAATATTAGGCTACATTTATTGCATTTTAAGAATAAAGTGCCTTGGTTAAAAGACAAGAACGTTGACAATCTTTAATGCCTTCAGAAACAAAGAGATACAAAGAGCAATAATGGCTAACGTTTTAATATCAAGCATTTATAACACTACATTTCCAGGTTTTTATTCTGTGATCACTCATTTATCTCAAGCGCTATCTGCATTGTTCCTTGCACGTCGATCAGCATAATGCATCGGTGCAATTTACATTTTAGACCTCTTGGCATGGAGCAGCAATAAAGAACAGGAATGCGCTTCAATTTTTAGATGGTTTGCTTTATACTGTGTGGTGCTCTTTAACAATAAGTTCAATAAGAATCAAGATATCAATACAAATATTGCAGCAACCCTCTGAAAGAGCACCATATCTAGGCCCACTTCCCTGCTCTATCCCCATAACCCCACCTGGCCAGCACATCTTTGGACTGTGGAAGGAAAATGGAGCACCCGGAGGAGACCCACGCAGACATGGGGAGAACATGAAAATTCCACGCAGACTGTCACCCAAGGTCGGAGTGGGACCCGGATCCCTGAGCTGTGAGGCAGCAATGCTAACCAGAGTGCCACTGTTACTTCCTGTTCCACCGATATCGACAGTGTATTGTGTGGCTCGCCCGTACTGCCATTGGGGAAACTGCCGTGGGAGAGTGGTCTTCAGCAGGACCGAAAGAACGCACCGGCAGCAAAGAGCGGGAAATCCGACGTGAAATGTTTTCTTTATTCAGCTGCATTGCTATTCGTTCGTGTAGTAATCCACAGAAGGCAGGAGTTCCGTCACCACACCAATATTTATTTACAATAACGATATTACAGGAGCAGCTACAAACAGTGCTGCTAGCAGTCCAGTCAACTTAAGACTGGCTCACAAAGCCTACACAGGTGATTATATGGGCCCCCTCAATGAGCTATCATTGAGGGAGCTCATACTCCAATTGGCCAACCAATAAAGCCAATTGGAGTTCATTACACCCCTCCCCCCCCAAGGTCCGACGAATTCCTGCCAGTTGGCATTCCTCTGAGCTTCTTCCTGCTCCTCATGTCTGGGTCTCTCACCTCTGTGTCGTCCGCCGGGTCGTTCTCCGAAGTGGGCGGAGTGTACCTTATAGCTGCCCGTCTTTTCCTTGACGACCTCCTTGTAAGTTGTTCTTCCTCCTCCTCGGGGAGAGGTGTTGCGGCGGCCTCGTCGAGTGTGTCCATCTCCGACTCTGATGACTGGATGACGGGGCTCTGGAGAAATTGCTCGGGGATGGGGTGTGGGTATCCTTTCCGTCTGGGCTATCCCAGCTTGAGGCGGTCCTGCTTGGCCTGCCTCCAGGTGTGGTTCCGCTGTCCCTTATTTGGTCTATGTGTTTCTTCAGCACCTAACCTCCTATTGAAACCTCATAGGATATTGGCCCTGTTCGGGACTCTACCGTGCCTTTGACCCACGTTGGTCCATTCCCATAATTCTTTACCCAAACCGGTGCCCCCACCTGGAAATGTCTCTGCTGCCGACTATTATCATGCCCCCTGTGTTGGGCCTCCTGTTGTTTCTCCACTTTCCACATTAAATTTGGGAAAAGGAGACTCAGCCTCGTTCACAGCCGCCTTCCGATTAAGAGTTCAGCTGGCGGTATGCCCGTTGTGGAATGCGGTGTGGTCCTGTAATCAAACAGCCAGCGGGAGATCTTTGTGTCCATTGACGCTGCCGGCTGCTTCTTGAGTCCCGCTTTAAGTGTCTGGACCGCTCTCTCTGCCAGGCTGTTGGTCGCTGGATGGTAAGGGGCCGTTTTGATGTGACGGACTCGGTTTTCCTTCAGGAATTTTCCAAATTCCCCACTTGTGAATGCCGTTCCGTTGTCCGACACCAATACCTCTGGAGGTCCATGTGTTGCAAACGAGGCCCTGAGCTTTTCAATTGTCGATGCTGTGCTTGCCGTGTTTACCCAGTGGACGTCCAACCATTTGGAGTGGGCGTCCACTATCACCAAAAACATTGAGCCCATGAAAGGGCCGGCATGGTCAATATGCAGGCGGGTCCACGGTTTGCCTGGCCATTCCCACGGGTGCAATGGCACCACTGGTCGCACTCTTTGCCCCTGTTGGCACTCCTGGCACCGACGTACCAAGGCTGCTATGTCTGTGTCCAAACCTGGCCACCAAACGTAGCTTCGAGCTAGTATCTTCATTTTAGACACCCCTGGGTGTCCTTAATGTAACTCGGTTAAGATGGCCTGACGGCCCTGAGCTGGGACGATTACCCGGGCTCCCCATAATAGGATACCGTCTTCTACGGTTATTTGGTCCCTTCTGCTCCAGTATGGGTGCATCTGGGGCTCCACTGGTCCAGTTCCCCTGTTAGCAGTAAATGCTTCATGTTGGCTAAAACTGGGTATTTTTGCGTCCACAACCGAATATGCTGTGCGTCTACTGGTAGGGTGTCCAAAAAATTTAGAGTCATTACTGTCTCCTCTACTTTTGGTATTTGCGGCGGAGTGTCCGGGAGGGGAAGTCTGCTCAAAGCATCTGCATGTGCTACTCGCGTTCCCGGTCTGTGCTCCAGAACGTATCTATATGCCGCCAGTAGCAACGCCCAGCGTTGGATTCTAGCTGATGCAATCGGGGGTATTGACTTGTCTTCTTTTAGTAACCCTAATAACGGCTTATGGTCCGTCACTATGGTGAATTTCCACCCGTACAGATACTGGTGAAATTTTATTACTGCGAATATCACTGCCAGTCTTTCCTTCTCGATTTGGGCATACTTCCTCTCAGCCATCGCCAAGGTCCTCGAAGCATAGGCTATTGGCCGTTCTTCCCCATTCCTTCCTCTTTGGGCTAAGACGGCTCCTACCCCATAGGGGGATGCATCACAAGTGACCACCAACTCCTTCATTGGGTCATAATGCTGTAGGACATTTTCGGATGACAGCTGTTCCTTAATGTCCCTAAATGCTCGGTTTTGGCGGGTGGACCATTTCCATTCTTGCCCCTTTTTTAGTAGCTGGTGGAGGGGTTCTAGGATGGACGTCCTATTTTCAATAAATTTTCCATAATAGGTTACCAACCCTAGAAATGATCGTAACTCCTGGACCGTGGTGGGAGCTGGGGCTTCTTTTATTGCCCTTTCTCTGTTTTCTAATGGATGTAAGCCTGACTCGTCTACTTTATATCCCAGGTATGCCACTTTTGGGGCCAGAAAAACACATTTTTCCCTTTTTAGCCGTACGCCTGCCTTTGCGAAACGCCTGAACATTTCCTCCAGGTTCCTTAAGTGTTCCCTGTTTGTCCTACCCATGATTAAAACATCGTCCAAATAAATCGGCACCTGCGATAGTCCCTGCAGAATATTTTCCATCGTACGCTGGAAAATAGCGCAGACTGATGACACTCCAAAAGGTAGCCTTGTATAACGAAAAAGGCTCTTCAGGGTGTTGATCGTAGCGAACTTCTGGGAGCCCTTGTCCAGTTTTAACTGCAGGTAGGCGTGGCTCATGTCTAGTTTCGTGAACAAAAGCCCACCTGCCAATTTGGCATATAGGTCATCTATTTTCGGGATTAGGGTATTTGTCCAGCAGTGCATATTTGTTTACTGTCTGTTTGAAATCTCCACAGAGACGTATCGAGCCATCTGGCTTCAAAATTGGTACCACCGGCGCTGCCCATTCCGAGAACTGTACTGGTCTGATAATGCCGTTGCGCCGTAAGCTTTCTATTTCGTCATCTACTTTCTTCCTTAATGCAAAAGGTACCGGCCTGGCCTTACAAAATTTCAGAAGGGCTTCTGGGTCCACGTGCAAAATTGCTTTGGCGCCTATGATTTCCCCCAAACCTTCCTGGAAGACCTCCGGGTATTTTTGGAGTACTCCACTCAACTGCCCGCTTCCACTCTGGAAAATTTTCATCCAATATAATTTTAGGTCTTTCAGCCAGTTCTGTCCAATTAAGCTCGGTCCGGAGCCCTCTACTATAGTCAACGGTAATCTGAGCAATTGTTTCTCATATTCCACAGGTACATGAGTAGTGCCTGGAACTACACAAAATGAGGGGTGGTTTTGGGTCGTAGTGCTCTTTCACCAATTCCGTTACTTCTTGGAAAGTTTTCGTGTCCGGCGCATCGGGATAAGTCAGACTACGTATAATGGCGAAAGCGGAGGATCCGCAAGCCGTCTCCTTTCGTCCGTCAGTATATCATTTGCCCGGAAGAAGTAACACATTCTCTCCACATACTGGGACCAGTCCTCAATAGCCGGGTCGAATGCCTCTAACCTCCCAGAAAACGGCATTTTTAAAATGGCAAGGCTTACCCTCTGAGTGCGGCAGCTGGTCTCCGCAAAATTCGTAGTTTACCTCGTCACCACTGTAATAATCCACGGAAGGCAGGAGTTCCGTCACCACACCAATATTTATTTACAATAATGATATTACAGGAGCAGCTACAAACAGTGCTGCCAGCAGTCCAGTCAACTTAAGACTGGCTCACAAAGCCTACACAGGTGATTATATGGGCCCCCTCAATGAGCTATCATTGAGGGAGCTCATACTCCAATTGGCCAACCAATAAAGCCAATTGGAGTTCATTACAGTTCGCAAAAGAAAACTGCCACATTTTGTGTGTTTCGTTTCTCAAGATTAATGTGAACTGAATATTATTGTCTATTACTGGGCTGATGATGCCCCACAATTGTGTGAGGCAGGATACTCCTTTTCTTAAAATTCATTCATGGGATGTGGGTGCCGCTGACTGGGCCAGTGACAATTAAGGGGGTGGGGGGGGGGGGGGGGGTAATATATATTTGATGAGGTGTGAGTAGGAAAATCAACATCAGAGCAATAGGATTCATACAGCAAAGTACAGAACAGTCCTCCAAATGCGCAGTCTAAGGATTCAGTCTCAGCTCATCATCAATAAGACAAGAAGGAGAAGAACTACAATTCCTGCATTCTAAGTCATGGCTCCTTTGTTTGTATAATTAGTAATTAGTAACTTGATAATTTGGTTTGGACAATACAATGCATACATATTGAAACACTACAGGCTGAATTATCCGATTTTGTGGCTATGTCCGGAGCATGTGTCTAGTCTTACGACCAAAAGGTCGTGCTGCCCCCGCACCGATGCTCCGCCCGGTGGGGGAGCTAGAAGCTGCACAACGCCCTGGCTTTACCTGCAGATACGGACGGAGAACTGCCAGGTCCATGGCCGCACATTCGCACTGCAGAGACATGCAGCGGTCGCGCTGTACAACATGGCGCTGGCCGCGTGTGGACCCGGCATGTGAGAAAGTTTCCCTCTGTAACCCCCTCGCCACACAAACCACCCCCCCCACCAGTCCCTCTGCCCCCGCCATAGCCCCCCCCTCCCCGGCCAGCAGAATGGCTCCTCCCGACTGTGACAATGCGGGACACAGTCCGCAGCCACCATGTGACGTCCCCGGAAACTGTGAGCACATGTGCCCCACATTGTCGGGGCGTCGGTCCATTGGGGGCGGAACATCGGGGCAAGGCCTCAGGTGACGTCCTGAGGCCGTCCCAATGGCGTGCAGCATACTCAGCGATGATGCTGTTTCTGAGCGGGCGGAGCATCCAAAATACGGCGCCTCCCCCCTCCATTTCAGTGTAAAAACGGATTCACCGGCCAATCGGCGAAAACGATTTCGGCGTCGGCAATCAGAGAATCCTGCCCTACGTCGAGAATTTGGAAACATTCAGCCAAACAGGAATTGTATAGACAATATAAAGTATTTACATAGAAATATAGAGGGATTTCTAAGTTATCAAGAATTGCATTTGATTCTTTATTTCATTTGACATAATGTAACCACAGAGCATCCATACTAAGACATGTGCTTGGATTTTCTGGCCCCATTGCAACAGGACCTGCCTTGGGAGACTTGACGGCCCAGCCAAAAGTGCAATGACATTCGGCAAGACCGGATGCTCCTGACAGCGGGCAGGGTCAGAAAATCCACCCTTGATGCTTCACCTTCACGTTCTTCTCATGTCACGGATGTCGATAGCAAGCCTTCTTTCTTGTTTCCCTAGTTAGTAATCTGTTGCCATGCTGTTTGTGTTCCTTTTTCTACTTCTGGTTCAAGAAGTTCAACATGATTTCAAGAGTAATAAAAACAGAATATGTGGGGAAGAACGCAGCAGGTCTGGCCATATCTGTGGAGTGAGAAACAGAGTTAACCTTTTGAATCCATTATGACTCTTCTGCAAGAGTGCTACTTTTGATGGCAACTAATCCCAGATCAGTGAAAAGGCCTTTGGTAGATCTTTGTTGTACTATTTCAATCAAGCATTGTGTGCACCATAACTGTACAAAGGGAATATTCAGAATTTATATCAGTTAAGTGTCACAGTTCTTAGAATTTTGAAAGGACCATTATCTTTTCAAAGATACAATATTGACAAAAATACCAAAGGACATCTTCGCAAATTCACTTATAATGTTGCTTATACAAAGCGACTGGAAAAATTCTTGCTCAGCGTTGTTATAATGTGTCGACAATTATTCTACATTACTGGAGCTTTTATATAAACACAGAAAATGAACAATAGATGTCAAACAATTTGAAAAGGGCATATTTCATGGAACAATCCATGGTACGTTTCAACATCCCCCATTACAAATGACGTAACTTCTCAATGAAGTTGAGTATCTTCCTCAAATTCAGCTGATCTTAGAAATAGAATAGAATTTTACAATGCAGAAGGAGGCCATTCGGCCCATGGAGTCTGCACCGGTTCTTTTTGAAAGAGCACCCTATCCAAGCCCACACATCCATCCTATTCCCATAACCCAGTAACCCCACCCAACACTAAGTGCAATTTTGGGACACTAAGGGGCAATTTAGCATGGCCAATCCACCTAACCTGCACACCTTGGGCTGTGGGAGGAAACCGGAGCACCCGGAGGAAACCCACGCAGACACGGGGAGAACGTGCAGACTCCACACAGACAGTGACCAAGCCGGGAATCGAACCTGGGACCCTGGAGCTGTGAAGCAATTGTGTTAACCACCATGCTGCCGTGCTGTTTCACCATCCCCCATCTACTCCACAATGACACGCGTTCTGAGGTCCTCCTCTGCAGAGCAACCATAACATCTATCTCAGTGAAAAATGGGACCAAACAAGGTTGTATCATTGCATCAACTCTTTTCCTCAATTTCATCATTCTGATACGGCACCTCATTGCCAGTAAGTTACCCATAGATGTGAAACTGTTAAACCCATGCCCTTTTAAATCCAATACCAAAACCACATTATCTTCAGTCGTAGAGCTTCAATATGCAGATGATGCTTGTTTGTGGATTCACTCAGAGACTAAGCTCCAGGTCATTGTGCCTAATTCCCCAAAGCATATGGGGGTACGGGCCTTTCACTTAACACCCAGAAATCAAAGCTCCTCTTCCAACACCTCTCCACCCACCTCCACCCATCAATGAAGATCAATGGTGATATTGAGGAGAATTTGGACCATTTACTGTGTCATGGGAGCCTCCTTTCACGCAGGCAGACATGGATGACAAAATTCATCATCATCTTCCTGTGATAGCTCAGCCTTCAAAGGAGTATTTGAGGACCAGGATGTCAAACCCAGCACTAGGGTTTACCAGACAGCAGTGATCCCCATGTTTCTATATGTTTCAATGGCCGGCTGCCGGGACGGAGAATCCCATTGTTGGCGGGGGCGTGCCACTCCAGAAAACTGATGCGGTGGGACAGAGAATCTGTCCAATATGGTTCTCTCCTGAGAAATAGCTGGGCTTTCTGTACCGATCTTCTGACAAAAATATCAGGGGGGCTTGTTTTGCGCCATCATACTTGAGTCGTAGGGCCTAAAGATGTCGGCAAGATCAATTGCACAGAGACTGGGGCACCCTTTTTTAAGGGAGCACCAATCTCAAATGTAAGAGTCAGGCCCTCTTACCCACCACAGACATCGAGAGCTCCTCCAACCATCATTGGCATCAATCTTCCACATGACCCACCCAATCCATCTTCACCAGCAATTCCCCCTACCCACTGGCACCCCGCCCCTTGGCAATGTCAATTTTGTTGTGCCAACCTGGTCCTGTCCCTATCTTTGCCAGATGATGGGGAGAAGGCAGGAGAATGGGGATGAGAAAAATATCAGCCATGATTGAATGGCGGAGCAGACTCGATGGGCCAAGTTGCCTATTTCGGCTCCTATGTCTTGTGGACTTATGGTCTTATGTACATCTCCTTGATCTCATTCAGTGTGTCACTGAATCTCTGTAGTGCAGAAGAAGGCCATCCGGCCCATTGGGTCTGCACCGTCCCTCCGAATGAACACGCTACCTAGGCTAACTCCCCAGCCTACCCCACCCTACCTCAGTAACCTAACCTGCACGTCCCTGGACACGAAGGGTAATTTAGAATAGCCAATCTGCCTAACCTGCACATCTTTGGACTGTGGGAGGAAACCGGAGAAAACCCACCCAAACACGGGGGAACATGCAACTCACACAGACAATTACCCAAGGCCAGAATTGATCCCAGGTCCCCGGTGAAGTGAGGCAGCAATGCTAACCACTGTGCCACCATCCTGCTCGTATCATATTCAAGGTTTTTGTGTTGACTTAGTATATGTTCTCGAATTATATAGGTCCTGGACTTCACTCAGCCCCAACATTTCACTCGAAACATGGACAACAGGTTGTTAATTCTCCAGGCTGGCTGCACCTACCTACAACAACTTGAAACCACTTGGAGATTACTTTAACTTTGGACTCCGTCCCATTTATTACGAGGATATATGCATCATGGTCAATATCATGACATTTTGGCTGCTGCTCCATACCCAAGACCAACACTTGATTTTCATTTGATTATTTTCCTACCTCTTCTTTTTTCTCTCTACACCGCCTTGACCCTTCTCTCCTGTCGTTATGTCTTTTATTTCTTCCCTGTTTGGTACTCTGCCTTTCCAAATCCCTACCCCAACTCATCAATGCTCCTTGATATTCCAGCTCACCTTCCATTCTCCCAGGCTTGACTTCCTCTTGGGTAAGTTTAAAACTTCCCCCTGTGCTTCTCTTTTAACCTTCTGAAGAATCTGCCAAGACACTCATTGTTGCCCCTTCATGAGGAGCAACACCAGCTGCCCCTATCCCACTCTTTTATTGACCTCCCCGGTGTGCCAGCAGAGGGCTTATCAGCCAAACCCCCTCCCTAGCCATCTCACCCTTCCCAGTCCTGACACTGTGGACTCTACCAGTGGATCAGCTCTCACCACCGCGCTCAGCATCCCAATTTAAAAGCTGGGAATTTCCAGCCCGCCCGCAGCATGTTTTTGGGAAGAGGAGACTGCCGGCCATTGGCTGCCGGTGGGATTTTCTGGTCCCACCAAGGTCTATGACATTTTGTATGGCTCACCCGCCCACCGTCGGAAAACCCACTCTGGGGGGGGGGGGGGGCCTTCGATGGGACTGGATGATCCCGATGGTGGGACGGGCTAGAAAATCCCACCCGGAATGTCTGTTCACTCATGAATGAAGCTCTTGTAATATTGTGGAACATTGTATTGATACCATATGGCCTTGACAGAACCTGACGGAGGTGTGATGACAAATCCCTGCTGACTTAAACCTCCCACACCTAGCTATACCTTTTTATCACTTGTTCTCACCCAGGTTGTCATGGCGATGGTGTGAATCTAATAAGCAATCGCAGCTTGATCTGCCTCTTTTCTGTCGCACTTTCACCTCTTTGAGCATCTCATGTTGCTTCGCTGCTCTCAACGTTAATTTAATAAGATCATTCTGTACAGTCCACTCAAATACCACGCCAACTTTCTCAATGAGCTCTCACCCACTGAATGTTTCCTTGAGCCTCTGTAACAAATCACTTCTCATCTGGGATGATTTCAACCTCCATCTCAATTCATCATACTCTCTCTCTTCTGAATTCAATGCCCTGAATACTGTTCCCAGGCTCTTCCTTCCAACTTCTCCAAAAATATTTTCAAAAGTGGGCTGCCCATTCCTGTCCACCCTGCGTTGCCAACTGTTTTATGGGATGAAATACAGATGAATTTCTGTTAATTAATTTTTCACAATACGTCGGGCAAGCTGCCGATATTGGTGCGAGCACTCCCACCGTATTTTGGGGACCGGATTTGGGGGTGGGCTGGAATGCAGTGGGCCTGACACTCCTCATATTTTACATACTCACCCCCTCCGATCGCCCCCGACCTCCACTGCCCACACCCATACACCCACGCAGAAAACAAGCCCAGAGACGTGCCGCAAAAGTTCAGCCCAATACTACTTTTGTGGCTCGGTGTCACATTTTGCCACATTAAACACATCTTCACACTGTTACAACCTGCCTCAGTGCTTTGTCAGATGGGGTGTGGGGTGGGCTGGTCTGTGCTGGCCACAGAGGGAATGTGGGGGTGGGGGGGGGTATCGGGCAGACATTGTGGGTGGCCTGGGCTCCCCACTCTCCACCACTATTTCCCCCCCGCCCCCGACCGTCCCCACCACCGTCACCCCAGGGGTTCGATAGCACCATGTGGTGGAATGTCTAGCTCGCTTGCAGGTGTTACTCAGGTCGACAGTGGAATGTGCTACTGTGGTCAGGAGTCAGACATTGTCAAAAGATGTGGAGAACCAGGGCTCATCACAGAGTGGCTTGTCATCATCCTCCATCCCATGGACCAGGCCTGGTGTTACTGCCAACCCAGGGCCTACATTCTGTAGTGCGGTAGGTATGTATCACAGAGGGGGTTGCAGGTGGGGAGGTGGCCGGCGGTGGGGGTGATGCAGTGTCCGTGCTCCTGACCAGTTCCCCCCCTCCTGCCCCCGGTCAGTAAACCTAGAGGTGATCAGAGCGCCCTGTGTGCATTCGCCCTGACGGCGCGGTCGTGTGGCTTCCCATGCCTGCCTGGACCCCATGTCGTGCCCACCCTCCCCATTCCCCACATCCTCCTCATCGGACGAGGCCTGCCCTTCATCCACTTCCTCCAGCATGTTGCCCTCTACTGTGCGATGTTGTGGAGGACACACAGGCCGCCATGATGTGCGCGACTCTCTCAACATCATACTCGAGGGCCCCTCCAGAGCGGTCCAGGAACCTGCACCACATCTTCAGGAGGCCTAAGCACCGCTCGATCACGCTCCTGATTGCTGCATGGGTGTCATTGTAGCAAGTCTCCGTGTTGATTTGTGGCCTCTGGATAGGTGTAATCAGCCACGGCGGCAGTGGATAACCCCTGTCACCCAGGTGCCAACCCCCCCGGCTGGGGAAGCATCTCGAATATGTCAGGAATTGTTGAGTGTGCCAGGATGAAGGTGTTGAGCACACTGCCCAGATATCGGTCGCAGACGTGCATGATGCGCAGCTGATGGTCACATATCCCGTACCAGCCTCCCCGGACAGGCGCCGGAATGTGGCGACTAGGGGCTTTTCACAGTAACTTCATTGAAGCCTACTCGTGACAATAAGCAATTTCATTTTTTCATTCATCAGCTGCACGTTCATCGAGTGAAACCCCTTTCACTTGGTGTAGAGCAGCTGTCATCTGCAGCTGCTCGTAGAGGGACATGCATCCCGCCGATCACCCCCCCAGACCCGGGGCATCACGACAATGGCAGCGAACCTTGCTGCCGGGCATCCTAGTGGGCTCGGTCCACATTGAAATGGATGTATTGAACCGACTGGGCAAATAGGGTCTCCGTGATAGTGTGGGTCCATCTATACACCGAGGTCTGTGAGATCCCGGACAGGTCCCCACTTGGCACCTGGAAGGGGTCCATGATGTAGAAGTTTAGGGCGACAGGCACCTTGACGGCCACCGGGAGCGGGTGTCCTCCCCATACTCCCGTGGTGCAAAGTGTGCCATAATCTGGCAGATGTGTCGCATGTCTTTCTATCAGTTGGAGACTTTGATGACATGCCCGGCCCCACAGGTCCTCGAATGACAGCTGCTGCCAGTACACATGAGGCCTCATGTGGTGCATCCTTTGCACCTCCTCCTCCTCGGCCTGTTGGGTGTCCGGCTCTCCATCCTGGGCAGCTGCCTCCTGCTCGGGGTGGGGTGGGAGGGGGGGGTCATGCTCTGCTGCTGCACGCTCTGCTGGCTGCAACTTCCTCCTCTTCCTCGAGCAGATCCAGCACGCACAGCCGCAGGTATCCCCCAGGACTTGCATTCTTCTGCAACTGTAATGTTGCACTTGCTTGAGACCACCAGGATTGTTGAAACATTCTGGTACTTTGTCCGTTCGGTCATGAACTGAGATTATAAGAGTAGTTTCTGAGATTGATCTGCCATGTGATGTCTGATTAAATCCATGAATTGTCACTAGTGCTTGGTCACGGCATACTGGTATTCCTATGATTCCTGGGCCTTTAGTTTCCATGAAGTAGAACATCTGAGGCGCCCAAGAGGATTGATTGTATATGATCTCCAGGACTACAAATCCTGCACCTGGAATTGGTGAAACATTGTACGCTGAAATTTGTAAAGGGGCAGGCTTCAGAATGATCTTCCATGTTTGTGAATGCATGTCTTTTACAATTTGCAGTGAAATATGTTTGCACCTGCCTCGTGTCAATCTTGACCAATAACGTGCCATTACCAATTTTCTTAGTGCAGATTATTCAAATCTTGCAAACACTTCAGACAGTGAGATGACATCTATATTTTCCACGAGATTGATGGCGTGAAACATGCGTTCATCACTCTTTGTCTTATTATGCACATCATCGTCATTTTCTGGTTTGTCAATCACCTCATGCAGATGTTTCTGACAGGATGCCAGATGGTCATTCTTATTGTTTGAATTGTTTGGATCAGCGCACAGCTCTCTGTAGCTGCATCAGCTTTTAGCTCTAGTGCACTGCCACTGTAAATGGTCCATTACTTGAAGACTTGACTAAAAGCTGGACATTTCCTTTGTATATACAGAAAGCCACACTCCTCATGTCTTACTATGTTTGGTTGTTACGTTAAGTGCATTAACAATTGGTATTATACACCTACCCTGTACAACTTTGGATTGTGGGGGTGAGACCCACACTGACACGGGGACACGATTCTCCGCTCCCCACGCCAGGTGGGAGAATCGCGGGAGGGCCCCCCGACTAATTTCACGACCCCTTGGCGCCCCCCACGATTCTCCCACCCCCCTGCTCGGAAGAATCGCCGCTCGCCGTTTTTCAAGGCAACCGGCGATTTTCCGACCCGGATGGGCCGAGCGGCCTGCCGTTCGCGACCGTTTCACGACGGCAGCAACCACACTTGGTCGCTGCCGTCGTGAAATTGCCGTGAGATGCCCGTTTTGGGACTTGTGGGGGGTCTGGTGGGGAATGAGTGCGTGCCCACCGATTGTCGCGCCGGCGTCTCAATTGGACGCACGATTTTCCCTCCGCCGCCCCGTAAGATCAAGCCGCCACATCTTGCGGGGCGGCTGAGGGGAAAGACGGCCACCGCGCATGCGCGGGTTCGAGCTGTCAGCCGTCATGACGTCAGCCGCGCATGCGCGGGTTGGAGCCGGCCAACCTGCCCATGCGCGGCTGACGTCAGATAGGCGCCGCCGCCGCGTCACTCTCGGCGCCGAGAGCTACGGAGCGCCGCTTCTAGCTCCACCGGGAGGGGAGAATAGGGGGCGAGGAGCGGCCTCCGAGGCCGTCGTGAAACTCGGCCGAGTTCACGACGGCCCTCCCGATTTTTCTCGGGAGCGGAGAATTCCGCCCGGGGAGAATGTGCAAACTCCATACAGACAGTGACCCGGAGCCAGGATCTAACCCGGGTCCTCAGCGCTGTGGGACAGCAGTGCTAACCACTATGCCACAGTGCCGCCCCTGATTGGCGTTATATTTAGGATTTGTAGGTTTGTTGAACTGCAAAGACACTTCGTACTTGCATCCATCCTTGAGAGTGACTTTCATTTCTGTATGTTACGGGTCTATCTAACAGGTCTTTCTGAAATGTTTCCATGGGAGTGGATGTGATTGCTAACTCAACAATCCTGTCTATTAGTTCTGCATCTGCAAAATCACAGCATATACTCTTTTCTCTGCACCTTCTGACAAGGTGGTCTATAGAGGCTGTTGTCAAAATCACATGAATTCTAGTCGCTGAATAGTGAAGTTTAATGTGATTCTGAACAGGTCATACAATGCAGTCTGTATGGAATCCTTTCACCCTTCTGCTGTTAATCCTGACATATTCAGCCTATGTAGACCTTCATTCCTAATCGCTAGCTACGTTTTTAAGACTTGCTTATCTGGTTGGGACACACTGGAATCAAGAAGCCATGGGCACAATTAAATGACCCATTACACCTGACAGGGATCCGGGCGCAAAGGGTGAATCAGGCAGGAGCCCCAAATTGAGCTCCGTACCTGGCACCAGCTGATCCCCAGTCACCCGACTTCATCCATCCTGGGCGAGATCCAGATCTGCATATTGAAATGAGCCAAACAGCTTATTTAAATCACCAGATCACTGAATCACCGGTGATTCAATGGCCGCACCTGGGAGACCTCGGACACGATTCTCCAATGTCACGCCGGTTGGGAGAATAGCGGGCCGCGCTAGTTTTTCACCTGACGACGGTCCGACGCGCTCCCGCGATTCTCCCAAACAGTGAAATCGCTTCCGTCGTGTTCCGCGCGGCAAAACCCGGAGAATCGCCCGAGGAACCCAAAATGGCAATTTTCCGGAAACCCCGCTATTCTCCGGCCCGGATGGGCCGAAGTCCCGACAGCGTGAACTGGGGTCACGCCGTTGCTGTCCACACCTGCTTTTTATAATCGTCAGCCAGTCGTGCTGGCTGACGAGCAGTGAGGAGGTGAGCGGATCGTCCCGGAGTCTCCGCAGACTGAGGAAGGCTCCCCGAGAATGCAGCGGCCGTGGGGGGGAGGGGGAGAAGGAGCGAGTAGTGGGAGGGGGGGGGGGGGAGAGGGAGTAGTTTGGGGGGGAGAGGGAGTAGTGGGGGGGAGAGGGAGTAGTGGGGGGGGAGAGGGAGTAGTGGGGGGGGAGAGGGAGTAGTGGGAGGGGGGTGAGGGAGTGAGTAGTGGGAGGGGGAGATGGAGTAGTGGGAGGGGGAGACGGAGTAGTGGGAGGGGGGAGAGGGAGTGAGTAGTGGGGTTGGGGGAGGGATGAGTGGGGGGGAGAGGGATTAGTGGGAGGGGGTAGAGGGAGTAGTGGGGGGGAGAGGGAGTGAGTAGTGGGAGGGAGGGGGGAGAGGGAGTGTGCGGAGTGGGTCATCCACCCCTGGATGCAACATCTCAGCCGCCCTGCCATGGCAGGACGGTGACGAGGACACGGCCGCTGCTTGCCCTGTGGCTGATGGGCACAGCCCGCTGATGCACCGGTGAGGAGGACGTTGTTAACTGACCGTTGGATGCAGAAAGTGACCAGGGGTTAGGCTGGCTGATTGTCAGCAGTGCGACCAGGCCACCGGGACACACAGGTATCCCGTGGCAGGCGGCTGCCGAGGTGTCGAATAACCTCCGTCTAACATGACGTTTCTCTGCCCCCCACCACTCTTCTGTAGGTGACCATAATGTATTCAAACAGAACGGCTATGTTCAGCGCAGTGGTTGGGGCCGCAGCACTGCAGTTGGACATCCAGCAGCGTCCACAGCCACATCCCACAGTGGATGCAGGGGCAGCTGCAGCAGCAGAGGGAATGGCCGCGGAGTGGTCCATCGTCGCCGTACAGGCCACAGGCACTCATGGCCGGTATGTCCAGGGGGATGTCGAGGGGAACATTGACCCCCAAATACTGAGGATGGTACAGGATGTGGGCATTGATGTCGAGCAGCATGGGGGGGTGGCGGGGGGGGGGGGGGGGGGGGGGGGGAGGCCGGGGGGGGGGGGGGGGGGGGACACTGATGGTGGAGCCAGGGCGCCAGATCAATCGAGGCCCAGGGTGTTCCGTGACCGGATCTCTTTCGAGGCACTGCCGGACATCACATGCAGGAGGAGACTCTGGTTCAGCAGGGAGACGGTCGCATTTATCTGCCACCTCGTGGCGCACCTCGCCCCATGTTGAACGGGAGGAGGACACGCAATACCGGTTGCCGTCAAGGTGACGATGGCGCTTAACTTTAATGCAACCGGATCCTTCCAGTCTCCGAGCGGGGACCTATCCGGGATATCGCAGGCATCAGTCCACAGGTGCATCCGGGACGTGACCGACTCCGTGTTCGCCATCGCGGACCACTACATAACCTTTCCCGAGGACCGAGCAAATCAAGAAGCACGAACTCGTGGATTTGCCAATGTGGCCGGGATACAGATGGTCCAGGGAGTCATTGATTGTGTTCACGTCCCCATGCGCCCACCTGCAGGCACCAGGGGAGTGTTCACTAACAGGAAGGGGACATACTCCATGAACATCCAGGTGGTATGTGACCCCCACATGAGGATCATGCACGTGTGCGCAAGGTTCCCAGGGAGTGTGCATGATGCATACATTCTTGCGCAGTCGTTCATCCTTGCTATGTTTGAGGGATGGCCCCCCCGGCTGAGGGGCTGGTTGCTGGGCGACAGGGGTTATCCACTGAGGTCTTGGCTGATGACGCCCATACGGGAGCCTCAGACAACGCGGACACCCTATACAATGAAGCCCATGCAGCAACCAGGGGTGTGGTGGAGCGCTGCTTCGGTCCGCTGAAAATGAGATTCAGGTGGCTGGACCGCTCCGGAGGGGCCCTGCAGTACCAGCCTGAGAGGGTCGCTCGCATTGTCGTGGTCTGCTGTGCGCTGCACAACATCGCAATGCAGAGGAGATATGCCCTGGTGGAGGAGTCGAAGGGAGAAGCCTCTGGCAGTGTGCCAACGCTGAGGAGGAAGATGAGGAGCAGGTGGAGGAGGTTGGTGGCGCGTTGGGTGCAGCACACAGACATGACTCGGGTGCTGGTAATGTCCAAGAGGCTGCACAACGGCACCGGCGAGGACAGCGGGCAGGTGATGCGTTGGTGTGTGCAAGATTCACGCATCGCATGCGACGGCATCGCTGAACACTACTACTACCACTTGCGTCGCCAGACGTGCAGACGGACAGCACACAACTCCCACCACCACCCCCCCCCCCCGCACCCCTGCTCCGCGTACACTGCTCCACTTCGAGATCACCCTCACCACTGCGGCACAACGGTATGGCACGACATTGATGGCTGTGTCAGCGGGTGTGATCAGTGCCATTTTGAATGATGACAGCCCGATCTGCGATGAGCTGTGAGCTCAGAATCGTTAAACAAAGTCTGATTCATGGTGATCACTGAACCATCCATCTCGGTGGTCGCTGGGTTCATCAGGGACACTCCATCACGTGCCCGCGTGGGGTAGCTGGCGTCGGAGTGCCGGGGACTATGGTGTCCGACAGTGGGAGATGGAAGGGGTGGGGGAAGGGACTGCACACCCGGCACCGAAGTTCACCACTCGTCAACTCCAGCGACACTCGGTCACCATCACGATCCCCGTGGCAACGGAAAAATCACACAGTCTTACAAGTTAGGTGCAACAGTGAGTTTAATGGTAAATATTATGTACAGATGCCCTAGCCCCAACAACTAAACTATGCCCTTCACCCGTGCCAACTTACTCTGTGTCCCTCTTCATTGCCCTATCACTACGTCTAAGTGAATCCCCAGCTGGTACAGCAGGAGTGGAGGCGGACTGCTGAGAATCGCGCCCCGCGACATGTCTCCCCGTCGGCACTCGTTTCCTGGGGCGACCCGGCCTTGATGGGCCAGGCTGCTCTGCGGACGTTTCGGATGACGTGGTGCCACCCTGCTCTGCCCGCTGCCCACCCGATGCACCAGGGATGGGACGGGGGAGGCCGAGCGTTCAGGGACGTCCCGTGATGGAGTTAATGGGACGGGCCCCGAAACCTCCTCCTCCCTCGGGGAGCACGGTGGCACCCGGGCCTCACTGTGGGACAGAGGTGCGAGCGGGGAGGTGCCCCGTCGCCCCACCAACACCTGCCGCTGCCAGTCCTGGAGGCCTGCAACCGTATCGACCAGGGTCCGAAGGTTCGCTGAGATGGAATCCAGGGAGTGAGACATTCCCTCCAGGGACTGTGCGACCTCAACCTGTGAGTGCGCGATGCCATCCAGCACATGCGTCAGGCGGCCGATGCTCTCCGCGACTGACTGCTGGGACTGGGCCATGGCCTGGTGAGACTTGGCCATGGCCCGTAGCGCGCCGGCAATGTTGTTTTGGCTCTGGCGCATTGCTGCTTGTGAGAGGGCAGCCCTCTCCTGGGCCATGGATGACGCGTGCACATGAAGCCCAACGCCTTGCAGAACCTGACCCATGGCCGATACGGTTTCACCCATTGCCTCGACCGCGGACGCCACCTGTGCGGTGTCGGTCTGGGTGGCTGCCATGAGCGGCACCACTCCCTGCTCCTGGACACGGTTTGACTCCTCTAACTGCGTCTGCAGCTGCTGGAAGACGGCCCTCATCCTGTCATTGTGTCCCTGGGTTTCAAAATGCATCGGCTGTCCAGGTGGGTCGAGTAAATCCAGGAACCTGGGAAACGTCTGGGAGCCAGCTGGATGATGGGCCTGGGCTGCCCTCCGACCATCCAGCCCCTCGGCTGCTCCGACCTCCACCTGCTGTACCGGCTCAGCTGTGTGGTGCACACCAGACCGTGACCCAGGAGCCTCATCACTTAATTGCCCAACCGAGGTGAGTGTCTCTGGGATGGTGGATGGTGTGGGAGACAGCAGTGCCGCAAGCTCGAGGTCCTCGTCCATCAGAAATTCATGAGTGTCCTGGTCCCAGTCATGTCCCAACGCAGGGCGCAGACAGCCCAGGTACGGTTCAGCGTCAGGTGAGTCCGTTGGCTGCAAGGCGACCTGGAGGGGTCTTGCAAGCAATTGGGACCCAGAGTGGTTGGGGACAAGGTGGCACCCTGGCAATCCCCCTAGCAATGGCTACCTTTGCACTGCCAGCCTGGCAGTGCCATGGTGCCCAGGTGCCTTGTTGGCATTACCAGCGGTTTTACCAATTTGAAGGGGGGGATAAGGGATGGACCAGAGGGGTCTTGCCAGCGTTGGGTGGGTAAGGGGGGAGGAGAAGTTGATAAAACGGGGTGGTCAGAAAGGCGTCCCAATCTGCGAACAGCCGTTCCTAGCTCGCCAAAGGAAATCACTCAAAGTGTGGCTTAAGTGGAGAGAAACTCTCCAAGGCCACAAAATGCCTGCAAAGTGCCGTTGAATAGAGAGTGCTTCTCCGCTCTGCAACCCCCGAGAAACACGTGACCGACAGCGGACTTAGTTTTAAATCTGCTGAATCGCGCCCCATAATTCCGTACATTTTTCAAACATGTCGAATTCAGGTGATAGGTGAGCTGCATCCCAGTTCAAACTGGGGAATCTTGTGGGTATTTTGACAATATGCCTTTGACCTTCCTTCTCCTATGGTTCCTGGCAGGAGTGTCGCTGTAGATGTTTTCACATCACTTTCCAAAGCCTCGCCCATTAGAATTCCTTTCCGAGGTCTAATTTTTATGTTTCTTTTGACTCTCCCTTGTTCCCTATCGATTGGGCTCAAACCCTTTCCAATCTGAACTAACCTAATGCTGGTCCTCTCAATGTCTTGTCCTACTCACCACAAGGAGTTTATATTCTTACGAGCTTTTCCCCTGAGCATTATATTAGCACTACGTTTTCAAGACCTTCCTGCACAGCCAGCGTGCTGCGTTCTCAACACTTTCTGAGTTTCAACTCCATTGCGGTTTTATCTAAACATCAAGGGTCGTGTTTTGCGATTTGGCATGATCTAAGATTGTTCACCATGCCGTACCTGTACTGCATCTTGCTCCCAGGCTGAGAACTATGTTTTCATTTATTAATTTGTGGGATGTGGGCATCCAAGGCTTGGCCAGCTTTTATTGGACATCCATAATTGCCCTTGAGAAATGTGATGACCAGTATTAATAACTGCTGTAAACGGTACCTGACCTTTAATACCTTGCCCCTTTAAGATGCTTGGAACCCTGGTGGACTCCGCCTCTGGCTACGCCCCCAGGAAACGGTATATAGGATAAGGCTCCATGTGGTGAGCACACTTCTCTCGGATGCTGTTCAGTTCTCTGTAGATTAAAGCCTTTTGATTACCGACCTCGCTCTCGCGTCGTAATTGAGGGTGCCTCAATTCAATCTACAGACACATCAAGATGGACAGCGCTCTAATACCGGAGAAACTCAACCTGGACGCCAGGTTGCCGGAAGCCCCGGAAATTTTTTAATATTGGCTCCGGTGTTTCGAGGACTATCTGGACTCCTCACCGTCTGATGTCGACAGCACTCGCAAGCTGCGTTTACTACATGGCCGGGTGGGCCAGCGACTCTCCGCCGTGATCGGGAACACTACGACCTATGATGCGGCGGTCGAAATACTGAAGAAACGCTTCATAAAATCTACTAACGAGGTACACGCCAGATATTTGCCCTCAACCTGCAGTTAGCGTTCCGGGGAAACGCTGGACGAGTTCGTGGAAAGACTCATTGCGCTTGCGAGGAACTACAACCACAAAGCAGTGACGGCAGAAGATCACAGGAACTTGCATATTCGCGACGCCCTTGTGTCCGATATCAGGTCCTCATACATCCAGCAGCGGCTCCTAGAAGACGGGGCAAAGGATCTCCAGGGAACGGTAATGCTCGCCTCTTCTCTCGAAACGGCCCACCGTAACCTCCGTACGTACTCCGCGGACCTTGCGAACCCCTCTCGATCCCCTCGAGACTCGGCCACGCTACAGGCCTGTGCCGCCCAGCGATCCGCTCACTCCGGGGGTTCCCCATGCTATTTCTGTGGGCAAGGCCAGCACCCATGTCAGCGTTGCCCGGCCCGATCCGCGACCTGCAACGACTGCGGGAAGAAAGGGCACTTCGCTAAAGTCTGCCTGGCTGGGCCCAAAGGCCACAAACGAAACCCTCACCAGGCCCAGAAATCAAGCTCCTGGTCTCACAGACTCCGCAACGCAGCCGCGCTGCGGCCGGGAACGCCCACGTCCGATGCGTCATCGACCTCGTGCGAGTCATGGGAGCGGCCATCTTGGCGGCGGCCATCTTCGAAACCCGACATGTTCAACCGGCGGCGGCGGCCAACTTGTGACTCCGAGCGGCCATTTTGTGAGTTCGACCCTGACGGCCCGCAACTAGGAGCGATCACACTCGATCAATCGCAGCCAAAGCACCTGCGGAACTCGATGATGCGGGTTCAAGTCAACGGCCACGACATTCCCTGCCTATTCGACTCCGGGAGCACTGGGAGCTTTATCCATCCAGACACGGTAAGGCGCTGCTCCCTGCGCACCCACCCCGACTCCCAAACTATCGCCCTCGCTTCGGGGTCTCACTCGATACAAGTCACGGGGTATTGTGTTGCTGACCTCGCAATTCAAGGCGCTGAATACACCCGATTTAAACTCTTCATCCTGCACCGCCTCTGCGCCCCCCTGCTGCTCAGTCTGGACTTTCAGTGCAGCCACCAGAGCCTGACACTGAAGTTCGGCGGGCCCCTGCCCCCACTCACGGTCTGCAGCCTGGCGACACTCAAAGTTGTGCCACCCTCCCTCTTCGCGAACCTCACTCCCGACTGTAAGCCCGTCGCCACCAGGAGTCGCCGGTACAGTACCCAAGACATGACCTTCATCAAGTCAGAGGTTCAGCGGCTACTAAAAGAGGGGGTCATAGAGGCCAGCAACAGCCCTTGGAGGGCTCAAGTATTGGTAGTCCGCTCCGGGGAAAAGCAGCGAATGGTCGTGGATTATAGCCAGACCATAAACCGCTTTATGCAACTCGATGCATATCCACTTCCCCGCATAGCAGAAATGGTGACCCAAATTGCCCAGTATCGGGTATTCTCCACAGTCGACCTTAAATCAGCCTATCATTAACTCCCTATCCGCCCACAGGACCGCCCCTACACGGCTTTCAAAGCAGCCGGTTGGCTGTTTCACTTCCTCAGGGTTCCCTTTGGTGTTACAAACGGAGTCTCCGTTTTCCAGAGGGAAATGGATCATATGATGGACCAGTACGGCTTACGGGCGACCTTCCCTTTACTTGGACAACGTCACCATCTGCGGCCATGACCAGCAGGACCACGACGCAAACCTGAGGAGGTTCCTCCAGACTGCCCGGGCCCTCAACCTCACGTACAACAAAGAGAAATGCGTGTTTCACACAACCCGGCTAGCCATCCTCGGCTACGTCGTGTAAAACGGGGTCCTAGGCCCAGACCCCGACCGCATGCGTCCCCTTAAGGAACTTCCCCTTCCCCGTAGCCTCAAGGCACTCAAACGGTGCTTGGGGCTTTTCTCCTATTACGCCCAGTGGGTCCCCAGATATGCGGACAAAGCCCGACCACTCATTAAGACCAAGTTTTTTCCCCTGACGGCAGAGGCCCAGTCGGCTTTCAGCCGTATCAAGGCTGACATCATCAAGGCCGCCATGCACGCGGTGGACGAAGCCATCTCCTTCCAAGTAGAAAGCGACACATCAGACGTCACCCTGGATGCTACCCTCAACCAGGCAGGCAGACCAGTAGCGTTCTTCTCCCGAACCCTCAACGCCTCGGAAATTCGACACTCTGTAGTCGAGAAGGAGGCACAAGCCATAGTGGAGGCCGTGCGACACTGGAGGCACTACCTAGCCGGTAGGAGGTTCACCCTCGTCACCAACCAATGGTCGGTCGCCTTTATGTTCGATAACGCACAACGGGGCAAAATAAAGAACAACAAGATTCTGAGGTGGAGAATAGAGCTCTCCACCTATACGTACGATATTAAATATCGCCCGGGGAAGCTCAACGAGTCCCCAGATGCCCTGTCCCGCGGCATGTGCGCCAACGCGCAATTGGACCGCCTGAGATCGATCCACGATGACCTCTGCCACCCGGGGGTCACCCGGCTTGCCCACTTCATTAAGTCCCGCAACCTACCCTACACAGGGGAGGTCAAGGCCATGACTAAGGCATGCCAGATCTGTGCGGAATGCAAACCGCAATTCTATTGACCAGACAAGGCCCGCCTGATAAAGGTCCCTGGGCCCTTTGAGCGACTAAGTGTGGACTTCAAAGGGCCCCTCCCATCCACCAACCGCAACATCTATTTCCTCGTCATCATCGATGAGTTCTCCCGCTTCCCTTTAGCTATCCCCTGCCCCGATATAACCTCGGCCTCCGTGATCAAGGCACTGCGCAGCATCTTCACACTGTTTGGTTTCCCCGCTTATATCCACAGCGGCCGGGGTACATCGTTCATGAGCGATGAGCTGTGTCGATATCTGCTCAGCAAAGGCATCGCCTCGAGCAGAACGACGAGCTATAACCCGCGGGGAAACGGGCAAGTGGAGAGGGAGAACGCGACAGTTTGGAAGGCTGTCCTCCTAGCCCTACAGTCAAGGAGTCTCCCAATTGCCCGGTGGCAGGATGTCCTACCCGATGCCCTGCACTCCATTCGGTCGCTCCTCTGTATGGCCACGAACGAGACCCCTCACAATCGTTTGTTTGTCTTCCCCAAGAAGTCCATCTCTGGGGTCTCGCCTCCACCCTGGCTGATGACTCCGGGTCCAGTCCTACTCCGGAGACACGTGAGGAGTCATAAAACGGATCCAATAGTTGAGAGGGTCCACCTGCTGCATGCAAAACCTCACTACGCCTACGTCGAGCACCCCGACGGCAGGCAGGATACCGTCTCCCTGAGAGACCTGGCACCCGCTGGCTCTCCCACCGACCCTACCGACTCTCCCACCGACCCTGACGTTTTCCCCACCGATCCCTCCCCTTCTACCGACGCTCCCTGCCCCGCACCGAACGCCAACTCCGACAGCACCCCCCCATAGCGCCCCCTGCCCCCAAGCCGGCGCCGGCACTGATCACCCTAATCACCCCTGATACCCCCCCCTTCCAAGGCGGGCAAAGGCTCAGTCAACCGTGCTCCCGGATATACCACCATCGGAACCGACCGCATCCACGGCGCCACCACCGGAGCAGAGAAAGTCAGCACGGACGATCAGCCCACCACAAAGGCTGAATTTATAACCCCACTTCACTCCCGACGGACTGTGTGTTTTTTAAAACGGGTGAATGTGATGAACAGTATTAATAACTGCTGTAAACAGTACCTGACCTTTAATACCTTGCCCCTTTAAGATGCTTGGAACCCTGGGGGACTCCACCTCTGGCTACACCCCCAGGAAACAGTATATAGGATAAAGCTCCATGTGGTGAGCACACTTCTCTCGGATGCTGTTCAGTTCTCTGTAGATTAAAGCCTTTTGATTACCGACCTCGCTCTCGCGTCGTAATTGATGGTGCCTCAAGAAGGTTGTGGTGAGCTGCCTCCTTGAACTTCTGTAGTGTACATACACACACAGTGCTGTAAGGGAGGGTGTTCCAGGACTTTGACCCAGTGGCAATGAATGAACCACAATATATTTCCAGGTCAGGATGGTGAATGGCTTGGAGGGGAACTTCCAGGTGGTAGTTTCCATGTATCTACTGCCCTTGATCTAGATAGAAGACCATAAGACCATACAACATAGGGGCAGAATTAGGCCACTCAGCCCATTGACTGTTCTGCCATTCAATTTGGCTGATATTTTTATCATCCCCATTCTCCTGCCTTCTCCCGATAACCCCTGTTCCGCTTATTAATCAAGAACTATCTATCTCTGTCTTAAAGACACTCAGTGATTTGGCTTCCACAGCCTTCTGGGGAAAAGAGTTCCACAGAGTCACCACCCTCTGGCTGAAGAAGTTCTTCCTCATCTGTTCTAAAGGATCGTCCCTTTAGTCTGAGATGGCGCCCTCTGGTTCGAACTTTTCCTACAAGTGGAAACATCCTCTCCACATCCACTCTATCCAGACCTCACAGTATCATGAATGTTTCAATAAGATCACCCCTATCCTCATAAAATCCAATGAGTACAGCCCAGAGCCTCAACCATTCCTCATACGACAAGCTCTTCATTCCAGGGATCATTCTTGTGAACCTCCTCTGGACCCTTTCCGAGGCCAGCACATCCTTCCTTAGATATGGTGCCCAAATCTGCTCACAGTACTCCAAATGGGATCTGGCCAGAGCCTTATACAGCCTCAGAAGTACATCCCTGGTCTTGTATTCTAGCCCTCTAAACATGAATGCTCACATTGCATTTGACTTCCTAACTGCCAACTGAACCTGCAACTTCACCGTAAGTGAATCTTGAACAAGAACTCCCAAGTCCCTTTGTGATTCTGATTGCCAAAGCATTTCCCCATTTAGAAAATAGTTTTGGCTGCATTCCTCCTTTCAAAGTGCATAACCTCACACTTTACCACATTGTATTCCATCTGCCACTTCTTTGCCCAAACTCCTAGCCTGTCCAAGTCCTTCTGCAGCCTCCTGCATCCTCAATACTACCTGTCCCTCTACATATCTTTGAATCACCTGCAAAGTTAGCAACAGTGCCTTCAGTTCCTTCTTCAGATCATTAATGTATATTGCGAAAAGCTGTGGCCCCAGACCCCTGAGGCACACCACTAGTCACTGGCTGCCATCCTGAAAAAGATCCCTTCAAATCCACTCTCTGCCTTCTGCCAGTCGGCCAATTCTTTATCCATGCCAGGATCTTATCCTTAACACCATGGGCTCTTAACTTATTCAACAGTCTCCCATGCAGCACCTTGTCAAAGGCCTTCTGGAAATCTAAATAAATCAGCTGTGGGTTTTGAAGGTGCTGCCTAAGGATCCTTGGTGAGTGCCAGCAGTGCATCTTGTAGATGGAACACACAGCTGCCACTGTTTCTGGTCAATGGTAACACCAGGATGTTGATAATGGGGGACTCAGAGATGTTAATGCCATTGAATGTCAAGGGGCGATGATTAGATTCTCTCTTGTAGGAATGGTCATTGCTTAACACTTATGTGACCCGGGTGCTACTTGTCACTTTCCGGCCCAAGCCGGAATACTGTCCAGGTCTTGCTGCATTTAGACATGGACTGCTTTGATGTCATTTAGAAGGAACCACTGCTGCACACCATGTCATGTGTGTTAATAATATTTAAGCACTAATTACTCATAAGGGATTGTGCAGACACGTTGTGGATTATATTATTACTGGATGCATTTATTAATTCTCGGCACATGTGAGCAGATATACATGGTCAAAAGCTTGAGGAAATACAACACATCTTCAGAACTGTGTGTCTGTGTTTTGATCCAGGCCGAAGTAAAACTGAGGCTAGATCACATGACACACTTCCCTTAAAGTGATGGCATGTTGCAATTCCTTAAAGGCATATTACAACATGCTTTGCACCCATTTTAAACACACACATTTCTGTATCAGTTTTCCAGAAGTTCTGCATGGAAACTTTGCCATGCTGGTGCGGTCCTCATCTGATAGTTTTGCCAATCGATTTGAACTTTCTGCGTAGATTCTTGAATGCAAACATTTTTCCATGGAAAGACGAAAGAACATATGATAGCCCCATTATTGTACTGAGCAATGTGATCATGCATGCAATAAAGCTCATTACATGGTTATCATAACCATTGCTTAACTTTAATGGTTGAGATTATGCAAAAATTTGTGTAGAAATGTGTGCAAAATGTTGTATAAAAAGCACTGTAATTTATCTTGAGCTGAATGCTCCATTTGGGAGACAAAGTCCCCATGGCAGCGTGAAAACTGTGATGTTTTACACCAGGAAAACTGCCACAAAACGGCTACCGATTCCCTGCTCCGGGGTGGGGGTCTAGCAGGGGGGCAGCATAGAGCTCCCAGCTGTAGCTGCCCATACGGCACGGAGCATTGCCGGGTCTGTGGCCGCGCATGCACACGGTGGCAGCCTGCAACGGCTGAGGCATGCTTCATGGCGGACTCAGCACATGCCCCAGACCGTCCCCTCCCACAGCGCCCCCAGCCTCGATTGTAGCACCCTCTGCTCACAGATCGGCCCTCTCCCAACTGTGGCGGCGCTGGATTGAGTCCGCAGCCGCAACATTGAGTTCACGACGGGTGAGAATATGAGAGCCCCACGCCGTCGGGAACTCGCCGGTCGGGGATGAAGCACCGTGGGGTGGGCCTCAGGCAATGACATCCGAAAACCGTCACCTCCTGCAATTTTGGCGTCAAAACAGATTCTCCGCCCCGTCGCAGAGCGCGACTTCGGCGTCGGGGATCAGAGAATCCAGCCATTGTTTTTGGGAATGATGAGAATCAAAGAGTAAGGGGTTGGGGCAAAAGCTGGAGTTGAGGTAAAAGTATTTTTATAGCCCTTTATACAATTGAAAAAGGTGAAAGTTTCATTTCATTCAGAGAACTGAAAAGGTAATTTCCCAAGCCGGGCACAAAATTACCATCCGCAAATATTAGAAATCTGCCACTCTTGCACATGAAAGCTAATGGGAAATGCAATTGTTATTTTATAGAATCCAAATAATGCAAAGTGCTCCAAAACAAAGTGATGCATTTTTCTCAGCTTGTCTTTGTTATCAAAATTGTATTTTTATACAGTCTCGTAATTGGTTTCTGAAAACACTGGGATTGTTCGGAGTGTTGATATTAAGCACATCCACAGTCACAATGCACTCTACATAATGGATAAGCAGGCTCTAATCTCCTCAACTGAATTATCTCATTTTCGGTGACAGTTCTGAGTTTGAACCTACCATAGCACAATATAGCTTGTATCTCAGATGTGCCTTTTCCACCCACTTCCGAGAAATATACAGACACGATAATGGTAATTAAATTGGCATTTGTTGACCGTGGTATTTATTAACCATGACCTATAATGACGCTTCTTTAATGGTTGCAGTGCAGTAATGCTAACCCACTATGAGACACAGATTGATAAATGGGTCTTAGAGGTCAGTGCCTCAAGATGCAAGACGACTTATCACCAGTCTGCAATCGACTTCCGGCCAACATGCACTCGACTGTTAATTTTTTGATTTGATTTGATTTATTATTATCACATGTATTATTATACAGTGAAAAGTATTGTTTCTTGCATGCTGTACAAACAATGCATACCGTACATGAGGAAGGAAGGAGAGACTGCAGAATATAATGTTACAGTTATAGCAAGGTGTAGAGAAAAGATCAACTTAATACGAGGTAGGTCCATTCAAAAGTCTGATGGCAGTAGGGAAGAAGCTGTTCTTGAGTCGGTTGGTATGTGATCTCAAACTTGTGTATCTTTTTCCTGACAGAAGAAGGTGAAGAGAGTATGTCCGGAGTGCGTGGGGTCCTTAATTATGTTGGCTGCCTTTCTGAGGCAGCGGGAATTATAGATACAGTCAATGGATGAAAGTTTGGTTTGCGTGATGGACTGGGCTACATTCACGACCTTTTGTAGTTTCCTGTGGTCTTGGGCAGAGCAGGCTCCATACCAAGCTATGATACAACCAGAAAGAATGTTTTCTATGGTGCATCTGTAGAAGTTGGTGAGGGTCGTAGCTGACATGCCAAATTTCCTTATTCTTCTGAGAAAGTAGAGTCGTTGGTGGGCTTTCTTAACTATAGTGTCAGCCATGCAGACGGGGAAGGCGCCGGGACCGGACGGATTCCCGGCGGACTTCTACAAAAAATTCGCGACAGCGCTGGCCCCGCACCTGCGGGAGATGTTCACAGACTCGCTAGCTAGGGGCACACTGCCACCCACGTTAGCACAGGCCTCAATCTCGCTGATACCTAAGAAAGACAAAGACCCAACGGAATGTGGGTCATACAGACCCATATCTCTGCTGAATGCAGACGCCAAAATACTGGCCAAAATCCTAGCCAAAAGGCTAGAAGACTGTGTACCTGAGGTGGTCACAGAGGACCAGACGGGCTTCGTCAAAGGTAGACAGCTTACCGCGAACATCAGGCGCCTGCTGAACGTGATAATGACCCCCTCCGGGGAGAGAACACAAGAGGTGATCGTCTCCCTGGACGCAGAAAAGGCCTTCGACAGAGTCGAATGGAAATACCTCATAGAGGTACTGGAGCGGTTCGGGCTTGGAACAGGGATCACCGCTTGGGTAAAGCTCCTATACAACGCCCCCATGGCGAGTGTACGGACCAACAATACCAACTCCCAATACTTCCAGCTGCACAGGGGCACCAGACAAGGATGCCCACTGTCCCCGCTGCTGTTCGCACTAGCAATCGAACCGCTAGCAATCGCGCTCAGGGCAGCAAAAAATTGGAGGGGGATCCGAAGGGGAGGTAGAGAGCACAGAGTCTCACTCTATGCGGATGATCTGCTCCTCTATATCTCGGACCCACAAAGCAGCATGGACGGAATCATAGCGCTCCTGAAAGAGTTTGGAGCCTTCTCGGGCTACAAACTCAACATGAGCAAAAGTGAGATCTTCCCAGTACACCTGCAAGGGGGGGGGGGGGGCAGCACTAAAGGGCCTGCCGTTCAAACAAGCCCGAAATAAATTCCGCTACCTGGGGATCCAAATAGCCCATGACTGGAAAGGGATCCACAAATGGAACCTCACCAGCCTGACGGAGGAAGTAAAAAAGGACCCGCAAAGATGGAACACACTCCCGCTCTCCCTCGCGGGGAGAGTCCAGACGATCAAAATGAACGTACTGCCCAGGTTCCTTTTCCTGTTTAGATCCATTCCGATCTACATCCCCAAGGCCTTTTTCAAAGCGCTGGACAAACATATCATGGCGTTCGTATGGGGGGGTAAAAATGCTAGGATCCCAAAGAAGGTCATACAAAAAACAAAATCCAGGGGGGGGCTAGCCCTCCCGAATCTACAATTCTACCACTGGGCGGCAACAGCCGAGCGAGTAAGGGGATGGATCCAGGAGCCAGAAGCCGAGTGGGTGCGTGCGGAGGAGGCCTCCTGCATGGGAACCTCCCTCCGGGCCCTCGCCACGGCAGCACTCCCATCCCCACCCAAAAAACACTCCACCAGCCCAGTGGTGACGGCCACCCTCCAATCCTGGAACCAACTGCGGCAGCAATTTGGCCTGTACAAAATGTCGGACAAGGCTCCCATCTGCAACAACCATAGGTTCACACCAGCACTGACTGACGCCACCTTCAAAAGGTGGAGGCAGGACGGGGGGACACTGACAGTCAAGGACCTATACACGGACGACAGGATCGCAACACTGGACGAACTGACAGAGAAATTTCAGCTAGCTGGGGGGTAACGAGCTACGGTACCTGCAGCTCAAAAACTTCCTACGAAAGGAGACAAGGACATACCCACAACCGCCACGACAGACACTACTGGAAGACCTACTGGACGCAAGTATCCTACAGAAAGGGAACTGTAGTGACATGTATGACCGACTGGTAGATAGGGACGACACCGTACTGGACGCAACAAGAAGGAAATGGGAGGACGACCTGGGGATGGAGATAGGGTGGGGACTCTGGAGCGAAGCACTGCATAGGGTCAACTCCACCTCCACGTGCGCAAGGCTCAGCCTGACGCAACTAAAAGTGGTACATAGAGCCCACTTAACGAGAAACCGTATGAGTAGGTTCTTCCCGGAGGTGGAGGACAAATGTGAGCGGTGCCAGAGAGGCCCGGCCAACCACGCCCACATGTTCTGGTCTTGCCCCAGACTTGTGGAGTACTGGACAGCCTTCTTCGAGGCTATGTCCAAAGTGGTGTGGGTGAGGGTGGAGCCATGCCCGATAGTGGCGGTCTTCGGGGTTTCAGACCAGCCAGATCTATTCCTGGGGAGGAGGGCGGACGCCCTTGCCTTTGCCTCCCTGATTGCCCGCCGTAGAATCCTGTTTGGCTGGCGGTCAGCAGCACCACCCAGAGCTGCAGACTGGCTGTCCGACCTCTCGGAATCTCTCCAAATGGAGAAAATCAAATTCGCCATCCGAGGGTCGGACGACGGCTTCCACAGAACGTGGGAGCCATTCATGCAACTGTTCCGGGACCTGTTTGTGGCCAACGTACAGGAGAAAGAATAGTCGGGTGGCCAAGAACCAGGGGAAAATGGACGGGAATCGGGGGAAGGTAGCCGGGGGGAGGGGGGGGGGGGGGGGGCTACGGGCTCGGTATGGGGGTTCGATGGCAAGCCAAGGCCCAAAACCAAACTATAAATAAATGTCTATAAACATGTGCCTCGGCCATATTGGGGAATGTAAAATATGTATGCTGGCTAAAGGGGGCGGCCACAATTATTGTTATGAAGACGCTTACCTGTAAATATTCATGTTAAATTTTTGTGTTTTCCTTTTTTTTTCTCTCTCTAATAACTTGTAATTTGTCATATATAAAATATGAAAACTCAATAAAAAAACATTTAAAAAAAACTATAGTGTCAGCATGGGGGGACCAGGACAGGCTGTTGGCGATCTGTACACGTAAAAACTTGAAGCTCTCGACTATTTCTACTTTGTTCTAATTGATGTAGACAGGGGCATGTTCTCCACTACGCTTCCTGAAGTCGATGACAATCTCCTTTGATTTGTTGACATTGAGGGAGAGCTTATTGTCGTTGCACCAGTTCACCAGATTCTCTGCCTCATTTCTGTACTCTGTCTTGTCATTGTTTGCAATCTGACCCACTACGGTGGCGTCATCTGAAATTTGAAAATCGAATTGGAGGGGAATTTGGCCACAGTCATAGCTGTATAAGGAGTATAGTAGGGGGCTGAGGACACAGCCTTGTGGGGCACCAGTGTTGAGGATGATTGTGGAGGCGGTGTTGTTGCCTATCGTTACTGATTGTGGCCTGTGGGTTAGAAAGTTCAGGATCCAGTCACAGAGGGAGGAGCCGAGGCCAAGGCCAAGGAGTTTGGAGATGCGTTTCGTAGGAATGATGGTGTTGACTGCTGAGCTGTAGTCAATAAATAGGAGTCTGACATAGGTGTTTTTGTTATCTAGGTATTCCAGGGTAGAGTGAAGGACCATGGAGATGACGTCTGCAGTGGACCTGTTGCAGCGGTAGGCGAACTGCAGTGGATCAAGGCAATCCGGGAGGCTGGAGTTGATTCGTGCCATGACTAACCTTTCAAAGCACTTCATGATGATGGATGTCAGCCACTGAACGATAGTCATTAAGGCACGCTGCTTGACTTTTTTTTTTCTCCAGAGAAAGCCTGCCAAATAAATTACCAAGCACATGAGCCAATATGCACTCAAACCCTTTGCAGACACCCTGCCAAATATCAAAAAATAAATAAATGTCATCCCATTAGTTGGCATTGTATCAGCAATTTTTCTGGCTGGTGTGCGGTATACCATTGAATTTTCTGACTGTGTGCTGCCCAGAAGAACTGTCTAGCTGTGGCAAAGGTCTAAAACAAACTCAAAATGAGTAATTGTCAGCTTTGTTCAAGGCACATGTGAGATACAGGTCAGGACCTTGACATTGGGACCAATTGGGGGCCCTGAGCCTGCATTTGATGGCAACTCGGCTGTTGACACTTGCTGCCTCTGTGCTCGCCAATCTATTCAAGTGATCTCAGAGGTACAAAGTGAAGTCGATAAATTCCAAAGGACAAAACTGATCGACCCTTCAGAAGGGGGAGGTGAGGAGGGGGAGTCATTCTGAGTGGATTCTTTTGGTGACTGGTGAGGCTCTTCTTGCCAACAGCCCTATCTTAGGCCATGGAGCCTTCTGCTCTGTTGGCCTCCAGTCCTCCTTTTAGCTGCCACTCTGTCACCAGTAAAATGGCAGTGAGGTTGAAGGTTTAACTCTGATTGGGGCCTTAACAATGTTCACTGCCAGCCTACCTCTGTTAAACTCACCCTCAGTGACAGGAATTAATTGGGGGCCCTTTCTGATCTGGATCTTTTTCCTTGCTACCCCTCTAATTCAAAGCCCGCTACAACTTGACGAGACAATTCTGGGTACAATAGCTGAACGAGGGCCAGCAACGCACTTGAATAATTAAACAAGGCCCAAGTCATAACTTGAGCATCCGAGGTGGACGATATGAACAGGGTGTTATTCATTGGTTGATTGGAAAGGAACTCTGGTCTCCTGGCCAACTCAACTACCAAGACTACTGCAACCTGAGGGAGAAAGGGTTTGTATAAGTGTGCCTTGGTGCTGATAGTCATACCCGTGAGATTTTGGGTGAAAACTGACCTGTTTTGCATGAATAAGGAGTAGCATATTGTGCAACTGTGTAGCTTTGTAAAATCGCTTATGCTGAACGGTAGCACGTGGGCAGCACGGTAGCATGGTGATTAGCATAAATGCTTCACAGCTCCAGGGTCCCAGGTTCGATTCCCGGCTGGGTCACTGTCTGTGCGGAGTCTGCACGTCCTCCCCGTGTGTGCGTGGGTTTCCTCCGGGTGCTCCGGTTTCCTCCCACAGTCCAAAAGATGTGCGGGTTAGGTGGATTGGCCATGCTAAATTGCCCGTAGTGTCCTAAAAAAGTAAGGTTAAGGGGGGGGGGGGGGTTGTTGGGGGTATAGGATGGATACGTGGGTTTGAGTAGGGTGATCATGGCTCGGCACAACATCGAGGCCCGAAGGGCCTGTTCTGTGCTGTACTGTTCTATGTTCTATGTTCTATGTTCTATGAAGGGGAATGGTGGACATTGTGATTATTTACTGAATTCTAACTTTAAAATAGAAATACTATTATTAATTTCATTGGTTATATCTGAGCAAGATTTCAAGAAGTTTACTGGCAATGAATTACATTGCAGTGACTGTTATTCAGCCCAGAAAGGCAACTAGTTGGAGAAATGTCAGAGAACGTCGAGGTCTCTTGGGGTCTTTCACAGTCACAGGAAGCTGGACCTTTCATCCAAAGGATGGTTCATTCTTCCGTCCTGCTCTCCCTCAAACCATTGAGTGTCAACCCTAACTTACACATTGAAATTCTGGCATGCGATGCAGCTGAAAGTTCCAGTCCTACGTTCAGAAAAAGTTGTTGATGTACACAAGGATTTTCTGTGGCATTGTTCACTGATGTGTCACAGATAGGTTACTTGATGATGATCATCGAAAACCACTGAAATTAGATCGAGCTCCAGTGCGTCAAAAACAGAAACCACTCGGAGCACTCAGTTGGTCAATCAGCATTTGTCTGGTGAACTGAAACACATTTCTATGAATGAACCTTTCTCTCAGAAGTTATAAAACCCCACCCACCTTCTTACCAAAATCCTTAATCCCTTGCCTCCACTGAAGCACATCTATTTTTTTTTTAAATCATCAACACGAGGATGGGGGAGGGTGGAAATGGTGGAGCCTTGAGCATCCCAAGGACAACAAAACTCTGCATAAGCAAAAGAACTGAAAACGCAAAGTCAGACTAACTCCAAAGGGAAATTAAGGCACAAGAACAAAATCACTCTTAATCTGAGCTTGGAAATGTTGGCCGGTAGCTGTGTGCACGTGAGTGAAATTCAATGAACGAGAGAACAAAAAAACAGAGATGTTGCTTGCTCACCAGATCAGAGAAGAAGGAACGAAGAATGCATTCTGTTCACTCTGAGAGAGATTAAGGAAAGATTCATTTTGACCTCTTAAAATTAACTCTGTGTTTTGAGAATTCTGCAGGCAGCCTTGGATGAAGGAATGTCGTCCTTTGTTGAATCAATGAGATATAACTGAGAACTTTCTGGAAGATGCATAATATTTGGAAACTTTGCTGAGGGAATTCTCTCCTTACTTATTTTGTTTAAATGTATTTATTTTGTTAAATGTGCGCCCATCAAGTTAACATACATTAATGTGAGAGGAAGAAATGCATATAATTTCTTGTGCCTAGTTTTTCTCTAACCACCGGTTTCAGGTTTATGGGCGTGACTCAGGGACCACGCTGCGCCTGGCGTGGATCGGAACTCACCGGGTGAATAGCAGTAGAGGGTAAAATCAAAATTTGCAGTCGGGGAGAACCATTTTGCACTTCATCCGGCTCGCTCCAGATGGCGAGTTCCGGATGTCGCTCAAAAATGACGAGAACATCATTAACCCTAACTTGCATGCATTTCAATCTCACTAATGAAATTAAAGTTGAATATAGTGGCCTCCTGGAATTACCCAACTCGCCAGTGGGATGTCACGTGGGCTTCATTTAGTACTCCTTCTTTAAGATGGCACAATGGCTACTGAGGGGAAGTGAGGGGGTACATAGTCATTTCCATTTTCCTGCATGCAACTCAAGGGCACCGGAGCTGTTGCCCCAGTGTTCGGGGGCACAGGCGGTGCCCTCAGGGGTTTGGGTTTGTTTGGGGGGCTGCAGCGTTACAGGTCAGGGGTCACCACTGGGTTGGGCGGGAGGGTGGAGGGGAGGGTCTTTGCAAGTGTTAGATCTTCAAGCCATCTTTAAATATTGTATACAAGCTGCAGTTTGTCCTACCAAGATCCAATATCTTCCAGGAGACAGCCCTGTTGAAGCCTCTCGCCTGAAAGTCAATTTCACCCCCTTTGATTGTGAGCAGCCTCCAACTTTTCAGCTGAAGGCTATTTCAAATAAGGAATTTGCCTTGGTAGTTGTAAGAGCACTTCATGCTACTCAAATCTCAAGTGTCTCCCTGAAGGCATAGGTACAATGTCTCAGAGGATGATTAGTTTACTGCATGTGCAGCAAACATTTTTGCCTGAAGAGGAGCATTAGCACCATAGAATCAGCTGCCAACAATAAAGCAGTAAAGAGCAGGGCTTCACCACTGAGGTTCCTCTCACAGCCAAAGTTTAAGTGTCTGGATGAGCAGAGGGTACCTGAGCACAGCCTCCCAAATGTTCCCAGCAGAGGTGTGGGGGCTCCTGTTATGGCCAGGGGCGTGTGTGCAGAGCAAGGTTTACCAGCACAACTGGCTCGCTAGATGGCACTCAGAGAAGGCAGAACAATCATGTTAAGGGTGGGTGAGGCTTAATGGATTTTTCTTTTTTATATTTAGAGTACCCAATTCTATTTTTCCAATTAAGGGGCAATTTAGCGTGGCCAATCCACCTGCCCTGCACATCTTTGGGAAACCCACGCAAACACGGGGAGAATGTGTAAACTCCACACGGGCAGTGACCCAGAGCCCGGATCGAACCTGGGACCTCGGCGCCGTGAGACCGCAGTGCTAACCCACTGCGCCGTGCTGCCCCTGGCTTAGTGGATTTGAGGGTCATGGGAGGGTTAGGTAGCCCGAATGGATGGTCAGTCTCTACCCTTCTCCAATTCCTGCTCAATGAAACAATCATCCGGCTCATCATGTGTCGAAGAAGACTCCGTCTCAGCAGAGAGACAGTGTAGCACATCCTCGCAAATATGGCAGCTCATAAAGGAGGACACCCGCTCTCGGTGGCCGTGAAGGTCAATGCAGCGCTCAATTTCTATGCCACCGGGTCATTCCAGGGCTTGAGCGGAGACCTGTGTGGTATGTTCCAATCTTCCGCCACAGGTGCATCCGGGAGGTGTTGGATGCTCCGTATGCCCGGGCATCCGACTACATCACCTTCAACCTGGACGAGGCCCACCAAGATGCCTGGGCTGCAGGATTTCCTGCCATTGCCGGGATATCGCAGTGGGGGATTGATGGAACGCATGTCGCCATGCGAACACCGGGCATCAAGGAGTGCCCTATATTAAGAGGAAGGGGGTTCCATTCCCTGAATGTTCAGATGCCACCACCTCAGAATCATGCACATTGTGCCCACTACCCTGGGACTGTGCATTACAGTGACATCCTGGAGCACTCGGCGGTTACTGATGTCTTCGAGGAGCTTCCCAGGATGACGGGTTGGCTTGTGGGCAACAAGGGATACCCACTGAGAACATGGCTGGCTGTTTGACCCAGGTTAACTCATTGAGCACTGAAATAACTCCTACCCATTTCCTAATTGTTGGCTTCCTTCAACTTGACCTTCCAACGCAGCTCTGGCCTTTCAAGGGCAGCCAGCTTACCCAGGGATGCGTAAGATATTCTGAAGAAGAGTCGCACTGGACTCAAAACATTAATTCAGTTTCTCTCTCCGTGGCTGCTGCCAGACCGAGTGAGTTTTTCAAGCATTTATTTCAGATCTCCCACATCCGCTGTATTTTCCTCTTACGGTAAAGTGTAAAATGTGTCTGGTGTCACAAATTTAAAGGAACGCACACATTTATAGTGAGAACTTGCATACAAGAATAAATATTTATGGTAATTGTTCCTTTGAGGGCAACACAGCAGAGTAAGGGTAACGTAGCCTGGCTGATCAATAGGGACTCAGAGTGTGGAATCACCCCCATGTTGAGTTGGGCCCAAGCAGAGACATGTTGAGAGCAAGATACACTCATGCGGCTGCTGTGCAATTCTTATTAATAATTACCTTTTTATGTTCACTAATGGAATCTGTAAAAGTGCATCATTAAATGATTGTTTCAACCATGACAAACATTCAAAATCAATTTGTAATGTTCGGCAACCAGTACACAGGCTGGGTCGGGGTGGGCAGTATGTGGCAGGCCAAAATTAAGGGAAAATGAACTCAAGGTGGGATTATTAAATGGAATATCTGGGAGTGTGAGTGAGGAAGGCCAGTTAAGAGCTTAAGGAAAAAGAGTAGGGGTCGGCTGTACAGCCCATCATGTCTGTTCTACCACTCAATGCAGTTGTAGCTCATCTTTCAACTCTGCTTACCCACCTTATTCCCATGATAACTGATTCCTGTAGAGACCAAAAACATATGGGTTGATGATTGAGCCATCCTCAGCCTTCTTGGGTAGATAGTTTGAATGATTCACAACCAATAACCATCTCAGTGAAGAAATCTTGGTCCATTTCAGTGCTAAATGACTGACCCCAAGAACATGACCCACTAGATCTAGAATTTCCAGTTAGGGGAAACAGTGGTTTAACATCTGCCCTGTCAGTCCCTCCAAGCAATTTGTATAAGGACACAAAGGCAGAGGAGCGAGCAGGGCTGTCATGTTTGGCACTTAACTTTCTTCCAGGACACCAGTGCAACCTCTTGGCCAAAATGTTGCAACAAGACTTGGCGGCTTTTACAGGGAACCATCATTCTGTACTCTTGGCAACCCTGACACCCAGGAAACATATGCCCTGTGAATCTATGCTCGACATTACACAGTCAAAGTGATAAAACACATGTCCAAGGCTTCAGTTAGTTGATGCACTGTTAGACAGGAAATTGACTCATTAGCATATATCACCCATTCCAGCTTAGAAAGATAGGGCCAATAAAAGAATGAATGATGCCCATTTCCCGAAAAGCGCTAGTAAATACAGATCCTCTGATAAGAACAACTGTGTGCAGCACACTGCTGGAATAGTCACATACTTCCCGTCTCCCTCAAAAACTGCTCTACCTTCTGTATATTTAAGAACACCTCTCAAAGCCACAAATGAATTTCTGGTCATCTGGGTTGTTTCTAGTGTAATCACAACTCGGAGCAAGACAGTTATAAGTAACACATTTGGATTTGAAAGTCTTGCATTGCAAGAAACAGCCTCCGAATCTCAGTAAAAATTTGGATAAAGCAATATCATAAGCCTTTTTTAAAAAAAAAAACACATTTAAAATAAAGAAAACAATACTTTCCTTGCCTAGTCTTAGAACAGTGTAAAGATCCTTCTGGTTTGTTCTTGGTAATTCCCTGTTTATTCCCTTATTTTCCATTTCTTTTATTTTTGCCGTTACATTTTTGATCCATGGATGTTTAAAGGACTTGTGACTCGGCAAAGCAGTCTGTAAGCAGCCTGTCCCTTTAATTCAAACAAGCAGCATCCAGAAAGCTGTGTTGACTTAGACTGGTGATTGCCCATTGACCAGTGTCAATGATGACTCGATTGATTTGGCTGGTGGCCAATTATTGGGCCCAAAAGGTTGTGCTCTGCCCAGTAACAGGTAGTAATTGGATCTGATCCCACTGGAATGTTCTCAGAGTCAGGAGATTCCAGTTTTGTTTTGCTTCTGATTCTGCAGTTTGGATGGAGGGTTCTAATTAATTCTCTCCTCACAGATCTCACTAAACTCCCTTCATAAGAACACAGTAAGAAGTCTTACAACACCAAGTTAAAGTCCAACATGTTTGTTTCAAACACCAGCTTTCGGAGCACTGCTCCTTCCTTAGGTGAATGAGAAAGGAGAAGTGCTCCGAAAGCTAGTGTTTGAAATGAACATGTTGGACTTTAACCTGGTGTTGTAGGACTTCTTACTGTGCTCACCCCAGTCCAATGCCGGCATCTCCACATCATGGCTACCATCGATTCATAAGAACACTGTGAGGGCTGACTCTCTCCCCACAGCAAGACTCAGTGTTATTCTCTCAAGACTGCAAAAGCTTGAAGTCAAGGGAAGCAGGGTTTGATGCGAGATTAAGTGTCTCAAGGAAGCAATGGGCCTAAGTGTGAGCCTCAAGTTGAAGGCCCAGTTTGATAAGAACTAACAAGACTCTCCAGAAGACCTGCTGCCTGTACGTACAGTACTGAATGAATGACTCTGCAAAGAAGACCCACTGCAAACCAAGGACTTTGATCAACCAGCGTGCTGTGAGGAAAATCGGCTACAGAACCACCATTGAAGCAAAGATTCTTTTCTTTTGACCATCACCCTTATTATTTTCAACCCCCCCCCCACCCCCATTCTGTGTTTGTGTGTGTGTGTGGGTAGAGAGTGGCACAGTAAAGGGTGGTCATAAGTTAGCTTGCATGTTATCCCGTTGTAACTACTGCATATCTCATCATTATTCTTGTTATAATTAAACAGCAATTGTGTTTCAATTTACATACCTAATTATTCGGCAGCTGAGGGCATTTTTATAAGAATTATCGGTCATTTCACTTGTGCTGTGACCCTGGGGCGAGTGGGGCTGGAATTGAGCGCGCACTTGCCCAGGGTATCGTAACAACAGGCTATCCATAAACTGTTGGGATTCATGTATGTAAGAGTCAGCAAGGTAAATAGGTGAAATGAGATGAGGTTCATCTTTTGATGGGGCAATTTCCAGTCTTCTGTACTCAACGTTGAGCTCAACAACTTCAGACCATGAACTCTGACCTCCATTTTGACATCTCCGCCAACGACCACCAAAGACCCCCCCCCCCCCCCCCCAACCCCCAAGTGCCAGCCTGTATCTTGTTCACATGTTTTTGCTTTCAGATAGTGCTGATCTTTATTCTGCTACTAACATCTACTCTGTGCAAAAACTTAAGTATTAAATGCTACTAATACCACTCCCTTTGTATTGTATTCCATGACATCTCCTGACCTCTCACCTAGCAGTGACGTTTCATTTTGCTCCAGCTGCCCCTCCCGCCTTTTTGAAAACCCATTGTATAATTTCTAGTCTGCTCCAGTTCAGAAGAACAGTCATAATGCACTCAAAACATTAACTCTGGCCCGAATTCTCCAGCCGTCCACTGGCGGTGGGATTCTCTGGACCACCGAAGCACACCCCCACCCACTAGTTTCTCGGCGGCGTGGGGGGGAGTGGGAGGGGGGAGGGGGCTTCAATGTGAATTCCTAGTGACAGCGGCAGGAACAGAGAATCCCTTCGTCAGCGAACGGTGCGCCAACACCTGCCACCGAGAAACACGCAGCTGGGAGGCCCGGGATGCCGGCCAATTAGCTCTGTTCTTTCCTCACAGCCAACAGACCTCCTGAGATTTTCCAGTGTGTTCTGTTGTTCACCTGTTCAGTGTACTATCCATGTCCGTGTGATTTTTAAACATAGTTCAGCAAACAGCTGATATGCAGCTCCATTGAATGCAGCGATCCGGTAACTCCCATTTCGTTCCACAGCCTGTCATCTGCGCCCGCCAAAAAACCGACGCCGGAGAATTCTGCAGCCAGCGCCGGGGCGGGATTCACATCGCCCCCCCCCCCCCCCCCGGCGATTCTCCGGCCCGGCGGGGGGGTCAGAGAATTCCGCCTGTCTTTACATTACAATTGTTGAGAAAACCACCCTGACCAAATTAGATGAATTGGTCAAATACCTAACTGCTGTCTGGGGGACTGTGTGCACAAATTGGTTGCTGCATTAGACTAAATGTTCGCAACCACTACACAGCAAAGTATATGTGTTGGCTGTAAAGCACTTTTGACACAGGAGAGGCACAAAAAGAAGTTATTTCTCTACACTGAATTAGCATTTCAAGCAGCAGAAAGAATCGAGCCAAAAGGCTTTAAGGATCTATATTTTATTTGTATCTGGATCTAACGTACTGCCAAAATACAGATTTTCATTCCATAGAGTGGCTTTTGAAATTCAGCATTGATCTCATGTGAATTTTGCCAATCACAATCGGTTCCAAGGTTTCATCAGCAAAGAGGCTCTGGAGCTGGTTTGGAGGAAAGCCATCACAATTGAAAAGGAATATAATAGCCTGTAAACTTATTTGTGTGATGCAATTGTGGGTCACTAAATGTTCTGGGGAATGATCTCCCTTGCTGGCTTACCCCTAGATTTCCTGCCTTGAATTTGTTGGGGGAGAAACAAACCAATACCATTGAAATGGTCGGCAGGTTTTGAGACCGAGGTAACTGAATGTGACAGAGTGTGTGAGGGTGGGTGGGTGGGGGGGGGGGGGGGGGGGGGGGGGGGGGAGAAGGTAAGCTTTATTTTGTGTTTACATATCATCTATCATAGCCTCAGGACATACAACTTTGAAAGCATGACAACATCAGCAGAGTGAAAAACAGCAAATGTTTCAGGACAATGTCCTGACATCAGAACCGGCTCTGATGAAGTAACACAGTCCGCTGGGGGGGGGGGGGGGGGGGGGGGGTGTCGCCGGGTGATCTGGCCCCGGGAGGGGGCCCCCACGGTGGCCTGGCCTGCGATCGGAACCCACTGATCTGCGGGCGGGCCTGTGCCTGTGGGGGCAATCTTTCTTTCCGTGCCGGCCACTGTAAACGTCCGCCATGTCCGGCGTGGAGAATAAACCCCCTGCGCATGCGCTGGGATCACGCCAAACACACTGGCCCTCCTGTGCATGCACCAACTCACGCCGGCCGACGCAGGCCCTTTGGTGGCGGTTGGCACGGCACCAACCCTGTCGGCGCCGGCCTAGCCTCTGACGGTGCGGAGGATTCCGCATCTTCCGGACGGCCCGGTGCCGGAGTGTTTCACGCCACTCCTCGTAGCCGGTACGGTCTGCCTCGTAGGATACCAGAGAATCCCGGGCCAGATGACCATCGGCTGCTTTCCTCTTTGAGGGAGAGAGCTGACTTTTGGCAATTTAACCTGATGATCACCACACCTCAGGTGAGCAGCAAGGTTGAGAAGGTGGGGCCTTCATGAAGAACCTCAGCCTGTGCGGATGTTGGATCCATCCTGCTGACCGTTCTCTGGCATCACGAACCAGGTGTCTAGCCAAGTGAGCTAAACCGGTCCCCATCTCAACAATTAGTACTGAAAGCAAACCAATACACTGGGGTGGTTTTGGACACATTTTCTTTTCTCTCAAGCACTTAAGAAATTGACTTATTGCTATTTTTCCAATGGAACTGAGTACAGGTTAAAGTGAAAGACATGTACTTACATAGTGTCTATCACAAGCTCAGGATGTTCCAAAGTGCATTCAGGTCAATTAAGTACTTATAAAGTGTAGTCACTTTTGTAATGCTGCAACCAACTAGTGCATAGCAGGGCCAGTATGTGACTAATATAAGAAATTGGTCACTTCAGTGACGGCTCTGAAGGAATACGTCGCAGTTTTGGTGCTCTGGTCGGACATTTGGACCTTTCCCCGGACCTTTTTTCGGTTTTAAAAGGCAAATTCGAAGGCTGAGGCAATTGGGCACCGTTTCCACACATCGGTGTATGGAGAAAAGGACCAGAAGTGCACGGAAGGGCAGAAACAAGAAGTCAGTCACGGACTGTGTTGAAGCTGCAGCAGGAGACAGTATGGCCAAGGACCCAGTGATGCAGGCCGTTCAGGATGCTTTTGCCAGGCAGAAGTGGGAATGTTTGGACCTGATTAAAGAATCAATTGATCGGCTAGAGAGCAGATTGGACATCTAGGATTGGGAGATTCGGAAGGTTGAGAAGGCGCTGGCTGAACAGGAGGAGCATCAAACAGCAGTGGAGCTGGAGGTGGGGATGCTTCGGGAACAGCAGAAAAGGCTCCAGGAGAAGGTGGTGGACCTTGAGAACCGGTCCCGTCGGCAGAACTTAAGAATTGTCGGGCTCCTGGAGGGGGCTGAGGGAGCAGACGCTGGGGCATATGTGGTGGATATGGGGGGGGGGGATATTCCCCCGACCGTTGGAGGTGAACAGGGCGTACCGAGCGCTTGCTAGGAAGCCGCGAGCGGGGAACCCTCCGAGGGAAATGGTGGTGAGATTCCATAGGTTCCTGGACAAGGAATGCATTCTTCAGTGAGCCAAACGAACGCGTTGTAAGTGGGACAACAGCATCCTACGGGTGTATCAGGACCTGTGCGTGGAGGTGGCGAGGAAGAGGGTAGGCTTTAACCAAGTCAAGACGATTTTCTTTAAGAAGTAGGTGAAGTTCGGTCTGCTACATCCAACGTGTCTTTGGGTCACGCATGAGGACCAGCATCACTATTTTGAGTCGCCCGATGAGGCATTGGACTTTGCTAAAAGAAAAGGATGAGTGGGAGTCTGAGAACTCTCGGACTTTGAGACTTGTTGGCCTATATTGGGCCCCTTTTTTCTGTTTTTCGGTGTTTTTTCTTTTCTCTCCCTTGGTTTTTGTTGGGTTTTGTTTTCCTGCTTTTAAATTGGTTATGCCTTCTCTTATTGTTTTGTGTCTGTTTTTGGAGCTCTATTTAGGGAAAAGGGTGGGGGGTGGGGGGAGGGGGAATCGACTTTTGTTTCTGGGTGCTTTTTGTCAGTGGATGTTGGCAATGTCCTTTTTGTTTTTATTGATGTGCACTTTTGTGGGATGGAGACATGTCTGTTTGAGTTTCGGAGGGTGGTGCTTTTGTTTTTATGTTTTCTCTCTGTTGGGTGTTTGTTTGGGGATTGTTAGATGAGGAAATTTGTTTGTATGAGCAGGGGCAGGGGAAGGAGGGAACAATAGGTAGGAAACTTCTTGGTGCCAGGGGCGGGGGCCACTAAGCTAGTTGGGTGAGCTAACTCACGGTAGCACAGTGAGGGGTGTGTATACGCATAGTTTACTAGATGGGTTTGGTTTTAGAATAGTGTTGCTGAGGGGAGGGGGGGATGGGTTCTGCTGATGAGGGAAGGACTTTGGTGGAGGGACACGGAGGAGATCAGGGGTGGGGGCCGCCGTGGGGCGGACCAGAGGAGGCGCGGCGTATGGGCTGGAGGCAGGCCCAAGAAAGGGGATGGCTGATCAGGGGGAGGGGTGGGGGGGGGTGGGGGGGCACTGACTAGGCTGAACACCTGGAATGTTCGGGGGCTAAATGGGCTGGTAAAGAGGGCATGCGTGTTTGCGCACCTGAGGGGACTAAAGGCCGATGTGGTAATGCTGCAGGAGGCGCACCTTAAAGTAGTGGATCAGGTCAGGTTGAGGAAAGGCTTGATTAGTCAGGTTTTCCACTCGGGCTGGATACAAAGACGAGAGGGGTTGCGATTCTGATTAACAAGTGGGTAGCTTTGAGGTGGGAAGAATAGTCTCGGATGTGGGAGGTCGATATATCATGGTTAGCAGCAAGCTGCAGGGGATGAAGGTAGTGCTGGTGAAAGTATATGCACCAAATTGGGATGACGGGGATTTTATAAAGAGGGTGCTAGGGAAGATTCCGGACCTGGAGTCGCACAAGTTGATTATGGGGGGGGGGGGGGTGGATTTTAATACGGTCTGGACCATCCAGGCCTGGACCAGTCATGGTCGAGAACGGGCAAGGTGCCAACAATGGCAAATGAGCTGAAAGGGTTCATGGAGCAGATGGGGTGGGGGGTAGATCCATGGAGATTTAGGCAGCCGAGGGCAAAGGAATTTTCTTTTTACTCCCACGTACATAAGGTGCATTCCCGGATCGATTTCATTGTCTTGGGTAGGGCCCTACTGGCGGGGGTGGTGGACACGGGGTACTCGGCGATTACGATTTCGGACCATGCTCCGCACTGGGTGGACCTGCAGGCTAGTATGGATAACAAGCAGAGCCCGCAATGGAGGTTGGATGTCGGGCTACTGGCGGACGAAGCGGTGTGCGAGAGGCTGAGGAAGTGCATGCTGAATTACCTGCAGGTAAATGATACGGGGGGTGGTTTCAGCAGCGGTGGTCTGGGAAGCGCAGAAGGCAGTGGTGAGAGGAGAGCTGATCTCGATCCGGGCTCACAGGGACAGGACGGATTGGGCAGAAACGGACCGACTGGTAAAAGAGATTCTACGAGTGGGTAGGAGGTATGCGGAGGCTCCAGAGGCAGGGTTTTTAAGGTAACGCCGGAGGCTGCGGGTGGAATTTGGTTTGTTAACCACCGGGAGGGCAGTGGAACAGCTCAGAAAGTGGAAGGGGACAATTTACGAGCATGGTGAGAAGGCCAGCAGTTTGTTTGCACAGCAGCTCAGAAAGAGGGAGGCAGCTAGGGAAATAGGGAAAGTTATTGACGGGGATGGGAACTTAGTTGGGGACTCGGCGGGGGTGAGCAAGGCTTTTCGGGACTTTTATAGCAGGTTGTATAGATGGGAACCCCCTGCGGTGCCGGAGGGGATGAGGAACTTCTTGGATGGACTGACTTTCCCGAAGCTAGATGGGGAGCTGGTAGAAGGGCTGGGGGCCCCGATTGGGCTGGAGGAGATAATGGGGGGCCTGAAGGCCATGTAGTCGGGTAAGGCCCCTGGACCGGATGGGTACCTAGCCGAGTTTCATAAAACGTTCTCCAGAATATTGGGACTGGTGCTGATGAAGGTCTTTAATGAAGCGGAGGAAAGAGGGGTTCTGCCCCAGCCGATGTCACAGGCCATTCTGAAATGGGACAAGGACCCGGAGCTATGTGGGTCTTACAGGCCGATTTCCTTGTTGAACGTAGATGCCAAACTTCTGGTCAAAATCTTGTCCTCCAGGATTGAGGCCTGTCTACCGGACATTATAGTGGAGGATCAGAAGGGGTTTGTTAAGGGCAAGCAGCTGGTGGCCAATGTAAGAAGGCTGCTAAACGTGATCATGATGCCCCCGGAAGGTAGGGAGGTCGAGGTAGTGGTCGCGATGGATGCGGAGAAAGCCTTTGACCGGGTTGAGTGGGCTTACTTATGGGAGGTGCTGGAGTGGTTCGGGTTTGGGAGGGGCTTTATTGACTGGGTTAGGTTGCTGTACCGGGCTCCGGTTGCAAGTGCACAGACAAACAGCACAACTTCCGACTATTTCAGACTGCACCGGGGGACGAAACAGGGATGCCCCCTCTCCCCACTGCTGTTTGCGCTGGCGATAGAGCCGCTGGCAATTGCTCTGAGGACCTCAAGGGAGTGGAAGGTCCGGGGGCGGGGGGGGGGGGGGGGGGGGGGGGGGGGGGGGTGGAGCACAGGGTCTCACTGAATGCGGATGACCTACTGTTGTATGTCTTGGACCCAATGGAGGAGATGGAAGAAATTATGGCAATTTGAGGGGAATTCGGCCGGTTTTTGGGATATAAGCTCTATATGGGGAAGAGCGAGATGTTTGTGGTCCAGGCGACAGGCCAGGAGAGGCGACTGGGGGAACTGCCGTTCAGAGTGGTAGGGGACAGTTTCAGGTATCCAAGTGGCGATGGATTGGGACAGGCTACATAAATTGAACTTGGCCCGGTTGGTGGATCAGATGAAGGAGGATTTCCGGAGATGGGATCCGCTCCCATTGTCTCTGTTTGGCAGAGTTCTATCGATAAAAATGACGGTCCTCCCGAGATTCCTATTCGTTTTCCAATGCCTCCCACGGTCCTTTTTTAAGCGGATCAATAAAATTATTGTGGGCTTTGTGTGGGGTGGGGGGAAAGTCCCTGCGAGTGAAGAGGGCAATGCTCAAGCGGAGTCGGGGTAATGGAGGGCTGGCTCTGCCAAATTTCAGCAATTACTACTGGACGGCTAACATAGCCAGGGTGAGGAGGTGGCTGGTTGGGGGGGGGGGGGGGGGGAGCCGGCGTGGGTGCGCATGGAGGCGGCTTCTTGTAAGGGCACATGTGTGGGGGCATTGATAACAGCACCTCTGCCATTCCCGCCGGCATGGTACTCCACCAGTCCAGTGGTGGTGGCGGCCCAGAGAGTCTGGGGGCAGTGGAGGAGACACGTGGGAGCAGAGGGTACCCAATCCGTGATAATCACCGGTTTGCCCCGGGGAGGATGGACGGGTGTTCCGAATGTGGCGGAGAACGGGGATTGAAGGGATGGGGGACTTGTTTATAGAAGGAATCTTCCCGAGTATGAGGGCGCTGGAGGAGAATTTTGAATTGGCGGGAAGAAATGAATTTCGATATTTACAGGTGTGGGACTTTCTGCGGAGGCAGGTACCAACCTTCCCACTCCTGCCGCTAAGGGGGATTCCGGATAGGGTGGTTTCTAGAGGATGGATAGGAGAGGGGAGCGTCTCGGACATATACAAAGAGCTTAGGGGTTCGGAGGAGACACCGACCGAGGAGCTGAAGCAAAAGTGGGAGGAGCTGGGGGGAGAGATAGAGGAGGGCCTTCGGGCGGACGCATTGGGTAGGGTCAACACGAGCGCAACATGTGCCAGGCTCAGCCTGATCATATTTAAGGTCGTTCTCTGGGCTCACATGACAGTGGCCCAGATGAACAGATTCTTTGGTGTGCGAAGTATGCGGCGGGAGGGGCGGGGGGGGGAGGTAAGCGGACCATGTCCATATGTTCTGTGCATGTCCAAAACTGAGGGGATTTTGGCAGCGGTTTGCCGATGCCATGTCCACGGTATTGAATATGAGGGTGGCAATGAGTCAGAGGTGGCGATTTTGGGGATGTCGCAGGATCCGGGAATCCAGGGGGAGGAAGAGGCAGATGTTCTGGCCTTTGCTTCTCTGGTAGCCCGGAGGCGCATATTACTAGCACGGAGGGACTCAAAGCTCCCAAAATCGGAGACCTGACTTTGGGACATGGCTGGCTTCCTCGGCCTGGAGAAAATTAAGTTCGCCATGAGAGGGTTTTGTTAGGGTTTGCCCAGAGGTGGCAACCATTTGTCGACTTCCTCTCAGAGAATTAATCGTCAGAAGAAGCGGGGGGGAGGGGATTATGTTAGCGTAGATTAGTGGGGTAGGCAATGGTAGGAAGGACCTGTGGGAGAGGGATTGCACTATGTTAATATTTTCCTTGTTATGTATATTGTTGATTTTGTTGCTGTTACAATGCCAAAGAAATACCTCAATGAAATGTTTATTTAAAAAAATATAAGAAATTGGTTAATTTATTGTATTTTATATCTGTTGAGTAAGTGTTATTAAAAGCCTAAGTTAAGGTACATATTTGTTGCTGCAATATCATTAAAAAACCTAGGTATGATATCTGGACTATACTTCTGCGAAATCTGTAATTAAGAGGTTGTAAAACCATGGCAACCCGATACTTTTTAAAACCATTAATTTTAACCATTTACTTGTTTACAGCAAAATGTTTGATGGAACATTGTCATGATTGCTGGATATTCTCTGGAGAGTAGATACTTTATGAGGGGCTGCATGTAGCCCCAGGTAATTAGGTGATGGAATATCATTGCAGGATTCAGATTCTGTTATTAATGGGAGAAGCCAGGTCTGTCGTAGTTTTGCAATTGGCTGGAAGTTTTACATTGTACAGCAGCTTTACCAAATGGTGTCAGGTTAAGCAGAAGCTTCTGACAAGACAGAAGGATTTTCGGGTTGCTCTTGAAATGTTCTCTCTCCAAAAGGTCTCTACACAGATCAGCAAGTAATCTGCTTAACTTTATTCATGAACTGTATTGGGGTTTCTTGGTTGGGAATATTTCTAGTGAAGGTATAAAGTAATGTTTAAGTTTTTCCTTGTGTTTAAGAACTGTTTAACTTGTGCACAGTTCTCCCTCCCCCCAATCCTTAACCCCCCCCCCGGGTTGCTGCTGCTGTCGGCCTGTTTCCCTACCGTTCCGCCAGGAAGTCCAGAAAGGGCTGCCACCGCCTGAAAAACCCTTGTACTGATCCCCTCAGGGCAAATTTCACCCTCTCCAGTTTAATGAACCCCGCCATATCCGAGATCCAGGCCTCCACGCTTGGGGGCCTCGCATCCTTCCATTGGAGCAAGATCCTCCGCCGGGCTACTAGGGACGCAAAGGCCAGGACCCCGGCCTTTTTTCTTTTCTCTTTTTCTTTGTTTTTGTTTCTTCCTTTTGTTTGAAGTTGCTCTTGAAGCTGGGGGGCATTGTTTATGGGGTGTTACCGCGGTTGTACGTTAATAGAGTTAAGATGTTTATATTTTGTAAAAATTTCAATAAAAATTATTTATAAAAAAAAAGAAAAAAGAACTGTTTAACTGATAATTGTAAACCTATCGATTTGAGCTTAATGTGGTTAATTCTGTGTTTAAATTAAAGTTTGTTTTAACATAATAGACACTAACATAATGGGCATCACGGTAGCATAGTGGTTAGCACAATTGCTTCACAGCTCCAGGGTCCCAGGCTCGATTTCAGGCTTGGGTCACTGTCTGCGCGGAGACTGCACATCCTCCCGGTGTGTGCGTGGGTTTCCTCCGGGTGCTCCGGTTTCCTCCCACAGTCCAATAATGTGCAGGTTAGGTGGATTAGCCATGCAAAATTGCCCGTAGTGTCCAAAATTGCCCTTAGTGTCCGGGTGAGGTTACTGGGTGAGGGAGCGATTTTCATTTCATTTCATAGGGTGGAGGTGTGGGCTTGGGTAAGGTGCTCTTTCCAAGAGCTGGTGCAGACTCGATGGGCCGAATGGCCTCCTTCTGCACTGTAAATTCTATGAAACATCTATTGGTCAGAGTTATTGCTCCTGGAATGAAGCATCCTTTCCTCACAGTTTTACAAATTAAAAATAATCTTTGGGGTTCTTATCTGGCATTCTAAGAAATGTTGGGATTTGGTCCGGGATCTCAACAAGTACAGTATGATAAACTTCAGGTTATCTGTTTCTTTGTGTGATGTTGTTTCAGGGATAAATATTGGCCAGAGCAGCTACTCTTCTTTGAAATAATATTGGGCCATAGCTTCCTTGGAGTGGCAATCAGAGCCGGAATTCTCCGGTTGTTGGGATAATTTTTTCCCATGGATAGTGCTCCCTCTGTGCGTGGGTTTCCTGGTGGCACAGGGTGTGTTCAATGGGAAATCCCATTGACAAGCAGCGGGCCTATGGAATCCCAGTGCCAGCGAACGGCCTGTCGCCGAGGAATGCGCAGCTGAGGAACTGAGAATCTCGCCCCAGTATCGGGTTGCCATTTTGTAACCACTTATCTATGCTTAATTTCTTCAATGTCTGTCTTGTCCGACCTTCATGACTCAGGTCGGATGTGATGCAGGTAGTGCACACTAGCTGCTGTAAAGCAGGTAAGTGTCGAAGGTAAATGGACAAAATTTGTGGAGTTGAGGGGGAAGCACTTATATCCATCTGTCAGAGTAGGTCGGGCATAAGTCTAACTTTTCATCTGAAAAACCGCACCTCCAACAGTGCAACTCTCCTTCAGACCACCCACTGCAGTGGTGTTTGTGCCTAGGGACAGAAATTAAAATTGACCATCTCTGGCCAAAAAGCAAGACAATGAAGCCATTGAAATCTCCAGCATGCTTTGCCACGGCTTTTAAGCAAAGCATCAGCATCCCTGTTCAGTTTCCTGAGCCATCAGGGGGAAGGGCAGGTGAAATAAAGCATCAGATCTGTCCAAGCAAGGATTTCTTATTAAATAAAGCCCTGAACGTTTCGCTTGGGTCTCCCATTCTTAACTGGGAGTTCTGCTGAAGATTTGAGCGGCTACAGTTTCCAATGTTTTCCTTCCCAGCAATGGGAGGAAGAAGACAATTTCACCATCTTAGCAGCTTGATGGAAGTGACTGAGGAAGTCAGCGGCAGAGGTGCAGTTCCTTTACATTGGGATCAGTGCATCAAGAGGTCCAAGACCTCAGGAGGGCATGACAGGTCAGCAATATAGTCAAGGCTGTGACTCTGTCGGTAATACTCGCACCCCTGAGTCACAATGTTTGGGTTTAAGATCCATTGCAGGAGTTGATTGCAAAAATCAAGGCTGCACTTGGGGAGGTGCCTTTCGGATGTGATGTTAAATCAAGGCCTGCTTGGGTAAATCTAAAAGATTCCATGGTTCTGTTGAAGAAGAAGATCAGGGGATTTATCCTCAGTAACCTAGCCACTATTTACTCCTCTATTAACATCACAAAAAAAGATTATCTGTTCATTATCACATTGCTGTTCATGGGGGGTGGGTTGGGGGGGGGGGTTGCTGTGTGTAAATTGACTATGTTTCCTACATCATTGAGAGGAAGTTCAAAAGTGGTTTAAGGTGTGAGGGACAAAGGTTAGAGGGGACATGCACGGCAGGTTTTTTATACCGAGGGTGTGGGTGCCTGGAACTCGCTAACAGAGGTGGTGGAAGCAGGGACGATTGTGATGTTTAAGGGGCGTCTTGACAAATATATGAATAGGATGGGAATAGAGGGATACGGGCCCCGAAAGTGTAAAAGGTTTTAGGTTAGACGGGCAGCATGGCCTCTTCCTGTGCTGTACTTTTCTTTGCTCTTTATTAGCTGTAAAGAACATTGAGATGTCCAATGGTCATGAAAAGCACTTTATAAATGCAATTATTGTTTTCCAACGCCACCCTCAGGTTTTCGCAACATTATTCTGCTCTGCTGTCCTCAGAACAACACACTTTACAGCTCCACTCATTGTTCTTTCTTCAGTCAATTTACACCCCCATCGTATTAGCCAACATTCACACTGACGCATTCTATTGCTCTTTGGCACCCAGACCTTACAGTCACTCTCCAGAAATGATATGGTTCCTGCTATCCATACAGGCCAATACTAACACTCATAGTTCTCTGCATTCTCTCCTTACAGAGAAGGCAGCACGCAACAATGGGGAGAGGACGAGACTCAGTGGGTGACCCTTCAAAAACAGTCACCTTGATGGTGAATGGCAATGTGTGCTCAACTGATCCATTGGGAGTGAAGTCTTGTTCCTGGAGATGCCATATGCCAGCGATGATGGACCATGAAAACCTGAGCATCCTGAGGCACTGGTGCTCACACATGTTAAGAGAGCCCATCCACTGTATGTAGACCCTGCGTTCGAGGCCTCGTGTTCTTCCACCATCTCCATTCCAATGCCCATGGACCTGAGGCATGGATAGCTGATGCTGGAACTGGAGATTCTGCTGTTTGTGGTGGTTGCATTGTTGTTCCTCTTGCTCTTTGTCAGAGATTCAAGGTGGAGCTGCACAAGATGTTCTCTTGCCATGTTGAAGGTCAGCCGTTCAAGGCAAATGCAGTTGAAGCTGAGTCAAGTTAAAGATAGGTGAAGTGAGTTCCAAGAAGGTGGTAATTCACTGTCAAACACTGAAAGCCCCCTCAGAGAAGGAGCGCTGTGAGCAGCAACTTCACCTGGCCATGGCTGCAGCTCTTCAGGTTCAGGGATCAAAGGCTTTGCAATGTCACTCTCAATGAACTTCATTCCCTGCAGTGCACATGCCTCAGTGATCCTGGTGAGCTTCACAGAGCCTGAGAAATAGATTTGCTGGTTATTAAAGCCAGAATCCTTGGTTAGGGCTGAACTGAATTACTTATTTGAACATAGAAATGCCTCACCCAGCAGCTTTGTTAAGGTTCCTTTCAAACCCACCTGGGTGGAACCGGGGAGTGGAAGAGATAATAATACGATCCTGACCCGATGCCATTTTAGAAAGATCGGTGCCCTGCAAACACCCGAACCCTGCTTCTCAGCCCTGGGAAAATTCAGCCGCAAAGCCGTGGGAGAGATTTGATTGCTTATCACTGATTAGAAATCAGGTGATAGCGAATTACCAGGTTGTTTTGGCTGGCTTTCTTTACCAACGCAACAAAGATTTGGGCCATGTGTAAAACCTCTTGCAGATGTGCTAGCATCCAATGTTACCAGTGATTGTAGCTTAAAATATTCTCCAGTTCAAATTGGAAGAACCAAGCTGTAAGACAGAATCCAGGACAATCCCTCGGCAATGGCTAATGCAGAAAAAAATAGTTAACTTATCTTTTTCTGCATTCCAACCAGTTGTGTGCAACGGCCAACAAGTCCTATTGGAAATATTGGCAATGGGAAGGGATAACTGCTTACATGGTGGTGAATGTCTGTTTTAAATTGAGGATGGTGTAAAAAATGGCTTTAGAGTTTAAATTCCAAGGAGACAAGTCCACCCGCAGGACCAAAACTTCAGCTGCCAAATGAAAAGGATTGGCATTGCCACTTGTATCCTTCCCAAGCTGTCATTCAATTGAACATATTGTTATGAGTCTATCGGAAGAATTGTGATGAAAACCACAAATAAATCAAGGGGATGAACTGATTAGATTTAATGTAACAGTATAGAAATTCTGAAAATAGTGAGACTGCAGATACACAAGTTTCCAGGGCTTGGCTACTTCCACCCCAGCACGTTAAAATAAATGCCTGTGGATGTTGCTGGTAACTTTCTTTTAAATAATTTTAGTAGCCCACAAACCAGCCCGAACAGAGTTGGTCAAAAGGAAACTTGGTTTGTTGTGAAGCAATTATACTTACAAGATACATCAGATCCCAGCCGGGTCTGCCCTGTCGGTTCCATACCTGGCTGACGTTATGCAGATCAGAAGCACGAATGTCCTCGGGCTCCCCACCCCGTAGTGGGGAACTCACATTCAGTGTGTCTCATGGGGAGACTGATTGCTCCAACCCCATAGGTCTTATGCGGATTATAACAATATTGTTCCAAATATATCTATATTCATGTACTGTCCACTTGGATTGAAAGAATTTCCAATTTCTCCATTATTAAAGAGAAAGTTACATGATGATACAGGCCTATTAGTTCTATATATGTTGCAGGAACATTGCTAGAATCTGCTCTTTGAATCTTATAAAATCATGTTTTATATTTTAAAATACTTCATTCGTTGATTGGGCTGACAACAGTATTTTGAATGACCTAAACATCATGGGCTGATTCTCCATTCTGAAGACTAAGGGCGCGATCTTCCGGAAACATTTCCAAGTGCTGGAGGGAGCGGGAATTGCCACAGGTTTCCCGGTGCTCAGACCAGTAAGGCTGGCAACGCTACTCAACATTAATTGGTCCACTTAACGAGGCTTCCCGCCCCGAATGCCGGCTCACCAGATGATTCGCCGGGACCGCGCTCACCAGCCCCTCGCTAACAAGGTCGAGCAGCACTTAGGCTGCCCTTGCTCAGTCAACCCCAGCCAGCTCGCAACAATGGCACTGAGGAGATCTGCCCCAGGATTCAGGGATGCTAACCTGGTAAGGTTCCTGAACGCGGTGGAGGTCAGGAGGGATGTCCTGTTCCCCTGAGTGTCCCGGAGGGTGAGCCACAAGACAGCCAGTGCTGCTGGGACGAGGTGGCGGCAGCAGTGAGCTCGGGCAGTGTGACCAGGAGGACTAGCCTCCAGTGTCGGAAGAAGGTCAACGACCTATACCACGCAGGGCAAGTGAGTAGACATCAAAGGCCCACCCCCCCAACCCCCAAGAGCGCATCCCCCCAGGTGACCCCCAAGCCTCCCTCCATTCCTCCTCCCCCTTGAACACCCCCTCCACCCAACCCTTCAACTCTCCCTCCACCCCAACACTCCCTTCACACCCGCTCCCACACAACTGTGAATCACACGTGCGGCTAACGATGCCCTCTCTGTGTCTCCTCAGGAAAAGCTCCCCTATAATCGGCGGGACAGGACGCAGACTGGCAGTGGGGTGCCAGAGTTGGGAATCTGCACCTGCTTCAAGGAGTGGGCCCTGGTGGTGACTGATGTGGCCGAGGACAGGGCAGTCACTCGCATGGAGGCTTGTGGAAGCCGCAAAAGTGAAGGATCACCAGGCCCCTGTCAAACATGAGTAGTGACTGCCTTACTGACTGACCCGTCCCTCCGACTGGTCACATGTCCATTCTCCGCAGGTCCTCCAGCCAACAGCGCCGGCCCATCCTGGGCGGTCCCCTCTCCTGACTCCAAGGAGAACACCTCGGAGGAGAGCTCCGAGGATGCAACTGTAATAGTCACGGCACAGCTGTCATCCCCACCCTCCACCAGCGCAGATGCACACACCTCAATGGGAAACAGTGGTCAGGCATCTGGGCCTCAATCTGGTGAGCACCACACTGCTGCTGATGTACAGCTGGCAGAGCCAGCAACCCCCAAGCGAGACAGCAGTTGGAGGTCTGGACCTAGCTGGATCCCAGTCTGATGCTGAGCCTCTGGAACAGAGTTACCCGGAGCTGATAGGAATGATAAGGACCAACGTTGACATTCAGGGGGAGATGTCAGCATCACTCCAGCAGATCCATAGCCAATTGGAGGAGTCGCAAAGGCTATGGGTGCAGGAGATGGTGCCGGCAATGAGTGGTACCGAGGCCAACATTGCTCGGGTGATGACCGCAGTGGACAGCCTGGTGCACGACATCGTCACCATGAGTGAAGATGTCCAAAGCATCATTCAGTCGGTGACAGCCATGGCTGAGGGTCTCGGCAGAATGACCAATTTGCTGGGGGATGTCACCCAGTACTGGGCCGACCTTGATGAGGTGCAGCAGGACATGTCCCATTCTCAGACGGGAATGGCCGAGGCGCTGCAGAGCTTGTCCCAGTTGCAGATGACATGGCTGAGGCACTGTAGAGCATGGCCCAGTCTCTGGGCATGTGTCCCAGTCACTGAGGGGCATCGCGGAGGTCATCGATCGATGGTGCGGACTATATGGAACCACCAGGGCTGGCAGAGCCAGACAACGCAGGGGCAGTCGGCTCGAACCAGCTGCCCCTCCATCCCAAGGTGTACCCCAGGGCTCTACGGGCACTGACTGGGAGGAGATGGCGCTGAGTGCCAACCCGGGTAAGTCCCATGGAGCAGTGACGGTGGCCAACAGATCCGCCGAGTTCCACCTCCCTGATGAGGCCACATCTCAGTGTCAGCACACGGGACAGGGCAACACGGCTGTGCACGTGCCGTCGACAAGTGAGCTAGGGCCCACCAGACCCAGAGGACGCCCATCAGGGGCATCAAAGGCCAAGGGACGAGGTAAGCAACTGGCTGCCCCCACCTCAGATGTGCATCCTGAGGAATCACCAAGACATTGTGGTAGAGTTAGGAGGGCCAGGCACGTTAAGCATCACTGAGGGCACCGGGCTAAGGAGGAGGGGTTAGGTAGGGGGTGGGGTTGGGGCCAAGGGCATTGGGGGGGGGGGAGGGCGGCACTATCGGAAATGGGTCATTCTGCAGCACATTAAACAACATTTTGCACAAACATTATGATGCCTCTGTCACTTTCTTCTGCAATGTGGACTGACCCCTTGACCCTTTACCTGTCTCTCCAAACAACCCCCTCTCCCCGTGACACCTATCCACTATCTGGCCTTACCCATGTCCCGGGAGCTGTGTCCCATACCCTGGGTGTTCGGATGTTGGCTGCTGCATGTGGTGATGACTCCCTCGCAGTGTCCAGCCATCAAGGTGCGATCGGAATGCTTGGCAATGACTCCCACATGCTACATGACCCGCCTACCCATGGGAACCCACTTGGTATGTGTCAAGTGCTCACTGAACCACAATTGCCAATTCCCTATTCATGATAACCTTTAGCCACGCAGCCAGAGGTCTCAGCAATCAGTGGGGATTATGGGTGATCGGTGGGACAGACTGGCAGTGACAGGGGTAGCACCGGAATGGGGCTGTAATCCAGGGGTTGGCAAGGTGGTGCCGCAAGCAATTGCCCGCAGACCACTCCTCCCGGTTGCCCCCTCAGTGCCTCCCCCCCACCCCCCATGGTGGCCCATGCCTGCGGAGGGTCCCCCAACCCCGCTGAGCACTGGGATGGCAAGCCCAACAACCCACGGCCTCTTTGTATTTGATGGGGAGGCCGGTGAATGACAGGAGGCCATTGGACGATGGGTCGCTCTCATTAATTGTATGGAAATGCGGCTGAAGTGGTGATAATTGGTTTCTCGCCACGCTACAGCGAGATTCTGAATTTACCTACAGGAGCGGCCCAGTTGCATCACAAACTGTTTGCTGCCTGGTGCGGGTCCTGTTTTTGGCCTCTCCCGCTATTCACCCGCCGCGTTACACTTGAGCGCGAGTGTAACAAGGCCGGAAGATCACGCCCAATATTTTCTCTGGGGCGTAGATGTTTCAGCATTCTAATGGATCTTTGGGCTTTCAGGCTATTGAGAATGCCAGGGGCGGGATTCTGCCCTACCCGGCAGGGCGGGGGTTCCCGGCGTAGCGGAGTGGCGCCAACCACTCGGCGTCGGGCCTCCCCAAAGGTGAAGAATTCTCCGCACCTTTGGGGGCTAAGCCCTCACATTGAGGGTCTAGGCACCAGCGGCCTTTGACGCCTGCCGCCCGCATGCGCACTGGGGGATTCTCTTCCGCCATGGTGGAGGTCGTGGCGGCGGCAGAAGGGAAAGAGTGCCCCCACGGCACAGGCCCGCCCGCCGATCGGTGGGCCCCGATCGCGGGCTTGGCCACCGTGGTGCAGCCCCCGGGGGTCCGATCAGCCCCCCCCCCCCCAGGACCCCGGGGGCCCGCTCGCGCCACCGATCCCAGAGGTGGTTCAAACCTCAGCGGCGGGAGAGGCCTCCCAGCGGCGGGACTTCGGCCCATCGCGGGCCGGAGAATCGCCGCAGGGGGCTCGCCGCTCGAGTGCGATGCGTTTCCCGCCCCTGCCAATTCCCAGGCGGCGGAGAATTTCTGCCATGGTGGGGGCGGGAGTTTCGGTGGCCCCGGGCAGGGTCGGAGAATTTCGCCCCTCATGTGAAAATGCAAAAAACAGAAATTATTAGATGTTTGTTAAACGAGGGTATTAAGTGATATAGAAACAAGGAGAGTCAATTATGTTAAGATATAGATCAGTGATGATCAAATTGAATGGTAAAAGCAGTGCAATTACCTCCTGTTTTCCTATATTCATCCCTATGCAGAACAATGAGCTTGTTACCTGGGTTTCATCGCAATCTCTTGCAGTTACAAGATGTAGCGAATCTTTGCCCATAATCTCTTTACGCCTACCAAGGTTGTGAGATTAGTTGTTCCTGGGCTCTTCTCTACACATGATGTTTTCGTTCTGCTGCAAACCATTGCACATCTTTGCTTGTATTCAGTCACTCAATCCTTAATGCTTACAGGCCTCATTCACAAGTAGGTTGCTTCATCCGCTGGCTTACTTGCAACATCAGGCAGTCAGAATAGTTTCTCTGAACTTCAGATTTGCAGAAGAATGCAACAAATAACATTTGTAGTTTTTTCTAGAATGGCCATTTTTGCCGTGTATCTTTCCATTCGTCGTGAGTTTCTTTCTCTCTTTCAGTTTGCCTGGACTAGAATATAGTGGATATGTCTTCATCTCATCACAAATATGAATCACAATTTTGATGCTTCAGACAGATGGTGAAATCATAATTAGAAAATCAACCTTTCAGAACATTGTCTGCAGTGACTGCTTGTACGTTGTCTCTGCACCGTAGCATTTACGACTTGTCCGTAAGCTTGGGGACTAATCAGCTCATTAACTGTTCGAGTAGTGTGAAGGTGACAACAGCCACTTGCCGATTGGTCAGTTTCTGCCGGGGCAAACAATCACATTCATGAAAGAGCAGATATCCTACCTGTCTGATTGACAAGCGATGGTCGCAAACAGCAAAGTGTGCAGCTTAATAATTATTCCCGAAGAAAATAAAAATGAGTGATTCATTTCAAGGAAAATAATATGTCCTTTCTTATGCTGCCGTGACATTTAGATAACAAAGTAAAAACGAATAAGAGCTTTTACAAAACTGAAACAGGGTTAAAGATATGGGGATCGTCCATTGGCTGCCGCCGAAATTGGGAAACGCGGTTAGGCGGAGATGTTTTGATGCCAAAATCGTGGCAGGCACTGATTTGACGCCAAATCGCAATTCTCCGTCACCTCAACAGCAGAGTCAATGTGGTCCGGAATGCATGTACAGAAAACACCATTTGCCTAGCATTATCGGGACTGGCCCGGTATTCTCCGGGGCCTCCGCGATTCTCTGCCTCCGTTGGGCCGAGTTCCTGAGTGGCAGTTGACTTGTGCTTTTAAAAATCATGAATCCGGCATCATGGCTGCTGAGAGGAATAGAGTGGGGTATGGAAAGTGTCTAATCTCACCATACTTTGCTGACAGTTGTGCTGTTGGCCAGGGTGCTTGTGCTCGGGCTGGCGGTAGTATCAGGGGGTAGCCAGGAGGTGGGCTGTGGAGTCAGGGTGGACGGGTACAGAACACCATTGCCCGCAGCCGGAAAGGCAGCCATGCACACCGCTAACAGCGCACTGTGAACTTAGGGCCATGGGTCATATAGGTTCCCCCCTCCCCAGGGCACTCCCCTAGGTACCCTCTGGCCCCAGTCAACCCATTAGTGGGACGGGCACGCTCCAGTGAAATCAGTGCCACCTTGTTGGCTGGGATGAGTGTGTGGGGATTGTAATGTGTATATGCGGCTGCAGCTTGTCAACCTCCCGAGTGTCAATCACAGACCTGGCGAATCCCGCACCGTTTTTCATTGGAATCAATTGTGTTCCGCGCGGCACCAGTGCTAGCCCCTCCGCAGTTGTTCAATCGGTTCATGTTCAGTGCCAGTTTTGCTGTTGTGAAAGTCCACGAATCCTACTCCGGCATCAACACTTAAGGCTGGATTCTCTGACTTTGAAGCTGTGTCCAGAGCATGTGTCTAGTCTTACGACCAGAAAGTCTGTGCCGCCCCCGCACCGATGCTCCGCCTGGTCGGGGGCTAGCAGCCGCCCCACCTAAAGCTCCCGGCTACACCTGTAGATACGGATGGAGAATTGCCGGGTCCATGGCCGCGCCTGTGCATGGCGGCGACCTGCAGCGGTTGCGCCGTACAACAGGACGCAGGCCACATGCGGACCCGGCCTGCCAGATAGTGCTCCCTGTAACCCCCTTCGCCACCCCTGGACCACCCCCCACCTTCCCCCCCCCCCCCCCCCCCCCTCCCTGAGCCCCTGCCGAAGGCCCCCCCCCCCCTCAGTTCTGTGGGAGGCACCAGCTCCTACAACAATGGAAACTTGATTTGTGTTTGATCTAAGTTGTGCTGGAAATTATACAATTTATTAACTGATTCGGCAGACTTTGGGCGGATTGCACGAAACAAAATGACATAACCAAGTGAAAGCACTGGGCCATTAACTTTCTTTAGTACATTGTATTCCACACAAACTCTCACCATGAATTTAGACTGCCAAAATATACAAGTCCAGATTTGGAAGTAGGAATAACAGTGTGGCTGTTAGTGCTCAGTGTTATTATAGATAGCAGCATCTGCACTCATGCACTTCAATGCAGAAACCTGGAAGATGCTGTTCAAATCATCGAATCAGTGCAGAAGGAGGCCATTTGGCCCATCGAGTCTGTGCAGACCTTCTGAAAGAGCACGTGACCTAGACCACACCTCCGCAACCACACCTAACCTTTGGACACTAAGGGGACATTTTTGCATGGCCAACCCAACAAACCTGTACAACTTTGGCCTGTGGGAAAAAATGGAGGAAACCCAAGTAGACATGGGAGAATATGCAAACCCCACACAGTCAGCTAAGATTGGAATTGAAACCCGATCCCTCGCAGTGTGAGGCAGCAGTGCTAATCACTGTGCCGCCTGCCGCTGCTCCTCCACAAGCTTTGCTAGACTTTGCTAGAAACTTGCTATTGACATATCTGGGGCGAAATTCTCCGACCCAGTAGGGTCGGAGAATCGCCTGGGGCCGCCGAAAATCCCGTCCCCGGGAATTGGCATGGGCGGGAATCACGCCACTCCGATCGGCGAGGCCCCTGCAGCGATTCTCCAGCCCAGATGGACTGAAGTCCCGCCGCTAGGAGGCCTCTCACGCCGCCGAGATTTGAACCACCTCTGGTGGCGGCGGGATCCGCGCTGCGACCGGGCCCCCGGCGTCCTGGGGGGGGCGCGGGGCGATCGGACCCCGGGGGGGTGCCCCCACGGTGACCAGGTCCGCGATCGGGGCACCCCGCTCAGACTCCAGGCCAGTGACCTGGATGCACTCTTTCTCCTCCGCCGCCGCCACGGACTCCTCCATGGTGGAAGCGGAAGAGAAACCCACATCGCGCATGCGCCGGTGGTGGTGCCGGGCGGCGGGCCTGAAAGGTCGCTGGCGCCGGTTTTTTGCGCCAGTCGTCTGGTGCCAACCGCTCCGGCATGGGGCTAGCCCCCAAAGGTGCGGAGAATTCCCCACCTTTGGGGAGGCCCGACCCCGGAGTGGTTGGTGCCACTCCCCTACGCCGGGACCCCCCATCACGCCGGGTAGGGGAGAATCCCGCCCCAGAAGTGTGTAAAGTCTTCTCACTAGGTACCCACGAAACATGACAAAAAATGTAGGGCTTCTGCATTTAGGAATAATTAAATTTTTAATGCGGCAATAAGTCTTACTCACTGACAAACAACATCTCTATTCTGAAAAAATAATTTTACATGCACAGTATCTCATTCGTTCAGGTTTCAATTATTGCCGGAGATTTTTTTAACCACTATTTTTTATTTCCTTTTCATTCTGTCTCTTTTATTTCACTCTTAACCCCATTTTTCTTCTTTCTCTCTCTTTATTTCACTTTCTGGGCATAATTTAAAATGAATTAAACATTCTAATCTATACTACCTGCTTTGGATTTAATGGTGTTGAAATCCATGACAGCTGAAACTATGAATTGGCTCATAATAGATTGGCCATCTATTCAAAACAACAATAATAACTTTCATTTGTGATAGATATCAGGAACTGTGTCGAACAGGAAACCCAGTCCGATACCACCTATTTTGTGCTACCTCCCAAAACGCAGAGGACACTATTGATATTGGTATCAAGGAACCATAAATTGATGCTGAAAATCCCATGGCAAATCAGTTGTAAGCTTAATGAATGGCCATTCATTCACTGATGACCACATAATATGGGCCGACAACATTTAAGATGGGGCTGACTACTTTGGTTAAAATCATTTTTAATGTGCAATGTTTCAACCTCTGAATTGTTGGCACCTTATGTTCTATATAATGGGCGGGGTTTTCCGCAAAATCCACCGTGTGTTTTGGACTGGCGGAGGGGGCCCGCCATTGGGCGGCAGTGGGATCTTCCAGCCCCGCCTTTGTCAACAGGGTTTGCCATTGCCGCCGGGAGACAGGCTGCGGAGGTGCACTGTAGGCGGGACTGGGAGATCCCAGTGGAGTGAACGGTCTGAAAATTCCTGCCTGACTTTTCTGTAGATGCAAAGTTCATCTATGATCAGTTTAATATGAAATAAATGAAAATCAATGGTAGTTAATAGTGGTATTAATTATCAAATAACAATTGCCGTAATGGTGCACAGAACGTACTGCAGACACAATTGCATTGCACATCAACAAAGAATTGTACCACAGCACAGCATATGAATTTAAAGCTAATAATTTGAATAGGTATTGCCTTGTTGAAAGCATCATTCAGCTCAAAATATGTGATGCAATTAAGAAAGTAATGAATACCAGAGCATGTAGATCATAAGATACTAATTTCTAATGAACATGAGTCTTTATTAAAAACAGATTAGCGTTCATAGCTGAGCTCTGTTTAATTACTTGCTTCCTATGGATCTTCCTTGTTAATGCAATCATTCTGATTTCACAACTCACAGGTTCAGTTTACAGCGGTATAATCTAGTTTTTAATGCCTGCATTTTGCTAGTATGTGTTTGACCAATTGAAAAAAAGCATGATTTTCACTCGACCGAAAAGCGCCATGGAGAAGAAGTAGACAGAGCCCTGAAGTTTGTATACAATACAAAGGGCATTGATGAGTGTAGTGTGGAATTATTAGGCATAAAGTCAGGCAAGGTGTGAAGCTGAACAGAGGAGATGACTGATGTCAGGGCAATAAAGGTGACGGACGAGAGAACTTGCAAATAATAGAAAAATAATCAAAGCCAAAGCCATTCATTGCTTTCCATGGAAACTACACAGCTATGAACATAGTTTTGATGGAGGAGGGAGGTTGGGGGGGGGGTGGAATTACAAATGATTGGTTTTGTGTCAGTCCCTGTCAAAAGATTTGGAGAAGTGTGTGAGAACTACAGCTTTTTAATCATAGTGGTCAAGAAAATATTTGTTACAGGAAATCTGTGCAGAGTCTGCACGTCCTCCCCATGTGTGCGTGGGTTTTCCTCCGGGTGCTCCGGTTTCCTCCCACAGTCCAAAGATGTGCGGGTTAGGTGGATTGGCCATGCTAAATTGCCCGTAGTGTCCTAAAAAGTAAGGTGGGGGGGGGGGGGGGGGGGGGGGGGGTTGGGTTACGGGTATAGGGTGGATACGTGGGTTTGAGTAGGGTGATCATTGCTCGGCACAACATCGAGGGCCGAAGGGCCTGTTCTGTGCTGTACTGTTCTATAACACAGACAACAAGTTAACCAATGGAAAACAATGCCAGAATGTTTATGGGCAATTATGAATTAGGCAGGAACATTCAAGTCAATTGATAATTAATCATCAGCAGCTTCTCTAACTAAGAAAATATTGTCAAGATAAGTTGAGGAGGGGTTGGAAGGGTTCCCCTCTTTTCCCACTCCTCATTTGATTGCATGGTTTTGTTTTAAAAAATGGATAGACTTGCCAATTAGTTGTTTAACTGTTTATATGCTGTGACTATAAAAGACACGCACAGACATTTTTTAATGGAATTTTAAGTAAGGAGAAAGGATAATTTTTGCTGTACTTAATCCAGTCTTAGTGAAACAATAAAACGCCTCTGGTCCGTGCACACACTTGAACTTCATGCACACACTTTATGGGTTGCAGAGTGGTGAGGATAGATTAACTCATTTAGAGTCCAGTGAAATTAGAGTTAACAGCTCTTGGGGGTTCGCGACTTGGCTGGCTTCAGGATGAACTCTGTGCTCCTGGTGCTTTCACTCGGTGCTTCTGCTGCTTTTGGCATCAAGGCGGCTTCAAGCTGTAGATGGACAATTTATTTGTTCTTCTGGAGACAACTGCACTGGATTGGGTTATTTTTTAAATCTCTACGGCAGCCAAATAGCCAAAATCAGCAAATAGGGTTCAACTTGCAAGTCGGATGGAGAGAGAGGGGAAAGGAAATCACTCACGGTCTTTTTCCTTCATCTGCTCAGTTGTTTGACCAGTTATGCAGATAAATTGGGTGTTTAAACACACAAAGGGTTGGTACGTCACATGACTGTCTCTCTCTCCAACTGCCCAGTGACACAAAAGTATGGTCGTGGTTCATCGATTAGTTTGATCATACCATGGCTGGGAATTTATCTGTCAGCCAATTGAATTTGTCTAATGGTTTGTCTCCAGCCAGTTGAGTACCCAAATAATTCTGTGAACGCTCCCCAAGTGAGATATGAAATTGTTCCCATTCCTGTCTTTCAAGGCAATTGTTCTTGGTGCAACTTTGCAGACAGGTTGTCGTTGCATCAATCTTTTTGGAATGTAGGAAGTATAGTCATGCAAATGTGCATCCATCTTTGATGGTGACCCCAAGTCTTTAGTCTTTAAAAACAATTTAGGGAATTTTGGCCAGTAAATTCACAACTTATTTTTTGATATAAAGCATTGTTGCACAACAACTGGATCAAAATCTTGAAATTTCCTCCCTCACTGAACTCTGGTGTACCTACGCCTCTGACACTCCAGCGGTTTCAAGATGGCAGCTCACCACCACCTTCTGAAGGCATCTAGGGATGGGGAATAAATGCTGCCCTATCGAGCAAAGTCCACATCCCGTAAATGAATTTTAAAAAATCAATGCTGATACATTGGAAATCAAGCAGTCCTGTGAAAGTAAGATGATTTGACTTTTGTAATGAAAGGACAAAAATAAGTAAATTTCCAAAGAGATATATCAGAATGAAAATTGGCAATAGAAGAAGTTACAAAGGACAGGAATAGAAAAGATTCTTAAAGACAACTCTTGAGGATTTTTTTATAACTATTGACAATAGTTTCATGTTCATCATTAGACTTTTAACTTTTATCGAATTCAAATTTCACCATTGGTTGTGGTGGCATTTCAACTGAGGTCCCCAATACATTACCCTGGGGCTCTGGATTAGGTAAAGTTAAAGTCTTCATTGTACCAGATGACCAGAGACTGCTGTCATTTAGAGGGGGAGCACTGACTGGTGGTCATTTAACCGAAGGATCACCACACCTCAGGCGAGGGGTAAATTTGAGAAGACAGGGGACGCAATTCTCCGAAATGGAGACAGAGTGTTTGCGCTGTCGTGAATGCCGTTGCGTTACACGACAATGCTTAACGGGCGTGGGGGACTACCGATTTTGGCCCCCGCTCCAGCCTTCCAACCCACTCATGCACAGTTGCGCCGCGCCAACATGCGCATGCATGTGGGACTTCTTCAGCGTGCCGGCCCCGACGCAACATGGCATGGGGGTTCAGGGGCCGGCCGCGTAATAAAATTGGGCTGGGGCTGGAGAGGCTGGCCCGCCGATTGGTGGGCCCCGATCGCGGGCCAGACCCCATCGGAGGCCCCTGCCCCCGGTGAAGGAGCAATTTTCCCCACCCCACAGTCCGCAACCACCCCCCCCCGACCCTTCGCGAAGAGTTCCTGCCAGCAGCGATCAGGTGTGAACGGCGCCGGCAGGGCTCTGCCATTTCCACGCGGCTGCCCGGCCCATCAAGGCCGGAGAATCGGCGGCCCGGCCGCAGACAGCAGCTTGCGACCGGTGCTGCGCCAAAACACCGGTGCAAACGGCACCGATTCTCCACTCTTCGGCACGGCATGGGAGAATCGCACCCAGGACCTTCAAAACCTCAGCTATTATGGGAATTGAACCTACGCTGCTGACCTTACATTGCATCCCAAAACCAGCCAAGTTAGCTAACCCGGCTCGCAATGCTAGCCCAGTAATAACATGACTACACATTGTCTGCCCTGTCTATTGATATTAGAGATGTATAAGTTACTATTTAGGTTGGAGTATTTATTCTTTTTCTTCTAATTTGTTCATGGGATGTGGGCATTTCTTGTCGAACCCTCGTTATCCTTGAGGGGGATGGCAGTGAGCTACTTTCTTGAACCTACAGTGCTGTTCGAGAGAGTTTCAGGATTTAGATGCAGTGACAATGAAGGAATGGTATTTCTAAGTTTAGATGGTGCATGACTTGGAGGGAATAATGTGGCAGTGTTCCCATGTACCTGGCCCTTAACCTTCGACAGAGTAGCAGTCACCGGTTTAGCCAATGCTTTCAAAGAAGTCTTCATGTGTTGTTCAAGCACATCTTCTAGATTGAACACACTGCTGTAATCTGGGCCAAAATTCAGGAGAAGCCGTGTTATAGGCCATTCGTATGTTTATGCCATTTTTCCGGAGGTTTTGCCGATCGCTCGGAAGGGATCCCCAAGGGAACTGCAGACATCTATTGCTTTGCCGGAAAGAACAGCCAACTCAAAGTTCCTTGCCATATTTATAAATTAGCTCACTTATGGCACCCAGATGATGGACGGGATTCTCCGTCCTCCCAACCTTGTGTTTCTCAGCGGCAGGAGGCGGTGCGCTGTTTGCTGGTGGGGGGCTGCGGTGATATGATTTGCATAGCTGTCTGCCATTGGTGCAGAACACCAGCTTACCATTGGCCCTGGTCGGTCATGTGCCTCTCGTCCGATTGGTTGAGACCAGTCATGTGACAGCTCTCCGATTGGTCGCGAGGCTGAGTTAACCACGCCTCCATACCGAGGTATAAACAGTCGGAACGCCCGGCGGTCGTCCATTATATTGTAGACAACCGCAGGGCTAAGTTCTAGCTTATTAAAGCCTAACTTTTGTATAGCAACTCATCTCTCGTGCAATTGATAGCTCATCAATTTAATAAGCTAGATTTTTGAAGATGGAGTTCCAGATCAAGCCCGAATGCCTCCGCATCAGCCCGCAAACTCCGAACTCTGCAGAACTTTTTCAACATTGGCAGGCATGTCTCGAAGGATACCTGGAGTCTGCAACCAGCCGCCCCACCATGGCACAGAAGCTTCACATCCTCCACTCCAGCGTGGGTATAGCAGCCCACGCAATAATCAAGGAGGAGAAAGATTACGATGCCGCCATGCTAAAGCTGAATGGACAATTCCTTAAACCAGAATACAGAGTATTCGCCCGACATTTGCTGGCCACCAGCCAACAGCTCCCCGGTGAGTCATTAGACCAATTTTACCAGGCCCTCGCCATCCTGGGGAGGAACTGCTCCTGCCTCGCAGTTTCAGCTACGGAGCACATGGAACTGCTGATCAGAGACGCTTACGTGGCTGGGATGCAGTCCCCCGCTATCCGCCAGCGGATGCTGGAGAAAGACGACCTCAGCCTAACTGAGGCACGGACTCTCTCCACCTCCCTGGAGGTCGCCGATCTAAACGCCCGCGCCTATGTCCCCAGCCGTGCCGCACCATCCTGGGCCTCCTGGCACGCTTCCCCTCCGCCATCCGCCGCTCCCGACCTCCCTCAGGCCTGCGCCGCGGGACGCCCCGACAAGTCCACGGGGCCCCGCTGCTACTTTTGCGGGATCGCGAAACACCCTCGCCCGCGCTGTCCAGCCCACTCCGCCCTCTGTAAGACGAAGAAGGGCCACTTCTCCACTGTCTGCCAGGCCAAAATGGTGGCTGCAGTTCCGCGCAGCAACCAGGGATCCCCACCTCCGGGCCCTTGCTGGCCCCTCCTGGACGCCGCGCAACACTCTCCCCCACCCACGCCCCCTGGCCCCTGCGACCGGCCTGCGCGCCTCTCTCTCCCCTCCGGGCCCTCCCGGTCCCCTCCTGGGCACCGCACAACTCTCTCCCCCCCGGGCCCCTGCGCCCGGCCTGCGCGCCTCTCTCTCTCCTCCGGGCCCTCCTGGGCGCCGCGCAACTCTCTCCCCCCAGGCCCCTGCGCCCGGCCTGCGCGCCTCTCTGCCCCCACTCCCGGCCGCTCCGATCAGCCCGTCGGCACCGTTAACCCTGCCCCCAGCAACCACGAGGGCCCCACGGGCGCCGCCATCTTGGGGCGCCGACCCAACGTGCGGGTCCTGGGCGCCGCCATCTTGGGGCCCCGACTCCACGTGCGGGTCCTGGGCACCGCCATCTTGGGATCCCAACTCCACGTGCCGGTCCTGGGCACCACCTTCTGGGACTTCCAGCATCTACTCGGACGACGACGACGAATACGGATTTTCTCCATGGCTCGCGGCCATTCAGCTCGACTAGTCACGTCCACGCACGCTCGCCAAGACGACAACGCTGATCTACCTCAACGGCCACGAGACGGGCTGCCTGCTGGACTCCGGTAAGATGCTATGCGCTCCCTGTCCATCCTGTAAAACACAAAATCGGGTTAGCCTCAGGTTCGCACTCCGTCCGCATCACCGGCTGCTGCATCGCGGACCTCACGGTCCAAGGGAAGGTTTTTAAAAATTATAAACTCCTTGTCCTCCCTGACCTTTGCGCACCGGCACTCCTAGGACTGTACTTCCAGTGCAACCTGCAGAGCTTGACCTTCCAATTCGGCAGCCCTATACCCCCCCTCACTGACTGCAGCCTCGCGTCCCTCAAAGTGGACCCCCCCTCCTTGTTTGCTAATCTCACCCCCGATTGCAAACCCATCGTAACACGGAGCAGACGGTACAGCGCCCAGGACCGGTCCTTCATCAGGTCCGAGGTCCTGAGGTTGCTGACGGAAGGGGTCATCGAGGGCAGCAACAGTCCCTGGCGAGCCCAAGTGCTGGTGGTCCGGACTGGGGAGCAAAACCGGATGGTCATCGACTATAGCCAGACCATCAACCGGTTTACGCAACTGGACGCGTATCCTCTCCCCCGTATTTCCGCCATGGTAAACGATATCGCGAAATATAAGGTCTTCTCCACTGTGGAACTTAAGTCCGCTTACCACCAGCTCCCCCTCTGCGCGAGCGACTGCAAATACACCGCGTTCGAGGCAGATGGGCACCTCTACCACTCCCTTAGGGTTCCATTTGGTGTCACAAATGGGGTCTCGGTCTTCCAACGGGAGATGGACCGAATGGTCGACAAGTACGGATTACGGGCTACCTTCCCGTATCTTGATAATGTCACCACCTGCGGCCACGATCAGCAGGACCATGACACAAACCTCCAGAAATTCCTCCAAACCGCAAAACCCTTAACCTCACATACAATAAGGATAAGTGCGTGTTTAGCACCGACCGTCTAGCCATCCTCGGCTACGTAGTGCGTAAAGGAGTGATAGGCCCCGACCCCGAACGCATGCACCCCCTGATGGAACTCCCTCTCCCCAATACCCTCAAATCCCTCAAACGGGTTTCTTCGCTTACTACGCCCAATGGGTTCCCAACTACACTGACAAGGCCCGTCCCCTCATTCAAAACACGACTTTCCCGCCATCGACAGAGGCCTGCCAGGCCTTTAGCCGCATCAAAGCGGACATCACAAAGGCCACGATGCGCGTCATCGACGAGTCCCTCTCCTTCCAGGTTGAGAGCGACGCATCAGAAGTAGCTCTGGCGGCCACCCTGAACCAAGCGGGCAGACCCGTGGCCTTCTTCTCCAGAACCCTCCAGGCTTCCGAACTCCGCCACCCCTCTGTGGAAAAGGAAGCCCAGGCAATAATCGAAGCGGTGCAACATTGGAGGCACTATTTGGCCGGCAGGAGGTTTACCCTCCTCACAGACCAACGGTCAGTAGCCTTCATGTTTGATAATGCACAAAGGGGCAAAATTAAGAATGACAAGATCTTACGGTGGCGGATCGAGTTGTCCACGTACAACTATGAGATCTTGTATCGTCCTGCGAAGCTCAATGAGCCTCCTGATGCCCTGTCCCGCGGTACCTGCGCCAGCGCGCAGATAGACCGCCTCCGCTCCCTCCACGCGGACCTCTGCCATCCAGGGGTGACCCGTCTCTACCATTTCATTAAGGCCCGCAACCTGCCTTTCTCCATCGCGGAAGTCAGGACAGTAACCCGTGACTGCCACATCTGCGCCGAGTGCAAACCGCACTTCTACCGCCCCGAGCGCGCACACCTGATCAAAGCATCCCGCCCCTTCGAACATCTCAGCATTGACTTCAAGGGGCCCCTTCCCTCTAACAACCGCAACATTTACTTCCTGGCAGTAATTGACGAATTTTCCCGCTTCCCCTTCGCCATTCCCTGCCCCGACATGACCACATCGACCGTCATTAAGGCCCTCCTCTCCTCTTCTCCCTGTTCGGCTACCCCGCGTACATACACAGCGATCGGGGGTCCTCCTTTATGAGCGACTAGCTGCGTCAATTCCTGCTCAACAGGGGCATTGCCTCTAGCAGGACGACCAGCTATAACCCCCGGGGTAACGGACAGGTCGAGCGGGAGAATGGTACCATCTGGAAGACCATACTACTGGCCCTCCGGTCCAGAGATCTCCCTATTTCCCGATGGCAAGAGGTTATCCCCGATGCCCTACATTCTATCCGCTCACTCCTCTGTACCGCAACAAATCAGACGCCTCATGAACATCTTCTTGTCTTCCCCAGGAAGTCGTCCTCCGGATCCCTCTCCCGACGTGGATGGCCGCCCCCGGACCCATCTTCCTCCGGAAGCATGTGCGGGTGCACATGTCCGACCCGTTGGTGGAACAAGTTCAGTTACTCCACGCTAACCCGCAGTATGTGTACATGGAGTACCCCGACGGTCGGAAGGACACGGTCTCCCTCAGGGACCTGGCACCCGCCGGCGTGCGGCCTTCCCTCCCTTCACCACAGACCCCCCCCTGTTTTTTTCCCCCCAGCGCCCCACTCAGGTCACCCCTTCCCCATCCATGGCGTCTCCACGGCCAGCTCGGGTGACAGAGACTATTCAAGGACCATCGCTCCCGGACTCCAGGGCGTCAACGGAACCACCACCATCGGCCGACCTGGCGTCACCTCCTCCACTGCGGCGGTCTGCCAGAACGTCACGGGCCACGGAAAGACTGATCGAATCGATCTAAATTTCAACAGTTCCATGGACTTTGTTGGGACTTTGTGTAATATTGCTAATTGTCTGGGCCAGTGGGAAGCCAAAAATGTAATAAAAGAAAAGGAGAGAAAATTTTTGTTCTCCCGGCTGCTACTCATATCACCAGTTCTCTCCCCCCCCCCACCCCCGGCTCTCGTTGATACCCCCCCCCCCCCCCCCCCGGCTTCTTTCTCCGCAAGGGGTGAATGTGGTGATATGATTTGCATTGCTGTCTGCCATTGGTGCAGAACACCTGCTTACCATTGGCCCTGGTCGGTCATCTGCCTCTCGACCGATTGGGTGAGACCAGTCATGTGACAGCTCTCCGATTGGTCAAGAGGCTGAGTTAACCACGCCTCCATACTGAGGTATAAATAGTCAGAACGCCCGGTGGTCGTCCATTTTATTGTAGACAACCGCTGGGCTAATTTCTAGCTTATTAAAGCCTAACTTTTGTATAGCAACTCGTCTCTCGTGCAATTGATGGCTCATCAGGGACCTTGCTGCTCCCACCGCTGTGAATAGAAATTCCCATTTAAGCCACCCCATACCACCAGGAAACCCATGGGCGGGGGTGCGCTGTTGGCGAGACCAGAGAATCCCCACCGCCAGTAAATGGCCGGAGAATTATCTCAGCGGCATGTTTCTCAAAAATAAGAACGCTTTCATAGGAGCAAAGTGACAAAAATCAGTAACATGAGAAACAAATGTCATGCCACATTTTCCGTGAAAATAAAGTCAGTAGAACACCTGCAAATATTTGTTTCACAGATAGAATGCACCAAGTAAGCAGAGTTCCCCCGTGTGACACGAATCTTGAGCGCATGGCTCGAATGATCATGAAAGATTGATTGAAATGCACCTAACAATTGTCCCATCAGTAAAATTTCCCCAATTGTAACTAAATAATAATAATAATAATAATCTTGATTAGTGTCGCAAGAAGGCTTATATTAACACTGCAACGGCATGGTAGCACAGTGGTTACCATTGTTGCTTCACAGCACCAGGAACCCGGGTTTGATGTCCAGCTTGGGTCACTGTCTGTGCAGAGTCTGCGTATTCTCCCCATGTCTGCGTGGCTTTCTTCTGGGTGCTCCGGTTTCCTCCCACAAGTCCCAAAAGACATTCTGAAATCTCCCTCAGTATACCGAACAGGCGCAGGAGTGTGGTGACTAGAGGATTTTCACAGTAACTTAATTGCAGTGTTAATGTAAGCCTACTTGTGAAATATCCACACATGTTCTTGAAAAGCAAAGAGGGTTGTGTAAATTAATCAATCCCAAGTTCATAATTCTCTTTGCAAGTATTTAAAAAAGAAAGCTGTTGAAAGTTGACCTCCATGCCAGGACCAGCAAAGAAATGTCGGTTGTTAAAAAGTTAAAAATGAGCAGAATATATGGCTGAAGATTTATGAAAACCCAATTCAAGACGATATGTTTCTCCCATTTATCTTTATTCAGTGGTTCCTCTTCAATGAACTGAGTTACTGTCTGGTCATGTACAAACTTTGGAAGTATTTCAATATGAGATGGTTCAGTTACAGATTAGCCTATCCTGGAATTAAACGTACGTTGCTTGACAAGCTTTAAAACTTCCCTGGCAGCTGAGTAAATCTGAAGAGGGTAATATGTTGTCAAATTAGACCAATAATTGATTTCAGGTGTGTGCAGAGGTAATATGCTGCTGATAATGCTGAAGAAAGTCTGACAGCAGTTGTTGAATGACTTGATGTAAGTCAATCCTCCACATGGTCAGACTTTTCGAACAAATCTGCCCATCAGTGCATTTGTATACAGTGAGGTTGTGAAATTAGGTCAGGGCATTCACGCAAATCAGGCAATGGCGAATTAGCACCCTGTTTTATGCTTTGCCCGATTTTGTTGTGGCTTGCATCATGGCTAAATGTAGCACTCTCCCATGATTCACTGAGTTACCCTATTCTGTACATTTACTGTTATCAGTGTGTGCAGTAATCACCAAGTGAGGCAATTGCTTCCACCATGCTGAAGCGGAGCTCTCTCAATCCTCTGCTGAAGTTTATCAGGGGACAGTCTTCAGTGATGTGAGTCATGAGCCACAGCTGCAGTCCAGGTTCCCTGAAAGACCCCATTTGTGCTGATTTGCTGCACAAAGGCCTTGGCCAATGTGGAAATGGTTGGGGACTGCCCAATGTTGGCGTGGCAGGTTGAAGCCGGGTGGACAGCTGTGGGATCTGTGATGAGAAAGGGGTTTTTAATGGTGGCGGGTCGGTTCCATTCCTGCTGTCATAGGGCCTCTGCTGTTTTTCCTTCGCACGGTGCTCTTAGCCATACAGACTGATGTCAGCCTGTATGGCTAAGACAGTAAGACGTTTTACAACACCAGGTTAAAGTCCAACAGGTTTTTTTCAAATCACTAGCTTTCGGAGCACTGCTCCTTCCTCAGGTGAATAAAGAGGTGGGTTCCAGAAACATATATAGCGACAAAGTCAAATATACAAGACGACACTTTGAATGCAAGCATTTGCAGGTAATTAAGTCTTTACAGATCCATAGACAGGGGTAATCCCTGGTTAAAGAGGTGTGAATTGTCTGTCTCAAGCCATCTCCATATCATGTATGGTTAAGATGTGGAGATGCCGCCTTTGGACTGGGGTGGGCACAATAAGAAGTCTTACAACGCCAGGTTAAAGTCCAGCAGGTTTGTTTGGAGTCGCTAGCTTTCGGAGCGCACCTGATCAAACGCACCTCCAAACAAATCTGTTGGATTTTAACCTGTCTGGCTAAGAGCAGTGGGTGGATTGCTAAGGCCCTTGTCTAACGGCAGACTTGAGTCGATGTAAACCTTCTCTCGGAGCTTTCTTGTTGCAATCTCCCTAATGATGTGAGGGGGCAGGGTGTTGCTTAGGATGGGGAGCTAAGGGAGTTGGGTTTATATGTACAAAGGTGTATCATTTTGCACCAGAAAGTTACAATTACACAGCACTGTAATAGAAGCACTGATCTCAGCCATATTTAACAGTTCAAGTAATGTTTCGGATAAATGTTAGACTTTATTGAATTTTAACTGTGTATGACAAAACAGAGAAGCTACTGAGGGTTTACAGGCCGCTGGAATAGAATTCTGATGCCTGTGAACCATAAATGCTCAGTTCTACAAGATTAGGCTGATATATTGAAAGTAATTTTTTTAGAGCATGGAGTTCAAACTGGGTTCAGCACTCAGGAGACCAGGTGACATGCTGAGTTGTCTTTCACTTTGAAATCTGGATGCTCAGCATGAATAAGCATTGTGAAGTTGCAGGAAAAGACAAAACTTTCTATTCAAATTGGCTCAGCGATCAGGATAAGTAGACTTTTTAAGATCTGAAAACATCTTGATTAGATAGACACAAATTGAGTGTGAGCTATGAATATAATTCTGCACCCAGCAATTATAAACAGGAGCTTCAGCTCAAATTACAGCATTGGGTGGTAGTTGATATTGGCACAGGTGAATTAGAGCCATGATAACATGATTGTTTTTTAAAAAATGATACTCAATTATGTCAAACACAACAGGATATAAAGTATCTCAGAGCACAGCATTTTAAATACATTGGTACATTTACCTGAATACATTCAGGAATAGCAAGTCTTTGTAAAATCTAATGAGTCACCCTTTTGTGAATAAACCTTTAAAATTTTGGTGCTATGGTATTTTGGACCATGACCTCCAGTAGCATGAAAATTTCAGTCTGAAGCAATGCTTGATCATCCATTTTATCTACATTGCCGCATGAATGTATTTTCTCTCTTATTGCCCATAACCAGTGTGTTTTGGATGGAAAGAAGAATATATTTTCTTACCCCTGAAGAGTGCATTCTAATTCAACCATTCAGCAGCATGCTTTCATGAGTTTAAAATAAAGAATGTTACTTACTCCGATGCACTTACTCCAAATTAATGCAACGTCACACATTTGGTCTCACGTACGCGCACACACAGAAGTACGCACACGCACAACAATGGAATAGAAATTTCAATCTCCCTCGTGACAAGCCTGTTGTTTCTTGAATGGATTCGATGGTTTGAAGTTGAAATGAGAAGGGCACATAGCAGGTTCTGAGGTACCCTGTAGTTGAATATTTAGGATGTTGGTTCTCAGATAAACTGTGAAAGTGGAACAACTTGGATGCTTGGTGACTTACAGCTAGTTTCAGAAATTAGTTCTCTGGCTGACTCATGACTGATGGTTCTTAAAAGTTGAAGACGACACAGTCTTTTTCTGCAGCTGTGGTGCCATCAGTATTATTCTGCAGGCTGCCCTGGTCTCTCTTATTCTTCAGATAAAATTAATTTTTTAAGACAGTTTCAGTCATATGACCAATTCTGGCAATCGTCCAAAGTCATCTCTACATAATTAGGATATTCATATGGCAGAGACTTAGTGCTGATGATGGGACTGAATTGGTAGACTTCCACGATAACAAAATTGGTGCCAGTCCTGGACCAATTCGTCAACCATTAATGATCTAGCATCGGAGCAATGTGAAACATGATCGATACCAATGAAAAAGTGTCAGATTTGCAGGAATTGGGATTGGCGCTCAAGAGGCTGACAAACTGAAGCCAAATATTAGCACTCCACTCCCCACACACACTCATTCCAGCCAACAAGATGGCACTGGTTGCGCTGGAGCACACCCATCCTGTTGATGGGTCGGTTAGGGCCAGATTGGTCCCAGGGGGGTAGCCTGGGGGGGACACTATATAACCCATGGCCCTAAGGTCACAGTGAGCAGTCAATGTCGTGTGCAACCACATGGCTGCCTTGCAGGCTGCGGAAAAGGTGTTCCATACCCGTCCAGCCCAATTCCATGGTCCACCTCCTGGCTGTCCCCCACTATTCCTCTCCCCGGCCCTGACGGAGGTCAGCCAGCCAGTGGCACAACGGTCAGTGCATGATCGTGAAGTTAGGCAAGTGGACTGTGAAGATCAATGTTTTCTTTCAAAGGAGACTCAAATGGGCAGTTTACCGATTGGAGATGTTCTCACAAGAGGATTTGCTGGAGAGAGCTGTGCAGGAGATACCAGAGCAGAACAAAATAGTGATAGTGTTAGAGCTCCAGGGCTTCTGGTGAACGGGCCTGAAGATAGAACTTAACTCGGAACAAAGAAGTAAAAAGATGATTTCTTGAAGTATGGTTTTGTCAATTGTGACAATTCAAATAAGGAGGCAAAGCCCATGTGTGTTATATGCAGGAAAGTACTGGAAAATGAGAGAAGTTTCAGAATTTGAAAGAGAAGTGCTGTGTGAAAAATTTCTTTGCAGGTTGAAACCCCAGAGTCAGTTATTAACTTAGAGCTGACTCCAAATTAAAAGGCCACATTGCTGCAGTTTACCTGTAATACCACATTAAAAACATGGCAAAAGCACACAAGGCTGTCCACATTCTGGAGTAGCATCTACCAGGGGTATCCAATGTTGAGTAAAACATGCAGTTCATTGCTATTGCCCTTCACAAGAACTTGCATGTGTGAGGTTCGATTTTCCATTGTTATAAAGGTGAAGGATGCACAAAGAAACTGGCTGAAGTCTGCACCTGATTTTTGCATTTCCCTCTGCTCCTTTGAACCAGACTCAAGTGAGATCATGAGGACAAAGCAGGCTCCCCTTTTGCATTGAAAGGTAATGGAACATGGCATGGCATTGCGAAGGTTGGTCGGCTGAGTCATGAGGGTCGTTCAGCGTGTGTCGCGAAGGTCGGTTGGCGTGAGTCTTGAAGGTTGATCAATGTATGTCGCGAAGGTCAATCAATGTGGGTCCCGAACGTTGGCCGGTTGCCAAAAGTGGGTCCTGGGAAAAGAGGATTGAAAAACACTGGTGTACTGAATTGAAAGAAGTATGAGTAATTTTCTGTTTCACCTGGAAAGAATGTTTGAGCCCTTGGAAGATGAAAACTTCGGTGGTAAAAGGGGAAGTGGTGCACCTAAAATAAAAGCAAAATACTGTGGATGCTGGAAATTAGAAATAAAAACAAGGAGTTGGAAATATACAGCAGGTTTGGCAGCATCGGTTGAGAGACAAGCTGAGCTCACGAATATGACTCTTCTTCAGTACATTGTGAAGTCCTCCAACAACAACAACTAGCTTCCTTTGTGCTTGGTATGACTCCAACCAGTGGAGAGTTTTTCTCCTAATGTATATTGACTTAAAGCTTAAAGCCACATGCAGACAAATGCTGCTTTGATAATGGAAGGTAAAACCATCAGAAAAGATGCAAAAGAGGGGAGGAAGTGGAAGATTGGAATAGAGTCTGTAAGAGTCCTTCCTGCTTAATCCCTTTGTTCCCATTTCTTTAATTTTATTATTTTTAGTCCAGAGACTGATAATCGTGATGCACCTTTACGCAGAAAACTCAAGCTGAAGCAGCCTGCTTGTCAGAATAATTGTGTTCCCAGGTTTTATGTTTGGAGTGGAGAGGCCAGATTCTTCGGCATCAGTTTTGGAGAAAGTTGATTTGATTTGTTCACTGGCAACCAGTGAGTTAGCCAGGAACAGTGTTCTTTCTGACAACGGGCAAAAATATGTTCCTAAATGATGCTTTCTGAGATAACTTCGCAGAAGTGATCAGACCTTGGAAGTGAAAGGAAAGTCTCTTTCTCTCCCTCTTCCTTGCTGAAGTGAAAGAACTGCTCTATTGCTGTGAGACAAGTGAGTGCCTGGAACATATTTGCTGTACACCTGAAATGATCCTTCGTCTGCAGTGAAAGTAGACAACCTTGTCAGAGTAAACCATCTCAAGCCTAGAAGCAAGAAGTACCAAAATGAAAGCCTGAACTTCAGAAAACCTGAACTAGAAGTCATCCCAGTGCATCAAAAATCCTTTTCCTTTTATTTTATTAACATTTTCTTTCCCTCTCAACCCCCTTTCTCCTCTGTATTGTTTATCAGTGCATGTGTCTGTGTAGAGAGTGGGGGTGGTTAGGAAGGGTGGGTTGGAAAAGGGCTACCAGATAGTCAGTTACATTTTCTGTCAGTTTAATTCTAATACTGTACATAATAAAAGGTTACTTGTATTTTAAAACTACAAACCTGGTGACTAGTCTTTCGGGCTCAACTAAGGACCTTGGGTATCTTAAACAAAATCTAATTTTACCTGTGGCGTGATTTTGAGTCAAATGGGGCTGGAATTGACTGCGCACTGGCCCAGGGTGTCGTGACAAGTCCTTCCAGAAGTTGGGACGTGAGGAAATTTAGTCAAGATAGGGGATCGAGAAGATTGGTTGAGAGCCTCTCCCAGAAATTGGGAGAGAGATGTCGAAGAAGGCAAGGGAAAAGTAGAGTCAGAGATGGATGGTGTGATGGTGAGTGAAGGGTAGAAATTGGAACAGTTGAAGTGTGTGAATAGGAACAGATGTGATCAAAAGCCTTGTCAATCACAAAGCTCCAGCAAGGAAGACTGCAGTGTCAGAACAGTGCTAAATGCCCACGCTGTTGGAGGGAATCTTGGAAGTGATGGCGTTCCCATGCACCTGCTGCTTTTGTTCTTCTGCATGCTGTCAGAGAATGCAGATTGTAGAATCATGGAGACATTACACACTGCAGTCACCGTGTGCCAGTGATGGAGGTAGTGGATGGGCTGCCAATCAAGCAGATTGCTTTGTATTAGATAATGTCAAGCCTTTTGTGTATTGTTGGAGCTGTATCCATCCAGATAAGTGAATGACATTCACTCCTTCCGGTTGCCATGTAGGTGAGGGAGGATCTTTAAAGTGCCAGAAATTGAGTTGGGAGGAGAACTGCAAGACCCCTGGGTTAATGATTACGATGTCAGCTGATGCGAATTCAGCTTCTTTACAATGTCAGACTTGATACCTGTATCATTACTTATGTTGTCGTCATTTCCTGTTTAAAACCAAGAAAAGAAGACATAACAATATAAAAATAAATGAATATCAATGAGACGCCTTTATAATTATTTTACTTTAAAATATATCTTGATGATGATATTCCATTTCGGAATGGCTGGGGCAGGTTGAGTTACTGACAAATGGTCAAGAAAGAGATTCTTACGTGGTTAGATGGGACATTATGAGAGAAAGATTTGATGAATCACTACCAAAGCAATATTGTCATTTCATAAATCAGTGACGGACTTAAGGTACCCCTGAATTTTGGAGAATAAATGGAGTATTTAAATAAATCTCGATGCTGAAAGGAGAATGTGGAAGTCATCCTGTCACCAAAGTAAAGCCACCTTGCTATTTAGGTGTGATGGACTGCACGTTCTGCACATTTACCTAGGAAATCAAATAAGTCACTGACAATCTGCAGAAGAATATAGGAACATACTGTCGAGAGATGTGCATATCTGTTTATTGGAAAAAATATAATTGAATTAAATGACTATTTATTCTTACTGAAATGTACCATTGATCACTTATCCCATTGCTAGTTGTGGGGTACTTCCCTGGACAGATTGGCTATCTTGTTTGTGAAATTACAAGTGAGCACAAACTTTTAAAGTTTACCTTTGGGGATATTCTGAGCTTTTGTTGGGTGCTGTATAAATACAAGTTCTAATTTTATTCTGCCTGGTATTTATTGTGGAGTGGAGGGGAGGCAATAGAGACTGACCGCCAGTCAGTCAGGGGAGCATTGCCAATAGCAGACACTGTATTTATAGTTATGCAAATGTACTTCTTTGATGAGCACGTTCATTTGTTTTATAGCATTCAGTCTGTTGAAAGAAATCACTGCCAAAAACTCTAGTCAATTCAAAACCTGGCCAGTACTTGAGTATATTAAATGGGTTATTTGTTTGGTGTATTAATTGTGGTTTCCTACTTTGGGTTTTTAACATTTCACATAACATTTCCCCCTGAGAAAAGCAAGGATTTTGATTCAGGGTGGCTTGGACGAGTCTTTCTTTGAAGATTTACATCTCAGTGTATTGCCATAGGAACAGAAGGAACACTTTGTGCTCTTGAGCAGGGCTCAGTCCCACGTAATAATTCAGCAGCTTCCTGAAGTCATGCAACTGCATGAGACTGCAACTCGCTGTAACATTTTGGAAATTGATTAGGTCAAGCAGTCAGAGGCAAAGCATCAAGCAGAACTAAGTGTCTAACCAGCCAGCAGGCAAATCAGTCCTTTGCTGAGCAGGATTTATGGCTAACCAAAGCAGTATTACACCATTTATTCTTTCTCCCTGGGACTGCTTACCAGCTGTCATAAAATGGATGCTGTGATCGCACATTGCTGCCACCACCCTTTTACATCAAATTTGAAAGAAGCATAGATTAAATTTAAAAGAAGGAACAGCACCAAAATCCAAAAGACTTTCTATTCAAAGGACAGATTTAATTAAATCTCACTCCCCACAACACTGAACGACACGGTGGCATAGTGCAGTATTCTTCAAACTCGTGGGCGCGACCCGCAGGTAGGTCGCGGGCGGGTGTCGGGAGGGTCACGGAGCCGTCATTCGCGGCGCTCCCAATCGCGCAAATCGCCGCGCAGCAGCCGACTTTTAATAACGCCAGCTGCGAGCGGCCTTTAAAATGGCCGCGAACATGTAAAAAAAGTTTGGCCACATTGCGCATGCGCTCCAATGATCAGGCGCGCATGCGCAGTGCTGCCGTTATTTTTTTAAACGTTTGCAGCTTTTTGTTTCAAGTTCGGCGGGGGGTTTTATTCATTTTATTCATTTATTTTATTCATTTAATTTTTATTTTTTTCATTTATTTTATTCATTTTTTTACAAGTTCGGGGAGATTTTATTCATTTTATGCATTTATTTTATTCATTTAATTTTTATTTATTTCATTTATTTTATTCATTTTATTTTTTATTTTTTTTACAAGTTCGGTGGGGTTTATTTGATAAAAGTTTACAGGAAAAAAATGCAGCACTTTGGACAGATGGAGACTCCATACTTTCCGACACAGGAAGGCTTCATCTTCATCCAACAGGTTCCATTGGAGGAGCGTGTACGAGGGCCAAAGGGACCCAGAGCCATTTCCTCCATTTTTATCAGTAGCAAACAAGGTAAGAGAAAATGGTGGGTCGCTCAGGTCGGCCGCGTTGGGTCCCGAAGGTTGGCCGGTTGGTAAAAATGGGTCCCCAGAAAAAATGTTTGAAGAACACTGGCATAGTGGTTAGCACTGCTGCCTCACGGTGCCAAGGACCAGGGTTCAATTCTGGCCTTGGGTGACTGTCTATGTGGAGTTCGCACTTTCTCCCCGTGTCTGCGTGGGTTTCCTCTGGGTGCTCCGGTTTCCTTCCACAGTCCAAAGATGTGCAGGTTAGGTGGGGTTACGGGTATGGGGCACAGAAGTAGTCCTTGGTAGGGTGTTCTTTTGGCGGGTTGGTGCAGACGCGATAGGCCGAATGGCCTCCTTCTGCACTGTAGGGATTCTATGATTTAGGGGACACGGTGGCATATGTCACTGGACTGCTAACCCAGAGACTGAGGCTCATGTTCTGGGGTTAAAATGTCACCACAGCGGTAGGTGGGATTTAAATTCAATCCATCGAACCTGCAATTGAAAACTGAGGCGGGATTCTCCGTCAACGTTTGCCCGGCAACTGGAGAATCCCGCACGAGGTCAATGGACTTTTCCATTCTGCGTGGCTCGGCCATGGCGTTCCGGCAACGGGCGGGGTGGGAGAATCCAGCCCCTGGTCATTGATTGTTGTAACAATTCACCTAGTTCACTAATATACATGTGACCCCAAATCTGCAGTCCTGTTGTTTACTCTTAACTGAAATGGCACTAGTAAGCCAGTCAGTTCAAGGGCAATGAGGAATGGCCAAGGTCATCAGCAGTACCCACACGCCATGAATATTTTAAAAATTCTCACCTGTCCCATTCGAAATTCAAGAACCAAATACAGAAATTTGTAATGTTTCAGTGTTGGTAGATTCTCATAACCGAGTGCAACTTGGTAAGCCCTGTTGCATTGTGCGTCTAGCTCTTAAAGCAATGGCCAGATTATTTCCAGGCACATTGTTCAGTCATGGATTTACTACTGCAGTCCCCTAAGTTCTTCAGACTGACAATGTTGGAAGTTGTAAGGAGAACTTTACACCGGTGGTGGGATGTGCTGCCCACAGGTTTCCTGGCAGGGTGGGGTGGCTTTAATGGGAATTCTGCAATCTTGGACTTGACCCCTCCCTGTGCAGCTGGATCCTTGACTTCCTCACCAACAGACCCCAATCTGTCAGGATAGGCAACAGCATCTCCTCCACAATAGTCCTCAACACCGGGGCCCCACAAGGATGTGTTCTTAGTCCTCTACTGTACTCCCTATACACACATGACTGTGTGACAAGACTTAACTCCAACTCAATCTACAGGTTTGCTGAAGATACCTGTACAACTGTGGTGGGCCATATCTCTAACAACAACGAATCAGACTACAGAAGGGAGATAAATCACTTGGTTGCATGGTGTACCGAAAACAACCTTTCTCTAAATGTTGGAAAGACCAAGGAACTGATCATCGACTTCAGGGAGCATATCATGACACACACTCCCGTCTGCATCACTGGCTCTAAAGTGAAGATGGTCGATAGTTTTACGTTCCTGGGGGTCACCATCACCAATAATCTGTCCTGGTCCACTCATGTTGATGCAACAGTCAAGAAAGCCCAACAATGTCTCTACTTCTTATGGAAGGTAAAGAAATTTGGCATGTCTGCATTGACTCTCACAAACTTCTACAGATGTGCCACAGAGAGCATCCTATCCGGCTGCATCACAGACTGGTATGGCAATTGTTCAGTCAAAGATCGTAAGAAACTGCAGAGTGTGGTGAACTCAGCCCATTGTATCACACTAGCTTGCCACCCCCACATTAATTCTGTATCCACCTCCTGCTGCCTCAGGAAGGCGGACAGCATTATCAGAGACCCTTCCCACCCAGGCATTGCCTTCTTCCAGACCCTTCCATTAGGCAGAAGGAACAGAAGTCTGAAGACCCGCACATCCAGACAGAGGAACAGCTTCTTCTCCACAGCTACTAGACTCTTCAATGACTCTCCGTCGGACTGATCTGTTCCCTGTAAGAAAATGATTCACGATGCCCTACGCTGCTCTTGCTCATGTATTTCCTTTGTTTGGCCCCTTGTTCCGCACTGTAACCAATCACTGTTTGTCAATGTACCATTTGTCAATGTTCTCTGTTGATTATTCTCTTTGTCTACCATGTACATACTGTTCCCTTGGCCGCAGAAAACTACTTTTCACTGTACTTCAGCACATGTGACAATAAATCAAATCAAATCAAACTCCCATTGACAGTGGTGGGAGCAGACAATCCCGCTGTCAGCGAAAGGTTCGCCGCCTCCCGCCACCGGGAAATGCATGGCTGGGAGGTCGGAGAATCCACCCTATATGACAGACAGCTACTGAGCTGATCTTATATAAAAGCATAATACTGCGGATGCTGGAAATATGAAATAGAAACATAGTGCTGTAAAATCTCAATAGGCCTGGCAGCATCTGCGGAGGGAGAAACCGCATTCATGGGCAAGATTTTCTGTCACCCACCTCGGCATGTTTTGCGATGGTAGAGGTGGTCCATCATTGGACGGCAGTGGGATCTTCTGTCAATGGGTTTCCCATTGTTCACACCTTCCATCACCGGGAACGGCCAGAAAATTGCACCCAAAATTTTGAGTTCGTATGGCTCTACTTCAGAGCTTAAGACCTAACTCTGTTTGTCTCCCCACAGATGCTGCTAGGCCTTCCGAGTTTTCCCGGAACTTGATGTTTTTTTATTACTGAACTGAAAATTGGACTTGTTTGCAGATATACTGGACCTAGCCATTTCAAGGTATATGCCTGCAACTATCTGGTCTTTGGAAAGGTGCTATGCATATGCATAGTAATGTACATAGTTAGATATATAACCTCCGACCAACAGGTGGTGACAGGGATCCACTATGTGACTCCAGAGATCGGCAGTTGGTAGTAAGTCGTATCAGAGGACAGTCGCATCAAAAGTAGCTCCAGGAGAATTCACTAATCATTACCTTTTGTATTATTGTTTCTTTAGTTATCTTTCCACATGTTCACTTGCTGATAAACGATCATACTAGTCAATAACTAGATGTTCTGTGTGCATTTTTACCACGGCCACAACACAGAACATCACAGTTGGATGGCACAACTCAGTAATTGCCTTGTGAGGAAGCATAGCTTCTGAAGCATTCCCAATTGGCTCACAGTGAAATCTCCCACCTGCACCATCTGCACTCAGTGAATGGGCCCACTGGTGTGCAGTGGATGCCTTTTCTCTGGCTGTTCTCCTGAGCTTCCTCCTCCTCTTCTTCCCCAAATCAAAGAAACATGGAAGCTAAGAGGAATCTCCACTGCTTCAAGACCAAAGTCAGCAATCTCAAAACTTCCAAAAAATAAGTAAAGTTGCTTCGAAAATCTTTATTTTAAGAATAGTGGAAATAAATTATAAATTGGTCAAAAGTTTTTCTTTTAATGTACGGAAACTATATCAAAGTACAAAAACTTAAAAAGAACTGAGGAGTACTTTAAGTAATACAAATGGAAATGTCCGCTGATTATATCCCTATAGCTCTCCGGTATTGAGGACCTCTCACCCAACAATATGGCTTCTAATGCATCGTCCTCTGAAATATTGTGCACCAGCCTCAGCCATTGGACAGTAACCAAGGCAAATGAAATCTGCATCATACTCTAAACCAGCCCTCCTAAAACTTTGTTAATTTACATATGGTGAGGTTTCTCAAGAGGTTCAGCCCCACCCGAGACTTATAGTCTTGAATGCTCCTGTCTGATTTTTCTCTGTTGACGAACTTTGGTACATTTGGGAAGATGAGGTTGAAGGAAGGAAATAGGACAGTGTGGTCCCACCATGGTCAAGAAGGACATGATGCAGACTCTTAAATTTTTCATAAAAATCCACCATAAACTGTTACTTTTGGCATTATTACTTACACAAGGTAACATGTGCATGCAAGTGATTTGATACTTTTGCTAAAATTACAGAATAAATTACAAATTGCTATTCGTAAAACTGGCTGGATTTACACATAATTGGAATTATGTTTTATTGTGTGTTACCATGGCATAATATAGTCAAGTGCCAGCATTATCCTTCAAATTTCAAGTGAAATAAAATCCAATATTGTCGCTGTTCAAATCAACTTGATCCGACATTAGTCAAGTCAAATTCCTTGTGCTTTGACTGCAGATTAGTCACATCACTTCAAATGGTTCAAAGAATTTAAGAAAATAGACACAGGAATAATAACCTTTATTATCGTCACAAGTAGGCTTACATTAACACTGCAATGAAGTTACTGTGAAACTCTCCGAGGTGCCACTCTCCTGCACTTGTTCGGGTACGCTGAGGGAGAATTCAGAATGTCAAATTCACCGAACAAGCACGTCTTTCGCGACATGTGGGAGGAAACTGGAGCACCCGGAGGAAACCCACTCAGACACGCGAAGAACATGCAGACTCCGCACAGACAGTGACCCAAACTGGGAATCAAAACTGGGATCTTGGCATTATGAGGCAAGAGTGATAACCTTTGTGCCACTATGCCGCCCTTAATAACGCCCCCGATGACATGATATGGGGCCAAATTCTCCACCGCTTGCAACGGTAGTGGAGTTCCCGATACGGAGGAGAATCCAGCGTCAGGCAAAAAACAGCATGATGCCCCGTTCCTATGTTACAGTCTCCCACTGGCGGCGGCATCAAGGTTCACAAGCTGGAGGATTAATTAAACCCATTTGCATACTTTCAATGAGCCAGGCACCACGGCCAAGATTCTCCGAAAACCCGGCCAAGTGTTGACGGAGTGGTGCATGCCGGTGTCAGAGGGCCTCCTGGCCCAGCGATTCAGCAGCTCTCAGGGGGCCAGCATGGCGCCGGAGTGCTGCACACTGCTCTGGCGGCGAAAGGCAGCCCTTCACTGCCGGCGCGGCTCGACGCTTGCGCGAGATGGCCGTCTCCGCATCGGCGCATGTGCGTGACGGCCGTCTTCATGCTGGCGCCACGCAATATGGCGCAGCCCTACAGTGGGCCTGTGTGGACGGAGGTAGGCCCCCTCCAGATCGCGGACACCTGCCGATCGGTAGCCCCCGATTGCAGGCCTGGATGCTGTGGAGGCCCCCACCAGAATCTGATCCCTAGCCCCACCCCCACCACCAGGACAGCCACCGTGGCTGCGGGTCTGAGCTCCCGCCAGGTGGTACCAGCGGGTCTCGGTGGGAATTCACCCGGTCGACCGCGGAGAATCGCCGCGGGGGCAACCTTGGTTCTGCAGACTTGGTTCAAACATGGACAAAAGAGCTGAATGCCAGATGTGAGTGAGAGTGACTGCCCCTGACATCAAGGCAGCATTTGACTGTGTATGGCACCAAGGAGCCTTAGCTAAACTGGAGTCAATGGGAATCAGGGTGAAAGCTCTCAGTTGGTTGGAGTCATACCTGGCACAAAGGGAGATGATTGTGGTGGTTGGAGGTCCAGGACATCACTCCAGGAGTTCCTCAGGGTAGTGTTATTGGCCAAACCTTCTTCAGCTGCTTCATCAATGATCTCCCTACCATCATAAGGTCAAAAGTGGGGATGTTTGTGGATGACTACGCAATGTGCAGCACCATTCGCCACTCCTCAGATAATGAAGCAGTCCATGTCCAAATGCAGCAAGACCGAGACAATTTCCAGGCTTCGGTTGACAAGTGGTAAGTAACATTTGCGCCACACAAGTGCCAGGCAATGTCCATCCCCTACAAGAGAGAATCTAGCCATTGCCCCTTGGCATTCAATGACATTACCATTGCTGAATCCCCAATAATCAACATCCAAGGGGTTACCATTGATCAGTAACTGAGCTGGACTAGTCACATTAATACTGTGGCTACTAGGAGGTATAAGGCGAAGAATCCTACGGTGATTAACTCATATCCTGACCACCCAAAGCCTGTCTACCATCTACAAGGCACAAGTCAGGAGTGTAATAGAATACTCTCCACTTGCCTGGATGAGTGCAACTCCAACAACACTCAAGAAGCTCGACACCATCCATGACAAAGCAGCCAGCTTGATTGCTCCGCCTTCCATAAACATTTAAACCCTCCACCACCGACGAACAGTGGCAGCTATGTGTACCATCTAGAAGATGCACGGCAGTAACTCACCAAGATTCCTTCGATACCTCCCAAACCCATGACTACTGCCATCTAGAAGGACAAGAGCACAGATACCTGGGAACCCCATCACCTGGAGTTCCCCTCCAAGTCACTCACCAACCTGACTTGGAAATATATTGACGTTCCTTCACTGTCACTGGGCCAACATCCTGGAACTCCCTCCCCAACAGCAGAGTGGCTTTGCCTACACCTGAAGGACTGCTGTGGTTCAAGAAGGCAACTAACCACCACCTTCTGAAGGGCAACTAGGGATGGGCAATAAATGCTGGCCTAACCAGCGACACCCACATCCCGTAAATGAATAAATAAATAAAAGAATAAATAAAAAGGTTCTCTCTTCCCAAGGTCTTAAGGCTAGGCAGACATATAATTTTCCCCAGAAAATAACCACTTTCTGCAAAGAAGCTTTCAGCCAGACACCTTATGATTAAGATGATTAAATCTTACATTTTCTTGAAGAGGTCAAGGTGTGAGCTCTTCAACTGTACAAAAAAACTCTCTTTGAGTACTTTTCTTAAATTGACCCCTCACGAATTGCTCCATCTGTAACTGTAATCGATAGGGTGCCTGTCAGATATTGAACACATCTGCCTCACCTCAGAAGATCAGAACACCAAGCAACAACTAGTTCTGGTTTATTTGTCCACAAACATGGTCGCTGATGAACATTGATGCACATTCTCCAGTGTGAATAAAATTAATTATGTTTTTATGACCTGTAATGCAGAAAGATGTTAGTAGACACCTAGCTGGGTAGTCCCCCACCCCTAGAGTCAACAATTTTCTGAGATTTTAGTTCACTGCTCATGGGCGACATTGTGGCACACAGTGGTTAGCACTGTTGCCTCAGAGCGTCAGGTTCAATCTGGCCTTGGGTGACTGTGTGGAGTTTGCTCGTTCTCCCCGTGTCTGTGTGGGTTTCCTCCGGGTGCTCATGTTTCCTCCCACAGTCCAAAAATGTGCAGGTTAGGTGGATTGGGCATGGTAAATTCCCTTAGTGTCCAAAGATGTACAGGTTAGGTGGGGTTGCACAGTTAGGTTGGGGGAGTAGATCTAGGTAGACTGCTCTTACAGAGGGTTGGTGCAGACTCAGTAGGCCAATTGGCCTTCTTCTGCACTGTAGGGACTCTATGGATTCCATACCTGTCCTTATTAGAAGCATAAATCCTGAAATAGGTGGAGGCACAGGAACATAGAAATAACAGTAGACCTTTCGACTCCTTGAGCCCATTTCATGGTTCAACAAGATTATGAATGATCCCCGACCAAATACCATATATTTTCCAGTCTCATCCACTACAAGAATCGGCATGTGTGGGGCGGGCAATTCGATCAACCCTTGATAGGTCCGTTAACCTCAGGTGGGATTTTCAGGTGTCAGGACGGGATGGGAGGTCCTGCCCCAGATATCTGTTCATGCCATTTTCTCTTAATACCTTCACAAAAATCTATCCATCTCGGTTTGAAAATTAACAAACGATCCGGCATCAACTGTCATTAGCAGAAGAGAATTTTCTCATGGCTACCCAAAAGCATCTTCACAAGCAATCAACTATATTTGAGTCAGTCCCTCTTGTAATATCAGGAAATTTTACGTTTGTGGGCAAAGCAGACAATGAACATAAGAACATAAGAACATAAGAACTAGGAGCAGGAGTAGGCCATCTGGCCCCTCGAGCCTGCTCCGCCATTCAATTAGATCATGGCTGATCTTTTGTGGACTCAGCTCCACTTTCCGGCCCGAACACCATAACCCTTAATCCCTTTATTCTTCAAAAAACTATCTATCTTTACCTTAAAAACATGTAATGAAGGAGCCTCAACTGCTTCACCGGGCAAGGAATTCCATAGATTCACAACCCTTTGGGTGAAGAAGTTCCTCCTAAACTCAGTCCTAAATCTACTTCCCCTTATTTTGAGGCTATGTCCCCTAGTTCTGCTGTCACCCGCCAGTGGAAACAACCTGCCCGCATCTATCCTATCTATTCCCTTCATAATTTTAAATGTTTCTATAAGATCCCCCCTCATCCTTCTAAATTCCAACGAGTACAGTCCCAGTCTACTCAACCTCTCCTCATAATCCAACCCCTTCAGCTCTGGGATTAACCTAGTGAATCTCCTCTGCACACCCTCCAGCGCCAGTACGTCCTTTCTCAAGTAAGGAGACCAAAACTGAACACAATACTCCAGGTGTGGCCGCACTAACACCTTATACAATTGCAAGATAACCGCCCTAGTCTTAAACTCCATCCCTCTAGCAATGAAGGACAAAATTCCATTTGTCTTCTTAATCACCTGTTGCACTTGTAAACCAACCTTCTGTGACTCATGCACTAGCACACCCAAGTCTCTCTGAACAGCGGCATGCTTTAATATTTTATCGTTTAAATAATAATCCCGTTTGCTGTTATTCCTACCAAAATGGATAACCTCACATTTGTCAACATTGTATTCCATCTGCCAGACCCGAGCCCATTCACTTAACCTATCCAAATCCCTCTGCAGACTTCCAGTATCCTCTGCACTTTTCGCTTTACCACTCATCTTAGTGTCATCTGCAAACTTTGACACATTGCCCTTGGTCCCCAACTCCAAATCATCTATGTAAATTGTGAACAATTGTGGGCCCAACACGGATCCCTGAGGGACACCACTAGCTACTGATTGCCAACCAGAGAAACACCCATTTATCCCAACTCTTTGCTTTCTATTAATTAACCAATCCTCTATCCATGCTACTACTTTACCCTTAATGCCATGCATCTTTATCTTATGCAGCAACCTTTTGTGTGGCACCTTGTCAAAGGCTTTCTGGAAATCCAGATATACCACATCCATCGGCTCCCCGTTATCTACTGCACTGGTAATGTCCTCAAAAAATTCCACTAAATTAGTTAGGCATGACCTGCCTTTTACGAACCCATGCTGCGTCTGCCCAATGGGACAATTTCTATCCAGATGCCTCGCAATTTCTTCCTTGATGATAGATTCCAGCATCTTCCCTATTACCGAAGTTAAACTCACTGGCCTATAATTTCCTGCTTTCTGCCTACCTCCTTTTTTAAACAGTGGCGTCACGTTTGCTAATTTCCAATCCACCGGGACCACCCCAGAGTCTAGTGAATTTCGGTAAATTATCACTAGTGCATCTGCAATTTCCCTAGCCATCTCTTTCAGCACTCTGGGATGCATTCCATCAGGGCCAGGAGACTTGTCTACCTTTAGCCCCATTAGCTTGCCCATCACTCCCTCCTTAGTGATAACAATCCTCTCAAGGTCCTCACCTGTCATAGCCTCATTTCTATCAGTCGCTGGCATGTTATTTGTGTCTTCCACTGTGAAGACAGACCCAAAAAACCTGTTCAGTTCCTCAGCCATTTCCTCATTTCCCATTATTAAAACTCCCTTCTCATCCTCTAAAGGACCAATATTTACCTTAGCCACTCTTTTTTGTCTTATATATGTAAAAACTTTTACTGTCTGTTTTTATATTCTGAGCAAGTTTACTCTCATACTCTATCTTACTCTTCTTTATAGCTTTTTTAGTAGCTTTCTGTTGCCCCCTAAAGATTTCCCAGTCCTCTAATCTCCCAGCAATCTTTGCCACTTGATATGCTTTTTCCTTCAATTTGATACTCTCCCTTATTTCCTTAGATATCCACGGTCGATTTTCCCTCTTTCTTCCGTCCTTCCTTTTTGTTGGTATAAACCTTTGCTGAGCACTGTGAAAAATCGCTTGGAAGGTTCTCCACTGTTCCTCCACTGTTCCACCATAAAGTCTTAGCTCCCAGTCTACCTTAGCTAGTTCTTCTCTCATCCCCTTGTAATCTCCTTTGTTTAAACACAAAACACTAGTATTTGATTTTACTTTCTCACCCTCCATCTGTATTTTAAATTCCACCATATTGTGATCGCTCCTTCCGAGAGGATCCCTAACTATGAGATCATGAATCAATCCTGTCTCATTACACAGGACAAGATCTAGGACCGCTTGTTCCCTCGTAGGTTCCATTACATACTGTTCTAGGAAACTATCGCGGATACATTCTATAAACTCCTGCTCACGGTTGCCTTGACCGACCTGGTTAAACCAATCGACATGTAGATTAAAATCCCCCATGATAACTGCTGTACCATTTCTACATGCATCAGTTATTTCTTTGTTTATTGCCTGCCCCACCATCTCGTTACTATTTGGTGGCCGATAGACTACTCCTATCAGTGACTTTTTCACCTTACTATTCCTGATTTCCACCCAAATGGATTCAACCTTATCCTCGATAGCACCGATGTCATCCCTTACTATTGCCCGGATGTCATCCTTAAATAACAGAGCAACACCACCTCCCTTACCATCCACTCTGTCCTTCCGAATAGTTTGATACCCTCGGATATTTAACTCCCAGTCGTGACCATCCTTTAACCATGTTTCAGTAATGGCCACTAAATCATAGTCATTTACGATGATTTGTGCCACCAACTCATTTACTTTATTCCGGTCCCATTGCCCCAGGAATTTGAATCCCTCCCTCTTGCACCATCTCTCGAGCCACGCATTCAGATCATTGGTTCGTTTTGCACCAAGACATTGAATGACAACCTCCCACAGAGATGGCAACAAAGTGCCAGGGAGCAACTGACAGGGAGCTCTAATGAGACTGTCAAACTTCTTCCTGCCCTCAAAGATAGTCTGGGGGTGTGGACTGGAGTTTAAGGGAATGGCATCTCCAGCAAAAATCTTCTCCTCCCCGGAATGGTCACTGGCTCTCTGATCTTTGTGAAATTTGATACCCTTCTCTTGGACCTGTTCTTGAAATAAAATTTTCTTGCTCCCTCCAGGGTTGCAGTAAGTCGCTGCCTCCACCACACATTTTCCAATCCCAACATGGGGAGGGGTGGGGGGGGGGGGGGGGGGGGCTTGGGAGGGGGGAGGGGGGGGCTCATTTCAGATGGATTTGTGGAAGAATTTCTTTTCTCGAAGAGTGACGAATTTTGGGAATTCCTTAACCCAGCAAGCTGTGAAGGCCGAATCCTTTCAGGACTGAGATCGATCGATTTGTAATCAATAGGGGAGTTCAGGGTTATGAGGATGAGGGAGGAAAGTGGACATAGTGAATGTTAGATCATCATGATCTGAAATGGCAGAGCAGGCTCAAAGGGTCGAATGGCCTGCTCCTGTTCTTCTTTATTATGGTTTTAATATTCCATCCATCCATGGAGCAGGAAGAAATTTTTTCCACACCGCCCCCTCTCCCCAAATGTTTGAACCTCCCTTACTCTCGATCTGTAGTGCTGCAGTCTGAATTTTCACCGCCTGCGCACTTGCTATTGTTTACAATTATTTGACCCCGCAAATCACAGTGAGACCGGTACTGTCATCGCATTCTGGTATTTCAAGTCTGTAAATGTTTGCATCACAGAATGGTACCATTCAACCCATCGATCTTCTGTTAGCCTCCTGCAAGAGCGATCCACCTAATCCCATCCTCCTGTCCTTCCCTCGTCGCGTTTTACATTTCTTCATTCAATCCATTTCAAAAATCGTTCTGGATTCTGCGAGAACCATGATCATTGCGGGGGTATTCCTTGTCCTCACAATTCTTTGTATAGCGAATAAAATCCCCCTTACCACTCCCATTATTTATTTGGTAGCACACTTAAATTTATGCTCTCTAGTTATCAGCTCACCAGCCAACAGTACTTTTCTTTATTTACTTCATAAAAACCTTTCATACTTTTGGATACCTTTATTTGATCTGCCCTTCGCTTTCTTTGTTTTAATGAAAAATTTGAACTCATCTCCCATCATAACGAAAGCATTTCATCCTCAATATCATCTCATTGAATCTCTTCTATTCCTCCGATATGACCTTGACATTTCTGAAAATTAATCTTCAAAACTCAACTACTAGTCAGATTTCCATCTCACAATAATGGTAAAGTTAACTGTTATTAATGCACAAATTGTCCAGTGAATAGCAAATGCACAGATGAATGAAAAAAATGTAGAAACTGCAGTCCGAGATGTGTGGCTTCACTATTAGAATCGCTCAAATGCTCTGGACAGGATGGGGGCGGTTATGTGCCCTCTCTCTCCATCCAAGTGAAAGTCAGCATGGGCTCAAAATCCGAAGAGAATCAAAAAACGTGATTCTCTCTGTTGTGATTGCGATTTGCAATTTTAACACGCCCTCACCAGTTGATTAGTGCAATTTGTGCTGCTCGAGGGAACCTCATTTTAATGGGGGGGTAGGTGGGTGAGTATATGTGTGGCTGGGGGGGGGGGGGAGAGCGGACATTGAGTGGGGGTGGGGAGTGATGTCAGTGATGAAAATCAGGGGGGTTGTCGGCCAGCGATGAATATCACGGTGAGGGGGAAAGTCCCCAGCGACCTCTGTGTTGCGGGCTGGGGGTCATTAGACTACAACGCTGGTCGAAGCGTCCTTAAAAGATGCCGCCCTGATCTGTTTGGAGCTGGTTCCTGATTCTAAGGGGCCCCACCCCTTCAAAGTGACGGCACAGACCACGCCCACTCACTTTATTTTGATGAAGAGGCTCAAAGTTCCATGAGAAACCCTGCTGACGTCACAGGTCGGATTTACAACTGTTTTTCTCACCGAAACAGACGCTGCCATTTTTTGGTAAGATTCCGCCTGATGAAATTCCTATGATTCCATGATATGAACCAAACTTGCTGAGATAGGACTTGTCCATTTTCGTAAAAATACCCTTTTAACGACACGGAATGCATTTTACGGCCACATATTGGGCCAGAACCCTCGCTTGCAAGCGAAATACAGCGTGATGACATTGGGTTGAATATATGACCTTAACATACCATTCTCAGACATTACAGAAGATAAGTGGGAGCTGAAATCGGAAGCCCACCTTCCATTTTTAAATACATGGTCAACTTGTTCAAGAGCCTATTGCATGCAGGTTTTCAGTGCCTGCTTCATTTACAGCATTTAAGTGCTCTATGGCAGGGCAGAAGAAAAGCCCCTCAGGACCGCTGATGCATTTGGCAGTAGATTCTGCTGGTGAAGGTGACGGTGTCTGTGTTTTTGGACTTAATTTATTAGCATTTTTAAACCTGCCAAAGTAAAGAAAATAGAGGTTTACATTTGTATTGTGACCTGTTCACAGTGTCACCTGCTGCCATAAGACCATAAGATATAGGAGCAGAATTAGGCCATTTGCTCCATCAAGTCTGCTCCCCCATTCAATCTGGCGGATATGCTCCTCATCCCCATTCTCCTGCCTTCTCCCCATAACCTCTGATCTTCATTTTAGTCCAGAAATCCCCTTATCAAGAGCACCAGATTTATGCTTGAGGTGCTGTTACCTACAGGGCTACAGACCAAAAGCTGGATGGTGAAATCAGGCAGAATAGTTATTTCTGAGAACATAAGAACGAGGAGTGGGCAATTTAGCCTCACGAGCCTGCTTCACCGTTCAATGCGATCATGGCTGATATCATCATGGCCTCAAATCCACCATCCTGCCTGTTCTCCATAGCCCTTTAACCCATGACCAATTAAAAATCTGTCTAACTCCTCCTTAAATGTACTCACTGACCCAGCATCCACCACACTCTAGGAATCACTCTGCCACTTGCTGTCACAATCCTTGCACCACCAATTGGTTCCCTTCCTTATGCATGATCTGCCAAGTAGAGGTGGTGGGGTGGGAGTGAGGGGACTACTGCCCTTTGTGGGCAGCACAGTAGCACAAGTGGATAGCACTATGGCTTCGCAGTGCCAGGGTTTCAGGTTTGATTCCCCGCTGGGTCACTGTCTGTGTGGAATCTGCACGTTCTCCCCATGTCTGCGTGGGTTTCCTCCGGGTACTCCGATTTCCTCCCACAGTTGGAAGACGTGCAGGTTTGGTAGATTGGCCATGCTAAATTGCCCTTAGTGTCCATGAAGGTTAGGAAGGGTAATTGGATTACGGGGATCGGGTGGAAGTGGGTCGGTGCAGACTCGATGGGCCAAATGGCCTCCTCTGCACTGTATGTTCTATGTTCCACTGACTTTCCGTTCTATCTCCCTCACCCTACTGGAAACCGTAAAATCCAGCTCATTATAATTCTTCATTACTCGTGACAACTCTGTCTGGCACTGAGAATAAACTATTCCAAGTATGGATTCTCATACCTTCAGCTTTTAATTGTTCTTTGAGAATAATTGAAAATTAATTTTTCTTTTCTTCTTTCCACCTCTATGTTCTCCCTTTATTAAGCCAATCTTGCTTTTAATTTTATTTTTTTCTATCTTATTTGATATTGAGTTCACCATTCTAATTTACATTTCTTGATACAGAGGCTTTGCTGCCACTTCAAAATTTGACAATTTGATTGCTTAACGAGATAGACAGCATTTTTGAAAGTGCTTTCCCTATCCTGACAGATCCCAGATGCTCTGTGGCGACTGCAAGCCTTATCCATCTCCCAACAACTTTCAAAATTCATGGATAAGTCGAAAAAGTGATAATAAATTTTGGGTGAATCTACTGTAACTCGATGGATAATTTGTATAGGTTCAGCATTATGTCTGCTTATTCCACTAATTCTAACACAAATGATTCATTGCGCTTTGTTAATACAATATGGGAAGCAGGGTAGCCTAGTGGTTTGCACTATAGCTTCACAGCGCCAGGGTCCCAAGTTTGATTCCCTGCTGGGTCACTGTCTGTGTGGAGTCTGCACGTTCTCCCCGTGTCTGCATGGGTTTCCTTCGGGTGCCCTGGTTTCCTCCCACAGTCCAAAGACGTGCAGATTAGGTGGATTGGCTGTGCTAAATTGCCCTTAGTGTCCAAATAGAAAAGGTTAGATGGGGTTATTGGGTTAAGGGGATAGGGTTGAAGTGAGGGCTTCAGTGGGTCGGTAAGGCTCGATGGGCCAAATGGCCTCCTTCTGCACTGTATGTTCTATGTCCTCCATTTTTAAAAGAATTAAGACGCTCTCCCAATTCTCTCTGTTCCTCTCCACCTTTTCAAGTTTTATCCCTTATTTTGTTTGCTTAAATGGGATCAGTTTTGGGAAAAGATGAGACAATGTGCCAAATATGGACCCTACATTTCTCTGGTTAGGTTACTACTCAGATGGCTAAAACTCCCATGGAGTGGCAATCACAGTTTCACTTCCTTTTATTGGCTGCAGGAAGCACTTAGCTTCTTTTGATGTGGTAAGGAGCAGTCAATCATAGCAAGAGTGTTTATAAACATTATGGTTGCATAAAAGCAAGGGGCGCGATTCTCTGCAATTGCGGCGAATCGTAAAGGCTGCCGTGAAACTGGCCGTGTTTCACGGCAGCCTCCGCGCCCCCTCCCGGGACCCGATTCTACCCCCGGGCGGGGCTAGCAGCGGGGCCCCGTGAAGCACGGCATCGCGGCATTAGCTACCATCGCTAAGTCCGCGCGCCAAGCGTCACGCCGGCTGACGCGCACGATGACGTCAGCCGCGCGTGCGCGGGTTGGACGGCTCCAACCCGCACATGTGCAGGGCCGTCATCTCCCTCGGCCACCCCGCGGACTGATCCTGCGGGGCGGCGGAGGGAGAAAGAGTGTGTCTGTTACGGACGCACTGCCCGCGATCGGTGGGCACCGATCGCGGGCCCATGCCCCCTTTGGCACGGCCGTACCACGGCCATGCCAATCGGGGCCCTGGATGCCCAGAACGGGCATGTTGCGGCTGTTTTAACGACGGCAGCAAGCAGGTGTGTTTGCTGGCGTAAAAACGGCCGTAAAGGCCTGGGCACTCGGGCCATCGGCCTGGGGAGAATCGCTGTTCGCCGTAAAAAACGGTGAGCAGCGATTCGCGTCGTGGGGCGGCTGTGGGGGAGAGGGGGGGAGAATAGCGGGAGGGCGTGAAAAATGTCGAGGACGCCCTCCCGCTATTTTCCGACCCATCGTGGGCAGCGGAGAATTGTGCCCAGGGTACTTGGGATGCATTCAAGCATGATTGGTAAGATAAATGAACAATCGACCGAGCACCAGTCTGCATGAATCAAACTGTCAATCTCTGGCCAATGAAATGTATTGCTGTGTGAAATTCAATGGGAGTTTTGCATTTCAAAGGCTGTCAAGGGATATGAAGCTCTTTCAAGTATAATTGGCTTTGGAGGAGACCTCTGATACTTGTAGCAGCTGCCACTTCAAACACTTTTGGCTGAGACAACAGATGTTCCATAGATGTTATATGTTAGTGAAGGGTAAGTGTGAATGCAGTGATCTTTCACTGTACTGACTGGACTGCTCTTCAACTTTCAGGCAGGGGTGACATATGGGGGCCTGTGATGGGGGTCTTTGGTTGGGGGCCTCCACTGGGGGTTCTGATGGGGATTTATGATGGTGTTTCTGATGGGGGATCTGATGGCGGTAACTGATGGAGGGGACTGAGGGAGTGGTTTAATGGGGGTGACTGATGGGAAGGCTGGGGTGTCAGTGGGGGGATTTGGTGGGGAGGGGGTCAGGTCATCCTCATGTGCGTGTGCTGTGGGGAGGGTGACTCATTATTCCCATGGTGGGGAGAGGATGCCCTTACCTGTCAGTAGGAAGGGGGAGGGGGGGCGATTTGCATTGTGAGGGGGAGGGGGTCCACCACCGGACATCGGCATCGGGCCACCCGCACATAATGGGATCCCAACAGAATCCACAAGCTCTGTACCATGCATACATTTGCATGGGGAAGGAGAGAGACTCACACCTGGGCACGGATCCCAGCATGAGCTGAGACCAAACCCGATTCTCCGCTGGTGGGAGCACTTAGACTCCAGACCAGAAAACCCAGACCTCTGCCTCCATACTCATTCTGGATGAATGAGAAAGTCTTTAGTCCAAAATTCATTCTTTAGGACAACATTGTATGGGGCTGGAAATAGTTCAGCAACCAGAGTATTCCATCACAATCCAAGTACGTGACCAATATCATTTGACGCCCATTTGTTGTATGACCCAAAGGTATTCCCTTCTACAGCATATTCTCAGAGACATAGTTACCTCTCTAGCCTGACTATTCCTTAACTAACTAGCAATGGAAGTAATCCCCAGTTTACTATCCTATTGCTATTTAGGGGCTGGTTTGGGTCTGGTTATATATTGGGGCAGGTTTAGCTCGCTGGGCTAAATCGCTGGCTTTTAAAGCAGACCAAGCAAGCCAGCAGCACGGTTCGGTTCCCATACCAGCCTCCCTGGACAGGCACCGGAATGTGGCGACTAGGGGCTTTTCATATTAGCTTCATTGAAGCCTACTCGTGACAGTAAGTGATATTTCATTTCATTTCAATTTTTCCCCGAATTCCTAATACTCCAATATTAAAATCTCAGTTCTATTTATCCTTATGTCATTGGTGTAGATAAGGGGCGGCACGGTAGCACAGTGGTTAGCACTGCTGCTTCACAGCACCAGGGACCCGGGTTCAATTCCAGTCTCAGGTGACTGCCTGTGTGGAGTTTGCACTTTCTCATCATGTCTGCGTGGGTTTCCTCCGTGTGCTCCAGTTTCAAAGATGTGCAGGTGTGGTGGAATGGCCATGCTAAATTGCCCCTTCATGTCTATAGGTTAGGTGGGGATATACCGTTGTGTGGAGAGGGCCTAGTTAGGATGCTCTTTCAGAGGGTCAATGGTGACTTGATGGGCTGAATGGTCTCCTTCTGCACTGTTGAATTCTCTGAATCTGACTGAATTTCTTCCCTCTCTAAAATTTTTTCCATCATATTTCCTATCCTGACTCTCGGAAAGTTAGAAACCATTTGGAACTTTTGGTTGTGGTTACATCAGAACCGATCTATGGCTTGCCTACAGAATCCATTCTTCCTAATGTCTTTGTGAACTTCATGTGACCTCTCAGACAAGCATTTGGTCCATTGTAACAAAGTTAATAATTTCCCTCTTTCAACTTTTTTTAATATTGTCACATGCAACTAATGTTCAACTTTTATCTCTTCAACTCTCACTGGGATCTTTACATGGTTACTTCCCTCCTCTTCCTCTCCAGGCTGACAGTGCTTCATCCTTATTCACTCTGCTTGTGCTGATCATTATCTGGAGCGTGAACTCTAAGAACTTCCAAGCCACCCATATAAGTCAATCCCAACAGCCAGAAAATTCTGGCCTTTTCTGGCTGAAGTCCTGCTCTCTATGCAGTCTGTATATTTTACATTCCACTGGTCTCCTGTAGCTCATGGCTAATGTCTTGACAGCCCGAAGATCTGCCGTAGTTCTGACCTTGTGCAAAACTGTCAGAAGGAAATGCAGAGCTCGGTCGGCAGAATGACAAAACAAACTACTTGAACAATTGCTTCCCACTTGCATGAGTTTGAATTCAAAGATATCCAGCTGTTTCAGGAACTTATCACCTCTGCCTTGAACAGCTCATCCTGACAGCTTCTGCCTCTCATTGAACTGTGTCTAAGTTTCCCCAGAAGGTTCGAGGATAAAACTCCTAGAATCTGGGATGGGCTTCACCGCTGTGTCTTGTCCGAACATATGTGACAGAGCACAGAGTTCAGCCAGAAGCACGAAGAAACTTAGTGGGGGGGGGGGGGGGGGGGGGGGGGGGGGGGCATTGATGACTCTTAATCGTGGACGTTATTTGTCTTTCCTTGCAAAGATGAGTTCCCAACTTCACTGCAGTACAGTAGGTGCACAGAAATGGCACCAAAATTTAGCCTCTATAACATCCAGTGAGAATCATAACCACCTTGTTTTCTTTGTATGTTGAAATAGTTAAACACTGGATTCAATATTTGCAGTATTACTGTGAGTTTATAGCCCGAAATCAAGCTTTTTCTCTTGAATATTCCTGACACTAATGTAATTGCAATTCCTTCGGGTATATATGTTGTACATCATACGAACATACCGATTCGGAGCAGAAGTAATTCACTCGGAACTTCGAGCCTGCTCCACCATTCAATAAGATCATGGCAGATCTGATTGTAACATTCTGCCCACCCACATGAATCTTTCACCATCTTGTTTATCAAGTATCTGTCTACCTCTGCCATGAAAACATTCAAAGGCTCTAATTCCACTTCCTTTTGAGGAAGGAAGTTTCAAAGTCTCACTACCCCCGAGAGAAAAAACCTTTTTGTTTCTGTCTTAAATGGGCTATCCTTTATTCTTAAACAGTGACCTCTTAGTTTTAGATTCTCCCACAAGAGGAAACATCCTTTCCATATGCCACCCTGTCCAGACCCCTAATGATCTTATAGGTTTTAATTAAGTTGCCTCTTACTCTTCTAAACTCCAATGGATATAAGCCGAGCATGTCCAGTTTTTTAATATAAGGCAACCTGCCCATCCCTGGCATTCGTTTATTAACCTTCACTGAACTACTTCTAATACATTGATATCTTTCCTTAAATAAGGAGGCCAATACCATCATAAGTATTCCAGGTGTGGTCTCTTCCATGTCTTGTACAACTGAAACATAACATTTTTAATTCCTGTCACGATAAAGAATAATATTCTCGTGGCATTCCTAATTGCTCACTGCACATTCATACTAGCGTTTTGTGATTCACGCACTAGGGCACCCAGATCCCTCTGAATCTCAGAGCTCTGCACTCTCTCACCATTTAGGTCACATGCTTCTTTTTTATTCTTCCTGCCAAAATTGACAATTTTACATTTTCCCAAACTATACTCCATTTTCCAGATAATTGCTCCATCACTTCAGTTATGTATCTCTCTCCTTGTAGCCTCCCTCTATCCTCTTCACAACTGACTTTCCTACCTTCCACGCCGGGGATCTGGTATTTCAACAGTGTTAGAAAGCGATAGTTAAAGACCTCACCCCTCTGTGATCTCTCTGTTCTTTGACATTGGCATCCTGAATTTCCTCCGATGCTATCTATTTCTCTCCAGCGTTAAAGGAAACATTTATAAATACTATATTGAGGTGGGAAGTCTCTCTCAGGGTATTGTTTGTATCCATTTTCATCCACAGGGTAATTAGAATGAGGAACCCATTACCACAAATAATGGACGAGGTTTCCCACCCCCTCCGTGGAGACTTCTGCAGTGGAGGCCAGTGGAGGACAGCTCGCCAGTGGCCAGCAGCAGGATTTTCTGGCCCCACTGTTGTCAACAGGGTTTTGACTGGGTGGCGGGTGGGTGTGCCATCCACCGGACTGTAAGATCCCATCAGGGTGAGCGGCCAGAAACTCCCATCTAACAATGAGGTGAATAACAGATATATTTAAAGAGAAGCTGGAGAAGTGCAGGAGGTAAAAAGGAAAAGGTTGGGTGAGGTGAAGAAGTTGGAAGGAAGTTTGAGTTGGACATAAACACTGGAATGAATCTGCTGTGCCCCATGGCATGGTGCCACGCTGTACATTCTGTGTAATTTCATTAGACATTAGGTGATTATACATATTTTAAGTATTTTGTCTCTTTACCCCTACGAGATCTCATCTAAATTACTGAGAGCAGTTATAATAATATTGGTCTCATCACATTCTTACCAACAAAGAAAATTAACATTTTAAGACCCTTGTGTCCTCTACCTTTCGGAAAGAGAAGATTGTGTTCCACTTTCAAACAAATGCTACTTTATTCTGCTCTGGAGAAAACAACGCTGCAGCAGTAAGGAATTTGGGGCGGCACGGTGGCACAGTGGTTCGCACGCTCTGTGGGCTAAATCGCTGGCTTTTAAAGCAGACCAAGCAGGCCAGCAGCACGGTTTGATTCCCGTACCAGCCTCCCCGGACAGGCGCCGGAATGTGCCAACTAGGGGCTTTTCACAGTAACTTCATTGAAGCCTACTCGTGACAATAAGCGATTTTCATTTCACTTCACTGCTGCCTCTCAGCGCCAGGGACATGGGTTCAATTCCAGCCTTGGGTGACTGTCTGTGTGGGGTTCCCCTGTGACTGCGTGGGTTTCCTCCGCGTGCTCCGGTTTCCTCCCACAGTCCAAAGATGTGCAGATTAGGTGGATTGGCCATGCTAAATTGCCCCTTAGTGTCCGGAGATGTACAGGTTAGGTTGCGGGATAGGGTAGGTTCGACTGGGGAGTTGACTCGTTAGAGTGCTCTTTTGGAGGGTCGGTACAGACTCGATGGGCTGAATGGTTTCCTTCTGCACTGCAGGGATTCATGGACTCTGTGAAGAGCTGGCAGAAAATGTTCCGTGTTGCTTCTTCCAGAATTCCAAAGCGAGCAGACACTGTGTGCCACAGTTTGATGCAGTCAAGCTAGTGATCATTTGTTTCCTAAGATGTGTGGAACTAGATCTTTCACAAATTTTGCTAATAAAGAACAAATGTTATGGCAGTTGCAGTTCCCATAACATTAACACATCAAAAGGAACTTCCAAGATTATAGAATTGTGCCACATTAATATGCAGATGAGTTCATTTACCCTGAAGTGATTTGTGGTCTGATATTCATGTTTTGCAACAAGCCATTTGAAGTTTTAAGATTATCCTAATGATAAACCGTCTCGTCGAAAGGGTCGCAGCTATCGAGCTCGGTTTAAAAGAATGATAGCACAACATCTTTGAGAAACAAGAATTTTACACAGTTTTTTTGGGAATGTAATTACATTCTGATACGCTAAAGCTAGTGACAAATGGATTTTTCGTTTCCATTTTTTTTTAACAGAAAGCTATTTGTGGAAAGTGCATTTCTTCAAAAAGAAGGTGGCTTTTCAACAGAATCATGAGATTTAACAGGTTTTAAAATAGGCGAGCTCATGGGATCAAGAAAATTACACAAGGTAACTTAAACACCTACTGGTATGAAGCAAAGCTGCGCAGTGAACTTTACTTCATTCACATAAGCTGATAAAAACTTATTAACCTCCTGATCTTTTCCACAATTCAGAAGGAAATGTTTTCAAGATTGAGAAGAAAGGATGATGAATAATACTGCGCAGAAGGTGATTTGTATTTTTTCTGACAAAAAAGTGTACTATTTTCCAGAAAAACACTTTTTTTGTGTGTGGATTATCATGCCCAGCAGTCTTAGTATGGGGAAATGCCACACTTTGATTTTAAGCACTCTCGTGGTCACAGTTTGTTTCAGGCTTGTATTCTGTGCCACCATGAGCCTCAGTGGGAGAAGCTTTAAAACATTTTATTGACGGATTGCTATTGTGCTGATGCTTCTGACTAAAAGGTGCATTGGTTTTCTAATTAAAAGGGATCAATTGGATGTCAACAGTTCTGCTATTGTTAAATGGATAAAATAACACCTTTGGTGTTTTAACAGATATAACAGCCAGAGAGAACTTCCCATTTGTTAAAATGGTTGCTAAGGATAGCGACTATATGCAATTGGTTCTGTTATTAATCTTGGCATAACAGTAACACTGTTGTGTTTAATTCAAAAGTTTGAAGGCCCAAAGCCTACTCAAGAGACTGCAGCAGCTAATCTAGGCTGGCACTTCAGTGTCAGAGTGGAGGATGCTGTCTTTCAAATTACACATTCAGTTTATTTTAATGCAAACTTGTTTTTCTCTTTGGGGAACAGTGGTGGAAGGCTAGGCTGAACCATGTCGGGAACCTATTTTTTATTGTCTGTGGGCCCTGACATAGGCCTTGAAACCTGAGCTTCTGGTCCAGTGGTAGAAAGGTGACTATTGCACCCACAGAATCTCTTACATGTTCAATAAAGGCCCAGTTTACCCTTCATGAGGGCGTAGTAGACCTCAAGGTATTATTTGAAGAAAGGCAGGGAATACCCCTGGTGCCATGGTCAATATCCATGAGCCAACTTCACTAGCAACAGATTATTGGGTCACTTATAGAACCATAGAACTCCTGCAGTGCAGAAGGAAGCCATTTGGTCCATCAAGTCTATACTGAACCTTTGAAAGAGCAGTCTACCTAGGCCCATTCACTCACCCTATCTCCGTAACCCCAACTAATCTGCATATTTTTGGACTAAGGGACAATTTAGCATAGCCAATCCACCTGACCTGCACATCTTTGGATTATGGGTGGAAACAGGAGGACCCAGAGGAAACCGACACAGACATGGGGAGAAAGTGCAACCTCCACACAGACAGTCACCCAAGGCCGGTATTGAACCTGGGTCATAGAATCATAGAATTTGCAGTGTAGAAGGAGGCCATTTGGCCCATCAGATCTGCACCAGCCCTTGGAAAGAGCATCCTACTTAAGCCTACACCTCCATCCAATCCCTGTAACCCAATAACCCCACCTCATCCTTTTTGGACACTAAGGGCAATTTAGCATGGCCAATCCACCTAACCTGCACATCTTTGGACTGCGGGAGGAAACTGGAGCACCCGGAGAAAACCCACACAGACATGGGGAGAACGTGCACAGACAGTGACCCAAGCCGGGAATCGAACCTGGGACACTGGAGCTGTGAAGCAACAGTGCTACCGTGCCGGCCCATCTCATAACTGTTTGTTTTCAATTAGCTGCTGTATTAAGAAGTGCCTTGTTTGTGCTGAAATACTTTGGGACGTCACACAGCTTTGAAAGGTGCTATATCAATGGAAGGCATTTCTTTCGGTCTGACAATACTGGCAGGAAGCACAGGGTTGATTTTTCATCTGTTGTCGTCGTTGCTCATCCATTATTCCTTGCTAATGTGCCTGCTTATACTGAGGCAATATGTTCAGGGTGAGCTGGCTTAACATAAGAAAGCATGGCTCATCAAGTATGTACTTTTCGTGAACCATATATAATTCATTTTATCACAACTGTATTCAATTCATTTACTACTCGAAGCAAAGATTTTGCAAAATTTCAAAAGTTAACAGATGGTGCAAATTCAGGATGATGTGTGTGCATGCCTGGCCGTGCGTATCCTTTTAGTTTAAATATTTTAGCATGGTAGACAATCTCCAATGATCTTGATATCTATTTGTTATGAACTGCAGTTGATATGCGATTTACTGAGTATGAGCGGCAAGCAAGGACTATTGGGGAGACCCTGTCAGATTGTTGTGCCTTAGACTAAAAATAGGGACAAAGAAAGTTTCAGATTAGTTGAGATAGATGAAGTTACACAAAATTACCAGTTTCTGTGTGAACAGTTCTGATATCAGCAGACATACCTGTAAGAACGAACACAGCATTTTAAATTTGTTACTGAAAACGTTACGGGGATAGGGCAGAGGTGTGGGCTTAAGTAGGATGCTCTTTCCAAGAGCCGATGCAAACTCAATGGGCCGAAAGGTCTCCTTCTGCACTGTAAATTCTATGATTCTATGAACTCAATGGGCCGCGTTTTACCTATCTGTGGCCACTTTGCCAATTGGCTACATTTAATGTCACAATAAGCCCCGTGCATGGTAGACACTCTGATGTGTGCCCATGTCCCTCTTCTATGACCCTGAAATTGTAGTTTTCTATAAGGTGTGCAATTGATCACAGCAAGCCATGAAATATCCAGTTTAAAGTAACCTACCACAGGCACATTAACAGAGCAGTGAAACAACTGACAGATGTTATTGTTATAATTGTGGTTTTCCAAGTGCCCTCGGTCTGTAAACTATGTTTAAATGCTTCTTGCCCAACAGAAGCTAAATGCCACCTCACAGTTTCAAATAAACAATTCGTACCCAGATTGCCTGTGATATCTTGATTGGTGAAAAAAAATCATTGACGAAAATAAAGGAGTGTGAGCAAATTGATCAAACTTTGGTGATTGGCAAAAGAATTTAAAATGAATAATAATAATAACGATCTTTAATGTCACAAGTCGGCTTACATTAACACTGCAATGAAGTTACTGTGAAAAGCCCTTAGTCGCCACAATCCGGCGCCTGTTCGGGTACACGGACGGAGAATTCAGAATGTCCAACTCACCTAACAGTACATCTTTTGGGACTTGTGGGAGGAAACCGGAGTACCTGGAGGAAACCCACGCAGACACAGGGAGAACGTGCAGACTCCACACAGACAGTGACCCAAGCCGGAATCGAACCTGGGACCCTGGCGCTATGAAGCAACAGTGCTAACCACTGTGCTACCGTGTGTTTCTGTGTTGATGTTTCGAGTACATACAAGTGAAAAACGTTTGCTCCTTATTTTACTTTTCACACTTAAGGTTCAAAATCAGATACCTTGGATGAGATTTGCTGGCTGGTCACACGGTGGTAAATTCCGGCCCCACACCGGAAATCCCGTTGACAATGGCGGGACCGACTCCACCAGCTGAAAAACACAGGGTGGGGTGGTCAGTAAATCCTGCCCCTTATTATCACAAAACCTGCCAGCCCTAAGTCAATGCCTAGCTAAGAAATCGTATTGCACAGCACATCGGCCTTATAGTTGCTTTTGCTTCTCCACTGCTATATTTCACTGTGTTCAGGTGTTGAATTGAGTGGGACTGGATTCTCCGGTGCCCCAGCTGCCTTTATCTGGGTGGCGCGTGGGCCGTGGGCAGCAGGATTCTATCTTCCCTCCGCTTGTCAATGTGATTTCCCATTGAAACTCCCCCATGTTGCCGGGAAACCCGTGGGCGATGGGCGGGGTGGGGTGGGGCGGGGGGGGGGGAAGAATGCTGCCGGTGGGAAAAGTGAATTCCAACAAGCGGAGAATTCCAGCCAGTTGATTTATTCCTGTGAATGAACCAGATTGCCGCTGAAGCTTCAAAAATGTCTGCATCTCCTAATCAGCAGCCATTACAGCTACTAAAATGAATCCTTGCAAGATGAAATGTGTGATAAGCACGCAACTTCACATTCATTATTGCCATAATATTGCTGCAGCATTTCTTCCTCGGTGACATAATTGCAAGGTAATGGATTCATTATACCTTAAAATCTTCTAAAATTAGCTGCGCATCAAAGACTAAAAGTAACGCAAGCTGTTCTGGATTTAAAAATCCGCAAACAATCAGCTTTATCTAACTCTCTGTTTACGTAATAACATTTTCACCACAATAAACCTTTGCAATTTTCTAAAATTATTTAACTCTAAAAATGACTGCAGTGGAATATTTCCCAAGTGCTCAGCTATGAAGCAGCTCAGTATCGTTACAACAGGATGATTTCAGACCATCCATATTCTCCTTGTGTAAATCTGTGATTTTTAAGTGCAATTTTCATTTTCATGGAAAATAGATGGAAGCATACATGACTTTAATTAAAAGGTGTTTTGCAACAACCTGTTGGGTCCAGGATATGATAGTTTTCCTTTGCCATCTGTTTTAGTGACTTATTTTTCCTGTATCCGGTAGTATTGTAAATATCAGTCAAGAATATAACTGCAGCTTAGTATCTTCTAATGACTTTTCAATCGATGATGTTTCCACCGTTGGGAAGTTGCATTATTTAAAGGACATATATTAGTCGTGTCCTTACTATTCAGATCAATGCTGATGAGAATGGAAATAAAATTCATTATCCTGTAAAACACAGTAATCGGCATGTTACCGAGCAAGTTGTGGAAGATATGTCGTAAAAGGGTATTTATTTATGTCCAGTTTAGAATTATTAAAATTAATAATATGGAAAATTCGGATCACAGCAAATCATAAAATGTATCAGTTTAAAGTAAATGGCTGCTGGCATTTTAACAGAGCAGTGAAAAACAGTGCCAGATGTTGTTGTTAGAATTTTGATTTCAGATTCACACAAGAGGTGAAGAACTTTATTCAAACATGATGAAGATTTCCAGCCCAATAAAAATGCTGCAGTACAGTTTCATCCAAAATGTTCATTCCAATATGGCCATCAGATATTCAAGCGTAAATAAGCAGCTAATTTGTCAGGCGTTCCAACATCAATAGCTGCCTATGGACACATCAACGAATACAACATCACCATGTTGGAGATGCAAAGGATTCTTCTGCTTTTTTTAATGCAAGGCACACATTTTAATCTATTTACTGATATTGGCAGACGTTAATAGCATTACAGTGAGCTAAGGGCAACAGACAACTGAACGTGCGACTTGGGATTCAATGTGCATACAGTGGAAACACTGATTACAAGAAGCTTTTGCTTCATACCTTGCCAATCCAATGTTCTTTTCAAGCTGCCTTCAGTATCGCCTATAATCCCAAATCTATACCTAGCATTATGTCCCTACAGCCTTCCGCAATGATGACAATATTACTCGTCTTTGAACAAATGGCTTTGAACACCGGCTTTGCGGAAATTCCCTTCCCAATGCATGTTTATGAAAAAAGTATGCATTGCGTTTATCTTCAGGCATTTTACTCAGCATCAAAGTCTTCTTTTCCTACTTAGTAAAACTTAAAATCAGGATCTTGCAGTATTTGAAAAGCTCTATCAATGTGGAGTCTTGTACAGTTCCACTACGACTGCAACAGAGGCTGGTTGTCTGGGTGCTACCATTTATGAGCTAGTGGCTGTGAAACCAATTCTATGGCAGAATGGTTGCCAGCTGACTTCAGATAATCACACAAACAACATATTTGATAATGAAAAGAGGCCCTTTTCAAAACGAATATAGAAAGATTTTCTCAACATTCGAGACCAACAGATTGCTATGATAATGAATCTTGTTATCTTCGAGATAATTTATACCTGCAAAATCTGATGGGGGTGTATTATCAATGTTATAGTAGATAAATATTTCATCATCCATCCCATTTCAGAATTTAAGTGAAAGGCTAAATGGATAGGCTTTTTAAATTTAAGTATTTATTACCCTATTTATGTGTATTGTAATTCCTGACTATTGAGATTCCTGAAGCATTTTTAAGCTATTAAAAAGAATTATGGGAAATGCCAAACAAGTATAGCATAGTCTCTATTGCTTTGTTAACAGCTGTGTCCTATGCAAATTAAATTGTTTCTACCTCATTTGATAAAAACATAATAAATCAGAAATGCAAAGGGTGGCAGCACTTGTTAGCTGAGACTCTTGGAGCTTGCATCACAGTCAGACTGATTATTCTAAGCAGGTCAATTGTTCTGGCTGACATAGAGTCTAAAATTAAAAGATGAAAAAGTGAAATAGCTTTATTGTGAGCGTAATTGAAAGCCTCAAGGAAGTCTTTAACTGCATTGTGCATGATGAATACCTTCTTCCTTTTTATTACTTGAGAGAGAATATGCTGCATTATAGATGGAAGGTTTATGCGCAAATGACTTCTCTGGAAATGTTGGGATTGCTAGATTTAATTCAGCTATTATGGTTTGTACTCGAAAATAGTTCGTGACATTGACGTATGATATAATTTACTCTTTCTCAGATGGCAAAGTTAGCTGAAGAATTGGATCAAATCAAAACTGTACTCACTCTGCATTTGAAGATTATTATGGGGCGGAATTTTCCCAGGGCCCGATTCTCCCCAAAAATTTCAAAGTTAATATGTGGTGGCTTTTCAGGGAGTTTCCCGCCGGCTCTGCCGACGTGATCCCTACGGCTATTCAATGACATTTTGGGGCCCTGGGGAGTTTCTCACTGGTTTAGGCCACACTTAGAATTTTGTTAAGCACAGGAGAGCTGAACTCACAGATCGGGCCGCCTTTTTGAAAGGATGTGCCGATCTCTGAGTGAGCTTGTGGCTCCTCCACACCCCCCACCCATGGACAATATCGCACATGGACACTACCCCGCACCTTCCAAGTGAGGATTGATGCGTTATCTGTGTTGGTCTAACATCGACTGCAACTGGATGCAGTAAAACGAGAAACAGGCTTCTGACACAGGAGATGGTCCAACACTGTTTTATTGAACCTGTTGATTGCTGTACATAATCTGCTGTGGGTAGGCACTCTATTAACCTTACTGATAACCTCCCACTGGCTTGACCAGACTAGCTCTCTATCACATGGTGATGATGTTCATTGGCCTGTGCACTGCGACTATCTCCCTCGCCGTGTCCTGTGTGAGAGAGAGAGCCTTAATGCCCTGTGGGCTTTATAGTGTTGGTGTCCTGTCTGGTGATTGGTTGTTCTGTGTCGTGTGTGTTCATTGGTTATCCTGTGTGTCACTCACTGCCTGTCTGCATCTCATGATATACATGAGTGGATATTATGACACCTCCCCCTTTTAAATAAATTTTGGAATGTTGCTGTATATGTATGCATAACTATGTACAAGTGGGGAATGAATGAACATATGTACATGGAAAGGTGTCTATCGTGCAGATACAGAGCAGACTGAACAAAATTTACAAGATTTAAGTCTATAGAGTCAATCTTTGTGGTAGGCGACGAATTCTCATCGATCGCAGCAGAAGTGGAGGGGAGGGAACGCCGGCACCTGGACAGGTGGGATGGCTGCCATCTTGGTGGCCTTGTGGACCTGTGGTATCTCTGCCAGATCGGTGGCCTCATGGTGCAAGACGTCCGGAGGAGGCATGATGACATGTGGAGAAATGCGGTTGGATGATGGGCAGGGAACGTTATGCAGCGCCTTCCTGTTGCGCTGTAAAATGGAGCCATCAGACATTTCGACAACGAAAGACCTGGGAGCAGCCTGCCTGATGACAACAGCTGGGGCTGACCAACCTCACTCAGGCAGCTGAACGCGAATAACATCGTCTGGAGCCAGCGCAGGCAGATCCGTGGCATGAGCATCATACGTGATCTTTTGCTGGTCCCTGGATCGCTGCCCCTTCTGCAGCACCGTGAGGTGGTCAAGGTCTAGAACATGCATGGCTGGAACAGTCGTCCTCAGGTTGCGGTTCATGAGCAGCTGCGCCGGAGACAAACCAGTCGACAGAGGGGTTGCCCTGTATGGCAATAGCGCCAGGTTGAAATCCGAGGCTGAGTCTGCAGCCTTGCACAGCAACCGCTTGACAATATAGACTCCTTTCTCGGCCTTCCCGTTTGATTGTGAGTAATGGAGACTGGATGCGATGGGACTAAAGTGGTAGGATCGTGCAAAGTCGGACCACTCTTGGCTGTAGAAACTCATTACCGTGAGTGGTATCCCGTGCCTGGCAAACATCTCTTTGCAGGTTTTGATGACGGACTTGGACATGAGTGATGTGTTGGGTAGGCTGGGTCTACGAGGACTGCGTTTACTGCAGTGGCGAGAGAGACAGGCTTCCAACACTTGAAGAAATGCAACTCGATTTTATTGAACACTTAACTATAATACATGCTTTAACTGTGGGTTGACACTATGCTGATTTGACTGGAGACCTGAGGCTAACCTGACCAGACTATCTTACTACCACATGGTGTATGTTCTAGTTGCTGCTCACAGGCTCTGACTGTCTCAGAGGCTGGATCCCGACAGAGCGGGAAAACTAGTGCCCTCTGGCTTTATAGTGGTCGTGTCCTGTCTGGTGATTGGCTGCTGTGTCCTGTGCGTTCACTGGTCATCCTGTGTGTCAATCACTGCCTGCCTGCACACCATCATATACCTGGATGTATGTTATGACAATGAGGTCCGTCAGTTTCACCACTTCCGGGTAGCTGGAGAAGTAGTCGACCAGGAGCACATAATCACGGCCATTGGCGCGAAAGTGGTCTATCCCCACCTTGGACCACGGAGAGGTCACGACCTCGTGCTGTTGCAGCGTTTCCTTGGGCTGAGCTGGTTGAAACTTCTGGCATGTTGTGCAGTTGAGGAGTGTGTTGGCAATGTCCTGGCTGATGCCAGGTCAGTAAACTGCCTGCTGAGCTGGGCGTCGACATTTCTCAACCCCCAGGTGACCCTCATGGATCTGTCTGAGCACCATGTTTTGCATGCTTTTGGGGAATGATGATTCTATCTAGTTTAGAAGGATCCTGTCAACAGCCGTCAGCTTGTCTTTAACGTTGAAGAACTGGGGGAACTGCCCCTTTTGCCAGCCATGGGCGAGGTGCTTCATTACGCGCTGCAGTAGCGGATCTTTGGCAGTTCCTTCATTTATTTGTATAACTCTTTCATCAGTGGCTGGGAGGTTGCTGGCACACAGCTGCACCTGTGCTTCAATGTGGCGAATGAAGTCGCCCTGTTCACACGGCATGGTGACGGATCGGGATAGAGCATCCGCGACAATCAGCTCCTTACCCGGTGTGTAGACGAGTCCGAAGTCATATCGGCGGAGACGAAGAAGAATTCACTGCAGCCGAGGTGTCATTTAAATCCTTTTAGATAATGTGGACTAAAGGCCTGTGGCCTGTTTCCACCGTGAACTTTGGCAGGCCGTATACGTGGTCATGAAACTTGACTATTCCTGTCAGGCTGGGAGCCTGGAGATGTGAAGCAATAGTGTGAACCACAGTAGAGGGCCTCTGCTTTGGTCGTAGGCCTCACACATGCATGAACCTCATCTGGTGGTCACGCACCAACTTGACATTGAGGGAGTAAAACCTTTTCCTGTTGATGAATGGGACACCCTGATGTCATGAGGCATGTAGAACAACATTGGTCCAGCCAATCGCCCCCTGCACCTGGGCCATGGGCAGCACGGCAGCACAGTTCGTAGCATGGTTGCTTCACAGCTCCAGGGTCCCAGGTTCGATTCCCGGCTTGGGTCACTGTCTGTGTGGAGTCTGCACGTTCTCCCCTTGTCTGCTTGGGTTTCCTCCGGGTGCTCCGGTTTCCTCCCACAGTCTAAAGATGTGCATGTTAGGTGGATTGGCCATGCTAAATTGCCCTTATTGTCCAAAAAAGGTTAGGTGGGATTACTGGAATACGGGGATAGGGTGGAGGTGTGGGAAGTAAGTAGGGTGCACTTTCCAAGAGCCAATGCAGACTCGATGGGCCGAATGGCCTCCTTCTGCACTGTAAATTCTATGTTGACACACGAGCTATGGTATCTTGGTCTGCTGGACGTGGTCCAAGCCAAAATGGATAAATTCAAATGCCCTCGCATGGCGGGCATCTGTGACCTCATGGATGCACTTGCGAGTGGATGACGGCAAAATGCCACACAGGTCATCCATCAAGCCCTGGAATTAACCCATCGCATAACATTTGAGGGCCTTCATAACATTCACGGCCAGAGAGCAGGTGTTCTCCAACTCCATGTGGCGCCAAGTGGAAAGAATATGGCACAGATACCACACCGTCTCGCTGGCGAGACGGAGACTCCTGCAGCACATGTTGCCTGACATTTCCATGTTGGACACACAGTTTCTGTGTACCTTCGGTCCCCTTCTTCACCTTCGAGCCTCCTGTTCAGCTGGTTTGGCCTTCAGCCCATCACCCTACTCTGCAGCTCCCTGGTCTTCTGGTGCTGGGTGTTCCCTGGGTGTCACTGTTGCTGGAGCCTGAGCTCCTCCAGAGCTATAAAAAGCAGAATTGCCAGCTTCACATTAATGTGTTGGGTGCTCTGGATCCGTGGAACACATACAGGCTACCAACACTTAAAATAGTACAACACTATTTTATTAAGCTAGAAACTGTTGAACATACTTTTACTGTGGGTTAACACGATGTTAGATTAAACTAAAGACCTGAGCCTATTCTAACCAATCTAATCACTCAGCACATGGTAAGGATCTGTGCTGTAAGCTGTAAGTTTTGTCTTTCTGAGAGGCTGCGTCCCGAATGAGTGGGAAAACTAATGCCCTCTGTCTTTACAGTGAGTGTGCTCTAACTGATGATTGGCTGCGGTGTTGTGCGTGTTGATTGGTCCTACTGTGTGTCCATCAGTGTGTGTGTCTGCACCATGATATACTTGTGTTTATTATGACACACACTAGCCTCTTCCAACTCCACCTGACAGGTAGACATCTACCTTGGTTAGCCATCGTGGTCCGCTGAACACTCGCCCCTTCCCCAAAGGATGAGCACAGAGGGCACATGAGTGCTTTGACTTGACCTGGGTGCCGACATCTTGGGGGTGTTGAAATGCTGCAGCAAGGGCTGACTGATGGGCTCTGCTACCTTTGCCCCTTTCAATGGGGGGAAACAGCCTCTCATGGAGAGGTCAGTGTAAGCCGCAGTGTTTGATGCTTGGGTACTCAAGTCCCAAAGGGTTAACTAGTGGGTGCCAATAAGTGGCAGAATCATGCATTACAATCCTGATGAAATGACCATAATTGACTCATCAAGGAAGTGTCGGGATCGGATGAGGGTGGTGGCTTTCCTCCTCTAGTAAGTGAGGTTCACCTGATTCATTTCCATTTTGAACTCTGCTTCATGGTTAGATTTCACCTTTATTCGCCCAGCGCTCATGGGCTGCGGATCAACTAAGCCTCCTATTTTGAGCAGCCCGCCACCCATGATTGCACTCATGAGAGCCTGGACTCCAAGATTCTCCGCCGGCTTGATTCTCTGTTTTGCCAACACCCGGGGGGTTCCCGACAGCGTGGGGCTGCCTCACAATGGGAAACCCCATTGAACGGCCGGCATAACAGAGATTCCCACCGGGGGGTCGAGGCTGAAAAGTGGCATAGCGGGGCGGAGAATCCAGCCCTGGCTCCACATGCCGGCGTGGGAACAGTGTCAGTGACAGAAAAAATGGCGTACAACGGCCACCGACAATCCATTTGGCTGGGGGCTAGCAATAAGGCAGCATAGAGCACCCGGCTCTAGTTGCTGATATGGCCTGGAGAATTGCTGGGTCCGTGGCCATGCGTGCGCATGTTGGCAGCCTACAGAGACCGCGCCGTGCAACATGACATCGGCCGCACGCGGACCCGGCCTGCAAAATCGTGCCCCCCTTTGGTCCGGCTCGCGAGGCTCGGACGACCTCCCAACAGTGCCCCCAGCCCCTGTCAAAGTTCCGCCTGCCCACGGATCGGCCCTCCCCTAACGGTGGCGGCGTTGGACTGAGTCCGCAGCCGCCACGCTGAGTTCCTGACGTATGAGACCGCACGCAAGCGACGCCGTCGGGAACTCGGCCGGTCAGGGACGGAGCATCAGGGGGTGGGCCTCAGGCAACATCCTGAGGCCATCAACACAGCATGCTGCGTACTCGCTTCGGAGGGGACGGAGCATCCTGAACGCGGCGCCGCCCCCGATTTGGTCGTAAATGGGGATTCTCTGGCCGATCGCTAATCAAGATTTCTCTGTCGCCGACCGGAGACTCCCACCTAAAGTTCCGGACCTTTCTCAGCGGGAACCTCGTTATGTCACAGTTGCATGGAAAATCGGGAGATGGGTTCTTGCCATGAGATCTCATTTCCTGACTCATGAGGTTTTGCACCCGCGACACCCTTTACGCTGACAACTAACACAGGCTTAAAATTCCATCCCACATTTACCAAATCTGAAGTGCTTTCCTCTCTGCCTCATAGAATCCCTTCAGCAGAAGGAGGCCATTCGGTCCATCGAGTCTGTATTGACCCTCTGGAGGAGCACCTGACCAGACCTACACCCTATCCCTGGAACCCCCACCAACCTTTTTGAATACTAAGGGACAATTTAGCATGGCCAATCCACCTAACCAGCATGTCCTTGGACCTGTGGGAGGAAACCGGAGCACCCGGAGGTAACCCACGCAGACACGGGGAGAAAGTGCAAACTCCACACAGTCACCCAAGGCTGGAATTGAACCAGGCTCCCTAGCGCTGTGAGGCAGTAGTACTAAACACTGTACCACCATGCTGCTCATCCCTTCCTCAACTTGCTTTGCACTGTAAATCTTCCTTTACTGAATCCATTGTCCGATACGAAGGATTCTCTTTCATTTCCATTTGCTTTATCGTGTACCAAAGATTGTCCTCTGCCTGCTCTGCCCTGCATTGATCCTCTTCTCCTATTTGCTGCCCCAATTGCTCAGCATCCTCCCCCTCCTTCATGTCTATCAGACACAAGATCATCTCCTTCTCCTCCAACAAATCTATTCCTAGACACTGCGACTCCTGATTCACCTAGAGTTAAGGGCGTGGCTCCAATAATCGATATATTTTCCAAAAGAAATTACCAATTCGCTCATGTATAACCTCATGGTCCACAACGGAAGAAGAATATAAAAGCCTTATTTCATTTGAAATTGCTAAATGACCTCAGGCTGTCCAAAATATTGCCAAGTTACTTATGAGAGTCAATCATCAAAATAAATATACAACTTCGAAGCAGCAGGTGTGTTTACAGTGAATTTCAAAATATTTCTACGTTAAAATGTTGGCAGAAATACTGGAGGCATTATTTTCCTGCAGAAAATTTTTCCCAAAATTCTACTTTGCTGGTGGCAGAATCTGCAAGTAAATTTCTGACGCTGAAGGTATAATTTTCATTGGATGTATTAAGAATACTTTACCAATGTTGATTTGAACTACAAATCAGATAGGATGGCAAAGGAAAGACACAGTGGGCGGGATTCTCCGTTGCCCGACGCCAAAACCGTACTCGGCAATCGGACGGAGAATCCCCATTTGCGACTGAATCGGGGTCAGCCCCGTTTTTGGATGCTCCGCCCCCTCCAAAGCGGCGTCATCGAGACGCTTGCCGCGTACAGTTGCGATGGCGTCAGTGCATCGCTTTGAGGCCCTCCCCCGATGGGCCGAGTTCCTGACCACACGGGTCGCGTGTAGCCTGAGTTTTCCTAAACCTTCTACTCAATGGTGGTCACCAATCACTCTTTGACTGCACCTCTTTTAGTTGCAGGGTGACAACGTCTAAAAATGTGCTATCCACACATCTCTCAATTTTGCGGATGCACCTCAATACCTCCAGCTGATGCTCAAGTTCTGAAACCAGGAGCTCCGTTGGTCAAACCGATCCCGCTTTAAACCGGTGGTCATCCAGACTGCAAAGGAACATCTATGAATTCCCACGTGTTGCAGTCAGTGCAACACACAGGACTGACATCCTATAAAGACTCCTACCTTAAATAAACGGCCAGTACAAATGTGTTTAAGTTTCTTTTTAGAAAGCTCGAACTCCCACCATATCGTAATGTAGCTTTAAACAAGAGAAAACAGCTTACCTGCAACCAACCAGTAAGCTAGCTCCCTTATACCGACGCAACTTTTCAGAAATTAAAATCAACTCTTCTGATGCCACCAAGTATCATAGAATCATAGAATTTACAATGCTGAAGGAGGCCATTTGGCCCATCGAGTCTGCACCGGCCCTTGGAAAGAGCGCGCTCCCCAAGCCCATACCTCCCCCCTATCCCAATTACCCAGTAATTCCACCCAACAGTTTACTGCTACTGTCAGGTGAGTTCTGTTAACTAGAATTCCTAAAGTTCTGGCGGGTCAGTCACAACGTAGCCCAGTGATTTAGTCTTATCCATGAAGTGGGAGGCGGTGAAGGCGGCACTAGCCCTCCTGTCATTACGCACCCTTGTCCCCGCCTGGTCTCCATCCTCAGGGTCCTCAGCGGACTCTTCCTCGGCCCCTTCAGCAACATCCTTCTCATCCGAGGATACATGCCACTCCACAAGGTTGTTTTCAGGAAGCTCCTTACCGTGTTGAAGAGCCAGGTTGTGGAGGGAACAACAGACCACAACAATGCAGGACACCCACTGGGGGCTTTATTGAAGGGCCCCACCTGACCTGTTAAAGTATCTTTAACAGGCTGAAGCACCACCTGATGACAGATCGGGTTGCACCGTGCGCCTCAGTGTACCTGCTCTCCGCAGCAGTCTGTCCCCAAGAAGCCATCCTTGTTGCCTGGGATGTACTTCCAAGATTCCAGGGATCTGGGACTGGCTAAGAATGAAACTGTCATGCACGTTCCCTGGAAAATGGGCACAGAAGTGCATGAGGCACATCTGGTAGTGACACACCATCTGGACATTGAGGGAATGGAACATGTCCTGGTCAATGAAATGGACTTCCTGGTGCAATGGGGCATGGAGAGCAACGTGGGTGCAGTCTATTTGTTCCTGCACCTGTAGCAGACCAGCTATCTGCCCAAAATCCCTAGCCCTCTCATCCTGCTGGGTCTGCTCCAGGTCAAATTGGTTGCAGTCGACAGCCCTTGTGTACCGTGCATACATCACCTCACGGATGTATGTATGGCAGATGCCTGTGAGATACTGCAGAGGTCCCAGGTGGAGCCCTGGAAGGACCCCATGATGAAAACTTCACGGTTGCTATGGATTTAAAGACGACAAGGAGTGGGTTCCCTCCGCCACCACGAGGTGCCAAGTCCGCAAGGCACAGGTGCCGCACTGTCTTCTTTTCTAGGCGGCGTCTTCATCGGCACATGGTGCTGGACAGCTCCATGAAGTACACTTGAATCCCTTTGACACCTTTGTTCTCAGGCACAGCTGCTGTAGCTTCCAGCCCATGATCCAGCCTTGCAGCTCCCTGGTTTTGTTCTGCAGAGTCTTCGCTTGGAGCCACAGAATGTTTCTGCTGAAGTGTGTGCTTCTCTGGAGCTGTGATTAGTAAGATAGCCAGGTTCACAGGCTCTGTATCGATATCGTTCGTAATCCTGTGAGGGATGAAAGAGAGAGAGAGAGAGTCAGGATGGTGTCACAGCTGCTGACAATCATTATCTCCCCTCATTGGTGGCATGGGGCGCGGAGAGTGACATGGGTGCTACCACATGATACCCCCTCACTAAATATTCATACATCACTGATGTAACGTCACACCATCGAAATCTACAATGACTTTTTAAAACCGGGAATCAGTCGAGGGGATCCCTCCGGGGCGCAAAGGGTGTGAGGGGCATGCCTGGGCACTGCCCACTCCACTGGCTCTATCCCCTGGCACAGGTTGGAATGTCTAGCCTGGCAGTGCAGGCCCTTATGGGAGTCCCATGGGATGGGGGCATTTCCATTTATGTGTGGTGGGGGGGGGGGGGGGGGGGGGAGATTGGGTACTGGTAGTGGGGGGAAATTGACCCGTGCTGTTCAAAAGGTTCGTTGAGGTTATAGTGATAGGGTGGGGGCATGGGCCTATGCAGGGTGCTCTTTTGGAGGGTCAGTGCAGACCCAATGGGCCGAATAGCCTCCTTCTGCACTGTAGGGATTCTATGATTCTCTGGTAAACCTGGGTCAAATTAGAGATGGGGGTAACACTGACGAAGAGTTACACATGCTCTAAGTGATCCAGTAATAGCCTGAAGGCAAGCACAGCCAGCAAGCTGGCAATACTGGTCTATCAGAGGCTACCTCTCACTGGATTGTGGTGTCCATAGCCTGGGTGCTGAATATTTATATCCAAAACGATGCAACAAAATAAATTCTAAAAACAAATACATCAGATGTTGGAAATGTGAAATATAAATAGTCGTTGCTTGGAAGCACTCATTAGATCTGACACTCGCAGTGGTGAGAGAAGCTCGGACTAATATGACCGTTCGTCAAATCTGGGAGGTGTCACAGCCGAACCTTTGGGTGTCCGATACGGTCTATTTGTCTACTTTCTCTTATTATAGCTTACGCCATTCTCACTTCTGTCACTTATTCATATCGTGCCTTTGACACAATCTCAGAACATTCTGTTTTCTTCACCAGCAGGACCCCCTTTGCCCCCTCACACACTTTTCCCCTCCTTATAAGCTATTCATGTGTGACATCTCCCAGATCTGATAAAAGGTCAATGACCTGAAATGAAGTTTTAAAAATCCACCTTGTTAATGATTTTTGAAACAATGTAAGTTGCTGTAACAATCCCATAAGAGTTCATTATAAAAATTTGGAATGACATGTACTTCTGTATCAAATCATAGGACAAGAATGTATAATTGGTAGAGGGATCTGGATTTAGCATCACGGTAGAAAGGAGATGAATGCTCAGCATGAGTTTTGAACATGAACCAAAATGGTAAGCCAATTTAGTTGGATTAAATGGCCTTTGCTCGTTCTCACAATCCTTTGCTGGTGTCTCTGAAAAAAGCACACACGTCAGAAATGCTGTTTCAATTCAACCTCGGTAACTGGGATGACTCAATGGAAATTAAATCACTCCCAGCATCAATACTAATTTAAATGCACTGAGTCCTCAATCGGTCCACTGTAAATAAACATTACCATATCAGCCAGTATCAGCAGCACTGACAAAGATGTGCCTGCTGATTCAGTATTGAATCTGTGAATCCTCGCATCCTGCCATTAACACTGAAGTCTCCTGTTTCTGGCCATTTTCACCACGTTGTGTGAATGCAATTTAGGAAAGTGCCACAATTCCATGCTGTAAATTTTCACTGACAGCTTTGACTCTGGAGCACCCATGGTTTTAGTGCTTCGGCTGGTGTTTTTGTATGTGAGCAATCCCAGTATGGCCCGTGCAAAAGCCAGCTTTGCAAGACTGTTGGCGTGGATGTGAGGAATAGCACCAGAAGTATGTAGCGGGGGCAGGTCATGCAGCCATTCGGCCTCCAATGCTAGTTTTAAGCTAGTGCTGCCATTTTTGACTTTGCTGATCCAACTAGTACCCTTAGCTGAACATACATTCAGTACAGTAAGAAGTCTTACAACACCAGGTTAAAGTCCAACAGATTTGTTTCAAATCACTAGCTTTCGGAGCACTGCTCCTTCTTCAGGTGAATCTGAGAGAGGGTGCAGAAGAGATTTACCAGGATGTTGCCTGGTATGGAGGGCATTAGCTATGAGGAGAGGTTGAATAAACTCGATTTGTTCTCACTGGAATGAAGGAGGTTGAGGGGCGACCTGATAGAGGTCTACAAAATTATGAGGGGCATAGACAGAGTGGATAGTCAGAGACTTTTTCCCAGGGTAGAGTGGTCAATTGCTAGAGGGCATAGGTTTAAGGTGCAAGGGGCAAAGTTTAGAGGAGATATATGAGGCAAGTTTTTTATACAGAGGGTAGTGGGTGCCAGGAACTCGCTGCCGGAGGAGGTGGTGGAAACAGGGACGATAGTGAAGTTTAAGGGGCATCTTGATAAATACATGAATAGAGTGGGAATTGAGGGATATGGATCCCGGAAGTGTAGAAGATTTTAGTTTAGACGGGCAGCATGGTCAGCGCAGGCTTGGAGGGCCGAAGGGCCTGTTCCTGTGCTGTACTTTTCTTTGTTCTAACTGTGCTCACCCCAGTCCAACGCCAGTGTGGTAAACCACTGTTACTGTATTATATATATTGTGGTAAACCAGTTACTGTATTGTATATATTGTTTGTTGTCTTTGCTAGCTCCGCCTGTGGCTCCTCCCTTCAGGCTCTGTATAAACGTGGCCAATCTCTGGCCCAGCCCCAGTTCGGGATCAGTTGCCAGCAGGTTCTCGTTTAGCTTATTAAAGCCACAGTTTTGTTGCACAACTCATCTTTTTTATAATCGACGGCACATCAGCCATCTCCACATCATGTACATTCAGTAGCAGCAGGACCCCACCCACCCCCACACCACCAAAGTCTGCTGGTGCTGTTTGAGTTTGTCGAAACATTTTATGTTTTGAAGAGTTAGTGAAAGTTCATGGGTTCTGGAGAATGGTACTGCACTCTGAGCAGGCCTTGACTTCAAGGACTCCGACCACTGGCTCCAAGTCACTGTTTCCATTCCCTTCGGGCTGCAGCAGGACAAGGAGATGGAACTGGGGCAGTAACAAAGAAGATAATTTACTCCCAAAGAGAGGAGGAAGAGGACGGGAGAGAGTGGGAGGCCTTGTCGCCTATGGTCGTCTGAAAGCACTTGTATGACTTCAACCTAAGCCAGCAGCAGTGTGTTCAGTGTCTGCACTGTACGAAAGAGGTGATCACAGAATGCTGTCACCTCTTGCAACCAGATCCACACTCTCAGTGCAGTTCAATGACAGTGCCAGTGGCTGTGAAGGGGTCTGTGGTCCTGAATTTCACTACATCAGGATCTATATAGGCTGGAGACATCTGTAAAATCTGCCAGTTCACCAAACAGGGTTGACAACAAAGGTGGCGGATGGTATTTTTGCCTTGAGAGGGAAGTTTATTGTGTTCTCTCTGACAAGCGAGGCACAAGAGAAACTTGCAAAAGTCTTAAACAGGATAGTTGACGTTCCCGTGGTGCAGGATGCCATCAACTGTACACATGTAGCTTTGTGACTGTTTCACCTCAAGATTGAGATGCACAGTAATCCTTAAGCAGTCCACACTCTGAATATGAAGTTGTTCTGTGACTATGCTCAGCACATCGCACAAATTGGTGCCCTCTACCCTGGCAGCAGTCAATAACACTTTGATGGTGTGCCAGTCTGTTGTTCCCTCAGCATTGCACCACCATTGCTGAACTGGAGGGCAGCTGGTAGATGACAAGGGCTATTTGATTAATACCTGTTCATGGCTCAGCTCCTCAACCCAGCCAGGCTGCCACACAAAACATCATCGAACAGACCATCAGAGTGCTGTTGCACTGGTTCCGCCTCAGCCCTCCTGTACTCGCCAGAATGGGTGTCTTGATTTGGGGCGGACTCGCTGCTGTATCCTCCAGCATCTAGTGCCATCATGAGAGCATAACACTTGCCACCAGGGATACAGAGGGAAATTCTGGAGCAGGAGGAGGAAAACATTTTGAAGGTAGAGGAGGAGCATGAAGAAGAGGAAACGATGGAGAAACAAGAGGACCAGGATGAAGGGAGGCAATCCTTATGATCCCCTTTCCGGACAGACTGTTTGTGATTGCTTCATTCAACTTTGGTTCCTCTGACCACAGCCTAGAGTTATGCAGCAGTCGGCTTTACCAGCTCTCTATTACAGATCATCACAATGTCTTGTTCACAATGCTGCAATTAAAACCACTACAGAGCAGCCATTGCAAACCGGGGGCTGGATTCTCCGATCGCCGATGCCAAAATTGTGTTCGCCGATCGGCTGGAGAATCAACGTACCCGACCAAATCAGGGGTGGCGCCGCCTTCGCGATACTCCGCTCCCTCCAAAGCGGCGTGCTGCGCCATGTATTGAAGGCCTCAGGACATTGCCCAATATCAGTTTTTAGAAAAGTCAGCTAATCAGCTTTGAGCATTTCTTTAATGTCTGCCTTGCATGTGCCCCTGTCTGATCTTTTGCTCCTATATGGAGCTACCACAGTGGCTGCAGCATGGCTGATGGAAGGCTGTTGGCTTTCATTGGAGGACACAGGTCTTTCTTGTTGGAAGACCTTGAGCAGTTCTGGACCTCGAAGACCAATCTTGAAACTGCGCCACCCTGACTTGACGACAACAGCCTGTCCTGTTTGGTTGACTCAGAGCATTGACAGCGTTGCAGTGACGAGAGCACAAATGTTATTATCCTGAGAGAGGATGCACAATTTGTGTTCCTCAGAGCCACTGTCATCGCCCTAGGGTTGTGCCTCAGCAATCCTTGTAATCTGCTCAAACACAGATTGCTGGGCTGTCTTGAGAGCCTGAAAGACTCCTTGACCACTGGTATCCATAGCCATGGTCATCCTCCTCTATCTCTCCAGCTCCACCACTAGCCATGGTCCCTTTCACGGCTGTTGCCATAATGGCCAGCACTATCTTCTCCATGGAGGTGGGGGACATGCAGTCATACTGGCCCCATCTGGTTAGGCTCTGCTGCCTGAAATTCTGGACCACCTTGTCCTGCAAGAGAAAGGGATGTGAATAAGTGAGTGTGGTGTTGTGAGCTTGGGTGATATGCCTGTCGTAGCTGAATACTGGAAGTGTGTGTAAGGTGTGAGTTATAATTGTGAGGCTATTGGCCTTGAACACCGAATCATGTTGAATTGAGACTGTTCATGGGTAAGTGAATAGAATGTAGTCAAGTGAGCAGTATGTGAGGCTGTGATTCATTTGGAAGATATGGAGTTTGAAGATGCATTCACTTGCTGATCTTGACAACCCCTATAAGATCATTGAACATTTTGCCCCACTGCAGCTAGGTTCTCAGGACTAGACTGCCGAAATTGACAGGGGTGGCGATCTGTTCCCACTGCCTTTGTGATGCCTGCCTGGAGGCTTCCTGATGGGAGAGGATTCCTCTCCTTCTATCCACCTCCCGCACTACACCAGTGAACGTTAGAGCCTGCAATCTGGTCAGTTGCGCCATTTACACCCATCTTTCTGCGTATAAACTCTTCTATAACCAGTCTGAGCTCCTTCTGAGGCTAGAATGTACTTTATAAAAATCATAGAATTCCTGCAGTGCAGAAAGAGGCCATTTGGCCCATCCAGTCTGCACCGCCTTATCCCCATAACCCGCAGCCCACCTAACATTTTGGACACTAAGGGGCACATTTTGCGTGCGCCAATTCACCTAACCTGCACCTCTTTGGAAACTAGAGCACCCAGAGGAAACCCACGGAGACACAGGGAGAACATGCAAACTCCACTCAGACAGTCACCCAAAGTCGGAATCAAAACCGGATCCCTGGCACTGTGAGGCAGCAGTGCTATCCAGTGCACCTATAAGTGGGCATGGGTGAGTAACATATCAGGATCCCTGAGCCCTTGCTACCCTTTGTTGCCTTACATTCAATTAATGTTATAAATCTACTCTGTCTCTTCTTTAAACTTACCACACTTTTATCTAGGTAGTGTTTAGAAGGACAACAGGACAATAAGATCTGCTGAGCAGAAGCGAACAAAGCTAAAATTAGAAATCAGACATTAACTTCAGTACAGAGCTGATAATGTTGATAAACTAGCTTAAACAGAAACACTGCTTATGGTCACATCCAGTAATTCCAAAAACCTGAAGAGTACAGATATAGTATTCCATACATCTTTCCTCCCCTCATTTTCACAGGCACATTGCAATGTATTATTTCCTGTATGCTGTGAGAAGAGATGTATGAGTGCAAAGTTTGTTGACAGAAATGCTTGCAGTTCTTAACTGCAGCTAGCTTCAGGAACCTGTGAGTTGAGTAATGATAAAAGAATCAGGCATCGTGCAATAACCAAGATCAACAAGATAAGAATGAAGAAATGTCTCTCCTGTATTAATTAGACTTCATTTACAAATACATTATGGACTTTCCTCTATTATTCAAGACTGGCAAGTTTTAATTTCATGAACGGTAAAGGGCATTAAGCTACCAAGAATAAATATTCAAAGATTATGTCAATTTCGTTCAATTTCTGTGTAGATATCACATCAATCATTAATTAGCAATTCAAAAGTGCAGTAGCCTACCTTTACACAGCTTAGAAGATGCATCTGATGCACACTTCATAATAATATAAAATCTTAATTTTCCCCTCCAGAATATAGGTTCCTCTCCTTTAGCCGGCTGCACAATTAGTTTTGTCAAAATGAAACAATACTATTTGAATATGTACTCGAAATGCAAAGAGCCACGATTGTCCTGAAATTGTAGCAAGTAATCCACCTGGTTACCTACCATATTGTAAAAGAGAAAACCTGTGCTCAGGGAAAATGGGGAGAAAATGGGCTGTGTAGAGCCCATTTCTCAGATGGTACACGGCCTCCCCATGCATGAAAATGGACGCTGAGAGGCTGGCACATGGTGCTGATGCTAAGTGCACCAGATGCCATCTTAATAAAGGGGACTGTGCAAGCACGCACTTAAAATCCACAAGCGGAATACAGCATATTCACTTTTGGAGATGCTGACAGGGGTGTGACCATTGAACAGAATGATGGAAAAACTCTCTCCATTTTTTGAATATTGACTAACTTTTGCATGCTCAAGAACAGGAAGGCAGGCTCAGTTCATTGCCATACTGGAAAGACAGAAGCCTAGAACTTTTTGGAGCTGCGCCCATTTTTCAGGTGTAAACAATCAAAATGGCTGTAAGGGCATTGGACGTGTGTCAGCCATCTCAGGGCCTAAACCTAAAACAGTTGTTCGATCTTTCTGTCTGTAGATCTTTCTGTATGTTTACTGATGACATGATCGTAGTGGGTCAGATCTCAAACAATGATAAGTCAGATTACAGGAGGGAGATAGAAAACATCATGACATGGTGTAACAAGAACAATCTCTTCCTCAATGTCAACAAAACTAAGGAGCTTGTCATTGACTTCAGAAAGCAAAGTATCATACACATCCCTGCCTGCATCAATGCAACTGAGGTGGCAATGGGTTGACAGCTTCAAATTCCTAGGTGTGCACATCACCAACAGTCTGTCCTGGTCCACCTACATTGACACTACGACCAAGAAAGCACAGCAGCTCCTCAGGAAATTAAGGAAATTCAGCATTTCCACATTGACAGGTGCACCATAGAAAGCATTCCTTTCAGCTTGGTGTTATTTTTTAAAATAATTTTTATTCAAATTTTTCAACAACAAATTTTCTCCCAACAATACAATAAACAAGGTATAGAAATAAACAGAAAGAAGGACCCCCCCCCCCACCACCAATACAAAGCAATAAATTAATAACAATACAAAAAAGAAGAAAGTAGCAAACAAACAGTCGCAAAAACAAACCCCCTTTACAGACCCCAAACACCCCCCTCCCACACCCCCCCCCCCTTCTCCCCGGTTGCTGCTGAGATTTTTTTTTTGAATAATGTCTATTCAAGTTTTCAACAACAAATTTTTATCACAACAGAGAAAAACAGTAACCCCTCCCCATCAATACAAAAACAATAAATTAACAAGAAAAAAAAAGCGTAAAACCATGCGAACAAACCCCCATAACGAACCCGTAGCCCCCCCCCCCCCCCCCCCCCCCCCCGGGTACCTTCCCCCGATTCCCGTCCATTTTCCCCTGATTCTTGGCCACCCGACTATTCTTCCTCTTGTTTGTTGGCCACAAACAGGTCCCGGAACAATTGCATGAATGGCTCCCACGCTCTGTGGAAGCCGTCGTCTGACCCTCAGATGGCGAATTTGATTTTCTCCATTTGGAGAGATTCCGAGAGGTCGGACAGCCAGTCTGCAGCTCTGGGCGGTGCTGCTGACCGCCAGCCAAACAGGATTCTACGGTGGGCGATCAGGGAGGCAAAGGCAAGGGCGTCCGCCCTCCTCCCCAGGAATAGATCTGGCTGGTCTGAAACCCCGAAGACCGCCACTATCGGGCATGGCTCCACCCTCACCCCCACCACTTTGGACATAGCCTCGAAGAAGGCTGTCCAGTACTCCACAAGTCTGGGGCAAGACCAGAACATGTGGACGTGGTTGGCCGGGCCTCTTTGGCACCGTTCACATCTGTCCTCCACCTCCGGGAAGAATCTACTCATACGGTTTCTTGTTAAGTGGGCTCTATGTACCACTTTTAGTTGCGTCAGGCTGAGCCTTGTGCACGTGGAGGTGGAGTTGACCCTATGCAGTGCTTCGCTCCAGAGTCCCCACCCTATCTCAACCCCCAGGTCATCCTTCCATTTCATTCTTGTTGCATCCAGTACGGTGTTGTCCCTTTCTACCAGTCGGTCATACATGTCGCTACAGTTCCCTTTCTCTAGGATACCTGCGTCCAGTAGGTCTTCCAGTAGTGTCTGTCGTGGCGGTTGTAGGTACGTCCTTGTCTCCTTTCGTAAGAAGTTTTTGAGCTGCAGGTACCGTAGCTCGTTCCCCCCGGCTAGTCGAAGTTTCTCTGTCTCAGCTTGGTATGTTAACTGCTCGACTCAAGACTGTAAGAAACTACAGAGAGCCGTGAACACAACCCAGTCTATCAAGCGAACCCACCTCCCATCCATTGACTCTGTCTGCATCTCCCGCTGCCTTGGGAAAGCGGGCAGCATAATCAAAGACTCCTCCCACCTGGGTTATTCTCTCTGCCAACCCCTACCATCGGACAGGAGGTACAAAAGTTTGAGAACACGCACTAAGGGATTCAAAAACAGCTTCATTCCTGCTGTTACCAGACTCCTGAACGACCCTCTTATGGACCCAACTGATCTCTCCACACATCTCTACTGAGTGGTGCCACACTCTGTATGCTTCACTCGATGTCTGTGTATATGTTTTTACATTGTACACTTACCGTTTGTCCCATGGCTTTTTTCATGTATGGAACGATCTGTCTGGATTGTACGCAGAACAATACTTTTCACTGCAGCTCAGTGACAATAAATCAATTCAAATCAAATCCAACTTGAAGGCACGGTGCTTTCTTGAAGCTCCCTTTGTAATATTGCACTACCTTAACTATAGCTGACTAAGGATCAAATGTTGGGTGAAATAATGTCAGGAACAGTCATATTTGTTTCAATGAAATGCTTTTCCTGTGTTTGAGATGGGCATGGAAAGACACTCCCCAAACTCATGCAAGGAGAGTAACAGATATCCACACTATTTCAGAGGTAGATTCTTTACTCAGAGAGTAGTAAGGGCATGGAATGCCCTGCCTGCAACAGTAGTGGACTCGCCAACACTAAACGCATTCAAATGGTCATTGGATAGGCATATGGACGATAAGGGAATAGTGTAGATGGGCTTTAGAGTGGTTTTACAGGTCGGCGCAACATCGAGGGCCGAAGGGCATGTACTGTGCTGTAATGTTCTATGTTCTATTTCCAATGCTCTGTCCTTGGGAAACATGGGGCGCGATTCTCCCAAAACGGGAGAAATCGTAAGGCGCGCCCCTTCCCGACCGGGAACCGATTCTGGTCCCCGGTCGGGGCTAGCAGCCCGACGCCGCATGCTCCGGCATCACGGGCTTAACGAATTTCGTTAAGCCCGCTTGCCGGAGTTAGCGCCGGCTGACGCGTCATATGACGTCAGCCGCGCATGCGCGGATTGGAAGACTCCAACCCGCGCATGCGCGGATGACGTCATCGCGTATTTGCGCGAAACCCGCGCATGCGCGGGCCGGGATGCCCCTCAGCCGCCCCGCGAATGGATACTGCGGGGCGGCGGAAGGACAAATAGTGCGCGGGCAGCGGGCCCGCTGCCCACGATCGGTGACCACCGATCGCGGGCCCATGGCACCCTTGGCACGGCCGTGGTACTGCCGTGCCAATCGGTGCCATGGTTATAAAAAGCGAGTTGTTCCCGCCGTTTTTACGAACGGCCAGACCAGGTCTGTTTGCCGTTCGTAAAAACAGCGTAAAGGGCTGGGACTTCGGCCCATCGAACAGCTGTGAATCGCTGCCGGCCGTAAAAAAACGGCGGCAGCGATTCGTGTCGGGAGTTGGGCGGGGGGGGGGGGGGGGAGAATAGCGCTAGGGCGGGAAAAAATGTCAGGAAGGCCCTCCCGCTATTCTCCGACCCGTCGTGGGGGTCGGAGAATTTCGCCCATGCTTCCTGGGTGCAAACTGCAAGAAAATTTACCCCACTATATCTGACGTAAGACCTGCAATACAGGACAAACATGTAGTACCTAGGTGGACCTCCACTACTGTAATGACCAAAATCAAAATACTTGATTTTTTTCTCTATTACTTCCTATCCTTTTTCCGTATTTCCACTTGCGTATTACAAATATTATAATGTTCCAATAGCCAAGGATGAGCAGTTTAAATTTTAACCTTGCTAGCATCCGACATCCACTGGGAACACTTTACTGCCTGGCCTGTCACCTAACCTCGCACACTGTGAATCAACAAAGGTTTAATTATTTTGTGAGGAATGCTGCTGTGATGTCAGCACCAACTTCATTACTGAAACATGCTACAATATTAGCAGCTATTTTGATATCTGTAACATGCTGGAGACATCCTGCATTCAGTAAGTACTTTGTGCTGCATTTTCAGCACATTTAGATGTTAGGCTTCAACAGATCTGAATCACCATAATGTACACCACAGAAGGTGTTATTTCTCATTGTAAGTCTTGCATCTCGTGGGCGCATATGTCACACCTCAATTGTCACATTGGTTATGCAAAGAAAACATCACACTGATACCCAATTGACTCAAATTTGCAAGTTGCAAGATGATTGACATTTACAACTGAAGTCTTCAGAAGTGCACCAATGACGAAGAAGCAGCCGGCTTTCACAAAATACCAATTGTTAAGTTCAAAGACTATCAAACACAAAGGTCAAAGTTCAGGCAGTGAAGAAAGACAAGGAGCAGAGGTCAACCAGTGAAAATGCTCCAAATAATATTTTTGAAAATCCGGTCAACCACATTCTTGATTTTTAATTAGGCAAAGAACTTCCAATTTCAACTAAGGTTATTTAACGTAACAGGGCTAACTAAAATGCCCCGTGTGTGTTGATTGAGTTTAATAACACAGTACAATTGACAGTGATCTGCATTTTAAGAGACGGAAACTGGTGGGTTGAGATTGCGTAGGTTGTTAAAGTTTTGACTTCAACTGATGTCTAACCCGTTCACCTTTTGGTTTAATGGGGGTGAGATAAGCAGGAGAAAGCCTATCCACTCTAGAAACGGTATCTAATGGAGGATTCATGCCCACTGGCCGAGGAGCAGATGAAAGCCCTGTGTCACCTCCTTTGGCAGGGCCCGCCAGTATTAAGCACCTATCAGGTAATTAAATGGCCGGCAGAGGGCCTTCCTCTTGATTAAGGACCGTTGTCACGGGGTTACACCCCTTTAACTTTGAAAATATGATATTCAACCTTTCAACTCATTGGGAATTTTGCAATTTAAATGAGACTACTTAAAAATGTAAGGTCATCTTCCAAAGTGAAAAACAAATAAACCCTGAGATGTATTGATACTCATCACTGACTGAAGAAGATAAATTAAAATGCAAAGTGTTGGATATTGAAACAATGCCTGCCACAGGCAGAGCCACCCAAAACCCCTTGGAAATACACAATGGGCCAAGTATAAAAGACCAAGCTGCAGTCACTGAGAAGACGAGGCATGTTTTCAGACTTTCAAAGGTTGAAAAACGTCTTGTCCATGCATTTGGTCACCAAATTTATATTTTCCACATCTCTTTAAATTTCCCTGAGACACAATTTTCTGCTCCGAGTACTCATGGCCAAGATTTTCCAGTCCCGTCCATGATGGCCGCATAGCGAGTAGGATGGAGCATTCGGAGAGGCAGCCAGAAGTTGATCGGCTTTAGGTGTGGCGGGACTATTGGTATCTGGATCAATGAATAATTGGACCAGTTCAATCCACGTGGTTTGACTGTGATTCACACATTATTGCTCAAATGAAATGTGTTCGGTAAATTTGAACCCAATGTTTCTGGTGATGTTTTTGTCATATTACTTATGCCTCTGTATGTGAACCTGAGGCCTTAAGCGTGTGGAGATCAGCAGAGAAATCAATTCATCGTTTGAATCACAACAGATAATTTCATAACATTAAACAGTGGGTAGGTTGTCCAGTGCCGCACCCCCAGATTCAGAAATTTTCATCCAAGGTCCAAGGTCAAGAGTTGGGGAACTCTGTCATATTTACCATTGATTCCTGTAGTAGGCGGGACTGGAAGATTTAGGCCAGTTGATCTTATGTCAACACTGTGGGGGAGAAATTTAATAAACGTTCATGTCCAATCTGCACAGAGATTAAGGCCTCTACCTAATTTGTCAGGGCCCTGGCAGCAGCCGAATACAAATGATGGTTTTGAATAATTTTCCGACATTTGAAGACGTTTAGCCAGCAGTGCTTAACTGGTTTGAAGCAGGCTGTGGACGAAACTGTCAGCTAAGTTTGTTACACTGCTCCCAGTGTGCAGCCACAGGAGAAGCAGTGGTATTTATCTCTGGTTCTCGATATTTACCTATGGACCTCCACTGGTGAAGTGGGCTTTAATTGGAGCAAAGCAGCGAGTTGTCTCTGGAGGAAATAGGTGTTTTGATTTTGAAATGCAATCATTACTACATATTCCATCAGTTATATATGGTACTTGCAGAGTAAAAGAAAGGAAATGGTGAAGCATGTGGGCTGAACGCAATAATCAGCCGAGGTATATTAGATGGTTACATAACCATTAAAACATATTTACAAGGACAGACATTAAATAATTATATGGCGGTAATACAGTCAATGGGAAAGTGACGATCTGGTGGGTGTCTATTCCACAGTAGTTGCCTTTGCGCTTCAGGTATTTGGTTGTAGTTTACTTTGGAGATTCTCACTTTCTTCTATGGATGTCTTTACCCAGGAAGGCGTTGCAGCCTCTTTTGCTGAGGGATGACTAGTAGCAGCAGAGGATTCTTCGGCATTCAGCAATCTCTGCTTCAGCTGATTGACCAGAAGCCACAATCACGCAATCTGGTTGTATAGATGGTGTTTTCTCGAGGTAGTTCTGGCATACATGGGGGCCAGTTAAGTTCAGTTGGCTGGACAGCTATTTTGTAATGCAGAGCAAGGCCTACAGCATGGGTTCAATTCCCGCACTGGCTGAGATTATTCATGAAGGCCCTGCCTTCTCAACCTGTCTCCTTGCCTGAGATATGGTGACCCTCAGGTTAAACTACCACCAGTCAGCTCTCCACTTCAAAGGGAAAGCAGCCTACGGTTATCTGGGACTATGGCGACATACTTACTCTGGAATACATGGTACTGACACATCGATACGTGTAGATAATGACTGATCTGCATGTCGTCTCTACACTAACGCATCTTCAGTCTGTACTGTATCGGAGTTTGAACCAATACAGTTGCAGGTATAGCTGTGCGCCAACACTTGCCCTCCTTCTTTAAACAAGCGCCTTCTCGAATTACCTCTCTTTTCATGATCTGCGACTGCAAATCTCAGCTGTCTCCTGTGGTAAGAGTAAATCAAATGTAACTCTCAGCTTCCTCTTTATTAGTGGTAAAGCTGGGGAACTCTGTGTAGTCGCATGTGTGGTGTTGTGATACATCACCAAGAAACTTTTAAAGTGGCGAGGTGATGAACATTGGTACTTGGAGACTTTCAGTTCATCCTTCAAGGACTGGACAAACCTTTTGGAAAAAACATTTGTGGATGGGTGGTAAGGTGCTGATTTTTAATGTGTTGAATACCACTCATCTTTGAATAGCCCTCAAACTCCTGGGCCGTAAACTGCGGACTGTCACTCACAATTTGTTCTGAACGCCCAATTCTGGCAGAAATCCCATTGAGTTTTTTGACAGTTTGTTCTGCAGCTGTTGACTTCACTGGGACCACCTCAGGCTACTTGAAGTGTGCCATTACTATGATTTGAACATGTGCCTCTTGTTTGCGGCAGCAAAGTCAATATGTAGATGTTGTTAAGGAATTTTAGGCCACTCCCATGGATGCAATGGGGACATTGGCGGTGCGTTTCTTACCTGTGTACATGACTGGTACAGTCCTGCTTTTTCCTCCATCTGACATCAATTCCGGGCCACCAAAAGTAGCTTTGAGCAGGTCCCTTCATTCGCACGATACCTGGGTGTCTTTCATGTACTGATTTCAGTCCTCTTTGTCACAAATTTGGAGAAATTATTACTCTCAACCCCCTCAACACACATCCACCTTGTACTGTCAATCCGGGTTTCCTGAAAATCTGGACTTTAACCTGGTGCAGTAAATTATCATCAAAGCACTTTAACAGCTTTGATCTTAAAGATGGTAAATGGACTGTGTTGACCATGGGAAAATATACTCAGTCACGATATAACACACTCCTCTCTCAAAATATTCAGAACCCAGCCTTCCTTTAATGTGTTGACCATCATGACTCCCGGTTAGTCTTGTGGTTCAGTTGGTAGCACTTCTGCCCCTGGGTGGGGAAAGACCTCGGTTCAATACGCACTCCTGGACTTGATGGCCATTGACTGGTTGTTCATGACAGGTTGTTATTTAGCCTGCTAATCCTTCCAACACTCTGCACCATTCTACGAGGGAAGAAAAGAGTGTGACTATTTGAAAAGCCCAAATAAACCAACAGCTCTCCATTACCAACAGTACTGGACCATATTGTTCTATGGAGATGCTTATCAGAGAAGCTTTCTCCCAATTCACGAAACTCTCAATGGCCACTACCTTGGAATCCTGCATTCCTAGATCAGCAGAATCCTGTCCCACTATTCCCAGATCTGAGAAGGTATTATTCTTTGAACATTGTAAACAAAATTAGTCCAATGGAAAAAGCCGTTATTGATTTTGTCATAACAAAAATCTGTGATGTGTTTCATCATCCATGAGATGATCTATTCAAAATAAGGAATGATGATTTTGTAATTAATTAGTAGAATACTGATGCTTCAATCATGTTATTAATCCTTTTCAGCAACAATTCATTAAAACATCTAAATGCACAGCTGAATAAAATTAAAAGCCATTGATTTAATGTTGATAAACACCTTCACCAAAATGACAGGGAAGAATTTCAGGAAAATGCTTTAGATTTGGTGGAATTACATACAATTTACAGAGCAAAAACAAGCCTTTCACCTCTATTAATTAGTGTTGGAGTTCATCCTTTTTAGAAGCAGTTTACTAAAACCTGCTCCTATTTCCATACCCGAGCAGTTGAACCATCCAATCTATTCTTAAATGTTGATGCATTCATACGTTATTAACCTGGGCAGTAATCTCAGGCATAAAGATTCCAGAAGGCATAAATTCCTACCCAAAGGACCTTTGTTGAAAATTTCAACACAAAATCGTACATAGATAATGGACATATGAGGAATGTTTTAAAATTAGAATCTAAAATTATTCCCTGTTGACAAAAATACTACAAAAGTATTTAACTAAAATGAAGCTAAAATGATTAATTTGGAACCATATTTTACCTGATAAGGCCGTGATTTACCTGTGGTTGTGGCTGCTGGTCCTCTAAGGCAGGATATCCAGTGGTTTCTGTGACAGAAGCCATCGTGGAGACTCCGAGCGCAGCCTGTCGAGACTCACCAGGGTCAATCAGCCTGGCAAAGGGGAAGAGTGTGCAGGTCGGGATGGTCAATCCGGAGGGTAGAGGATCTTGCAGAGAGGGCTGCACTTGCAACTGGGCCTTGATGTGCCCAATAACGAGGGTTCACCTGCCCTGGATCCGCAGGGACGTTGCCAGGGTTTACTCGGCATGGTACTTAACTATTGCTGATTGCTGGTAAAATGCCAGCAGCAGCTGAAAGAGACCATTAAGCGGCCATTGATTGGCCATTTCCCAGACGGTGAGGAGCATGGCACACCGGCCAGCCCATCTTATTTTATACCATCCCCTACACCCCCATCCCCTATTTTATACCATCCCCGACACCCCCTCTTTACCAATTTTTTAAAAATAAATTTAGTGTACCCAATTCATTGGTGGTAGGGGGGGTGGAGGGGACATAACGTACAAACCATTGAATTGATTTTTGCACATGGCTAGCCTCCAAAAATGCAATGTCATCGCAAGCTTTTAATTGTACAAAAAAGTAAAAGCAAAATGCAGTGGATGTTGGAAATCTGAAATAAGAATAGAAAATGCTGAAAAAACATGGCAGCATCTCTGAAGAGAGGAGTTAACAATTTTGAGTGCATATGGCTCTTCTTCTGGACTCTTCAAAATAAAGTACGTCAGCACCTATCAATAAGTCACTCCCTGTTGACTATTGAAACTTTTGGCAAAGTCGAGGAAAGTTCCAAGGCTACATCAAATTTCACCAGCAGCCAGAAGAACAAATCCAGCATCTAATCCGTCAGTAGTTCATGATCCTTTCAAGTAGAGTTGGTGGGGGGCATCCTACATGTCATTTCAGTATTGTTTTCAGCCATGCAAGGTTCAGACAGGACGCTAGCTGGATTGTGAAGTTTGAAGATGGCTGTGCTGGTTTCAAATAAGGTTGGCACGAAAATTAATGCCACAATCTAGCTGCTCCGCATGCTGCTGTCACTCATCAGATGTGTACCCAAAACCTGCTTTACCAAGTTTTTTAAAATAAATTTAATGTACCTAATTCATTTTCTCCAATTAAGGGGCAATTTCGCATGGCCAATTCACCTACCCTGCACATCTTTAGGTTGTGAGGTCGAAACCCGCGCAAACATGGGGAGAATGTGCAAACTTCACACGGAAGTGACCCAGAGCCGGGAATGAATCTGGGATCTCGGCACCATGAGGCAGCAATGCTAACCACTGCACCACCATGCTGCCCCACCGCTTTACCAAGTGGGCATTTGGCACATGTGTGTGCATCTTGGATGCCTTTTTTTTTAAAACCAGGAGGCAGCATAGTACCTAAATTAATTACTGTTAAAGAGTCCAATTTCTCTCTCTGAGGCCATTGCAGTTCTCTTCCCACTGGTTGTGCACCCCTGCCTGTGGGTTTCCCGACAGCTTGGGGTGGCTTCGATGGAAAATCCCATTGATAAGCGACGGGAATAGAGAATCCCGTTGCCAGCAAATGGCTTGCCGGCGTGAAACATACGTCTGGGGCATTGGAGAATCCCACCCACTGTGTGCCAGTAAGGATCTTCAAATTCTTTGTTTGAAGTGATTGCTTGCTCTGCTCGCACAGGCACCATATCCCCTGCAGAAGACTCCAGATTGAAATGGCTCCTTAATTAATTAGAGAGTAATTTGACACTCAAGTGCTCACTAAAAGCTCATTACTGACCTCAGAAACCAGGCCAGCATGAAGCGCTCCAACAGCCATTAGGGCTTTTGGTAATTGTCCATTTTGTTTTTTATTAATTCAGAACATTGCTGATAAAGCCAATTTTAAACCAGAGGCAATAGGACTCTTTAAAAATGTGATCACATTCATGTGAAATACTGTGTAGTTTTTTTTGTATGTTCGCTGTTAGAGCTGCAATTACATTTTGGATAAAGTAGGCCTCCATCTTAAAGCCAAGCTCTGGGCGCTAGTCAAAATGATCAGCGATGTTCCAATCACTCAGAAGGAAGCAAATAACTTGCTGCAATATTTATTTTCACGTTCGTAAACTGTACAATAAAGTTGCACCAAATTAGGCTCACAATTAATTTGGCCCAGTATTTGCTGAAGTGGGTTATCTCTCAGTGTGCACCATTTGTCCTCATCTCTCAGCTTGAACGTTTATTTCCCCAGCGAATTCTGGGTCGTTCGCATTCTCTATGTTTGTAAGATTCAATCTCATGTTGAAGGTCCAAGCAAATGTAGTGCGAAATGTTTGCTCTTCATATCACATTCCTCACCAAAATGAACATCTAGTTCAAACATGCTTCCCTGTAACTGATATCAGTGCAAACCCAGACATGGGAAACCCATTCCAGCCTGAGTGTACTCAATGAGCGGTGGCACAAACTCAGGGCGCAATTGGGACTGTATTATTGTTTCATGGAAGGTTCTTAACTAGTTTATTCAACAGTAGGGGATCATGACTAGAATCATAGAATCATAGAATTTACAGTGGAGAAGGAGGGCATTCGGCCTATCGAGTCTGCACCGGCCCTTGGAAAGCACACCCTACTTAAGCCCACACCTCCACCCTATCGCCATAACCCAGAAACCCCACCTAACCCTTTTGGACACTAAGGGCAATTTAGCATGGCCAATCCACCTAACCTGTACATCTTTGGACTGTTTGCAAGTTAGGGTTGACAGACGGTGCTAAATCCCCACACTGCTAAATGTACCGATATACTTTACGTAACGGTTGGAATTCTCTGGTTATTGCAATTCAATTTTCCCGCCTGCTTCGCAGCCCCACCAGTGGGGTTTGTGGTGGCGTAGGGTGTTGCAATGGGAAGTCCCATTGACAATCGGTGGGAAGATAGAATCTCACCTTAAGCGAAGGGTGTGCGGTCGAGAAATACGCAGCTGGCACAGCGGAGAATCCTACCCAACATATGGAGAAAAGCCAATGGAACATGAATCATGAGCTGAATTGTCTGGTGGAGTGGCACGGTGGCACAGTGGCTAGCTCTGCCTCCTGACAGTGCCAGAGACCCGGGTTCAATTCAGCCTTGGGTGACTGTGTGGTGTTTGTACTTTTTCCTCGTGTCTGTGTGGGATTCCTCTGGATGCTCCGGTTTCCTCCCACAGTCCAAAGATGTACAGGTTAGGGGAATTGGCCATGCTAAATTGCCCTTAGTGTCCAAAAAGATGCGTAGGTTAGATTAGGAGTTGATGGGATAAGGCAGGAGAGTGGGTTTGGGTGAAGTACTCTTTCAGAGGGCTGGTGCAGACTCGATGAGCTGAATGGCCTCTTTCTGCACTGTAGGAATTCTGTGATAAACTGCTTCAAATGCTCAACAGCCACCATACACATCAATAAAATAAAATAAACTCATGAATTAATACATGGACAAATAAAATGATACCGCTAATCAACGAATTAAATCAATAAATTAAAAGGGCAAAATTAATATTTCGGGGGCTTTTCTGGTGGATTTGTGGGGAATTACGCCACACAAAAAAGTCACTTGTGAGAGGTGCTGCTATCTGGGGAGAACACCGGCATCAGCCTTCGGGAAGTGGAGGAACAAGGAAAGAACCTTGGAAAGAAAAATGTCTTCTGGTGAAAGAAAGTCGGTATTTTTATGTGGAACGCAATTCATTTACTTCTTAATCCCTTCTCCCTGCCTATCAATTTTGCTAACCTTGGTTGACTGGCTGCTGCACACTGACACACAAATCCATCTTGCAGATCTCTTCTTTCTCTTACTTTTAAACTCGCCTTGGTTTATTTTTTTAAGGAACATTTGTGTTTCCTTTCTTCGTACTTCAAATGAATTTTGAAAACCCTGGAGTATGCTACAGAAAAATCATCTTTTCAGAGTTATGTCACCTTAGGCCAAATTCTGTCATCATATTCTTTGTGATCTTGCTGGGGTTTTTTTTTCCACAAAACATGGCATTTTTACTCTTTTTCTTTCTCCTCAGTGTTGCTGAATTATCCAAAATGAACAAAGCAAATCACAAGTTAAATACAGATGCAGGCACGGGCCTTTGTAAATTAAAGGCAAATTATGCTCTGACATATTAAATTATACCTCATCCAGATCCAAGATTTGACACCTTCTGGCTGTAGTGGCGAGAAAAGTTTTCTGCATTTCCCTTGCTCTCATCATGGATTGTGCACCGTTGGAGGTGAGAATGGAGATGTTCATGGAGTGTCCTCTTCTCATGTGTTGCCTGGTTGTCCACCACCAGTCTAGACTGGGCAGGGGCTGCGGCATGTTCCTCTAATCCATTGGAAGTGGGATAGTATAGGCGGGATTCTCCGTTCAGCGACGCCGGAATCGTGAAAGGCAATTGGGCAGAGAATTGTGTGTGAGATGAATATCATAGCCGGCGCCCATCAGAATGCGATGCTCCAGTCCCTCAACAGCGGTGTCAATGCGTTCCTTTCAACACGTACAGTAAACACCGTTGGCATATATTTAACAGACCTGACTCTAGGGCTCCTGCGATGCTCCTTCTCCGCCAGGAGGAACCACCAATGCCGAGTTTCACTTGTGGTTTTAAAATTCAGGAAACAGGCACCGTGGCCGCTAGGTACAATATGTGTCCAACACGATTTCATGTGTTGTTACCGGCTCGGCCAGCATTTAATAATAAAAATAATCACTTATTGTCACAAGTAGGCTTCAATGAAGTTACTGTGAAAAGCCCCTAGTCGCCACATTCCAGCGCCTGCTCGGGGAGGCCGGTACGGGAATTGAACCCGCGCTGCTGGCATTCTTCTGCATTACAAGCCAGCTGTTTAGCCCACTGTGCCCATTTATTACCCATCCCTGTCTAAAGTGTATCATGATCAAGCTTTTTTTCTTAATCTGTTGCACAGTAATCGTGTCAGAACTACTCAAATGCACTTAATGTGAAATACTCCCACTCGTCATAAAAGAAAAAAAAAGCGATAACCCATCATTTTTGACCAACTTCAAGGCCAAATCCCAACTGTAAAATTCTGATGCTTTAAACCACGAGACTACAAGTGCCCCTGACAAAATAATTTTCGAAATACAAAGTCATCTTTTTTGTTCGGCAAGAGTATCCAGGGTTACAGAAGCAGGGTCAATAGATAAGAGATAAGATATAGATCTGACTGGTGGAACATGCTTAAGGGGCTAAGTGGCCTGCTCGTATATTCCGATGCTGTCACATCGAGAAGGGCAACAGAGTCCCAAACCAACATGTTTTGAACTTAAGCCTACTGAAAATGCCAGGAGTGATCTCACAATGCGTTTTATTCCATTGGAGGTTCCTCGAGTGTTTTGGACTTTAACATTTAAGTATAATAATAAGATTAAAGCCTTATGAGGGAATATTGCTATTTGGTTTCAGATGCTGTTAGTAGATTTCCCTGGCATGCTGGCATTTAGCATTAAGTACAACAGCCAGATTAAATTTTACCTTTTGAACGCAGTTGTCTGTGCTTCTTAGCCACTGTGAAACATTTCCCATTAACAGTTGAATCTGATTATGAGACTCAATATGTTCCAAGTGACAAAACTCTGTGGGACTGCATCAACTCCACATGCACACTAAACAGAGCCTACAACACTTATCATTCCTTCTTGCAAGATAATCCTCGCTGATGTTCTTGTTCTATCTTCTTGAGGGATTGGATCAGCTAGTTTGTGATGCACCCTTGTGCAGCAAGCAATCTGGCATCAAACTTCTGTTTATTTAACCAGCGTAACTGAACCAGATAAGAAATTATAACACTCAATGACGCTATTTATTTCTCATCATCAATGCATTGAGTGCTGAAGGTTTATGTGTTATTTTTAACGAAGGGGTAACATCAAGTGCTACATTGTTACATGCAGCCAAGTTGTTCTCATACATCGACCATTTCCACTTTCCAGCTGCATTTTGGGTGGTGTATTTTCCCCAGCTGAGGCACATTTTATACAACGAAGACATTAGACACAGTGGTTACTTTTCCAAATGTATAAAGTGAAATGATGCAAGTGTGCCTTGAAGATGCAACGCTTGCACGCTCGGAATTTCACAAAAGTCACTCTGCGCTTGACTGGGTCACATCATTAACTTGAGTTTAGTGGGCATGTCGGAAATTTGATTTCAGAACATTTTGCATGAATCACTTGAGACTAAAGACATGAGGGTTTGTGCAGTACAATTGTGGAACTTCGGATTTGAGAGACAGATTAGCGACATAGATCATCTCGTCGTTGTTTCAAACTCCGTTGTGCATTCCGTGGCAGGGATGCAATTGCACAGTGCAGATCCTTTTAAATTGCCAAGCAAACAAAAAGCCATGGGTAGGTGGTGTTGTGTTTATGTAATTTGGAATAACACAAGCTGCCACTTGATGCAGTTTTGAGTAAAAGGTGCTCCAGACTTTGAAGTGAGTTCAATGTGTTTTATTGAACTATTAGCACAGTTCTCAATGAGTTTGACTCTCTGCTCATCTAAATGCCGTAACTCAGTCTAACTGAACCAGCTTTGCTCTAAGCCACGTGCTGGGCTGTGATGCTGAGGATGCACCCTGTCTCACTGTAGATTTTGGCCTGTGGAAAGAGGCGGGTGCGATTGCCTTATCCCTTTCATAGTGAGATACCACCTCTGAGTGTCCTGACTGCTCATTGGTTGTGTCCTATTCTATGTGTTCATTAGCTGTATGTTTGCATATCATGACATCTCCCCTTTGTTTTATGTTTTATTGGCGTATGTGAATGTAGTTACATGTGAATGAGTCTGTCTAACGTGACTGACGGAGGACAACAGAACAGCGCAAACAAAACAAATGTTCACAAGTCCAGCCTCTGAGGCTTGCATCTGATCCTGGTCGACCGCCGGAGAGGTGGCGGAGGGGACGACGGCGCCTTGACAGGCGGGTTGGAAGCCTGACTGGTGGAGGGTATCAGGAGGTGGCAATTCAACATATTGAAATGGAAGAGAAAGTGGTTGCGGGCAGGCAACTTTGCACAGTGCCCATCGATTCCTTTCCACGATGGAGCAATCAGCCATATGTACAACATAAGAGCGGGGTGCGGCCTGTCGAACAACGACAACTGGGGTAGACCACCCACCATCTGGTATCTTGATCTTGTCAGTGTCTGCTGGGGATAGCACGGCCAAATCGGTGGCATGGGCATCATAACCCTGCTTTTGACGGTCTCTGAGCTGCTGCATCTTCTGTAGTACCGGGAGGTGATCCAGGTTGGGCAGGTGTATTACTGGAAGCATTGTCCACAGGTCCCTGTTCATCAGGAGTTGAGCCGGTAACATCCCAGTGAACAATGAAGTCGCCCTGTACGCGAGCAGTGCAAGGTGTATGTCGGAAGCAGAGTCCACGGCCTTGCAGATGAGCTGTTTCACAATGTGCACCCCTTTCTTGACTTTTCCATTGGACTGCGGAGAGTGCGGACTGGAGGTGACATGCTGCAAATTGTATGACCTGGCAAACGTGGACAATTCTCGACTGCTAAAGCATGGGCCATTGTCACTCATGACGGTGATTGGTGATTGGAATGCCATGCCTTGAGAACGTCCTTTAGAGGATGAAAAAGGAGTTTTAATAATGGGAGATGAGGAAATGGCTGAGGAACTGAACAGGTTTTTTGGGTCGGTCTTCACAGTGGAAGACACAAATAACATACCAGTGACTGATAGAAATGAGGCTATGACAGGTGAGGACCTTGAGAGGATTGTTATCACTAAGGAGGTAGTGATGGGCAAGCTAATGGGGCTAAAGGTAGACAAGTCTCCTGGCCCTGATGCAATGCATCCCAGAGTGCTAAAAGAGATGGCTAGGGAAATTGCAGATGCACCAGTGATGATTTACCAAAATTCACTAGACTCTGGGATGGTCCCGGTGGATTGGAAATTAGCAAACGTGACACCACTGTTTTAAAAAGGAGGTAGGCAGAGAGCAGGAAATTATAGGCCAGTGAGCTTAACTTCAGTAGTAGGGAAGATGCTGGAATCTATCATCAAGGAAGAAATAGCGAGGCATCTGGATAGAAATTATCCCATTGGGCAGACGCAGCATGGGTTCATAAAGGGCAGGTCATGCCTAACTAATTTAGTGGAACTTTTTGAGGACATTAGCAGTGCAGTAGATAATGGGGAGTCAATGGATGTGGTATATCTGGATTTCCAGAAAGCCTTTGACAAGGTGCCACACAAAAGGTTGCTGCATAAGATAAAGATGCATGGCATTAAGGGTAAAGCAGTAGCATGGATAGAGGATTGGTTAATTAATAGAAAGCAAATAGTGGGGATTAATGGGTGTTTCTCTGGTTGGCAATCAGTAGCTAGTGGTGTCCCTCAGGGATCCGTGTTGGGCCCACAATTGTTCACAATTTACATAGATGATTTGGAGTTGGGGGCCAAGGGCAATGTGTCCAAGTTTGCAGATGACACTAAGATGAGTGGTAAAGCGAGAAGTGCAGAGGATACTGGAAGTCTGCAGAGGGATTTGGATAGGTTAAGTGAATGGGCTAGGGTCTGGCAGATGGAATACAATGTTGACAAATGTGAGGTTATCCATTTTGGTAGGAATAACAGCAAACAGGATTATTATTTAAACGATAAAATATTAAAGCATGCTGCTCTGCAGAGAGACCTGGGTGTGCTAGTGCATGAGTCACAGAAAGTTGGTTTACAGGTGCAACAGGTGATTAAGAAGGCAAATGGAATTTTGTCCTTCATTGCTAGAGGGGTGGAGTTTAAGACTAGGGAGGTTATGTTGCAATTGTGTAAGGTGTTAGTGAGGCCACACCTGGAGTATTGTGTTCAGTTTTGGTCTCCTTACTTGAGAAAGGACATACTGGCACTGGAGGGTGTGCAGAGGAGATTCACTAGGTTAATCCCAGAGCTGAAGGGGTTGGATTACGAGGAGAGGTTGAGTAGACTGGGACTGTACTAGTTGGAATTTAAAGGATGAGGGGGGATCTTATAGAAACATTTAAAATTATGAAGGGAATAGATAGGATAGATGCGGCAGGTTGTTTCCACTGGCGGGTGAAAGCAGAACAAGGGGCATAGCCTCAAAATAAGGGGAAGTAAATTTAGGACTGAGTTTAGGAGGAACTTCTTCACCTAAACGGTTGTGAATCTATGGAATTCCTTGCCCAATGAAGCAGTTGAGGTTCCTTCATTAAATGTTTTTAAGGTAAAGATAGATAGTTTTTTTGAAGAATAAAGGGATTAAGGGTTATGGTGTTCAGGCCGGAAAGTGGAGCTGAGTCCACAAAAGATCAGCCATGATCTAATTGAATGGCGGAGCAGGCTCGAGGGGCCAGATGGCCTACTCCTGCTCCTAGTTCTTATGTTCTTATGTCTCCTTACAGGCTTTGATGACGGTGCGAGAGGTGAGGTCCGGGAGCTTCAGCACCTCAGGGTAATTCGAGAAATAGTCAATGATCAATACGTAGTCATGACCATTTGCATGAAAGAGGTCGATGCCAACTTTGGACCACGGAGAGGTCACTATGTCATGCTGTTGGAGCGTCTCCTTGCTCTGCGCTGGCTGGAACTGCTGACAGGTAGCAAAGTTCAGGACCATGGCTGATGCAGGGCCAGTAGACAGCTTGCCAGGCTCTGCGTCTGCGCTTCCCGACGCCCAGGTGTCCCTCATGAATCTGGCGCAGCACCAAGCTCTGGAGACTGAGCAGAATGACAGTCCTGTCCAGCTTGAGCAGGATACCATAAATCGCCGTCAGGTCATCCTTCACATTGTAAAATTGTGGGCACTGCCCTTTCTGCCGGCCATTGGTGAGGTTGTGGATGATGCGCTACAAGAGGGGGTCTTTGGCTGTCTCATCACGGATGAGAAATACCTTCTCATCTGTCGCCGGGAGAGTGCTAGCACACAGTTGCACCTGCGATTCGATGTGCTGGATGATCTCCAGTGGCTCAGTGGGCGAGGTGACGGAGCGGGACAATGTATCAGTGATGATGAGCTCCTTGCAGGTGCGTACACCAAGTTGAAGTCATACCTCCTAAGTTTAAGCAGGATTCTCTGCAGCTGAGGTGTCATGTCGTTCAGGTCCTTGTGGATGATGTGGACCAGAGGCCTATGATCCGTCTCAACAGTAAATGTCGGCACGACGTAGACATAATCATGAAATTTGAGGATGCCGGTGAGAAGACCCAAACACTCCTTCTCAATCGGTGCAGTGGTGAGCTTCAGCTCCAGCCACTCTGTCTGGTGTGCCGCCTTCCACTCAAAGACAGTTAACTTTTTCATCAGGTCGCGTCGGGCCATGGTGTGTGTGGCCATGTTTGGAATGAACTTGTCCAGAAAATTGATCATACCCAAGAAGCGCAGCACACCTTTTTGTCCTCAGGGACCTTCATCGCCTCGATGGCCTTGATTTTGTTTGTGTCCGGGCACACACCATACTGTGAGATCTGGTAGCCTAGGAACTTGAGCGCCGATGTGCGAAAACAACATTTGGACCTGTTTAACTTTAGGCCGTTGGCATGTACATGGCGGAATACCTTCTGGAGATGGGACACATGTTCCTCAGGGGTCGTGGACCATATGATGATGTCATCCACATACACACGAACCCTTTCAATGCCTTCCATCATCTGCTCCATGATGCGATGGAATATCTCCGATGCCGAGATGATGCCACATGGCATGCGATTGTAGCAGTATCTGCCAAAATGCGTGTTGAAGGTGCAGAGCCTTCTGCTGCACTCTTCCAGTTGGATTTGCCAAAATCCCTGTGATGCATCCAATTTGGTGAAGAAGCGCGCCTGTGCCATCTCACTTGTGAGTTCCTCCTGCTTTGGGATGGGGTAGTGTTCTCGCATGATATTCTTATTGAGGTCCTTGGGATCAATACAGATGCGCAGGTCCCCCGAAGGTTTCTTTACGCACACCATCGAGCTGACCCAGTCAGTCAGCTTGGTGACCTTGGATCTGATGCCTTTTTGCTGAAGATCCTTGAGCTGTGCCTTCAGGCGCTCTCTCAGTGGAGCAGGGACCCTTCGTGGTGCGTAGACCACTGGCTTGGCATCAGGTCGTAACAGAATCTTGTATCGATACGGCAGCGTGCCCATCCCGTTGAACACATCTGGATACTGGGTGGGGATGTAATCGATGCCGGCCTGAAGATCCACACGGGAGGATGTCGTGGTGTAAACCCTTTGAATGAGGTTCAGCTGCTTGCAGGCATGCGCACCTACTAGGGCTGATGCCCTGTCCAGCTTAACAATTTCAAAGTGTAACCATGCTTGCGTGTGTCGGTTGGATACTGTCGGCAGGATCCCAGTGCCGTGATGGCATTCCCATTGTAATCCAGGAGCTTGCAGGCAGCTAGAAGGACCATGGGGGGCTTCTTAATGCTTCTGAAGTCTGCCTGTGAGAGGAGGTTGGCAGAGGCACCTGTGTCCAGCTTGAACTGGATGGGACAGTGGTTGACCTTCATCACTGCTCGCCATTCGTCCTCGGAATCCACAGGATGGATTGGACTTGCGATGTGCCTGGTGTGGCATATTCACACGTTGTAATAATGCCCACATGGTAAGCGTTGTCCAGGCATTCATTATCTGGATCCATTTCACTGCCGGGATCAGAATCCTGTTGGCGTTGTTGCACACTCCGGATGCGCCGTCGTCGGAATTGGGAGCGCTGGCTCCTGACTGGTGGTGCAGATCTGCACAGGGCTGCATAGTGGCCCGGCTTCCCCATTTTAAACAGCGTCTGCCTCTTGCAGGGCAGTGTTTCTTTAAATGGGCGGTGCCACAGTTCTAACACGTCTTGACGTCGGCGTCCTGACGCTCCGTGCGTTGTTGCACATGCGCAGTGCAGTTCTCAGACGTCTGCACCTGCGCAGTGCAGGGTTCGGCCGCTTTGTTATCCCGTTCGCATCGCGCATGCGTTGGGCCCCGGGAAGTGCGCGCGAAATGGCCGCTTTCGTCAATGTTGAGGCGCTGCATCCGGGAGATGGCCTGCACACTCTCCGCCTCGTGGGAGGCTAGTCTCTCATTTTCTGCCGTTTTGAACTGGAAATTGCAATTTTTAGCGTGCTTATGCACTGTGCATGTTTCAGTCGCGACTGGCAGGGTCATATGCTTAATCTTCAGTAACTGCTCTCTCAGAGGATCAGAGTGAACTCCATAAATGATTTGATCTCTGATCATGGAGTCAGTGATATCACTAAAGTTGCAGGATTGCGCTAGCAGTCTCAGGTTAGTTAAATATGAGGTGAAGGATTCGTCTTTACCTTGTAATCACTGCTTGAATATGTAGCGCTCAAAGATTTTGTTGGTGTCCACCTCACAGTGGCTGTCAAACTTGTCCAGGATGGTCTGAAACTTTGTCTTGTCCTGGTCTTCGGCGAAGTGAAAGGAGTTGAATATTTCCAAGGCGTGATCACCCGCTGTGGTGAGGAAAAGAGCTATCTTCCGTGCATCAGACGCACCATTGAGGTCTGATGCTTTGAAGTTCAGCTGAAATTTCTGCTTGAATGTCCGCCAGTTGGCAGTGAGATTGCCGGAGGTCCTGAGCTGGTGAGGAGCCTGAATTTTTTCCATTGTGCCGGTATACATTCGCTGGTCGTCACGGATCTTGCTGAGTCGAACTAACTGCATTGAACATCATGTTATGTTATGTAATTTGGAATAACAAGCTGCCACTTGATGCAGTTTTGAGTAAAAGATGCTCCAGACTTTGAAGTGAGTGCAGTGTGTTTTATTGAACCTATTAGCACAGTTCTCAATCAGTTTGACTCTCTGCTAATCTAAATGTAGTAACTCAGTCTAACTGAACCAGCCTGCTCTAAGCCACGTGCTGGGGTGTGATGCTGAGATTACACCCTGTCTCACTCTGTAGATGTTGGTCTGTGGAAAGAGGCGGGGTGTGAGTGCCTCATCCCTTTTATAGTGAGATACCACCCCTGAGTGTCCTGACTGCTCATTGGTCGTGTCCAATTCTATGTGTTCATTCGCTGCATGTTTGCATGTCATGACAGGGGGGGAGCTGTATTAACAACTGTTGACAAACCTGTTGCTTGGTCCTGTGTTTATTAGCTTTTCATGCTATGTGAGTGCCAACACTGCCTGAGTTTTCTGTAGAAATGGCTTATCTTGAATTAATTCCTCATGAGATGCACGCTGATCCTTTTGGCAGTCTGTCAAGCAAAAAAGAAAATACACACACACACACAAAAGCTAAAGGGCGTAAACAACCTTTCTTTGTCTTGGATGCTGCAACGAGAGCTGGAAAGTAGCAGCCTGATAGTTCATTTTGCAGCATTGCCGATATGCACTTAGTTAAATTTGGCCCTGCCTTCGTTCTGCTCTCTGTTTTCTGAATTTCCACGTGTGCACCTTGACCCTCACGGATACATCTTTTCTGACCCCAGGATGCACTGCTTTCGGTCTGAAGTCATTTGTATCCATCACTGGTTACTCAGCACAGAACCAGACTTCCACATCCCTCCAACTGTCCGTTCACCGGACATGTGTGGCTGGAGGAAACAAGGGCTCACACAAGGTATCACAGCCTCACGCGTTCCTTACATAAGGGTCACATAATCAAAACACCGCTTTCTGTCAAGTGTGTCACGAAGCGGGTGAAAAAAAAGCAGCAGCAGGATTATTATGTTGCGAAATATACCAGCCTAACTATTATCCAAATCTGCCGTGTGAAGAAACATAACAGGAGGCATGCCTGTGTCAGAGAAAACTATCAAGTGGCTGGATGCCAACCTTATGGAAGTAAAGCTGTCCTTAGGTTCAACCAGTACATTTATGCTGATCTCATTATTTCCCAAGAGAGGAGGGCGGAAGTTCTTTAAAATCAATCACGGGTCAGAATCACTTGCAGATTGTGGCCCCGGCACTTGCTGTGACCTCCTGAACTCCGTGTCTGCTGTTCCAGTAAAGGTGGTGGGTGGGCTCCCCCGTCCAGCCAGCAGAGGTGGGTGCTGTAGGAGCGGGACCGTGAGGGCACGTCCATCTTAAGGCATCTTCCGAAGACCGTAACATTGGGCTGTGGCCACTGCTGCTAGATCACCACCGTGTGAGGGGAAACCCCCTCAGAGGATGGTCACCACACACTGTTGTAGCCCGCTCATCCCTGCCGCTGCAATGGAAGGAAGGGGCAGGGCGTGTATGAGACTGTAGAGGCGACTCATGCCCCCCCCCCCCCTCCCCTCCCTCCCACCACCCCGACTTGCTGCCAGCAAACGAACACCAGGCATATGCTTGGTTTTGACCTCAGCCAGAGACCCATTAACCGCTTGGAAGATTCTGATAGCTGTAGGGTGTTTCAGAAGAGCAAGGGTTAATGTGGGACCAGAAAATAATACCACCCACATAGTGATGTAGAGACTCACATGATGGTATACTGTAGTAGGGTCGGTAAGGAGTCAGCATGGAGCCAGCGCCCATGGCAGTATATTAGATATGTATATCGTTATGGCTGGACAGATGGTGTGTGATGTAGAGCGAGGCCAGCACTGCAGGTTTAATTTCCGTACAGGTTGAGGTTATTCATGAAGGCTCAGCCTTCTCAGCCTTGCTCCTTGCCGGAGGGTTAAATCGGGTTAAATCACCACCAGTCAGCTCTCTCCATCAAAGGAGAAAGCAGCCTACGGTCATCTGGGGCTATGGTGACTTTACCTTTAATAAGGGTGGTGCGGTGGCATAGTGGTTAGCACTGCTGCCCCACAGTGCCAGGGACCCGGGTTCGATTCGAATCTCGAGTGAGTGTCTGTGTGCAGTTTGCACTTCCTTTCCATGTCGACATGGTTTTTCTCCAGGTGTTCAATTTCCTCCCACAGTCCAAAGATGTGCAGGTTAGGTGGATTGGCCATGATAAATTGCCCCGAGGTGGGTTACGTGAATAGGGTGGGGTTTGGGCCTATGTAGGGTGCTCTTTCAGAGGATTGGTGCAGACATTAAGGGCCAAATGGCCTCCTTCTGCACTGTAAGGTTTCTATGAATAAACAGTTTATGTTTAACCATGGGGGCAGCATGGTGGCGCAGTGGTTAGCACTGCTGCCTCACGACGCCGAGGTTCGATCCCGGCTCTGGATCACTATCCGTGTGGAGTTAGTTTGCACATTCTCCCCATGTTTGCGTGGGTGTTGTCCCCACAAGCCAAAGATGTGAAGGGTAGGTGGCTTGGTCATGCTAAATTGCCACTTAATTGGAAAAAATTAATTGCGTACTCTAAATTTATATTAAAAAAAGTTTAACCATACAAGCATCCAGATCTCTCAGTGAGACATCAAACAAACTTACAACATGGTGGCAGCTTGTGGAAAAATAATAAACCTTGCAGAGAATGCAGAGCAAAACTAAAATGCTGCAAGACAGAGAACAAAATTCTGCTAATTGTTCTGACCTGAAAAGTAGAGATGTGGAGGAAATATTGCCAAGAAAAAGTTTCAAAGAAAGGCTTGGATGCTGAAATCAATAATTTAAATTCCTTACTGCAGCTGAAGACTCAATCGCATATCCTTTGGAAATTCAGCGTCAAATCCCAGAGCACCGAGTCAGAAAACCTAGTAAAGGTGAGCTAAATCTTTTAAAGTTCCAGACTGCAGTAAGTCCCAAGATACCTTAAAATCTCAGACTCAAAACAGCAGTTTGAAACATGCTAAAAAGATCCCGGCCAGGATTCTCCGACCCCGCGCCGGATTGGAGAATTGCTGTTGACGGCAAAAATTCCCGCCACGCCGCTCCGACACCGCGACGCAGTCGACACGGCACCGGTCGAGAGCCATTGAAAGAGGCTCCCGCGGTGATTCTCCGCGGTTGACCGGCCGAGGTCTCGCCGAGTTCCAGCGGCGTGGTTCACATATGATACCACCCGGCGTGCATTGATGAATCCACAACCAGATATCCTGAAATAGTAAAAACCTTTGAAGAATATTTTAATCTTCTAAAAAAGCAGCATGAAGGGATAAAGAGTACCTTTATGGAGGAACAGCAGATCGAAGTTGATGAGACTGTTAAATTACAACAGCACTCACAACAAAGTAACTGAGCTTTGCAAAGAAAAGGAAAACCTGTGAAAGGACCTTCACAGTCAATAAGGCTCCCTCAGGTCAAAGTTTTTTTCCTCTGGAACATTATGAACTGAAGCATAATGAATTTATGCAGTCTCTGTAGTCTCTTTCCTATACTTGGTTTCCTCCTGGAATATAAAAACCTTTGAAGAATATTTTAATCTTCAAGTGGTTGAGCACACAGAACTGAAAAAGAGAGATAGAAAACCCCCAGTAAAACTAAAATACATCACTCATGCAAACCATAAGAGGGCGCCAGGGAGGCCAAACACTTTAATTATTATTATTATTTTTATTAATGTCATCCTGAAAGAAGTGATGAACCAGGAAGAGTCAGGAATGTCTTATATGCCAGTAGTAAACCAAGTGGTACAGGAAAGAGACTACAGAGCTGAAGAAAATGATTGGACATTTGGAAGAAAATGAGGGAAAACATTACGGGCGGGATTCTCCCTTTTGGGGACTAAGTCCCCAGCCCGCCGGAAAACGGGCAAGAATCACTCCGGACTTTTCCTCAAAGGTCCATGGTGATTCTCCGTTTTCCAGGCGTTAGCAGAGCCCTGGCGTGCGACACGCAGCTCTGGCTGCTGACAGGGCCCTGCTAGCAAGACCGCGCAGTCATGCATGCACGCGGCGGCCTCAAGCAGGTCTGCGCATGCACGCAGCGGCCCACCTTGGCGCGGGCGCGGCCGACCTGGCAGAGCCACACAGCGGACCCACGCAGAGGAAGGTGGGTCCCTCCCAGATCGTGACGGTCTGCCAATCGGTGGCCCGCAGTCCTGGCCACCGCTGAGGCCCCTCCGGAGTCAGATACTCCCCGCCCCCCCCCCCCCCCCCCCCCCCCCCCCCGACCAGGACCGCCATCGCAGCTGCAGGTCCCATCTCCCGCTGGGTGGTACCACATGTAAACCACACCGGCGGGAGTTTGGCCGGTTGACCACGGAGAATCGCCGCGGGAGCCTGTTCCACCAGATTTCCAGCGTGAACGGCTATTCTCCACCCCCGTGTCTGGTGCAATTCCAGCGCAGAGGGTTGGAGAATCCCGCCCTACATTCCCAAAGATATACATGAAAATTAAGAACTGAGAATGGCAAGAACAAGTTGAACTTCTCACAAAAGAGCGTGAAGACTCTCAGAAATAATTGGCGGAAGCGCATTTACAGAATGGGAGCTTAAAGGATAGTGCAGAGGAATTATGCTTTGCTAAAGAAAACTGGTCAGTGTAGAGAACCAACTTTCACGTACAAACAATGAGTTTGCATAGGGCAAACAAGAACACTGAAGTGTTGCGCACAGGAAGTCCAGCATTTGAAAGAGGGCGTGAAATGCTGAAATGATGAACCTGCAAAAGTGCATTTGGTAAAGGCAGATCTTCAATTAAAACTTGATGAACCTCAAGCGTCAGAAGTTTCCGGTACGCATTGTGCAAAATGCCCGGGCAAGGTGAAAGAATTGTTGATGAATCACAACTGGTGTTTTAAAAAGCGGAATGAAGAACCAAAATGATACGTTTCTTGAACTTTGGTCCAATCTGAAGAACATGAAGATTGAGATACGGAAAATGGAAGAGCAAATCTTTGTAACTTTGAGAACATACAGGAGAAATCGTATGAAACAGATTGGCTGGAGAGGCTTTATTTAAAATAGGTATGAGTGGCTGATGATCAGTTTTCACAGTTATGGATGATCATTTATGGAGTCATGAAATTGCTGAGGTGAAGGTTAGAGCGAGAACTTCCTTTTCAATCTGTGCATGAAGAGTCTCAGTGTCAGTGAGGCCCCTCGAAGCAAGGGTCTTTCATTTTGGATACAAACTGTGCCAAGTCTGTGCTGGGAGGCATCGGCTGTTATGAGTACAGGTGCTTGAACGTCAAAGTACTGTAGCACCGGGGGGTCTGAGAGTGCCTGTTTGAATCTTTTGATGACAGCTCGGTGGTGCTCTTGCCAGCAATATTCAATGTCCTGGTGGATGAGTTGGTGAAGAGGTCCAGTGACCTCACTGTAATATGGAATGAACGTAGAAAGATCATTTTTCACACCAAGGATGTGCTGTAAAGCTTGCTTGTCTGGAAATGGCTTTACACCACTGGCTGTGTATACGTGACGCACGTAAGGAATCTGGTTGACCTTGAATATGAGTTTCACTGAGTTAGCCTTCAGCTGTATGGCCCTTGTTCTGTTGACGGTGATGCAAAGATGTGCATCATGTTCTTGCATTGTAAGACCTCAAACCAGGATGTTACTGACGATGATTTCACAGGGTTGGCCTGCAAAGAGTTCTTCCATGCACCGCTGGAAGACCTTACTGACAGTGGAGATCCCATAAGTCATATGAATAAAAGGAAATATGCCAACTAGAGAATTGAAAATGGTATGTTTTGAAGATTCTTTGTCGAAGATGGGATCTGCAAGAACCCATCCAGGGATGCTGAAAACCTGAACATTTGGCATGTTTACAATTACCTGTTCCACTGTCTCCACAGGGTGATGAGGTCTGAGAAGCACTTTGTTCAAGTGTATATCCTGTCTGTACTGTCATTCGTTACTGTGGCTGCCATCGTTGAAACACATTCTGTGGCCTTGTCCATAGGACCTAGTGCTGTCGTGTAATGCAGCTCATTGACTCCTTTCTGCCGCATGTCTTTTGATACTCTTCTTGGAGCACAGACTGTTGGTGGTACTGTGTCCTAGTCTCATGTGATATACAACTGGTAGCTTATCAATGATGTCACAGTTGAAGAGGTCCATCATTTCTGGGGCCTGGCGTTGTTAAGCATGCACCTCTGCACCAAGTTGAATGAGCCCCAGCATGATGCCGTCCGGAAGACCTAATAGTAGCCTTACATTCTGGTCAAGTATCTGAAATTTGAAGCTGCCCTGTGCATATAGAGTGGCCACAGCTTCGGGATGATTTGTCCACCATACGCCATGAGGTCCGTCTAGTTACTGGAGTCCAGTGCTGCATATGGATTTAGTTCCCATAGCATTCGACTTTGCTCCAGTGTCAATCTTTACCTTCAATCTTGCATTGCTGCAAATCAAGTTGATGGTGGTGAAGATCTCTCACCCTTTTCTGTGACGGTGTCGATACTCTCACAATAGACTGCTGTTGGAAGCTCAGTGGTTTGGCTACTTTGGCGGAGCTCCAGTTTATTCACCTTGCTGATGCTCCTCCCTTTAGAGGATTGATCAGTTGCTATGTGGCTGGTGCCAAAGGAAGGCTTCTTGGTTTCGATCTGCAGCACTTTGCGATATGATTCCACTTGCCACATTTATTGCAACATGTCTGCAGTTGGGGCAGGACATGCCCTGTACTGTAAAAACTTATATTTCTATTTCTTGCCTAAATTCTCTGAAGCATTTTTCTGATTGTTTGTTTAACATACAGATGCTAATGGCTGTTAGTGGTGTTAATTATTTCATTCACAGCAGCTGCTTACAGACAAGATCATTGTGGACCCCACAGACTATTTGATCCCTGACTAACTCATCAGTGTGTCAAATGCATATTTCTTCACTAAGTTGTCAAAACTGCTGTGTATGATTGCATCAGCTGCTCTTTGGTTTGTTGAATTAAATGTGTGAATGTGGTGTATTAAATTTTTTACCAGAAGACAAATGTTCATGACCCCATCCACCACCTTAAACATTCATACTCTCCAAGATCAGTGCACAGAGGTAGCAATGTATAACATTGCAGCTTGCCAAAACTCCTCTGCCAGCACCTTCCATATCCATGAACTCTAAAAGAACAAAGGCAGCACATTAACGTAAACACCGCCACGTGCAAGTGCCCCTCCAAGACACGCGCACCATCCTGACTTGGAACTATAATCACTGCACCTTCCCTGTCAGTGCATCAAATTCCTGGAACTCACACGCTCACAGCACTTGAGGGTGCACCTACACAGAATGGACTGTAGCAGTTCCAGAGAATGTCTCACGAGCACCTTCTCAAGGGTAATGAGGGATGGGCAATAAATGCTGGCATTAAGAATAACAGACGCATCTCATAAGTGGATGAAAATTGGCGGCAGGTTAGCACAGTGGTTAGCACTGTTGCTTCACAGCACCAGGGCCCCAGGTTCGATTCCCGGCTTGGGTCACTGCCTGTGCGGAGTCTGCATGTTCTCCCCGTGTCTGCGTGGGTTTCCTCCTGGTGCTCCTGTTTCTTCCCAAAAGTCCTGAAAGATGTGCTTGTTAGGTGAATTGGACATTCTGGGTTCTCCCTCAGTGTACCCGAACAGGCGCCGGAGTATGGCGACTCGGGAATTTTCATAGCAACGTCATTGCAGTGTTGATAATCTACTGTGACAATAATAAAGATTTATCTTATTATTAAAACAAACCTGACAACTAATCTGTTTGTAGTTCGCAATTGTTTCAAATAGCAAAGGTGCTATGGTCTTTTTGATTAATGTTAGCTCTACGAGGTCAAACTGGGTGCCCATAAAGTCTGCAAATGGAAAATTGTGTCAAATCAGCACTACACTAATCAAGATCTAACTGCTCTGCATGACGTGCATGGTCATGAAGTGTGCGCAAAAGCACTTAGCAAGATAGCATCCTGCCGACTCCACATCGGAAATGCATGTGCATTTCTAGGAAACTGTTTTCACCATTTTAAGGCAGGGTAGAATTTACGAGACAGGTGCTATGCAGCCCAGTTTAACCCCTAATGGTTTTAAATGGTTCGATGTTGAACTTTTCATGGTTAAACCTGGGCTTGTTACGAATGGAGAAAGGTAAGTGGAAAAGAGACTCGTAGTGAACAGAAATAACAAAGAAACTCGGATTTCTACAGCAACATTTATGACATTAGGTTGTCCCAAAGCATTTTACAGCCAATGATGTACTTTTGAAGTGTCGCCATTGTTCTAACACAAGAAAAGCAGCTGCAAATTTACACAAGGCACATTCCCATGAAAAGGAATGTAATAATGATCAGATAATTTATTTTAGCAATGCTGCTTGAAGGACAAATACTGAGCAGGACACAGGGAAAACTTCCTCTGCACTTCTTCAAATGGTGTCACGGGGCCTTTTGCATACCTCAGTGGACCTCAGTTTAACTTCTCATCTAAATGGCACAATAGCGTAGTTCTACCTCACGCCTGAAATGTCAGCCTCGATTTTGTGGTCAAGCCTTTGGACTGGTACTTTAATCCACAATCTCCTGACTCAAAGTGAATGGGAGAAGATGGCAGGAAAATGGAAAAGAGCTCTAGTTTTAAGTTACCATGGTGTGAATGCCGCCTCAGTGCCTTGGCATGGAGGTTACATTTCCCCCCAAAATGGCAAGTGTATGGCGAAACTTTCTGGGCCCATTCACCCTGGGCACAAATCCCATGATAGCTGGTATCTCTCATGAGAGGCCAAAAACAGGACTTGCGCCAGTGAGAAATCTGATGGATCAGGCGGGGAGAGGGTCGGGTTGGGGCAGAGGTTTGGGGTGGAGGGGGGTGCGCTGCACATTCACTCAGAGATAATGTAATGGCTGCCCAGGAATCTTCAGCATTAAGGCATGACAGCAATTACTTCATGAGATGACAAAACCTGAGTATGAACTGCGCCTATTAGTGTCATCTTTCTCTGCTGCCCCCCTTTAACATTCCTCTGAGTCTTGCTCATCCAACTATTGGCCATTATCATTTAACCCTCATCAATTTCAGTTGCCCACAGTCTCAAGGTTGAGGAGAGGAGTTGTGACAAAGGATGAAGGTTGGGTGCAGGACATCGGGAGGGAATGTGTTGAACCTGGCAGCTGCAACCACCTGTATGTCCCGGGGGATCCAAAGCCCACAAGGATCAATTGGCCCTGAACATGATGGAATGGCGGCCATAGAAACTGCCTGCCGGAGGTTTGATATCTTCTAGGACCAGGAGGACAAGAGATATTGAGAGGATTTGAGGGTAACGGGATGGAACACCAGCTTGACTGTGTTTCTCTTTCTCTTATCTGTCCAAGATGTTCGATTTGTGTCATGTGGAGCCTGTTGAATTGGTCATTATACTCATAACTGAACTGGAGAATTTGCTGGACTCCAGCAATTACAAGATTCCCAAAACAGAAAGACACAATGCCAGGAGACCAGGGGGGTCGCTAGACAGGTTCAAGGGCTGACCAGCCATCAGGCCAAAGAGGGGCTTGAAGGAATAGGAGAAGGAGATCAAGGGTTTACAGGACCCGGGTGTCATTCATGGAGCTGCCGGAAACCAGGTGCTGCAGGAGACTGCACGTCAGCAAGGAGACAGTACCGCACCTCTGCCACATTCTAGCAAGCCTGACACCATGTTGAGGAGGAAGCCACCCGCGTACTGTGGTCTTCACGGTCACGGCAGCCCTCAACCTACATGCCATCGGTTCAACCGGTGACCTATGTGGGCTATCTCTGTCACTAGCCCACAAATACACCCCTGAGGTTACGGATGTTCTGCATGCCCAGACCTCAAATTATGTCAACTTTGAACTCTGCAATGCAGCCACTGAGGTTGGCCATTCCCTAAATACAAAATAGAGGAACGCAAAGCTTGTAGGTTAAAATGGACAATGTTTGCAGCACCAGCAGGCTGCACCAAGCAAATGTGGATTCTGTCTGCTAAGAGAGCAGACAGCACCGAAATGAACATTCCACATACTAATGAGGCAATCTCCGGGATAGTTAACATAGTAATGGAACAATCCCAGGGACAATGGACACAAATGGGGAAGTAATATTGCGTACAGTTCTGGTCGCCTCATTATAGGAAGGACGTGGAAGCCTTGGAACGGGTGCAGAGGAGATTTACCAGGATGTTGCCTGGTATGGAGGGAAAATCTTATGAGGAAAGGCTGATGGACTTGAGGTTGTTTTCGTTAGAGAGAAGAAGGTTAAGAGGTGACTTAATAGAGGCATACAAAATGATCAGAGGGTTAGATAGGGTGGACAGCGAGAGCCTTCTCCCGCGGATGGAGGTGGCTAGCACGAGGGGACATAGCCTTAAATTGAGGGGTAATAGATATAGGACAGAGGTCAGAGGTGGGTTTTTTACGCAAAGAGTGGTGAGGCCGTGGAATGCCCTACCTGCAACAGTAGTGAACTCGCCAACATTGAGGGCATTTAAAAATTTATTGGATAAGCATATGGATGATAAGGGCATAGTGTAGGTTAGATGGCCTTTAGTTTTTTTCCATGTCGGTGCAACATCGAGGGCCGAAGGGCCTGTACTGTGCTGTATCGTTCTATGTTCTATGTTCTAACTGCAACAGTGTATGGGAAACCAGACACCCTGGCACCAGCGGGGTCCGAAAACAAAGCACCTGAAAGGCCCGCCCAGTAGCCAAGGAACAGCCTCAGTATTGGGGGGATTCAAACATATCGATTGGGAAGAGACCCAATCGATTCCCAGCAGGAAAAGGATCCGCCCAAAGGGGCGCGGATCCCTGGGACCTATAAAAGACAGGTCCCACACTTAGTTTGTTCTTCGGAACCAGCCCTCCTTTCCTTGACCAGCCCTCCTCCCTGGACCAGCACCTCGACCAGCTTTTGCCAAGAAGACCTTGAACGAGAGAGAGGAGAGGTTTGGGACAGCAGCTGCCAGCAAGTAAGTCTCACAACGATCGCTACCAGAGATAGACACTCCTGACCCCTTTTTAACCCATACCAACCTGAAGTCTGCAGACCAGAGCAGAGCAAGAGGCCTTGTCCCCTGATCCGGCAGTTCCCTTTGAGATACGTATTGGTTTATTTAGCGGTAGGAATAGTTTAATATTCTTAGCGTGTGCATGGGTAATATTATAATTGTATTATAATAAACTCAGTTGTTTGAACTTACTAATTGGTGTATGGTTTTATTGCTTTGAACTTAACCTTGAAACTTGTGGCGGTATCTTAACGATACCTGGCGACTCCAGAGCTAAGTTACGAAACAGAGCCAAATTGAGTGTGTCACCCAGAACGAGCAACAGCAAGGCCTATCAGGATGTGAGGGCTGCAGATTTTACAGCCCTTTTAATGGACTCACGCAGGCCAAGGGAATCATCGATGGAAATCAAGGGTTTTGAGAGTACTGTATCATCATGGAGTCCTCATCATCAATTGGAAAAGATTCCACTCCCTTAATGTTCAGCTCCTGTGCGATGACCAAATTAACATTTTATATGTCTGTCCAAGATCCCCTGGGAACCTGCATGACAGCTTCATCCCAGGACAATCGCAGATCCTGCAGTCTTCGATGACCACCCCAAGCTGCTGAGATGGCTTGTGGGACAAAAGGGATAACTGTTGACATCTTGGCTGATGATGTCAGCATGGAGACCCGGGACCGAAAGACCCACTGGTGATGTCTTTGAGATATGAGATAAATGGCTGCCACCTCAGGTAGAATCCCTCCACCAAACCCATGATGGTGTTGTTGACCTTTTCCAGGTATAAAAAGCCCATAAAATCACCCAACCTGGCTCAGGCACAGGGCAGAGTGAAAGCTCTCCATCTCAGCGTAACAAAGGTGAGAGCATCTGCCTCTACCCCTGCCCACAGCCACAGTGAGTCCGATACCCTGAAAATGGCCACCGATGGACAAGGATCCAGATCGATGTTAAGAATCACTGACATGGTACTAAAGAATCTCCATCTTTGGACATGACCAGAACATGTGGGTACAATTGGCGGGCCCATGAGAGCACGGCTCACAGCTGTCCACCATTTCAGCAAAAAGCCTAGTTTTGATCAGATGAGCACTGAGTACCACCTTGTGTAAGAAGAGGCTGAGCTGTGCACAAGAGGAGGTAGAACTTACTAAAAAAAGGGCCTCATTCCGCACATCTTCATCGAGGAAGGGTCTCAGCCCCTCCTCCCATTTCGCCTTCACCTGATCAAGTTTTGCAGATTCCAATGAAATGATCCGCTGATAGATATTCTCTCCCCTCCCCCTCTCCCCCCCCCCCCCCCACCCCCCCACCCCCCACCCCCCCGGCCCACAATCCTCACCAATCGTAAAACTTCCTCCAAAAGGGAGGCTTGCAGTGCTAACGGGAAAGCAGGAAACTCTGCACAAAATCGCATAAGAAAGTATCGGAACAGTTGTGCCCCTGATAGTTGGAATTTTGCTGAAAACCCCTCCCATTTGGTGAACCGCCCCTCCATAAACAGGCCCCTACAGCATTCTAGCCTCTTCCATTCCCATACCTTAAAAGTCGAACCCAGACCCAATGGTGCAAACACATGGCAACCACATAAAGGGGTCAATAATGACAAGGCACTCGGCTTGTAATGCTGTCTGTAACTTGCACCATCCTGCTCATCCATCAACCTTGCGCTCACTGATCACTACTGATTCCTGGTACTGGAGCACTTGGCCTTGACAATTCTCACCCTTGTTTCAAATCTTTGCTCCACCATTAGTGACAAGCCATGCCTTCAGCTTCCTTGAGTCAACTTATGTTTGGTACTGTTCCTGTGAAGTATCTGAGAGTATTTCACTGCATTAAAAGGGCTGTACAAGTTATTATCCATCAAGTTGCTAATTTTTCGATGTTGGCTTCATTTCCACAGCATGTACTGTCTTAAATAAAAAGGACCATAGGCTCTTCGTCTCGAGGAGAAAATCAAAATATCATCGAGTTAGTTTAAATGGCAGGAGCTGTTTCTGAATTAATTTCATTTTAGCTTGTGACAGATCGAAGCATGTAAATAACACAAATGTGAACATGAATGATCATGCTCGTTGCCTCAACCTTTGCTAGCCTTCAGTGGAACATATCAGAATTCATAGATTAAAGTGAGAAAATGATATCATAGACGTTAATGTCTGGAATTTGCAGTCGGGTTGTGATGGGGTGACATGTCACTTTAAGGCGCTTTGAACGGTTTCTTCATGAATGAAACATGTGGCAGACATCAGAGAGCAGCATCTCAGAGTGTTAGACTGAAGGTGCCTTGTGTCAAAATAAAAACATTAATGTTAATTCAGACTTAATAGGGAATGAAGAATTGACTTTTGTTCTCTAATTAGCCTGATAATGTTCAGTCCGTGTGATAATTTAAATGAGTGAATCTGATAGTCGAAGGGAGCTTTGACTTCCATCGAGAGAAATAATCACAACATGCTGGGAATGCACAACAGGGCAGGTGGCACCCATGGAGAGAGGAAAGCTGAGTCAATGTATCAGGTCAATGATTTTAATCAGAACCACCATCTCAATTTACAATGATAATTCCATGTTTTGCTTCCCACGGAATGTTGCCAGTGCGGTTGAGTGTTTCCAACATTTTCTGTTTTTATGCCAAATTTCATATTTGACCCCAAAGTGTCATATTTTCATAAAGGAAGAAGTATTGCAACTGAAGTATAGTGGTTTTCTTTGTTGTACACCAGTTGACTCAGTGATTCTCGCTTTCCTTCACTTCTATTTCTGTCTCGCTCCTCATTTCTCTTCTTCGTTTCCATCCATCACATTTTGTCGCCCGGGGCGATTTTGCTCGCCCATTCACCGTCAGCCAGAATGGGGCCTGGGTGCAAAATCTCATCAGAGTTGGGAAACGTGATTTTGGCTGGCGAGATCCCGATTTTCCCTGCCCCTCAACCGGAAGCCCATAAAGGACGAGAATCACATTGTAATACAGTTAAATAAATGTTAATATAATTAACGAACCCCCCCCCCCCTCCCCCTCACTTAATATTCATAACTCGCCGACGTGGCATCAAGTCGGTGAGGTTTAGAACAGGTATATAAAGGTGTGAATTAACCAAGGGAAGGGAGAGCCCCTGTGTTTCTGGGGGGATGTCCTCCCTTCCCGTGGTGGGGGACCTGTGCGGAGCTTATTTTTAGTGCAGATGAGGGCACCCTTTAAAATGGTACCCCGATCTTTGTGGAGCCAGCCTTGCCTGCACTATCTGATCACAGTGATGGCGTAAACCACCCTCCCTGAGTGTCAGTAAGACCCAGTCCAAAAGCCTTGCTGCGTATCTGGAGAGATGCATGCTGGTTTTCAGTCAGAGCCTGACACTCTGACATATTATAGTAAAATTCCACCCTTTGTCTCTAACTCTCTATCTTACTTTATCCTTTTTGTGTTCAATACTATCTTTATCTCCTTTGATTTAATTCAGCAAACTTACTGTAAGCTTAGCCTGTGTTAAGCAAGGGAGATATTAGGAAACTGTGTCCAGAAATGGGATCAAAGATGTAGTAGGTAATTTCAGGTTAATGGACTGAGGGAAAAACTGCTGACATGGAGTCAGAAGGATATGCCCACACCTGGCCTGAGTTGCAGAGTCTCATTCAGACTTAAACTGGTTAATGGGAATACACTGGATGCCCCATTTCAGCCAGGGTGATTCACTCAAGGCCTATTGTCCTTCAGGACATTCTTGTTTGACGGGCCCATTACAGAGTCTGATGGCCACTTTTGTCTGCAAAAGGCAAGTTAGCTGCATATCAGTAGAATGGCTCTGAACCTTTGTATAAATGGAAGTGGGAAATCAAACAGCCAAAATAACAACAGTGTGTTCAGTCTGGACACCCCAGGGGAGAACGTTTGTTTGAGGGTCTGGGCGGAGCTCAGAATGATATAGAAAGAATCCTGTTTTATCACGTAGAGAGAAGATGTGAAAAACCACTTAAAGGGGTCATGGAAAGTAGTCCCAGAGAGAGGCTTTCGAAATGGATTCAGAAGCACAATAGCACAGTGGGTAGCACTGTTGCTTCACAGTTCCAAGGTCCCATGTTCGATTCCTATCTGTTTGGAGTCTGCATGTTCTCCTTGTGTCTGCATGGGTTTCCTCCGGGTGCTCCGGTTTCCTCGCACAAGTTCTGAAAGACAGGCTGTTAGGTGAATTGGATATTCCGAATTCTCCCTCTGTGTACCCGAACAGTCACTGGAATATGGCGACTAGGGTCTGTTCACAATAACTTAATTGCAGTGTTAATGTAAGCCTATTTCTGGCAATAAAGATTGCAATTATTATTATAGAAGGAATTCAATCATACCAGAACATTGCTCCATAAGTTCAAGTATAACCATTTCCTCCCTGTGTAAGTGGAAAGAAAGCCATATGTTCATTTGAAATGCTGTTTAATGGGAACTTGTGTGTTTGTGTTAAGAAACTGCATGTAATCTGTTATTGTTAGTGTTGAAGTCCAAAAGTTTAAATATGTTTCTCTTTTGTTTTACTAAAGTTTGTTTATAAAATAGCCAAGCCCTATTTCTTATGTTATCACCCCTGGGACGAATCGATCTTTTCGCACCACCATAAAACTTAGCGATGTTATGGTTTGGGTCCAGTACCTTAGCCGCTGCTGAGAGCTGACCAGGTGGTGGTAACATTTGGATAATGCTAGTGGTATCCTTTTCTATTTCATGAAGTTTGTTAGCTCACATTTTGGTGACTGGTTGGTGTCCTGTGGGAAGCCACTGACATCCTCCACACAAGAAGCCAGCCTTTGGTGCAAAACTGACTGCTGTGGGGAAGGCAAATTTGGTGGAGATTGTTTTGGTGACAGGAGTTACCATGGGTTAAACTGGCAAAATGTATTTGATGTGTTATCCAGGATATTGTTCTTCCAGAACATTGTCCGTGATGAGATTGTAGGAGGACCAGCAGACATCCTCTATAGATGTATTATTTGGATTCCTGCTAACCGTGCACTGACTCTGCAGCAGTGCATCAGGAAGAAGTGAGTCCACACTATAAAATTGCATTACTTGTTGCAAAATTAACAATTTCACTGAGCAAAGTTGCAGGATGTCTTGGATTGGGAAATGGAAAGAAAGCATGGTTGTACAGTTAGGTGTGTTGATTAACATTGGAACTGAGTTACATTGCTGAGGTAGAGTAGAAGTAAATTTACTTTGCAGCTAATGGTGCTGTCTGCTCAGGGAGTGCTTGATGCTGATAGGGGTGGGAAGCAGGAGGAAATGAAATGAGACTTCAACTGAGCTACAGGATGGGTGGAATGAGATCAGCAACCTATTTTACACCTCACCCGCCTTTACATTGCAATCATTGAGAGGTAGAGAGGGCGTATTGCGAGAAGTTGCTGTGGAAGTTGAATTTCACCCCTCCAAGGTGTCTGAAATGAAACATTTCCCAATCCACTGCACCAACCTCCACCCGGTCACCTTGATGAGCACAAATTTTAAAATGTTGTGAGTTTTTGATGCTATTTCTTACATCAGTTCTCCAGCTGCAATTTGTTAAACTATGCCAGGATAGAAGCCTCCAGCTCCTGGATACATAACACCTAGTATTAGAGGCTTAGAACATGCAACTATATTTACAACATGTACTCGAAGACCTGGAGGCTTTTATTGTAGTGTTAGTTTCAAGAGGGAGAGCAGGACATTGCTGCTCTGCATTTGTTCTTTTGCAGCTAATCTGACATCAGGAATTGGATGCGAGGACAACTCAAGCATTTCAGATCGAAAAAGAATGATTTTAGTTGGACAACGATGTCAAGGTATGTGGAATCACGGTAGGCAAATGGAATTTAGTTGGAAATTAGCCATGACCTAATGGAATGATGGATCAGGATGGATTTAATGGCCTATTCCAGTTCCTGATGTCCCCATGTACCTAAACAAACGTGCCCATTGGCAAAAATATTAAAGCAATTGCAAATTGAGTAGTATTGAAGATATGGTTGCCTGACATACACACTGCTAATTCTCAATTAATTTCTCAGATCCGCCTAATTATAACAATGAGAAGACCTCCAGCCATGGAACACGCTTCTTTTGGGACCTTGCCACACATTGCTGCAGGAATTAAAGTCCCACTGGAGCTCAAAAGAACAGGCTTTCATTGTGCTGAATAGTTGCAAGCCCACAGCTAAAACTATCAATGAGAACAGAAGGCTGTAGAAAAGCCTGGTTGACGAATACAGGCCATCAAGATTCTTTTAGATTTAGAGATCAGAGGTGGAGTTCCCTCATGTACGGGGCTGACTGGAGGCTCCCGGAGACGGTGTGGGCATGGGTCACCTCTGGCGCGAGCACCAGTTCAACAATACCTCCTTGCTCTTGGAAGTTCAGGTAAAGGTTTCATTGACCGTCCCAGGTTAGCTGAGGTACAACAATCCATAATCATCCTACATTAACTTAACTTAATTTAATTAATTTAAGTATGCATGGTACTTACAATTACTGCTGCCCACACATGTTTAAGTTATATACCAGCTTTGCAGTTAATGCTCATGAGGCATTAAGATGTCCTTTGCAGCTCAAGTTGTTTGTTGTCTACATTTAACCCTAAAGTATTTTTGTTTGTCTAATGCAACTGAATATTGCAGAAACCGATCCTCATACTGACTATGTTGACATTTGCCTATTACTCCATGTCATCTTAACAATTGTAAATCTTTTTTTTAAAAACTCTATAACAGCAGTGAAGATCATTTAAAGGTGGAAGCTCTGACTTCAGCCCTCCTACCCTATTTGAGGAGGGAGGCCTCCAAATCATTGGAATGGCTGACGCATAAAGTCTGGAGGTATGGAAGTTGTGGAGGAGAGCAATCAGTTTAGGTGTCAGAAATAGCTTCTTTTGCTCCTCCAGCTCTTCCTATTCTCTCATTCACTGTTAGCAACCTATATATGCAAGCCATCTATAATTCCACTCCTGGGAGCTTCCCATCACAGTGCCATTCCTTTCTCATCTCCTTCTCTACATTTTTGAGTTTAATAGCAAGGCACAAAATAGTGCCGCCAGCCACAGTATAATTCTTTCCCTCGCAAACACTGTATAAGATGTCTCCATGTTGAGAGTGAGCTGCAGAGGGGTGCGTTGAATGCAATGATAAGCAGGAACAGCTGGTGATAGCAGCTGAGGAGGAGGAACCTGCTGAGCAGTGGTCCATGCTGAGTCATACTTTGCCTGGTGATTTGTGGATCTAGATCTTACTGCTCTTAGCAGAAGGAAGCTTTCAGAGCATCACGCTGTAATGCCAAGGAGTATTCCACAATTCACATGGATGTACCATGATGAACGGCTTTGCAAAACTACAATCCGCCATGTAGCATATAGCAACTCTAGTGACATCTGCACTGATGTCCCATAACAGAAGCCTGTGGGAAAATCAAGGGTTCTTCCATGGACGCCAAGACCACTGCACCCGGAGTGCAGAGTGGAATACATTGTGGCCTTGATAGACTTGGAAATTAGTTTGCGAAATCAGCAGGGACTCTCCGACCTTGTTGGGTCCAGTATGTTTGTTGTTGTGCCGTGGTGAGGCAGCGGCCAGTAACAGGGGTACGGCCAGAGAGGCAGGGATGATGTTAGAATGTCCCAGAATGCTGAAATAAATCTCCCAAAGCCGACAAAGTGTTCGGATAGCGGAAAGCACACAGGCATCGGCTGTTCATGCAGTAAGTCTCAGTTCGATTTCAGCAGTCAGCTTCTGTGAGGCGAGAGACATCTCAGTCCCAAGAAATTCTTGTTGGCACACAATAGCCAGTCACATCACACAAACCTTGCTACTGATGTGACAATTAGACAAAGCAGCAGATTAGGATCACAGAGCATACTTCACTCACTGCCCCCGAATAGAAACAGCGTTGGGAGGTTCAGACCCCTGAGGACAGGTGGATTGGAGACAGATGGAGGAAAACCATTTTAAAAACCTCGAACACCATGCCAACTGCCTCTAGCTCTTTGGGTTTGAGTGGAGGTGGGTCTTTGCAAGCTGCAAACTGTGCAGTGCAGAGCAGCAATACTAAACATTTTTGCCATTCTGTACTGAACGGCGATCCCAATTCAATCGAGGGGCAGCACGGTAGCATGGTGGTTAGCATAAATGCTTCACAGCTCCAGGGTCCCAGGTTCGATTCCCGGCTGGGTCACTGTCTGTGTGGAGTCTGCACGTCCTCCCCGTGTGTGCGTGGGTTTCCTCCGGGTGCTCCGGTTTCCTCCCACAGTCTAAAGATGTGCGGGTTAGGTGGATTGGCCATGCTAAATTGCCCGTAGTGTCCTAATAGTAAGGTTAAGGGGGGGAGTTGTTGGGTTACGGGTATAGGGTGGATACGTGGGTTTGAGTAGGGTGATCATTGCTCGGCACAACATCGAGGGCCGAAGGACCTGTTCTGTGCTGTACTGTTCTATGTTCTATGAGGCATCTGAAGTACTGCCTCAGCCTGTTATTGGCATGACCTTTGTTGAACTGCTGTGCCGGGAAACAGAAGAGGTGACATGACCTTTGACTGCAGAGGAGGGCCTTAGTGGAAAGGCTGCACTGAGATTTTCTTTGCCAGCCCAAATAATGTTACTTTAGAAAGGGGACATTGTGACAGGTGTCAAGAAACCAAGATGCCCCTTTACTTCCACCATAAGATGCCGGTGGTTACGGTTAAGTTTGGCTTCAAAACATACTTTGATTCCCACAGGGATTGTTTAATGAAATAGTTGGGTTAAAAAGGTGCAATGGATAACTTGCGACATCTTTGGAAATCCTGTCACTCTCTAAAACTAGACAGCCCTTTATGCCGCTGTCAGTTGTCTATGAGGAAGAATGCTCAACCACACAATTCATCTGTCACTTGCTTCACATACACATTTGATTCATGGGTATCTGCAATATCCCTGGTGGTAAATGTCTTTGGCGCATCACGTTTATGAGCAAAGATAACTTAGGATTTCAGTAGCAGAGCATGATGCCTGTTTCAGTTTTAGCCAAGTATCAAGAAATGAAATGAAATGAAATGAAAATCGCTTATTGTCACGAGTAGGCTTCAATGAAGTTACTGTGAAAAGCCCCTAGTCGCCACATTCCGGCGCCTGTCCGGGGAGGCTGGTACGGGAATCGAACCGTGCTGCTGACCCGCTTGGTCTGCTTTAAAAGCCAGCGATTTAGCCTTGTGAGCTAAACCAGCCCCTGAGGCTGTAAAGCAAAGACTGTTGGGATACTTGGCATAAATTAGCTCAGACAAAGGGCACAGCAAAAATTAATTCAGTCCAGCTTGAAGCAGGTACAAATTTAGCAATTGCAGGTAACGAGTCACTGATTAGAGATAACTAGGTGTCAGTCAGCGGAATGATGAGATATACAGGAACCGGGTAGATGATCTGAAAAGCTTTGCGCCTATTCTGAGTCTTTGTGACCGAGAATACATGCTTGCCATGTGCACATTGACTCTTACTAACTTTTACAGATGCACCACAGAAAACATTATATCTGGCTGCATCACAGCCTGGTGTGGCAACTGCTCGGCCCATGACCATAAGAAACTACAGAGTCGTGAACACAGCGTCGTCCATCACACAAACCCGCCTCCCACCCATTGACTCTGTCTACACCTCCCGCTGCCTTGGGAAAGCGGGCAGCATAATCAAAGACCCCTCCCACCCAGTTTATTATTTCTGCCAACACCCTCCATCAGACAGGAGATACAACAGTCTGAGAGCACACACACTAACAGGGTTAAAACAGCTTCTTCCCCACTGTTACCAGACTCCTAAATGACCCTCTTATGGACTGAACTAATCTCTTCACCCAACTTCTCGACTGAAAAGTACTTTATTCCATATGATTCACACAATCCCTGTGCCAATGTATTTACATTGTGCATATATGTCCTATGTTTTTTTGTATATGGAATGATCTGTCTGGACTGTAGGCAGAACAGTGCTTTTTACTGTACCTCCAGCCACATGACAATAAATCAAATCCTTAGTCACAAATGAACAGGGACCAAATATATATAAAAGACAATGGGGTATATTTTCTGGTCCCACCAGCCGCAGGAATCATTGCGTTGAGGGACCGTTTAAAGGGTCATTGAGGACAGGAATTTTTAGTCTTGGGGTGGGCACAATCGGAAAATTCCGCCCATTGTACAACTCAGAGGGCAGATTGGATTGACTAAGACAGGGGGCTTGATTGTCCAGGGCACTGGGAACTCTGCCACAGGTGGCAGACAGCGGAGAATCCAGTGTCACAGAAAACAGGATCCAATGCTGCGGTCCCCCGCTCGCATCATGATCAAGGTATGTTCCCTACGTCAAGGAAAGGATGAAAATGGGTCGGGAGTCCTGAGGGTGAGGTTTGGCGCAGGTCCTGTCAAGCATGTAATCGATACAATGAACCTCACAGTGGGCCAAGGATTAACTCTCTCCAACTAAAGAAACCCCCATTAGAGACTCCCTAATGAAATAGCCCCCCACCAGAGACCCCCTAATTAAAGAGACCTCCTAATTAAATAGACCTCCTAATTAAAGAGACTCCCATCAGATACCTCCCATAAGAGAGACTCCTGCCTTGAAGCCCACCATAAGAGAAACCCCTGTCTGGAAGCCCCACTGAGAAGAGAGATCCCAGTCTGGAAGCTCCCAGAAGAGAGAGCTGGTCTGTGAGTGAAAAGAAAATCACTGCTTTAAAATACAAATGTGTAATATATCTGTGAGCTCAGGCAAAGGAAGCAGGACCTGTCAATTCCTGGAAAGAGAAAACCAGTCAGCTGGGTTCAAACCACCTCAGATCTTTGATCTGCAAGCCTTTCATTCTTTTCTCTGTGATGTTGATTTTATCAGGCTGTGATTGACAGCTTCCACACACACCCAGCTGTCTACATTGAATAATTCATCTCCCTTCATGCGTGAGAGGCTTTGAAGTAGTGAGCTGTGAAACTAACAGAAAGCACTTAGCTCTCTTTGATGTGGTCCAGGAGCTGTCATTCACAGTTTGATGTTTACAAAGATTTCTGTCCGTTTCACAGCTGACTACTTTAAAGCCACTCAAGCATGAAGGGAATTTCCCACAGTCCTCACTGTGCAGAAATTTGCATGGCTAAGGATTAGGAATCACTTCCTGATTTACGGTCCCAGCATGAGCACAAATCAAGTGCGATTCAGCTCCAGTGGGAGAACATAACCTCCTAAACGGAGAATCCCAGCCACGTTCTCCCTGCAATCGCTTGAATAAACATTCAAAATCCATACTTCAGTCTCTGACCATGTATGTCAAGCTCACCACAACCGTGTCTCAATCTATACATTTGTTTTTGTAAATTTAGAGTACCCAATTCATTTTTTCCAATTAAGGGGCAATTTAGCGTGGCCAATCCACCTACCCTGCACATCTTTGCATTGAGGGGGCAAAACCCACGCAGACATGGGGGGGGGGGGGGGGGATGTGCAAACTCCACATGAACAGTAATGAACCTGGGACCTCGGCGCCGTGAGGCAACAGGACTAACCCTGTGCCACCATGCTGCCCTACCTGTACATTCTTTAGTGGTGGAATCAGCAAATAGCCCCCAGTCACCTCATGAGCATTCTAACCTGCTTTACATCTTTGTCCCTTTCTCCATTTTCCCCCATAGAAGGGAACATCCGGTCAAAAAACTACTGTGGCAGCAAAGGCTTCAAAAAGAAAGGATGTTCACTGACCAACTTAGTGGAAATATGAAAAAAGCAAGACACGGGAAGAAACTCCAGTAAAAATCTAACAATGTTTTGAGGCACAATCATAGAAATTTTAAACACACCTAGCTGTAATTTACAAGGCGGTTCTTCGGCATGGGCAGTGGACCAACTGCAAAACTGGAACAACAAGCTAAAAAGAAAGTCCATCAACGCAGTTTCTTCAGGAGCTTTCCTGAATTCCTGACAAAGATACGGTAGAAGATCTGGAGGATGCCACAGAAATCCACGGTCCATTTTGCTTTGGTTGACATAGCAAAACCATTTTGACAGAAGAGTGTTAAATACATGGAAATCATATGAGGTTTAATCAGCGAATGTCGGGAACTAGTTGGACCAGCTTAAAACATAACCAGAGAGTAGAAATAGGGACAATTTGGGAGCAGATCTAGCAGATTACTATACATCAAAAAACATGGGCATTTCCATTTACCATTCCATGGTATTTTGAAATAAGTCAAGTCTATAATGTTTTTTTGTACATAATGATCGAATTATAGATTGTGGCTCAGGAATTCATGGGATCTCATATGCTATGGAATTTCATTGACTCCAAATGAACTGAATACTGAGCAAAACATATACATGAAGCTGAAGCATTCCCCACCCAAGACAAATTTCCGCCCTGGTCCTGGCTAAGTTGCAGAATCCGGGTACCTCATTTGTACTTGGTTACTGGGTACAAGCAATATTTGGCACGTATCATTGTGATGTAACTGTCAAGGCATAGATAACTGATCAATGCCTCTTTGTGTTGAGCCAGTTTATTTTTAAACACCATCTTTTGATGATGTTCAATGAAATGCCCATTAGTTTTGATGGAATCTGTCGGAGCAATATTAATTCCGTCCATTACTGCAGGGTCACTGCACACAGACTCTTGCTTCAGCTCTTTACAGTATCTAGTGAGCAGTGACGTGCTTGGCAATCAGGCACTCCGTGTTATTGTCAGGGATAAAGGATACAATAATTGAGCCATTTAAATTTTCAAAATAATCAGGTTCTGTTTTAATGAGGCACATTTTGAGGCACATGCCTCATTTGAATAGAAGCAGCAAGCGACAAAGCTCACTGGATTTAGGCTGACATTATATTGGGTGACACCCAGTCCAGCTGGCAGAAAGGTAATTCCAGAACTGGGGTGGGGATGAAAATTTTAGACTAGAGGTGGGGGGGGGGGGATCTGCAATGGTAGCCTGGTATGGCTGCAGTCCACCATGTGGTGGCTGCCACCCAGTAGGTAGTTGCTCGATCCTGTATTTCCTCGTTCCTGAGCAAGGGGACCGAACCTGGTAGATTTTATTTTTTATTTTGTTTGAGGGTGTAGATTGCTTACCAGGCTTGCACCCCATCAGTTGGGTTCGCTGTTGTGGAGGCTGGTATGCTACTTTGCTCTTGACTTGCCAGCCTCATTAGTCTCGATAATGATAATTCTCGCTGAGGAAGTACTTGGCTCCAGCTCTGTTCTTACCATTGCTTTCCTTATAAAAATAGATGAAAATTCTTCATCTTAGAAGGCAATCAAGAAAGTTCGTGAAGCAACACCAGTACGTTGATCTCCCCCCTATTAGTCGGTTATTTCATCTGTCTCCCCTGAAGTTATAGTGGGAGATCTGAAGAAACTCATAGGCATTTTGAGGCCTTAATATTTAGCTGAAGTAAATAAAAGTAATAATGATGGTGTGCCAAACGTGTGGAGTAAATATTCCAATGAATTGCTGATGAAAGGTATGAATCTTTGACCATAGTTGAATGGAAGATCATTCTATCTGTAGAGTTTCTTGGTCTGAGGCCCCATCAGATAAGCTGCTGGAAATCACTCTCAACATTTGAGTTTAAAACAATAAAAACACATCGACATACAGACCCTGTTTCCCTTTTTGCTTTTGATTACACTTTTGTAAAATACTCTCGGCAAAAGCTAGAGAGCTGAAATAAATCCAGCAGAGATAATTCTAAGTAAAAGAAAATGCAGGAGAGTATATCAGTTGGCATGGAATACCAATATGTGCGTTGGTGTACAACAAACGTGGCGACCTTGCAATGTTGGTACATGCCGGTCTTTGTATTTTATTCAGTTAAATATTTTCCATTCAACAACAAGGGATAATGTGTCAGTGCAGTTTTGCCCCTGTGCCTATGTATACAATGAAATGGTATTGGTCGATCCTTTGCTCTTTGTGAATTGTATCTGATCACCATGCGGCAATTCTGTCAATTTGTGCATTCTGCATTTCATGGCGATCTATAGAGTGATGGTTTGCCGTTTAATAAAACCCATCCCTTTGGAAGATGAGACTAGGGACTTTTTCACCGTGGATGATAAGAGCTCTCTTTGGAGCATTGTACAGTATGTTTTTGATCATAATGGCATCACTTTATCTTGAAGCTGTTTACAGCATTCTATTGTGTGGCTATCATTCCCAGGTCCTCAATCACTGCTTCTACTGCAAAAGCATAGGTAATTGGGTAATGCCTCTTTGTGTTAGGCCATTCTATTTAAATGCAGACTTTTAGTGATGTGCAGTGAACTGCCCATTAGTTTTGATGGAATCTGTAGGAGCATTATTAATTCTCTCCATTACCACAGGGTTAGTGCTTGCAGACTTCAGCTCTTTTCGGCATCTAACCTGCTTAGCAATCAGGCACTCCATGTTATTGTCAGGAATAAAAGGCACAATAATGGAGCCATTTTAATTTAGAAATAATCAGGTTCTGCTTTAATGCTCTGTCATTTTGCTGCACAGGCTCCATTTGAATAGAAGCAGCAAGCAACGCAGCTCATTGGATTTCGGCTGATATTATAGTGGGTGGCACACTATAACCCCTGAAGTGAGGTAGAAATTAAACACTTGCACACGGAGCAACAGTCTAACTACTAACTCCTCAAGGGCCCAGAAAATTAAATAAAAACTTACATTTCCAGTGCGTTATTGACTGTGTCACCAGTAAAGCCTTTTGGAAGAATATGCACAGAGAGTGATCCAACCAGTCTTTGCCAGAAGTCCTATATTTTCTTTTAATTCATTCAAGAGTTGTCAATGCCACTAGGTAGGACAGCATTTATTGCCCATCGTCAATTGCCATTGAGAAGGTTCTGGGAAGCTGTCTTCTTGAGTTATTTCAGACCAAGTTGTGTAGGTGCACCCACAGTGCTGTTCCGGATAGAGGTACCAGGACTTTGACCCAGGGACAATGAAGAACAGTGGTATATTTCCATGTCAGGATGGTGAGTGACCTGGAGGGGAATTTCCAGGTGGTGGGGTTCCCAAGTATCTACTGCGCTTGTCTTTCTAGATGATAGTGGTCGCAGAATTGGAAGGTGCTGCCTTTGTGAGTTCAGTAATGTTTAAACCTAGGGTTACGACCGGCAGGTGGGTCATGGGCGGGTGTCAGGAGCGTCGTGGGGTCATCCACACGGCATTCCCAATCATGAGGCCATGCACCACAGGGTTAAAGATTGCGGGAAGTAGTGTTCAACGGTGTGACCACTTTTAAAAATGTCTACCAAAACTGGCTTTCAGAATGCTTGCCATTCCAAGCGTGCGTGTGCCCTCAGCAGTGCGCAGGCCCAGAGCCCATTTGGGGAGAATGCCTCCTCCTGAAGTCAGCGCAATGACCCAGGAGCAGATTTTTTTTTTCAATTGCTGGAGTCCTCCTGCCTGGAGTAGCGGCAGAGAGCAGGTCACGTGGAGCGCATGCTGACGTCACGTGTTCTGGGCGCGAGAAAGATTCCTCCACCTTGCAGCTTCCAGCTTCAACAGCTTCACTGGGCAAGGAATTCTATAGATTCACAACCCTTTGGGTGAAGAAGTTCCTGCTCAGCTCAGTCCTAAATCTACTTCCCCTTATTTTGAGGCTATGTCCCCTAGTTCTGCTTTCACCCGCCAGTGGAAACAACCTGCCCACATCTATTCTATCAATTTCCTTCATAATTTTATATGTTTCTATAAGATCCCCCCTCATCCTTTTAAATTCCAATGAGTACAGTCCCAGTCTACTCAACCTCTCCTCATAATCCAACCCCTTCAACTCTGGGATTAACCGAGTGAATCTCCTCTGCACCCTCCAGCGCCAGTACATCCTTTCTCAGGTAAGGAGACCAAAACTGAACACAATGCTCCTTATACAATTACAGCACAACCTCCCTAGTCTTAAACTCCATCCCTCTAGTAATGAAGGCCAACATTCCATTGCCTTCTTAATCACCTGTCGCACCTGTAAACCAACGTTTTGCGACTCATGCACCCGCACACCCAGGTTTCTCTGCACAGCTGCATGTTTTAATATTTTGCCATTTAAATAATAATCCCTTTTTCTGTTATTCCTACCAAAATGGATAACCTCACATTTGTCACATTGTATATCTGCCAGAACCTAGCCCATTCACTTAACCTATCCAAATCCCTCTGTAGACTCCAGTATCCTCTGCACTTTTTGCTTTACCACTCATCTTAGTGTCGTCTGCAAACTTGGACACATTGCCCTTGGTCCCCAACTCCAAATCATCTATGTAAATGTGAACAATTGTGGGCCCAACACTGATCCCTGAGGGACACCACCAGCTACTGATTGCCAACCAGAGAAACACCCATTAATCCCCACTCTTTGCTTTCTATTAATTAACCAATCCTCGATCCATGCTACTACTTTACCCTTATTCTTCCTCTTAACAAGACATTCAACCTCTCTTGTCACCCATGGTTCCCTCACTCAACCATCTCTTCCCTGCCTGACAGGGGCATACATATCAAGGACAGGTAGTATCTGTTCCTTGAACAAGTTCCACATTTCAATTGTGTTCTTCCCTCACAGCCTATGTTCCCAATTTATGCACTTCAGTTCTTGTCTGACAGTATCGTATTTAAACTTTCCCCAATTGTAAACCTTGCCTTGTTGCACGCACCTATCCTTCTCCATTACTAAAGTGCAAGTCATAGAATTGTGGTCACTATCTCCAAAATGTTCCCCCACTAACAAATCTATCACTTGCTCAGGTTCATTACCAAGTACCAAATCCTATATGGCCTCCCCTCTGGTTGGACAATCTGCATACTGTGTTAGAAAAGCTTCCTTGACACACTGCACAAACACTACCCCATCCAAACTATTTGATCTAAAGAGTTTCCACTCAATATTTGGGAAGTTGAAGTCACCCCTGACTACTACCCTGTGACTTCTGCACCTTTCCAAAATCTGTTTCCCAATCTGTTCTTCCACATCTCTGCTGCTATTGGGGGACTTATAGAAAACTCCCAACAAGGTGACTGCTCCTTTCCTATTTCTGACTTCAACCCATACTACCTCAGTAGGCAGATCCTCCTCGAACTGCTTTTATGAAGCTGTTATACTATCTCTAATTAACAATGCCACCCCCCCCCCACCTCTTTTACCACCCTCCCTAATCTTGTTGAAACATCTATAACCAGGAACCTCCAACAACCATTTCTGCCCCTCTTCTATCCAAATTTCTGTGATGGCCACTACATCGTAGTCCCAAGTACCAATCCATGCCTTAGGTTCACCCACCTTATTCCTGATGCTTCTTGCGCTTAAGTATACACACTTCAACCCATCTCCGTGCCTGCAAGTACTCTCCTTTGTCAGTGTTACCTTCCCCACTGCCTCACTACACACTTTAACGTCCTGAACATTGGCTACCTTAGTTGCTGGACTACAAGTCCGGTTGCTATTCCCCTGCCAAATTAGTTCAAACCCTCCCGAAGAGTACTAGAAAACCTCCCACCCAGGATATTGGTGCCCTTCTGGTTTGGATGCAACCCGTCCTGCTTGTACAGGTCCCACCTTGCCCAGAATGTGTGCCAATTATCCAAATACCTGAAGCCCTCCCTCCTGCACCATTGCTGCAGCCACGTGTTCAACTACACTCTCTCCCTATTCCTAGTCTCGCTATCATGTGGATCCAGCAACAAACCAGAAATGAAAACTCTGACTGTCCTGGCTTTTAACTTCCAGCCTAACTCCCTAAACTCGTTTATTACATCCACACCTCTTTTCCTACCTACATCGTTGGTGCCAATGTGCACCACGACTTCTGGCTGCTTACCTCCCCCTTAAGGATCGTGAAGACACAAACCGAGATATCCCTGGCCCTGGCACCCAGGAGACAACATACCTTCCGGGAGTCTCACTCGCAACCACAGAATCTCCTATCTATTCCCCTAACCATTGAGTCTCCTATTGCTATTGCTTTTCTATTCTCCCCCCTTCCCTTCTGAGCCCCAGAGCCAGACTCAGTGGCAGAGACCTGGCCACTAGGGCTTTCCCCTGGTAGGGCATCCCCCCCAACAGTATCCAAATTGGTATACTTGTTTTGAAGGGCAACGGCCACGAGGATTCCTTGCACTGTCTGTCTGTTTGTTTTCTTTCCCCTGACTGTAACCCAGCTACTCTTGTCCTGTACCATGGGTGTGGCTACCTGCCTGTAACTCTTCTCTATTACCCCCTCTGCCTCTGGATGATCTGAAGTTCATCCAACTCCAGCTCCAGTTCCTGAACACGGTCTCTGAGGAGCTGGAGTTGGGTGCACTTCCCGCAGGTATAGTCAGCAGGGACACCAGTTGTGTCCCTCACCACTCACATCGTACAGGAGGAGCATGCAACTGCCCAAGCCTCCATCCCCTCTTACCTTACAGAATATAGCTGCACTGTGGAGCAACTGGAACTCTGCCCTCCGACTCTGCTCCCAGTCAGCTGCAGTCTCTGTAAACTCCGGGCTCCCTTCTCGCTCTTTGAGGAAATGTAGGTAATGAAATGACAGGAGCACTTTACTCCCTCCTCACCTAACTCCCTCAGTCACCAAACTCTCACTATAGCACTCAAAGGCACCCACATTCAGCACTCTCTCAGTCACCAAACTCTCACTATAGCACTCAAATGCACCCAAAGTCAGCACTCCCTCAGTCACCAAACTCACTATAGCGCTCAAATGCACCCAAATTCAGCACTCAGTGCAAATAAAGTCTGCACTGTAACTAGCTCAGATTTATACTGTAACGCTAGCCTCTGAAAACTGGCCTAATCCAATTAACTAATTAACAAGCTCCAGCTGCAAGTAGCTACAAGTAGAACCTTTTTTTAAAGCTGATTGAAAATTCAGCTTCTTCTCAACAAAACAGCAATGTTTAAGTTAATTAACAAAATAAAAGAAAGACTAGACTTTAGATAAAAATAAAAAATAAACCCTTAATATCCCTCAGTCACCAAGCTCTCACTATAGCACTCAAATGCACCCAAATTCAGCACTCAGTGCAAAACCTTATTCGTGGGCTTGCGGAAAAGCGAAGTGCTGATGTGACCGTTCTTGATGGAGATTAGTGTGTCCAAGAATGCAACCGATTTTGGAGTGTAGTCCATGGTGAGTCTGATGGTGGGATGGAACTTATTGATGTCATTGTGTAGTCATTTCAGTGATTCTTCTCGGTGGGTCCAAAGGAGTAAAATGTAATTGATGCATCTGGTGCCTAACATCGGTTGAAGGTCCTGCGCGGTGAGGAGGTCTTGTTCAAACATATGTATGAAGTCGTGCATGAAGTGCATGAACTTGGCCAACGTTGTCTACCTCATACACTGCAGGAAAGGTTGTCCCAAAGCGTGGCACATTGGCAAGACCATGCAGACGCTGCAACAGCGGATGAATGGACATCGCGCGACAATCGTCAGGCAGGAATGTTCCCTTCCAGTTGGGAAACACTTCAGCAGTCAAGGGCATTCAGCCTCTGATCTTCAGGTAAGCATTCCTCCATGTTGGCCTTCAGGACGCGCAACAATGCAAAATCGCCGAGCAGAAACTTATAGCCAGGTTCCGCACACATGAGTATGGCCTCAACCGGGACTTTGGATTCATGTTGCATTACATTCATCCCCCACCATCTGGCCTGGGCTTGCGAAATCCTACCAACTGTCCTGGCTTGAGACAATGCACACCTCTTAAACCTGAGGTTACCCCTAACACTGGATCTATAAAGACTTAATTACCTCCAAATGCTCGCATTCAAAGCATTGTCTTGCATCTTTGACTTTGCCTATATATGTTTCTGGAACATATCTCTTCATTCACCTGAGGAAGGAGCAGTGCTCCGAAAGCTGGTGATTTGAAACAAACCTGTTGGAATTTAACCTGGTGTTGTAAGACTTCTTACTGTGCTCACCCTTGTTTTTGTACAGGATCACAATATTTCCACCATGCAGGTAACGTTGCCATAGTCCCAGATGACCATCGGCTGCTTTCTCCTTTGAGGGGGAGAGCTGACTGGTGGTGATTGTAGTGAATGTAACATGATAATGCACACTATATCTTTGTAAGCGCAGTAGCATTATCCGACCACTAGGGGGAGTAGCTCTGGGAATGCTCAGGAGCTTGGACAGGGCTCCACCCTTGGCTCCGCCCATGACTCCTCCCCTAGTGCTGCTGTATAAAAACCCTTGTTCAGAGTCAGCCTGCAGTTCACTGAGAGTTCATCAACGGGTAACAGGCTGGCTCTGTAGTAAGTCGATTAAAGCCTATATTCATATCGGAAACACGTGTCTGGTGAATTGAAATGAAATGAAATGAAAATCGCTTATTGTCACTAGTAGGCCTCAATGAAGTTACTGTGAAAAGTCCCTAGTCGCCACACTCTGGCGCCTGTTCGGGGAGGCTGTTATTGGAATTGAACCGTGCTGCTGGCCTGCTTGGTCTGCTTTCAAATGGTTCCATCAGTGATTTAGCCTGAAGTTCACCACACCTCAGGAGGGTGGCGGGGGGGGGGGGGGGGGGGGGGCGCAAGTTGAGAAGGTGGGGCCTTCATGAATAACTTCAGCGGATACGGGAATTGAACCTGCACTGCTGACCTCGCTCTCCATCACAAACCAGTTGTCTAGTCAACTGACTTAAACCATGCCCTCATGCATAATATTAACATTACCCCTTCTCTCCGGCATAGTTGGAGAAGTTTGTACAGGTACTGCAGGAGTGCTGGTTTCCCATGCTAGATAAGCTCATGTATAAGTGAGTCAATCGCTTTGGTCCTCCACTGTGGATTTACTGTCCAGCTGTCCCATGACAGGTAGGCTCACTGTCGTGTCTCGAGCTTCCTTGGTAACAGTGGTCTCCCTAGAGTGCAATTCAAGTTTGTGTCCCACCCATCTCGCCAATGTTTTACTATAGTTGGTAATGACCCCCCACTCCCACCCCCGCCTTTGATTTCAATCAAACCATTTTCTTTGTCGATGGACCTGCTGCCTCTATCATTCCTTCATGCATGCCCCTAACATTCCGTGTGTTGAAGGACATCTGGATATTCTGATCAAATTGTCACCAGCAGTCACTGCGCACCATTTAGCAACCTCTTAGACTTTACTTTGAGAGGCTTTTAGTACATTCAGAGTCTACTCACTCGGATCTATCTTATAATCAATCAGAGGAGATGGCTTGGCTTCAATGACAGGTTCCATCATCGTAATGTTAGCCTTGAATCAGTCAGCATTTTTCCCTCTTGCTACCAATATATTAAGACTGTGGTATTGTTGGGGTGTCTCAAAGTATGTTTCAGTTTGCTTCTCCACTGTGGGAATGTCAGAGAGTGGGCACAGCTAAATGAAAAATATTCAAGGGCTGCATCCTAACCCAGTTGCACACCAGCACTGTGGTAGATGCTGTGACGAGAATGCTGTTCAGAGTCATGTTCAGTGATGGTTAGAACTAGCTGGTGCCAATCCCCTGATCTTGGTTGTCTCCAGAACACCATGTGGCATGGTTTGTTCACCTGACAAGCTGGGGGATTCAAGTGGGCAATGGCTATGCAGTGGGTCACAATAGTCTCTTCCCACCAACAAAGGCAACATGTAACATAGTTCTCTATGCAAATTGAGTTGGGGTCATCAATCGTAACTGCTGTTTCCCATGTTGTATTAAAGCTCTGCAGTGGAAATTGGAGTGGGATTGCTCTCTCCAGGGCTCAAGTCCTGGGCTGCCCTAACGTCAGAATCCCCCTCTTGACCTCCCCAGTTAAGTCAATGGGACGTGAAGCAGGTTGCAGGAGATGCCAAATGGTTGCAGGAGATGCCAGAAAAATGACATATTTAGACATCCGTCTGCCTTTGGCCTCCACTCCAGACATTTATTCAGGGTTGACTCTCTTAGCCCTTCCCTCTTCCGAGGAATCCTAACGGCAGTGCAGCAATTTTCCCACAGCTGGCAGTTTGATTCATCATTCCAGTGTGTGTCCTCATGTGAGTTGGCCTGCATATCTGCAGGCCAAACCTCCTCCAGATTCATCTGCAGCTTTAGTCTGGTTCCGTGAGGGACCAGTTTCTTTGTGTTATCATGAGGCGGCATAACTGAGGACTTGCTAATGGAGAGGGCATGTGTAGACAGGAATAAATTTGCTTCACTTTTTTTGTATTGCTGATAACCAACCCTATAAGCTGAAAACGAGAAGCAAACTTGCAAACTAAAGCGGAAAGCATGCAAACTCTCTTCACCTAAAAAATCAGATGCACCACATCAACCTGTTAGACAAACAGTCAACGAAAGGCCCTGGAAAATTGGCAGCAAACAGAACATCAACATCAGTGGGCTGGGAAATCTACCCACTTCGTTTGTGGCTGTTGCCTTCCAGGAACACTGGTTCCAGTGAGGTAAGTTTAACGCTCAAATTTTTATCTTCCTTTTTCTGGTAAATGCAGTTTGTGATCTCATTTTATCAGTTGTTGATTCTCAATTAATTCTCAGTACAATTCTACACTTGAAAGAACAATCAGACAATCTGCTAACATGCCTCGAAGTGATCAATACAGTCAGGAACCTTTATTGATGGGGAAGGAGGTTGGGGGATTGGTTACCTGAGGACACAATAGGTGCCGCAATTGGTTCCAGACCAATTGGCTAATGGTCATGAATACAGTGGGAGAATAGTATCTGATTGTCTAAGGAGGTAATGGCATCTGGGTCATCTCCTGGACCATCATCATAAGGTTTCTGGGCTTTACTCCTCTTCAATACTTACAGAATCCTGTTACTGCCACCACCTCCACAATGCTTCAAAAATTCCTGTTCAATCTTGTTGAAAGCCAGATGGCTCTCTTCAGAATTTCCCTCTCTTACTCCTCTATTTTGGGCCTCACCTCAGCTCACAAAGCCCAGAAACTGCATCACTGAATCCGTCTGATATCAGGCCTGCCCCAAATGCCCCCATAATCTCAGACCTCCTTCCTCAGATCCCAAATTCCTCAGATCCCTGGGCTACTTCCAGCATAATCCAAATCCTCGGTCCTGACCCAGCATCCCAAGAACCTCTCTTCTCCCTTCCCCGGCATCTTATCCCAGTTCTCTTGGACCCTGGGTCTTGGAAAACTTCTGTTTATATTTTACAATCCTTCCATGATGGTTGTTGCTGCATATTAAACCCTTGAGTTGCAGAAAAAGGTCTCAACCTAAATCACACTGAAAATCAATCAATCGTAAGAAGAATTACAGAGGAGAAAAAAAGGAAATTGCAATCTCCATTTTTAAATGTGCCTTTTAGTGAAATATGTTTCCAACCAGCGGTTTCTCCGGTGAAAAGCCTTCACAGATACTGAGCCACTTTGACAAAACGCCGGGCCTGAAAATAAGGTGGAGGCTGCCAATTAAAAGACTGCATTTATTACACGCTTGACTGCTATTTCTCATTGGAGCTGATGTGAGTTGGAAGCAGCATATTCAAATCATACTTTATTAGTATGGATGTGACAAGCGTACATACATTTGTTTTCTTCCGATTGGCTTTTATCTTTCCAGTAAGCAACAAGACTTTGATATCGCACCCATTCATCTGTGCAAGATTTTAACGGTGGTGGAGCACTAATGAATTGCATTAAAAAAATGCATTTTCAAGTTTGCTAAGCAGGACATATTTTTCTGAGGTGTGTTTCTGCATAAACAAATCAGCGTTTGAAAACCAAGCTGCTTTTGCTTCAGCTGTACGAAATCAAGAAGTACTGCACGGTGGCAGTAGCCTTGGGCTGTTACGACATTTATTAATGTCCATGAGCTTCTGCACTTCTTAATGTTGTGGCAGAAATTGACAATCTCAAAAGCTGTGATTTACTGACAGAGCCCGCTAGCTGGACGGAAATCTGAGTGTATTGAATGGAATCCAAATCCTGTTTAAGCAACAGTATCTTTGATGTGTCTTTGTTGCGTTCACACAGGGGTTGCCTCACAAGAGACAACAGTTCTGTTCAGGCTGGAATTAAGCCATAATTTATCAGGCAGTATTTAATCATTTAAGAGTGGCAGAATCAGCGACGATGCCAGCAGTCTAGAATTGCAGCTTCTTCTTGTTTTGAAGATCAAGTGACAAAGATACAGATATCCACTTGCTTTGCTCATGGTCAGCCAGATAATCTGTTAGTTTGTGATAACGGGAATGATATAGGGAGGGATTTTTAACTTTTGAGCCTGTGGGAGGGAGAGTTTTGGGGGGTGGGAGGGGCAGCGAGGGTGGCAGTAACACGTGGGAAATCTGGAATTCAGGAATTCCCTCGCACGCTATGTAGTTTTAGCTCGACAACTCAACTGGTTCCTCACCAAAAGGTCAGCCTGATTGTTGGACTTGGCTTGCATCAGGGCCCGGAGAACTGGGGAGTGACCGCAGAACAAAGTAAGACGGAGCCTCAACCAAGATGGGGGTGATTGGGGGCCTGACCTTGAGGAGGGTGGGCTTCGAGTGGAGACAGGGAGGGGTGGTTGGATGTCTCAGGGGAATGGAGTTCGGAGGCCTCGGAGGAATAGTGTAGGCCACAGGTGGCAGGGGAGGGGTACAGGGATCAGAGACATCAGTGGCAGAATGATGGCATTCTTGAATTTTGCATGACAAGAATCGTCAGCACCATGTCTCTCTTTACATGACCTGGCGTTGGCGACACCACTCTTTGCGTAAAAGCTGGGTGAAGGTATCAAGAAGAATATATTCAAGTTCTTTGGCGATACAAGGAAATTGATCAGCATGGTGGAAAAAAATAGACTGCAGACACATATGGATATGGTGAGGAACGCAGTTGTGTCTGACAGATGTATTTCAAGATCCATGAATGTAACATAACTTGGTTTGCACAATTCCAAACAAATGCATACTACAAAAGGTTATGTGGTCAAGGTTTCTGAGTGGAAGGAAAGTCTGAAAGCTATATTGTGTGAGTTGTTGAAACTCTGTAACTAGTGACGCTCAGCTCTTGCAGATGCAAATAGAACATAGAACATAGAACAGTACAGCACAGAACAGGCCCTTCGGCCCTCAATGTTGTGCCGAGCCATGATCACCCTACTCAAACCCACGCATCCACCCTATACCCGTAACCCAACAACCCCCCCCCCCTTAACCTTACTTTTATTAGGACACTACGGGCAATTTAGCATGGCCAATCCACCTAACCCGCACATCTTTGGACTGTGGGAGGAAACCGGAGCACCCGGAGGAAACCCACGCACACAGGGGGAGGACGTGCAGACTCCACACAGACAGTGACCCAGCCGGGAATCGAACCTGGTACCCTGGAGCTGTGAAGCATTTATGCTAACCACCATGCTACCCTGCTGCCTCAAATAGAGTGTAAGAATGCAATAGCAGGGCAATTAAATATAAAACAAGAAATGTAATTTCTGTTTCTATATATTGGGCTTTGCTTGGGCCTCATCCTGAACATTGGGAATGGAATTCTATAAAGTCAGTTTTCAATGGATGAATGCATTGAGTGATTGGAACTGAACAGGTGGATCTCAGTTGATTTTGATGCTTTTGTTTCATTTGGTTATATCGCAAGCACGTTGCAGTATTATGCACATTGCTGACTGGTAATTTGCCTATGTTTCTTTTTGAATATAGAGGGGCAGGAAATTAAATCTACCTTACAGAATTTAAATACAACTTGAACCTTTTAAAGGGAAGGAGGCCTTTGGAAGCAGGTTGCCTGAATTTACTTTAATTTGTTTTGGAACAATGGCAGCAAGAGGTGATGTTGCCAAGGCCCCTAGATTCTCTAATGTTGCACTGGAGGTCCTTTTGGGGGGGCAGTTGGAGGAGAGAGATTTTCATCACATTAAAACACTCCCACAAAGTATCCAGTAGCAGTCAGAAAGAGGTTGTCGAGATGGTCAATGTGAGGACCTGGTTGCAATGGCAGAAAAGGTTTAATGACCTGACCAGGACTATTAAGCCATGATTCCCAACTCTCATCATTGTTTCTCTCTCTAAGCCATAAACCATCTGTAGCCACATCACTGACAGGAATTCCTGCACTTTCCTCAAATCAGAGCACAATTCCATCATCCCACCCTCTTCTACTACTGCACGGGTTAATGTTTGTACACCTCAGCTATCTTTGACCTAATTTCCCATTTTTCAATCATGACATGCATAGCTTCAAGACATCTCACTAGGTTATTATGACATTGCTCCTTTCTTGCAAGAGCAGTTAACACACAATGCACATTAGCAAACAATCACAGGAGGCCATACTGGCATTTCCTCTTGCAACTTGAGTAGGAAGTGCGCAACATCATGATCAGGCGATGTGTTAGATCTACTGTGACTGATGAGGCTAGGAGGAGAAGTCTGTCACAATGAAGTCTGTTACATGTGCATGTGTGATATTAACGTTTAATTTCATCAGCCGGTCAAATATATATTGTACTGCTTATGAAGGACTTTTTAAAAAACAAGCACAGACACTGCCTTAAGATAGCTGCCACAGGTCTTTCAAGTTTGTCAGTTTCTGGAAAAAGCAAATATGGGTTACAATTAAGACATGGCAAGACAACCTTGCAAGGAATTTCACACAGGCTGATGTCAAGAATGGCTTCAAGAAATGAACAGAAACTGCTGGATCTTATCATTTATATTTCCATAAAGCTATCCTGTCAGGCAGAAACAGAAAGTCTACCAGGACAATGGGTAGATAGAAAGTTTTCTTCCTATCTCATCACAGGGGAGAATGGTCCATTCAGAAATAATAAAGAAACTAATCACCTGGGCTGTACAACAATAGCTACCGTCTGTCCAGACATGAGCTAATCAATTAACATCTGAAATCATTATAGGGATATTGGTCATGTGACCAGAATAAACATTTTGAGATGTATTTTAGTACAACACCCAAGCTGCCTAAAAGGACAGTCAGCAGAAAAAAATCTGCCAATGGAGCAGGAACACCATCTCTCTCTCCCTTCTCTCAAGCTCAAGACCAATTTCTTTGGAGGCCACGACAGACATAGCGAATTTCCATTGAAAAGAACCTCAGGTACTATCACATCAACTTTTGGAAAAGGAGGCTCAGCCACAGATACAAGTGGAAGTAAACAATTAACTTTTTTTTTCAATCTTTAAACATTGAATCTTAATGTGTGTGCATGTGAAAGTTGGGGTGTACCTTTTTAAGTAGCTCTATATTTTCACCTGGGTATGCGTTTAGGAGAATAAATATTAATGCCTTTGTGTTAACCTTCACAAAAGCCTGCCGGACTTTTTTTTTGCAATCAGCACATAAATGGTTAAGCACAGATATTGCATTAATACCTTCACCTTATAAATTACAAAATATCCTGCTATGAGCAATCAAGAAGTGGGAAAGAAAGGACAAGTCCTGACATGTGTTCTCCCTGGTCCTAACAAGCTCTGCACTGTTTCTGCACATTTTCCCTTTTCTCTTCTCTCTACAATTTCACACTATTTACTTTGCTTGACAAAGTGAAGCCCCCTTGTACCTCCATTCCTCTAGTCCTGTTTGTCCTTGCCACTAACTATGAAAACGTTTGCTCTGTTATACTTCAGGTTTATAGTTCAACATGGAAAGAGCCATGCACATGGTGATGGAGCACCATCTGACCTTAGAGATGCAAGTACCAGCTCTGAGACTACTTTACGAAGTACAGTGAGTAAGTCAGAAGAGTGTGCATTCTGCAAAGCACAGACAAGGATGGTTCAGAAAGTAGCTTGCAGGAGCAAAGGTTTACAGCCTAAGACTACTACAGAAGCACAGTTGAAGGTCTTTGAGAAACCAGTCTGTAAAAGAAAACTTGTGCATTCATCCAGTCCTTCTAAGTGCACTAGGCTGCCTGAGCAAGCCTGGAGACAATGTCAAAGAGAATTGAAGAGCCTATCTTCACCGTGTGATGATCTGTGCGCAGGGCATCACAACAATGCAGTCAACAGTGGAGCAAATGGTCAGCTCTATGACTACAGCAGTGATGGACATTCTAACAGCTTCTCTAGGGTTCGCACTGCTTCAAACTTAGTTCAAGCATTTTCAATGGCTTTCAAAGCCTGAAGAAGAGCACAGGGAGAGGCCTCAACAGTATTATGTCACTCCAGAATTTTGCTATCGCAGAGGGCAGCTGAAATGCTGATGCTGTGGCTCATGAAACAGGTAGTGGTTCCATAGGAGAGGCAAATGCTGTCTTCCCTCAGCATAAACAGCATGCCTGCTCCTTTGCCACACTCTCAACCAGTGCCCTTATTGGTTTTACATGGGCAGCTGGACCAAAACTGTCCTTGTTACTATGGAGATGGAGCAGTCTATAGTGTCAATGATGGCAGCTCCTCCACATCATCCACCACGGCCATTTTAACTACAGGTTCAACAACTTTCCACCTCCCAAGATGTAACCACTGGACATCCGCTTCATAATTACACCGGGATAGGCAAAAGATCACAGAGGTTAGGCATTGGGCTTTACATATTGGTGATTTTGAGTTCTTTTAAAAAAAATTAATTTATGGGATGTGGGTGTCACTAGCTAGGCCATCATTTATTGCTCACCCCTAATTTTCCTTGAGAACATGGTAGTGAGTTGCCTTTTTGAACCGCTGCAGTCCATGTGGTGTAGGTACACCCACAGTGCTGTTGGGGAGGGAGTTCCAGGATTTCAACTCAGTGACAATGAAGGAACAGTGATATATTCCAAGTTAGGATGGTGAGTGAACCTCCAGGTGGTGGTGTTCCAATGTGTGTGCTGCCCTTATAGATGGTAGCAGTCGTGGGTTTGGAAGGTGAGGAGCCTTGGTGAGTTCCTGCGGTGGATTTCACAGATGCTACACACGGCTGCTATTGTTTGTCAGTGTTGGAGGGAGTGAATTTTTTCAAATTCTTTCAAGGGATGTGGGCTTCTATGGCTGGACCAGCATACATTTCCCATCCCTAGTTTGTGAAATGTTGTGAAAGGGTTGCCAATCAAGCGGCCTGATTTCCTGAATGCCGCAGAGCATCTTGAGTGCTGTTGGAGCTTCACTCATCCAGACAACTGGAGAGTATTCCATCGCACCCTATCATGTGCTTTGTAGGTGGTGGACTGACTTTGGGGAATCAGGAAGTGAGTTACGCCTCAGCATTCCTATCCTATGACCTGCATTTGTAGCCATAGTATTTTTATGGCTAGTTTAGTTCACTTTCTAGAGAATGGTAAGCTCCAGGATGTTGAAAGAGGGGTATTCAGTGACGGTAATGCCATTGAACGTCAAGCGGTGATGGTTAGATCCTCTCTTGTAGGAGATGGTCATTGCCTGGCATTTGTATGGTGTGAATGTTACTTGCCACTTATCATCCCAAGCCTGGATATTGTCCAGGTTTTGTTGCATTTGAACATGGACGGCTTCATTATCTGAGGAGTCGCAAATGGTGCTGATCATTGTGCAATCATCTGCAAACATCCATCTGCAAACATCCCCACTTCTGACTTTATTTTTATTTTTTTTTTTTATAAATTTAGATTACCCAATTATTTTTTCCAATTAAGGGGCAATTTTAGCATGGCCAATCCACCTACTCTGCACATTTTTGGGTTGTGGGGGCGAAACCCACGCAGACACGGGGAGAATGTGCAAACTCCACACAGACAGTGACCCAGAGCCGGGATCGAACCTGGGACCTCAGCGCCGTGAGGCGGTTGTGCTAACCACTAGGCCACCGTGCTGCCCTCACTTCTGACTTTATGATAGAAGGGACGTCATTGATGAAGCAGCTGAAGATGGCTGGGTCAAGGACACTACACTGAGGAACTCCTGCTGTGATGTCCTGGAACTGGGACGATTGACGTTCAACCACCACAACCATCTTCTTTTGTGCCAGGCTTGATTTCAACCATAGAATTCCTACAGTGCAGAAGGAGGCCATTTAGCTCAACGAGTCTGCACCGACCCTCTGAGAGGCCATGCTACCAGGCCCACTCCCTCACCCAATCCCCGTATCCCCACCTAACCTGCTCATCTTTGATCAAGAAGGGGCAATTAGCATGGCCAATGCACCTACCCTGTACATCTTTAAACTTTGGAAGGAAATCGGAGCACCCAGAAGAAATCCACACAGACAAGGGAAAAAGTGCAACTCCACAGTCACCCAAGGTTGGAATCGATCCTGGATCCCTGGCGCTGTGAGGCAGCAGTGCTAACCACTGTGCCACCATGCTGCCCTAGTTTGGGAGTGCAGAGTTTCTCCCCTGATTCCCATCGACTCCTGTTTAGCTAGGGCTCCTTCATGCCATTCTCAGTCAAATGCTGCCTTGATGTCAAGGGCATATATACTCTGACCATATATCTTGAGTTCAGCTCTTTTATCTCTGTTTGGACCATGACTTTAATGAGGTCAGGAGATGAGTGGTCCTGGCGGAATCCAAACTGAATGTCAGTTAGTAGGTTATTTCTGAGTAAGTACCACTTGATTGCACTGTCCATGACATCTTCTATCACTTTACTGATGATAGAGGGTAGACTGCGGGGGTGTTATTGGACTTGTCTTGTTTTTTGTGTACAGGACACACTTGGGCAAACTTCCAATGTTGCAGCTGTACTGGAACAGCTTAACTCGGGGCATGGCTTTTTCTGGAGCATAAGTGTTCAGTATTATTGAAGGGGTATTTTCAGGACCCATAGCCTTTGCAGTGTCCAGTGCCTTCAGCCATTTCTTGATATCACGTGGAGTGAATTGAATTAGGCAAAGACTTGCATCTGTGATGTTGGAGACCTCAGAAGGAGATCAAGGTGGATCATCCACTAGGCACTTCTGATTGGAGATTGTTGCGAATGCTTTAGACTAATCTTTTGCACTGATGTGCTGGGTGTCATAATATACACATTAGTATGTAATGGTGCAGACACACACTGACTGACACACTGCAAGACCAATCAACACACACAACACAGCAGCCAATCACCAGTTAGAGCACGCTCACTATAAAGCCAGAGGACACTAGCTTTCCCGCTCATTCGGGATGCAGCTTCTGAGAAGGACAGAGCTCACAGCTTGTAGCACAGATCTTCACCGGGTGCTGATAGTCTAGACTGGTCAGGATAGGCATAGGTCTTCAGTTTAATCTAACATAGTGTCGACCCACAGTGAAAGTATGTTCAACAGTTCCTAGCTTAATAAAATAGTGTTGTACTATTTCAAGTGTTGGTAGCCTGTATGGGTTGCTGCTAGGGTAAACGCAGTCTCCACAGATCCAGGGTACGCAACACATCACTGGGCTCCACCATCATTGAGGATGGGGATATTTATGGAGCCTCCTCCTCCAGTGAATTGTTTAATTATTCACTATCATTCATGTGGCAGGACTGTGGACCTTAGATCTGATGTATTGATTGTGGAATTGCTTCACATTGTCTTTCACCAGCTGCTTTATTCTTCATGTTTTGGAACAATGAAATTGAGAATGATAAATAATCTTGGCAATTTTGACCTGCTCTTAACCGAGCTGTTGACCCTTATATTAATTGGCATGTGATTGAAACACGAAAGCAGGAGTATGCCTTGAGAATATGTGTGTGGTGTGTATCTGGTTCTTAGATGGGAAGAAAGCACTCTTGTTGCATTGAGGAAAGGAGGGATAGTAAGCTTATATTGGATAATGTGCTGCTTCAAAGCTTTGGATACTGACAGGTGTGGTGGCCCAATCTCTTCATCCACATCCTTACCTTTCTGTTTATTGCCATCCTCTTGCACTCATTCCTCTTCCAGTGCTGTGCGCTTGCCCTTTTGCAAACTTATGGAAGATGCAGCAGATGAAGACAAATGAGGAGAATCTGTTGGGACTGTACTGACGAAGGACTGGATGTTCATGGTGTGAGCATTGTTGACTGCATGGTGATCCCAAGTGACAAATCTCTGTCCATTTTGTGCATCAGACATATTTCTGGCATTGAGATATGAGTGGGTAGGAGGCAGTGGTCTCAAAATATCTTTGCAGTTTTATTCTAATATTTCAACTTAAATGCTGCAACGGCCCTTCGACACACATAATTTTATGAGATCATGGCTCAAATCCCCACTGACTTGAGCATATTATTTAAGGTAATACTAAGAGAATGCCACCCTGTCAGATGATCCATTAAACTGAGGACCTGCCTCCCCTCGTAAGTGGTTGTAGAAAATTCAACTCTTCAACAAAAAGCAGTTCTCCTGGTTCCTGATTTGCCATCATTGCCGAATGAAATTAATCCTACGCCAGCGGTCTCTTTGCATATATTGACTCTTGTAAAGTTAATAGTCTGACTGGCTGCTGATAGCTGATGTGTTTGTTTGCAGCTATTTATGTGTTTCTTTGATATTTACTTGTTAATATTTAAATCCGTACAGCTGCTTTTCAAGCTTCTTAAAGCTGGGCTCCATCTGCATCTGTGTCTTGCCTCTAACCTTTTCTGTTGTTTTCTTTGGATGATAAACATTGCTTTAAGAGCTGCTGGAGATGGCTATCTCATGCATTGTGCACTTCTTGTAGCTCATGTTCAGAGCATTGTGCTCACACCTAAATACGCGGACGTCACATTTTAGTGTAAAGTCAAATTAGCTCAATGCTGGCACTCATAGTACCCATGGAGTAGTCATCCAATTGCCACAGTTGCATTATCAACCTTGTAGCTGTCCTGATATTCTCTTTACAGCTGAATAGATTGCAGTTTTATATGTGACAAGCAGGGGAAACAGTTCAAAAAGGAAGGGAAGTTGAATTTGTAGAAAACCATCTTGAGGAATTATTGTAAATAGGCGTTGGTTGTTAATGGGGAAATAAATTGAAGGTGCCTGTGCTGTTGTATCATAATGACTATATAAGTATAGTGGCTACAAGGCAACAAACGCAGAGTGATGAAAACAATCATTAACTGTAAAGGATTATTTTCTTTATGTCTTTCTTTCCTCAAGAGCCCTCTTCCCTTCAAGATCCATCTCAAAATTCATTCAAATAATTGTTTGGTAGTTCAGAATTTGAGGATTTCTTTAAAAAAAAGACATGCTGCCGAAGCTTTTCCACTTGCACTCATCAGAAAAGCTACACAAGACAAGCCAATAACAAAGGGGACAATAATAAAGGGGACTGCATAAGAAGTGTGATGATTGGTCAGCAAATGGACTTTAATTAGTAGAGGCATTGCCATGGAGACCAGAGCTGAGAACAGTCAACTGTTAGCTGCCAAGCCTTTGTTCCAAATTCAACTCAAGCTAGTCGACTCTGATTGGTCAAGGGAACGGTCATCTCCCAACCTTTTGTTTAGATGGGAAAATTGTAATGCATGGACATGGTCCTTCTGTTTACAAAGAGTAGGACTCTGTGTGTGATCACCTATGGCTTCTATGAAATTAATATGCTCCTATGCAGTAGCAATATGAGTGGTGTTCTCCAGCTGCCATCCAGCTAAAAAGACATCCTGCCTATCATATTAATGAGTAATGTGGTATATCAATTTCAATGTCAGTGTGTAAGTAACAGCTGGTGGATCATATCAAAACCTATACCTATGGCCATTCGCAACAGGAAAAGAACTGACCATACCCAACCAACCCGTGTTTGCAAAGCTCAAAATGGATGCCAGAACTTTCCAGACGTTCAGTCTGGTGGGATCTTCCTGTCCCTCTGATGGTGCATCCTGCCATGGATTTCCCAAAGGTAAAGGATGCATTCAATGGGAAACCTCACTAACAATGGCAGGACCAGAAGATCCCGCCCTCAGCTGACCAATCCGCGGTGAGTTGTGTGAAAAATCCCGCCAATAGTGTACAACATTAGATGTGATTCCGCGATGGACAATACTTTCTTAACAGCCCTGATTGTGCTATAAGTTAAATTGAAAACCAGTTGGGCACGCAGTGCGGCTTACTTACACATGTTGGAAGTCATAGATAAATTGGAGTGAAGGATCGGCAGGCAAAACAAACAAAACAATGAGCTGCCTTTAAAGAGAAGATGGTTCAGGTAAGGTCAAGGTAAGTTCTCACAATGAAGCAAGGAAGGATGAACAAAGTCAAAAAACCCTGAATTATGAATTAAATAGGGAATAATGTTCCTGGTGGTGACGTAGTCCAGAACTAGGGATCATAGTTTGAGGATAAGCAGCAAACCTTTGAGGGCTGAGGTGAGAAGAAATAGCTTCACCCAGACAGTGGTGAATCTGTTGAATTTGCCACCACAAAAAGTAGTTGAGGCTAAAATGTTGTGTAATTTCAAGAAGGAATTAGAGATAGTTCTTGGTGCTAAAGGGATCAAGGGATACGGGAGAAAGGCGGGATCAGCCATGATCATGATGAATAGTGGAACAAGCTCAAAGGGCCGAATGGCCTCTTCCTTTTTCCATTTTCAATGTAGGTTACAGTGTAAAATGAAACAGGAAAAGGTTGTGTATGACATATGTGTCAGGCTGATAGTATGATTGAAAATCATCAGTGATAAAGGAAATTAGAATGGGAAGGAGATTACAAGAAAATAATAACAGCTAACATGAAAGAGAAGCATGAAGTCTTCTATAGATATTTTATTTAAAGAGTAAAAGGAATTTAAGAAGAGGAACAGGGCTGATTAGGCACCAGAAAGGAAATCCACACATGGAGACAGAGATTGGCTGAGGTGTTAAATGTACTGCAGCTGTCTTTACCAAGGAAGAAGACAGGGTGAATGAAGAGACTGCTGAAATACTGGAAAGGCAGATGGTACTTAAATTTGATAAAGACCAGATGGGATGCATCTGTGAATGTTGAGGGCGGAAATTGAAGAGATACTGGCCATAATCTTCCAACCCTCCTTAAATACTGATGCCAGAAGATTGGAGAATTTTCAATGTTTTCATCCTTGTTAAAAAAGGATGTGAGGATAAGCCCAACAACCACAGGCTAGTTAATTTAATCCCAGTGGTGGGAAAATCTTTAGAATTGATCATTTGAAAAAAAAACTAACATTCACTTTAACTCATGTAGATTAATTAAGGAAAGCTGCATGGATTTCTTAAAAGCATATTTGATTTAACCAAATTGACTGAGTTTTATGTTGTGGTAACAGAGATGGTTAATGAGGGTGGTTGATATGTATTTTCAAAAGGCACTTGATAGTAGGCTTGAGAGTAAAGCTGAAGCCCATGGAATAAAAGGAATAGCATTTATTCAAGGTTGGGTGAGTGACAGGAAACAGAGGATGATAGTGAATGATTGTTTCTTGGACCAGAGGAAGATACGGAAAGATTATCCACGGATCTGCATTGGGTCACTCCTTTTGGTGTACAAGGCACAGTTTTAAAATTAGCAAATGATACAAAATTTGGAAGTGTTGTCAACTGTGCGCAGGATAATGTTAGACTTCAAGAGGACGTAGACAGGCTGGTGCCAAAATTGTCAACCCCACGCAGTAATGGAATGGACAGGAAGATCATAAGGTCAAATGAAATAGGATCAGATGTTGGCTCTGCATTTCAATATGGCCATGGCTGATCTGACTGGGGCCAGCTTACCGCCACTTTCCTGCTCTCCCCCATATCCTTTGACTCCCTAGTCAATCAAAAATCTGTCTAATCTCTCAATTATCCAGCCTCCAGTGCTCGAAGTGTAAGAGAATTCTGAAGACTAATGACCCTCTGCTAGAGCAAACATCCCCTCAGCATCTATCCTATTAAGTCCCCTCAGAATTGTATATGTTTCAATGAGATCACCTCTCATTCTCCTAAACTCCAATGAGTAAATGCACAACCTGCTCACCCTTTCCTCATAAGGCAACCCCTTCATCATAGGAATCAGTTTAGTGAACCTTTGCTGAACTGCTTTCGGTGCAAGTATATCCCTCCTTAAGTCAGGAGACCAAATTGTACCTAGTATTCCATGTGTGGTCTCATCAATGCCCTGTCCAGTTGTAACAAGATTTCTCTACTTTTACATTCCATCCCCCTTGCAATTAAGCTCGATATTTCATTTGTTTACTTAATTACTTGCGGAATCTGCATGCTAACATTTTATGATTAGTGTATGAGAACTCCCAGATCCCTCTGTATTGCAATATTCTGCAGTATCTCTCATTTAAATTATATTCTGCCATTCTAATCTTCCTGGTGTCTGGGGATTGGTTAGCTCAGTTGGCTGGATGACTGGATTGTGATGCAGAGCCACGCCAACAGCGCATGTTTAATTCCCAACCTTGCTCCTTTCCTGAGGTCCATCCTCAGGTTAAATCACACCAATCAACTGAAATGGACAGACTTGCATCTTTCCATGTTATACTTCATCGATCAATTCCTTTCCCACTCAGTTAACCAACCTCAGTTATTCCTTTGCAGACTCTATGTATTCTCCTCACAACCTGCTTTCCTTCCAATCATCAGAAAACCTGGCTACAATACAGTCGGTCCCTTCATCCAAGTTATCAATATTATAGTTGTGCCCCCTCCCCTTCCCTCCCCAGCATTAATTCTGTGGCAGTCCACTTGTTGTGGTCACACATTGGCAGATGATATCCAATACAGAGAAATGATACACTTTGGTTGGTGATATTATCAAATGGTTATAATTTTTAAAAGGGTGTAGGACAGAGAGACTGGAACTGACTTGATGGGCCAAACACAACTGTTTATGTGGTAAGCATTTTATGATTCTAGTCATCTTACACAAAGATGTTAGATTAATGATCAGGTAACCTGTTCGATGGTGTTGGTTGAGGATTAAATTTTGGCGACCATGGGAGAAATTCTCATTGGCGTTAGTCGTATCATGGGCTCTTTTACATGGAATCCCTACAGTGCAGAAGGAGGTCATTCAGCCCATGGAGCCTGCTCCGCCCCTCTAAAAGAGCACCTTACCTAGATACACTGTCCCGCTTTATCCCCATATCCCCACCGAACCTTCACATCTTTGGACACGAAGGAGTAATTTAGAGTAATGGAGAAAGCTGGCCCTTCCACCTAACCTACGCATCTTTAGACTGTGGGAGGAAACCAGAGCACCTGGAGGAAACCCATGCAGTCACAAGGAGAATGTGCAAACTCCATACAGTCATCCAACCCCGGAATTAAATTTACAAAAATAAATCTTTCAGCGGATGCAGGAGCAACAGGAATGCTTGACCTGCCTCCAGAGCCCTATTGATTACCCTCTGTGGCCTGATTCAACCCCTGTCCCAGAACCTGTATGAGGAACTCTGCCAGAGTTCCAGATCTCAGGCGCTGTGAGGTAACAGTGCTAACCACCTGAAATGCAGACAGGACATCTATTTAGCATCTCTGTTATATAAGTGAAACTTCAAACAGAGTGGAACTCCTTCAGTAGGAGATTCAAGTGCCAGACTAAGACATACACTCAAACCTCTGGTATGAGGCTTGAACCTATACCTCCTTATCTTGAGAAAAGAGGTCTAGATAACAATTAGGCACCAGAATTCTGTTCAATAATCCAGTCCTGGATATTGAGTACAGTTCTATCCATCCCTGTAACTACCCAGATTAAGATTTATTTACAGCAGAAATGGGAGATTGATGCTGTAACCTTCCATTTGGTTTATCCACTCACATGAATAGTGAGTCCTGATGAAGCAACCGAATAATGGACTTTTTATTAGCCCAGTTGCTTTTATAAGTTTTATTGTATAATCTTTCCTTTCTCACGTAAACTGGCACATTAAATGTTAAGAGGTTGCTGATCAAAGACATTAAAATGGAGTCATAAGGGATAATGAAACCCTGCTATGAAACTTGACAAGAGAACTGTATGCCTCCCTTGTTTCCCCTGCGCTTCCTCATCTCCGTAGAAATAAATGTTGACACCGTAGTCTGATACTTAAACGTTTCTGGCTCTATTGCTCTTATTGGTATCACTGTTGGCACTTGCATCCTTGTCTATAGGGCAGGAAGTTGTTGATTCAAATTCCATTCTCGAAACATGAGCATAAAAATCTAGGCCAACACTCCAGTGTAGTACTGAGGGAACAGTATACCGGCAGTGATGTCATCTTTCAAATGAGATGTTAAGCCAAGGCACCACCTGTTCTCTCAGGTGAATATAAAAGATCCCATGGCACTAATTCCTTTTCAGAGAAGAACAGTGATCCCCAATATTTTGGCCAATATTTATCCCTCGATCCAAACGACTGGAGAAAGCTGGCCACCATCGCCACGTTGTTGTTTGTGGGAGCTAGCCGTACATTAATTAACTGTCAGTTTTCCAACATTAAAGAACTTCACTGGCTGCAAAAGGCTTTGGAACATTGAAAGGCGCAATATGAATGTAAGTCTTTCTTTCGCCCTTGCAATAAAATGACCTCACACGGAAATTCCTCCGTTCTTCTGTATGATTTCACTGCTGTCGGTCTCTAGTTATGGCTGTACACAGAATAAAACACAATTTCTTCCATGTATTAGTCTGAAAAAAGAGAAGGGGTAGGTTTCAGTCTCCACACTCTGCACTACACTAGAAGCGTGCACTTGAGTAGAAAGGCTCAAGGTCCTCTGGCAATTTGAAGCCTCTGACAGAGTTCCTCATATAGGTTCTGGGAGAGGGGTTGAATCAGGCCACAGAGGATAATCAATAGGGCTCTGGAGGCAGGTCAAGCATTCCTGTTGCTCCTGCGTCTGCTGAAATATGTATTTTTGTAAATTTAAAACAAACCACTGAGGAATCGTTAATGGGTAGGCCAGTGCCTGTTCCACTCTGTTACAACTTATTTTTTATGGCTGTGTGGCCACTAATTTAAATTTTCAAAGGACCTACTATTTTATTTAGGTGTCTGTTCATGACGCTGATAGAAATGGCCCCCACAAATTCAAGAGTCGTATGACCAACATCTGTGCATCTTACGCTCCCCCACTGCTGAGCTGATCTGCTTTGTGCCTGCTTAACGCCCAGGGGTAACTACAGCAATTCCTACCACCGAATCTTCTTCCTCTCCCTTAGGTGCCAAGCTGAAAAGACAATCTGAGATAAGAATGATTTAATTTGCTTAAAATATACTTTTAATGAAAAATAGATGGTTGCAGCTGGCATTCATACTGTAACATCTGTGTCACCCCTCCCCAAGGTCCCCTGTAACTGTCAGTGGTGCAGTCTTTGAATGCTGAGCCTTTCCTCAGGTTTGTATCAAATCCCATCAATCGTTACGGCTTCATTTTCAACTTCAGCTCATCTGAACGTCTTTTGTGTTACAGATATGATTTCAAAATCTGGCTCTTCCAGCAGAATACCATTGGCAACAGCTAACAATTGGGTAGGGTTAACAATGACTCTTCAAACACAATTGCTTATACTTTCCAGTTATTGTGAAAAGAAAATCAGTGGGCGCGATTCACCGCACTCACGACGGGGGGGAGAATAGCGGGCGGCGCAAATTTTTACGGCGACGCTGGTCCGACGCCCTCCCGCTACTCCCCCCCCCCCATGCCCGCCCCCCGACACGAATCGCTGCTCTCCGTTTTTTTACGGCGAGGAGCGATTCTCCCCTGGCCGATGGGCCGATTTCCAAGGCCTTTACGACCGATCGCGGGCAGCGGGTACTTACCCCGCGCACTCTTTCTTACTCCGCTGCCCCGATGGATCCGTCCGCATATGCGTGATGACGTCATCTGCGCATGTGCGGGTTGGAGTCGTCCAATCCGCGCATGCGCGGCTGACGTCATCATACGCGTCAGCCGTCGCTAACTTTGGTGCGCGGGCTTAGCGAAATTCGTTAAGCTCGCGATGCCGAAGATCACGGCCACGCGATGCTAGCCCCGACCGGGGGGAAGAATCGGTTCCCGGTCGGGGGCACGGAGGCTGCCGTCAAACGCGGCCGTTTTCGTGGCAGCCTTCACGACCCGCCGCCTTTGGGGAGAATCGCGCCCATTCTGTTTGCTGCTTTGACATTGAAACATGCTGTTATGTGCGCAGATATACACAGACAAGGCACAGTATGATAAGTTGCGTAATTATCCATTCCAAAGCAAATGACATAGTAATACCCCTTCAAAATGTCATACAATGATACATCATGTATATCTTTCTGAAAATATATCTCACAAGACCCAGCTTGTAAAATCACAAAACAGTCCATTGATATCTCTGGTCAAGGAATGTTTAGTTTGAATCAAGTGAGTGTGAAAAAAAAGGTTGAAGCATTTTCAACCATATTCAACTAGAAGTGCGACATCAATGATCCACTGCAGCCTCCTCCAGAGGTGCTGACTACCACAGATGCCAGCCTTCAGCCAATAAGTTTCACTCAAGTGGTATCAAGTTGAAGCTGAGCATACCAGAGGTGGAAAAGGCTAGTGTGGGCCTGAAAACATTTGGGCTGTGGTGCAGTAGACCCTGTGCTTGAGAACTACCCATGCCTTGAGCCAAGCCACTAAAGTACAGCTACACCACTGGCCAAAGTAGAAAACGCCTCCGGTATGGCCAGTCTATAAAAAGCAGGACTCTTCCAATCCAGTCAATTGTCACCTCATCAATCTTCTCTCAATCATCAGTGAATCTCAACTTGGCTCCGCTGGGACCACTCGGCTCCCGACCTCAGTACAACCTTAATCCTAACATTTTGCCAAGAACTGAATGCCACAGGTGAGTTGAAAGCGAGTACCCTTCACATCAAGGCAGCATTTGATTGAATGTGCCATCAAGGAACTCTTGCAAAATTGAAATCAAAGGGAATCAGGCGGAAAACTCCACAGGCTGGAGTCATATCTATCAGCACTAGTTTGTTTCACGCTTTCAAATATTTCATTCCAAATATTATTTAACTTCTTATCAGAACCAAAGGTTTTTACCTTCAATGCATTTCCTTGCTGATCACATATTTTAAATATATAACGTAGCGCTTAATTTGGCACAGTCCCAATCTGAGTGAGATTAATTTCTGAACAGCATTGAATTGGGAGGTTTTAACTCTTGTTACTTTATTTATGCAAACGTGCTGATTTAACACCATTTTATTGGCTTTTAGTTTGAGCAGCAAATTTCAAATTGTCTTACATATTTATCGACATGAGGTAAATTTGGGATTTTAAATGGAATGTCTATTCAGAAAAATAATTTGATGCAGTTTAATTAAGATTGGGGGATAGCAGAAAGTCTTTGAAAAAACTCATGTTTTAATTTGGGGAAAATCCAAAAGGATTCCCTAAAAAGGAAATATCCGCAAATAAATTATGAGGCAGGGGCTGTTGATTAATCTGCAATAAGCACATGTATATCACGTCACATCCTAATTATCTGCAAAACAAGATCATTAGGATCTGATGCGGTTTGTAAATACAGCTTCAAAATTGCAAATGTTTGCATTTGGACCGAACAGAATTATTTTCATTGAAAACCACATACATTTATATAGCTTCTTTAAGTGGAGCAAAATAACCCAGGGACTTTCACAGGAGCAAAATCAGACAGAATGTGATGTTGAGCAAAATGAAGACATATCCGGACAGGTGATCAGAAGCTTGGTGAAAGAAGTAGGTTTTAAGGAACGTCCTAAATGGGAAGAGAGGCAGGAAGGATTGAGGAGGGAATTCCAGTGCTTCAGGCCAAGGCAGCTGAAGGCGTGGTCACTGATAGTGGTGGGAAGGAAATCTGAGATGCAGAAGAGCCCAGTCTTGAAGGAATTAAAAGGTCTTGAAGGGATTGTAGGACAGGAGGAGGTGGGGTGGGATGAAGCTATGTGGAGATGGGGGATGGGGGGGGGGGGGGGGGGGGGGGGGTATGGGAGGGAGATTTGGGCACAACAATGAGAATTGTAAATTAATCAGTCCCTATTTGTATCCTGTGATAATCTGAACCAAACTGCCAAATTCTACATCAATATAACTTAAAGGTGTGCAGGAAAACAAACAAAAAAGCATGCAACATAAGAAGGATCAGAGCATTTTTTAAAATCATGAAGTCAAGACGATGTGTAATAACGCAAGGTGCCACCAAGCTTGAACGAATACAACGGAAGTTAAATTTTAAAATTCTGACAATCACAAGAGGTGCCTTAGAGTGAGAGAGGTAAGGGTTCTTGACAATTATGAATTCCTGGAGAGGAGTCATTGGGAGATTGCTCAATGGTTCTTTGATTTTAAAACTACGGGATTGCAAAAAGAGGACAATATGGTGATCACTTGAAGGATGTTATTTGAAGGTTGCAATATAAAAAATTGGAATCTGCACTGCTTCAGTCCACAAACTGTAGGACAAAACATGTCAGGCACAGTTAACAATAAGTTTTAAAGGATGGAATTGATAGAAATAGTAGGGAGCAGTATTGTGCTTGATGTTCAGTTTTCACACTTGTGATTCTGGCTTTTGGTTGAAATGTTGGAGGCCAGTTTGCCTCAGTTGGCTGGACAGCTGGTTTGTGATGCAGAACAAGACCAACAGCATGGGTTCAATTCCCATACCGGCTGAGGTTATTCACGAAGGTCCACCTTTTCAACCCTCCCCTCGCCTGAGGTGTGGTGACCCTCAGGTTAAATCACCACCAGTCAAATGTCCCTCTCCAATGGTCATCTGGGGGTGGCACAGTAGCACCAATGGCTTCACAGTGTCAATTCCCAGCTTGGGTCACTGTCTGTGCGGAGACAGCACATTCTCCCCATGTCTACATGGGTTTCCTCCAGATGCCCCAGTTTCCTCTCACAAGTCCCGAAAGACGTGCTTACTAGGTTAATTTGACATTCTAATTTCTCCCTCAGTATACCTGAACAGGCGTCGGAGTGTGGTGCCTTGGGGATTTTCACAAGAACTTCATTGCAGTACTAATGTAAGCCTACTTGTGACACTAATAAACATTATTATTATTATTATTAATAACTTTACTTTAAATAATTTCTATCCAATTGAATGATATGTGTTCACTACTGCTCGGCCATTACGTGCTATCTTACATTTGAACGAGAATGTATATTTACTTCTTTAACGGTTAAAAGTACTTCCTCTTTGAGGAAGCAATATTGAAGCATATGAATGGATGTCTGAACCAGGTTGCTCCATTTCCAAACGAGAGAAGGATGGGATTGTCATCAACTGAGATGGAGATGGAGAAAGCAGCGACAAAATAATTGGAAATAATCGATACATGATTACGGGGAAAAGGCAGGAGAATGGCACTAAGCCACAATGCTCGTTTGGAGCGATTACTTGCACTTTTATCTTATGCTGGCTCCAACTATTTTTCAAGGATGGAAGTAAACAAACAAGAACTTTGGGATAGAAATTGGTGTGTGTGTCATATCTGACTTATGGATACAAAATCATAGTTGGGCACCAATTTTGGGTGTAACTATCCAGTGCTCCCTCCCACCCCACTGACACAAGAATTGCATCTGCCACTCATACAGCTCATTGCATGCATGCCTACTGGGAAGGTCAGTTATCGTGAGAACCATGTTACTTGGTGGCAGCCAGTACTTCTTAGAGTTGTCAAGGTATGAGCACCATTCACTGTCTTCTGAACACAGATCCACTGCTCATGCCCACATTAATTACAACACACCAATCCCTTTCCCTAAGTATCCTAAAATCTGCTACAATCGGTACATCACATTTATTATTATTCACCTCACACTCACTATTACACAGCTGTAACTCACAACTCAAATATGTATACTGGCAGCTATTCAATTCTAAAAGACTCACACTAATACATGTCCCTCTTTCTCGTTGGAGACGGTTGCACAAAACCTCGGGTAAGAGGCTACTGCCAGGGAAGGAACTGCTCAATATATGCTTTCCCTCATTGAAGAGACTGAACGAGCAGCCAAGAGAAGGGGCATGGCAACACTGAAGGATGTGCTGAGCAGGGTTTCTTCATACCTAATTCACCTTGTCTTTTCTGACATTTCTCTCGCGCCATGCCAAGACAAGCTGCAGATGCTTCCAATGCATAATTCTTCCTCTTTACTCTCCCTTACACTGCAACTTAACACTTGTCTTTATTTCGTTTTAGCTCCTCAGAACATGGAATCAAATCAACCAGTGGAGGAAGGTGAACAGAGTTGTCCTGAAGATGCAGTGTAACTTGACCTACCTCACACCGCAACCAGCTGAGATACTGACAGAACGCATAGAGGTTAGGTCAGAGAAGGGATTTGCATGCGGTGACTCACCTGGCACAAGTCTGCCGGAGCTAGAGCTGGGGCAGAGGGATAAAACAACAGATCTGCCAACTCACTGGAGGGCAACGTCACATACTAGTTCCACTCTAGAGGATTTAGCTTTAGACTTTGATGAACCAGGCAACTGAAGAAGGTTCATGGGCATACATCAGAAAAAGTTTGACAAACTGGGAGAACCTGTGTATAAAATTGCAGAACTCAGAGCAACCCAGCTTCAATTTGACACAAAACTTTGCGCAGAGCATAGATACCATCATTTTCCATGTGGGATGTGTGTTGCAGCAGAACCCATCACAAGAGATGGAACACCTCTTGACAAATCTATAGCTTTCACTGTAGCTGCTAGTTGTGCTTGTCGGCCCAGAGATTCGAAATAATCACAGTTTTAGACTCAACATGCTGGGAGCTTCAGTGAGGTATTTCTTACAGACCTGCATGTGGCTGGTGGGTTAATGCCTTATTGCTTGGCACCTGACTGCAGTACAGCAAGAACATTGTGCCACCTCAAACATACATTCGAGAAGCTAGCCAGGAATATAGAACATAGAACAGTACAGCACAGAACAGGCCCTTCGGCCCTCGATGTTGTGCCGAGCAATGATCACCCTACTTAAACCCACGTAACCCGTATACCCGTAACCCAACAATCCCCCCATTAACCTTACACTACGGGCAATTTAGCATGGCCAATCCACCTAACCCGCACATCTTTGGACTGTGGGAGGAAACCGGAGCACCCGGAGGAAACCCACGCACACACAGGGAGGACGTGCAGACTCCACACAGACAGTGACCCAGCCGGGAATCGAACCTGGGACCCTGGAGCTGTGAAGCATTGATGCTAACCACCATGCTACCGTGAGGCCCCGAATATGTTGGAATAGTTACGCCTCGAGGTGACAAAGACATGGATGAGCATTTTAGCAGCAAATGAGTTGATGCAGAGCGGGATTCAGAGGATAATACAGAGGTTGAAATGAGCGGATCGTGCAAATATGTGATTGGACACCCTCTTGGGTCAAATATGATACCTTGTGAACTCCTGGTTCATCCTCCTTGCGCTTAAATCTATCATCCTTGTTTTCAAACCCCTCAATGGTCCCATATATCCATATCTCTGTAATCTCTCCGGACCTACAATTCTGCAATATATCTGCAATCCTTTAATTTTGGGTTCCTTCAAAATCTCCAATTTTAATTTTTTCTATTTCTTGCAACATTGGCATCAAAATTACACTATTCTTCTACATCAATGAAAGTTAATATTGAAGTCTAATTTAAAATGAAATATTTATGTTGAAATATTATTTTAATTATAATTTCAGTGTGCTATAGACAGAATACCAATGATGGCCATGACACATGATTTATAACTCACTCAGCACTACCGATAATTCATTTATGGCTTTGACTTTTGAGAGTTATCAGGTCTGCTTCGTGATGGGATGTAAATTACTTTATGAAACTCCATTTGGTTCATATATTTGAAGGCCTAGAATTATTACAGTCCCTGTCAAAATGCAGAAAGACCTGGACAAGATCCAGGTTTGGGTTGACGAGTGGCAAGTAACATTCATGCCACACAAGTGCTAGGCAATAACTATCTTCACCAAGAGATAATCTAACTATCGCCACTTGAAATTCAATAGCATTGCCATTGCTAAATCCCCAGTATCAACATGCTGAGAGTTACCATTGACCAGAAACTGAACTGGGCTAGCCATATAAATCCTGTAGCTACAGGGGAAGGTCACAGACTCAGTATCCTGTGGTAACTCCCTCCTGACTCCACAAAGCCTATCCACCATCGACAAGGCACAAGTCAGGAGTGTAATGGAATACTCTCCACTTGCCTGGATGAGTGCAACTCCAACAACACTCATGAAGCTAAACATCATCCAGAGCAGAGTAACCTACTGATTGCCGCCCCTTCCACAAACATTCACTCCCTCCATTATCGACCAACAGTGGCAGCAGTATGTGCCATCCAAGAGATACACTTCAGGACCTCATCGGGGCTTCTGAGGCAGCATCTTCCAAACCCATGACCACTACCTAGAGTGACAAGGGCAACACACATAGGGCTGGATTCTTCTGCCCCGTCTGCCGCAAGAACGCCACGGGCAAGCCGCGGACAATAGAGAAGTCCATTGACCTCGGGCGGGATTCTCTGTTTGCTGGGTGGACGCGGCTGGAGAATCCCGCCCTTAGGAATATCGCCACTTAGATCACCTCCAAATCAGTCACTGTCCTGACTTGGAAACATATCGCCGTTCCTTCACTGTTGCTTGGATCACCCGCCCTAACAGCACTGTTGGTGTACCTACACCACAGGGACTGCAGCGATTCATTTTTAAAATAATAAATTTAGAGTACCCAATATATTTTTTTCCAATTAAGGGGCAATTTAGCGTGGCCAATCCACCCATCTACCCTTCACATCTTTCAGCCGTGGGGGCGAAACCCATGCAAACACGGGGAGAATGTGAAAACTCCACACGGACAGTGACCCAGAGCCGGGATCGAACCTGGGACCTCGGTGCCGTGAGGCAGCAGTGCTAACCATTGCGCCACCATGCTGCCAACTGCAGCGATTCATGAAGTGAACTCACCACCATCTTCTCAAGGGAAATTCGGGATGAGCATTATTGCTGTCTGAGTGAGTGATGCCCACATCCCGTAAATGAATTAAAAAAGCAGACAAACAGCAGATATGAATTACATTCTGTTTACTTTGGCTGGCATGTTTTGAATAAGAGACCTGGAACTTCCTTCTCCTTCTCGAATAGTGTCATGGGATCCTTTGCATCCACCTAAAGAGACAGATGGGATCTCAAATCATTATCTCATTGAATGACATCACATCCAACAATGCGCATTCCTCAGTCCTGACTGTACCAAGATATGGCAGAGTATTAAATTCAGGATTAAGATTGACTGCCTTCTGACTCAGAATAAAAGTGCTAAAAGAGATGTAAAATAGAGCCAGATATAATGTACAACAATCAATTTCGGAGGTAGGCTTGGTGAACCAAATGGTCTTTTCCTTTTCTGTGCTCTAGAATCAGAGAATGATACAACATAGAAGGCGATCTTTGTGCCTGTGTCAGCTCCCACCCCTTGGTTCTTTCCTCATGGCCCTGTAACATTTTCTTTCCCTATTCAGGTGCCAGATTTGTCCAATTCTTTGTATGTAACCATGGGATCGGCTCCCATCCTTTTCGGCAATGCTCACCAAACCACAGCAGCTCTCTGTGCAAAAAATGAAGATGTTTCTCCACATCGCCTCTGGTCCACTTTCTCATCACCTTAAATCTGTGCCCTTTGGAAACCACCAATTTTGCTACTGGAAACAATTTGTCTTTAATTACTCAATCGACAGCGTTACTGAATTTTTAAACACCTCTGTCAAATCTCCCCTTTAACCATCACTGCTGTATGGAGAAGGATACAAGATATGTAACCCTCATCCCTGATATCTTTGTGAAGCGGGTACCTTAGAAACCCGTTTAAACTCCGATGCTGAATGAATATGGGATGGGACTCTCTTTTGGCTGATGCCAAAATCGGGAAACGTGATTAGGCGGAGAAAAGGTTCCGACGCCATAATCGTGGTGGGCGGCGTTTTGATGCCAAATTCAAATTCTTAATCAACTCGACAGCGGCGTCAATGCATTCTGGAATTCACATACAGTAAAATCCATTTGCATATCATTTGCGGGCGTGACCCGGTATTCTCCAGTGCCTCTGCGATTCTCCATCTCCAATGGGCCGAGTTCCCGATGACACGGTTCACTTGTGCTTTTAAAAATCGTGAAACCATTGTCATGGCTGCTGAGGGAGAAAGAGGGTGTACGGAAAGTGTCCAAAATTGCCATAGTCTGCTGATAGTTGTGTCGCTGGCTGGAGCACTTCTGCCAGGGCCATGGGGAGTACCAGGGCATGGCTGGGAGGTGGGCTATGGTGTTGGGGTGGACGGGCATCTGAGTGTGGTGGACGGGCACCATTGCGCAACCGGAAAGGCAGCCATTTAGCTGCGCACGCCGCTGACAGCCCACTGTGAATTTAGGGCCACTGGTCGTATAGGTGTCCCCACAGGCCAACCTCCTAGGAGCCCTCTGGCCCCAGCTGGCCCACCAGCTGTAAGGGCACGCTCCAGCACAACTAGTGCCATCTTGTTGGCTGGGATGAGAGTGTGGGGATGGTACTGTGTACATGAGGCTGCAGTTGTCAGCCTCCCAGTGTCCATCACGGACATGACGAATCCTGCACCGTTTCTCATTAGAATCGATCACGTTCCACGTGGCACCGGTGCTAGCCCCTCTGCAGTCACTGAATTGGTCCAGGTTCGGCAGCAGTTTTGCTGTCGTGAAAGTCCACAATTCATGCCCCGGCGTCAGCACTTAGTCTCAGGAACGGAGAATCCAGCCCACGATACTTTAGCTGAACCTGAACCAGTTACAAATGTTTAGCATAACTTCCTTGTTTTTTTATACAAATCCTCTATCAAAAAAGCCAAGGATTGCACATTCCTTCGTCTAACAACCACTACACCCTGTATGCTTCATCCGATGCCAGTGTTTAAGTAGTTACATTGTATATCTTGTGTTGCCCTATTATGTATTTTCTTATATTGTCTTGAATTTTGTTTAATTCCCTTTTCTTCCCATGTACTGAATGATCTGTTGAGCTGCTTGCAGAAAAATACTTTTCACTGTACCTCGGTACACGTGACAATAAACAAATCCAATCCAATCCAATCCAATATGTGCGGGTTAGGTGGATTGGCCATGCTAAATTGCCCGTAGTGTCCTAAAAAGTAAGGTTAGGGGGGGGGGGGGGGGGGGGGGGGGTTGTTGGGTTACGGGTATAGGGTGGGTTTGAGTAGGGTGATCATTGCTCGGCACAACATTGAGGGCCGAAGGGCCTGTTCTGTGCTGTACTGTTCTATCTATCTAATATCTCTTGCCACCTTCAAAGATTTGCATGCACATGCCCCGAAATCTCTCTATCACTGCACCTCATTTTAAATTGTTCCATTTAGTCCCCATTGCTTCTAATTCTTCCAACCGAAATGCAACACTTTACAAGCTTCACTTGGTAGCACCGAACTTGAATGTTGCTGAAAACATGATGTTGAAATTCTTCGTACTTGGCACTTGGTAAGGTTTCCTTTCGCAATCTTCCACCAGGAACTTGTCACAGGAAGTGCTCAATGAGTGCAGCCAGTGGCCAGATTAATTAAACATTACAATAGGTTTTCCTCAAATTAATATTTGGAGGGCATGGGAGTTTGTGGAAGATCAATCTAGTCCTTGATTGTTATTTGTGGGGGGGTGGAGAGGGGATGAGCAAAGGAAGCACGTTGTGGTTATGAACTCTTTGATTTCAGACATTTTTGAGCTTGATGTACTGCTTGGAAATATTTAATTGCTCGTTCAAAATTTCATGGAGGCGTATCAACCAATAGGCTTCTCTTCAGTTCTGTAGACTGTGTTGACAGTCTGAGCGTGATTTAACTAAATGGGACCAAAGTCCCATAGCGAGTACATTTAGCTGCGTGTTTCCCAGCGCTTGCAGCACTGAGAAACACAATGCTAGAAAACGGTCCCTGGGTTAGATAGGGGGCCTCAGCGGGGAATGCACAGCTGAGGCCGCACAAAGACGTTTTTTTCACAGAGGAGCTCCGCTCACCAGAACTCTTCAGTTAGCGAGAGATCAGGATGCCATTTAAATATGATGTCCCGATCTCTGGAACCCCAAAGCGACCCTGATCCCCCCCCCCAAGCCGCAATGCACTATGGGAGGGTCCCTAGGTGCCACCCCCAACACCCACGCAGGGTACCTAGGCCCGATCACCACCACACGAGAAATACCAACGTGGCACCTTGCCAGTGCCAAGGTATGCGAGGATGATCTGAATATTAGGCTTGCATCCTGTGTTCTAAAGACTGTTGGTGGGCGAGTGATGGCAATCTGGTGTAATGAGCAGTAGGAGAGGTTGATACAAGATGTTCCATAAAGGTGCATTCAGTGATCTTGGTCACTTGTACAAGTTGGTCACTTCGTCACTGCTGTCGGGTCTTGATGGCTGGACTCCAGGAATGGAACTCTCTGGTTATCTACTTCCATTACTTTCTGCGGGTTTGCCTTGAAGGCCTACTGATGCCCCAGAAAACATTATTGTGTTTCTCCTTCTGTTCACTTCCATGACTTAGGCTTCCAGCGCTGCATCTGTGAACTGTGATGCCCTTTCTTCTCTCCAGCTGCAGCACTGACAGTCAGCAAGTCTCCTTCCAATGGACATTGTGTCTTTGAGAGCAAAAGCACTGCCTTTACAAGCTGGGGGTGGTCTGGAATGTGTGCTGGCCCCGCATGCTCTTACAGTCCTGGAACTAGGCAGCAGTATTGGTCACATTGGGCTGCACACTGAAATCAGAAGGAAAAGATGACAGCAAAATGTGTGCATCTGCCTGTCTCAATGGGTAATGGGAACTTGAGCAGATTGTGTGTCATAACCCCTGCCTGTTAAAATGGGTAAGAACATTTTTTTTGTCCAGAGGAAGTAATATAATCTCTCTGGGAAGAGCTAAGAAGCTGTCCATAACTATTACCTTACTCACAAAGTGTGTCATCCATTCATAACACCCTTCAGAGTGCATTTTGAAAATGAAGAAAATTGATCATTTTTACATGTAACATCAGACAGTGCACTTACTGATAGAGGAGGTCAGCATTTTGTATTTTTGTGAAACAGATGAATGGACTTTTAGTTACAGATTTTAAAGTATCATATTTTGAAGAATTTATGTTCATATAGTTTGTGAGAGTAGTGATCTTGAACCTGCAGATAAACTTACGGATCCTTATTTTTATATGTCCATTGAAACCCTTATCAGTGCACCGCTGAACGGTCAGAGACAAGTCCGCCCTCATCCTCCTGCATTCTTTCCAAATAGTGCTTTCCCACCGAAAACAAGAGCTTCACCCATGGCAGTTGGACAATATACAAAAGATTAGGCCTGGTAGCACATTCTACAAGCAAACGCAATGAAACAAAGAGATTTCATGATCTCCACTTCTAACAAATAAAATTACCTTCCGGCACTGTCTTTTCTCATGGCCTACACATTTCAGTGAATCATGGACTTATATTAAAACAGGAAGTCATTTGACTGACCACCTCTGTATTGGTCCCAGCTCTTCAACTGGAGGTACCCATTTTCCTCCTATTTTTCCCGCCTTTTCCTGGAGTATTCCAGCTGTGACATAACCAACATCTTTGAGGGAAAGCAAGGGAAATTCCAAGGAAAGTCCCAGCAAATGGATCTACATATATTATCTGCAATGTCATTCCCCAATTTTATGGCGATTTCTGCCTGCCTCTTTGGTTTTAAGCATCTACATATTCACACCTCTGGATGCTGGTGAAAAGAGAGACATGTTGCTGATGATGATTTTTTTGCACTCATCAAGACAAACAACAGAATACCAAATTTTAAACAATCATAACAATTTACACGACAGGAGAAAAGTGTGTTGATTGGTTTGTAAGTTGACTCTGATTGGCTCTCTCAGAATTGAAAAAAGACAGAAGGCTTGAACACATTCCTTTTGTTTGCAAATACCGATCCCTGTGTACAAAATTAATGCCACTTCTAACTAGCGTAAATTAGCCTTGTTACCAGTTTGACTGATTATCTTAACTCGGTTGCTATTGTAGGTTTAGCACACACAGAATTGTTCAGCAAGGGCTGCCCAATCAAGGAATCACATCTAATAGTTGACATTTTGTTTTGGGTTTTGCAAGTGTGGACTGGTTGAGTACAGCCTATATTCTACATATTACAAACAACCGAAGGAACATACCTGTCAAATCGACCAGTCAAGTTCTGCATTGTGCAGTCAACTGAAATTGATACCCAACACTGAGTGGTAGGAAGAACATATTTATGGACCGACAACAGCATTTTGTTAGTGAAAAATACCACTTGTGTAGCCACTGTATAATAGCAGCATTAATTGGCTGGCTTCATTGCGGATATAATAAGTGCTCAGCCTACCTTAGATTATTGTGAAAAAGCAAAATAGCTCAAAATTTGGCCAACAGGTTAAACAAATAGTTCTATGTTGCTTGTTATGCAAAAAAAGGAACATGTTCAAGCCTTGCACCTTCTTCTAATTACTTGGGAGCTTTGGGAACCAAAGGTTCCCCCTTGCTTTCTCCATGGCAATGCCCTGGCCAATCAGAATTGACTTGCCAATGATTCAGCACCCTTTGCTTCGCAATCGTTTGCAATTTGGTATTCCTGCATTTGTCTTGGTGAGTGCAACATGTCTCCTTTCAGCAATATTCAGCACCCCTAGATAGCTTAGTTACTCCACACTTTAAAGAATCTTACTCAATAGAGTATACTTTCCTTCATGAGTCTTTTTTTGCAAAATGTACACAATCATTTTTCTCTGTACTGAATGTTCTCTGCCACTTGGCTGCCCTTCTCCACTGCCCTTCCCATGTTCTCCTGCACTATCTTACATTCGTCTTCATGTTATTTCCATGTATCAAATTGGTTGTCATCAGAAACTATAAATATCATTCCCCCTGTACCTTTCCCAAAGAATTTATGCAGTGAATGACAAATAAATTCAAGCACAGATGTCCAAGACACATTGAAACACATATCCTGTCAAATGAAGTCAGAGAACCTTATGTCTCCACATATTCATGTGCCCACATATGGATGGACATATCCATGATATTCACTGCACATCAGCAAATGTTTAAATGCCCGGACAGTCTACGGTTTACCCATGGTGCAGAGATTGCATTGAACATTGTATATATCTTGATATACCTTAGAATCACAACAGCAATTTACATTTGTATTGAGGCTCCAACATAATGAAAAGTCATAAAGACCTTTATGATTTAGAACAGGCTTGTCGTATGCCCCGCGGGCTGGTTTCGACCCACAAAACTCACTCTGCAGCCCCTCGAGCCAGTTTTCAAAATGACGGTCAAACAGTTAGATTTGAATCTGAATGGAGCATCCCATCACAGGCCATTTCTCTCCTGCATTTCCTGCTGATAGGCTCACGAGTGAAATTTTTTTCACTGGCCACTTGAGTGAGAAAGATTTTGAAATATGCCCCCCTCACAACCACCTCCCCCCCCCCCCAACACCCACCTCCCCCCCCCCCCAACACCCACCTTCCCCCCGCCATTCAAAAAAAATTGGACAAGCCTGATCTAAAAGTAAAGTAAGAGCAGACTTTCCCCGTTATGACACAAATCATCCTGATTTGGTATGCAACATTCATTCACTGTCATTGCATCAAATTCCTGTAATTCCCTCCCTACCAGCACTGTGGGTGTACCTATACCACATGGATGGTTGCAGTGCAGTCTTTCAACCACCTTCTAAACAACAATTACCAATGGGTAATAAATGCTGCCAGAGACGCTCACATCCATTGAATGTGGTTAGCACTGCTGCCTGACAGCGCCGAGGACCTTGGTTTAGTTCCGGCCTTGGGTGACTGTCTACATGGAGTTTGCACTTTCCCCCTTCTCTGCACGGGCATCCTCCGGATGCTCCGGTTTCCTCCTACAGTTCAAAGAAGTGCAGATTAGGTGGAGTGGCCAAGCTAAATTGCCCCTTAGTGTCCAGGGATGTGTAGGTTAGGTGAGGTTATGGGGTTACAGGAATTGGATGAGGGAGTCGGCCTAGGAAGGGGCTCTTTCAGGGCACCAGTGCAGATTCAATGGGCCGAATGGCCTCCTTCTGCACTGTAGGAATTCTATGGAATGTGAAAAATATTTGAATGACTGGGGACCAACGGCCAGTGAGCACAGGATGATCGGTGGTCTAGTGCGAGGTAACACACGGGCGGCAGAGTTTTGGATAACCTCAAGATAGTTGGTGGCACAGTAGCACAGTGGGTAGCACTGTTGCTTCACAGATCCAGGGTCCCAGGTTCGATTCCCGGCTTGGGTCACTGTCTGTGTGGAGTCTGCACGTTCTCCCTGTGTCTGCGTGGATTTCCTCCGGGTGCTGCGGTTTCCTCCCACAAGTCCCAAAAGATGTGCTGTTAGGGGAATTGGACATTCTGAATTCTCCTCTGTGTACCCGAACAGGTGCCAGAGTGTGGCAACTGGGGGCTTTTCACAGTAACTTCATTGCAGTGTTAATGTATGCCTACTTGTGACAGTAGAAAATAGTATGTTAATTATTATTATGTTTACAAAGGGTGGAATGTGGAAACCAGTCAGGGGTGCTTTGGAATAGTAAGAACAAAGAACAAATAAATTTACAGCATAGGAACAGGCCCTTTGGCCCTCCAAGCCTGTACCGACCATGTTGTCCGTCTGAACTAAAGCCCTTATCCTTCAGGTTTAGAGATAACAAATACATGAATAAGGGCTTCAGCAGAAGAAGAGCGGAGACAAGGCAAAGTCAGTCAACGTAAACAAGGTAAAAATGGGTGGTCTTCGTGGAATTATAGAATAATTGCAGCATGGACAGAGGCTGTTTGAAAATGAAAAATGAAATGAAAATCGCTTATTGTCACAAGTAGGCTTCAATGAAGTTACTGTGAAAAGCCCCTAGTCGCCACATTCCGGCGCCTGTCCGGGGAGGCTGGTAGGGAATCGAACCGTGCTGCTGGCCTGCTTGGTCTGCTTTAAAAGCCAGCGATTTAGCCTGGTGAGCTAAACCAGCCCCTGTTTGGCCTGCTGTGTGCATAACAGCTCCCTGCAAGTGCAACTTAGCTAATCCTACCCTGCTCTTTTCTCATAGCTCTGCAAGTGTTTCCTCTTCATGTATTCTCCCACTTCACCATACTTTCAGACAGTGCATTCCAGATCCTAACCATTTGCTGGTAGAGAAAAGATTTTCCTTATGTTGCCATTGTTTCTATTGCCCAGCCATCTAAAAATTGGTGACCTCGGATTCTCTACCTTCCATTAAAGAGGACAATTTCTCTCGACTACCCTGTCCAAATACCTCACGTTGTTGAATACTTCAACCTAATCTCCTCTAAACCCTTCTTTTCTCCAAGGCAGACAACCCCTGCTTCTTTAACCTATTCATTTAACTGAACACCTTCTTCCCTGGAACCATTCTAGAAACCCTTTTCAGTGCCCTCTCTAAAGCCTTCAAATCTTTCTTGAAGTGCAGCGTCCAGAATTGGAAACAATATACCAGTTAAGGCCCAACCCAAGCTTTATAAAGGGTCACCACATGGACATCATCTTATAACTGTTTGCCTACTTATGAAAATAGTTTTCTGTAAACACACTAACCGTTGACTTCCAACCTTTTCTGTTCTGTGAATAGAATCCGATGTTAAAAATGTAATGTCCCACCGAACCCATCAAGTGTCTGGCTAACAGGGTATCATTTATTGGTCGAAGTGAAACGGGGATGCACACTCAATTTAGTGCTGAAAGTACTCCACTTGCCATTTTCCAATCTCAAATTGAGTGTGCACTCTCAATACTTTCCCCACTATGATTTAGTAACCTCAAAAAGCATTATCTACTGTTCTATGCTTTATAAATCAAGTGATATTTCTGAATTTATTAGTCAGGTAATCATTTTAATAAATGTTATGCAGATAATTGATGTGCAATCAGTGTGCTGAAATAGATGATTTCACTGCTTGCATAAATGAATTGCTGTGAATGTGAAGAATGCGAATATCAGAAATGATAAGCGAATACATTATTTATTGCATGATCCCTTTACAATTTTTTGCATGTAATCTGTTGACCTATTATGAATCAAGCCACAAAAACCTCTTAAGGCGGCAACAAAACTGCACATAAAAATTGTCCCAAAATCTGCACTGTTGATTACAGAGAAATGTAATTTTCCATACATAATCTTGCTTGTGTTAGGGATCTGTTTTTCAAAGATGTTTCCCTTTATATGAGAAGAAAACTGACTGAGAGAGGTAAAGAAGAAAACAGAGTACCTTCCCTCCTGCATGTCAGTCACTGCGAATTGAAGGTAGCTCCTTGTATGAAGCACTTTGAATTATTTTGACAATGCGTTCATGTACTATATAATTACTACTTTCTATTATATCTAAATGCATTGAATTATTTTCGATCAAACCACTAAGACACATCAACCCTATATTAATTCTAAAAAGGATACATTTTGGCAGGTCTGCGGTGGTAACTATTACAAGAATAAAGTGAGGACAAAATCTATCCCCATGGGCAGAAAGATCTGGACAACATTCAGGCTTGGGCTGGTCAGTGCAAAGAAAGGTAACTGAGAGTTATAGGGACAGGCAGGAGTGCAGAGTTAAGGTCACAATTAGATCAGTCCTGATCTTATTGAATGACGGAGCAGAAGACCCACTCGACCCTCAGCCCACTCTTGGTCCTATCTTTTATGATCCCATATTCATATGCTTTCAATTCAGCATCACATACTTAGCAGTGCTGCAAACCTCACGCCCATACCTCACAGTTTGAAAACATTACCAGCTGTTCAAGCATGACAGCACATCAGTGAACTATATTGGACCACAATCACCGACACTGTTTCTGTTTCTCAGGGAAAAAATGGCAATCAGCCACAGGCAGCAACATCTAGGGAGCGTGCCCTGGTCTGGCTGAACTACCTTACCACAATGCAAGATGTGGTGCTGGCCATTAATGAAGCAGCTATATCTTGTATCTTTAGACTAACAGAATAAAATAAAAAAAAGTGGGTTTAATGCAAGATTGCTAGAGGTTGATTGAATAGGTCTTAACTGTACAAAGTTTGACACGAGACTCCCCAAAAACCTGCAAAGTAGCCAATGGCATCACGTAAGTCATGTGACTCCATTTTTACAGAGAGTTTGCACAAATCTACAATAACCCACATATGTAACATCTCCCCATTTATTTTGCAGGTCCAACATGACCAATAATCATAGAATCATAGAATTTACAGTGCAGAAGGAGGCCATTCGGCCATCGGGTCTACACTGGCTCTTGGAAAGAGCACCCTACCCATGCCCACACCTCCACCCTATCCCCATAACCCATTAACCCCACCCAACACCAAGGGCAATTTCGGACTCTAAGGACAATTTATCACGGCCAATCCACCTAACCTGCACATCTTTGGACTGTGGGAGGAAACCAGAGCATCCAGAGGAAACCCACGCACACACGGGGAGGACATGCAGACTCCGCACAGACTGTGACCCAAGGCGGGAATCGAACCTGGGACCGTGGAGCTGTGAAGCAATTGTGCTAACCACTATGCTACCGTGCTGCCCTAACTAGCAGATTAACAAAGTCATTTACTAATGAAGGCACCATATATTTACATTGCAAAGACACAGGTGGGCATCTACCTCTCATTGGTGGCCTGCACACTTCCAAGGCCTTGATCTTGAACTTAGATGTTGTTCAAATTCTCTAGTAGATGTCTCCATCCTGGAAGGTGTTGCAGACTTTTTTTCCCGAGGGAAGACGAGTAGTACTAGGTACTTCTGGTGCATTTTCTTCCTCTGTAGATGATCGCGCACTTAAAGAGTCAGATGGAACGCAGCCCATTACCTCTTGAGGTGGTCCTGGTACTGGCACACAAACATGTGTTGACAATAATGGATCCACATGGCTTCACCACACAATTCCATCTGTCATTTGGAACGTGTAGGATATGGGACCAGTCTGAGCCAATAACGGCACATGGACACACTTCTCATGAGTGGTGTACTGCACGTTAACATTGGTTCACCTGGTTGAAACAACCACTTCCTTAAGTTACTGTCTCATCTCAAGATCTGTATCTGTTGGTTTTGCATTATTATATCAGACGTCTCCTCTGGCAAGAGTAAATCAAAGGTAGCCCTCAGCTTCCTTCTCGTCAACAGCAAAGCTGGTGACGGTTGTGCAGTTGCATGTATTGCATTTTGGTATGTTGCTAGAAACATGTTCACATGGCACTGAAATAGCCTTTTGAAGCCTTCAAGGACTGGACAGATCTTTTGGGCTAAAACCATTCAATAAAAGGGTGGTAAGCTGCTGACTTAATTTGTTGAACTTATAAAACATAGAACAGTACAGCACAGAACAGGCCCTTCGGCCCTCAATGTTGTGCCGAACCATGATCACCCTACTCAAACCCACATATCCACCCTATACCCGTAACCCAACAACCCCCCCCCCCCAACCTTACATTTATTAGGACACTACGGGCAATTTAGCATGGCCAATCCACCTAACCCGCACATCTTTGGACTGTGGGAGGAAACCGGAGCACCCGGAGGAAACCCACGCACACAGGGGGAGGACGTGCAGACTCCACACAGACAGTGACCCAGCCAGGAATCGAACCTGGGACCCTGGAGCTGTGAAGCATTTATGCTAACCACCATGCTACCCTGCTGCCCTGCTACCCTGCTTCACACAACTTTAAGTAGACTTTGGATTCTTGGTCTGTAAACTGTAGCCCATTGTCACCTACAATCTCCTCTGGTTCTTCGAATCTTGCAAATATCTCATCGAGTTTCTCAATGATTTGTTTTGCAGTGGTTGACTTCATTATAACCGCCTCAGTCCACTTTAAGGGTGCGTCCACAATGACCAAGAACATGTGCCCCTTGACTGGACCAGCAAAGTCAAAGGGAAGCGAATAGTGAAAGCAAATGTGGGTCTGCCCGAGACAGAAAGAGGAAATTATAATGGGGAATAGGAAGTAGCAGAGACATATAAAAAAAATGCTTTGTGTCACTGATGCCCCAGCAATGGTCCTGGCACTGGTTGGCACTGCTCCCTGGCACAGGATGACATTGGCCCCTGGTAGTGCCACCCTGGCAGCACCAACCTGGGGAGTCTCATGGGACAGGCAGGGAATCCCCTTACATTTGTTGCAGGGAGTGGCTGATGCCTGTGAGTGAGGGGAGTGCCCCCGATACTGCCATGATGGTGGGGTGGGGAAGTGGGGGGGAGTGCTTTTGATTCTGCCCTGGTTTTGTGGGGGAAGGGGGGTGCGTGGTCACTTGATTCTTGTAGAGATGGTTCTCGATGTCCATGGGTGGTGCGGGAAAGTATATTTTCAGTCCAGATCGGGGCACCCTTTAAAGATGGCTCTCTCAGGCCCCATCCCGCCTTCTGACGGCATAAATAACACCCCAAAATTTTCAGTGCACTGAGTGCCCATGTCACCCAGTAGCCATCCTCTGGTTTCTTATGGTAGTTCATATGCAGATGGCGTAGCAGACTAACACAGAATAATGGCTGCTGCCAGGATGCAAGGCTTTGACTGGCATGATCCATTGATTCTGGTTGCAAACCAGCTGGAATTTTAGCGGATTGGAACGCTTTGCCAGTGTGGTACATTTCTGAATTGATGAATAGTGCCGGCAAAAGCATCGTTTGTGCAGTCAATGGAACCCTAGCCCAGCTAGCCCACTATTCTGGTGGAATCACATGCTCACTCCATCTGCTGCACTCTGGACTGAGGGAATGCAATGTTGCCCCCTCTCTCCGCATTCTGAAGATCAATGACCTCCTTGATAAGATGGTGGATGGCAAACTCTGAGATGTCACATGAGCGAGGAGAATTGTTCTGTGAAGGCCCTGGGCTGATATGGCATCTCGCTGAGAACCCTTCGTCCCATTCTCCTTCCCACTCCGCAAGCAACATATCCCCTCTCAACCAACACCTCTCGTTCTCCCTCATCATACCGTATGCTGAGGGGGATGGAAACTACTGTAACCATTTCCGGGGAGGAAGTGTTCTGAACAGAACCCTTGACCCAAGATCTCGAGCCTTCACAATGTGCAGCACACTCCCTGTAGAATTTGCTAACTTTAAGACCTGCAAGCACTTCTCATAACTCCATAATTGCCGGTGAAATAAATCAACAATATATGTAAACGTGGTTGATGGTCCCTTTAAATGGCACTGGTGAATACTTCTTCAGCTAGTGTGAATTTAAGGGATGATGCTATCTGAAGCCTTGAGACAGAAAATGGCACCGCAGGCGTGGGTGTTACAAGCATGTCACAATCTTCCTACTCTGCAAACATAACATGCACAATCCCAGTGCCCACAAGAAACTGACACAAAATAAACTCAAGTGTTGCCTGCACCAGAAGTGTGTGCAAGTGCCACACAAAGTTCGGCAGAGATCCAATATGCATTTATACATTGGCAAGCACATGTCAGTTTATTGATTGGATGATGAACCATTTCCTGAAGAGATGCTGCGAGCATTGATTCAACTTTTTGTTGTGAAATATTAATGGGAAATGTCCCAGCACATTGCTACAAAATGCAGAGGGTAACAGAATTATGAACAAAATCCCTTCCAACAGACCTCAAAGAAATTGCCTCTGCTCAACGTTCCACATGATTTCTCAGCCTTGAAACAAACCCTTTAATCCTTTGTCTCTTCTAATTGGCTCCCAGGATGGGAATAGGATTAGAATGTGCAGTGAGAGAACCATAAAATCATTTTACAGTTTATCTGTTATCACAGTCATATCATTAGCGTCATGAAGATTGGACTTTTTAATCAAAGTGTCCTTGAAGGAACCTCAGTTTCCTCCTTTATCTCTTCTTCTTGAAATGCGCCCAGGAGTTTTTTAAAAATCTGCGGTCAATGCTAATGCAGTTAAGTGATGTTGCCTCTCAGTCTGGCTATTAAAATCACCATGTGCAAAATGATAACTATGCACACTTAATCACGATTAAAATTTGTTTCACTTATTTGTTTAATTGCAAAGTCAAATGGTATCTATGGATTCTTGAATGTATTTTTTCCACCCATACACAACACAAGATACCTGTTGAGCATTGCACACGTGTTCAGATTAGGAGTCGGCCATGGATCAGTTGTGAGCACTTGCAACTGAATTGTGGGTGTAAACCCCACACCAGAGAACTGAACACAATATCTTCTCTGACATTCCAGTCCACCATTGAAGGAGTGCTGCACTGTGTGAGGTGCTGTCTTTCAGATGAGTTGGAGGTTCCTCTCGCCTCTTTTAGGTGAATAATCATAGAATTTACAGTGCAGAGGAGGCCATTCGGCCCATCGAGGCTGCACCGGCTCCTGGAAAGAGCACCCTACCCAAGGTTAACACCTCCACCCTATCCCCATAACCCAGTAACCCCACCCAACACTAAGGACAATTTTGGACACTAGGGGCAATTTATCATGGCCAATCCACCTAACCTGCACATCTTTGGATCATGTCATATCCCATTGTAAATATTTCTCCCTCAACATCAGCAAAGAGGGACTTTGCTCTTTGTGGACCATGTTTCTTATATTACAACAGCGACTACACATTAAATGTATTTAATTGGCTCTAAAGTGCTGTGGGATCTCCTGAGGCGGTGAAAAGCGCGATAAAAATGCGAGTCCTTTTTTTCTCCTCAGAGGGTGGCGAGCATCTGGATTGCACTGCCAGGGAAGGTAGTGGAGACTAGAAACCTCACAACCTTTGAAAAGTACTCGAATGAGCACTTGAAACACCATCACATTCAAGAATATGGGACCAGTGAACGTGATTTAGATAGATTTCCAGAAGGCCTTTGACAAGATGCCGCAAAGGAGACTGTGAAATAAGTTAAGAGCCCATGATGTTAAGAGTAAGATCCTGGCATGGTTAGAGGTTTGGCTGGCTGGCAGAAGGCAGAGAGAGAGGGTAAAGAGGTCCTTTTCAGGATGGCAGCCGGTGACTAGTGGTGTGCCTCAGGGGTCGATGCTGGGACCACACCTTTTCACAATATACATTAATGATCTGGAAGAAGGAACTGAAGTCACTATTCGTAAGTTTGCAGATGATAGAAAAATCTGTAGAGGGACAGGTAGCATTGAGAAAGCAGGTGGGCTGCAGAAGATCTTGGACAAGCTAGGAAAGTGGGCAAAGAACTGGCAGATGGAATACAATGTGGAAAAGTCTGAGGTTATGTACTTTGGAAGGATAAATGGAGGCAGTGACTATTTTCTAAATGGGGAAATGCTTAGAAAATTAGAAACACAAAGGGACTTGGGAGTCCTTATTCACGATTCTCTTAAGGTTAAGTCGACAGTTAGGAAGGCAGTCAGTTCAGTCGACAGTTAGAAAGGCAAATACATTCATGTATATTCATGTATTCATGTCGAGAGGGCTAGAATAGAAGAGCAGGGATGTACTTCTGAGGCTATATAAGGCTCTGGTCAGACCCCATTTGGAGTATTGTGAGCAGTTTTGGGCCCGGTATCTAAGGAAGAATGTATTCGCCTTGGAAAGGGTCCAGAGGAGGTTCACAAGAATGATTCCTGGAATGACGAGCTTGTCGTAAGAGGAATAGTTGAGGACTCTGGATCTGTACTTGTTGAGTTTAGAAGGAGGAGGGGCGATCTTATTGAAACTTACAGGATACTGCGAGGCCTGGATAGAGTGGACGTGGAGAGGATGTTTCCACTTGTAAGAAAACCGAGAAGCAGAGGACACAATCTCAGACTAAAGGGACAATCCTTTGGAACAGAGATGAGGATGGATTTCTTCAGCCAGAGGGTGTGAATCTGTGGAACTCTTTGCTGCAGAAGCTGTGGAGGCCAAATCACTGAGTGTCTTTAAGACATAGGTAGATAGGTTCTTGATTAATAAGGGGATTGGGTTATGGGGAGAAGGCAGGAGAATGGCGATGAGAAAACTATCAGCCATGATTGAATCGCGGAGCTGACACACTGGGCTGAGTGGCCGAATTATGCTCTGATATCTTATGATCTTATGGGACTGGTGCTGGAAAGTGGACTAGCGCGAAATAGAGGTAGTTAATGTCAGTACAGATTCGATGGGCCGGAGAACTGTACGGCTCTATGACTCTCTATGTCTCGAACACAGAAGAGGGTCATTCAACCTGTCAAGGCTGTCCTAGCACTTTTGAATCTGCACTCTTAAATTCCAGAAGAATTTTAGAAAATCTGTGCTGAACTTAATCCAATGACGATATTGCCTTCCTGAGGTACAATATTCAAAACAGAGTACTGTATTCTAGATGGAATTTGACAAGGCTTTACACTACAGAAGAATAATTCCTCCCCTTTTGTTTTAGCCCCTTGGGATAAGTCTTTATTAGACTTTTGGATTACTCATAGTACTTGTGTCTATGGAGTCAAAGTATTTGATATTTATTGACGCCTCAATACCTCGGATTATAATGTGCCTATATTTTTCTGCAAGAAGTAAGAATATTTGTATGCAGTGTTGAAAGTCAAACCAAATTACATCTGAAATTATGTTCTAAATTTCCATTACAATTGGTTTTTAAACCCCTATTACATTACTTTCACACTTAATAAAAAAAAGCTCACATTTTTCAGGCACCTTTCACAAACTCAGGATGCTGCAAAGAGATTGAGAGCCAATGAAGCTTTTTTTTGTACCATAGTCACCGTTGCACTGTAGAAAATGCAGCGGATAACTTGAGCTCGGCAAACAGCAACCTGGCAATGACCAGATTAGTCATGCTGATTGAGGAGTGAAGATTGGTCAGTGCGCAAAGGATAACTGCATTGTTTTTCTACAAAATAGTGCTTTGGGATCTTCCACATCTACCTTAGGCAGCCAGTCTCATCTAACTCGAAAGATAACAATTCTAACCATGCCACATTCAGCCAAAATCACACGAGGGACGGAATTCTCCGGTCTCGTGGCCACGTGAGGGGCAAAATTCTCTGCAGACCGTCGTAACGCCGATTTCCGGCGAGAAAAATTGGTGTACATGACTCCGGCGTCGGGGCCTTCTTTGAGGCCGCTATTCTCCGTTCCCGGAGGGGCCAGCAGCTGACTGACGTGATACGCGTCAGTTTCACCAGCTGCGGAAGTGGTGAGACCCGGCGTTTTTTGGAGGAGGAGGAGAGAGACTGACCCGGCGTTTGGGGGGGGGGGGGAGGAGGAGAGAGACAGACCCGGCATTTGGGGGGGGGGAGGAGAGAGACAGACCCGGCATTTGGGGGGGGTTCCGGCTTTTGTGGGGGGGGGGGGGTTGCGGCATGGGGGGGGGGGTCCGGCATTCGGGGGGGGTTGCGGCATCGGGGGGGGTTGCGGCATCGGAGGGGGGGTTGCGGCATCGGGGGGGGTTGCGGCATCGGGGGGGGGTTGCGGCATCGGGGGGGGTTGCGGCATCGGGGGGGTTTGCGGCATCGGGGGGGGTTGCGGCATCGGGGGGGTTGCGGCATCGGGGGGGGTTGCGGCATCGGGGGGGGTTGGGGGCAGCGGCGTGCAGAGAGGGGGGGCGACGGATGCCCGGGGCCAACGCACCGTCGCCCCCCCTCTGCACGCAGCTGCCCCTACCCCAACCCCCTCCCCTCACCACCCCTACCCCCTTCACCACCCCTACCCCCCTCCAACGCCGCACCCCCCCACCCCCCACCCCCCACTAACGCCGCACCCCCCCCCCTACTAACAGAGGAAGGAAGGGGGGGATGAGGAAGGAGGGGGGACGGAGGAAGGAAGGGGAGGAGGAGGAAGAAGGGGGGAGGAGGAAGGAAGGGGGGGAGGAGGAGAGAGGGGGGGGTGTGTGGGTACCGGCCTTCAGAGGGAGGGGGACGGGGTGTGGGTACCGGCATTGAGGGGGAGGACCCGGCGTTGAGAGGGGGGGGTTGCGGCGATGAGGGGGGGTTGCGGCGTTGAGGGTGGGGGGTTGCGGCGTTGCGAGAGATGGGGGGGGCGGCGTTGGAGGGGGGTAGGGGTGGTGGGGAGGGGGGTAGGGGTGGTGGGGAGGGGGGTAGGGGCGTTGGAGGGAGGTAGGGGTGGTGAGGGGGGGTTGGTTGGGGTAGGGGGCAGCGGCGTACAGAGGGGGGGGGCGACGGTGCGTTGGCCCAGGGCATCCGTCGCCCCCCTCTCTGCACGCCGCTGCCCCCAAACCCCCCCGATGCCGCAACCCACCCCCCGATGCTGCAACCCCCCCCCCGATGCCGCAACCCACCCCCCGATGCCGCAACCCCCCCCAATGCCCCCCCCGCTGCCGCAACCCCCCCGATTGCCCCCCGATGCCGCAACCCCCCGATGCTGCAACCCCCCCCCCCCCGATGCCCCCCCCCGATGCCGCAACCCCCTCCGGATGCCGCAACCCCCCCGATGCCGCAACCCACCCCCCCGATGCCGCAACCCATCCCCCCCGATGCCGCAACCCACCCCTCCCCCCGATGCCGCTACCCAACCCCCGACACTGAACGCGTCAACCATCATGAATGGTTGACGCCGTTTTAAAGCAACTGTGATTTTCGCCGACGTGACCCGTGGCCACGTCGGCGGGACTTCGGCCCATACGGGCCGGAGATTTGTGGAATCTAAAAAAAAAATGAAATCCCGCCGGCGCCAGCTGTTTTCAGAGGCTGCCGGCGGGATTTGCACAGCGCCGGTTTTTGGCCGGTCAGAGATTTGAAAACCCTGCGGGAGCGGGAATAACGCCGCTGCCGGCCGATTCTCCGACCCTGCGTGGGGTCGGAGAATCCCGCCCGATGTATGGTAAAGTGCCAGTCACTGGTGGTGGGATTCTCTACTCCCGCCGCTTGTCAATGGGATTTCCCATTGAGGACACTCCACGCCACCGGGAAACCCACAGGAGGGGGTGCATTATTGGCGAGAACAGAGAATCCCAGCGGCATGAGAATTCTGCCCGGATTTGTGATCGGGGGCGGTATTCTCCAATAATGGGGCTATGTCCCCACTCCATTGTGAAAACGCCGGTGAATTCTCCTACCTGAAGGGGGCCCAGCAGGGCCCCGGAGTGTTACTCGCAGCTCTGGCTGCTGTTGCGGGGCCCTGCACTTCCGGTCGGGGATCAGCGCATGTGCACGGCTGCAGCCTGATTCAGCTGCCTCGTGCGACATGGTGGACCCACACCGCGAACCGGCACCAAAAAGATAAGCCCATCCCCCTCCCCCGAGATTGCACATGCCCGCAGATCGGTGGCCCCCCATCGATAGCCTGGCAGCCTTGAGACCCCGTTCCCGGTGAAGGATGCCCCCGCCCCCCACCAGGGCAGCTGCGGGCTGAGTCCAGAGACGCCATGCCGAGTTCCTGACGGGCGGGACCATGAGAGACCCACACCGTAGGGAGCTCTGCCAGTTGTCGTTGGAGAATCGCCGCAGGGGCCTCTGTCAATGGCCCCCTACCGCGTGCGATTCGCGGCGATTCTCCTGGAGAATCGTGGGAACAGAGTCGCACCGGATTTTGGTGTCGACGACCATACTCCGCCCCAGCGCCAATCGCGATTACGGCGCGGAGGCTTGGAGAATCCCACCCCAGGTGTCTGGAGTAGGACTTGAATTTCCAAACTTGACAACCCAGAGGTGAGTTCACTACCAACTGAGCCACAACTGATACTGCACATTTGGAGTGTTTGATCAGTAAGTTTAGCTATTCTCTATAAACACTAGTGTCACGGTCACTGGAGGAATTCTTGTTCTCCTCTCATCGGCCATTTTATGATAGTCCTCAGCAATTTTTCCACCAAGAATTTTACTTTGCCTTTTCTTTACAATTAATGTGAGTGCAATATTGCAGTGATCTCCCTCATGATGTAATGACCTACTAACTGTTAGTTACTGTTCTTACAAGTCTTCTGAAAACACTCTGAAGGTGAGAAGGAAGTTTGATTTCAATTTGCTTTGGGAGGGGGTGGGGGGGAATTAAATGAATACTAATTCTGCCTGGTAACTGCCTGCAGATCCTTCTCATCCACTCATGTTCTGCTGTTCTGTGACGGCAAGTTTCAGTTTGGGAACATCAGTTTTGGAGTAGTTTAAGTCAATAGGAGTGATGTACACTTCTCATTATGCAGCGCGCAATACCTGGTTGGAGTAGGTGGAACAGTAAAGCAGAGCACTATGTTTCACTAACTGACATCCCAGTGACAACATTAATATTGTGCAACTAAATTTGCTGTTGGCTCCTTGCCTAATGTTGGATAAAAACTGCAGGAACCTTTTAAATGTTTAAGTGATGTCAATGATTTCAATCAAACCAATGTTCCAAAGGACCAATTTGACTAATTCTTCAAAACACGAGTTCTATTTTGCGAAAGGACCTGAAGGGAAATGGTAGAATTATACTCAGTGAAGGAATGTTTTAAATATCCATATATTTTCCATGGTTTGCCCAAATAAAGTCTGAGAAAATATGGAAATATTAAATCTGGACAATTTTCACACTTTCTGATTGGAACAGAGTGGTTGCTCCATTCTCCTCCACTTTGCCACTGATATTAGCACCTCAGCTTCCAACAGCTCACAAGCATCCTGCGGAAACTTCATTAATAAATGCCGAACAGGGTCCTGTCACAATTCCCATACGCCGGTGGAATTTTAACTAGTTCCTCAGCCGAGAACGCCCATGGAGTTGAATGTTAGTGAGGGTCGCGAAACAAAATGAAAGAAAACTTTCATTCGTGGAGACCTCAGGGGCAAGCGCACTTCTGCCGTCGCCATCTTTCCCCACCATCCATCAGCTGCCTCAGGTTCAAGCAGCTTACCAGTGAAATGCAAATAAGTGCCAGCAGACAAAATCTGCCAGGCTCATGACTAACATTCCAGAGAGGGAAGTTAAAATTGGCCTTATTGTATTTACGAGTTATGGAGAATTAGTTAATATCAGGACTGTAGTAATAAATCTTTACCGAGGATGCTCTGATGGGCACTTCAGCTAAGTACATTAATGTGCTGTCACTTCTTGGTCCTATGTTCAGCTGAACAGTGAAATCGCATAACCTTTAGTCTTGGTGAACTGCAGGAAGAACCAAGCCAAGCTTGAAGTGCTTTACCAGAACAGCTTATTTTAAGAAGAAATTATAATTTAGAAAATGAGATGGGAGATAATGCAATCCATGTGGTCTCTTTCTGTGCATTGGTGTCAATATGATGGATTGTAAATTCAATATAAAAGCATGAGCTGGATTTTACGCTCATAAAATGCAATGTGTGGCCTGCCTTCTGCCTTCCTGCCCAGCCCTGATTTGCCTCCCATTTTTAGCAGATCCGAGCTGGGCAGGAAGGCAGTGGAGGCAATGGAGAGCCAGAAGCCTCTTGGGCTATTGAGGCTCTTAAGTTGCCAATCAATGGTGGAAAGTATGAGGAAGTCACATATTCTGCGGAAAATCAAAGTCAATTGGAGTGAAAATGCAAAGAAATCTGAAATTCAATCAAAGTGCAGGTGAACAAATCATTAAAAGTAAAAATGCAGCATAACAATTAAATCCATCAAAAGTATAAAAAAAGCACTGGGTTTATTACAAGAGAAACATAATTCACAACAGAGAAATTGAGTTGAACTTATATAGAACCTTTGTTAAATCACACTCAAATGGAATTAGACTTCACTTCCTCCAATGCGCACTGTTCTGCGACCATATTAGAAAAGGAATAGTAGGGCAGCACGGTGGCACAGTGGTTAGCATTGCTGCTTCACAGCGCAGAGGTCCGAGGTTCAATCCCGGCTCTGGGTCACTGTCCATGTGGAGTTTGCACATTCTCCCCTTGTTTGCGTGGGTTTCGACCCACAACCCAAGGATGTGCAGGGAAGGTGGATTGGCCACACTAAATGGCCGCTTAATTGGAAAATGGATACTCTAAATTAAAAAAAAAGGATATGTAAGCATTCGAGAAAGTGTCAGCAAGTGGGTCAACACGGTGGCACATCAGTTATCTCTGGTTTCCTCCCACAGTCCAAAGATGGCAGGTTAGGTGGATTGGACATGCTAAATTGCTCCTTAGTGTCATGATCAATGCGTAGGGTTGTGGATATGGGGGGGGGGGGGGGGGATGTTGGCCTCGGTAGAACGATCTTTCGGAGAACCGGTCCAAACTCAATGAGCCAAATGGTCTTTCACTGTGAGGATTCCAGAGATTCTAAGATATCCAAAGATAATTCCAGAACTGGGAGGGTACTATTGTCAGGAAATAATTAATCCACATTGTGAAGAGAGAGATAACGGTCTTTAAAATTATGGTTTTAATATGGACATAGAGACACTTGTGAGAAAGTTCAAAACTAGGAGACTCCTCCCCCCAATCAGTAACATGACAAAGTTTTAATTGAGAAATGTCAAGAACCTCATTTAAATAAATTATTATACATTAAAGGGCTTCTCCCATATTGGGATCTTCCCCACTCGCCGACCTGATATCACCCTGGTGAGGTTTACAATAGATTTTTACAAATGGGGACTGTATTATTCCTTGTGTCTGAATAAAACTCTTACAGTCTTACAGTTGAAGTAGATGCTTTATTTCTATGAGTTTGTTCTCTCTCCAGCACTTAGACTATGTTACATCTGAGCTTCCTGTCTGTGTCCTGCTCACCAGCTGCTGTTCCTGTGAAGAGAGAGAGACTACTTCCTGTTTGCCTTTGTATATATACACATTTCTGGTGCTCCCTCTAGTGGTTACTTAGTTGTAGTATATTTACCTTAACCCAGGGATGGGCAAACTTTTCTGTGCAAGGGCCACATTCAGAAATTCACAATTTTAAAGGGCCGCATAGTATATTAAGTAAAATAATTAATATTTAAAATAGCCAAAATAAAAGGTTTTTTAAAGAAAAAAAAAGCAATTAATTTTTATTAATTAATATTTTAAAGTAGAAACTTTACATGAAACACATTTATTTGAAAAACAAAGTAACTCCGTTTAAAGAAAAAAAAGCAATTAATTTTTATTAATTAATATTTTAAAGTAGAAACTTCACATGAAACACATGTTGTGCTGAGCAATGATCACCCTACTCAAGTCAACGTATCCACCCTATACCAGTAACCCAGCAGCCCCCCCCCCCCCATTAACCTTAAAATTAAAAAAAAAATTGTGTTTTTTTTAATGACTTGATCTTGGTGGGCCGCATAAAGACCTTTGGCGGGCCGCATGCGGCCCTTGGGCCGTAGTTTGCGCACCCCTGCCTTAACTCCTTGTGTATATACAGTGATGCATATCACTACATCCCCCCTTTTATCTTGTTACATATTTTCTGTACTTTGTTAAAGAAAATTCTACAAAAACAGGTAGATAAATGATGATATCTACAAGTTTTGATGATATTGATGATTATACAAAGCCAATTAATATTTATGAGACAAACCTTAATAAAATAAATTTATGAGTCCAAACTTTACGAATTTGTTCGGTTGAGTTGCTTTCTTCTTCTGTTGTTGAAGTGGTGATGTTGATGCTGTCATTTCTTTGTGAACATACTCAGTGTTCTTGTGTTTCAGTCACCAAGAAGTCATCATGAGGTGTTCGAATGGTCGAATCACTTTGTTGTCTGATTTAGACTTTTTTTTCTATGCTTGTGGTAGCAATTCTGTCTGTCCTCTTTGTTGCCTGGGCCTGGACTTTTCCTGTGCTTGCGGTATTGACTCTGGATATCATCTTTGTTGTCTGACCTGGACTTTTTCCTGTGCTTGCAGTATTGATTCTGCATGGCATCTTTGTTGTCTGACCTGGACTTTATCCTGTGTTTGCGGTATTGATTCTGTGTGCCATCTGCCTTGAAAACTGGTTTGCCTGTTTGTAGTGGAGCAAATGTGAATTTGTGAGATTTGTTGTCATGCCATGGCATGTTTGAACGCTTGCCATTGTTTTGAGCTGCGCTGTTACATTGTCCTTCATGTGCGGAGTTGTACCATGTCGTACAAGTTGGTGTTTGATTGTTGTCTTTCTCTTTTCTTTGTTGTTTCCGTTGTAGTTTTTGTTGTTGTTCTTGTTGTGCTTCTTGTCGTTTTTGTTGTTGCTGTTGTTCTTGTTTCTGTTGTGCTTCTTGTGGTTTTTGTTGTTCTTGTTGCGCTCAATGACCGTTCCGTGTGGATAATTCAAGTCATTTTCAAAGTTATTTGTGTCAGTGTCCTTTGTGGTATCTGATGTTTCATTGAACATTTCTTCTTGAGGATTGTGAGAATGACCTGATGTTGCATTTATCTTGGTGACATCACTCCTTTGACGTTGATGTGATTCCTCTTTGATTCCTTGGTGCTCCTCTTCTGGAGTCATTTCTGGTTTACTTGAATCATCATTGATTTCTTGGTGCTCCTCTTTTGAAGTCATTTCAGGTTCACTTGAATCATCATTGAGTTCTTGATGCTCCTCTTCTGGTGTCAAAATCTTCAAGATTTCATTTTCTTGTGGATAGGTTAGAGAAGATGAGGTTTTAATTGACGTGATCTCACTGGACTCAAGAGTAGTTTCACTTTGATTGTTGAGTACTTCTGTACATACAAGCTGAGATCTATGAGTCTCGTTGTGATCTTGCACATCTTGTATGGGAATTGTGATTTCTTCGTCACTTGTCTCACATACAGTGGTTAGACATTCAGTGTCTTCTTGGTGGTTAACTGAGCTGGGTAGACTTTCATTGTCTTCTTCTGGTGGCTCAAATAAGTTGGGTAGACTTTCATAGTCTTCTTCTGGTGGCTCAAATAAGCTGGGTAGACTGTCATAGTCTTTTTGTTGTTCACGTGAGCTTGGTAGACTTTCATAGTCTGCTGCTGGTTGCTCAGATAAGGTTGATAGACCTTCATGGTCTTGTCCATGCATGGACTTCGCTATGGAGTCTTGAGTTGCTTCCAATGTGGAGTTGGTCAATGGGCTCTCTGTGGAGTCTTTCATCGCTCTCTGTGTAGAGTCGTGCAGTGGTCTCGCTGTGGAGCCATTCATTGCCCTCTGTGTGGAGTCATGCAGCGGTCTCGCTGTGGAGTCTTTCATCGCTCTCTGTGTGGAGTTGTGCAGTGGTCTTGCTGTGGAGTCAATCTGTGCTCTCTCAATGGGGTCATTCAGTACTCGCTGTGTGGCATCGTTTTCTTCTTGGCTATTTAACAGGTTGCTGTCATCCAATGCATCGATGATCTGTCATTGCATCATGGTATTGGATTCATCTACCAGGAGTAGAGTCGCATTGAGCTTTTCAACCGTGGCGCTGATGCTTTTATGATCATCATATCCGAATAAGTCAGCCATGTCTGAGTAGTACCCTTCGATAAACAAATCATCTTCTTTTGTTTCGGATTTGTCATCGTGCTCTTCATGTTCAATGAAAAAATCATCTTCTTTGGTTTCGGATTTGTCATTGTGCTCTTAACTTCGGGTGGTGCAAACTGCTTGTTCCAGAGTGCTACGGAGGTTATTTTCAACTACTGGTAGAAGTTCAGGCATTTTTTAGAGGTGAAAAGATTGTGTTTTGTAGCTTTAAAACTCTTTTTTTCAATTTTCGGACATTTCCCCTTTAAGTGGGCGTGGTCCGGGGCCTCTGACGTCATGACGCTCTTGACATAAAGCATAGGAATGGATTGCAAATCACTTATGCAAATCACTTTTCCTTTACTGTGTGCTTTTTCGTAAACTGCACATGTGCAGATCCCTCTTCAAGCTGTGCACTCTTTTTGTTCAACTGCGTATGCGCATGCACAGAACGATTTGCACCCAAAACTTTTTTTCAATTGCGCATGCGAAGAACAATCTGAATCGAAAACGTCCTTTTTCAATTGACCATGTGTGGCTGCCATTTTGTGCGCATGCGCAGACCCAGATTTGCATCTTTTGGTCCCCGGGGAGTTTAAAATGAACTTTTTCATCGTTTTATCTTGTTAAAAACTTGAAGTTATTTTTTTCTTGCGATCTGCAGTTGTCAATCACGATTTCCAGCATTAACCCTTTCTGTTCTGATGATTGTTTAATTTTTGCAACACTCTTCCCTGTGCAATTTGGTCTCTGAGCATTGAATGTCTTAAAGCAGTATTGTTACTGGTGTTACAGTAATCTTCAAATTTTTAAACTATTACTTCTAATTTGGTGTTGCCTTCACCTTTCAAATAATTAAAGCAGTTAAAGATTTCTCTAGCTTCATGTCCTGCTCAGAGAAGTGCTATTTTCATTTCTTCCCAGGCCGCGCTCAACTCATTAGCTATGATATACAGATCGAACACTTGTTTAAAGATTTTCTATCTATGACTTAAATTAACGTTTTTTTTCAGCTGCGGTGAAGTTCCAACGAGTTGTATCGACTCAGCGAAGTTTCCCCACGTCCGTGTTTTCTTCTGTTTTGATCGTGCTTTGTCTGCATCTTGTGTAACTTTTCCAGTAAGTGTTCTGAAGTCACCTGGTACCATGTATTATTCCTTGCGTCTGAATAAAGCTCATAGTCTTACAGTTGAAGTAGATGCTTTATTTCTATGAGTTTGTTGTCTCTCCAGCGCTTATACTATGTTACATCTGAGCTGCCTGACTGTGTCCTGCTCACCAGCTGCCATTCCTGTGAAGGGAGAGAGACTACTTCCTGTCTGTCTATACACATCTCTGGTGCTCCCTCTAGTGGTTACTTAGTTGTATCGTATTTACCTTAAACCCATGTGTATATACAGTGATGCATATCACAACAGGGACAAGTGAAGGGAATCCGATGGGTCACACAGAAAGTATAGCCGCCAGGGAGTGATGGGCATGTCCCCTGGCATCCTGGCAGCATCCCTAGTATATCCCCTGATGCTCTGCCACTGCCCCTGCCACCCTAACACTCCCCCTAGCGCCACGGCCTTGTCCCCTGGCTCTGCACCTGACATCCTGGCACTGCTCCTGGCATCTTTGATGGCCCCTGGGACCCTGGCATTTCCCCCGGCAGCACCAGGCGACAGTGCCAAGAGCACTGTCGGGGGGCCCCCCGGGGAGCATTTTTGTGGGGGGAGGGTTCCCTTAATCGTTGAAAGGAATTGCTCGTGTGCACAAGGGAGTTGGGGGGTTTCTATGTGTGTGTGGGGAACTTGGGATTCCTGTTTTTCTTTATCGGAGATCGGGTACCCTTTGAAAACGGCAGCCCGATCTCAGGATTCCTGGCGTTGCTGCCTTTTCCCGCCCGCCCCGTCGGTGCACGATGTGGGCGACACTTCCATTTATTTTACACAGAGTGCTGTGCAATGTGGTGAAAAAAGCTGATTGTGCAGCAGGCGAGCTGCGTGCCTGTGTTCTCACCTCCACCAGCACTCTGTGTAGAAATGGAAAAATACCACCTGTGAAACTCAATACCATCATAAGTCATGGAGTCCATCAGCATAGATTAATTTAAAAGGGAGTTAAATAAGTAAATGAAAGAGAGAAATAGATAAGTAAGTTATTTGGATGGGACAATGTAAGATGTGAAGAGGTTCATATAAAGCAGAGCCTGGGTCTATGGTGAAGAATGGGGTATTTCTGTGATGCAGGATTCTGTGCAATTCTTTGTAATTTTGTGTCTTGCACATAGCATGCAATTCCTGCACTTCCAGGGAATCACGCTTAATTGCTTCTTCGTGCCAATTTATTTTCATCATGTACGATCAACACTTTTGAAATGAACTGATTTCTACAGCCTATTCAGATACTTTGATTCAATCCTCCAAGCTCCAAGGTAGGTGTCATTGTGCAAAAATCTACTCGACTTGAAGGACGTTTGGCTTGGTACACTTAACTAAGTTCCCATTGTTGGCTTTCAGGGCTTCTGAACATTGTAAAGTTATTGGTGTTTTAAAAATTGCTTGAAGCCACTTCTCCTCACATCTGTAAGCTTTTGATTTTCAAATTTGTAAAGTGGGATTTTCTCAAAAGGTTTGGCACAGTCAATTAGATGTGAGCACAGAGCTGGACGAATCTGTTGCAAAACGAGTGGCAACAGGAATTTGGTGAGAGTGAAATGCTTACTCTGTTTCTGTCTCTCGAGGTGCTTCCTGACCTGCTGGTTATCTCCAGCATTTTCTGCTTTTTATCACAGCTACAAGTGGAGTCTGATTAGATGTTCATTTTTATGGCTAGCACTTGACTGATTGGATATCTGTTAACAACAGAATTTAGCGAATCGGCTGAATGGAGTGGTTCACGAAGCAGACGGGATCAGGATGAGAGTGGCAATTAGGGGCAAGGTGGTGTTAAGTGACTCAACCCGAGGGGCAAATGAAATACGGAAATCATCAGCGTTATTCATTGGGATTGAGCAGACAAATAGACAATATTAAAAATAAAGGGATTAAAATTGTGTTAAATAAAAATCTGGTACGCATAATTAATTGAACAACAGGAGATAGGAAAAACTAAACAAATACACACACATATATATTACATACATATGAATATATATGGGCGGCATGGTAACACAGTGGTTCGCACTGTTGCTTCACAGCGCCAGGTCCCGGTTCCGATTCCCGTCTTGGGTCACTGTCTGTGCGGAGTATGCACGTTCTCCCTGTGTCTGCGTGGGTTTCCTCCTGGTGCTACGGTTTCCTCCCACAAGTCCCGAAAGGCGGGCTTTTCAGGTGGCTTGGACATTCTGAATTCCCTCAGTGTACCTGAACAGGTGCCATTGTATGGCGACTGGGGATTTTCACAGTTACTTCATTGCAGTGTTAATGTAAGCCTACTTGTGACACTAATAAGGATTATTATTATCATAACATATAAAAGAAAAATAATTGCAAGCAAAGCGATGGGACGGGTGAGACCCATTGCCTGCAGCTCCTGTGTCATGTGGGGAGTCTGGGAAGTTTCATATGCCTTGGATAGCCACATGTGAGCGAAGTGTCTCCAATTTCGTGAACTCAAAACCAGGGTTGTTCAGGGGTGGTTGGAGTCACTGCAGGCCATAGGTTGTGCCGAGCATTTCCTGGAACCCACATTTCGGGAGGTCGCCACATTGCAGCTACAGAAAGCTCCGAAAGACAGGGAGCGGATTGTAATCCAGCTGTAGGGGAAGAATCGGACACAGCAGGAACCGTCTGGGTCCATGGAAATTGCAAACCTGCTTTTAGCACTGCTTCTAAAAAGAAAATGGTTTACAGCATGTGGGCGTCACTGGTGAGGCCAGCATTTCTCACCCTTTCTTAATTACTCTTGAGAAGGTGGCGGAGAGCCACTATTTTGAACTGCTAGCTCATGTGGTGTAGGTACACTAACATGCTGCTCAGGAGGAAATTCCAGGCTTTTGACCGCAGTGGTAATAAAGGGATGTAGATATCATTCCAAGTCAGGGTGGTGTGTGGCTTAGTGGGAAACGTACAGGTTGTGGTGTTCCCTGAACCTGCTGCCCTCTTCCTTCTCAGTGGTCGAGGTCATGGGTTTGGAAGGTGCTGCAAAGGGACCCTTGGTGAGTTGCTGCAGTTCACCTTGCAAATGAATACAGATAAAGGAGTTTGAGCTAATGCATCTTCGACCAAATCAACACGACCATGAGATAAATTACTGCTTGATAAATTCTTAAAATGCAGTGGTCATAGTAGATTTGATAATTGAAGAATAAATATCCCTTTCTGCAACGTGGCTCCTGTGTGATATGTTGTCTCCCTGGAGGCAAGGTGAGGGACATCATTGGGAGGATGCAGAACAATTGGGGGTGGGGATGACATCCAGAACTCATGGCCTATGAAATAACCAATGAAATAGGAAGAAAATAGGTTGCAGTCTTGCAGAGTTTCAGGAGCTGAGGTTGAAAGTAAAGAGGAGCTCATCAAAGGTCATGGCCTAGTTGGCAGCACTCTTGCCTTTAACTCCGAAGGTTGTGGGTTCAAGTCCAATTCTCGAGACTTGAACTTAAAAAAAACCTCTGGTGTCCTGACAGTCTAGTGCAGTGGTATGGCAGTGCTGCCTAACTCTCGGATCAGATGGCAAACTGTGGCTCAGTCTGCTCTAGCCTCAGTTGGATGTAAAAGATCCAATGAAGAATAGCAGGAGAATTATCCCTGGTTTCCTGGCCAATAGCTATCTCTCAATCCATATCATCAAAACAGATTATCTGATCACTGTAAAGTTTCTGTTTTGGGAGTTTGTTACACATTAATTGGCTGCTGTGTTTTCTGAATTACAATAATTAGTACATTTCAAATGCACTTTGTTGCACTTTTTACCTTCTAGAGATTGTGAAAGGCACTTTAAAAGTGCACGTTTCCTTCCTCTGGATTCTTCCCAATACTTTGCACCCGTGAGTATAGAAATAGCAGGCATTGCCTTCTTCCAGACCCTTCCATCAGGCAGAAGGTACGGAAGTCTGAAGACTCGCACATCCAGACATAGGAACACCTTCTTCCCCACAGCTACAAGACTCCTCAACGACTCCCCCTCGGACTTATCTGTTCCCTGTAAGAATACTATTCACGACGCCCTATGTTGCTCTTGCTCATGTATTTGCTTTATTTGCCCCCTTGTTCCGCACTGTAACCAATTACTGTTTGTCGATGTACCGTTTGTCAATGTTCTCTGTTGACTATTCTTTTGTCTACTATGTACATACTGTATACGGTCCCTCGGCCGCAGAAAAATACTTTTCACTGTACTTCGGTACATGTGACAGGAAATCAAATCAAATCAAAACAAATCAAAGTCAAGTGATGACCTGCATTGTTGACATCTGGGGCTGGATTCTCCAGTCTCTTAGCCACGTGTGTCCCAGCGGCGAGAGGCAGCACACTGATCACTAGCCGTGGGATTCTCTGCTCCCGCCACTGTTTGAAGCCACCCCAAGCCACTGGGAAACCCATGGGCGGGGGCGCATTGCCAGTGAGAACAGAGAATCGTGTGGCCCTGCTTTAAAGTATTATCTGATATTCATGAAGCATGGGTCATTAGTATTAAGAGTAACGACTATATAATGCAGTTTGTTGGAGTGCAGCCTATTGGTGACTCCACCACGACTATTAAACAAAGCAGAAGGCACAGATTTTTACTTTAACAGAATTGCGTAATATTATTAATTTGACAGGAAAATATCCCGTTAGTTAGTTCTAACACTTTACGGACAATAGCACTGATTTTGGTGACTGTCTCAGCTCTCATTACCATGTTCTGCACATGGCACCGGTATGGACACAGTGACAGTAAATTCATATTTGGGGAAAGATTCAATACCTGCAATGCAGATCAGCTGCACAAGATCTTTTCCATTCTGTCGAAGTAGAAGAAGACTTTTTCCTGCCTGGCATATGGTATTACTCAATATTATAATTTCATACAAGGGATATAATTGGATTCCATTTTGTCAGTAATCTCGCAGGGTAGAAAGATCCAACTTTGTAGACCATGAGCAACAAAGTGGAATGATTGAACAACATAGGTTTTCATTGCCAGTGGGAAGCATTTGAGTCCTCTGGCCTCTGAAAGGTGATGTGACCTTTAAGAGGCCAGAGGACAAAGACTGAAGGTTTTACAACTGCATGCGTTTTCTTGATCAGCAATTCTGGTTATTCTGCTGATTGTTGCTTGCTTCGACAATATATTTCCAGTATCCACTACTTCTTTTTGGGCAGTCCCTCAGCATCGAGGATGACTTGCGTCCACTCCGGGGAGGTGGGTTCTCCGGTGCTGAATAGTCCGGTCCTGGATCCGCAAACTCTCCCACAGGTTTGGCAGGTGGTATTTGATGAGGTGGGTGGGACGCCCTAAATTCTGCGCTCTCCTCTCCTTCGCTGTTTACACTTGGCCTCCACATGCTCCACCTGGTGACACTCAAGATGATTGCCACCTTTGTGGATGCTTCTTCTCCAGTTTGCGTGCTCTAAGGCAAGGGATGCCCTCATGTCAGTGTGGATGTTGCATTTATTTAGAGAGGCTTTCAGAGTGCCCTTGTAGTGCCTTCCTAGTGATTGCTTGCCATTGTGAAGCTTGGAGTACAGCACTTGTTTTGGGAGTCTTGTGTCGGGCATGCTGGCAATGTGCCCCACCCATTGCAGCTGGTCAAGTGGGACCAGTGTCTCGATATCAGGGGTATTGGCCTGGGAGAGGACACTCATGTTGGTATACCATCATGCCAGTGGATTTGCAGAATTTTGCAGAGGCACTGTTGGTGATATCTCTCCAAGCATTTGAGGTGTCTGCTGTTTGTTGTCATGTTTCTGATGCGTACAGGAGGGCAGTGACCATGGCTGCTCTGTAGACCATGAGTTTGGTGCTGGGTTTGCGATCTCAGTCTTTGAACACTCTTGTTCCTCAGGATCCGAAGAATGCACTGGTGCATTGGAGTCAATGTTGAATTTTGTCGCCAATGTCTACTCACACCAAGAAGAGGCTCCCAAGGTATGGGAAATGATCCACATTGTCCAAGGATTCACCATGGATCTTGATTGTCAGGAGGCAGATTTGTATGGCAAGAGCAGACTGGTAGAGAATCTTTGTTTTCCGGATGTTTAGTCTGAGACCCATTCTCTCATATGCCTTGGCGAATGCGTCTATGATGGTCTGCAGCTCGGCCTCTTGAGTGTGCACACACACAGGCATCATCTGTGTACTGCATTCAATGACAGGTCTTGGTTCTGGCCAGGAGGGGTTGGAAGTTGAACAGTTTCCCGCTTGTCCAGTAGGTTAGCTCCACTCCAACGGAGAACTTCAGAGTGATGGGATGGAGTGTTGTAGCAAGGAAGATGGAGAAAAGCATTGGTGCGATGATGAAGGCCTTTTTGATCCCAGTTTGCACACATATTGGATCTGTTGGTGAGAATCATGACTTGCATGTCATTGTGGAGCAGGTGAAGAATGGTAACAGATTTCTGCAGGCAGCAAAAATCATAGAAGATGCTCCACAATCCCTCAGTGTTGACAGAGTCGAAGGCCTTTGCAAGATCGAAGAAGGTCCTGTAAAGAGGTTGATGCTGCTCCATGCACGTTTCCTGGATTTGTCACGCACTGAAGATTATGTCCATTGTGCCTCTCGATGGGCAGAAGCTGCACTGAAACTCAGGGAGGAGCTCTTCAGCCTGTAGAAGGAGACAGTTGGGTAGTATTCTCATGATGACCTTTCCCGTGGAGAAAAGTGGGGAAATCCCTCTGTAATTTTGGCAGTCGGACCTATTGTCTTTCTTGAAGTTGGTCACCACTAAGGCATCTCGGACATCATCTGGCATGCTCTCTTCCTTCCAGACAAGAGTGATGAAGTTGTGGATTCTTGTCAAGAGTGCCTCTCTTCTGCATTTTAACACTTCTGCGGGGATTCCATCTGTGCCACAGGTTGTTCTTCAGTTGTCGGATGGCTTTTTGGACCTCATGGCGAGCTGGGATTGCGCTGAGGTGTTGGTGGGTAGCATGTTGCTTGATGGTGTCAAGGACACTTGTGTCGAAGGCTGTATCTTGGTTGAGGAGGTCCTCGAAGTGCTCTCTCCAGCGGCATGTGACTGTTTCTCTGTCTTTGATGAGTGCATCTCTGCTTTTTGGCTCTCAGTGGGGTGGGCCTCTGAGTATTCGGACCGTAGATGGTTTTGATTGTGCTAAATAAGCCGCACACATCATGGTTGTCAACTAGTTACTGATTCTACTGCGCTCTTTTCACCCACAATCCGTTGTTTATGTCCAAGTTCTTTGTTGCACCTAGGCCTTCAGTTGCCTGTAGGCTTGTGTTCCACTCACTCCAGATTTGGTGGAGCTGCCAGTTCAGGAACGCCTTGTGCTTGTAGTAAAGGACATCCTAGATCTCCTGATCATTCTTATCGAACCAGTCTTGGTGCTTCCTGGTCAAGAACCCAACCGTCTCTTCTCGGGTGCTGACTATGGTGGCATATTTTCAATATCTACTGTGCAACACATTATCACAACATCTCAAAAAACTCATAAGCACCAAGATACACTGGGATAATAAGTAGATAAAAGAACAAGATTGAAGTCAATGGAAAAGACACTTCAGAACCATGTTGGGAACAGGTCACTGATTCACTATGAGCCCATTATAGACTCCTGTCCTCGCAATTATACCCCTTAAAGCCTGCTCACAGCAACAAAAGAGGCAGAGCTCCAGCCATGATTCCACCCTCTGTTCACAAGATAACAATGGATGACAAAGATCATCTAGTCCTGCTTGCCTCATCCATCCAGAATCATATACAAACATATGTATTCGGACCAGGAGAAGGCTATTCAGCCCTTCGAGCCTGCTCTGGCAATTGATAATATTGGCTACGTTAAACCAGTGACTGCAACTCAGAAGCAATTAACTGGGTGTAAAGCGATTTGGGATATTGTGAAAGGTGTTGTATAAATGTAGGTTTTGTCTTTCTTTCATTACACCTGCGTGCATTAGGAAGAGTGATTCTGGTGATGGTGAAATTGGAGGCCCAAAGCTCAGTCTCTAAGGATGATCAATCACAAGCAATTAACTGATGCCAGGAAAGTGGCTGCAAGGAAATAACTTCATTTACAAAACAGTTCAACTTTGTAATTAATACAACCTAACCATTCTGATTTCCATGGCACTAGCCCCTCGTTGTGCAATTGTGTTGTGCACATAAATTTACAACCAATCCACAGATCCCATTTAGTGTTGCATTACATTTGTACATTATAAATGAAAAAGAAGCATTTTTGAAACTCTAACTATTGTTTTATGTATGAAAGAAACAAGAAAATTCAGTGGAAGAATATATTTATTAAATAAGAAACTCCAACATTAAAAAATAGTGCGACAGCAAAATCCTGGGAGAAATAATGGGTGAGATTCGATGTTACTGATGCCGGAATAGGGAAACGCGATTGGGTGGAAAATCGTTTTTGATGCCAAAATCATGGTGTGCGCCGTTTTCACGCCAAATCGCAATTCTCCGGTGCCTTGACAGTGGCGTCACTGCATTCCAGAACAAATGTACAGTAAACGCCATTGGCATATCAGAAGCAGGCCTGACCCAGTATTCTCCAGACCCTCCGTGATTCTCCGCCTCCACTAGTCCGAATTCCTGATGGCGAGGTTCATTTATGCTTTTAAAAATCGTGAACCAGGCGCTATCACTGCTGAGATGGGAGAGAGGGGGCACGGAAAATGTCCAACAATTCCATAGTTTCCTTACAGTCGTGCCGCTGATCGGGGGGCTTCTGCCAGGGCCGGGGGGAGCAGCGGGGGGTTGGCCAGGAGATGTGATATGGAGTTGGGGTGGATGAGCACTGAACTCCATCGCTGCGGCCTGGCAAGGCAGCCATGCAGCTGCGCAGGTCACTGACTACCCTGTGAACTTAGGCCCACGGTTCATATTGTCTCCACCCAGGACACCCCCCGGTTGCCCTCTGACGTCAGTCAACCTATCAGCGGGATGTGTGCATTCCAGTGCAACCACTGTCATCTTGTTGGCTGGGATGAATGTGTGTGGGGAGTGAAGTTTGTATATGCAGGTGCAACTTGACAGCCTCCCAAGTGTCAATAATGGACCCGGCAAATCCCGCACCGTTTCTCATTAGAATGGATAGTGTTATACGTGGCTCCAGTGTCAGCCCCTGAATAGTAGCTGAATCAGTCCAGGTGTGGCTCTAGTTTTGCTGTCGTAGACGCTTCGTCTGAGGAATGGAGAATCCAGCCAAATGTTTTGATAAAGTCATAGAATTGGCTTTCTATAAAGACCCTTAATGGTAAAAGTCTTTTGTGGTGTTTTTCTGAGATTTCAATAGCTATTTTTGCCAAAATTACAATCGATGATCAGAAATCCTCAGCCCCAGAGAAATTTTAGTCCCATAGTGTGGCCACCTTTTGCTAGATTTTAAATGGTGTTGCAGGGTGGGGTGAACCTAGGGTGGATTAGAGATTTTAAAAGCTTCCTTTAAACAATGTCTCAGTGACAAATAGAAATTTAATTCACAGACTTTACTGGAATAACACAAGAGGTGATAGTGAGTCACCACCCTATTTTTCATCACTCCGATTTTTTGTTACTTCCATTTAATTTGATAAGGCACAAGATTCTTAAGTCATCAACACGGCATGTTATCAGAATTAGAGCATCAGAAATTTCGACTTATTTAAATACTGGCTTAAATTCAAAGGTGAATTTTGAGAAAGGTACAGTATTTAATTTTGTGGTGCTAAATCCCCATCCCCCTTCAACCACTCCCAACCCCCAACGTTCCCAATTTCCAAACTTCCCCCTATCCTTAAACTCCCCCCAACCTCCTCAAGCATGCCCACCCTTCCAATCTCCTCTGACCTCCGCCAGCCTCCCCTCAAGCCTCCAACCTCTCCTAACTCCGTACAACCACCCCAACCCCTCAAAGCTCCCACCCACACCCCAACTTACACTCCACCTCCAACCAACTTCCTCCCAACCCGCACAATCCCCACCACCCAATCGCTAACCTAAATCATAGAATCAAAGAAGGAGGCCATTTGGCCCATCGAATCGAGGATGGAAAGAACACTCCACTTAAGCCCTCACCCCACCCTATCCCTGCAGCCCAGTAACCCCACCTAACACTAAGGGCAATTTAGCATGGGCAGTCCACCTAACCTGCACATTTTTGGACTGTGGGAGGAAACCGGGGCAACCGGAGGAAACCCACGCAGACATGGGGAGAATGTGGAGACTCCGCACAGACAGTGACCCAAGCCGGGAATCGAACCTGGGACCCTGCTGCTGTGAAGCAACAGTGCTAACCACTATGATACTGTGCCCCACCTAATCACCCGGACCAATCTCCCACAACCTCCTCAACACCCCCTCCAACTTTTCCCAAACAACCCTCATCCCTCCAAATTCCCCAACCCCTCCCCCTCCCACCTCAAACACACAAAGCATGCAATTGATGCTACGTTTGCAGAGATTTCACTGAACGTTTTTGAGAACACTTTCTTGACAGCTACTGTGCGACATGATGCTTACCTTCTGGCAGTTTCACGGTTTTCCGGCGTGCTTTTAAATAAAAAAAACAAATGGGAACCATGAATTTGCCTGAAGGCCGGAGGCAGCCACCTAGCAAATCAATGACATGTCAGCTGTAAATAAATCGGAAGCTTTAGCCTGACCAGGTTCCAATCTATTTCAGCCTTTCAGGTCTGCAGCTCTGGCTGGAAGACGTAGGAATTTTGGAAACATATACAAGAGGACGACTTTCTTCCTCCTTAAATCTGGGGTGTTCACAGTATATTGCCCATTCCATGTGGTAAAACAGCACAGTATTACTGTCAGTGACAAGGCCTCGCAGTGGCAGTAAGATTTCTGCAAAAAAAAAATGTTTTTATCAAGTCGCTATCCGAAAGAGGTTTTTGATGTCCAAATGTGCCTTGCGCCCCTGTAGTTATATTCTGGTCATGTTTGAAGGAGCACTTTTTGTGCTAAATCCCAATGCTGTCAGCACGGCGGAATCCATTCTTTAATAAATACAGGTCAGACGTCTACAGTACCATGGCAACAAACAAATAACTCCATCAGTGCGGAGTATGCGTTTGCTGTTGCTTCAAAGCCACAACTTTATTTTCAGGCTGGCGGTCTCTTTCTCAGTAGCTGGGGAAGGAGGTGGGCACAGGTCAGCGAGTGAGGAATCTCTTTGTTGATCCGGACATTTGGGTTGGGTCTCTCAACCTGCTGGGCAGCTGGGGAAGATAATAGCCAACAGCTCGAGTGACAGCATTTATATTGCTCCTGGCTTCCGAGATGAGCAACTGAAAAAAAAACAATCTCTTCAGGTTGATCTCGGAGGCAGCAGTACCACCTCATTTACCTCACAGGCATTGCTAGTGAAGTCGACAGTCGTCTGCTGTCATGAACAATGAAGGAGGAATACACCTCTATACATCTGAAAGTTTAGTGAAACCAAAGTCGAACCATGTTCTGCCGAGAGAAGGTGTCGGACAACCTGCTGTGTTCCCGCAAACACGAATTCAGATTCTATTAACGATTACCAAGTGACTGTTCGATGTTCGAATTTGTCTCAGCGTGTGTTTTGGCAGGCCCCCGAAATGAGAAGCTGTGCTTAAACTTCAAAGCATTAAGATGCATCAGGAACATATTGATCCCTCAGTGATCCTTCCAAGTATGAAACATTTGAATAAATGATGAGCATGACATCAAGCTAGGGTATTTTTCATTGCATCTTAATTAACAATGGAGATTGGTTTACGTTACCTGTGGATTTTGAGCACTTTTTAGCTGGTGACATTGAAACAATGCCGCACAGCTAACAGCCATTTCAAGCAGAAATGCTCAAAATAGCAAGGTGCAAAATAGGCAAGTGTTATTAACATATTCCTCAGCACAATGTGCCTGTTGCGAAATGGCATACTTTATTAAATGCTGTCACTTGAGTAGGAACTTTATTTAATGTGACAAATGGCCCAATTTTCTATCAAAGTCTTTCAGTTTGACACAGAGGGCCTGGATTGTTTTCAGAAAGGCGGTACATCTACCAAGCAGTGGCACATTACAGTTCATCCAGCCCAATTTACCTCTGAAGTGGAAGTAAAATACACCATGATATTCTCATGGTTCCCAGACCAACATTAATCCCTTGGGCAATATCAGTGGCAATCTCCAACCTATCGTCTTTGCTCGGCCCAAGACCGTAGGAAACTACTGAGTCATGAACACAGCCCAGTCCATCATGCGAACCCGCCTCCCATCCATTGACTCGGTATGCACCTCCCGCGGGCAGCAGAAGACGCAAAAGTTTGAGAAAAAGCAATAGATTCAAAAAACAGCTTCTTCCCCGTTGTTACCAGACTCCTGAATGACCCTCTTATAGACTGAACTGATCTCTCCACATATCGTCTCTACTGTGTAGCACTACACTCCGTACGCTCATTAGAAATGTCCATATCTATGTGTTTACATGGTGTATTTATCATATGTCCTATGTTTTTCATGTATGGAAAGATCTGCCCAGACTGTACACAGAACAATATTTTTCACTGTACCTCGGTACACGTGACAGTAAATTCAAGTCCAAAAAAATCTAAGCCTTCCCCCAGCAGCCTCTTGATTGACCATCACTTGATCTGTGGTCAAATGAAGGCTAGTGGGTTGGAACTCCACCGTGCCGGCCTAATCAGAGGGCTGACAGCCCTGTAGGTCTGGCAGTGCCACCAAGGCTGCTGCTCAAGCGGCAAGGAGAACTGACCAGTGCCACTGATTTGAGGGACCCTCATAGGGGAAGTAGAAAGTTTATTCTCTGCTGGTGATGTATTTTCTGTCTGCCTTGCAGCCGGTAAGCTGCAGGCGAGGCTCCCATCTTTTGGAGGGATGGAAACCTGCTCCCTAGAGCTGCCGACCGGTCGGATGGCTGGCAGTTCTCTCATCCCAGAAGTGCCGTCGGAAGCAATGGCCACTGCTGGGACTGCAACCAGCTGAGAGATGCAGCGGTAGTGTGCCACTCTCGCAGTAAGATGAGTGGAGTTGGGGGCTCTTGGTAGCTTGGAGGCAGAGCCCTGTGAGGGAAGGATGTCGGTTGGTGAGGGTAGGGGGTGTGTTGCTGAGGGAGCGACCATTCATTCCCAATTATGAGGCCTCCTCTATGAGACTGCAGAAAGCCTGCCCTAGTTGACCAGATGCTCTCTCCGCGTGGCAGTGGGCACCCCGTACATTGTCCTGCAAGGTGCTCAGCTTGTTGATGTTGAGGGATAACATGGCAGAGTTAACATGCAGCTCCAAGAGAGCACTGTGCGAGCAGACAAGCACACTTTGCTCCATGCAGAAGCCTGCAATCCAAGCTGCAATTCTGCTTGTTCCACTTATTTTTTTAAATAATTTAGAGTATGCAATTCTTTTTTTTTTCAATTAAGGAACAATTTAGCATGGCCAATCCACCTACCCTGCACATCTTTGGGTTGTGGGGATGACACGGGAAGAATGTGCAAACTCCACACGGATAGTGACCCGGGGTAGAATTCGAACCCGGGTCCTCAGCACCGTAGACTCAGTGCTAACCACTGCGCCATGTGCCGCCTGCTTGTTCCACTGATAATAATCTTTATTAGTGTCACAAGTACGCTTATATTTACACTGCAATGAAGTTACTGTGAAAACTCCTGAGTCAGCATACCCCGGCGCCTATTCGGGTACACTGAGGGAGAACTTCGAATGTGCAATTCACCTAACAAGCTCGTCTTTCGGGACTTGCAGGAGGACACCGGAGCACCCTGAGGAAACCCACCCAGACACAGGGAGAACGTGCAGATTCCACACAGAGAGTGACCCAAGCCGGGAATTGAACCCAGGTCCCTTGCGCTGTGAAGCAACAGTGCTCACCACTTTGTTACCGTTCCACACACATCGTGCTTTTCTCTACAAAAAATACAATGCACTTCGCTCCCTTTCAATAGGGAGCTTCAGTGATGTCTGTTATGAAATAGCAAATGATAAAATGCAAGATGTTAACACTATCTTCAGTTCCAGCTTAGAAGGAGCTGGATGATTTGTTTAAATAGTACTGGTGGGGTAGCCCATCCTGCTGCTTACCATATCCAGAAGTTCAAGCCTTGGGACATCATAACCTGTGCTCTACACTTTTATGACGGACTTTACTATGCATGCATTTAAACCTGCATCAACGCTTCATATCAAAAATGTGTACACACGTACTCCATTATGCAGCGCCAGAGCTACCTGCAGCATGAAAAATAGTTCAATACTGAGCTTAATTGCTCTCTTTGAGTGGGTTAGCTTAGTGCAGTGTTTTGCTTTGAAATTTTGATGGAGCTGTTTCTATTTTTCCTCCAATGCAATCTCCCGCTGTCAACTCCAGCAGGAGAATGTCAGAACCCTCCAGAGAAATGGTGCAAATAACTGAAAATGGTTGCGTACATTGGATCTCCAAGAGCTTTGCTGATCCCATGTCAGATTAGTGACAGGAGATTAGGACAAGTCTTTGTGGAAATTCAAGGTTGAAATGCCTAATACAGCGCTTTCTGAAGTTAAGACCCAGTTAGGATGCGGGGCCAGACTCCAATTTTTGTTCGGATACCAAACGAACCCCAAACAATTCGCAATGTATAAAACTGTGAGGAAAGGATACTTCACCCCAGGAATGATGACTTTGACCAATAGGTGCCTTTACTGTTAAAACAAGCTTCAATTTAAACATAGAACTAGCCACACCAACATCAAAGAAACAGCATTACAATTAACAATTAAACACTTCTTAGATAAAAGGGAAAGTCTTTAACTCACTATCTACACCTGCCACTATATGTCTTCCAACAAAGCAACCCAATACAGTTCAAAATCTACTCATAAATAAAGTCAGAAATTGTGGTTATTTGCTGTTCTCTGTGTAGGCCTTTGTAGAGAGACCCTTTCAGAAACAACCTGAAAATCCTTCTGTCTTGTCAGACTCAAATCCAAGAGCCAAATTGCCAAAACCACAATAAACCTTGCGCCTCCTATTAATTACCTAATCTGTAATCCACTAAAATGTCCTACGACCTACTTAACTAACACTAAACATCATCCCTCAATTATTATCTACACTCCAGGAAACCTCCAAAATCATAAACAGTATTCCATTGTTCATCGTTGTAAACAAGTAAATGGTTAAAACCAATGATTATCTCACCTTTATGATGCCTTAATCACAGCTTTAGCAGACATACTGCCTGTATGTATTTGAAACCAATATTTTTAATGACAGTACTGCAACAACATTGAAAATATAACCATTTCCTACATTCATCAAAACACTCTTCTGATAGTACTGTATGCTGTGCCCAAAATGTTGTGCCAAATGATTTCAAAAGATGCGGTTCTAATGCCAAGCCTCTGTAATGTGCCTCCATCTTAAAATTCTTAGCCTTGTGCTCATGACTTCACCCTTCCCGATCTCTGGGGGTGACACAGTGGTTAGCACTTTTGCTTCACAGCACCAGGGATCCGGATTCGAGTCCCGACTTGGGTCACTATCTGTGCGGAGTCTGCACGTTCTCCCTGTGTCTGCGTGGGTTTCCTCCAGGTGCTCCTGTTTCCTCCCACAAGTCACAAAAGACATGCTTGTTCAGTGAACTGGACATTCTGAATTCTCCCTCAGTGTACCCGAACAGGCACTGTGGTGTCGAGACAAGGGAATTTTCACAGTAACTTCATGTTAATGTAAGCTTACTTGTGACACCAATAAAGATTATAATGATTATAATGAAACTTCCGTCATCTTCTCCGGCCCAACAATCCTCTGAGATGTCAATGTATCCACACTCCTCCTACTCTGGCCCCTTGAGAATGTCTTCAGCTGATGAGCTCCTAAACTCTGAAATTCCTTCCATAAACCTCTCTGCCTCTCTATCCCTCTTTAAGATGCTTCTTAAAACTAATTTCTCTGACCATGGCTTTCGGTGATCCGCCCTAATATCTCCTTACAGTGGTTCGGTATCAACCTTTATTTGATCACGCTCTTGTCAAGCAACTTTGGATTATTTCATTATGCTAGTTGTTGTTGCCACTATCGTTCAGCTGGAATTTTCAGATTGTCCTGCAGGAGATTGACAGGACCCTGGAGAAACACTAAAAAATGGCGAAAAATGGATGGCTGTGCCATTCTCCCACTAAAGTTACAACAAGACATCAGAAGAAGCCCGGAGAAGTTCTCTTCCCTGACACATGTATCACCACCAGGCTTCAACAACACTGCAATATAAATGGTTGATGTCTTCTACATAAATAAAAATTAAATTGAGAGACTTTATTCATTCACACTACTAATGATTTTATTTTTCCCCAGATGAGGTAATTGAGCAATTTAAATATGGGAGAAGCCAGATTAAATCTGATTGGACAATGAACTTTGCTTTAAGGAGCGTCAATAGTGATGGATTTATCCGAGCGAGATTTTTCAGATATCCTACAACTGTCTAAATCAAAGTTCATTCCAAAACTTCGCGAGTGATTTGATGCTGTGCCACACTGTTCAAAATGAGCAAAATATGCCGCTCATTAAACAGCGATGCTTCCTTGATGTCAACTGCCGTCTGCTTCCTTGCTGAGAGCAAAAAAAATTGATGTCTGTTTCTCGCTTCTAGCAAACAAGCAAACAGATGCCATACGAATTCGAAGCTGCTCATAAGCACGAGGATTTTAAAGAAAAACGTCCTTGAGCCTACAATAGGTACCACCACTGCCTTCCGGGTAAAAATGAGGAACGCAAGTTAGATGTGTATTTGTTTGGTGGGGCCAAGTAGATATGAAAGTTGATAACTTTGAAATATATCACATGGGACGGAATTTAATCCGGGTGACGGGGATCTCGCCCAGTGGCTGGAGAGCCTCCGCCATTTGGCAAGGTCAAATTTAATCAGAACTCACAGCTGATGAACAGGTGAATAACATCATGCAGGACCTATCAACGGGAATACAAAACAAACAAACTGATTTCTTTCTATTCAGTTGTATTCTAATGCTCCACAGAATCTGAATTCCGCAATTTATATTTCATCTTTTAAACTATAGAACAGCTAGTCTCTTTCATCCAGCTTACTGTCCTACTTTCAACTCTGAGATCAAAGGTTTATGCGTCCAGATATCACAAAACAATCTTCTGCACAGTCCTCAAACCTGCTCTTCTATAGAACCATACAATTCCTACAATGCAGAAAGAGGCCATTCAGCCCATCGAGTCTGTCCTGGCCCTCTGAAAGAGCATCCTACCTAGGCCCATTACCCCATCCTATCCCTGTAACCCTGTAAGCCCATCTAACCTGCACATCTTTGGACACTAAGGAATAATTTATTATGGCCAATCCACCAAACCTGCACATCCTTGGACTGTGGGAGGAAACCAGAGCACCAAGAGGAATTCCATGCAGACACGGGGAGAACATGCAAACTCCACACAGAGAGTCACCCAAAGGTGGAATTGAACCCGGGCCCCTGGCACTGTGAGGCAGCAGTGCAGACCATCACGCTGCCTTTACTTTATCTCACAGAAACACTAATGTTCTCCTTCATCTATGCCTTCTGTACTGCACTCACCCAGGAGACTGAAACATTTACACGCCCCCTGAATGATACCCTTACCCAGCCCAGCTAGTTCCTTCTTAGTCCCTGGTCACACCTGGAGAACTGATATGATGCCCAGGGGAAGAAAATGTAAATGTATGTTACCCACAGGTTGACCTTTACCTGACAGCACAGTGTGGAGCAAAGGAAAGGTATGCATTTTGTATATCTCTCAAACCTCATGTATTCAAACCTCTGGTGAACAGAGATTGGTTACTCCCTGCATGGTCAGCTTTATCAGTGATTATGTCACCCCTCATGGGCAGATTCCCTAAGGACATTTTCAAAATGCCTTTTTTGATTGTTTCAAGACCCCCAAACACTCCATATGTTGATAAGCATCAAACAAATGTATCTGAAACTGTTGCAATATTTTCCCTCCCCCTCACCACAACAATGCCCCCTATAAAAGCTTTGAAATGTTCTGAATCAGGTTCTTCCTGTGAGCGTCTTGATAATCGTAGGCATTGGTACCAGTGACATGCTTTCTGACCCCTTATAATTACAGAATTTTTGGTCATTTTACTGCATATATCCTGCCTTAAGACATTCCATTTAAATGCTGGTTGGCAAAGGTAAATTGACCATTACTATTTCGAATCACTTAACTCTTGTGTTTCCGCAAAGATCAAGCGAGCATGCTCAATCTGACTTGTCTACTTTGTCACAGTCATAAAACGCAGCTGAAAATTAATCAGTTACAATTGTCAGTTCAGGTTTTTCATCCGTATTTCAGTTGTGCCCAAGTGCTAACCTCAAACTGTAATATCAATCACCGTGAATGCTCTGAGATACTATCCATGTGCATATTTCTCCAGCTCTTTCCTGAATGCACTGAGTTGTGCTGAGAAAGAGTTCTATTGGTGTCTTCTATCGTATAGTACCTCACCTATGTAACCATTTTACATATATAAGTGTTTGTAAAATATTTTTATTCTCCATTTTCACATTTTCTTCAGAATTTACACCCCACCAACAAGCAGTAAACGGTACCAAATACAAAGTCAATCCCTTATCAACAACAACGATCCCATTCTCCCACCACCCCCAAACAACGGCCCACCTGACAACGTAAGCATCAAATAAAACAAACCCTCCCATGGTGGGAAAAACGAAGGAAAAAAAACAACGAAAAAGGAATCAGGAACCGCCGATGGTCACCATTGACCACGCCCCCCCACCCAACATTCAACGCCATCCAACCCCCGGAAGAGTACTGTAAATTACACCCATGAATTGTAAACCCACCCCCCAACTCCTCTCCTCCACTTTATCTTACAAAACTCCTCCCCCCAACTTTGTTCCTTCCCTCCCCAACTTTCCATCCTGGCTAGACTCATCGGAACCTGTTCTGCCAGCCTCCGATGGCCGCAACCCCTCCCCCCATCTCACTCCCGTTCACTGGCCGGCTTAAACCGGCCAGCGTGGAGACCCCCGCCTGGGTCTCTTTCTCCCTTGCCCGGTCCCAGGAAAACCAAGAAATCTCCTTTAGCACACAAACCCCACATACGCACCCAAGCCCCAAAGAGCCATCATTGCAAGTGAAAGTCCCATCTCTTCCCTTGTCCAAATATATACAACATTGGCTCATTTAGCACATACACCAGCCCGCAGTGAAAAAATACAGTTACATGAGGCTACATCAGTACGTGACATTGCTCAATTCAGCCACAGTCCTTCTGCCTTCGCAAACTCCTCCATTGCTTCTGCTGTCCCAAAATAAAAGTCCTCGGATTTGTAGGTCACCCTCAACTTAGCTGCAGATACTATGCTGCACTGCACCTTGCTGATGTACAGTGCCTTCTTCACCCAGCTGAAGGCAGCCTGCCTCCTCGCCAGCTCCACCGTAAAGTACTGATATATGCGTATACCAGCTCCAGCCCACTGCACCACCCACTTCTGCTTTGCCCAGCAGAAAACCTTCTCCTTCACACTGTACCTACGAAAATACAGAGTCACTATTCTTGGAGGCTCACTCTCCTTTGGTACAGGCCCCCACGACCAATGAGCCCGATCCAGTTCATATCGGAAGGGGTCATCCCCCTTTCCCCAATCGCTTCGCCAACATCGTGGCAAAATATTCAGTCAGTCTCGGGCCTTCCACTCCTTCGGGCAGACCCACAATCCTCAAATTTTGTCGCCTGGATCTGTTTTCCACGTCGCCCATTTTGGCTCGCAGACCCTTGTTGATCTCTATCACCTTCCGCATCTCCTTCCCCATCGAGGTGAGTTGGTTGCTGTACTGCAATAATGTCTCTTCCACTTCCTTCAGCGCCTCACCTTGATCCCGTACCTCTGCCACTACGCTCAATACCGCCGCCCTCACCGGGGCAATCGCCTCCTCCACCAGCACTTTCAATACCGCCCCATCTCCTTCCTCATTGCCTCCATGTGTTTTGTGAACTGCCTTTCGAGTTCCGCGGCCATCACCTTCGTCATTTCACAGTAACGTCATTGAAGCCTACGCGTGACAATAAGTGATTTTCATTTATTTTCATTTTCTTCAGCCGTGGGCAATGCGGCCTCTCCTGGTGCCCCAGCCTCCACTTTCCTTGCCATCCCCGTGGTGACCTTTCCACTCCCCGACGGACTTTCAGCTGCTTTTTTCATTGCCATTTTTTAACTTATTTTTGACATTTCCCTTCACTGTGCCTTCTCCCTACTTTTGCTGCCTCTGTTGCCCCGGGACCGGGCGTTAAACCTCGAAAATGCCGTTCCCGAACGGGACTCCTCCAATGTGCGGCTGCCTCCCGCCCGCCGTCACTGGAAGTCTCTTACATTTATAAGTGTTGACAGATTATTGGACAGTTTGCTGGTGGGAAGGGGGATTTTAGTCAAGGGGTGGGAGTCTCTGACTCCCCCCCGCTGGGTCGAAGTATTGCCGGGGGTGGCGTGAATCCTGCCCCCGCCGTCCGCCGAATTCTCCGGCACTGGGGATTCGGCGGGGGCGGGAATCGTGCCGCGCCGGTCGGCGGCTGCTAGCAGCGCCCCCCCCCCCCCGGCGATTCTCCGGCCCGCGATGGGCCAAAGTCTGGCTGGTTCTTTGCCAGTGCCGCCGGCGTAGATTAGACTAGGTCTCTTACCGGCGGGACCTGGCGATGTGGACGGGGTCCTGGGGGATCCGGTGGGGTGATCTGGCCCCGGGGGGTGCCCCCACGGTGTCCTGGCCCGCGATCGGGGCCCACGGATCCGCAGGCAGGCCTGTGCCGTGGGGCACTCTTTTCCTACGCGTCGGCCGTGTCAGCCTCCACGGTGGCCGACGCTTGGGTGAAACCCCACCCCCGCGCATGCGCGGGGATGTCGTCAGCAGCTGCTGACACTCCCGCGCATGTGGGGACTCTCGCCAGCCGGTGGAGCCCCTTCGTCACCGGCTGGCGCGGCGCCAAAGGCCTTCTACGCCAGTCGGCGAGGCGCAAACCACTCTGGCGCCGGCCTAGCCCCTGAAGGTGTTGAGGAATCCACACCTTTGGGGCGGGCCAACGCCGGAGTGGTTCACGCCACTCCATCCTGCCGGGATCCTCCGCCCCGCCGGGTACGGGAGAATCCCGCCCAAGGTCTCTCAGTGTGCATGCACTAGGAAAGGGAGAGTGCACCTGGCAGACGCAGCGCCTATGCTTTCTGCCACCCAGGACATAATAATGGCCTAAGCGAAATCCAGATACAAATTCACTCCACTGTGTACCTCAGAATCAATGCAGTAATACACCGAGATAGGATCCTTTCCATTGTGAGGATCTCCATTGATGGTCCTGCATAATCACCGCCAGATGATAGGATCTTGGAAATTTAAATTAACCAGTGCTTGAAAATGAGCAGGAGCAGGATGTTTAAAAAGAACAGGACTGCAAGCCAGAGCTGTGTAAGGTCAGACTGTCCCAGAAATAAAGTCATGCCACAGGACGAGGAGTCATGTCACAGGACGAGGAGTCATGTCACAGGACGAGGAGTCATGTGTGGTGAGTTTCTTTTAAGTTTTAGATTTCATCCAAATTAATCAAATATAAAATCAGGATTAATTGATTGAATAATTAATTAGTGCAGATACTAAAACCTGAAGCCAATTTTACGCTTTATCATATATAATTACAATCAGTGCTCAATCAATTAGCCAGCGCTAGAGGATAGAGATATAATGAAATAACAAGGGATAGCAACACTAAAGAATTCAGAATTTTTCAGTTAAGGTTTTTTAAAAATAAGAATTAAGTAAAATGTTTAATTTAATCTCCTGCAAAATAAATTGAAATAAATTGAGAGCCAGCTGATTGGTGAGTCTTTTTTTCCCAAGAAAGTTTATTTTCTAATAAATACATCCATGGCAGTGTAGCTTGGACCCATGGGGTGGTGCATCCTGCTCGACGTGGAACTTTAGGATGCTTCTCATGTCCTGGATGACCACATGTGCAGGAAATATTGTCAACTGCAGCAGCTTTAGCGCAAGATTTTGTGGCTTGATCTGCAGCTGGCATCATTGTGCTGCATTTGTGAGCTTGAGAGCTTCATAGCTGTGGCCACCCTGCAAATGAACATGCAAACATACAAATTAGGAGTAGAAGAAGGCCACTCGATCCTTCAATCTGCTTCATCATCAATGAGATCATGGCTGATATGATTATAACCGCAACTTCACATTCTTGCCTACAGCTGATAATCTTTCACTTTCTTGCTGACCAAAAGTCCATCTACCTCCGCCTAAAAAATATTTAAATACTCTGCTTTCATTGTTATTTGAGGGAGAGCATGTAAAGACTCACAACCCTCTGAGATAAGTGAATTCTCCTCATCTCTGTCCTTAATGAGCTGCCCCCTATTGTTAAACCCTGGCCAATGATTCTCCCACAAGAGGAAACATCCTTTCCACATAGCCTTGAGTTTTTCAGGGAGAGGGGGAACGGATAACCATCAGACAGTCAAGGAGGACAATGCAGGTAATGAAGGACTGTCCTAAGTGCATCTCACCCGGGGACCAGTACTTCGTTTTGAACTGGTAGAGTGATGGGTCACCTGGGGCGGGGGGGGGGGGGGGGGGGGGGGGGGGGGGGGGGGGGGGGGGGAAGAGCTCAGCAGAATCTCATAGCACGTCACGATCTGGTTCTCACCCAGCGAGATTCGGGGTGCATATTTAAATGGTTCATTAGGCTCATTTAAATATGCACTCACCCAATTCACCTGGGGCCTGGGATTCACCGGCGTCCCCAGCAAGGTCTCAACCTGGCGCCATTTGGTACAGTTTCACAAAGTTGTGAACCAGTCATGCTGCCATGTCGGGAGATTCACGGGGAATTGAGGCCTCTGGGTGCTCGGGTGCAGGGCCGGGTGGCATGCTGGCATACCCCCTGGAACAGGGGCACCTTGCCACTGCCAGTCTGGCACCCTATCAGTACCATCCTGGAACTGTCAGGGTGCCTGGGTGGCAATGCCAGGCTGGCAGGGCACTACCAGGGTTCGAGGCTGGGAATGCTAAAGTGCCCAGGTGCCAGGTTTCCCATGCCAGGGATCGGACCTGGGGGACTTTGCCCATAAGAGGTGGGGTGATGGGTGGCTCAAATACCTCAGAAGAGCTAAGTTGGGCGAAGTAGGGGAGTCCTAAAGCTACGGTTCAGGTGCAGAGGGGGTGTTGAAAGATTGGGGCTGCTCCCATCCGCGAGTAGACTTCCTGCACTGGCAAACTGAACTCTCGAATGCAGGAAATAACTTAAAGAGTAGCCTCGATTGGGAGTTCCTCACCGAGGCCTCAGGCGCTGAGAAACAGCCCGCTAAGCGTGCCGTTCGGCGGATTTTAACTTGAATCTGATGAATTCTGCCTAGTATTTCCATAGATAGGAAATTGTTTGAGTGAAAAGAGAGAAAGAATTGTGGTGAATGCATGCTTTTCAAACAGGAGGAAAGTTTATGTTTGGGGTCCCCAGGGGTCAATGTCATGACCCATGCTCTTCCTCACATATGTTAATGACCTCGACTTTGGTGTAAATTGCACAATTTCAAAATTTACAAAGTACACAAAACCTAGAAGTATTTTGAAGTATGAGGAGAATGGTGTTAAATGTCAAGAAGACATCAGCAGAGAAGTGACAAAATTGAATGCAGAGAAATATGAAGGGCGCAATTCTCCGCATTCACGACGGTGCGGAGAATAGCGTGGCTCGTAAAATTTTACGGCCACGCTCGTCCGACGCCCTCCCGCTATTCTCCCCCCCCCCACGCCCGACTCCCGATACGAATCTCTGCCGCCGTTTTTTTACGGCCAGCAGCGATTCTCAGCTGTCCGATGGGCCGAGTTCCCAGCCCTTTACGGCTGTTTTTACGAACGGCAAACACACCTGGTCTGGCCGTTCATAAAAACGGCCGTAAAGTGCCGATTTTTAAAACCATGGCACCGATTTGCACGGCAGTACCATGGCAGCGGGTCCGATGCCCGCGCACTCTTTGTCCCTCCGCCGCCCCGCTGTATCACTTCGCGGGGCGGCTGAGGGGCATCCCGGCCCGCGCATGCGCGGGTTTCACGCAAATGCGCGATGACGTCATCTGCGCATGCGCGGGTTGGAGTCTTCCAATCCGCGCATGCGCGGCTGACGTCATATGACGCGTCAGCTGGCGCAAACTCTGGCAAGCGGGCTTAACGAAATTCGTTAAGCCCGCGATGCCGGAGTTTACGGCGGCGGCATGCTAGCCCCGACCGGGGACCAGAATCGGTTCCCGGTCGGGGAGGGGGGGGGCTGGCGTCAAACCCGCCCGGATTTGACGCCAGTCTTACGATTTCTCCCCCTCTGGGAGAATCGCGCCCGAAGTGTTTCAGTTTGGCAGAACAAAGCGGAAGAGGCATTGAAAACTAAAATGTATAATTACAAATGGGGTACAGAAACAAATGGAGCTGAGGGTGTATGTGAACAAATCATTGAAGTTGGCCAAGCAGGCTGAGAGGTCAATTTAAAAAAAAAGAAGATTCTGGGCTTTATTTATAAAGGGTAATTTTAGGGTTTAATTTTAAAGAGTAAGACTGCACAGTTCAATTTATAATAGTATTTTTATGATAAAATACTGTCTATTGATACATATAGAATTGCAGAGATAAAATATAAATTGATTAACAGTCTTGCTATCTGTTAAAAATATAAATCAGTTAATAGTTCTTTGTTATCCGCGAACAAACTAACTTCTCTAAGAGAAGGATATATCTAAACATGGAAAATCCTAAAGTATCTCATATCAATTTCTAATACATTTCTAAGAAGTTTAATAGAAACATACTTACAAAAACCACGATGGTCATTGTTTGACGAAGCAGGCTGAAGAACAGGGTCAGGATTTTCCGAAATCCTGGCCAAGTGTTGATGCCGTCAAAACCGGCGCGAGTGACGCCGGCATCAACGGGACTCCTGGCCCAGGCATTCACCCCTTCCTAGGGGGCTAGAGCGGAGGCGGATGCTGTCCGCTGCTCCGGCGCTGAAAGCCGGCGTGCCACGGCCAGTGCGGGTCCGCGCACACGCACCACGGCCGGCGCGGGTCCGCGCATGCACGCCATGGATGTCTCCGTGCCGACCCACGGGCAACATGGCGGAGCCCTACAGGGTCCCGGCATGGAGGAATATAGGCCCCCATGGAATGAACCTGCCCACAGACCAGTTGCCCCTGATCGTGGGCCTGGCCACCGTGGAGGCCCCCCTGGAGTCAGCTTCCCCCGCCCCCTCACCAGGACGGCTCCCGCAGCCAGAAAGCCGAGGTCTCGCCTGGTAGGACCATACCTAAACGACGCGGGCGGGACTTGGCGGAACTCGATGGGTACTCGGCAGGCTTCAGAGCGGCGTGGCGGGATTCGTGAACCACCTCCCCCCCCCCCCCCCCCCCCCCACCGGCGATTCTCCGACCCGGCGCCGGATCGGAGAACCCCAGCCCAGAACTTTGACTGCGCGCCACCTGGAGAGGGAGTGAAACAGCTCTGTGAAACTGCTCCTCTTTTTATACATAATTTCCCCGATTTAGTGAAGGGCTTTTCTTGCATCTTATCTTTTGATACTGGCTAATTTCAAATTTCTGTTGACTTTGGCGGGACCGGAAGATCCTGCCAGTGGGAAGGGCTGGAAAATTCCACCCTGAGGGCTACGCTGAGTTGCACTAAGCATGCACCACAAAATCAGGCAATTCGGCCCAACTGGTGCTGCCAGCATTTATGCTGCACTCATGCATCCTCCCACCCCCTCATTATCTAACTCCATCAGCGTGTCCATCGACTCCATTTTCCCATGTGTGTTCACCGAGCTTCTCCAGAGTCCATCTCTGCCAATTGATTCGAGCATTCCATGTCAGAGCATGTACAAGTCTTTGAGGAAAGACATTTCCCCTGAGTTCTCCACTGGATTCACTAGTAATTATATTATATTTATGACCTCCATTTCTGGACATCCACAAGTTGAAACATTTTCTTGAAGTCTCTGCTATAAAATTGTAGCTATTGTCCCTTTAAGGGCAACACAGCAGAGTAAGGGTCCCATGACCAATTGGGACTCAGAGGGGGGGAATCATCCCATGGTGAGAGAGGCTTCGAGGCAAAGGTACTTTGGAAGCTAGTTACAGCCATGAGACAGCTATACAATTCCTATTCATACCTTTCATGTTCACTAAAGAAGTCGCTGAATGTGCATCTTCACAAATACCTTTATTCATCTTAACGTCGTCTGTCACATCACCCCACAGACTTTACCTCTCCAGAGAATAAAGTCCCAGCTTGTTCAGTCTTTCCTGACAATTACATCCTCTTAGTCCTGGTATCCTCCTTTTGAATCTTTTGATTTGGAGTTTTGCCAATGCTTCTGCATCCTCTGGAACCCAGAAATATGCGCAATGCTCCAAGTATGGTCTAGTGAAGGTTCAATACAAGTTTAACTTACCTGCTGTTCAATTGAATGGCCGGAATTCTCCAAAATCCCGTGTTGACGTCGGTGTAAACCCCAGAGTGGTGTACGCCGACGTCAACGGGCCTCCTGGCCCAGCAATTCATCGGTCTCCGAACATGGCACCGGAGTGCTGCGAACTGCTTCGGCGCCAAAAGGCGGCCCTGCCCGCCCGGCCCGGTCTGTGCATGCGCGCGAAGGCCATCTCCATGCCGACACATGCTTGTGGTTGCCGTCTCCTCACCGGCGCGGAGCAACATGTCGGGAACCTTACAGCGGGCCGCGCGGAAGGAGGTAGACCCCCTCCAAATCACAGCCGTCCGCCGATCGTGAGTCTGGACCCCGTGGAGACCCTCCCACAGAGTCAGATCGCCCCACCCTCCCCCCCACCAGGAGGTCCACCACGGCCACAGGTCCGAGCTCCCACCGGTTGTACCAGGTTGGAACCATGCCGATGGGACTCGGCAGAACACGCGGTGAATCGCCGCGGGGGTCTATTTCAGCGGCGTGGGCGTGATTGGCGGCGATTCTCCGGTCGCTGGAAAATCGCGTCCTGGCGTATGAGTGGCATGCCGGGAAATTTCCCGAGCCCCCGGCGATTCTCCGACCTGGTCCGGGCTCTGAAAATCCCGCCCAATGTCTCTGGAAATTAAGCCCATTGGTTTAGTTTGCTTTCTTTTAAAATCCTCTCGCACTATGTTTGGTGATGCGTGTCCACATAGAAACAGAAAAGAGGACCATGAGGAGGCCATTCAGCCCATCGAGCCTGCTCCACCATTCATTATGATCTTGGCTGATCATCGAATTCAATAGCTTAAACCCGCTTTCTCCCCAAGTGCTGTATCTAACTGCTTCTTGAAAACATACATGGCGGGATTCTTCGTTTCGGAAACATGGGGCAGGATTCTCCATTTCCCGACTCCGATTTTGTAATCGCCGATCGGGCAGAGAATCCATTTTTATGACCGAATCGGGGATGCCTGTTCTATGCAAGTTGCGCATGCTTCACCCCCTCCAAAATGATGTCATCGTGGCGCTCACCGCACACCGTTGGGAAAGTCTCAGGAAGTCACCTTAAATCCCTCCCCCGATGCTCCACACCCGATCGGCCAAGTTCCCGACCGCGCGGTTGATGTATAGTCTCAGGGGTCAGGAATGCGGCATGGCGGCTGCAGACTGTATCCTGCGCTGCCAGTCAGGCGGGAGCCGTGCTGCTGGCCACGCGGGCTTCAGCGAGGGCTGGGGGGCTTGTTGGGGGTGGCCAGGGGTTGGCTAGTGGGTGTCTAAGGGTGCGGTATCTGACAGGTCGGGTCCGTGCACAGCGGCATCATGTTGTACAGCACGATAGCCGCAGGTCATCGGCGTGCGCAAGCACAGCCATGCACCCGGAAATTTTAAGGCCATTTATTTCCTGGAGGCTGGTGGTTTACGTGGCGGGGTGCTAGCCCCTCAGTGGTCGGAGGATCGGTGCTGGGGCGGCACCGATTTTTCCCACGTAAAACGCCACAGGTTCTCTGGACATAGCCTCAAAATCGGAGAATCCAACCCTAAGTGTTGACGCCCGGGCAGGACTGATTCGGTTGACACAACAACTAAATTTTCCGCCAGCCCTGGAGCAATTCATCAGCCATCGATTGGATAACACGGTGCCACGTGGAACACGAGCGATTTTAATGAAAAAGTGTCTGATTTTCCGGGGTCGGGACTGACACTTGGGTGGCTGACAAGCTGCAGCCACATATTAGCGCCCCACTCCCCACACACATTCATTCCAGCCAAAAGGAGTGCAGCACAGAGAGCGGCACCCCGGTTGCAAACATGGAGCTACAGACCTCACTGGATTCTGTGGAGGAGAAGCGGGCAACCCTGTACCCCGGGGTGTGATGAAGGCTGCCACCCACCATGTACACCAGGCCGGGGCAGAGGTGACAGAGTTCACAAGCGCCGTGGGCCCCACCACTAGGATCAGACAGCAGTGCAGGAAGAAGCTGCACAACTTCCTCAGTGTGACCAGGGTGAGTCGGCAGCACTGTGACCAACTCCTGCTTCATGCACCAGTAATTTCCCCCAGCCCCCCCCCCCCCCCACAACCACCCGTAGGGTGACCGGACCGAACCCGCCGGCAGTGAGTATGCCTCTCACCTTTCCCCACATGCCAGCACCCATACCGGTCGCCATGAACAGGTTCCCTGGCCATAAAGGCTACCAGCTGCGCACCCCCCCCCCCCCCCCCCGCCCTGTGCCGCACGCATCCGACTGTCTAACACTGTGCGCTTTCTATCTCCCGCCAGGAGAAGACGGCACATAATCGCAGGGAGCAAGAGAAAATGGGAGAGGTCCGCCGGATGTCATAGAATTCCTACAGTGCAGAAGGAGGCCACTCGGCCCATCGGGCCAGCACCAACCATTCGAAAGTCCCAATCCCTGTTCTAGGCCTGTATCCACATCCAACCTTTGGACACTAAGGGGCAATTCAACATGGCCAATCACCTAACCTGCATATCTTTAGACTGTGGGAGGAAACCAGAGCACCCAGAGGAAACCCAAGCAGACACGGGAGAGAGTGCAAACTCCACACAGATAGTGACCCAAGGTCGGAATTGAACCCGGGTCACTAGCGCTGTGAGGCAGCAGTCCTAACTACTGTACCATTGTGTCACCCCTTTTGCGGCCCCTCACTGCAATGGAATAGCAGCCACTGGACCTGGTCGGTGGGACAGGAGAGAGGGCAGTAGCCGAGGCGGAGGTCGACATTGGACAACCAAGTTTGACCCCGCTGCGTTACATGGCATGAATGGCACCACCAGCACCCATAACCCTCTCACCATCCCCTGACCGCCGCATGCACCTTCATCACCACCACCCTCCTCACCACCCACACCCAATCTCCGCATCACCCCTACCCCACCTCCACACCACCCCTCACCACTCCTGCACCACCCCCACCCGCCCCAACTCCATCCCCTTCACCATCCCAAACACCACAACCCCAACCCTCGATCCAATTGTGTGTTATGTCTTGTGTCTTGCAGGATCACCTGGCGAAAAGATGGGCCCTTCTGGTGTCCCCTGCCCCCGACCTCAACAACAAATGGATACCAGCAATGATGAGCACACAGACTCTGAAGAGTGCCCCAAATACCAGCCCAAAACATCCCGGAACAGCAGTCTGGGGACCACACTGACTTCCCAGCACAGCTGTCTCAAACAGCCTCCACCATCCCAGAAACACTCACCTCGGTTAGGCACTTTAACGAAGAGGCTCCTGGGACACTATCTGGTGTGCACCATGCACATGCTGCAGTACAGTAGGTGGAGGTAGTAACCCCGAGGGGGAGGATGGTCGGAGGGCAACCCGATCCCAGACACTACCTGCCATCCGGATTGGTCTCGGACTTCTGGAAAGGACAGTCCCATCGATAATGGAGATGTTATCTCAGAGCTAGGGACTACATGAAGGGGTGTCAGCTACTAGTGAGCGCCTGCAGGTGCTGTTGGAGGAGTCTAGCCACTTGCAGGGGTAGGAGACAGTGCTGGCAATGCATGCCAACTAGGCCAACCCCGCACGGGTAGTGTCGGCGGTGGTGGACCTTGGGTTGAAGGTACCAGCCATTGATCAGAATGTCCAAGGCCTGGGGCACTCTGTGCAGGCGCTGGCTGAGGCACAGAACAGGATTGCCATGTCGCAGGCAGCTATGTACCAGGATCACCTGGACACTGTAGTGGAGCTCTAGAGCTTGACCCAGCCACAAGGGTCTATAGCTGAAGGCATTGTCCGCATTGCTAGGCGCCAATGGACATGAGCCAGTCCCAGATTGTGGTGGCACAGTTACTGAGTGACATGTGTTATGGGCGGGTTTTAAAATCTCCAACTTATATTATGGAGTTCGCCTGACCTCTAACTTTTTGTTGAATTTGGCTAGGATGAACACAAGAGCCTTCACTTGAAGTGGGATTCAGTAGTCTTCCTGAACACTTTAATGAAAATAAGCTTTATTCTAAGAACTTAGTTAACATTTAAATAAACACACAGCAATAATTTTTATCAATTACGAACATAAAACCCCCCACACAGCTCCAAAAATCTATGTATAACACTTAATGAATTCCCCCTTAACTGTTCCAATTCAAAAACAAAATCCTATAAACATAAACCCCATTTCAAAGGCATGGCCCAGCACTCTTCATTCTCGCTTGAATAAGACTGGCTTTTCCTGAGATTCTGAAACCGTCTCACCAACGGGTTTAAACCCTTACGGAAAGCAAACTATATTTTAAAAGCCACCACCAAGTTCATTTTTGCTGAAACAGATACTTAAAATTGCAAATAGAGAGAGACAGGTCAAGACCCTTCTGTTCTCTGTCTGAGTCCACAGCAGCCAAATCTGAAAGCAAAAGCAAAAACACCTCACAGAGCCACAGCCCAGCTCCACCCACACAATTATATCACTGAAGCCATGTGATAAGACAAAAACCTTCCTTAAAGGGTCACTCCCATGACACCTCCCCCCAAGAAAATAAAATAAACCATCAACTTTAACGATGGTTTCATTTTTCACCTTTTAACTTGCCCAGTCCTAACACTTGGCAAGAAACATACGTACATTTTAAAACATCAAAACAGGTAAACATTGACAATAATACAGTCCATTTTAGTTCTTTGTTTTCCGCCATCGAACCTGGTTCTCTTCATCACTTTCGTGACAAAGCATCGGCTCTCACATTTTCTCATCCTGCCACACGTAAAAGGTTGGGGCGACCATCATCTTGAAGGACACCAGAAGCGGATGTCCTCACCCAGCAGTTTCAGGTGCACCATTATATGGCAAATATGTCGCACTGTTCCGTAATCAGCCGGAATTGGCATGTCTGGTCTGGTAGGTCCTAGAATGACAGGCGCTGCCTCATACAGCACCTCATACATGAGGCCTCACACAGCACCTCCTTCCCACCTCCACCTCCTCAACCTGCTAGGACTGGTGCTCCATCATCACCGCCTGGCTCCATTCCTCTTTGGCAGGTTCCATTGCTTTAGGATCCTCCTCGAGCAGCTCCTGCTCATACAGCCTCAATGTGTCCCTCAAGGCTACGGCGGCCAGGATGAAGGCCGCCATTCATGGTTGGATTCCGTAGCCCACTGCCTGTAGGGTGTGGAAGGCAGATATGTTAATATGGTGTGCAGCCGTATGCCCAACAAGTTCCACCAGGCTACCCGCTGGCCCCTGCCTGCACAACAGTTCCTGCCCCTGAATGACCCTCTCCTGCCATCCCTCCTCACCCATCCCCCACACCCACTCCAAGCCATTCCTCCTGGGACTCTGCCCTCCGCACGGCACCCCTGGCGCAGTTGGTGCCCGACACTGCATGAAACTCTGGCCCGGCATCCGTCTCTGCCAACAGGTGTACTGCTGGCAGGCTCTCCCCATACTGGTGGAACAGTCTATGTCCCCTGTCCAGCTCCTTCCTGTAGGAGGTACTTTGGGCGTCCCCCTTGAGTGGGCCGTGTGGTGCCCTGCCGGCAGGGTGGTGCCTGGCTGTAGGGAGGTGGGGTGATGGGGTGGAGGGTGGGTGGTGGAGTGCGTAGGTTCAAAGGGCTTCAAATCCCCTGACAGCCTATGAAATGCAAAACTACCATTCATTTTCACACAGCAATACATTGCTTTAACCAGTGATTGACAGTTTTAGTACTCCAGAGACAGGCGCTTGATGGATTGCTCATCTATCTTTACCTTCAAGCTTGAATGCATCTCAAGTACCCTGCTTTGATGCTAACCACAATGTTTATAAACACTCTGGCTTTGATTGACAGCTCCTCACCGCATCAAAAGTAACGAAATGCTTTCTGCTATGAGAAAGAGGATGTGAAACCACTTTGATGATTTTGCATTCTCCCGTTGGCGCAGGGCGTGCATCCGCTGAGGCTACCGCCTCGGGGGATTGGACCATCACAGCTAAACCCGTTTTTCAGGAGACGCTCCATCTCTGCCTGATTTGGATTTGCAGGAACAAAGAACCCCGGCATGTAATTATGATTGCAACTGCAAATCAGTAATGTAATTTTTGAATAGCTGTCATCGCCAGCACAGATTCCTTTTGAACATCATTCCTAACTTTTGCCAGCCTGGGTATATTTGCCCTTCTTTCAGACTCTTTTATTTTTCCTTTGTGGCCAGCTTGTAGTTACCTATCTCTGATTCTACATGCCTTTATTTTAGCCACACGTCTACTTTACAAAGTCCCTTTGAAAATCCATAGATATATATATCCACTGAATAAACCCTGTCTATTCTTTCTCTTACTTCTCTCGAAGAATTGAATAAGGTTGGTCAAGCATGAACTTCCCTTTTGAAATCTGTACTCACTGTTCTTTGTTAAATTCTTTCAGTTACTTGATTGTTTTCCAGTGCGCCTTTGAGCATAGATTCGATTACTTTCCTACCATTGACATAAAGCTAACTTGTTTATTGTTCACTCGTCCTGTTCTCTCTCCCGTTTCAAATGTGGGAATAAAATGAACTGGGTGAAAAGGGATCAATTTGAAAAATATTATCACCGATGCACTTAAAATGTTAACATGCCATCCGAAAACAGTCTCATGCCCTTTCCGAGGAGCCAAGCAGTAATTTCTGATAAAATTCCTAAAATATGTTTGTTCCATAAGACATAGGAGAAGAATTAGGCCATTCGACCCATCAAATCTGCTCCACACCATTCAATCATGGCTAATATGGTTCTCATCCCCATTCTCCTGCCTTCTCCCTGTAACCCCTCAATCACCTATTTTCTTCCTACTCCATAATCTGTATGAAAAATTAGAAATGACACGGGCATCTTGAAAATATGATAACCTACTGGCTGGAATCTTGAAATTAATTTTTAACGCAGAGACTAAAGGAAGCTGGCTCATTGGATATATTCAATCCGTGAATATATTTTACAGATTTTTGATCGACAGGAATGTCAAGGGTTGTGGGGGATATGGAACAAAATGGAGTTATGGCAACCATCAGATCAACCGTGAATTTATTGAATGGCAGAGCAAGCTGAGTGGACCTTAATGGTCTATTCCCGCTATTATTCCACATTCCAATCTATTGGGTTGAAGGTAGCATGGGTGCGATTTAATGGCCTCGGCGCGCCCAACTTGACGACGCGATAAGGTAATTGAATCATGCGAGACGCTTCTGATAAGACTCGCAATGCATGAAGGACAAAATCCAGGAATACATATTTAAATGACCCATTAAGCTGATTTAAATATACCTGAATCGTATTCTGCCAGGGCCTGGGAACTAACCAATCTCGCCTGTGAGACCGCGCCATGGCGCAGTTTAGCACTGCTCCACAGAAACATGGACCAAGCATAACGGCACCCAGGAGATGGGGGGGTGGGGGGGTGGGCACCCAGGCCATCGAAGATGCCCCAGGTGGTCGGGTTCTGGGGAAGGTGGTCCCCTTGCACTCCCGCTGACACCGGAACCCTTTACAGTGTCAGCCTGACACTAGCAGTGCCACCCTGGGGTGGCCAGGGTGCTAGGCTGGCAGTGGCAAGGTGCCCAGGTGCCAGGTTGCCCATGCTTGGGGTCAGGCCCAGGGTATCTTGCTCTTAAGAAGTCGGGAGAGAGGGGGGCTCGAGGATGCTCTCATTAGGCTCAGTCAGGTGTCAATTAGGTGGCCATGTTGGAGTCCCTGAGGGAGGTTGAAAGATTGGGCGGTTTTTAAAAGTGGCGCCCCAAGTGGAGTTGCAGTTAGCGAGGAGGACTGTCAGAGAATACAGCAAAATATAAATAGATTGGAGAGTTGGGCGGAGAAATGGCAGATGGAGTTCAATCCAGGCAAATGCGAGGTGATGCATTTTGGAAGATCAAATTCAAGAGCGGACTTTATGGTCAATGGAAGGGTCCTGGGTTTAAATTGATGTACAGAGAGATCTGGGAGTTCAGGTCCATTGTACCCTGAAGGTGGCAACGCAGGTTGATAGAGTGGTCAAGAAGGCATACAGCATGCTTGCCTTCATCTGACAGGGTATTGAGTACAAGAGTCGGCAGGTCATGTTACAGTTGTATAGGACTTTGGTTCGGCCACATTTGGAATACTGCGTGCAGTTCTGGTCGCCACATTACCAGAAGGATGTGGATGCTTTGGAGAGGGTGCAGAGGAGGTTCACCAGGATGTTGCCTGGTATGGAGGGTGCTAGCTATGAAGAAAGGTTGAGTAGCTTAGGATTGTTTTTGTTGGAAAGACGGAGGTTGAGGGGGGACCTGATTGAGGTCTACAAAATTATGAGAGGTATGGACAGGGTGGATAGCAACAAGCTTTTTCCAAGAGTGGGGGTGTCAGTTACAAGGGGTCACGATTTCAAGGTGAGAGGGGGAAAGTTTAAGGGAGATGTGCGTGGAAAGTGTTTACGCAGAGGATGGTGGGTGCCTGGAACGCTTTACCAGCGGAGGTGGTAGAGGTGGGCACGATAGCATCATTTAAGATGCATCTAGACAGATATATGAACGGGCGGGAACAGAGGGAAGTAGACCTTGGAAAATAGGAGACAGGTTTAGATAAAGGATCTGGATCGGTGCAGGTTGGGAGGGCCGAAGGGCCTGTTCCTGAGCTGTAATTTTCTTTGTTCTTTGTTCTTTGTTCTTAATCCTTGAATTCTCTTCCTGCACTGTAGGTTTGTGCAGCCTCTGGAGAGCGTTCCTCGCCAAGGCTGAAAAAAATGGCAAAATGCTGTGAAATTGCAGTGCTGTTATCCTTGCTGCAGGTGCCGAGAAACACCCTCCAAATGCGCCCAAAATAGGTCGCTGTGTTTGCTCCGTTAAATCACGCCGCATGTCTGCAAACATCCACCAAGGGAAATCACCCGGAATATAAATGAACCACATATCCTGTCCCCCATTTGCATGGCATCAAGGGTATAACCTAAGGTATTCAACTCGTGGATATGGACCATTAAGTCTCATCATTCGGACAATAAGACCCTAGCTCAGAGGAGGCCCCCAGACATGAATTCATTAAACGAGAAAAGGAATGCCTTAAACCCAATCACATACACAATAGAACCCTCAATGTGAGAAGGGGATTCCCGGACATGACTGAAGATGCAAGGGAGAATACACTGGTGACAACCGCGTTTGAGTGATGTTCATGTGACAGGTCCACCCTTTGTCTGTTTTATGCTTCAGCATTTTCTGCAGTGAGAGAACAAGCAGCTGAGACACTGACAAGTCAAGACTTGAGTAGGGTGTCTCCTTCTTCCTTCTCTCTCCAACCCTCTTTGCAAGCTTTGAGCCCTGGTTTCTGACCCTGACCATCCAGGGTCGTCCCTGATTGAGACAGTGGTTTCTTGAAATAATTGAACCTAGCATTACCATCTCCAGGAGAACAGTTATAATTAACTACTTACATCTTGAAATGGAGGCACAGGGTCCACCAGGAAAGCTGCAAGGTCACTGATATCGAGTAGTGTTAACAAACTATTGTTCTCCTGGATTGTAGTTTGGTCAAGCTAACCTTCAACATTGTGATCTATTTGTGTATGTGTTCTTAAATTGGTTTGAGTATAAGTAAGATAAGCACTTTTCTTTGTTAAACACAAGAAAATCTGATAGATTAATTATTTTATGAGTGTTATTAGTAAAGCAGAGGCAGTTTAAATGAACTATATTTGTATTGTTAAATATTTGAATTCTGGTATTGATTTAAATGGGTTTAATTCAGTGGTTTTGTGCAAAAAAAGGTAAATCACCAGTTAGATTTATGTTTAAAGGTGTTTGCATGCATGGGGGTTTTGGTTTCAGTTCAAGTCTGTACAGTAAACAAGCTGGAAGGAGGATTGAGATGTTGCTTAGTAATCAGGGGCACTTTTAAGGAATATACCTTCTCGAGTTTAGTTTTGTCTGGATGCCAGAATAGAAAAAGCTCCAGAGGGAGCATCTCTTACAGCTTTGCCAGGAGAAAATTGATAGCATGGAGTGAGGGGCACAGCAGGCAAGTGGCAGAAAAACAAATCACAGCTAGTTAAGGAAACTTGAGAAATGAAGAGAAGTTCCCAGGAAATCTGAAATTAAAGGAACTGAGGAAACTGGAACTAGAATGAGCACAATTAATGCTTTTGATTGAAACAACAGCCGGAGCTGAGAATGAGTTATCTAGTGAGAAGCCAGAAAGACACCTGACGTGATTGTAAGGTTTGTGATATCTTACTACAGCCTGTGAAATATTAGTTGAAATAATTTTGGAGCAATTGGTGGCTGGATCCCTGGATTTGTGCAAAAGCTTTCAAAACAAAAGAACCCTGGAAGAATTGGAAAACCTGGAGGGGGATTCTTGATGACAACAGCTGATGGAAAGTATAGTTTGAAAGAATATTTTAAAGTGTGTCTTTTTGAGTGTGGAAATATGGATGTGACAATCATCTGGGGGATTTGGTTTCAGAGTGAGGTGCTAGCCTTGAAATCTGTGCATGTTTGTGAAAAAAGAAGGAATTGGGGGTGCATTGTGTTATAATTAAACATTCATGCATAATAAATGTTTTTTTTCTCATTGTTAAATGCTAATCGGTATTCTTGTGACACATTTCCTCCACACTTCCTTTAAGAAGAAAAATGTGACGGTCTTCTGAACTAGGGTTCAATTCTGAGACCATGGGTGGGACTCTCCATTTTACTGGGGCCCGGGGGTTTCCCTATGGCATGGGGTTGCCCCACATTGGGAAATCCCATTGATCGGCCAAAGTAAAGGAGAATCTTGCCGGTGGGTTGGGGCAGAAATACGGGGCGGGTTATCCAGCTCTCTATCTGTCCAGCTGTAACACCAACTGGGACTATAACAGAATAAACAGTTTCGTACTCAGTAAAGTGGCAGATATATATGTTTTTCAAAACAAATAAAAAGCCTTTTGCATTTGAAGGAAGCTAGGAGGCATTCAACTCCTCCTCACCCAATCTCAACAATTGGCATTTTGCTGACATTTACAAAATGTAGAAATCTTGTTCTTCTGTGTCAAATTGAATTACAAAATTGTAGGTCAATATTAGTCAGTATTAGTCATGCATTATCTGAAATGGTGTTATTTTCCTGGACATTCTACTCTCTACTTTAAACGAAAAACTTACTACAATAGGCATCCAGGTGATGCAGTCGGTTGCACTGTCTCAGATTCTCACACCTTTCCGAATCAGGACAGGCATTCCAGGACAAATCGCTGAATGGATGTGAGAAATCTTGGTACAGCAAATGGTGAAAATTGAGGAGTGATGGCAGAGGGCTTGGTATAGGTGGATTAACTAAACTGAGCCAGCATGTAACTGTAAAGGTGAAATATAGTCAGACATTTGAATAGCAGAATGTCTGACTGATGAGAAATGGTGTAATGCAGAGGGATGAGAATAGACAAGGGAGAGACATTGGGCTTCATTCTCTGATTCAATGGCTATGTCCGCAGGATCCATCTGGTCTTACGACCAAAACGTCAGCGCCGTCCCTACACCGATCGTTCGCCCGGTGGTGTCCAGCAGCCGGGCCACATGGCTTTACCTGTGGATACGGCCTCAGAATGGCTGGTTCCGTGACCACACATACGCACGGTGGCAGCCTGCGGCAGCCCTCCAAAAACTGCCCCCTGTAATGTCCCTCGCCACCCCTGACCACCCCTCACCAGTCCATCAGGCTTCCCTGCCAGCGGAACAGCTCCCCCCCCCCCCCCCCACGACTTTGGCGGCACTGGACACAGTCCGCAGCCGCCACGCAAGGTCCCCGAAAGCTGTGAAGACACGTGTCCCACGCTCGGCCCATCAGGGGAGGAGCATCGGGGGAGGGCCTCAGGTGACGTCCTGAGACTGTCCCAATGGCATGCGACGTACTCCTCGAGTACAGCATTTTTCAGGGGGTGCAGCATCAGAAAAACGGCGCCGTCCCGATTCCAGCGTAAAAACGCACTCTCTTGTTGATTGTCGAATGCAACTTCAGCATCGGTGATCAGAGAATCCAGCTTGTTAAATTGAAGTGTGCAAATAAATGAATAGGTGGCAATATAAGTTGCTTGATCGTCATCAAAATCCCTTAGTGAAATAATTGGTTTCTGATGCCAAATATGAAACTAATTTAAAGCAATTAAAGCAAAAAAAAATCTTTATTTCACAGCTTAACTTATTTTTTGCAATGTTGTATTTTTTATACCAAAAGAAAATCACATTTATAGCATTAGGGGGTTGCAATGAATATTGAACATAACAAATTGGATTCGCAGGCATTAAGTAGTTCTCCTGCTTCTGTGTAAAGAAGGATTAATGTCTGGTTGATCATAAGCTAGAACCAGAAATAGGTAGTTAAAGTACTAAGTATGTAAAGAAGGATTAACACAAGCACAAGCTCATAGCACAAGCTGCAACCACAAACAAGTAATTAAGGAAGCGTTCAGCGCGTAAGTAAGGATTAAAGCAAACAAAGTACAGTCGAAACTAAGATCATGAACTGGAGGTAAACCAATACGTGACGTTGGAAATTCAATGTTCCTTGTGGATTGGGTTTCAGTTTAGCTTTACATTTAACCTCAGGAAGATGGGTCAAATTGAAACATTAGCAAAGTAAAAGATTTGAAAGATTTGCATTTATTTAGCACCTTTCACGACCTCAGGAGATCCAAGAGTGCTTTACAACCAGTTAAGTACTTTTGAAATTAAATTAATATTGTATTCTGACGCTGACTGCCAATCCATTAGTTCATAAGATATAAGAGCAGAAATTTAGCCATTTAGTCCATCGAATCATGGCTGATCTCATCATGGCCTTAACTCCATCGTTCTCCCCATTCTCCATAACCCTCCAACCCATTACCTAGTAAAACTCTGTCTAACTCCTCTTTAAATTTACTCACTGTTCCAGTATCCTCCGCACTCTGGGGTAGCAAATTCCACAGATTCACAACCCTTTGGGAGAAGTGGTTTCTCCTCAACTCCTTTATAAATTTGCTACCTCTTATCCTAAGACCATGACTTCTCATTCTAGAATGCCCCACAAGAGAAAGCATCCCCTCCACATCTACTTTATCCATCCCTTTTATCATCTTGTATCCCTCAATTTGATCTCCCCTCATTCTTCTAAACTCTAGAGAGCCTGAACTGTTCATATGACAAATGCCTCATCTCAGGAATCAATCCAGTGAACCTCCTCTGAACTGCCGCCAATACCACTACACCTTTCCTCAAATAAGGGGGCCAAAATTGTGCACAATACTCCAGATATGGTCTCTCCAATGCCTTGTACAGTTGTAGCAACACTTCCTTGCCTTTATACTTTTATTCTTTTGGTGATAAATGCCAGCATTCCACTTGCTTTCTTTATTATTTGCTGTACCTGCATGCTAGTTTTCCATGACTCATGAATGAGGATCCCCAGATCCCTCTGCGATGGACCACCCCAAAGTCTCTCCATTTAGATAATAAGTCACCGTCCCATTTTTACGACCAAAATGCACGTCCTCTCACTGATCCACGTTAAACTCTATCTGCCACATTTTGGCCCACTCGCCTAACCTATCTATATCCATTTGGAAGGTTCTTATTTCCTCATTGCAACTTACTGTCTCACCTATTTTTATAATGGGCTAATTGAAGTGTGGAACAGGGTCAAGGACTGGATTGTCATCTCCTCGATTTATGTTTTGTCCGTGAGCCCCAAGTAAAATTTACATTGCTGCTCCTCCTTGGCCCATTCAAAATCTCCTGGGGTTCTTTCAAGCACAATCCTTGTATGATCCCGACCACTGGAGAGGGTGTTTAGCACCCGGCACAATGAAGTGGTGCAAGCGCTATTCGAGTTTTGCCCATTTGTATCCAAATTTTTAAATGAAGAGTAACAATTAGTGTAGAATACCAATTTGCATATTTAAACACCCTTAAGCCCATATCCTTTGTGCGGAGTGCTCATCCATTTACAGGTCCACCTGAATATGGTACCTGGCATCGTCTGGGTGGCAAAGGTATTCTTGTACAGATGGGTAAGCTATGAGTTGAGTACCTCTCCTGTTTAAGTATCTTGACATTGAACAATTGGTGGAGAAATATGACATTTTTTATTGCTTATTTTCAATTGTCAGCAAACGCTGAAGGTGTTAGCAGTCAGGATCCCTACCTGGTCAGTTTTTCATTAACCTGCCCTGGTTTTAATATGAGTACCAGTTTACAGTTTTAATCAGCAAGACCATGGTTATATTGTCATTATAAATGTCTGAACTTTCTCTTCCCTCCCCCTAAAGGCAACACAGAAAGTACCCCCCACCAGCAATTGTTTGAACCTGCCTGTATTTTCAGATTATTTTACCTCCCGCAGTATCTCTGGGCCAGATAAAATTGTGTGCCTGGAATCAGGAGAATAAAGAAGCCTGTAGCATAACAAATAGTCACTGCGGTTGGAGTCTTCTGGCTATGATACTTGGCCTTGAGCACTGTTCTTGTTCCTGAAATAAAATAGGATTCATCTCAGAACTTCTGCTGTTAGCTACCCCCCTCGTTTTGTCCCTTGTGGCTCAAAGCCATGGGAATGCTGGCATGTTCTTCAAAGTGGGGAGCGTTTTTGTCCTGGGTATGTGGGAAATAGTGTGAGAGCACCAGGGACTTTGATTTGTCCCGATTACCGTTGTTGTTGTTTGCCTGAACATGTCTTAAGTGCAGAGAATAGAACAGGTGGTTCTGGCCCTTTAATATCACAGCTATTCACTCCCATTTCCTTTTACATGGTGCCTGGGAACTGACCAGCCCCCACCAGAGAGGAAATCAGCCCCACTGTGCCTCAAGAAATTCAACGTGCAGTACTAAGAAATATATTATGCTCTGCTGGTAGGAGCACTCACCTGGCAACTCATATCAACCATGAGGAACTGGTGAGGTGATAATTTCAATTTCCAAATGTGTCAGCAGAGAGAGATGGACAAGAAAGGGATAAAAGAAAGAAAGCAAAGCAGGGCAGGGGAAATAAAGAGTGACATTAACATTATTATGGTGCATCTTTTCATAATAAGAAGCTGTTTGGGAAGAAAACAGTGTGCTCTGCATAACTCGGACTCCCAGGTTCATACTTACACAGTTTTCTACATTTCACATTGACCGAGGAACAGCCATTATAGCCACATTATAGCTGCTGAACTGCTGCATAACAGATTCACACACGTAATACCCCAATGTCTCTATTACTGCTGAAGTTGTTGGGAAAAAAAAAATCAACATCTTTATAAATTGACATTGCTGACATATTCTGCAATAACGCAGAGGCAGGAATTAAATGTGAAATTAGTCTATCATATTTTAAGTGTCTGAATTCTTTGCTGTGGAAAACACAGTGCAGGAGAGATGAACAACAAAATCTTTTGATCCATTATACAGTAAGCACTATCTTGAACAGTGCCTTTGGGATTCTCAGTAAAGCGAATTACAGCTTGGACTGGGTTATGAGGAGGGTTACATCAATATTCAGTCCACTGGCTTGAAACCAAAGGAATGGCACAATAAGTTTTTATTATCATTAGGCGTTGTGGACCACTGCTCATTGTGTGGCACAAAGATAGGATGTTAAGAAATAAACGACATATCCAATGACACTATTATCCGTCATAACTTGCACCCAGCGGCATAACCTGATGGACCGCTGGAATTACAAGAGTTTAAAGTCCACTGCCCTGTTATAGAAAGGTCTGTTCAAACCTCTGCCGGCTGGAGCTAATTAGGGCCGTCAGCAAAAGAGTCCCCATTGGCCCCAGCGCAGTGCATTTCCAGTGAGCTCAGGCTGGCCACACACCCTTTTTACTGCACTGGCTGCCATAAAGCAGGTAAAAAGAACAAAGAAAAGTACAGCACAGGAACAGGCCCTTCGGCCCTCCAAGCCCGTGCCGACCATGCTGCCCGTCTAAACTAAAATCTTCGACACTTCCTGGGTCCATATCCCTCTATTCCCATCCTATTCATGTATTTGTCAAGATGCCCCTTAAATGTCACTATTGTCCCTGCTTCCACCACCTCCTCCGGCCGCGAGTTCCAGGCACCCACTACCCTCTGTGTAAAAAACTTGCCTCATACATCTTGTCTAAACCTTGCCCCTCGCACCTTAAACCTATGCACCCCAGTAATTGACCCCTCTACCCTGGGAAAAAAGCTCTGATTATCCATTCTGTTTATGCCCCTCATAATTTTGTAGACCTCTATCAGGTCGCCCCTCAACCTCCGTTGTTCCAGTGAGAACCGAGTTTTTCAACCGCTCCTCATAGCTAATGCCCTCCATACCAGGCAACATCCTGGTAAATCTCTTCTGCACCCTCTCTAAAGCCTCCGCATCCTTCTGGTAGTGTGGCGACCAGAATTGAACACGATACTCCAAGTGTGGCCAAAGGTGCCATACATCTGCAATGTGACCTGCCAATTCTTATACTCAATGCCCCGGCCAATGAAGGCAAGCATGCCGGATGCCTTCTTGACGACATTCTCCACCTGTGTTGCCCCTTTCAGTGACCTGCGGACCTGTGCACCGAGATCTCTCTGACTTTCAATAATCTTGAGGGTTCTACCATTCACTGTATATTCCCTACCTGCATTAGACCTTCAAAATGCATTACCTCACATTTGTCCGGATTAAAGTCCATCTGCCATCTCTCCGCCTAAGTCTCCAAACGATCTAAATCCTGCTGTATCCTCTGACAGTCCTCATCACTATCCACAATTCCACCTACCTTTGTGTTGTCTGCAAACTTACTAATCAGACCAGTTACATTTTCCTCCAAATCATTTATATATACTACGAACAGCAAAGGTCCCAGCACTGATCCCTGCAGAACACCACTAGTCACAGCCCTCCAATTAGAAAAGCACCCTTCCATTGCTACTCTCTGCCTTCTATGACCGATCCAGTTCTGTATCCATCTTGCCAGCTTACCCCTGATCCTGTGTGAATACACCTTTTGTACCAGTCTATCATGAGGGACTTTGGAAAGGCCTTACTGAAGTCCATATAGACAACATCCACTGCCCTACCTGCATCAATCATATTTGTGACCTTTTCGAAAAACTCTGTCAAGTTAGTGAGACACGACCTCCCAATCACAAAACCATGCTGCCTCTCACTAATACTTCCATTTGCTTCCAAATGGGAATAGATCCTGTCTTGAAGAATTCTCTCCGGTAATTTCCCTACCACTGACGTAAGGCTCACCGGCCTGTAGTTCCCTGGATTATCCTTGCTACACTTCTTAAACAAAGGAACAACATTGTCTATTCGCCAGTCATAGAACATAGAACATAGAACAGTACAGCACAGAACAGGCCCTTCGGCCCTCGATGTTGTGCCGAGCAATGATCACCCTACTCAAACCCACGTATCCACCCTATACCCGTAACCCAACAACCCCCCCCCCCCAACCTTACTTTTTAGGACACTACGGGCAATTTATCATGGCCAATCCACCTAACCCGCACATCTTTGGACTGTGGGAGGAAAACCGGAGCACCCGGAGGAAACCCACGCACACACGGGGAGGACGTGCAGACTCCGCACAGACAGTGACCCAGCCGGGAATCGAACCTGGGACCCTGGAGCTGTGAAGCATTTATGCTAACCACCATGCTACCGTGCTGCCCAAAGTCCTCCGAGACATCACCTGAAGACAGTGAGGATCCAAAGATTTCTGTCAAGGCCTCAGCAATTTCCTCTCTAGCCTCCTTCAGTATTCTGGGGTAGATCCCATCCGGCCCTGGGGACTTATCTACCATAATATTTTCAAGACACCCAACACCTCGTCTTTTTGGATCTCAATGTGACCCAGTCTATCTACACACCCTTCTCCAGACTCAACATCCACCAATACCTTCTCTTTGGTGAATACTGGTGCAAAGTATTCATTTAGTATCTCGCCCATTTCCTCTGGCTCCACACATAGATTCCCTTGCCTATCCTTCAGTGGGCCAACCCTTTCCCTGGCTACCCTCTTGCATTTTAAGTAGGTGTAAAAAGCCTTGGGATTTTCATTTAACCTATTTGCCAATGACTTTTTGTGACCTCTTCTAGCCATGCTTAAGTTCCTTCCTACTTTCCTTATATTCCATACAGGCTTCGTCTGTTCCCAGCCTTCTAGCCCTGACAAATGCCTCCTTTTTCTTTTTGAAGAGGCCTACAATATCTCTCGTTATCCAAGGTTCCCGAAATTTGCCGTATTTATCCTTCTTCCGCACAGGAACATGCCGGTCCTGAATTCCTTTCAACTGACATGTGAAAGCCTCCCACATGTCAGATGTTGATTTACCCTCAAACATCCTCCCCCAATCTAGGTTCTTCAGTTCCCGCCTAATATTGTTATAATTAGCCTTCCCCCAATTTAGCACATTCACCCTAGGACCACTCTTATCCTTGTCCACCAGCACTTTAAAACTTACAGAATTGTGGTCACTGTTCCCAAAATGCTCCCCTACTGAAACTTCTACCACCTGACTGGGCTCATTCCCCAATACCAGGTCCAGTACAGCCCCTTCCCTAGTTGGACTGTCTACATATTGTTTTAAGAAGTCCTCCTGGATGCTCCTTACAAACTCTGCCCGTTCAGGCCCCTGGCACTAAGTGAGTCCCAGTCAATATTGGGGAAGTTGAAATCTCCCATCAAAACAACCCTGTTGTTTTTACTCGTTTCCAAAATCTGTCTACCTATCTGCTCCTCTATCTCCCGCTGGCTGTTGGGAGGCCAGTAGTAAACCCCCAACATTGTGACTGCACCCTTCTTATTCCTGATCTCTACCCATATAGCCTCGCTGCCCTCTGAGGTGTCCTCCCGTAGTACAGCTATGACATTCTCCCTAACCAGTAGCACAACTCCGCTATCCCTTTACATCCCCCTCTATCCCACCTGAAACATCTAAATCCTGGAACGTTTAGTTGCCAATCCTGTCCTTCCCGCAACCAGGTCTCTTTAATGGCAACAACATCATAGTTCCAAATACTAATCCAAGCTCTAAGTTCATCTGCCTTACCCGTAATACTTCTTGCATTAAAATATATGCACTTCAGGCCACCAGATCCGCTGTTTTCAGCAACAAAATGAAAATCGCTTGTTGTCACAAGTTGGCTTCAAATGAAGTAACTGTGAAAAGCCCCTAGTCACCACATTCCGGTGCCTGTTCGGGGAGGCTGGTTCGGAAATTGAACCCGCGCTGCTGGCCTTGGTCTGCTTTACAAGCCAACTATTTAGCCCACTGTGCTAAACCAGGTTTAATGGGCCCAGTGCAACTGACATGCCAGGGAGAAGGTAAATGTTGAGATAAGTGAATGGAATTTGGCTGGGATCCGGGGTGAGGGGAAGGGTCGGGGGGTTTGTGAGGTGGTTGGGGATCTGTGGGAGAGGTTCAGGAGGGGGGCACAGGGGAGGTCAGGTTCGCTTAGGGTGGGGTGGGTCAAGTCCACTCATGAGAGGGCCACCCGGTGGTGGGGGTGGGGGGGTGTCTACTCATGAGTGGGGGAGGGGAGGCAGGTGAATCCCATGCCACTGGGGTTTAAGGGTGGGAGGGATTCACGTGCAGGTGTCGTGTGGGAACTTGGGAATGCCCTGGGGGTTGATTAGTCAGGGGTGGGGGTTCTGGGGTGTGGGGCTGTCCCATGCGGGGCTCAGTCTGGGTGTTCAGAATCGTTACGCCGAAGTTAGAAGTGGTTTTATTTCTTTTAACTCTTTCAGAGTAACTACTGGTGTAAAACTGGTAGGACCATCCAAAATTACCGATTTAAATCACTTTGTTGGATGTTTCCCAGCACAGCGCAATTGTCCAGGGGAAATTGCTTCCAGACAATTGCCACGTAAACACTAACCTGGAAACTTCCAAAAGGGATTCCCGAGCACAAATCCAACATTGGGGAGTCAGGAAGTTACGGGCCAATAATATTTTGTTGAAGTATCACCTTCGGGAACGTTCTGGTCTGATAGTGGTAATCCATGAATTTGGTGATGTAATAATGGAATTACACCATAATTTGGCTTTCATTCCAACGGAATGAAGAAAGTCTACGAAACAATTTACTGGTGAGCTCATTATTCAAGTGCAGATTGAAACTCTGACAGTGCAACCCACACAGTTTAAACATTTATGAGGCATGCAACATGTGGAGGAGGATGTGGCCTAACACCTATGATTAATGGCTGTTTGCAACTGAAGAGATTTTTTTTAAATTTAGAGTACCCAATTCTTTTTTTTTCCCAATTAAGGGGCAATTAAGCGTGGCCAATTCACCTACCCTGCACATCTTTTTGGATTGTGGAAGTGAGACCCACGCAGATACGGGGAGAATGTGCAAACTCGCAAACTCCACACGGACAGTGACCCAGGCCCGGGTTCGAAACTGGGTCTTCGGTGCCGTGAGGCAACAATGCTAACCACTGCGCCACCATGCCGCCCCTACAACTGAAGAGATGATGAGATTCATGAACAGGTGAGTTTAGGCAGCTGAGACTATTTTTAATTCATTCTTTACTCACAATTCAAGAGCAGGGACATGAGGCAAAATTGCATAGGCTTCCACTTGTGGTTTTGCAGAGGGGGAAGCCTGTAAAATTTCCTGGGGTGTCATGTTCCTTTCCCCCCCCCCCCCCCCCCCCCCCGATTGCTCCAACCTGCTACAATTTTATGTGGAATGGGTGAGGCCTGTAGGAAAATAAGAAATAGCAACAGGAATAGACCACAAGGCCCATTGAAACTGCTCCACTTGTTGACATGATCTTGGCTTATCCTGGGCTCCAACTTCATTTTCCTGCTTGCTCCACATACCCCTTAATTTCCTGAGAGAACATAATCTGTCTACCTCAGCCTTAAATGTATTCAATGATGGAGCATCCACAACTCTGTGGAGAAGAGAATTTCAAAGATTCACAACCCTTTGAATGAATTATTTCTCCGCCTCTCAGTCCTAAGTGAACGCCCTATCCCGAGAACGTGCCCCCATGTTTAAGATTCCCCGACGAATGGAAAATAAATCTCAGCGTCCACTCTGTCAAGCCCCTTCAGAATGTCATAAGTTTCAGTGAGATCACCTCTCATTCCTCCAGATGCCAGAGGATATAAGCCCAATTTACTCAGCCTCTCATCATAGGACAACCCCCTCATCCCAAGGACCCGTTTAGTAAACCTTCACTGTACCGCCTCAAATATCCATAGAATCCCTACAGTGCAGAAGGGCCATTCGGCCATCAAGTCTGCATCGACCCTTTGAAAGAGCAACCTACTTAGGCCCACTCATCAGTCCTTTCCCCGTAACCTCACATAATCTGTCCCTTTGGACAAAAGGGTAAGTTAGCATGGCCAGTCCACCTAATCTGCACATCTTTGGGTTGTGGGAGGAAACCAGAGCACCCAGAGGAACACCACACAGATATGGGGGGAATGTACAAACGCGACAAAGTCACCCAAGGTTAGAAGCAAACCCATGTCCATGGCGTTGTGAGGCAGCAGTGCTAGTCACTGTGCCAATGTACCGCTCATATAATTTCTTAAGTAAGGAGGCCAAAACTTCACACAGTATTCCAGGTGTGGTCTTACCAAAACCCTGTACAATTTTGGGAAGACTTTTGAAAGCTTGTAGTCCAATCCCCTTTGCAATAATGGCTAACATGCAATATGCCTTACTAATTGTTTGCTGCACCTGCATGCTAACTCTTTGTGTTCCTCCTACCATCACATAGAATTTAGAGTGCAGAAGGAGGCCATTTGGACCATCGTGTCTGCGCGGGCCCTTGGAAAGAGCACCTGACCTAAGCCCACACGTCCACCCTAACCCCACACCCCCACCATATCCCCGTAACCCCACCTCACCTTTTTTAAACACTGAGGGACAATTTAGCATAGCCAATCCACCTAAACTGCACATATTTGGACTGTGGGAGGAAATCGGAGCACCTGGACGAAACCCACACAAGGGGCTGGATTCTCCGACCCCCCGCCAGGTCGCAGAATCCCCCAGGGGCAGCGCGAATCCCGCCCCGCCGCTCCGAGGCTGGCTGCCGTATTCTCCGGCGCCGGTTTTCGGGTTGGGGGCCGTTGGCAGCCGCTACCCCGGCAATTCTCCGGGCCCCAATGGGCTGAGCAGCCGGCGGTTTGTGGACAGTCCTGTCGGCGTGGATTGGACATGGTCCCACCTGGTAGGTAAGTTGGCTGGTGCGGTCCTCGGGGAGGTCCGCGGGGATCCGCCCCCGGGGGTGCCCCCACGGTAGCCTGGCCCGCGATCGAGGCCCACCGATCTGCGGGCAGGCCTGTGCCATGGGGGAACTTCTTCCTTCCACTCCGGCCCCTGTAGGGCTCTGGAATGGCCGGCATGGAGATGACACCCCTCTGTGCATGCGGCAGAATACGTCGGCCGGTCTGCGCATGCGCTGAACCATGGCAGAGGTTCTGCGCATGCGCAAACATGCGCAGTCCCTTCGGCGCCGGCTGGCGCGGCAACAACCCCACCGCCGCCGACCTAGCCCCGGAAGTGCAGAGAATTCTGCAACTTCCGGTCGGCCCGACGCCGGAGAGATTCGCGCTGTTTTATACGCCGCCGTATAAACTGATTCGGGCGAGTCCCACCTAAGGTCTTTGAACATCAACAATTATTTCTCATCTTTTAAAAAAATATTCCAATTTTTAAAAAAAGTGAATAACTTCACATTTCCCTACATTATACTCCAGATGCCATCTTGTTGCCCATTCACCTATCCTGTTTAAATCTCTTTGCAGCCTCTCTGTGTTCTCTCCACAGGTTAACTTTTCACCTAGCTTGGTACCATCAGCAAACGTGGATACATTGCTGTCGGTCTCGTCATCCAATTCACTAACATAGATTATAAATAGCTAAGGCCCAGTAATGATCCATTATTCACTGCCTCCCAATTTGAAGCAGCCCTGTTCATGCCTACTCTCTGTTTTCTATCTACAACCAGTCCTCTATCCATGCTAACATATTACCCACAGCTCCATGGGCCCTTTCCTTGCCAATTAACATTTTGTGCAGCATCTGACTGAATACCTTTTACAAATTCTACATCCACCCTACTAGTTACATCATCATCATACTGTACTTTTCTAATTGTATTGGTAAGACTTCCTCAATGATTTCCATCAATGGATGTGAGGCTAGTTGGCTTGTAGTTAGCTGCTTTCTATACCGTCGTCATTGGAAAGCAACGTAACATTCGCCAATTTCCAAATAAAGGAATAATTCCTGAACCTCAGGAATTTTGGGAAATCATAAATTACAGATCCACTATTTCTGCATCTCTCTCTTGTAGAACCCGAGGGTGTAGGCCATAAGGTCCTGGGTATTTATCATATTTTAGTCCCTTAAGTGCATCCAATACTTCATTGCTGCAGATATTAACTTCCCCAATTTCCACATTATTTTTAAGATTATCGCTTATTCCTAATATGGAAGTTGTGTCTTCTACTTTGAAGACAGACATCAAGGTCGCAATTTTTTGGCCTTGTTTCGCTCTTGCCCGAGCGAAATGAGGCCGGTGAATAGTGAATGAGGCAGAAAATGAGATCTGCGCCTGGCACCAAACCGATGCAACCGGCCTACTCCCGTAGGCAAATCGGGATCCCGCCATATCATGGCAAGAAACCAGTTATCACTACATAAACCCTATTTCCATGCAATTAAAAGGAGCCAACCTATATCCAATGGCCTCCTGTGATTCAGCAGCCTCCCCAGCAAGTGGTCACTCTGGCGCTGATTAGTGCTGATTAGTGCTCCTTTTGAAAATCTTGAACCTGGCGAAAGGGCTGCTGCGGGGAGCTGAGGAGATGAGCAGCCATCTTTGCACACAGGCATTGAGCCTGGGGGCACTGGCAGTGCTGCCCCTGTGCTCGTGTGGGGGAGGGGGCTAGTATGAGGGGGGGAGGAATTCGTGAAAGGGGCAACCGGAGCGTGCAGCCCCAGTTGGGGGTTGGCCACCATGGGGGACTGGGGGGAATTGGGGTTGGGGGTGCATGCGGTGCGGTGGGGTCTGGGCACAGACATGCATGGGTCCGCCATGCCAACCCATGGACCATGTGTTCTCGTATCATCAACACAAGCCTGGGGTAGGGGCGCAGACACGCATGGGTCCGCCATGCCCAACATGCCCGTAGTGTCCTAAAAGTAAGGTTAAGGGGGGGGAGGGTTGTTGGGTTACGGGTACAGGGTGGATACGTGGGTTTGAGTAGGGTGATCATTGCTCGGCACAACATCGAGGGCCGAAGGGCCTGTTCTGTGCTGTACTGTGCTAATAAGTCTATAAGCTGCCCAGCCTCCTTTTGTTGGAGAGGAAGGAGGAGAAAAATAGGCTATGACATCTTTGCCTTGTGTATGTTCCTCCCCAGTGTAACAGGTTGAACACAGTGATGGCTGCACATAAATACCGTCAGAAATGTTTGCAAAAACAAAACGATGCAAGATTAAAGGTGAAACCTCAACATACATTCAAAAACAGAGTCACAGCTCAAAATTTGACTATTGCAATTTGATCAAATGAACTTTGGTTAAGGAAATGGAATAACATAAATTCTAACATGCGACACAATGCCAGATATGGCTCGTGATAGGTCTGCAATGATAATTAATATTTAAGATAGGATCAGAACAAATAATTGTGTGTATACTCTAAAGACACAACTGTGTGCTCTACTAAGTGTTATAAGCATCCAATGGCCAATTTCACTGTGTCTGAAAGAAGCGAATGTCAATTTTTATTATGTCAAAAATTAAAGCCTGGGCTAATCTCACTATGTGCCCACTGGAGCCTGACTCCTGGCTTCTCCTATTATAACTGATTTGGTAATGTCAAGGGTCGGCACCAGTACTTGGCCTTTTCCATGCAATCCTTGAATAATTTCTGATTGGTGTATAGAAATCTGCCGGTACCCCGATTTAACTGTGATTAAACGACAGATTTATTTGCCATCAGAAATAATTATTTACTGTGTGACTCAAGAGTGCTGACATTTCAAACAAAAATTGTCTTCTGATTAACCCGAAGGCTAATCTAGGAACTAGCTGAGTCACTGTATTCTATTCTTTTTTTCCATCTGTGTGTAATTGCACAAATCAGACTGAATGTTAATTCTGGTCCAGCGGTGAGGGACTCTGCTGTGGTTCAATTTAATTTGAACTGATCCCGGGCACCTTAGAGTTAGAGTCAGACCTTGAAAATCTCACATGCTAGAAATTGGAGCAAGCAGATTACAATCGTGCAGCTCCTTGAAGACATCTGCCTGTGATGGAAACTTACTCTAATCTAGTGCAACTTGCTGACTTTGTGACACAAAGTAATTTCGCCGTCAAGGTTGTGCCATTGTGCACATATACCACAAAAAAATTCAACCTCCGGCAGGAGCTACTGAAACAATGCAATAGGGATTCCAATTTTTTATCCTCTTTTTCACTAATTGGCAAATACAATTCTAAATGATAGTATGCTCACACATACCTATATACCCCGCAATGAAACAAGTAGTAGGCACCTTTTCTCCAAAAAAATGTCTCCCTTACAGTTATAGATTAACTCGATCAATCACATTTGCTATTATTATTTGACATTCACTTCAACTTTGTGCCATTGTGCATTTATTTCATTGGATGTGACTGAGTGATTGCATCCCCTTCCCTCTGAGTCACAAGGTTCAAAATATAAGCACAATATGGAGGGCTGACAGGACTGAGGAGTGCTGCAATGTCAAAGGTGCCTTTTTTCAGATGAGGTGTTGAAGCAGAACCTTGTCTTGTTCACTTTGGTGGAATGAAAGATTCCATGGACCGATTTCAAAGAAGAGCAAGAAGGCCTTGAGCAATAATTATCCCTTGACATCCTCAACTGGATCATCGGATCATCATCACATGGTTATTTGTAAGAGCTTGCCATGATAAAATTGGAGTTCTGAGGCCGTGAAAGGTGTTCTTTAAATTCATAGATGATTTTTAGCCATAGATGGTTCAAATCTGTCAGTTTGAGGGCTTTTGACTTTTTATTAATGTCGCTGATGATTGGAGGCTCCACCAGAGTCCAGTTAAACTCGGGAAATGGGGAAACAGCGTATGGCGGCTCACTTTGTACTTTACAATAAAATCATTGCAAATATATTCATCATTTTGCCAAAGAGGTAAAGTTGCATTCACCACCATATGGGTAGCACCACCTGCTCTCCTTCCCTCCCCGTGCCGCAAACCTCACCACATTGGTAAAAATGACTTTGATGAGGATTGATTTTTTATGTACAGTAAAGGCAAAGCACTTCAGATGCTGGAGATCTGAAATAAAAACAGAAAGTGTGGGAAAAAAATCAGCAGTTCAGGCATGATCCGTTGAGAGTGAAACAGAATGGGCGGAATTCTCCGCTCCCGAGAAAAATCGGGAGGGCCATCATGAACTCGGCCGAGTTTCACGACGGCCTCGGAGGCCGCTCCTCGCCCCCTATTCTCCCCTCCCAGCGGAGCTAGGAGCGGCGCTCTGTAACTCTCTGCCGAGGGGGCATCGCTCCAAGAATGACGCGGCCGACATGCCTAATGACGTCAGCCACGCATGCGCAGGTTGGCCGGCTCAACCAACCAATGAGCGGCTGACGTCATGACGCTGATGGCACGAACCCGCGCATGCGCGGTGGCCGTCTTTCCCCTCAGCCGCCCCGCAAGACGTGGCGGCTTGATCTTACGGGGCAGCGGAGGGGAAATAGTGCGTCCTATTTGGACGCCGGCCCGATGATCGGTGGGCACCGATCGCGGGCCTGTCCCCTCCCAAGCACAGTCGTGGTGCTCTTTCCTTTCTAGGCCACCTACAAGCCCCAAACGGGCTTCTCACTCCCGTTTCACGACGGCAGCGACCAGGTGTGTCTGCCGCTGTCGTGAAATGGCCTCCATGTGTTGACCCTCCCGCGATTCTCCCACCCGGCGTGGGGAGCGGAGAATCGCGCCCCACATGTCTAGTCCAATATAACTTTGAAGAAGAGCTTTTACTTTCTCTGGAGATGCTGCCAGACAGATTGATTTGTTGATGTTGGGTTTGAAATTGTGTTTGAAGTGGGTCCCCCCCCCCTCCACCATCCCCTTCCCCCTCCCCTGCCCCCCCCCCGCCAGTTTGCAGCAAGTTTGTGGAGGCAGAGGAAACCCAACATTGACCAGCGGTGGGATCTTCTGGTCCTACCGCTGACAATGGGCTTTCCCATTGCTCATACCCTCCAGCGCCGAGGAACGGCGGCTGGGGTTGCCATCGGCATGACTGGAACATCCCGCTGGCAGGAACGCCTGGAAATTCCCTCTCTTGAATTAAAGGCAAGGTAAAGTAGTGTAATTTTTTAAAATGGCCATCCATTTTTAAGTAATAAAATTGCCAGGTGACATTCGTCTGGTTCAAATCATAACAGGTGCTCCCATTTGATGTACAGCTTTAATTCCCCCTCTCCCAATCCGAACAGTCTGGGCCAGGAACTCTGTCCAGTGACACCGGAGTTGAGAAACGGGATTGGATGGAGAATCACGCGTGACGTGAAAATCGTGACTGGTGCCGGGCACCCGACAGAACGACATGCTCTGGTGCCTCGACAGTGGCGAAAATGCGTTCTACTCCTCACGTACAGTAAACGCCGTTGGCATATCATTAGTGCCTGACCCGGTATTCTCCGTGGCCTCCGTGATGCTCTGCCTCTGTCGGGGAGGAATTAGTGATGGCGAGTTTCACTTATGGTTTTAAAAATCCCGAAACGGGCACTGTGGCTGCTGAGGGAGAGAGAGGAGGTGGGGCATGTACCCAGAGGTGCGACTGTGGGCTGCCGGTCCTGCCACTGGAGGATGATGACAACCCGCTGTGCTATGAGCCCTGGTGCTCTGCATCATTTGACAATGTCTGACTCCTGCCCATGGATTAGCACAGGGCTAAATCGCTGGCTTTGAAAGCAGACCAAGCAGGCCAGCAGCACAGTTCGATTCCCGTAACAGCCTCCCCGAACAGGCGCCGGAATGTGGCAACTAGGGGCTTTTCACAGTAATTTCATTTGAAGCCTACTCGTGACAATAAGCGATTTTCATTTAATGTTAGCATTTCCACTATCCACCTGGATCAACCCTGCATGTGAACTGGCCGTTCCACCACATGGTCCCACCAATACCTTGGGGTGGTGGAGGTGGGAACGGGGTGGAGAGAGATGGGGATGGGGTGGAATACCGGGGTAGTGAGCAATGGATGCACTGGGATCCCTGATCGAGCCCGCCCCTAACATCCATCAATCATCCCCCCCTCCTCAGCCCCCAAGTACACTCTCCAGCTCAGCCTAGCCATGCCTAGCCCAAAGCATCCCTCAAATCTTTCTGACAGAGCACCGAGGCCGATTGCAACGTTGTAAACGGGGGCGGAATTCTCCAACCATGGCATGTCCCGAATTCTCCGCGCCCCGAGATTCGGCGGGGGCGGGAATTGCGCCGTGCCGGTCGGCGGGTCCCCTGCGCCGAATGGATGTACCCCAGCGGCGATTCTCCGGCCCGCGATGGGCCAAAGTCCCGCTGTTGACAGGCCTCTCCCGCCGGCGTGGTTCAAACCACCTCTCTTACCGGCGGGATTGGCAGCGCGGGCGGGCTCCGGGGTTCTGCGGGGGGGTGTTGCATGTTCTGGGTGAGTGTGCTTAACACTCGATGTGGCTCTGTTTCGTTACTTAGCGTTGGAGTCGCCAGGTATCGTTAAGATACCGCCACAAGTTTCAAGGTCAAGTTCAAAGTTTAGTGTGAAATGGTGAACATTTATGTACTGGTTAATTCCCCAGCCCTAACACTGCACTGTGTGCTGCATCCATGCTGACTTAACAGGTGTGTATCTTTCTGGCCTTATGGGCGCCAATGCTACATCAATGTGGATCCAAAGGCAGTACATCAGGAGTGGAGGCGGCCTGCTGTGGTTCCCGCCCTTTCCCCTGCATCCCCTATGGGGTTGTCCTCTGGAAAGACCGGGCCTGGATGAGTCTGGCAGTCGTTCAGGTGTCCCAGGTGGCGTGCTTTCGCCCTGTTCTGCCCGCTGCCCATCAGATGTGCTAGGGACAAGAGAGGGTGGGTCTGAGGCACTGTAGTATTCCAACACCACTCTTGTGGGTATCACCAACTCGGGCCCCCCCCCCACCTCCTCCTCCCCCGGGGTGCCCAATGAACCCTGGGGTATTCCTTGGGATGGGTGTGCAACCGGGGTTAAACTGCGAAGCTCCCCCCACCACCTGATGCTAGCCGTCCTGTCGGCCTGCTCCCGTCTCAATCAGGGTCTTAATGCTCATTGAGCACAGGGACTGCCACCTCCCTCTGGGACTGTACCATAACACCCAGTGACTGTATCACGCCTTCTTGGACTTGAAAACCTCCTTCTGTGACTGGGTTGCCACATCACGCAGTGACTCTGCCACCTCCTCTGTGTCTGTCCTCATGTTGGTCAGCCCACGGGCAATGCCCGATGACAACCCTCAGCTATGACCCGCTGTGACTGGGCCAAGCTCTGGAGCGCCGCCACAGTGTCTAGATGGCTCTGGTACATACTGCCTGGAGCAGGGCAGGCCCTGTCCTGTGTCTCGGGCCAATGCCACAGAGAGTGCCCAGGCCTTGGATATGCTGGCCCATGGCTGAAACGTTTGTGCCCCAAGACCTCCACGGTTTGATGCCACCCATGCAGTGTTGGCCTGGGTGGCAACATGGCCAGCACCGCTCTTGCTCGGCCTGCCCCTGCTGGTGGTTGGACTCCTCCAATTGCACCTGCAGAGACGTTGGATGGTTGCTGCCAACCACCATGTAGTCTCTGGCCTCTGTGACTGCATCTCTACTATCGATGGGAACCGCCCTTTCCAGAAGCCCGAAAACCTATCTTGATGGCAGCTAGTCCCTGGGGTCAGGCCATCCTCCAACTGTCTGCCCTCTTGGGGGTTCCGAACCTCCACCTGCTGTAACTACAGCAACCTGTGTGTGCGCATCAGTATGCCCCAGAGCCTCTTCACTAAACGTGCCTAACTGAGGTGAGTGTCTCTGGGACGCTGGAGGGTGTTGGGGACAGCAGTGATGGGAAGTCAACGTCATCCCTAGAGTTGGTGCTCTGGGGTGTCTTGGGCTGTGGTTTGGGGGCGTCCCTTCAATGCCCATTTCCTCGTCCGCCATCTCTGGGAAGTGCTGCTGGCGATTGGGGTTGGGGGTGGGGGCCTGCCTCAGTCGCCAGGTGTTCTTCCAAGACACAAGACATGACGCATGAGTGTGTCACGCATTGGGTGGGTGGGTGGTGGTGTGTGGAGTGGTGAAGTGCAGATGTAGAGATGGTCTGGGGGTGGCATTGGAGTGGTAGAGGAATGGTGCGGGGAGGTGTGGAGGCGGTGGTTAATGTGCCGCCTTCTCCTGGTGGGGTTGGGATACAGAAAGGGGCAAAGTATTAGGCAGAGGATGCATGCCAGCACAATGGGTGGGCAGCTGTGCGCTCCGTGACCAGGGCATGCAACCATGGCAGCCGGTGGCGTGGTGCAGGGTGGGGAGCATGGACACTGCCATCGGTTGGGGCCTGGTCACCTCAGTGGGGTGGGGAGGGTTATGGGTGTGTGGGACGGGGGTTGGTTCCAGGAGCACAGTGCTGCCTACTCACTGTGGTCGCACTGAGGAGGTTGTGCAGCTTTTTGCTGCACTGCTATCTAGTCCTGGCGTGGGGCCCACAGCACTTCACGACGTCTGTCATCTGCGCCCAGGCCCGGCGTATGGTGGCGGCTGGCACCTCCTTCCCACGCCAGGGTGCAGGGTAGCCCTCCTCTCCTCCACAGCATCCAGCATGCCTCCGAGCTCATGCATCTGCTGCAAAATGGAGTGCTGCTTCCGTTCTGTCATCTTGTTGCTGAAGATTGTGTGTGGGGACTGGATGCTAATATACGGCCTTGCAGATTTTCAGCATCTCGAGTGTGAATCCCAACCCCGGCGAATCGGACAAAGCGCCTTTTTCATTGGAATCGCTCGTGGTCCATGTGGTGCTGGTGATAACCCATCAACAGTTGATGAATTGGTCGAGGACTGTGCCAATCTTGTCGTGGAAGTTCGTTGATTCTGCCCCGCATCAGCACTTAGTCTCTGAATTCAGTTTTTTCAAAGTGCCCGCACTGTATGGTGGAGGAGCCGCCATTACTCTCAGCGGCTTCAAAAGCAGTTCTTTCCACCTGAGCATCATCTTTGCCGATATCGGAGAAATTCCAGTCATTGTCTTGATGAAACTAACCCAGTCCCTAAGTGTCTGAGACCTAATAGGACAATTCTATTAAATTAATTCGGAAAACATCGATTCAATTTTAAACCGTCGTGATTTTGTCACAAAAGTGCAAAGTAAATAGTGGCCTTTGCACAACTTAATTTCTCAATTCTATCGTTCTCTCTGGACAATGCACAGTCAGAGCCATTATCAATTCACACTGCAGTACATTTATGCAGTCAAATCTCTTTTCTGCAAAACCTATTAAGTGTTTTCAATTGTTCTACTGTTTTAATTGGATCATTGAATTGAAATGATTTACAAGATTGCTATTCAAAATTTGCAAATTGAGTATTTTTATTGTTAGTTTCTAGAATTCCTGATCTAAGCATGAATCTGAAGCCTCGAGAATGAATAAATTGGATGTTTATCAGGATAGAACCAATTCATCAATATTATTTCAGAGAGTTTATCGTAACAGAGAAAGTTAAGGAAGTGGAAATATGCCCTTGATCATTGGGAGGGAGATGCAGGTGTGGGCAGATTTTCTGCCCCCTCCCCCCCCCCTTCATCCGTGGTATGTGATGCAGTGGCGGAGATGACAGAACATTGGCTGGTGGCAGGAATTTCCAGTTCCTCTGCTGTCAACGGAATTTCCATTGTTCACATCCTCCATCGCCAGGGATCCAGTGACAGGCGCTCGCCATCAGAGAGGATCCCGTCGGTGGAATTGTCATAATATACACCAGTATATCATGGTGCAGACACACACACTGATGGACATACACTAGGACCAATCAACATGCACAAACACCGCAGCCAATCACCAGTTAGGAAACACTCACGATAAAGACAGAGGGCATAATTTTTCCCGCTCATTCGGAATACAGCCTTTCAGAAGCACAAGAGCTTATAGTTTACAGCACAGATTCTCACCACGTGCTGAGTGATTCGACTGGTTAGGACAGGCACAGGTCTTTAGTTAATCTAACATTGTGTAACCCACAGTAATAGTATGTTCAGCAGTTTATAGTTTAATAAAATAGTGTTGTACTATTGGGCATGGGCAACGCTCCCGTATACATACAAGATTCTACTCAAGCCGAACTCCACGCCTGTGGTACACCGCACCTCGCAGGGGTCCCAGCGCCCCTTAAGGGCCGCCTCAAACAACAGCTCCACGACCTCCAGGACCAAGGAGTGATCTCTAGGGTCACGGAACCAACCGACTGGATTAGTTCCATGGTATGTGTAAAGAAGCCGTCCGGCGAATTAAGAATTTGTATAGATCCCAAGGATCTTAAATCGCAATATCATGAGGGAGCACTTCCCAATTCCCAAGCGTGAAGAACTCAAATGTGAAATGGCTCACGCCAAGCTCTGCACAAAGCTCGATGCCTCAAAAGGCTCTGGCAAATCTAGCTAGATGAATCTAGCAGAAAGCTATGCATACTCAATACACCCTTTGAAAGATATTGCTACAACAGAATGCCATTTGGGATCATCTCGGATCCGAGGTGTTTCACAGAATCATAGAACAAATGATGGAGGGAATCGAAGGTTTTCGCGTCTACGTCGATGACATAATAATCTGGTCCACATCAATCGCCTTAAGCGCGTTTTCAAACGCATACACGAACATGGCCTCCGCCTCATAGAGCTAAATGCTCTTTTGGTCATTCCTAGGGACCACATATCCCATTGGGTGTGCGGCTGGATGAGGACAAAGTTGCTGCAATCACTGCTGTGAAAACGCCAGACGACAAGAAAGCGGTCCTTCGGTTCTTGGGGGATGGTAAACGTTTTAGGGAAGTTCACCCCTAACCTCGTCTCTCATACTACGACTCTCAAGAACCTGGTCAGGAAGACGACGGACTTCCAGTGGCTCCCTGGTCATGAGCTCGAATGGAGGGAACTAAAGGCCAAACTAACCACGGCCCCAGTTCTGGCCTTCTTGATCCGGCAAAGGAGACAAAAATTTAGGCGGACGCCAGTCAGTCTGGCATTGGAGCCGTGCTTTTGCAGCATGATGATGCCATCGTCATGGGCCCCCCGTTGCGTATGGCGTCACGGGCAATGACCCCCACGGAGCAGCGCTATGCACAGATAGAAAAGGAGTGCCTGGGCCTTCTGACCGGTGTTGTGAAGTTTCACGACTATGTTTATGGGCTTCCCCAATTCACTGTCGAGACTGACCATCGCGCGCTCGTCAATATAATACAGAAGGACTCGAACAATATGACGCCTCGCCTCCAGCGCAGTCCTAGCTCAAGCTCCGGCGGTATGATTTCCAACTGGTGTACACACCCAGGCAAGGACCCCCAAAGTTGCGGACGCCCTCTCCAGGTCAGTCACCAATCCATGTGACACTGAGGGGTTCGTTTAGGCAGGTCGACGCCAGGGTTGATTTTGCAGCCTCCCATTTACCTGCATCGGATGAACGCCTGATCCAAATTCCGCCGCGAAACGGCAGCTGACTCCCCTGCTACAGCGTGTCATGCGCCACATGACGGACGGGTGGCTCAAGGGCCAATGCCCGCAGTTTTATAACGTACGAGACGGTAAGGCAGTCGTGATGGGGTTCTCCCTGAAACTAGAACTGCATTGTGATCCAGCATAGCAGCGCCAGCTTGTCCTGGAACTGGTTACACGAGGGCCATCTGGGCATTGAAAAGTGTCGCTGACAGGCCCTGAAGCTGTGTACTGGCCCGGTATCAATGACGACATTGCTATCGCAGTACTCAACTGCCCCACCTGCCAGCGCTTTCAGCAGGCCCAACCACGGAGACTCTGCTGCCCCATGAGTTGGTCACGTCCTCTTGGACCAAGGTGGGCATCGACCTGTTCCACGCATTGGGTAGGGACTATGTCCTGATTGTTGACTACTTTTCAAACTACCGAGAGTAATCCGATTGCACTACCTCACTTCGTCCGCAGTCATTAGGGCGTGCAAAGAGACATTTGCTCTGCACGCCATCCCGCTCACGGTGATGTCGGACAATGGCCCCTGCTTCACCAGCCAGGAATGGGCCAGCTTCGCCCGGTGGTACAATTTTGCCCATGTGACATCCAGTCCCCTGTACCCTCAGTCCAATGGGCAAAGCAGAACATAGTCAAGAGGCTACTCTGCAAGGCTGCCGATGCCGGATCTGACTTCTATCTTGCTTTGCGGCCTATCGCTCCACCCCCCGCTCTCCACTGGTCTGTCGCCCCGCACAGTTGTTAATGAATCGCACCCTGAGGACGATGGTGTCGTCTATCCATGTACCAAATCTCGACCATGTTCCAGTTCTTCGCAAATGCAGAAATCTCGGTAGCAGCAAAAGGCGACACATGATTCACGTGCTGCTGATCTCCCTGCTATCGCGCCGAACGACAATGTTCGCGTCCATCTCCCGGCTGGTGGCTGGTCTGCAACTGCTGTTGTCCTTAGGCAGGTGGCCCCCCGCTCCTTCTTGGTTCGGCTACCAGATGGATCCAGTCTGCCCGCAATCGGCATGCCCTTCGCTTGTTCCACGATCGTCACGGGATCCTCCGGATCGCTCCCCTGCTGACCCTGCAATGGACTGTGCAGAGCTTCCGGATCACTCTGCCTCCCCCTGACTGTGCTGCAGCCCACCCTGCTCCTGACCTGGCGGCTCTCGACCCACCCTTGAGGCGGTCAACCAGAATTCGTCGCCCACCTCAGAGACTGAATTTATGACTTTGCAAATTTAGGGACTCTCTAAGTTGTTTCCCTGCCTTGTTTAATCATTTTTTCATGGTTTGTATATAGTATTGTTCTCGTTCATTTTGTTGCATACTAGTTTCTCTGCACCAGGCACCTTCCCTTGTATATAGCTTAATTTTCCTGTACATAGTCCTGTAAATACGTCTTGCACCATGCATACAGTTAGGAACGTTGTCCCGCACTCACATTATTTATTGACAAATACATACAAATTATTTACAAAAGGGGGGGGGTGAGAGAGGGGTGGATGTCATAATATACACCAGTATATCATGGTGCAGACACACACACTGATGGACATACACTAGGACCCAATCAACATGCACAAACACCGCAGCCAAATCACCGCAACCACTCACTATAAAGACAGAGGGCATCACTTTTCCCGCTCATTCGGGATACAGCCTTTCAGAAGCACAAGAGCTTATAGTTTACAGCACAGATTCTCACCACTGACTGAGTGGTTCGGGACTGGTTAGGAGAGGCACAAGTCTTTAGTTAATCTAACATCGTGTAACCCACAGTAGTTTAATAAATAGTGTTGTACTATTTTAAGTGTTGGTGGCCTGTATGTGTTTCACGGATACAGAGCACCCAACACATCAGAAATATCTGGAAAAACCCGAGTGGCTATATGTAAAACTTCCCTAGCACATGTGCACACCCTTAGGATATATCCCTGACTGAAAGCACCAACATAATCTGCACCTATTTCAAGCATTTATCTAAATTGTCCAAATTAAGTTAAAACATTTGACCTTTTGAAAAATGTGGGGCTTGATTCTCCGATTCTGGGGCTAAGTCCACACAGCGGTTCCCCATTTTGCTAGGGACTAGCAAGAAGGCAGCGTCGAGCACCTGGCTCTAGCTGCCGAAACGGCCCAGATACGGCCCAGAGAATTGCCGGGTCCGTGGCCGCGCATGCGCACAGTGACGGCCTACAGCGGCCACGCTGTGCTACATGACGGCAGCCACTCGCAGAGCCGGCATGCAAAATCCTTTCGGCCGACTCGCGCATCCTGAACCACCCCCCCCCCCCCCACAGTGACCCAGCTCCTGAAGAAGTCCCCCCTGCCCGCGGATTGGTCCTCCCCCGACTGTGGTGGCGCTGGACTGAGTCCGCAGCTACCATGCCGAGTTCCCAATTGATGAGACCACACGTGTCCTGTGCCATCGGGAACTCAGCTGGTCGGGGGCAGTGCATTGGGGAGTGGGCCTTAGGAAATGTTCTGAGACTGTCGATACATGGCGCGGCATGCTCTGTGAGTACACCGCTTTGGACGGGGCAGAGCATTGCGTCAATTTTTAATGTGCAAACAGGTTACTTGCAGAGAGACTCAATAATGTGTGGGAAACCTGGAGGTATTGTGAAGTGAGTTTGTCGGTGACTTTTAAACGCAGCCACTCAATTGAGATATTGGGTGGGATTCTCCATTTATTCATGCCGGCGGGATTCTCCGTTCCTGCTGCAGTGAATGGAGTTTTGACTGAGCACCAAAGTTTCCATTCTCGTTGGCAGCGGTAGTGGGGTGATTTCAGAATGGAGAATCACGGCCTTCATTTTTGGGAATCCAGACCTGTTCGCATCAGTGGCTGTGATGGAGAGGAAGCGGTTAATTTAATTTCTCATTCATAAACATGTTTTGAATTATTTCCCTCCTTTAAAAGCAGTAGCCAATTTCCTAACCCCTCGGTTTAAGTGCGATCCCATTTTCAATTAATAATCCCATCGCAAACTTGAGATAGGATAAACTCAAAGGGTTAGTTTATTTTCACAGAATCAAATGCGAAAGGAGGTTTGTAAAGTTGCATCCACTTGCAGACAGGAAAGAGTGGGAGATAGAAAAGTTGGTTTTATAGTATAAAATAGTATAGTATATACCACAGAGAAAATACATATTTGTTTGTGTGAGTTGCAGAATTCAAAGTAAAAACCTAATGAAAAACCTCCATTGGAGTTGGTGGGTTGAAAATTGATGCTGGATAATTCACTGTTCTAGTGGTCTTAACTTCACACGATGAGATAGGCATGTGGAGGTGAATCAGTCTTGCTGGTGATGATACAGAATTTCCAACAGAAACAGTATAGATTGGGGCCAGGTACTCTGCCTGGGCAGAGCTCCTTATCTATGAGGCTGCTAGTTAGGTGGTAAAAGGTAGACTGAACTATGTTCAACAAGGCAATATTACTTGTTCCACAAGCCAGAGGTCCATGTCACATGACTCCCACCTCTTTCATAAATGCCATTTATCCACCACCTGGATTCTAAAGAGTGTTAAATATCTTAGCTATTATGAACTGAAAGGAAGGTTGCAGGGCTTTTGTCTTCGCAGACAATACATCTCCTTCTGGCCAGCCTGGGTTAATAAATGCAGATGGCCTTTGTATAGCTCATTTTGAATTTGGGCCGTGCAGTCCACAGCGGGTCATTGGTCATCCCCAAAACTACCAGATAGGTTCTTTTGTTTGGGGGCCACACCACATCTTCACTCACCTGATGAAGGAGCTGCACTCCGAAAGCTAGTGATTCCAAACTGCGGAAGAGAAATTAACATCAATGAAATACTGCTGAAATATTCTGGTTTTGGCCTTATTATGAAAACACATTGGCCTTCGAAAATAACAAAATGTGTACTCGAGTTGTTTTTAGCCAAGGGCAAGAACATACATCCTACGTATTTCAGCTTACGTACTTTCCAAGGTCTATTTAATATAAACATGGCTGTTTACTTCAAACTGTGATTTCAGACTATAAAACATGCTGTCTTCAATCGAATCTCAGAGTGCAGTACACTAGCTTTTGCAGCTGGAACACTCTATCTACGCAAATATATTTGTGTAAATAAATTTCCTTCAATTGAGGAATTTGTCTTTATTATGATTTCCACGATACAAACAAATCTGTTGGACATTAACCTGGTGTTGTAAGACTTCATACTTTACTATTGACAGGGCGAAGAATATTGCAGGTAACACAATGAGGTGTGGTTGGAGGGTGCTGAAGAGGTCAGCAGCAGGAGGATTGCACCACACTGTTGGGTTCAATGCAGAAAGTAGTTGAATTACCTAAGGAGGGAGGACAGGTGAGTCACAGTGCCCCATTTCCCTACACACTGATGTGGATATCACCCAGATCCTTCATTCTTCATTGTCAAGATTATTTGAGCGCATCACTCCTCACACCAGGGGCGGGATTCTCCGACCCCCCCCCCCCCCCCCCTCCCCCCCCCCCACCGCAGGGTCGGAGAATCACCCAGGGCCGGCTTCAATCCCGCCCCCGCCATGTCCCGTATTCTCCGCTACCCGATATTCGGCGGGGCCGGGAATCGTGCCACGCCGGTCGACGGGCCCCCCGCAACGATTCTCCGGCCCGCGATAGGCCGAAGTCCCGCCGCTGACAAGCCTCTCCCGCCGATGGGAATCAAAACACCTTCCTAACTGGCGGGATTGGCGCCGGGGGTGGGCGCCGGGGTCCTGGGGGGGGTGGGGGGGGCCTCAATATGAGGGCTTGGCCCCTAAAGGCGTGGAGACTTCCGCAGCTTTGGGGCGGCCCGACGCCGGAGTGGTTCACGCCACTCCAAAACGCCGGGACCACCCGTTCCGCTGGGTAGGGGAGAACCCCGGCCCAGGTTACTTTTCTGGTGAACCCGTACAAATCAGTCCATACATTTATATAATCTCTCCATCCAACATTAACATTCACTTTCATTCTTATGCAATGTTGTTCTTATCCCTGCCAATCAACCGCAACAAATGCTGTCCATCCACTGGGTGAACACATGCCATTAATGTCACTTAGTGGTCTCTTCTTTCCCTCCATGTAGAAGAGGAGAGCAGAGAATGCCAGGGAGACATAGAGTGGCACTCCAGTGTTTGCACAGTTGACAATTGTGGGGGGGGGGGGGGGGGGGGAAGGCGCTGACGATCAGAAGTTTCCATATGCCTGGCCATTAGGGATGGGGAATTGGGATCCTCTCAATTTTATGCTGACAGAATTAAATATCAGCCATCCACATGACAGACAGTAAAACAGTCACAGAAATGTGACCATGTAGACAATAAGAATTTCAAGCCCTTTTACCTTCAGAGTATTCGTTCATGTATCTCAAAAGGCTTGGAATATAAAAGCAGGGATGTACTTCTGAAGCTTTATAAAGCACTAGTTAGGCCCCATTTAGAATACTGTGAGCAATTTTGGGCCCCACACCTCAGGAAGGACATACTGGCACTGGAGCGGGTCCAGCGGAGATTCACACGGATGATCCCAGGAATGGTAGGCCTAACATACGATGAACGTCTGAGGATCGTGGGATTATATTCATTGGAGTTTAGGAGGTTGAGGGGAGATCTAATAGAAACTTATAAGATAATGAATGGCTTGGATAGGATGGACGTAGGGAAGTTGTTTCCATTAGCAGGGGAGACTAGGACGCGGGGGCACAGCCTTAGAATAAAAGGGAGTCACTTTAGAACAGAGATGAGGAGAAATTTCTTCAGCCAGAGAGTGGTAGGTCTGTGGAATTCATTGCCACAGAGGGCGGTGGAGGCCGGGACGTTGAGTGTCTATAAGACAGAAATTGATAAATTCTTGATTTCTCGAGGAATTAAGGGCTATGGGGAGAGAGCGGGTAAATGGAGTTGAAATCAACCATGATTGAATGGTGGAGTGGACTCGATGGGCCGAATGGCCTTACTTCCGCTCCTATGTCTTATGGTCTTATGTATTTTATTTCCTACAGAGATATCAGAAAAGCAGCAGAAGTTGGTTGCGGTTTCCCACAATGATGACAACTCCTTGTACACTTCCCCTGAGGATGCAGCACCAAAGTATTTATGCAGACCATGCCCAAAGCATTTTTTGCAGTCAATGAACAGGATATTTCTGGGGCAATATCAGCGAATATGTGATGTACATCTGGCACACTGTGCATGATTGTTGAGAGGTTGGAGTGGTCCATCTCAAATGTGTGATACAATGCAGCAAGCCTTTGTAATAGTTTCTTTGTCTCTTTTTTTTCAAAATTGTCTGAATGAAATCTTGTTCCTCCTTTGCTATGCATATGCCCCTGTCAATGCATTGAAGGTATCCGGAGACAAAAGAACAAAGGTGATAGTGACTTTGACAGTCATTGGTAAACATGCCAATCAGGATTTTCCAGCAGGTTGCAAGTCGCTGCCAACATTTGGTTTAACAAGGTGACCTTCCTCAGACACCGTTGTTCTGAAATGTTGAGGAAGTGTATCCTCTTTTTTTGTGGCCTTGGTGTGCTGGATCCACCTATTTAAAAAAAAAAATCATATATGGGGGCTGGATTCAACGATCCCCGGCGCCAAAATGGCGTTCGGCGTGGGGTACGTGTGGTTTCATCCATCGGGAACTCAGCGTTGCGGCTGCGGACTCAGTCCACGGCGCACACAGTCAGGAGAGGGTCGATCTGCGGGCGGCGGGGGGGGGGGGGGGGCATTATTCGGGGCTAGGAGCACTGTGGGCAGAGGAGCAGTCCGGGGCTGTGAGCCGGCCGAAGTGGGGTATTATTTTAGTGGGCCAGGTAGCTTCCGCCATGAAGCATGGCGCGGTCACTGCAGGCGGCCGCTGTGCACATGTGTGGCCATAGACCCAGCAATGCTCTGGGTCGTATCAGCAGTTAGAGTTGGGAGATCTATGGTGCCTTACTGCTCGCCCCCATCCCCCCACCCCAAGCAGGGAATCGGTTGTCGTTTTGCGCCAGTTTTCCTGGCGTAAAACACCACCGTTTTCACGCAGGCGTTGGGACTTAGTTTCCAGAATGGCAAATCCAGCCCGGGATGTGGCTGCCTCTTGAACCATTGCAGTCCACGTGATTTAGGTACACCTACAGTGCTGTTAAGGAGGGAATACCCAGAATTTGACCCAGAGACAGTGAAGAAACGGCACTATATTTCCAAGTCAAAGCGGTGTGTGGTTTGGAGGGGAACTTCCAGTTGGTGATGTCCCCATGTGTCAGCTGGCCTTGTCCTTCTGGATGGTAGGGGCAGTGTGTTTGGAAGGTGCTGCCCAAGGAACTTTGGTGAGTTTCTGCAGTGCATCTTGTCGATGGCACCCACCACTGCTGCCATTGTTGAACCCTTTCCTCCTGTGGAGCTGCGGATCTGAGATGCAGGGTGTTGCAAGCACAACTCTGCTGCTGCTGGTTGTTGTGTGTGTTATAATAATAAAGAGGCACTAATTGCTCATTAGGGATTGCGCAGACATGTTGTGGGGTCATTTTATTAATTATCGGCACATGTGAACAAACATATATGGACAGAAAGCTTGGAGACATCAGGTGCTGGGTTGTGAGTGTGGTGCTCTGCTCCAGGCTAAAGTGAAACTGAAGCTGAATCACATGATGTAATTCCTTTAACCTGATGACATACTGCTGTTTCAACATACTGCTGTCCCTTACAGGTGTACAACAACTCTGGTCCTGATGAAGCTGGTGACCCAGTGGTCACCATGGGCCTGACCTGAATTCCAAAGTAACAAAGTATAAGTGGCACTCATGCTGATATAACAGATTTTCTAATTGCAGACAGATTTCCATAGTGTAGATGGCAAACCAAATGTGTTTAAAGTATCCTGTTATTGCAAGTGTAGTGGATAAGGCCTTTCACACAAGCAGGGGGGAAAACAATTGTGAACACTAAGTACAGATTGACATATGTCCCTGTCACATCTCAAACCTCTTCATTTGCCTGTTTTCTCAGTGTGATTTTACTGGTGAGTTCCAGGAAATCCATGGATCAAACTTAAAATGCAAAAACAACATCAATAGCGCTCTAATTAAAATTGATAACCTGTCTCTCCTGAAGACGTTGCCTGCCCGCAGCCTGACAAAGCAGCCCGCTTGATTGACACTCCATCCAACTACCTTGACAATTCACTCCCTCTACCACTGACGCACAGCAGTGTGCACCATCTACAAGATGCACTGCAGCAACTCACTGAGACTCCTTCAATAGAACCTTCCAAACCTGTAAACTCTACTACCTGGCAGGAAAAGGGCAGAACATGTTTGAGAACAACATCAGCTGCAGCAAACTCCCCCCCCCCCCCCCCCCCCCCCGCACCTCCCCCCTCCCCATTAGCCACACACCATCCTGACTTGGGAATATATCGCTGTTACTTCACTGGTACTGGGTCAAAATCCTGGAACTCCCTCCCCAAAGCATTGCAGGTGTACTTGACTCACATGGACCATAGCAGTTTAAGGAGGTGGCTCACACCCACCTTCCCAAGGACAATTAGGTATGGGTAGTAAATGCTGGTTTAGCCAGTGCCACCCACATCCCATGAATATTGCTCGCTTCTTGATGTGCTTCCATTTTTCCAGGATTTTGCTTGCAAGCTGCAGCCAAACCAATGCACTGAACCGAGTTAACACTCCCCTACCTCTCTCTCAACTCCCCCAAGACGTCATCATCATGTTGATATGAGGCTTTCTTCCCACAGGAATAGAAAAGGATTCATCCTATCCCACGTACGATATTTTATGTGATGCTCTTGTGACAGTCCAAACGTCTAAGCATTTGATTCTTGTGGTACTGAGACCAATGTCTCCAGAGCATTTTACTCTTTGGTAATCCGAGGATAGAAAATCAGGCAGCATTTGTAACAGGCGGCTGATCCACAATTAGTTTCATACCCAAGTGGCATGTTAAAAATCTACAACATGTTGGTCGATTTTCTATTAATCAAGATGTATATATATTTGTCATATCTAGTTTGCTGGGTGCCGGAATGATCCTTTGCCACTCACTTATAATACTAGAGTAAATATGAACTTGGATTCAGGTTTAGATTTGAAAAGTCAGAAAACACACTCTGTGTACTTTTAAATGTGTCCATGTCTACTACAGCAGTTTCATCTATAATGAAGGACTCGCAATACATCATCACATAACTTGGGGGGGGGGGGGGGTTAAACTGCTGAATTGTTGCTGATACCAATGTCATGATGAATGAGCAAATTGAATAGTGCAAAACAAGCTCAAAATTCTGTGTTGGGACACAGCTTTAAGCTGGACTTCATTAATGCCTTGTGCTTAACTGGGCTTTCATATATATCAACTGTAAAATTATAACTCCATGAACTCAACATTCAACAGATGTTGGTTGGGGTAGGTATGCATCAGATTCTCCCTGTTGGTGGCCATCCTTAACATAGAGATGGACAGCGAAAATGCCACAGATTTCATGGGACTCATGCCAGGAGTGGACGCCTCCTGTTTCTCTTCACGAATGCTCGGAAATACTTTAAAAAAAATAAACTTAGAGTACCCAATTCATTTGTTCCAATTAAGGGGCAATTTAGCATGTTCAATCCACCTACCTTGCATATCTTTGCGTTGTGGGGGTGAAACCCATGCAAACACAGGGAGAATGTGCAAACTCCACACCGACAGAGACCCAGAGCCGGAATCGAACCTGGGACCTTGGCGCTGTGAGACTGCAGTGTTACCACTGCGCCACCGTGCTACCCTAAACGCTCGGAAATACTGACAGAACCTTAGACATTTGCCATTTCTACCCCATAAGTCTTTTTTTCATGAATAAACCCGAAGACTCAGTAACTGCTCCCAGTTCCCTCTGATGAACGCTCCCTAATGACATCCCTGTCGCCAGCAGCTGTTCCTGATTGCATGTAGTGCACACCTCACCATGCAATGACCTAGCTGTCCTTATTGGAGTTTCAGCAAGGTGTGTGTTCCTGTGTTGGAGTTGTGCCCTTCCTTCTTCGGAATGCCATCTTCCTCTGAGGACTTCTCAACTTCCTTACACTCCAATTCCTCTGTCACAATTGAGGGACCTGTAGGAAATTAAGGATATCATTTTAAGACTGACATTGGGAAAGGTTTCAAAGTATACATTGTGTAAATCATGAGGAGTGATAGCAATTTAATGTGAATGATATTTATGTGCTGAATGGCAGCGTGATATGTAATTTTCTTGTTAGATGCAGAGTAAAGAGTTAACATCAGGAGCATACATGGTACTGGTGTAATAATGCTGTCAGATCACATGACTGAGCATTAAGAGAAGTCTGGAAGAAGGAGAAGCTCTAAACTCGAGCAGAGGTCCAAATATATAAACACTTGCTGTAAATAAAGAGCAATGGCTCTGAGAAACAGTAGACTCAAGCAGCACACTTTGGGCAAATAGACAATCCCAAAAGCTTTGTCTGGACCCTGACCACAAAACAAAACATGGTGGCGGCGAATAAAAGTCCCAGCAGACCTTAAAAATAAGATACAGAGCTGGCAAGAAAAGAGATCCTCAAAGGAAGGGGAAAAGAAAAAGAAAGACTCACCAAGACGTCAGAACATCGTGCAAGCAGCAGAGGCAAATTGAAACACAGACCCGGAGACCACACATCAATGATCCCATACCTGAAGCAGCAAACAGCAGCAGAGTAGCAGGAAGTGTTCCAAAGCTCAGCAGAGGTATGGAATCCACACCAGTACTCCCGGTGCCAGTTCAAAATGCAAAAGACTTGCAGCAGGCTCAGAACTGGGATACCTGGAGAAAAAGGTTCATAAGGTGCACAAACTACTTCAGGATAATTTAAAAATGATCTACTGGACCAGATCAGTACAATGCTTTATGTAGTAGAATCTATTGCTGATGATAGCAAGGCAGGTGGTTGATGATGTTCTGAGATTGGTCTTTCTGTTTTGGACTCTAGGCATGAGGCCTGGTTCTTAGATAGACTGCTGACATACGCTGGTATCTGCTGAACATTTGTTTATTAATATTACATTGGAACAAGTTACAGAGTACACACCTAGCTGCCAGACATCATTCCAAACTCTCTCTCACTCTCTTAGAGAGTCTACTACAAGACTGGCTAATGTTTTTCAGTGACAGTGAAAGTCAATGGACCTTTGTCTGGTGGCCAGGCATCACTCACTCCACAGAGAAAATGTTGTCCAACTGTCTTACCTATGCCATAAACAACTAAGAACAACAACTCAAACTGAAGAACACCACAAACGACAGCGAGGGGGTAAAAGACTGTGGGGAAAACAGGTATGTAATCAAGCTTGGAACTTCAGTCACAGACATAGAGCCCATCAGTTACTAGTGCTGAAGCCTGGAGGGAGACCAACAGAAGGTAGGCAAAATCATTGTAAAAAACTCCACAACCTAAATCAGACAGGATTGAGACAGACAAGGGTGCCATAAGGAGAAACTGCAGTGACTTAATATCCTTGGAGAGAAAGACAATAGAAACCTGGGCTTTCTAATCAGATACTAATGATGATGAACAAAAACTTACTTCCATCTTCAGCCACTCAAGAGAAGAACGCTTGGGTTGACAGTAGGGAGAATGAAGAATATCCGTCACCTCAAGGGAAATCAGGGCGAGATTGGGGGAATTGGTCAAGGCACTTCAAAGACTAACCCTGTGATGTCTAAGTTTTGCGGGGAGATGTAGGAGGACGTAACCATGACAGAAATAAAAACGTTGGCTGGGAGAGGGGTGGCGGAGTTGTGGATGTAGAGTAAAGGATTAACATCAGACACATGCATGATCGGATGTCAGATCTGATTGGGAAAGAGGGGCTCAAACCACATGTAGAGGTGCAAATATTGTACGTACTAGCTATAAATAAAGAGTCAGGGGCGGGATTTCCTATTCCCCCACCAGAGATTGTTTAAGCATAAAATGTCCCCACGGCTTCCCTCCTGCTATGGCCTCACCACAATTTGACTCTGGGACACAAGAGACCTACACACCCTTGCCCCAACTGAGGTCTTGAAATTACCAATTATTGCCCACTTAAGGGCCATTGCCCATCAAAACCTAGCAGGAGAGGTTTCAGGGCGGGGGGGGGGGGGGGGGGGGGGGGAGGAGGGTTGGAGGGGAAGCCTTACAATGAGTCGAGTTCAGCCCCCAGCCTGTTTGGGGTGGGAGGGTTTGGAGGGTGGGGGGTACGGAGAGAGGGGGTGTACCTTCATCAGCAGCTCCCTTTGAACATTGTGCTCTTATAGGTTCTGTAAGTCCAACACCGTCCCCCCCACCCCCTCATCCCTCTCCTTCAGCTTCTCCAAAAACATCCCAATCGCAGTCTGTCCACCTCACCAGACCTCCCTTACTCTCCCCACTCTGAGACTTCCAAAATTTACCAGTTCCTGGAATTTCAGGACTTTGGCTCGGTGGCTTGCTTGTAATCCTGGCCCTGCCACTGAAGCTATTGGTGTTGCACACAGAAGAGAGCTATTCACCAATCAGATTGACTGGCAGCTCTCAAAAGTGATACTTCCTCCCGAGTAAGGGGCTGAGGTCCCATTTCCTGCCAATGAATGCTTGTTAGAGCATGAAATCACCGCAGGACAGACAATGTTGTCGTGTTCCCTGTTGACTATTCGGGTGGCAGGAAGGGACATACACCATCCTAAAAGTTCTAGCCATGGTATTGAGAAACTACTGATTTGAGCAGCATTCTTTTGGAAAACAGATAATCCCCAAAATTCATGGCGAGACTCTGACACTCAATTAAACTGTAGTAGCGTGGCCTCTTTACGGGGGCTGTCTTTGCAGTCCACGTGACCAGCTTGGGAGCAATTATGCAGGAGCGCATAAACCCTAGTCAATAGAGAGAAAGCATGGGAACCTGGGAGCAAGGTGCGGGCAGTGTGGACCCTGGAGCTGGAGGGGAAAGACCTCTGTGCCTGCATTTAAGTACCTTCACCTACTGTTAATAAACCCCATTTTAGTTTTACTGGAAGTTTCCAGTGCATTGTCTCGAGCCACCACAGAAATGTAAGGAAAGGGAAAGATTCCCAAGTTTCCATCACCTGTGCCATTGGACTCAGTCAGCCCGCTGATTTCCAAAGTCTCTCTGCAGTGGCCAAGGTGGCTTTGGCTGGAGAATCACCCCTCAGTTCTCTGACGTTCACTGGAGTTATGCACTGACCCCTTGTACAAGGACAGAAAGCTGAAAGATAGGACTGTGAGGAATGAAATGTGTGGAGAGGCTAGAATGAGAACAGTTGTGCAGGGTGAGTGTGAGGGATTGGGGTGTGAGATAGTGCCAAGATAAGGGTGACTATGAGTGTTGGCTGTTCCGATAGATTATGAGAAGGTGCCTCGAGGACAAGAATGAGTGGAGCTGTAAGGTATGTTGTTCTGAGCAGCACTGTGCTGGAAAATGCTGGGAAAGTCAGTGTGGGGCTAGCCACCTGAAAGTGGTGTCATACTTTCATGCCGCTGTTAAGTAATTGAACTTCTTTCAGCATTGTATCCATGTCTTAGGGATGATAAATACCTGTTTGATTTCCAAAGCTGGCCTCTTTCTTTCATCAGCATGAAATAGCGCTATCTACAGGTCTTCAGCCTCAGCATCACGTCCAGGGAAGTGTAAGAAAACTGGTGGGAGGGGCATTGACAGATTGCCCATGTCTCACTTCCATTGCCTTCCATCCAGAATTGTCCAGATGCAACACAGGATGTGAGGGTTTTTATTCCTGTTGGTGACCCTTTAAACTGAAAGTTTTTCATTGATAGGTGCGGGTCATCCTCACATGCCTGTTCTGTGGTTGGCTATGTAGTGATGTCATGGTTGTGTTGTCATTAACTGACTGACCACGAAGAGTGTCATTAGTATATAAGTGAATGTTAGAGTTAGGTGACCTCAGACTGACGAGGGAGCTGGGAGAGAGGTTGTCTGTGTATGTTCATACTGTAATTCATCTGTTGTTTTGTATATATTTGACCCACAGTTAATGTTAATAAATAATTTAGATCTTTAGCTACAAGTGTTCTTGTAATATAAATCAGGCCATCCGACAAAAACATTACAGGATATAGAGTGCTGGAGGTGGGATGTTAATGTCAGAGCCATAGCAAAGTCCATTACTGCAATGATCAGGTTCCTAGCCCATTACTAGTCCCCTTTCTGGAAATGGGAAGTCCCGTTAAAACTACACCAAATCGTGGAGTGGTATGGGTCCAGCTAACACACGTGTAGACATATTGGGGGGGATTCTCCTCTACCCGGTGAAGTGGGGGCTCCCGGCGCCGGGAAGTGGTGTGAACCACTCTGGCGTCGAGCCGCCCCAAAGGTGTGGAATCCGCCTCACCTTCAGGGGCTAGACCGGCCCCGGAGTGGTTTGCGCTGCGCCGGCCGGCGGGGAAGGGGCTTTGCGCCACGCCAACCGGCGCCGAAGGGCCTCCGCCGGACAAGCGAGTTGGCGCATGCATGGAAGCACCAGCGTGTGCTGGCATCATCCCAGCGCATGAGCAGGGGGGATTCATCTCCACGTTGGCCATCGTGGAGGACCACAGCAGCCAACGCGGAACAATAGAGTGTCCCCACGGCACAGGCGCGCCTGCGGATAGGTGGGCCCCGATCATGGTCCAGGTCCCCTGGGCCAGATCCCCCGGAGCCCCCCCCTTCTGAGGACCCCGGAGGCCACTCGCGCAGCCAGGTCCTGCCGGCAAATACCTGGTGTAATATCCGCCGGCGGGACTCACCGAAAACGGGCGGCCACTCGGCCCATCACGGGCCAGAGAATCGCCAGGGAGGGCCGCTGCCAGCGGCTACCGACCAGTGCGCCGCGAGTCCCACCCCCGCCAAACCTCCGCCGCTGGAGTATTCAGCAGCAGGCAGGGGCGGGATTTACGCCGGCCCTCCGGCGATTCTCCGACCAGGCGGGGTGTCGGACAATCCCGCCCATTATTTCCCTCCCTTTTCCCTAATTTGTTTACGGCACTTGGCATGACTTTGTTTTTTTTTTACTCAACTGCTTTCCAGCCTCTGTCTGCTGTGAAATTGCTGATATTAACTTCTCGTCCTCCTCCTGCCCAATTTCCTTCATTTCATGACAGTGTTTTGAGCACTGTTCTAGTGATTTTATTAGTGCCTGACAGGTCACACTACTGAAATACTCCTATCCTTCTCTTCTCTTCTAATTCTTCCTTGCACACAGTTAACATTTTCGAGTCTGCAGGGACTGAAAAGGCAGCTGGTCATTGCCCCTGAACCACATAATCCCTCCAAACGGTGAGATGAACAATTTAGTTGAGCAATCAGCAGGGGATCTGATCACAGAGCTGAGGAAATGGGACTTAATACCAGGTTTAACCACTGTTCAGGAGAGACAGCAGATTTGTCAGGATAAAAGTGTGAGTCATTATCTGTTCTGGCAGAAATAGAAGCAATTGGGGACTGAATCTGACAATGATGCTCTGCGCCCTCCGCTCCTTCATTTCATCTTCTGAAATCTTCATTCGCATATATTAAATCTAGATTTTGATTGCGAGACTATTGTACTTGAGCAAACAGGCTCGCCAGGGTCTTGGAGTGTGATTACATATCCCACCTATCCTCTCACCCCACACCCATCCTCTCACCCCACACAAAAAAAAATAATTTGCGTTCAGGTCGGAAGGTAAAATGAGAATAATTTCAATCCTGGACTCCAGCTACCTGACCCATCCTCCTGTGGTATTAACAGAGACAGGGCAAAGAGCAAGCAAGCTCCCTGTTCTCACGAGGCAGGTAAGTCTCCTTACGGAGGCTGCATACCTCCATTGTTCTTTTTATGGTCTTTCCACTGAACATAAACCTATTGACTACTCGAATGGGAGGCGGCACGGCGGCGCAGTGGTTAGCACTGCTGCATCACAGTGCCGGGGACCCGGGTTGAAATCCGGCCTCGGGTGACAGTGTGGAGTTTGCACTTTCTCCCTGTGTCTGTGTGGGTTTCCTCCGGGTGCTCTGGTTTCCCCTCACAGTCCAAAGATATGCAGGTTATGTGGATTGGCCATACTAAATTGGCCCTTAGTGTCCAAAAGGTTTACAGGGATAGGGTGGAGACATAGGCTTAAATAGCGTGCTCTTTCCAAGGAACGGTGCAGACTCGATGGACTGAAAGACCTCCTTCTGCACAATAGATTCCAAGATTTCTAACTCAAATGTGAGTCATGAAGATTAGATAGCCCATGTATAATCTTAGAGAGCTGTTGATAACACAATTTATTGGAGTGCAGACTGCTTACCACGTGCCACCTTACATAATTTCTTATTTTATTTTTGATACACGTCAGCCGGATTTTCCACATTAAGCATCCTTTTACATTTTTCTTATGAATTAATTCAATTATCTCCATTAACCTTTGACTAATAGGCACCCAAATATTCATTGTTTATGCAGGATGTTTGAGAGTGAACAATGCAAATGGTGGCTACAGCCACTCCTACCTCCATTCAGCATCCACATCCAGTTATTGGAATCCGTACCTGGGAAGCTCGGGATTGGACATGTGCAGGATATGGGGATTTTCAAACCTTCATTCGCATTTGAACAAAATACTAAAAATCTTACTTGGCTTACTGTATAGTCACCAAAAATAAGGACTATTTCTAATCACATTTTAAATGGTACAGTACAAAGAGCAGATGCTGTCGATATGGTGGACAGCAATGCCTGATGGGGGTTGTAGTTCCCAAGGCGGAACCCAGTTTTTGAGTTCTTCTGGATATCGGGTTGCCGGATAAAGAGTTTGGTATCTTTATTTGCTTCCAGTAGTAGGGGCCACTCTATGTTGATCAAGTGAGGGAACTTGCTGATTTCCTCTTCTCTAACCGATTGTTTAGTACCCTGCAGTATCACTGGAAAACAGCACAGAGTGGACATACCAGTGTGGAAATTCTTTCAAAATTGTGGAGAGGCAATGGTGTAATTGTGTTCAAAAACAATATTAGGAGGGCCACCAGTTTTATGGAATTCAGAATAAATTGGGATTCTGCATCTCGCAAACTCTTTGGCAGGTTGCACTCCAGAGGCAAGAATGAATCATGGGTCCATCCAGCACTGTGTCAAATTCGAAGTTGAGGAATATATTATTCGGTAGATCCCAACTATTCCAGGGTTACAAACCAGTTCATCCCTCACCAGCCCCTCACCAGTTGCAGCTTCAATGATATTGCCTCATTCACTCCGTATGGTAGCGAGTTCCTCTTATCATTCTCTGTGTCATGATGTTTCTTCTGTATTCACATTGAATCTATTGCTCATTAAACTTGTATTTATGTCCCCTGCATTTTGAATCTCCTACCAGTGGAAGCAGCTTCCCTATGTCTACCACCTTTTTATCATTTTGAAGACCACACCTAGCCACATCACAGTCCTCTCATTTCTCAAAAAAAAGTGTTCAGTCTTTCCGGAAATCTAGTAAAAGACTTGTTCTTAGATTGTGCTTTTCAGGACCACTAGAGCTCTGAGTGAAGTAATTCTGAAGAATAGTCACTGTTGTCATGCAGGAGGTGTGTAGCCAATTTATGTACAGCAAACACTCACAAGCAAAAATATGATAATGACCAAAAAATCTGTTTTGTTTTGTTATTTTGATTGAGGGATAAAGATTGGCCATGACATCCCTGCTCTTCTTCAAAGTAGTACCAGGAGGTCTTTCACATACACCTGAGCAGGCAGATGGGGCCTCAGTGTTACATCTGACTCAAAAGGCATCACCTCTCACAATGCAACACTCTTCTCATTACTGCACTGAAGTGATGGCATAGACCAGGGGTGGGCAAACTGCAGCCCGCGGGCCGCATGCGGCCCGCCAAAGGTTTTTATGCGGCCCACCAAGTCATTAAAAAAAAAAATTTAAATTTTTTTTTTTTAATTTTTAATTATTTTTTTAAGGTTAATGGGGGGGGGGGGGCTGTTGGGTTACTTACTGGTATAGGGTGGATACGTTGACTTGAGTAGGGTGATCATTGCTCGGCACAACGTCGAGGGCCGAAGGGCCTGTTCTGTGCTGTACTGTTCTATGTTCTACATGAGGCGCCCAGAATCATAACCGGGTGAAGTAATTATTTTACTTAATATACTATGCGGCCCTTTAAAATTGTGAATTTCTGAATGTGGCCCTTGCACGGAAAAGTTTGCCCACCCCTGGCGTAGACGTTTGTACTCGCACCCTGGAGTGGGCTTTGAACGCAGAACCTTGTGACTCAAAATGGATAGCACAGCCAAATGGCAATATATGATGTGCCATTTATTGTATAACCTCCCTGCTTCCTGAGGAAGATTGTAAAATATTTTTCTTCTCTGTAGCTTGTGGACTTTCCTGGTCCCAGCAAGCTGCTGTTTCCTCTCCTGCCTCCTCAGGCCAGCAAATCTTTTTTTTTAAATTAAAGTCCCCAATTATTTTTTTTTCCAATTAAGGGACAATTTAGCGTGGCCAATCCACTTAACCTACACAACTTTGGGCTGTGGGGGTGAAACCCATGCAGGCATGGGGAGAATGTACAAACTCCATACGGACAGTGACCCAGGGCCAGGATTCGAACCCGGCTTCTCAGCGTTATAGTCAGCACATGCCGGTCAAGCCGGCAATTCTGAATGAGTTGGAATGAGGACAAGGACTTACCAAATGAAACAGTGCGAATATGCACCTGGCCCAGGCATCCTTCCACACTTTCTAGAAAAAATGTGGAATTTCTAGGCTTCCTAATATGTTCAAATCATACATGGAAGTTTTACATCTGAAGCATTGAAGGTAGCTCCTAAATAATCTTCAAGTGAACCCTGGAGCATAACATTGCCATTTGCTGCCATTAAGCGTTGTTTCATGTGTGCAAAATATTTTCCATTTTTCACCCATTAATGCTGCAGGGAAGTGAAAATACTAATCACGTTATTAGAAGAACACAATAAATAATATATAGAAGGCACTTAAATTGCTCATTTACAAAATGAAAATGTGTAACATGACATGTAATCACTGTAGCATTGTAATTGTTACCGCAAGACATAGTGACAAATTAATTTATCTCCACATTGTTACACAAAGGCTGCTGTTGACTCATGATGCCTCTCTTACCAGTTCACACTCACCTGCAGAGCCTCCAGCCAAATTCCTAAGCCTGAGACCTCACTAATTTTCAAATAAAATATTTTCCAAATTGTGGTCTTTTTAAAAAGATAGGCTTGCAGACCATGAAGGTACAAACAAACAAGAGCTTTATTGGAAAGGTGTCTCCTTTGCAGACTAGACTGACTGTTAGCCTGCCCAAACTACTGATGACACCATCAATACATCATGTGATCAAACACTTAAAGTGACCTTGCTCCAACTGAGGACAAACATGAATACACAACACTTTCCTCCCCCTTTGCATGAGAGGTTCCTGTAATGAAATACAACATAACATAGAACATAGAACATAGAACACTACAGCGCAGTACGGGCCCTTTGGCCCTCGATGTTGCGCCGACCTGTGAAACCATCTGAAGCCTATCTGACCTACACTATTCCATATTCATCCATATGTCTATCCAGTGACCACTTAAATACCCTTAAAGTTGGCGAGTCTACTACTATTGCAGGCAGGGCGTTCCACACCCCTACTACTCTCTGAGTAAAGAAACTGCCTCTGACATCTGTCCTATATCTCTCACCCCTCAATTTAAAGCTATGTCCCCTCGTGTTGGTCATCACCATCCGAGGAAAAAGACTCTCACTGTCCACCCGATCTAACCCTCTGACTATCTTATATGTCTCTATTAAGTCACCTCTCAGCCTTCTCCTCTCTAACGAAAACAACCTCAATTTCCTGAGCCTTTCCTCGTAAGACCTTCCCTCCATACCAGGCAACATCCTAGTAAATCTCCTCTGAACCCTTTCCAAAGCTTCCACATCCTTCCTATAATGTGGTGACCAGAACTGCACGCAGTACTCCAGGTGTGGCCGCACCAGAGTTATGTACAGCTGCAGCATGACCTTGTGGTTCCGAAACTCAATCCCCCTGCTTATAAAGGCTAGCACACCATATGCCTTCTTAACAGCCCTATTAACCTGGGTGGCAACTTTCAGGGATTTATGTACCTGGATGCCGAGATCTCTCTGTTCATCTACACTACCAAGAATCTTGCCATTAGCCCAGTACTCTGCATTCCTGTTACTCCTTCCAAAGTGAACCACCTCACACTTTTCCGCATTAAACTCCATCTCCCACCTCTCAGCCCAGCTCTGCAGCTTATCTATGTCCCTCTGTATCCTATAACATCCTTCAGCACTATCCACAACTCCACCGACCTTCGTGTCATCTGCAAATTTACTAACCCATCCTTCTACACCCTCTTCCAGGTCATTTATAAAAATGACAAACAGCAGTGGCCCCAAAACAGATCCTTGCGGTACACCACTAGTAACTGAACTCCAGGATGAACATTTGCCATCAACCACCACCCTCTGTCTTCTTTCAGCTAGCCAATTACTGATCCAAACCGCTAAATCACCTTCAATTCCATACTTCCTTATTTTCTGCAATAGCCTACCGTGGGGAACCTTATCAAACGCCTTACTGAAATCCATATACACCACATCAACAGCTTTACCCTGATCCACCTGTTTGGTCACCTTCTCAAAAAACTCAATAAGGTTTGTGAGACATGACCTACCCTTCACAAAACCGTGTTGAGTATCGCTAATCAACTTGTTCTTTTCAAGATGATTATAAACCCTATCTCTTATAACCTTTTCCAACATTTACCCACAACCGAAGTAAGGCTCACAGGTCTATAATTACCAGGGTTGTCTCTACTCCCCTTCTTGAACAAGGGGACAACATTTGCTATCCTCCAGTCTTCCGGCACTATTCCTGTCGACAAAGACAAAAACAATCAAAATGTACAATATGAACAATTAACAAACACAACAGTCAATAAGTTACACGTTTCAGAGGATGTTGATTCCTGTGTCATTTTCGGTGAACCTCAGGGTCTGCTTTTTCATGTTGACTGTAACCTCGAGCGTTTTTGGTTGAGTTTGGTCATCATCTGCAGTCGTCTCAAATGAAGTCGATGTAGGATTTGGAGGTTCACTCGGTGTTGATATGTCCTCAACTGTCCACAGTTATTTCAGGTACTGTCAGGTTCTCAGGTATTGTCCAGTTCTCAGGCATGTACAGGTATTCACTTGACGCAATTTGTTGCAGACCCTTGGTAACCTTGTTCTAGCTGCTAAAAGGTCGGTCAGCGTCTCTTCTCCACACAACATTGTCTTGAGTTTGAATGGTGCAGGAGACCTGCCCTGTTTGTGCTAATATGTTGGCAAATCTCCACTTCTCACTGGTGGTACAGTTCCTTGTCCAACATCTTGACCTTAATAAAAACATTGCGTTAAGCTCTGTTCTCTCGTCGCACAACCTAATCAGGGTGCTTATTTAGAGATTTCACTTCAGAGGCTAGCCGCTTCTCCTTCTCCTCTACCACCCTGTTGTATTTCCTTTGCAGTTCATTCCATTTGTACTTCCATTTGCACTGCTGAGCGTGGCACACCTAGGATAGATCTTAGCTGGAGTAAGGTTGAGCTGGCATTCAGCGGGTGTTGGAGTTCACCAACTTCGCCCAAACTCAGTTCCCAGTCTTCTTAGTTAATGCCCCAAGCAGTTAACATAGAACATAGAACATTACAGCGCGGTACGGGCCCTTCGGCCCTCGATGTTGCGCCGACCTGTGAAACCATCTGAAGCCTATCTGACCTACACTATTCCGTTTTCATCCATATGTCTATCCAGTGACCACTTAAATGCCCTTAAAGTTGGCGAGTCTACTACTGTTGCAGGCAGGGCGTTCCACATCCCTACTACTCTCTGAGTAAAGAAACTGCCTCTGACATCTGTCCTATATCTACCACTCCTCAATTTAAAGCTATGTCCCCTCGTGTTGGTCATCACCATCCGAGGAAAAAGACTCTCACTGTCCACCCTATCTAACCCTCTGACTATCTTATATGTCTCTATTAAGTCACCTCTCAGCCTTCTCCTCTCTAACGAAAACAACTTCAAGTCCCTGAGCCTTTCCTCGTAAGACCTTCCCTCCATACCAGGCAACATCCTAGTAAATCTCCTCTGAACCTTTTCCAAAGCTTCCACATCCTTCCTATAATGTGGTGACCAGAACTGCACGCAGTACTCCAGGTGCGGCCGCACCAGAGTTATATACAGCTGCAGCATGACCTTGTGGCTCCGAAACTCAATCCCCCTGCTGATAAAGGCTAGCACACCATATGCCTTCTTAACAGCCCTATTAACCTGAGTGGCAACTTTCAGGGTCTGTTTTTTTTGTTGCCAACTGCTGCCCCTCCAGGGTACATGTCAGGGCCTCCGAGACCTGTATCTCACGGCAGAGCCTCTGTAGCGCCATCTCTAGATTGTGGCCTGACTCCATCAGACCCTGCATTTCTTCCCTCGAGGTTTCATTCTCGCTGCATTCACTCTCACTTTTTAGGTCGTGTTTCTGCAATGCAACTTCTAACATCTCCTGTTGAAGTTGTTGTTCCTGTGGATTTCCAAATGGATAGGGTTTGTTTGTTAAGCAAAGTCAGGTTACATTCATTCTTCTTGCTGTTCCTATTATAGAATCATAGAATTTACAGTGCAGAAGCAGGCCATTCGGCCCATCGAATCTGCACTGGCCCTTGGAATGAGCACCCCACTCAAGCCCACACCTTCACCCTATCCCTGCAACCCCACCAAACCTTTTTGGACACTAAAGACAATTTAGCAGGGCTAATCCATCTAACCTGCACATCTTTAGACTGTGGGAGAAAATCGGAGCACCTGGAGGAAACCCACACAGACAAGGGGTGAATGTGCAGACTCCGCACAGACAGTGCCCCAAGCCGGGATTTGAACCTGTGATCCTGGATCTGTGAAGCAACCGTGCTAACCACTGCGCTACCGTGTCACCAATGTTTATTGGACTTCAGGGGCGGAATTCTCCGACCACCCGCAGGATCGGGGAATCGCGCGAGGCCGGCGTAATTCCCGCCCCCGCCGTGGCCGGAATTCTCCGGCCCGCGATGGCCCGAAGTCCCACTGCTGACAGGCCAATTCCGCCGACGTGGTTTAAACCACCTCTGTGCCGGCGGAATTGGCGGCGTGAGTGGGCCCCCCAGGGTCCTAGGGAGGGTGCGGGGCGATCGGACCCTGGGGGGTGCCCCCACGGTGGCCTGGCCCGCAATCGGGGCCCACCGATCGGCGGGCGGGTCAGTGCCGTGGGGGGCACTCTTTTTCTTCCGCCGCTGCCACGGCCTCCACCATGGCGGAGGCGGAAGAGACCCCCTCCACTGCGCATGCGCCGGTGGTGACATCAGCGGCCGCTGACGCTCCGGCGCATGCGCAGACCAGCGAAGGCCTTTCGGCCAGCCCCGACGCCGGGCGGCATAGCCCCAAAGGCCGTTGGTGCCAGTTGTGGGAGCCACTCCGGCGTGCGCCTAGCCCCTAAACGTGCGGAGATTTCCGCACCTTTGGGGAGGCCCGACGCCGAAGTGGTTGGCGCCACTCCGCTACGCCAGGACCCCCCGCCCCGCCGGGTAGGGGAGAATTTCGCCGCAGGTGTTGTACAGAGTGAAATAGGAAAGGAATGTTGGTGTTGTAGACTGCACTCTGAGCAGCTCCAACTCTTTTCATTTGGTCATCTGGAGCAACGCCCATCCAAACATCTTTCCTGAATTTGTCCTGGCTCCTTTTGCTCCTGTTTTTGCCACTATTTGAGATCAGCAATCGTTTTATTGTTGTTGACCCTTGGTGCATCAAGGGAGTCAGCAGCTCTTTCCCCAAACTGAATGTTTGTTCCAATGAATGCAAAAGTTTACTTATGGTCAAGCATTTCGAGATGCGCCTCAATTACTTCTTGCTCTGTGGTTTGGAATTAACAAAGGGAGCATATCACCGAATTCCGTACATCCTCGCTGAATGTTTCAGTGCAATTTTCACCTTAATTTTTCATCAAAGCATTCATATGTATCTTCCGTAAGCTCTTCATCCTCTGTTTCTCGAGCCTGAACAATGTTTGTGACAGTATGCTGAACCTTTGCCGTCTTGGTTCCTGTACTGCTAGCTTGAGCCTTGACCACAGCTGCTTTTAGAGCTTGTTCAGCGGCTGCTAGTTTCTATTCATTTAAGCTTTTGGTGGAGCCTGCCTCCAACTCCGACATGAGATTGATCTCATCCCAGTTTAGCTTGATTCTCTCCAGCTAGGTTCTCCCCATTAGGGATGGATAGTTACCTTCAATAAAGTACAGGGATAAGTCTGCTGCCTGTCCTTTCAAGCTGCACATTTACCTCGATACAACCTCCCATCGTACCCACTCATCCAGTATAGGTTTTGAGTATTATCTTTGAAGGTTTCAAAACAATGTGTTGTTTCTCTTGGTAAACTGTTTCCAGAACCAACAAAACTGCTGCACCGGCGTCCACCTCGTTTTGGCTGTTGTCTGTCCAATAAAGAAGTTGCGTCAGCAATGGCCAGTATGTTCAATGCCAGTTCATCACCTGACTGTGATCTGTACCCTTTCCACACTCTTTTTGCAACACATGGATACTCTTCCCTTTATTTGATTTTTCACTTTATATATTTGTTTCTTCCTTTTTTAGAATTCTTGGTTGAAGCATTTTTCTGTCACTGACGTCACATTCAATGTGCCCCCTTTTAATCACAATTCCTTTGCATCCTTACTCCAACAATCAGTTGCTGTGTGCCCAGTCTTTGCACATCGATAGCAATTTCAAACCTGTGTTTGGCCAATGTTTTATGGATTTTATTGCTCAAGTTTAATTGTTGCACTTCTGTAGCTGCAGGTTCCATGGAGATCGCAACTTCTAAAGCCTTCTTTAGGTTGAAGTTCCTCTCTGTTGCCAGCCTTTTCTAGATAGCTTCACTTCTTAACCCAAACACAAGTTTGTCTCTCATGGTGTCATTCAAGACATCTCCAAATTCACAGTATTCAGCTAGTTTCTTCAAAGTAGCTCCGAAGGTAATTGATTCACCTTCTTGCTGGTTACGCTTGTGGACCCTGAACCTCAGCTATCACCACGGGTTTATGTGAAAAATGGCCCTGCAACACCTCTCCAATCTCACCATTAGTTTTCAAGCCCGTTTTTTCTGGTTGCACCAGACTTTGCAGGAGGTTGAAAGTTATCCCCCTCACTATGCTTAGCAAATTCGGAACTAATATGTCCGCCACTATTTTGTTCGCCTGGGCAAAGTATTAGAACCTTTCAGTGTATGAGCTCCAGGACTCAGTGTTTTCACCAAACGGACCCATGTTGCCAAAAACTCCCAGCATTTTACTATTGGAAAGCTTCTGTGAGCTTTTGTGCGACAAAGTCCAGAGCACTACCCCAATTCTGTTTTTTGCTTTCAAACCAGGTAACTGTGAGCTCAGAGTGTGCCTTTCCGGGTTTTGCAAGAGGTGTTGCAAAACTCCCCTCGCTCCAAATCAACTGTTGCAGTGTATTTTGTCACTTTACTTGCTACTCACAGTACAGGGAGCACTGCTCCAGAACTTTCCGGGCAGAGCACATAGCAAGCTTCTTTTGTTGCTGTTGTCACCAAAATCTTTGTCTAAATTTAGGTTCCTTCGATGGTTGCTGTTATTTTTTGGCACCCCTCTGTTGCCAGCTTTGTAGGGCGATGCTTTTATCTTTTTAATCCCTTCTTGGATGGTTGCAGCGTTGATCGATGATTTTTCTTACTCCACCGGATTTCTGGAGTTCTTTTTCTGGTGTTTGCAGTATGGATCGCCCACCCTGTTGCTAGTTTCTTTGTGGTAATTTTAAAGTATAGGCCGGCAGCATCCAAGGTACAAACAAACAAGAGCTTTATTGGAAAGATACCTTCTCTACAGGCTGTCAGACCAGACTGACTGTTAGCCTGCCCAAACTGCCGATGATGTCATCAATGCATCACATGATCAAACTCTTAAAGTAACTTTGTTCCAGCTGGGAACAGATACACAACACAAATCTTGCACACATACCAATGATTCAGACTTACTAGTTCCATTCTGTACCATTGTGTTGCATTCCCAGATATCCTGTATTTGTGCACCTCAAAGTACCTTAAGTTTCTGTTTAATTTGATCCTTTAATGATGTTTAACACATCTAAATAATGTGGACAAAGTTATCTTGATTTTCTCATAGTGGAGCCACACTTTAACATTGCCATTTGACACAAAAAGGAACAGTTTATTCCTTAAACGCACTCAAGTGAAAACTGCAACTGTATTTATCTGTAATCGTCAGTGGGTTTAAAGCTAATGCCATTGAATTTAATACATGAACTGTAAGCATAATGTATCTTTGCAAATACTCAGTAATTTGTTCCATTACAGAGACCAACATCAATGCCCATCGCAATACCCCCTGAGAGTTGATTCTGCAGCTCAAACTCATAGTGAATGGATGAGAAGGGGGAGGCATAGGAAGTATGAACATTTGGAAAAATACGAGATGGAAAAATGGGTGCTCGTTTACAAAGTCATGCAGTGTTTCCGCAGAGAATCATAGCTGTAACACAGTCTAGGTTCACTGATGAGGTGCAGAGGAGGAACATAGATTGAGGCAACGTCAGTCGCACAGTGGTGCTCGGCTGTGTACTTCTGTTACAAAAGCAAACAAGGACAATATTTCTTTCATTTTCCTCCCTTTTACTCCTCCGTTCCCTCAATAAATGTTATGTTATCAGCTCACCAGTGCTGATCTCTCTCAAATGCATTATTGTAAGTGCACATTATGCTTGTACCTAATCAGTGAGTGTTGGCAGCTACGTTACCAAAGGAAGGTCGCAATTCAGAGTAATCCCATCCTTGCCAAGAGTACACACATCTACATATCAGCAGGTCGCAATAGAACATAGAACATAGAACAGTACAGCACAGAACAGGCCCTTCGGCCCTCGATGTTGTGCCGAGCCATGATCACCCTACTCAAACCCAATGGGAGGACAATGTTTCTGTTTTTTACCCTCCTTTACCCAGGGTCACCAAGTAGGATTTTACTGCCCTATTTTCTGCTTCAACTGATATCAGCAACATCAGAAAATTCCAGGCAAGAAGCCCAATACATTTTTCTGGTTGTGTTGGTGTTGTTATAACACCCTGTGCTATGGCACGGTCAATTCTAGCCCCTCAGGCCCTGGAGTCCAAACACAAGTGAATTGACCAATAATTTGTGTAAAGATATGAGACCTTTGACCTATGACTGCTCCAATGACTTACAGGCACCATATTTGTTAGTGAAACACAACAACTCTGTACAATAAAAGCGATAAGGCATGTAATAATTATCCTAGAATAATGGTCAGTTAATCTACTACTCCCCCTCGCTTTTACCATCCCACCCTCTACCTAAACACAGACTAGACATACACATGCAGAGGGAAAGGGAAGGGAAAAATAAAAGAGTATCGATGTGAGATGGAAGAGGAGTGCCCTTGCTTTGGGTAATGAAATTGCTTTTTACGCAGAGTGATTGAGAACCACCGGTTGAATGGCTAACGAGGATCTTCGGTCTGAAACATTCAGTCTAAATTCCCAGACTGTGGGATCCCACTGGGAGTCACTTTCACTTATTAACATGGGCCTTCACTCAGAAGATCTACCTCACATCTGTGCAATTCTTATTTGCTTCCATATCCCCTAGAATGTCCCCGAGCTTTACTGAGGTAAAACTGAATTCCTCTCAAGAGGTTTTAAAGAGGGTTCTTTAAAAACCTGGTCCTATCTGCAGCTGTGGCTGAACTGAACTTCCTTACAATTTAATCTGTCTGTAGAGAGAAAGAAACATCTTTACTTTGATCCTTTGTACAGAGTCCATCAGGTAAGAGAGAGAGAGAGATCAGGGATGTGGTCCTCTAGCTTCTTGATCAAATCAAAACTAAAAAAACAGATTAAGCCTTCCTGTCCCTGGCAGAACATTCCAGAATGGTCAGCACCAAGCAGCACAGACTATCAGCGATAAGCCCAACAAAGTAAACAGCCCATGGCCAACATCCAAGTCCATCAAGGTGAGTCATCACCTGTGCCAGCACATCTTGCTAGATTCCTTTTTTCTTTAAATTAAAGGTAAACTCCACCTAAAAGAGGTAGGGCCCAGTAATTGTCCAGGTGCAAAGATTATAAAAGCCAAAACAAAAGAAAATAATGGGAATAAAAGAGGGGCAAACAGGGATTAACAGGAGGATCCTTACAATGGTAGTGCTGCATCTATTTTATCTGGAAGTGCTCATTAGATCCCATAATATTATTGACACATCTCTCGCATACGCCTGAACACACCTTTCATGTGACACATTGCAGAAAAATGCATTTTCATAAGAATTGAGACACCCTATGAAAGGAGATGTATTTATTGGAATCACCATCGCGTGTGATATTTTGGGCAATCTATCTATATTTATAAACATCATCCATATAGCATACATCAGTAGGCTATCATATTTGAAGGCATCATCCTCACAAGATGTTGTGCATTGTTTTCAATATCATATTGATAAATGAGCCAACAGTCACAAGTGACAAATTTTATTTTTCAAACGCATTTTATTCAAACTTGTATCAAAGCAGGTTACAGCAAATAAACACACCGGGAAACATTCTTCCCAACAATCAACTATACAGTTTGCACAGATTTTTCTCCTTTTTCACCCCCCTCCCACCCCCCTGCGACGAACGACGAACAGCTCCTCAAACATGATCACAAACATCCCCCACCTTTTCTCAAACTCCCCAGCTGAGCCCCTTAACTCATACTTTATCTTCTCTAACCGCAGGAAATCATACAGGTCACCCAACCATGCTGCTACCCCCGGTGGTGATGCCGACTGCCACTCCAGCAAAATTCGTCGCTGTGCATCAGAGACGAGGGCCAAGACATCGGCCTTCCTCCTCTCCATGAGCTCCAGCTTCTCTGAAGCCCCAAATATTGCCACCAAAGGGTCCGGGTCCACTCCCTCCTCCACTTTCCTGGCTAAGACCGTGAACACTCCCGCCCAGAATCTTCCCAATTTTTCACAACCCCAAAACATGTACGCATGATTCGCTGGCCCCCGCCCACACCTCTCACACTCATCTGCTACCCCCTGGAAGAACCCACTCATTCTCACCCAAGTCATTTGCACCCTGTGCACCACATTAAACTGTACCAGGCTCATCCTTGCACAAGAGGAGGTCCCGGTTACCCTTTGCAGTGCCTCACTCCATACTCCCCAATTGATCTCCATTCCCAATTCCGCTTCCCATTTCTCCTTGATCTTCACCACCCGCTCGCCTCCCTGCTTCCCCAGCCACTTATATATATCCCCAATTCTTCCCTCCCCTTCCACATCTGGAAGCAGCAGTTGCACCAGCAGGGTGTATCCTGGCAATCTAGGAAACCTCTTCCAGACTTTTCGTGCAAAGTGCCTAAGCTGTAGATATCTGAACTCACTACCCCTCGGCAGCTCTACCCTCTCCCTTAGCTCTTCCAGACTGACGCACCCTTCCTCCAAATACAAATCCCTCACCTTGACCAGCCCCACTTCCCTCTACCTCCTGTATACACTATCCACCCTCCCCCGGCTCAAACCCATGATTCTCGCAAAGCGGCGTTAGCACCGACATCCCTTCCACCCTCAAATGCCTCCTCAGCTGATTCCATATCTTCATCGTGGACTGCACCACAGGGCTCCCTGAATACCTACTCGGAGCCGTTGGCAATGCTGCTGTCACCATAGCCCTCAAATTAGACTCCTTACAAGATTCCTCCTCCATCCTAACCCACTCTACCCCTTCTCCTTCCCGCCACTGCCGCACCTTGTCCACATTCGCCGCCCAATAATAATGAAGCAAGTTTGGCAACGCCAACCTCCCCTGCTGCCTCTCACTCTGTAGCAGGGTCCTCCCCACCCTCAGTACCTTCGCCGCCCATACAAAGTCAGAGATGATTGTGTCCACTTTCCGTAAAAAGGTCTTTGGTATAAAGATCGGGAGAGCCTGAAAGATAAACAAGAACCTTGGCAGAATATTCATTTTCACCACTTGGACACTCCCCACCAACGTTAAGTGCAGTGTATCCCACCTCTTAAGATCCTCCCAGGCCTTCTCCACCAGCTTTGTTAAGTTCCACTTATGGAGCCCCATTTCCTCGCTACCTGAAGCCCCAAGTACCTAAACCTATCCCTCGCTACCGTAAATGGCATCCCCCCTAAATTAGCCAGCTGTGCCAGCTCATTCACCAGGAATACCTCGCTTTTCCCTACATTCACCTTGTATCCCAAGAACCCTCCAAACCTCTCCAGCAGGCCCATAATCCTTCCCATATTATCCAACGGATCGGAAACATACAGCAAGAGGTCATCGGCACAGAGCGATATCTGATGCTCCCCCGTCCCCTCCTTATCCCTTGCCACTCTGCCGACCCCCTGAGAGCCATTGCCAATGGCTCGATGGCCAGCGCAAACAGCAGCGGCGACAGCGGGCACCCCTGCCTCGTACCCCTGTGTATGTCAAAGCTTCGTGAGCTCATATCATTCGTCCTCACCCTCGTTCTTGGCGCCACATACAGCAACCGCACCCATGCCACAAATCTCAGCCCAAACTCAAACTTTCCCAAAACTTCGAACAAGTACCGCCACTCCACCCGATCAAATGCTTTCTCCGCGTCCATGGACACCACCACCTCCGGTACCAGAGTTCTTGATGGATTCATCACCACATTCAACAGCCGTCTTATATTACTCGCGAGCTGCCTGCCCTTCACGAGGCCTGTTTGATCTTCTGCAACCACCCCCGGGACACAATCCTCCATCCTCCCCACCAACAACTTAGCCAATACTTTCACATCCGTGTTCAATAGTGATATGGGTCTATATGACCCACATTCCTCCGGATCCTTCCCTTTTTTTGGGATTAGTGTGATTACTGCCTGCTTCATAGTCTCCGGCAACTCCTCCTTCTCCAGTGTTTCATTAAACACCTCCAACAGGTGTGGTGCCAGGTCCGCCGCAAATTCCTTATAAAATGCTGCCGGGTACCCATCCGGCCCAGGGGCCTTCCCCGACTTCATACCCCTGTTACTATCCAGCACCTCCCTCAGCCCCAGGGGCTTCTCCAATGCCTGTCTCTTTGCTTCCTCCACCTGGGGAAATTCCAGCTCGTCCAGAAATCACCCATGTCCCCCCTCCTCTCCTCCTGGGTGTGCCTCATAAAGTCCCTGCTAACACTCTCCAAATGACTCATTTATCTTCCCTAGCTCTGACACCACATCCCCAGCCCCAGTCTGGATCTTCAATATTTCCCTGGACGCAGCCTGCCTCCGCAGCTGGTGCGCCAGCATGCAGTTCGCCTTCTACCCATACTCATATTTCACCCAGCTTGCCCAACGCAGTTGCCCTAACGCCTTCCCCATTGTCAGCCTGTCCAATTGCCCCTGCAACTTTTTCCTCCTCTCCAATATCTCTATGGTGGGCACCCTCGAATATTCCCTGTCCACCTCCACTATCTTGCTCACTAGACGGTCATGTTCCGCCCTCCTTTCCTTATTCGCAAAAACCGTAAATGAGATAATTTCTCCCCTGACCACTGCCTCCAGTGCTTCCCAAAAAATGTCCGCCGACACATCCACATTCTGATTGAACTCCACATAATCCCTAATCGCCAACTGCACCTCATCACAAAAATCTCCATCCGCCAACAACCTAGTCAAATCTCCACCCCAGCCTCTGCTCTCGTCACGGACTGAACCGAATATCCAGCCAGTGGGGTGCATGGCCAGAGATAACTATCCCCGCATTCTCTGCCCCCTCCACTCCAACCAAAATCTCCCAACTCACTACAAAGTAATCAATCCTCGAGTACACCTTATAGAAGTGTGAAAAGAAGGAATACTCCCTTCCCCCTGGGTTCTGAAAGCACCATGGATCCACCATACCCATCCTCCCCCTAACCCCCCCCCCCCCCCCCCCCCCCAGTTCCCCTGCTATTCGTACCCTACCCATCGACCTGGGGCTCGATCTATCCACCCACGGCTCCAGGTCACAGTTAAAATCTCCTCCCATGATCAACTGGTGCATGGCCAAATCTGGGATTGCTGCCAGCAACCCTTCATCAAAACCCACATCATCCCAATTTGGGGCATACACCTTTACCAACACCACCAGTGCCCCTTCCAATACCCCACTCACAATCACATATCTCCCACCTGGATCTCCCACCTGGAACCCTCACCTCCTTCGCACTCACAAATCCCATTTTTTTGTTCATTAAACTCGCCACACCCCTCGATTTCAAATCAAACCCCGAGTGAAAAACCTGCCCGGCCCATCCCTTCCTTAACCTAACCTGGTCCTTCACATGGAGGTGTGTCTCCTGCAAAAAGCCAACCCCCGCTTTCAAGCTGCTGAGGTGCGCAAACACCCTCGACCTTTTAACCGGCCCATTCAGCCCCTGGATGTTCCACGTTACCAACCTTTCTGGAGGCTTGCGCCTCCAATCCCCTCTACCGTCCGTCATCTTCCCACTTAACTCCTGCCCCTTTAATTGTACTCTCTACCTAGCCCATCTCAGGTGGCGCCTTTCTTCACCCTTGACCATGTCATCTCTCACCCCCTGCCACGTCCCAGAACACCCCCCTCCCCCCCGCTTTTCCCCTTCCTCTTCTTTGTCCCCCCCCCCACTTAATGAATTCTTCGGCTGCTTCTGGGATCTCGGCCTCCGAATGTCATCCATAATTTCGCCGGGTAGGGGACCTCAAACCTGATCTGCTGCTGCTACAGCACTGCCTTGGCCTTGTTGAAACCTGCCCGCCATTTTGCCAACTCGGCTCCGATGTCCTGATAAATCCGGACGTTATTTCCCTCCCAGTCGCAGCTACGCTTCTCCCTGGCCCACCATAGAATTTTCTCTTTCTCCACAAATTTATGGAGTCTCACAATCACCGCCTGCGGTGGCTCCCCAGCTCTAGGCTTTTGCCTCAGTGACCTATGCGCTCGTTCAAATTCAGGTGCCTTATCTAGCACCCCTTCTGTCACCAGTCTCGCCAGCATCCTCGAGACAAACCTCGTAGCACTCACTCCTTCCACTCCTTCAGGCAGACCTACTATTCGCAGGTTCTGTCTTCTCGAGACCCCTGCACCTCCAAACACCTCTCCAACCACTCCAAAGTACTCCGGGGTGCCACAGCTTCTGCAATGGCCTTTGCATGATCATCTTGCATTTCTTTCCTCTGTTTATGGAATTCCTCCTTGATAAAAGTCATCAGTTTCTGTAACTGGGGCCTTACAGCTTGCCCCTCCCCCGCCTGCATGCTGGAAGAGACTGTCTGTGACGCACAAGACTGTTTCAGCTTTCCAGCCAAACCTGTCACTGTTTTCTGCCAGGTCCGGTGATCAGAAGACATATCACTCCAGAGGTAAACTACTCCTCTAACATTCACCTATGCCTTCTCATAAAAATTCCACCTGGATCTGAGTAAAAAGAGCCCTTTTCTGTGACTTTGAACAGGAACAGCCAATGTGACCAATCACTCCATGGTCACAAGAGGAAGTCCACAAGTGACAATCTGTTACGTGCATAATGCTGACTGAATGAAACCTATTTTCAGACAGGAAAAGTCTACTGATCCACTAGAATCAGCAAATAAAAAATAAATGTGACAGGGTGGGTAGAGTGAAAAGTTAGTAGGTGGCAGGGCGATAAGGTGACATGTTGGCTAGGGTAGTAGGAAGTTCAGGTTGAGGAGGAGCCAGAGGGTCAGCGTATTGGAGCATCAGGGTGCTGGAGGGTTTCAGTGAGGGAGTTAGTGGTGGATGTCGGGAGGGGATCAGTTGTATAGTTATCTGGGAGTTAGATAGTCCAACATTTCCTGGGTAACTATTCCGGTAAATGAGTCAGAACTCTCCAACGTTTCTGTCTCTAACTCAGAGTTGGAGACATTTTGGAGGATTATGGTCACAGAAGGATTGTCTATTGGAAGTTGAAACTTCCCAGGCAATCCCCACAGAGTCCTGACATTGGTACTTCTGAGTACTGCACCCTGAGCACAGGGTGACCCAGATCAGCATATTTAAAAGAGGCATTAGGTTAATTTAAAATACATGTTTGGGAAATTCACCCGGGGCCTAATGGCCGCGCCTGGGAGACCCTGTGGCCACGGCAAGGGTGGCAGGTTGGCACTGTCAGGGATCAGGCCTTGGGGAGCCTTACCAGGTGGAGTTGGGGTGAGGGGATGTTCCCGTGGACCTCCCACGAGATTGGTGGCGGGGGTTGAAAATGGGGGTCGGCTGGCTGAAAAAGGAGGGGGGGGAATGATTGGAGCAGCCAGACAAAATGGTGCGCCAATCTGTGAGGAGCCTTTCCAGCTGGGCTCACAAGCAGGAAATGACTCTTAAGTGCAGTCTTCGCGGAGAGAAACTTCCAGAGGCCAAAACAAAAATGACAAAGTGCCTACGGATAGCGGGATGTTTCTCGGTACTGCAGCTAGCAAGAAAAAACCCACTAAACGTGCCCAAAATCAGATATAGATTTTTTTTCCGGTTGTAAAAAAAGTTAAGTCAAGAAAACTTGCAATTATATCGTGCATTAAATTACCACTGGACATCCCAAAGCACTCTACAATCAATGAAATGCTTTCCAAATTGTAATAGTGTTTTGATATAGGAAATCGTGCAACCAATTAGCACACAGAAAGGTTCCACAAACAGCAATGTGAGAATGATCAGATTATCTCCTTCTGTATTATGTCAATAATAACTACTGGCTAAAATACTGAGGAGAACACTCCTCCTCCTGTTCAAAGTTGCACTATGAGATCTTTTACATCCACTTGACAGGATAGCCAGGGCCTTGCTTTAACAATACATCTGAAAGGGAGCACCTTCAACATTGTACCATTTATGTGCTACTTAAGTCCTGAAGAGGGACTTGAACTCACAAGGCACGACCTACCAGCTGCACCCCGCCAGATTCGGGGAGGTACACGGCCGGAAGATTCCGCAAGAGGCCTCTTATGGGATTCCCAATGGTCGTTATGCCATGGGAGATCTAATGAGATCTCGTGAGATGTCCACAATAGGCGGGATCCAGACTTGCCTCGTTAAGTGAGCTCAACTGCTCACTTACCTATGCCAATGCCTTGTACAGGATAGGTGGATTGTCGCTTAGTTATATAAAAATATTTGGGTACATGCCGACACTGAATGTAACCAGCACTCAGGATCTAGCAGCCTTGCTGAGGAGGACCCAGCCGGGCGCCATTTAGCACTGGACCCAGAAATGGGGTCCAGGTGGAATGGCACTTGGGGGTGGGTGTCTCCCAGACGATTGTAGACCCCTGGGTGGTTGTCCTCTGGGCAGGGTGTCACCCTGGCATTCTGCCATGACCCTGGCACTGTGACACTGCCAACCTGGCATCTGGCCGTGCCAGCTGGCTGCCACCCTAGTGTTGCCAGGGTGCCCAGGTGGCACTCAGGCTGATGGGCGCTGCATGGGTGCAGGCTGGCTGTGTCAAGGGGGCATTTTGCCCGCATCGGGGTCCGGGCTTGGGGGCACCCCGCCCATCTGAGGTGGGGTGCAGAAGTCTCGGTGATCCCCCAACAGGTGATTTGGGATATTGGGAGGGTCCAAGGGTCATGTCAGGCGGTCAAGAGATAGAGAATCCCTTCCTGCACGACCGGAGCTCCTTAATGCAGGAAATGTGACTGAGTGCAGCCTCGACGGGGCATTATCCGCTAAGGTGCAAAACAAAAGAGTGTCATTCGATAGCGGGGTCGTTCCCACCACTACTAGCGTCAGGCACGACCCCCGCAATCCTGCCCAGAACAGGACTCTTGTTTTTCGTTAGGTCGCGCCCACAATCTTCTAGAATTGTACAAACTGAGGCAGCTGGAAACCAACAGTGCATCTTTTCAGTCCCCACAGGATTATCCTTCAAATATTCCGCAATTTGCCATCATGAGAGCAAACACCTAAATTAAATCATCACTTAACGTCCTAACCTCCAGAAAATATAAAGCAATTGTATCCATATCCTAATTCTTAACATCCAGCCTTCAAACTGGTAAAACAAATAGCTGGTAATTCCTTATAAAATGCTGCCGGGTATTCATCCGAGATTGCCTCTCATTCTTCTGAACCTCAGAGAATAAAAGGGCAACGTACTCAGCATCGCATTCTAAAGTAACCCCCTTATCCCAGGGACCAGTTTAGCGAATCTTCACTTTACCACCTCCAACGCAAGCATATCCTTCCTTAAAATGTGGAGACCAAAACTGCACACAAAACTCACTGGGCGTGATCCAGATCAGCAGATTTGAATGAGCCATTCGGCTCATTTAAATACCGAGACGTTGATTTCAGCAGGCACCCGGGGGTCAACGGCCGTGCCTGTGAGACCTCGATCAGGCACCGTTGAGCATTGGTTTTCACAAACATGGAACAGGCCTGATTTGACCTCGGGGGGGGGGGGGTCTTGCAGGCCTTTAGGGGCCCCTGGGTGATCGAGGGCAGGGCAGGGTGGTACCCTGACACTCCCCTGGCACCTGGCATCTTGGCACTGCCAGCCTGGCAGGGCTAGGGTGTACAGGTGGCAGTGTCAGGGTGCCGAGGCACTGCCAGTCTTAATTAATTAATTATTTTTTACAAATTAAGTCAGCATAAGAGCTTAAATCAGTTATGCTGGCCATGGACTTGGGCTTAAGCTAAAGTATCCTCTCTCCCAGGAGTATTTCGATGAAACAAAGATATCTCCGAAAAAACCTACAATTTGCAGGTACATTGTGGCAGAAATTAACTCACTGCAGTGTTTACCTATCTAAGAACCTTTGAATCCTATGAGGAAGAGTCTAAGGTTAATAGAGTAAATTTATAACTTCTAATACGTAAGTCTTGGAATTCAATGTTTTGAAGATTACAGAATGTAATTGCAAGATAAACTAATTAATTTATAAATAGTAAATGCACACTTCAAATCCATTTAGAAAATAAGAGTAGGATATTCAAACATGTAACAGACTAGTTTTCCACTTACAATCAAAAGTGTGAAGCATAATTTCTGCTGTCTTTGGCATAATAATAATCGTTATTAGTACATTCCATTCACATTGTAATAAAGTTATTGTGTAAATCCCCGAGTCGCCACACTCTGGCGCCTGTTTGGGTACACTGAGGGAGAATTCAGAATGTCCAATTCACCAAACAAGCACGTCTTTTGGAACATGTGGACGGTTTCCTCCCACAAGTTCTGAAAGACGTGTTTGTTAGATGAATTGGATATATTCTGAATTCTCCCTCAGTATACCCAAACGGCCACCGGTCGCAACGGTCACAGTAACTTCATTGCAGTGTTAATGTAAGCCTACGGTGACATTAATAAAGATTACTATTATTTGTCTGTTTTACTGTTGGACCTCTTTGTCTGAGTGAGAATTTTTGAAAATGATAAAAAAACATTTATTTCTGTAACATAGCTGCAATGTTATCAGCTTAAATAAGGCTCCTTGTTCTCAAGGCCTTTGCGTCTGTGTGTATGAAACTAATGTGTATAAGTTCCTCATAGGATTTTTAATAATTTTCATCGACTGAGTCAATTCCTTGTGCAAAGTTTCCCAGCCTTTAAAAATATTCTGCTTTTCTATTCAAATGATGAAAGCGAAGAAGTAATTTCACACTTCCCTGTGGTATTCTTCCTCTGCCATCGAGTTGCCCACTCACTTTACCTGGTCACTATCTCTTTGCAGTCTCGCTGTGTCCTCCCAATGGTTTACCTTTCCAACTAGCTTAATATCATCAGCAAATCCCGGTTACTCTCTGTCTCTTCATCTCAGTCATTAACTGTAAATAGCTGAGGCCTCAGTCCTGATCCTTGCTGCACTCCACTATTACTGCCTGCCAACTTTAAAAGGACCCATTTATACCCACTCTCTGCTCTCTATCCATTAACCAATCCACTATCCATACTAATATATTGCCTCCAACTCCTTGAGCCATGACTTACGGCACATCATATTTTCCCCATTCTTTTGAACTGCACCAACATCATCTCTCGCCAGAAACAGTCGGAATGGTCATTATGGTCATAATGTCACCCCCTCCCCCAATGAAAACAATGCAACCAACATTTCCTGAATCCTCACCTGTCTCCGTTCCATTACCACTTAGGATTTAAAATGATGGTTTTGGTGGTTTGGTGCTGGTGTGGTTCAGAGTTGACAGGTTTTTGCATTGAAACTTTGCTGAGTTAAACTTAGGTCCATCTCAAGATAGACAATAGTGGAATCTCCATACACTTGTCACTTCTAACAATGTGGACTAATGGAAAGCGGTTTGGCTGATGTCACTGAGTAGAAATTGGCCTTGTGGGACTTGTGCTGAGTGCTACCCATTGGTCTTAACGCCGACTTTAAGACTTTGTATTGCCACACTGTTTACTTTTCATCAAATTGTTGGTTGAGATTGCAGACCCACTTCCAAATTGCCATCAGTTTGCTGTTGCATATTCCAATTAAAAAAAGAGGAAAATACTTTGCAACTTATTTATGATACGACTGCAAAATGGCTAAATGGATGGTGCCTGTCGCAATCTTGCCATTGCAGCTCACTTGCGACATTATTCAAAGCGGGACTGACAAACTGCTGTTTAACTATATTAACAAGTGGGACTGATTAACTGTTGTTTAACTATATTAACAAGTGGGACTGACAAACTGCTTTTTAACTACTATATTAACAAGTGGGATTGATAAACTGCTGTTTAACTACTATATTAACAAGTGGGACTGACAAACTGCTGTTTAACTATATTAACAAGTGGGATTGATAAACTGCTGTTTAACTATATTAACAAGTGGGACTGATAAACTGCTGTTTAACTATATTAACAAGTGGGATTGATAAACTGCTGTTTAACTACTATATTAACAAGTGGGATTGATAAACTGCTGTTTTACTGTATTAACAAGTGGGACTGATAAACTGCCGTTTAGCGAAATTTACAGTTTGCCATTAAATTTGGAACCCCTTTTAATTAAGTAACATCAGGCTTTTTATTTACATTTTGCACCTTTTAGTGATCAATACATCTGGATCTTCAAATACCTTTGCTTATCTGCTCAAATGCTTTCCTATTTAAATTATTTCCCATCTGCCACTTATATCCCCAGATGTCAACCCACATCTGCTGTTGTTTGGAAAATTTGCTTAATAATGGTCTTTTCTAATTTTAAACCCTTTGAACAATCCAGTTTAACCATCTAGTTTCATCTGCATACGTGGCTCTATGATTCGACAGTCCCAAATCCAATTATCGATCCATAGAATGGAAAGCTGGAAGACTTGGACTGATCCTGGTGGAACATTAATTTGCACCTGCCTTCCAATCTGAGCTTTGTTATCCCAACTTCTTTATTGTCTCCTGCTTCCCAGCCAATTTCCTATTCCTGCCATAGGATTGCCTCAAATTCAATACACAATATAATAATTTCATTCACCAATCTCTTGTGCAGGGCTTTCTTTATGTCTATCACAGATTTCATAGAATTTACAGTGCAGAAGGAGGCCATTCAGCCCATCGAGTCTGCACCGGCTCTTGGAAAGAGCACCCTACCCAAGTCCACACTTCCACCCTATCCCCATAACCCAGTAACCCCACCCAACACTAAGGAGAATTTTGGACACTAAGGGCAATTTAGCATGGCCAATCCACCTAACCTGCACGTCTTTGGAATGTGGGATGAAACCGGAGCACCCGGAGGAAACCCACGCACACACGGGAAGAACATGCAGACTCCGCACAGACAGTGACCCAAGCCGGGAATCGAACGTGGGATCCTGGAGCGGTGAAGCAATTGTGCTAACCACTATGCGACCGTGCTGCCCAAATCATCACGGTGAATCTGTCAAAGAACAGACCTATGAATCATAACCTACACTTATCTTCCCTAATTGGAATACAGGTTCCTTTACTGTTTGTTGAAGGTGCCACCATTCAGATAGGATAAACTCAGGCCTGTTTCCTTGATTTCAGATGGATGTAATGAATTCATTTTTTAAAAAAGAGAAAGGATATTCTCTCTGGGATCCAGACCAAATAATAGGACAAAAACAGATTATTTATTCATTTGTAGACTTTTGCTGGTTGGAGCATCTTGTGTAAAAATTGAATGCAGTGTTTCCTTACACCACAGTGAATGTACGTCAAGGGTACTTCATTAGCTGCAAAGCACTTTTGGTTATGAATCGTGCTATATAAAGGCACTTTCTTCCTTTACTTCATTGGTTTATACTTTTCCATCCTCGACAATAATTATAGCAATTTTCCCCCTGTTGACATTAAATTCACTGAGCTGCAGTTACTTCCTTTGTCCATTCTTCTCTTTTAGCTAACTGAGTCTTTGTTTCCCCTATGCATTTTGGAAATTTTTTTACATGTGAAAATAAGGCTTGATTTCAGAAAAACCTTCAAAGTAATCAGATTTAAATTACTGTTGATGGGTTGACATCCCTCATGCAGCTTCTTCTCCTCCAATATGAAACAAATTCTAAATTAAGAAAACAATATTCAATTCATACTTGCTGGGCGGGATTCTCCGTTTCAGCGGCAGAGTGTTGATGCCGTCGGAAACGCTGGAGCGTTTTACGATGGCATCATCTGGCCACTAGGACTAGCGATCCCCCAACCCACAGGGGGCCAGCATGGCATTGGAGCGCCTCCCGCAGCTCCAGCTTCCGATATGGGCCCCAGCACTGCCACGTGGGTCCGCGCATGCGCGCTGATGCACCATTAATTGGACTCGAGTCGGAGAGAGGTTCCAAACAACAGGCTTTAATACGCTAGATGTGTTATCGGCAGTGGTCGTACAGAGAAAGGCCGACTGCCAGCCGGTACAAGTTCTTATACCCCACCTTGTAGGCGGAGCTATCAACCACACAGCCAATCGGTGGGGAGTCACATGACTAGCCACAGCCAATTGGCAGAGAGGCACATGACTTGCCTGGGCCAATGGGCAGCGAGTCTGCTGTACCAATGGCAGCTTGGTTCTAAGGTAATATGATCTCCCTAGTCATACTACCACATTCACCCCTTGTTGAGAAAGAAGCGGGGGGGTGGGTGGGAAGGAGTGATGGGGGGGGTGTGTGTCCCATAAGACTGGTAGTATGACTAGAGACCTTTTCAAGTAGTACCATGGTAACTATGGCTGCCCACTAGCCCGCGACGAACGAGTAAGAAAACCAATGTACTGTATACAGTGTACAGAAAAAAAACAACAATAATAATTTTAAAAACAGGCAAGGAACATATGCAGAACATGAAAGTCCATAAGGTCCATCAAATTGACTCGATCAGCCGGATGGGTGCCTTCGGTGTCCTGCCAGACCTGCGCAGTGGCGCCGGTGACGTTGGAGCAGAGGTCGTCCGTGACTCCGGGAGCGGCGGTAGTGGTCCTGTGTTCGTACTCCTGGTCGGAGCTAGTGGTAGATGGGCCGGGAGAGGGGGTTCCTGTGCGCTGGATTGCGGGGCGCTGGGGGTACTGGGGGTGGTCGGGACTGGGGGGGGAGGGTGTTGGTGCTGGGGGGTGTGGCCACAATCCGGCGGGTGCCAGGTCCCGAAGGGAGACCGTGTCCTGTCGTCCGTCGGGATACTCCACGTACGCGTGCTGCGGGTTCGTGTGGAGTAACTGGACTCTTTCAACCAATGGGTCGGACTTGTGCACCCGCACATGCTTCCCGAGCAGGATGGGCCCGGGGGTGGCCAGCCAGGTCGGGAGTGGGGTCCCAGAGGAAGACTTCCTGGGGAAAACAAGAAGACGTTTGTGAGGTGTTTGATTCGTGGCAGTACAGGGGAGAGGCCGGATAGAGTGGAGGGCGTCTGGGAGGACCTCTTGCCAGTGGGAGACCGGGAGACACCTGGACCGCAGGGCCAGTAAGACGGTCTTCCAAACCGTACCGTTCTTCCTCTCGACCTGACCGTTACCCCGGGGGTTATAACTGATTATCCTGTTAGAGGCGATGCCCCTGCTGAGCAGGAATTGACGCAGCTCGTCGCTCATAAAGGAGGACCCCCGGTCGCTGTGGATGTACGCGGGGTAACTGAACAGGGAGAAAATGGAGTGGAGGGCTTTGATGATGGTTGTCGTGGTCATGTCGGGGCAGGGGATAGCGAACGGGAAGCGGGAGTACTCGTCAATCACTTTTAAGAAATATGTGTTGCTGCACGTTCTCCCTGTGCCTGCGTGGGTTTCACCCCCACAACCCAAAGATGTGCATGTTAGGTGGATTGGCCACGCTGAATTGCCCCTTAATTGGTAAAAAATAATTGGGTACTCTAAATTTATTTTTAAAAAAGAAATATGTGTTGCGGTTGTTGGAGGGGAGGGGACCTTTGAAGTCCATGCTAAGACGTTCGAAGGGCTCCGCAGTGACTTGCGGGCAGACGCAATTTCTCCCCAGGACAATGAGGGCCCGATAGAATTCGTCGAGGGACTTACTGGGGAATTGTTGCCTTGTAGCCAGGAGGTGCCGCGCCTTATTCACTGGCCTGATGAAGTGTCCTTTTAGTAGATCCATAGCGACATCATAGTCCAGTTCGTCCTCTATCATAGAATAAACGGCGGTGCCCACGCACGAGTGGAGGATGTGGAGCTTCTGTTCCTTTGTCGGGTGGTTTTCTGCAGTAGTGAGGTAACTGTTGAAACACGCCAGCCAATGTTTAAAGGTTGCTGACGCGTTTGCAGCATGCGGCTGATTTGGAGGCATTCTGGCTTGATCCGTGGTTCCATTTTCAAAAGTCTAGCGTACTAAATTGATGCACCATCAATTGGATTTGAATCGTAGAGAGGTTCCAAACAACAGGCTTTAATACGCTAGATGTGTGCCCGCCAGTGGTCGTACAGAGAAAGGCCGACTGCCAGCCGGTACAAGTTCATACCCCTCCTTGTAGGCGGAGCTACCAACCTCTCAGCCAATCGGCGGGGAGTCACATGACTAGCCACAGCCAATTGGCAGAGAGGCACATGACTTGCCTGGGCCAATGGGCAGCGAGTCTGCTGTACCAATGGCAGCTTGGTTCTAAGGTAATATGATCTTCCTAGTCATACTACCACACGAGCCATGGCCGTCTCCATGCTGGCCCCCACAGAACATGGCGGAGCCCTACAGGGGACTGGCAGGGAGGAATATAGGCCCCCCCGGAATGAGCCAGCCTGCCGATCGGTAGCCGGCAAACGTGGGCCTGGCCACCGTTGCCCCCCCCCCCCCGGGAGTCGGATCCCCCCCCCCCCCCCCGCCCCCCCCCCCCCCCCCCCCCCCCCCCCAGGACGGCCCCTGCAGCCAGAACGCCTAGGTTCCGCCAGGTAGGACCACACACGAACGACACCGGCAGGACTCGGCCGAACTCGGCGGACACTCGATTGGGCGCCAATTTTCCGGTCGCCGGGGAATTAGCGGCCCAGCGTCGGAGCGGCATGGCGAGTCGGTGCGGGATCGGAGAATTGCGACCACTTTTACAGGCTGAAGAAAATACTTTAGTATCAAACATTTCCAGCGTTGTACCTAAACCACAGTGTGCCTTAACCCGTACGTGGTGGATAAATGACTACAATTCTCTGTGTGGAAAATGCAATATTTATTTATTAGCACACAATTGTTAAGAGTTAATCAATCACATATACATTCAACATAAGTTAAACTGCAAAGCAAGTTCGCACAAGACCTTAACTTAACTTCAAGTGACTGACAAGTACGGGACAGATATTGGCCTTTATCTGTGATCCACAGTCTTGTAGTCCTCGATGGTTGGTTGTTGGTCTGGTCTGTTCCTGGCTCTGGTCTTCTTTCCGCTGGTGGCCAGTGAGTGGTCACCGTTGTTGGTTGCGGGAGCACCTTTTATCCCTGGGGATTTGCCGTCCTTTTGGGCGGTCTCAGGTGGGCTGCCAATCAATCGATCAGAGCTCGATCACCCTGATCGATAAAGTCCAATCAAGGTCCGCCCGCCACCTTGATGGTGGGGCGTGCTCTTCCCGGCCATGCCCGTTAATGTCCAAGGCATGTATGCCTTTCCAAATAAGAAAAGTAAACGCCGTTGAGTCTGTTACTTAGATGCAATTTACCTGAAAATCCTATTGTCCTGGGATGGCCTGGAGATGGCCTTTTTCCTGAGTTATTTGCAAAGTCTGGGCTGCAGCTTTTAATGTTCATTCTGAGCTGCAGCCTGCTTGTCCTCGATGTAGGCCACTTTTCCCAGCATCTCTTGCCGGACACCATTTTACGTGGCCACGCCAGTGTTTCAGCTCGCTATTGATTCCAGATGATAGACTGTGGCATACTGATTATACTCTGGTGTACCGATAAAATGTACTCAAGGGTATTTAGCACAAAAGCGACTTTGAATGGTTCTTGCTAATAATCGATTCACAGCACGTCATAGACAGATGAAACACGTTTAGAAGGCCGTGTTTCTCCAGGGCCACATTCCAGAATATAGAAAATTAAAAGAACATTACCTCAACCACAAATTACAGACCTTTAATTTCGTTTTCTTTAATTTTTATTGGCGTAATCTAATGATAGACTCATTGAAGATCAGCTCCGCACACAAATTTGAAGCGGAATTAAACATGATGAATAAAACCTTTCAAAAAAGGCAGCTAACTAGACTAGCTTCTCATATTTGACTATTATTTAGAAGTCCCTCATTCTGTCTTGTCAAACATCACTAACTACCTGCAACCGGATTGTACTTTTAGGACCAAATTTACTAAGAGCAGAACCGTCTCTTTATTATGTGCCGTGAGAGGCCCAGCAGTTCCACAAATGCAGGTGCATGTGTACTGCATCAACATTTACCATCCACCTGGTGTCTTGTATATGTCAAGAGCTTCCTTTTCAACTTATTAAGGCACTAAACTATGGTTATTAGAGCTGAGTGATAATTGGAGAGCATCATACATCTGCATGAGTGGCAATTAAGTTGAATTAACAGATAACTGTTTGAAGAATCTTAAATGTTGTCAGGTGGAAAATTAGCCCTCCTCCCGAGAAACCGCCTGCTTGAAAAAAATCACCATAGGGCAACAGTACTTAAAAGCTGGCACCAGAAATATTCCTAAGCTTGTTGAATTATTATGCAATGCAGTGGCTATCATAAAGGCCTTGAGAAGGTGGTGGTCGTGTAATATTGTCCATTTCAGGTTCTTCTGTATATTCTTGTTTTACTGATAAATTCCAAATTATCTGGAATCCAGCATAATTATCAAGTTGTAGCAGTTAACCCGTACCACAATTATATATTTCCACCCCGTACACACCAGGCTCCACCCTTGAATTCCATCAATTTTTATTCTGATACCCATCGCCAGCTTCAGTGATCCAACTCCCATTCCAGCCGCACACTGTTCAACAGCCAACACTCGGTATCATCTTTCTTAATGCCTTGTTTCCTAGCTATCTTATCAAATTGGTAATATTCCCTATTCAGACTGATTTTGTAATGTTCCTTTGTAAAGGCCCGCCCTGAGGTACAACCACACAAACAACCCCCTCCCCACCATCCTCGCCATCTATTCTCTTAAGCTACTCATAGGAAAATAGGAGAATAAGAGCAGGAAAAGAACTCTCGGCCCATTGCATCCACCCCACCACTCAAATAGTCTATGGCAATGATCTACCTCTATGCCATTTTAGACCATCCATTGTGGTTTCCATCTTGACTACAGCATTCAGATCACCTCCATCAAAGTATTGCACTTAATTTCTCCTAACCTTTTCCAACAGCTTCAATGGGGGCAATCATCTTTTCACCTCGACTCTTTTCCCTCGTGGTTCATCTCCATGCGACTAGCTTCTCCTGGTTCCTTTTCTATCTACACCAATACCTATTTTACAAAGCTTAAATTACTCCTCTTCCAGGTGGCCACATCGCCAAGTCTTCTGTGTTGCAAGGCTTGATCCTTGCCTCCATCCTATTTCTCAGCCACACACTGTCACTTGGTGAATAATCAGCAAGCAATGGGTGGGATTTTCCAACCCCTCGCAGCATTTCTTCTGGCGGCAGAGGTGGTTCGCCATTGGCCGCCAGTGGGGTCTTCCGGTTACCCCGATATCGATGCCGTTTTGCATGGCTCACCCATCCCGCTGTGGGGGTGTCACCTTCAGCGGGACGGAAAGCCCCGCTGTTGGGAAGGGCCAGAAAATCTCGCCCAATAAATTAGTTTCCATTTGTGCAATACCACCTGGTCTCCCTCTCAATCCCTGTCTTGATTCCATGATTATTACATACCGTGCTTCCCTAGCTGTCTGTTCAGTCTGAAATCTTGGATGAGCCAGATATTTCGGCAGATCAGTAATAACAACATGTTCAATTTGTGCCAGACACTTTAGGCCTTAGGCACTAACTCCCTCTTTCTCCACAGCTTATTTCTCAGATTGACATCTCTACCACCTTGGCTCCTTGTAAGACCCTAAGTTGACTGGCAAAATCTATAATAACTTACTCCATCACCAAAGCCATTCCCTTCCACCTCCAGAATTTTCCAACTTCACGATTTTCTTCACTAACCTCCGCTGCTCAAAATACTTCTCCATGCCTCATCAAGTAGAGGATTGATTTTTCAAATGGTCTCCTTGCTAGTCCCTCCAACTGAACTTAACAACAGCTCCAATTGATCCAGTTCCTGCGATCTGGAAGGGAATTGTGTGTCTTTGGAAGGGGAGGCTTAGATTTCTCCTTTCGCCTCTTCAGCTCACAAGGAAACTTACAAAATAATGTTTTAAAAGGTACCTTTCTTGTTTTTTTTCTGCTCTAGACTCCCTTCCTCATTGAGTTAGCCAGGCAGGAAACTCACCAACTTCCTCTTCAGGCCACCATGTTAGGTTTGGAGTCAAACCCCAATAGCGCCTTTAAGAGCTGACATGAATATATGTAAATCAGTATCCTGCCAGCTTTGGGACAATATAATTGTCCCTGCTCAATTGAGCAAATTAAAATAATCATTATCTCCTGACATCACTAGCACAGGTACTTGATGATTTGAGTTGTCCACTTGCTCAGTTTCCACTCCGCTAAAATACTAAAATCGTCTCTGTCTTCACATGAATGTTGCCTAGGCAATTTTTGCATTGTCCCCGCCACATGCAGCAAGCACATTCATTCTAGCAAGATTTTCCCACCATACCAAATGGATGGTAAATCCATCTAAAAGAGCGAAGGCATTGCAATAGAAGGTAAACTGATGTTACATTAAAGGTATCAGCTGGATAAAGTTTCCCCGAGTCACTAGGTCCTGTGGGCGTTAACATTGGGCGGCACAGGTGATTTTAGACAGCTTGAATCAGCTAATACATATAACGTGAGACGATGCTCTGTCTTCATAGTTCTAACTGTCTGTCAGTTTCTTATGATTGAATGCTACCATAAAAAAGTCACTGCACAAAGTAGCCATCATGTTTAGTATGTTTTAAGTTGTGTCTTTGTATTTGACTAAAAATGGTTAACAACATTTGACTGATAAAACTGATTGTTCACAATAAGCACTCAAAGTGATGTGGTCTCTATTACCTATTCAATGATTACTACAGTACTGCCCTGTTGTCATTATTATTATGGTATCATGAAAGGGTTAGTACTTCACTTTTATATCATTATTAAGCTATATCAATAGCGCAGCACTCTATTGTATTTCACTACCAAGGTTCAAGAGTTTACATGGTGCAAAACTGTCATGTTACCATGGTTATCTGTTTTTAATATTTTAATTATGGAAGTGGTAATTGGTAATCATGCAAATTTCATTTGGAAAAATGCATTTCTTGCTACTTTTAGGATACAACATGGTTGATTTGTCATTTAAATTACTTATCATTTCAGAAGATAAGGTTAATGGAAGTAGGGAGAGAAAGCAGTATTAAGCAAATTACTGTAACAGCAATAAAATTTCAAAGAGGAATCTATCATTTTAAAGTAATTATGAGAAAATTTTGTATCAAATTATTCTAGTCATTTTGTGAAAAAATAGTGGAACAATTAGTTGGCATGTTACTTAAATTTATGGAAGTAAATGAAATGGCTTGTGGAAGTATTGGAATAGCTTTACATTGCTGGCTTAATTGTTTCCTGGTTGTGTATGATTAGCTTGAGCTGACCTGATAACCCTAAACACTGCATGTCTGGGCTCAGGAAAGCTCCTGCAGACATCTGGTTTACCAATTCATTTTCATTAGCATCATATCAATAGTATATTCATAATTATGATTCTTCACTCCAAGGCTATCAGTTCATTACAGTTCTATTCAGAGGATTCAGCCCTGGGCTCAGCACCACTAAGTTGGAAGGTTTGTGTTTAAACCTCACTCCAGACAGTCCCAGCAAGTAGAGATGAGAGTTCTGGGCCCTGATGCCGATGGAAGCAGGCTGTGTGACCAGGAGAGAGGAGGTTCGTTTGGGAAACACAGGCATCAGGGTTTCGCCTGTGCTGCAGAGCTTTATCCCCATGCATAAAGCTTTCTTTCTCCCCTTTTCAGCATGTTTCTCACCCAAGCCTTGTAATTTGGTTTCTTCCTCAGCATTAAAACTCACCCAATGATTTCAAGTTCTTTGTAATTTCATTCTTAACTTTAATGATATTCTCGCATTTAAGCTGGATCCTGCCCAATCCAGTCTGGGAACAATACAATCAGCACTCAATTCTCTCGTCTGAATGCCTTTGCATAATTAGTCACAATAATGGTTACAACCTCAGATCGACCCTTTATTAGAACAGAACAGTTATGTGTCAGTCAAAATTAAAGGAATTGGAACAATTAAACAAGAGTGTCACAAGAAGGAGAACAAATATTGAGGAAGCTTCCCCACAGCTTTCAGATAAGTGATATCATTAAGATGCGGCAGCCCAAGATAAACTGCAAACGTTGATGTGTTAGGCAGGTTGGTTCGATGTGGACTGCACTCGATGCAGGGAAGCTAGAAACAGATGTCTAACACTGGGGAAGATCCAACACTGTTTTAATCAATGAGAGAACTGATAAACATATTCAGCTGTGGGTCGACACTATACTGATCTGACTGGAGACCTTGTAGTAGCCTGACCAGACTTACTAGCTACAGCATGGCATGGTGTTTGCACTTGCTACCTCGTGGACTCTGACTGTCTCAGTGGCTGGGTCCTGAGAGAGCGGGAAACCTAGTGCCCTCTGGCTTTATAGTGGTAGTGTCCTGTCTGGTGATTGGCTGCACTGTGTTGTATGCTTACTGGTCATCCTGTGTGTCAATCACTGCCTGTCTGCATCTCATTAGATACATGAGCCGATATTATGACATCTCCCCCTTTTTTTTAGATAAATAAATACTAAGGTGTGCCTACGTATATATATATATACATATGCCTGACTATATACAAAATGTCTCAATGAACGTATATACATAGGAAGGTGTCGATAGTGCAGATACATGGCAACTGAAACAATATTTACAGAGGTTAAATCGATGAAGTCACAAAATGTACAAAAGTTCAGTCTACAGATTCAGTCTTTGTGGTGGGCGATGAATTCTTGTCGATCGACGCAGAGGTGGATCAGGAGCCACCTGCACGTGGATAGACGGGATCGCTGCCATCGCGGTGGTCGCGGGGGCCGGCAGGATTGCTGGTAGATCGGTGGCCTCGTGGCAGGGTACGTCCGGAGGAAGCATCGTAGGCGGTGGGGCACTTCGGTCAGGTTGTTTGATCACCACAGCTGTGGCTGACCAGCCGCCCTCAGGCAACAGGACACGAACATGATCAGTTGGGGCCAGCTCGGGTAGATCCGTGGCATGAGCATCATATGTGGCCTTCTGTTGGGCCCGTGACTGCTGCATTTTCTGTAAGACCGTGAGGTGGTCAAGGTCTGGAACATGGATGGCTGGAACTGTGGTCCTCAGAGTGCGATTCGTGAGCATCTGCGCTGGAGACAACCCAGTGGACAGTGGGGTTGCCCTGTATGCCAGCATTGCCAGGTTGAAGTCGGACCCCGAGTCTGCAACTTTGCACAGCAACCACATTACAATATGGACCCCTTTCTCAGCTTTCCCGTTTGACTGCGGGTAGTGGGGACTAGAGGTAACGTGACAGAAGTTGTAGGACTGTGCAAAATCAGACCATTCCTGGCTGTAAAAGCAAGGACCGTTGTCGCTCATTACCGTGAGCGGTATTCCATGCCTGGCGAACGTTTTTTTGCAGGCTTTGATTACCGCCTTCGACGTGAGGTCGGACAGTTTCACCATTTCTGGGTAACTGGAGAAGTAGTCAACCAGGAGTACGTAGTCACGCCCCTTGGCGTGGAAATGGTCTACACCTACTTTGGACCACGGAGAGGTCACGATCTCGTGATGTTGTAGCGTTTCCTTGGGTTGTGCTTGTTGAAACTTCTGACAGGTGGGGCAGTTGAAGACTGTGTCGGCAATGTCCTGGCTGATGCCCGGCCAATAGACCGCCTTCCGATCTCTGCGTCAGCATTTCTCGACCCCAAGGTGACCCTCATGGAGTTGGCCCAGCACCATGGCCTGCATGCTCTGAGGAATAACGATCCTGTCGAGTTTCAGAAGGATTCCCTCCACCACCGTCAGGTCGTCTTTTACGTTGTAGAACTGGGGACATTGTCCCTTCTGCCAGCCATTGGTAAGGTGCTGCATCATACGCTGCAGCAGAGGATCCTTGGCCGTCTCCTCACGAATTCGGTCCACCCATTCGTCAAATGTCGGAAGGTTGGTGGCACACAACTGCACTTGCGCTTCTATGTGGCAGATGAAGTCACTTTGTTCACACTGTGGTAATGGACCTGGATAGGGCATCTGCAATGATCAGCTCTTTGCCTGGCATGTAGACAAGTTCGAAGGCATAGCAGCGTAGCTTAAGAAGAATTTGCTGTGTCCGAGGTGTCATATCATGTCATGTCATTTAAATCCTTCTGGATTATGTGGACTAGAGGCCTGTGGTCCGTTTCTACCATGAATTTTGGCAGGCCATAAAAGTAGTCGTGAAACTTGACTATCCCTGTCAGGAGGCCTGGACACTCCTTCTCAATCTGAGTGTACCGTTGCTCAGTGGGCGGCATGGCCCTGGAGGCATACGCCACTGGAGCCCAGGACGAGAGTCATCTACCTGAAGGAGCACCGCCCCAATGCCGTCCTGGCTTGCATCAGTTGATATCTTGGTTTCCTTGGTTGGGTTGAAGAACGCTGGAACCGGGGCTGTGGTGAGCTTTGCTTTCAGCTCACGCCATTCCTCTTCATGCGTGGGCAGCCACTGGAATTCCGTCGACTTCTTGACGAGATGGCGGAGGGCCGTAGTGTGGGATGCCATATTGGGAATAAATTTCCCAAAGAAGTTGACCATCCCGAGGAAGCGGAGGACCGCCTTCTTGTTCTCCGAAGTCTTCATGCCGTTGATCGCCGAGATCTTGTCGGCATCTGGCCGCACGCCCTGCTGTGAGATGTGGTCACCTGGAACTTAATATCCAATTGACCAAATGAGCACTTGGCCCTTTTGAGCTAGAGGCAATGTTCATGTATTCTCTGGAATACCTTCCTGATGTGTTCCTGGGGCATTGTGGACCAGATAATTACATCGTCAATGTATACTCGCACCCACTCGATGAACTCCATCATCTGCTCCATGATGCGGGGAAATACTTCGAAGGCGGATATGATACCAAAAGGCATCCGGTTGTAGCAGTAACGACCGAACGGGGTGTTGAACGTGCACAGCTTGAGACTGGACGTGTCCAGCTGTATTTGCCAAAAAGCCTTGGAGGCATCCAGCTTAGTAAAGAATTTGGCATGAGCCATCTCACTGGTCAACTCTTCACGTTTTGGTATCGGGTAATGCTCCCGCATGGTGTTGCGGTTTAGATCCTTAGGGTCAATGCAAATGCGAAGCTCCCCTCATGGCTTCTTTACGCAGACCATGGAGCTGACCCAGTCTGTTGGCTCTGTGACCTTTGATATGATGCCCTGGTCTTGGAGGTCCTGTAATTGCTTCTTCAGACGATCCTTGAGGGGTGCCAGCACCCGGCGTGCTGCATGAATTACAGGGGTGGCATTCGGCTTGAGCAGGATTTTATATCAGTATGGGAGTGTGACCATTCCATCGAATATGCTGTGGTACTGGTGATAATGTCATCTATGTCGGCTTGCAAGTTTCCATCAAGCGAGGCCATCGCCGGTGATGATGACATGGTGTGGACTCGCTGAACCAGGTTCAGGAGCTTGCAGGCGCGAGCACCGAGCAGGGATGCTCTGTCAGGTCCGACGATTTCAAACCACAGTGTTGCCTTGATCGCCTTATTGGATACCCCTAGGTGACACGAGCCACTGGCAGCTATGGCATTGCCATTGTAGTCAAGGAGCTGTCAGGCCGGAAGAAGAATGCTTGATCTGGCGCAGATGGTGTCGAGGTCGGATTTTGAGATGAGGTTCGCCGATGCGCCGGTGTCCAGTTTAAATCGGATGCGAGCCTTGTTAACTATGAGGACAGCACACCACTTGTCGTCGGAATCCACATTGAGGATCAAGAGGCGTTTCGCCGTTGTGGTGGAAGGCAGGGCGTGTGTAGTTATGATGCCCACCCGGTATGGGGACTTGAGGCAGTCAGCATCAGGGTCTGTTGGGCTGTCGAGATCGGAATCTGACATGCCTTGTTTTATTGAGCGGACACTTCTGCGCCGCAGCTGGGACCGCTGGCTGCTGAGCAGTGGAGCAGATCTGCAAAGGGCTGCATAGAGAACAAGCTTGCCACACTGTAGACACCGGTGTCCTTTTGCCGGACAGTGCCACTTTAAGTGGGCGGGGCCACAATTCGGACATGTTATGATGCCGACATCAGCGCGTTCCGCGCGCCATCATGCATGCGCAGTGCGGTCGGTTGACGTATGCACCTGTGCAGTCGGGTTGAGGGTCTCGTCGTCCACTCGGTCTGGCGCGCATGCGGAGGGACCCGGGAAAAGCATGCAAAACGACCACTCTCCTCGATGCTCAGGCCCTGCATCTGTGTGATGGCCTGCACCCGTTCCGCCTCGTGGGAGGCCAGCTTTGCAGTCTCTGCCGCCCTAATGTAGGAGTAACGATTCTTAGCATGCTCGTGGACAACGCACGTCTCGATAGCGATAGGGAGGGTCAACTGTTTGACTTTCAGGAGCTGCTGTCGAAGGGAGTTGGAGTGGACCCCGAAAACAATCTGATCCTGGATCATGGAATCAGCCGTCGAGTCATAGTTACATGACTGTGCTAGGAGGCGGAGATGGGTGAAGAAGGACTGAAAAGGTTCATCCTTACCCTGAATCCTCTGCTGGAAAATTTACCGTTCAAAGCTCTCATGTCGCAGTGGCTGTCGAACATCAGCAGGACTGTTTTGAATTTCGTTTTGTCTTTGCCTTCAGCGAATGTAAGGGAGTTGTAGATGTGGATGGCGTGGTCCCCCACGGTGGAGAGAAATAGCGCGATCTTCCTGGCATCGGATGCTGCTTCGAGGTCGGAGGCCTCGATGTATTGGAGGAACTTTTTGCTTGAAGATCTTCCAATTGGCGCCGAGGTTGGCGGAGATGCGGAGTTGCGGAGGAGGCTGGATGTTTTCCATTTAACCGGATGGCTGCTTGCTGGTCAATGCTCATTGACTCGAGGTAAGTTCGTCAAGATCAGGAGCACTCTGGTACCATTATGTGTTAGGCAGGTTGGTTTGATGTGGACTGCACTCGATGCAGGGAAGCTAGAAATAGACGTCTAACACTGGAGAAGATCCAACACTGTTTTATTCAATGATAGAACTGATAAACATGTTCAGCTGTGGCTCGACACTATACTGAACTGACTGGAGACCTAGTAGTAGCCTGACCAGACTTACTAGCTACCGCATGGTGTTTGCACTGGCTAGCTCATGGACTCTGACTGTCTCAGTGGCTGGGTCCAGAGAGAGCGGGAAATCTAGTGCCCTCTGGCTGTATAGTGGTAGTGTCCTGTCTGGTGATTGGCTGCACTGTGTTGTGTGCTTACTGGTCATCCTATGTGTCAATCACTGCCTGTCTGCACCTCATTATATACATGAGTGGATATTATGACAAACTTCACCGAGGCACAGAGAAATGGTGAAGCAAACAGGCACCTGACCACTTTGTTTTATGACCACAGAAGTTGGGCTAATGCTACATGAAATGATATTCCAGAGCACCTTGGTTTGGGTAAGCACTTGCCCTGTGATTTGCAAGATGAGGTAGCCAAGTTCCAGGCCACAGTGGATGGTTACTGCCACTACACGTGTCCAAAATCTCATCTGCTGATTTAGACCATGTTCTCCATGGTTTAGAGTCAGATCGAATTGCCAAGGCCCACGAAACTAGTTGTCACCTTGACAGGTGTTGTCAAGTGGACAATGTGTATTTCTTACTTCATGTCTTATTATGCTTTATGTCTTATGCAGTGCATGACAAGCTGTGGTGTGAGTGCTTCTGAAGAGCCTTCCAGCAGAATGGCTGGTCAGGCAGCCGAGAAATGCCGCCAAACATCTGTTGTTGCAGCTTTCTTCAAGAAGAGGTCTCACCACAATATGAGCTGGTATGAACAATACTAACTATGGCTGCAGGTGCAAGGATGCTGGTTTTAGTGGGAGAGCATGGAGGGCTCCCTGGGAAGTGCCTGTCACTGTTTTCACACTTTACAGTTTTCAGCCAGTGCATCATCTCAGAGAAACCCTGGCTGGAAAACCCGTCAATGCCATCGCACGCAGATCAGGGCAATAAAATAAACAAATAATGACAGTTCCAGGAAGAAACAAGAAAGATATTTACAAGCCAGGAACACTTGGCTTTGAGTTATTTGGACCTATATTTCAGTGACCCTTCTGTCTGCCAGAAACCTCCTCCTTGGCTTGGTTTCCATGGGAACTCAGTGTTAAGATGACTCATGGACCACAAAAGATCTTCTTGCCCTTCCCTCTCCCATTTCCGTAAAATGAGCTGCCACCTGCTTCAGATAGGAGTCCTTTGTGTTTGCCCAATGGCCTGGTGGGGGTGTGTGCAAATCGTGAGCTTTTCACAAGGCCTGCTCACACTCTTCCTTCTCAGTCAAAGGGTGAGTGCAATATGTCATCCATTGCTTTTGCATGTGCCTGAGACCTACATTCACTTAGCGGGCACTAATTGATTGCTTTGCGCTCTACTTCTGACCTTTGTAATAAAACGCGATAGCGTTTGGGGAATAGATTTGATGTGTAAATAAAGAAAGGGCGGTATAGTTAATGTGATTCCATAAAACATTAAGCAGTTCTGTCCAAGTACAAGGCTGCAATAAAAATCTAAAGCAGGGCCAATCTGACTACAGCGGACTCTGAGAGAATTTAAAATGCAGGCATGCTAATGGGGTTATTTGCACTAAGTGGGCATATTGGAAAGCAAATTCAATCACCCAATGAAAGCTAGCCAGTCTTTCTGCTCAATGAGATCAGATCGTTGGGCATTTGTAAGGTCAGGCCGTTTTGTTTTATTATGAGGCAGCAATCTTTTTGGCTTGAAACAATTCATCATTTGCCCTTTCTATTGGGAGAAATGCTGTAAAACAGTAAATTTACTGCAATGAGTTAATCTGGAGCCAGTTTAAATGTTACGTGCTTTTTGTATGTAATGCTGCTTCTGCACGTACCTCATAAATGTTATCCTCTTGTTTCTCCCAGTTAAGTGCAATCTTAGTTCTTTTTTTTTCATGTGAGCCTCAACTAAAAATAATTTTCATCTCCAGAAATGCAATCTTATGTCATCCTTTTAAATGGATAAATGGAGTGTTTGAAACACAAAAGCAGTGATGCATTGAAAGAGAGGCTTGATGCATATAGGAGAAGGACAAAGGGGGGATACGGGTGGGGGAGGGGGGAGGCAAAGATAATTAGAGTGGGAGGAGGCTCGTGTGGCGTATAGACTCCAGCATGGACCATTTGGGCAGAATGTGCTTTCAAGGCTATGTAATTCTATATAATTATTTGTTATGTTTTGAGGTTGACTGGGGTTAGTAAAATGGCCAGAACACTTTCAGCCACTTCAGATGAAAAGGAAATTTAAAGCTCCTCCTGGTAGAAGACAAACTAAGACTGAAAGCTGATATTTGATTCAATGCTGGTGCATCAGTCAGATCATTTAGAATTTGGACATTTCCCTTCTTTCTTCCCACAAGTAGCAGCATTCCCCAAATTCAATGCCCCATTTCTATAGTCTTCATTGCCAACTGTAGCTGCTGAGGATTAATCTGTGTTGTCAATGGATAATCTGACAAAATATGAGAAGTATATATGAGAAATACTGTAGAAGACCTTCAGTATGAAGGGTGTAGGGTGGCACCATGGCAGATGGGCAGCACGGTGGCAGAGTGGTTAGCACTGCTACCTCACAGAGTCAGGGACCCGGGTTCAATTCCAGCCTTGGGTGACCGTCTGTGTGGAATTTGCTGTTTCTTCCCATGTTTGCGTGGGTTTCATAGAATTCATAGAATCCACAGTGCAGAAGGAGGCCATTCGGCCCATCGAGTCTGCACCGACTCTTGGAAAGAGCATCCCACTTAAGCCCACACCTCCACCCTATCCCCGTAAACCAGTAACCCCACGTAACCTAAAGGCAATTTAGCATGGCCAATCCACCTAACCTGCACATCTTTGGACTGTGGGAGGACACCGGAGCACCCGGAGGAAACCCACGCAGACACGGGGAGAATGTGCAGACTCCACACAGACAGTGACCCAAGCCAGGAATCGAACCTGGGACCCTGGAGCTGTGAAGCAACTGTGCTAACCACTGCTATCCTGCTGCCTCGTGCTTTCCTCCAGGTGCCCCGGTTTCCTCCCACAGTCCAAAGATGTGCAACAGAATTCTCCTTCAGTGGGATCCTCTGGTCCACTGGCAGCGCACCCACGCCCAACCGCATGAGGTGGCCACAATGGGAAACACCATTGGTCGGTTGTGGGAACGGAGAATCTCGCTGCAGGTGGGTGCGTGCCATGCCATAAAACGCGACCCGCCCATGACAGTCCCGCCCGTGAAGTTTAGGTGCATCGGCAGTGACTAGTGGTGTACCATGGGGACCCCAGCTGCTCACAATATACATTAATGATTATCCGAAGTAATTGCATGCAATATCTCCAAATGTGCAGACGATGCTAAGCTAGGTGGCAGTGTGTGCTGTGAGGAGGATGCAACGTGGCTGCAGAGTGACTTAGACAGGCTGGCTGAGTGGGCAAATACTTGGCAAATGCAAAAAATGTGGGGAAATGTGAGGGTATCCACTTTGGTGGCAAAAACAGGAAAGCAGATCATTATCTGAATGATGGCAGTTTAGAAAAAGGGGAAGTGCAACGAGACCTGGGTGTCATGGTGGAACAATCGCTGAAGGTTGGCATGCAGGTACAGCAGGTGCGAGGAAAGCTAATGACATGCTGGTCTTCATAGCGAGAGGATTTGAGTATAGGCGTAGGCATGGCTTGCTGCAGTTATGCAGGGTCTTGGTGAGGCCACACCTAGAGTATTGTGTGCCGTTTTGGTCTCCTAGTTTGAGGAAGGACATTCCTGCTATTGAGGGTGTCCAGTGAAGGTTCACCAGACTAAATTCCGGGATGGCAGGACTGACATATGAAGGAAGACTGGATCGACTGGGCTTGTACTCACTGGAGTTTAGAAGAATGAGTGGGAATCTCATAGAAACATATGAAATCCTGATGGGACTGGACAGGCTAGATGCGGGAAGAATGTTCCTGGTGTTGGGGACGTCCAGAAATAGGGGTCACAGCCCAAGAATAAAGGATAAGCCATTCAGGACTGAGATGGTGGGTTTACGGGGATAGGGTGGGCTCTGTGTGACACCCTGTGCCAAGTGGAAATCAGACCTCTCTATGTTCCTATAGAATCCTTACAGACCAGAAGGAGGCCATTCAGCCCATTGAATCTGCACCGACCCCTCAAATGAGCTTCCTACTCGGCCCACCCTATCCCCGTAAACCCACCTCACATTTGAACACTAAAGGGCAAGTTAGAAACATATAAACAAAGAAAATAGGTACAGGGGTAGGCTGTTTGGCCATTCGGGCCTGACCACCATTCAATATGATCATGGCTGATCATACAAATTCAGTATCCACCTCCCGCTTTCTCGCCATACCCCTTGATCACTTTAGCCGCAATGGTCACGTCCAGCTCCCTCTTGAATATATCCAACCACTATGGTGGTGTTAGATCTCCTTGTTGATATACCGGGCCCAGATACACACATGCTTGCAATTATTGCACCCTGCCCGATTGAAAATCATTCCGGATGCTCCCGCTACATTTTCTCTGATAAGAGGGAGGATGATGAAATACCATTTTCTTTTGGGCCAATCAAACTGACAGGCCAGGAAGAAGGTAAGTGTCCAGGTAAGTGGTGGACTTGGCGGGTTGAAGGTGGGGTAGGGTTCAGGGGGTCAGGTTCATGGGGGTGTTTTGGGTGGTTCGGAGGTGCTGAGAGTCAGAAGGAGTTGGGATTGGGAATACCTTTGGATTGGAGTGGGAAGGTTGATTAATCGGAGGTGAGGGTCGCAGAGTTTGGGGGATATCTATTGCGGGGCTCAGTCTGCGTGTTGAAAATAGTTACACTGTATTTAGAAGTGGCTTCATTTCTTTAAAATCTTTCAGAGTAACTATTGGTGTCGAACAGGCAGAACCATCTGAAGTTAACAATTCAAATCGCTTTATCGGATGGTTCCCAGAACAGCGCAATAATCCAGGGAAAGTTAGCGCTTCTGGACAATTGCCATGTAAAGCCTTACCTGGGAACTTACAGCAAAGTACTGTACACACCCCTGTCAGCATCAACGGGACCGAGGTTTGAGATGGTTAGCAGTTTCAAATTCCTTGGGGTGCACATCTCCAAAAATCTGTCCTGGTCCACCCACGTTGACGCTACCACCAAGAAAGCACAACAGCGCCTATACTTCCTCAGGAACCTAAGGAAATTCAGCATGTCCTCATTAACTCTTACCAAGTTTCACAGATGCACCATAGAAAGTATCCTATCGGACTGCATCACAGCATGGTATGGCAACTGCTTTGCCCAGGACTTCAGGAAACTTCAGAGAGTCGTGAACACCACCCAGGCCATCACACAAACCTGCCTCCCATCCGTTGACTCCATCTACACCTCCCGGTGCCTGGGGAAAGCAGGCAGCATATTCAAAGACCCCTCCCAGCCAGCCTACTCACTCTTCCAACTTCTTCCATCAGGCAGGAGATACAGACGTTTTAGAACACGCACAAACAGACTCAAAAAAAGCTTCTTCCCTGCTGTTACCAGACTCCTAAATGACCATCTTATGGACTGACCTTATTAACACTACACCCCTGTTTGCTTCATCCAATGCCAATGCTTATGTAGTTACATTGTATACCTTGTGTTGCCCTATTATGTATTTTCTGTTATTCCCTTTTCTTCCCATGTACTTAGTGATCTGTTGAGCTGCTCGCAGAAAAATACTTTTAACTGTACCTCGGTACAGGAGACAATAAACAAATCCAATCCAATCCAATCCAACTTGCGAGAGGGATTCCCCAACACATCTTTGGGATTCCCTGAGGAGTCAGATCTCCTTTTGGACAATTAGGGCAGCAAACTCAAACTCCTGTTAAAAGCTTCAACACCTCCCATTCCTCCATTACAACTGTTTATTAGACAGGCAATTACATTGACCTCAATCAGTTAATTACACTAAGACTTTCAGATCCTCAAATCTACTTCTCCAGTGAGGCTCCAACGGCACAAGCCTAGATGACTGTGAAAAATCAGCTCCAAACACTGGAGGAAATAAATATATTATATTTTGATGATTTTTCTAAAACCAATAATCCATCATGGTTCATTCTATTTTAGTAGACTCAAGGTACATTACTCAAACAGGAGATTACAAGTGTTCTGCAAATGGTCCCCTGTGAAGAACATTGTGTAAGATTTTGCAAGATGCAAGGAAAAATTAATGCATCTTTCAAAGTTGCAATGTCATTGATTTACAACTGTGCCTGTGGAACTAAATATACACCATAAATCCCTAAAACACTTACCACATTTTAATCATCTGTCTCTTTCCTGCTCAAACACATACCTACATACCTCTTCCCAAATTGCAAAGCAATTTTGTCTCGAGCAGTTTGAAATGTTTACAGTTGTGTACTGTTTTGTAATATTGACAGCAAAATCCCCCCCAAATCTTTGAAAAAAAATGTTCGAATTTTAAGGGTGCGTTTTTGTCAGCTCCATTCGACGTTGTACTGATCCCATTATGGGCGCCAACTCTCTCTCTCTCATGAGGGATCGTGAATCATTCTGACTCTGCCCCATTCGGTATGATCAAGGTCAACCTACAGACCCATCACCTCTTCTGCCTGCTCCCCATATTGTTCGATTTCCTCAGACACCAAAATCTGTTTATCTCAGTCTTAAATGTATTCAATAATGGAGCATCCACAACCATTTGAAGCAAAAATTCCAAACGTTCACAACCCTTTTGAGTGAGGAAATTGCTCCTCATCTGATTCCTAAATGATCAGTCTCTTACCCATTGTTCTTGATTCCCCAGCCAGGAAAAACAACCTTTCAGTATCGAGCCTCTCCAGAATCTCATATGTTTCAATAAGAGCACCTCCCATCCTCTCAGTGAAAGAGAATTTAAGAAATGCTCAAAACTTCAGTATCCACTTACATTTTACAATAATGGAGAGGGGGGGTGAGTGGTGGCGGATTTTTCAGCCGTTCTCACCAGCGGGATCTTACGGTTCCACCTACGGCGAACCCCTGCCGCAGATGGATTCAATGGGAAATCCCATTGACAGCGGATTGACCGGATCCCACCGCCGGCCAACAGCAGGGCGCCTCCCGCCGCCGAGAAATATGCCACGAGGGCGCGTGGAAAATCCATCACCACACCACCACCACCGCCCCCACCCCCCCCCCCCCCCCACCCCCCCACCCCCACACCGTCCTGGGTCGGCACCGTGGCACAGTGATTAGCACTGCTGCCTCACAGTTCCAGGGACCAGGGTTCAATTCCGGCCTCGGGGGACTGCGGAGTTTGCACTTTCTTCCCGTGTCTGCGTGGGACTGCTCCGGGTGCTCCGGTTTCCTCTTTCAGTGGTCAATGCAGACTCAATGGACCGAATGGCAATCTTCTGCACTGTAAATACTACGATTCTATAAGTTGTTGTGATCTGCAATGTACTGTTGAAAGGATGAAGGAAGCAGATTCACTAGTAACTTTGAATTTCAGGTGTAAATTATCAGGATTATAAGAGCAGAATAGTGGGGCTAATTAGTTATTTCTCACTAAAAGAACCAGTAAAGAACCAGCAGGCAGAATAGCCATATCTGTGCCGTATTGTGCCACCATTCTGAGAACTGAAATTCGTTAGAAGGTGGAGATAATCCATTCTATGTTTCATTTTGGTACAAATACAATTAAAACTGCATAACTGCAGACTGCTGATAATTAATGCAAGCCCTATTTTGGTGAATCTTTGAAGTGACTAGTCTCTATGATAAATTTAGGTTCATTAGATGAGGTGTACTGAGATTAATTTCCTGCCTTTGGCGAGTAATCCTTTTGCAAAATTGATCAGAATGTCAAACATTCTTTCAGATGCAGACCTTGCCATGATTCGTTGAATATTGGAACATGATAGTGACAACAGCAAATATGAAAATAGGAACAGCTGCTGGCAATAAGGAAATAAGAGCGCTTTATTTAATTTTAGGCTAGAGTGTTTTTTTCTGCCTTCTTATCCAAGCAAACTAATTTTTTCAAATGACCACGGCACAATCTTTATGGCCTAATGGAGACAGAAAATTTTGAAATGCACAGCTGGCCAGTCGTGAGTTGAAAGAGAAAACGGATTTACATTTTAGTGCTGAAACTGCATTAGAAGTGCTGAGATATTTTTTATTGTTGATATAAATGAGAAAGAAAGCTTAAAATACACTGCTTGTTAATTAAGAAAATGTGAGAAGGGCAGTCAATGTTCTAGGTTTGTGCCCTTCTTCAAAACTGAAATGTAAAAGCTGGACAAGCATAACATCACCAAAAATCTGTTCTGGTCCACCCACATCGACGCTACCACCAAGAAAGCACAACAGCGCCTATATTTCCTCAGGAAACTAAGAAAATTTGGCATGTCCACACTGACTCTTACCAACTTTTACAAATGCACCACAGAAAGCATCCTATCTGGCTGCATCGCAGCCTGGTATGGTAACTGCTCGGTCCAAGTCCACAAGAAACCTCAGAGAGTCGTGAACACAGCCCAGTCCATTACATGAACCTGCCGCCCATCCATTGACTCCATCTACACCTCCCGCTGCCTGGGGAAAGCGGGCAGGATAATCAAAGACCCCTCCCACCCAGCTTACTCACTCTTCCAACTTCTTCCTTCAGGCAAGAAATAAAAAATTCTGAGAACACAAATTCAAAAACAGCTTCTTCCCCGCTGTTACCAGACTCCTAAACGATCCTCTTATGCACTGACCTGATTAATACTACACTCCTGTATGCTTCACCCAATGTCGTTGTCTATGTATTTGCACTGTGGTACATGTGTTGCCCTTTTATGTATTTTGTTCTATTTTATTTTATTTTCATGTACTAAATTATCTGTTTGAGCAGCTTGCAGAAAACTATTTTTCACTGCACCTCAGTACATGGCAAATAAACAAATCCAGTCAAATCCAAATTTCCCACCGCATTGCCACTGGCACCAAGCCCGTTACATCGGGCGCATAGCAGGAGAGGCTAAAAACGGGTTTTGTGTCGAGCCGCGTGCAATGCGCCTGACCCACTACGTCCGACATGAGCTGGATCACGCCCTCACTGGGCATGAACGGGTTTAACATGTAAACAAAAGATGATAACGATATGCTAGTTCATCAGGCTCCCAATGTTGAAATAGCAGGTCATTAGGCAGAATGTAACTGCCTCCCGTCATAATGTGCCCTGATAAATAGTCTCCACCATGCCTCACCACCCAAAATGCTAGTCCAATCCCTTCTGAAAACTGACAGACCCACTCTAACTTTGCATACAGTCTCTTCTGTCAAGGAAACGGAGGATGCAACTAAATTAATCCAAACAAAAAGCCTCAAGTAGCTTGAGCGACAGCTAAGGACAGAACGGAGGTATGCAGCAAATCAGTCACTTAATCTGTATTTGGCCTCCCTGATATGGAGGGGGACATGCCCAAGGCAATGAATACAGTATGCTATATTAAAAGAAGCTCACAAATATTGATGTCTCACTTGGAAGGTGTTTTTGGGATTTTGGAGAATGGTGGGAGAGTAAATGAATATCAACCAGTAGATGCGCATGAAGATACCAGAAAAAAGTAGATAGCGGAGTAAGTGGAAGAGAACCAGGATGTACGGAAGGTGGAAGAGAAGAGGAAGGGGTAGAAATAATCAATTTGGATGCATGTGGGGTTAAAAATGAGGACCAAGAGAATTCTAGTCACAGTGTGAGAAATCTGGGAGTGTGATCGATCTGTACTTTGTTAATATATTTACGTGTCGCCGCACTCTGGGCGAGATTCTCCGCAAATGCGGAGAGTCGTAAAGGCTGCCATGAAACTGGCCGTGTTTCACGGCAGCCTTCACGCCCGTTCCCGGGACCCGATTCAACCCCCCATCGGGGCTAGGAGCGGGACCCCGGGAATCATGGCGTCGCGGCCTTAACGACCGTCGTTAAGGCCGCGCTCCAAGATGACGTGTGGCTGGCGTCTGTATGACGTCAGCCGCGCATGCGCAGGTTCGAGCCGGCTCCAACCCACGCATGCACGGGTGACGTCATCACGCCATGGACGGAACCCGCGCATGCGTGGTTCCGCATTTTTCCACCGCCGCCCGACAAGATGTGGCGGCTTGATCTTGTCGGGCGGCGGAGGGGAAATAGTGCGTCCCTTTTGGACGCAGGCTTGACGATCGGTGGGCACCGATCGTGGGCCTGTCCCCTCCCGAGCACAACGGTGGTGCTCCGGCCCCAAACGGGCCTCTGGATGCCCCAAACGGGCATCCAGCGCCCGTTTGTACGACGGCAGCAAGCAGGTGTGTTTGCTGCCGTGAAAAAACGGGCGTAAAGGCCCGGCCGCTCGGCCCACCGGCCGCGGAGAATCGCCACTCGCCGTAAAAAACAGCGAGCGGCTATTCGTGACGTGGGTCAGGCGAGGAGGGGGGGGGAGGAGAATAGTGGGAAGGCGCAAAAAATGTCGGGAGGCCCTCCCGCTATTCTCCCAACCGGTGTGGGCAGCGGAGAATCGCGCCCTATATATTAATCAACAGAACTTGAGACTGAGCTTCTTGGGTGAAGTAAAGTACAGCTTTATTTGTGTCAGTTTTAAAGTCTACTCATCAAGTCAAATTTTATGCGAGTACAGGATCTAGACAATTCAGTGTGTGGTAATTTCTTCAGATCAAAATGCAAAATACAAAAATGAAACAAAAGGAAATAACAGTTGGCAAAGCAAAGTAAAGAATAGGTTTCAAAGGTTAAGTTAAAGATGATTTCAAAGAGAGAGAGAGAAATGTTCTCTCCCAGTCTCATAAGGAAATCATAATCTTTAAGGTTCTTTCAGACTGTGATTGGATTAAAATAAGTATAATTCATTTAATTTGACCGAAATGTGTCTATCAAGTTTTAAGAGATAACGTGGCATGAGACAATTTCTCTCTGTTTCCATAATATGGTGTGATCAGACCACTTGCTTCCCACTATGTTTTCTGGAAGTGGGATCTTTGCCCAGTAATGATAACAATGAGTTTACTCTACAACCTGGCCTTGTAGTATAGGGTCAGTTTTCAAACTGACTTCCTTATCAGATCTTTTCCCATGCTCTCAACATTTTCTGCTGTAATGGCTACTATATGATTTTTAATAGTGTAATGTCACAAAATCATTTCTTCCTTGATACTTTTATTACCTATAAGAAAAGTAAATTTCTATCAGAGGGCATTAGGACAGAAACAAGGGAAATAGAATGAACCCACTCAAGGGTTTGGTTGCCCATTATGGAGGATGATCTTCAGCTGAGGGAAAAGGGAAGACATTTCAGAACTTCTGGTTCATAAGATGGAGTCATTGAAGCAGACTCAATGAAAATCAGGGACAGTGGGGGAAGGAGTGTGATCTTCAGAGAATGCAGGTTGAACATAGAACATACAGTATAGAAGGAGGCCATTCGGCCCGTCAAGTCTGTACCGACCCACTTAAGCCCTCACTCCCACCCTATCCCTGTAACCCAATAACCCCTCCTCACCTTTTTGGTCACTAAGGGCAATTTATCATGGCCAATCCACCCAACGTGCACGTCTTTGGCACGTGGGAGGAAACCGGAGCACCCGGAGGAAACCCACGCAAAACGTGCAGACTCCGCACAGACAGTGACCCAGTGGAGAATCGAACCTGGGACCCTGGCGCTAAGCCACAGTGCTATCAACTTGTGCTACCGTGCTTCCCTTATGTTGGGAAGACATAACTATAGATCATCATGACATTAGTGGATTTAGAATATGCGGAAAGCTTTTTAGTAAGGAAAGAGAGAAAAAAATGCCCAGGAACATAAAAACAGTCCGAATAGGCCATGTGAAGATCAGCGATGGCTGGAAAAAGGAAATGCGGTTAATGAATTCTCAACACAAGAGTAAGGACAAGAGGCGGCAGCAGCATAGTTGTCGATGTATCAGTGGAAATTCCTCACTTGGTTACCCAATTGGCAGACTAAGCTGTACAGTCCATCAGTTTTAGTGAATAAAACCACTTTAACTGACATAGTGGCTCTCTGTAAGGCAGTTCAAAAATCAAAATAACAGAAAGCATTTTTTTTTTAACAATTGTTCAAATTAGCCTAACACATGTAGAAAAAGTCTCATAGAATGGTAGAAAGTTGATCATTTTACATTAAATCTCAATTCAACAAATTTTGCAGGTATCATATTTCCTTGAAAAAGGGAATCATAATGACAAAGAACAGATATGTACATAATGCCAAATGATACCTAGGTCGATGCAGCCAGCACAAGGTCAAGTTGGAGATAGTGTTGAACAGTTCAATAAACTATCAATTTCCCCACCCATCACCATTATTTCTACCAGGAACAGCTTTGATGTGGTGAGATGTTTGAGGGGAAGGAAACGTTGTCATGTTTTATATTTATGGAAAAGGTTCAGAACATTAAATTGATCTATCATGAATGTCAGATTGGGCACTCAATTGGAAGATATTGCGGCTCTTTCTTCCTATAAGAGATATGTTTCCATGTCACTATATTAGGTAAACCATTTTCAATCAAGATATCTGACTAAAGTCTTTGTGCAAACCAAATCAATTGCTGGAGGCTAAAGTGACATAGACAGCGAAACTAAAGCTGTCTAAATGAAAGTATTGAGCAGCCCATCCGTGTACAGAAGAATAGAAATTGTAGCAAAATCTCAAGGTAAATAAAAAATACACCACAAGTCAGATTTCAGCAGTCAGGCTCATGTGGTTAGCGGAAAGGAGATGTCAGGTGAGAATATACTCAAAGAATTGGTGTAGATTCTTTAGTATGCCCTTCCACCTCATCCAAGTTTTTCTACTGTCTCTTTTGCGTTACACTCAAGAACATGTGGGAAGGTAAATGTTTTTTTGTACACTTGCAAATTTCACATATAAAGTACGTTTATGAAACCGCATGTGAATATATATGTACTGTACAGAACAATACTTCTTGATGCATACTTGGAAAATCTTTATAAGAAATTGGAGTCTTTCTCTTCCACTGATTCAGCCTTCATGTACTTGATTTGAATATATTACAATTTTTTTTGTCCTTTTCTTTTTTAAGTTTATTTCCTTCTGTGATCTTTATTTATTATAGAGCTGGCATTTTCTGAGAAAATAGTGGTGGCAAGGTGGCACAGTGGTTAGCACTGCTGCCTCACAGCATCAGGTATACGGGTTCAATTTCGGCCGGGGGTGACTGTCTGTGTGGAGTCTGCAATTTCTCCCCGTGCATGCATGGGTTTCCTCCGGGTGCTCCGGTTTCCTCCCACAGTCCACAAATGTGCAGGTTAGGTGGATTGGCTATGCTAAATTGTCCCTTCGTGTCCAAAAAGTTAGGTGGGGTTACTGGGTTACGGAGATAGGGTGGAGGTGTGGGTTTAAGTCAGGTGCTCGTTCCAAGGGCCGGTGTAGACTCGCTGGGAAGACTGCCTTCCTTCTGTATTGTAAATTCTATGATTCTATGATTAACATGCAAACCTTGTGACAGGGAAGGGACATCATGTGATTTGGGAATCACCGCATGTTGCTGGACAATTGCCCCTGCTTCCCCTTTAAATCTCAAAAATGGCATCTCGCCTTTAACCTCTCCGTGAACTTTACGAAGTTTTTATATTTGCACATTAATTGCTCATCAAACTTATCACTGAAAGTTATGTCAAGTAATATATATTTTTTTAATTTTAAGTACCCAATTGTTTTTTTCCCAATTAAGGGGCAATTTGGCATGGTCAATTCACCTACTCTGCACATCTTTGGGTTGTGGGGGTGAGACCCATGCAGACATGGGGAGAACGTGCAAACTCCACATGGACAGTGACCAGGGGCTGGGATCAAACCCGGGTCGTCGGCGCTGTGAGGCAGCAGTGCTAACCACAGCGCCACTGTGCCATCCGTCAAGTAACAAATTAAGTAACTACCCTGTTTAATGATATGATAATTGTTCTTGACTGCCAACTAATTACTGTGGTCCAGGAAGTGAACAATTCAACATGCAGAGCCTTATTCTTGAATTTGGTGGAGCCAGCAGCGCGGGTTCAATTCCCGTATCGGCCTCCCCGAACAGACGCCGGAATGTGGCGACTGGGTGCTTTTCACAGTAACTTCATTGAAGCCTACTTGTGACAATAAGCGATCATTATTATTGGCGATTTGAAAAATATCAAATTTTAACATTCACACCCCTTTCTCACTTTTCCTTTCTATCGCTTTTTCCCTTCCTTCTTTGTTTCAGTCCTTTTATTTTGCTCTCTCCGTTATTGCTTCTGTACCTGATTTGACATTGAATTTACCAACTTTAATTCACTTTGCTTCTCAGCCCATGTTATGCTTATTTCTCAATCTCTCATCCTATTAATTTCAGTGGTCAAAGGAGTGGAAAGAGGAAAGAATACAGCTGGATTCCTGAATGGCCGGAAAGCACTTTGGGGCCTACTACCCCTGTTTATTTCACTTCGAAGTGATTGAATGATTCCAGAATAGATAATACCATGCAATGAAGGTTCTGATAGATCCATGCTTCCGCAATCAAAGGGAACTGGGAATTGAGAAGGTTGGAGAAAGAGGTGTAGAAATTTGCACAGTTGGACCCTGTTATGTGGAAGTTGCTGAACCCTTGAAGGAAAGGAATTCTGTCCAAGGAAGACCGGATCTTGGAAGAAATTTGTGGATTGCCTATTAACTTTGCGAGACAGTCTTTTTGGTATCTGCTATTTTCTGTGAAATATGTATTTATCAACCATGATTTACTTATTTATTTATGTTAAATTTATGTTGCATATGAGTTACAAATAGCGAATCTTGCTCGATAATTTCTTCACCTGGCGAATGTTTGGGTCAATGTGGTTCTTTTGGTTTAAAAATCTTCACTAAGATTATAACACATCATGGGCACAATTCTCCAAAATGGAGACAAAGTCCCGACGCCGGAGTGAAAACCGGAGTGTTTCACTCCGGTGTCAGAGCCCGCTCCCAGCCCCCTATTTTCCCGCCCCCAAGGGGCTAGGAGCGGCGTTACGTATTTTACGCGTGCTGGGCCTTGGCGCCACGTAAGTGAAGTTCATCTGCGAGGCCCCGCAAGAAGATGGCGGATGGATCTTACAAGGCAGCAGAGGAAAGGAGATCCTCCTTTAGAGAGGTTGGCCCGCCGATCGGTGGGCCCTGATCGCGTGCCAGACCCCATTGGAGGCCCCCCCGGTGAAGGAACCCCGCTCCGCCCCCAATGCCCCCCCCCCCCCCCCCCCAACGTTCCTGCACAGTTCTCACCGGCAGCGACCAGGTGTGGACAGCGCCGACGGGAACATGTCAGGTCGGAGCAGCCGCTCGGCCCATCTGGGCCGGAGAATGGCGGGGGTACCGGAGAATCGCCGTTGTGAGTGACTCGGGCGGATCTCCGGCTGGCGCGGCGCAGAACTCGACGGGGCCGTTCTCGCCGTTTGGGAGAATGGCGGGACGGCGTCGGACCGGCGTCGCGTAATAAAATGGCGTGGCCGGCGATTCTTCCAACCGGCATGGCCTCGGAGAGTCGTGCCCTAAATTGCTGAGTCTGTGATGCAAAATATGCAACAACTTGACATTTGTTAAGGATTTCAATTTCTTTTTCGACAGTTACCTCTGAAAAAATGCACAATATATATTTATATGCAGAGTACACCTGTTACAAATCATCTCTAAATTTTCATATGATATCCCCTACAGTTCCACCCAGGATGATTCCCATCCTGAAAGCCTCTGGAAACTTAAGATGGTATTTTACTTACTTCAAATTTGCACCATCTTAATTTACACATTACCTCAGCTGCAAAAGGATAAATAGCCAGTGAGCTTGTCACATATCTTTTGTTGTGAGAAACCGACGGAGATTCTGAAAGGCCAGCAGAATCTGAAGATTAGCCTCATTTGGAGTGATAATGTGCTGAATTTTTCATGGCTATATTTTGATTTCAAATTTACAAGTAGGTATTTATTGAATTTACTTATTTAATAACAGACGCTGTCAGTTTTATCTGTGGGCCAGTCTGAGCTGGCAATGGGTAATTATTTGGTTATACGGAGGGAAATGAAGCAACTGAGGGAGATGCTGTTAATGCACATTGGCTGAATTGTTGAAGTTCAATATTTACCATTCTAATGAGGAGAATTATGTGTTTTTGCAGTATATTTACTGATCCCTGGAACATTCATGAAGCATAATATGCACTGTAACTGGCACACTGTAGAATTTGACCCTCCTCTAGGTTACTTACCTATTCTACCCACACAGTGTATTGTAGGCAAGTTCAAGCGATTCATATGTACCATACAGAGGAGACATTCCCTTTGTGAATTTGTTGCAGTGGATTTATAAGCCTTATGAGCAATTAGTTTTTTTAACATATGTTCTTTCATGGGATATGGACGGCGTTGGCTGGGTCCAGCATTATTTCCCATCCTAAATTGCACTTAAAGTCCAGACCTTACAAAGCCAACTGCACGTAGTACATCATCCCCTGGTATTAAAGGTAATGTTGCTTATTGAGCCAAAGGAATATATAAATAGAATCTATCATTGGAATTGTTGGGAGGAATTAGACTCAACAGTGCCTGCATTATGAGCACTGTAAGGCTTCTTAAAAAATCACAATGGTGTCTGCCACGCAGGCATATACCTCCAATGGGAATTGGGCCAGACTCCATCAGCATTTGTTTGAATAGGTAGGCCAGAGGCCTGATTGATGTTGGACCTCAGGCCAGGCTAGCTGCAGATAAATATCTGTTGTACAACTACAAACAGCCTGTTGGTGGAGCAGGGTGTACAAAACATAGAAACCCTCAGGTTGGTCCAGAAGGTGGCATGGTTAATCAGGAAAAGGGTAAAAGTGATTTGGGAAGGCTAAATCTGATGCATTGGTGGCCAAACAGGGGGCTTGTAACAATGATTGGAGACGTTGGGGAGAAGATAAGAGATTTTCTGTTTCTTCTGGCTTCACAGGCAGGATTTTCATATATAAATTAGGAAGCGATCACAAGGTCTGGTTACAATCACCCAAGGGAATCAAATAGTATTGGCCCAATGTTTGCCTCTCGATAAAACAAAGTTTTGATTGTAAAATTCTCATCCTTATTTTCATATCCTTACATAGCCTTGCCCTTCCCTATCTCTGTAATCTCCTCCAACCAAACAACTTGCCATGATTTCTGACTTATTTTAATTTAGGCCTCTTGTGCATTCCCAATCATTGAGGGGGGGGAGGGGATTTTATGCCCTCGATGCCAGTTGCCAGATGGCAGTGGTGTGGGGTTGGTCGGGGAGGGGGGGGTTCGGTGGTGGTCTGTGGGGAGGTACCAGTGGTTCTGTGTCTGTGGGGGGGGGGGGCAAATTCCATGGTGGTGGTTGGCGGGGTGGGGGGGGGGGGGAGGTGGGGGGGGGGGATTCCACAGTGATGGTGGATTCCATGGTGGAGTTGAGGTGGGGGGAGGCTTCTGTTTCTGTGGGGCCTGTGTTTTTTTCTATTTTTTTACATCGCAGTATCCTTTTAAAATGGTGCTCAATCTTTTGAAAGCCCTCCTCGTCTTCTCAGCTTCTCTTTCCTTCTTTAAGGCACTCCTATTGTTCATCTGGCCTAGTATCTCTTTACGTGGCTCAATGTCATGCAATGTCTCCTGTGAGATGCCCTGGAATGTTTCATTATGTTAAATATAAATATAACTATAATGGGCAGGATTCTCCAGCCTCCCAGCCGTGTTTTTCTTGGCAGCGGGAGGCGGCGCTCCATTGGTTGGTGGCGCGATATTCTGCTCCCGCTGCTGTCAATGGGAATCCCCATTGAAGCCACCCCACGCTGCTGGGAAACCATGGGAGGGGTCTGTTGCCGGTGGGACCAGAGAATCCCGTCGACGTGAATGGCCGGAAACCCCTGGCCAACCCAACATTGGCGAAATTGGTCTGAATGGTTTTTTTTTTCACCTCTTCCAGGAGATCATGGGCGGGATTGTCCAATCCTCCAACTGCATGTTTCTCGGCGTTCGCTGGTGGTGGGATTCTCTCTTCCCACCATTTACCAATGACATTTCCCATTTAAGGCATCCCCACGCCGCTGGGAAACCCGTGGGCACGTGGGCACTGCCAGCAGTAAAAGAGAATTCCAATGGCTGGAGAATTCTGGCCCATATGATCTCCAACTAGGTAGCAAGTGGCGCAGGAGGGAACAAAATGGTTTCAGTCTGTCATTGCTTACATATTCATAACAAAATGAATAACTTACCTATAGTTGGGAGCTGCATGGGTATTGAGAAATCCTGAGTAGATAAAACCCAATGATTTTTCCATTATCGTGATCAAATTGATAGTTAGTAACCCTCTATTTTAAATATTCAAAAGCTCTAGCACACATTTTAGGAGTCTGCCGACTATGCCGAAAATATGGATTCCACAAATTTAGCAGTTGTACCAGGTGCGTAGATTCTACATACCAATGATTGGCTGATTAAACAATTTCTCTGGCTGTTTGTAATAAACAGAGTACAGACCATACCCAACCAGCCATGCTTTCAAAACCAAAGCAAAATGTCCGCTGTTTGATATGATTCTAAGATTGGTCTGCACCTGATGAACAATCCTGTGTGCGACAGAAACAACAAATTTAAGATAATCTCTTTGTAATGTGGTTCTTTTATGCTTGCTTGAAGAAACGTACATTCTTAAGTAACTAACCATTCTCTGCAAATAAAAGGAATATATTCAAGCCTTGCTCCTTTTTTGAATAACCTGGAAGCTTAGAGAGCCTATAGTTTCACATTGCATTCTCCATGGCAACACCAACAAATCAGCAACCTTTTTCTCCTGTGTTATAAATTGTTGTGATTGTTTGAAATTTGGCATTCTTATGTTTGTCCTGATGAGGGCTCGATGAAAAGCTTTGGTAATATGTCACCCTTTTCGGCAACATTCAATCACGGCTGATATTTTTCTCATCCCCATTCTCCTACCTTCTCCCCATAACCCCTGATCCCCTTATTAATCAAGAGCCTATCTATCTCTGTCTTAAAGACATGCAGTGATTTGGCCTCCACAGCCTTCTGCGGCAAAGATTCACCATCCTCTGGCTGAAGAAACTCCTCCTCATCTCTCCTTTAAAGGATCATCCTTTTAGTCTGAGACTGTGTTCTCTGCTTCTAGTTTTCCCTACAAGTGGAAACATCCTCTCCATGTCCACTCTATCCAGGCCTCGCGGTATCCTGTAAATTTCAATAAGATCACCCTCATCCTTCTGAAATCCAATGAGTACAAACCCAGAGCCCTCAACCGTTCCTCATATGACAAGCTCTTCATTCTAGGGATCACTCTTATGAACCTCTTCTGGACCCTTTCCAAGGACAGCACATCCTTTCTTAGATACAGGGCGCAATACTGCTCACAATACTCCAAATGGGGTCTGACCACAGACTTATACAGCCTCAGAAGTACATCCCTGCTCTTGTAGTCTAGCCCTCTCGACATGAATGCTAACATTGCATTTGCCCTTCCTAACTGCCGACTGAACCTGCACGTTAACCTAAAGGAAATCTTGAACAAGGACTCCCATGTCCCTTTGTACTTCTGATTTCTTAAGCATTTCCCCATTTAGAAAATAGTCTATGCCTCCATTCCTCCTTCCAAAGTGCATAACCTCACACTTTTCCATACTGTATTCCATTTACCACTTCTTTGCCCACTCTCCGAGCCTGTCCAAGTCCTTCTGCAGCCTCCCTACTTCAACAAAATTACTTGTCCCTCTGCAGATCTTTGTATCATCTGAAAATCATTCTGAATTCTCCCTCTGTGAACCCGAACAGGCGCCGGAATGTGACGACTAGGGGCTTTTCACAGTGACTTGATTGCAGTGTTAATGTAAGCCTACTTGTGGCAATAAAGATTATTATTATTACTATTAAACTTAGCAACAGTGGCTTCAGTGCCTTCTTCCAGATCGTTAATGTATATTGTGAAAAGCTGTGGTCCCAGCACAGACCTCTGAGGCACACCACTAGTCACTGGCTGCCATCCTGAAAATGACCACTTTATCCCCATTCTCTGCCTTCTCCCAGTCAGCCAATCCTCTATCCATGCAGGATCTTACCCTTAACACCATGGGCTCTTAATGTATTTAAGAGTTTCCTCTGCGGCACCTTGTCAAAGGCCTTCTGGAAATCAAAATAAATCACGTCCACTGGTTCTCCTTTGTCTAACTTCCTTGTACCTCCTCAAAGAACTCTAACAGATCTGTCGGATGCAACCTCCCTTTGACAAAGCCATGCTGACTCAGTCCTATTTTGCCATGCACTTCCAAGAGCTTCGTGATCTCATCTTTAATAACAGACTCTAAGATCTTACCAATGACCGAAGTCAGGCTAACCGGCCTATAATTTCCCGTCTTCTGCTTCCTTCCTTTTCTAAACAGCAGTGTTACATTAGCCACTTTCCAGTCCTGTCGGATCCTTTGTGCCGCCAGTGGTTCCTGAAAGATCACCACCAATACCTCCACAATCTCATCAGCTATCTCTTTTAGAACCCTGGGGTGTAGTCCACCCAGTCCAGGTGATTTATTCACCTTCAGACCTTTTCAGTTTCCCCAGAATCTTCTCCTTAGTGATAACCACTACACTCACCTGTACCCCATGATTCTCCATGTGATATAGGGACACCTACATTGCTGTGTGAGTTTTTCCGAACCCAGATCAGAATTTGATTCAGATCGTTTAAAAACTAATTAAAACGCATTGTTTTGAACATAAAAATTCAGGATTTTCCAGAGCAATCTGCCTCTTGGTCCCCTTATAAATGCATCACCAATTCAATGGAAAGGTATTTGCATTTCCTCTTCAGGCTTTCACTTTACAAGGATTATTGTGCATGTCTGAAGCTTAAATGACGGAAGTTATACAACCATTTGGATTCAATCGTCATCGATTTATAATTAGTGCTTTACTTGAGTTGTCTTTTCTTTCAAGCCATCACTCACCTTTTTTAGATTGCTAGCTTTTAGCATGTATGGAGGAGAAGGCACGAGGGAACATCCTATCTAATAGTAACTGCCATAGAGAAATAAGTTGAAGTAAGTTAAATTGGTATGGGGGGAGTGGGGGAAGAGAACAGGGAATATGTGAGTCACCTCTCAAAAACTCAGCTCTGTTGTGAATGGACACCACTCTTGTCTTGTTAAACATACTTTTGCCAAAGCTGCGATTTTCTTTTCCAAATCATCATGGTGGGAAGTCACACCGGCAATTTTTATTGAGGCTGAGGAGACAGTTTGGATGTTTTAAGCTCTTGGAAGTTTTTTAATGGTTTCGCTGATGAATTTTTATTCTTCCTCTTTGTATTTTTTTTACAAGTTTCTGTGGGCTACCACACCTGCTCGTGTTATAGTTCAGTGTGTCGCTGTGCAAACACAGTCTGCAGTGCTCCAGACATTGAAAGCAGATGGTTTTCAATCTTTGCTTTCATTAATTTAATGGCCTTTAGTGGCAGCCATTAAAATTCATGCAGCTGTCCCTTTGAGGTTTGTTTTTTTTCAAGAGTCAAGTTGGCGTGTAAATGAGCCATTCAGACATTGGAAGTGATAATTTCAGGTCAATTAATCTTCTCAATAATAGACACAGAAGATGTGAGGTCTTACAGCAGAGAACTTGCGAGGATCGGTACCCTAATATTTCAGATTTAGAAACGCCACACGCATGGTCTCTTCTGAAAACCGTTTTTACAGATCCGTGTTAGCACTTATCAAACAATGGTGACACATGCAGACATTGAAAAGAATGGATTAATGGAGTGTTGAAAGGAACATATAGGCACTTTTATTTCGCAGTGCAGGCACTCTCGAAGTGCTGTTCTTGCATATTCCCCAATGCAAATCTGCCATCTGCCTTGTTCTTATGGTGGAAGGTCTGTATTTTTGGGGGCGAGTCTCAGGATCTGCTGAATCTTCTTGCTCAATGCAATTATCCTGCAGATTGCCAGTCACAGATTTCAAATGCAAATAGTAAGTGATGCAGGGAATTCATTTTTGCCATCAGTTTCCAAAGACCCTGCACTCCACTGAACGCCAGCACAAAAGTACTTATTTTCATAATGTATACAAGCTAACTGGAATAGGTGAATTCCATTACTAATCATGATGCACAGGAATTGGAAGCCTGACCTTTTTGCTCAGAGGCACATTCTGTGTGGGAGCTCCTGCTGTGAGGTCCTGGAATTTAGACAAGCATGGCTGAAATGTTCCATGCTTGTTTGTTATTGTTTGGTTGGAACGTCAAACTTTCCTTTCTTGTTCGCAATGGGTCACGTAAAAGACCAGCGAATCGCCCCACCCACAACATATTTCCCGTATTGTTCATTGCAGGATTCCTTTTGGTCCACAGTTAGCTGGATTGGCAGTCACACCCATACTCACATAGAGGTCTTTTAGGCGGCAAACTAACAATAATAATTTTCATTATTGTCACAAGTAGGTTTACATTAACACTGCAGTGGAGTTACTGTGAAAATCCCCTAGCCGCCAGACTAAGGCGCCTGTTTGGGTATACGGAGGGAGAATTCAGAATGTCCAATTCACTCAACAAGCACAGGACTTGTGGGAGGAAACAGGAGAACCTGGAGGAAACCCATATAGACATGGGGAGAACTTGCAGACTTCGCACAGACAGTGACCAAGCCGGGAATCAAACCTGGGTCCTTGCCACTGTGAAGTAACAGTGCTAACCACTGCGCTACATGCTGCCCATCACATGACCACAGCCAAGGAGAGTAGGTAAGTCACGTTGTGGGTGCTTTGGGGTGGGAGAGATCATGGGGGAGAGTCCCAAGTGTGGGAGGGGTTTACAGATATGAGGTAGTTCCAAACGTGGGAATGTTCCAGTCATGGTAATTATGTTCTGATGAATGCCGGGGGCCCAATGGTAGTTGGCGGGGTCAGATCATAGGTGATATTTTCCAGTGGTGGTTGAGAGTCCGAATGTAAAATTATTAGCTCGACACATGTGTCCTGACAAGTTTTATCATCCAACCTTATCAGTGTACATCATTTCAATGTTATATGGAGGCCAAGTGTCTAATCAGCATTGTGGTCTGAATTTTATGGACAGCGAGACCTCACTTCCCACCATTCAAAGAGTTGGCAGGAACACCAGCTCGTCGAATCTTCTGCCCTGCTGCTATTTCACACTCAAATGAGTGTTAAATGGCTTAAGGAGGGACATCCACCCCTCGCTCAAAAGGAACATAGGACTTCTTAATATTTGTTTGCAATATCATTATCATATTGTCATATAAGTGGAAACAAGCTTGTAAGTGTGAGTGTGGGTGTGACTCATTTTATTAAACTGGAGACAGTTAGACTGCAATGGTCAACACATCAATAAAGGAGGGCAAGTGGTTGAAATAGTAATGAATAGGGGGCAAGGGGCAGCTTGACCAGGAATTTACATTCGGCAGATAAGAGAAGGGATTTTAACGTTACCTGTTGGATTTCAAAAGGTACATATACAATTGTGAGATCGTAAATGTGTGAGGGAAAATAGGGGGCGGAATTCTCCGCAAGGCCCGACGCCGTCGTGAAACCTGGAGAGGTTCACGACGGCGTTGGAAGCCTCTCCCGGCTTCCCCTACCCAGGGGGATAGGCAGGCCGTACCGGGAAACTCGGCGGCCGGGCCTTGTCCCTGGCTTTAAGGCCCGGCGCGCCAAGAATGACGCCGCGGCGGAGCCTAATGTCGTCAGCCGCGCATGCGCGGGTTGGACAGTTCAAACACGCTCATGCGCGGTTGCCGTCTTTCCCCTCAGCCGTCCCGCAAGATGTGGCGGCTTGATCTTGCGGGGCAACGGAGGGGAAAGAGTGCATCCCCTTAAGACGCCAGCCCGACGATCGGTAGGCCGGTCCCCTCCCGAGCACGGTCGTGATGCTCGATCCCCGACCCGCCCCCCCCTAGGCCCCACACTTACCTGGCGCGCCACGTTCACGACGGCAGTGACCAGGTGTGGTTGCCGCCGCCGTGAACAGGTCGGGAATGGAAGGCCGCCTCGGAAAACCGGACACGCCATTTTGGGGGGGGGTGGGAGAATAGCGGGAGGTGCGGGAGCAGACCTCCCGCTATTCTCCCACCCATCGTGGTTGCGGAGAATCGCGGACAAGAAGTTTACTTTTTAAATGAAGCAGCTGTAAAGTAATAAAGGCATGTGGATCAATTCTGGGAAGAGGAACTTCCAAATGATTGTAGAAGGTATAGAGTGGAGGATCAAAGAGAACATATCATATGTAAAGTGAGACTGAAGGTTGTTGGGTGTGACTGTGAGATCTTGAATAAGATAAGTGTGTGTCGAAGACCTGTGAACACCAGGGGCGGGATTCTCCAAACCCCGCCGGGTCGGAGAATCGCCGGGGGCCAGCGTCAACCCCGCCCCCGCCATGTCCTGAATTCTCCGTCACCAGAGATTTGGCGGGGGCGGGGATCGTGCCTCGTTGGTCGACGGGCCCCCCCCCCCCCCGGCGATTCTCCGGCCCGCGATGGGCCAAAGTCCCGCCGCTGTCAACCCTCTCCCGCCGGCGTGGATCAAACCACCTACCTTAACGGCGGGAGCTGGCGGCGCGGGCGGGCTCCGGGGTTCTGGGGGTGGGCGGGGCGATCTGGCCCCGGAGAGGTGCCCCCACGGTGGCCTGGCCTGGGATCGGGGACCACCGATTGGCGGGCGGGCCTGTGCCATGGGGGCACTCTTTTCCTTCCGCTTTCGCCCTGGTCTTCACCATGGCGGAGGCGGAAGTGACCCCCTCCCCTGCGTATGCACGGGGATGACGTCAGCAGCCGCTGATGCTCCGGTGCATGCGCGGACTTTCGTCGGCCGGCGAAGTCCCTTCGGCCCCAGCTGGCGTGGCGCCAAAGGCCTTCCACGCCAGCCGGCGGGACGGGAACCACTCTGGCGCGGGCCTAGCCCCTCAAGGTGAGGGCTTGGCCCCTAAAGGTGCGGAGACTTCCCCACCTTTGGGGCGGCCCGATTCCGGAGTGGTTCACACCACCCCATCACGCCGGGACCCCCCGCCCGCCAGGTAGGGGAGAATCCCGGCCCAGTTTTGGCACCACCTTCAGATAGGAGAAACCTTTGTAATATTTCCAAAGAGCAGCAGGGCACTGTGTAATAATATTACTAGAATTTTCTACAGAGTAAAAATCTGTGAGGACTGCTACTGTCAAAAGGGGGTTAATCTCAGAGTTTATTTCATCCAAAATCTTTTTAGAAATGTCTGTGAAGTACTATCAACTGTGTAAACATGTTCTTGTGTTTTAAGTGTCATCTTCTTTTTCATTTATTTTACGAAATGTTTAGCTTTAATATTTGAACTCATCACAAGTTGTCGGGGTGTTGCTTACGTTGACTTCAGATAACTCCTCGTGATTTAAAAATTGCGAACTGTTGTGGGAGCTTGTTTCAAGTTTCCCATTGGGACTTGGGCAGTCTGGTGCTTAACGTGTGCCATGACATAACATGCGTAAGAAAGTTTCTGGTCAAATTAATTGACCCGACTTAAAAAGGGGGGCTTCTTATGCAGCCCGCCACTGCCCCTCCCCCCCCCCCCACCCCCCCCCCCCCCCCCCCCCCCCCCCACCACCTTCCGAGCCTGTGATCCAATTCTGTTGATTTTTGGTCTTCCCCACGAGAATTCAATTCCCCCGCCAATCTAAAAATTGAGGCTGATGGGAAATTACCCCAATTGGCCAGTTAAACGTCTCAACTGGGGCAAGGACAGGCTTCCTATACCTCCTCCCCCCCCCCCCCCCCTGCTGAAAACCCATTGGTGTGGGAACGTAAGATTCTGGCCTCTAGTCTTTGCTCTCTCGTGTACCTGTCAAGCTTCCTCTTGGATGCTCTATGCTGTGTACCGCAACTACTCTATTTCCTACAGGTGCAGATGTCAAAACTGGGAACGTCGGCACCAATGCCGAATTTTGGATCTTGCCGGATTTCAGATCGGGAATTTGGGTCATGAATGTTTTCTGTCAAATTGGTTTGAAAGGAGTCAAGTGTTGCTTGGCGTGGGAGGATACAGCACCACATGAAATGGCAAAGCCGATACCTAATCTGATGCCGCACTGCAGCAATGTAGCACCTAGCCAAATCGACCAGCTGAGTTTTTAAAAAATCTTCCTCAATTAAAATTGGTGCTTGGCGTGTCCTAAAATTGTTCTCGAACAACTCCAATGTTTGGAGAGAGACTTTGGCCGGAATCTTCCGGGCCATTCGCTGGTGGCGGGATTTTCTGGTACCGCGGCTGCACATCCCTGCTCGCAGGTTTCCTGGTGGCATGGGGTGGTTTCACTGGGCATTTCCATTGACGGCGACAAGAGCAGAGTATCCCGTCACCAGCGAACGGCACTGAGAAACATGTGGGCCGGGATTCTCTGAGCCTGCGCCAGGTCGGAGAATCGCTGGGGGGCGCGGGGGACGAGAATCGTCGCGGCGCCGGTTGGGGGCCGTTGAAAGCGGACCCTGCGGCGATTCTCCGCACTCAACGGGCCAAGTGGGAACCGAGTTCCGCCGAGTCCCACCGGCGTGGTTCACATATGGTCCCACCTGGCAGGACCTCAGCGTTCTGGCTCCAGGGGCTGTCCTGGTTGAGGGGGGGGGGGGGGGGGGGGGGGGGGGGCGAGAGGATCTGACTCTGGGGCGGGCCTCCACGGTGGCCAGTCCTCTGATTGGGGGCTACCGATTGGCGGCCACGCTCATTCCGGGGGGTATGTTCTTCTGTGTCAGGCACCTGTAGGGCTCCGCCATATTGTGCAGGAACCGGTGTGGAAACAGAAACCACGTGCATGCGCCAGCGCGGAGATGGCCGTTGCGCGCATGCGCGGACCCGCACCGGCCGTGCAGGGCCGGCTTTTGGCATCGGAGCAGCGCACAGCACTCCGGTGCTGTTCTAGTCCCCTGAAATCCTGAGAATAACTGGGCCAGGAGTCCTGTTGACGCCGGCGTACACCACTCTGTTGTTTACACCGACGTCAACACTTGGCCGGGATTTCGGAGAGTCCCGGCCATGGTGGGTGGCCGGAGGATGCAGCCTCTTATCCGTAGCGCATCTCACGCTCTTACCACTCTCACCATTTGATGCATTTAGACTGAAATAAAAACAGAGCATACTGAAAGTTTTAGGCAAATGCATCAACACCAAAAAGAACAAAAGACCTAGACAAATGTGTTGGGTGGAATCTGTCTGGAGAATGCCACCAGCTCTCCTATGCTGATAACTGTGTCATTGAAACAGAGACTTTGGAAGAGCTTATAAGAACATAAGAACTAGGAGCAGAAGTAGACCATCCGGCCCTCCGAGCCTGCTCCGCCATTCTATAAGATCATGGCTGATCTTTTCGTGGTCTCAGAACCGCTTACCCGCATTCTTGCCATATCCCGTAATTCCTTTATTTTTCAAAAAAACATCTACCCTATCTTTAAATATATTCAATGAAGTAGCGTCTACTGCTCCTTTCGGTAGGGAATTCCATACTTTAACCACCCTCTGAGTGAAGAAGTTCCTCCTTGATTCAGTCCTAAATCTGCTCCCCCTAATCTTGAGGCTATGCCCTCTTGTCCTACTTTCACCTACCAGTGGAAAGATGCTTTCTACTTCTATCTTATCCATTCCCTTCAAAATTTTATATGTTTCTATTAGATCCCCCCTCAACCTTCTGAATTCCAGTGAATATAATCCCAATCTACTCAGCCTCTCCTCATACAATAACCCCCTGAACTCCGGAATCAGCCTAGTGAACCTCCTCTGCACCCCCTCTAGTGCTAGCACATCCTTTCTCAAGTGTGGAGACCAAAACTGCACACAGTACTCCAGGTATGGCCTCACCAGCACCTTGCACAACTGCAACATTACCTCTCTACTTTTAAACTCAATCCCCTTTGCAATGAAGGACAAAATTCCATTTGCCTTCCTAATTACTTGTTGCACCTGCAGACCAACCTTCTGTGACTCATGCACAAGTACACTCAGGTCCCTCTGCATAGCAGCATGCTGCAGCTTTTTACCATTTAAGTAATAATCCGTTCTATTGTTACTCCTACCAAAATGCACGACTTCACACTTATTGACATTATACTCCATCTGCCAGACCTTTGCCCACTCACTCAATGTGTCAATGTTCCTCTGTAAGGTTTTACAGTCCTCAGTACGCTTTGCTCTGCCACACACCTTCGTGTCATCTGCAAACTTGGATACCTTACACGTAGTTCCCAACTCCAAATCGTCTGTATAAATTGTAAATAATTATGGTCCCAACACTGATCCCTGAGGCACACTACTCGTCACTGATTGCCAGCCCGAATAGCACTCGTTTATTCCCACTCTTTGGTTCCTGTTAGACAACCAATCCTCTATCCATGCTAGTACTCTACCCTTAACACCATCCATCCTTATCTTATGCAGCAGTCTCTTGTGCGGTACCTTGTCAAAGGCCTTTTGGAAATCTAGGTACACCACATCCACTGGGTCCCCTTTGTCTACCTTGCTTGAAATGTCTTCATAGAATTCCAAGAGATTCGTCAAGCATGACCTGCCCTTCATGAATCCATGCTGCGTCCGTTCAATGGGACAATTTCTATCGAGGTGCCCTCCTATGTCTTTCTTGATAATAGACTCAAGCATCTTCCCCACGACAGAGGTTAAGCTAACCGGTCTATAATTCCCCATCTTTTGTCTACTTCCCTTTTTAAACAGTGGCATCACATTTGCTGTTTTGCAATCCTCTGGGACTGCCCCAGTGTTCAGCGAATTTTGGAAAATTACCGCCAATGCATCTGCTATTACTCCAGCCATCTCTTTCAGTACCCTGGGATGCATTCCATCAGGGCCAGGAGACTTATCTATCCTGAGCTCCATTAGCTTGCCCAACACTTGCTCTTTCGTGATAGTAATGGTTTCCAGGTCCTCACCTACCTTCTTCTCTTGGTCAATTGCTGGCATGTTATTAGTGTCCTCCACTGTGAAGACTGATACAAAATATTTGTTCAATGCCTCCGCCATTTCATCATATCCCATAACTAAATGACCACTCTCTTCCTCTAACGGACCAATGTTTACTTTAGTCACTCTTTTTAGTTTTATATCATTATAAAAACTTTTGCTATATGTCCTTATATTCTGTGCCACTTTTTTTTCGTGTTCTATCTTACTTCTCTTTATGGCTCTTTTCGTGGCTTTCTGCTGACCTTTAAAGTTTTCCCAATCTTCGAGTTTCCCGCTGATCTTGGCCACTTTGTAATCCTTCTCTTTCAATTTTACAGCCTCATGTATCTCCTTAGACACCCATGGTCGATTACCTCTTTTCTTACAATTTTTCCTTCTCACTGGGATATACTTTTGTTGAGCACTATGAAAGATTTCTTTGAAAGTATTCCACTGCTCCTCAACTGTCCTACCATAAAATATTTGTTTCCAGTCTACTTCAGCGAGGTCCTTCCTCATTCTATCGTAGTCCCCTTTGTTCAAGCATAGGACCCTGGTATTGGATTCTATCATCACACTCTCCATCTGTGTACTAAATTCAACCATGCTGTGATGACTCCTCCCAGGAGGATCCCTAACGATGAGGTCATTAATTATTCCTGCCTCATTACACAGGACCAGATCTAGGATAGTTTGCTCTCTCGTCGGTTCCATTACATATTGTTCCAGAAAACTATCCCGGATACATTCAACGAACTCCTCTTCAAGGCTACCCTGACCGAGCTAATTTGACCAATCTATATGCAGATTAAAATCTCCCATGATAACTGCTGTACCCTTTTCACAGGCATTAGTTATCTCTTCATTTACTGCCCATCCCAGTGTGATGCTATTATTTGGTGGCCTATAGACTACACCTATCAGTGTCTTTTTCTTCTTAGAATTTCTAATTTCTACCCAAATGGATTCAACCTCATTCTCCATAGAACCTATATCATCCCTCAATGCCACCCTGATGTTGTCCTTGATTATTAGTGCTACTCCACCTCCCTTACATACCTGTCTATCCCTCCGAAACGTCTGGTACCCCTGGATATTTAACTCCCAGTCGTGACCATCCTGCAACCGTGTCTCCGTAATGGCTATCAAGTCATATTCATTCGCGATGATTTGTGCCGTTAATTCATCAACTTTGTTACGAATGCTACGAGCATTCAGGTAAAGTGCCTTAATGCTGACTTTCTTATCATTATTAGAGAAATTGGACATCATGAGATGTCCTAAGTTATCCTTCCTTTTTGCTTCATTCCTAGTCTGCCTTGAACTTAAACCCACCTGCACACATGCTAACCTGCTGCTTATCCTTCCATTTAACTCCCTACTCCCTGTCACTTTCCCTTTCCCCCGACTCAGAAGTTTAAAGTCCTACTGACCACCCTATTTATCCTTTTCGCTAGAACACTGGTTCCAGATCGGTTCAGGTGGAGACCGTCCCAACGGTACAGATCCTCTCGGCTTCAAAACTGGTGCCAATGCCCCATGAAATGGAATCCCTCTTTCCCACACCAATCCCTTAGAGCCACGTGTTTACTTCCCTAACTTTCTTATCCCTATGCCAATTAGCACGTGGCTCGGGCAGTAATCCGGAGATTATGACCCTCGAGGGCCTGTTCTTCAATTTCCGCCGACATTTTTCCTGCAGGTGGAAGCAGTGGGCTGAGAAGGTGCAGAATTCGCTAGGCTCTGTTTTCTCTGGATCCTCTCCTTGGCCAGCTGATCAAGTGCTTGATAATCCCTAAACAGGTCCTCCACCCTAGCCTTGCCTATGTTGTTAGTCCCAACGTGGACCACAACAACTGGATCCTCCCCCTCCCGCTCCAGTATCACTGGATTTGTGAAAGGAAACACAAAGGATTGGCAGGTTCTATGTGCTGCACCTCTGTGCCATCCTGAGCAGTAAAAGGGCAGAATAAAGTATCCAAAACTAAGCTTCTGACGCAGATGGACACCATTGTCATTGATTAAACCTTGATAAAGGTGATGTCTCATGAGAATGGATTGCAGATCGTCTCCCAAAGCAGATCTTTTTGCTGCAAGTTAAAAGGATGAAAAATATAAGAGGTCCAGTACAGATGGTTCAAGGTCACCCTGCTGTAAAATATGACCAATTATGCCAAGGTAGTTGAGGACTGGGAACGTGATGCAATGGATGCCATTACCAAACGACTGGCAAACTTTGAAAGTGAATGGTTGGCAGGTATACAGCAAGGATGAAGGGGATGCTTATCTCAAAAGCTCAAACTAACAATGATGACTGCCAATTCTTCAAATGCAGTTGTGTTTTAACCATATCCATCTGCCTCACCTGCCCTTTGTACGGACACACCAATGGGGGAAACAAAACGAATGTGATCTCCGATTTCCATCACAGAAATTGACATGAATTGATTTCTGTTATGGAATATCTTCCTACATTGCGGCATTGCCATATTTTATAGCTGCAGTTACCCACTCAGTTCCTTTTGTGAGGCCGCTGTGCATGGTTTGTCTTTTCATATATCTTTCACACACTTTAGCAATGGGGAACTCCTCTTCTTAGTGTTGTGGATATTATAAAGATGTAGGCTAGTGTCTTACATTGTCTGTTCCTAACTTTGTGTGAAGACACTATATAATAAAGAAAGCATTTGCAACCAAATGGTTCTTTTCACTTTCTCAAAACACGTCAAAACACGGCAAAGCCAATTAAGTACTTTAAAAGTGCTCTCACTCTTGCAATATGAAGAAATACAGCAAGAAGGTTCACAAAGGACAATGAAATAAATGACTGGAGAATTTGTTTCGTAATTATACAATTTAAGGGTAAATATTATCCAGGATGCCTGTCCCTTCTTTTTATTGAGTGATAACAGTGAATCTTTCATATTGAGCTGTAAGAGTGGACAGGACCTGAGGTAAGAATAACCTCTAGAGATGTAGCACTATTCAAATACTGATTCACACTAAATCCTATTCTACTATCTTTCAGATGGGATGCTAAACTAAGGCTCCATGTGTTCAGCTGGAGGAGGGACCTCCGTGCAACTGCCTCTGCATGCTGCTGACTTCAATGGCAACAGTCGCAGGTATAGATCGTGAACCTTGAAATCTGTGCCCAAAAGTAATTGCAGATGAATTTTTAATCCCATATCTCTACTTTCAAAACTCAGCAGAATGCAGTTCTGGCTAACAAGTGCATCTTGTGGTTACTGTGGCTGTGGCAGCCTTCCATCCCGTGAGAAATTGGTTTACCCCTTGGTGGTCAAGTCTGTTAAGCATCACCTGGTGTGGCTCCAGAGCCACACTCTGGCATGGCAGCCGCCGACATTTTTCCTGCAGGTGGAAGCAGTGGGCTGAGAAGGTGCAGAATTCGCTAGGCTCTGTTTTCTCTGGATCCTCTCCTTGGCCAGCTAATCTTTCCATTTTGCCTTGCCTCTTCCAGTGCAAACTGTCAACTTCCAAATGTTATGGCCATTGACATTGTGATCAAATGGCCACCTAAAATGGCATTCTGCTGGGATGCTTGGAGAATTGGCCAAGTTTAAGGTCAAGAAGGCTGCAGCTCAAAACAACACTAAGAAATAAACTGCAGCCCAACTCTACAATACACAGGAAAAAGGCCATCTCCAAGCCATCCCAAGAACAATAGAACTATCCTGTCAATCACGTTTGTTTACCAGACTGAGCGGCATCTAAACTCTTTATTTGGAAGGGCCTACCTGCCCCCAACATTTTCAGGCATGGCCACTGAGTGCCCACCCCAAAATCAATGTGGCAGTCCCTGATTGGACTTGATCAATCAGAGTGATCGAACTCTGCTCAATTGATTGGCCGGAGACCGCCCAAAAGGGGCACAAAATCCACGCAGGTTAAAAGGTGCTGCACCACCTTAGAATCTTGATTATGCAGCAGCAATGGAACAACGGTGACCTTTACTGGCCAACACGAGGAAGACATAACTCTACCAACCGAAGGAAGACCAGAGCCTGGAACAGACAGACCAAGGACCGGACACTGAGGACGACAGGATTCTGCACAAAGCTAAAGGCCAATATCCATCTGGCACTTGCTCGTCACTCTGAAGTTAAATCAAGGTCTCGTATGAACTTGTAGTACTCTGTAGCGTAACTTATGTTGATGGTGTGCTTGTGTACCTGTAATATTGTATGAATGCGAATTTGATTTAAACAAATAGATTTGCTGTCATTTGTCCACCGTATACGAGTTAAGACACACTGTGGTAGCATCTGATCGTAATTCTGTCCAAATAGCGACTGATACTATTTTCTATCATTGGTTTGAACGAATGGAAATCACGGAAATTGGAAATCGACATCGCAGTCATCACACACTCAGGTTTCTGATGTGCAGTCCTCTTGTGCAAATCAGCAAGACTATATCGTAAACTTTATTTGCTATTGGCAATCATAGACCCGCATAAATCTTCATGTAGTTATGGATCACTGTAGCTTGCTACCAGCATTTTCACTGTAGTATTAGATTCCAGTCATCACCTGGATACCCTTCAGCAACCAACATCTGCTTCCTGTTGTAATTCAGTAATAGAACAGATTTTGCTTGCATAACTACCCTTGAAAAAAAGAACCTCCCTTTGATTCACAATGGACTTCAACACAGATCTTTTTTTTTGTTTTAAATTAAAGTGCTATAAGCATCAGGCTCAATAATGATGCCCGATGGACAATCCCTCCGCAATTATTTTATTCCCCAAATTCCTGGCTCATATGGAACAGAAGAAGAGAGAAAATAGCCTGGAGTTTGCTAGCACAGGTGGTCCAATATTAAATAAGACATCAAACACAATACCAGAATCAGATTGAACGGCCCTCCCTCTCGCCGATTCCCACAATCATAGTATTTAATAATATCTTTATCACTTAAAATCCTGCTGTGAAACTTAACAGAAGACATCAAGCCTCTTAATCAAAACTAAACACTACAGCCTGAACTGAATTTGCATTAGCATTGTTTAAAACATTCTCAGTGAAATTAAATGAAATGAAATGAAAATCGCTTATTGTCACAGGTAGACTTCAAATGAAGTTACTGTGAAAAGCCCCTAGTCGCCACATTCCGGCGCCTGTTTGGGGAGGCTGGTACGGGAATTGAACCGTGCTGCTGGCCTGCCTTGCTCTGCTTTAAAAGCCAGCGATTTAGCCCAGTGATTGTGTACGATGAACCTCCCACCTTCTCGAGCCTCAAGGTCTTTCTCGGAGTTGATTTTAAGTCTCGGGTAGTGGTGCAATCAAATGAGCGGACAGTTCACCCAAGAGTGGCAGGAGAGAGGTCCCCAGCCAATTTTACCAGCTATGCCTCATTAACACGGAGCTGAGTGACCATTGAAGAAAATTAGCTGGAAGCAAACAAGGAACAATTCACAAGATGTTAAATTTGGGTGGCAGGAGCCCATTGCGAGGGTCCAGAGCAATTAAGTTCCCCGGAAAGCAATCAGGAGGTAGGTCAGATGGGGATTGTGGTCAAGCAAGGGGCAGGGAGGAAACCCAGCGCATGGGAGACTTCAGGTTATCTATTAGCGTCTAGATTAGAAGAACCCTCTGGTTTCTCCTGACTTATAGAACCATAACAAGAAATTAATTATTCGCTGCTTTAATTATATTTCCATTGGAAAGGCAAAATTAATAGTGCCTTTTCATCGCATATACTCACTGCTTTTTCCTTATTAAATATTATTCTGGTCTGGTTGAGAGTACTTGCATTATGTGCAGATTTCTTCCAGCTGAGTAGAGTGATGCTTAGGTCTGAAACTGTGTATAGACCAATCCCATTGACTGAAGAATGGAAGTGCAACTTACATTAGCTGCTGTATCTTCCACTGCTTTGCTTGGCAAAGCATGCAAGGATCGAGAAAGAACAAACAAAATGCACATTGGTGTTGCACTCGCAAGTCCTTAATTCAAAAGTCAGGCAACTGTACTTAATTAAACTGTAGTTGAAAATTGAATAGTTGAAAATGCAAGGCTTATCAATAAACGCACAAATGAACCTATGGCACTTCACCATTTAATTAATTCAGTTCAGGTGAGTCAGAGACATATGGCAGGCCCGGGAGTGTTGGGGCTGTGCTGTTTGCATATACATCCACATGCACAGTGACCTCTGTAAGGTCTGAGCACTTCAGCAAAGAAAGAGTCTAACTTTTCAAATTACTTCATGGCAGATTAATAAACTATTTGTTCAATAAGGAAATGGGGAATCCAGACTGAAGGCGGCACGGTAGCATTGTGGATAGCATAATTGCTTCACAGCTCCAGGGTCCCAGGTTCGATTCCGGCTTGGGTCACTGTCTGTGTGGAGTCTGCACATCCTCCTCATGTGTGCGTGGGTTTCCTCCGGGTGCTCCGGTTTCCTCTCACAGTCCAAAGATGTGCAGGTTAGGTGGATTGGCCATGATAAATTGCCCTTAGTGTCCAAAATTGCCCATAGTGTTGGGTGAGGTTACTGGTTTATGGGGCTAGGGTGGAGGTGTTGCCCTCGGGTAGGGTGCTCGTTCCAAGAGCCGGTGCAGACTCGATGGGCCGAGTGGCCTCCTTCTGCACTGTAAATTCTATGATAATATCTATGAAAATAAAGAAACGTAGTTTTATTTAAAACACGTTGTATGCACGACCTGGGCCGGGATTCTCCCCTACCCGGCGGGGCGGGGGGGGGGTCCCGGTGTAGCGGAGTGGCGCCAACCACTCCGGCGTCGGGCCTCCCCAAAGGTGCGGAATTCTCCGCACCTTTAGGGGCTAGGCCTGTGCCAGAGTGGCTCCCACTCCGCCGATTGCCGCCAACGGTCTTTGGCGCCATGCCGACCGGCGTCGGGGCTGGCCGAAAGGCCTTCACCGGTCGGCGTGAGTCTGCGCATGTGCCGGAGTGTGTGACGTCACCACCGGCGCATGCGCGGTGGAGGGGGTCTCTTCCGCCGCTGCCAAAAAGAGTGCCCCCACGGGTCAGGCCCGCCCGCCGATCAGTGGGCCCCGATCACGGGCCAGGCCACCGCGGGGGCACCCCCGGGGTCCAATCGCCCCGCGCCCCACCCCAGGACCCCGGGGCCCGCTCGCGCCGCCTGCTCCCGCTGGCACCAGAGGTGGTTTAAACCACGTCAGTGGGAGAGGCCTGACAGCAGCGGGACTACAGCCCATCTCGGGTGGCGGAGAATTCCGGCCAAGGCGGTGGCAGGATTTACGAAGGCCCCGGGCAATTCCCCGACCCTGCGGGGGGTCGGAGAATTCCGCCCCGGTTCCTGTCCTGGTTGGTGACTTAATGGCCAACATTTTTAAAAAGCTTGATAGGGATTCCCCCACCCCTAGCAGGGGAGCTCGTACTCCGCAAGGACCACGGGGAGGATAATCCTTCCCACCCCGTAGGCCCTGTGTGCGCTATTACAACTTGTCTACATATGTACGGAAAAGTATCAGTGTGGTCTTTTGGAGAAACGTCGGCAATTTAAAATCTTGAGGCCGATGGTGCCTAATTTACGAATATAATGTTGCACTGAATTTTTAAACATTTTAAGATTTTTAATGTGATACTTAAGGTTTCTTCAGGTATCGCACTGCAACAAGGTAAGCATGAAGCTTACCAGCCACCTTTGACCGGCAGCCTCCTGCTGTCCTTTTAAGGACCACTGCTTTGAATGATGAATGCCATGATGTGGAGATGCCAACGTTGGACTGGGGTGGGCACAGGTAGAAGTCTTACAACGCCAGGTTAAAGTCCAACAGGTTTGTCTCGAATCACTAGCTTTCGGAGCACTGCTCCTTCCTCAGGTGTTTCATTGAGGAAGGAACAGTGCTCCAAAAGCTAGTGATTCGAAACAAACCTGTTGGACTTTAACCTTGTGTTGTAAGCATTCTTACTAAATGATGAATGCCTGACAATACTGACCACGGCATGCAGCTCAAATCATGTGGGCAGCTGCAAATCTGTTTCTCGAGGGGGCAGGAAACAGAACTTCAGCCCCTGATTTGCTTATGTAAAAGGCTAAAATATTACTTCCAGATTACCTACTGAGTAGCCCGATTCAATATGTTCGGGCACTGCACTTCTAGTGCCTTCAAATCGGGCACAGCATGATCCAATTCATAGGTCATAACTAGGGCAGCACGGTAGCATGGTGGTTAGCATAAATGCTTCACAGCTCCAGGGTCCCAGGTTCGATTCCCGGCTGGGTCACTGTCTGTGCGGAGTCTGCACGTCCTCCCCGTGTGTGCGTGGGTTTCCTCCGGGTGCTCCGGTTTCCTCCCACAGTCCAAAGATGTGCGGGTTAGGTGGATTGGCCATGCTAAATTGCCCGTAGTGTCCTAAAAAGTAAGGTTAAGGGGGGGGTTGTTGGGTTACGGGTATAGGGTGGATACGTGGGTTTGAGTAGGGTGATCATTGCTCGGCACAACATCGAGGGCCGAAGGGCCTGTTCTGTGCTGTACTGTTCTATGTAGGTCATGGGCTGAATTTAACTTGGAAGAGCTCATGGATTTGGATATGGATGAGGGATTAAGAATGGGGGAAAATATCAATGCTTTGAAAAGAGCAGCTCCTACCCACTCACTTCCATTTTTAACTTGAGTACGTTAGGCTGCGTGTGAGCAAATCCCTTGAGAGAAAGAGAGAGAGCAGTGAGTTGCTAATTACCATATGTTAATCACTCAATTAGAGCAACATTAACACACACACTTCTAACTTTCCCATTGGGTTCACGGGTTTCCTGGGATTGCTGGAACTAGTGAAAGCAAGGTGAGTACACAATGGCAGTTGAGAGCACTGAATCAATCTCAGGCATAGGTGCCAATAAAAACATGCTATTCACAGCTGCTTTTATTCCTGCGAGTGGGAAATAGTTTTTTTTACAGTACCTTTGCTAGGAAGTTACTTTCTACCATTTGCAGGTTGTCTTCCACACTTTGGAAGCTACTTTCTGCCCTTTAAACATATCCAGGGCTGAGTTTGTTGCAGGTTTATAACTAGCACACCAACATCAGTGCCATTGATTGGTGCCTTAGATTGCTTTGAATTGAGCCTCATATGAAGACCAAGGTGACCAGGAACAGCACAAGCTGCAGTCTGCTGCTCACAGGCCTGTAACTCCACAGGAGAGGGAGTAGCAGCAGATAGGGTAGCAACAGAGAGGAGCAGCTTAGAGGCGGAAATACTGACAAAGACACGCCCACTGGTAAAGGATCAATTTCCTTGACATGTCTGACACCAATACCTTAGGAGGCACAGGTTGTCACATCAAGTGGCGTTAAAGATCTACAGCTTCCTTGAAGAAGACTTTCTGCTTGCAGGACATGGTGCTCGTGCTTCACTAGTGGCTCCCGATGTCACTACTGTCCTCCACTTATTCATCTTGGCACTCTTCAAGGCCTCCACTGCAGATACAACACATAATAAATATAAATGAACTGAAAATCACTTATTGTCACAAGTAGGCTTCAAATGAAGTTACTGTGAAAAGCCCCTAGTCGCCACATTCTGGCGCCTGTTCATGAAGGCCGGTACGGGATTTGAACCGTGCTATTGGTCTGCTTTTAAAGCCAGCTTTTTAGCCCTGTGCTAAACCAGGACCATTTGGCCCCTTGAGTTTCCTCCACCATTCAGTGAGGTCATGACTGATCTGACTGGGCTTAATTCCACGTCCATGCCTGTCACTTCCCCCCTTCCCCCCCCCCCCCCCCCCCGTTCTCCAATCCAGCATAATCCTTGAATCCCTTATAGAACAATATCCGACAAACTCAGACCTGAATATATTCACTGATCCAGCCTCCACTGCTCCCTATAGTAAAGAATTGCAAGGATTAATTACCCCAGAGTAAAGAAATTCCTCCTCATTCACATCCTAAATGGTACACCCCTTATTCTGTTCTAGTTTCCCCCAATAGAGACACACTCTCTCAACACCCACGCTGTTAAGTCCCTTCAGAATTGTATATGTTTCAGTCAGATCACCTCTCATTCTTCTAAACTCCAATGAGTATAGGATCAACCTGTTCAACATTCCCCCATAAGACAATCCCTTCATTGCAGGAAACAACTTAATGTGCCTTCCTATAAGAATCATAGAACCCATTCAGTGCAGAATGATACCATTCGGCCTACCGAGCTTGCACTGACCTCTTAAAGAGCACCATCCTTAGGCCCAATACCCTGCCATGTCCCCGTAACCCCAAAACTCCACCTAACCTTTGGACACTAAGGGGCAATTCAGCATTGCCAATCCACCTAACCTGCACATCTTTGCACTGTGGAAGGAAACCAGAGCACCCAGAGGACCCGGAGGAAACTCATGCAGACATGGAGACAATGTGCAAACTCAACACAGAAAGTACCTGAGATCGAAATCGAACCCAGGTCCCTGACGCTGTGAGGCAGCAGTGCTAACCACTGTTGTCACCGTGCCTTCCCTGTAGTGTCTTCAATACAAGTGCACCCTTTCTAAGGAAGGGAGGGCCAAACTAAATGCACTACTCTAAGTGTTGTCTCAGTAATGTCCTGTACAGATTTGGTATGACTTCCCTACTTTTATACTCCATCCCCTTCTGGCTGCTGTACGCTCTGATCCTACATTCATGGGTGCAAAGCTGAGGCCGCAGCATTGATCCCTGTGGTTCCCCATAATTAAAAATTGCCAACCTGAAAATGACCCAGTTTTCCTAACTCTCTCTTTCCTGTAAGCAGCCAATCTTTGAGCCATGCATTCAACTCTCTGCTCTTATTTACCCTATGCCAGTTTTCCGGTGGCGTAGGTAGCAATCCAGAGATTATTATTTTTTGACAGAGTCAAAAAGCTTTGACAGAGTCAGAGACAAAAGAGACAAAAAGCTTTGACAAAGAGTAATCTAGACTCAAAACATTAGTTCCCTTCTCTCTTCACAGATGCTGTCAGATATGCCGTGATGGTCCAATATTTTCTGTTTTTGTTTTAGATTCTAACATTCGCACTCATTGGCTTATAGAACGTAGAACATAGAACAGTACAGCACAGAACAGGCCCTTCGGCCCTCAATGTTGTGCCGAGCCATGATCACCCTACTCAAATCCATGTATCCACCCCATACACGCAACCCAACAACCCCCCCCTTAACTCTACCCTTATTAGGACACTACGGGCAATTTAGCATGGCCAATCCACCTAACCCGCACATCTTTGGACTGTGGGAGGAAACCGGAGCACCCGGAGGAAACCCACGCACACAGGGGGAGGACGTGCAGACTCCACACAGACAGTGACCCAGCCGGGAATCGAACCTGGGACCCTGGAGCTGTGAAGCATTTATGCTAACCACCATGCTACCCTGCTGGTTCTTTGATTTATTAATGCTTATATTCCATTTGCAGAATTTATTTCTTAGTTCTACTTATGTTAAACAAATGTATTAAGGGCTATGGACAAAATGCAGATATGTGGAGTTAAGCCACAGTTCAGACATGATCATATTTAAGGGCGGAGCAGGCTTGAGGGGCTGAATGGCCTATTCCTTTTCCTATGTTCTTATGTTGTTAATACCTACCTGCATAACAACTGGATCTTTCCCCTCTGTAACCCTGCGGAGTGTTTATATAGACAGGGAGAGGGGATAACATTTTCTCTTTTCTCACCTCTCGGCTAACCTCAACAAGATCTCTTTTGGTGAAGGAATCTTTTAACCCTTTTGAGTGTTGTGGCTTTAAAACTGGCACAGAGAGGCTTTCTTGTGATTTTAAATCAAAAGAAATGAAAAAACCTTTATTTTTATAAACATCTGAAATGTACACAACAAATACCCACTCCCCAAATTAACAAACACTTGCACACAAGAAAAGATGATTTCTAGAAATGTAGCACATACTTAGATTTTGTAATATTCATCCATGGGATGTTGGTGTTACTGACGAGGCTAGCAATAATTGCCCTTCCATAATTGCTCTTGAGGAGGTGGTGGTATCCGCCCATCTTGAATTACTGCAGTCTATGTGTTGTGGGAACACCCATAGTACTGTTCATAAGGGAATTTTAGGGAGTAAAGGAATGGCAATATAATTCCAAGTCAGGAAGGTGGGTGATATGCAGGTGGTAGTCTTCCAATGCACCTACTGCTCTTGCCCTTCTAGGTGGTACAAGCTGCAGGTTTGTATGTTGTTGTCAAAGAAAACATGGTGAGTTGCTGCAATGTATCTTGGAAATGTGAAAAACTGCTCCCACTGAGCGTCAGTGATGGAGGGAATGAAGGTGTGTGTGCGGATTGGTGTGCCAATCACGTGGGCTAAGTTTTCCTGGGTGATGTTGAGCTTTGTGAGTGTTGTTGGAGCTGCACTTATCCAGGCAAGTGGAGATTTTCATCACACTCCTGACTTGTGCCTTGTAGATGGTGGACAAGCTTTGGGGAATCAGAAGGTGAGTTTGTTAATTCCCAGCCTCTGTCCTGCTCTTGTAGCCACTTTATTTATATGTCTTGTTGAGTTCATTTTCTGGTCAATGCTGACTCCCAGGATGTTGATAATGAGGCATTCAGTGACATAATGCCATTGACTGTTCTGGAGAGATGGGTAGATTCTCCCTTCTTGGAGATAATCATTGCCTGGCACTGTGTGGTATGGATGTTAATTTCCACTCATCAGCCCAAGCCTGAATGTTGTCCAGGTCTTGCGGCATATGGACGCTCTGACTATTTCATTACCTGGGGAGTCACAAATGATGCTGAACATTGTGCATTCATGTGCACAAAACCCCTCTATTGACCTGATGATGGCAGAAGGCTCATTGATGAAATAGCTAAAGATTAAAGCTTGGACATTACCCTGAGAATGTCCTGCAGCGATACCCCTGGACTGAGGTGATTGACCTCCAGCAACTACAACTATCTTCCTTTATACGCAGTATGATACCAACTAGTGGAGATATTCCCCCCCTGATTTCCATTGACTTCAAGTTTGCACAAGTTCCTTAATGCCCCACTCTGTCAAATGCTGCCTTGATGTCAAGAGTAGTCGCTCTCGCCTCACATCTGGAGTTTAGCTCTTTTGTTCATGTTTATACCATGGTTGTAATGTGGTCAGGTGCTAAGTGGCCCTGGCAGAGCCCAAACTGAGCACCAGTGAGCGGGTTATTGCTGTGTAAGTGCTGCTCGATAACACCATCAACTACATTTTCCATTGCTTTGCTGATGATCAAATATAGACTGATGGAGTGGTAATTGGCTGGGTTGGATTTGTCCTGCTTTTTGTGGACAGGACATACCTGTGTAATTTTCCACATCACTGGGTAGATGCCAATGTTGCAGTTGTACTGGAGCAGCTTGGCTCATGGCAGAGCTTGGTCTGGAGCACAATTCTCCAGTATAATTACTTGGAAGCCATCAGAGCCGCAAGCCTTGCAGTATCCAGTGCCTTTCTGCCAGTTCTTGATATCACATGGAGTGAATCAAATTGGCTGAAGTTTGACATCTGTAATGCTGGGGACTTCATGAGGAGGCTAAGGTGGATCATCTACTTAACACTTCAGGTAACATCAATTTCATCACCAACAAATTTGATTTCTGATACGTCTGATTTATATATTGAAAAATTTGGGTCAGCTTCCTTCAGTCCTTGGTCTATGGTTCTTTAACATTACCTATGAGGATTGACTGTTCAAATTCCTAAATTCCTGAATTAATATAAAGTATCTTGGGCGCGATTCTCCGCCCCCACGCCGGTTGGGAGAATAGCGGGAGGGCCTCCCGACATTTATTGCGCCCTCCTGCTATTCTCCACCCCCTTGCCCGACCCACGTCACGAATCGCCGCTCGCCGTTTTTTATGGCGAGCGGCAATTCTCCGCGGCCGATGGGCCGAGCGGCCGGGCCTTTAGGCCCGTTTTTTCATGGCAGCAAACACACCCGTTTGGGCGGGAGCACCACTGTTGAGCTCGCGAGGGGACAGGCCCGCGATCGGTGCCCACCGATCGTCGGGCCTGCATCCAAAAGGGACGCACTATTTCCCCTCCGCCGCCCGACAAGTTCAAGCCGCCACATCTTGTCGGGCGGCGGTGGAGAAATGCGGAACCACACATGCGCGGGTTCCGTCAATGGTGTGATGACGTCACCCGCGCATGCGTGGGTTGGAGCCGGCTCCAACCTGCGCATGCGCGGCTGACGTCATACAGACGCCAGACGCGCATCACCTTGGCGCGCGGCCTTAACGACGGTCGTTAAGGCCGCGACACCGTGATTCCCGGGGTCCCGCTCCTAGCTCCGATGGGGGGGGGGGGGAGAATCGGGTCCCTGGAACGGGCGTGAAGGCTGCCGTGAAACACAGCCAGTTTCACGGCAGCCTTTACGACTCTCGGCATTTGCGGAGAATCTCGCCCCTTGTCTTTTAGACAAGTTATTCAATTGTTCATGCTAATTATATAATCATAATCCTATAACTTTACAGTGGGTGGCACAATGGCACAGTTGTTAGCACTGCTGTTTCACAGCACCAGGGCTGCAGGAGTTTGCACTCTCTCCCTGGGGTTTTGCCGGCAGCTGTGGTGGCTTGTCATTGGCCACTGCCAGGCTCCCTCCGGCTGCTCCGGTTTCCTCACACAGTCCAAAGATGTACAAGTTAGGGTCAGGTGGATTAGCCATGTTAATTTGTCCCTTAGTGTCCAGGGATGTACAGGTTGGGTGGGTTAGGGCGGGGGAGAGGGTGGGGGGTTGGTCTGGCTTGGGTGCTCTGTCAGTCGGTGCGGTCTCGATGAGCTGAGTGGCCTCCTTTTGCACTGTGGGGAATCTATGATTTTACTAAGTTACTTATTTAAGCTCTTCAAGGTAATTAGTGTACGGGATACAATCAACATCCTTTAATATCTTCACCATTATAGAACTCCTTGATGTTTTGTCATCATTGTCATCAGTCCCTCGAAATGGGGATGATGTCTCCCAGCCTTTATGGTTTACATGTTCTGAGGTGACTCTGCTGGCTAATCCTAGAGTTTGGACACAGAGGACAAGGCTTGTCCAGAGGAATGGGGTGGTGGGGTTCTCCAACCAGGATTCTGCTCCCTCTCCTTCCACTTTCAGTGCTTCTCTGCAACAGAGTTTATGTCTCAGCAGCTCAGTCTCTGACACCATTGCGACTTGTGCAATGAGGCACCTTCACAAGGCATGGATAGCAGCAAGTCCCTCCCAATGCACCAATGACAACTTGTCCCATTTTCAATGGGGCCTTCAGGGCGCCCTTAAAACATTTTCTCTGACCTCCTTGGGATCGGGTGTCATCCTTCAGTTGTGAAAAGAGGATCAGCTTTGGAAGCTGATTATTTAGCATGTGGATGAAGTGTCCAGACCAGGGCTGATTCTACATGACCATACTTGTGATGCTGGAGGCTTCAGTGAGGAGGCTGGAGTTTGTTTGCTTGTCATCCTGCTTGACTTTGACTGTCCTGAGGAGACACCGTGCTGGAAATTCTTCATGGATCTTGTACAGTTCTCTCTGAGGTCATCAAAGAAGAAAAGAACCCGGTTGCACATACTTCACACAATCATCTTCTGTTGCTTTGGAGTGTTTTTACTAAATTGCTTCGCTCGTGTGATTGAATATTAATTATTTGAAAGATAGTTCCAATTTCTAACAGGTAATGATAATGCATGTTATCACACATAAGGAGCATTTTTGATAAGAATTTTACTGGCAAATTTAAGTCTATTTTTAAAAATAGTTTGTTAATGGATTGCTGCTGATATTTATGGATGGTTGTTGCATGTTGTTTATTTTCATTTTTTGTACATTGAACCTTAATCAATGTGAGGAAATCAATGGACACTGGGAAGATACAGGGAGATTGGAAACAGGCGAATGTGGTATCCATGTTTTTTATAAAGTGATAAAACGGACAGAATCAGCTACAGTCCCATTGTCTTAACTTCAATTTTATGTAAAATAATGAAATTTATTATCAGGATTATCTGGCCAATGACCTAGCAAAAGCAATCCGCATAGCTTTCCACGGGGAAAGTGTTGTTTGATCAGCCTTCCTGATTTCTTTGAGGAGGTGACAACCAAACGTGACTGCGGTAAAACTAAAATTAATACTGTGTAAGTAGAATTGCAAAAGCATCCAATATTGTTTCACATGAAAGATGACTTACTAAGCATAAAATTGTGCTGACTGTGGGCAACATTTGTGTCCGGATAATAAATTGAACAGAAGGTTCAAAACAACAGCCGAGACATTGGCTGGTGCCATGTGGTTTTTTTCAGGTATGGAGGGGCATCTTGGCAACCGATATGGCAGCACGGTGACACGGTGGCTGGCACCGCTGCCTCACAAAGCTAGGGGCCTGGTTCAATTCCAGCCTGGGTGACTGTGTGCAGTTTGCATGTTCTCCATATGTCTGCTTGAGTTTCCTTTGGGTGCTCCGGTTTCCTCACCTCGACCAAAGATATGCACGTTCAGTGGATCGGCTCTGATTATTGCACAGGGTTACAGCAATAGGGTGGCGGAGTGGAACTGGGTAAAGTGCTCGTTTCGAGGGTCTGTGCAGTCTAGATGGGCCGGATGGCCTCCTCCTGCATTTTCGGGATTCAATGGATATTCAAAATGCTGCCTGTTGTGCTGCCTGTCACAGTCGTAATAGTAGAAAAAGGCATCCGGCACAGCACCACAAGAGGGATTAGGTACAATATAAGTATGCGCAAATGGGGCGGCGAGGGGTAAGGCAATACCGATGGTTTGAGGACCCCTTTGGAAAATGGATTGTCCTTGTCATAGCATTCAATTGTTCAACAGTACTGTTTTTGATTGTGCGAGTCTGTTAAGTGATCTACCCTCACTGTGCATGATTGGTTAAGTCTGCGTGATGACTCAGAACTAACATGAACAGAGCTGCCAGAAGGTATGAGAGGCTGATCTGTTTGCATGAGTGCAGCCATTTTTAAATTGCTTTGAAAGACTTTTAAAACCTTTTGTGAGTAAACCTTTTGGACATTGATAAACAAGTGTCACTTCCCGAGTTCTGAGGCCTGGATCAACGACATGGCTGGGTTCATCAAGTTGGAGACGATGAAATTTGTCCTGTACAGTACAGGGGTTCTTTTGGCGGTGACAGCCCTTTCTCGACTGCCTTGCGAAGGGGTAGAGAGTGGTCGGTCTCAGCAGCAACTTGGGGTGGGGGGGTGGGTGGGTTTGGGGATGGTTAGGGGGATTGTTTTTGCGGCGGTGTGTTCGCTATGTTGTTATTTTCTTCTTTCTTGTATTGCTGTTGGTTTTTTGTTATTATTTATTTTGGGGGGGTGAGTTCCTTTCTTGTGTTGGTGTGGAAACACGCCTTGTTTGTTTTAAATTGTGGGGAGAAAATTTGTTATTGAAAAACTTGAATAAAAATGATTTAAAAAAAAAACAAATGTCACTTCTAATTTGCTCTGGGAGACATATGGCAGATTTTTCATTCCTGTTAACACCCGGGCAGGATTACTGGACTTCTATAACAGCAAAACTGGCGCTGCACCTCGACCGATTCAGCGACTGTTCAGGGGCTAACGCCGGCGCCATGTGGAACTCAATCGATTCCAATGAGAAACGGTGGCAGATTCACCGGGCTCATGATTGACACTCAAGAGGCCGACAAGTTGCAGCCGCATATACACACTTCACTCCCAACACAGACCATCCAAGCCAACAAGATGACAGCGAGGAGAGCAGCTCCCCGTTTCACAGACGCCGAGCTGGAGACCTTCCTGGACATGGTGGAGGAGAGGCAGGTGACCCTGTACCCTGGCCCAGGAAGGAGGCTGCCAGCTGCTGCCATCCGCCGTGCCTGGGAGGAGGTGGGAGAGGCGGTGAGCATCACTCATAACACCGTCTGAACCAGCCTGCAGTGCAGGAAGAAATTGCACGACCTCCTTAGGGTGGCTAGGGTGAGTAGGCAGTACTGTGCCTCTGTGAATAACCCCATCCCACATACCCGTAACCTGACCAGCCCCCCTCCACCTGCAGGGCGGGTGAATCCCTGCCTTGCACCACATGCTGGCGCCCATTCCGGCCACCATGGCCAGGTGCCCTGACCACTGAGCCCATCAGCTACCCACCCCCTGGCTGCATGCGTCGGACTGTTTAACACTGTTGTTTTCTATTGTCATACGACACAGAGCACCAGAGCTCATTGCAAAGCGGGTTGCCATCATCCTCCATCCCATGGATCAGACCGAGTGTTATTACCAACCCAGGGCCCGCATCCTATGGTGCGGCAGATATATATCACGGAAGGGGATGCAAGCAGGGGTTGGCTGGGATGGAGGGGGGGGGGGGGGGGGGAGAGAGAGCGAGTGCCCTCCCCCATTCCCCCGCAGTGCCAGGTGCGCCATGAACTGGCAGATATGGTGCACTGTCTCCTTGCTCAGCCGGAGTTTTCGATGGCGTGCCCGGTCCAGCAGAACCTCGAATGACAGCAGCTGCCGGTACACGTGAGGCCTCTGGGTGCCTCCTTTCCACCTCTTCCTCCTCGGCCTGTTAGGCGGCTGGCTCTCCCTCCCCAGCGACTGCCTCCTGTTCTTCTGCTGCACGCTCCGCTGCTGCACGCTCTGCTGCTGCAGCTTCCTCCTCATCGAGCAGCTCCAGCTCAAACAGTCGCAGTGCATCCCCCAGGGCTGCGGCGACTAGGAGGAAGGCCACCATTGCTGGTTGAATTCCAATATCCATTGTCTGCAGGCAGTGAAAGGCTGACATGTTAGCACGGTACGTACCCCCGTGCCCAACCAGGTCCAATGGGCGACACGGTGGCCCAGTCTGGCACTGCAGACTATGTGGGGGACATGTTTCCCATCCTCATCCCCGCACCCCTAGTGCCATTGGTGCCCAGCACCGTGGGGACTCCGGCCTTTGCACCCGTCCTGCTGCCAAGAGAAAAGGAAACCTGTAAAACTAAAGGAAAATAGAACACAATTTTTTTTTTTAAAGATGAGATTTTGGTGAGTAGGAAAGATACAAAGAACGCACAGGTTGACAAAAACAAATAGTAGGAGCCTCAAAAAGCAACTTTGAAAAGAAACTTGCAAGAGATATCAAACTCAACACAAAACATGTTTACAACTCTTCAGCAAAGTCCCAAGTTGGAATAGTGGATGTAAACTCGCTGACAGCTGTTTTGTATCATCTCAGTAGGATTTGTGGAAAATGACATTGCCTTTCTATGATAGGAACCCTTTCGCAAATGGATGAATGTGCATCCATTTCCATTTCATGTTATATATTTTCTGTCACACCGACTGGTGCAAAATGGTTGTCAACTGTGACAAGCCTTAAGGTCAAAATAGACGTTAACACCGAGAGGGTGTTGTCTGCAGTGGAGACCTTGGTGCAGGATATTGAGCTCCATGCCGGAAAAGGTCCACTCCATAGTTTAAGTCATGCACTCCATGGCTGAGGGCATCAGCTCTGTGGTTCAGGGCTTCAGCTTCATCGCACAGGCACTTGTACAAATGCATGATGTCAGCACCCGAGCACAGCAGCGTTTCCAGATCTCACTCCAGCTGCCCCTCCATCCCATCGTGCAGCCCAGGGTCCCCGTGCACCCACAGGGAAGAGGATCACCTGTTGCACAGCCGAGGGCCTTCTATCCAGGAGACCTGGTGGTGTCCAGCCAATCTGACACCCCCTTCCTGACACAAATCCGGCTCCGCACACCGAGGAAGGCAGCACAATAACAGCTGTGCTGCCTGAAAGCAGGCCCAAACCTTCAAGATCCCAGTCCTCCATGGGACACCCGCCAAGGTCATCTCAGGTAACAGGACCTGGAAGTCAGCAGGCCACCTCAGCCACAGCTGTGGATCCTGGGAAGGCATCTGGACATATTATAGAGTAAAGAAGGTGAACAAAGTTGCAGTGTGGGCACTGTTGAGTTCAGGCACAAGCAGATATTAATCACCAATGTTAGCACTATTGCATGTGTTAAGATGTCACGTTATACCTCTGTAAAGTGCCTCCCCACTTTCATTTCATTGCAGCATGCACAGCCAATCCCAAAGTTCACCTGGAAGTGCAACACTGACACATCTTCCATCTTCTCAGAGGGTGGCAGCTAAATGGTTTCCCCCCTCCCATTGTAAAGACTCAGTTATCCTGATGTAATCTTGGCAAAGGCACCATCCACTCCATCCCCGCTCCAAAACTCCCCAATCCAAACCTTTCATCTGTGGAAGAATTCTTTCAGCATGAGGAAGTCAAAGGAGAAAAGCTTGTGAGAATCAGTGCAGTTGCACGACAGGTGCAGACAAATACCAGGGCTGGGATTCTCCACTACCCGGCGGGGCGGGGGGTCCCGGCGTAGCGGAGTGGCGCCAACCACTCCGGCATCGGGCCTCCCCAAAGGTGCGGAATTCTCCGCACCTTTAGCGTCTAGGCCCGCGCCGGAGTAGTTTCCGCTCCACCGGCCGGTGCCAAAACTGGCAGCAATGGCCTTTGGTGCCCGCCGCCCAGCATCGGGGCTGGCCGAAAGACCTTCGCCGGTCTGCGCATGCGCATGCGCCAGTGCGTCAGCGGCCGCTGACGTCACCACCGGCACATACGCGGTAGGGGGTCTCTTCCGCCTCCGCAGCGGAAGAAAAAGAGTGCCCCCACAGCACTGGCCCGCCCGCCGATCGGTGGGCCCGATCGCGGGCCAGGCCACCGTGGGGCCCCCCCCCCGGGGTTCGATCGCCCCCCCAGGGCCCCGGGGGCCCGCTCCCACCGCCAATCCCGCCGGCACCAGAGGTTCTCCAATTCCCGCCGGCGGGAGAGGCCTGTCAGCGGCGGAGCTTCGACTCATCGCGGGCTGGAAAATTGCCGCGGGGGGCACGCAGATCGGCGCGGGGGGCACTCCGATCGGCGGGGCGTGCTTCCCGCTCCCGCCGATTCCCGGGTGGCGGAGAGTTCCGGCCACGGCGGGGGCGAGAATTCCGCCCCAGGACCCCGAACTTCAGAGGAGGCAGTAACAGCTGAGATGGGTCAATCGGCATCTTATCACTCTGTTGCACAGCCGAGGGCCTTCTATCCAGGAGACCTGGTGGTGTCCATAAAATCCGACACTCCCTTCATGACACAAAATCACCTGTTCAGTGGCAGGTCGCGCTCAGGTTTCTGTCAAGCAGCCCAAACAATTGCAAGAGATGTGGGCGGCAGGGTAGCACAGTGGTTAGCACTGCTGCCTCACAGCACCAGGGACCCGGACTAAATTCCAGCCTTGAGTGACAATCTGTGTGGAGTTTGAACTTTCTGCCCCTGTCTGCGTGGGTTTCCTCTCACAGTCCAACGTTGTGCAGGTTAGGTGGATTGACCATGCTAAATTGCCCCTTACTGTCCAAAAGGTAAGGTAGCGTTACTGGGTTACGGGGATAGGGTGGAGACGTGGGCGTAGATAGGAGATGAGGACCCGATGGGCCAAATGGCCACCTTCTGTGCTGTAGAGATTCTATGTTATGAGGAACATTGCTATGACCTCACTGCAAGTCATCATCGTTGCCCTGCATCACCTTGTTATTGGGCTTCTGAGCCCTGCCCATGAAAGGAGAGATCAGCGAGGACATCTGGCAGGGCGGGAGCAAAAAGGTCATATAACCCATGGGGGGACATATCTCCCGTGCCTAGTCCTGCTCCTTTCCAAGTCCAGAGGCTTTCAGAGCATCCCAAGACCTGTGCTCCATTCAGGCCCTGGCTATGCCTGAGGTCCGTCCACCACCTCCACTTGGAGTTGCCCCTCGACACCCTCCTCTATTTCCTCCTCATCTGAGGAGATATGACAGTTCTTCATCTCCTCATCCAGTTCCACACCCCACACCCCATTGCAGTGCCAGAGTGTAGAGTGCGCAACACACCTCGATGATGACACACCTCAGGTGGTTTCCAAGCATTAAATTGTCTGCTCTACCAGCACACATGTAGCTGCACGTGCCTCATAGTAACGAGTCTCTGCCATTATTTGTGGGCTTTGCACTGGCATCATCAGCCACCTCCTGAGGGGATACCCCTTGTCTCAGAGGAGCCATCCCTCCAACTGATGGTCTCCCTTGTAGATGGCTGGGATCTGAGAGTGTCTGGGAAATGGATGCTCGCTGGATAATGCGTACACACCTGCTTGATGTGCTTCGCAGTGTCGCAGATGATCTGCACATTGAGGGAATGGAATCCCCTGCAGTTCATGAAGGGCGACCCATGCTGCCATGGGCAATGCAGAGCCACATGTGAGCAATCAATCCAGCCCGGCACTTGGGGCAAGCCAGCTATGTGAACAAAGCCCTTGGCCCTGGCATCCTGGCTCGCCTAGTCCCGATCAAAACTGAAGTAGTTGTGGACCCTCGCAAATCAATCAGCTGCCTATTGCAATTAAGTGCGGCGGACTGGGAAATGCCACAGAGGTTTCACGTACAGCCCTGAAATAAGCCGCTAGCATAAAGGTTCAGCGCGGCTGTAACCTTCAGGGACACAGGCAATGTGTGACCTTGCAGTCCTTATGACAGCTTCTCCTACATAACCTCACACAGCTGGTCCAGCGTCCTTCGGAACAGACACAGTCAACTCCAGCACTGAATCTCCGTCATCTGGAGGTATGTCGATCTCCGGTATACCCATGACCAGTAGTGTCTCCTCCGAGGTTAGAAACAGGAAAGGAGAGGTCACCCTGTTAGGGATTTTCTATAGGCCTCCGAAAAGTTCCAGAGATGTAACTTTCCCAATATTGACTGGAAACACAATAGTTTGAGTACTTTAGATGGGTCCGTTTTTGTCCAATGTGTGCAGGAAGGTTTCCTGACGCAGTATGTAGATAGGCCAATGAGAGGCGAGGCCGTATTGGATTTGGTACTGGGTAATGAGCCAGGGCAGGTGTTAGATTTGGAGGTAGGTGAGCACTTTGGTGGGTGAAAGGCAATTATGATGCGATGAGGCAAGACTTAGGATGCATCGGATGGAGAGGAAAACTGCAGGGGATGGGCACAATGGAAATGTTGAGCATGTTCAAGGAACAGCTACTGCGTGTCCTTGATAAGTATGTACCTGTCAGGCAGGGAGGAAGTGGTCGAGCAAGGGAACCATGGTTTACTAAAGCAGTTGAAACACTTGTCAAGAGGAAGAAGGAGGCTTATGTAATGATGAGACATGAAGGTTCAGTTAGTGCACTTGAGAGTTACAAGTTAGCTAGGAAGGATCTAAAGAGAGAGCAAGAAGAGCCAGGAGGGGACATGAGCAGTCTTTGGCAGGTAGGATCAAGGATAACCCTAAAGCTTTCTATAGATATGTCAGGAATAAAAGAATGACTAGGGTAAGAGTAGGGCCAGTCAAGGACAGTAGTGGGAAGTTGTGCGTGGAGTCCGAGGAGATAGGAGAGGTGCTAAATGAGTATTTTTCGTCAGTATTCACACAGGAAAAAGATAACGTTGTCGAGGAGAATACTGAGATACAGGCTACTAGACTAGAAGGGCTTGAGGTTCATAAGGAGGAGGTGTTAGCGATTCTGGAAAGTGTTAAAATAGATAAGTCCCCTGGGCTGGTTGGGAGTTATCCTAGGATTCTCTGGGAAGCTAGGGAGGAGATTGCTGAGCCTTTGGCTTTGATCTTTAAGTCATCTTTGTCGACAGGAATAGTGCCAGAAGACTGGAGGATAGCAAATGTCCCCTTGTTCAAGAAGGGGAATAGAGAAAACCCCGGTAACTATAGACCAGTGAGCATAACTTCTGTTGTGGGCAAAGTCTTGGAAAGGTTTATAAGAGATTGGATGTATAATCATCTGGAAAGGAGTAATTTGATCAGAGATAATCAACATGGTTTTGTGAAGGGTAGGTCGTGCCTCACAAACCTTATTGAGTTCTTTGAGAAGGTGACCAAACAGGTGAATGAGGGTAAAGCAGTGATGTGGTGTATATGGATTTCAGTAAAGCGTTTGATAAGGTTCCCCACGGTAGGCTATTGCAGAAAATACAGAGGCATGGGATTCAGGGTGATTTAGCAGTTTGGATCAGAAATTGGCTCGCTGGAAGAAGACAAAGGGTGGTGGTTGATGGGAAATGTTCAGACTGGAGTCCAGTTACCAATGTGTACCACAAGGATCTGTTTTGGGGCCACTGCTGTTTGTCATTTTTATAAATGACCTGGAGGAGGGTGTAGAAGGATGGGTGAGTAAATTTGCAGATGACACTAAAGTCGGTGGAGTTGTGGACAGTGCAGAAGGATGTTACAAGTTACAGAGGGACACAGATAAGCTGCAGAGCTGGGCTGACAGTTGACAAATGGAGTTTAATGCAGAAAAGTGTGAGGTGATTCATTTTGGAAGGAATAACAGGAAGACAGAGTAATGGGCTAATGGTAAGATTCTTGGTAGTGTGGATGAGCAGAGAGATCTCGGTGTCCATGTACATAGATCCCTAAAAGTTGCCACCCAGGTTGAGAGGGTTGTTAAGAAGGCGTACGGTGTGTTAGCTTTTATTGGTAGAGGGATTGAGTTTCAGAGCCATGAGGTCATGTTGCAGTTGTACAAAACTCTGGTTCGGCCACATTTGGAGTATTGCTTGTAGTTCTGGTCGCCGCATTATAGGAAGGATGTGGAAGCATTGGAAAGGGTGCAGAGGAGATTTACCAGAATGTTGCCTGGTATGGAGGGATGAACTTATGAGGAAAGGCTGAGGGACTTGAGGCTGTTTTTTTTAGAGAGAAGGTTAAGAGGTGACTTAATTGAGGCATACAAGATGATCAGAGGATTAGATAGGGTGGGCAGTGAGAGCCTTTTTCCTTGGATGGTGATGTCTAGCACGAGGGGACATAGTTTTAAATTGAGGGGAGATAGATACAGGACAGATGTCAGAGGTAGGTTCTTTACTCAGAGAGTAGTAAGGGTGTGGAATGCCCTGCCTGCAACAGTAGTGGGCTCGCCAACACTAAACGCCTTCAAATGGTCATTGGATAGACATATTGAGGATAAGGGAATGGTGTAGATGGGCTTTAGAGGGGTTTCACAGGTCGGCGCATCATTGAGGGCCGAAGGGCCTGTACTGCGATGTAATTTTCTACGTTCTACGAGTCAACTCAGTGTGTATCCCTTCCCTCATTAAGTCAGTGGCCCTGCCACCCCTCCCTCTGCAGGGCGCTGGTCCTGTCACACACACACGTTGATGTCCTCTCACCCGGTCCACTGCGATCAAAAGCGCAGCTATCTCCACCGGCTCCATCCTCCTCACACTCCAAGAAATGAAATGGAGTAAACAGATCTGTGAGCAATGAGGAGTCCTGTCAGCGTCCTGACCCATTGTCCTATCCATGAAATGGGACATCCACTCATACACATTTTCCCAGGTGAGCGTCTTTCCAATGAGCTTCACTCCCTTACTCTCACACACGCCATGTCCCCACACAAACCTCTCCTAACTCCATGTGACAGATGGGCATCTACCTTGGATGGCCTTAGTGGCTGACAGAAGACCCCGAAGGTTGAGGACTGAGGGAACTTGGATACATTGACTTGATCTGTGTGCTGACTTCCCGGGAGGGTGAAACGCTGCTGCAACACTGCCTGCTGAACGCTGTTGGCTTTACCACCTGTATTGGGGCGACACCTGCGTCACCTGCCCCTTATTGAGAGGAGCATGCAAGCCATGGAGTTCAATGCTTGAGGGCTCATCTTCCAACTACTTTGATGAAATGAAAATCGCTTATTGTCACAAGTAGGCTTCAATGAAGTTACTGTGAAAAGCCCCTAGTCGCCATATTCAGGCGCCTGTTCGGGGAGGCTGGTACGGGAATTGAACCATGCTGCTGGCCTGCCTTGGTCTGCTTTAAAAGCCAGCGATTTAGCCGAGTGAGCTAAACCAGCCCCTATGATCAACATAAATATGCAAGTATACTTAATCAAAAAGCTGAGGGACAAATTAAAGCGACAGTCCGTTAAAGGGAAACTGCTTTCAACAAAAAGTGAATCACAAATGAGACTTAAAACGTCCAACTCTTTTGTTCAACACAAATAACTAAGTAGATGAAATCAAATGAATTGAGGGTCAAATTACAGAGACAGTCCCTGAACGGGAAACTGCCTTAAAGCGAATCACAAATAAAACTTAAAACATCAAGCCAAAGCGAATTCCAAAGGGTTAACTGGTGGCCAAATCAAAGAATTTTCAGTACAAAAGGAGACCATTCAGCCCATCGAGTGTGCACCAGCCCTTCAAAGAGCAATCTACTTAAGTCCACACCTCCACCATATTCCCGTAACCCAGTAACCCTGCCTTTTTGTAAACTAAGGGCAATTTAGTGTCGTCTATCCACCTAACCTGCACATCTTTGGACTGTGGGAGGAAACCGGAGCACCCGGAGGAACCCCCAAGCAGGCATGGGGAAAATGTGCAGATTCCACACAGACAGTGACCCAAGCCGGGAATCGAACCTGGGACCCTGGAGCTGTGAAGCAACAGTGCTAACCACTGTGCTACCATGCCGTCTTACAGTACTGCATTATAATACTGACTTAATGGGCATAATTGACTCATTAACGAAGGGTTCGGGATGTTATTCGGGAAGTTATTTTCCTGTGGCAGACAAGGCTCACTAAGCATTCAACTTGATCCTCAGCTTTAACTTGCAGTCCCCCAGATCTCATGGGCAATGGATCATGTGAGCCTTCCATCTTGTACACCCAGCCACGCATGATGACATCCCTGAAAGCCTGGCCTCCATCCACACATCCACATAACTCATGCCCTGCAGTCGTCCTTGCAGCCTGGGGGTGAGTATAAATGTGACTGGGCTCATCGTCCACCCTCTGTCAGGTCCTGTGAGCTACTCTTCACCCCGTGTCATTGTCCCCCACATTGCCCACCCGATCTGGCGAGTCACCGAACCCCACCTTGGGACCTCGCAGTCACTTTCCTGTGCTGACCCAGAGGATGTTCCTGCTCCCGCCCACTTCCACCTGCCACTCAAGAAAAGCATTCCCTGTGAGGAACCATTTTCCTCAACCACAGCAAGGGCGACTCGAGATGTACAAAGTCCACCTTAAGTCCCCACCCACCACCAGGCGCCAGACCCCTTTGAGACCAAGGACACTACAATAACAGAGGCCGCAAAGGCCTGCAAGCAAAGCCCTGCTCCGTTCCCCTCAACCCAACAGCCGGGACTAAACCCCATTTCCGAGAGTGACCTAGCATCTTTTTATTTATTCGTTCATGAGATATGGGAGTCGGTTGCCCAGCCAGCATTTATTGCCCATCCCTGAGGGCATTTAAGAGTCAACCACATTGCTGTTGATCTGGAGTTACTTGTGGGTCAGACCAGGTAAGGACAACAGATTTCCTTCCCTAAAGGACGTTAGTGAACCAGTTGGGTTTTCACGACAATGAACAATGGTTCCAGGTCACCTTTTTGGGCTTTTAATTCCAGATTTTTATTGAATTCAAATTTCACCATCTTCCACGGCGGGATTAGAATCTGGGTCCCCAGAGCATGACTCTTGGTCTCTGGATTATGTGTCCAGCGATAATACCACTATGCCACTGCCTCCCCCACATCCTCTCCGGTGCTCTCTCACCATTGGATACCCTGCCGGGTAGTGACAACCTGCACGCTCCGATATTCCCTTTAGAGGTGAGGCCACAAGGTTCACGTTTTTATCCAGCTGTTGTACACCGCGATGGGTTGATGACACACTCACACAGTGTAAATATTCAGTGAGGGTGGAAGCTCCGCTGGGATGGTTGCTAATGATATATTATAATGTATTAAAATGAGGTTCCCAATCTTCCTGGGTGGGAACCTCGTTCCGTCACGAGCGATGGGCGGAGAAAATTGGGAAACAGGATCTTGCCGGCGAGAGTCTCGTTTCCCAACTCTCGTGGGATTTAGGGTCCACGGCGCCGTTTATGTTGAAGGTTATGGCGGGATCAAAATCCGCCAAGTACTTCACTGGTTTGGAGGGAGCCTTATGGATTTTATGGATCCAATGAGGGTCCCTTTGATTAGTGGATGGTGCTATGCTGCAGATGTACACACTGAAGTTTTATTACATGACCTATATCTATGACTGGCCTCCTCCCACACCAGCAGCATATCAGCCAACATATCCGTCCTCGTGACCACTTAGCCATACCAAGATGGGCGTTGAATCATTGGTGGATATTTAACTTCTGAGAATGAATAGGTTTGCAAGTGGGTAATGGGTTATTAAATGTGCTGAAAGTAATGGTATGTTAGGAAGCTGGGCTGAACCTGCTGACTACTGCATTCAACTGCTGTGCATTAGGCTGTGTGTGAGCAAGCCCCTTGGGAAGAGGTGGGGTGGCAATTATAACACGTTAATAGCTCATTAAGAGTGCTTTTAACTGGGGTTTGAGGATTTAACTGTAGATGCTGTCAGAGACTTTACAACTATTATTCAATCTTGTGGCTTTGCTGATATTTATAAAGGACTTGAGTTTCTCTCATGGGGTTTATGCCTGCATCAGTGTCTCACGGCTGAATTACATTAATGCAGCTCTTTGCCACCTATCTGCTATTATTACATGTTCAATTCACAACCAATTTGATTCATTACTTCTCACAGCCAGCTTTACTAATGGCCTTGCATTAGTTCTTCAAAAATTCCACACAATAGCAAGGTGCCTCCTTCCCAAGTGATTTGACAGAATGTACATAGAGCACCTATACCTGAATACTAGATGTCACCAGCACACTTTTCAGTTCCTACCTCTGGTTGTTTTGAACTGAATTGGGAATCCTCATTACAAACTGTCAATTGACTACAGTCAGTTATGCTTGGAATCTTATTTTATTAACATAAAGATGAGCTGGGGAAAGAAAAATCATTTTTGTTATATTGTGACATGATTCAAAAATTATTAGATATTTTATTAATTACCCCAAAATCTATTTCAGCAATTTCTCAAATTGTTATTTGCCCTTCAAGAAACAGTTTCTTCCTTGCATATCTTCATGAATCTTCTTGCAGCTGATCAGGTGAGTGTATCAGTTGTTTCATCTGTGGAGAATACTTGAGCATCAAATTTTGACTGGGGCTTTTCAGCCCCGCCTGTTGACAGGATCTTCCCGTACCGCTGAGGTCAATGGACAGGCTCGCCGCAGCTGTTAGGACGAGACTGGAAAATCCCGGCCTTTATTTTCAACCCTCCAATGGTAACTGACAGCCTCCCATCTCATGATGATTTGCACCTTGGTAGCCACCTCTGCATTAAACATTGCCTGCTGTGACTCAGGAACCCCAGTCTGGCGTGGCAACCTCTACCGTTCTTGATGCAGATGAGGACAGTATGCTGCGAAGGTGTGGGATTCAACAGCTTTTGTTTTTTCTGGGCCCTCTTCTCAGCCAGCTGAGCAAGGCTTCGCCTTTCTTTTGATGCCGCTCCAAAGTCTCAGCCTCCAGTGATCACGGCCATTGGGGGCTTTTATCTGTGTCAAGTCCGCCATCTTTATATCTCACTTATATGTGTCCTTGTAGCAGAGGTATAGATGACCAGGAGGTCATGACCCAGTTGTCAGTTCACCATATTGGGTTTCCGGCTGTCATCCTCCTGATGAACATGGCTGAGCCATTGTGGACATTATTGACTTTGCAATGTCTGAAAAATTAGCATGATCCAGGATCTCTGAATTGGTTACCTTGTCCTCCCCTGAATGTTGCCAAGGATATGACTGAGTCAGCAAAGGTGGAAGTTGTTCAGCTATTTTCTCCTGCCTAGCGTATGTTGTCCAGGTCTCACCACTTCAGAGGAGAGCGCTGAGGATTTAGGCTTGCTAGATTGACAGTTTGGTAGCGTCAGTCAGATTGTTGTTCTTCCACATGCTCTTACTCAGTTTGGGTATAGCGGCTGTAGCTTTTGGACTCTGTTGAGTTCAGTGTCATGTGGCAGATTGCTAGTGATTGTGGAACTTAGGTATGTGAAGCTATCATCAATGCTCAGATTCAGATTTCAATGCTGATGACTGTATGGCAATGCCCTGAATCATTTGACTTCCTGATATTGTTGGTTAAACTTCTCACTTAACCCTTTATTGTGAACCAGAAAGCTAACATTGTAGAATTCCCATTTATGGAATTCTCGTTAATTTGTTCTGATAAAAACTTAAAGCTGGATTTACTGCAGGGTTCAGAACCCCCAACGTTTGCGGCACCTGCTGGAAGCAGAACTGTCTTTGCAATCTTCTGGGAAATGGCCTCCACACTGACTTCCTCCTTACTCATCATGAGTTAAGGGTATGGGAGCCAGGTTCCTGCCAGCAAAATGCCAGTGGCTGGGGGAAAGTATCCTGCAGAGACCCTTTACTTACTGAAATTGGCTCTCATCCTCTGTTCAGCAGGTAGTTGATCCCTGTCCAGCGGTAGGTATGTGCCAGGGAACTATCCCAATGTGGCATTGGCATCGGGAGAATCCTGCCCTCAATGAGTATTTCTGACCCGTTCTACACAGAAGTAAAATGGAGGTGAAGCTACTCCAAAAATAATGGGCAGGATTTTCCGACCCTTCTTGCTGGCAGGATCTGCCGGTCCTGCCAAAGGTCCTTGCCCCTGCGACAGGTTCGTTGGTGGCCGGATGGGTGAGCCACTGTAGGCATTGGCTGTAACTGTTCCCTTCATCTCACTGGGAGGATAGCTCAAGTCTGAGCTTCTTCTCACACTTTGCTGTTCGTAGTATATATAAATGATTTGGAGGAAAATGTAACTGGTCTGATTAGTAAGTTTGCGGATGACACAAAGGTTGGTGGAATTGGGGATAGCGATGAGGACTGTCAGAGGATACAGCAGGATTTAGATCGTTTGGAGCGGCGAGATGGCAGATGGAGTTTAATCCAGACAAAATCTGAGGTAATGCATTTTGGAAGGCCTCATACAGGTAGGGAATACACAGCGTATGGTAGAACCCACAAGAGTATTGACTGTCAGAGAGATCTAGGTGTACAGGTCCACAGGTCACTGAATTGGGCACATTTGCTGGAAGCACACTCCGTTGGTGCAACCTTCCCAGAGGAGGCTCACTAATTGGCCGTCTCCAAGCTAGCCCAATCAAGGACAGTGGACTAACTCCAATGCTGACAGCCCAATAAGAGAGCTAGCAGCTCTGGAACCTTGACAGCCCCCTTGGGAGTGGAAGGAATTGCTGAGGCAGATCAGGGACTGTGCAGGTGTCCCAAAATGGAGGTGGCCTCGGAAGTGTAGAACAATTAAAGAACAAAGGACGTAAGCCATTAAGCCCCTCAGAATGGAGGTGAAACTCCTCCGCAGGTATCATTTAGTTCAGGGGATGCATTCATTTCTGCCAGCGATCCCATTAGTGGGGCCTGAGAATTCTGACTCTGAAGGCCTGCCACAGGGGGGCCACCTCCATTGGGCTGCCGATGTCTGCATGCGGTGTGTGGGCCGTTCCGCCTGCACCAAATTGTTGGCGCGGTCTCAAAATCGTCCCATCGTGGAAAATGGCAGTCAATCAGGTTCCTCGCCGTCGGGCCACTCTGGCGTCGGGCCACCTGGAAGGTACGGAATCCTCCGAACCTTCAGGGGCTAGGCCGGTGCCGGCAGGGTTGGCACGTGCCAGCCAGCGCGGAAGGGCTTTGCGCAGCACCAACTGGCACCGAAGGCCGTCTGCCGGCTGGCGCAAGTTGGCGCATGCGCGGGAGCACCAGCGTGTGCTGGCGTCATCCTAGCGCATGCGCAGGGGTGTTCTTCTCTGTGCCGGCCATGGAGGAGGTTGACAGCAGCCGGCGCGGAGGGAAAGTGTGCCCTCACGGCACAGGCCCGCCCGTGGATCGGTGGGCCCCGATCATGGACCAGGCCACCGTGGGGGCTCCTCCTGGGGCCAAATCTCCCCGCGCCCTCCCTCCTGCAAGGACTCTGCTGGCCACCCGCAGAGCCAGGTCCCGCCGGTATGGACCTGGTTTGATTTACGCTGGCGGGAACGACCGAAAACGGCCGGCTGTTCGGCCCATCGCGGGGCAGAGAATCGGCGGGGGGGGGGGCTGCTGCCAGCGGCCGCCGACCGGCGCAGTGTGTTTCCCGCCCCCGGCGCCGGTGAATTTGGCAGCCGGTGGCGGGGCGGGATTCACGCCGCCGCCCCCCCCCCCCCCCCCCCCCCCCCAGCGATTCTCCGACCCGGCAGGGGGTTGGAAAAGTACATCCAGCAAGGCACATTTTTTACACATTTGTGTCAGTTTTGTATTTTGCCCATCTCTTTTTTGTTGTGCATTTTTTTGTTAAAGTCAAACTGTTTTCCTTAATAATATCAAAGATTGAATGTTGAATTCTTCTCTGCTCCATGGGCTATAAATGCCACTTAAATCAAGTTCAGACAGTCTGCGTCAGTCATTTTGATTACCCTTCTGGATAACCAAAGCTGTAATCACGAGTGAAACAACTTCCAATAAATACAGGCTGTTTTAGATTACCCAGGATACGTTGTGATAGTCAGAACAGAGGAAAGTATGACTGATTCATTGCTGGTTTTCTGAATATTTTGAGATACTTTCTGGAAGTGAGATCAGAACTAATTTTGCAGATGATAATACTCATGCATTTGTTCATTCTTGCAGGAGTCTCTACGGAGACATCCCTTATTGAATTTAATTCAGAGTAATGACCTTGCATTTTTAAGTGGCACTGCTATTTTGGCTTTGCATCAGGTACAAAGTGATATCAAGAGGCAGAAAGTTAGAGCTCCATAATTTAAAATGGAACCATATATTCTGATGAACATAAATTCTCCTTCACTTTCCTGAAGGGAATAAAGCTGTCTGGTGTCCTTATGGAATCTCACAGAATGTTGTCTTTCCTCTGCAGGAATTGTTATTTAGTTCCATTTCCAGGGACTCCATTAGTCAAAGTTGTTAGAACATGTGCATTCGCGACATAAAGATAGCGAAATAAGTAGTTGAGAGGTAAACTATTTTTGCGATCGCTCCTTTTAAGTGTTGCTGTCTTTTTTGTGCATCAACTGTCAATCTTCAGAGCTGCTGAATGCTCTTAGTAGCTAGGCTCAGTTGTTTTAGCTGTCACCACATCTGTTAATGTTGTCTCTCGTGAGCAAAGGTTAGCAGCACTAGTAAGTAAAGAGTATTTCGTAATTCAGGCTCAGAAATTTCATACAGTCAGCTAGTAAAGATGGATTTTAAAAACTCCAATGAGTATTTTGGAATCAGCAGCCATGGAATACAAAAGTCAAGCACGGCTTTGAAAAGACGGCTTTGCTTCAGGCAAAGGGTAGCCGTAAACGGGGAATTCTTCATATTGACTCAAAAATGAGGAGTGGGCTGCCTTAGCAATTGGTCCTGAACCCCTTCTACTTTCAACCTAGTGTAATAGTGGAGAGGAAATTGTTGTCGTAAAAATCTCCAACTTACAGATGACACCAAAATAAGAGACTAAACAATCAATAAGGAATAGTTCAAACCTCTCCAAATAGATAAGGGGCGATTGTCTGGCTGTTCCTGCTGCTAGGCGCAAAAAAAGCACGGATGTGTTGGAAACTCCTGCCCATAGATTTGGAGCCAATTGGGCCAAATAAGTATAAGATAAAATTCAGGATGGATTTTTTTTTTTTGTTTTCATTCTTAGAATGCAGACATGGGAAGGCCAACATTTAATACCCAACCCTATTTTCCTGGAGAAGATGGTGGTGATGTTTCTCAAACCATTGCAGTCCATGTTCTCACGTGATGCTGTTGTGTAGAGAGTTTTCAGGTTTTGGCTCAGCATAAATATGCAAGATAATTGGAATAGAACCTAGAAGTCGAAAGAGCAAATATACATGGAAATATGGTAGGTTATGAAGATTATGAAATAATCTAAGCTTAATGTACGAACACCGTACACAATTGGAAACAACAGCAATTAAGATACTTGGTTACAATATCATGGGAACAGCCTGCAGTTAAGGTGTATGTTCTTATTCAAATCCCAGTTCCAATTCTGAAGGTTAAATGGATTTGGATTGAAATACAAGATGGGCATCACTGGTAAGTCCAGCATTTATTGCCCATCTGTAATCATCTTGAGAAGGTGGTTCTTGAACTATTGCAGCTATTGTGATGTAGTTACATCCACAGTGATTCATACTCAACATTTCTCCAAAGTTGGATAAAATTGAATGACTTTCTCATCTCTTTCAGAGGGCAGAAAAGAAACAGCCACATGTGAACCTGAATCACACGTAAATTATACCAGATAAGGACGGCAGATTTCCTTTCCAAAGGATATTAGTGAAGCAGGTGGATTTTTGCCACAATCCAGTAGTTTTATGGTCATCGTTACTGGGACTAGCTTTTTATTCAATTTGATGAATTCACTTAATTTAAATTCTCCTGGCTGCTTCAGGGGGATTGGAACCATTTTCTTATGCATCCACGGGTTTGGGCATCACTGGCTTGGTTAGTATTAAATGCCCATTCCTAATCATCCTTGATAAGGTGATGTTGAGCTGCGTTCTTGAAACATTGCAGTCCATGTGGCGCAGCTAAACCCATAGTGCTGTTACAAAGAGAATTACAGGATTTTGACCCAGCAATTGTGAAGGAATGATTTTACCACACCCTGGGCTAGTGACAGTCAATTCTAGCCGCACTTGACCCAGAGTCGCAACACAATTGAATTAACCATTTATTCATAGAAAAATACCCTAAGGGCGCGATTCTCCCAGAGGGGGAGAAATCGTAAAGCTGCAGTCAAATCCGGGCGGGTTTGACGCCAGCCCCCTCCTCCCCGACCGGGAACCGATTCTGGTCCCCGGTCGGGGCTAGCATGCCGCCGCCGTAAACTCCGGCATCGCGGGCTTAACGAATTTCGCTAAGCCCGCTTGCCAGAGTTTGCGCCGGCTGACGCGTCATATGACGTCAGCCGCGCATGCGCGGATTGGAAGACTCCAACCCGCGCATGCGCGGATGACGTCATCGCGCATTTGTGCGAAACCCGCGCATGCGCGGGCCGGGATGCCCCTCAGCCGCCCCGCAAAGTGATACAGCAGGGCGGCAGAGGGACAAAGAGTGCGTGGGCATCGGACCCGCTGCCCGCGATCGGTGGGCACTGATCGCGGGCCCATGGCACCCTTGGCACGGCTGTGGTACTGCCGTGCCAATCGGTGCCATGGTTTTAAAAAACCGGAAACTTTACGGCTGTTTTTACGAACGGCCAGACCAGGTGTGTTTGCTGTTCGTAAAAACAGCCGTAAAGGGCTGGGAACTCGGCCCATCGGACAGCTGAGAATCGCTGCTGGCCGTAAAAAAACGGCGGCAGCGATTCGTATCGGGAGTCGGGCGTGGGGGGGGGGGGGGGAGAATAGCGGGAGGGCGTCGGACGAGCGTGGCCGTAAAATTTTACGAGCCACGCTATTCTCCGCACGGTCGTGAGTGCGGAGAATTGCGCCCTAGGTCTTTGACCCTTGGCTGCCCAATAGTTACAGTCACCAGGTTTGTAAATTTAAACACAATTACTTTCTATTTAAACAAGAACTATAATAAAATATGCAGCAGGTTCAACTGGCTAACTATTATCTAATTCATAATCCCTCACTTCAATTTACCCCACCCTCCACAGTCACACAAACACACACAGGGGAGGAGAGTAGTGAAAATAATAAGTAAAATGAAAAAGAGTTTTTGTTTCAGGTGGTTGTCTTTAAGCAGACTGTCTTGTTATGCTCTTGGCATAGCATAAGCGACTTCCTTGATGTTCACTCTGACAAAGGAAGGTTCAGACGTGGAGGTAACTTCAACACGTTTATTAAACTATTTACAATTCTCCTACTTGGATTCGCCTCTACTGTTAATCCTTTTATAGCTACTCAGACTGATGAACCAGTCTGCTACAATCCACGTGGTAGGTGTGCTGTTGAATCAACCATGTGTCAGTACTCACTGAGTGTCTCCACTGGAAAGAGGAAGATCATGTGCGCTGTGTCCTTTATATATATGGGTTGGTGTAATGCCCCCCGGTGGTAGTGTCACCTCTGTGTGTATCGTGAATGCCCATTGGTCGTGTCCTATCTTACTGACCTATTGGTTGAGTGTCTGTGTGTCATGTCTCTGGTGCTCCCTCTAGTGTTTAGCTAGTCAACGTATACTTACATTAACCCCTTGTGTATCTACAGTGATGCATATCACTACACACACCTTCCTTCAAAGTAAGCTTTCAGCTCCAGGTCTCTGTTTGCAGCCTTTAATATTTTTCACTATCGACTCATTCTGGTCTCTGCAGTTTCAGAAATACGGCAACTCAGTCTTTCTGGGCAGAGGGAGAAAAAGTGAAGAAGAGCAGGTCTTTCCCGTGAGTGTCCAAGATTCAAAGTAAGCTCCTTGGGACTCTGAAAACTCAGTTAGTTACTGAAATGGTCATTATGATGTTACTGTTGTGCTGTGTGCAGAAGATTTTTTAAAATAAATTTGGAGTGCCCAATTCATTTTTTCCAATTAAGGGGCAATTTAGCGTGGCCAATCCACCAACACTGCACATCTTTGGGTTTTTGGGATGAAACCCACACAAACACGGAGAAAATGTGCAAACTCCACACGGACAGTGACCCAGAGCCGGGATCGAACTGGGACCTCCGCGCCTTGAGGCAGCAATGCTAACCACTGCGCCACTGTGCCGCCCTGCTGTATGCCGAAGTGGCTGTCATGTTTATTGCATTTCAGTTGCACTTCAAAAAGCTCTTTACTGGCTGCAAAGCAACATCCTAAAGTCATAAAAAACATGGGGGGAATGCGGTATTTATTTTTTCCCATAACTTGATATTCAGTTTCATTGATTTCAATGAAGTGCAATTTGTGGCAAGACACATCATCAGCGACATGCTTTGCATCCTTAACATACGTAGATTTTGTCATTGAGTAACAAGATGAGCACCCTTGCTGTGTGCAGATGTGACGATGAGCTACAAAAATCATTTCAGGCTATAGAAGGATGGAAGAAATGGACTTGTTTTCTTTTCGAAAAGAAGACACTTGAAGATCATTTAATTGGAGTTTTTAAAAAAGATTTCTAGGGGAATTGGCAAAAATCCATTCAGGATCCATTTCATTACGCCAAAAAGATCCAAATATCTGGGCAATCTGTCAATGACAACATTATGAGTGAAAAAGGAAATCAGGAACCAGGTGATTTTCTAACAAAGGGTAATAGGACCTTGGAATAAGTTATCGGGAAAAGGATACTGGATATTCTAAGGGTTCAGGAGACAACTAGATGCATTTTATAGAAAGGGGGAATTGAAGAATGTCCATCTACAAAGAGTTGTTTATTTGCGAATTGATGTTGGCTGCATGTTACAGAGATTATTTGACAGAAATTACTTCTACATGTTCAAGCACACATTTAGTATTTTGTGGATATTCTTTTAATAATCTTTATTGTAATGTTCTGGTTGGATGCCCTTATTTATACTACAAGAACACTTGTAGCTAAAGCTATAAACAATTTATTAACATTAACTGTAGGAAAAATATATACAAAATAACAGATGAATAACAGTATTAACATGCAGAAGTAATCTCTCTCCCAGCTCCCTAGTCAATCTGAGGTCACCTGACTCTAACACTCACTTATATACTAATGAGATTACTAATGGTCAGTCGGTGAATTACAATGCAGCCATGACATCACTACATCTATTGGTGTCACAAGTACGCTCACATTAACACTGCAATTAAGTTACTGTGAAAATCCCCTAGTCACCACACTCCAGTGCCTGATGAGGTACACTGAGGGAGAATTCAGAATGTCCAATTTACCTAACAAGGACATCTTTCGGGATTTTTACTGCCAGTGAAAAGGGAGCAGCAATTAATCCTTAAATACAGCTACAAACTGCAATTAGAGTCAGAAACACACCGAATCGAGGCCAAATGAATAAAAGCAGGCGATATCTAACCAATTTGAATATTATTGAGTGAGTCCATCCAGTTTGACATCTTATGGGTTGCAAGGCACCCGATAAAAGAAAGTGATATAAAAGCAGACATTGCCGGAAACACTCAGTGGGTCTGGCAGCATCTGTGGAGAGAGAAACAGCACTAACCTTTAGAGTCTGTGTCACTCTTCTTCCATGCTAAAGAGAGGGAAAAATGTGATGGATGTGATGATATGATTCCTGATTTCCCCTTTCACTCTGAGGGCACGATCTTTCGGTGTCTCCCCACACCCCGACATGTTTTATGACGGCGAATTGGCTCACTCTTGTCTGCCTCCAGGATCTTCCAGCCTCACTGTTGTCTCCACATTTTTTCGGGACTCGTCTATCCCAACACTGTAGATAATCCTGCGGGAAGTCGTCTCCGGCTGGACAGTCCGGAAGATCGCGCCAGTGAGTAGAATCCAAATTGATTTATTGCTAAAATCTATCACATTTCTCCCCCGCTTTAATTCTGAATGCGAGTATCCGACCACAGTTTGGTCTGGTCTGGGATTGTAATACTTCACGGGTACAGAAAGAAATAGTGTAACTGTGATGATATTTGAAAGGCATCTGGAAGTTGTGCTAAGCCCACAGAGACAGGGTTTCAGCTCAAAATCAGCAATGTGTTGAAAAAAGCCTGAGGTGTGCCCCAGGTTGGACCTTGAGTTATATACCCTTGAGGTAACCCTTGATGGGGCAGCACGGTAGCATTGTGAATAGCACAATTGCTTCACAGCTCAAGGGTCCCAGGTTCAATTCCGGCTTGGGTCACTGTCTATGCAGAGTCTGCACATCCTCCCCGTGTGTGCATGGGTTTCCTCCGGATGCTCCGGTTTCCTCCCACAGTCCAAAGATGTGCAGGTTAGGTGGATTGGCCATGATAAATTGCCCTTAGTGTCCAAAATTGCCCTTTGTGTTGGGTGGGGTTACTGGGTTATGGGGATAGGGTGGAGGTGTTGACCTTGGGTAGGGTGCTCTTTCCAAGAGCCGGTGCAGACTCGATGGGCCAAATGGTCTCCTTCTGCACTGTACATTCTATGATAATCTATGATACCAGCAAACTGAACATCCTGGATTCAGTTCACTGGTTGGGAACCTTCTAAAAATAGGCTTCCGAATACACTGAGCCAGCCTTTGGAAATGTTCTGGATATTTGTTGCCATACTGATTGGAGTGGTGCGAGTACAGGTTGGAAGAAAGGCCAGCAGCAGCCCAATATTTCTGTGGAGTTAGGCGAGGAGCACTGTTTATCTTTCTTTCAGGATTCTAACAAGGTTGCCTTAGACATGGAAAACCCGAGCTAGATTTTCCTCATTGGCGTGCTGAAACACCAAGAGTCACTTAGATCTAAAATGGCAATTCCTCGTATGTTCTTCCCCATGTTTTGTTTTTAATAAATGGATAAAAAGGTTAAATTTCTCCTTGATAGACATCTTTGTTACTGCTGCTTCAACTTCTAATTTTATGCTGCCACTTTCACTGCCCTAACAAGGAGTAGGCATTCTAATTGATGAATTGACCGCTGGAACAAGCAGCAAGTGATAATTATTCCAAAATGACCATAGCGATATATGGGAAGGATTTTTACAGGGAGACTGCCCCAATCAGTTCAGAGGCAATGCGTTTGATTTTTAGTATGGAGTCAGGAATTTGATGTTTGGATAATTTCCGAGTTCCAGACCCGCTCAGTCTGCGTTGTGATGTGATGCCAAGTTCCAATGCAGATATCCTGGGTGGGATTCTCCCAGCCACCATTGGTGCTGGCGTGGTTGGCGCGGCGCCAGTCGCGGGCCGCTCCACGCGGCTGGCCCGCCGATTTTCCGGCCCAGGTGGACCGAGCGGCCGTGAAAAAAAAAAACAAGTCCCGCCGGCGCCGTCCACACCTGCTCGCAGCCAATGGGAACTCTGCATGCAAGGATCAGGTGGCTGCCTGTGGCGGGGGGGGGGGGGGGGGGGGGGGGGGGGGGCTCCGATGCGGCCTGGGCCACGATCAGGCCCCACTGATTGGTGGGCGGCCTCTCTGTCCCCCGGCCCCTTTTCCTATGCGCCAGCCCCTGTACTCCTGCGCCATGTTAAGTCGGGGCTGGCGCGTTGAAGGAGGCATGCGCAGATCCCGTGGCGCACAGTTCACGCCGGGATCGGCAGCTGGAGCGGTGCAAACCGCTCCAGCGCTGTGCTAGCCCCCTGTAGGGGCCAGAGTTACTCCTGGCAGCGGTCTATTCAAGCCGTCGTAAGACACGACGGCGTTTACGACGGTGTGGACACTCTGCCGCGGGAAGGCATCTCATTAGTGGCGCTGAGTGTTGCCAAGTGGCAGGAGCAAGCTGCTGAGCATGATTTCCAAAGGTAAATGGCAGCCTTGACACAGTATGCTGTTGCCCTAGAGGATTGAGGGGGGAGAATATCCGAGGGCTAGTCACCTTACCGTGCAAAGGAGTGGCCAACCAGACAAATGTTGGTTGGCATAAGGTACTGCACCTAATCCGAGACCATAACTCATATTGTCAAAAATGTTTCTCCACAATAAAGATTACTTGATGGTTGATTGCATTGACCGGACCAACGTGCACTGGACTGTTCAGGATTGGCAACGTGCAATTTGAAAATAGTCTTTTCCAAGTTAACAAACTCACCAAGGAGCGAAACAGGCAGTTAATTGATGGCGATCGGGTTCCTGTCAGGCCCCCCCACTTCAGTGGAGAGGCTGCTGTGGCACCATCTGGTGCGCACCACATACATGCTCCGGCACAGCAAGTAGAGGAGGAACTCCCAAGGGGCGGACAATCGGATGGCAGGCTGACCCCAGGGACTAGCTGCCACCCATATGGTTTTCGGGTTTCTGGAACGGACGGTCCCATCAATGGTAGAGATGGAGTGGCAGAGTCAGAGACTGCATGAGGGGTTGTCGGCGTGTATCCAGCACCTGCGGGTGCAGTTGGCGGAATCCAACCCCATGCAGGAGGTGATGATGACCATGCGTGCCACCCAGACCAACACCGCATGTGTGATGTCCATGGTGGAGACCTTGGCTGTGAAGATTTTGGCCATGGGTCAACATGTCCAAGACCTGGGACAATCTGTGCAGGCAGTGGCCGAGGCCCAGGACATTGCAGTGGTGATCCTGAACATGGTCCAGTCACAATAAGCCACGGCTGAGAGTGTCAGCAGCATTGCCCAGGCGCTGACCAGCATGGCACACACACAGAGGGAGGTGGCCCAGTCCTAGAGAAAGATGGCACAGTCACTGGCTGATGTGGCACAGAGCCAGAATATGGTGGTACAGCCATAGCATTATGTGTACAACAGGTATGTTGATGTAGTGATGGGTGTGGGGAGGGGGGCTGTGGGGTGGGAGGCGGAGGATGGTGAAGAAACTTTCCCTTATCTCTGTTCTAAATGGTCTCCATCGTATTTTCAGACACAAGAAGAATTCATTAGGGTGGGAAGAGAATAGAAAGAGGCAGTTGGACTGATGGGAAACAGCGACGAGTACCTTGGTGGCCATTTTGGAAGATGTCAAGAGCAATGAGGGAAGAAATAGGCATGTTTTAGCAGGAATCAGTGACGTAAGGATGGGAAATACGATGAAGATGGAAGAATTGGGATTTCTGAGCATTAATTAACCAAAGGCAGAAAAACGAAGGGTGGCATGGTGACAGGAGTTGTGGTGGTTGAGAGAAAGAGGCGTGCAGATGAAAGGAGAGATAGAGTGGTGGGCTCAGGTCAGGCCATGACCAAAACGTTCATGTGAATGAACATGAGGAAACAAAGCTACCTAACAGCAAGGTTGCATTCTAGACCGAAATCGCGATGCTCGGAAGTACTTGAGGAGTAGAGGGGAGCTCACATATTTTCAAAGACAAATGTTGATTAAGTTAATGTTTTGAAATCGGAAATGAATTAATGACCAGGTCAGTGACAACTGAGGCAATCTGATGAGCAGAATAACGAAGTGTGCATTTCCAACAACAAAAATGTAAATAATTCATGTGGCTGAGTTTAAAATAGCAATTGTGGAAACAAGTCTTCCTCTGGTGCCTATCGCTGAGTTGCTCTGGAATTCAGATAAACAGTTGAAATAACGAGGTGTCATATTCTTCCAATGTCAAGATGGTAAATCAAAGACCATTCAAAGCATTGGTTGAATTCTGAAAAAGACAAAGCGAATGAAATTCCTCCATGATTTTCCCTATCACCTAGTCCACATGCGAAGAATAATGACAGTTTGTTGAAATCGACTGGAGCTGCCGGGTGAATCAATGTCAATGTCAATATTTTTATTGTTAATATCACTTACTGTATCAGTTGAGGTAATTAATTGATGGTGGCATTTGATCCAAAGGAAGCTGATCTAACTATTGTTTATTGGTAGTTGTTATTATATTGGACAGCCCTGTGAGACGTGGGATGGAAGATCCCAGTTCTTACTTTAAACAAAGCCCAGTCCAACTGAAGAGACTGGAATACAGCTTTAATATAACTAATTGAGGAGCACTGCTACAGATCGTTGATGAATCAGTATGTTCGAATTTGGCAAAGCTGACACATCCCCTCAATCTAATGGCCAAATCCTCGGGTATTAAAATGGGTAACTACAGAGATAGAGGGCAAATTGTTTTTTATCTTCTAGAATTTCCTAGATTCGAGAACATTTCTCCTGTAATGGACAGTAACTAATATTTAAGAAAAGAGGGAGACAGAAAACAGGGAATGATAGGGTTCCTGGGAGAGAAAATGCGAGAATCTAGTTTTAAGAGCAGGGTACTTACAATTATGAAGAGGGGCAGCACAGTGGCGCAATGATTTGCACTGCTAGCTCACGGCACCGAGGACCCGGGTTCAATCCCGGCTCCGGGTCACTGTCCGCATGGAGTTTGCTCATTCTCCTGTGTCTGCTTGGGTTTCACCCCCACAGCCCAAAGATGTGTAGGGTAGGTGGATTGGCCATGCTAAATCGGCCCTTAATTGGAAAACAATAATTGGGTATTCTAAAGCTACGAAAAAAAATAATTATGAAGAGTCAGCATGTTTCTGTTACGATTTTTCCATGAAAGGGAAATTATATTTGACAAATGGATTTGAGCTTTTTAGGGTGTAACGATGAAGAATGAATAAGGGGGAACTGGTAGATGTGATGTATTTGAATTTTCAGAAGCATTCAATTAGGTGTCACACAGTTTTGGGCTCTGATGATTGGGGGTAATATGGTAGCTTGGATTAGTTAATGGACAGAAAGCATCAGAGTAAATAGGACATTTTTTGTTGCAATGTTGTAACTTCGTGGAGTACTGCTAGATCGGTTCTTAAGCCTTAACTATGTACAATCCAAGTTTCCTAATTCTATAAAGCTAGGTACGAAAGTTAAGTTATGAAGAGAATTAATTTGATTTCTGGGATAAAAGGGCTGGACTCAATTATTAAGGATGAAATAACTGAGCATTTGAAAAGCGGGGACAGGATCGATTTACGAAAGGGAAATCATGCTTGACAAATCTTCTGAACTTTTTTGAGGATCTGACCAGTAGAGTGGACAAGGGTGAACCAGTGGATGTAGTGCATCTGGACTTTCAAAAGGCTTTTGACAAGGTCCCACACAAAAGAGATTAGTGAGCAAAATTAAAGCTCAAGGTATTCGAGGTAATGTATTACATAGAACATAGGACATAGAGCATAGAGTGCAGAAGGAGGCCATTCGGCCCATCGAGTCTGCACCGACCCACTTAAGCCCTCACTTCCACCCTAACCCCGTAACCCAATAACCGCACCTACCCTTTTTGGTCACTAAGGGCAATTTATCAGGTCCAATCCACCTAACCTGCATGTCTTTGGACTGTGGGAGGAAACCAGAGCACCCGGAGGAAACCCACAGACACTGGGAGAACGTGCAGACTCCGCACAGACAGTGACCCAGCAGGGAATCGAACCTAGGACCCTGGCACTGTGAAGCCACAGTGCTAGCCACTTGTGCTACCGTGCTGCACGGTAGAGAAATGGTTGGCAGACAGGAAGCAGAGAGTTGGAATAAATGGGTCCTTTTTAGAGTGGCAGGCAGTGAATCGTGGGGTACCATAGGGTTCAGTGCTGGGACCCCAGCTGTTCACAATATACATTAATTCCACTCTTTACTTCCAGTCTGCCAATCAGTTCTCTATCCACGTCAATATACATTAATGATTTGGACAAAGGAATTGCATGCAATACCTCCAAATTTTCAGACAACACAAAGCTGGGTGGCAGTGTGTGCTGGAGGATGCAAAGAGGCTGCAGGGTGAATTGGATAAACTGGCTGAGTGGGTAAATACTTGGCAAATGCTATATAATGTGGGTAAATGTGAGGTTATCCACTTTGATGGCAAAAACGGAAAGGCAGATTATTATCTGAACTGTGGCAATTTAGGTAAAGCGGAAGTGCAATGAGACCTGGGTGTCATGGTGGAACAGTCGCTGAAGGTTGGCATGTAGATACAGCAGGCGGTGAGGAAAGCTAATGGTATGCTGGTTTTCATACGAGAGAATTTGAGTATAGGAGTAGGGATGTCTTTCTGCAGTTATACAGGGCTTTGGTGTGGCCACACCTTGAGTTTTGTAAGCAGTTTTGGTCTCCTTGTTTGCTATTGAGCATGTCCAGTGAAGGTTCACCAGACTAATTCTAGGACGGCATGACTGACATATGAAGAAAGATTGGATCGAGTGGGCTTGTACTCACTGGAGTTTAGAAGAATGAGTGGGAATCTCATAGAAACATACAAAATCCTGATGGGACTGGACAGGCTAGATGCGGGAAGAATGCTCCTGATGTTGGGGGTGGCCAGAACTAGGGGTTACAGTCGAAGAATAAGGTTGTAAGCCATTCAGGACTGAGATGAGGAAGAACCTCCTCTCTCAGAGAGTTGTGAACTTGTGGAATTCTCTCCCACAAAATGCTGTTGGGGCCAGTTTGTTGGATATGTTTAAGAGGGTGCTGGACGTGGCATTGCGACTAAAGGGATCAAGGGGTGTGGAGAGAAAGTGGGAATGGGATCCTGAATTTGCATGATCAGCCACGATCATATTGAATAGCCTACTCCTGCACTTATTTTCTATGTTTCTATGAGAAGATATTGAGCAGAAGTGGCCTATATTCTCTGGGGTTCAGAGGAATAGACAGTTTTTCATAGAATTTACAGTGCAGAAGGAGGCCATTCGGCCCATCGAGTGTGCACCGGCTCATGGAAAGAGCACCCTACCCAAGGTCAACACCGCAACCCTATCCCCATAACCCAGTAACCCCATCCAACACTAAGGGCAACTTTTGACACTAAGGGCAATTTATCATGGCCAATCCACCTAACCTGCACGTCTTTGGACTGTGGGAGGAAACCGTAGCACCCGGAGGAAACCCACGCACACACGGGGAGGATGTGCAGACTCCGCACAGACAGTGGTCCAAGTCGGAATCGAACCTGGGACCCTGGAGCTGTGAAGCAATTGTGCTATCCACAATACTACCGTGCTACCCTGAGGTGATTCCAGTGCAATGTGTACATTTTAATGTCGGCTTGACATGTTAGATCTTGAGAGGCTGTTTCTCGAGCTGGGCACCCTTAAACTAGGGAACATAATTTATTCAGGATGAAAATTTGGTCGCAGGACTGAGATGAGGAGAAATTTATTTGCTTTAGGAATTTTTGGAATTCACTCCCTCAGATGGTCGTAGATGCTCATTGAATATATTTGAGGCGGAAACCAATGGAATCGAAGAATATTGGGTTATGACGGGAAAATAGACTTCATTTAGAACAATAACCAACATTTATAGAATGGTGGAACAGGCTTGAGAGGCCATGAGGCTCCTGGTTTACACATTCTTACCGATTATTCATGTTGGTATAAATAAATTGGGTTCAGAAATGCAATACAAAGTTCGAATGTGCAGGAAATACTGAACGAGGAATTGCAGTGGTTTGGAGAAGTGACTCTTAAATGACAATGAGTTAGACAAGCTATGCATATTCGGCAGCACAATGGCAGATAAGGGTAAAGTGCTACATATAGGAAAAAAGAATACATGTCTTTGCAATCCACGAATGGTATTGAAATAACTGAAGATGAAGCTGAAAGACTTGGGAGTCTGACTAGAATCAATGTAAAATGTGTCTGACCAAATAAGAGAAACAATCAACTGAAGCAGGTCACTAAAACAACAGAATATACATCAGATGAGACAGCAATTAAACTTTATAGTTCTCCGGTTAAACACACTTTGCAAACTAAGTTAATTTCTGGTTGTCATCAGGGATATTGGGGGTGATTTTGACCCCACATTCTCCGCTCATGAGAAACTCAGCATCGGCTCAAAATCCCAGGAGAATCGAAAAACGCGATTCTCTCCGGCGTGATTGCGTTTTGGAATTTTCACCCCTCCATCTCCGGTGTCGTAGTGCGAATCGCGCCGAGGGAGCACAGGAACCTAATTTAATACATTAGCATCTCATCAGTGAGCACTTTCTCCAGAACCTCCTCCCTCACAAAATATTCCTCGATGTCATTTATAACAGGTTTGGTCAGATATGAGACAGTCAAGGGGATTCCTCCAGGGTCACAGAGGTAAGTTTTGCCCCAAAGGGAGGGGGGTACAAGAACATGCCCAAGCAGTGCCTTGGCACTTGCTCCTGTCCCAGTTTGGTACTGCCAGCGCCGGATCCTAGTGGAAACTACATAAGGAGGGTGCATCTTTGTGTAGTGTGTGGGGAGGAGAGCGGAGATTGAGGGGGGTTGGGTGCGTGAATTCTGGACCAGGGGGTAGGGAGGGAGTTTGCTGGCAATGTTTGTGTGTGTGTGTGGGGGGGGGGGGATCCCAAAGATCTCTGCAATGTGGACTGAGGGATGTTATGCTGCAGAGCTGGCTGGGGATTTAAAGTTGGCGCCCTGTTGTGTTTGTAGCCACTTTCTGAGTCTGAGGCCTTGCTCTACTGGAGTGCCGATGTAAATCATGCCCACTCACCTCTTTTTGGCTACGAGGCTCAAAATTCCATGAGAAATCTGTGCCGTTTTTTCTCACCAGAATTGACACCTTGCCATTTTTGGTAAGGTTCCACACATTGTCATGATACTTTTAAAGACGGATGAAGTTTGAAAGAAATTCAAACCCTTTCAGTTAATAGCCGAACAGGATGTCAGAACAAGATATCACATTTTCAAACTTTTACTGTAACAAATGACTAAAGGCACCATATACTACACACAACATTCTTTGTGTAGGAAAGTTACAGACCGAAACATTGGCTTTTGTACTTATCACACACCACACCCTCCAGGTTTTTACAGTCCTTCTAGAAAGCAGTCGCTTCCAATGGCTTCACGTTTTCCCATTTCACCGAGTAGTAACTCCGATTGACTAGCTCCAGGTGCCTCTCTCAGTTTCTGGAGAGTTTCCCAAATCCATTATCAGCCGCAAATTCTGGCCCAATGATTCTTTTCCCCCAGGCAAAGCTGGGTCGAATCTCCTGGATTCCAACAAAGGCTGAGGGTTTCTCCCATACCTAGCTCGCGATGGAAACCTGCAACCTCTTCTCTCTGCTGACCACATTAACTGTTGTTCTTTTCCTCTCTCTTTTTCCTCTGCCCAAAAGCTTGAAGCCAGCAAGTCTATTTACTATTAGCACAGCTGCTTTTGCCTTTTGAAACGAAAGGGAAAATGCTGGAAAATCTCAGCAAGTATCATAGACCATAGAATTTACAGTGCAGAAGGAGGCCATTCAGCCCATCGAGTCTGCACCAGCTCTTGGAAAGAGCACCCTACTCAAGGTCAACAACTCCACCCTATCCCCATAACCCTGTAACCCCACCCAACACTAAGGGCAATTTTGGACTCTAAGGGCAATTTATCATGGCCAATCCACCTAACTTGCACATCTTTGGACTGGGAGGAAACCGGAGCACCCGGAGGAAACCCACGCACACACGGGGAGGATGTGCAGACTCCGCACAGACAGTGACCCAAGCTGGAATCGAACCTGGGACCCTGGAGCTGTGAAGCGATTGTGCTATCCACAATGCTACCGTGCTGCCCGTATCTGGCAGCATCTGTAGGGAGAGAAAAGAGCTAACGTTTCGAGTCCGATGGCTCTTTGTCAAAGCTCGTAGTTTGTAGATGAAAGCATTCAGCTTGTGTGCAGAGCTGTAGGTTTTGTATAATCTATGGTCTTGACCATGGGAATCTCATGGGCCTCTCTGACTGCAGGTAAAAAAAAAGAACAAGACTTTTTCTCAGACAGGTTCGGTTTCTTGTTCCTAGATTTCAAAGGCGTTATATTGTGTCACACGAATAACCCACAATGCAAAACGTTTTGCTGGATAAATCATGGAGTCACCCATAGGTTTCCGACCATTTCAAATCTCCACGTACTACTTGTGCCAGATAATGCAAAATGTTTTGAATAACTGCATATTATGTGGTACTGATGCCTGAGAACACCGCAAGGGCATACACATCGGAATTTAATCCAGGCTGTGAGGGGGGTGGGGGGACACGTCTCGCCTGTTGGCTGAAAAGCCGAAGTGTCCCGTGAGATCTCTTCTTTAGCAGAAGGGCAAGTGCCAAACAGGCACTTAAGTGGTTGGTGGTGTGCTTTCTCCAGGATAAAGGAGCCTTGGGACAGAAATCCCCCCCTCCCAGTCCCCACAACAACTCGAATTATAGAAACGTTATGGCACAGCAAGAGGCCATTCAGACCATCGTGTCTGCACTGGCTGATAAAGAAAAAGACGAGTCGCTCATTCTAATCCCACCTTCTGCCACCTGGTGTGACAGGTTACAGCACATCAGGCGCAGACCCAGGTACCTTTTAAACGAGTTGAGGGTTTCTGCCTCACCATTCAAACAGGCAGCAAACTCCAAACACACGCCACCTCTGTAAGGGACTGCATTGGTTGAAGAAGATACCTCCCCACCACCTTTTAATTAAGGATGGGAAATAAATGCTGGCCAAGCCAGCCACACATGCCAAAAGTGAATTTTAATAAAGGGTCTCCCACTGCCACTTCATCTATTAGCCCTACTTTGTTTCCTGTTATTGGGATTGTCATGTGCTGGTGAAAAATAATCCCCTTGAATGCAGTTCACAAATTGTGTGCCCGTTGTGTCTTCCACTCTGTTCATATCCCAGTTGATATCAGTTTTATTTGCTGCACTCCAAGCACTGACATATAGATCTTTCAACACTGGCAAATTCCCATGATGTACATTTTTTAACCTTTGCTTCTTCAACCTTTGAGAGTCAGTTGCAAATCTTCTGAATCCCATTCACTGTTCTGAGATTCACAGAATCACAGAATTGTTATAGCGCAGAACAAGGGCTTTTGGCCCATCGTTTCTGGCTCTCCAATGAGCAATTATGATTTAGTGCCATTCCCCTGCCTTTTTCCTGTATCCCTGCACATTGTTTCTACTCAAATAATCATCTACTGCTCTCTTGTATGGCCTCCACCAGTTCCAGCAGGGCATTCCAGATCCGAATCACTCATTATGTGAAAAAGTTTTTTTCTCAAATCGTATTTGCTTCTTTTGCAAATCACTTTAAATCTGTGTCCTCTTGTTTTGATCCTTTTACTAGAGGGAACAGTTGCTCCCTGTCTACTGTCCTCATGATTTTTAACATCTTTGTCTTCCTCTTAGCCTTCTTGTCTCCGTGGAAAACAGTCCCAACCTCTCCAATCTAGCCTCATAACTGAAGTTTCTCATCCCTCTTCTGCACTCGGTCCAATGCATTCAGATTTTTCTTATAGTATGGTGCCCAGAACTGTACACAATATTCCATCTGAGGTCTAGCTAGAGTTTTGTATAAGCTCAACATCATATCTTTGCTCTTGTACTCTATGCCCCTATTGATAAAACCCACAATGCTATATGCCTTATTAACTGCTCTCTCCACCAGTCCTGCCATCTTCAATGATCTATGCACATATGCATCCAGTTCCCTCTGCTCCTGCACCCCTTAAAAAAATTGCTCCTTATTTTATGTGAACTCTCCATGTACTTCCCACCAAAATACATTGCCTCATCCTTCTCCGCACTGAACTTCATCTGCCATCTATCTGCCTACTCCATCAACTTGTCCATATTTTCTTGAAGTTAAACACTGTCCTCTTCGCAGTTTACAACATTTCCAACTTTTGTATCATCTGCAAATTTTGAAATTATCCTCTGTGCACCATTTGGGAATAAGGAAAACTCAAGCTAAAATCCAGAAATATTTTTATTGGCCTGGTCTACATAAAGATGTTGTTAAATTTTGTCAATCATGTCACACATGTCAAGTGATAGGGAAACCTCAAGCAGTGATAAAACCAGCACCCTTAATACCCATTCCAGCATTTGAGGAAACATTTACACGGGTCCTAATTGATTGCTTAGGACCGCTTCCTGAAACAAAAAGTGGGAATCAATATCTTTTGACGGTAATGGATGTGTCTACTAGGTTTACGGAGGCCATTCCAGTATGTAATATTACAGCTAACAAGATTGTGGAGGAGTTGCTTGAATTCTTTACTGGATATGGATTACCCACAGAAATACAATTGGATCAAGGATCAAATTTTACCTCAAAGTTATGGATAGTTTAGGAATAAAACAATTCAAATCAACTGCGTACCATCCAGAATCGCAGGGAGCATTAGAAAGGTGGCATCAGACGTTCAAGACAATGTTGAGGGCTTATTGTCAAGATTGTCCAGAGGATTGGGATAAAGGAATTCCATTTAAGGCGTGGATATCCGTCAAATATTAAAGTAAGATTATCTTAATGAAATGAAATTAAGTGAAATGAAAATTGCTTATTGTCACGAGTAGGCTTCAAATGAAGTTACTGTGAAAAGCCCCTGTTTGGGGAGGCTGCTACGGGAAGGTATGTGCCTTGTTAGGTTCAAAACGGATCTGAAGACAATCTAAACAGCCCAACCAATCTGAAATAAGTCCGAAGATGTGCAGGTTAGGCGGATTGTCCTTGCTACATTACTCTTTGTGTCCAAAAAGGTTGGATGGGGTTATTTTGTTATGGGGATAGGGTGGATGTATGGGCTTGGGTGGGGTGCACTTTCCAAGGGCAGGCTCAGACTCGATGGGCCGAGTGGCCTCCTTCTGCACTGTAAATTCTATTCAAGCTTTGGTTGAGATATTAATAATGAATTTTGGGATTGCATAATTAATGGTTGAATAGAAGATATTCACTTGATCAATAATTGATTATCCCTAATTAATATCCCATATTTGGTGAAAGGCCCAACTTTATTATAATGAGTGTGCCGTCCAATTTTTAAGGCATTTATTTTGAATTTATTTTTGAAAACTGAACATTAGGTAACAGTTGTAGAGGTCAATGCTGTGCTGTCAAGGTGCATTGTCCAGCAAGGTAATGAGTATTCTTTTATCTGATTGTGGCTTTAATTATCAGGGGGAGGACTGTGTACTTACTTGGTAGTGTAATAGCAAGAAGAATAGAATACTCTTCTCGGTGTGTGCATTTGTTATCAGTGAATTCATATTGTTGCAAAGGGAGTTGAATTTATTGTTTTGCAAGCTCATTTTTACTACTGTTAAAGTATGTTTTACTCTGAATTTATCCAAAGTGACGTTTAACCATATTTCTGTATTAATTACATATCATTTGAGCCTCATTCCATCATACACACTTCACTGCACTCCAGGCAAATAGTGACTTCAAAACTTCATGACAAACTTCCAATCTGTACCATCAGGTCATCTACAGTTTGGCTGTGGAATCTTTCCCATATAATGTGTGGATTCTCCGTTGCCCGACGTCGATATCGTAATCGGTGACCAGGTGGAGAATAGACTCCAATGCAGAAATCGGGGACAGTGCTGGTTTCACGCCGGTCAGACATGCTCCGCCTCCTCCAAAGTGGCATCATCACGTCGCACGCCATTGCAGCGGCATTAGCGCGTCATCGGCCAGCCCTCCTGTGATGCTCTGCCCCCGATGGGCCGAGTTCCCGATGACGTAGGATATGTTTGGTCTTAACCGTGCGGGAACCCGGCACGGTGGCTGCGGACTGTGTCCAGTGCCGCCACACTCGGCTGGATCTGTGCCGCTGGTCGGGGTGGGGGGGGGGGCTTCTGGGAGGGCTGGGGGACTAGTGGGGGGGTGGCCAAGGGGTGGGCTGTGGGGTCGTGGATGGAGGGTTGGGTCCGCGCATGGCCGGCGCCATGTTGTATGGGGCGACCGCTGCAGGTCTTCAGTGCTGGTCTCCCTCAGTAGTGCACTGGAGTGCCAACCTTGATTTTGTTTTGTGTGCTCAAGTCCTGGAGCGGGATTTGGACCTAGAATTTTGTGATTCAGAGTTCTATCAACTGAGCTCCAAGCTGACGCAGACTGCAGTGTTTCAAGAACATGGAGTGCCATTTTAGCAAAGACAGCTGAGGATGGGCAATAAATACTGGGCCTTGCAACTGACACTTTTATCTCAAGAATTAATAAGGTTCAGCTGCTTTGACCTCCTAAATTTCAGAAAATTCTGCTGCGGGAAAGAAGCAGCAAAAACGGAGGTTTTGTTGGTGTGATGTTATTTGGTGCAATTTGGAAGAATGGAAAAAATTGTGACTGCGTTTCAGATCAAGCAACAAGAAAGATTCTGCCCATGGAAACAAAGCCTTTATAAAGATGCCTCAGCAGCTTGAGTAATAACTAAGACTTAGCGGGAGCACATTTGTGCTAAAGAAGCTTTAATTTATTCCTGTGCTTATCATGTGTAGCTTTTGGCAGTTCCTCATTTTCTCTAATTATGCATCTCGAAACTGTGAGTGACAGTGATCCGCAGGAATTAGACTGACTTATCTGACTTTCATTGCGTGATGAAAAGATCCACTCATTCAAACAGTGAGCTTTTCCTTTGAAATGTGCAATGTTAGTTTTGACAAATGGGGAAGATTCTCAGAAATGTATTATTAGCGCAATTTAAGTTCTTAAGAGTATGTATTTCCAAAATCACTGCATAAATTTACTGACACAATACAAATTTGTCAGCTGTTCCCCTGCCCCTTCCAGATCACTAGCTGTTACGTGTAAGTGTTGTGGATGTTCGTCCCAGGATTTATTGTAACTGCTCTATTATTCTTTCTCTGTAGCTGCCAATGTTACAGCTGTCAAGCTTAATCACTGCTAGATTAGGAGATCTTAGAATGTGGATACCTCTGTGTTCTGCACCTAGTGTTGTGTGTGCCTGTTGCTGTGATCTCCTCGCACATGATGTGCCCATAAGGTGGAGAGCTACATGCATTTTTAACAGATAACTGATAAGGCTTTGTTGCCTAGCGGACAGGCCCAAGGTGAAGAAGAATGTATAAAATGACAGGCTACAAGGGCATACTTCGGTTTACTGCCCTACATCCTAAACTTGAAGAGCTTAAAAGCTTCTGCATTGTTCAAAGAAAAAACGCGATTGAACCATTACTGGTCACAATTATGTATTCCATTTCATCTTTTTCCATTCTGCTCATAAATGCACCAAAACTTGGAAGCTGGAAGGAAAAACCTAAGAGATGTCAGTGAACAGTTCAATGATTTAATGTCTTCATTTACCCATTACCTCGTAGTAACCCATCTTTGAGAGCCCATGTTAATAAATAGCTTGTCTCGTTGCACTGAAGAGGAATACTGTGAGGCTCAGAATGGTGTAAAAGACCAAATTAATAATAATGCATGAGCTCAAATGATATAAAATGCTGCCGGGGGCAGATGTGTTTTTGTACATTGTGAGGTGACAATAATTGATGTACTGTCAAATGTGCCTGCTCTCATCCGCAAAGGAAATGGGATGTGTTTAAAATATCCCCAGAATAATGACATGTGATTGCAAAACAATCTTTTAATAAAGGAAATTCATGTGAAGCTTCTTTTGGTAGCTTACGAATTAAAGGGAAATTGATTCCAGTTCAAGACTGCTTTAAATGTTCGTAGATTATTATGATCGGTTGTTGGGAGGTATTGTTTTGGTTTCAGTAGATATGGGCTAGGATCTGATTCATCTGTGGTCTGACGCTTGCGAAGTGCAACTGGATCAAACATTTATCTTCTGAATTAAAAACGTAAGGACTCTACGCATTGACCATAACGGTTTCTTTCCGTCTCCTAATGATGTGGGAAGAGAAACAATATCTGTTATCAAAGTTCTTAGTGTCCCTCATTGAGACAGTCAGCTCATATCATCCCCATTCATGTTTCTGCAGGAGAAGCTTGCCCAAGAGAGTTGCAAGCAGGAAAAATAGGGCAGTGGGATGTCTGAGCTGAGGATTCTGACTCCTTTCGAGGAAAGAGTCCTGAGGAGTTCATGGGGTGGAGCAGCAATGGGCTTGTGCTGGGAGCGAGGTGGGTCGAGGAGAGAAAAGTGAGGAGCCACTGCACCTTCATCCAGCTGAGCAAACCCAAGTGGTTTCGGTATCCAAATCCTTGATCGGGCCATGTAATAATACCATCTTCTTTGCCTTACAGGAACATCACCTGAACATCATGGACAGTCCACCAGCAGTGTTGCACTGTACACCCTCGACACAACCTCGGAGGAAATATCAGAGGGGGAACAACTAAGAAGCGTCACAGTTATCACCTGCATCATCCATCAGCGTGGAGTTGCACATACTGGTGAATTTCTAACCCTCCTCCCAGCGGCATAGTGCTTCTCCGCACATCGGACACGATTATTCTCACTGACCCTCCATTACCGCCAGACGGTTAGACTTTGTCAGTGCAAGTGTTTCATTCACAGTGATAGAACTCAGGCATGATTCAGTGAACCATGGGCCCTTGACCCTAATTGCCCTTGAGAGCAAAGGGACATAGGAATGTGGCACCAAACCTCACTCAGACATGAGCCGGGGAGTCAGCATGCTGGCAGCAGACAGATAGGTGTCAGACCTAAGCAGTAGTTAAGGAGCATCTCAGACATCCTCACTGCGAGTTGTCGTCACCCTCGGGCATCGACCGGGCAACAGGCACTGAAGGTCTACCCTGCCCCAGCACTCGGTATTTTGACCATCTTCATCCCCCTGGTCGCAGAGGGGTCACAATGTCCTGGGGGAGTGACAGATCAGACAGAGAGTGGTGGGCAGGTGTCAGGAGGGTCATGGAGAGCAATCAGTGGCAGAATTCCTTCAATGGTCCTGATCATGGAAGAAGCGCCCAATGGCTGCTACTGGCATTTTTATTGAGAATGGTGGCCGCTGCTGCCTTTTAAATGAAATTAGGTTGTGCGCAGTCTTCCAGCCTGAAGCAGCAGCAGTGAGCAAGTCACATGCCCTGTACATACACTTGATGTCGAGAGCCCTCAATGTACATGTTTTGCCGCCAAATCATGGAAGAGAGTTTCTTCCATTTTCTAGCTGCTGGCAAGTAAGGCAAGAGGACTGTGAAGATGAATCGTTTTGTTACAAGTAACAGAGTGTCAGAGACACAAATAGGCAATGTACCTACAGGCCAGGATCTCACAACTGAGAGAGTTGCTCAGGAGAGTTCAGGGCTAGTCAGAACAGTGCTAATGTTCACTATGTACAGAGCTCCAGGACCTCTCACTTGCAGCCTGCAAAGGAGAAAGCTAACTTGGGAACAAAGCAGTAGAAAGATGATTTCTTCAAGTATGATTTCGGCAATTATGCCAATGCAAATAAGGGTGCAAATCCCACATGTGTTAGGTGCAGAAAAGTACTGGAAAATGAGAAGAGAAGTTTTATATTTTGAAAAAGAAGTGGTGGGTGAAATTTGTTTTGAGGTTGAGACTCAAGAGTTTGTTATTAGCTCACAGCTGACTCGAAATGAAAATATTGCACTGTTGTACCTGAACTGTGATACAACATTACAGATACATCAAGAGCCCATGATTCTGTCAGCAATCTGGAGTGTCATCTCCCAGGAGTATGCAGTGCTGAGTAAAGCAAGCATTTTGTTGCTATTTGCCTTCAGGACAACCTACATGTGCAAAGTTGGATTTTCAGTTTTCACAACGAAAACAGCACAAAGGAATTGGCTAAAGTCTGCACCTGATGTGCTCATTGCCCTCTACATCTCTGACCATGATTGGGTGAGATATTGAGGACCAAACAGACTCCCCTTTCACATTAAGCGAATATGGCGTGCGTTGCGAAGGTTGGCTGGTGTGGGTCACGAAGGTCAGCCGGTATGGGTTTCGAAGGTCGGCCTGCTCGGGCCCCAAATGTCGGCCAGTTGGCAAAAGTGGATCCCGGGAAAAAAGTTTGTAAAACACTGTCCTAACATACAGTTCATCCATCCCCTCGCGAATGCACTGAAATACCACAAAGGTCCGTTGTGGAGACTTGTACAGCTTTATTCCCCCAACAGCTGGCCACCTCTTCCTTTAATACCCCTCAACCCCAGCCCTGACATCCCGCATCACCCCCCCACCACACAACCCTAATAACCCCCACATCCCGCAGGCAACCCCCCCCCCCCCCCCTGTTCATCCGCCCCCCCCCCCCCCCCCTTCTCTGGAGCTGGCCAGTGGGTTCCGTCCCCTGAGACTTCCTGGTGCTCAGTGGAGACAGTGGTGCTCAACTCCTTCCTCCCCCTCAGAGGTCATGATGCCTGGTTCCCATTTTTATAAAGCATTACAATTTGCTCAGCCATGGCATCTAGCCGGGTGGGTGGGAAGGTTCGATGAGCGCTTAAGATACAAAGTTAATCCTGCAAAGTATGTGCTCAGCAATTACAATTCATGTCAATTAGGTTGACACCCTTCCTGAGTGTGAACCTAATTATGTCATCGAGGAGGGCCTGAGAAGATTGCATTCAGAACTCTCACCAGCGCAAATCCCATTTTTGGCCTCTCATGATATCTAGCAGCCAATGCGGGATTTGCACCCACAATTAATTGGCCCACTAAATCCCACCCATAGAGTGTGTCAGCAGCCAAGGCAATGGAGTGAATCTTATACGTCCATTGTAGTTAGACCAATATATTCTCACATTGCTGGCTTTATTTTGCCTTTTGATCAAACTGTAGCATCTGCATGGTGTGTTGAAGATTCAATGTGCAGAAAATGGATGTAAGTACACAAGTGTATGAGTGGAAATAAAAATTGCTACAAGTGCACAACAGGCTCGCTTGTATCTTGTGAAGACAAAACAGAATTCAATTACATTAGGTGTCCAAGATCTGGCAAAAGCATACCTTTAGGTATTGTACTATTTCTTTTCTCTCTTTTGTCTGTGAGCATGTATTTTTTATTTTTAGTTCAGACTCTTTGTATTGGAATTTTCAGTCCTCATTCAGCATCACAGTTGGATGATGTTCAAAGCTAGTACAACATCTTTTCTGCAGACAGGTTGGAGTAAAGACTTTGGGAAGATTATTTTTAATATTTGACACAGCATGTTATGAGTTTGGGGATCTCAGGAGGATGAAGAAGGATCTGAGACATCCCTGTTCATCTGTTATGTGCCTGTGTTGCTGTCAATGCCTACTTCAAGTCTCTGATTTATTGCCTTCGATACCCCTCACCAACTTGAACCACATAGAACAGGTGAGAGGTTAGCTCTGAAATATGGAATTCATAGAACCAATAAATTCCTACAGTGCAGAAGGAGGTCATTCAGCCCATCGAATTTGCACTGACCCTCTGAAAGTGAACTATACCCAAGGTCCACTCCCCCCCCCCCCCCCCCCCCCCCTCATCCCTGTAACCCCATTGATGTGTTGGGTAAGCTGGGTCTATGTGGACTGCGTTTGATGCAGAGGAGAGAGAGACAGGCTTCCAACACTTGAAAAGATGCAACACGATTTTATAGAACAACTAACTATAATACATGCTTAACTGTGGGTTGACACTATGCTGACTTGACTGGAGACCTGAGGCTAACCTGACCAGATTAACTGACTACCACATGGTGTTTGTTCTGGCTGCTGCTCACAAGCTCTGTCTGTCTCAGAGGCTGGGTCCAGAGAGAGCGGGAAAACTGGTGCCCTCTGGTTTTATAGTGGCCGTGTCCTGTCTGGTGATTGGCTGCTGTGTTCTGTCTGCTTACTGGTCATCCTGTGTGTCAATCACTGCCTGTCTGCACTCTATCATATACCTGGATGTATATTATGACACCCACAACCCACCTAACTAGCATATTGTTGAACACTAAGGGGCAATTTAGCATGGTCAATCCACCAAACCTGCACATCTTTGGACTGTGCAAGGAAACTGGAGCACCCAGAGAAAACCCAAGCAGACACAAGCAGGACCATAGACTTACCATAGAATTTACAGTGCAGAAGGAGGCCATTCGGTCTATCGAGTGTGCACCGGCTCTTGGAAAGAGCACCCTACCCAAGGTCAACACCTCCACCCTATCCCCGTAACCCCACCCAACACTAAGGCCAATTTTGGACACTAAGGGCAATTTATCATGGCCAATCCACCTAACCTGGACTGTGGGAGGAAACCGGAGCACCCGGAGGAAACCCACGCACACACGGGGAGGATGTGCAGACTCCGCAGACAGTGACCCAAGCTGGAATCGAACCTGGGACCCTGGAGCTGTGAAGCATTTGTGCAGTCCACAATGCTACCGTGCTGCCCCAGGATGTGCTAACTCCACACAGCCACCCAAGGCTGGAATTGAACCTGGGTCCCTGGCGCTGTGAGACAGCAGTGTTAACCACTGTGACTCTGTGCCACCCATAATGACTAAAATGGATTCAAATGGGTTCAGTAACCAAGAATGGGACATGCACTGTAGCACTGCACAAGTTGACATTGACAGGAAAGTATGCGGACAAAGATATTTTTATATATTACAGATCATCTCTCTTCTGTGGAGGCTGTTTGTAGAAGGAGAGAGCCAACCATGAATTAAAGAGAAATTAGCTGATTTATATATAATCAAATGCAGCACTTGTGTAGACAATTTCACTTGCAATGGATGCACAGGACAGCAATTGGACATTGATCTTTGCGCTTTTTCTTTTATTTTCATGTGGTTTTCAGTATGACCTCCTCCAGACATGGTTTCTCTAGCTTGGACTATGGATTTCTTTGTTAATTTTATCAATGATATTTGAAATTGGTGAACATGAGATATTGATTCAGTGCATGTAGCACCAAGATAATCCACTGAACAACTTGGCTGAGAATTAACACATCGGTGCAATGCCAGGTAAAGCCACAAGTATGTTGTCGTGTGGACAACTAAACACGTCGCTCAGTGTTTCTTTCAACACTCTTTTAAGTAGAACCATCTAGCAACCTATTTTTCCTTCTTCTGATGTACGAGTATGATTTTCATTTTGTATGTGAATTATGCAATAATGTAAATGGCCCAGTTGGCAACATTAGCCCTCTTAATTGCACTACAGGAAAAGTAGATGTTTCAAATTGTGTATGTAGACCTGACTAGCAATCTCCACTGAGATCTGCCTGCAGCTATTTAGCCTGCCAATCACAAGGCCAACAACCAGAGCTAAAGGGAGCAAGTTCTCAAGAAAAGGCCTTGTAGGAACTCACCTAAGGGGTCATAAAGGTAACTGAGAATTTATCCATTCCATGCAAATGTCAACATGGAAATTAGAATTTTAGTAAACGTAAATAATTTGGACTAAGGATGTGGACTTGTTCGTTGTTATTTTATGTTCTGATTACATCAAATATTCTGAGCCACAACCATTTCTGTTCAAGACGTTATTCTGCTGCAGTAACCTTGGGTTACATTATTGGGTATGGGAGTGAACAGAAGCAAATTGGCCAACTTGTTGATTGATTGCTTTATAGGCTGAGTGGTCGCGTGATGACTTGATGCCACGGCTACTTAAAGGGTCATGTTAAGGGCACAGGAGTAATCCCCGGAGACTGGACAGAGCACCAACATGTAATGCTGGTTAGACTTGTGTGAATACACTGTTATTGTTCTGAATCCGTGATCACCAGTTATTAAAACCCAGCATTTCGAGATGTTCCTTTCTCTCCTTTGATGTAGATTAATTTTGACACCATCTAAAATGATAATACAATTAATTAAAACCAATGCTATGTTACAATGCATTGCCATTTTGGCACTGTGTCTCAAACATTGTTATCTGGAGATGGCCTCTTACTTCCAGAAAGATCAGAGGCACTTCAACAATCCATTTAGCAGTTCTGTAAAATTTGTTTCATCGGAAAATGCTCATTTTTATTTCCTCAAATGTCAATCATGCCGAATGGCAGAACTTCGGCTTTTATTTTGGAAACCTTTATTTTAAAAGCAAAAACCTAACACCTAGGCACGACAGCGTTGAGGAACAGAATTCTAATGTGGCAGTCCTTAGGGTTTATCACCCATGTAGCATGGATCTTAGACTGTGAATACATTCATTTCTGAACACAGTTCAATGAGTTTGGATCTGAGTTTTTTTTTATAGGGAAGAGTTTTTTTTATTTCTTGGTTCCTTTGGGAATTGAGTGATTGAAAGTGCATATAAGAAAAGAGCTAGCCAGTGACTGTTGGAGTAAAACCTGCTCAATGAGGTTTCACTTCCATTCCTTTCTCTCTGCCTTAATCCCCTCGGGGCCGTTTGTTTTCCTCCTCTTTCAGCAGGGCCGCCTGTGATTCCTCATCTTCCACAAGATGTTTGTGTTAGATTATCACACTGCACAAGTTTAATAAATCAGGAAAAATCCAGGCTGCGCATCTTGATTGGTGCGATCTCCAATAACGCCACTATCGCTGGATTTCCATGCAATTTTTCATTTCTGCGCAGAATGGTTTATCATTCACACGTGAAGAGACCAAATATCCTGTGAAACAATTGAAAACTACAGAATAAACTTGATAAGAGGAGCTTCCCTTAATCTTATCCAGTGTGATCTCAAGTAGGGACTGTCAGGTCACTGCTCTCAATTTTAAAAAATGCAGCATTTCCATCCACGACATGAAAGTCAGCAATTTATGCATTAGGAAGGTAAATGATCCTTAATCCTCAGCCATTTTTCAGTATGCCTATCACAATTCCTTTAATAAATACAGAGTTCAAAGAAGCACTTTTCATAATCATTTGGAATCTGAGGAGGGTATAAATCCGAAGGTTGAACATTCATGTAAATCTATATTTGACATTGATTCGAAGCCATTTCTAATTGGGGAAGACCAAAGGAATTCATAATGGGGTAAGGTTGACAGAAAGTGTGCCTGGATGGACATTTTTAATATATTACTAGTCAATCTCCTCCAGCATTGCACACGCAGTTAGAAAGTGGGAGACACCAGGGGCTTATGATATAAAAGATTAGGGTAAGAGCTATAGATTAAAGAGTTAACGTCAGGGAACATGATACTAATGTAACTATGTTGAAATGTCACATGACTAAGAGACTTAGATCTGGTGGGATGAGAAGTGCAATCTCATGTGGAGCACTGAGCTGTATGTAAATGAACAAAAATGGATTTTACGAATAAATAGTCAAAGGTAGCATTGTTAGATTAACAGGCGAACGCTAAAGAGACCCCAAACTCAAGATGAAACATGGCAGATGACAGAGCATAAAACGCCAGAAAAATTGCAAGAGAAACAGCACACTTGAAACAGTTAGGGCTGGATTCTATGTTTGGGAGACTATATTCTACCGTCAGAGATGAATCACCTCTGATTTGCACTCACGCTGGGACCGGCATCCAGAGGTGATTCAGTGTCCCTTGCCATGCAAATATATGCATGTTAGGGTTTGCAAGGGATTACGTTGCGCAAATTGCAGCCATGGTATGTATGCCGTCATAGATTAGATTTAAGGTACTGCAAATATTTGAACAAAAACAGAAAATTAATTTTGCAACAAAGAACAAAGGACAAAGAAAGGTGTAGCACAGGAACAGGTCCTTCAGCCCTCCAAACCTGCGCTGACCATGCATCCTGCGACCACCCTAAAATCTTCTACACTTCCGGGGTCCGTATCCCTGTCTTCCCATCCTATTCATGCATTTGTCAAGACGTCCCTTAAATGTCAGGATCATACCTATTTCCACCACTTCCTCTGACAGCGAGTTCCAGGTACCCACTACCTCCGTTGAAAAGACTTACCTTGCACATCTCCTCTAAACTTTGCCCCTTGCACCTTAAACCTATGTCCCCTATTGACTCTTTCACTCTGGGAAAAGGTTTCTGACTAAACACGTTTTCCATGCCCCTTATAATTTTGTAGATATCCATCACGTCATCCCTCACTCCGTCGTTCCAGTGAGAACAAACCACGTTCATCCAAACTCTCCTCATAGCTAATGCCTTCCATACCAGGCAACATCCTGGTAAATCTCTTATATCCCCTCTCCAAACCCTCCACATCTTTCTGGTAGTGCGGCGACCAGAATTGAGCACTATACTCCAAGTGTAGCCGAAATAAGATTCTATACAGCAGCAGCATGACTTGCCAATTATTATACTCAATGCCCCAGCCGATGAAGGCAAGCATGCCATATGCATTCTTGACTACCTTCTCCACCTGCGTTGCCACTTTTGGTGCCCCGTGGATCTGTACACCCAGATCCCTCTGCCTGTCAATACAGTTAAGGGTTCTGCCATTTACTGTATATTTCCCACCTGTAATAGATCTTCCAAAATGCATCACCTCACATTTCTCCAGATTAAACTCCATCTGCCACCTCTCTGCCCAAGTCTCCAACCGGTCTGTATCATGCTGTCTCCTTGAACAGTCCTCATCGCTATCCGCAATTCCACCAAACTTTGTGTCGTCCGCAAACTTACTAATCAGACCAGTTACATTTTCCGCAATTATTTATATATACTACAAACAACAAAGGTCTCAGCACTGTTCCCTGTGAAACGCCACTAGGCACAGCCCTCCATTCAGAAAATCTCCCTTCCAGTGCTGCCCTCTGTCTTCTATGGCTGAGCCAGCTCTGTATCCATCTTGCCAGCTCACCGCTGATTCTGTGTGACTTCACCTTTTGTACCAGTATACCTTGAGGGACCTCGTCAAACATTTGTTACTATTTTTCAAAAAACGTGATGGAAACTAGTTTATTCTTAAAAATAATTATTTTTAAAAACAGCATTACCTGAACACCATGAAAGATAATAATCTAAATGAGACTAGTCTGTTTTTTTCTGGTCCTTAATTTTCCAATGTGCTATGGGAGCGGCGCTTTCAAAACCCCAAAATGTATCATGGAGTTCAACCAACCTCCTCTTTAATGTATTGTTGCTTTTGAAGCCCACGGCTTGTTCTCCAGGTGTGGTATTACAATTATGGACATGTGGGTTTTTAAACACAAAACAATATTTATTCCATGAATTCAACTTAACTTTTTTTTAAAAATAATTTTTATTTAAATTTTCAACAAGTTTTAACTTAACCTTTTTAAAATAAAATTGGATCCCTTAACACCCCTTACTTCAAAGATAACCCTGAAAATAATACAACACTAAATAATCCCTCAAAATGTTCCTTCAAACCTCCAAAAGACTTAACACCTTTAAACAGAAACACATCAGGTTAAAGACATCACTATTATGAGTTTAAATCACCTAAAGAATTCAGCTCACTGCAAACACAGACACACCCAAGCTCTTTTCCTCTTCTCCTTTTAAACAGCTCACATCAAACCAACCAGGCACTTTTTAGCTGCTCTCTCAAACTGAAACTAAACACTGCAAAATAGCTGAGCTAAAAACCCAGCTCCACCCACATTCTGACATCACTTCAGTAATATGAGCTGTTTCATTTCTTAAAGGTACATTGCTTAAACATCCATTTCTTAAAGGTACTCTCACATGACAAATTACTATTTTAAGTTGTTCCCCAATCATTACTCATGCGACTGTTTTTTAAAGCTCTGCCAGTCTTGGCATCTTTGCACCAACAATGGCCGGAATTTTCCAACCCCCCCCCCCTCCTCCCCCACACAGCGGGTTTTCCCCTGGCCCTTTCAATGCCCGGCACCATGGGGGCCGCTGGCCTTGATGCTAGGGGTACCGTCAGATGGCACTGCCCTTGCCAGCGGCACACTCCATGGTCCCCGCCCACCATCCCTGCAGGGATCACTGTGGTCATTGCCCTGGGTGGGCTGCCGGCAGGTGATGAGTGAGTGTGGGGGGTGGGGTTATGGTGGTTGGTGGGGTTGGGGGGGGGGGGGGTTGGGGGCACCCATATGGCCCCTGTCATTCTTCAGAACCAGGGGCCAAATGGGGTGGTCAGTCGGGTACACTTAAAGATGATTTTGTTTTTCACATTTTCACTTTCCTTTTAAGAAATATTGACGGGGAATATACATTTGTGAACAAAACACGCAAAAATTTATAATAACATAGTCCATTTTAGTTCTTCTTCCTCCAACCGGAATCCATCTTGATTGACAGTTTCCTTGGACAAGATGGTCTCTGCACGATCCATCCATTTCTCTATGCCTCAACATTTTTCCTTAAAGTCAGATAATTGAGTTCAATCCGATTACAGAGCTCCTTGTAATTCTCCATCACAGGAGCATTGCCTAACACAGCCTTCAGGCAGTCAAACGCCTGTTGACACTCGGCTGTCCACTTAAATTTGCTATGCTTCTTTAGCAAGTCCGTCAGTGGAGCAACCACGCTGCTAGAATTTGGCACATATGTCTGGTAGAATCCACGCATGCCAAGAAATCGCATTATTTCCCTTTGTGTCGAGGGTATTAAAAACTACCCAATAACTTTTGTTTTCACATCCTGTGGGACCATTCAACCCAGTCCGGTTGTATGGCCAAGGAAAGTAACTTGGGCTTTTCAAAATTCACTTTTGGCTCGGTTTACCATCAAACCATCCTCCTGAAGTCGATCGAATAACTCCATCAGATGTTTTAAATGTTCCTTCCATGTCTGACTCAAAGTTATAAGATCGTCGTGTACCGTACAATTGGGTAATCGTGAAACAACATTGTTAGTTAACCGTTGAAACGTGGCTGTGGCGATGTTCATGCCAGATGGCATAATTTGAATTGGTTTACACCATCTGGAGTCACAAACCTGAAATCTCCTTCGCCCTTTCGGATAAAGGTACCTGCCAGTAACCTTTAAGTAAATCCAGTTTGGAAATAAAAACTGATTGTCCCACTTTCTGAATGCAATCCTCCAAACATGGGATAGGATGAGTCCGTTCTTGTAACTGCATTAACCTTTCTACAGTCCACATAACCATTGGGTTCCAACTGGTTTCGGTACCATTATCATGGTTGAGCTCCATTGGCTGCAACCCACTTCAATTATGCCATTTATAAGCATACTTTCAATTTCCTTGTTAACCTGTGCCAATTTTAAAGGGTTATGGATGTTGTTTGATTCGAACAGCATTTCCCACATCTACATCATGCATAGCCATTTTAGTGCTTCTCAACTTATCTCCACAAAGTTGCCCATGTGATATCAATAACTCTTTCAGGTCAGTTTGTTTTTCCTCTGGAAGTTAACTCAACAATTTATCCCAGTTTTTAAGAACATCTTCGTTTTCCAATTTAATTTGAGGGATATCAAATTCAAAGTCATCTGGATTTGGTTCTTCACTTTGAGTTAGAATAATTAAAATCTCCTCCTTTTGCTCTCCTTCCCATTCAAAGTACCTTTTAAGCATATTCACATGACACACTCATGTGAGTTTTCCTTCCATCTGGCGTCCTTACCACATAATTCACCTCACTTAGTTTCCTTTCAATCTGATAAGATCCACAAAACCTTGCTTTTAAAGGTTCACCTGCCACTGGTAACAATACTAAAACTTTATCTCCACTGGCAAAACCAAGAACTTTGGATTTCTTGTCCGCTACCCGTTTCATCACATTTTGTGCAACTTTTAAATGTTGTCTAGCTAATTCCCCTGCTCTATTTAATCATTCCCTAAAATTTGACACGTAATCCATGAATGTAATTCCGACTGCTCACTCACCAATTGTTCCTTAATCAATTTAAGTGGTCCTCTTACCTCATGGCCAAAAATTAGTTCAAAAGGACTGAATTTGGTTAACTCATTAGGTACATCACGAATTGCAAACAGTACAAATTTAATTCCTTTATCCGCATCCTCTGGATAATCTTGACAATAAGCCCTCAACATTGTCTTTAATGTCTGATGCCACGTCTCTAACGCTCCCTGTGATTCTGGATGGTATGCAGTTGATTTAAATTGTTTTATTCCTAAGCTATCCATAACTTCTTTGAATAACCTTGTGGTAAAATTTGATCCTAGATCCAATAGTATTTCATTGGGTAGTCCATATCTAGTAAAGAATTTAAGCAATTCCTACAGAATCTTTTTAGCTGTAATATTACATACTGTAATGGCCTCTGGAAACCTAGTAGACACATCCATTTTGGTCAAAAGATATTGATTCCCACTTTTCATTTTAGGAAGCGGTCCTACGTAATCAATTAAGACTCTCGTAAAACGTTCCTCAAATGCTGGAATGAGGTATTAAGGGCGCCGGTTTTATCATTGCTTGAGGTTTCCCTATCACTTGACATGTGTGACATGATCGACAAAATTTAACCGCATCTTTATGTAGTCCAGGCCAATAAAAATGTTTTATTGGGATTTTAGATTGAGTTTTCCTTACTCCCAAATAACCTCCAACTGGTACCTCATGTGCTACTCACAACACCTCCTTTCTATACCCTACCGGCAATACCACTTGATGAACCTCTGCCCACTTTTCATCTGCCTGCATATATAAAGGTCTCCATTTTCTCATCAAGACATCATTTTTATGGTTATAACATTCTGGTATACACGCACATTTTTCTTTCGTGTATGCTTTCTGATACATTTGTTTTATTTCTATATCTTTCTGTTGTAACTCCGCCAATTTTCCTGAACTAAAAATATCTGCCTCATCCTCCACCTGTTCTTGTTCTTTTCCAACCATCTGATCAAAAATCGTTTCTGATAGGGCAGCATGTAACGCGATCTGGGTTCTGTCCACAATGGGTGGCACCCAGCCCCGCACAGCAACGTGAGTTTAACAATCCTTGCACCAGTTCTCACGGCCGCCTGGCATCTATCGGCCTCACTGAGGAAACCCCACCCATTTACCATTCAATACTTGTCCTGGCAAATGGGGGCAAGGTGCAACAGCCACTGGGGGGTCTCCCAATAATCGGCGGCTTCTTTGTCATTGGCCTCCAGTAAGGGTGGCACCCTAGCACTGATGGTGCCACTTGGGCACCTTGAATCTGCCAGTCTGGAACCCTGGCAGTGCCATCCAGGCACCATGGCAAGCTGCCAAGCTGCCCGGGTGACATTGTGAGGCTGGCAAGGGCACTGACAGAGTGCCAGGCTGGCAGCACCGAGGTGCCAGGCTGGCATTTTGCTCGTGCCAGGGTTCGGGCCCAGAGGTACCCTGACCATGTGAGTTGTGGTGCGGGGGGCTCGAGGATCCCCCAACAGGTGAGTTGAGGCATTGGAAAGGTCTGAGGGTTGCACCAATCTCTTCTTGTGCTGAGGAACTCCGCTCGCCGGAATTCCTCAGTGCAGGAAATAACGGTGAGTGCATAGTCATCGGGGCATTCACTGCCAGGACACCAAAAATAAACAGTGTTCTATTAGATAGCGTGGGCATGACTGGCACTATCAGTGCTGGTATTGACTCTGCTAATCCCGCTCTGAAAGGACACATTTGTTTTTGGTTCGATTGCACCCAACATCACTGAACCAGATTAATTGGTTGTTCATGTGAGCCTGCTGTATGCAAATGAACTGCTGTATTTCTTGCAGTGACTCACAGCGCCAGGGAACCGCCTTCGATTTCCATCTCGGGTGAAAAATGAAATGAAATGAAAATCGCTTATTGTCACAAGTAGGCTTCAAATTAAGTTACTGTGAAAAGCCCCTAGTCGCCTGTTTGGGGAGGCTGGTACGGGAATTGAACCCGCGCTGCTGGCCTGCCTTGGTCTGCTTTAAAAGCCAGCTCTTTAGCCCTGTGCTAAACCAACCAATCGGTGACTGTATAGAGTTAGCACATTCTCTCCGTGTCTTCGTGGGTTCCCTCCCAGTGCTCCGCTTTCCTCCCACAGTCCAAAGACGTGCAGGTTAGGTGGATTGGTCAAGGTAAATTGCCCCAAGTGTCAATGTTTAGGTGGGGTTATAGGAATAGGGTGGAGATTGGGTCTGTGTAGGGTGGTATTTCAAATGGTTGGTGCAGACTCAATGGGCTGAATGGCCTCCTTCTGCATGATAGTGATTCTGTGATTCTATGACTACACCTCATTGGCTACAAAGCACCCTGTGAAACTGAAAGCTGATATTTCTTGCTTGTTAAATTCTCTTTGCCGTAAATAGCTGGTATATATTCAGCGATGTATTTATGGATAGAAAATTATCACAATTCTGAACATTCATGGGTAATGCTGCACATGAATGAATTGTAAATAGTTGAGGCCCCGGCACTGGCCCATTTATCCCTACTCTCTGCTTCTTGTTAGTTGACCAGTCCTTTATTCATCCTAATGTGTTACCCCCCCAACATCGTGAGTTCTTATTTTATGTAGTAATCTTTGATGTGGCCTTCTATAAATCTAAGTACAGTAAGTACATCCACATGTTCCCCTTTATCCATGTTGCTTCTTACTTCCTCAAAGTACTCCAATAATTTAGTCAAATGTGATTTCCCTTTCCAAAACCATATTAAATCTTGCCTGATTACAGTGAGATTTTCGAAGTGTCCCGCAATAATAATAGCTTCCAGCAATTTCCCCACGACAGATGTTAACCTAAGATGTGTAGTTCCCTGCTTCATTTCTTTCTTGAGTAGAGGAGACACATTCACTATTTTCCAATCTGGTGGGACAATTCCAGATTCTGAGGTATTTTCAAAAATGAAAAACAATCGGCGGGATTCTCTGATCCTGAGGCTAAGTGTTGACGGCGTCGTAAACAGCATCGCATTTTATGACAACATCAACGGGCCCCAAGGAGCAGCGATCCTGCACCCTTCAGGGGCCAGCACGGCACTGGAGCAACTCACGCAGCTCCAGCTGCCAATACCGGCGTCAAAAGAGCGCTGCGGTCTGCGCACGCGCCCTGTGGCCGGTGCGAACTCACGCATGCGTGCTAGTTGCCTTCTCCGCGCCAGCCTCTGCCCAACATGGCATAGAGCTACAGGGGCTAGGCGCAGAGTAAAAGGGGCCCCCATCAGGAGAAGCCGGCCCGCCGATCGGTGGGCCTCGATTGTGGGCAAGGCCATGGTGGAGGCCTCCCCAGGGTTGACCCACTCACCAGGCCACCCCGCGCAGGATGGACGCCAAGCTCCCACTGGGTAGGACCACATGTGAACGGTGCTGACGAGACTCAGCCTGGCCCCCACCAGGAGGCCCATTGATGCCCCTATACCCCACTCCGGTGTTTACGCCGCGTCCACACTTGGCCGGGATTTCAGAGAATCCCGGCCATTATTTATGTTCTCCACAGTGATGAAACAAAGTTGGCATAGAAACATAGAAAATAGGAGCAAGAGGAGGCCATTCGGCCCTTCGAGCCTGCTTCGCTATTCATCATGATCATGGCAGATCATCCAACTCAATAGCCTAAGCCTACTTTCCCACAATATCCTTTGACCCCCTTCGCCCCAAGTGCTATAGAAACAAAATAGGGCTCATGAAGGGTCATATGTAGATGAGTGAATGTTCATGGGTTGGCATTTCTTGGCACAAAGTTGGCACCGGGGCTATGAATGGAAATGGGTTGGAATGGGATGCATGAGATGAAATGAGTTGCCACGGGTGGAGAATGGGGAGGGTGTGGCAAGTGAAGGAGTGTGAGGGGTGAGAGCGGTTTTTGGTTTTATTGTTTTTTGAGGGACAAAGTCTGAGAGCACCGAGGCAAGCCTTTTAACCAGCCCTCCTTGGCACCCAACAGCCCTGTGGCTGCCTCTGAACTCGTTTTGGTTCAGTGGGCCTGACTCCAGTTACACTCACCTTACTGGGATGAAAAACATACCATGAGACCATAAGACATAGGAGCTGAATTAGGCCATTTGACCCATCGGGTCTAAGCCACCATTTAATCATAGCTGGTATGTTTCTCATCCCAATTCGCCTTCGGTCTCCCCATTACCCTTGATCCCCTTATTCATCAAGAACCTATCTATCTCTATCTTAAAGACATTCAGTGACTTGGACTCCACAACCTTCTGTGGCAATGAGTTCCACAGATTCACCACCCTCTGGCTGAAGACATTCCTCCTCATCTCAGTTTGAAAGAAGGCTGTGCACTCAGTTTCTCGTTTCTCGTACTCGTGGAAACATCCTCTCCACGTTCACTCTAACTAGGCCTCTCACTATCCTGTAAATTTCAAATAGATCCCCCCCCCCCCGCCATCCTACTAAACTCCACTGAGTGCAGACTCAGAGTCCTCAACCGTTCGGGGCACTTTCTCTGAGTAAGGATTCTTTCTGACTCTGTGCTCCTGACTTGGGAGCGGAAATTCTCTCTGGAGGGATCGCGTTTCCAGATTTTCCCTGCCCTTCACCGGTGATTTCCCGTTGGTGAGATTTACAACAGCTTTTCAGAAACATTATTCAGTTGAGGGGATTCCTCCGGGGGTGCAAAGGTAAGTGAATCCCTTGGTGGGAGATGCCCAGGCCGGGAGGTGCTCCACATGATTATCTGGGGTGGGCCCGATCAATGTCCTGGGTGGCATGGGGGGGGGGGTCAACCCCCGATACTTTCATTTTGTGGGGTGCGGGGGGGGTGGGGGGGTGCGTGCATGCAAATTACAACTTCTGTTCTGATCAGAGTGCCCCGATCTCTGTGGGGTCCCGGTTCCAGAGGCCCCGGCCTACCAAAGTGATGCCTTAAATCCCGCCCACTCCTTTTTTTCATTAAAGAGGCTCAAGATCGGCAGAGAAAAGTCTGTGGAACTGGAGAGCTACATGCGAGTTGTCAGTCTCAGCCCGACACTTGGAAAATTTATGGTAAGACTTCACCTGATATTTCAAATCAGTCTGTGAGCTACCACAACAGGCCTCCTTTTGCTAATGAGGGAGTTGAAACCATAAGATTTGGTTCAGCAGATGTGATTTAATAGTTGGAGTTTTCCTTTATGGGTGAAGTCGATAAATAGAGCCGATGCTGGGAGCGAGGAAGGTTTCCTTTACTTACTGGATTGCAGGTACCGACACTTGAAGACCGTTTCTTCTCAACAGGCCATTTGGATGCATTACTCTCTAACTCCTGATGGTGGTGAACCCTAGCTCTCCCATATAGCTCATGGCGCATTGAACTGAGTGCTGTGCCGGTATTGTCTCTCACACTGCCACACAAAACGGCTTCTTACGGCCTCCTGAATACAGGTCGCAAACACAAAGATGGATCAAATGCTAATTTAAATGAGTCATTCTTCCATAAAGCAACAAAGCTAATTGAATTTGCAGTCTTTTGAAGAAGCCCTTCCTGCTGGTATCAAAGGAGTCATGCGTTTTCACACCTTTAGGGAACCTCATTTTCCATTCGAACCTCATTGAATTTCAAATGCCTTTTGCAATCCTTCTTGAGATAAGCACAGTCTGGTTCCCCCATCTGGCTGATCACATTTAAAGCTGCAAGAGAAATCAAATGACTTTTGGGAGCCATGTTTTTAAAGCTCCTTTGCCTCCCTTTTTAAAAGGAGATGACAGCTTGTTGCAAAATGTTCTAATATAATTAGACATTTGTGACATCATACTACAACCAAATTTATTATTGTCGCATTGCAATCTTGAAGTAGTGCTTCACAAGTCTCCACCGACTTAGAATCATAGAATCCACATGGTGCAGAAGGGGGCCATTCAGCCCATCAAGTTTACACCGACAGTCTGAAAGAGCACCCTACCTAGCCCCACTCACTCACCTTATAACCCTATAACCCCACCTAACCTTTGGACACTAAGGGGCAATTTAGAACAACCAATCCACCTAATATGCACACCTTTGAACTGTGGGAGGAAACCGGAGCCTGCGGACACAGGGAGAACGTGCAATCTCCGCACAGACAGTGACCCAGTCGGGAATCGAACCTGGAACCCTAGCACTCTGAAGTAACCACTGTGTTACCATGCTGCATAGTGAAGGTGCCCCTAGGTAGCAGCAATCATAATATATTGAACTTTACATTGTGTTTGAGGGAGCGAAGAGTGGTTCCAAGATTAGTATTTTAAACTTATAAAAGGACAATTATGAGGGGATGAAAGCAGAGCTATCTAAAGACATCTGGCTGGGATCCTGACTTCAGCCTGGCCTTCCCTGGTTTCCTATGTGGGCAGGATTGAGGGAAAACAAGGAAGTCCCTTTGATCTGTGAGGTCAGTTATTTTGGTAATTAAAAAGCCAATCAAGTTTAATGTTAACTCTTCTGATCAGGCAGAGAAGCAGCCCTAGATTCCTGTGGCAGGCCCTTCCCAATGGAGAAGGTGGGAATGGATTGTCAGAAGGGCCTGTCCATGGGAAGCTACCAAACCTGCTAGGGTCTCTGCCCCTTCCTAAATTGTCTACTTTCTCCGTCTGCATGAGGAGTCACCCAAGGTCAGAATTGAACCTGGGTCCCTGCCGCTAAGAGGCAGCAGTGCTAATCACTGTGCCACAGAGCCACACCGGATTTGGGGAGGAATAGTACAGTCCAATCCACTCCTGCTCCTTTTTAATCTCAAGTCCCTAAGATTAGTGGCAATTTGCTGCATACTCCTAAATTCTACCCTGTAAATGGACTTCAGTGCGCAGGTGGATTATTAAATGCCAATTCTATTTCAAGAAATAAACTGAAAATGGCAGCAAGGATGCAGCTGTGGAACAGCAATGTAGAAAAGACTGAGAGCAGCACGGTGATGCAGTGGGTTAGCACTGTGGCCTCACGGCAACGAGGTCCCAGGTTCGATCCCAGCTCTGGGTCACTGTCCGTGTGGAGTTTGCACATTCTCCCCGTGTTTGTGGGAGTTTCGCAAAGGCTAGGTGGATTAGCCACACAAAATTGCCCCTTAATTGGAAAAAACGAATTGGGTACTCTAAATTATTTTTTTAATTAAAACATTTTTTTTTAAATAAAAAATGTAGAAGAGACTGGTGCATCAAACACTAAGCCAAGATGCCATCAAATGATTGCCATTTCTCCTGCATTCCTTAAAGCTACAAACCAAATCTGTAAAGTAACCATGCTCAATCCAGTTTATCCTCAACTTTTATGCTAATTAGCAGCCATTCACATTTTACAGAAAAACAGGAACAGGAGTAGGCTATTCAGGCCTTTGAAATTGTTCTGCCATTAGTTTAGGGCTGATCAGTATCATAACTCCATTGACCTGCATAGGTCATGCCATCTTTAATACCCTTGCTTAACAAAGTCTATCAATATCGGTTTTGAATTGTCTAATTGACCTAACATTGATAAATTTCTGGGGAGAGATTTCCGCTATTCTTCGTGTGAAGAAGGGCTTCATGGCACCAGCAGGCAGGGGCTTCTACGAGGGCTGGTGGGGGGTGGCAAGGGAGTGTCCGGGGGGCACCATCTGGCAGGTCGGGTCCGCGCACGGCCGGCGCCATGTTTTTATGACGCGAACACAGCAGGTCGTTACCGTGCGCATGCGCGGCCGCGGACCTGGCAATTCTCTGGCTGTTTATTTCGTGGAGGACGGTTTTTTTATGTGGCACGCCTGCTAGCCCCTCATCAGTCGCAGCATCGGTGAGGGGCCGCCGCCGATTTTTCCAACGTTAAACGTCACAGACCCTCCGCACTTAGCCTCAAAATAAACAGAATCTGGCCCCGTATCCATGATCAGTTAGCGTGTGTGAAATTTTTGTACTCAAGCTTTTGGGTGAAATTTGAAGTCACAACCTTCTGCCTCAGAGACAAAAGGGCTGCCGTCTGGCACTAGAAGAATGCTAAGACTTGAGGCGTACGTACAATGGATAAGTCGTGAATATTTCTAGAAAGTATGAGCAACGTACATAAAAAGCCAAACGCAACGGCAGTGGCGATTGAGCATAACCCTTGTGACCATGAAAGTTTTTTCGCGCACTACTTTCAACCCCAGTCTTAACATTCCCCAAGTACCAGCTGTTGGTATCCCTCTTGTCTCAGAGTTGGAAGGTTGGGAGTTCAAATTCCACCCAAAGGCTTGAGTACAACAATTGAGGTGTGCATCACTGAAGTGGTGCTGTAATTGTGGAGGTGTTATCTTGTGGACGTTACAATTAAACATCTATCGTCTTGGGTAGCTGTAAAAGATCCTGAGGTGCCATTTTGAAGAAGAGCAGGGGAGCTTTCACCTGTGGCCTGGCCTATATTTAACACTCAGCTACAACACAAATTGCTGTTTTATGGCACCTTATGCATCATCTGCTATAATAACTGCTATAATAACAGTACTCAAAAAGCACTTAAATGGCTGTGTTGTGTTCTGCAATGAAACCGTTGAAATGATGTACACAGACATATAGTTGTTTAACTATCAAAATGATTTGTTAATAAACACATGGAACAGATAATTCAGGAACTACAGTACAGACAATGACTACTAAATTAATTCAGTGAACTCTCCTGGAGCTACTCTAAGTGCGACTATCTTCTTGTACATCTTACTACCAACTGGCGGGTGGCTTGAGTCACGCGATGGATCTCTATCACCACCAGCTGGTTAGAGGGCACATTACAAACTATATACAAAACTGTGCACAGGCATATCGCCCGACAGGCTGAATAGTTCAACATGACAAGTGGCTGCTTCGAAGTACTTCACTGGCTGTAAAGCGGCTTGGGATATCATCAAGTCATGAACGGTGCTGTATAAACGCAAGTATATTTTTCATAATTATTTGAGAAAGGTAAGTCCTATAGAAATGCAAGTCTTTTATTTTCCTACTCCTTCCAGGCTCCTTCGGAGGCCTTCATTGTTAAGGTATTGATTCAAGACTTTTTTTCTTCACATCAGTGAAATGGTACAATGCCTCCTTAGTATATTTGGGAGCCATTCTTCTTCTTCAAGAGTGTTACTTTGCAGCTGCAATGCAGAGGTTGCCAGTACTGTGAAAGACCTAGATGGGAAATCAAGTCCATCTCTCTTTTTCGATTGAGCAGCCACCTCTGAATGTCGCACGTTTCAGAGTTGCACGGAGAAACAGTTTTCAAGTTATGCTGGTTTAACAAACCATTAGCAGCTCGAAATCCTTAAAGAATCACGGTGTGATTACCTGCCTGCTTTTGATTATCACTGGTAAAATTGGATTCTCAAAGTACAAGTTTCAAAGTAGCGTTTCACTGACTGTATATTATGATGAGAAATATAACTTCATCCAGTCTTTCCTGGGGAAAAACTAAAATCTAGCCCTCGATGAGTAATGGAATCTGCAGGACTCTAACTGTGAAAGTTCCATGTCTCTCAACAGGGGATTACAAAAAATAAAGCCCCAGACAAATATTGCACGTACCAAATAATTATTTCAAAGATTCCAGAAAATGCTTGGAGAAATGTGGAAAATTTGATGCAAATTCAGTTTCTATTTCTAACCAAGATGATAAAATGTAATTTGCAAAAGTTGTTATATCAAGGTTTGACTTTTTAAAATAATCGCTGAAAAGTCTGAGATAGTTAAATGTAAAATATGGTAATCACTGGACATGCTGAAAAAGTACTGAAGCTCTTGCATTCCCCCATCCCTTTCGAAAACCTCCATTCGCGTCTGAACAAGGAGGGAGTAATGTTAATCTAATTTCTTCTTAGGTTGGAGAAATACTGCAATTATCTCTCAATGCTTTTTTGATGTGCACACCATTATTCGATACAAAGTCAGGAGGGCATATCATGCATGTGGTAGATCAAAACAATATTCTCAAGGTGAACCAGGCTTACTAGGATCGTGGGAATACTCATGGAGTGTCACAATGCAGTGCAATGTTGCTGATTAGGGTTGAATGATTCACATTGTGAGATTGACATCCAGGAAACCTTTCACATACTTTCCTTCAGGAGTTGGGGAGCAATTGCAGTGAACATTCACTTTTAATTTTAGGTCACTGTGTAAGGGGTCCAAGATGTCATCCTGTATATTGTTATGAAATAGATATATATATCCTCATGGGTATTTCTAAAATTTTCAAAACTGGGTAAGGACCCTTTAAACTGACTGATGATCTGTCTGTCAATCTCAAACAATAGGGGCTACCGTGGCAATTTCGCAGAAACTTGCACCTCGTTGTCTCTGAAGATACAAGAATGATCCCCTGTGGGCTGCAGGGGACCAAATTCAAAGAGAACAATTCAAAGGCCATCTGATTTCATAAGCCAGGCTTGGCAACAGGAGCCGATTTGTCTGCCATGGAAATGGATGTTGCAACTTTCCTCTCAGGCCTTAATGGATGGAACATTTAATAATCTGAAGGACCCACATAAGGGGTGGGCATCCTTTGTCAAAGCCAAAGTGGAGATTAGGGACTCATGTGACGAGGACCCAGTTTGTGGTACCAATATGATTCTACAAGAAGCCTCAAAGAAAATAGGCTCTGTCAAGATTGATCACCCACTCACATCTACTCTATTTCTACTGGAATTTCTGTATTACTGCCTGCAAAAATGATTAATCTCTGTGTGCCTATCTCAATGTGTTAAAGTCAGCTCCACTGGAAAAGTGAATGATACAATGTTGTTTTTTTCAACCTGTCATGAATATCTGATTGCACTTTAATTCTGGATCCTGGATGTATGCAAAACAATAATTATTTTCTTTAGTGGTCCTTGCCCTGTAAATCTTTATTTTTCTAATAGTTCTTTTACTGTACAAGTGCACAGGGGCCACATTTTGACACTCTCCTGTATTTTGAATGTGTGCAAATAAACTAACCCTCCGAGTTCATCCTACATGAGTTTGTTGTGGGGTTATTAATCGAAATTGGATCACACCAAAACTGAAGGGTTGGGAAATAAGCCACCGCTTATAAAGAAGAAAACAAATCAAAACACCTCTCTGTTTATGGAGGGGTGGTGAGAGGAGACATCAAAGTTGTTTAAATTAACTCCCCTCCTCTCCATAATGGTAGCTCTTTGCCTATTCTTCATCTGAGGGCATTGTACTCAACAACGCGAGAGTTAAATTACTCCAGTAACAAATATGTTAATGCATTTGTGAAAAATTATTTTGGCCATTATTTTGGTTAGGATGTTAACACTTTTGGTAACACAGCAAAGGATTATCATAAAAGCATGTTTTCATGTTCAATACTAACTTGGCACAGCATTTCAAAAACATTGCAGAGTGATTTTTTGCAAGGAGGAGGCTGTGTGGATTGAAATTCCACTTTCAGACTTGCATGTCTAAGGTGCTGGAAAGGTTCAGGATTCACAGCCTTACTTCGTTGGAGTGCAGCCTGGTCCAGTATTTTCCACATGCTGGCCACATGCAAACAAACAACTGACAACACGAGATGAACAGATTTTAGATTCTTCCCCATAAATGGTACACTCGGCAGGTTGTTTAAGAATGCCAGTCACTATCCAGACAGTCAAAAAGCCAACAACGACACTGAACAATTTTTAATTTTCTCAATACATCTATCAACTTATCAATTGATCATTGTGCTGCTGATTAACACGTATCAATTGTCCTCCCATTTCATTAAGCTAAGATGTTATTTTTCAAGTTGTCCTCCTGCTTGATTCACACTTCTTTTCTTTTCATTATTATTGGAAAGCGATTGAATTGCAAACCTTATGTGTTCTAGGATTTAATTTCTCAGTTCTCAGCAATTCTGCTGAAACAGTATTGGCTGCATTATGAATGGTAATTTTGCTGTCTGCTGCCACAAGTTGTGCACAATGACACATGGGCTATATTTCTTTCAATGCCATATCATTTGTTTCCTTTTACTCCTTTGGGTTCTGTGTCAGCATCATGTTTTTTTTTTGCAAAATTTAGAAGTTACCCCCAAGAACATTCGGAGAATAAACAAACCTTTACTTGCAGCTTTGATTTATTTTGGTTCTTCTTACAACATATAAAAATGGTGGAGCTATTGAGCTTAGCCATATAAGTTAAGAACAACATTTATTTGGTATATTGCTCAGAAGTGGTATAACTGTGGCAATGCCAAATGCAGTTTGAAGCTATTTACAGACTTAAGATGAAGGTCTTTAAGCATGCACAGTTATCATTTCTCTAATTCTGACGTTTACAGAGGAATGTGGGGGTTAATGTTAAACATATTGCATTTGTGTTGCTTGCTGAGCAAAGGCTTCCTGCACCCCAGTGTAAATGTTGGGCGCAGGACAACCTTCGCTTACCCAGCTCATCCTGCTTTAATTTTTTGGGGGGGGCAATGGTCCTTTAATTAGTCTGAGAGAGAACTTCACTCTGCCTCCAGGAGGAGACCAGTGCCTCCGCACACCAGTAGGAGTGGTGGCCACTGCTGGTGCCGCAGAAGGTGGCATTTAGTGATGTATTCGGACATTGAGGTAAGTCTGAGGTATCTTAGGGCTAGGCTGACAGGCTCATGGAGTGGGAGTACATTGCCGTCCTTTATATCAGCGCTGGAGCAATGGGGCCCTAAATTGGGCATTAATTGTCTACGTAAAGGTTTCAATTAAACCATGGACAGGCAGCCCATCGAATGAAATACTTCCCTGTGTTACAATTCCAGCTGATGCACCTACTGGTCCCAGAATGGAACCTTGGCTCTGTAGACTGTAACTTTTATTTTTAGAAACATGGATGAACAGAGTCACAGGTCTGCCAGCCACCTCTACTCAAACAGCCGCAACATTAAACAAACTGCACCTCACACAGAAGCAAAATAACTCAATTGAACATTCTTTTAACTCTTCCTTTGATTTTACTTTTCTTACTTTTAATATGTGTGTGTGTGTGTTTGTTGTCACATCTTTTTTATTAAACGTGTTTAGTAAATAATAAAATTATTATTTCATTAGCCTGGTTTGATTAGCTCCTTATTAACAAATATTTATAGTTGGATTCGGAAAGGCATTCACGAGGAAAATAAATTTTTAAAAAACACTTGTTGTGACTGACTAAGGGTGCTGAAATAAAAGGGAGTCAATTCACTTCTCCTCAACTGGTCACAACAATGTGCGGAATTCTCCGGCCTCCCAACTGTATGTTTCCTGGCAACGGAGGTGGCAGCAGTTTGCTGGTGATGGGATTCCCATTGAAGCTGCCCCACGCAACCAAGAAACCCATGGGCGGGGCTGTGCTGTAGGCTGGACGAGAGAATGCTACCGCCAGTGAATGGCCTGGGTATTCCAGCTAGAATATAGACCTCGGGCGGGATTCTCCGATTGCCGTAGCCAAAATCGCATTCGGTGATTGGCCGGAGAATTCATTTTGATGCTGAAATGGGGGGGGGGGGTATGTCGTCTCTGGGTGCAGCCGGTGCCATGTTGTATGGCGCGACCATTGCTGATCACTGCCGTGCACATGCGCGGCCACGGACCCGGCAATTCTCCATCCGTATCTGCAGGTAAAGCTGGGGGCTTTACATGGTGCAGCTGCGAGCCCCACACAAGGCGGAGCATCGGTGCTGGTGCGGTGCTGAAATTTTGGTCGTAAAACTAGACACATGCTCCGGAAAGAGCCTCAAAATCGGAGAATCCAGTCCTTAGTCTCAGAAATGGAGAATCTGGGGGTGACACGTGGCACAGTGGTCAGTAGTGGGACTACGGCGCTGAGGACCTGGGTTCGAATCCCGGCCCTGGGTCACTGTCCGTGGAGTTTGCACATTCCCCTGTATCTGCGTGGATTACAGCGCCACAACCCAAAGATCTGCAGGTTAGGTGGATAGGCCATGGATATGTTGCCACTTAATTGGAGAAAAATAATTTTTGTAAATTGGGTTTTGGATTTCCTGCATCACAATAGCCAAAGTTACTTTCATGGGCTGCAAAACATATTGGGATGTTCCGCAGTCATGAAAGGCGCTATAAAAAGTCAAATCTTTCTTCTTTCTTCAAGAATTCACTTTGATTCTGGATTCTCTTCTTGATCCAATATCACCAGGTTCTTGGGCTTTTTAACGTCCCCAATATTGTCTGGGACTCACTTAGTGCTAGGGGTTTAGAAGGGGCAGAGTTTGTAAGGAGCATCCAGGAGGACTTCTTAAAACAATATGTAGATAATGAAGGGGCTGTCCTGGACCTGGTACTGGGGAATGAGCCCGGCCAGTTGGTAGAAGTTTCAGCTGGGAAGCATTTCGGGAACAGTGACCATAATTCAGTAAGTTTTAAAGTGCTGGTGGACAAGGATAAGAGTGGTCCTAGGGTGAATGTGCTAAATTGGGGGAAGGCTAATTATAACAATATTAGGCGGGAACTGATGAACCGAGATTGGGGGCGGATGTTTGAGGGTAAATCAACATCTGACATGTGGGAGGCTTTCAAATGTCAGTTGAATGGAATTCAGGGCTGGCATGTTCCTGCGTGGAAGAAGGAAAAATATGGCAAATTCCGGAAACCTTGGATAACAAAAGATGTAGGTCCCGTCAAAAAGAAAAAGGAGGCATTTGTCAGGGCGAGAGGGCTGGGAACAGACGAAGCTTGTGTGGAATATAAGGAAAGTAGGAAGTTACTTAAGCAAGGAGTCAGGAGGGCCAAAAGGGGTCACGGAAAGTCATTGGCAAATAGGGCTAAGGAAAATCCCAAGGCTTTTTAAACGTACATAAAAAGCAAGAGGGTAGCCAGGGAAAGGGTTGGCCCACTGAAAGACAGGGGAGTGAATCTATGTGAGGAGCCAGAGGAAATGTGTGAGGCACTAAATGAATACTTTGCATCAGTATTCGCCAAAGAGAAGGAATTTGTGGATGTTGAGTCTGGAGAAGGGTGTATAGACAGCCTGGGTCACATTGCGAACCAAAAAGACGAGGTGTTGGGTGTCTTGAAAAATATTAAGATGGATAAGTCCCCAGGGCCTGATGGAATCTACCCCAGAGTACTGAAGGAGGCAAGAGAGGAAATTGCTGAGGCCTTGACAGAAATCTTTGGATCCTCACTGACTTCAGGTGATGTCGCGGAGGACTGGGGAATAGCCAATGTTGTTCCTTTGTTTAAGAAGGGTAGCAAGGATAATACAGAGAACTACAGGCCGATGAGCCTTATGTCAGTGGTAGGGAAATTACTGGACAGAATTCTTCGAGACAGGATCTACTCCCATTGGAAGCAAGTGGACGTATTAGCGAGAGGCGGCACGGTTTTGTGAAGGGGAGGTCGTGTCTCATTAACTTGATAGAATTTTTCGAGGAGGTCACAAAGATGGTTGATGCAGGTATGGCAATGGATGTTGTCTATATGGACTTCAGTAAGGCCTTTGACAAGGTACCTCATGGCAGACTGGTATAAAAGGCGAAGTCACATGGGATCAGAGGTGAGCAGGCAAGATGGATACCGAACTGGCTATGTCATAGAAGGCACAGAGTAGCAAAGGAAGGGAGCTTTTCCGATTGGAGGGCTGTGATGAGTGGTGTTCCGCAGGGATCAGTGCTGGGACTTTGCTGTTCGTAGTATATATAACTGATTTGGAGGAAAATGTAACAGGTCTGATTAGTAAGTTTGCGGACGACACAAAGGTTGGTGGAATTGAGGAAAGCGATGAGGGCTGTTAGAGGATACAACAGGATTTAGATAGTTTCGAGACTTGGGTGGAGAGATGGCAGATGGAGTTTAATCCGGACAAATGTGAGGTAATGCATTTTGGGAGATCTAATACAGGTAGGGAATATACAGTGAATGGTGAAACCCTCAAGAATATTGACAGTCAGTGAGATCTAGGTGTACAGGTCCACAGGTCACTGAAAGTGGCAACACAGGTGGAGAAGGTAGTCAAGAAGGCATATGGCATGCTTGCCTTCATTGGCCGGGTCATTGAGTATACGAATTGGCAAGGCATGTTGCAGCCGTATAGAACCTTAGTTAGGCCACACTTGGAGTGTAGTGTTCAATTCTGGTCGCCACACTACCAGAGGGATGTGGAGGCTTTAGAGAGGGTGCAGAAGAGATTTACCAGGATGTTCCCTGGTGTGGAAGGCATTAGCTATGAGAACAGGTTGAATAAACTCGGTTGTTCTCCTGGAACTACGTTGAAGGGCGACCTGATAGAGGTCTACAAAATTATGAAAATTATGAGGGGCATAGACAGAGTGGATGGCCAAACACTTTTTCCCAGGGTAGAGAGTTCAATTGCTCGGGGGCATAGATTTAAGGTGTGAGGGGCAAGGTTTAGAGGCGACGTACGAGGCAAGTTTTTTTACACAGAGGGTAGTGGTTGCCTGTAACTCGCTACCAGAGGAGGTGGTGGAAGCAGGGACGATAGTGACGTTTGAGGGGCATCTTGACAAATACGTGAATACGATGGGAATAGAGGGATATGGTCCCCAGAAGATTTTAGTTTAGATGGGCAGTACGGTCGGTGTCGGCATGGAGGGCCGAAGAGCTTGTTCCTGTGCTGTACTTTTCTTTGTTCTTTGTTGTAATATTTGGGAAATTGACCTTACGGCACCATGTCGCATGGGAAGGTGCAGTCAATGAGAAAAAAATATCTTTAGCTGTGCAAAGGAAGAAAATTCATAACTTGGTGAAAGTGCTTCATTACAAAATTAGGTTCATGATATTAACAGGTCAAATGACTGAGAGACACAAGCTGCTGAAGATCACAGTGTGACAAGGGGAAATACAGTTTGGTTTTCAATCACCTGGTTATTACACTCTGGTTCACCAGCAATTTTATTTCCATAGTGAAGGGTCCCCCCTGTGTCTCTGCTCTTTGAAACAAGACAAGTAGCAATGGTTTAATATTGGATAGGCCAGGCAGGATTCCAAGTGTTGTGCCTTAGTAGACACCAGGAAGGTAGTGTATGAATTAAATCCCAACATAATCTTCCAAACATCATCTCAAGTATTTGAAGTCCCCTCTTTTCTCAGAAAATGAGCATTGTTTCACCGAATCTTCTTTTTGCTGTCCTCTGCCCTTTGTAACAGATAGTAACAAACTTCTTGAAATTGTGCACACAGTCAGCAACGATAAATGAGATCCGGCCAATGCTTTATACAGCCTCTTAAATTTATACTTTTTCCCCTCATTCATACAAATTTAATGGCAAATACATAAAGTAGGTTTGTTATCATTAGATAATTCATTTAACACTGCTGGACTTGCATATTTACCCTCTAAATTGCTTTTGAAAAGCATCACCAAGTGAAAGTGCTTCATATTTAGGGCAAAATGCTTCGGTAGAGAGACAACGCTCCCCTCCAGAGAATTGCAATAGATCTACGTTCTCCAGGGAGCGCAAATTGGGAAGCAATTCCATATCCCTTGCCATGAAAATTTATGCATGGCAAGGAATACGCAGGATTCCGAAAGGAATTCTGCTCTCGGGCCGCCATTTTGAGTGGGCGGCCCAACAGCGAAGCTCTGCAGTTGGCCACCGCCCTGCTCCCCACATCGCAAAGCAGCCCCCAACACTGACCCACCGCAAAGCAATCCCCCAACTCCCCTCCACACTGCAAAGCAGCCCCCAACACTGACCCACCGCAAAGCAATCCCCCAACTCCCCTCCACACTGCAAAGCAGCCCCCAACACTGACCCACCGCAAAGCAATTCCCCAACTCCCCTCCACACTGCAAAGCAGCCCCCAACACTGCTCCACACCACAAAGCAATTCCCCAACTCCCCTCCACACTGCAAAGCAGCCCCCCAACACTGACCCACCGCAAAGCAATCCCCAACTCCCCTCCACACTGCAAAGCAGCCCCCCAACACTGACCCACCGCAAAGCAATCCCCCAACTCCCCTCCACACTGCAAAGCAGCCCCCAACACTGCTCCACACCACAAAGCAATCCCCCAACTCCCCTCCACACTGCAAAGCAGCTCCCAACCTTGCTCCACACCACAAAGCAATCCCCCAACTCCCCTCCACACTGCAAAGCAGCTCCCAACCCTGCTCCACACCACAAAGCAATCCCCCAACTCCCCTCCACACTGCAAAGCAGCTCCCAACCCTGCTCCAAACCACAAAGCAATCCCCCAACTCCCCTCCACACTGCAAAGCAGCCCCCAACACTGACCCACCACAAAGCAATCCCCCAACTCCCCTCCACACTGCAAAGCAGCTCCCAACCCTGCCCCACATCACAAAGGAGCCCCCCCCAACCCTGCCCCACATCACAAAGCAGCCTCCAACCCTGCCCCACACCACAAAGCAGCCCCCAACACTGACCCACCGCAAAGCAATCCCCCAACTCCCGTCCACACTGCAAAGCAGCCCCCAACACTGACCCACCGCAAAGCAATCCCCCAACTCCCGTCCACACTGCAAAGCAGCCCCCAACTCTGCCCCACACCACAAAGGAGCCCCCCCCCCAACCCTGCCCCACATCACAAAGCAGCCTCCAACCCTGCCCCACACCACAAAGGAGCCCCCCCAACCCTGCCCCACATCACAAAGCAGCCCCCCAACACTGACCCACCGCAAAGCAATCCCCCAACTCCCCTCCACACTGCAAAGCAACTCCCAACACTGCTCCACACCACAAAGCAATCCCCCAACTCCCCTCCACACTGCAAAGCAGCCCCCAACACTGACCCACCGCAAAGCAATCCCCCAACTCCCCTCCACACTGCAAAGCAGCTCCCAACCCTGCTCCACACCACAAAGCAATCCCCCAACTCCCCTCCACACTGCAAAGCAGCTCCCAACCCTGCTCCAAACCACAAAGCAATCCCCCAACTCCCCTCCACACTGCAAAGCAGCCCCCAACACTGACCCACCGCAAAGCAATCCCCCAACTCCCGTCCACACTGCAAAGCAGCTCCCAACCCTGCCCCACATCACAAAGGAGCCCCCCCAACCCTGCCCCACATCACAAAGCAGCCTCCAACCCTGCCCCACACCACAAAGCAGCCCCCAACACTGACCCACCGCAAAGCAATCCCCCAACTCCCGTCCACACTGCAAAGCAGCCCCCAACACTGACCCACCGCAAAGCAATCCCCCAACTCCCCTCCACACTGCAAAGCAGCCCCCAACACTGACCCACCGCAAAGCAATCCCCCAACTCCCGTCCACACTGCAAAGCAGCTCCCAACCCTGCTCCACACCACAAAGCAATCCCCCAACTCCCCTCCACACTGCAAAGCAGCTCCCAACCCTGCTCCAAACCACAAAGCAATCCCCCAACTCCACTCCACACTGCAAAGCAACTCCCAACACTGCTCCACACCACAAAGCAATCCCCCAACTCCCCTCCACACTGCAAAGCAGCCCCCAACACTGACCCACCGCAAAGCAATCCCCCAACTCCCCTCCACACTGCAAAGCAGCTCCCAACCCTGCCCCACATCACAAAGGAGCCCCCCCAACCCTGCCCTACATCACAAAGCAGCCCCCAATCCTGCCCCACACCGCAAAGGAGCCCCCAACCCTGACCCACACCACAAAGGAGCCCCCCCCCCCCCCAATCCTTCCCCACATCACAGAGCAGCCCCCCAACCCTGGATTATCTGGGTATCCCCTATTCCCCCAAGTACGGGGGTGCCCAACCTGCCCCCCCCAGGGACTCCCTAATTAGGGATACCTCCTTAGTAGGGTGACCCCCCCAGACTCCCTTAATAGGGAGATCCCACTCAGGGACCCCATGAATAGGGATACCCCCCAGAAGTCCCCTAACTGAAGGAACCCCCCCCCCCCCCCCACAGGGACACCCTAACTAAAAGAACCCCCACAGGATCACCTGACTAAAGGGACCCTCCATATGGGATCACTGCCTGGAGGGACACCCACACCGACCCCTACACCCCAAAAAAGAGACCCCTGCCTGGAAGTTAGAGAACAGTACGGACAGGGGCAGGGATAAAACTTGGTGCTATCACACTTACCTGGAGCCTCTCATGTCCATTTCTGCGTCTAGTCCTCTCTGATCCATTAGCTACAAACCATTCCTTTCTGGTCGTCGGCTGTGATTGACAAGCCAGCTGCAGCCTTGATTTATTCATATCCCTTCATGGATGAGTGACTCCAAGTGCTGAAACCCAATGTGACGTTTGCAAACAACAACGGTGTCAAAGAACAGTGGCTGGGATTCTCCGATCCCACGCCGAGTCGGAGAATCACCGGGGGAGTGCGAGAATTGTGCCAAGCTGCTCCGACACCGGGTTGTTGATTCTCCGGCAACCGGAGAATCGCCACCAATCACGCCCGTGTGGTCGCCGCCACGCCGGTCACGGCCATTGAACACGGCCCCCGCGGCGATTCTCCACGCTCGATGGGCCAAGTGACTGAGTTCCGCCGGCGTGGGTTATGTATGGTCCCACCCGGCAAGACTTTTGGAGTTTTGGCTGCGGGGGCCGTCCTTGTGGAGGGGGAGGGGGGCGGGGGTGGAGGGGGCTCCACGGAGGCCAGGCCCGCGATCGGTGCCTAACGATCGGCAGGCGGGCTAATTCCAGGGGGGAGGGGCTATGCTGCACTGTGCCGGGGCCCTGTGGGGCTCCACCATATTGCCCGGTGGCCGGTGCAGAGATAGCAACACACGCGTATGCACGGACCCCCGCTGGCCATGGTGCGCATGCGTGGACCCGTGCCGGCCGTGGCGCGCCGGTTTTCGAGCTCAGAGCACTCCGGCGCCGTACTAGCCCCCGAAGAAGTGATGACTGTCTGGACCTGGAGGCCCGCTCGCATCGGTTTTGATGCCGGTGTCAACACTTGGCCGGGATTTCGGAGAATCTCGGCCAGTAAGTACATTGTAATCACACGCTTGATTGTGAAAGACAGCCAAATAATGTTCAATCTCATTCACAAAAGTACATATTTGAAAACAAATGGCTGTGCTGTCTGTGGGTTGCCGCAGTAAGGTTTGGATGAAAGAGATGGCGTGGATGAATATCCACTAACTTGGCCCTTCCTTCCTGTCAAGCTGGTAGCGAATCCCCCCACCCTACCCTGTCTGTGGCGGATTCCCCTGCAGTATGGCTGGCGAACAGCACAAATCACCATTGACATTGGCATGGCCAGAAGATCCCGCCGGCAGACAATGGTCTCTGCCACCGGAAAATGCGTCACTGGGTTGGCTGGGCGGGGGGAGGGGGGGGGGGCAGGTGCAGAAATTTTGTCAATAGTCCGTGGCTGTGGATGAGCCAAAGAAGCTGAAAGCAAGGTGCCCGATGGTTGAAAAATTGGTGATTCACACAAGGCCAGAGTTGCACCAAAGAAATCACAATAGCGTGAGAAATCTTTGGGAAAATAAAAGACATACAGTAGCCAGCGCAGCAAGAGCCTGCAGATAGCAAGTAAGATAAACGACCACCTAATCTTTGTTTTAAAAAAAAATCTTAGTGAGCACTAAGTCCTGGATATAAGAGCACACATTTTCATACACAGCCTCCAGCTAACACCATCTAGCAGCTGTTGCCCAATGTCTCAGGACAGCCTCATCAGTGATATCGTGCACATCTCCCCTTCAGCACAATGGGGAGACTCCAACAAGACAGACTGTATTGTGTCAACCACCTTGATATTTTGGATGTGCAAGGACAATGCCGGATATTGGGCTTGTTTCCTCACCAACTGCTCAAGCCAAGTTAATGTGAGAGGGATTTCAGCAAATGAGCAATGATATACTGGCCACGAAGATTGATTTGTGGTGTATGAACTTCCCTATTGAGTGAATGGGAGTTCGGCCAATGAGAAATGAGCAGTGAGAGTTTAAAGCCCACTGCTTCAATCTAGGCTGTTATTCTGTAGGTCCCCGGGCCTGGACTTGCACGCTGTAAGCCACGGCTGCGCCTTTTCCATTTTATAAATAAAAGGCACAGTAAGAAGTCTTACAACACCAGGATAAAGTCCAACAGGTCTATTTGGAATCACTAACCTTCGGAGTGTAGCTCCTTCATCAGGTGAGACCTGAACAAGATTATTACAAGCATTTTATTTATTTATTTAATTAATTAATTTATTTTATTTTTTTCTAAATTTAGAGTGCCCAATTCATTTTTTTCCAATTAAGGGGGAATTTAGCCTGGCCTATCGACCTACCCTGCACATCTTTGGGTTGTGGGGACAAACCTACGCAAAGGTCCCAGGTTCGATCCCAACTCTGGGTCACTGTCTATGTGGAGTTTGCACATTCACCCCGTGTTTGCGTGGGTTTCACCCCCACAGCCCAAGGATGTGTAGGGTAGGTGGATTGGCCACGCTAAATTGCCCCTTCATTGGAAAAATGAAAAATGAAAATCGCTTATTGTCACGGGTAGGCTTCAATGAAGTTACTGTGAAAAGCCCCTAGTCGCCACATTACGGCGCCTGTCCGGGGAGGCTGGTACGGGAATTGAACCGTGCTGCTGGCCTGCTTGGTCTGCTTTAAAAGCCAGCGATTTAGCCTGGTGAGCTAAACCAGCCCCTGAGATGGGTATTCTAAATTTATTTTAAAATAGAAATGGTCGGCAGGATCAGCCCCCCCCCCCCCCCCCCCCCCCCCCCCCCCCCCCAGCCACCCCTCCGAATAACTTGCCTTTGATAGGTTTACTTTAGATTGGGGTTCCCTGGAGAGAGAACTTATTCATCTGGCCAAACCAGTGCTGTCATGGAGGCCTCATACAGATGTTAAGTCCCTTGTGAGCATCTGCTTGTTTCAGGCATTGCTCAAGTCCTCTTGTTTGGTTCTTGCCCAAACAGTGTGCATCCTGTCCACAATTTTGTTCCTAAAAAATGTTATGAAGCCCAAAGTGCTCAACTTCTATTGTGATGTCACGTCAGACCTCTGACATTGCCATGCTCCTTCACTTTTGGCCTCCAGTGCATCTCAAAAGTTTTAAGGCTCTTCCACTGGCAGCTGTGTTTTTAGCTATCTTGACCCTCAGCTTTGGAACTGTCCCCCTGAGATTCTTCTATCTCTACCTTCCTTTAAGAAACACCTTTAAATCGCGCCCAACGTGTGAGTACAAGAAAGCTGTTCAAGCAAGACTCATCTGGAATGTCTAAAGTGTCACAGTTGCTTAGCTGATGCTAAGGTTGGTCCTCCCAACATTAAGTGTACAGAATGATCCGGTGGGGGAAAAGTAAAGGTTAATGTTACTGTGACCTTTCCATGTCATGACAGAATGCAGGCTCTGGCAGAGACGGACTCAAGAATCCCCACTGAGATCATTACACTGTTTAAACTTTACCTGCTTATCAAATCTATGTATTACTGAAAATGTTTGATTTTAAACTGTTTAAGAAATTAATGATGAGAACCCTTTCTGTATTTGCATTCTTTGCTGCAACATATAATAGTGTACATATAATATAATAGTGGGCGGGATTTATCAGCTGTTCACGCTGATGGGGTATTCCAGTCCCACCAATGAGAAATCCTGTTGACAACGGCAGGGCCAGGAAATCCCGCTGGCTGGCCGCTTCCTCCGCCGAGGAACACGTGGCGGGTTGCGTGGTCATGGGAGGAGAGTGTTGCTGGCAAGGTGAGCATTTTAATGCCACTTCCTAATGGTCCTTGAGAGGATGGTGGCTAGCTGTCACACAAGCGCCTGGCAATGACCATCTCCCCCCCCCCCCCCCCCCCCTCCCCCCGCGCCCCCCCCCCCCCCCCCCCCCCCCCCCCCCCCCCCCCGTCTCCAACAAGGGAAAATATAATGAGCTTTCCTTAACATTGCATAGCATTGCCATTACTGAGTCATTAACCATCAACATCCTGGGGTTTTCATTGACCGGAAACTTAACTGGACTAGCCATATAAACGTGTGACTACAAGAACAAGCCTCTTTCAGCAGCACCTTCCAAGCCTGTGACCTTGATCACCTAGAAAAACAAAAGCAGTAGATGCATGGGGAGCATGATCACAAGAATCTCTCTAAGTCACACACAGCCCTGACTTGGAAAATATATCACCATTCTGAAACCAAACTGAACCAGCTGTGAAAATACTGTGTCTACAAAAACAGGTAAGAGGCTCGGAATGCTGTGGTGAGTAACTCACATGCTGACTCCCCAAAGCCTGTTCACCATCTACAAGGCACAAGTCAAGGAGGAGTGTGGTGGAATACTCTCCACTAGCCTGGATGAGTGCGGCTCTAACAGCACTCAAGAATCTTGACACCAGCCTGGACAAAGCAGCCTGCTTGAAAGGCACTCCTTCCACAAATATTCACTCCCTCCACCATCAACATACACTGGCTGCTGTGTGTACCATTTACAAGATGTACTGCAGGGACTCACCAAGGTGTGTCACCAGATCATAGAAACATCACTGAAAATGTAGCCACCCTTCCCTACTGTAGTCATTCCACCACAAGTTCCCTTCTGCTGCACCTCTTCCGCTACCTTCTTAATGTGCAGCCAGAATTAAGATTGTATTTGGCTTTTAAAAATGGCACTAATAACATCCCTGCTAGTAATAGCTCCTTCCCACCACCCATTATTGGCAGACGTTCCTGCCAGCTGGACATTAATTGGTTGCATTGTGGAGGATCATCATGGAAGTCCTGCTACCTGCCTTTGCAGCCAATCAACTTGCTAGCGACCCTGGTGCTGGGACTTTGGGTCAATTGATAAAATCCAGCCCCAATTCACAGTGCAAAACTGCGAAGTGCTACATTTATTTGAATCCATTCAGTATCCTCAGCCAGCTGTTCAGCACAAAAAAACAACTCTGACAAGGTAAAGAAAGCATTCCACGTTTTTTTAATCATGTCCTCTCGTTGAACTTGCTGGATCATGTCCGAGTTCACTCCCACATAATGGTATAAAATGTGTACCCAAGACTTAACACTGCAGTGTGTTACAGTCCACAAAATAACAGCTTTACAGGAATCTTGTCGACCAAAATTTGTCTCCCGTAAGTTGGGTGGGGACATCAAAAGATCAAAATGGTAGGATTTAAGGAGTTCAAGAAAGGAAGAGAAAAAGAGAAAGGTAGAGAGACAAATTTGAGGTTTGGGCAGGAATTCAGAGCTCAGGAGCCAGACAGCTGAATGCCTGGCTGCTACTGGTCATGAAGCAAGGAAATATGCAGATTGGATCGCAAACCAGCTGATTATGGTCGGAGAGCTTTAAACGTTGATTCAGTTCCAATGAAGGAAGGTTTCAATCGTTCTGCAATCATGTGAAGAAACATAAAAGCAATGAGTAATTCTTGGAGCTGTGAGTGAATGAACAGAGAGAGCACCCAATCTGGTTCCAGGTTTATGTCAGTGTGACTGTACTGTGCAGAACTTCACGTGCTGACATGAGTAAGATGTTGGTGATGCATATCCCTATAGACTCCCTACGCCACTGGTAGCTTTCACAGGCAAATTCATCTGGAGATCCAAGATGGACCGTGTCCGAAGGGACACCATGTACAAACCTCTGGATAAAGGAGGGAGGAACGTACCCAGCTTCTCCCTCATCCTGATGGCCACCTTTGTGTGCAGCTGCATCAAGCTGTGCGTGCACCTCCGGTATGCAAACACCAAGTGTCACTACATACTGAGCTTCTACCTGTCCCCGGTGCTACGAAGGATGGGCCTGGATTCATTGCTGCGGAACGCTCCAAGTAGTTGGACCGTGCTGCACCTTCTGTCCCTCGTGGAAAGATTTTTGAAGAAAAACCCCTTTGACCACAAGGCAATGAAGCAGTGGTCAGCACGTAATGTCCTCAAGGCCCTCAGGGAAAAGGAGACTGCGGAGGACGTTGGATGGTTCCCTGAGCAGACTGTCAGAGTCATCTGGCAGAACGCCTCATCACCAGAACTTACAAACAAGCACCAAGACCTAGCTTGGCTGGTGGTGAGAAGGGCCCTCCCCGTCAGATTCTTCATGTACACCCGAAGGCTCAGCACCGTTGCACGCTGCCCTCGGAGTGGCTGTGGGGAAAAGGAGACGGTCACCCACCTCCTTGTGGAATGTGCCTTTGCAAAGAAGGTCTGGAGAGAGATGCAGTGGGATTTGTCAAGGTTCATCCCGAGCTCCCGGCTTTGGGTCACTGTCCGTGTGGAGTTTGCACATTCTCCCCGTGTCTGCGTGGGTTTCGCCCCCACAACCCAAAAATGTGCAGAGTAGGTGGATTGGCCACGCTAAATTGCCCCTTAATTGGAAAAAATAATTGGGTAATCTAAATTTATAAAAAAAAAGGTTCGTCCCGAGCAGCTCTGTGACACAGGACTCTGTGCTCTACAGACTGTTTACAGGGACACACACCGAGACAAACATCAACTGCCGCTGGAAGGTCATTAATTCGGTGAAAGACGCTCTTTGGTCTGCCCGAAACTTGCTGATCTTCCAGTGCAAAGAATTGTCCTCGACCGAGTGTTGCAGACTGGCACATTCCAAGGTCCAGGACCACGTGCTGAGGGACGCACTCAAGCTTGGGGCAGCTGCCGCCAAGGCGTAATGGGGAAAGACCACTGTGTAAGGTCTTACCAGCAAATGTACACCGAGGGGCTGGTAACTGTGTAAAACCCCTCGGTATGGGTCATTAACACTCCAATGAATAAAAGAAACATGACAATGTGAATATTTAAGAAAGAACTGTAACGTAAAGAGGGATATGTGTGTAATGTCATCCCAATTGAATGGAAGAAAGTCAAGGGAATGTGTAACTTTGATGGAAATGTACAGTCAAGACAATCCAAAATGTTCTGTAATGTTTATTATAGATTTTATGAATGAAGTATATTTTTTGAAAAAAAAAAGCAAAAGGTGATGTACCATGAATCGGACACGAGTCGTAGAGAGGATCCAAATTTCAGGCTTTATTAAGCTAGATATGAGCCCGGCAGTGGTCGTACAAGGAAAGGCCGACTGCCAGCTGGTACAAGCTTTTATACCCCACCTTGTAGGCGGAGCTACCATCCTCTCGGCCAATCGGCGGGGAGTCACATGACTAGCCACAGCCAATTGGCAGAGAGGCACATGACTTGCCTGGGTCAATGGGCAGTGGGACTGCTGTACCAATGGCAGCTTGGTTCTAAGGTTATATGATCTCCCTAGTCATACTACCACAAAAGGCACTATATAAGAGTTGAGCTCACAGACTTTAAAAAATTGCAATTTAAAGATACATGATCAGGAGGTACAGACCACCTCTGAGATTTTAACAAATCTCAGAGATTCTACTATTTGGTGCCGGTTGAAAGTGGAGAATCCAGCAGGAACCGAAAAATTGTAAAGTCGCTGGGATAAAAAACACTGAAATTTTCCTAGTGGTGGATTAATGGCTGGTGGCATGAGTGCAGTTTGCATTCATTCGTATCTCAAGAATGCTCATTAAAACAGCGGCTTTCTGGAATCTCTTTGGGCGTTCCAATATCGCATCACGCCAGCGGGAAGCTAGGTCAGCCTCAAACCTGACTGAAAAAGAATGGTGTGCACAAGGCAGACCTCAGGTCGTTTGAGACTACCCGCCATAGTGTTGCACCTTTCCTCTTGTACTAAACGCCACTCTGCTGGGGTAGACCATATCATGCTCTCCAGCTCCTCACTGAACTGGTCTTTATGGATAGCACTCTGCTCCAGGACTTGTAAACCCTCCACTCCAATAGACTGCAGTTCGACAGGGGGTGGGTGTGAGTTGAGGGAGGGCTGATGAAGGCAAGGACGTCTGTGCGAGGGTGGGGAGGTGGGGGGAGACGGGCAGCAGGGGGAAAGGGCAATGGGGTGGATGAGGATGCCAACAATGGAAGATGAAGGGAAGACCAAAGGGAGGGAGGTTGGACCCCAACAAGGCTGCATGAAATGCTCACACACTGCAGGGAGGGGGGGGGGGCGGTCAAAGAGATACCGCATTGTTTATTGGAAGGGACTGCACATAGACTTGCAGATGGTGGGCTCCGGGGAAGGGTGGGAATGTTCACCAGAATGTGTGCATGGATGGTTGCTGGGGGATAAGGGCTGCAGACATAAATACTATCTGATGACTCTGGTGCACCTCCCTCAGGCTCCAACTGTGATGGTAGGTATGGGTGTGACTGAGGCTGCTGGGGCAGTTGACAACGGTTTGTTGGTTTCCTGCTCGAAACAAGCATAGTATGCATTGAGTTCATCGGGGAGGCGAGCTTTATTGCCAGAGATTCTACTCGGCTTTGCTTTGCAGCCCGTAATATTGTTTAAACCTAGCCACAACTGACGAGAGTCTGTCTTGTTAGTCTGTGACTCTAACTTTGTCTACTATTGTGTCTTGGCATCCCTGATGGCTTTGCGGAGGTTGTTCCTAGATTTCTCGTATAAGTCAGGGTCGCCTGACTTTAATGTATTAGACCTGACCTTCAGTGGGGAGTGAATCTCCCAGTTCAACCATGGTTTCATGTTGGGAAACGCACGCACTACCTTCTTTGGCACACAATCTTCTACACACTTACGATGAAGTCTGTGATGGTGGTGACATTCTTGTTTAGGTTCGACATTGAGTTCTTAAATATTAAATACTGACTCCAAACAGTCATGTCGGAGCTCTTCCATTGCTTCAGAGCAACATTGCCTGACCTTCTTAACCGATTTTCCCGCTCAAGTTTCTCCTTAAAAGCCAGGAGAAGGAGCACCATCTTGTGGTCTTGAGGGTTTGATAGTGGAGGGACCTGAGATAAGATTTATCCTGGGAGAGTAGGTGAGATCATTTACCTGCTCCTTACACTGCATGGGGGTTCTTGTTTGATTATCAGTCACACTGAGCTCCTGGGCAATAGTCTCCTAGGCTGGAGAGGTGAGGTCGCTGTGCTTTCTGGAGCTAGCCCTTGGGTAGAGGACATGCCTCTGAACCGGGACTCCTCGAATCAAGGCCCTGAGGATATGGTGGTTGAATTGGGGTACAGCCATCTGCTCGAGGCTGCTAACCTTTTACCTTGGGTTTGGGACTCCCTGAATGATCTGGTGAAGGCAAGGTGGGCTGGAAAGAATGACATGTATGTGCTGGACTGGTGTTTACATGTGGTGTTGGGACCTTCGAACCCACTAGCATGCGGCGGGCAGATGAATCAGCACCCGACCCGCCAGGTGATTCAGAGAGATACTGCATCAGAATGGGATACGGGTTCATGCCATTCCGGCCAGCAGGAAGTGCACTGCAAGAACCATCCACCACCACACTTGGAAAAGAACATGGAGAATTGTGCCCAGTGTGCCATTCTGAAGACTCAAAAGGAATTGTGGAAAATTGCAACTTATCAAAAGGGTGTGTTTGTCAGGGATAGGTGAGAAGTGACGGGCACTGCCAGGAGGAATGGAAAACAACGTGGAGGAGTAGAACCTATGCAGCCGCATCAGACCATTTAGGAAGATTTGCATCTCTTTTGTGCCTTTATGACCCCAGGCCACCATGAAGCGCTTTGAAGGTAAAGAAGCAATTTTGAAGTGTCGTCATTGTTCTCATGTAGAAATCATGCCAACCAGATAGTGCACAACGAGCTCCATCAAACGGCAAATTGATAAAGATCAGCTCATCTGCTGTAGTGATTGTGGACGGGGATGCATCTCGGTTCGAGTAACCGGGCCAGAAGCCCTGTTCTTCTTCAAAATCATGTTATGGAATAATTTATGTCAGTCTGATAGGGAAGATATGCCACTAAAATAAAAGCAAAATACTGCAAATACTGAAAATCTGAAATAAAAGCTGGAAGTGCTGAAAATGTTCAGCAGGCCTGGCAGCATCTGTGGAGAGAGAAGCAGAGTTAATGGCCAGGATTCTCTGACCTGGCGTGGGTCAGAGAATCCTGGGGGGAGGGGGGTGGCACGAGAATCGCGCCTCGTCGCACTGACGCCGGCTTCCCCATTCACCGGCGCCGTTTTCGGGCGCCCGTGGGATCGTTGCCGCGTCGTTCGGGGGCCGTTGACAGCGGCTCCCCCCCCCCGCCGGTGTTTATCCGCGCACCGATGAGCCGAGTGGCCAGCGTGTTTGGCTGTGTCCCGCCAGCGTGGGTTACTCAAGTCCCACATGGGGGGACCTGGAAGGTGTGTGTGTATGCGGGGGCCGTCCTGGAGGTGGGTGAAGGGGGATACAACCCCGGGGAGGCCCCCACGGTGGCCTGGCCCACGATTGGGGCCTACCGATCGGTGGGCTTGCTCAGGGTCCATTCTACGCATGCAGAAAATACGGCGGCCGTTCCGGGCATGCTGTTCCGTGCCGGCTGGAGCTGCGGGGACCACTCCAGCGCCAACCTAGCCCCCTAGGAAGGGGAGAATTCCTCACTTTCGGGGGCTGTTGACGCCGGAGTCGTTGGCGCTGGTTTTCACGTCGGTGTGAGGACAGAGCCCCATTGTTAGAGAATCCCGCCCATAGTTCCAATTTGTAAATTACACTTCTTCGGAGCACAGAGGAGAAGTCCTATTTGAATCAAAACATTGGGCGCGATTCTCCCAAAACGGGAGAAATCGTAAGGCTGGCGTCAAACCCGGGCGGGTTTGACGCCAGCGCGCCCCTTCCCGACCGGGAACCGATTCTGGTCCCCGGTCGGGGCTAGCAGCCCGACACCGTGAGCTCCGGCATCACGGGCTTAACGAATTTCGTTAAGCTCGCTTGCCGGATTTAGCGCCGGCTGGCGCGTGATATGACGTCAGCCGCGCATGCGCGGATTGGAAGACTCCAACCCGCGCATGCGCGGATGACGTCATCGTGTATTTGCGCGAAACCCACGCATGCACGGGCCGGGATGCCCCTCAGCCGCCCCGCGAATGGATACTGCGGGGCGGCGGAAGGACAAATAGTGCGCGGGCATCGGGCCCGCGATCGGTGCCCACCGATCGCGGGCCCATGGCACCCTTGGCACGGCCGTGGTACTGCCGTGCCAATCGGTGCCATGGTTATAAAAAGCGAGTTGTTCCCGCCGTTTTTACGAACGGCCAGACCAGGTCTGTTTGCCGTTCGTAAAAACAGCATAAAGGGCTGGGACTACGGCCCATCGAACAGCTGTAAATCGCTGCCGGCCGTAAAAAAACGGCGGCAGCGATTCGTGTCGGGTGTTGGGCGGTGGGGGGGGGGGGGAGAATAGCGGGAGGGCGGGAAAAATGTCGGGAAGGCCCTCCCGCTATTCTCCGACCCGTCGTGGGGGTCGGAGAATTTCGCCCATTAATTCTGGTTCTCTCACCACAGATGCTGCAAGGCCTGTTGAGCATTTATGGCACTTTCTGCTTTCACCTTCTATGAGGAAAAATAGGGCCTCTGTTTCACCTGGAAGATGACACCTCTGAAGAGTAACACTCTGAGCTGTGTGTTTTCAAGTCTCCGAAGGGTGAACGTGATCCCACAACTTTATGATTCAGAGGCAGTAAAACACCTGTGAGTCACGGCTGACAAAGATTGAAATTTCCCAGATCAATACATGTCTTTTTGAGGTTGCATTCAGGACATTTGTGTGGCAGCTTTCTGGCCGTGTGGTGCTTGGCGCAAATCCCGTTATGTCAAGAGAATACCGGGTGAGCCTTAAAACGGGTTTTCGCCCGGCACCAAACAGTTTGCCATGTCCCATGGCCCTCCCCCCACAGCAGACGTGATCTGATTCATGCCCTTACTGGGTGAATTACTTTGGAGCTGGAATATCAGTTTGGGAGTAGAATTTCTCGTGGTCTGCATGGATATTTGGAGCGGTGCCCAGGAGCGATTCCCTCTCGCTTGCCATACAAATTTATGCATGGCGGGAAGCTTGCAGGCTTCCCTCGGAATCCTGGCATTGGACCACCATTTTGAGTGGGCAGCCCAACACTGAAGTCTGACGGCTGCCCTCCCCCCCTCCTCCCTCACCTGAAAACACAAATCCTGCACCCCACAAGGGGCAGTATCAAGGGATGAGGCCTGAAGGAATCAGAGCAGAAGGAGCGGGATATGATGGGTCATTAGCGACCCCATAGCGGGATTTCTCTCACCTTGGTACTGGCAATTGGGGGCAGGTCCTGATGCCAGTGATTGGTGGTGGGTGCCTGTTGTCAGTGACTGGGGAGGAAGGGCCTGATGGTTGTGTTTTTGGCGGGCCTGATATTGGAGATTGCGGAGGGGGCTTGATGGTGAAGGAGTTTGGGGAGGGAGGGCTGATGCCAATGATTGGGGTGGTGCTGATGCTGGCGATGGGGAAGGGGAGCCTGATGAGGCCAAGAAGGGGGATATCTGTAGCCTTACACTGAGGTTGAGGTGCCCTGTAAAAAGGGTGCCCTGTTCTCAGAGGGACCTGACTTTCAGGTGTGAATAGGCCCCTTCCTTCTCAATGCCGGTGAAAATGACACACCCCTCCAAAAAATGAAAGTGCGAGAGGATCATGATTGGAATCGCACCGGCTGTGCTGCTGTGATTTGCACTGATTTTCAGGCCCAAAATAACACTTAAGACTGATTTCTCCATAAGTGTTCCTGCCGGAGTAGAATCGATCCTTATCTTCACTGGCACTAAGATTGGTGCCCAGGAATGTTTCACTCCCCTTCTCCACACAAATTTATGCATGGAGGGGAATTCGGGATTCTTTCGGTGTCCTGATAGCCCTGTATCGTGCCGACTGCTCAAAATAGCGACATGATACCGAGGTCCTCACCACATCAAGAGCAGTTTGACTTCCTCTTTTTCACAGCAGGAAGCACTTAGCTGCCTTGGATGTGGTAAGGAACTGTCAATCCCAGCAGGAGTGTTTATAAAGATCGTGGTAAGCCTCAAAGCAGGGTAATGGAGATGCGTTCAAATGTCAAGGGAAAGATCAATTTGTGTTCGGTGGGAGGGGTCCCTCCAATGGACTTTGTGGGGCACATACATTACACACTTACTCGCTTGACCCACCACAGGGTCCACAGCATCAAGGCCATGCTTTAAAATACCTGCACAAATCCACGTCCGCATGAATCCCACTAAGAGGACTGGAGTTCCAAGGAGGTGTGAAGAATCAGCTTTCCAGCCTGGCAATCAGATGCAAATGGGTGCAAATGACCTATTTGTATCCTCCTGCCAGTGCTGGGCATGTAGCTCTTCGCCGCCGCTAGCGGAGAACTAGAGCATCTGAATGGGATTAGCACCGGAAGCCAACCCTGGGTGGGATTCTCCCTTTTGAGGACTACGTAGCCGCTGGAAAATGGGCAAGAATCACTCCGGACTTTTTCCTTGAACGTCCGGGGTGATTACCCGTTTTCTAAGGGGCTAGCAGGGCCCCGGCGTGCGTCTGGCTGCCTGCGGGGCCCTGCTGTCCAGACCGCGCGGCCGTGCATACGCACGGCATCCGCATGCTTGCGGTGGCCCACTTAGGCGCAGGCGCACCAACATGGTGGACCCACACAATGGGTCCGCGCGGAGGAAGGTAGGGCCCCCCCCCAGATTGCGATAGCCCGCCGATCAAGGCCCCGGATCACGGACCTGGCCACCGCTGAGACCCCCCCCCCCCCTCCGAGTCAGTTTCCCCCCGCCCCCCACCAGGACCACCACCGCGGCCGCGGGTCCAAGCTCCTGCCGGGTGGTACTAGATGTGAACCACGCCGTCGGGAACTTGGCCGGTCTACCGCAGAGAATTGCGTCGACTGCGCATGCAACTGCCTAGTCAGCCGAGAATCGCGGAAGCGCCGGATTTCCAGCCTGAATGGCTATTCTCCGCTCCCACGCCAGGCGTGATTCTGGCGCGGAGTGTCAGAGAATCCCATCCCACTTTTTAGCCTGAGGCCCGATTCTCCGCTGGATTGGAAATTGTGCTACCAGCGGCGGGCGGCAGAGGATCCACCCGAATCATTTTTGGGGGAAACTGAGCCCATGGTTAAATCAGAGTAAAGGAAATGTTACTTTTGAACTAACTGTTATATCCAAATAAATAATAATGACAGCTGGTACCCGAATGGAAAAAGTATTTTCCCAAAGCTGCTATCTCCACCTTTAATGAGGCTAAAAGTGCAGCAGAATTAAAGAAGGAAAAGTAACTTGGGCAATCGATCTCAGAACTTCCATTGCATCTTATTTAAATACAAAGCAATGGGAGGCCGTCCAAGAGATCACTGTGCATTTGGCAAATGACCTTGATTCTCAAATAATGCTCCAACAATTGTATTTTATTGACTGGTGGCCAACACTGCAATTAATCTCCAGCACCAACAGGAATTGCATAGTAATAAACATTAACTTAATTGTTCTGATTTACCAGGATTTATGCTTATTGTCTAAAGGGTTGAGAGCAAATAGGACAAAAACCTGGGTTGAAAACGAGTTGCATATAAACCTCTGATCAGGAAATGAGTAAGTTCATGGAGGATTTGGCATTTTCAGTGGACAATTTTGAAGTCGTCTTGTTGCATTCTTCGATATTTGAAAATGTGCCTTGGCTTCCCTACCCTTCCTCTTTCATTATTTGTAGATTTGGTGAAACAGTGAAGCCCACAGCAGCTTTCATCCACAACTCTCTGTCTAATCTGTCAGTCTAAGGGCAGGATTCTCCGTCCTCCCAGCCATGTGTTTCTTGGCAGCGGAAGGCGCCGCTCCTTTCACTGGCAACACGATTCCCTGCTCCTGTCGCTGTCAATGGAAATTCCCACTGAATCCACCCACTCTGACCGGAAACCCGCGGGAGGGGGCGCGCTGCCAGCTGGACCAGAGAATCCCGCGGCATGAACGGCTGTATAAATCCGGCCTAAATAACTGAGTCGCAACACTCCCCGCCTGTAGATGCTTAAATGGCAAAGTTCTATCAGGAACATTTTCTCCGTGGTGAACCATATGTGCTGGCTGCATTTTTTGTGTGGATGTCACTTTTATTTTAATTCTGTCAGATATAATAGAGCTATGACCTCACATTATATTTTTATCACATATATATCCTCATGGATAATTTCTAAAATTTTAATAACTGGTTATTGACCTTTTGAAATGATTGTCTGGCACTTTTGAGCAATAGGAGCTAATCTGACATTAGGAAAGAAATTTTCACCTAGTTATCTCTGAAGATACGATAATTTTTTAAAACATTTACCCAATCGCGATTGGCTACCCATTCAATTTCATTCAATACGGTAAATAAATTACACAATCCCATCGGGAAGTGGTCCTAGCGGAGGCGGAGCATCACGAAGGCCCCAGAGAATTCCGGGTCAGGCCCGCAAAAGCATGCAAATGGTTTTTACTGCACAATTACAGAGAGAGAGACTAATACCCCTTCTGGCTGTGACTGCAGTTATCCAGCTCTGAAAACGAAACTAAAACACACCCTGCAGCAAACATTCTAAAACAAAAGTAAAATGCTGGCAGACAGCCCAGCTCCACCCACACTCTGACATCACTGATAAACACCCATTTCTTAAAGGTACATTTCTGAAATATTCATTTCTTAAATGACACTATTCTCTGCCCAATCTCATTGCTCGAATTCACCATCAAGCAATGGAGAATCCCAGCCAAGGTCTCCCAAACGGAGAGCCTCGCCCATTGTTCCTTTTTAATTAATTTTTTGGGAAGTGAGCCTCACTGACGAGGCCAGCATTTATTATCCATCCTAATTACCCTTGAGCAGATGGTCGACATCTTGAACTGCAGGACCTGTGGAGTAGCATTTGATGCTGACATTAGGGCAGGGATTCTCTGACCCCCCTCCCCCCCGGCTGGGTCGCAGAATCCCAGGGGGAGGCGCGAATCCCACCCGATGCCAGCTGCCCTATTCTCAGGCGCCGTTTTTCGGGGGCCGGCAAGACCCCCGCCACGCCGGTCGTGGACCGTTGACAACGCCCCCCCCCCCCCCCCCGGCGATTCTCCGGCCCCGATGGGCTGAGTGGTGTCCAGTTTTGACCAGTCCCACCAGCGTGAATTACTCACCTCACGCATGGCGCAGGGAGATCTGACTCCGGGGGTGGCCCCCACGATGGCCTGGCCCACGATCGCGGCCTACCAATCCTGCGGGCGAGCTGTTTCTGTGGGGCCTTCTTTACTTCGCGCCGGGCTTCTGTAGGGCTCCGCCATATTGCCCGGGGGCCGGCGTGGAGAAGAAAACCCCCGCGCATGCGCGGAAATACGGCGGCTGGTCTGCGCTTGTGCGGAAATACGGCGGCTGGTCTGCGCATGTGCGGAAATACACTGGCCAGTTCGCGCATGCATGAGATTACGCTGGCCGTTCCGTGCATTTGCGAACTCACGCCAGCCCTTTGGTGCCGGCGGAGCGGCGCCAAACACTTTGGCGTCAAACTAGCCCTGAAAATTTGGAGAAGTCCTCACTTTCGGCGGCTGTTGACGCCTGAGTGGTTGGCGAAGGTTTTCCCTCTGACGTGGTGCTTAGTCCCCAGAAGGGAAAATCCCGCCCTCGGTGTCATAAAACGCCACAGCAACACATGCTTACTTTCTGCGAGTGTATTTGTACTTTGACGAAAATAACTCGTCGATGAGTGACAGCTGCTGGATTCTGCTGCCGTGCTCTGTAAACCTTTTAACGGACCACCGTCTCAAAAAAGGTGCTATTTTCTTTGGAGTATGTGAATGCTGATGGGCTTCAAAATGAATTTGTCATCGTGTTATGCTTCCACAGATTTTGTAATGCAAGTGTTGGCTTTTAAAAGTCTCCCTCCTTCCTGTGATCATGTTCTTCTTCAATTACTTGGTGTATATCAGTCATTCAGTCATGTTGATGGTGCTAAAGAGTGCTGCTTTTTTTCTACAAATTACAGAACAACCAGAGAAGCCATTACAATAATTGCTCCTTTTGCCGCTTCCTTTTGCAATACTTCCTATTATGTGTGAGTGTGGGGGGGGGGGGGGGGGGGGGGGGTGGGGGGTGGGAGGATTTATATTTATATGACATCTTCTCATGTCTCTCATAAATGTCTCAATTACTTTGAAGTATTGTCATGCAGGTAACTGTTATTATGTTGGTGTTCACAGCAGCCATTTTACATGCTGGTACGGTCTGGGCAGTGTTCGAATAACAAGCATTTTTGTCGATAGGTTTCCTCCTGACTGTTGTTTCCTTCTTTATAGGAAGTAGGTAAATGACACTCATTCTGAGGTTGAGATTTGAGCTGACTTTCAGAGTGGAATTGAAAGCCAGGTTTTACTCAATGGCACCTCAGTCCTGCAGGTACTGATCTGCCTGATGTAGTAATAATCTTTATTGTCACAAGTAGGCTTACATTAACACTGCAATGAAGTTACTGTGAAAAGCCCGTTCTCGCCACATTCCAGCGCCCGTTCTCAGAGGGTCCTCAGAGGGAAAATTGAGAAGGTCCAATTCACCCAACAAGCACGCCTTATGGGAATTGTGGGAGGAAGCAGGAGCACCCGGAGGAAATCTATACAGAGACCGAGAAAACGTGCAGACTCCACACAGGCAATGACCCAAGCTGGAATCGAACCTGGGACCCTGGAGCTGGGAAGCAAAGTGCTAACCACTGTGCTACCGTGCCACCATGTTTCCTCACCTCAGCATTGAAATTCAAATGTTAATATAATCGGTTAACTTCAATCTAGTTAGAAGTTCTCAGCTTTGGAAACTTTGGACCAAGAAATAAAATTGTGCGCCACTCATTCTTAAGCATAAAATGAATCCCTAAGGGTCCAATATGGTGGCCAGTAAATGAGTGTTCATTCTGTACTGTTGGTGCGATGCTTGCCATACTGGATTGGGACAATCCACCGGCCATACTAAAAGCCTCATTGAAGTGGCCTAAAAGAGGTTCCTACACTTGTTGTGGGATTGTTTTGTAAAATTGCTGTGCACTAGACTCAGCATAATAACTCAGCAACCCATGGTACCAACAAAGACTCTTCAGCAGTACTATCTCAAATGTTCATCCAATGTACACACCTTGGTGACTAGATTTTCCTATTTGGTTGTTGGTGATCTGAAAATTTTATTTGTGCCTACTTTTTATCTTCTGCAATTGATATCTGACCAAGGCAAAGAGGTTTATGCTGATGTTGAACTGCATTTCTCTGTTACCAGAAGAACAGTTTAGCTGGAGTCTTAAAAGATCTGGTAGGTTTGCCTTTGAGGGTGGATGATGAGGGGCTGAGAATCAGGAGGAACCAGGAGCTGCTAGAAGAGAAAGGTCCTGTGCAGTAGACCATCTCCCACACAGGGTCTTCAGGGAGCATGCCTACCAAGTTAGCTCCACTGAGGAGATGTGTGGTGGGCATCCTGCTATCATCCTACAATGGTACCTGTGGTAGCCACAACTTGAGCCTGGAGCCAGGATATAAACAGCACTGTCTATGGCTCTTAGATTACCATAGCCCTTAATTCCTGTGCTACAGGATCATTCCTGCTTCAGCAAATGACACCAGTTAACTGTACGCAGTTGTTTCAGGATGGTTACTGAGGCTCTCGACATCAGCAAGCACAGGTACATGACCTTCCCAATGCTCAATTTGAAGCATGATGAGAGCAGCTGAGATTTTGCCTGCATGGCAATCTTCCCCAGGATCCCAAGTGCCACAGGCTGCTGTGGCATGTTCTCCATCGTCACTGTGGCATAATTCTAAGTAAAAAGACTACCACTCATTGAATGTCCAGCTTGCTTGCAACTGCAGGCATCACAAGAGATAGGCCTGTGCCCTACCTCCTGGCAGCAGTTACAATTCATGCATCCTGTGCTCGTTCTCTGAACACCTTTTTACCAATCATGCTGTCTGGCCATAAACTGTCTGTCTAATGGTTATGCAATTCATGCCTCCTGTCAGGAACCTGGGAACTGCTGCTGAGCTGGCTTTTTGCGTGAGCCACATGTCACCACCAGAATCATTATAAATCAAATGGTTTGTGCGCTCAAGCAAAGTTACCGTGGCTGTCTCCGTGGAAAGAGCTTCTCACTACATCACCTACTATGCTTCTAAATTGTGGTCATCTGGTTGCATGCTGTGTAGCATTATGATAATTAGAGAGCTGCCAATCCAAAAGCACCTGGGTAACAGAAGAGTGGGAGGAAAAAAGGGAACAGTAGAAAGAGTACAATGAAGAAGAGGAAGAGCAGGAGCAAAAGTGACCAGCCAGCTGCCACTTCTCACTACTTTCTCGATAGCCCTTGATTTCCTTCTTGTCCAAACCACCAAGACTTTTCTGAGGTTAGGGCTTAGTTGAATTCTTCAGCTACATTGCAGGGAGCCTCACATTAGTCTCATCCATGTTATACCTCGCATGGCATTGTTCGATGCTGACAATAATGTTCCCCACACAGAAGTCACATTCTTCAATTTCTGCATGCAATAATTCTTCCCCCATCTCAAAATAGTTCTTTCTTCCTTGGCTTATTCTGTACCAACCCAGAAGAAGCCAACAACCCTTCTCCAGATTAACTGTTGAACAGCAACAATAGTGGTGCAATGTGACATACACACAAGTTTGGAATAGAATGTTGGGATGGAGCCATTTACTTACTTCACACTTAGATTTTAATAAGACCTGTGACAATACACTACTGTGCCTCAATTCATCCGTGTGCACTAATTGTGACTGGGAAATGCCACCACAGATACAGTTTTGAATCATATTTGATTTAAAGATTTAAATTGAAATAATAACAGGCCAAAATAAAACAAATGGAATGACCTAGCAACCCATGGTGGTATTTCTATTGTTTTAATATAATACATTTTAAAGTCCTAAGATATTGAAAAAGGGACCAATCCAAATATCACCAAGTAAACAGCAGGAAAATGACCTTTTATAATATCGTTGGTTTAGCAACAGGGAATAACCCATGATAACATCCTTTGCTTGGCAACCATGCTTTTCTCGCTGGACTGAAATTAAACACATTTACTTATATTGTGTGTGATTTCGACATTCGTGTACTGAGACCTAATTATGGCAGGTTTACAGATTTGAGTAACATTGAATTGTCCCATTTTGCAATGTTCAATTTACGCTCGGAATCATTCTGTTTCCTCACCTTTGTGCATACTTCCTTCTTCTGAAAGATCTAAAGAAATAGGTAGTTGTCTCCTCTGGAGTTTTAAGCTTGCTATTTAACGGGTAAGGTAAATGTTGATTAGTATCTGAAAATAAGTTTAATATGATCATTTGCTGCACAAATTCTTTTTTCTTTTCAATTTAGCGTCCCAATTATTATTTTTCCAATTAAGGGGCAATTTTAGTGTGGTCAATCTACCTAACCTGCACATCTTTTGGATTATGGGGGCAAAACCCACACAGACACGGGGAGAATGTGCAAACACCACACAGACAGTGACCCGGGGCTGGGATCGAACCTGGGTCCTCAGCGCCATAGGCAGCAGCACTAACCACTGTGCCACCATGCTGCCCCTTGCTGCACAGATTCTAACTCTTGACCTCTCTGGAATAAACTCAGCCCAAGCTGAGATTTCCAGACTGAAGATTTCTGTCAAGTCATTAAACATCTTGGCAATTTGCTATCACATGTGACTTTTGAAACTGCTGAGAACCCATTAGAGCCCATCAAGGGAAAGTGAGATGCCCACAAAATATATCGCGAATAATTATCCCCTTTTGTCTTGTTTCAAGGATGGTAACTATGTTCTTATTGCTCTACTGAGACATGTGAGGTTATTCAACCACTAATGAATCTGTTGAAAGCTTCTGACCAGGTATCCATCCTTCCCATATCATTATTCATTGCTGGAAGGATTGTAAAAAGTATTGGCATTTTTGCTGAGAATTGCCCAGCAGTTGTTATGTGAACTAATGCAGGTGGGCTGAAAATGTAGATTTTTGGGATGCATATAAGTGGGTTTTTGATGAGCATTTTTGAGTTGAAAACTGGCAATTTTAAAACGTACCAATACAAAGGAAGTCTTTTTTTAATTACTCAATTCAATATAAATGTGTTTTTGCATTTGGTGCAGTAATCTTCAAAAATACTTTGGATCTCAGTTCACAAATAGATCATAAGATATAGGAGCTGAATTAGGCCTTTTGGACCATCGAGTTTGCTCTGCCATTCGCTCGTGGCTGATCCGTTCCTTAGCCCCATTCTTCTGCCTTATCCTCAGAACTACCGAGCCTCGTATTAATCATGAACTCCCCTTATTAATCAAAAACACCAGATTTGTGCTTCAGGTGCTGTTACGTACAGGGCTACAGACTAAGACCTGGAAGGTGGAATTGGACAGAATAGTTATTTCTTCGAACATAAGAACTAGGAGCATGAATAGACAATTTAGCGTCGAGACTGCTCCACCGTTCAATACAGTCATGGCTGATCTCATCATGGCCTCATCTCCATTGTCCTGCCTATTCGCCGTAACCCTTAAACCCATTACTAATTAAAAATCTATTTAACTCCTCCTTGCATCCATTGCACTCTGGGGTAGCGAATTTCACAGGTTCACCTTTTGGGAGAAGTAGTTTTTCCTTATTTCTGTTTTCAATTTGCTACCCCTTAGCTCAAGACTTTTGTTCTAGAATGCTCAACAAGAGGAAGCATCCTCTACACATCTACTTATACATAGCTTTTAACATTGTATATACCTCAATTTGATCTCCCGTCATTCTTCTAAACTCCAGAGAGTATAAGACTAAACTACTCAATCTCTCTTTGTCAGACAAACCCCTCATCTCTGAAATCAAGCTAGTGAACCTTCTCTGAATTGCCTCCAATGCCATTACATCTTTCCTCAAATATGGGACTGAAACTGTGCAAAATACTACACGTGCGGTTTCACCAATGCCTTGTACAGTTGCAACAACACTTCCTTACCTTTATATTCAATTCCGTTTGCTAAAAATGCCAACATACATTCACTTTCTTTATTACCTGCTCTACCTGCATGCTAGTTTTCTGAGACTCATGCACATGGACACCCAGATCCCTCTGCACCGGAGCACCTTGACGTTTCTCCCCATTTAGATAATAAGTTGCCTTCCATTTTCCGACCAAAGTGGACGACTTTACATTTATCCATAGACCATAACATATAAGAGCAGAATTAGGCCATTCGGACCATCGAGTCTGCTCGTTAAACTTGCACGTTAAATCCGTCTGCCACATTTTGGCTCACTTACCTAACCTATCTATATCCATTTGTAAGGTTCTTATTTCCTCATTGCAACTTACTAGCCCACCTATTTTAGTGTCATCTGCAAATTTGGTTATGGTGGGGGCGATTCTCCGAGCTCTGCGCCAGGCTCGTGACTGTCCGAGGTGCGGAGGATCAGTGCCATTTGCGCCGTGTGTTTGGCGCGGCGCTGGCCGCGGGCCCCTGGAATCAGCGGGGCTGCCGATTCTCCGGTCCGGATGAGCCGAGCGGCCGCTCCGACACGGCAGAGTTCCGCCGGCGCCATTCACCCCTGATCGCTGCCGGTGGGAACTCTGCCGGAACGCTCGGGGGCGGCCTGTGCGGGGGTGCGGGGGAGAGGGGGGCTCTTTCATCAGGGGGGCCTCCGATGGGGTCTGGCTCGCGATCGGGGCCCACCGATCGGTGGGCCGGGCTCTTCCCCCCCCCCCGGGACTATTTACCAGCGCGGCCGGCCCCTGAACACCGACCCCATGTTGGATCGCGGCCGGCGCGCGTACGAAGATCCCCGCGCATGCGTAGAATGGCGCGGCCCAACTGCGTGTGCGCTGCATACACAGGCTGGAGCGGCATGAACCGCTCCAGTGCCGTGCTGGCCCCCTATGGGGGCCGGACTAGGTCGTGCCCGGGCCCTATTCGTGCCGCGTGAAACGCGACGGCGTTCACAACGGAGCGAACACGGGGCCTCCATATCAGAGAATTGCCCCCAGTACCTACCATCCCTGTGTCCAAATCATTAATATAGGTTGTAAATAGTTGCGCCATGTGGACCAAATCCTGTGGCACCCCATTAGTTATATCTTGCCATCCAGAAAAGGACCCATTTGTCCCGACACTGTCTTTTGCCCATCAGCCAATCCTCTATCCAAGCTAATAAATTACACCTAACCCCATGTGATCTAACCTTGTGTATTAACCTTCTGCATGGCACCTTATCAAATGCCTTCTGGAAGTCGAAATATTCTATATCTACAGGATCCCCATTATCCACTTGGCTTGTTACATCTTCGAAGAACTCAAGCAAATTAGTCAAACATAATTTACTCTTCCGACTTCCGGTTGCGGCTATGACCAGCTAAGTCGCACGTTTGGCTGCTCCTGCGAGGAAGGTGTTTTCGGGCCGATTGGAGGGCCCCTAATGGCGCTGGAACAACGATTCCCGGTGGGGGAAGGTTCCCAGAGGAGAACCCTGCAAAACTTATGGTCGTCACCCGAAGTGGGGCAGAAAAAAAAGCGGCAGCAGCTCCCCGAAAAAAGCGGGGGAAGAAACCCAAAATGGCGGTCGGCGGCGCACCCGAGGACTGGAGGAAATGGGCGGAGGAGCAGCAGGCCGTTCTCCTGCGCTTCTTCACGGAGCTGAAAGTGGAGCTGCTGGAGTCGATGAACGCGACGACCACCAGGCTGATGGGAGCCCAGGCGACCCAAGAGGCGTCAATTCGGGAGCTGCAGCAGGAGATGGCTGTGAGGGAGGAGGAGGCTACGGTCCTCGTGGGAAAGGTGGAGGTGCACGAGGCACTCCACCTGAAATGGCAAAACCAACTGGAGGAGATGGATACCCGCATGAGGCGGAAAAACCTGAGGATCCTGGGCCTGGCAGAAGGGCTGGAGGGGTCGGACCTCCCGAGGTATGTGGCAGAAATGCTGGGCTCACTGATGGGGGCAGGGGCCGTCCCTTCGCCCCTGGAACTGGAGGAGGCCTACAGAGTAATGGCCAGGAAGCCAAGAGCAAACGAACCCCCGAGGGCGGTGCTGGTTCGGTTCCAGCGACTCAGTGACCGGGAGAGGGTGCTGAGGTGGGCCAAGAGAGAGAGGAGCAGCAAATGGGAGAACTCGACGGTGAGGATCTACCAGGACTGGAGTGCGGAGGTGGCAAAGCGGCGGGCCCGGTTCAACCGGACGCAGGCGGTGCTGCATGCCAAGAGAATCAGATTCGGGATGCTGCAGCCAGCGCGCTTGTGGGTGACCTATAAGGACCAGCACCACTATTTCGAGTCCCCGGAGGAGGCGTGGGCCTTTGTCCAGGAAGAAAAGCTGGACTCGAACTAGAACCAGGGGATACTTGGCGGTCGTTGCCGCTCTGGTACTTTAAGCTGGACACGTGGCTTTCTTTTGGTTGGATTTTCACTTGGCTGTATTTTTGGACCCCTTTTTTTTCTCTCTACCAGTTTTTTTCTTTTTTCTGTTATTTATAATGTTATGATGGGGGGGCGGGGTGGGGGGGGAGTGCCGGGGGTATGTGTTTCTTGTGGGGGTTTTTTTTTTATCGGTGTGGGATCGGGGACGGGGGTGGAACTGAAGATGGAGGGGTGGGGAGTGGCATGGCGAAAGCGCGGGCTTTCCTCTGGTTTCCCGCGCGCGGGGCAGAGGAGGGAGGAGGGTGGGAGGAAGGGGCATGGTCAGCAATGGCTCCCTTTCCCACGCTGGAGCGGGGTCAAGGAGGGGTGGTAAGGGGGGGGATGTCCCCCATGCCAGGAGGAGTCGGATTGTGGCAGGGGCAGCCAGGTCAGCGTAAACCAGCTGACTTACGGAAGTGCTATGGAGGGTGCATCGCGGCTAGGAAGGGTCCTAGCCTGGGGGGGGGAGGGGGGTGGGGGGGGAGGGGGAGGGGGGAAGGGGGGGGCTACCGGGTTGCTGCTGAAAAGGCCAGGGAGGAGAAGTTGAGGACCGGAGGGGTGGGGGGGAGGGCGCCATCGCCATGGGGAGCGGGTCAGAAGGGGAGGGCTGACTCGGGGCGAGCAGGTGACAGGATATGGCTAGTCGGCAGGGGAGAGGGGCGGGCTGCCCTTCGACCCGGCTGATCACTTGGAATGTGAGGGGGCTGAATGGGCCGGTCAAGAGAACGAGAGTAATCTCGCATTTGAAGGGACTGAAGGCGGATGTAGCAATGCTACAAGAGACCCATTTGAAGGTGGCGGACCAGGTCCGCCTGAGAAGGGGGTGGGTGGGACAGGTGTTCCACTCAGGACTGGACGCAAAGAACCGGGGGGTGGCGATCCTGGTAGGGAAGAGGGTGTCGTTCGTGGCGGCGGAGGTGGTGGCGGATAAAGAGGGTAGATATGTCATGGTGAAGGGTAGGCTACAGGGGGAGAAAGTGGTGATGGTTAATGTGTATGCCCCGAATTGGGACGACGCTGGCTTCATGAGGCGCCTACTGGGCCTCATTCCGGACCTGGAGGCAGGGGGCCTGATCATGGGGGGGGACTTCAACACAGTGCTGGACCCCGTGCTGGACAGATCGAGTTCAAGGACGAGTAGGAGGCCGGCAGCGGCAGAAGTGTTAAAGGGGTTTATGGAGCAGATGGGAGGGGTAGATCCCTGGAGGTTTGGGAGGCCGAGGGCGAGGGAGTATTCCTTTTTCTCCCATGTCCACAGAGTCTATTCTAGAATTTACTTCTTTGTATTGAGCAGGGGACTGATCCCGAAAGTACGGGAAGTGGAGTACTCGGCCATAGCGGTCTCAGACCATGCGCCACACTGGGTAGATTTGGAAATGGGGGAGGCGCGAGACCAGCGTCCGCTGTGGCGCCTGGATGTGGGGTTGCTGGCGGATGAGGAGGTGTGTAAGAGGGTCCGGAAGAGCATTGAAAGATATCTGGACACTAATGACATGGGGGAGGTGCAGGTGGGGATGGTCTGGGAGGCCCTGAAGGCGGTGATCCGGGGGGAGCTGATCTCCATACGGGCACATAGGGAAAGGAGGGAGAGACAGGAGAGGGAGAGGCTGGTGGGGGAGCTTTTGGACGTGGATAGGAGATATGCGGAGGCACCAGAGGAGGGGCTGTTGGGGGAACGGCGCAGTTTGCAGGCTAAGTTCGACCTGTTGACCACCAGAAAGGCAGAGACACAGTGGAGAAGGGCGCAGGGCGCGATTTATGAATATGGGGAGAAGGCGAGTAGGATGTTGGCGCATCAGCTCCGCAAGCGGGATGCGGCTAGAGAAATTGGGGGAGTGAGGGAGAGGGGTGGGAACGTAGTGCAGAAGGGGCCAGAAGTAAATGGGGTCTTCAGAGACTTCTATAAGGAGCTGTATCGGTCAGAGCCGCCGACGAGGGGAGGGGGGATGGAGGGCTTCTTGAACAAATTGAGGTTCCCCAAGGTCCAAGAGGAGCTGGTAGAGGGGCTGGGGGCGCCGATAGGGTTAGAGGAGCTAGTCAAGGGGATTGGGCATATGCAGACGGGGAAGGCGCCAGGGCCAGACGGGTTCCCGGTGGAATTTTACAAAAAATATGCGGATTTGGTGGGCCCTGTGCTGGTACGAGCCTTCAACGAGGCATGGGAGGGGGGGGCTCTGCCCCCGACAATGTCGCAGGCACTGATCTCTCTGATCTTGAAGCGGGACAAGGACCCCGTGCAGTGTGGGTCATATAGGCCTATCTCGCTCCTGAATGTGGACGCCAAGTTGCTGGCAAAGATCCTGGCTACCAGGATAGAGGATTGTGTGCCAGGGGTGATACACGAGGACCAGATGGGTTTTGTGAAAGGGCGGCAGCTTAATACGAACGTGCGGAGACTGCTAAACGTCATCATGATGCCGGCAGTGGAGGGTGAGGCGGAGATAGTGGTGGCATTGGACGCAGAGAAAGCATTTGATAGGGTGGAGTGGAAGTACCTGTGGGAGACGCTGGAACGGTTTGGATTTGGGGAGGGATTTATTAAATGGGTGAAGCTGCTCTATTCGGCCCCGACGGCAAGTGTAGTGACGAATGGTAGGAGATCGGAGTATTTTGAGCTCCACCGGGGGACCAGACAGGGGTGCCCCTTGTCCCCCCTGCTCTTCGCACTGGCAATTGAACCGTTGGCGATGGCACTGAGGGGCTCAGGGGGGTGGAGAGGGCTGACAAGGGGCGGGGAGGAGCACCGGGTATCGCTGTATGCGGACGACCTGCTGCTATACGTGGCAGACCCAGAAGGGGGAATGCCGGAGGTGATGGAACTGCTAGCAGAATTTGGGGACTTTTCGGGGTACAAGCTAAACTTGGGCAAGAGTGAGGTATTTGTGATACACCCAGGGGACCAGGAAGAGGGAATTGGGAGACTCCCGTTTAAGAGAGCAGGAAAGAGTTTTAGATATCTAGGGGTGCAGGTGGCAAGGAACTGGGGGACTCTCCACAAGCTGAACTTCTCCAGGCTGGTGGAACAGATGGAGGAGGAATTTAAAAGGTGGGACATGGTGCCGCTGTCGCTGGCGGGCAGAGTGCAGTCCGTTAAAATGACGGTCCTCCCGAGGTTTTTGTTTTTATTTCAGTGCTTGCCCATCTTCCTCCCTAGGGCCTTCTTCAAAAAGGTGACGAGTAGCATCATGAGCTACGTGTGGACGCACGGCACCCCAAGGGTGAGGAGGGTCTTCTTGGAGCGGAGTAGGGATAGTGGAGGGCTGGCATTACCCAATCTTTCGGGGTATTACTGGGCGGCAAATGTATCGATGGTGCGCAAGTGGATGATGGAAGGGGAGGGGGCAGCTTGGAAACGAATGGAGAGGGCGTCCTGTGGCAACATAAGCCTGGGGGCCCTAGTAACGGCGCCATGGCCGCTCCCTCCCACGAGGTACACCACGAGCCCGGTGGTGGCGGCCACCCTCAAGATCTGGGGGCAGTGGAGGCGACACAGGGGGGAAGTGGGAGGTCTGATGGAGGCACCGTTAAGAGGGAACCATAGATTCATCCCGGGGAACATGGACGGGGGATTTCAGAGCTGGCACAGGGTGGGCATCAGGCAGCTGAAGGATCTGTTTGTAGATGGGAGGTTTGCGAGCCTGAGAGAGCTGGAGGAGAAATTCGGGCTCCCCCGGGAAACATGTTTAGACATTTGCAGGTGAAGACATTTGCTAGACGCCAGGTGGAAGGGTTTCCCTTGCTCCCCAGTAGGGGGGGCGAGTGATAGGGTGCTCTCGGGGGTCTGGGTCGGAGGGGGGAGGATATCGGACATCTACAAAGTAATGCAGGAGGCGGAGGAGGCATCAGTAGAGGAGCTGAAAGCCAAGTGGGAGGGGGAGCTGGGAGAACAGATAGAGGATGGGACATGGGCTGATGCCCTGGAGAGGGTTAATTCTAACTCCTCGTGTGCGAGGCTTAGCCTCATTCAATTTAAGGTGCTACATAGAGCCCATATGACGGGGACAAGGATGAGTCGGTTCTTTGGGGGTGAGGACAGATGTGTCAGGTGTTCGGGAAGTCCAGCGAACCATGTCCATATGTTTTGGGCATGTCCGGCACTGGAGGAGTTCTGGAAGGGGGTGGCAAGGACGGTGTCGAGGGTGGTGGGATCCAGGGTCAAACCAGGATGGGGACTTGCGATCTTTGGGGTTGGGGTGGAGCCGGGGGTACAGGAGGCGAGAGAGGCCGGAGTACTGGCCTTTGCGTCCCTAGTTGCTCGAAGAAGGATACTATTACAGTGGAAGGACGCGAGGCCTCCAAGCGTGGAAACTTGGATTAATGACATGGCAAGCTTTATTCAGTTGGAAAGGGTTAAATTCGCCCTGAGAGGGTCGGTACAAGGGTTCTTCAGGCGGTGGCAGCCTTTCCTCGACTTTTTGGCTCAGAGATAGGGTACAGAGGTCGCAGCAGCAGCAACCCGGGGGGGAGGGGAGGGGGGGGGAGGGGGGGGGGGTGGCAACAACGGTTGTGGTGGGTTATTTACGGTTGAAATGCGGGCAAATTTGCTCGCAGTTCATGTTTGATGTTGATTGTTGCTTTGTTTGTTTTTGGGGGAGGGGGGGGGGGGGAGGGACAACGCGCTGCGCGAGTTCGGGCGGGGGGGATATTTGTTAAGAGGGAATATTTTGTAATATTTTATAGTTAGTTGGGGTAAATATCTTCATGTAAAAAATTCTTTCAATAAAAATTATTTAAAAAAAAATAATTTACTCTTCCTAAAACCATTTTGAATCCGATGGATAGCGTTTTGACTTCCCAAATGTCCTGATGTTACTTCCTTAATAATGGAGTTTAACAATTTCCCAACAACAGATGTTAAACAAACTGGTCTGTAATTTCCTACATTCTGTCTCCCTCAGTTTTTGAATAATGGCGTTATATTAGCATTTTTCCATCCACTGGATTGTTTCCCGTGTTCAGGGAATTTTGGAATATAATAACCAATGAATCCACTGGGTGAGATTCTCTGATCGCCGACGCTGAAATCACGTTCGGCCGGAGAATCCCAGTTTGCGCCGAAATTGGGGGCAGCGCCGCTTTTGCGATGCTCCGCCCTCAAAACGGCCTCAGGACGTCAGTTGAGGCCCTCCCCTGATGCTCCGTCCCGATGGTCCAAGTTCCTGATGGCGCGAAACACTTCTGGTATTTATTTTCGTAGACGGCGCCTTCCTGAACAGGCACCGGAATGTGGCGACTAGGGGCTTTTCACAATAACTTCATTTGAAGCCTACTTGTGACAATAAGCGATTTTCATTTCATTTCATTTCATCCTCCACCATGAACACTGAAATGAAATGAAAAAGTGAAAATTTCTTATTGTCACGAGTAGGCTTCAATGAAGTTACTGTGAAAAGCCCCTAGTCGCCACATTCCGGCGCCTGTTCGGGGAGGCTGTTATGGGAATCGAACCGTGCTGCTGGCCTGCTTGGTCTGCTTTCAAAGCCAGCGATTTAACCCTGTGCTAAACAGCCCAGCTGAAGCAAAATATTGATTTTGCATCTCTGCCATTTCTGTGTTCCCCACAGGAACTGGTTTAATCTTCCAAGGGATCAACATTCACTTTAGCAACTCTCCTCCCTTTTATTTGCTTATATAGTTTTTGCTATCCTTTTTGATATTTTACAATAGCTTTCTTTTGTAATTCACCTCACCTCCTTTTATTACTTCTTTCGTGACCCTTCGTTATGTTTGAAAGTCTCCCAATCTTCCAGCCTGGCATGGGCCATTGCAAGATGGTATACCTTAGTTTTTGTCTTTATACAGTCCTTAACATCCTTATTGAACCATGGGTGTTTTTTTTACCCCTCTCACCATCTTTCCTCCTCTCTGGAATATATTTTAGATATGAGGAATTGAGTATCCCCTTAAACAACTGCCACTGCTCATCAGCTGCCCTACCTTTTAGCCATCCTGCCCACACTACCCAGGCCAAATCTGTCCTCATGCCTACGTAATTCCAGAACACAAGTGTGGGACTCCACTTTCTCATCCCCAAGCTGAATTTTTATCATACTATGGTCACTACTCCCTGGAGGATCCTTAACTATGAAGTCATCAATTAATCCCTTCTCATTACACAATACCAAATTCAGGGTAGTCTGCTCCCTGGTTGGTTCCACAACATATCATTTCAATAAACAATCTCCTGTACATTGAATGAATTTGCCCTCGAGGCTACCCTTGCCAATTTGATTAATCCAGACTATGTGCATATTAAAATCGGCCATAATTACTGCCGTACCTTTCTTCCAAGCCCTACAAATAGGTGAAAGTGCATGCATAAAGGGGTGGGGTCGATTGGTTTCCCATGGCGATCACTCAGTTTTCATTAGGTCCTGTAGGGAAAATTAGCAACATTGAGTTGAGAAATTACAAAATTGACCTTGCTTTGTTTCAGGAGTGCAAGGCTGGAGAAATTGTCACCTTCTTACACACAAAGATAGCTCAATATTTTGTCATGGGACTGTCCCTTTAAGAAATATTTTGGCTTCTCAAATGGCTGCAGTGATGTCATTGTGTGGGAGGAGCTGGGTTGTGGCTCTGGTTTTTACTTTCGGTTTACACTGTTGGGAGATGCATTCAGACAAAGAAGGTTTATTTTGGTCTCTCTCTCTCTGCATGTTAAAAGGTGTCCAGATCACTTGATAATTTAAAAGTGATAACTGTTTTCTGGAAAGAATTCAAATCTACATTTTTGGTAAAAGGGTTTTCCTGGTTTCGTGGTTGTTGTTATCAAATTCAAACAGTTGAAAGGGAAGTTATTAAAGGTTTTATATATTATATATATATATATTATATATATATAGTACTGTAGCTATGTGGGGTATTTATGTTTGTAGTTGCTAAAATGCTTACTGTGTGTGTTTATAGAAATGTTAACTGAATTTGTAGAATAAACTTTGTTTTTGATTAAAAGTGCTTAAGGTCACTGTTGAACAACATCTGAAAAGTAGGCCCCTGTGCTCCTCGTAACCAAAACAGTTGTCGGTCAGGTGAACTACATGATATACTTTGGAGTTTGTTCACACTGGCCCATAACAATATTAGCAGGAGAATTGTGGTGAGGGGGTCTGCTTTGTACACCATTTGAGCAGATTGGTTAACTTACTTTAGCATTCCAACTACTTTATAATGTTATGGGCCAAGGTTTAGAGAACCCCAAAGTATATCATGGAGTTCACCTGACCCACAGCTTTTAATAGATTGTGGTACGGGGAGCACATGGCCCACTCTACAGGTGTGGTACAGCAGAAATGGAAAAGTATTTTTTAAAGCAAAACAATGTGTATTCGATGAACACAAGTTAACTTTTTTTAAACATACAGCGAACATCTTAACAACAATTAATTCAAATATAATCCCAAAGACTACAACATTAAGTAATCCTTTAAGCTTTCCTTTTAACATCCATAAGACTTAAAAAAAGAACTTTTAACAGAAGCACATCAGGTTAAAGTCACGACTGAGAGCAGTTATTAGTTTTCAATCACCAAAGGATCGATTTACAGTTTTAGATGACAGAGACTCATACACCTTTTGGCTGTGACTGCAGCTATCCAGCTCTGAAAATGAAACTAAAACACACCCTGCAGCAAACAGCCTAAAATGAAAGTAAAAAGCTGACAGACAGCCCAGCTCTACCCACTCTCTGACATCACTGCAGTAATAAATAGTCATTTCTTAAAAGTACTCTCACTACAGATATTTATATACACACCCATGTATAAGCACCCATTTCTTAAAGGTACTCTCATATGATAATAAATTTGATGAAGGAATGAAATATAGATTGATTTAATCTATCCACCAGGCTCTTAAAACCCATAGTTGCACAAGGATTCTGGAAATCAAACCGAGTTCCTCCTGAGATTCACCTAACAATATTATTCTGCCATGAAGACATCTCAGCAATTACTTACAGTCACAATATTAGATTCACTTTATGCTGTCATGAGCCTTATTATCATTTTAATTGAGATCAAAATATGTATTGTTCAAAGAGAAAGGAACAAAAAAATAATTATTCAAACCTGTAATTTAATTTTGAAATTCGCATAACATTTACATACCATTTTGCTTTTCTGACCTACAGTGTTAAATGAACTTTTAAATTAAAGTGTGATATGTTCGGTCCCAGCCTTTCATTATTGATCCTGATTATTTAAGAGCAGGAAATCTGAATAATATCAATAACTTTTTGTGTCATAATAACACATTCTACTTCACTGAACATCTTGGGGTGGATTCTCTGTCCAGCAATGTCGGAATCGTGAATCGAGGTCAGTGCCGAGCGCCCAATGGAACAACATGTTCCAGTGCCTCGATGGTGGCGAGAATGCGTTCCACACCCCTCCTCGGCGTGGGCATGCAAAGTATACAGCAACATTCGTTAACATATCATTGACATGCCCAACCAGGTAGTCCCCGGCTTCCCGCGATGCTATACCTCCGCCTGGCAGAAGTGAATCCACTGTGGTTCACTAGTGGTATTTAATAATTGCCAGGGCCGGGGGGGAGTAGTGGGGCAGGGGGTGACCAGGAGACAGGCCTTGGGTCCGGGGTGTCTTCGCCTTCCCACACGCCCACTCCCGGATCAGAATGTCCGGGCACAGACTGCCATTGCTGCGGTCTGCGAGGCAGCAAACTGGCTGCACACTGCACTCACTGTCACCCGTAAATATGCAGAGCACCACTGGCTATATGGGTACCCCCCATGGGTACCCCCCATGGGTACCCCCCCCCCCCCACCCCCGCCCCCCCCAGGTGCCAGGCCATAAACCCAGTCATCCTCAGACCCCAGCTGATCCACCAACTGGATGTGCATGTTCCAGTGCAGCGAATGGCCCACCAAGTGTTGGCATTCCTCAGTGCACCCATCCGAAGCACTGCCCCACTGCAGGGAGAGTAGGGGAAGAGCAGAGCATGCCCCAAACAGCGGACGCATGCACCATAGCCTCCACCACCCACCCTGGCATACTTCCCCCCACAGGGCGGATGCCCCACAGGTGGCATGAACAGCTGGCCCACCCAGCAGGGCGACCACCCATCGCCAACACCCGGCTGCCGATGCACCCCTGCTCCCATCCATCCCGCTCCCGGACAGGTAGTCACAATCCATGCACCGCAAAGAGGGCCCACGGCACACCACACCTAAGGTACCAACAGGTACCCACCTCCTCGCCAGCTCCATCCGTTGACTCTGCCCACACACATGCCACCAAGCATGACATCAGTCAGTGACACTGTGTCCCCCCACAACCAGAGCCAACCTGCTGGCGGGGTAGCACACAACCCAAACAAGCAGGACACGCTCAGGCCATAGAGGAGGCTGCAGGAAAGGGACTGCGGAGCATCGCACTGGCATGGGTAGTATCAGCCACCCTACCGGCCACGCCAGCCGGGGCCGAAAGGGCCGGCGTAAGTCCGCGCATGCGCCTGCTGACATCATACCGGCGCATGCGCAGGGGAGGGGGTGAAGGCCATGGCGGGGGCGGAAGAAAAAGAGTGCCCCCACGGCATAGACCCGCCCGTCGATTGGTGGGCCCCGATCCCGGGCCAGGCTACCGTGGGGGCACCCCCCGTGGTCAGATCGCCCCGCGCCCCCCCCCCCCCCCCCCCAGAACCCCGGAGCCGCCCGCGCCGCCAATCCCGCCGGTACCAGAGGTGGTTTAAACCATGCAGGCAGGAAAGGCCTGTCAGCGGCGGGACTTCGGCCCATTGAGGGCCAGAGAATCGCTGCGGGGGGCCTGCCGACTGGTGCGGGGGACCCGCCGACCGGCGCCATCCCAGAATTCGGGACACGGTGGGGGCAGGATTGACGCCGGCACCGGCCAATTACGCCCCTGATTCCTGAATGGCAGCACTCCAATTGTGAAGCACCCTTAGAACTGCTTTCCAATTTGCACTGCAGAACTGTCAATACATAAATCATAGCAGTGCCGACATTGACGATGCTTGCCGTTCCTCCTCCTCCAGCATGTCGCCCCTCCATTGCACGATGCTGCAGAGGACACAGCAGGCCACCACATGTGGGAGACCCTCCTGGGGCTGTACCAAGGGTCCCATCAGGGTGGTCCAGGCATATGAACCGCATCTTGAGGACGCAGATGCACCACGGGTGAAGGGAACCAATGAGTGTGCCAGGATAAAAGCGTTGTGAACACTGCCTGGATACCAGGCGCAGATGTGCACGGTGTGCAGCCGGTGGTCACACATGAACTGCACATTCATCGAGCGAAACATTTCTTATTGATGAATGGCACCCCTTCATGTCTGTGAGGTCCCAGACAGAAGGATCCCATGGCAACAAGGTTCCAAGTGACCGTAAACTTGACGGGTGTCCTACCCTATATCCCTGCAATTCCAGTTGGGCTATCATCTGTTACAGATGTCGCATGGTCTCCCTGCTCAGCTGCAGTGATCCGCGACATGCTCGGTCCAGCAGGTCCTCGAAGGACAGGCGCTGCTGATATACACGGGGCCTAATGTGGCGCTTCCTTCCCAACTCCTCCTCGGCCTGTTGGATGGCCGGTTCTCCAGCCTCACCTGCGCCTGCAGGGGTAAAGGGCAGGCATGATAGCATGGGTGAGTACTCCCATGCCCATCCAAGTCCAATGGGCTACGCGGGTGTGTTGGTGGAATTTTAGCAGTACACTCTTGAGGGTGACCTTGTTGAAGTCCCTGGCCACGATGAACAAGGTCTCCGGGTGTTCTGTTTTGTTGTTGTTTGTAACTGTGTGCATTTTGTACAGTGCCTTCTTCACTTCTGCCTGGAGTGGGATGTAGACCACTGTGATAATGGCTGAAGTGAACTCATGTGGAAGGTAGTATGGGTGACACTTCACGGTCAGGTATTCCAGGTCTGGGGAGCAGTAGGTGGCCAGGGCCACATCCGAGCACTAGGAGGAGTTGATGAGGAGGCAAGCCCCTCCAACTTTTGCTTTGCCTGATGACACGGTGCGATCCGCCCGATGAATTGAGAATCCTTCAGGTTGTATGCCACAATCTGGTGAGGCGGGGTTGAGCCATGTCTCTGTGAAACAGAGCATGCAGCAGTCTCTTACTTCCCTCCGAGAGGCAAGTCTGGTGTTAAGTTCATCCAGCTTGTTTTCGATCGCTTGGACATTTGCCAGGAGTATGCTGGGGAGAAATTGCTGCAGAAATCAAAGGAAGGCACGAGAGGGTGACCAAGCATTACATTGTCTGCCCTTGTCAAGTCATTGAGCTTCTTGTTACACTGGTATCATAAATAACCATCTATAACGGTTATTTGAAATACAGGTTTTGAGGTCAGTCTCTCACATTTGTCAGCCATCTTGTAGCACTTATATCAAGGAGGTATTTTTTTACCATTCCCTTCTGAAAGATTGCTGCAAGAAGATTTATCCAGAGACAAATTATTCTTGAAGCAAGTCCTCAGGAATTCTAAGGCTCATTGGCCGAAGAGGTAAGAGCAAGGAGTGAAGTTCTGAAACGTGGGAGAAAGACCATTAGACATAGTAGCAGAATTAGGCCACTCAGCCCATTGAGTTTGCTCCGCCATTCAATCATGGCTGATATTTTCTCATCCCCATTCTCCTGCCTTCTCCCCATAACCCCTGATCCGCTTATCAATCAAGAACCTATCGATCTCTGTCTTAAAGACACTCAGTGATTTGGCCTCCACATCCTTCTGCGGCAAAGAGTTCCACAGATTCACCACCCTCTGGCTGAAGAAATTCCTCCTCATCTCTGTTTTATAGGATTGTTCCTTTAGTCTGAGATGGTGTCCTCTGGTTCTAGTTTTTCCTACAAGTGGAAACATCCTCTCCATGTCCACTCTATCCAGGACTCAGTATCCTGTAAGTTTCAATAAGATCCCCCCTCATCCTTCTAAACTCCAACGAGTACAGACCCAGAGTCCTCAACTCATACGACAAGTTCTTCAATCCAGGGATAATTCTTGTGAACCTCCTTTGGACCCTTTCCAAGGCCAGCACGTCCCTCCTTAGATATGGGGCCCAAAACTGCTCACAATAAGATTCCGAAACAAGACAATCTAGATATGCAAAAGCAAGATGCTCAAAATCTGAAATAAAAAATTGAAAATCCTGCATTTGTGGAGGGTAATACAGAGTTAACAAGCGCAATATAATGGGTCTGATGAGTGCAAGATGAAAAGATTTGGCTGCATGTATCTTTTTTCAGCCATGTTCAAGTTCTGTGCTGCCCAGTGACTGTATGTAATATTCCATAAACTTCGATATGATTCTGACATTGATTACACTGTTTAAACTCCATAGTAAATTACCCCTTTGTATTAATAAAAATGAAGCTACAGGCCAAGATGCAGAAATGTAATTTATTTAAACACATTTATGCTAAGATCGTAGTGGGTTTATTTCATTATCTTGCGGAAAGTACAATTTCTTTGGCTGTGCTGGTATAATTGAATTATTATTTATGTATTAATATTAATTCCCCCACATTTTTTTATGAACTATATTGGACGAAATTCCTGAAAGATGAAAGCTCCAGGTTAGTCTCCGATATGGCAATATAAATACTTCAATGAAGTTGCAGTCTCCTGCATCACAATAGATTGCCATAACACCTCCACATGTACTCTGCCTTGGCAGTCCCTAAACCTCCTGACTCTTGGCTGCCATGTAGCACTGCAGAAATAATGGGCGAAATTCTCCGCCCCCCACGACGGGAGGGAGAAAAGCGGGAGGGCCTTCCCGACATTTTTGCCGCCCTCCCGCTATTCTCCCCCCTCCCCGCCGAAGTCCCGACCCGAATCGCTGCCGCCGTTTTTATACGGCCGGCAGCGATTCTCAGCTGTTAGATGGGCCGAAGTCCCAGCCCTTTCCGCCGTTTTTACGAACGGCAAACACACCTGGTCTTGCCGTTCGTAAAAACGGCGTCACAAACTCGCTATTAATAACCATGGCTCCGATCGGCCGTGCCAAGGGTGCCATGGGCCCGCGATCGGTGGGCACCGATCGCGGGCAGCGGGCCCGATGCCCGCGCACTACTTGTCCTTCCGCCGCCCCGCAGTATCCATTCGCGGGGCGGCTGAGGGGCAACCCGGCCCGCGCATGCGCGGGTTTCGCGCAAAACGCGATGACGTCACCCGCGCATGCGCGGGTTGGAGTCTTCCAAACTGCGCATGCGCGGCTGACGTCATATGACGCGTCAGCCGGCGCTAACTCCGGCAAGCGGGCTTAACGATTTTCATTAAGCCCGTCTTGCCGGAGCCTACGGCGTCGGGCTGCTAGCCCCGACCGGGGACCAGAATCGGTCCCCGGTCGGGAAGGGGCGCGCTGCCGTAAAACCCGCCCGGGTTTTACGCCAGCTTTACGATTTCTCCCGTTTTGGGAGAATCTCGCCCAATGGGCGGATTTTTCCCAGCCCTGGGCCGGGCCGGAGAATCCCCGCGACCCGGGCCACGCTGCCCCGGCAGCGGCACATGATTCGCCGCAGAGCGAAGAATCGGCGCCACCGTGGTTGGTGCGGCAATAGTCGTGGGCCGCTCTACGCGCCCCCCCCCCCTGCGATTATCCGAACGGCCATGAAAAAAAACGAGTCCCGCAGGTGCAGTTCTAACCTGCTCTGAGCCGGCGGGACCTTACCGCTGAAGTGCCAGATGGCGGCCTGTGGCGGGGGAGGGGGGGGTACGGCCCAACGCGCTGGTCTCTGCAGCCCCTGCGCCATGTTGCGTCGGGGCTGGCGCGTTGAAGGAGGCCACGGTAGGGTCAGATTGTTCAGGCTAAACCATGTGAGGCGATGAAGAATGACAACTTCAGCTTAAAACCTAGTTAACAACCAGCCATGATTATTGCACCTGCAACAAAATCAATCCTATGAATTATGCCATGTAACAAATGAATAAAATATTCACTTTTTGAAGCATCACTTAATCATAGCGTATATACTAAAATATGTGCCTTCATTATCCTTGAGTATATTTTATTAAGACACGAAGTTATTTAAATGTACACACTGCTCAATAGCAAGCCATGAAAATGCAACAACAAGCTTAATTTGTGCAACACTCGCATAGGAGTCAGCTTTGGCTCAGTTGCTAGCATTCCGACTCTTGTGGTAGACAGCTGTTGGTCTAGATTCCAGGGCAGCAAGTATTAAAGTAAAACATGATCCTGGCATGACACAGTGGTTCTCACTGCTGCCTCACAGTGCGAGAGACCAGGGTTCAATTCAGGCCTTGGGTGACTGTCTGTGTGGAGTCTGCACGTTCTTCCCGTGTCTGCGTGGGTTTCCTCTGGGTGCTCTGGTTTCCTCTCACAGTCCAAAGACGTGCAGGTTAGGTAAATTGGTAAATTGGCCATGCTAAATTACCTCTTAGTGTGCAATTTTGATGGGGATGGGATGGGGAAGTGGGCCTAGGTCGGGTGTTCTTTCAGAGGGTCGGGCAGACTCGATGTGCCAGTGACTTCCTTCTGCACAGTAGGGTGTTCTATGGACTTGAGCACAAATGCCAAATTTACTGGTCCAATGTCATACTTCTGGAGTGCTGCAGTGTTGAGATGATATCTTTCAAATGAAGCGTTGAATTGCCCCCGGCCCCATTTTGCAGAAGAACATAAGATGTTGTCCCCGGTGATGGCTAACTTCAACTTGACAAAAAACAGCTTGTCTGGCCATTGTTACATTCCGATGGCCAGCACGGTGGTGCAGTGGTTAGCACTGCTGCCTCACGGCGCCAAGGTCCCAGGGTCGATCCCGGCTCTGCGTTACTGTTCTTTTGGAGTTTGCACACTCTCCCTGTGTTTGCGTGGATTTCGCCCCCACAACCCAAAGATGTGCAGGGTAGATGGATTGGCCATGCTAAATTGCCCCTTAATTGGAAAAAATGAATTGGGTACTCTAAATTTATTTTCTTTTTAATTGTTTCATTACGATATGTAGGAGCTTGCTGCGCATAATTGTCTGCCATATTTCCTCCATTAAAACAGTGTCTGCACTTCAAAAAGTGCTTCATTGACTGTAAAGTGCCTTGGGACGACCAATAGTCATGAAAAACTCAGATATCAAAGCAAATCCCTTTTTTAAAATACAAAATGCCTGAGTGTCTCACAGAAAAAAATAATAGGCATCAACAAGAGTAAAAGAGTTAGAAAAATGATTTGTCACTTGGTTAAAAAATGAGGCATTAGTGGAGAATGTTCAGGCAGTAAATAAATTCATGGAAAAGGTCTGGACATTGGGGAAAGGTAGCAGCATTGATTAAAGAATGACCACTACAGAGAAAATAGAAAGCAGTAGTTAAAGGAAATTTCTCAGGCTGATAGGAAGTTGGAAGTGGTGCCCTGTAAAGAATATTGCTGTCATTCAGCATATATATATAAATGAACTCGAGTATCGGAAATACAATGTTGAATCTTTGCAGGTGTTATGCTCCTTGACCAGATTCCCAAGCTTTAGGTACAATCTGGTTAGGGACCGATAACATTTTGTTCAAAGCAGACGAATTTTGAGAATAAAGCCACAACATTTTAAATAAACTTTACTATACAAGGTCAAAACAATAAAACAATTTGCACTGATACGCTAACATTCGGAGTTGATATGAGGTATACGAATAAATAAACAAACTACAAATTCACAATGAATGACAGATGCAGCCATTTTCTCAACTAGCCACCTAGTCATACTCACAGAATCCTACCTTACAGGCAATGTCCCAGACACCGCTATCACCATACCTGGGCAGGGTAGACCCAGCAGAGGTGGCAGCACAGTGGTATACAGCTGGGAGGGAGTCCTCAACATTGATTCTGGACCCCATGAAGCCTCATATGTTATGTCCGTGTCCCTTTAAGAAAGGTTTTGTCTTATCACATGTCTTGTAGCACAACTTCAGTGATGTCATCTGTGGGTGGAGCTGGGCTGTGGCTATCAGGTGAGAGGGGTTTAGTGTTTGAGTTTCAGTTTCGCTTTGTTGCTTTGGACTGCAGAAGAAAAAAAGCAGTGTTTCCCTGTTTTCTCGGTTTGTATTTTAAAGCTGTTCCAGGGAACTGAAAGCACATTGAGTGTGGCAAACTGCCTTGGTAACTTTAAAGATTGAGTTGCACTCCAGAAGGAGTTTTCAATCTGCTGTTTGGAGGCTGGGCCAAAATCTCAGGGAAAGGACCATTAATCTCACCATTCAAGTGAGATTAAAGTGTGCTGTGCCACGCCCTTGAAAGGGGTTTTCATTTATTGGATTGTGTATTGAATTAGAACAGCTACTAAGGGGGATTCTTTAAGAGCTGTACACATAGATTACTGTAGCAGTTGTGTGTCTTTTCATGTCTGTAATTGATAAATTCATGATAACTGTGTCATGTATGTTAACTACATTCTTATAATAAACTTTGCTTTGAAAAAAGTGCCTAGGAAGTCTGATGAATCACACCTGAAGTGAAGGCTTTTGTGCTCATCCCAGCCAAATTCAACATAAAAGTTATAGGTCAGGTGAGCTTCACAACATATTTTGGAGTTTCTAAGACCTGACCCATAACACATGGCTTCAGGTTAAATGGGCAAGGAAAAACCCTGCTGATTACATCATACAGGCCACCATAGAACCATAGAATTTACAGTGCAGAAGGAGGCCATTCGGCCCATCGAGTCTGCACTGGCCATTGGAAAGAGCACCCCATTTAAGTACACACCTCTACCCTATCCCCTCAACTCAGTAACCCCTCATGCCTTTTTTTGGACACTAAGATAAATTTGGCATCACCAATCCACCTACCCTGCACACCTTTAGACTGAGGGAGGAAACCGGAGCACCTGGAGGAAACCCACACAGACACTGGGAAAATGTGCAGACTCCGCAGACAGTGACCCAAGCTGGGAATTGGACCTGGGATCCTGGAGCTGTGAAGCGAGACTGTGCTACCATGCCGCCCATGTGCTACGGTGCCGCCCATTTGTATATAACTCAGCTAATGAATCGGTACTCCTCCATGTTGAACACCACTAGGAGGAAACACTGAGGGTGGCAAGAGCACAGAACATGCTCTGGGTGGGGGACTTCAATGTCCATCACCAAGAATGGCTCGGTAGTACCACAGACCGAGCTGGCCGGGACCTAAAGGACATAATTGCTATATTGGGACTGCAGCAGGTGGTGAGGGAATCAACAAGTGGGAAAAACATACTCACCAATCTGCCTGCTGCAGATGCACCTGTCCATGACAGTATCGATAGAAGTGAGCATTGCACACTCCTTATGGAGACAAAATCCTGTCTTCATATTGAGGATATCCTTCATTGACTTGTGTAGCTCTACAAACGTGCTAAATTCACCTGAGGAAGGAGCAGTGCTCCGAAAGCTAGTGTTTGAAACAAACCTGTTGGACTTAAACCTGGCGTTGTAATACTTCTTAAAGTGCTCAATGGGATAGACTTTGAACCGATCTAGCAACTCAAGACTGGGCAGCCATGAGGCGCTGTGGGCCATCAGCAGCAGCAGAATTGTATTCAACCATAATCGGCAACCTCAAGGCCCAGCATATCCCCCACTCTACCATTTACACCAAGCCAGGGGATTAACCCTGATTCAAGGAAGAGTGTAGGAGAGCAGGTGTCAACCTGATGAAGCTACAAAACAGGACTACTTGTGTGCCAAACAGCATAAACAACAATTAATACACAGAGCGAAGCGATTGCACAACAAATGCCTCAGATCTAAGCTCTGCAATACTGCCACATCCAGCCATCAAGGGTGGTGGGTAATTAAACAACTCACTGGAGGAGAAGGTTCCCCAAATATCCCCATCCTCAGTTTTGGAGGAGCCCAGCACATATGTGCAAAAGCCAAGGTGAGGCATTCACAACAATCTTCAGCCAGAAATGCCGAGTGGATGATCCATCTCGGTCTCCTCCGGAGGTTCACAGCATTAAAAATGCCAGTCTTCAGCATTTGAAGACCCACGTGATATCAAGAAACAGCTGAAGGCACTGAATACTGCAAAAGCTGTGGGCCCTGACAATATCCCGGCAATAGGACTGACAGCTTGTGCTCCAGAACTTGGTATACCCCTGGTAAGTTGTTCCAGTACCGCCACAACACTGGCATCTACCCAGCAATGGAGAAAATTGCCCAAGTGTGTCCTGCACACTAGAAACAGGACAAATCCAACCCAGCCAATTACTGCCTATCAGTCTGCTCTCCATCATCAGCAAAGTGTCATCAAAGTGCTATCAAGCAGCACTTACTCAGCAATAACGTGCTCATGGATGCTCAGTTTACGTTCCCCAGTGTCACTCAGCTCCTGACCTCATTTCAGCCTTGGTTCAAACATGGAAAAAAGAGCTGAAGCCAGAGGTGAGGCGAGAGTGACATCAAGGCAGCATTGAACCGAATATGGCATCAAGGAGCCCCAGCTAAACTGGAGTCCATGGGAATGGGGGAAAATTCTCCGCTGGTTGGAGTCATACCTGGCACAAAGAAAGATTTTTGTGATGGTTGGAGGTCAATAATCTCAGCTCCAGGACATCACTGCAGAAGTTCTTCAGGATAGTGTCCGAGGCCCAACCATCTTCAGCTGCTTCATCAATGACCTCCCTTCCACCATAAGGTCAGAAGCGGGGGTGTTTGCGGATGACTGCACAATGTTCAGCACCATTTGTGGTTCCTCAGATAATGAAGCAGTTCATGTCCAAATGCAGCAAGACCTGGATAATAGCCAGGCTTGGGCTGACTAGTGGCAAGTTACATTGGTGCCACACAAGTGCCAGGTAATGACCATCTCCTACAAGAGAGGATCTAACCATCGCCCCTCGACATTCAATGGCATTACCGCGGCTGAATCCCCCACAATCAACATCCTGGGGGTTACCATTGATAAGAAACTGAACTGGACTAGCCATATTAATTCTGTTGCTATCAGGGCAGATCGAAGGCTTGGAATCCTAGGACGAGTAACTCACCACCAGATTCACCAAAGCCTGTCGACTATCTACAAAGCGCAAGTCAGGAGTGTAAGGAAGACTCTCCACTTGCCTGGATGAGTGCAGACCAAACAACACTCCAGAAGCTCAACACCATCCAGGACAAAGCAACCCGCTTGATTGCTCTCCCACAAACGTTCAAACCCTTCACCACCAAAGAACAGTAGCAGCCATGTGTACCATCTACAACATGCAGTAACTCATCCTGACTTGGAAATATATCGCCACTCCTGTCGCTGGGGAAAAATCCTGGAATACCCTCCCTAACAGCACAGTGGGCGTACCAACACTTCAAGCGATTCAAGAAAGCAACTCGCCAGCACCTTCTGACCGGCAACTAGAGATGGGCAATAAATGTTGGCCGAACCAGTGACACCCACATCATGTAAATGAACTGAAAAAAACTTGCCTCTCTTTAATGTGGTTGATGTTTGTAAACATTGAAGGTTCTGCACTTAGAATCAGTTACTCAGCCAGGAAGGGAGCTGAATGAATCAAGGCTACAGCTGGTTTGTTGAAACTGTCAATCACAGCCCACTACTAGTAATGAATGAATGGCATGCAGCTAATGGATCTGAGGGGTGTAAACACCGGCCACAGCTGTTCTCTTTCCAGGGATGAACACGTGGTGCTCCGAGGTAAGTGTTACAACTGTAATTTCAGTCACTGACTCTGTCTGGACTGCTCTTAAGCTTCCAGACAAGGATCTTTTTCCCAGGGGGTCAGTGGGTGGATCCCTCTATTTAGGGTGTCCCTGTGGGGGGGGGGGGGGGGTCCCTCTAGTTACGGGGTCCCTATGGGATGTCCCTCTAGTTAAGGGGTCTCTATCAGAGGTCTCTCATTTTAAGTGGTGTTCGGGAGGGGGGCTTTGGAGAGGGTTTGTAAGGGAAGGCTGGGCAGGTAGTGCATTATGGAGGGGGGAGAGTGTTCTTTGGTTGGCCTTTGGGGGCAATTCCCTCAAGGTGCTGCCCCCTTGGCCCACCACGGGTACCATCCCATCAGGTACAAGTTTTGGTGATGCATGTAAGTGATCCACGCCGATGTAAATCCCGACTCACAGGACTGGAGAATCGCGATGGTCCCGGAGAATCTGGTATCGGACCTGCGAAATGGGTCCATTATCATCCTCCCACTGGCATGCATGTGCGAACCCCGATCCCACTGTTAGTGGGGGGGCCAGAGCCCAGCGGTGGGTTCAGCACTCTGTGCAAACCTCGATTTCAGTCGGAGGCCTGATTCTCCGCTCCATCCCAATCCACTTTGCCGCCGTCGAGTGGTGGAGAATCTAGCCTTCTGTCTTTCTCACGATGGCCGGGATTCTCCATCCCACCACACCCGTTTTCAGGTGTGGCATGCCTCCGCCGGCAGTGGTCCTCCGCCCTGGCAGCCAGCCAAGCGAGTTTCCCATTGTGGGCACCCCCACGTCATTGGGAAATCCGTAGGCGTGAGTACACCGCCGGCGAGAATTCAGCCCAAGGTCGTTCCAGTCTTCACCTTGGAAGATATTTAATCCGCCTCACAGGCTTTTTAATCACTTTCTAAGATTCTTTTCTACTGGATTCCTGATTATGAACTCAAACACCAACTCACAAGCACAACGTCAGCTGTTCGGCTGTGCCAAGTCATTGTCTTCACCCCAGCAACCATCTGCTGTGTCTGGGAAAACAGATTGCGATGAATGCAAGAAATTGTCATCGTTTATATTTTAAGTTCTTTGCAAAATGATGTCACTGTCACTTTCATCCACAATACGGGCCGACCTCCGAACCCTTGGTCCACCTCTCCAGCCACCCCCCCCCCCCCCCCCAACCCCGGCACACTGCGTGCAGGTGATGGATGCGAGCGAGCACTCAGCAAACAGGCAGGGGTCAGACTATGGCATAGATTGAGGAGCACCTGCGCTCAGCTCCCTGTGGGTTATCATCAACCACTGCCCTCGACAGTGACCCGCTGACAGTACCCAGGAGTGATGTGACACATACCTTGGGGAGGTGGAAAATGGGAGTGGGGAGTGACAGACCAGGATATGTCCTCAGTGAATCGGACGAGTGTGATGGCCTCCCTGGCTCTCTTGGCTTGCCGGACCCGCACCGCTGCCACCTGTCCTGCATCCTCTGGCTGGTCCTTGGCTTCTTCTCCGGCCCCGTCCTCCAGGCCCTGCTGGTCTGGCACCACCTCGTCACCCTCCTCCACCTCCTCCTCCTTGGAGTTGGCCACATATTCCTCATCACCAACTGCCAGCTCGTCGCCCTGCTGTGCGAGGTTGTGGAGGGCACAGCAGGCTACCGCAAAGTGGGCGACCCTCCGGGCGGTGTACTGGAGTGCACCACCAGAGAGGTTGAGGCATCAGAACTACATCTTGAGGAGTCCGATGCACTACTCAACCACAGCCCGGGTGGCTGGATGGGCCTTGTTATACCATGTCTCCACTTTGGTCTCCGGCCTCCGTACTGGCATCATTAGCCAGGTCTTCAGCGGGTACACCCAAAGAGCCAGCTGCCCATCCTGGAGTGCTCCTCGAAGAGGCTGGGGCTGACTGACTGCCCGAGGATGTAGCTATCATGCACACTCCTTGGGAAGCGGGCACACACATACATTACCTGGTGGTCGCACACAAACTGTATGTTCAGGGACTGGAGCCCCTTTCAGTTAGCATAGGGCATCACCGGATGGCCCGGCGAGTGCAGGGAGACATGTGCGGCATCTATTATCCCCTGGACTTGGGACATCCCGGCGATGGTGGAGAAATCTGCTGCTCGGGCATCTTACTGGGCTTGGTCCATGTCAAAGATGATGTAGTTTTCTGCCCGGGCATACAGGGTACCCGTGACCTGTCGGATGCACCTGTGAGTGTGGCCTGTGAGGTACCACACAGGTCCACGCTCAAGCTCTGGAATTATCCTGAGGCATACAAGTTCTGGGCTGCAGTGACTTTGATGGCCACTGGGAGGGGTGTCCTCCTCCTCCTCCATTGCACAGTTGTTGCACCGTCTCCTTGTTGAGGCAGAGCCTCTTGTGGCAGGCTCTGTCGTCATCTGTTCAAGCGGCCAGCATTGCCTGTAAACCCTGGGCCATTGTGGGACTCCCCAGGCATCTCCCCTTCCCTATGGCACTCATCCACCCTCCATGTCCCTAGGGCTGTGTCCCATCCCCTCGGTGTTCAGATGCTGGCTGCAGTGTGTACGGTGTTGCCTCCCGCAGTATACAAGCACAGTGTCCGGGCATTAAGGTGTGATTAGGATGCTAGGCAATGACTCCCACATGCTACATGGCCCGATCCAGGGGTTGGCATGCTGGTGTCACATGCGGGTTAGGGTTCGGGTTAGGGTTAACCCCCACCTTCCCATGGTGACCCAAACAAACTGTTTGGCTCCTGACGCGGTTCACGTTTTCGGGCTCTCCCGCTATCCACCGGCCCTGTTTCGCTCAAACATGAGCGCAACTAGGCAGCTAAATCAAGCCCAATATGTTCAAGCTCTGGTGAAACAAAGGTGTTCCCGAATTCAGAGGATATAAGTATCAGGAAAAACTGAGTAGGCTGGGCATGTGTTTGAAGAAGACTAGCAAGGAGATGATTCCACCTGTGGGTGAGTCCAGAACAAGGGAATAAATGTAAGGTCGCTGCAATCAGAACAAATTAAGAATTTGGGAAGAGGTTCTCTGCACAGAAAACTGGTAAGAATGTGGAATTTGCTGCCACATGGGATAGTCGAAGCCAAAAGTTTTGGCACATTTGAAAGGAGAGGCATGATGCATAAATGAGGGAGAAAGCAATTGAAGGGTGTGGGGCGGCACATTGGGAATAGGTAATTAGACTGCAAGGACGCTCCTGTGGAGCACAAACAGTGACACAGATCAGTTATGTTGTGTGGCCTGTTTCTGTGCAGTCGATTCTACACAACAGCAAGGTAAAGAGATAGAGTGGCAGTCAATGAGAGGGGAGATGATCAGCGTCTGCCAGCAATGGTGGTGGGAAGGTGGGAGAATGGGGCTTTTACCATATTGAGAGCGAATGTATGTAAATACAGAGTAAATTGGTGAATGGGACATGTGAGTTGGAATACGCGCAACAAAGTTTTGGATCGGGTGAAGTTTATTGAATGTGCAAGGTTGGAGGTCATTCAGGAGGATATGTCATATATGTGCATTTTTCACTTCACGTTTACCTGGCCTTGTTCCCTTTTTTAACCTCATTTCTATTATTTGTATATGTTTTTCCAATCAAGTGCCCTTATCTTTGATTGTTTTCTTTCCTTTCATGTTTTATACCACGGGCAGGTTTTGGGCCTGGACCCTGAACTTTGGGGTCAAATGTATGTCCCAAGTCTGCATTTCTTTGAATTGTCCAATTCTGTGGACAGCACGGTTGCACAGTGGTTACCACAGTTGCTTCACAGCTCCAGGGATCCACGTTCGATTCCCGGCTTGGGTCACTGTCTGTGTGGAGTCTGCACGTTCTCCCTGCGTCTGCGTGGGTTTCCTCCGTGTGCTCTGGTTTCCTCCCACAGTCTAAAGATGTGCAGGTTAGGTGGATTGGCCATGTTAAATTGCCCTTAGTGTCCAAAAAAAAAGGTTAGGTGGGTTACGGGGATAGGGTGAAGGTGTGGGCTTAGGGAGGGTGCTCTTTCCAAGGACTGGTGCAGACACGATGGGCAGAATAGCCTCCTTCTGCACTGTATGTTCTATGACTTCATTGTCGGACTGTGCTCCTTCAGGCATGGTGGGCTCTCAGAGTTGGAAGACTAATAAGAGATCCCCCGCTCAGAATGCGCTGCGGCCTGACGTTTCAGGTCTGACAGCAAGAGGACGACTCCACTTTGACGTGCCCTCTTCATTCTTTTAAAACATTTCTATTAAAACTTGCCTCAGCTGCTTGGCCACCTTTGTAGAGGAGGAACCTCTTCGCAGGCAGCTTTTAGCAGCAATTATAGCCAGGCAGGCAGGGAGGATCTCCAAGTCTGCCTCAATATTCCAGTTGACTTCTAACAATTGGCCTTAATTTACCTTAATTGGCAGGCTACCCCGCTGCTGGTAGGCAGGAAGCCCTTCAGACTCTAATCCTGCCACAAGGTAAATGACCTGGGAGGGAGTGGGCGGAAAGATGCTGGCAAACTGGCACACCAGCCGGTGGCATGAAACTTCACATATACTAACATGACCCACCTACCCAAGCCCTCACCCTAATTACTTTATTAATTTAGCTTAATCCAATGCTCACTTTATCCCAGTCTTCCATGAATGTATTTGTTCATGGAAAATTGTTTCGGAAGGGAATTAGTGGAAAACAATTACTATTCTTTTGTAAAAGTAGAGGAGAATAGGGATGACAGCCTATGTGCAATTAATTTGTATTACAAATTAGTCTTTTTTTTATATTTAACAATTTATGGTTCAGTACTGGGCCTACTCTTGATTTTATGATGAGAATTAGATATCGCTCTTGGGGCTAAAGGGATCAAGGGATATAGGGGGGAAGACAGTATAGTCAGGGTATAGCATTTGATGATCAGCCATGATCATAATGAATGGCGGAGCAGGCTCGAAGGGCCAAATGGCCTCCTCCTGCTTCTGTTTTCAAATGTTTCTATGTTTCACTCACTTCATTGCCATGATACTGCAGCTTTACTTTTCTTTGACCAGTTTAACAATCAGTATTAATGCAAATAAAAGAATCTCACTGTGATATGATGATATATCTATATTTTGTTTGGGTCAGTCAATTTGATCAACCTCAATTTGTTCCGCCTGATCTGTCTCTCACTTTTTGTCCTTATTTTTCTTTTTTAGGCCCATGTCTCTCACCATCATTTGGGAAAGCAGTCTGACCAGGTCCTGGCCCACTCACATCATTTTTCACTTGTCTCCCCAGCTCCATTTGAAAATCAATTAGAGCCCATCACTGAACAGAGCCAACCATGCATCATAAGTGGCATCTTCCTGTTGCTAAGGAGGCGAGGTTGGAAATGGAGGCAAGAGCTGAAGTAACACAATCCTGTTTCTGAGAAATCTTGATGAGGCGTGGGCTAAGAACCAATAGGCATCCTCTGGCAATTGCTGGCAGAAAATCAGGTCCAGTTAAGGGCCCACCTCGCACCAAATGTAGGCGCTGCCAAACTTTCCTCTTGTGTGATTGGTCCGCTGCCAATTCGGAGGATCAGCAGCAACTGGGAGGTGGTGTCTTGGAGGCAGGCCTGACCGCTCTGAATCCCAAATCTCACTGACCCCATTTTAAACCACATGAATGCAATGATCAGAACCTGTGCCAGGACCATTCCTGTGTCTGGGTTTTCCCTCTACACTACGGCTCTGAGAGACATGGGCCTTCTGCATTTTCAAATATTAGGACTATTTCCGAGCACGCCTCTATTCTGTTGGTCCTTCACGCCCTCCTACCTGCTTCAGCAGCATCTATCTCTAATCATGGGGTCCTCTGACTGGGGCTCGCACGCGGCAATCTGCTCTCCATTCTTACGTAAGCAGCGAATGCAGAGACTTAATTGACCAACTTGTGGAAAGGTTCCTCCGTCTGTGCCCCTCTCTCTCCCATTGCAGGGTTGGGACCGGGAAATGGTCTCGAAGCTCACGATATTTCAAAGTGAGGAAGATTCTACCCCATAAGAACAAAAGTGAGCTTGGATATCAGCCTCGACTGGAATCTAAACCAGATCTCTACAGCAGGACTGAAGCATTCTTGTACTTCATAGCAATCAGGCAAAGAAAATTAATTTACCAGTGTGCCCATTAAAATTATCTACAAATTGATCCTTGCATATACAATATAGGTACCTCACTTCAATGAAAACATCACTGGTAAAGTTACCGCTAATGTAGAATTTTCCTGTTGCATTCAAAAGCTCTACTGACAGCTGTTACGTTTAATCAGTTGAAATTCGTGTACCAAACAAATTGATCCGATTTTTACACACCTACTGTCAGTTCTATTGCTTCAGTGCTCGTTCAACAAAAACAATCTTGTAGCCCTGCTTCAAAATTTGATATATCCTGAATCAACTTTGATTAATATAAGGTAAGAGCTTCGATATGAAAGTTAATATGACAATCTCCAAACACAACAGGGCAAATCCACTCCCCAGCATGGCTCCTGAAACTCAGCTTTGAGGCTTTAATTCTTGTTCCTTTTAAAAATGTCTTTGTCCAAAGTAAATGGGCGCAATTCTCCCAAAGGGAGACAAACAGCCGACGCCGGAGTGAAACCCGGAGTGTTTCACTCCAGCGTCGGAGGCCGCTCCCTATTCTCCCTCCCCCGGGGGGCTAGGAGCGGCGCGCCGGGAATGACGCGGCCGTCGGCGCCGAAGTGACGTCAGCCACGCATGCGCAGATTGGCCGGCGCCAACACGCGCATGCACGGTTGCTGTCTTCCCCTCCGCTGCCCCGCAAGACATGACGGCTTGATCTTGCGGGGCAGCGGAGGAAAAAGAGTGCGTCTTTTAGAAATGCCGGCCCGACGATCGGTGGGCACCGATCGCGGGCCAGACATCTGCTGAGCACGCCCGTGGTGCTCGATCCTCCCTCCGCCCCCCACAGGCCCCACACTCTCCGGTCACGCGCTGTTCACGCAGTCAGCGACCAATGTCTTTCTATTCATATTTTTAGATTCGGGCTGCTCAGACTTTGAGAATATACCTCAGAATTTTAGCTTTGGAAGTACTTTTCCAGCTGCATGGTCCCAGTGGGGGAATCTCACTAGAGGCACAGAGTTTAAAACTGTCCTTAATTGGCTGAGTTTAAGTTCATAAATGTTTTGCCAAACCCTTTACAGACCCTGATGAACTTTGTGCAAACTTTTGAAATTATAACCATTGTCATGTGTTCCTTCTTTTACTGTGGGGGTGGGGGGAGGGGGGGGGGGGGGGGCTGTCGGTTACTTTGCACAGGATGGGCAGACATTTAATTACTCACTGTATGAAGAATCTATTTTTGAAATCCGCAAAACCAACTGTTTGGATCTGCCTGTTGGTTAGAGATCAGTGCTACAGAATATATTGGGCCAAATCCGCTGATAAACATTGACAACGCATGCCATTATTAATTTGCACATCGGCCAGGTAATTCAGGAGATTAAGGGATATGCTGTGAGTTATGAACCTGCCGTAATTTCTGGCCTCTTTACTTAACTCAACCATTTGCTTTGCACAAACAGGATGCTTTCACACTTGAGAGGGTGCAGAGGAGATTCAGCAGGATTTTTCAGCTATGAAGAGACACTGGTTAAGCTGGGATTGTTTTACTTAGAGCAGAGAAGGCTGAACAGGGACCTCATCAATGTGTACAAAATCATGAGGGTCATAGAAAGGGTGGAGAGGAAGTAACGTGTCCCCTGAGTAGAGGGGTCAATAATGAAGGGGCGTAGATTTAAGATAAGGGGCAGGAGATTTAGACGGGTTTTGAGGAAAAACGTTTTCACCCAGAGGACGGTGGGAATCTGGAACTCATGGCCTGAAAGGGTGATAGAAGCGGGAACCTTCATGACATTTAAGAAGCATTCAGATAAGCACTTTAAATGCAATAATATACAAAGCTGCGGGCCAAGCTCTGGAATATGGTTTTAGAATAGATAGGTGCTTGATGGATAGTGCAGACACGATGGGCCAGAGGGCCTCTTTTTGTGCTGTAAAACGCCTTGACTCTATGAACACCAGCTGAACATTAAACTCGTCGTTATTGTGTTAGGAATTTTCTGGATTTGCTTCCTAATTTTCCATTGGAGGCTAAGTTATTTCTCGAGCTAGGCTTCATAGACTCAGGCTAAGGAGCCGATCATTTAAGATTGAATTGAGGTGGAATTTCTTCACTGAGCTAGTTGTGAATTCTTTGCGCTGAGGGCTGCGGCTGCTCAGTCCTGGAGTATATTTAAGGCTGAAACTGATTATTTTTTTAGTCTGTGGGGAATTAAGAGATAAGGGGATCAGGTGGGAAAATGAATGAAGGTCAAAGCTTTGTCAAGGTTTCATTGGTTGCTGGAGTTGGTTGAGGGGCCAAATAGTCCACTCCTGCTTCTGTTTCCTCTGTCATTATGTTCTTAAACTCATTATGTTAAACTCAATATAGAATTCATGCACAAGTTTGAACAAGACCGCCTCACCGCACAGGACCTTCAACTGACGTTATACACCAGATACATTGATGACATTTTTGTCCTTTGGACCCAACGGTGAAGAATCATTGAAACAACTACACAATGACATCAATAAATTCCATCCCACCGTCAGACTCACCATGGACTACTCTCCAGAATCGGTTGCATTCTTGGACACACTAATCTCCATCAAGAACGGTCACCTCAGCACTTCACTTTACCGCAAGCCCACGGATTACCTCACGATGCTCCACTTCTCCAGCTTCCACATTAAACACATTAAAGAAGCCATCCCCTCTGGACAAGCCCTCCGTATACACAGGATCTGCTCAGACGAGGAGGAGCGTAACAGACACCTACAGATGCTGAAAGATGCCCTTGTACGAACGGGATATGGTGCTCGATTCATCGATCGACAGTTCCAGCGCGCCACAGCAAACACTGCACCGACTTCCTCAGAAGACAAACCTGGGACACAACCGACAGAGTACCCTTCGTCGTCCAGTACTTCCCCGGAGCGGAGAAACTATGACATCTTCTTCGCAGTCTTCAACACATCATTGATGATAACGAACATCTTGCCAAGGTCATCCCCACACCCCCACTACTTGCCTTCAAACAACCGCGCAACCTCAAACAAACCATTGTTTGCAGCAAAGTACCCAGCCTTCAGAACAGTGACCACGACACCACACAACCCTGCCATGGCAACCTCTGCAAGACGTGCCAGATCATTGACATGGGTACCACCATCACACCTGAGAACACCACTCACCAGGTACGTGGTACATACTCGTGTGACTTGGCCAGTGTTGTCTACCTCATACGCTGCAAGAAAGGATGTCCCGAAGCGTGGTACATTGGTGAGACCATGCAGGCGCTGCAACAACGGATGAATGGACATCGCGCGACACTTGCCAGGCAGGAATGATCCCTTCCAGTCGGGGAACACTTTAGCAGTCAAGGGCATTCAGCCTCTGATCTCCGGGTAAGTGTTCTCCAAGGCGGCCTTCAGGATGCGCAACTACGCAGAATTGCCGAGCAGAAACTTTTATAGCCAAGTTCTGCACATGTGAGTACAGCCTCAACCGGAACCTTGGATTCGTGTCACATTACTTTCAACCCCACCATCTGGCCTGGGCTTGCGAAATCTTACCAACTGGCCTGGCTTGAGACAATTCACACCTTTTAAACCTGTGATTATCCCTCTCTCCAGTTGCTCCGTCTGGACCTGCACACTTAATTACCTGCAAAGACCTTAAAAGTATCATATTGTATCTTTGACTTTGTCTACATATATGTTCCTGGAAACCACCTCTTCATTCACCGGAGGAAGGGGCAGCAGGGTAGCATGGTGGTTAGCATAAATTCTTCACAGCTCCAGGGTCCCAGGTTCGATTCCCGGCTGGGTCACTGTCTGTGTGGAGTCTGCACATCCTCCCCCTGTGTGCGTGGGTTTCCTCCGGGTGCTCCGGTTTCCTCCCACAGTCCAAAGATGTGCGGGTTAGGTGGATTGGCCATGCTAAATTGCCCGTAGTGTCCTAATAAAAGTAAGGTTAAGGGGGGGGTTGTTGGGTTAAGGGTATAGGGTGGATACGTGGGTTTGAGTAGGGTGATCATGGCTCGGCACAACATTGAGGGCCGAAGGGCCTGTTTTGTGCTGTACTGTTCTATGTTCTATGAAGGAGCAGTGTCAGGGCAATGCCCCTGTCCTGTTGGGGCCTCCCCGGCTTGTCCACCCCCTTCCCCTGCTTTCCATCGGCCTTGGCAGCCCCCCCCCCCCCCCCCCCCCCACTCCGCCGCACCCAGCACGGTCGATGTTCGAGCCGGAAGCCCGCGGTACGCCCCACGCCACCTCCTACCTCCTCTCTCAGCCGCCTCAACCAACACGCCAGGTTCACAATTTTGTATACCACATTAGAAACACGACGTTGGAAAATCGACCTATCCGAGGCGCTAAATCGCTGCGGCCCCGGAGAATTGGTCGTCAAGACCGATAATGAGATGCATACTGTACTTCCAGGCCGCGCAGCTCGAATCTCAGGCTCGATTCCGGCGTCGGAGTTGATTCTCCGGCGATCGCGTTTCGCAATTTCAGTGTCATCTCACGGAGAATCCAGCCCCATGTGCATCATTGCCCTCGCCAGGCCATCATGAGCTCGTACTTCAGGCAATTTAGACCACAATGTTTTTGAGTTGAAGGGTGCAGGAATAAATCTAACTACTGGTGTGCAGCCCAAGGTGATCCGGTCCAAGTTGTGGCCCATTGTTTTATGTTGGAGGGTGGAGGAAAACGTAAAAATAAATGAGTCTTTTCAATTTAACAGCATTTATCTTTCCACTGTTAACTCATCCCGTTTATTTTGACTTGACAGATGCTTGGCTCACTCTCAATAGTGCAGCAATCAGTAAGGTCTCAAAGCATGTTTTGTGAATCAGCTTAAAGCTAGCGCTAACCTGCAGAGAATGCTGAAAGCAGAAAGTGGGTTTCATTTAAAGATTATTAACATGATCATTACCATTGTCGCTGTAAGACAATTCCTACGATTCAGAAGGGACAAGTGCTCGCTGTTAAGGGTTTTGAGCCAGCTGCCAATCAATGAAGACATGCCACTGGCTAAATTTCACTGCTGCTCCAACCGAAATGCTACTGCTGGACGATTGTCTACTTTTTTTTTAGTTCCACTAATATTACCTGTTCAAATCCTACTGCCCATCGCGTTTTGGAGGTTACCCTCGATGCTACTTTGCTGTCTAAATCGTGCATTCAAAAAAACAATAACAAAGGTAACCCTTGAACTAGAAGGCTTTCAGACCAGTTCATATTTGCCTTAAATATTTGCCAATCGCGAACAAAAAAACTTGTTTGCCACAAGATGGACCAAGGAATTCATTTTCTGTTGTGAGGACAGTATGCAAGAATCCCCCGTGATTTATAAACATTTTTGGGTGCTGATGTGTAACATGCAAATCTTGAGTGGAATTTCCATTCTCGCGTTGAGGCCTGACACTGTGATCACCTCGGAGACCCACCCTGCACCACATTGGCAACACATACTTCACAATTTTAATTGCAGCAAGTCACGTTCATCATCCTATTAACTGTGACTGACATAGAGGGAGGTGGGGCACATGAAGGAACACACCTGAATGAGAAGCTGAATGGCAGCCAATGGTGTGGTTGCTGTTCCTCTGAGAAATGTGGATGTTTAGTGCCGGACAGTGGGTATGGAGGAGATGGCCCTCCCCCATTCCCTACCCAGTACCAGGGCAGCCCCTCCATTTTCTGATGCCTCACTTGAGCTTCTGCAGAGGGCAGTGAAAACTCAGTGAATTATCCAGTTCCCTGCTGGCAGCATTGGGAAGCCTGAAAAGCTGGCGAAGAAGGCTGGAGGTAACTTATTTGGTCACCAACAGGAGAATGGTGGAGGCAGAACTGACTCCAGTGCAGGAAATACTTCAATGGCCTGTTTACATCTGGCAAGGTGACTCCAAAGGTACACCCAGGTGGCATGCCCCCTGGTCAACAGTCCCAAAATACAAAGGTGGGGGGGGGGGGGCATATTGAAGACACATAGCATTCTCCTGCACATAGGAGAGAAGTATGCACGGTATTATTGAAAACCCATGAGCATAGTTCATTACCTGAGCACAACAGAAAAATTGCAAAGTCTTATGCAAATCAAGAGCTGAAGGGATGAGGACGAGAGAAATTGTCCTACCCGCATCATTTTCCTCCTGATGGTCCAAGCTGGGGATACAAGTCCAGACAGAACACTATGACATGTTCAGATGGTGGGATTTCCCCAGCACGGGTTTGGTGCATTTCGAGTAGATGACTCGTGATCTGGTGAGAGCCGGAAGCTATCAGGCTGTTGAAGACAGTGAAACGACAGCCCAGCATTCACAGGTGGAAAGATCTAAACATCTCCAGGTTCATTGTGTGGCATTGCCCTCCCCATGCAACGAGCTGTCCATGCATAAGTTATCCTTTTACTGTTTCATGCAGCTGAAATATCTGGTTTAGCACACTGGGCTAAATCGCTGGGTTTTAAAGCAGACCAAGGCAGGCCAGCAGCACGGTTCAATTCCCATACCAGCCTCCCCGAACAGGCGCCGGAATGTGGCGACTAGGGGCTTTTTACAGTAACTTAATTGAAGCCTACTCGTGACAATAAGCAATTTTCATTTCATCTGTCAATGTGCTGATTTCTCATTTTTATTTTTCAGTTAAATTTAGAGTACCCAATTCATTTCTTCCAATTCAGGGGAAATTTAGCGTGGCCAATCCACCGAGCCTGCACATCTTTGGGTTGCGGGGGCGAAACCCACGCAAACATGGGGAGAATGTGCAAACTCCACACGGACAGTGACCCAGAGCCAAGATCGAATCTGGGACCTCGGCAGCGTGAGGCAGCTAACCACTACGTGACCAGCAGCCCTCGTGCTGATTTCTCATGACCACCTCCTGTGTCTCCTATGAAAATTAAAATATTTATTAGTGTCACAAGTATGTTTACATTCACACCGCAATGAAGTGACTGTGAAAAGCCCCTAACCGCCACACCCCGGCGCCTGTTCGGGTACACTGAGGGAGAATTCAGAATGTCCAATTCATCGAACGGCACGTCTTTCGGGACTTATGGGAGGAAACCGGAGCATCTGGATAAACCCATGCAGATATGGGGAGGGCGTGCAGATTCTGCACAGACAGTGACCCAACCCGGGAAACGAACCCGTATCCCTGGCACTGTGAAGCAACAGTGCTAACCACTGTGCTACCATGCTAGCCGCTGAGGCGGAGGAGGTAAAACACAGTTGACCACTGTTCTGGAGGAATTAGAGAAAGAAGATTCTTCAGAGCCTGAACTGTCACCTTTTTTCATGCACATCCACCATGAGCGCAGGTACCCGCACCTCATTGGGTCCTCATGTGTTAGTAGAGATGGGGGACATAGGGTGAAGCAGGAAGAAATGGGAGAAGTAGAGTCAGCCATGGCAAGTTGGCCCTTGGAAGATGGAATTCAGGCGCAGCCCTGTTCAGCCGGGTGGAATTCCAGAGCTTAAGAAGTCACAAAACAGGCAGGCCCACCTGCAGAACCCAGCATGTCATATGTGCCAACGTTATAGAGTTAGCTGAGGCAAGCCGGTGGTATGGGATGAAAATAAAGAAGTCCATTCATCTTACATGCTCCACAGTACCTAGGTGCTTTGAGCGTATGACCATGTAAATCGAACATGATTTACACGACTCGAAGGAAATGCAGGCCATGTACAACTTCGTGGAAGTTTGTACATGCATCAACCCGTTGACTTTGGGTCTTTAGAAACCTAAAATGTGTGCCTCGCAGCACATGTTTAAGCCACAGCACTAAATGAGACCACTGGGCCTTTCTGCTCATACTGGCTTTCTAAAAGAGTTGTACTCTTTATCCAATTCCTCTGTTGCTGGGGGGGGGGTTGGGCAGTGGAAGATGCTTTCTCTTCTATGAATGAGTTAATACATTTTTGTGTTGCATTCAATGTTCATCAATAAAATGGTGAGTGCACTTGGCTTTACATTGTTCTACACTCATGTATATAAATCATCTCTGATGCCCTTGTCATTCACACTTCCACTGAAAACCAGAAAAAATATAATTTCATGCAGTTATACTTTCTCACACTGTGAAACAAGAAGAAACTGCAAGTGGAAAATTGCAGATTCTCTAAAGAACAGGGTAGCACAAAAACCTTGCTGATATATTTTGTTAATATTGCGGGATAGATTGATGATATTCGCCATTTTGCTGAGCTGCTCTGCTTCAGTGATTAATGCTTCGGTCTTTTTTTTCTCAAATCTAATTTTGCCCAGTTGTACTAACTCCTGTTTATAAAACGAATAACCTTGCCAGTTCCAGTTGTTGCCTTTTCCCAATTCTTTTCTTCCAACTAAATGCAATTTTTAAGATCCTTTCAGATGTCCGATCATGAAATGAGGAACGAGGAAAATAAAACTCCAATGAGCTTGCCGTTCCGATAAGAATGGTACAGAAAAGTGATACTGTTAAGTGTTACAAAATGCCCAGTGTCAATATGAGGAGATGACGCTTGAAAACTAATAAGATATTATGAGAATACAACAAGCCACAGGGGAGTTGAACACTCAAGCAATTATACTAAAAGCTTGACACTGTGCCTTGTACTTGGCAGATTCTTAAAAGTAGCTACAACTACCAAAACAGGTTATTAAATATTAGGCTGCAATATTCAACCATGTAGGTGAGTGTCTAAATAATTAACTTTCCAATGGCACGGGCATAGTTCAAGTATAAAGGCTTAAGTTCATCTGACACTGATGAATTTGCAGTGAGAGGCGTTTTGTCTATTTGTTAATCCAATCCTTTTAAGAGGTTAAGAATTATTATGTGTAGAGAAGAGCAGTCTGGGCCATCAGCACCATCCTTTTCTGACTGATCAACAGATATGCAATCTCATCATGTATTTTAATCCATTTGTTCTCCAGTGATCTACTTACCTCTCAATCTTATTTATAGTATTAGAAATGGCCATCCATCTAAGCTGATAGCGTTCAGAATATGGGAAAGGCGGGAAGTGCTCACTCAATGCCACGCTACTAAAATTGCTGTGACAGTACTGAAGATATCCACCTTCAGCCTCTGAGCATCACTGGCAGTCAGGCATTTATCGCTCACTCCGATACGATGGAGTTACTTCCTTGTCCACTTCGGAGCTCCATGCCATGTTGATGCGGACCTGAAGTTGAATATGGGCCAGATCAGGTCACCTTTCCTTCCTGAGCTTTTATAGCAATTTGACAGCTTTATGGCCCCTTTTACAGATAGATTTTCTTTCTAGACTTAAAATAAATAAATAAATAAATTCAGCTGCCCCAGCGGAATGTGAACAATTATTTTGGATTTTGTTTTCCTCTATTGTGGGATCTGGACTCCCCAGGTATAAAGCATTTATTCGAAGGTGGCAGTGAGCTGCTTTCTAGACCTACTGACATCCATGTCATTTTGGTACACCCAGAGTACTGTTAGAGATGAAGTTCCAGTATTCTGACCCAGCAACACTGAAGAAATGGCAAATATTTCTAGTCAGATAGGTACGCGGCTAGGAATGGAGCTTGCAGGTGATGGTGTTCCCATGGACCTGCTGCCCATGTTTGTCTCGGTAACTGTACTTATGGGTTTGGCTGGTACTTTTGAAGAAATCCAGGTTGGCCTCTCGGAAACAAGCTCACAGACACAACTATAACATGCCACACACTCCTCTTCTTTGGCAGTCCCCCAGGGTCTAGGATGACTGACAGAATCATAGAATTTACAGTGCAGAAGAAGGCCATGGAAAGAGCACCCTACTTAAGCCCACGCCTCCACCCTATCCCCGTAACCCAGTAACCCCACCTAACATTTTTGACAATATGGGGTAATTTAGCGTGGCCAATCCACCTAGCCTGTGCATCTTTGGACTATGGGAGGAAACTGGAGTACCCGGAGGAAACCCACGCAGACACTGGGAGGAAATGCAAACTCCACACAGTCACCCGGTAGCTGAAGAGCCCAATCCTGGATCCAAAGACTCTGCCACAGGTTTGGCAGGTAGTGTTTAATGAGGTGGGAGGCTCTGCGTTCGAGGTAATCGGTGCCCTTGTGGATGCTTCATCTCCAGTTTGCGCATTCTAAGGCAAGTGATTCCCTCATGTCAAAGGCATTTATTTAGAGAGGCTTTCAGAGCGTTCACATAACGTTTCCTCTGCCTTCCTCTTGATCGCTTGCCATTGTGGAGCCTGGGTTATAGCAATTGTTTCGGGACTCTTGTGTCGGGCATGCAGACTATGCGGCCCGTCCATTGCAGCTGGTCAAGCGCCTCAATAATGGGGATATTGGCCCGGGAGAGTACGCTAATGTTGGTACAGCTACCGTGCCAGTGGATGTGCAGGATATTGTGGAGGCAGCATTGGTGATATCTCTCCAAGGATTTGAGGTGTCTGCTGTACATTTTCCATGTTTCTGATGCATACAGGAGGGTGGGGACCAAGGCTCCTCTGTAGGGCATGAGTTTGGTGCTGGGTTTGAGATCTCGGTCGACACACTAATATATTTAAGGCATGTCACAGCTTTATTGCAGAAGTCACTGCTGGCCTTATCATTGGTTCTTAATGAGAAAGAGACATAAATTGCAGTCTTCTTGCATTGCACAGACGATCTAATCTTACTTTTGAGATGAAAAGGAGCCAGTTTCTTACTTGCTTGCTGGGAGTCAGAAGGGACGTTTATTTCACTGAGTTTCTGCTGACAGAAAATTCAATAGAAAAGTCATTACTGGCAGTATTTCCCAGCCACATGACTTAGCAGAGAAAGGGTGTCAGAGAAATTAGCCAGCATCACAAAGCAAGGCTTAACAGATCATCAGCCCTTCAGCTTCCTTCATGACCTTCCATGTGACTTGCTCCTTGAAGTTTACTGAAACTGCTAAGGCATAGGCTGCACAGGGACTACCTCTTTGATGCTCCAATTATGCGCTGCCACATGGACTTATGACACTTCAATCAGATCTGACAAAATTACCATACTCGGGTTACGGTTCCAGTACAACAATTTTTTTTAAAATTTAGAGTACCCAATTAGTTTTTTCCAGTTAAGGGGCAATTTCACGTGGCCAATCTACCTACCCTGCACATCTTTGGGTTGTGGGGGCGGAACCCACGCAAACACGGGGAGAATGTGCAAACTGCGCACGTGCGGATTGGCGCTGCCCCGAGTGCGCGCCAGGAAGTGAGGCTTGAGCGGCGTGAACCGTAGCAGCGCTGTGTGGGGGCCAGAGTCGCTAGCGCCAGTGACCATTTTGCGCCGTCGTGAAACACGACGGCGTTCACGATGGCGCGGATACTCTGTCCCGCGATCGGAGAATCGCGCCCAAAGTGTTGCCACTGGGATTGAATAGCGTGCGATTAGGGCTTCTGTTAAGGGCACTATTCAGTAAGTGAGTTAGAACATGCAAATGGGCCAGTGCTCTGCTGGCGTAAATTGAGGGCATTTCCTGGCCCAGCGAGCTCTGTGACCGCTGGGGCCAGAGTTAGTGCTGAACAGTCTGACAGCTGGAGCTGTTATTAAACACTGCATTTACTACACCCTCACTGCAGCCATGAAGACGGCTCACAGAAGACCTGCCCCTCCCCCCCCCCCACCGAGTACGCGAGTCTGAGGTGAACCCACAGCTCCATGTCAGTGAGGAGAGCAGGGACACCCTCTTCCCCAGGGTAGGCTGCCTGCCCTCCTGAACAGTGACTGGGAGGTGAAGGCAGTGGCAGTCAGCACTGTCAGCCTCATCAGGAGGAGACAGCTGGTGATTCTGACAGATGGGGGTCACTGCCCTGAGAGGGGAAGAGAACCAGAGAGGGTTCCGAAGGCCATGGTGCTCCTTCCTCTGCAGAGGGGCAGCATTTCTGAGGAGTGGACTGAAGGGTGCCAACATCTGGTGGGCTCCTGATTGTGCTTTATAGTAATAATCTTTATTAGTCTCGCAAGTAGGCTTACATTAACATTGCTTTGAAGTTACTGTGAAAATCCCCTAATCGCCACACTCTGGTGCCTGTGCGCGTACACAGAAGGAGAATTCAGAATGTCCAATTCACCTAACAGCACGTATTTCAGGACTTGTGCGAAGAAACCGGAGCACCCGGAGGAAACCCATGCAGCCATGCCCATCCTCCTTTTAAACATTTGTCCAATTAAGGAGCACAGGAGAGTAGCCAATCCACCTACCCTGCAGATCTTTGGGTGTTGTGGGACTAAGACCCACGCAGACATGGGGAGAATGCACAAACTCCACCCGTGTCTCGGATTGAACTCGGGTCCTTGGCACGATGAGACAGCAGTGCTAACCACTGCACCACTGTGCTGCCTTCATCCTCTTGATGAAACAGCTCAGGTATGAGGGTGTCCAGAGAGGTAGCCTGGGTGAGCTCCCACATGGCCAGAGACTCTCTGAGCATTCAAAGGACACAGACAGCGCTCAGCAGTGTGAGCCGACAGCGCCTGTTTGTTTAAAACACATTCTGTAGCTATGGCGGTCTGCGCCAAGCCACCCTGATCCCGAAGGGGAAACCCTGGGCGGGATTCTCCGCTCACCGGCGGGACGTGCCGTACCGGCGCCAAAGAGTGGCGTGAACCACTTCGGCGTCGGGCCGTCCCGAAGGTGCGGAATCCTCCACACTTTCAGGGGCTAGGCCGGCACTGGAGTGGTTGGCGCGAGTTGGCACATGCGCAGAAGTGCCAGCGTGTTCTGGCGTATGCGCAGCACCGCTGGCGTGTTCCCTGCACATGTGCAGGGGGTTTCTTCTCCGCGCCGGCCATGGTGGAGCTTTACAGAGGCTGGCGCGGAGGGAAAGAGTGACCCCATGGCACAGGCCCGCCTGCAGATCGGTGGGCCCCGATCGTGGGCCAGGCCACCGGGTGGGCCCTCCCCGGGGCCGGATCCCCCCATGCCAGCCGAAGGAATCTGCAAGACGCTCTCAAAGCCTGGTCCCGCCGGTATGGACCTTGTCTAATCTACGCTGGTGGGACTGGCCGAAAACGGGTGGTCGCCCGGCCCATCAGGGCCCGGAGAATCACCGGGGGGGGGGGGGGCAATGCCAACGGCCCCTGACCGGCGCGGCGAGATCCCCGGCCTCGCCCAAAATCTGGCGCCGGAGAATTCGGTAGCCGGCGTCGGAGCAGCGGGGCGTGATTCATGCCGCACCCCGGCGATTCTCCGAACCGGTGGGGGGGGGGGGGGGGGTCAGAGAATCCCACCCTCTGAGTCCACATTGGCACCAAGTTGTGCGCCGCTGCTCCTCCGGCCTCAGCAGCCACCCCTCAGCAAGCCCGACAATTTTAGAGACTTTTTGAGAGTTTTTTTAACATGATGCTCCCCCTCCACAGCCATGGTGCCCATGCCCCGCTTGTAAATACTTGCACCCATTTGTATCCGTACGACTTGCACCTAAGAGGGGCAGAGCATCGTGGAAAGTTGGAGCATGAAGTGTCCAACCCGCTAATGACGTTAAAATCAATGGGGAATATGGATGTGAACGCGAGGCGGATTGTTGTATTTATAGTGTTTGTGTGCAGAGTGCGTACGTCTTCTTGGGGAATTGCGGGTGAAGAGTAGCTGAGAGGGGAAGGGGGGTAGGTGGCGACCTCGAGTGGCGGCCACCATGCTAGCTGGTTGGCTAGTTAACGGGAGTGAAGTGGGGGGTCGATCTGTGAAGGGAGGGGCTGGTTGGATTTTTTTTTCTTGGTTTATGGGAGGAGTGAAGTGGGGAGGGAGGCTGCCGACGCGAGTGGAGGTGGTGTGGTGTAGTTGATTAAGGGGAGATGGCAGCGGACATCTTGGGGAGGGCCCAAGTGTGGACCTGGGGGAGATGGCTAAAGAGGGGCTCTGGTTGATTGGTAAGGTGGGGGGGGGGGGGGGGGTGGAGGGAGCGGAGAGCCTCACGACCCAATTGATTACTTGGAATGTTCGAGGTTTGAATGGCCTGCTTAATGTGTTTGAAGGCTGATGTTGCGTTTATTCAGGAGACGCATCTGAGTTGGGGACCAGACCGACCAGGCTGAGGAAGGGCTGGGTGGAGTAGGTGTTCTATTCGGGGTTGGTTATGAAGATGAGGGGGCTGGCGGTGTTGGTAAATAAGACGGTGGCTTTTGAGGTGGGGGCATTCTGACGTACCCGGGGGCAGGTTTAAGATGATGAGAGGGAAGCTGGAGAGGATGTCCGTGGTGCTGGTGAAGTTTGCAGCCATGGCAAAAAAGTTCCTCGGGCTTTTGGAATGTCGGGGGGCGGGGGGTTGCGGACCCGTGGCATTTTGAGAGGCCGAGGGCGAAGGAGATTTTGCACGTGCACCGAGTGTACTCCCAGATTTATTTCTTTGTCTTAGATAAGGCGCTGTTGGTGGTGTTGGCTGAATTGAGTATTCGGCGATTGTGGTGTCAGACTATGTGCCGCATTGGGTGGACTTGCAGGTGGCGAAGGGGGCTGCCCAGCTGCCGGAGGGGAGGTTGGATGTGGGGGTGTGGGGTGGATAAGGGGATTATTTTGATTCATGTGCATAGGGAGAGGATGGAGCATGCTGATAGGTTGAAGTTTGTGGAGGCCATTCTGAGGATGGAAAGGAGGTACTCAGTGGCACCTGAGGAGGCACTATTAAAAGAGAGCAGAGGCTTCTAATGGAGTTTGGGATGGTGTCTACAGGAAAGGTGGTGGGGCAAGGGGCAATTACATAGAGCCAGAGGGTGGTATAAGTACAGGGAGAAAGGCAGCAGGGTGCTTGCACACCAGCTGAGGAAGCAGACGGCAGCGAGGGAGATTGGGACGATGAGAGCCGATAAAGGTACGGTGGTATTGGAGCCGGAGGGGGTGAACTAGGTTTTTTAGGCTTGTTAACTGGAAATTGTATAGTTCTGAGCCTCTGGTGGGGGCTAAAGGGATGAGGTGATTTTTGGATTGGCTGGAATTTCTGAGGGTGGAGGAGGTGAACATGCAGGGGCTGGGGGCCCCCGACCGGATTGAGGGAGGTGATGGATTGCGTGGGTTAATGCAGGGAAGGCCCCGGGCCTAGATAGGTTTCTAGTCGAGTTCTATAAGGAGTTTGGGTTGGAGCTGGGGTTCCTGTTAGTTGAGATGTATAATGAAATGAAATGAAAATCGCTATTGTTACAAGTCGGCTTCAAATTAAGTTATTGTGAAACGCCCTGAATCGCCACATTCCGGCGCCTGTTCGGGGAGGCTGGTACGGGAATTGAACTGTGCTGCTGGCCTCCCTTGTTCTGCTTTAAAAGCCAGCTCTTTAACCCTGTGCTAAACCAGCCCCTTGAGTCGATGGAGTCGATGGAGAATGAGTCAATGGAGAAGGGAAAATTTCCCCCCACGCTGTCTCAGACTTTGATATGGATTATTTTTAAGAAAGACAAGGACCCAGAGCATTGTCGATCATACATCCTGATCTCTTGTTGGATGTAGATGCAAAGATGCTGGCAACGCAGATAGAGGATTGTGTGCTGGGACTGGTAGGTAAGGGCCATACAGGATTTGTGAAGGGGCGGTCGCCGTCGGCAAATGTACGGAGGTTACTTAATGTAATTATGATGGCCTCAGAGGGCAGAAAGGTGGAAGTGGTTGTGGCGATGGACACGGAGAAAGCTTTCAACCGGGTGGAGTGGGTGAACTTATTTGAGGTAACGGTGCTGTTGGCGTTTGGGAAGGGATTTGTGGACTGGGCTCGGCTGCTTTATAAGGCGCAAATGGTGAGTGTTCAGACTGACAAGGTCAGCTTGGAGTACTTTGGGTTGCACCGGGAGACAGGGCAGAGGTTCCTGCTCTCACCGTTGCTCATTGGCCTGGCGATTGAGGCGATGGCAATGGCGTTTCGGGGCTCGAGGGGTGGAGGAGTATTGAGCGTGGGGGCGGGTTGAGCAACAAGTTTTTTTGTATGTGGATGATCTCCTGGTGTATAATTTGGACCCAGTTGGTAGCATCAACAAGATCATGGGGATTTGGGTGGAGTTTGCCCGCTTTCCGGGGTACAAGCGTGACATGGGTAAAAATGAGATTTTCCAAATTAATGCTGGGGGACAGGAAAGGAGATTGGGAGAACTGCCGCTCTGGTTGGTATGGGTGAGTTTTCAGCACCTTGGCATGCAGGTGGCGCAGAGTTGTGCACAGCTGCATAAGTTGAATTTGGTATGGTTGGCGGAGAGAATGAAGTTGGACTTTAAGAGGTGGGATGTGCTGCCATTATCGTTGACTGGTCGGGTCCAGATGGTAAAGATAATGGTGTTGCCAAAGGCTTTGTTTGTGTTCCAGAACCTTCTGATTTTTGTGCCCAAGTCCTTTTTTAGGAGGTATACTGGGATGATTTTGAGGTTCGTGTGGGCGGGGAAGGTTCCATGGGTTAGGAGGGTGTTTCTGAAGTAGGCTCGACGGGGGAGAGCGGGGGGTGCGGCACTAGCATTGCCGAGCTTGCTGAACTACCACTATTGGACAGCAAACATAGCAATGGTTAGGAAATAGGCGGTGGAAGAGCAGTCGGTTTGGGGGTGGATGGAGGTGGCCTCATGTAAGCGGAGAAATTTGAGGGCACTGTTGTTGGTGCTCCTTCTGTTCTCACTGGTCAGGTACACCACGAGCCCGGTAGCGGTATCAGCACTGAGGGTGTGGGGCCAGTTTTGGTAGCACTTTGGTATGGAAGGTATGTCCCTGTGGGCGCCGATTTGCGACAGTAATAGGTTTGCGTTGGCGGGGTTGGATGCGAGGTACTGGGGGCGGCGGCAGGTGGGGATAGACTATTTTAGGGATTTATTGGCTGGAGGGAAATGTGCAGACTTGGGGGAGCTAGAGGGATCATACCAGTAGCTGAGGGGGAATGGGTTTAGGTACCTGCAGTTAGGGACTTCATGAGGAAGGAGGTGTCGTTGTTTCCGATGCTGTCACCCCCGATGCTGCAGGGTAAACTCTTGTCGAGGAGAAAATAGGAGAGGGCAAGGTCTGAAATATTCATGGCACGTTGTTGAAGAGAGAGATTACCCTGGAGGAGGAGGTTAGGTGTTAGTGATAGAAGGAACTGGGGGGGGGGGGGGGGGGGGGGGGGCAGGGCGCTGGTGGTTAGTGTATGGAGTGAAGCTTTGCGGAGGGTTAATGTGTCTTCATCGATTGCAAGGCTAACCCTCATCCAATTTAGGGTGGTGCACAGGGACAAATGACAGTGTCCAGGATGGGTCGATTCTTTTCAGGTGTGGCGTGTGGGGCGGGGGGGATGGGGGAGGGAATCGTGTCCTTATTTTTAGGCCGTTTCGCAGCTTGAGGGGGTTTTGGACGGGATTTGGGATGTAATGTCAAAGGTTTTGGTGGTAGAGGTAGCCCTGAGTCCGAAGGTGGCGATATTTGGAGTATCGGAGGATCCGGGAGTACAGTTGAGAAGAGAAGCCGGTATGTTGGCCTTTGCCTCCCTGATTACCCCAGAGATGAATTCTGCTGTGCTGTTGATACTCAGAGCTGCTGAGCGCAAGGATATGGGTGAGCAATTTGGCAGAACCTTTGCAGTTGGAGAAGATCAAGTTCGCCATTTGTGGTGTAGAGGAATGCTTCACCTCGAGGGGGAAGCTATTCATCAACTCCTTTCATAAAAGTCATCAGTGAGGTGGGGGGGGGGGGGGTTCGTTTTCTGGGGGACTGGGTGTTTGGGTGATAAACTAGTAAAAGGGGTGGGTGCCAGGTTGACAGCGGGGAGAGAGGAGGACATTGTTGGGAGATGTATAGAAGGGGTGGTTGTTTATTTCTATTGCCATAGTTGCCTTTTGTGTTTCTTTGTTACGTTTGGAGCGTTTGGAAAATGCCTTGAATAAAATATTTTTTCAAAAAAAGATGTTAAAATCCATGCAAATGACGGTTTTTGCATGGATTTGCCAACGAAGAATGCAAACTTCGATTTCGCCACCAGCGAGGGATCAAAGCATGGCATCAGAATCCGCGTCGGGCATTATCTTGGTTTTTCCCTTTCGCGCGATTCTCCACCCGAATGCAATCCACGCTTCCGTCATCATGAAGCTGTGAACCCAACCTCCCACTTTGGGTCTCTGTCTGTGCAGAGTCTGCACGTTCTCCCGTGTCTGCATGGGTTTCCTCCGGGTGCTCCGGTTTCCTCCCACAGTCCAAGTATATGCAGGTTAGATGGATTGGCCATGCTAAATTGCCCTTAGTGTCCAAAAAAAGGTGAGATGGGGTTACGGGGTTAGGGTGGAGATGTGGGCTTAGGTAGGGTGCTCTTTCCAAGGGCCGGTGCAGACTCAATGGGCCGAGTGGCCTCTTTCTGCACTATAAGTTTGATGATTCTATGTTACAAACTGGTGGGCAAAAATCAACAGCGAAAGTAAAACATACTGGATTTCAGCAAGTACTGCTTGATGGAGGATGTCACCTCAGAGTATTTGGTTGAAAGACAACTGCAACAACAAATAAAAAGAAAGACTTTTTTTTGTGTCGAACTTTTACAAACCTCAGGGGCTCCCAAACTACATTGCCACCAATGCAGTACCTTTGAAGTTTAGTCACTGTTGTAGGTTGGCAGCCAATTTGCAAGCTCTGATCAACAGCAATAAAACAATGATGAAACTATCTGCCTTTGTGATGTTGATTGAGGAATAAATATTGGCCAGGACACCAGGGATAATTACCATACTCGGCCAGTGCTTTTTTTTCAACTACGTATTGCTTTTGTTTCTAATTGTTACATTCTTCATGGTTTTAATGAGGACATCAATTCTAATGTTGCAGTGGTAAACAAGATTTAATTTTCCTTGTTGATCTTATAGCATTTTATTGTATTTACCTGCACCATTTAGTAACTTGGCAACTTGAATGTGGGAATGCAGCAGAAATTGTGGGATGTAATTTATGTGCTGCCTAGCCAACTTCTAGTCAGAACAAATCTGAATTTTATCGAATGGTTCACTGGGCAGGAGAAGGTGAGCGACGAGAGTTTGCGTCTAGAGAAAAAAGGTGTCGGAATTGGCTGGCAAACCTGAGATGACAAACAGCCTACATTATAAGAGCCAACTCATTTTTTTCAAAAAATGTAAACATGTTTTCAAAGACTGAACTTGTATCCCCGAATATAGAAACAATGGGGCGTCACGGCAGCGCAGTGGTTAGCGCTGCTGCCTCACGCCGCCGGGAACCTCGGTTTGGCCCCGGGTAACTGTCCGTGTGGTGTTTGCACATTCTGCCCGTGTCTGGCTGGGTCTCGCTCCCAAAACCCAAAGATGTGCAGGGTAGGTGGCTTGGCCGTGCTAAATTGCCTGTTAATTGGGGAAAAAAGAAACAATGTATTGAAAACTATTTAACAAAAGAAACTGGGTCAAATCTTGGGCCGGGGTTTGAGGATGTTGTTCAAGGCCAGCCAGTAGTCCACTGACTTTCGGTGGGACCGGACAATACTGGTGGCAGCCACGGCCAGAAAACCCACCCTCGGTTTCTGTTAAAATTCAAAACCTTGCTCTTTAAATCTCCAGCATGATCCCTTTTGGATGATTTCCATGCTATTTAAATACTTATTTTCTTTTCGATAATGTTGTCTCAGTTTAGCTCCAATATAGTACGATGTTAATAAAGGTTTTGTAATGCAACATTTATGTTAATTTTGTCCATTCTGCAATTAGGTATTGACCAACCAGCCCATTCCTTTTTTCAATGGTTTCCCTTAATCTGAGTAACATCACGGCCCAAATTCTCCACCTCGCAATGCCACAAATGCGAACCGCGATCAGATGGAGAATCAAGCACCGGCCAAAATCGAGGTTCGGACCATGCGCTGGTTCGGGAGCCATGCTCTGGTCCTTCCTTGGTGCTTATAACGAGGTTTCCACCCCATGCTGGTGGTAGCATGCATCACTGGCATTTACATTCATTCAAATGTATTTAGCGCATCTGACCCAGTATACTTCAGGCCTCCGTGATGCTCCATCCCTCTCAGGCGGAAGTCTGCTTTCCAACAGGTATTTACAAATCGGCATTCTCCCCTACCCGGCGTGACGGAGGGTCCCGGACCTTTGGGGGCCAGCCCCGCGCCGGAGCGGTTGCCACCAGAAGACCGGCACAAAAAACCGGTGCCCCCGGCAGCGGGGCTGGCCGAAAGGCTTTCGCCGGTCCGCGCATGCGCCGGCAGTGACGTCAGCGGCAGCTGGCATGAGCGATGTGGGGTTCTCTTCCGCTTCCGCCATGGCGGAGGCCGTGGCGGCCGCGGAAGAAAATAGAGCAGCCAGGGCACTGGCCCGGACTCTGAGGGGGGGCCCCGATCGTGGGCCAGGCCACCGTGGGGGCACCCCCTGGGGTTCGATTGCCCCCCGCCCCCCCAGGACCCCGGGGGGCTGCTCGCGCTGCTGAGCCCGCCGTTCCAGAGGTGGTTTAAACCTCGGCGGCGGGAGAGGCCTCCCAGCGGCGGGACTTCGGCCCATCCGGGCCGGAGAATCACCGCAGGGGCCTCTCCGATCGGAGTGGCGAGATTCCTGCCACCGCCACTTCCCGGGTGGCGTAGAATCTCTGCCACGGCGGGGGCAGGATTTTAGGCACCACCAGGCGATTCTCCGACCCTGCTGGGGGTCGGAGAATTTTGCTCCACGTGGACTGGGCGCCATGGTTGTTGCAGGCAAGAGAGAAGGTAAGGCAAGTTCGGAAAACTGCTAAAAATTGTAAGGCCTTTTGGGTTGGCTGCCAGGGATGTGGAGCAGTGGGGAGCAACTTGGCAATGGGCCGTAGATTCGGGGTGTCTACCTCGGGATTGGGGTCGCCTGCTTCAGGTGCCATTGCTGCAATATTTGTTTTAAGTGTACCCTTTTTTTACAAGTTACAGGCCCCTGGCTGCTCACTCTGCTGACTGCTCACTGTGTCCTGTAAATGTTCACAGAGTCACTTGGTCACCTGGATGCCCACCCAGGCCACCCCTCTGGAAACCATCATATCCCAACTAACTCATCAATGGGATGTGAGTGGCCAAGCTCAATCAGTCGTACACCAGGGGCTGGCACTCAGTGCACACATCAGAAGCGCAGCCTCACTGCAGGAGAAGCAAGGGAATAGCAGAGTTCCCCCCAAACAAAGGACACATGCACTGTGGCCTTTGGCAGCCTTCTGTTCACTATCAGCTAGCCCACTCCGCAGGACCACCAGCTGTCTCTAAGCCCTGCCTGTCCACCGTGCACCTGCTCCCATCTATCCTTTCCCCGGGCAGGTTGTCACAACCTGTGCATCACACCCAGGACCCATCACACTGCAGCTACACTCCCAGCAGATACACACTTTCCTGCCTCAGCCCCATCTGTAGAACCTAAAAGACAAGCCTCTAAACACGGAGATGATTGGTGGCATATGTCACCCTCTCCACCCTCTCCACCGCTCAACCATGTGCCACCCTGCTGGCAGGTTAACACGACACAACCAATGAGGACACCCACAATAGACCCCACTGGACAAATCAGGGCAGGGACCGCAGAGCCTATGGCTGACATGGGTTGCACGCATGTTTTCAGGAATGGATGGTGAGGGTCGAGGCTCCCCGGTGCCACTCACTGATGAGGACAAGGGTGCAGTGTGGAAGGCATTATATTGGGGCGGAAGGACTGAGGTGTGGGGGTGGGTTTTAGGGAGACCTTTGGAGGGTGGAGCTGAAGTGCAGCTCAGGGTCACCACGTTGTCTGTTGATTTGAATGAGCAAAGGAATACTCATCTTGCCAACATGAATTAATTTTGGAGTACAGCCAGGAATGCTCACTATCTAACTGGCCGCAGCTGCCGTTGCGGAGGCACGAAGGCTGAGTCGCTGGGCCTGCTCTTCTGGGCCCTGCATAAGATGTGCCTGCCCCAGCAGAGCAGAAGCCAGCTAGTGAGGCTCGGGTACTGGCCATCCAACAGGCCGAGGAGGAGGCGAAAGAAAGGTGCCACATCAGGGCATGTATACCCCATCAGTACCTGTCCTTCGGGGATCTGCCAGACTATCTCGCCAACAAGCGAGACCATGTGCCACCTGTGCCAGATAATGGAGCAACTGGCACCGCAGGGGTATGGAGGAGGATATCCGCTTCTGGTGGCCGTCAAGGTGACAGTCGTCCTGCACATTTATGCCTTTAGGTCTTTCCAGGTTCTGATAAGTGACCTGTCTGGGATCTCTCAGAAATCCGTACACAGGTGCGATCCCTGTCCCACTTTTCCATAATCTACCCCTCCCCACCCACCCTCTTTCAGAGGCCAAGGAAACCAACAGTGTCCTGTTTGATAGTGGGTCTTGCTCAGCGCCAAAGACCCAGCTCTACGCACCAAAAACAGTACTGTTTTATGCAACAAATCACATTCTTTTCTCCAAAACGGAGTGTTGTGCCCACATATCTGGGCTTGCAGAAGATGCTGTGGTAAATTAAATAAATTTTAACATTCAAGACTGCTAAAGCACAATTTCCAAAAGAATGATGAGCTTATTAGCAGTTCTATAACTGTCAGTACAGAAGCTCTAATCTTAGCCTTTAGAAATACACAGAAACATGTGTCATAATATGCACCCATGCACATCATGAGGTAAAAACAGGCAGTGACAGACACCCAGGTGAGCCAATTAACATACAGAACAGAACACGATAAATCACCACACAGAACATCAGAGGGGGGCTTCCAACTATAAAACACACGAGGCATCAGCACTCCGCCTCTTTCCACTGGTGACAACTGTAGTGACAGTCAGGGTGTACAAATCATTCAACACCTTCTACGCATGCACACAATGGTCAGGAGAACGAAGCGGTCGAAGACTACACTGCGCAGGTGCGAGCAGCGGCTGACCACACTGCGCATGTGCGACGACGCACCGAGCATCACAACATCAACGTGATGACCTGCCCAAACTGTGGCACTGCCCATTTAAAGCAGCAATGCCCTGGAAGAGGCAGGCGATGCCTCAACTGCAAGAAGCCTGGTCATTATGCGGCTTTGTGACCCGTGGCCACGTCGGCGGGACTTCGGCCCATCCGGGCCGGAGATTTGTGGAAACTAAAAATATAATGAAATCCCGCCGGCGCCAGCTGTTTTCAGAGGCTGCCGGCGGGATTTGCACAGCGCCGGTTTTTGGCCGGTCAGAGATTTAAAAACCCTGCGGGAGCGGGATTAACGCCGCTGCCGGCCGATTCTCCGACCCTGCGTGGGGTCGGAGAATTTCGCCCCAGCTGTTGTTGTTTGACAGGCTGCTCCCAGGTCATTTGTGGTTCGCATGGCTGATGGATCCATTATAAGGTGCAACAGAAGGGCACTGTAATTAATGTTATCAGTAGCTGCTATGAAGGTACCTTACCTTTAATGCATTGGCCTTTTAAGACCGGGCTTGGAACCCTGGGAGACTCCGCCTCTGGCTCCGCCCCCAGGAAACGGTATATAAGATGAGGCTCACTCAGGCAGCATATGATGAGCACACCTCTCGGCTGCTGTACAGTTCTCAGATGATTAAAGCCTTTGAATCATCTATCTTCTCTCCTGTGTTGTGATTGAGGGTATCTCAATTTAATCATCTGATACATCAAGATGGACAGCGCTCTAAAGCCGGAGAAACTCAACCTGGATGCTTGGTCTCCGGAAGCCCCGGAAATGTTTCAATATTGGCTGCGGTGTTTTGAGGACTATATTGACTCCTCAGCGACTGATGTCGACGGCGCTCGCAAGCTGCGTTTACTACATGCCCGGGTGCGCCACCGACTCTCCTCCGCGATCGAGAACGCTGCAAATTACAAAGCTGCGGTCAAGATACTGAAGAAACGCTTTGTGAAGCCAATTAATGAGGTACACGCCAGACATTTGCTCTCAACCTACAGCCAGCATTCAGGAGAAACTCTGGACGAGTACGTGGAGAGACTCACTGTGCTCGCGAGAAACTGCAACCATAAAGCATTGACGGCAGAAACCCACATGAACTTGCATATTTGCGATGCCTTTGTGTCCGGCATCAGGTCCTCGTACATCCGGTAGCGGCTCCTAGAAGACGGGGCAAAGGATCTGCAAGGCACGGTAACGCTTGCCTCTTCCCTAGAAACGGCCCACCGTAACCTCCATACATACTCCACCGACCTTGCAAACCCCTCTCGATCCCCTCCAGACTTGGCCACGCTACAGGCCTGCACCGCGCGGCGATCCGCTCACGCGGGGGTTCCCCATGCTATTTCTGTGGGCAAGGTCAGCACCCACGGCAGCGTTGCCCGGCTCCGCGATCTGCAACGACTGCGGGAAGAAAGGGCACTTCGCTAAAGTCTGCCTGGCTGGCCCCAAAGGCCACAAACAAAATCTTCACCAGGCCCAGAAATCAAGCTCCCGTTCTCTCAGGCCCCGCAACACGGCTGCACGGCGACGTACACGCCCACTTCCGATGCGTCATCAACCTTATGCGAGTCATGGGAGCGGCCATCTCGGTGGCGGCCATCTTCGAACCCCGACACGTGCGACTGACGGCGGCGGCCATTTTGTGAACCAAGGCGTCCATTTTGTGAGTCCGACTTAGTCTGACTACCCGCAACTAGGAGCGATCACGCTCGATCAATCGCGGCCGAAACACCTGCGTAACTCAATGATGCGGGTGCGAATCAACGGCCACGACACTCCTTGCCTATTCGACTCTGGGAGCACGGAGAGCTTTATCAATCCAGACACGGTAAGACGCTGCTCCCTGCGCACCCACCCCGCCTCCCAAACTATCGCCCTCGCCTCTGGGTCCCATTCGGTTCAAATCACGGGGTATTGTGTCGCTGACCTCGTAATTCAAGGCGCTGAATACACCCGTTTTAAACTTTACATCTTTCCTCAACTCTGCTGCTCGGTCTGGACTTTCAGTGCAGCCACCAGAGCCTGACACTGAAGTTCGGCGGACCCCTGCCCCCACTCACGGTCTGCAGCCTGGCGACACTCAAAGTTGCGCCACCCCCACTCTTCGCGAACCTCACTCCCGACTGTAAGCCCGTCGCCACCAGGAGTCGCCGGTACAGTACCCAAGACATGACCTTCATCAAGTCAGAGGTTCAGCGGCTACTAAAAGAGGGGGTCATAGAGGCCAACAACAGCCCTTGGAGGGCTGAAGTATTGGTAGTCCGCACCGGGGAAAAGCAACGAATGGTAGTGGATTATAGCCAGACCATAAACCGCTTTACGCAACTCGATGCTTACCCACTTCCCCGCATAGCAGAAATGGTGACTCACATCGCCCAGTATCAGGTATTCTCCACGGTCGACCTAAAATCGTCCTATCATCAACTCCCTATCCGCCCAGCGGACCGCCCCTACATGGCTTTTGAAGGAGCCGGTTAGCTGTTTCACTTCCTCAGGGTCCCTTTTGGTGTTACAAACGGAGTCTCCGTTTTCCAGAGGGCGATGGATCAAATGGTGGACCAGTACGGCTTCCTGTACTTGGACAACGTCACCATCTGCGGTCATGACCAGCAGGACCACGACGCAAACCTGAGGAAGTGCCTCGAGACTGCCCGGGCCCTCAACCTCACGTACAATAAAGAGAAATGCGTGTTCCACCCAACCTGACCAGCCATCCTCGGCTATGTCGTGGAAAACGGGGTCCTAGGCCCAGACCCCGACCGCATGCGTCCCCTTAAGGAACTCCCCTCCCCCGTAGCCTCAAGGCACTCAAACAGTGCTTGGGGTTTTTCTCCTATTACGCCCAGTGGGTCCCCAGATATGCGGACAAAGCCCGACCACTCATTAAGACCATGTTTTTTCCCCTGAAGGCTGAGGCCCAGTCGGCTTTCAGCCGTATCAAGGCCGACATCATCAAGGCTGCCATGCAAGCGGTGGACGAAGCCATCCCCTTCCAAGTAGAAAGAGACGCATCAGACGTCGCCCTGGCTGCTACCCTCAACTAGGCAGGCAGACAGTAGCGTTCTTCTCCCGAACCCTCAACGCCTCGGAAATTCGGCACTCTGCAGTCGAGAAGGAGGCACAAGCCATAGTGGAGGCCGTGCGACACTGGAGGCACTACCTAGCCAGTAGGAGGTTTACCCTCATCACCGACCAACGGTCGGTCACCTTTATGTTCGATAACGCACAACGGGGCAAAATAAAGAATGAAAAAATTCTGAGGTGGAGGATAGAGCTCTCCACCTATACGTACGATATTAAATATCGCCCGGGGAATCTCAACGAGCCCTCAGATGCCCTGTCCCGCGGCACGTGCGCCAACTTGCACAAAGACCGCCTGAGAGCCATCCATGATTTTTATTTTTTTTTAATAAATTTAGATTATCCAATTATTTTTTCCAATTAAGGGGAAATTTATTGTGGCCAATCCACCTACCCTGCACATTTTTGGATTGTGGGGGCGAAACCCACGCAGACACGGGGAGAATGTGCAAACTCCACACGGACAGTGACCCAGAGCCGGGATTGAACCTGGGACCTCAGCGCCGTGAGGCAGATGTGCTAACCACTAGGCCACCGTGCTGCCCTGAGAGCCATCCATGATGACCTCTACCATCCGGGGGTCACCCGGCTTGCCCACTTTATCAAGTCCCGGAATCTCCCCTACTCCACAGAGGAGGTCAAGGCCATGACTAAGGCATGCCAGATCTGTGCGGAATGCAAACCACAATACTCTCGACCAGACAGGGCCCGCCTGATAAAGGCCTCTGGGACCTTTGAGCGACTAAGTGTGGACTTCAAAGGGCCCCTCCCGTCCACCAACCGCAACATCTATTTCCTCACCGTGATCGATGAGTTCTCCCGCTTCCCTTTTGCTGTCCCCTGTCCCGATATAACCTCGGCCTCCGTGAGCAAGGCACTGAGCAGCATCTTCACACTGTTTGGTTTCCCCGCTTATATTCACAGCGACCGGGGTACATCGTTCATGAGCGATGAGCTGTGTCGATATCTGCTCAGCAAGGGCATCGCCTCGAGCAGAACGACGAGCTATAACCCGCGGGTAAACGGGCAAGTGGAAAGGGAGAACGCGACAGTTTGGAAGGCCGTTCTCCTAGCCCTACGGTCAAAGAGTCTCCCAATTGCCCTCTGGCAGGAGGTCCTACCCGATGCCCTACATTCCATTAGGTCGCTCCTCTGTACGGCCACGAACGAGACCCCTCACAATCGTTTGTTTGTCTTCCCCAGGAAGTCCACCTCTGGGGTCTCGCTTCCATGTTGGCTGACAACTCCGGGACCAGTTCTACTCTGGAGACACATGAGGAGCCATCAATCAGATCCCATAGTCGAGAGGGTCCAACTGCTACACGCAATCCCTCAACGCAAACCCTCAATATGCCTACGTCGAGCACCCCGATGGCAGGCAGGACACGGTCTCCCTGCGAGACCTGGCACCCGCTGGCTCTCCCACCGACCCCGCTGGCTCACCCACCGACCCCGACGCTATCCCCACCGATCCCCCCCTCCTACCGACGCTCCCCTCCCCGCACCGACCGAGTTTACTTAAAGTAGTAGAGAGTCAACCCACAGGCAGCTGTGTGCTTCGTTACTGAAGTTCAATAAATCTTATTGAACCAACGCCTACGTTTGGTGTATGCTTTATCATTTAACTGCGTAGTGTTGCAGACGGTGTTACTCCAGGGTGAATAACACAACATGTTGGATCACTATCAAATCTATCTGATTATTCTATTTACTCCTTCCAAAAACAAATGTCTACTCCTTTGCTTCTGATGAAATGATAAACTCATGGTTGGGCACAACAGGCAGTGACTGCCCTTGGGTATCACAACGAAAGTTTCATCCTTCAACTGATTTTAATAGACTATTCAAACTGGACCTTCTCTTTATTTGTCACCTCGGGCAATATTAGATCAAGGCAATGGGGGTCTTGAACATTGGCTGGAGAGTCAGCAAAAGTCTCATGTTGCCTCAATAGCAGAAGATTAGCCACATTAAGTGGTTTGACACATAACTGGGTAGCAACAGACTTTCCTCAGGATCAAGGATCCCCGGGATGGAAGTCTTGCATGCTGAGAGCGTTTGGTAATCAGAAACTAGCAGCTCTTCATTGATCGGCAGTGCTACCTGACAGGCGGAGGCTGCTGCTGGTACTACACCACCTAAGGCCAAGGATCACGGTGGATCTGGCAACAGCTGAGTGAGATCGGAAGGGGAGTTGTGGGCGTGGGGTTTGTGGAGGAACGATGGGGAGGGAAATTGGCAGCAAGGGCATGGAACTGGCTCTCATCGGGGACACACTCCTTCCTGATGCCAGGTTCCTCCATCAGGGCTAAATCGCTGGCTTTGAAAGCAGACCATGCAGGCCAGCAGCACGGTTCAATTCCCGAAACAGCCTCCCCAAACAGGCGCCGGAATGTGGCGACTAGGGGCTTTTCACAGTAACTTCATTGAAGCCTACTCGTGACAATAAGCGATTTTCATTTTTTCAAGACTGCCAAACTGCTGGCCCTCTGATTGGGTGAGCAGCTCCAATGGGCAGCTGCCTTCCTTAATGGGATGACAGTCCCATCAGACATTCTCTTCATTAGTTTTTGCTGGTACGATCTGCTCTCATCAGGTTCAGGAGCCACACTTGTTCCCCGCTCTGGGGCTCAGAGCATGCCGGTAAAATCCCAGCCCTTAATCAAGAAGGAACCTGAGTTTTTATTAGACAATGTAAAAATATCAAAATAAGAGAAAACATGAATTGCAAGTAGATCTAATTCGCAAATAGTGAATGTAACATATGAAGCCACAAAAGTAATTCCCTCCCGAACAGCTCTGTGGGTGAACCTGCACCACATGGCCTTCAGCGGTTCAAGAAGGCAGTTCACCACCACCAATTAGGCATGGGCAATAAATGCTGGTCTAACACGTGACGTCAGGCCCGTGAAAGAATAAAAACCTTAATGGGAAAATCAGGCAGCTTTGGTCAACTGCTCCTCTGCTTCCAATTTCTAAATCAGGGAGAGGGGGTGGTGCTAAACTGTGTTTTTTATATCGGATGTTGCATCACTGATAAAGCTGTACTAAAATGTTAAAACAATGTAAAACACTGCACATTTGATAGAAAATAAGATTGTTAGACTATCAGATTTCCACGATTGCATTCCATGTGCCTGGCTTTGCTCATTAACAAAGTTAAATGTTCTATTAGCCAAGTCAGGCTGAACATGACAATGTACAATTAATTACAATTTAATTATGCTCTGCCAAAGATTCAAAATGAATGAAAAACATCCATTCCTATGACTAAATTACTATTGCTTGGGCCCGTGTTTCTCTATTTTTCCTATTTCAGTCCCCAGTCTCACAGAATATGACTTTGACAGCACAGATGTGTGATAAACAAATTACACACTTGTGAGCATAAACGGATATTTTACCATGCAATTTGTATCAGCTCCATTTTTCTTGCAAAGTTCCGCAATGTGCTTAACAAGCACAACTGCATTTCTTAATTTGGAGCTAAGTTCACCTCTATCTATCAAATCTATCTTTGTCTTATGACACCATTAACCACAATCTCCGCTATCTTCTCTCCTTCCAGTTATTCAGACAAAATTAAAGGGAGCATTAAATTAGATTAGGTATCTGGGTAAAAACAACACAATAAGACATCTTTGTAAACCACAATAAATAAAGGTGTTTCCCATCACATGTAAAATTTCAGTAAATGCTTCCAAAACCGTTTTCAAAATGGATATTACAAAATAGAATGAGACTCTGCCTGACAGCAGATCAGGTAACTGATGTAAAAACAGTGGCAACTGGGTCTTGTTTTGGGCCTTTCAGGTTTCTAAGGGGCATCTTAAAGGACGTGAGAGAGGTTTGTTCAACTTATTCTTTCACAGGACGTGGGCATCGCTGGACAGACCAGCATTTATTGCCCACCCCGAAATGCCCTTGAGAAGGTGGTGGTGAGCTGCCTTCTTGTACCCCCTGCAGCCCACATGGTGTAGGCACACCTACAGTGCTGTTAGGAAGGTAGTTCCAGAAATTTGATCCAGTGGCAGTGAAGGAATGGCAAAATATTTCCAAGTCAGCATGGAATGTGGCCTGAAGGGGAACTTGCAAGTGGCGGTGCCCTTGTTCTATAAGGTGGTAGAGGTCGTGTGTTTGGAAAGTGCTGTTGAAGGAGTCTTGGTGAGTTGCTTCAGTGCGTTTTGGAGGCGGCTGTGACCACCCATGCATCAGTGGTGGTGGAAAGGATGCCAGTTAAGTTGCTTTGACTTGGATGGTGCTGAGCTTCTTGAGTGTGTTTGCAGCTGCAATCATCCATTGTGCCTTATAGATGGTGGTCAGGCTTTGGGGAATCAGGAGTTGTGTTCTTTGCCTTTCATTTCAGACTTTCACTGAAGGTAGAGAGGCGGAAAGGTTTTGTGAAGTCTCAGCAAATCCATGCCATTTTCTGTACTTCAGTTTGACCTCCTCTCACCTTTCCTCATCTAAATTTACCCTCATAACCATCTTTTCCCTTCACCCTCATATGTTTGTCTCGCGTTCCCTTAAATGCATCTATGCTATTCGCTTCAATCACTCCCTGTGGTAGTGAGTTAGAGTTGTTAAAGAGATGGGAGATGCGAGGCCATGGAGGGAATGTATTCATTGTTGCCAGACTGTGAAGCAATCTTAGACAGTGGACATAGGTTTGATGGCCGACTGGAACTTCATATGATTTTAATAAACATCTAGAATTAAAAGTCTAATGATGACCATGAAATCACTGCTAATAGTTGTAAAAAAAAACATTTGGTTCGCTAATGTCCTTTAAGGAATGCAATCTGCCATCTTTATCTGGTCGACCCACATCTGACTCCAAAGCCACAGAAATGTGGTTGAGTTATAAATGCCCTCTGAAACAGCCTATCAAGCCACTCAGTTCAAGGGCAATTATAGATGGGCAATAAATGCTGGTCCAACCAGTGATGACCACTTGCCATAAATTATTTGAAATGAGGAGTTGGAATACAGGCAGAAAATTTTGGATGAACTCAGATGTAGAGGAGAGAATTGAAAGCTGACCAGAAACAATCAAACCTAGAGGTAAAGAATGTACAAGTGACCGTACCGACGGAAGATCAGCTCAGATCAAATTTGGGTGGTGAAACAGAGTTAGAAAGAGGTGATCTTAGTGATAAAGTAGGTCAGAAGTTCCCGGCTGTGAAGAGACTGGTTCAGCCTCAACCTGTTGTCAAGGGAAAAGTCATCCCAATATATAGTTGCAGCAATTTCTGCGCATCTAATGCAGCAGCTTGGACAAGCAGTGTGATGAGCCAGTGAAAAAAGCAAATTACTGCCGATGCTGGAATCTGAAACAAAAGCAGAAAACACTGGACAATCTCAGTAGGTCCGACAGCATCTGTGAATAGAAAAGTTTACCGAGCGGTAATGCAGATGAGAAATTGGTAGGAGCCATGAATAGATCCAGTGATGTTGGAGGAGGATGGTGTGATCAACCATGTAAAGAAAAACGAGGTGGGAAATCAGTCACATAGGATGCAAATTGTGACCTTGATAATGGCTGCTCCAGCACTGTTGCAAGGATGGTTGGAGTGATTGAGAAAGAAGGGCAGGGATTTGGGAGGTAACTTCATTTTCAAAGACGTTGGGAGGGAAGAGATTTTTGAGGAGGAAAGTAATGATGGTAAGTTTGAAGGTATGGGCACTGAATTGATTCAAAATTAAGTTATATCTTGACATTATTATTCATTCTGCTGTACTTGGGGATGAATCAAATATTACTTGTACTCATATTGTGAGTATCTTGGAGAAATTTAAGTTTACATAACTAACTTACAGCTCAGAATGTGAATTGTCAACTTGACTTTCATTTTAATCTGACCCTATGCAATTTTTAACCATGCTTTAACCATCCATACCTTTTAGGAACCAAGTCTGATCTCGATTGGACTTGCATACATGCTTACACAATAAGAGATTTAAAAAAAACTATTTTATAAAATATAAACTAGTGCCAAATGATCAAACTACTTGGCTTCATAATAGAGGACACATGCCTAATTATACCACATGTTATCCGATAGAATTCACCAGGTTGAAGTCCAACAGGTTAGTTTCAAATCACTAGCTTTGGGAGCTCCGAAAGCTAGTGATTTGAAACAAACCTGTTGGAGTTTAACCTGGTGTTGTAAGACTTCTAACTGTGCTCACCCCAGTCCAACGCCGGCATCTCCACGTCATGGATAGAATTATGGGCAGCGCAGTGGTTCGTTTTTGAACCGTTAACTGTTTTATGTCTGCACATTATCAGCAACTTTCAGAGCCTTTTATTTCTCACCATTCGAGAGTTAAGTGTTCGAATTGTGGGGAATGTTACTCAATGCAGACCTGAAATGTTGAATTTTTCAAATGGTTAATATATTCTGCATAAGCTACTCTTCACTGTCAAAATGACAACAAAAACGTTACCTTTCATCACCTTGATCTCTTCTCCATTTTTCAATGTGTCACTCCTCCACCTGTTTCTGTGCCGATTCTACCACCTACCTGCCTGCCTGCCTGACTGACTGCCTTGTGATCTCAATTCTTTTTACTCCTGTCTGGCCACAGCCTGAGTTTTCCACTTTTTGACAAACAGAAGTGTTAATTTCTCAGCCACCCCATGCTGAGGGGCATCAATATGAGCATCACAAAGCCTGTGGAATGTACAACCAAGAAAATTGTACTCTCTGTAAAATAGTTCCTTGGGGGCCTGAAATGGATAGCCCTCAAAATGGGCAGAAGGAGCACAATGCCCAATTAAACTGTGTCAGTTGTTTGAAATGCAGGCAGCATTCCATCTTCATGCTGCCTGTAGATTAGTATGATTCCTGCATGCAGCCAAGGTTAATTGTGCAGATCATTGGAAGCAACAATGAGCGGGAGGCCCAGCAACCAGAACTTCCAAGTGCCACTTCAAGGGGAGGTGCATTGTGGCTGAAACAGATGCTGGGAGACATGCATGATGTAAATCAGACCTAGAAAATAGTAAGGAATGGGAGACCGAGGGTTCCAAGGTTTTCTGATACTGCATTGGGTGTCTTTGAGAAGGAGGTGTAAAGGAAGAAAGATGTCTGTCCTCTGTCTACGAGAAGTCAGTCGGTCATGCTCAGAAGGCAATGTGAGAAGATCACTGTGGAGGTTAATGCCAGGATTCTAACCCTGAGGACCTGAATGCAGTGACACTAAAAGGTAAATCTCCCTGCATGATGGTCAAGTTCAGTGCATGCATTTTCCAATGACATATCCTACCGAGTGTACCACTAGGCTCAAACAGTCCTCAGTCCAGCATTCCTCCATTACTCGTCTACCAAACAACTTCACTCAATAAGGATTCATATTTAACTTTCATATACTTTGCCTTGTCCTCACATAATTGACACCACTGCAAGCATCTCATCTCACAGCTTTTGCACACTGCCAACTATCCAGCTACGAGTGTCATACCGGCCAAACAGATTTCACTAAATTAATTGACACACTCCACATTCTTTTGCAGATGCCACAAAGCCAGAAGCAGCAGGAGCTGGTTTTTTCAGGTGTCTGGTCCTGTCTCATTCTGTCTTATTCGAGATGGCTCTTAATGATGTCTGTGGTTTTAGGTGCCAGTCTGCACAGCTAAGGTTTCTTGTTTTGAACTCTGCTTTGCAATCTCTGTAAGCTTCTCTGACTATACCATTTCAAAGGCTTGGAAGGATGGTTATTTTTCCCATCATGTTTTAAGGGATTCATGCTGTTAGCCATTTTGTATAAGTGGAGCCGTATGGTTACACTGGCAAGTGAGAATGAAATATAGTTAGCTCTATTTGAATAGCAAATTTCAGTAACTTCTCTTGTGCGCCACTGGATGGCAGTCTGCAAGGTGTTGCTAATATCTCCAGCTCCATTCCAGAAGGATCAGAAGCATTAAAAGGTCATCACCACTGTGATTTTCATAGCCACTGGCAATGCGGTCCTTGCCCTACTTTGAGGTTGGTTACTGAAAAAGTTGTCAGATTTCAGTGAGGATGTCCTGATTGAGGTGAAGATATTTCACACATTGCTCCTAGTCCCTGAACTTCCTTGGAATTTCTGGCCTCTTGATGAGAACTCTCCTCTCCCAAATGCTCCTCCTCCCTCTTCTAGGAACCTGCCCTACTTAGTATAACCTCTACTTATTCAACAAGCCAAACTATATTCCAAGATGAACATCGACTAGTTTCTGGGAGCAACTAGTTTGGGCAGAAGCAAAGTACTGTGGGTGCTGGAAATTCTAAATAAAAGAAGAAAATGCTGGCAATACTCAGCAGGTTTGGCAGCATCCATGGCGAAAAAAAGGGAGAAAAAGAGCAACAGATCAACACACTTTCATCAAACTGAAAAAGTTAGGAATGTAATTGGTTTAATGAAGCATAAGTAGGAGGGGGCCGACAAAAAACAAAACAGAAGATCTAGGAATGGGTGGAAGACAGGAGAGATTAAATGGCAAGAGTGTCTGTGGGTTAGGACCAAAGGGAGTGGCAATGGGACAAGTAAAGAAACAAAAGAGGTGTCCAGTGGAGGTGTGAATGACAGAATAATTAACATCCCCCATTGGAATGGCGCATTAGGTTGTTACACAGGTATTAGCATGACAACAAGATGGGAAATTAAAATAGCAGGCCACACAAAGCTATGGATCAAGCTTCTGATTGAAGGACTGCAAAGTGATCACCCAATCTGCATTTGGTCACCTGAGTGCAGAGCAGACCGCATTGTGAGGAGTGAATATAGTAGACTGAATTGGAAGAAGCCCTTGGATGCTGAAGAAAGAGAAGGTAAAAGGGAAGTTGTTGCATCTCCTGACATTGCATGACAAGATGCAATGGGAAGAGGACAGGATCTTGGGGACGTAATTGTGGATCTGAGGAGTAGAGTAGTGCGTTGTGGAGCGAATGATTCCTTCAGAATTTGGAAAGGGAGAGGAGGGGAAGGTGCTTCATGATGCAGGTGGCGCAAATGGTGAAGGATTATTCATCGAACGTGGAGGCTCATAGAGGTGAGGACGAAGGGAATCCTCTCAGTCATGGAGGAAGGGAAAGTGGGGGGAAACAGGAATGTGGGAAATAGTTCAGACATGTTTGAGGGCCCTGTCGAACACATGGAGCAGCGTGGGAGGGTTAGGGTGCTGCTGGTGGGTAGTGGCAGAGTGCGTGGTTGAGAAAAAAGGAAGACATTTCAGAAATGTATGCATGGAAGGTTGCATCATCAGGACTGATGCAATGGAGACAGAAAAAAATGGGATAATCGAACAAGGACCTCACAGGAAGCAGGATGCAAGGAAGTGCAGTCAAAGTAGCTGTGGGAGTCAGTGAGCTGAGAATGAATATTTGTTGATAGGCTTTCCCCAGAAAAGGAGGCCGAGAAATCAAGGAAGACAAGGGCCAGGATTCTCCCCTACCTGGTGGGCGGGGGGAGGGTCCCGGTGTGATGGAGTGGCGTGAACCACTCCAGCGTCGGGCCGCCCCAAAGGTGCGGAAGTCTCCGCACTTTTAGGGGCCAAGCCCTAACATTGAGGGGCTAGGCCCGCGCCGGATTGCTTGGCGCTCTGCCAGCTGGCGTGGTCGGCCTTTGACGCCACGCCAGCCGGGACCGAAGGGACTTCGCCGGCCAGCGGAAGTCCGCGCATGCGCCGGAGCGTCAGCGGCTGCTGACGTCATCCCCGCGCATGCGCAGGGGAGGGGGTCACTTCTGCCTACGTCATGGTGAAGACTATGGTGAAGGCGGAAGGAAAAGAGTGCCTCCACGGCACAGGCCCGCCCACCGATCGGTGGGCCCCCGATCGCGGGCCAGGCCACCGTGGGGGCACCCTCCGGGGCCAGATCGCCCCGCGCGCCCCCCCAGGACCCCGGAGCCCGCCCGCGCTGCCTGCTCCCGCCAGTAAGGTAGGTGGTTTGATCCACGCCTTTGGGAGAGGCTTGACAGCGGCGGGACTTTGGCCCATCGCGGGCTGGAGAATCGCCGGGGGAGGGGGGGGCGCCGACCGGCGTGGAGCGATTCCCGCCCCAGCCGATTTTCCGGTGCCAGAGAATTCGGGACACGGTGGGGGCGGGATTGACGCCAGCCCCCGGCGATTCTCCAACCCAGCGGGGGGTCGGAGAGTCCCGCCCACGAGGAGAGTTTGAGATGGACTATGCGAAAGTGAGAGGATAGAAATTCAATGCAAACAGGTGGAGACCCCCATCGCCGCCATTAAATTTTGCCCATGATTTGGTTAAGAAAGGGTATGCCATCTTCGCATGTGGCAGCTGTGTGGCTTGGCTAAGGCAACAATGGGGGCTAAATATCACTCTTCAGACAGGGACAGTAGCAGCAGCAACCCGGGGGGGGGGGGGGAGGGGGGGAAGGGGGAGGGAAAAGAGGGGGGGGGGGCGGAGAATGACTATGTTTGTTTATTTAATTTTAATATATTTTTAAGTTCTTTTGTTGTTCATTGGGGTTGGGGGGGTGGGGGGATGTGATACATGCGACGATACGGTCTGGGGGTGTCACAGTTATTATGGGTTATTTTGTTGCATTTCAGTGTTTGTCGTTATGTTTTATATTTTCTGTAAAAAATTCCAATAAAAATTATATTAAAAAAAATATATCACTCTTCAGAAAATATTCAGAATGGATAGAGGAACGAAAATGGAAGACTGGCAGTGTTAATTGAATGTTTCATTACAGGATCAGAATGTCTCAGGATCAGAGGAGATAGTGCAATTAAAGACTAAAGAAAGGAAGTGTTACTCCAGTGGGCATTATTATCCACCATCATAAAATGGGAAGAGCATAACGGAAGGGCTATAGAGACAAATTAGAGAACATTTCAGAAATAATGGTGCCATCATAAAATCTGATCTTAACTATCCAAAGATAGGTTGGGCTTTAAATAGTGTAAAGGGCAAAGAAGGAAAAGAGTTTCAGCAGTGTTTACTGGGCTGCTTGCCAGGTTGTATAAGGCTGAAATCCTTTGCTTATGGACGTTGGAAAATGAGGGTGCATGGATTTTCATGTACTGTCTGTTCAAAGTATGACCTTAGATCTCTTTTGGGAGAAGGTAGGATACTTGTCCCATTTTTTAAAAAATAAATTTAGTGTACCCAATCATTTTTCCAATTAAGGGGCAATTTAGAGTGGCCAATCCACCTAGCTTGCACGTTTTTGGGTTGTGGGGGCGAAACCCACGCAGGCACGGGGAGAATGTGCAAACTCCACACGGACAGTCACCCAGAGCCGGGATCGAACCTGGGGCCTCAGCGTCGTGAGGCGGTTGTGCTAACCACTAGGCCACCGTGCTGCCCCCACTTGTCCCATTTTTGCCCATCATTGGGGTGACACACACCAGCACAAAAAATAACAAAGTTGGCGGCCAAAGGGGATTGGTATACATCCAGGTCCCCTAACTGAAGGGACTGTCATTTGATCTGCCACCTGTCAGAAAAACAAGGCCAGTTAAACACTCTTGCTGTCATGGTATTCCCAGCCCCTGCATCAAAATGACTTTATCTCCAAGAATTGAATGCAATTTGCATTCAACTCCCATAAAGTTGGGTGTTCATCTCTGCCTTCATTCTAATGGTGGAGCAGGACTATCAGACTATCCACTGAGCAATGTCCACAATGAGCACAAAGAGCATTGGATTTGACATATGAGTTGAACAGATGAGCGGACGGTCAAAGATAAAAATATTTCACTGAGGGAGAAAAAAGGAAATTTCAAAAGTTTGTAAAGAAGTGATGGACTCCTCCATTTTCTATGCAAGAGTGTGCACGGCCTTTGGAAATTCTGACAGATGTGAATACATTTCCTGAAGCACTCATTGAGTGTAGGATGCACAAGATTCCACAACTGTGACCAGCTAAACAGGCCTTGAAGTACCCTCGACAATCTGGTGAGGACATTCCACTGCTGTCCCTACTTGCAATACCTGCCCCTGCTTACATATGGGGTTGGATTGTCCGCAACTCCGCACCAAAATTATGCGATAATCAGGCCCCGCGCCGCTCCCGTCACTCTCCGGCCCCCGGAGAATCGCTCGCGCGCGATTTACACGGTGCGGCTAGGGGGCCATTGCCAGACGCCCTCCCAGCGATGCTCAGGTCCAGACCGGCCGAATTCCCGACGGCGTGTTTCTAACCACGTCTGGCCGGATTGGACGCTCGTGCGGCGGCTGCGGGCTCAGTCCATGGCTGCCCTGGTTGGGGGCGGGGGGAGTCAAGTACCGGGGGTTGCATTGTGGGCGGCACGGGTGGCGATCGGGCTGGTTAGATGGAACGGCGCGGTGAAGATCATTGGGACCTTGTTTATTGGTCCAGGTCCGCTGGCTGTGTCCACCATCGTTTTCGGCTCAGCTGCCAGAGGCCGCCGCCATGCACATGTGCGGACTCGGAACGGGAATTGCGGGGCCCGTATCTGCAGCCAAAGCGGCGAGAAGCACTCTGGGGCCCTGCCAGCCCCCTGCAGGTAGGTAACTAGCTGCATATTTTTTTAAGGAAAGTCTGGAGTAGAACGCCAGCGTTTTTACGCCGGCGTGGGTACATTGCCCCATTTTTGCAGAATGCAGCCCATGATGTGCTCCATATCATGTGCAACCCTATTTAATTGGATATCCCTACCCACTGAGGTGAATGCCTGCCTGAACCGGTGGAAGGTGGAAGGTGTGCAGGTGTAATTTGATAGGTGTGTCATAAGAGTGCTCATCCTCCATTACCTTCTCCATCAATTCATTCTTATTTCCTGCATTGGCACTGCATAAGGTATCTGTGGGAGATGAAAGGCACGATTCACTCTTAAACTTGGGTGAAATGCGGTTCCAAATTAATATAGTGCAGTTTGCAGCATTTTCTGAATTGGCAACATTGATTCAATATGAGTGACAGCTGAGTAATAAGTGGCATTTTTTTACTCTATTCGTTTATGGGATGTTGGCATCACTGGCTGGGTCAGCATGTTTTGCCGTTCCCGAGGGGAATGTAAGAGTCAACCACATTGCTGTTGGTCTTGAGTCACATGAGCCAGACCAGGTAAGGTAAGGATGAAAGATTTCCTTCCCTAAACGACATTCATGAACCCGATGTTTTTTTATGACTATTGACAATGATTTCATGGTTATCATTAGACCTTTAATTCCAAATATTGATTTAATTCAAATTCCACCATCTGCCTGGTGGGATTCGAACCCAGATCCCCAGAGCCGTTCCCTGGGACCCTGGATTACTTATCCAGTGACAATACCACTATGCCACTGCCTCCCCGACATCTAAAATCTAATGCTATCACCAGGTCTCACGGTCAGCCCATCTCTCCTTCAGAAACAGCCAGTTCCAATGCCACAGTTCAACCTCCGGGGCTTCCTCCTCCATAGACGTGAGGGAGGCGATGGTTCCAGCTCCACACCCATTCACTACTTTTCCCTTGAGTACTTTGCTTTTTGCCCCTTTAATGAGAAAATACTGGGAGCTGGGAAATCGAGGGTAACTGATGGAGTGAGGGTGGAGGGCAGATATTTGAGGAGGATGACTTTGAGGAATCGGAGCAAGAGGATAAAAAGTGCGAGTGAGTTTTAGCACAGTTTGCTGAGATGGAGCTTTGAGCGAGAGGCTGGAGAGAAAGGAATGCTGGTGACAGGAAGGTGTGTCGTTAACAGAAGTCCTATGTCGGAAAACACAAGGGAGGTGAGAGACTGATGAAGGAGAGTTCCAGGACACTCACTTTGCTGGCCCAGTTGAGGTTGTTGAATCTTTTCTGGGTCTGGGTCTTGGTCATCAACACAACATTCCTGCTGCTCACCAAGTCAGCTACTTAAAATTAGGCCTGTTGGTGAGGACGGCCGGCTGATTCCTGTCATTCCTCAGGAAGGGTACTTTTCTCCGTATCCTCACTGCTTGCATCATTCCCTCTGGAGATGAGTCCATGAACCCAGGAGCAGTGTTCCTACATGTTACTTCCGTATCCCAGATCTTCCCCCCTCGCGTTACTCGTCTTCCTCCAAATGCAGCTACTATTGATAGATCCTTAAAAATAGAGATCCTTCTTTGCTTCAGTTGGCATGTTATCCACCTGCCCTCTCTGGTTGGGAAATTTGGAGGTGAGCTTCCACCCTTCCATGCCCTGGAAACCTCCAAGCAACCTCACATTTGTTTGAATCATAGAATTTACAGTGCAGAAGGAGGCCATTAGGCCCATTAAGTCTATATCGGCCCTTAGAAAGAGCGCCCCACTTAAGCCCACACCTCCACCCTATCCCCATTACCCCACCGAACCTTTTTGGGCACAAGGGCAATTTAGCATGGCCAATCCACCTAACCTGCAGATCTTTGGACGTTGATAGGAAACGGAGTACCCGGAGGAAACCCATGCACACACAGGGAGAATGTACAAACTCCTGTGGGAGGAAACCTGAGCTTGTAATGCACACTCAATGTCAAACACTTGCCACCCTCCTCCCCCACATCTCCCACAGCTGGGTCTATACCAACAACGTTGGGATGAAGTCCTTAAGTGGGTATTAATTGCATAGTTAAGTGCCTCCATCTTTGGTAGGTCAGCAAGGCTGACCATGGGCCTTCCCACCATGGACTTAACTGGGGTGATGGTGTGAAGGCTGGGGGGTGGGAGTCCCTATTTGCCAGTCTCCCACCTGATTAAGTGCCTCAATGTCAAGAAGCCTGCCATAGAATACAGCCTATTGTTTACCAGGTTGCAAAAAGTACCCATAGTGTGTAACAATTCACTCAAGTTTTGGGTGTAAGGATTGAAATATACCTATAATTCAATACCTATAATCACTAAACCAATCGTTTACCACCATAGATATCAACTAGTTTGCATCAATTTCTGGATTGGCAGCATCCCATTGCCTCATTTATGTTTTTTTACATGTGCACACAAGCTTGCCAATGCTTCATTATACATTACTCTGATTTCAGCCAAGCACCTAATTAGCACACCTTACAACAGCGCAGTGATTCACAAGGGAAGAACTAACAATGTTTGACATTATACAACAGATCAAAAATAGAAATTGAAGGTTTATGAAAATAAGGCATTAATAATATCGTATTTACTTGATTTCCATATGTGTTTTGATAATGAGAGGAAAAAAGGCTGGAAACACTTCTGTTGAGAGGGAAATGCAGCCAAGGGGCTGGATTTCAGCTTTTGCAAGGGCGGGAATTGGAGGCAGGAGGGAAGTGAAAATAATCCCAGTGGCGGCCTACTGGTTCCTCAGCTATATCCTCTCTCTGGGCCATTTTTTGACGTGGTAGCCAATGCGGTTCATTACAAGCCACTTAAAGCCCATCAAAAATGGCCGATTGGGATTTTCCAGTCTACTTCTGTGGTGGTTGTCCCTTTAAGGGCAACACAGCAGAGGAAGGGTCACCTGACCTATACAACCAATGGGGAATCAGAGTGTAGAATCACTCCATGGTGACAGAAGCTTCTTAGGCAGAGAGAGATGGCTACAGCCAGGAGGCTGCGGTACAATTCTTATTATCTTTTGTGTTATAAAGCCTGTGAAAGTGCATCTTTACATCTGGTGACGAGGATACATTTTCCTGACACTGCCTCTGGCCTGATACCTGTGAGTATCCTATTTTAATCAAAGACAGAAAAAGAAGTACTCACCAGAATGCCCCTCTTTGGATGTATGGACATTCCGTAGAGGACTGGACATAATGCAGTCAACACATTGAGTATTATTTACAAGGGAGGAGTGAAACACAAAGCAATTCTCCTCAGTGTCTGTGGAACTCAGACCGATAACCTTATCCACAATCTTACAGCCCCAAGCTCGCACAGCTCCAAATCATTTAGCGAGCTTGTGGATTTAGTGAAGGCTCAATTACAACCTCAACCATCAGTCATACTCCAGAGATTCAAATTTAATTTGAAGGTGAGATCCCCAGGCGAATCAGTCGCGACTTACATTGCTACACTGAAGCAATTATCGGAGAGTTGTGATTTTGGAGTCACCCGAAATGACATGATATGGATAGGTTTGTCTGTGGTGTGAATAACATTGCCTTTCAATGCAAATTGCTTCCAGAAGTTGACATGAATTTTAAAGGAGAAATGGAGATAGCGCTTCTCATGGAAAGCACTGAGAAAAGTGCACAAGAGCCGCAGGGCACACAAAATGGCGTTGTTCATCAGTTAAGGCAGGAGCCTGCAGCCAGACATGGCACCAAAACTGCCAAAGCCGCAGCAAAGCAGGAAACGATTTCAGCTGCCAGCAAAACAAAAAGGTACAGAATAGGCAATCAGTCGGTCCTGCTTAAAGGGGATTGTTACCAATGTGGAGGTAACCACACACCTGAATGATGACTGTTTAAGAAGGCTGAGTATTGTCATAAAATAGGACATTTGATAAAGCAGAACATGGCTAAATGATGATCGCAGAGTGATCGATCAATGAATGTGTGGCAAGTAGACAAAGTGGAATCGCCCAGCACCTGTGATTCTGGTATTCACTCTCTGTTTAAGCTAAAAACAGGCAAGATAGACCCCATTACTGTAATACTCTGGATAAATGGGAAGCCTCTTAAGATGGGCAGCAGGGTAGCATGGTGGTTAGCATAAATGCTTCACTGCTCCAGGGTCCCAGGTTCGATTCCCGGCTGGGTCACTGTCTGTGTGGAGTCTGCACGTCCTCCCCCTGTGTGCGTGGGTTTCCTCCGGGTGCTCCGGTTTCCTCCCACAGTCCAAAGATGTGCGGGTTAGGTGGATTGGCCATGCTAAATTGCCCGTAGTGTCCTAATAAAAGTAAGGTTAAGGGGGGGTTGTTGGGTTACGGGTATAGGGTGGATACGTGGGTTTGAGTAGGGTGATCATGGCTCGGCACAACATTGAGGGCCGAAGGGCCTGTTCTGTGCTGTACTGTTCTATGCTCTATGGAAGTGCATACAGGGGCATCAGATAAACACACACAAAGGCCTATTCCAGGACATGTGCCTACCTTTTGGCATGAGTCCAGCATGTGCAATATTCCAAAGGCCAATGAAGAGTCAGCTACATGGGCTACCATGGGCTGTAGTATACCTTGAGGATTGCTTTTCCGCCTTTTTGATTAAGATCAACCGTCCGATCAAGCCCAGGATGAGGTGCAATGCCTTTTCTTGGCAGCTTCGATCTTGCATGTGTCTCTTGTGGACAGATCAATTGACTTCAATTTGAATTTGAAGTGATTTTTGGAGCAAGCGATGAGATGGATTAAGGATTTGCCAACTCTGCGCATTGACTTTTTAAACTTTAAGGATGGAGTAAAAAAAATGTATACCTTGATGATGTCCTTATAACTGGATCAACAGACGCCAACAATCCAGCAATCTTTAAGGAGGTGTTCAAGAGATTTCAGATTAGATTCGCCTCAAGAAAGAGGAGTGCATCTTTCAAGCCACTGGGGCGACCTCCCTGGAACACAGAGAAGACAAGTGTAAGTCGATGAAGAGGGCACCTCCCCCCCCCCTCCACAAATTCAATTGGACTCAAATCATTTTTGGGGTTGGTAAACTATTCCATCCTTGGGTGAATGTGTGGAGTTTCTTCCGTGTCTGCATGGGTTTCCTTCGAATGCTCTGGTTTCCTCGCACAGTCCAAAGATCCTAATCCAAAGGTTAGCAGCCATAATAAAATTGCCCCTCAAAATTGTCCAAGGATGCCCAGGTTAGGTGAGATTACGGGGATAGGGTGGGGGAGTGGCCCAAGCTGGGCCGAATGACACACATTGTAGGAATTTTATGAACCCCAATGTTGACACAAGAACAATTCAACCTGGCAAGACATGTGGTAGATCTGGCTTTCTGCATGCACTGAGGAACTGCCCAGCTCTCCATTAATTCTGCAAAGTAAGTGCCAGAAAGGGCAACGCACTGATCCAAACAGACCTTTTACAACGAGTACCTTCAGGCAGCAAAAATTGCCATCTAGTATCCCAGAAGACACAGATACATGAGACTGACAAAACAGAAAATGGCAATAATTTTTTTATAAATTTAGAATATCCAATTCATTTTTTCCAATTAAGGGGCAATTTAACGTGGCCAATCCATCTAACCTGCACATCTTTGGGTTGTGGGGGTGAAACCCACGTAGACACGGGGAGAATGTGCAAACTCCTCACAGACAGTGACCCAGGGCCGGGATTCGAACCCGGGTCCTCAGCGCCGTAGGCAGCAATGCGAACCACTGTGCCACCGTGCCGCCCCAAGAAAATGGCAATAATAAGCGCAGAGACAAAGAGCAGGTAACACATGTTTCACACCATCCATCTCAGAGTTCAAGTTTGCAGACCGATGCACACCAATCTATCCACTCTTACCCATTCTACTCTCTCAGGAACCACAGAGCTGCTTTAAAATGACATAGAAGATAACCAACACGCACTAGAGTCAAGCGGTGAGTATTTAAACTAGCTGCTTCGCGGATTTGAGTCTTTTCGGTGGGAATTCAGCTGTTGGAGTGGGCGGAGCTGCTTCGTTGCTTAAACAGTCTCCACAGGTCTTTGGGGATAACTTTGAAGAGTGACATCACAGCAAAGCAGTGACCTGATTGGCTGGTAAGGAAAGTGCTCCAATTAGCAGTAGCTGGGAGAAATTTAACTCTTCGTGGGTTGGTAAGTATTGTGATTAGCAAGTAAAATCTTTATTCCATTCACTTATTCATTATTTGATATTATATTTGTCATCAGTTAAGGTAAAGTGTAAAAATGGCAGGAGATCCCAGACCCGTGTTATGTTCCTCATGCTCAATGTGGGAGTTCAGGGACACGGCCGATGCCCCTGACTTCTTCACATGCGGGAAGTGTGTCCAGCTGCAGCTCCTGTTAGAACACATGATGGCTCTGGAGCTGCGGATGGACTCACTTTGGAGCATCCACAATGCTGAGGAGGTTGTGGATAGCACGTTCAGCGAGTTGGTCACACCACAGATTAGGATTGGTGAGGGAGACAGGGAATGGGTGACCAAAAGGCAGAGAAAGAGCAGGAAGGCAGTGCAGGTGTCCCTTGCGGTCATCTTCCTCCAAAACAGGTATACCGTTTTGGATACTGTTGGGGGAGATGACTCACCAGGGGAAGGCAGTAGTAGCCAGGCTCATGGCATCGTTGCTGGCTCAGCTGCACAGAAGTGCGGGAAAAAGACTGGCAGGGCTATAGTCATAGGGGATTCAATCGTAAGGGGAGTAGACAGGCGTTTCTGTAGTCGAAAACAAGACTCCCGAATGGTATGTTGCCTCCCGGGTGCACGAGTCAGGGATGTCTCAGATCGGCAGCAGGACATACTGAAGGGGGAGGGAGAACAGCCAGTTGTCGTGGTGCATATAGTCACCAACGATATAAGTAAAAAACGGGATGAGGTCCTACAATCAGAATTTAGGGAGTTAGGAGATAAGTTAAAAAATAGGACCTCAAAGGTAATAATCTCAGGATTGCTACCAGTGCCACTAGACAGTCAGAGTAGAAATTCAAGAATAGTCAGAATGAATACGTGGCTTGCGAAATGGTGCAGGAGGGAGGGGTTCAGAGTTTTGGGACATTGGAACCGGTTCTGGGGGCGGTGGGAACATTACAAATCGGCTGGTCTACACCTGGCCAGGACTGGAACCAATGTCCAAGCAGGTGCTTTTGCTAACACTGTTGGGGAGGTTTTAAACTAATGTGGAGGGGGATGGGAACCAGATTAGGAAGTTAGAGGTCAGTAAAGAGGCAGCAACTAAAGCCAGTAAGGTACTATATAATAAACTTATTGTGACTAAGGGGAAAAGTAGACAGGGAAGAGATGATGAACGCAAAGGGACAGGTGGTCTGAGGTGCATTTGTTTTGATACGAGAAGTGTAGTACCTTGGATTAGTATCTGGGTCTATGATGTCATTGGTATTACTGAGACTTGGTTGAGGGAAGGGCAAGATTGGCAACTAAATATCCCAGGGTATAGATGCTTCAGGAGGGATAGAGAGGGAGGTAAAAGGGGTGGAGGGGTTGCATTACTGGTCAGAGATTATATCACAGCGTGATTAAGGAGGGCACTATGGAGGATTCGAGCACTGAGGCAATATGGGTAGAGCTAAGAAATAGGAAGGGTGCAGTAACATTGTTGGGACTTTACTACAGGCCTCCCAAAAGCGAGCGTGAAGTAGAGGTACAAATATGTAGACAGATTATAGAAAATTGTAGGAGCAATAGGGTGGTCGTGATGGGAGATTTTAACTTCCCCAACATTGAATGGGACTCATGTAGCTTTTGAGGCGTAGATGGAGCAGAATTTGTAAGGAACATCCAGGAGAGTTTTTTAGAGCAGTATGTAAATAGTCCAACTCGGGAAGGGACTATACTGGACCTGGTATTGGGGAATGATGCAGGCCAGGTGGTTGAAGTTTCAGTCGGTGATTACTTTGGGAATAGCGATCACAATTCCGTAAGTTTTAGAATACTCATGGACAAAGACAAGAGTGATCTTGAAGGAAGAGTGCTAAATTGGAGAAAGGCAGAGTATAACAAAATTCGGCAGGAGCTAGGGAATGTGAACAAAGAACTAAGAACAAAGAAAAGTACAGCACAGGAACAGGCCCTTCAGCCCTCCAAGCCCGTGTCGACCATGCTGCCCGACTAACCTAAAATCTTCTACACTTCCTGGGTCCATATCCCTCTAATCCCATCCTATTCATGTATTTGTCAAGATGCCCCTTAAATGTCACTATTGTCCCTGCTTCCACCACCTCCTCCGGCCGCGAGTTCCAGGCACCCACTACCCTCTGTGTAAAAACACTTGCCTCACACATCTCCTCTAAACCTTGCCCCTCGCACCTTAAACCTATGCCCCCAAGTAATTGACCCCTCTACCCTGGGAAAAAGTCTCTGACTGTCCACTCTGTCTATGCCCCTCATAATTTTGTAGACCTCTATCAGGTCGCCCCCTAAACCTCTGTCCTTCCAGTGAGAACAAACCAAGTGTATTCAACCGCTCCTCATAGCTAATGCCCTCCAAACCAGGCAACATCCTGGTAAATCTCTTTTGCACCATCTCTAAAGCCTCCACATCCTTCTGGTAGTGTGGCGATCAGAATTGAACACTATACTCCAAGTGTGGCCTAACTAAGGTTCTATACAGCTGGAACATGACTTGCCAATTCTTATACTCAATGCCCTGGCCAATGAAGGCAAGCATGCCGTATGCTTTCTTGACTACATTCTTGACCTGTGTTGCCCCTTTCAGTGACCTGTGGACCTGTGGATTGGGAGCAGCTGTTTAAGCGTAAATCCACATTTCAAATGTGGGAGTCTTTTAAGGAAAGGCTGATTAGAGTGCAGGACAGACATGTCCCTGTGAAAATGAAGGATAGAAATGGCAAGAATAGGGAACTATGGATGACAGTGGACTTGTGAGACTGGCCAAGATGAAAAAGGAAGCATACATAAGATCTAGGTGACTTAAAACTGATGACGCTTTGGAGGAATATCGGGAAAGTAGGACAAATCTCAAACGTGCATAAAGAGGGCTGAAAGGGGTCATGAAATATCTTTGGCTTACAAGGTAAAGGAAAATCCCAAAGCCTTTTATTTGTATATAAGGAGCAAGAGGGTAACTAGAGAAAGGATTGGCCCACTCAGAGACAAAAGAGGGAATTTATGCGTGGAGTCAGAGGAAATGGGTGAGATTCTTAATGAGTACTTTGCATCGGTTTTCACCAATTGAGGGATATGACGGATGTTGAGGTTAGGGATGGATGTTTAAATACTCTAGGTCAAGTCGGCATAAGGAAGGGGGAAGTTTTGGGTATTCTAAAAGGCATTAAGGTGAACAAGTCCCCAGGTCCGGACGGGATCTATCCCAGGTTACTGAGGGAAGCGAGGGACGAAATAGCTGGGGCCTTCACAGATATCTTTGCAGCATCCTTGAGCACGAGTGAGGTCCTGGAGGACTGGAGAACTGCGAATGTTGTCCCTTTGTTTAATAAGGATAGCAGGGATAATACAGGGAATTATAGACCTGTGAGCTTGACGTCAGTAGTAGGTCACTGTTGGAGAAGATATTGAGGGATAGGATCTATTCACATTTGGAAGAAAATAGACTCATCAGTGATAGGCAGCATGGTTTTGTGCAGGGAAGGTCATGTCTTACAAACCTAGTAGAATTCTTTGAGGAAGTGACAAAGTTAATTGATGATCCACGCTGCCCAGGGGGCCACTGCGCGGTCGGGGGCGTACACGCGGGCGTTACGATTCGCAATGTCTAGGGAGGAAGTGAGGGCCCGTGCCTCCGTGAGGCTTACAGTCTCTCTCTCTAAAAGTCTTTGGCGGATCTGCGAAGATTGCATACCCGCAACGAAAGCGTCTCTGATCAAAAGTTCGGTGTGCTCGGCAGCAGAAACTTGTGGGCAGCCGCAGTTCCTCCCCAGAACGAGGAGGGCACGGTAAAATTCATCTAGAGACTCACCAGGAAGTTACTGCCTCGTGGCCAGTAAGTGCCGAGCATTGACTTGGTTCACCGGCTGTATGAAATGTCCTTTAAGCAAGTCCATGGCCGCATCGTAGTCTGTCGTGTCCTCTATGAGCGTGTACACGGCGGTGCCGACGCACGAGTGGAGGATGTGCAACTTCTGTTCCCTCGTCGGGACGTTTTCGGCTGTACTCAAGTAGCTATTGAAGCAAGCCAGCCAGTGTATAAATGCTGCTGTTTCATTTGCTGCGTGCGGGCCGAGTCGAAGACAATCCGGCTTGATGCGAAGCTCCATCCTTTAGAATCTTGTGTATTAAATTGATGCACAATCAATGGACATGAAACGTAGATAAAGTCTGAACGATAGGCTTTAATACACAAGAAGTGTACCCGGCAGCAGACGTACAGAAGAATGGCAGACTGCCGGAGAACACGGGTTCTTATACCCCGCCTCGTAGGAGGAGCTACCTACCTCTCAGCCAATGGCAGAGAGGCACATGACACACCTGGGCCAATGGGCAGCGAGTCCTCTGCACCGATGGCAGCTCACACTTCCAGGTACCGTAATACCCCTAGTCATACTACCACAGAGGGAAGGGCTGTAGATATCATATACATGGACTTCAGTAAGGCGTTTGATAAAGTTTCCTATGGCAGGTTGATGGAAAAAGTGAAGTCGCATGGGGTTCAGGGTGTACTAGCTGGATGGATAAAGAACTGGCTGGGCAACAGGAGACAGAGAGTAGTGGTGGAAGGGCGTGTCTAAAATGGAGAAGGGTGACTAGTGGTGTTCCACAGGGATCCATGCTTGGACCATTGTTGTTTGTGATATAAATAAATGATCTGGACAAAGGTATAGGTGGTCTGATTAGCAAGTTTGCAGGTGATACTAAGATTGGTGGAGTTGCAGATAGCGAGGGGGACTGTCAGAGAATACAGAAAAATATAGATAGATTGGAGAGTTGGGCAGATAAATGGCAGATGGAGTTCAATCCAGGCAAATGCGAGGTGATGCATTTTGGAAGATACAATTCAAGAGCGGACTATACGGTCAATGGAAGAGTCCTGGGGAAAATTGATGAACAGAGAGATCTGGGAGCTCCTGTCCATTTTACCCTGAAGGTGGCAACGCAGGTCGACAGAGTTGTCAAGAAGGCATACAGCATGCTTGCCTTCATCAGATGGGGTATTGAGTACAAGAGTCGGCAGGTCATGTTACAGTTGTATTGGACTTTGGTTAGGCCACATTTGGAATACTGCGTGCAGTTCTGGTCGCCACATTACCAGAAGGATGTGGATGCTTTAGAGAGGGTGCAGAGGAGGTTCACCAGGATGTTGCCTGGTATGGAGGGTGCTAGCTATGAAGAAAGGTTGAGTAGATTAGGAATGTTTTCGTTGGAAAGACGGAGGTTGAGGGGGACCTGATTGAGGTCTACAAAATTATGAGATGTATGGACAGGGTGGATAGCAACAAGCTTTTTCCAAGAGTGGGGGTGTCAATTACAAGGGGTCACGATTTCAAGGTGAGAGGGGGAAAGTTTAAGGGAGATGTGCGTGGAAAGTTTTTTACACAGAGGGTGGTGGGTGCCTGGAATGCTTTGCCAGTGGAGGTAGCAGAGGCGGGCATGTTTGCAGCATTTAAAGTGCATCTAGACAGATATATGAACGGGCGGGGAACAGAGGAAAGTAGATCCTTGGAAAATAGGCGACAGGTTTAGATAAAGGATTTGGATCGGCGCAGGCTGGGAGGGCCGAAGGGCCTGTTCCTGTGCTGTAATTTTCTTTGTTCTTTGTTCACTATAGAATTGCCAAGTTGGGACTATAATTTTGCACCCAAATCCCAGAATGGGCATGACATCCAGCCGAGGTGACAAGGACTTGGCTGATAAAAGTATTGCACACAAAGACATAACATTGAGGCCTAACAGAGGGTGGATCAGATCCAGTCCAGCTCCTTAGCCACCATAAAATTCTACTGTATCTGGGACAAGATCCCAAATGCAACCAGGAAACAGATCCAAGATTGACAATCTCACAGATCATTGTCAGCAATTAAAGAACCCTCCAGACAAGGTTACCATTCCAAGATCTGGGAATCCCAGCAAAGGACATAACGAGCTTGAATGACAACGCCAAGTAATGTGTAAAACAACAATTTCATTGAATGTTGAACAATGATAATTAAAATAATAGCAATTAGAATTGATAATATAAAAGAAAGTAGTAAAAAGAAAGATAACTTTATTGAAAGATGAAAGCACTTTATATAATAAAAGGATGGAAGGAAGACAACTCTACTTACCCTATGCATACTATATTACAGATATATACAATATTATGAATGTTATCCCCACATTCTACACTTCTACAGATGTGCAATAGAGAGCATCCTGTCCGGCTGCATCATGGCTTGGTATGGCAAATGCTCGGTCCAAGATCGCAAGAAGCTGCAGAGTGTGGTGAACTCAGCCCAATGTATCACACTAGCTTGCCACCCCCACATTGATTCTGTATTCACCTCCCGCTGCCTCAGGAAGACAGACAGCATTATCAGAGACCCTTCCCACCCAAGCTTTGCTTTCTTCCAGACTCTTCCATCAGGCAGAAGGTACAGAAGTCTGAAGACCCGCATGTCCAGACATAGGAACAGCTTCTTCCCCACAGCTACAAGAGTCCTCAATGTCTCCCTCACGGACTGATCTGTTCCCTGTAAGAACACTATTCACGAAGCCTTATGCTGCTCTTGCTCATGTATTTGCTTTGTTTGGCCCCTTGTTCCACGCTGTAATCAATCACAGTTTGTCAATGTACCATTTGTCAATGTTCTCTGTTGATTATTCTTTTTGTCTACTATGTACGTACAGTGTACGTTCCCTCGGCCGCAGAAAAATATTTTTCACAGTACTTCGGTACATGTGACAATAAATCAAATCAAATCAAATCAAAATGGTCTGTTCGCAACAGCTCCCCAAATGAATTACTCAAAATCAGTTTGTTCCACAAGAGGAACCTAATTTTGTAAAGTTCCTCAGAGTTAGTACTCACCAAGTCTCCGAGTAACCTTAGAATGTGTGGGCACTATGGTCAGTCACTCCATTCCTAGCCCTTACACCAGTACTTGGCTATTCCAGTCTGGTTGTAGGCAGCGAATCCTGGAAACAATGTCTCTCTAAACCAAATTACTGGCTCCATTCCAGCCTTCTGAGGCTTTGTTCAAACATTCTAAAACAGGTCTACTAAACATACATCCTGATCAATTCTCCTCACAGGCGCTGCAGACCTTCGGACACTTTACCATATTCAGATTGTTTATGCATCCTTCAATCTGACATTGACCAGGTTATTTTTCCATCAGTCAAATGCCATCTCCTGATCCCGCACCTTACTTGATCATTCTCTGTAAGGCTATTCATTGTCCTTTGTGCTCCTTGAACCACATTGTAAGAAAAAAGACTTCTGAATATTTTTTAAAAAACAACTTTTATTTTTGTAGTCTGGCTTAGAAAAGGAAATCCGAGTGGTAGACAAAACACCAGAGGGCCGATATAGAAAACAAAGTATTGGGAAAACATGTCACTACTGATTAATGAATAAAAGCACAACCACAGCAAAGGTTTACATCAAGGACTGCAAGGTAAGATTCAATACAAAATATCTTTAAATATTCAATGTAAACTTGAAATCAAGAGCAAAGGAAAATAAAATGTAAAAATACAAAATAGCAAAACGTAGCGGCAGCAGTACTACAAGCGGGTGTTGTACTATGCCTTTAGGCTGACATTAACACTGCAATTAAGTTACTGTGAAAATCCCGTAGTCATACTCCAGCGCCTGTTCGGGTACACAAGAGGGAGAATTCAGAATGTCCAATTCACCTAACAAGCATGTCTTTCGGGTCTTGTGAGAGTAAACCGAAGCACCCAGAGGAAACCCACGCTGACACGGGGAGAACGTGCAGACTCCAAACCAAACCGGGTCCCTGGCGCTGCAAAGCAACAGTGCTAACCACTGCGCTACCGTGTCACCCAATGATTGCATAATGCTAATAACATGAAATACCATTGAGCCAAAAGACCAGCCATGGTCTGGTTAGATGGAGGGGCAGGCTAGAGGTGCTGAATGATCTTCTGCTCCTATTTTGGTTTGTGATGCAGAACAAGGCCAGCAGCGCGGGTTCAATTCCCGTACCAGCTTACCCGAACAGGCGCCGGAATGTGACAACCAGGGGCTTTTCACAGTAACTTCATACTTGTGACAATAAAAGATTATTATTAGTTCCTACGCAAAGTGAGGTGCAAAGGTTCAGGAATAGTTTTCCAGAGATTAGAGCCCAAGGCTACTTAGAGCCTGGTCCAATTGATTTTGCATCTTGCATTTATAGCAATTTAGAATAAATAAATGGCGCACTGCACAGCGCCAGGGATCCGTGTTCGATTCCCGGCTTAGGTCACGGCATGCGCGGAGTCTGCACGTTCTCCCCTTGTCTGTGTGGGTTCCCTCCGGGCGCTCGGTTTCCTCTCACAAGTCCCGAAAGACGTGCTTGTTAGGTGAATTGGACATTCTGAATTCTCCCTCCGTGTACCCGAACAGGCGCCGCAGTCTGGCGACTCAGGGAGTTTCGCAGTAACTTCATTGCAGTGTTAACGTAAGCCTACTTGTGACACGAATAAAGATTATTATGATATGATTCCACTAAAGCTTACATATGATGCATAAAATAAGTCAAAATTTTGACATACTTAGAAAAATGAGGTTTCAAATGTTGCAGCTACTTTGAAGGAATTGGGCAGAGGTATTCAGCATCTTTCAGCTTTTAGTCCCTACTCTCCTTTACCATAGTGTTTGAAGTTAGTCAACGTCATGACTTTTAAAAACAATATCAAGCATTCATATATTTTACGGCTCAGGAGCCAGGTAGTAGGCATTTATTATTCTATTATCGGAGCCAGCAGCACAAATGCCCTTTTAATGAAATTGGAGACTACATCCTAACCTATTCCATTGAGGTGCTACAGGGACTCCGATCACAATGATATATGCAAAGCATTCATCACATTTTGCAAATTATGCTTCCATTAGATGTTCACAATTCATGAACCTCCCTGCATTACCTATGCATAAATCAGTTTCACCCTTGTGGAATCCATACAGATCGCTGAATATGTCATGAGCTCCAACTATTTTTTTCCATAATTGAGATATGAAAGTTAGACTGGAACACAACTTCATTATTTTATCTGTCTTTCTAATTTAGGTAACGTCCATGTCAGGTCAGAATCCTCATATGCTGTGGTAGTTTTCCAGTTTAACTCTAACTTTCATATCTGATGCATTTAGATCTCTGATCCAGTTCCGCAATTTTCAAGCATGCTGCAAAACCTCCCTGATTTGACCTCCTCATGTTTTAGGTCAATGGCAAGCCTATGATTTTCAAATCTGCTGTTCACCTGTGACACTTACTTCACTTTTTCTATGTTTAATAAACACCATGTCAAAAATGTTAATCAATAAAATACAAACTTTCCTCAGCGTGAACTGTTAATACAACATCAGGGCTACAAGGCAGAGATACACAGGGTGAAAAGCTAATCGAAAAACATAGGAATATAGAAAATAGGAACAGGAATAAGCCATTCAGCCCTTCGAGCCTGCTTCCTATTCATTATGATCATGGCTGTTCATCCAACTGAATGGCTTTTTCGCGGCTTCATAGAATCATAGAATCACTACAGTGCAGAAGGAGGCCCATTAAGTCTGCACAGACGCTCTGAATGAGCAACATACCTAGTCCCACACCCCCATGCTCCCCGTAATCCAGTAACCCCACCTAATCTTTTGGACACTAAAGGGAAATTTAACATGGCCCCCACAGTAGCAGCACGGTGGCGCAGTGGGTTAGCCCTGCAGTCTCACGACGCCGAGGTCCCAGGTTCGATCCTGGCTCTGGGTCACTGTCCGTGTGAAGTTTGCACATTCTCCCCATGTTTGCGTGGGTTTCGCCCCCACAACACAAAAATGTGCAGGTTAGGTGGATTGGCCACGCTAAATTGCCCCTTAATTGGAAAAAAATAATTGGGTACTCTAAATTTACATTTTGGAGCAGCACGGTAGCATTGTGGATAGCACAATTGCTTCACAGCTCCAGGGTCCCAGGTTCGATTCCGGCTTGGGTCACTGTCTGTGCGGAGTCTGCACATCCTCCCTGTGTGTGCGTGGGTTTCCTCCGGGTGCTCCGGTTTCCTCCCACTGTCCAAAATTGCCCTTAGTGTTGGGTGGGGTTACTGGGTTATGGGGATAGGGTGGAGGTGTTGACCTTGGGTAGGGTGCTCTTTCCAAAAGCCGGTGCAGACTCGATGGGCCGAATGGCCTCCTTCTGCACTGTAAATTCTATGAAGAGCGATAACTAAACTCTCCTTGAAAAAATACAATGCTTTGGCCTCAATTACTTTCTGTACCAATGAATTCCACAGGCTCGCCATTCACTGGGTGATGAAGTTTCTCCTCATCTCAGTCTGAAATGGTCTGCCCCATATCCTCAGACTGTAATCCCTAGTTATGGATTACCGCACCATTGGAAACATCCTTTCTTCCTCTACCCTGTATAGTTAGAACATAGAACAGTACAGCACAGAACAGGCCCTTCGGCCCTCAATGTTGTGCCGAGCCATGATCACCCTACTCAAACCCACGTATCCACCCTATACCTGTAACCCAACAACCCCCCCCTTAACCTTACTTTTATTAGGACACTACGGGCAATTTAGCATGGCCAATCCACCTAACCCGCACATCTTTGGACTGTGGGAGGAAACCGGAGCACCCGGAGGAAACCCACGCACACAGGGGGAGGACGTGCAGACTCCACACAGACAGTGACCCAGCCGGGAATCGAACCTGGGACCCTGGAGCTGTGAAGCATTTATGCTAACCACCATGCTACCCTGCTGCCCCAAGTTCTGTTAGAAATTTATCGGTTTCTGTATGATCCCCCTCATTCTTCTCAACTCCAACAAATATAATCTGAACCAATTCAATCACTCCCTATGCGTCAATCTCGCTATCCCAGGAATCAGTCTGGTAAACCTTCCTTGCACTCCCATTACAACTTCCTTCCTCAGATAAGGAGACCAAAATTGCACACATACCCCTGATATGATCTCACGAAGGCCCTGCATAATTGTGTCAAGACATCTCTGCACCTGTACTTGAATCCTCTCTCTATGAAAGCCAGCACACCATTTGCCTTCTTTACTGCCTGATGCATCTGCATGCTTACCTTCAGTGACTGGTGTGCAAGGACACCCAGGTCTCGTTGTACACTCCCCTCTCTAAATTTTTAGACATTTAGATAATAATCTCCTGTTTTTGCTACCAAAGTGGGTAACCTCACCCTTATCCTCATTATACTGCATCTGTCATGCATTTTCCCACTCAATCAGCTTGTCCAAATCACATTGAAGCATCTCTGCATCCTCCTCATTACTCACCCGCCCACCCAGCTTTGTGTCATCTTCAAATTTGGAGATATTACATTTAGTTTTCTCATGAATATATATTGTGAATAGCTGGGGTCACGATAGTACCCCATTAGTCACTGTCTGACATTTGGAAAAAGATCTAGGGCGGGATTCTGCAAAACCGGCGGGGCGGGCAGCTCCGGCATGAAGGAGTGGCGTGAACCACTCCAGCGTCGGGCCGCCCTGAAGGTGCAGAATCCTCCACACCTTCAGGGGCTAGGCTGGCGCCAGAGTGGTGTGCGCCCTGCCGGCCGGCATGGAAGGGCCTGGCACCACGCCAACTGGCGGCGAAGGGCCTCCACTGGCCGGCGCGAGATGCGCATGCGTGGGAATGCCAGCGTGTGCTGGCGTCATCCCAGCACATGCACAGGGGGGTTCATCTCTGCGTCAGCCATCGCAGACTGTTACAGTGGCCGACGCAGAGGAATAGAGTGCCACCATGGCACAGGCCAACCCGCGAATCGGTGGGTTCCGATCGCAGGCCAGACCACCGTGTGGGCACCTCCGGATCCCCCCGCACTCCCCCGAGAACCCCGGAGGCCGCCCGAGGAGCCAGGTCCCGCCAGTAAGTACCTGTTGTAATTTACGCCGGCGAGACCAGCGGTAAACGGGCGGCCACTCGGCCCATCGTGGGCCGGAGATTCGTCGGGGGGGGGGGGCGCGCGGAGCGAGTCCCGCCCCCACCAAGTCGCCAGCGCCGGAAAATTTGGCAGCCGGCGGGGGCGATATTCACGCCGTCCCCCGGCGATTCTCCGACCCGGCGGGGGGGGTCGGAGAATCCTGCTCCTCTTCTTTGTTTCCTGTCTGCCAACCAGTTTCTATCCATTTCAATACACTGACACAAATTCCATGCACTTTAATTTTATAAGTTAAGGACTTATGTGGGACTTTGCCGAAAACCTTCTGAAAGTCCAAATAAGCCACATCCACCGACTTCCCCTCATCAACTCTGCAAGTTACATTCTCGAAGAATTCCAGTAAATTAACCAAGCATGATTTCCCTTGCGTAAATTCATGTCCAAGTCTGCCATAGTTTTAGTATTTTGCTATTATCCTTTTATAATAGACTCTAGAAACTTCCCCACTACATCAGGCTGACTGGTCTATAATTCACTGTTTTCTCCTCATGTCCCTTTTGCATTAGTACTCTCCAAACCTTAGGAACCATTCCAGAGTCTATAGAATCTTGGAAGCTGACCACCAATGCATTCATTTACGGAGCCACTTCCTTAACTACTCTGGGATGTAGATTATCAAACCCTGTGGATTTATCGGCCTTTAATCCCACCAATATCCCCAACACAATTTCTCTCATAATACCGATTTGTTTCAGTTCTTTCCTCTTACTAAATCCTGTGTTCCCCAACATTTCTGGTATGTTATTTGTGTCCTCCTTTAAGAAGTATGTATTTAGTTGGTCAGCCATTTCCTTGTTTCCCATTTTAAGTTTCCCTATTTCTCACTGTAAGGGGCCTACATTTGTTTTCACCAGTCTTTTTCTTTTCACATACCAATAGAAACCTTAACAGTCGGTTTTAATGTTCACTCCAAGCTTACTGTCGTACTCTATTTTCCTCTTCTTAATCAATCCCTCGGTCCTCCCTTGACGAATTCTGAACTGCCCCAATCCTCAGGTCTGTTCTTTCTGGCCAATTTGTATGCGTCTTCCTTGGATCCAATACTGTCTCTAATTTCCCTTGTAACACATGGTTTGGCCACCTTCCCATTTTACTTTTGCGCCAGATGGGAATAAACAATTATTGCAGTTCACCTATGCTCTCTTTAAATGTTTGCCATTGCCGAGGCACCATCATCCCTTTAAATAACATTTCCCAATCCATCATAGTCAACTCATGCCTCATACCACCGTAGTTTCCTTTATTAAGATTCAGGACCCTAGTCTCAGAATCAACTATGTCATTCTTCATCTTGATGAAGCATTCTATCATATTATGGTCCTTCATCCACAAGGGCCTCTCACAATAAGATTGCCAATTATTCCTTTCTCATTACACAATACCCAGTCTAGGATGGGCTGTTCTTTAGTTGGTTCCTCAATGTATTGCTCCAAAAAACCATTCCATATACACTCCAAGAATTCCTCTCTAATCTGCAAATCGATTGGGCAAATCAAATTAATAACAATACAGTAAAGTCATCATAATTACAGATGTTCCTTTATCGCATGCACCTCTAATTCTCTGTTCAATGCCATTCCCAATTTCACCACAACAGTTTAGTGGTCTATATACAACACCCGCTACATTTTTTGCCCCTCAGTGTTCCTCAGTATACCCATACAGATTCTTCAGATTCCTATCCTCCTAAGAGCAGAATAATGTATTTGTTTTTAATTCTTTCCTGGGATGCAGACAATGCTGGCTAGGCCAGCATTTGTTGCCCATCCTTTATTGCGTCTGAACCACCTTTTTGCATCACTGCAAACAATGTGGTGTAGATACATCCACAGTGCTAGTGGAAGGGAGTTTCAGGATTTTGAAACAATGACAGTAAAGTAAAAGTAATATAGTTCCAAGTCAAAATGGTGTGTGGCTTGGTGGAGAGCTTGCATATGTGGTGTTTCCATGCATATTTTGACCTTGTGCTTCGAAGTGGTAGGGGTATTGAGTTTAGAAGGTGTTGTTAAAGGTGCCTTGGTGAGTTGTTGCTGCGCATCTTGTATTTGCCACGCACTGCTGCAACTGTGTTTAGGTAGTGGTGTGAGGAAACGTATAAGGCGGTGGATTGGATGCTTATAAAGTGGACGTCTTTGTTCTGGGAAGTGTGGAGCTTCTTGAGTGCTATTGGAGCTGCACTCAACCAGGCAAATGGAGACCAGTTAAACACACTGTTGTTCCTTGTAGATGACAAACATGCTTTGTGAAGTCAACAGGTAAGTTACTTGCCTCAGCATCCCCAGCCTCTGACTTGCACTTGTCGCCACGGTATTTATATGATTGGTCCAATTAAGTTTCCAATCAATTGTCACCCTGAGAATTTTGCAAATGTGGGATTCAAAGATGTTACGGACATTGAATGGCAAAGGGAGATGGTTCATTTCTCTCTTGGAGGTATGATGTGGAGATGCCGGCATTGGACTGGTGTGAGCACAGATAGAAGTCTTACAACACCAGGTTAAAGTCCAATAGGTTTGTTTTAAATCACTAGCTTTCAGAGCACTGCTCCTTCCTCAGGTGAATGGAGGAAGGAGCCTGAGGAAGAAGCAGTGCTCCAAAATCTAGTGATTCAAAACAAACCTGTTGGACTTTAACCTGGTGTTGTAAGGCTTCTTACTGTGCTCTTGGAGGTAGGCATTGTCTGCTATTTGTGTGGCACAAATGCTACCATATGTGGCCATATTAATGTTGCTCAGGTCTTCTTGCATATGGACATGGACTTCTTCAGTATCTGAGGAGTCAGGAATGGTGCTGAACTTTGTGCAATTAGCAAACATGCCCACTTTTGACCTTCAGCAATCACAGCCATCTTCCTTTGTGCTAGTTATGATTCCAAGCAGTGGAGAATTTTCCCCTGATTCCTTTTGACTTTGTTTTGTTCGGGGTTGTTGATGTCGCACTCGGTTAAATGCCGCCTTAATCACAAAGATTATAACTCTTATCTCACATCGTGAGTTCAGTTTTTATGTTAGTTTTTGGACTTAGACTGTAATGAAGTCAGGAGCTGAGTGGCTTTGACAGAACCCAAACTGAGCCTCAGCGAGCAGGTATTGCTGAGCAAATGGGTTGATGGTACTGTTGAAGACACTTTCTGTCACAATCCTTTTGACTGAGAATAGACTGATGGGGCAGTAAGGGGCCTGGGGGTCTGTTCATATTGTTGAATAGATGTCAATGTTGTAGCTGTACTAGAACAGCTTAGCTCGGAGTGCAGCTAGTTTGTGGACACAGGTTTTCAGTACTATTGCTGTAATTTTGCCAAGGCCCTTCATATTTGCAGTATCCAGTGCCTTCAATCATTTCTTGATACCATGTGAAATGACTCAAATGGCTGAGGACTGGCAAGTTTGATGCTGGGGATCTCAGGAGGAGTCCAAGATGAATAATCCACACCACACAGCACTTCTGGCTGAGTTGGGAGCAAATGCTTCAGCCTAATCGTTTAAACTGATCTGCTGGGCTCTCCTATTGCTGAGTGTGAGGATATTTGTGGAACCTTATCCTCTGGTTAGTTTTTAAGTCCACCACCATCCACAAGTGGATGTGGTAGGACTGCAGAGTTTAGATATAATCTGTTGGATCACTTGGCTCAGTTTAGTCCTGTGTTATATATTCACCAGGTCGATACCTTATTTAAAAATATATATATTTGTATTAGAGTTAGTCCATTTTTATAAATATTGCAACAAACCCTCAAACTGGTACTTGAATGCATCTCCATACATGAATACAGAAAAAGATAGGAGAACACCAACACAAATGATTCAGCTTAATCATTAAACTCGGTGCCTCCCTTTATTCCAGGAAAACTAATGAAAGGATAAACTTGAGTATGGGAGAAGAGGATAAAGCCACAAAATCATGGTAAAATGGTGCACACCTTCATGTGTAGTGAGTTCAAGGTGTGCCACAAAGCTAATGGAAAACCTTGCAGGGGCAAGTCAGATATTAAGTGTTGCTCGTTCTGGGTGAGTGTGCTTTACACTCAATTGGCTCTGTTTTATTCCTTAGCTCTAGAGTCGCCAGGTATCCTTATGATACCGCCACAAGATTCAAGTTCAAGTTCAGACCAATGACTCAATACACCAGTTAGTAAGTTCAAACAAGACACGCGTATTATTACACAGTTATTTACTACTCATGCATATAACACTAAAAGACTAGGCTATTCCTACCACTAATAGGCCAATACTTATCTGGAATAAGGGAACTGTCGGATCCGGGAACAATGGCCTCTTGCTTTGTCCTGGATCCGCAGGCTTCCAGTTGGTGTGGACTAAAGGGGTTAGGAGTGTCTACTCTCGTAGCGTGCATTGTATGACACTTACTTGATGGCGGCTGCTGACCAGGCCTCTCCTTCTCAAGGTCTTCTGCTGCAAAGGTGTTCTGCTGGGAGGGCCGCCTGGTCAAGAAGAAAGAATCAGTCCTGGGACCTGACTTTTATAGGTCCCAGGGGCTTTGCGCCCTTCTGGGCGGACCCTCTATAAACTTGCAATCGATTGGGTCTCTTCCCAATTGATTGATTTGAATTTCCCCAATAACGGGACTGTTCCTCGATCACTGGGCGATTCTTTCCACCTTATTTGTGTCCTTTGTTTCAGACTCCACTGGCACCGGGATGTCTGACCTTCTATAGAATGTTTCAATCTCTTCTAATTGTTGTGTCCATTGTGCCTGGGAATCACCGGGAATCGCTCACTTAATATGCACAGCTCGTTAGTTACAATGCTGTCTGGTTTCTTTAGCAGCCAGAATACACGGGGGATTCTGCAAACTGCTTGTCTCTTTGCAACTGTCCATTTTTCCCTGTAACCTTGCATTCTTCCATTTTGTGTGAGGAAGTGGCCAACCCAGGTGGCTACATAAGGAACATATATATTTCAGATCAGGTCTCATACTTTTCGGAATGCATCCAATTTAGAACACAGTATGCAAGTTAGGATTTCCATTGAGACAAATTCCGTGTTAATTTTATGTCAATTCTGAATCCAGGAGCAAAGGATGCTCTCTGTACTGCAAAAGTTAGAATATTGCACCTTTTCTCATTAGCGTAAATAATTATCCCACCTTGGAAGCCACACAATTAGAAAAAAGGATCAAATTCTTTTTTAAAAATTTATAAATGTAGTGTACCCAATTAATTTTTCCAATTAAGGGGCAATTTTAGCGTGGCCAATTCACCTACCCTGCACATCTTTGGGTTGTTGGGGCGAAACCCATGCAAACACGGGGAGAATGTGCGAACTCCACACGGACAGTGACCCAGAGCTCGGATCGAACCTGGGACCTCGGCACCATGAAGCATCAGGGCTAACCCACTGCGCCACCGTGCTGCCCGAAGGATCACATTCTAAGGCTATTCCAACTATCTTCTCAAGCTCTTCAAGTACAGCCGACTAGCAGGATTTACTTTCGACACAGGACCACAAACAATGTATGTAGTCCCCCTCAACTACCTTGCATTTTTGGAACATTGAGCATATAGAAGGGTCAAACCTGTGTCTCAAGCGTGGTGTAATATGCAGATTGTGTGATATTTTGAACTGAATCTCCTTCGTTTTATCACAGACTGAGATTCTATTGGCATTTTCCCATATATTGACCAAAGTCTCCTCATCACTATTCACTGTGAAATCTTTTTCCCAAAACCACAGGGTTTCTAATATAATCCCACAGGCTCAAGAACATAAAGCGTTATAAAACTTGCTGATTAATAGTTTAGGTTCCCCGCACAATTTTTTCCACAGAAGAGACAGAGGTGTCAAAGTGCATAGTTGTCTTATTAAGGATAAAGCCTCTGAACTTCAGTTGTTTTGAAAAAGGAGTTTATTAGGTAATCAAATTGCTGATATAGCTGTTCAAGCACCACTAAACATGTTGCCCAACCTACAAATAGCCCTGAGCCTCCAGATAACGAATCCATGGTCCTTAAGACCTGGTGGGAAATCCAGGTTGCCTTGAATGGAAAAAACTGACGAACCATCCTCCACGGCCTTACAGCATTGATAATTCTAGGATATTTGCACTTGACAGGCCCCGCCTTGAAATCCCTGCAAAACAACAGGGCCTGCAAGGAGTATACAGGATGACCTGCTTCAATGTCAAGCCAAATGGAGGAGGGGTCCTCTCTGAGAAGCTAACTGATGCATTTTAATATTCGGCACCCCTAACTCCCAGGGAGGCTTTGACCCAGGGAGTTGCAGTTTGGCAAATTTCAAGAAAGATTTATTTTTGTTCTGTATAAATGAACTGAGCATCCCATGGATTTCCTTTAGAATGCGAGCAAATAACAAAATTGGCAGCATCTGTAAAGGATACAATTATCCCGGCAACACCTTCATCTTAACCAATGCTATCCTGCCCAACCACGACATTGACAAGGAGGACCAACGGTGCAGGTCCCACATAATAGATGCAAGTAAAGGGGGGAGGATTTCCCCATACTAATTTCTAAAGGAGGGGGTAACCACAATATCCAAATTAGTAAACCCAGAAGGGGGGCACTAAATGGAAAATTAGAAAAGGGGGAGGTCTCTCTCTAACCCTTTCCAATGGCATAGCGTCAGACTTCATAAAACTATCTGTCCTCTACATCAATAATAGTGGGAACAGAAATGTCTCAGCACTGCACTTCGAACAACAATTTTAATCTATATTCAGGAGTGATACTGTCCTCTAGGATGAGCACCCTCCAGGGTTCTTGCCTAACTTCAGAATTAAGGAGATATTCGCTTCACAGAGCTTCTGCGCTAGCAGCCCTGATTCAAATGCGTGACTACACGACAATGAGACAGGTCGATTAGCAAGTCTTTAAGCTCCTTATAAAATTCACATCCAAAACCATTGGGCCTTGGGGCCTTACGAGACTGAAGCTCCCTCAGGGCAAGAGCCACTTCCCCTCCAGAAATAGGACCAATCTTTGGTCCTTAGAAATTGCATTTGAAGCAAGGTTAATCCTCAGCTCAACAGCAATTGGAGAGTTAGGGACATGCTGGACCATAAGGTTACAGATTAGGGTTGAATAAAATTCTAATGCTGTGATGGCCCTCAGCGCCTCATGAGTTTTCAGTTTTGAGTTGCTGGATCTACTCTAAATATATCCCATTTAGCATGGTGGTAGAGGCACATGCCACAATGGAGGGAACCCTCAATGTGAAGACGGGATGTCTTCTCCACAAGGACTATGTGGTGGTCACTCTGACCAATGCAGACATCAACAGATGCATTTTAAACATGTAGATTGCTGAGAACGAGTTCAAGTAGTTCTATCCTTCTTGTTGATTCCTTAACCAGTTCAGTCAGTAATGGTACTACAAAGCCACTCTTGATGATGGACATAGATGTCCCTCCCACCCAGAGTACATTCTGTGCTCTTGTCACCATTGGAGCTTATTCCAGAAACGAGGGCTTTTCAGGATTGACAGGACTGGATGTGCCATTGCCGTTTCTGATTCGTAGGTCGATGCCAGGTGGTCTTCAAGATATAATTATTTTTTTCATGTTGTAACGGTTTGGTATAACTGAGTGGCTTGCTCGGCCATTTCAGAGAGCAGGTAAAAGTCAACAACATGGCTGTGGGTCTGGAGCCAGATGGGTTTTTAGAACAATCGATGATAGTTTCACGGTGACCATTACTGGGGTGAGCTTTTAATTTCTTAATTAAATTTAAATTCCACCTACCGCCATGGTGGGATTTGAGCCCATGTTCCTAGAGCATTGCCTGGGCCTCAGGATTACTTGTCCAGTAACACTGCGGCAACAGTTGTTCAGTGTATGACTGCAATGGCAGGCATTATTGTTCATTTGACATTTACCTGATAGAGTGCCAGCTTTATCAGCGTTTAAATCATTATGTAATGACAGGGCGCGTACACAAAATTGTGTGATTTACTGTTTTAAAGCTTTGAATATCATAGCATAATAGGCCAAGAAACTTTTCTCGAACATTTGAGAATCAATTGAAAGCTATCACACTATATAAAACACAGCATTACACTGTTCCAGCTATTTAATGTCTCTTGAGATAGGGGAATTTAAAACATCACTGTTAATCTATAACATTAATTGAATTTAACAGGACCTTATAGTTTTAATATTGACCTCGGAAGACAGTAACCTTCCGCTAGACAGGAATCTAACTTTAGCAATGATTTGATACTGACCACAGCACTGCAGTCTCTGCTGTCTCATTTCTCTAGAGATAAGAGCATTTTAAGCATCACATCTATAAAATCAATTGAATGCTAGCTTAACACAGAAGTTTTAAAATTTAGCTTCTGAAACAAATAATTTTCCACCAGGCATTAATCTGATCCTTAAACCTAAGCTCAGACCGCACAAATCATTAATGACATATTTCCTTCCTAACGACTGGATTGGTAAATATATTTTAGAAACTTAATTACATGCTCAATGAAAATACTTGACAGCCAGTGTATAGATTTCTTCTCACTAAAATATCTGAGAGGAATGGCTGTCAAACAAGCTACATTTTTGGCATGAAAATCAGGCAACTATTTACATTTGTAAATGATCGTTTCCATTCTAATGTTCTGAAGTCAAAAAAATTAATGTGGGATGAAAAGCTAAATTGGGATCCAATATTGAACAGTCCGGTTGGCTTCTCTAATATTTGGAATGCATCCCAAATTTGTGGATCAAATTTATATTCCTATTGGCTAATTAGTAATCAGTACATTCAGACACAAAAGTCCAGTTAATCCTTATGGAGATGCATAATGTAAATGATAAATTGGCTGGAAAAGGCATTTGAAAGCTTAGATGTCTTTTTATTCCATAGGTTTGTCCTTTACATGTGTGTTCAGTCAAGTCCCTCTCATACATGATAATGTCCACGAAATTGGTGTCAAACATAACAAACATCGAAACTGAGTAAGATCCTACACAGAAAGTCCTAAGGACACTCGGCTGGAAGAGAAGCAATGTCTGGAGAAAGTGGACAATGCGGTAACTTCTCAATGTATCTCTGCAAATCACATTTCCTTTCAAATAACATTGGGAATAATGCAAGATTACTGTTATTTAGATTCGCCTTCTAAGTATGTAACCAAGTCTCCAGCAGAATTGTTGTTTCATGGCTCACTGATGTAACTTGACCTTTATTGTGAAGCACGTGAATTCAACCTTTGAAACCAAACACAAGCTTAAAGCCCGAGTTTATCCACATTTTTATTCCACTGACAGTTATATGGTTTAGTCAACCAGGTGTGAAAGATCCATCAATAGCTGAGGTACTAAAAACTAAGATGAAATATGATAGGAAAGAAAAGCACAGTATAACTGCAAAAGATCTACTTAAGCTATTGTAAACCCCTTTGAAAAGAACCAGGTGTTATAAACAGAAGGCTTTTTTCTTTATTGACTGTGTATGACTATATCTCTGCCATTTATAAGATCCATCTATACATTTATCACAAGTGAAATAGCTCCCCCAATACAACGTTTCAAATACATGGAAATAAGGCCATCGTGGACTTAACTTATCTCAGAAAATATGTTTTATTTGGAACTAATTTTAAAATAATTAATCTGTGTTACAGACAGGAGGAGATTTAATTTAAATAACCCTGATCTCTCCTCTTAAACCACCCATGCTTAAACAGAAAGGTACTTTGATTTTGCTTTCACCCTGTATAAGCAATGGCATATTTCTCAACCCTTCAGTTTTGGTGTGATCCACTTTCTATTGATAATCCCACAGCAAACTCATGATAGGATGAACTCAGAGGGTTATTTTATTTTTCACACACTCAACTGTGGGATGGGGGTAGCAATGTTGACTCTTTTTCATTCACACAGTGGAGAAAGGTGGTATAGAAAAATATATTTACAGGGCAAAGATTACAGAGAAAAAAATAGGGCTGGATTCTCCGTACCTTGATGCCAAAATCGTGGCCAGCGCGGGGGCGGAGAATCCACTTTCCCGCATGGAATCGGGGCCGGTGCCAGTTCCCCGATTCTGCGAGCCCCGAAGTACACCACGCAGTCGAGGAACTACCTGGGGCTATTGTCAGAGGCCTTTTCTGCCATTCTCCACCCCTGACCGGTCAAAGTCCCGACGCCGTGGATTTAACATAGTCCAGCAGGTCGGGATACTTGCGTGGTGGCTGCGGACTCAGTCCGTGGCCGCCCTGGTTGGGGGCAGGCTGATTGGAGGGCAGTGGGGGCCGTAAATGCGGACGGGAAATGTTTGTGCTAGCGGACAGAGTCAGGCACGCGGCCGATCGAGTTGTTTATTTTTTGGGTCCAGCTCCGCGGTCTGAGTCTGCCATGGAGCACGGTGCGGTTACCAAAGGCTGCCACCGTACAGATGCCTGGCCTCTGACCCAGAAGTGCGGCAGCCCATATCAGCAGCAAAAGCTGCTCAATCTACACCGAGTCCCTGCTAGCCCCCTGCAGGGCGAGGTGGTCCTTTGACGTCAGTTTTTCTGGCGTGAAACTCCACCGTTTTGATGCCGGTGTGGGGACATAGTCCCAATAACGGAGAATACAGCCCATTGTTTCACATGCGTCCAGAGTCCAGAAGAAAAGATCCAACAGTGGATTCCTTCGCAGAGGTCAGCAGGGTGAACTCATGCTGGATAATTCACTTTTCCAATAGAGTTGACTTCCACGATGAGATGGGCACGCAGACATGAATTAACCTTCTCAATGGTGGTACAGCAGTTCAGAAATTCCAGAATAAGCAGTACCGATGGGGCCAGGCATTTAAACCTGGACAGAGACCCTTTCTGTGCTGCGACTTGGTAGATGGAAGGTGGCAAATTGATTTGCAGTGCAGCAAGTACAACCAGTTCTTCCAGCTAAGGAGTCATGCCATATGACTCCCACTTCTCCACTTTGGCTGTGACAAACGGTGTATACTCCTTTTGCCGATGTTCCTGAAATTCATAATGTTCCAACCATTAAGAATTTGAAAGAAAGACTGCAGGGCTCTTTGCCCCAGCAGGCTAGTAGACACTGGTGGCCAGGACTGGCTTGTCAAATATAGATGACCTTTGTATTTGAATTTAAGCTTTGCAGTCCAATGGGTCATTATTGTATCTTCACGGGCAGCACGGTGGCGCAGTGGGTTAGCCCTGCTGCCTCGCGGCATCGAGGTCCCAGGTTCGATCCTGGCCCTTGGTCACTGTCTGTGTGGAGTTTGCACATTCTCCCCGTGCTTGCGTGGGTTAGGTGGATTGGCCACACTGAATTGCCCCTTAATTAGAAAAAATGAATTGGGTACCCAATTGGGGCAGTTCAGCACAGGGCTAAATCGCTGGCTTTGGAAGCAGACCAAGCAGGCCAGCAGCACGGTTCGATTCCCGCCACATTCCGGCGCCTGTTCGTAACAGCCTCCCCGAACAGGCGCCGGAATGTGGCGACTAGGGGCTTTTCACAGTAACTTCATTTGATGCCGACTCGTGACAATAAGCGATTTCCATTTCATTTCAGTCGCGAATTGCAATTCGCCTAAAAATTGTGAAACCAGCGTTGTGGCTGCTGAGGGAGAGAAAGAGGGTACAGAAAGTGTCCAACGTCACCATAGTTTCCAGACAGTTGTTCCGTTAGCCAGGGGGCTTCTGCCAGAGCTGGGGGAAGTAGCAGGGGATGGGCAGGAGGTAGGCTGTGGGGTCAGTATGGATGGGCACAGAACACCAATGCTGCAGCTGGCAAAGCAGCCATGGAGCTGCACCTGCCGCTAACAGCCCAGTGTGAACTTCGGGCCACGGGTCGTATAGATGTTACCCAGCCCCCCCCCCCCCCCCCCCCCCCCCCCCCCCCCCCCCCCCCCGAGCTGTCCTCTGGCCCTAGCTGACTCATCAGCAGGATGGGCATGCTCCAGCACAACCAGTGCCATCTTGCTGGCATGTGAATATCATACAATTTACAGTGCAGAAGGAGGCCATTCGGCCCATCTAGTCTGCACCAGCTCTTGGAAAGAGCACCCTACCCAAGATCAACACCTCCACCCTATCCCCATAACCCAGTAACCCCGCCCAACATTAAGGGCAATTTTGGACACTAAGGGCAATTGATCATGGCCAATCCACCTAACCTGCACATCTTTGGATTGTGGGAGGAAACAGGAGCACCCGGAGGAAACCCACGCACACACGGGGAGGATGTGCAGACTCCGCACAGACAGTGACTCAAGCCGGAATTGAACCTGGGACCCTGGAGCTGTGAAGCAATTGCGCTATCCACAATGCTACTGTGCTGCCCTGTATATGTGTGGGGATTGTAATGTGTATGTGCAGCTGCAGCTTGTCAGCCTCCAGAGTTTCAATCACGGACCCGGCAAATCCCGCACTGGTTCTCATTGGCATCGATTCTGTTCCACGTGGCATTGGTGTTAGCCCTCCACAGTTCCTGAATTGGTCCAGGGTTCGGCGCCAGTTCAGCTTCCCCATTTCAGCGACTACATGCTGGCTTGAACGGAGAATTTGCGGGAGTTTTATGATCAAAAAAATCGGCGGCGACTCTTCACTGATTCTGGTACTGGTGAGGGGCAAGCAGCGGCACCGGGTGAAACCCCCGGCTCGCGTGCTGAGAAAGGCCTCGCATGTGCATGGCAACGACCTGCAGCGGTTGTGTTGTACAATATGATGCCGGTCATGTACGGACCGACATGCCATCTGCGAACCCACAGACCACCGCCAGGCCCCGCCTGACCACCCCCACCCCTCGCGGTAGCCCCCCCCCTCCCCCCTTCCCTGCTGACCAGTGGCATGGATCCCGGCCGAGTGTGGTAGTGCTGCACACAGTCCGCAGCTGCCACACCGGGTTCCCGACTGCTGAGACCACATGTGTCCCGCGCTGTTGGGAACTCGGCCCATAGGGGCAGAACACCGTGTGAGGGCCTGCCGATGATGCACCATCTCCGTTGCAACGGCGCGCGGTGTGCAACACCATTGCACCATTTCCGAGGCGGCGGAGCATGGCTGACTGGGGTCAAACCGCCGTCGGCCCTAATTTGATTCCCCGCCCGATCGCCGATTAAGATATTGGGGTCGGGCAATGGAGAACCCCGCCCTTATCTCAGAAATGGACAATTCAGCCCCATGTTCTCCTACCAGAGGAGAATTGCGACCATTTTATGTTTCCCCTGGGAGCGGAAATTAGGAAGCAATTTTATTAGCGGGACTCTCCGCCGGCGGGATTTTCCGTTCAGCAGGCAGTACACCCACATCCACGAGCTTCCTGGCGGCGTGGGGTGGCCACAATGGGAAATCCCATTGGCAGGTGGCGGGAATGAAGAATCATGCTGCCAGCAAGTGCGCGCCACCAAGGAACATGCGGCTGGCAAACTGAGAATCCCGCCCAACATCTCTCACCGTGCAAATTGATGCATGGTGAGGAATTGGAGAGATTCTCAAGGAAATCCTATCAGGCTGCCATTTTGAGTGAGAGGCCCGTGCCGAAGACCCGCGGCTGGCCACCCCTCCCATGCTTCAAATAAGCCCCCACCCACCCTGCCGTACGACAAATCAGACTTCCATTCCCCTCATCACAAAGCAGCCCCTAACCCCGGGATTTAGGAAGCTAGAAAGCAGTCTAGACAGAAATTACAGCTGTAACACTTACCTGGAAGCACCACAGGCAGGATTCTAAATTGACCGTCGCCAGAATTGCAAATCGCAGTAGGGCAGAGAATACCATCAACTGAAAATCGAGGCCCTTGCCGCAAGGTAGCCATCTGCCTGTGCACTCCGCTGACTGTCCACTGTGGCCCATAAATGTGCAGAGCACCACCGGCCGTATGGGTGATCCCCTCACCCAAGGCCACCCCCCTAGGAACCCTCAGACCCCAGCCGACGCAATCAATGGGAGTGGCCAGTGGCATCATCAGTTAGTCCACCCCTCAGGACAATCAGCTGCCACCAAGCACTGCTTTCCCTCTGGGCCTCTGCTCCCGTCCATCCTACCCGCAGACAAGTAGGCACAACTTGTACATCGCACGAAGGACCCACAGCAGATCACAGCTACGTGCCCAATAGGGTCCCACCCCCTCACCCTGTTCGCATGCCACAAAGCATGGAGCCAGTTGGTGGCGCATAGCGCCCCCCCGCACCAAAACCTGGTGCCACCCAGCTGGCGAGGTATCCCACTGTTCACCCAAAGCAGAACCCACAGGAGGGCGCAGGACAGGGGCTGCAGAGTGTACTGCTAGCATGGGTAGTGCCAGCCATCAGTACCCCTGCTGGCAGGGACAGATGGCGGGGTTAAAGGCTCCCCAGTGCCAGGCTGCCAGATGGGATATGTGTGGACAGGGTCTCTGGTGCAAGCCAGGGCCACTGTGTAGCCTCTTGGACCGATGGACATGGGAGTACTCACCATGCTAACATGCCTGTCCTTCACCCCTTGCAGATGGACTTTGGTATACAACCTTGTCTCAGCAGCCCTTGCGGACTGCAGGAGCTGCTCAGTAAGGATCTTGCGGAACAGGAGCATCTCCCAGAGGAGCAGGAGCCAGCAAGTGAGGATAGAGAGCCGGCTGCCCAACAGGCCGAGGAGGAGGTTTGAAGGAGGTGCCGCATCAGGCCCCTTGTATATCAGCAGCGCCTGACAACCGAAGACTCCGGCTGACCAGTGACACCCTATGGCATATCTGCTGGATTATGGTGCAACTGGAACTGCAGGGGTATGGGGGAGATACCCGCTCCCGGTGGCCATCAGGGTAATGGTCACTCTGAACTTCTTCACCATGGAATACTTCCAGGTACCAAGTGGGGACCTGTCAGGGATCTCCTAGACCTCCGTACACAGGTGCACCCATACCTGATGTATTGTATGCCTGGGCACAATACATCAACTTCAACATGGTCCGAGCCCACCAGGTTGCCCGGGCAGCGGGTTTCGGCACCATTGCTGGAATTTCCCAGGTCCAGGGGGTGATCAATTGGACACATGTCCCATATAAGCACCGCCACATGAAGGGGTGCCCTTCAAATACAGGAAGGGCTTCCACTTGTTGAACGTGCAGTTGATGTGTGACCAGCGGCTGCACATCACGCATGCCTGCACCCGATACCCAGGCAGTTTGCACGATGCCTTCTTCCTGCAGCACCCAACGGTACCCAACACTTTTGAGGCTCTCCCTTGGGTAAGGGGTTGGCTCTTGGGCAACAGGGGTTTTCCACTGTGGTCATGGCTAATGACGCCTATCCGTAGGCCCCAGACCGACAAGGATAATTGCTCTAACAATGCCCATACAGCGATCAGGAGCATCATAGCGCAGTGCATCGGTGTATAACGATGTGATTCAGGTGCCTGGATCGCTTTGGTGGGACCCTCCTGTATAGCCCTAGGAGGGTTTCCCACATTCTGGTGGTTTGCTGCGTCCTCCATAACATACGCGCAGCAGATGGGACATGCTCGAGGAGGAAGATGCTCGTCAGGCCTTGTCCGACGTCCTGGATGGACAGGACATGGGATTCGGGTAGCTGTAGGACTCCACACAATGTGTGCATCAGGGCCGCCACACACGAGGGAATCTCATTGCCTCCAGGTTAACCGACTAGGCGGCCTGGCCATCGACTGTGTCACATCACTCAGGGACTGGCTCTGGCCAGCCGGCACCAGGACAATGCCCTCAACACCCGCAGCCATAGCCCATTGTGACTAGGCCTAGCTCTGGAGTTCCGCGGTAATGTCTAGGCAACCCTAGTACACGGCTGCGGGTGTTGAGGGCATGATGCCCTGATCTGTGCTTCAGTCACCGCCCACACAGTGGGCCCCAGGCTTTGGATGTCTTGACCCCTGGCCGTGACCCTTGCACCCAAGGCTTGTCACACCGCTGATGTCACCAAAGTGGATCCTGGGAAGAAGCGTCGAAGACCATTAACCTATGATGTTGAAACTTCCCATGGAACCTGGAAGAGACACACTGACAAGATTAGAGAAATCATATCCAAAGAACTAAATTTCCAAGAAAGATTTCTGGGAAATATCAAGTACAATTTAACGGTGTCATCATGCCCGCCTTAGTGTTGGGATGAGGCCAATGAAACTCACAAGAGGCCGCTCGTGAAATTCGTGACGCTTGAAACATCTCATGAGATCCCACCAAACCTCGCGACATGTCGTGATCTGGATCTCGCCCCCGCTGGGCGAGATCCAAATATGCAAATTTAAATCAGCCATTATGCTCATTTAAATAAACATTCGCTGGATTCTCCCGCTGCCCAGGGCCTAATGGCCACATCTGGGAGACCTCGCCAGGGCATTGTTTATTACTGGTCTGCACAAACATGGACCAGACATAATGACACCTGGGCTCTACCAGGCCATTGGAGACCTCAGCGTGGTGGGAGACAAGGCAGTGTGGCATCCTGGCACTCCCTGTGGCACCCGGCAACTTGGCACTGCCAGCATTAGCATCTTGACACTGTTACTCTGCACTGCCAAGGTCCCCGCGTGGCACTGTCAGGCTATCAGAGGCACTGCCATGGTGGGAATGCCAGGGTGACTGAGCACCAGGGTGGCACTGCCAAAGGTCAGTGCCTGAGTCGTGTCGCGTGTCAAGTGAGTTTTGCAAGGTGTTTCCTGGCACTTACAGCTCCAAAATGACCCCGCTACCTAACGGGACTCGGCTTCATTTTGGGGCTTTAGCAAGGAACTTGAGCTCCACTTACCAGTGCAGGAAGAGATCGGGATAGCATCTTACAATCGCAACTTCCAGACCCCCCCCCCCCCCCCCCCCCCCCCCGCCCTATTTTCAAGCAAACCAACTGAACTACATCAGATTTCAACTATCTCAGGCAACCCTCCCCCGTGGAGTAAAGCAAATTTGCAAACCAGCTGACCGATGTGCTCCTGACTGAAGGGGAAGGAGATCCAATGCTTGTGTTAAATGTTTATGCTTTTGAAAAAGAACATTTCAGTGAAAAGAAAGTGCTGTATAAAAATGTGTGCGTGTGCATGTCACCTTAATGTAATTATTGTTAAGATTTCTGGGTTCAATAGAAACCGATCACCATATCAGTGGGCTATGCTGTTGAAGAGCTTCCAGGCAAACACCAAAGCAATCAGTAAAAACTGCAGCTGGACATCTGGAAATTGCTTTGACTTGGTGCCAGATTCAAACTGCTGCTGGGAAAAGGGAAATCCACAGGATTTCTCCTAACCGCCAATTATGTTCAACCAACGCCATAACTAATTAACTGGCCTTTTTTTCTCCAGTGTCAACGTTGAACCTTGCCCTGTACAAACGTTTATTTGCTTGCAAAACAATAGTAATCATACTTCAATGGTAATACCTTGGCAACAAAGTAATTTTCAGATTGTGAAAGTGCTTTTTCAGTACAAGTTTTTTCTTTCTTTGTAAAAATGCAATTGTGATTTCATCAAAGATCTAATAAAAGTCCTGGGTTTGATTATAAGCATCAGTAATCATTGAATCTCCAGCACAAGACGGCTGAGTTTTTAAGTTAGCATAATATGTTCACATTTAGCAGAACAAACATTTACCGAAACCCATTCAAAATCGGCAAATACTCAGGGAGCCAACTGTGAACCTGCAAACATACGCAATAGGAGCAGAAGTAGGCCATCCGGCCCCTCAAGTTTGCTCCACCATTCATTATCATGGCCGATCTGTTTCTGACTCCAATTCTACTTTCCCATCTAACCCCCAATATTGTGTATTCATGGTATTTCTAGCGTTTCCTCATCAGCAGCTTTGCAGTGGAACAGGGGCACTTTGAGAGACCAATTGTGTGATGTCATCAGACGACGTCGCATGCCATTTGTGCAGGCAAATGAGCCGTGTAACATCGCAGCCTGCAATGCTGACATCTTCTAATAATGTTCTTTGTTTGTTTCAAACTCTGAGGCTTGCGGACTTCATTTTGAAACCGCCACATAAAAACGAGAGGCAAGGCAGGTGAATAGCGTTTGTCGGCATCCAAAAAGAAAAATAAATCATTCATATCATCTCTGCATGAAAGCCGGCCGCCAGGGAGACAAGCAACAGTTGCAGCCACTGGAGCAACTGAAAGATCGAGGAATCCAAAGAAAACTACTTTGGAAAGAAGTTTGTTGCTTGCCACATGCTCTGTGTGACATGGTCCGTAACAGTACCGGAATTTAAGTGAGTAGCAAATACCCTGCAACAATGGCTTTAGAGCTGGGGGCATTGTAAAACATGAAAGGATAATGGGCTGAGCTCAGGATTGCCTTGTTTTGGGAATAAAGGAAACACAGTAGTGCTGGAAATGTGCAGCACATTGTGCACACGCAGGTCCTTCCATAGTGAATATTGGTGGGAGGATTTGGCACCATGAAACCATTTGATCAGAATGCAGAGCGATGAAGCTCATATCCAGAGAGATTTGAATATTTAGTCCAGGCAAACAAGATCGCAGTGGATATAAATGTCCTAAATTGCGTGAGCATAATGGAGGGGAAATCAATAAACCTCCCGAGGAGTCTGGTACAGCTGAAAAGCCAGGCACGAAAAACTATGATGCTATAGTGGGAGCTTTGCAGGACCACTATTCACCAAAACCTTTAGTCATCGCAGGAAGGTTCAGGATACATAACCAAGAAGGTGAATCAATTACAGTTTGTAGCTACCCTAAAATGACTGACATTGCGAATTCGGGGATATGTTAAACGATGCCAGATTTAGATTATTCTGTGATTTAAGGAACTAGGCTATTCAAAAGCAGTCGTCAGGCAAAAGCAACCTGACCTTAAAAAAAGCTTTGGAAGTGGCTGTATCCACGGAATTAGCAACCAAAGAAATTCAGCAGTTGAGTACAAGCACAAGAATACACAAGATGGCAGCTGAGGAGTTGAGGACTCTTGAGTCAGTGCTCATGGAATCATAGAATTTACAGTGCAGAAGGAGGCCATTTGGCCCATCGAGTCTGCACCGGCTCTTGGAAAGAGCACCCGACTGAAGCCCACGTATCTACTCTATCCCCGTAACCCAGCAACCCCATCTAACCTAAGGGCAATTTAGCATGGCCAATCAACCTAACCTGCACATCTTTGGACTGTGGGAGGAAACCGGAGCACCCGGAGGAAACCCATGCAGACACAGGGAGAACGTGCAGACTCTGCACAGGCAGTGACCCAAGTGGGATCCTGGCGCTGTGACGCCATAATGCTAACCACTATGCTACCGTGCTTCCCTAGCACTCGATGGAGTTCAGATGCATGAGGAGAGGGGTGGATCACATTATAAATTACAGAATACTGAGAAGCCGAGATACAGTCAATGTGGGGAAGATGCTTCCACTAGTCGGCGAGACTAGAACCCGAAGGCACAGCCTCAGACTGAAGGGACAATCCTTTCAAACAGAGATGAGGAGGAATTTCTTCAGCCAGAGGGTGGTGAATCTGTGGAACTCATTGTCGCAGAAGGTTGTGGAGGCCAAGTCACTGAGTGTCTTTAAGACAGGTAGATAGGTTCTTGATCAATAAAGGGATCAGGGGTTGCAGGGAGAAGGCAGGAGGAAGGGGGTGAGAAACATATCAACCATGATCGAATGGTGGAGCAGACTCAATGGGCCGAATGGCCTACTTTTACTCCTATATCTTGATTTTATGAAAATGTAAATCGAAATACAGACTCGCACTTGCCATAGGCGTGCCAGAACTGGGCACTCAGCAACAGATGGTTGTGCAAAGACATCATGTGCAGAAATAGTGGCCAATATGGCCACATTGCACATACTGGTTGGAAACAGAAACCAGGTGCAGGAAAAAGTTGCGAAAAGCAAGAGCTGAGTAAATCAAATGAGAAACTGAATAAAGGAAAAAGTGTCCACATGGTACAAAGAGGATGTGATAAGGAACTTGATTCACAGTCTGAAGGCGAACAGTCATTGAATGTATTAGCTATTGCTGATGCAACAAACCAATATTGGGCCATCAGCCAGTGGAGCTGGAAGTGGAATTGGGGCAGCCATCTGGAAGGTACCAGAAAAGTGTTCATCAGGAAAAGCTCCAACATGCTGCTCTGAAACCCTTGAAGATAGTGTTAATAACCTATAGTTGAGAAGTGGTTCCATTAAGGGGCCGGATTGATGTAATTAACTGGACAGATGGCAGATTTGTCCTTCCACATCGTCAAAGGAAATCATCCAGCAGTAATGGGAAGGACTTGGCTGGAAAATATCAGATTAAACTGGACCGAGGTAAATTTCATGACAGCTTCTGAATCAGCTCTACCCAAAATCTTGAAAAAATGCCATTGTCTTCAACGGTGAGCTGGGAAGGGTGACGGATATCTCAGTAAAGCTGAAGATCAAGGAAGAAAGTCGGGTGAGGTGCTTAAAGCTTAGGTCAGTGCCCGACGCAATCAGACCCAAGGTAAAGGCAGAATTAGTACAGCCGGTCAGAACAGGAGTCCTTGAACCCATTAATGTGAGTGATTGGGCCACGCCGATCATACCTGTGATGAAATAAGATGGATCTGCATGTATTTGTGGTTATTCTAAAGTCATTATTAATCCTGTACTGTGTGAAGAACAATAAATAGCCTCTTCCCTTGATTAATGACTGGATACCAACACCGCAGTAAAATGGACCTCAGTCAAGCATATCTTGGCACGACCGTGGATCCAGGTTCACAACAGTTCTGAAAGATTATGACACATAAAGGATTATTTTTATATGAAAGACGGCTATTTGGCATCACTTCCCTACCAGCATTGTTCCAAAGAGGCATGGACCAAATTTTAAGCGGATTAAACAGAGTCAAGTGTTCCTTAGATGACATCTTGGTTACTGGAAAAAATGGGTAAGAACATCTCAATTATGGATTAAGAGTCTGAAAAGTCACATGTGAATTTTTCCAATCTTCAATCGAATATCTGGGACATAATGATCTATAATAATCTTCATTAGTGTCACAAGTAGGTTTCCATTAAAACTGCCATGAAGTTACTGTGAAAATCTATCAACGACGCCAAGGGACTGCATAATTCATCTTCCAAAGTCAAAGTCATTACCGAGGCACCCGCACCTCAAAACACCAACCAACGTCAATCTTTCTCAGGCTGCTGCGGTATTGAAAGGATAAAGGAGCTAGCCAGGAGCTATTTTTGGTGGCCAGGGCAGATGATGAAATAGAGAAGGTGAGAGAACATGTGTGTCTTGTGCAAAATTGCTGCCATTAACCCCATTACACCCATGATAATGGCCAGAATGGCCTGGCATACATGTTGATTATGCCAGACTGTTTGAAGACTGTTTCTCATTCTAATCGATGCTCATTCAAAATGGTCTGAAGTTCCCATCATGAAGTCAACATCATCGGAACAAACAAACTGATTGGGTGAAATCTTCAGCAAATTCAGTTACCCTGAAAATCTGATGAGCAATGATGCACTGCAGTTCATATCTCAAGGCCATGATGTGGAGATGCCGGCGTTGGACTGGGGTGAGCACAGTAAGAAGTCTTACAACACCAGGCTAAAGTCCAACATGTTTGTTTCAAACACTAGCTTTCGGAGCACTCATTCACCTGAGGAAGGAGCAGTGCTCTGAAAGCTAGTGTTTGAAACAAACATGTTGGACTTCAACCTGGTGTTGTAAGACTTCTTACATATCTCAAGGGTTCATGCACTACTTGAAGGAGAACAGATTTCAACACATACGACCGCTTCTTATTATCCTGCCAAAAATGGACTGGCAGTAGGATTTGTGTAGATGATGAAACATTCACTGAAGGTAACTGGAGAACTAAGTTCAGTGGGCGACATTCTCCATTTGGGGGAGACTGTGTTCTCCACCGGAGGTGAATTGCTGTTGATTTATCTTCCCCCTGGAAGCGCAAATCAGGAAGCAATTCACGATTCATCACCATGCAAATTTATCCACGGTGAGGAATAGGCGGGATTCCCCTGAGAATCCCGCTATCAGGCCGCCAATTTGAGCGGGTAATTACACCCGCCGCAGATCCCGGTTTTTCGATTCTTCGCTGCATCAGGGACCCCATTGCCGGGTGGCGGAGAATACAGGCCATTGTCTAAACTCTTGAGCCATTTCTTGCTGATGTACAGGATTACTGCGGCCTTAACAACCCATGTTTCTCCAGAATTGCTAATGGTTCGATGTCAACCGCGCAGAGCATTCGATTTGCTAAAACCGACCAAGAGAAAATAAATTGTTTGGAAAAAACACCAGGATCAGGTCATACAGCTGGAGAAGAAGACTAAACATGTTTTTCACCAGCATCAAGACTAGGAACTGTACCACAAATGAAAAGTGGACACCATTTTGCAGAGACAACACTAGTCTCCTACACTGTACAAACCCAAGGCTATGGAGGAGGCTATATGATATGGAGGAGACATGCGGATAAACCTTTGGTGGCAGGAACTAATCTTCCAGAGACAGAACCAAAGAGAGTCCAAATCAGCTGCACCGAGAGATGACCTGGATTTTCCCATGAACCTGGCACTAAATCGAACCAATTGAGGAATTACCTCAGTTGAGAACCAGACACCGAGTCAACCTCAGAGCACTGTCAACTCCGGTTAAGACAACTGCAAGCCTTTCATTCATATCTATGCAAAATTGATTTTACTAGGCTGTGATTGACCGCTTCCACATTGATGCACCATCAATGGACACGAGGTGAAAATGAGATCCAAACGATAGGCTTTAATGCACAAGATGTGTGCCCGGCAGCAGACGTACAGAAGAAAGGCTGACTGCCGGGAAGCACGGGTTCTTATATCCCGCCTTGTAGGCGGAGCTACCTACCGTTAAGCCAATCGGCTGAGAGGCACATGACTTACCCGGGCCAATGGGCAGCGAGTCCTCTGCACCAATAGCAGCTCACTTCCAAGGTACCGTAATACCCCTAGTCATACTACCACACACACACACACACACACACAGCTGTCTGCATTGTTTAATTCATCTCCCTTCACGCTTGAGTGGATCTCAAGTAGTCAGCTGTGAAACTAACCAATGTTACCAAACATTGGTATCATAAGAATTAAAAATCAGCCTTTTTAAGTATAGGTTAATGAGGGCATGGCATCCCCAAGTAGAAATATCAATGGGAGCAGAATCCACAATTCTTTTAAAAGTGAAGTGGTCAATATTTGGAAAAGAAAAACATTAAGCCGTAACGCAAAAAGGGAAACCAAGGAGATAACTCTTACAGAAGGCCAGTACATGAATGACAGTATAAATTACCCACTACTTGCTGTAAAATTCCATATTTTTAAAGTTTTTTAGTGGATATCAATGCCAAAAGAATTTGAAACGACCCGAATCTCAGGTTAATTTACAACCACCACAACTGGCTCCAATTCAAGTTGCTTCATTACACCGGCACCTTTCACGTGGAGAACTAATAGATCTATCTGTGCATGCAGCTATTGCTTATGACATGTCATTGTCACACAAATGGTTCAAGAGATATTTCATCTTAAATTACAATATTAAACATGGCACAGGGCTCAACATAGATTTTTCAGAAAGAAAGAAGTATTGGTTAGCAAATGGGCTGCAAACTGTGTAAATCCCAAATTTAACAGCCAATTTGTCTATAACAAGCTGATCACAGCCAGCTCAGTATCCCTGGGCTGTAGACAGACAAGTAAATCAGCCAATGCCCCCCACTCTTAATAATGTCCAGTGATAACTGGAAGATATTGGGTGAGGTATAGTTGTGATCATGCCCCTCAATTCTCTAGCAAGCTGGAGTGGTGGCCAGTGCTTATGTTATATCAGAAGAAAACAGAAAATTGAAATAAAGTATTACTTGGTGAGCCCCATTGTGTGCATGTTAAATGAAACATGTATTTATTTACACCACAAATGCGCTAAAACATTCAGCGGGATCTTCCAGCCCTGCCGCTGTCAATGGCGTTTCCCATTGTTCGCAACCCATCCCGCCGAGGAACTCACAGTGGGGAAGTGGGGGTGGGGCATCGTTGGCTGGATACAAAGATCCCACAGGAATGGCCCGAAAATCCCACCTGTTATTAGGCACTGCAGAATTAAATGAAACTACAAGTTTACTTTTAAAGCCATGCCGTTTAGCCTTTAAAGTGAATGGGTACAGAACCAAGTCAGCATTTTTTTCTTTGATGCTTGCTAAGTGCTTTTTAAATTGCATCTCTCAAAATGTAACCCAACCAACTTAACACATCATAAAACAGGCTCTTGTCCAAAAAAGCGAGATCTACATTGATAAGCAAAAGCAATGTCATATGGCTCCCTGTTACAAGTTTATGTTGTAATACACATGGGAACCATTATGTATGAATGGCAGTATGAAGGCACATTGCAAAAAACTCACCCCTGAAACAAAGATATCAAATAACTGTCTTTTAATAGAAAATGGTAATTAATTGCTCACGAGGATCAGCTATGAATATAAAAAGCACTCCTAAACTGTACAAATACCAATTAGCAGACCTGAGAATGCGCAGCCAACATTAAATTAGAAATTCAAAGCAAGTTAGTCTTATTGCTTGATCTATAAATTGTTACACACATACGTTTAATTTCTTATCTTTATTGTGCTTTTTCATTCATCATCAGAATTAACATTCCAACCTCCAAACAATGTATAATTTGCTCCCTTTTTTAGTCTCGTCTCTTGTCATCCTGTGGACTGACCATGTTTGGCCTTGACTGAAATTATCAAATTGACAATTTCAAACAATTTGTTCAAACAAGGATCCACCTGATTAGTATATTGTAATAAACCCTCACCAAAAGATGAAATTGCATTCGGAGCAGGCAAAATTACAATGGAGTAGAGCCCCTCATTCCACATCCATTATAACATTTACACTTGACATAAAGGATCGCAAAGAAATGAGAAAGCAGTCAGGCAGAATTCTAATTAACTAACTTAATGCGGATTCAAAGCCCATGCTTTCACTGGGCACAGAATAATCTTATATTTAATTCGGAGCAAAATACTTACTGACTGGCATAAACCTATATTGTGGTTAATGGTGTTAACATTCTGCGTGTGAACAGCTCCCTCTGAACAGTTTGTGTGAAATCTACAGACTCATTAAAATTGCCATCAGGACAATTAAAATTGGCACTCAAATAAAATTCTAATCAAATCATTTAAGATTCTCACCAGTCTGGGAACTGCAATAATAATTGCTCAAAATGTCCAAACTTTATGTTCAGCATTATTCATGGTGCCCTCTTTAGCATCCAGTGAGAGGTCTAGGTGGGAATCAAAACACAATCCAAAAAAAACATGAGCAGAGACATATCCTGCTCTTCAAACAACAAAACAAATGGAATTACATATTTTCAAAAGGGTAAAATGGTAGACGGGAGAGAAACACTACAGACCACCCTGTTCACCTACCCAAAAGGGATCTACAATCCCATCAGCTCTGCAACAAACTTTTTGTTGGACAAAAGATTGCCCGCTTCTGATCCTTTTGTTACCAGATACAAGGCCACTGGAAAAATAAATGAAATATAGGGAGAATTCTTCCATTGTGTGCTTGATATCATGAAATGGTCAATCTGTTCTTTATACATTGCAATAATTTATCGACATCCAAGTGCATCGAAATTTTTTTTTTCAAATTTATTTAAAGCCTGAGAGAGATGACTAGCAGTGGTGGGGAGTCAGAGTGAGCACGTTTGTAAAAGAGTCAGGAAAAAAATCAGTATGATGCCAGAGGAAAGTGGGCCAATGATTGATTGGTGAGTGCTTTTCTTTTTCTCTCACTAAACCAGGGCATTTAATTAAAACAGGAGTCGCTACAGCATTCACACCTTACCCCTCATTCCCTCAACAATGCTCACACCCCTCGTGACTCAGACTTCCCCTCTCTCCTTTGCCTCACCCCTCACCCTGAACAATGTCTATTCCTCTCTCCATCACCCCCCCCCCCCCCCCCTCCCCAGCCCCCATCCCTGATAGTACTGCGTCTTCCCACATCAGCCAGACAGGAGCCTGGGATTCTGAAGGGATCTCAGGAAGGTGTGTGAGAGCAGGGAGAAAATTGTCGAGGAGTGAGGGGTGATGAACATTGCTGAGAGGGGGTGGGCTTTATTGGGGGGGGGGGTGCTGCAGGTGAGCATTATTGTACTGTGATCATTGCGAGGAGGGTGCTGAGCTGTACTGGAAAGATGGAATTATTTGGGTTGATGTGCTGGCATGCTTTTGACCCTCCAGCTGATTCTCTTCGAGTTGCGCTCCTGAACAGGTTCTAGACCGTGTAAAGACTAAGGAAGGTAGAGCACAAATCGCCCAAGTCTACATGGTTATGGTCATCGCGATCACAAAAAATCGCAGAACAGTCCGGGCAGGATAAAACTCACAATTGGTTGTTTAAACTACCCACGCAAGGACCATGTGCACGTCACGGCTTTCTCAGAATGCCAATTCACATTTAAGTTGTACTGTTCATTACTCCTCAAACCAGAGGATTCACACCACTCAGCTGCCAGGGGAAATAAAGAGGAAAATATAATGGGCAATAAGAAAATAAAATGGCACTTAACTTAAAAAGGAAACCCAAACATATTGTACCGACATTGTAAATAATAAATAGCACAGGAGGGAATTGGAGTGGTACTTCTGCTCCCGAGCTGGAAAGCCCCAAATTTAAGTCCCGCTCTAGGACTTGTTAGCTGCAAAGGAATCGCGTCACTGGTGCACCAAGCCAGTGTGTGTCAGCACTCGTATCCAGCCTGGATCAATGGGGAGGGTTAGTAACAGGAAGTGTGTCTAGCCATAAACCAGCTGCCAAAGCCTCCCAAAATATTGGTTAATATGAAGGTGATTCACCAGCATTCTGGCGAGCCCCTGTAACACGGTGGCACACTGCTGCCTCACAGTGACCAGGGTTCGATTCTAACCTCGGCTGACAGTGCAGAGTTTGCACACTTGCCCCGTGTCTGCGTGGGCTTCCGCCCACAGTCCAAAGTTGTGCAGGTTGGGTGGAGTGGCCATGCTAAATTGTCCCTTAGTGTCCAAAGGTTAGTTGGGGTTATGAGGTTGTGGGGATTGGGCCTGGGAGGGGTTCATGCAGACTTGATGGGCTGAATGGCCTCCTTCTGCACTGTAGGGATGCCAAATGAGGAACCAATTATGTAAACAGTAAATGGTTAGTAAGGACATGGCTTGTGGTCAAATTGAGACAAGGAGAGTGATATATACTTCAAGATGTTTGAGTACTTTGAGTCGATATTTCGATCAATGCTGCCATGTAACAGGGTGGTTGGCAAAGGCAATGTCAAGTATTGATTCACTCATCACCTGCCAGCGGCCCTGCTTGTCATATATATCCTTCAGGGTTCAGCTAGCTCAGTTAATAGTCATCTCCCAACCCAGGGTACATTTTGTGTCCTCACTACTTCTTCCAAATGTTGTTCAACATGGAGGAGCACTGGTTCCATTAGCTGAGGGATAACCAGCAAGGGACGTCCTTTCTCATGAGACTATACTGGGTCTGGAGTCAATGCTCTGGACTCCCAGGATCACTCCCTCCTGAAAATAGAACACTGTTTCGCCACACCGCTGGGTCTGCCTTGCTGGTGGAACAGGGTATACCCAGGAATGGTGATGTAGGTGTCTGAGGCACTAGCAGTAAAGCATGATTATTCGGTGAGTACGTCTCTGTTAGGCTGTTGCTTGACTCATTTGTGGGACAGCTATTCCAATTTTGGCACCTGCCCACAGATGATGGTAAAAAGGACTTCACAGGGTCAACTGGAGACAGTGGGCTGGATTCTTCCCTCCTGAGACCATGGACGGGATTCTCAGATTTCCGACGCTGAAATCGCATTCGGCGATTGGGCGGAGAATCACTTTTGATGCCAAAATCGGGGGCGGGGCCTGTTTTTGCATGCTCCGCCCCTTTCAAAACAGCATTATTGATGTCACCTGAAGGCCCTCCCACAATGCTCCGCCCCCGATGGTCCGAATTCACGACGGCACGGATCACTTGTGGTCTGAAGTTTCATCAACCTCGCATGGCGGCTGCGGTCTGTGTCTAGCACCGCCACAGTCTAAGGGGGGGGGGAGCCATTCCGCTGGCCAGGGATGCTTCGGCAGGGGCTGGAGGGACTGGTGGGAGGTGGCCCAGGGTTGGCGAGGGGGGAACTATCTGGCAGGCTGAGTCCACGCGTGGCCGGCGCCATGTTGTACGGCGCGACCGCTGCGGGTTGCCGGCGTGCGCATGCGTGGCAATTCTCCAGCTGTTTCTGTTGGGAACGCTGGAGGTTTAATGTGGCGTGGCTACTCGCCCCCCCCCCCCCCCCCCCCCCCCCCCACCTCGGTGCTGTGGCAGCACCAACTTTTTTGGCGGAAAACTAGATATATGCTCTGGATATAGCCTCAGAATCAGAGAATCCAGCCCTAAGTGTTGACGCCGGGGCAGGATTCATTGGGCTGGAGTCTCTGATTTGAAGACTAAGTGCTGACGGCAGTGTGAGAACAGTTGCGTTTTGCGCCAGAAAAAAGTGCAAAAGCTGGACCGATCCTCCGTCTGGCGGGGTGCTAGCAGCCACACAGGATTAAGCCCCCGGCTTTATCTGCAGATATGGCCGGTGAATTGCCATGTCCGTGGCCGCGGATGCGCATCCCAGTTTCCCAGTAAGCCCCCTCGCCACCCCCGGACCACCCCACACCAGTGACCCCAGTCCCCGCCAAAGACCCCCTGCCCTCAGAATGGCTTTCCCCCCCCCTCCCCGACTGTGGCGACGCTGGACTCAGTCCACAGCCGCCAAGCCGGATTCACGAAAAGAAAAAGGATAAGTGTTCCACGCCGTTGGGAACTCGTCCCATCGGGGGAGGGCCTCAGGTGACATCCGGATGCTGTCCATACAGCATGCTATGCACTATTGGAGTATGCCATTTGAAGGGGCGGAGCATCGCAAAATTGGCACTGCCTGATTTCGGAGCAAACGGAGATTCTCCGGCCAATCACCACAAGCAATTTCACCGTTGACAACGGGATAATTCCGCCCATGGAGTTTCACAACAGCAAAACTGGCACTGAACGTCTACTGATTCTGGAACTGTGGTGGGGCTAGAGCCAGCACCATGTGGAACACAATCGATTCCAATGAAAAAAGGTGCAGGTTTCTCTGGGTCCGTGATGATCACTCGGGGGACTGACAAGCTGCAGCCGCACATACAATCCCCACACCCATCCCAGCCAAAAATATGGCATTGGCTGTTCTGGAGCATGCCCATACAGCTGATGGGTTGGTTGGGGCCAAACAGCACTGGGGATGGACTGGTGGAGGGACCTATATGACCCGTGGCCCTAAGTTCACAGTGGGTTGTCAGCAGTGTGTGCAGCTGCATGGCTGCTTTTCCAGCTGCGGCAATGGTGATCCGTGCCTGTCCACCCTGACCCCACAGCCCACCTCCTGGCCACCTCCCGCTATGCCCTGGCAGAAGCCCCTCCGGCCAACAGCACAACTGTCAGCAAACTATGGCTATGTTGAACACTTTCCATACCCCCTCTCACTCAGCAGCCGCAACGGCGGTTTCACGATTTTTCAAACCACAAGTGAACCACGCCATCGGGAACTCGGCCTATTTGAGGGGGAGAATCGTGGAGGCCCCGGGAAATACGGGGTCAGGCACGCTAATGATATGCAAACAGTGTTTATTGTACATGTGTTCCGGACCCTATTGACACCGCTGCTGAAATAAGGGGGAATTGCGATTTGGCATCAAATCGGTGCCTGCTGTAATTTGATGTCAGAACCTATTCTCCGCCCAATCGCGTTTGCCGATTTCGGCATCAGACAAAGGAGAATTCCGCCCATTGTTTTTATTATTTCTGGGGTCTCGGTCATTACCAGGCTGTCCATCCAGTTTTATCCTTATTTGTCACAACTTAGTGACTTTCTAGGCTATTTCAGAGGGTAATTAAGACATTGTCGGTCCAGAGTCACATGTGGGCCAGGCGGGGTGAGGAGAGCAGATGTCTTTCCCTTGAAGAGCCAAATGTTGTTTTTTTAATAACAATCTAGTCATCCCATGTTCATGATGACTGAGGCAAGTACTTTATTCCAGATATATTCATTGAATTTAAATTCCCCCAGCTGCCATGGTGGCTTTGAACTTGTGCGTCTGGTTTATTAGCTAAAGCCAAGAAGTAATATTACCATGATGCTATCATTCCATATGTACCTGTCATCATGCAACACTTATTATTGAAATGCCCAAGTTGCTTGAAAGCAATGGATTATTTTAAAAGTGTAGTCACTGTTGCCATGTGGTGCGGAAAGAGAATTGGAATTGGGCTCTTATTATGTAGCAGCCAACTTCTACACAACAAGGTTCACAAATGCTATGTGAATGAACAACCAGTTAGAATTGTTGGTTGAGGGCGGGCCATTAGGCAGACTCTTTGTGCAGTGCCACAGAATCTTTAATGTCCATCTGTCAATAGAAGTGAAGGTTCTTGCAAGTAAGCTCTTTGTCCTTTTATTCCTCTGTGCGTATGATAATTACTTCAGTTGTTCGTACCGACAACAATACGGTATTATCGAAAACTATCCTCTCAATTTGAACATGGGTGGGGAATGTAACATTGAGATGTTTAAAAAAGGAAGGTTTGCATTTACATGGCACTTTTCACAACCAGCGGACATCTCAAAATCACTTTACTGCCACTGAAGAATTTTTTGAACAATAGTCATTGTTGCAATATGGGAAAAGTGGCAACCAATTTGCATGCAGCAACCTGTCCTAAACAGCCACATGATATTGACCAGATAATCTGCATTTGTGCTGTTGATTGAGGGGTAAATGTAGGCCAGAACATTGAGAATAACTCTACTGAACTTCAAATACCATGGGATATTTCACATCCATTCTCGTCGGCAGGTGAACTTCCCAACCAAAGGATACCTCTGACCATGCAGCATTCCCTCAGTGCCGCAATGGAGTGTGTCAGCTTTGGCTTTGGTGCTGAATAGCCTTGTGCCGGGAATTTATCCCCTCTCACTGGCATGTTTACCGGTGGTGAACCGGCTCTCCATTGGCCAGTGGTGGGTCCATCTGGTTCAGTCACAGTTGACACCATTTGGATGGCTTGGCAGCCCCGCCCCCAGGGAATCCACCATAGGGGTGGGGAAGAGGAGCGTCTTTGGGGAGGGGGAAACGGAGATCTCGTTGGTGGGAAATTCCAGAAAATCCCACCATTGGAATGGGAGATCCAGCACTTTGAAACTCAGAGATGAGTGTGCTACCAACTGGGCATAACACTCTTTTCCGTTTTGACGTGAATTGGCAGACGTTTTTAACAGGGAGAGGGAAGAAGTGGTTTTATGCTATTTGATTGGTGGATTGTGAATGAAGGAAAGAACCAGTTCAAGGAATTGGATTACAGGATTCAGCCAATGACGGAAGAGACAATTCACAGATGTTCACAGCTTAGAACAGGACAGCACAGAACAGGCCCTTCGGCCCTCGATGTTGTGCCGAGCAATGATCACCCTACTCAAACTCACGTATCCACCCTATACCCGTAACCCAACAACTCCCCCTTAACCTTACTTTTTAGGACACTACGGGCAATTTAGCATGGCCAATCCACCTAACCCGCACATCTTTGGACTGTGGGAGGAAACCGGAGCACCCGGAGGAAACCCACGCACACACGGGGAGGACGTGCAGACTCCGCACAGACAGTGACCCAGCCGGGAATCGAACCTGGGACCCTGGAGCTGTGAAGCATTGATGCTAACCACTATGCTACCGTGCTGATGTTATTTTCTGGAGATTCACTGTAGGTGCAAATCTGTTCACAGATAAAAGCCTGGATTCTTCACTCAATTGCACTGTACTTGGTTGAATTTACTCACGAGCAGAGGAGAATCTCTAGAGTGCAGAAGGAGGCCATTCAGCCCATCGAGTCTGGGTCGACCTTCTGAAAGAGCACGCAACCGAGGTTCAGGTCCCCACCCTCTCCCCGTAACCCAATAACCCCACCTGACCTTTTGGACACTAAGGGGCACTTTAGCATAGCCAATCAACCTAACCTGTACAACTTTTGACCGTGGGAGGAAACCGGAGCATCCAGAGGAAACCCACGCAGAGATGGGGAGAAAGTGAAAACTCCACACAGACAGTCACCCAAGGCCGGAATTGACCCGGGTTCCCTGGTGCTGAGGCAGCAGTGCTAACCACTGTGCCACCGTACCGCCCCTTGGTAATTGGTACAAAAGATTATGGAATGTTTACCACAAATTACTTTTAGTGGAATTGTTTATGTGGTTGTCTGTGTTTTTTTCTGGGTTCAGTATCATTACTAGTTGCTGTATATCCAGAAGGTCTGATGGTGTGATCCTGAAGAAACCACAAGTCTTCAACTTAAAGCAAACTAATTTATTAAGTAACAATTGATTATAATGGCGTTCGACACTTTACAGGACAATCACGAGTAATCAAGTAATTAAATATTAATGTATTAACTGATTCAAAACAACACGTGCTAACTATGCTGTGATCGATCTATCATGCACTACTGCTGTTTAGTCACTCCTGGGTTGAAAAGAGACCAAGATCCTCTGGGAGCGGATACGTATAGTGGGATCTAGTGGTGTCCTCTAGTGGTAGCGTTACAGCTAGATGTTATAATTACCCTCTCGTTATCTACATGCATACATATCATTACAGTCTGTACAAGTTTAAAAACAAATTGTACTGGAATCAGGCTCTGCCCAAAACTCTCCATGCCCACACCAAGAATTAATTAATCACTGTTGGGTGTTTGCTCTAATTGCCGGCTTCAACTACTCTCTAAAAATTAAGCTGGATCTTTTGAACACAAATAAACTGCATGCATATTTTCAAAGGTTTGTTTTTTTTGTTAATTTGCTAAGAAAATGACTTCCAACCAAAAAGCATTTGTGCATATTTTCTAAAAATAATTGTCAATTATTTAAAATCGGGTTACTCACAGGTGCGGTTTTGATTTAAAATGCTTATGTTTCAAAATAAATGCATTTTCAGTTGTATTAATGAAGTTGAGACTCTTAAATATATCAAGGAATAATTTTCTTAAACAAATGCATTTTAAAAACTGATTGAAAACGCTACCGAATTGCATTGAGTCAAGGTAGACGTTATGATTCCAAGTTTGGCTTAATTTTAGTCGCAATTTGTATTAAAATTACCAATGGTGCACAAAATGGAAAATACCCAAATAGAACCATAGAATTCCTACAGAGCAGTAAGAGGCCTATGGACACATTGAGTCTGCATGCACCCTCTAAAAGAGCACCCTACCTAGGCCCACTCACCCGCCGTAACCCTGTAATCTGTTGAAGTGTTCGATAATGTAGACTTGCGAGGTTAACATATATCAACACTGAGGAAGGTTCAACTCTATTTTATTAACTAAATATGAACTAATCGACATACCAGAACTGTGGGTTTAAACGATGCTAGTTTAACTGGAGACCTAAGCCTGTCCGAACCAGTTGAATCTCTCAGCACGTGGTGTGAGTCTTGTTCTACTGAGAGGCAGCACCCAGAATGAGCGGGAACCGTGGTGCCCTCTGCCTTTATAGTGTGTGTATTCTAATTGGTGATTGGCCGCGGTGTTTGTGCATGTTGATTGGTCCTAGTGTATGTCCATCAGTGTGTGTCTGCACCATGATATACTGGTGTATATTATGACACCTGTGACCCCTCTTAACTGCACATATTTGATACTAAGGGGCAGTTTATCATGGCCAATTCACCTAACCTGCACACCTTTGGACTGTGGGAGGAAACCGGAGCACCCAGAGAAAACTCACGCAGACATGGGGAGAATGTACAACCGCCACACAGTCACCCAAGGCCGGAAATTAATCCGGGTACCTGGCACTGTGAGGCAGCAGTGCTAATCACTGTGCCACTCCCTGATCATTTTTCATTTTAATACTTGCTAAAACGGAAATAACAAAACTTTCCAGAAGATGACAAGGATCATTTCACTCAATTGTTACAGCCCATTTAAATCACTCTCCATCACTATCTGATTTTATTCTGATATCTTTCCCTACTCATGAGGTAAAACTCCCCCTTAGCTATCAAAAAGATCTCCCTGAAATATCTGAAACTAGCTCTTGCGAACCCCATATTTACTCCTTTCTTGCTGCAGGATTGGTGAGATCAGCAACTCAGTGGAGAGGACAACCACCAAACATTCCTTCGGCACCTGATCGCAGGCTTCTTCCAACTTACCCTGATGCATTTTATATCACGCTTATAATAGGAGATCGTAAGTAATTAGATGTGGGATGTACTGGAGTGGGTGAATGACCGATGCAATTGATTTACACCTGCAGTCTTTGAGTCATACCTTCACCTCTCTCATGAAATAAATGTCATATTCAATGTCTTGCCATTTTGTGTGCTCTAATTATTCCATTCACACGTATAAATAGAAATGTTGAATAACTTAAATGCCATGGAGTGCAAATCACCTGAAATTGCCTCTGAGGAAGCAATAAATTGAAATTCACACCTTCTTTAAAATTGATAATTGTATACCAAGTTAGCCACCATTGGTACTGACAAGCAGCCGAGCAGAATCCTAAAAGGTGTGTCTGCGATGGTGAACAATATGCCCACAAATTTTATAATGTCTTAATTATGCTGGAATCATTATCCAGAATTGTTAAGGCACATTCCCACCAGATTTGTTACACCTTCCAAATGGTCTCCCAGATGTCCAGTTAGCCCAAAACCTCTGCGCAAGATAAGCTATCTTGTAAGGCAGATAATATTTTGTATTAAGCCACCAATCTTTACAATTACTCTGCAAACATAATTTAGCACCTATCTCCCCCCTGCCAAACTTAACATGAATGTGGATTTCCATTCCCACACAACTTGTAGGTAGGACGCTCTTCAAATATCTTAATGCCTGTCAAAGGTGAGCTACAAAACATTAAATGCTGGTTATTCGGTACTGGCTTTGAAACAAGATCAGTTGATCTGGACTTTAAACTCCAAGTAAGGTCATTATTTCAGGAACACGGCTAAGTCGACCAGACAGCTGAATACAATTCTTGATCTAGACAGTTGGGCGGGATTCTCCGCAAATGCGGAGAATCGTAAAGGCTGCCGTGGGACAGGCCGTGACCCACGGCAGCTTTCACGCCCACTTTCGGGGCCGATTCTCCCCCCCGGGTGGGGCTAGGAGCGCGGCCCCGTGCGTCACGGCGGCGCGGCCTTGATGACGGTCATCAAGGCCGCACATCAAGCGTGACGCCGGCTGACGCGGCCGATGATGTCATCCGCGCATGCGCAGGTTGGACAACGCCAACCTGCGCATGCGCAGTTGGCGTCTTTTCCCTCAGCCGCCCCGCAAGACGTGGCCTCTGGCTCCCGTTTCACGACGGCAGCGAGCAGGTGTGTTTGCTGCCGTGTTGAAACGGGCGTGAAGGCCCGGCCGCTCGGCCCACCGGCCTCGGAGAATCGCCGCTCGCCGTGAAAAACGGCGAGCGGCAAGTCGTGGCGTGGGTCGGGTGTGGGGGGGGGGGGGGAAGAATAGCGGGAGGGCGTGAAAAATGTCGGGAGGCCCTCCCACTATTCTCCCACCCGGCGTGGGGGGGCGGAGAATTGCGCCCGACGCTTTGAGCACATGTTCTACTGTGTAGTTCTCCAACGCTGTACAGGATAGATGGGATATAAATAGGCAAACAAATCATTGGATATTCTAGCCCTGAATGTGGCATTTTACTCTCTTTCTTCATAGCCAAGTATCTCTTCCCAATACAGTGACACAGGATGGATAGTACAGTACTCTACATTGGCTCAGTGTCAACCTCTGTCCGATTAACCTTCAATGCAGCAACGTGGGGCATTTTTATCCATTAAAGGCACTTTATAAGTACATGTTGCTATTTTAAAAATAGTAAACTAGTTATTTATCTTATCTGGAACCTTGCTGTGCATACATTAGCCTGAAAACAAGATTGTCCTGCACCCAATTGTGGTAAGATAAAGGATTGCTGAAAGTTTCAATATTGCACGGCCGAATCTGATGCACAGCAGCAACACTGTCGCTGCTTTACTGGACTGCCTTAAAACAGCGCTGGTGTTAAGGTAATAGCCCGTATCTTCTGGCTAGCGGCGGAAAGCCACGGACAGCCGATTCGGAGTTAGAAAAATGCACACTTACTTGCGTTCAGATATCATGGCATACCTTCCTTTCCATGCGGCAGCCTCAGGCTCCAACGTGACCATCTGCGTGGGCTCTAGCGCAGTTTTGATCTAGCCATGCGCCATGTGATGCGGCAGCTACGGGATCGCCCATTGAGGACACATTTAAACAGCAGGTTAATATTGAAAAAAACAAGCAACATGTTTACAAGTGTTTGAAAAGTATGTAGAAGGTTATTTTTTTGCAAATTTAGAGTGCCCAATTAATGTTTTCCAATTAAGGAGCAATTTAACGTGGCCACCTACTCTGAACTTTTTTGGGTTGTGGGGGCGAAACCCAAACATGGGGAGAATGTGCAAACTCCACACGGATAGTGACCCAGAGCCAGGATCGAACCTGGGACCTCGGCACCTCGGAACCACTGCGCCACCGTGCTTCCCCTGTGTAGAAGTTTTTTACAACTTTGTTTTGCTCTTTCTTTTATACAGACATTGCTTTATTATTCGTTCTTTTAAAATAAGTTTTAATTTTTTTATGATTAACGCTGATTATTTATTAGTGAACATAGGTTTGGAGTTATTTGTTTTAAATCTGTGAAATTATTTAAATTTGCACTTTATTATTATATAACTCTAAGTGTGGCATGCTTAAAATGTCTGTATATTTTAGTTTAGATTATGGTTGTTAGATTTTAAAAGGACTTTTTGCTGTCACAGTCCATGTAACATCCGATTTTTTGTGTTTATAGAATTACTGCACTGCAGAAGAAAGCCATTCGGCCCATCGGTCTGCATCAACACTCCGATGGGGCATTATACCCAGGCCCACGCCCTCGCCCTATCCCTTTGGGCATTAAGGGACAATTTAGCAAGACCAATTCACCTAACATGCATATCTTTGGACTGTGCGAAGAAACTAAAGTGTCTGGAGGAAACAGCGGTGGTACAGTGGTTAACACTGCTGCCTCACAGTGCCATGGACCTGGGTCCACTTCCAGCCTTGGGTGACTATCTGTTTGGAGTTTGTACTTTGTGCACTCTCCACATGTCTGCGTGGGTTTCCTCCGGAAGCTCCGGTTTCCTCCCACAGTCCAAAGATGTGCAGGTCAGGTGGATTGGCCATGCTAAATTGAACCTTAGTGTCCAGGGATGTACAGGTTAGATTCCGGGGATAGAGCAGGGGAGAGAGCTGAGGTCCAATGCACTTTTAGAGGGTTGATGGGCTGAATGGCCTCCTTCTGCACTGTAGGAATTCTATGATTGTAAAGTTTAATGGAAAACATTTATTAGCAAAAATAATTTTCAAAATTCCAAACTTTGAAACCAGTCAACGTTTAACTTTATCAGCTGAACAATGACAGGGCAGAATTTACCGCTGTTCATGCCAGTGGGATATTCCAGTCCTATCGACAGCCTATGGATTTCCCACTAAGCGGGGTGTAGTCAATGGGAAATTCCATTAACAACGGTGAGATGAGTAGGACTACTTAGTGCCGAGGGTGGTGAATTTGTGGTACTTATTGCTCCATAATGCGGTGGAATCTGAGTCATTAAATGGATTCAAGAAAGAAATAGACATATTTTTGATTTTAAAAAGCGTTAAGGGGATGTGAGCAACAGGTGGGGAAGCAGTTTTGAGACCAGGAAGTGATCAGCCAGGACCTGATTGAATGTCGGAGCAGGCTCAAATGGTTGAATTACCGAGTGCTGCTTCTAAATCCTATGTCCTTGTGGTGAACGTATTGTACCAACCATTCACCACTGTATCACATTGTATCACGCTGTTGCCCATATGGGCTCCACCTATGGACCATTGTACTGCACTACACGGAATGTATCATGTTGGTGCCCTTGTGGGCTCCACCCCTGGCTCTGCCCCCTTGAGAGGAGGTGTAAAGAGCAGCTGCCCTGTAGGCGGCTCTCACTAGCAGAGCAGTCGCAGGCAGGCACCGTCCTAGTTGATTAAAGCAACTGTTCACTTCAACTCTCTGTCCCGCTTGAATTTATGGTCACATCAAATTAATCAACTACAACACTGCAATGGAATCGGCCCTCAAACCTGACCGACTGGAACTCGACCCACATGCCGCAGAAGCCAAAGGGAGTTTTTCACACTGGCTCCGATGTTTCGAGGCCTACCTCGCTGCCTCCTCCTCGCCCTCCGGCACCGACGATCAGAAGCTGAGCCTCCTCCATGCCCCGGGTGAGCCATCAAATCTATGTACAACTCGAGGAAGCCTCCACATACGCGGGCGCTCTCACGACGCTGAAGCGCCTGTATGTAAGGCCAGTGAACGAGGTGTACGCGCGGCATCTGCTTATCACTCACCACCAACACCCCGGGGAATCGCTGGAGGAGTACCTACGCGACCTCAAAGTCCTCGTGCTAAGCTGCAACTACCAGGCCGTCACGGCCTCTCAACATATGGAACTCACCGTCCGGGACGCCTAGGTGGTTGGAGTCAGGTCCAACTACGTCAGACAGTGCCTGCTTGAGAAAGGCACCCTCAAACTAGAAGAGAGGGTAAAACTAGCCACCTCCCTAGAAGTAGAGTTCCAAAGCCTCAACGTCTTCTCATCTGATCACACGACCCCCTTGTGGACCCCCGACCAGAGAGTACCCCAGGCCTGTGCCGCGTGGCTGCCCGCCCAACCCGGGGGAGCCACCCTGCTATTTCTTCGGCTGGCACCAGCACCCCAGGCAGCGCTGCCCGGCTCGGAATGCGAACTGCAGTGACAGCGGCAAAAAGGGACACTTCGTCAAAGTTTGCCTGGCCAAGTCCAAATCCTCCAAGTCGCAGGCCCGACTCTCAGACTCACAGGCCCGCAGACCCCGCAATGTGGCTGCGTGCCTGCCGGCTCCACCCCCTCCGGACACGTCATCTGCCTCGTGTTGTCCTTGGGGGCAGCTATCTTCAACCCCGCACAACATGTGCGACTCATGGGGGCCACCATCTTGGCCGCCATCTGCAACGCAGCCCAACACGTGCGACCGACGGGGGCATCCATCTTGGGTCCACCCCATCACCTCCGACCCCGCCGGCTACCCGCAATTCGGCGCGGTCACCCTTGACCAGTCACGACCAAAACACCTCCGGAACTCCATGATGACCGTCCGGATCAATGGACACGAAACGCCTTGCCTGTTTGACTCTGGGAGCACGGAGAGCTTCATTCACCCAGACACGGTAAAGCGCTGCTCGCTCCAAATCTTCCCCGCACTTCAAACAATCTCCCTCGCTTCCGGATGGCACTCAGTGCAGATCCAGGGGTACACTGTCACGAACCTCGCGATACAGGGCGCCAAGTCCGCCAATTTTAAACTATATGTACGCCCCGATCTCTGCGCTCCGCTCCTGTTGGGACTGGACTTCCAGTGCAACCTCAGAAGCCTGACCCTGAAGTCCGGCGGGCCCCTACCCCCACTCACCATAGCCTCACAACCCTGAAGGTCGGCCCACCCTCGCTCTTCGCAAATCTCACCGCCGACTGTAAGCCAGTTGCCACCAGATGCAGGCGGTACAGTATCCAGGACAGGACTTTTATCAGGTCCGATGTGCAGCGACTCTTGCATGAGGGGGTCATCGAGGCCAGTAATAGCCCCTGGAGAGCTCAGGTGGTGGTCGTCAGGACCGGAGAAAAGAACCGGATGGTTGTAGATTGCAGCCAAACCATAAACCGGTAATGCACCTCGATGCATACCCCCTTCCCCGGATAGCGGACATGGTTAATCAGATCGCACACTACCGGGTGTTCTCCACGGTGGATCTGAATTCTGCATACCACCAGCTCCCAATCTGTCTGGTGGACCGCCACTACACGGCCTTTGAGGCAGACGGCCACCTCTTCCACTTCCTCTGGGTCCCCTTCGGCGTCACAAATGGGGTCTCGGTGTAACAAAGAACGATGAACCGAATGGTAGACTAGTACAGGCTGCGGGCCACATTTCCGTACTTGTACAACGTCACCATCTGCGGCCACGGCCAGCAGGAACATGACATCAACCTCCAGAAATTTCTCCAAACCGCCCAAGCCCTCAACTTCACTTATAACAAGGAGAAATGCGTTTTCCACACAACCAGACTAGCCATCCTCGGCTACATCGTGGAAAACGGAGTCCTAAGGCCCGACCCTGACCATATGCGCCCCTTCTGCAACCCCCTCTTTCCCACTGCCCCAAGGCCCTGAAGAGGGGCCTCGGGTTCTTTTCCTATTATGCCCAGTGGGTCCCCAACTACGCGGACAAAGCCCGACCATCTTCCCACTGGCGGCTGAGGCCCGCCAGGCATTCAGCCACATCAAGGCAGATATTGCCAAAGCCGCGATGCGCGCGGTGGACGAGTCCGTCCTGTTCCAGGTGGAAAGCGACGCGTCAGATGTTGCCCTCGCCGCCACCCTCAATCAGGAGGACAGGCCAGTAGCATTTTTCTCCCATGCCCTCAACGCCTCAGATATTCAACACTCAGCAGTCGAAAAAGAAGCCCAAGCCATCGTGGGAGTTATACGGTACTGGAGGCACTACCTCGCTGGTAGGAGGTTCACCCTCGTCCCGGACCAACAGTCGTAAGCCTTCATGTTCGATATGAGAAAATCTCGCTGGCGGGTCCCTCGACCCTCCAAAATCAAATGGTGGGTTTGTCAGTAAATCCCACCCTTTGTGTCATAACTACAACCTTTACAAAATTACCTTGGTCTTATGTCAAAAAATACAATTGAATGATTGCTACAAATCTAAACAGTTTATTTTACCATGTTAACTTACTTATTTGTCCAGATTAGAGTTTCACCTTCAGGCACCTTTGTCCAGAAATATTGGGCGGGATTCCCTCGCAACTGGTTGGATGGCCCTACGCCGGCATCAAGAGCAGCGCGAACCACTTTGGCGTCGGACCGCCCGGAAGTTGCGGAATCCTCCACACTTCCGGGGGCTAGGCCGGCACCGGAGGGGTTGGCGCCATGCCAACCGGTGCGGAAAGGCCGCCGTGGGCCGGCATGAGTTGGTGCATGCGCAGAACCGCTGGTATGTTCTGGCGCAGGCGCAGAACCGCCGGTGTGTTTCCTGCACATGCGCAGGGCATTTCTTCTCCGCGCCAGCCATGAGAGGCCGGCGCGGAGGGAAAGAATGCCCCCATGGCACAGGCCCACCCGCAGATTGGTGGGCCTCGATCACCGGCCAGGCCACCATGGGGGATCCCCCCGCGCCACCCACCCCCGCCGAGGACCCCACTAGACGGCCGAAAAGCCAGGTCCCGCCGGGATGGACCATGTCCATTTCACGCCGGCGGGACAGGCCGAAAACGGGCGGCCGCTCGGCCCTTTGGGGCCCGGAGAATTGCTGGCGGGGCCACTGCCAACGGCCCCCGACCGGCGCAGCGTGATCCCCGCCCGAAAACCAGCGGCGGAGAATTCGGCAGCCAGCGTCAGAGCGGCGAGTCGGGATTCACGCCGCCCCCCCCCCCCCCCCCCCGGCGATTCTCCGACCCGGCCCAAGATGTTCAAGATGTTCAGAGAAATAAAAGGATGCTAAACGGATGAATTTATAAGGCAATTTCTTGACCAAGGCTTGGAAATCCATAGAAACCCTACAGTGCAGAGGAGGAGGCCATTCGGCCCGTTGACTCTGCACCGACCATTTGAAAGAGCACTCAACCTTGACCCACTCCCCAGCCCTATCCCCATAAGCCGCGCATTGATCATTGTCAGATCTTTGGACTGTGGGAGGAAACACTACCCATTGGCCAACTTATTAGCAGGTTTGATTGACAACAAATGTTAACCTTGCCAGTGACACCTGCAAGACAAATGAAAATATGCATGGCATGAACTTTACTTTCATGATGGGCAGGAGCGGATGTGAAACCTGTTCCCACCCGAGATCACGTTGTTAATGCGATATTGCACTGGCTGGCCAATTACCAGTCATCCAACATGAAATGCACTCTGTGACAGGTTGAATGATGCCCCCGGAGGGTTGGAGGAGGACAGGCAATGAGAAAAGGGAATGTGTGGACTGGCTGTTCTGGTGCGTTTCCTCAGGAGGACAGCCATTGCGGAGGCAGTATGAGGGAGCAGTTGACTTGTAAAAAAAAAATCAGTGGAAAACCTATGCCACCAGTGCCTAGGTTGCACAATCATACACAGAATCAGTCACTGGACACATTTGTTCATTTTATTTGAGCCCTGGATGGAGATTGCAGCTAAAATGTAAAGGCTGGCTGACCAATCGGCCCGCCTGCCATCCACAAAGGCAGGCGGGCGACATAAATCTCGGTCAATGACTGTTGAATTAATTTAAATTGACTTCTTGATTGTTTGGCAGACTCACCCCCATATCCGCTCACTGAAATATTGCGCGAGGATGCAATGACATCGGGACATGCGCCCGATGTCTTCTCACGTGATTTAACGTGCTTCCGGGTTGGGCACGTAAAATTCTGACCCATTTCTTCGTGGCTATTCACAGAAAGGAAATAGAATGATCGGGGAAAAAGTTCCAATTTTCACGCACGCATGAAGGAAATGAACAAAAAAATCCCCAAATTTGTTAAATTAGAACATGCGGTGTCCTTCGCTGAGGGGGGCTCCGAGTGTTAGAAATGCTGGAGGAAAGATTTAACAGTTTTTTGAATGTCAAGCAAGGAGATCCACTGATGTTGGAAGTATGGAGTAGCCTGTTTTTTTGTATGATTACACAAAAGTCAGTTGTACCAGTTGAGCTTTGTGAATCTCCTTCAGAATGTTCCTTTTAATGCTTTGGTTCCAACCTCCAGCACCGGCCCTAGGGTTGCTGGCGCCCCGGGCAAGCTGAACTTCGGCGCCCTTCGGGGGGGGGGGGGGGGGTAGGGGGGGCGGGGCCGGGGGAGTAGGGGGGGCGGGGCCGGGGGAGTAGGGGGGCGGGGCCGGGGGGGGGGGGGTAGGGGGGGAGGGGCCGGGGGGTAGGGGGGCGGGGGCAGGGGCGGGGCCGGGGGGGCTGAGGGGGGGGGCCGAGAGGGGGGCGAGGAGGGAGCGGGGCCGAGAGGGGGGCGGGACCGAGAGGGGGGTGGGGCCGAGAGGGGGGGCGGGGTGGGGCCGAGGCGGGGGGGCAGGCCCGAGGTGGGGGGGGCTGAGGCAGGGGGGGCGGGGCCGAGGCGGGGGGGGCGGGCCCGAAGCGGGGGGGCGGGCCCGAGGCGTGGGGGCGGGCCCGAAACGGGGGGGCGGCCCCGAGGCGCGGGGGCGGGGCCGAGGGGGGGCGGACGGAGGGGGGGGCGGCCGGAGGGGGGCGGGAGGGGGGGGGGGCCGCCCTGGGGGAGGGCGGCCACCGCGCATGCGCTGGTTGGCACCGGCCCAACTGCGCATGCGCGGGACCCGAGTCTCTGGCGCCCCCTAGCACATGGCGCCCCGGGCGACTGCCCGAGTTGCCGGTGCCTTGGGCCGGCCCTGCCAACCTCTCCTCACCTAACAGAACATTGGACTGACTTCAATAGGTTGCAGCAAAATTTGTAACCCCAGAAGAGAAGGGACATCACGACGGAGGGCTGACTAAAAGCTTGGTCAAAGATGTTGGGCGGGATTCTCCCATACAGCGGCGACGCCAGTGTCAAAACGGGAGTGTTGCACGTCAGCGTCAACGGTCGTTTCGGGCCCCACTCTCGAGTCCACAGGGGAGCTAGTATGGGCGCGGCGGCAAGCACGGGGGCGCGGACTGAGAGTGCGTCAGAGATGCGGCACCACGCAATCGGCGTGGCGCCATGGCGCACATAAGGCGACGCGAGTGCACAGACTGCCGACGGAGGAAGATGGGCGGAGAAATCATTAGCAGACTCCCTGCATAAACAGAGCTGGCCAGTTTGGAACCAGCAGAGAGAGAGCAGTGAGCAGCAAGGGAAGTTGCTGCTGCTGTTGTATATATATATGTTATTGGAAATAAATTTTATTTCTTTGTATCCTGAAGACTCGTGCTGCATTCTTTGTTGGCCTCACAAAACCCACATGGCTGCAGCCACCCATGCAAGCCACGTTGGCCGTGTGCCCTGAGCACCCATGCCAACATAGACCAAACTGCCGGGCTGCATGCATTGGACCGCCTAACAATGCTGTTATTTGTGTGCCCCCACCCCGCTAGGAGAAGAGCGGGCCCAAACAGGAGGGGGTGAACCTGACTTGCAGCCCATCACCATGCACGAGCAGAGGGCACTGGGCATAGCTGGTGTCACGCCACCTGCTCCAGCTCCCACTGTGCCTCATGCAGAGCAGCAGTCCCCGCCGTGACGGCCAACAACGCTGGAAGATGGCTAAACATTGTACGATCTGCAGGGGATGGTTGTGGACAGGGTTTCATCATTGGCATACCCCCCCTTCACAACCAGGTGCCATGGGCTACATGGCCGGACCTAGTTGCCAGCATATGCCCCACCCCCATCCCCTCGGTATACTGACACCTGTCGGATGTCCCCCCCTCCATGGGTCACCGTCTGGTAGCACAGCCCTCAACGGGGGCTGCCGTGTGTGCTGCCCTGAACCTACCCACTGGTGGGTGCCGCCAGCTGAGGTGGGGGGGTGGGTGCATGGAGGGGCCTGGCACACTTGAGGACGTCCTGGACGTCTGAGCCGCTACAGCGAACGGGTTGGGTGGATATCTGCGAGTCTGCCGTCATGATGTCTGCGTCGTTGGATCCAGCCTGCCATGGTGGGACGTGGCTGCCCACAGCCTTTGTCACCCCCACCGCTCCTTCAACAACCCCCCTCCCCACCTCCGCAGCGCACGTGTGGAACCACCCCCCCCCCCCCCCCAGGGGGAGCTTCCTCCACAACACCCTCCCCCTCTCGCGCTCTCCACCCCCAAACCGTCAACCACCTCCTCCCGCAGCGTCAGCCAGCACGACTGGTTGATGCTTTTTTACACCATATTAGAATGGCACCGGCGTGACACCGGCAGGACTTCGGCCCATCCGGCCCGGAGAATCGCTGGGCCACCGGAGAATCGCCGCTACGAACGCTTGCGGGCCCACCGGCAAATCGCCGCTACGACCGCTTGCCACGATTCTCCATGCGGCGGCGCACCATGAGCACGCGACCTCGGAGAATCCCGCCTGTGTGTTTCAGGAGCACTTTAAAGGAGGTGGAGAGAATAAGAGGGTTAAAGGAATCCTCCAGATGATATCTGAGGTGACTGAAAGTACATGAACCACCAATGCGGGGACAAAGGAATTGGGGGAATGCAAAAGTGGACACAACTGGAGGAACACAGAGTTTGGGAGAACTGGAGGAGGTTTATGTACAGATAAGGCCATGGAGGGATTTGAGCAAGAGGATGATGAAAATTTTAAAACTGTGGTGTTGTTGGAGCAGGTGCCAATGTAGACCTACAAGTAAAGTGGTGATATGTTAGTGGGATTTGATGCAGGTTAGGATGTGAGCAACAAAGTTATGGATGAACCCAAATTTGTGGGGCATAAAGGACTGGAGGCCGGCCAGGGGAACCTTTGTGCAGTTGAATCTGGAAGTAACAGAAGCATGAGGGTTTCAGTAGCAGTTTAAGTTGAGCAAGGCTCAGAGATTGTTGGTGTTATGGAAATGGAAGTCAGTGACTAAATAAAAGGATAGAATATGGAGTTGGAAGCTCACGGTCATGCAGCACGCTCATAGCATCAATGCCATGGGACAGGTCAGGGACAGGTCAGGGGTATAGCCTAATTAAGAGTTCGATATACGACACATGGAGTGTAAGAAATAAACTACATGAGCTGCAGGCGCAATTGCAAATTGAGGATTCTGATGTAGTAGCTATTACAGAGATATGGCTGCAGGATTGTCAGGACTGGGGACTAAATATACCTGGTTATAAAATTTACAGGAGGGACAGGGAAATAATAATAATCTTTATTAGTGCCACAAGTAGGCTTACATTAACACTGCAATGAAATTTCTGTGAAAATCCCCTCGTTGCCACACTCCGGCGCCTGTTCGGGTACACAGAGGGTGAATTCAGAATGTCCAATTCACCCAACAAGCACGTCTTTCGGGACTTGTGGAAGGAAAACGGAGCACCCGGGAGGAAACCCACGCAGACACGGGGAGAATATACAGACTCCACACAGACAGTGACCCAAGCCAGGAATCGAACCTGGGACCCTGGTGTTTTGAAGCTAACCACTGAGCTCCCAAAAGTGGAAGCCCACGCAATTGTGGACAAATTATTGACATGCTCAGGAAATTGATTGAGTGGCAGGCGACAGAGTGGGGATAATGTGTAATTACTCTAATTGACAGGTGACGGGTGACATACTACAGGGATCTGTTTTGGGGCCTCAATTATTCACACTATTCATTAATGACTTGGATAATGGAATAGAAAGTTATATATCCTAATTTGCGGATGATTCAAAGTTAGGTAGCATTGTCCTCAGCCTAGATGATAGCATAAAATTGCAAGGAGATTTTGACAGACATGGGGCGGAATTCTCCGACCCCCCGCAGGGACGGGGAATCGCCCGGGGCCGGCGTAAATCTTGCCCCCGCTGTGGTCGGAAATCTCCGCCACCCGGGAATCGGCGGGAGCGGGAATCACGCCGCGACGATCGGTGGGCCCCCCGCTGCGATTCTCCGGCCCGCCGCTGACAGGCTTCTCCCGCCGGCAGGAATTGGAGCACCACTGGTGCCGTCGGAATTGGCGGCGCGAGCGGGCCCACGGGGTCCTGGGGGTGGCGCGGGGCGATCGGACCCCAGGGGGTGCCCTCACGGTGGTCTGGCCCGCAATCGGGGCCCACCGATCGGCGGGCAGGCCAGTGCTCTGGGGGCACTCTTTTTCTTCCGCTGCCGCCACGGCCTCCACCATGGCGGAGGCGGAAGAGACCCCCCCTACCATGCATGCGCCGATGGTGACGACAGTGGCCGCTGACAAACCGGCACATGCGTGAACCAGCGAAGGACTTTCAGCCAGCCCCGATGCTGGGCGGCGGGTGTCAAAGGCTGTTGGCGGCGGTTTTACATAGAATTTACAGTGCAGAAGGAGGCCATTCGGCCCATCGAGTCTGCACCGGCTCTTGGAAAGAGAATCCTACCCAAGGTCAACACCTCCACCCTATCCCCATAACTCAGTAACCCCACCCAACACTAAGGGCAATTTTGGACACTAAGGGCAATTTAGCATGGCCAATCCACCTAACCTGCACATCTTTGGACTGTGGGAGGAAACCGGAGTTCCCGGAGGAAACCCACGCACACACGGGGAGGATGTGCAGACGCCGCACAGGCAGTGACCCAAGCCGGAATCGAACCTGGGACCCTGGAGCTGTGAAGCGATTGTGCTATCCACAATGCTAGCGTGCTGCCCCTAGTGGTGGAAACCACTCCGGCGCGGGCCTAGCCCCTAAAGGTGCGGAGAATTCCGCACCTTTGGGGAGGCCCGACGCCGGAGTGGTTTGCGCCACTCCGCTACGCCGGGACCCCCCCGCCCCGCCAGGTAGGGGAGAATCCCGGCCCTGATGTAAGGGCAAAATTGTGGCAAATGGAATTCAATGTGAGCAAATGTGTCGTTATCCACTTTTGGACCAAAAATCTTCAGGCCTATTCCCAGAAAGGCAATAGAATGATCAGGCACAAAATTCCAATTTTGTTCGGTGCAGTGGCTGTCCAATGAGAGTTGGGTGTTCAGGTACATAGATCCTTAAAATGTCAGGAACAAGTGCAGAAAATAATCAAAAAGACGATTGGAATGTTAGACATAATAGCTAAAGGATTTGAATATAAAGACACAGAAGTTATGCTGCAGCTATACAAAACCCTGGTTAGATCCCACGTGAGAGTTTTGTGAGCAGTTCTGGGCACCGCACCTTGGGAAGGATATTTTGGCCTCGGAGGGAGTGCATCGCAGGATTACAAAACAGAGGGAGCGGAAGGGTCCAAGAAGGACGACAGGGGTTAAGTTATGAGGAGAGATCGCACAAATTAGGCAAGTTTTCGCTAGTAATTAGTGTGGTATGATCGAAGTATTTAAGATCCTAACAGGGAAAGATAGAGAAGAAAAGGAAATTATTTCCACTGGCTGGAAATTCTAAAACTAGGAGACATAGTCTAAAAATTAAGGCCAGATTGTTCAGGAGCGATGTTAGGAAACACTTTTTCTATTATTTTTATTATTATAGAATTTACAGTGCAGAAGGAGGCCATTCGGCCCATCGAGTCTGCACCGGCTCTTGGAAAGAGCACCCTACCCAAGATCAACACCTCCACCCAAACCCCATAACCCAGTAACCCCACCCAAAGCTAAGGGCAATTTTGGTCACTAAGGGCAATTTATCATGGCCAATCCGCCTAACCTGCACATCTTTGGACTGTGGGAGGAAACCGGAGCACCCGGAGGAAACCCATGCACACACGGGGAGGATGTGCAGACTCCGCACAGGCAGTGAACCAAGCCGGAATCGAACCTGGGACCCTGGAGCTGTGAAACAATTGCGCTATCCACAATGCTACCATGCTGCCCTTCTTCACTCAAAGGATGGTAGATGTTTGGAATTCTCTCCCACAAACAGCAGTTGAAGCTAGATCAGTTGTTAATTTTAAATCCGAGACAGATAGATTTTGTTGAGCAATTACATTAAGGGGTATGGGCCAAAGACAGGTATACGGAGTTAGGCCACAAAGCAGCCATCATCTCATTAAATGGTGGAGTAGGCTTGAGGGGCTGAATGGTCCACTCCTGTTCCTATGTTCATTTTGGAGATATGGCAGGGAACTTGGCGTCAGAATAAAGGATGAGCCACAGCCCATTTCTCGGTCTATGGGCGCAATTCTCCGGACTTACGAAAAATCGGAGAATAGCGGGCGGCGTAAATTTTTACAGACACGCTGGTCCAACGCCCTCCCGTTATTCTCCCCCCCCCCCCCCACGCCCGCCCCCCAACATGAATCGCTGCTCGCCGTTTTTTTACGGCGAGCAGCAATTCACCCCTGGCCGATGGGCCGATTTCCAAGGCCTTTACGGCCGTTTTTATGAACGTAAAACAAACCTGATCTGACCGTTCGTAAAAACGGCCGTAAAGTCCCGATCTGGGGAACCATGGCACCGATTGGCACGGCCGTACCACGGCCGTGCCAAGGGTGCCATGGGCCCGCGATCGGTGGGCACCGATCGCGGGCAGCGGGTACTTAACCCGCGCACTCTTTCTCCCTCCGCCGCCCCGCTGGATCCATTCGCGGGGCGGCTGAGGGGCATACCGGCCCGCGCATGCGCGGGTTTCACGCATATGCGTGATGACGTCATCCGCGCATACGCGGGTTGGAGTCGTCCAATCCGCGCATGCGCGGCTGACGTCATCTGACGCGTCAGCCATCGCTAACTTTGGCTAGCGGGCTTAACGAAATTCATTAAGCTCGCGATGCCGGAGTTCACGGCCGCGCGATGCTAGCCCCGACCGGGGAGCAGAATCGGTTCCCGGTCGGGGGGGCGGAGGCTGGCGTCAACGCGCCCGTTTTTGACGCCAGCTTCCCGACTTTTCGTAACTCGGGAGAATCGCGCCCATGTCTACAGGGCACTCAAAATAACATTGGTAGCAGCGTCTCAGGGCCAGGTTATTTCCTTTCACTTGGCCTGTTTTCCCTCCACATACTCAATGTTATTATTTAACCAAATGAATGGTATTCATTCTGGCAGCGAGATAGCGTCAATTTTTTTCCATAATTGCTCCAGAAGGTTATTTTTAAGCATTTCTTTCAAATACTGCCTCAAACACACACGCCTGCCTTTCCATTATAATTTAAGTACACGATTGTTTGGGTTGTTGTGCTGTGGGATGTCAGAAACATTTTGACAGGTACCCACTTAAACTATTAAGCTCAGAATTAGATTGCTTTGTTCGTGTGTGAATATTATCAGGGAAATGGTGATGGTTTTATTCCATTTATACGGTCAATGTATTGATGCAATCAGATAACCATCTAATTGAGCTCCAAGGACAGCTCCATTCAGTTATTGTGTCGACATGAACAGATGAATGCTCAGGTGTAATTGCATTTTGATTAATCTGCAAAAGCTCAAAGTTCATGCTACAGCACTCAAAAGTTATAAAGGACATTAAGACTAAACCATAAAAGTAACACGTAATACAATTGGATCACAAGGTGTTGAGTACTTGTTCACTGGGTGGTCCATGTTTGGCACATTCTTCAAATTATATCATCTATGTCACATCAGAACCACCGTGAAGCCTTGAGTCATCATCAAGGTGCCATACATAATTTAACTGCCGTCTACTGTACAATGTCAGAGTGGACAGAGTGTTTATTTGAGGCTATCTGTCCTCCCTTTTAAAGCGTGAGCTCTGAATTCCTCCTCGTCTGAATTGAAGGTTGATGTTTTTGGCCCTCTACTCAGCAAAGTCTTTCTTCTTATTTGCTGGTCCCACATATTCTGCTCTGTGCATCACCCAGTGCACTCCCTTCTAGCTCACTCTCTAACGACCAGTTGATGGAAACATCTTCTTTACACCCACTCTATTAAACCCTCACACATTCTTGAAAATTTCCATCGGATCTGTCCCTGATTGGATGATTTCCATGATAAATGTTTAGGATATCGGTGAAGTCTTGACCAACTGCCCCAGAAAGTCTCCTCAAGTTTTTTTTTCCAAAAGCCCTCCTCAAACCTCCAGCTGCAAGTGAACAATAGAAAGCAATATGCCTTTAAGTAGTGCTCAAAATCCATCAGCGGTGACTGCTTGCAATCAACTGGATGCTGTTAGAAGAGGACATTAGGTTAAGCGCGAGTTGCCAAAAATGTTATGTAGCTTCCATACACGTAGAGGCAACTTGAGTTGCAATCGGCTGCTTAGAAATCCTCTGTGCAGCTGGTTCGGGCAGTGCTTCAACTCCTTTGCTGTATGTTAAACACTGGCTAATGCAACCTTGTAGCTGAAGACGCCAAGCGGGATTCTCCGGTCGGCTAGCCACGTGTTTCTCGGCCACGCGCTGTTTATTGGCAGCGGGATTCTATCTTCCCGATGATTGTCAATAGGATTTCCCATTGTAGCCACCCCACTCCGCCACAAAACCCGTTGGCGGGGGGTGCACAGCCGGTGAGAAAATTGAATCGTAACTGATGTGACCATCAATTCACTAGAGACACGATTGGAAGTAAACTGTGGTTTTAATAGTCTTACAACTGAGCCAGCCTGCGACCAGAGGAACTGAGAGCAGAGCTTACGGCTGCAGCACTTTATATTTCCGGTAGTGGGAGGGGCCATGGGCGGAGCCAAGGGTGGAGCCCTGTACAAGCTCCTCATCTCCCTCTATGGGCAGAGCCACGCAACGGCTCACATACAGAGCCCACAGGGACATAATACAATGCAATACAATGCAGTGTGAATTACAAGACAGTATAATTCACCACAGTAACGACAGCTGAATTCCGGCCCCCATCTTAGCCAGACTTCAGACTCTTTACCACCTGAAGTATTTCAGAAAATCCACCCCCAAAATCTTTCATCTGCGAAGCAATGTCAAATAAGGTTCTCCTGTGTACCTGGCTATGTTGCTCTGGAAATACTTGCAGGCAGCTGCTCATACCCGAGTGACCACAAACAGCAGCCAGCACAACAATTCTGACCGAACAGACATTATTTACTGAAGGGCAGATTGTTGCTTTGTCAAACGGAACTGCTTCACTCAAACATGCAAAATGGAAAAATATATTCAATTGTGAGTTGGAAAAGTAATCTGACAGAAAATAGGGATCACTTTGGTATTAACTAAATGTGGGCTACTTTGTGGCAGATTTGTGAAAGCTGATACATCAATTAAAATGTGCAGACCCAGATCTCCAGGTTTGTTGATTCATGCTGTGCTGGCTGATGAGAACTGTATGGAGGTAGAGATGTCCCAGTTGGGCTGTCCTAGGCAGTGGGAAGGATATCAGTCAGAGCTGATTGCTATTTGTGAAGGAGAGAAGGAGATGTATGGAAACAAGCCCCCCAATCAGACCCCCCCCCCCCCCACATCAGAGATACACAACTGAGGCCTGCAACAACTGAGACCCCCATCAGCCAACCCTGCCTGAAAGCTAAACAGCAGTCCAGGCAGTAAAGTGAATAGTCACTGCATTTTCACTTAACCTTCCCTAACATCTGCTGCCTCAGACAAAAGTGTTTAAAGCAGCAGCTGTTATAAATGTCAAAGGCTTCCTTGAAAGCTAAATACACTTCAAAGGGCTTCAAATCCCTTGAAAACTCTTGAAATGAAAATCTTCCATTCAATTTCACACATCAATACACTATGTTGTCAGTGATGGGCAGTTTTATTAATCCAGAGACATGTGCTTGGTGGATTGTTGACCTATCTTTCACTTCACCCTTGAATGCATCTTCATTACCCTGCTTTGATAATAACAACAATGTTTAGAAACACTCTTGCTAAGATTGACAGTCCCTCACCACATCAAAAACAGGCATGTGCTTTCCCTTCCTCCTTTTCACAGCAGAAGGCACATGGATGATTTTGAGGGGGTGAGGAACTGTCAATCACATCAGTATTGGAGCGCTGGGAGGTCGAGGTTCGATCACCCTCATGCTTGCGTGCTTTGGGGGAGGTGACTGGTTATTCCTGTGGTGGTGCGGGGCATGGGGGGGTGGGGAGGTTGTCCCTACTTATCGACAGGGAATGGGCGGGGGTGGGGGGCAGGCTATGCATTGTGGGAGACGAGGGACCTGCTGCCGGACCTCGGTATCGGACCGCCCACTCAAATAGCAACCTGATATCGGGATTCCGGAGGAATCTGTCAAGCTCTCCTCCATGCTTAAATTAGCATGGTAGAGAGGGAATTGCATCCGAGTGTCGCTCCTGGTGCCAGCAGAGTCCAATTGCGATTCTCCGCTGGAGGGAGCACTTAGTTATCAGGACTGAGAATCCAGCCCAGTGTTTCTCCTGCAATCCTGCACTGAGACTATATGCAAAGAGTTTAAATATATCCAAGCTGCCAGAGTTTTATTTATTTGGAAACTGGATTGACAAAATTGACTGAGTGGAGTAATAAATCAAAAAAATGAGAAACTACAGCCTCCTGGTGTGACGCTTTAAATAACAACTGACCTCAGAATACACCTTCCAGAACAAATTTCACATTTAAATTTGCATTGTGTGCTGGCTCTATAGATTCTCATGTATTTTCGGCAGTAATATTGATTAGACTTAAAAACAAAGCCATGAGACAAAGTCAGCTTCTACATTGAAGATATCATGGTAGATAGAAAAACACAAATAGTGTTTGAAAGAAGTTTCTTTAAGTTTCTAATGAACCTTAATCCAGAACTTTACAAGTACTCTTTGGTTTTTGTATTCCTGTCACTGATTTGGAATAGGCAGTCTCACCTTCGTTGTTGTTTTTTATATTCAAACATTCAAAAGGAAATATAATTAGATTTGATGTTTATTTTTTCCTATTTCCTCTAGAGTTTTAATATTCTTATTTAAACTTTGTTGATTTCAGTTGAGAGTTCTTTGCGTGTTACTAAATGATATGACCACGAGTTCGAAAAATCGAATAAAAGCTCGTTAAATATTGGAGGTGCTGGATGTCATTTGGGGCCTCACGGTAGCATGGTGGTTAGCATCAATGCTTCACAGCTCCAGGGTCCCAGGTTCGATTCCCGGCTGGGTCATTGTCTGTGTGGAGTCTGCACATCCTCCCCGTGTATGCGTGGGTTTCCTCCGGGTGCTCCGGTTTCCTCCCACAGTCCAAAGATGTGCGGGTTAGGTGGATTGGCCATGCTAAATTGCCCATAGTGTAAGGTTAATGGGGGGGATTGTTGGGTTACGGGTATACGGGTTACGTGGGTTTAAGTAGGGTGATCATTGCTCGGCACAACATCGAGGGCCGAAGGGCCTGTTCTGTGCTGTACTGTTCTATCTGTTCTATCTATCTATCTATAAAGTAGGAAGTGTTGGAAAATTTCAGCAGGTCTGACAGCATTGGTGGCGAGACAAACAAAAGTTACTTTCCAAGTCCAATATTACTGGATGAGTGCAGCTCCAAAAACACTCAAGAAGCTCGACACCAACCAGGACAAAGCTTGATTTCACCTCTTTCCACAAACATTCAAACCCTACATCAACAGTGGTAGCCGTTCACAGCGCCGAGGTCCCAGGTTCGATCCCGGCCCTGGGTCACTGTCCATGTGGAGTTTGCACATTCTTCCCGTGTTTGCGTGTGTTTTGCCCCACAACCCAAAGATGTGCAGGCTAGGTAGATTGACCACGCCAAATTGCCCCTTAATTGGAAAAAGAAAATGAATTGTGTACTCTAAATTATAAAAACAAATACAGTGGTAGCCGTGTGTACCGTCTACAAGATGCAACTGCAGTAACTCGCCATGTTTCCTTGGACAGCACCTTCCAAAGCCACGGCCACAACCATCAGGAAGCAGAGGAGCAGCAGATACCCTGGGAACCCCACCACCTGGAGATTCCCTTCCAAGTCACTCACCACCCTGACGTGGAAATATATAACCGTTCCTCCACTGTTGCTAGGGCAAAATCCTGGAGCTTCTTCCCCAACAGCTCAGTGGTCGTACCTACACCTCAAGTTCAAGAAGGCAACTCATCACCGCCTTCTGAAGGGCAACTAGGGATGGGCAATAAATGCTGGCCTAACCAGCAATGCCCACATCCCATGAATTAATTTTTTAAAAACTCTCCTTCTGAACTCCCTGCATCCACCCCCCCCCCCCCCCCCCCCCAAACCCTCCTCCCCGATGACCCCCACCACCATCACTCATTTTAGTCCGGGTCGCTTGTTGGTTTTGGGCTTCAAGTGGGTGAGTTACTGGAATCAGCCACCACCTCCCCAGGGCCAGCAGCTCTTAGCGGAGTGAAATTTCTGCACCGGGGTCCTTGGTCCTAGAGAATGGCTGCTAATGCAAACATAAATTGCTGGTGATCCCAACAGCAGACGACACAGATCACTTGCCGTCTCTCCTGCCAGCGGATAAGACCCATTACACCTTCATTAAATTCCACCCATCATGTCTGACAACGCGAATAGGGGATTAATATGCATTTTAAAATGAATGCTAATTCAGTTGGTCCAAGTAATCTTTTTTTTTATAAATTTAGAGTACCCAATTCATTTTTTCCAATTAAGGGGCAATTTAGCATGGCGAATCCACCTACACTGCACATTATTTTGGATTGTGGGGACGAAACCCACGCAAACACGGGAAGAATGTACAAACACCACAAGGACCATGATCCAGAGCCGGGATCGAATCTGGGACCTCGGCACCATGAGGCAGCAATGCTAACCACTGTGCCACCGTGTTGCCGTGGTCTAAGTAATCTTAAATGTGAGAGTGAGAGCAGTTGCAAATTGATATTGGTGGATCATATCAGAAATTGTCCCTTTTGAAATGTAAAGAAACTGGGAGACCTGTTGAGTGCTTTGTCAGATAAACTTTGTCTTTCATTGTCCAAGTAACAGTTTGTTAGAAGTCAATAACTTAACAGACATGGATTATTTAATTATCCGATGGTCATAGTGTGAGTGAGGTTAGGTGATAGTGAGATTTTGAAAGGAAATGCAACATCCACGAGGGGTAGAACATTACTGAAGGGATTTAAACACACACACACACACACACACACATTGTCAAAGGAGTCTTTAATATTGCGATTTGAACAAAATATTCAATGTCTCATTGCACAGTTGTAGCTGAAGCTGGATTTTGATAGGTCAGGAGTGTGACCTGGTCAACAAAACTCATCTGTTTCGGGAAGCAAAGGTATAAAGATATTACAAAAGCTGATTTGATGCTTAAATTCAGCAGCTTTGTCAGCTGCTGGATGGTATATCCAGCAGGAGGTTGAACACTGCCTGCGTGATTTCTTGTAATGCATTTATGACTAACAGGTGTATTTTAACTGGTGTATTACTGACAAGTGTATGGTATTGTTCAAACCAAGTAAAAGTATTAGTGTTCAACTTGAGCTTTCAGTGTCTCATTATTTCTTGTGATTCTGACGTTTCTGCAGTAGAGTGAACTGTCAGAGGCAGATGGTTGCCTCTTATATATTTGGTACGTGAACAGGGACAATGAATGAGAGTAATGACATGCTTAAATCCAAAATTTGAGATGGCCATTAAATATCTTGCAAGAAAAGTTGATCCCCGGGATCAACTTGTTACAGATGGGTTGTGATCACGTACACAGCGTAGAAGGGTGGGCAACAGGATTCACTTGCAGAATAGTCACACGAGTGTGAAGGAAGGGATAGGTGTCGGTTAGTCCCAGGAACATGTATGTGCATTTGGTCACAATGTTATGGGCCAGGGTTTAGAGAACCCCAAAGTGTATCATGGAGTTCACCTGACCCACAACTTTTAATAGATTGTTGAATGGAGAGCACACAGCCCACTCTCCAGGTGTGGTGCAGCAGAAATTTAAAAGTAATTTTTAAAGCAAAATAAAAACAATGTTTATTCTATGAATTCGGTTAAACTTTTCAAAACATACAGTGAACATCTTAGCAACCATCAATTCAAATACACCCCCCAAAGAATACAACACTCAAAGTAATCCTTAAACTTTCCTTTTAGCATCCATAAAACAAAGAGAACCATTTGTACAGAAAGACATCAGATTTAACTTCACTGCTGAGAACAGTTACAATGTTGAAATCACCAAATGATCTAGAGATAGCCTTTAGATGGCAGAGAGATCGAAATTACACCTTCTTTGGCTAGCTTCAGCTCCAACACTCTAATAAAACCAAAAAACACAGACACACCCAAGTTTTCCTCAAAGCGAAACTAAAAGGCAGAGCCAGAGCTCAGCTCCACCCACACTCTGACATCACTGCAACCACTTGAGCAGACAAACATTTTTTAAAGTGGCATTCCCATGACAACAATGTGTGTTACAAAAAGGTGCCTCAACGAGAGGGATATGGGTGCAGTTAAAGGAGGAAATTGAGGCATTTAAGGCCCACGCATGATTATGGAGGGTTAGTGAGTAGATTATTCCAAGTACTGGTGGAGGAACAAGTAAAGTTCAAAAAGTAAATAGTTCATTAAAAAGCAGTAATTGGACAATCGATGTTTCAATAACAGTAGGGAAATCATAACTTCTGGGGAAGAAATATACAGCCAAGTAACAAAAAGTAAAAATGGCTGAGAGAGATAATGAAGACTTAGAAGTAGTGATCAGATTCTGGGTTCAGGATGAAGAAATTAACCCCCATGTCTCTCAGGGAGGTATCTGGTTAATGAAATACCAGAAGCAATTTAAACAAAGGAAGAAGAAAAAGTTTAAAAGAGCGACTGCCAAAAGTTAAAGTTCTCTGAGAAAGAGAAATGCAACAGCAGGCTTCCTAATTTGCACATGAAAGATCATGTGGGCAGGATTCTCCAATCCCGCGGCAGAGTGTCCACGTGGTCGTAAACGCCGTCGCGTTTTACGATTGCGTGCACGGGCCTCTCCAAGTACTAATTCTGGCCCCTACAGGAAGCCAGCACGGCTCCAACTGCCGATCACAGCGCGAACTGTGCGCCGCGGGATCCGCGCATGTGCAGTTGCGCCTGCACCAATGAGGACATGCGCAGCTGCGCCGACACCAACATGCGCCAGCCCTGATGCAACATGCCGCAGGACTACGGGGGCCGGCATGTAGGAGAGGAGGCCCCCAGCCACAGAGGCCGGCCGCCAATTGGTGGACCCCGAACGCGGGCCAGGCCATATCGGAGGCCCCCCTCCGGAGTCGGAAACCCCCTCTCCCATCATAGGACGCCACCTGACCCTTCCACGCCGAGGTCCCACCAGCCCAGAGCGGCTGGGACTTGGCTCTTTTCTTACGGCCGGGCGGCCCATACGGGCCAGAGAATTGGCGGGCCGGCCGTGTAGAGCGGCCTGCGACTGGTGCCGCGCCAACCGCCCCGATGCCAATGGCGCCGATTCTCCGCTCTGCTTTGCCCGTTCACGGGGATTCTCCGGCCCGACCCAGGGCTGGGAGAATCCCGCCCCATTTTTTTTTACATTTATGTGATTTGTGGAAGGTGTGATTGCTTTGTTTGAATGTCTGTTTTTAAGCCTGTTTAACCCTTTGTGGTTTCATCTTGCATGGTATTTTATCTTTGTTATGGATCAGATTTTAAATTGGTTCAAACATTTTTTTCAATACAGATCCGGATCTGGGACGGTCCGTTATCGGTATTTCTATTTTCAATGAAAGTGAGAGTTTGATTATTGAGTGCGCACATGTCAATTTAAAATCATTCACCCAAAATTATGATTTAAAAAATCTTTTCAGTAAAGTTTATTTGTGAATCTTTGGGAAGTAGAAATGTGCAGTGGACTATTAAATGTTAAAATTGAGAGTATGATCTAAAGGAATATGGAATGAGTGTGTGTTAATATGTTCAATTCGCAGTGCCCCTTATACAATTTATTATGATTTTTTGTTTCTCCTCCGTAAAAGTGTTGAGACTTTAGCATGAGGTAATGGGTTTGTGTGATGATGAGGAAACTGCAGTTAACAGCAGGAATTGGAAATTGGTTTAAGGGAGGGAAATGATAAATTAATCTATAATTGAACAAAGGGTAAATGGGATTAACAAAAACAATTTAGGTACTGCAAGGTTGCAATGCTGTCTCTTTGAACACCAATGTGGGTTTGAACACGAAGGCCTACAAGCTGGGAAGCTCGTATTCCTTTAACTCTTTTCGGAGTAAATATATCAAAGATCTTTTGTTTAACTCTGAGAGAAGTTTTGGCGTGATCTAATTGAATTGCAACAGAGTTCTGTGTCAAGGGCGTCTAGCCGGGGGTGTTTCCTCGACTTAGTCAGTTTCCTGCACTGAGGATCTCCACGCGCCAGAACATCAGTGCAGGAGGAGATTGGGATGGCATTTTTAAATGGCACCACGATTTCTCAACATGACCCCCCCCCCCCCCCCCCCCCCCCCCCCCCGGGGCCCCGACGCGCCCCCACACCCCCAAAGCCTCAAATCACCAAAAGGGAGTCCCCGGGCCACCTCCCCCCCCCCCCACCTCACACAGGCAGGGAATCTGTGGGCCCAATCCCCAGCACAAGCATAGTGCCAGCCTGGCACCACCTCTGCCAGCATCACCTGGGAACCTTGGCAGTGCCAGGATGCCAGGTTGGCAGTGTGAAGGTGTAATTCTTGCACTAGCAGTGCCAGGGTGCCACTCTGCCCTGAGAACAACCACCCGAGGGCCACCGAGATGCTCCCCAAGTGCCCTTCCATCTGGTCCTCATTTGTAGGGACCAGCATTGAATGGCACTTGCCTAAGGTCGCTGAGGCGAAGGGGTTAGATCCCAAAGACTCGGGTTGATCAAGCGAGCTGCATATTGGCTGAGAATAGCTACTCACTCTAATATACAGATTTGCCAAATACTGATTTTGCCCACAATGGATGGGATTCAGATTGCGACATCTAGAGAGATCCCATTAGATCTCATGAGGCGTGGCGAGCCGGGTAAATTCCAGAAGAGGGATCTCCCGGAGTCTATCAGCTTCGTTGCGCTCTAGTTCAGCTGAAAAGGGATGCGACACGGCTGGTGGATCAAGCCTTTTTTCTTTTGTATTATTCAGTTAATTTTAAAGATACCTGAAGAAAGACCAGGATTTTTTTTTTTAACCTTGTGCACGTGTCTTGTGTTTCGTTAATAAGCGCTGCCCTGAAAGAATGTAGAAATATATCAGCTAACTATACTAACTTGTGAGAATTTGAATTTAATCAGGGCCACGGTGAGATTCTATTTTTTATGATAAATGTGGGAATTTTAATTCTGGATATAAAATTCACACATATAAGAGTGGGCAGTTTTGAATATTTTTGATATTTAACAACATTAATTATAATTGGGGACACTTCAGGTGATATGGGTTGATCAATTATCTGGGATGTATTGAAAGTGTTGGTTTGGGAATTTTACATTTAGAAAAAGAAAAGTTAAAAGTTCAGAAATAATTGGAGTTGAATATTAAGTTCCACATTAATTTCATTAATATTATTGAATAAATTAACCCATAGAAATCTGTGGCACAGACTGCTTTTTAAAAAAAGCATGGTTTTAAGGTTCACAAGAATGCTGCAGCAAGAGGTCCAGCAGAAGGAGATCTTGCCTGCACGCACCCAACATCACAGTACAGAGAGGATTTGGAACTACAGGCTTTAAGCCATTTCGGGCAATTGGGGAATAAAGAACTCAAGAAGGGAGGATATGAACGACAAAGGGACTGAGAGGGGATCAGCCACGTATTGAATGGCAGAGCGGGCTCATGGGGCCGAGTTGCCTACTCCTGATCCTAGTTCTTATATTCTTATGTTCTCATGCTTGAAATAGTAACTCATCAATTTAGTGCAGCAATTTCAATTTCAGATGTTATCGTGTGGGGCGCAGTGGATGCTGAGTGAGTGCTTGCTGCGAAGGGGAGTAAATTTTTTAAAAACTTACTGTTGGGGATTTCCAGCCAAATCCTGTCGGAGTGAGGACAGAGTGACTGCTGGGTAAGTAGTAAAGATTTAAATTGCGCGGGCCCATAACAGCTGATTGCTGTTATAGTGCGGGGTGCAGTGGTTCCTGGTTAAATCATCGAATTTATAGTACAGAAGGAGGCCATTTGGCCCATCGGGTCTGCACCGGCTCTTGGAAAGAGCACCCTAGCCAATGTCAACACCTCCACCCTATCCCCATAACCCAGTAACCCCACACAACACTAGGGGCAATTTTGGACACTAAGGGCAATTTATCATGGCCAATCCACCTAACCGGCACATCTTTGGACTGTGGGAGAAAAGCGGAGCACCCGGAGGAAACCCACGCAGACACGGGGAGGATGTGCAGACTCCGCACAGACAGTGACCCAGCCGGAATCAAACCTGGGACCCTGGAGCTGTGAAGCAATTGTGCCAACCACTATGCTACCGTGCTGCCCTAAAGTGTTTTAATTTTCGCTGTATTTAAGTTGGGCGGTTCCTAAACCCGAGACACTCAACATGTAGTATCCCCCACCCTTCCACCTCCTAAGGAGTTGAGTGAATATCAGGTAAGCTCTTTCTTTCTTTCTTTTTCTTGTTTTTATCCGCAAGTTATCTCAGGGGGGATGGCAGGGAAAGCAGTGCAATGTTCCTCCTGCAGAATGTTTGAGGTGAGGGACACCTCACCTACTGCTGATTTCACCTGTAGGAAGTGCACCCATCTCCATCTCCTCAGAAACCGCGTTAGGGCACTGGAGCTGGAGCTGGATGAACTACTGATCATTAGGCAGGCAGAGGTGGTCATAGGCAGGGATGTAGTTACTCCGAAGAATCAAGCTAGATGGTTGACGGTGAGAGGGGCTGGGAGGAAGCAGTCAGTGCAGGGATCCTCTGTGGTCGTTCCCCTCAGTAACAAGTGTACCTCTTTGGATACTGTTGAGGGGGACAACCTACCAGGGGTAAGCCACGGTGAACGGATCTCCAGCACTGAGACCGTCCCTGTGGCTGAGAAGGGAAGAGGGAGAGCAGGAGAGCAATAGTTATTGGGAACATGATAGTTAGAGGGACAGATAGACGGTTCTGTGGCAACGGAAGAGACTCACGGATGGTATGCTGCCTCCCAGGTGCCAGGGTCCGTGACGTCTCGGACCGTGTTTTCAGAATCCTTAAGGGAGAGGGGGAACAGTCACAAGTCGTGGTACACATCGGTACCAACAACATAGGCAAGAGAAGTGACAGGGATGTAAAACAGGAATTTAGGGAGCTAGGGTGGAAGCTGAGAGCTAGGACAAACCATATTGTCATCATCTGGTTTGTTGCCGGTGCCACGTGCATGCGAGTTGAAGAACAGGGAGAGAGTGCAGATAAATCCGGGGCTGCAGGGATGTTGTCGGAGGGTGGGCTTCAGTTACGTGGATAATTGGAGCATATTCTGGGGAAGGTGGGACCTGTACAGATGGACAGTTTGCACCTGAACCAGAGGGGCACCAATATCCTGGGAGGGAAATTTGCTACGGCTCTTCGGGGGGGGGGGGGGGGGGGGGGGGGGAGTGGTTTCAACTAATTTGTCAGGAGGCTGGGAAAACAAACTGTAGTCCAGAAGCCAGTGTTGAGAGTAGTGAGGTACTGAGGAGGTAATCAAGGTCACAGGAGTGTCCCGGAGAGAGGAAGGTGGGTTGAAGTGTGTCTACTTCAATGCAAGGAGCATCCGGAATAAGGTAGGTGAACTTGGAGCGTGGATTGGTACTTGGGACTATGATGTTGTGGGCATTACGGAGACATGGTTAGAACAGGGACAGAAATGGTTGTTGGAAGTTCCGGGGTATAGATGTTTCAGTAATGGGCCACTATCAATGGTTCCCGACTGGCGTGGCGGGCATCCTGTCAATGGCACCTTTCCATTCCAGAGCATCAGCACAAACCATAACAGTGTAGTGACACAAAGAAAACAAAATACTCAGTAACATCAAAATGCAAAACAGTCAGCAGTACAAGGAAGTCATCAGCTTCTGAATTAACCCGCCACGCTCTCCCCGCTCCTGCAGCTGCTAGTAGCAGACTCGCATCGGTGGAAAGTCAGTGGGGGGATAGCACAACAATACACTGCAAAGTTCCACTGATGCAGAGCATGGTGGAAGAGCGAGAGAGCGTACCTTTCCAGACTCAAGACCGCAGACAAAAGGGCCTGCAGCAGACAAACACTGTCTCGAAACATCAAACAGTCAACATTCCAAATATTCTCTCTCCTCCCTCCCACCCACCTCCCCCCCCCCCCCCCCCCCCCCGCCCAACAATCCACCAGAAAAATCATTCACACCAGCACAGAGCATGGTGGAAGATCGAGATAGTGCCCTACTCCAATACTGGCAGTAGGTTCCAGGCTACAGAAGTAAAAGGGGATGCAGCAGACAAATATACAGCCTCCTGACATCAAACTGTAAACAGTCATCAGTAGAATAGCAAGCACACGGCCTCCAGACATGAAACATAAACAAGCAACAGCACAAAATGACACCAGGAATCTGCACTGCTTCAAGACATGAAACAATAAACAGTCACGTGCACAATAAAGCCACCATCAATCTGCAAGGCCTTTCTTCAAGACCTTCAAGTTGCTCAGTGGAATCGGACGGCCACCTTTCCCTCCTGTAATCCTGACATCTGGTCACCTGACTCCACCCAGTCCTTGTGGTTCAGGCCACAGAAGTAGAGGAGGCGGTAGAAGCAAACACTTCCAGACAGGAAAGATTGAATAATTAACAGTGTAACAATAGCACCAGCAAGCTGCAAGAGCAGTCCTTCATACCTTCAGGAAGTTGCTCAGTTGAATCAGGCAGCCACTCTTCCCTTCCAAGCAGGTCACAGAAGTAGAGGAGGCGGCAGCAACAAACACATGGCTTCCAGACATGAAATATTGAACAATCAGCAGTACAATAATCGTGCCAGCAAGCTAAAAGAGCAGTTCTTCATACCTCCGGCAAGTTGCTCAGTTGAATCAACTGCCACCCTCCCCTTTATCAGCACTGGCAGCAAGCAACTACCAAGTGGTAGCAACAGCAGTCAGGTCCCTCCTCCCCTCTCCCCCTCTGGCAGCTCTCAGCAGCAGACTCTCAAGTCAGGAACAATCATTACCTAATAGCTACACTAGCACAGAATACAGCAGAGGAGTGAGATAGCACCTCTTCCCCATCTTCAGACTGGTAACAGACCTTCTTACACCCTCCTTGTGCATTATTGCAGGCCACAGAAGAGGCAACAGCAAACAAAAACTAGGCCTTCAGGCATTTTTGCAGCAAGAAGCAGGACCAAATAAAAAACACAACCTGCGTGTCATGCTCGCTGCAGGCTTCACTCTAACCAGCTCTGCCTCGTATGTCACAATGTGCAAACAATTGATTGGAAAGCAGTTTCACCTTTCATTGGCGACTCAACGGTGCCAATGAGATATGCCAAGCTAAAGAGAAACGCCACAGATCACAACCTGATTCTGTTGCTGCTACTGGTGTTTTTGTTGCTGTTTTGGAGCTGATATTCGGAGCTGCTATTTGGAACTGCAGCATCTATGACACTGTCTTTTTTTTTTACAGAGTTACAAAACCAAAGCTCAGAGTGTGGACAGTGTGGTCAGGGCAAATCCCTAATCCAGCTCCTTGCCTGCTCCAAAAACCAATTCAAATTGAATCCAATCCATGGTCCCACAAGAGAGACATGCCAGATCCAGGCATTACATCTGACCTCACGCTCATCTTAGACTCCCTGGGGGATAGACAGGCTATCTGAACAGGGGCAGGAGGCTGTCGTTGTCTTCACCTGTATCACCACTGGTAAGGAATACACCTCTCTTTTCTTTTGACCTGGAGCCCCAAGAGGAGCTCGAGAGCGTGATCCTGGGGGCGTGATTCAGGCAGACTCAGGGCAAGTTGGCGGGTCCGTGTCATCCGCCACACTCCCATTCTCAAGCAACTCATTCGTCAACCCCTCGACCCTGGTGGATCTGGCCGGAGGAGGGCACAGGAGATGAATTTGAGTCTATCCGCAATGAGGCAGTGGACTCCTTCGTGCACCTCAATGAGTCGTTCCTCATCTCCCCTGGGGAACTCTGGGACTTTCTAATAATTATTAACCGCAGTCACCAGGACAGAGTGCAGCTAACGCTTGACCACAGGTCGGACTCAGTGCTGCTAGTCCGGTCTTCCTGAATCTACGCAAGACGGGTGCTGGACAAGGGTCAGAATGAGCGGTGCTCGCTCAATGGCTTGTTCACTGGGCTCCTGATGGAGGGGAGGGCCACACGCTCCTTACTCCTTTCGAGCACTAAGTGGTGATGGTAGCACTATATTTCTGACATGAACGTGACCAGAGTCAATCTCAACATCAACAACAGCAGCGAAGCATTTTGCAGGTGCCATAACTATGATGCGATGTGCTTCCTGCAAGAAACACACACAGCTCCGGGAGATGAAGCCATATGGCTCCTGGAGTGGTGAGGAGGTCTGCATGAATCATCTGGCCTCCCAAATTGGTGAGCAGGCAATCTTGTTAGCCCCACATTTTCGGCTGGTGATGTTGGGGTTCAAGGAGCCTGTGCCAGGCTGACCGCTGCACCTGCTGGTCGGCGATGGGGGCGTGGTTCTTCACTTTGTGAATGTCTATGCTCCCTTGTCAAGCAGCAGTAAACTGCTTTCTATGAGTAAGTGTCCACATTTCCTGGCATCACCAACACGGGTGAGTGCAACATCCTCAAAGTGGGGAGGGGGGGGGGGGTGGATTTCAGCTGCACCCTCAGGACAAGGGACCGCCTCGGTGCCTAGTTCTGCAAACCGGAGTGGTGAAGTTGAGGGACGTGGTCGGCTCGATGGACATCTGGCGATATCTTCATCCTGACTCCAACGTGTTCTCGTACATGAGGCCTGGAGTCGTAGTATGTACAAAGCAGTACATTTTGTCACTTCTGGGCCAGCTGGAGAAGGAACCGGGAAGGTTTTCGCTCCATGAGGCTATGGTGGGACGAGTGGATGACTCAAATTTGGTTCTGTTGTCAGAAGTATGCAAAGGGGTCGACAAAGAAGTGGAAATCCAGGGGCGAGGAGTTGAAGAAGGAGGTGCTTGACCTGGAGTCACGTCTCAGTCAGCCTGATGAGGACCCTGCCCTGCGGCTGGCACACAGAGATAAGAAGGGCGCATTGAGGGACCTACAACTCATCGGGTCCCATGGCGCATACGTGAGATCCAGGATCCAGTTCCTCATGGACTTGCTGCTCTCCCTTCTCCTACTTGTCATAATATACACCAGTATATCATGGTGCAGACACACACTGATGGACACACACAGGGACCAATCAACATGCACAAACACCGCAGCCAATCACCAGTTAGAATACACACACTATAAAGGCAGAGGGCACCATGGTTCCTGCTCACTCTGGGTGCTGCCTCTCAGTGGAACAAGAACTCATCCAGTCCAGCACAGACTCACACCACGTGCTGAGAGAATCAACTGGTTCAGACAAGGCTTCGGTCTCTAGTTTAAGTTAGCATCAATTAGACCCGCAGTCATCGTGTGTTAGTTAGTTAGAAGTTACTTAATAAAATTGAGTTGAACCTTCCTCAGTGTTGGTAGTGTCTGTTCCTACACTACCCAACACTTCATGGTACCAGAAGTTGAGGGATGCTAGCACTTCTGAGACCTACATTTCAGTGATATGCCTTCCACCAGTCTCGCGCCATCCTACAGGATGGACTCTGTTCGCTCACCACCGCTTCTCCGCATTGCCGGGAATCTGGGCTCAAACTGGAAGCTTTTTAAACAGCGCTTCCAGCTGTACCTGGAAGCTGCCTCGGACGCATGGAAGATTACTCTCTTCCTCTCCACAACCAGGGACCATGCTCTGCACATCTTCAACTCGCTCACTTTCGCTGAGGGGGAGGACAAATCGAAGTTCAAGACTGTCATTCTAAAGTTGGACAGCCACTGCGAGGTCGAGGATAACGAGAGCTTTGAGAGATACATGTTCCAGCAGCGAATTCAGGATAAGGACAAACTTTTCCAGTCCTTTATCACCCACCTCCGCGTCCTTGCGCAGTCCTGCAACTACAGGTCCACCTCTGACTCCATGCTCCGTGACCAGATTGTTTTTGGTGTTCAATCTGAACACCAGCAGCTACTAAAAATAAAGCAGCTCACCCTCTCTACGGCCATTGTGACCTGTATCCTTCATTAACATGCCTCCACGCGCTACTCCTGCATCCAGGCCGCTGAAATGGCGCGGCAAGCCCTTTATGAGGCAGAACGGGTCCAAACGTTTAAATCTTTTCAGGCTCTGGATCTGAATGATGGCAGCCATTTTGTGCGCTTTTCACGGAGTCCCGTGCTGACACGCAGCGAACGTGGTGACGTCACGGACCGCTTCGCGCAGGTGCACGCTTCGCTGGATCACCCCATTCATGCGCGGTGGCGCGACGAACGTCCCGACGCTCCGGCGTACGGCAACTGCGGCTCCGCCCACTTAAAGCGGCAATGTCCCGCGAAGTCCCAACGCTGCCTGCAGTGTGGCAAACGCGGCCACTAAGCTACTATGTTCAGGTCCTCCCTGCCAGCTGTTTTTAGGAGGTCCACCCAGCCCCACAGAGACGTCATGGCTATCGAGCCTGCCATCAATGAACCTACTCCAGACCTTGCTTCCGACTGTGCCTGCGATGATCCACAGGTCCCATTCCAAGTTGGCATCATCACCACGAACAGGATGTCCCCCAAGCGTGGCACCAAACCTGTCTACATTCACAGCGTCGGCCAGGATGATGAGTGGTGTGCCACCCTTACGGTCAACCGGTCCCCTGTCAGGTTCCGCCTGGACACTGGCGCTTCTGCCAATCTCATCACGCCGTCTGATTTTCGCAAGTTCTGCGTCCAGCCTGATGTCCTCCCGTCTGCGTGTAAATTGCTTGACTACAATGGCAATGCCATCGCCGACAGCGGGTCCTGCCGCCTTGAGGTGACACAGCGTGCTCACACAGCTATTCTCCCGTTTGAGATTGTTGCTGCCTCAAAAGCCTCCTTGCTTGGTGAGTACGCATGCAAGCTGCTCCACTTAGTACAGAGGGTTCACGCTCTCTCTCCAAGCGATGTGTGTGCATCTCTGACACAGACTTCAGGGCGCAACTTGACTCCATCATCCAGCAATACCATGATGTCTTCGAGGGCATGGGCACGCTCCCGTACACGTATAAAATCTTACTCAAGCCCAACGCCACGCCTGTCATTCACGCACCTCGCAGAGTCCCAGCGCCCCGTAAGGACCGCCTCAAGCAACATCTCCAGGACCTCCAGGACCAAGGAGTTATTTCTAGGGTCATGGAACCCACAGACTGGGTAAGCTCCATGGTCTGCGTTAAGAAACCATCTGGTGAGTTGCGGACCTGTATAGACCCTAAAGATCTGAATCAAAATATCATGCGGGAGCACTACCGATTCCGAAACATGAGGAGCTCATGTCTGAGTTGGCCCACGCCAAAACTCTTCTCAAAACTGGATGCCTCGAAGAGTTTCTGGCAGATCCAACTAGATGATTCAAGCAGGAATCTGTGTACGTTTAACACACCCTTTGACAGGTTCTGCTACAATAGGATGCCATTCGGCATCATCCCTGCGTCCGAAGTTTTCCATCGAATAATGGAGCAGATGATGGAGGGTATCAATGATGTCCGAGTATATGTCGACGACATTATTATCTGGTCAACCACCCCGCAGGAACACATTGCCCGCCTTAAGCGCGTTTTCAGGTGCATCATGAACACGGCCTCCGCCTCAATAGGACCAAATGCTCCTTCGGCCAGTCAAACATTACGTTTCTGGGGGATCACATCTCCCACCATGGGGTGCGTCCGGATGAGGACAAGATTGCAGCAATCACGTCCATGAAGACGCACGAGGACAAGAAAGCTGTCCTCCGGTTCCTGGGAATTTCCTCGGGAAGTTCATCCTGAATCTTGCCTCACACACCACGGCCCTCAGAGACCTGATTCGCAAAACCACAGATTTCCGATGGCTCCCCGCTCACGAGCTTGAATGGCAGGAGCTGAAGGCCAAGCTTTCCACGGCCCCAGTGTTGGCCTTTTTCGACCTGACCAAAGAGCCAAAATCTCTACTGATGCCAGTCAGTCGGGAATTGGAGCCGTGCTCCTGCAACGAGACGAGGCCTCGTCATGGGCCCCCGTTGCGGATGCGCCGCGGGCGATGACCCCCACAGAGCAGCGCTATGCGTAAATTGAGAAAGAGTGTCTCGGCCTTCTCACCGGAGTCATGAAGTTCCACGACTACGTCTATGGACTTCCGCAGTTCATGGTGGAAACCGACCAGCGCCCATTTGTAAATATTATCAAAAAGGACTTGAAATACAAGGGGCGAAATTCTCCGACCCCCATGACGGGTCGGAGAATAGCGGGAGGGCCTTCCCGACATTTTTCCCCCCCCCCCCCTATTCTCCCCCCCCCCCCCCCCGCCCAACTCCCGACACGAATCGCTGCCGCCGTTTTTTTACGGCCGGCAGCGATTCACAGCTGTTCGATGGGCTGAAGTCCCAGCCATTTACGCTGTTTTTACGAACGGCAAACACACCTGGTCTGGCCGTTCGTAAAAACGGCGGGAACAACTCGCTTTTTATAACCATGGCACCGATTGGCACGGCAGTACCACGGCAGTGCCAAGGGTGCCATGGGCCCGCGATCGGTGGGCACCGATCGCGGGCAGCGGGCCCGATGCCCGCGCACTATTTGTCCTTCCGCCGCCCCGCAGTATCCATTCGCGGGGCGGCTGAGTGGCATCCCGGCCCGCGCATGCGCGGTTTTCGCGCAAATACGCGATGACGTCATCCGCGCATGCGCGGGTTGGAGTCTTCCAATCCGCGCATGCGCGGCTGACGTCATATGACGCGTCAGCCGGCGCTAACTCCGGCAAGCAGGCTTAACGAAATTCGTTAAGCCCGTGATGCCGGAGCTTGCGGCGTCGGGCTGCTAGCACCAACCGGGGACCAGAATCGGTTCCCGGTCGGGAAGGGGCGCGCTGGCGTCAAACCCACCCAGGTTTGACGCCAGCCTTACAATTTCTCCCGTTTTGGGAGAATCGCGCCCATGACGCCTCGCCTCGAGTGTAACCTGCTCAAGCTGCGCAGGTATGACTTTCAACTGGTTTATACCCCTGGGAAGGACCTTGTCATTGCCGATGCCCTCTCAAGGTCAATCATAACTCCGTTGGCTTTGTCTGCCAAACAGATGCTTAAGTTCAGCTTTGAGCTGAATTTGCCAGCTTTGGATGCACGACTGATGCAAATTCGCTGCGAGACAGCGGCTGACCCACTTCTGCAGCTTCTGATGTATTTAATGTCAGATGGGTGGCTCAAGGGCCAATGCCCACAATTTTACAATGTCCGTGATGACCTGGCGGTTGTCGACGGGGTGCTCCTGAAATTGGATCGCATCGTCGTCCCACAAAGCATGCGCCAGCTAGTTCTGGAGCAACTACATGAAGGCCATTTAGGAGTCGAGAAATGTCGCCGCAGGGCCAGAGAAGCCGTCTACTGGCCGGGCATTAACGATGACATCGGCAATGTGGTGCTCAACTGCTCTACCTGCCAGTGTTTTCAGCCCGCCCAACCGCGGGAGACCCTGATGCCCCATGAGCTCGTCAAATTGCCTTGGACCAAAGTGGGCATCGACATGTTCCACGCATTGGGCAGGGACTACGTCATCATCATTGACTACTTCTCCAGTTACCCGGAGGTCATCAGGCTGCACGATCTCACATCCTCGGCTGTGATCAGGACATGTAAGGAGATGTTTGCCCACCATGGCATTCCGCTGACGGTCATGTCAGACAATGGCCCCTGTTTCGCGAGCCAGGAATGGGCCAGCTTCGCCCGACACTACAACTTCGCGCACATCACATCCAGTCCCCTGTACCCCCAATCCAATGGGAAGGCGGAAAAGGGGGTCCACATAGTTAAGCGGCTACTCTGCAAGGCCGCCGATGCCGGCTCTGACTTCCACCTTGCTCTGGTAGCTTATCGCTCTGCCCGCTCTCCACCGGGCTGTCACCTGCACAGCTACTAATGAACCGCACCCTCAGGACGACGATGCCATCGATTCTCACCCCCAACCTCGATTATGTCCCCGTGCAACACAGCATGCACATGTCTCAACTGCAGCAGAAAACCTCCTACGATTCACGGGCTGCTGATCACCCTGACCTCCATCCACACAACATGGTTCACATCCACCTCCCAGATGGTGGCTGGTCTGCGCCTGCTGTTGTTCTTAGGAAGATGGCCCCCCGCTCCTTCCTTGTCCACTTACCGGATGGGTCCATTCGGCGCCGCAATCAGCGTGCCCTTTGCCTTGTTCCAGAGTCGTCACGGGATCCTCCACCCAGCTCCGCTACTGACCCTGCCATGGACTGTGCAGAGTTTCCGGTCACTCTGTCCGCCCCTGACTGTGCTGCAGCCCTCCCGGCTCCTGATGCGCCAGCTATTTCCCCACCCTTGAGGCGGTCAACCAGAGTTTGTCGCCCACCTCAGAGACTGAACTTATGAACTCTGCACACATGTGGACTTTCTGAGGTTTTTTTTTCATTCCTTGTTGAATTCGTTCTCCAGTGATTCGTAAATAGCTTTGTTGATTGTTCCAGTTTATGTTAGTCATCTGCACCAGGCACCTTCCTTTGTACATAGTCTTGTTTCCTGTATATAGATTTGTACATATGTCTTCTCACCTCACACGTAGCTAGGTACATTCTCCGCACACCCACACTATTTATAATCACATGCCTACATCAACATTTTTTTATAAAAGGGGGAATGTCATAATATACACCAGTCTATTATGGTGCAGGCACACACTGATGGACACACACAGGGATTAATCAACATGCACAAACACCGCAGCCAATCACCAGTTAGAATACACACACTATAAAGGCAGAGGGCACCACGGTTTCCGCTCATTCTGGGTGCTGCCTCTCAGTGGAACAAGAACTCATCCAGTCCAGCACAGACTCACACCACGTGCTGAGAGAATCAACGGGTTCAGACAAGGCTTAGGTCTCTAGTTTAAGTTAGCATCATTTAGACCCGCAGTCATCGTGTGTTAGTTAGTTAGAAGTTACTTAATAAAATTGAGTTGAACCTTCCTCTGTGTTGGTAATGTCTGTTCATCGCTCAAGCCTACACTAGCCAACACTTCACTACTTTCTGGAAAAAAGGTACGTGGTCCATCAGCAGTTCCTTATGCTGATGGCCAATGATGGATCCCTCGTTTCAGAATTGGGGGGCATTAGGGCCCACACCCAAAGGTTCTACACTGCCCTGTTCTCCCTGGATCAGTCCAGCGAGGGTGCTTGCAGAGGTTTGTGGGGGGACGTTCCGCAGGTCGATGCCCCTACGTGCCTGAGGGGGCTGAACGGCGCCCTCAACAGCTTCTCCGGGAACAAGACCCCAGGGTTGGACGGGCTGACCGTGGAGTTCTTTAGGGCATTTTGGGATGTCCACGGGAGCGACTATGTGGTTGTCCTGGGGGGAAAGTATCGCCACTGGGGAAATGCCCCTTTCGTGGCACAGGGCCATCATTGCCCATCTGCCCAAGAAGGGGATCTCTGCCTATTGAGTACAAGAGTCGGCAGGTCATGTTACAGTTGTATCGGACTTTGGTTAGGCTACATTTGGAATACTGCGTGCAGTTCTGGTCGCCACATTACCAGAAGGATGTGGATGCTTTGGAGAGGGTGCAGAGGAGGTTCACCAGGATGTTGCTTGGTATGGAGGGTGCTAGCTATGAAGAAAGGTTGAGTAGATTAGGATTGTTTTCATTGGAAAGACGGAGGTTGAGGGGAGACCTGATTGAGGTCTACAAAATTATGAGAGGTATGGACAGGGTGGATAGCAACAAGCTTTTCCCAAGAGTGGGGGTGTCAGTTACAAGGGGTCACAATTTCAAGGTGAGAGGGGGAAAGTTTAAGGGAGATGTGCGTGGAAAGTTTTTTACGCAGAGGGTGGTGGGTGCTGGAATGCTTTGCCAGCGAGGTGGTAGAGGCGGGCACGATAGCATAATTTAAGATACATCTGGACAGATATATGAACGGGTGGCGAACAGAGAGAAGTAGACCTTGGAAAATAGGGAACAGGTTAAGATAAAGAATCTGGATTGGTACAGGCTGGAGGGCCGAAGGGCCTGTTCCTGTGCTGTAATTTTCTTTGTTCTTTGTTCTTGTTCTATGTAAAACAGGTGACTGCTCTCCCTCCTCCGCGTGGATTAAATCTTTGATAATGTCTTCCTGCTATGGCACAGTGTTGGATCACATGGACCACCCTGAGCAATGCTGCATGGTCCCAGGACAGGCAATATCCACCTGGTGAACGACCTTATCCAGCATTCCCAGAGGGCTGGTCTGTTGAGTGCCTTCCTGTCTCATCTCCAGGAAAAGGCATTCAGTTACGATTATTTATTCAGAACTCTGTGAACATTTGTGTTCGGTTGATATTTTGTCACCTGGATCTGACTTCTGTACGCTCCTGCAAAGTGTCTACTTCAAGTTAACGGGTCCCTGAGAGAGCCCCTTCGCTTTGGGAGAGGAGTGCATCAGGGCTGCCCCATGTCTGACCAACTGTATTCTATCTCTGTGAAGTCTTTTCTGCGTCTCCTGCAGCGGAGGTTGCCAGCAGGGCCGGCCCAAGGTACCGGCAACTCGGGCAGTCGCCCGGGGCGCCATGTGCTAGGGGGCGCCAGAGACTCGGGTCCCGCGCATGCGCAGTTGGGCCGGTGCCAACCAGCACATGTGCGGTGGCTGCCCTCCCTCAGGGTGGCCCCCTCTGCCCCCCCCTCCCGCCACCCCCCCTCCGTCCCCCCGGCCCCGCCCTGCCTCGGCCCCGTCCCCAGCATCGCCCCCCCCCGCCTCGGCCCCCCCCCTTGGGATCGCCCCCCCCCGCCTCGGCCCCCCCCCCCCCCCCTTGCCCCCCCCCACCCCCCCCCCCTCTCGGCCCCGCCCCCCCCGAAGGGCGCTGAAGTTCAGCTTGCCCGGGGCGCCAGCAACCCTAGGGCCGGCGCTGGTTGCCAGGAGTGGTTTTGCACGGGCCGGGCATCGGGAGCTGAAATTTGGCATGTCAGCTACGACCCTCACCAACCTCTACAGATGCACCATAGAACGCATTCTTTCTGGTTGTATCACAGCTTGGTATGGAGCCTGCTCTGCCCATGACCGCAGGAAACAACAAAAGTTTGTGAATGTAGCCCAGTCCATCACGCAAACCAGCCTCCCATCCATTGACCCTATCTATAATTCCCGCTGCCTCAGAAAGGCAGCCAGCATTCTCTCTTCCACCTTCTTTCATCAGGAAAAAGATACCAAAGTTTGAGGTCATGTACCAACCGACTCAAGAACAGCTTCGTCCCTACTGCCATCAGACTTTTGAATGGACCTACCTCGTATTAAGTTGATCTTTTCTCTGCATCTTGCTACAACTGCAACATAATATCTGCAGTCTCTTCTTTCCCTATGTACGGTATGCATTGTTTGTATAGCATGCAAGAAACAATACTTTTCACTGTATACTGATACATATGACAATAATAAATCAAATCAAATCAAACTCTGCAGAGAATGTGCGAATGCCAGGTTGTGTACTCTGCCATACCCTCTGCCAGGATCAACTGGGCTAAGTGTTCCGGACTCCTCGTCAGTCTGTGACAGCAGGACCCCCTCCCAGAGGAGCTCTGGCCTTTCACCTGGAGCAGGACTCAACTCATCTACTTGGGAGTCCATCTTTCCCCGGCTGAGGAACCATGGCCATGAATTGGCAGCAGCTAGAGGTGAAGGTCACCGCTAGCCTGGAATGCTGGACGGGACTGCTCCTCGTACTGTCTTACAGGGGCCAAGTCCTAATCATAAACCAGCTGATTGATTCCATGTCGTGCCAACTGGTCACTTTGAACCCTCCCCAGACTTTGTCACCAACATCCAGAGACTGTTTCTACAGTTCTTCTGGGACAAAAGACTGCAGTGGTTTGCTGCTGAGGTTCGGAGTCTTCTGCTTGGGGAGGGTGGGTAGGTGCTGGTTTCCCTTGACACCCGGGTGGCAACCTTCCCCCATCAGACTGCAATGATACCTTTACATCGAGCCCACTCCTAGATGGCGTGCCCTGGTGATGCATTCCTGAATATGACAGCAGCCCCGATCATGGGCTAAAGAGGTCTTTGCAACTCTTTGCAGGAATTGCCCATCTTTTACCATCGCCTTCTCAAAGTCTGGAACATAGTCGCCTTGCACCACAGCTATGCTCCGCCTGGTGAAGTGGCTGTTGTCAGGGAACTTCTGCTTAGAAATCTGCACCTCCACCAATACCACTTCCAGTGGCTGGTGGAGGGATGTGTTGTGGCTGCCGGGGCGACCAGGGTCGGGGACAAACCAGTTAGCAGAGGATAAAAATAATAATAACCTTTTATTGTCGCTAGAATTAAGTGACTGTGAAAAGCGCCGAGTCACCACATTCCGGCGCCTGTTCGGGTAAGCTGGTACGGGAATTGAACCCGCGCTGCTGGTCTTCTTCTGCATCACAAACCAGCTGTATAGCCCACTGAGCTAAACCAGCCCTCTGTGGGCTGGATGACACCTCACGGGTTAGTACAATGCGCGGCAGTGAGTGTTCTGCTCACAAGCAATGTCATCTAAGAGCTTAAAATGGTTGTGCCTGGAGCCGATGGCACCCGTAGTCTTGAGGGGGCACAGGTGTGCGGTGGACATCCGTCTGAGTGGACCCCTGTTTGGACAAAATTCCACAATGGCCCCAAGACTCGACCACCCTCTCTGGATCTATAGCCCCACAGCCTGAGCCGCCTCACGGGACTACCCCCCCCCCCCCCCCGTGTCCTTTCAGACTGCACAAAGAGATTTCCTGTTTGGGCTGCTGCTGATACTCAGTCTTCACTTCCTTGTCCTTGCCCAGACAATCCTTGCTTTGCTTGTTTGTGTCCAAGAGTGGGAGTCTCTTGGTGGAGGTGCCTCTATGGTAGAGTCCTATCCCTTAACTCCCCCTGAATACTGGGGACCTGGCGTGGAGGGTGTTGCATGCAGCAGTACCATACAGCCATAGGATGCACCGTTTCCCAGACTCCCAAGGTACCTGCCCTTTTTGCGGTCTTGTGGAGTCCATGGATCATGTTTATGTTAGTTGCTGTAGGCTTCACTCCCTGTAAACCGTTTGTTGCAGTTTTGTTTACATTTCAGCTCCCGCTCCTGATTTACGGGCAGAATGGCCTTTTGGCCAATCCAGTGGCCCCCCAGCCAATCAATAAAACTGAGAAAGATCTCGAGATAGATACTGAAGTGTTGGCTAGTGTAGACTTGAGAGATGAACAGACACTTCCAACACAGATGAAGGTTCAACTCAATTTTATTAACTACTTCTAACTAACTAAAACACGGTGACTGTGGGTCTAAATGATGCTAACTTAAACTAGAGACCTAAGCCTTGTCCGAACCAGTTGATTCTCTCAGCACGTGTTGTAAGTTTGTGCTGGGCTGGATGAGTTCTTGTTACACTCAGAGGCAGCACCCAGAATGAGCAGGAACCGTGGTGCCCTCTGCCTTTATAGTGTGTGTATTCTAACTGGTGATTGGCTGTGGTGTTTGTACATGTTGATTGGTCCCTGTGTATGTCCATCAGTGTGTGTCTGCACCATGATATACTGGTGTATGTTATGACAGATACCCCTTCAATCTTTTGACAAAAAGAATTTGGAGCAGAAGTAGGCAATTTAGTCCTTTGAGACTGCTCTGCCATTCAACTAGATCATGGTTAATCTCTTCATGATCTCAAAGCCACCTCCCAACCTGTAGCCTATATCTCTTTCACCGATTTTTAAACAAAAATATATCTTTTATTTTTTTAAACCATTTAATGACTCAGATTCCACTGCACTGTGGAGCTACGAGTTCCACAAATAAATTCAGCACCATCTGCGAGAAGTCGTTCCTCCTCATCTCAGTTCTAAATCGACAGCCTCTCAACCTATATCCGTGACCTTTCAACCTAGATTTCCCCACAAGGGGGAACCTTTGGTCTACATTTACTTTATCAATCCCATTTAGTATTTTATACACCTTGATCAGACCCCCTCTCATCCTTCTAGCGAGTATAAGCCAAACTGTTTAATCTCTCCTCATATGTCAACCTTTTCGTCCCCGGAGTCAATCTGGTGAACCTCCTTTGAAATGCCTCTAATGCCACAATGTCCTTCCTCAAATAAGGAGACTGGATGTAAGGATACTCCAGATGTAGTCTCACCGACACCCTGTACAATTGCAACAACAATATTACCTGAAAAGGCAGGTAGGGCAAGTATTGGATGTTACATGTGGTGTGATGCTGCTGTGAGTGGGCAAATGTGATATTGGTGTGGAGCAACTGACACGTGGACAGAAATGTTGAATTTGCAATGGAAATGCTCAAGTTATTATTTTTTAAGTTTACCCTCACATTTTTGTTCCCCTTGTGGAATAGTGGGGGAACATAGAACATACAGTGCAGAAGGAGGCCATTTGGCCCATCGAGTCTACATCAACCCACTTAAGCCCTCACTTCCACCCTATCCCCGTAACCCAATAACCCAACTCACCTTTTTGGAGACAAAGCAATTTAGCATGGCCAATCCACCGAACCTGCATGTTTTAGGACTGTGAGAGGAAACCGGAGCACCTGGAGGAAATCCACGCAGACACGAGGAGAACATTCAGACTCCGCACAGACAGTGACCCAGCGGGGAATCGAACCTGGGACTCTGGTGCTGTGAAGCCACCGTGCTATCCACTTGTGCTACCGTGCTGCCCTGTAGAGTGATGGAAGGATTCCCAAACTGATTGTAAGCCTATTGAACCATGTTATTTTTTTTTCTATAAATCTAGAATGCCCAATTCGGTTTTTCCAATTAAGGGGCAATTTAGCGTGGTAAATCCACCTACCCTACATATCTTTGGATTGTGGAGGTGAAACCCCCGCAAACACAGGGAGAATATGCAAACTCCACACAGACAATGACCCAGATCCGGGATCGAACCTGGGACCTCGGTGCCGAGAGACAGCAGTGCTAACAACTGCGCCAGCGTGCTGCCCCTATTGAACTATGTTATGAATGTACCTTCCATGGCCAACAAGTTCTGAAGTTGGACTCGAACCCAAAACTTCTGGTCCTGAGGAAGGGATGCTACCACTGTGCCACAACACCTCCTATCCTCAGTTTCTGAACATGTAGCACAACATGAAATATAATGTGGTGAATCATCAAAGTATTCATTGAAACCCTGCACTGCAGAGGGAGGTTATTTGGCCCATCGAGTCAGCACAAACCCTCCGAAAGATCACTCCACCAAGGTCCGTCTCCACAACGCTGTAACCTAAACCTGCACATCCCTGAAGACTACGGGATAATTCAGCATGGCCAATCCACCTAATCGGCACATCATTGGACTGTGGGAGCAAATCCATAGAGACAGAGGGAGAACACACAAACTCCACCCAAGGTCAAAATTGAACCCTGGTCCCTGGCCCTGTGTTGATATTGGCACGTCTCCATAAAGAAATAAATGATCAGGGCAGCATGGTGGTGCAGTGATTCGATCCCGGCTCTGGGTCACTGCCCGTGTGGAGTTTGCACATTCTCCCCGTGTTTGTGTGGGTCTCGCCCCCACAACCCAAAGATGTGCAGGATAGGCGGATTGGCCACGCTAAATTGCCATTTAGTTGGAAAAAATGATTTGGGTACTCTAAATTTATATTTAAAAAAAGCAAAGAAATAAATGATCAAAGTGTAATTGACCACACTAGTAATGGTTTAGAAAATAAGAGCTTGACTCTAAAGTAAAGTTGAAGTGGACATAGGATCTGAATTAAGGAAATTAAAATGGTCCACAATATGGATGTAGGTGAGGAAAAACCTGATGAATCTTTTGAGTCCATGTTTGACCTGTTGGTTAGAGCATATGTACCTACCATTTTGAAACTAGCAGCCTCTTCCGGAAGTGTACGGATTGTTGGGATATTTTGACAGAGTTCTCTAATATATATTCAGTAGTTTCTATTGAGATGAAAGATGTATTAGTCAGTCCTAAAATCATAATCATGCCATGGCCCAGAAATAGACAACAAAATTGAAATGGAGGGCATGGGATGAGTCAATGTAAGTGCATGTTACCCTTTTAATTTTGATGTACAACACTTGAAGCATGGTTGAGGCTGTAATTTTTTAGACTACCTTAATCGTTATTTTAATCAAAATATCTGGTTGAGATTTGAAGAAGCTGTTTAACCCAGGATGAGTATTGACATTTTCAATGAAGTACAGATTGCTGTTAACTGTGTCAGTGCAGGCTAGTTTTCATAATAGATTAACTGAATCACTGGTGAAACACTTCTGGGCTCACAAAATGTCATAAATTAGTTGAAATCGATAAACAAACATGTTTAAAAGTTATGCTTTGATGTCCAGTGGAGAAGCTTTACGTAGAGAGAAAGTCCAGAGCCATCACATCATGAACATGAAGACAAGGGATTGATATGTTTTTCAAATAAATGGTAAGGCAGTTGTTCAAGATGGTCTTGAAGTGTTTTGAAAGTTGTGGGAGGCATAAACTGACATTGACGGACAACGAGTGGGGTTTTCCGAACCCACAGCGCTGTGTGTCCTGGTGGCGGAGGTGGCTCACCATAGTCAGCCAACGGAGCTCTTCCAGTCCATACGAGGTCTATGGCGTTTTGTATGGCTTGCCTGCCCTGCCGCTGAGGAACCTGCCTAGGGGGACGGGGCGGGGGGATCATTTTCAGTGGGACCGGAAGATCCTGCTGCCTGGAAGGGTCAGACAATTCCATCCAACATTAGAGGTTCATTCTTTGGAATGCACAGAAACTAGTAGATTTGTCTCTAATATTGTTGTCTGAACAAAGAATAAATGACTCATTGAATAATTGTAACTTAAGGTGGATTTTGATAGGACAGTGCAATCTACTCACTGAAACATCTTGTGCACATTTCAACAGTTGATTTGATGATTAAAGTAGGCAGATTGATCAGCTGTGAGAAGGAAATTGGCAGGAGGTTGACTACGTGCTGGATGATCATATCTGTGATTTCTTGTGACATATTTGTGTTGTGTAGAGTAACGGGTTATTATTGAAATTCAGTACAAATATTAGTGTGAATCTGAACTTGAGTGTTGCCTCAATGTTTCTTGTAACTTTCATGGTTGAATAGTAAATTATCAGGGGTAGAAGGCTACAAACTAGGAGAGCCCCAGGTGTGCCAATTATTGTGTGGCTGATGGGTTCCAGAAGCATAACCACCATCAGAATCTCATGCAAAAATCTCTTTTAAGCATCCGCCAGTCACTGTCCCACTCTCTCCAACCACACCCCCATAGTCCCCCACGTGTCCTGAAAATGTCAAAAATGTCCTGTAAAATAAACTTCATTAGTTCAGACATTCCCATTAATCATCAATTAAGGTGAAAAAAATACTTACCAACCAGCAGTCCAGAATGGCCAGGATGGAAAAGTGGTGAAAACAATATTGTTTACATGTTTCAGATGAGGAAGAGAATGTTCACAATGTCTAATATACCCATGTATGTACCTTTGTGTAGCTACAAATTTTTATTCTTCCTTCTCCCAATACTTTTAGCTGCAGCACCCTTTGTAGCTTGAGTAGAGATTGATGCAGATTGCCAATGTGCCTGCGCTGAATCAGGAGTTGCTGTTAGCTGATATATTTTATGTTCTGGAGCTTCGCACAGGCCACATCTTAACAGATGAGAGTTGGAAGGTCTTTGAGGGGAGTTCCTACTCAGCACGGCCCTTCTCATGGGCTCACCTCACTTCCACACCATCATTCAGCTGAAGTTCACTTTGCTGCAGGTAGTGGGTGCTATCTGGCCAAGGCCAATGTATTGATCGCCCTGGTTAAGGGGGCATCCATAGTCTGCAAGCTCTGCATTTGATTGGCAAGTTTGATGCTTCATGCAGTTAGCTACACTGTTCAAAAAAGAAGGCATAATTGTAAAGGCCCGCACAATATCTCATCCATGCTTAAGACAGGCTCCTCCCCACATTCCTCTCCCACTTCCCCCTGCCAACACCCCTCCAATAACTATGAGCAGTGTGTTAAGGCCTGTCAGTACATCACACATTCTATGCTGCTGCTGTTAGCCTCTTCATCAATGCGGCCCTAAATCCAACATCTGTTCTAGCTGAGCAGAGCTTGGAGAGGCCAGCACTGTCCAATGGTCTCCACTATTCTCTTTGCCACCAACATTTGATCTTATTTATTTGTAAAGCAAGAATCCTTGACTGGACATCCAACCACCTCTTACTGGTTCCAAGTGGGCAAATTGTGGACAGGATATTTCGCGCTCCCCACAGCATGTTTCACAATGGTAGAGGTAGTCCGCCAATGACCGGTCGGCAGATCTTCTGGTCCTGTTGCTATCAATGAGGTTTCCAATTGTTTGCACCCATGCCGCCGCCGGTAACAACCAAACAATTGCAGCCTGTGAGTATCCGAGCCAGTGCCTGGTCTGCATGAGTCTTGAGAAGGAGCATTGAACTCACCTGAGGCTTTGTCATTGGTAATCTAAGCTAAGTTCTGCTGGATGTGCAGAGAAACTACTAGATGTTACCAATGTGAACACGACCTATTTCACTTGCTGCTTCTTCACTTCACTGACTGAAAGCTGGTCTGACCCACAGCACTGCAATCTCCACAATGAGCAGGGCAAGGTGGCAGGTCCGGAATATATCCCAGCCTTAACGGGGATCGAACCTCATTTGTTGGCATCAATCTGATCAACAGCAGCTATCCAACCGACTGGGCCCCAAGTAATTCACGGTGTTGTGAAAACATTCAATTTTACACGTATGGTGTAACCTGGAGCTATGGATAGTGATGGTAGAGGCTCACATTTCTGTTCATCACAAACCTGACCAGGAATCTCTTCCAATGGCACCAGCCATTGGTGTTTGTTAGAAAGATTTACAAGTTGATGTTTGTTTAGTCAAACTATGAACCTTCCTTGGCCATCAAGTCCTGGAATAGGAGTTGAACCAGGAGCTTTTGGTTCAGAAGCAGGGATACCGCCGTTGTTCCGCTTTAAATAAAGCCACAAAAGGCTTCATGTTCACCCAAGAATGCAGTTGAACCTTACTTTAATTGATAATAGTGGCGTAGATATTCTGTCACGCAGTGCCTGTTTTTCTAGGTGATAACCAGGATACAAGTCACCAAAATTAGCAAACTGGCAGCATGTGCACATTTCTGAGTAGAAGTACATTGCCCATTATATTTATACCCCTTATTGTAGGAGCGCTTGCCGAGATGGGAATTAGTACATGCAGTCGATGGTCTTGTGCTCCCTGGAGGTTCCATTTTCCATTCTGGGCTGCTCCATCAAGACATTTGCCACCTGCTGATCTCTCGGCACCACATTCCGTTTACCAGCCTCACCGAGAATGATTTAAACCAGTGCTTTCAGGTTAGATGTTTGGTTACTATTTCTAGTTACTGTTTGACTTCTAGGGCTGCGGACTTTTGGCTCCAGCGTGGCGGGGACCACCGCAGGAGATTCTACAGCACAATCGAAAGTCCATTGACTTTCAACGGGACCAGACAATCCCAGTGGTGGGCGGGGCTGCAAAATCCCAACCTAGTTACTTTATTGCTGTTTTCTTAGCTTTCTTTAAAGCTTTTTGTGTCTGTACGAGCAAATCTTTACTGCTTTTGAACTCTTGGTACTCTTTACGCTACAAACAAATGGCTCCAAGGATCCGTCATCTCTTAGGCCATCATTGAAGATGGAAAATGATTGGGGCAGCAAGGAAGACACTGCAGAGGAGGAGAAACTGCTAGAAGAAAGAGGAGCAGGAGGAGAGTACTGGACAGGAGATAATTTCCACAGGGGATCTTCAGGAAGCACTTCTATTGAGGAGCAATATATATTAAATATGCATTTGACAGTGCGCCATTCCTTCCGTACTGCACACCAGCTTGGATTTTGGGTTCAAGTTAATGTAGTGTGATTATTGAATGTATACCGATACAATACTTAGCCGGCGTTTTCTTTCGAATTTAACAGGGGAAAGGTGGGGAGGTTGTTTTCAAATAAGTGGGCTTGAATCGGACTTTTCTGTAAGTTTTGTGGCTGGGTCACTTTTTCTAAGGTCTTTGGCAATCCAACAGAGGTTGTTGGTACCTAAATTATTGAAAGATTTAGCTGGACTGAGGGTTTTTATCAACATTGACTGAAGATCTAAAGAATATGTTGTTATTTAACTTGATTACTAATGCAGTGAGTGAATGTAAAGGAGTTAGTGAGTAGAGGGGCAGGGTTCACCTGAGTAATGCCTGTGACAATGTAAAGAAACTTCCCAAATATAATGTTTTACCACATTTAGCTATTTGGATCAATTGAAACAATCGTACTGAGCACAGGATATTAGAAGTTTTATCTGTAAACAATTCCCTTTGAATTTCCAACTGATTTCATTCTTTTTTTAAAGAAATTTTTATTGTCCATCCAGAAATGTGTTTCGGGTATATTGCTCATTCATAAAAAATATGTAAAAATGAATAATAACTTAAAGAAAATTACCCTACCATAAAGATCTAACTTTAATTAAATATGTATTAAAAATTATTCCAATGCATTAAAATAATCAGTCAGTGAGTCATGCTTTGAATGTACGATACCCTCATCTATACATCATACTCCTGTTAAAAGTTATCTTAGTAAAGGGCACAAATGAGTCCAGGAACCAGTTTGTTCTGCATCTGAGAGATTGAAGCCTTTTCCCTTAACACATCCAGCTTTAATGCTGAGACCGAGGTGATTTTCGTTGTTCATGAAAATCTTTACTTTCTTCAAAATTTTTCAAGAACAGATTTTGTGAAGAAAGATCAGCTCACCAAATCTCCTTCCTTCTTCGTCCAATAATCACTGTACCTTTAAAGTGGTCAGTTTTCCTAACACAGTGGTACCAGGTGAGACATCCAAAAGGATTCTCAACTATAGCCTCAAGAACAGTTTCATGATTGTAGGATCTACAAAAGAGGATTTTACATTTTTGGGATAGTATAACCATCTATGTCAGTTGACCACCACCTCTGTACACCATTCAGTTAATTTATTGTGAATTAATCCATTCATCTATTGTGAATTAACATTAATCAAGAATTGTGATAAATGACCCATCAGCTTGGTGAGTCCCTAAAAGCTTTCTTACTGGTTGGAAAAGGGGAATCATGGAGGAGCTTCATTCTATGGACTGAATTTTCCAAGCAGTGTTGGGAACCCACCACCTGAATATATTCCAGGTTCTGACTCTGCTTATCAACTGCGTCATACCTCTAGGAGGCGGTAGCTGCCTGCCTTGCACCAGCAGCATAGTCAAGCCGCAGCCATATTGGGGCTTTCTGCTGTCTTGCCAAAGAGAGCAGATAGCGCCTCCGGGGGCCAGCAGGATAAATGCTCAAGATTGAGGTTACTAGACTAAACTAAATTAATGCACACATTCCAGTTCAGTTACACAAGGGCGCCATATTTTTCAAGACTGAAAGAAACCTTATCTTTGACCCTACTGCCAACTCAGCAGCATGTGCATTAATGTGCGCCACACTGTTCGAGTTTGCCGCAGTCAGCATTGGAAATTGCATTCCCAATCGCTTAACAGACCACTAAAGGAGCTGCAAGGGCCATTGGTTTGTGCTGACTGAGTTTCCTGTTCCTGTCCTCCCTTGTCTGAAAGTTTCAAATTGCCCGAGAGATGTCTGGGCAAGATCTGGGACAGCGATTTTGAAATCCTGCCCAGACCGAATCCCGTCCCAGACAGCATTTGAAAGCCTTGCCCTTTCTCAATCTCCATCTTTCCCTACACTTTGGATTACTGCACCATAGCCTGGAGTCCATATATACCGACACAGAAACACAACTTCAAAACAACACCAAAGGAGTGCACAAAAAATTGAACGGAGACGCAAAAGAAATCACTCAGACACAGTCTCAAACCACAGTCGCCAATTATTTGGGATTCAAGAATCATAATGGCGCAGTATTCCATCTTGAAACAGATTTGATTGCTGTTAGCTTTTGGCAGTAGGTATAAAGGCGTGCACAAAAAAAAATTGCTGAATCTCCATAGTAACGGTGAGGAATTGTGAAGAAAAGAAAATCGAGTTGGCCATTTCTGCAGACAGACCTATTTAGAATTATTTCTATTCTTTTCTCACATGGCTTGATTTTAATTTCATTTGCTGCAGGATTATATTGTTGCACATGATAATTTGTATAACGGCATAATTGATTTCAAATATCACTTAAGAATATAATACAACACAGAATATTTTAGATTTTTTTGTCTGAAGCAAAACTAAATATACTGTCTACATTTTGGCATACAATTAGTTTCTTTTCATATTTGCTGTGACAATGTTGAGAATTAATATTTTGCCAATGCGGAAAGGTTAGAATGTACAATTGATATTAATTGCAGCAGGACATCCTCTGTCATGGTTGCTTTATTACTTCTTTTGACAGGGTTTTCCAAAAAGCATTAATAAAAGCACATGTTTTGACATAGAATGAAATTATGCCAAAGACTCGAGAAAGAATTCTGATCAACAACTGCAGAAAAATACATAAATGCCATCTTATTTCTTGGAATTAGATCTTTGTCAAGGAGAAAGGCCCCAGTCCTTACTTTCCTCTGGTTTTCATTTCTACCAAGAGCTGTGCTGTAACAGATAGGCCTGCCACCTAAGTACATCCAAAAGTAAGTGCAAATATTAATTGAAATGTTACAATTAATGTGCAATTCGGGCCACCTAATCACAGGAAGGATAATATTGCCTTCGAGAAAGTACAGATATGAGCAGTGATTATCAGGAATTTATGTCAGGATGAAAGATGAAGTTGAGCTCGAGGAAGAATTGGCAAGCTAATGAAGGGAATTAACAAAGCTGATCGAGGTAAATTTTTCACCATAGCGAAGGATTCAAAAACCAGAGAGCACAAACTTAAATGCAAGAAGTTAGGACATTGGGAGAGTAGATAGAGACCAACTATTTCCTCTGGTGTGGGAGTTGAAAACACAATAGAATTACTTGATATTTATAGCTCAACCATTCATGAATGATTAAGCGTTTCTTCACACATAGGGTAAAATCTGGAACTGTCCCCCCTCCAGAAGTGTTGGGGCTAGGTCAATTATAAATTGATCCAGCTCAATGGTGTAACAGGCGAGAGTGATTTTGGGTGTACTCTTACACGGAACAGCGAAATTAGCATGAAGGTAAGCAAGCAATTAGGAAAGCAAATGGCTTGTTGGTTTTTAATTGCAAGTGATTGAAGTACAGGACCGGAGTGGGTCGGATCTCAAACAACAATGAGTCAAAGTATTTGAGGGAGATAGAGAACCTAGTGGATTGGTGTCACGACAACAATCTCTCCCTCAATGTCAAAAGAAACAAAGAGCTGGTCATTGACTTCAGGAAGCAAAGTATCGTACACACTCCTGTCTGCGTCAATGGCGCCGAGGTGGAAATCGTTGACAGTTTAAAATTCCTAGGTGTGCACATCACCAAGAATCTGTCCTGTCCACCCCAGGTCAATGCTACAGCCAAGAAAGCACAAGAGAGCCTATATTTTCTCAGGAAGCTAAGGAAATTCAGCATGTACACATTGACTCTTGTGAATTTTAACAGCTGCACCACGGAAAGCATCCTATCTGGCTACATCGCAGCCTGGTATGGCAACTGTTTGGCCCAAGACCCAAATAAACTACAGAGAGTCGTGAACACAGCCCAGTCCATCATGCAAACCCACCTCCCATCCATTGACTCGATCTACACCTCCCGTTGCCTTGAGAAAGCAGGCAGCATAATCAAAGACCCCTACCACCCGGGTAATTCACTCTTCCAACTTCTGCACACAGAACAATACTTTTCACTGTACTTTGGTACATGTGACAATAAAACATATACAATACAATAAGGACATCTGGTCAACATTGTATTGTGTTTTGTAATACAATATGCACGTTTGGCTTCCATATCTAAGGAAGTATCCATCCAGCTCTCTTCCCGCACCTCGTGGTTTCGACAGATAGTAATTCCCAGAACAGGTCACTAGTCTGTCGCCAGGGGCTTATAGCATGAGGGGCGCCACTCCACATCAAGCTTAGTTGACCAGGAGTCTCCCCCACTCTTACCACCAGCCATGGGCATGTTTTGAAGAACACTCAACCTGTTTTACCATGTTATGAATGCATCTTCCTTGGTCATCAAGTCCTGGGTGGGACTTGAACCCAGTGCTTCTGGCTCAGAGGCATGATGCTGCCCATTGCACCACAAGACGTTCTGAGTAAGTATATATTTGCCTTAATGGTGCAGCTAAGGTTCACAAGATTGGCTCTTGGAAGCAGAGTGCTGGAATGTGACGAGGCACTGAGTAAATTGGGATTCATATTTGGGAGCTCAGAAGAATGAGATGCGATTTCAATTAAATAAATTCTGAAGGGGCTTGGCAGGATAGATATTGAGAGATTGTTTTGCTTCATTGTGGAATCTAGAACATGTGAGCACAGTCTCAGTATAAGGAGTCATAATTTAGGGTCTAGATGGGGAGACATTTCTGAACTGAGAAGGTTGTGAATTCTGCATTGTTGAGGATATTCAAGGTTGAGATGCTTAGATTTCTGGGGAAATCAAGGACGGCATTGTGGCACAGTGTTTAGCACTGCTGCATCACAGCTCCATGGACCCGGGTTCAATTCCAGACTCGGGTGACTGCGTTGAGTTTGTACTTTCTTCCCGTGTCTGTGTGGATTTCCTCCAGGTGCTCCGGTTTCCTACCACAGTCCAAAGATGTTCAGGTTAGGTGGATCGGCCGTGATAAATTGCCCCTTAGTGTCCAAAGGGTTAGGTGGGGTTACTGAGCAAGTGGGATTAAGGCAGAATATGCATGATTATATACAATGATGGGCCACATGGCCCACTTAGTTCTTATGTTTTTATATGAAAAGGGAAAGTGGTTGAAGGTGACTGGAAGTCCAGGAGAAAATAATAAATATTTCTGCAGAGAAGGAATTGAGATATCTGGATGATGTGTCTTGCCGTTGTTTAACAGCAGCAGCAGAGAAGAACATTAAAATCGTCAGGAGACCAGAAGGTTGGTTAAAATTAACAGCTAATTCTTTTTTTCTGTGCATGCATGTTGCATTGGGGCAGCAGGGTAGCATGGTGGTTAGCATAAATGCTTCACAGCTCCAGGGTCCCAGGTTCGATTCCTGGCTGGGTCACTGTCTGTGTGGAGTCTGCACGTCCTCCCCCTGTGTGCGTGGGTTTCCTACGGGTGCTCCGGTTTCCTCCCACAGTCCAAAGATGTGCGGGTTAGGTGGATTGGCCATGATAAATTGCCCGTAGTGTCCTAATAAAAAAGGTTAAAGGGGGGTTGTTGGGTTACGGGTATAGGGTGGATACGTGGGTTTGAGTAGGGTGATCATGGCTCGGCACAACATTGAGGGCCGAAGGGCCTGTTCTGTGCTGTACTGTTCTATGTTCTATGTTCTCATCCTCAAAATGAGGAGAGTAAAATCAGTTTTTATTCAACATCAGCTGCTGCCAAATGAACTTCCAACAGAAGATTTGGCAATATTTCACATGTGGAATTAAAATAATCAGGTACAGGAATTTCTTCACCCACTCACCAGGAGTTAATTCAATGGCAGAAGGGGCTAAACTCTTTCACGGAGTTTGTTTCAATACGGAATCCCCTGAATTTATTGGCTCAGGAATTATAGATGGCAGAACCAAAAACTTGCATCACCTTTGCTGTATTTAGTAAAGCAAATAGGGACACAGAAGGAGATATTAGGACAGGTGACCTCATGCAAATGGTAGTGCTTTAAAGGAGAAGAGAGCAATTATGTGGAGAGGTTTTGGGCAGAGAATTCCAGAGCTTGGAGCCGAGACAGCTTAAGACAGAGACACTAAAATTGGCGTTGCGAAATGGGGCCTGTGGTTTGCCTATGCACAATTCTGTATGTAGTTAGCAATGCGACCTCCAACCAGCTGGTGGCAATAGAGATCTATCACGTAACCCACCACACCGGCCAGTTGGTCGTGAGCCATATAAGAAGATAGTCGCATTTAAAGTAACTCCAGGAGAATTCACTGAATTTATTTAGTAGCCATTGTCTGTATTATAGTTTACTAGTTATCTTTTCCATGTGCTTGTTAATAAATAATCCTGAAAGTTAAACAACTATCTGTTCTGTGTACATAATTCCAACGGTTATATCACAGAACACAACAGGGCTTCAATTAGAGGAGTCTTTCCAGAGCTGGAGGAGGTTACAGAAATAAAGTGAGGCGAGAGCATAAAAATAAGGTTGAGAATTTTGAACTCGAAGCTTCATCCCACCAACTACAGACAGCTTGTTTAAAAACAAAATGAACTAAGAAGCATCCACTAGCATTTGAACCAATTGAGCAGGCTATGGTTCAGGGCACTTTATACAGGCAAATATTAAACTATTGAAACGGCTTTGCACACTGTATATTTCACTTTTCCTCATGAGAAATTTAAAAATCTTAAGGCTTGGTTGTTTAAATAAATTATAACAACTACAAAGAAGGTCAGAATGAAGCAAGAACTTAATTTAAATAAGATTTCCAATACAATCTACACAGAGGCATTTAAAAAAAAAATGAACTGTAGTTTATTCTCCGCCTCGGATTTTAAAACTCAAGGTTATAGACAAGAGCAAACACTTTGCTTCTGATTTCTCTAGCTTTGTAAATGTGGCATTTAACATTCAGTAAAGGTTGTATCAGCAAAGTATGGTCGACATAATAATTCTTCTGCTTAATTTCTTTGTCTCCCAGTCTCCAAAGCTCGACTGATTTCTGTGACTGTTACTTCATTGATGGATCGTGATAGATCTATGAACTGAACATGTTTATAAACCTGATTGTCCCATTATCTGTCAAAACTGACTAACAATGGATCAAAATTATCCGTTGCAACTTGACGTAATTCATGGTTTTTCTCTCGCTTCACATGAACAGGCATTGAAGAAATTAATGTTCTGATTTCTAAATGCACACTACGCTCTGTGGTAGAAAGCACGGAAGCTGGAACGTTTATCGACCCTTGGATACTGTTCAAAAGCAAATTACTGCGAATGCTGGAATCTGAAACGAAAGAGAAAATGCTGGAAAATCTCAACAGGTCTGGCGGCATCTGGAGGGAGAGAAAAGAGCTAACGTTTCGAGTCCAGTGACTCTTTGTCGAAGCTTGGATACCTTGGATACACCTTAGATACTGTTCTTCCATTCTTCAAAATGCTGTCAATAATAGCCACGATGTGGTGCACACAGTGGACAGAATTTTGGGGTCCGGGTGCCGAGGCTGAAAGTGGGCGGTGATCTCACTTCAGTAGGTGGCGGGTTCCGGGCTCACTTTTTGCCAGTAGCAGCCAGTAAAATGCAGAGGGAAATTGCTGAGGACAGGGGGCAACCATTTCAACAAGGGAGGCCAAGGCCTCAGTGGCCAAAAAGGTGACCCCCTGTAACCCACTGGAAGGTCACCAGGGTGTACTGGAAAGTTTCCTCACGTTGCAGTAGGCAGCGCCACAACTGACAAAATACTAGCAGAGGCAGGAGGAGACTCTTATTTGGCCACTTAAGGATGCATTTGGGCTCCTGGCAGGCAGCCCCTCTAATGCCTTGCTGATGCTGGCAAAATTACATTTCCTCAAATTTATCATTCAAACTTCAAAAGTCGCGATTGGGAGATAACAATAGAGTCTGGAGTGGGGACTGTCAGTGGCCAGAGAGAAAATAGAGGTGCTTGTACTCTTTCTATGCAAGGGTGAGAGTGACAGCATGCGATGATTGTTTCAGGGCAAACCGATCTTGTAGTGGACTTCTCAACCAGCCTGAACCTCTTATTTGTTTGTGCAAAGTCCTAATGCCTGTTTCTGGTGTCAGGATAACACAACAATGTTTTGGATTTTACTGCTGAGTGTCATGGGTTGGATTCTCCGGTCGCTGACGGCGAAATCGCGTTCATCAATCAACCGGAAAATCAAAGTTCCCGACCAAATGGGGGGCGGCCCCCCTTTTGCGATTCTCCGCCCCCTCCAAAGCGGCGTACTCGGAGAGTACGCTGCGCCACGTATCAGGTCATTGCCTGATGCCCACCCCCCCTGTGCTTCAATCCCGACCAGCCGAGTTCCCGATGCCGCAGGTTACGTGCGCTCACACCATCCGGGAATCTTCCGTGGTAGCTGCAGACTCAGTCTGGCGCCCCACAGTCAGGGGAGGGCAGAACCGCAGGCAGGGGGGGCTTCATTCGGGGTCAGGGGCACTGTGTGTGTGTGTGTGTGGGAGGGGGGTTGTCCTGGGCATGCGGGCCAGCTAAGGGGGGGGGGGGGGGGGGGAACTATTTCACGGGCCGGGTCTTTGAGCGACCGTCACCATGTAGCATGGCCAGGCCGCTGCAGGCCGCCGCATGCACTTGCACGGCCACGGACCTGCCAATTCTCTGGGCCATATTGGCAGCTAGAGCTGCGAGCTCATTCTGCCTCCCTGCTAGCCCTCAGCAAAAAGGGGAATCGGTGGCTGTTTTGCGCCAGTTTTCCTGGCATAAATAAACACAGTTTTCACGCTGGCGTGGGGGCTTATTCTCCAAAACGGAGAATCCAGCCCCACATGTTTGACCAGTTTATGCATCGCAACTCATGATGTAATCAATAGAATTCGAGAATTGAGAATGAATGGATCACTGCGCCTTTCCAACTCTTATCCTGAATAAGAAAGGCTATATTATTACAGAACAGTAATTGAACCTGGGAGCTGTCTGTTACATGTGACTCACGGAAACGTTACCATTGCCAATTAAACCTCAAGACAATCGTCCATTTAAGTGTTCAATAAGAATCTGCCTGATTTTGTGAGAGGCAAGCCCACATCAACTTGAGCAAACTAGATCCTTGATTATCAATTCCATAATTACATAAATCCCTGAAAGTTGCCACCCAGGTTAATAGGGCTGTTAAGAAGGCATATGGTGTGCTAGCCTTTATCAGCAGGGGGATTGAGTTTCGGAGCCACAAGGTCATGCTGCAGCTGTACATAACTCTGGTGCGGCCGCACCTGGAGTACTGCGTGCAGTTCTGGTCACCACATTATAGGAAGGATGTGGAAGCTTTGGAAAGGGTTCAGAGGAGATTTACTAGGATGTTGCCTGGGTATGGAGGGAATGTCTTACGAGGAAAGGCTCAGGGACTTGAGGTTGTTTTTGTTAGAGAGGAGAAGGCTGAGAGATGACTTAATAGAGACATATAAGATAGTCAGAGGGTTAGATAGGGTGGACAGTGAGAGTCTTTTTCCTCGGATGGTGATGACCAACACGAGGGGACATAGCTTTAAATTGAGGGGTGATAGATATAGGACAGATGTCAGAGGCAGTTTCTTTACTCAGAGAGTAGTAGGGGTGTGGAACGCCCTGCCTGCAACAGTAGTAGACTCGCCAACTTTAAGGGCATTTAAGTGGTCACTGGATAGACATATGGATGAAAATGGAATAGTGTAGGTCAGATAGGCTTCAGATGGTTTCACAGGTCGGCGCAACATCGAGGGCCGAAGGGCCCGTACTGCGCTGTAGTGTTCTATGTTCTATGTTCTATTATCAGAACAAGTGCATGATCTGCAGCGGTTTAAGAAGGCCGTTCACCACTGCCTTCTCAAAGGCAATTAGGATTGGGCAGTAAATGTTGACCTAGCTAGCAATGCCCATATCACATGAATTAATTTTAAAACTCCAAACTAAAAGACCTGTTAAAATATTGGCTAGGAAAAGGACAGAAAAACAGCCTTATTGCACATTAGCATCTTACCCATTTTTTTTGTAATTTATTGTAACTTATTACTCAACAAGTAATTAAGTTACAAAGATTAATAAAAAAATGCATATTTTACAACCCATATAATTGGTACATATTTCAACTTCAATACATTGTAATTCTTGAATGGGCTACTTTGTGCATATTTATGGAAATGAATCGGCAGTATCAAATTAATACCTACCTGCAGTATTTATCCCAATTAATAACATTTTACCAAAATATTTGGTGGGAGTACAAGGTGATCTCATATCTTTATAAGAACTAAAGGACTATTGGGCCCTGATTAAAGGATTTATAATCTTCCAAAAAATTGATCGCAATCATTAGTGAACTATTCTAAGAAAAATATTATTTTCTTAAGGCCACAATAAAGATCTCAACATTTGCACTGATCTACATTACACTTAAAAACAAAATTAATTTATGGGATGTGGGTGTCATTGGCGAGACCAGCACTTATTTCCCATCCATGCTTTCCCTTGAAAAGGTGGTGGTGAGCTGCCTTCTTAAACTACTGCAGTCCCTGAGGTGTATGTACACCCACAGTGCTGTTTGGGATGGAATACCAGGATGTTAATCTGGCAACAGTGAAGGAACAGTGATATATTTCCATGTCAGGATGGTAAGTGACTTGGAGGGGAACCTCCAGTTAGTGGTGTCCCTCTGTATCTGCTGCCCTTGTTCTTCTATGTAGTGTGATTATAGGTAGACTATCATCAGTAGACATAATATAAGTAGATCATCATCATCTGTATTATAAGTTATATGTTTTACTGTTTTGGTTCTAGCATCCGACCAACAGGTGGTGCTAGTATGCAGGCACGTGACCCAGACGCAGCATGTGTTCTTGGACAAGGTGTTAGTAAGGAGTTGATAGCAGTCGCATATTAGAGTAGCTCTGTAGTATCTTAGTGTAAGTTAGTGTTAGACCATTATGTCCAACTGTATTAATCTTTATTAGAGTAATCTTTTAGAGTCGTGTCAGTAATAAATAGTTTTGTTATAAAACAAAGTCGAATGCTGTTTCTTAACACTACCACATCAAGATTCAACATCAGCATAATCAAAGAACATTACTGGCGGTAGCAGTCATGGATTTGGAAGGTGCTGCCTAAGGAGCCTTGGTGAATTTCTAAATTTTTTTATTTAGTGTACTCAATTCATTTTTTCCAATTAAGGGGTAATTTAGCATGGCCAATCCATCTACCCTGCACATCTTTGGGTTGTGGGGGCGAAACCCACGCAAACACGGGGAGAATGTGCAAACTCCACACGGACAGTGACCCGGAGCCAGGATCGAACCTGGGAGCTCAGCGCCGTGAGGCAACAGGGCTAACCCACTGCGCCACTGTGCTGCCTGCCTTGGTGAATTTCTGTTGTGCATCTTGTAGATGGTACACGCTGTTGCCACGGTGAGTCGATGGTGGAAGGATTGAATATTTGTGGATGGGATTCTTTTATGTTACATAATCTTTTCATTGGCATCAGAAGTCACTGCCCAAATGTGGATAGATGCATTTAAATGAGGTGATACAGCTAGTTCAACATCCATTTACCATATTTCATATCACTGTCATCTCAGTAATGCTTGACATGTTTCAGGCTGTCTGAAGTATTCATGCAGCATTGCTCGGAAATAGGGAAAAGCACCTTTAACTGACTGTTAGCAAAGAGAGGGAGATATTTGCTTTATTGGTCTAATGCCAGTTCATGAGCGAAGGCAGTTGTACAGTTACGGTTTGCAGGATACTGCCTGGTTCTTTTATCTGTAAGTGGTGTAATGCTTCAGCAGCATATTGTTTCCTGTCCTCCCGTGCCCCAGGAGCAAATTCACCCATGTAGTCATCAACAGCAACCTTTATTCATAGAGCACTTTTAACATAGTCGATAAGTCCCAAGGAGTTTCATGTGATGCAACATTTGATACTGTGCCACACAAAGCGATATTTGGGCAGATGCCAAAGGCTTTAGGCATAGTGTTGACTTTTAAAGACTATCTTAAGGGAGGAGAAAGAGGTATAAAATGGAAAGGTTTAAGGAGCGAATTCCGGACAATTTAGGCAGCTGAAGGGGCACAGCCACAAGTGATGGAGCGCTCAAGAAGGCAAGATTAGAGGAATGCAGATATGTCAGAGGGCTATGGGACTGGAGGAGACTACAGGGAAGGAGGCAACAGATGCCATGGAGGAAAATGAGACTGAAAATGAGAATTAAAAAATTCTCGACCAGGATGCATGGAAGTCAGAGAGCGCAGGAATGTGGGGACTTAGTGTGGGTTAAGGACAAGGGCGCAATGAAAGCCAAGATGCCGTCAGTTTTAAGGATGGTATAACATAAGAGAATAGTCAGAAGTGCATTGGAACTGTCAAATCTTTTTTTTTTTTTTAACAGTACAGCACAGAACAGGCCCTTCGGCCCTCAATGTTGTGCCGAGCCATGATCACCCTACTCAAACCCACGTATCCACCCTATACACGTAACCCAACAACCCCCCCCCCCTTAACCTTACTTTTATTAGGACACTACGGGCAATTTAGCATGGCCAATCCACCTAACCCGCACATCTTTGGACTGTGGGAGGAAACCGGAGCACCCGGAGGAAACCCACACACACAGGGGGAGGATGTGCAGACTCCACACAGACAGTGACCCAGCCGGGAATCGAACCTGGGACCCTGGAGCTGTGAAGCATTTATGCTAACCACCATGCTACCCTGCTAAATCTGGAGGTAACAAAGACATGGACGAGGGTTCCTGCAACAGGTGAGCTAAGAAGGGGTGGAATCCAGCAGTGTTACTGAAGTGGAGTAGGTAGTCTTAACAGCAGCAGAGACATGTGGTAAGAAGCTCATCCTGGGGGCAAATATGATACTAAATTTGCCAACAGACCACGTCAGGCTCCGAAGGTTGCCAGGGGAGCAATGGAATCAGTAGTTCGGGAACAAGATTTGTCGCGGGCACTGCAGATAATATTTAATTGGGGGAAAATAGCAGAGACTTCAGAAAATGGGCGCACATTTCCTGCCTCGTCGCGCACTCGCTCAAGTGAAATGAGGCCGGTGAATAGCTGTAAAGGCCAAAAACGAGATTCACGGCAGGCGCCGCCAAACAGTTTGCGAAGCAACCGGCCTGAAATCGGGATCTCGCCGTAGCTTGGCGAGAAACAAATTATCACCAATAAGCCGCACTTACATACAATTTACGAGAACGGCCCCTGATTCAACGACCTCCCCAGCAGGTGCTCACACTGGCGCCGATTAGTACTCCTTTTGAAAAATGTGAATCTGGCGGAACGGCTTCTGTGAGGAGCCGAGGAGGTGAGTAGCCATCTTTGCTCACAGGCAAAGAGCCCAGTGGCGCTGGGTCTGATGCCTCAGTGCTTGGTGGAGTGTGGTGGGCCTTTGGCTGAGGGTGGGGGAGCCTCCGCAGGGTGGGCGGCCATGGGTGGGGGGGGGGCACTGGGAGGGGTAACCATTGGGCAACTGCTCACGTCACCACCGTGCCAGCCCCTGGATCGTGTGTACCCATTCCATCGACACCCCTTGTCCCTGCCCCAATGACCACCCATTATCCCCATTGACTGCTGAGGCCTCTGGTCGTTCAAGTGAAGACTATCGCTAATAGGGAATTGGCAATCGTTGTTAAGTGAGCACTTCACAAATGGCAATTGGATTACTGTGGGTGGGCAGGCCATGTAGTATGTGGAGATCATTGCCTAGCATCCCAATCAGACTGTGCTGCCTAACAGCGCACCTGAAAACTGTGGGATGCAACACTACATACGCAGCAGCCAACATCCGAACACCCAGGTCGGGACACAGCTCTGGGTGTCCATGGTCAGAGGGTGGGTGAGTGCCATGGGAAGGGGAGTGCCCGGTTCAGTTGATGTTGTGAGCGAAAGTCCTGGGCACAGGGTCTGGAGCCCGGTGAGGGGGGCCTGTTGCGGCCGGATGTGCGTGGGAAGTGCGTTCTGGGTTGGGGGGGTGGGGGGGGCAGTGGGGGAATGGAAGGTCCCAGGGTGGGAGCCACCACTGGTTGTCAGTTTAATACCCTCTCCCAATGCCTTACAGATATTGAATGCCATGGCAGGGATATTGGACGCAGAGGTTGCCCCCGTGGTGCTGGTGCTACGCATTGCGGCCAGATGCCGGAGAAGACAGCAGCAGCAGCGTCTGCAGATGCTCAAGGCAGCGACCCATGTGCCAGACCCTGCCACACACCCTGAGGACCGGCCAGGCCAGCAACACTATTCAATGTTAATTGGTCCACTTAATGAGGCCTCAAGGGACCACGTCCCAAATGCTGGCTCGCCAGCTGATTCACCAAGAACGCGCCTGCCAGCTCCCCACAAACAACGCTAAGCAGCACATAGGCTGCACTTGCTCAGCCAACCCCATCCAGCCTGCAACAATGATCCCGAGGAGACCTGCCCAAAACTCAGGAATGCTGACCTGGCCAGGCCCCTGGATGCAGTGGAGACCAGGAGGGATGTCCTGTTCCCCCGAGGGTCCCAGAGGGTGAGCCACAGGGCAGCCAGTGCTGCCTGGGATGAAGTAACGGCAGCAGTCAGCTCGGGCAGTGTGACCAGGAGCACTGGCCTCCAGCCACCACTGCAGCCCAGGAATCTACTCCTCACCCAGGGTGCACCTCAAAGATGTCGGGAACCGTAAAGTGTGCCAGGATGAAGTCGTCATGCACACTCTGCAGCTATCGGAAGCAGACGTATTTGATGTGCATTTTGTGGTCACACACCAGCTGCACATTAATCGAGTAGAACCCCTTTCCGTTTATGAAGACCGGCCTGTCATGGGCCAGTGCTCGTAGGGGGGTATGAATCCCGTTGATCACCCCCTAGACCTGTGGCATCCTGGTGATAGTAGTGATTCCCATTGCCGGGCATCCTGGTGGGCTCGGTCTACATTGAATTTGATGTATTGTGCTGACCGGGCGTATAGAGCCCCCATGACGGTGCGGATGCCCCTGTGCACTGAGATCTGTGAGATCCAGACAGGAACCCACTCAGTGCCTGGAAGGACCCCGTGGCCGAAACGTTCAGGGTGACTGTCACCTTGATAGCCCCGGGAGTAGGTGTCCTCCCATGTACCTCCACGGTTCCAGGTGTGCCATGATCTGGTGGATATGTCGCATGGTTTCCTTGCTCAGCCGGAGTCTTCGATGGCATGCCCGGTCCAGCTGGTCTTCAAATGACAGGCGCTGCCACGAGGCCTGATGTGGCACATCCTTCCCACCTCCTCCTTGGCCTATTGGGCGGTTTGCTTGCCAACCTCGCCAGCTGGCTCCTGTTCCTCTGGAGCAGGCTCCGTTGCTGCAGGGTCCTCCTTGAGCAGCACCAGCTCATACAGCCTCAGTGCATCCCCCATGGCTGCCGCGGCTAGGATGAAGGCCACCATTCCTGGTTGGATTCTGAAGTCCGTTGTCTGCGGGGGGTGAGCAAGAAGCATATTCCTGTGCCCAATTCAGGTCCAACAGGCTACACAGTAACCCCGGACTGCACTGCAGCTCCTTCACCCCAAATATTTTGAGTGTAAGAATTGGCAAGTTATGTTGTTTGAGTATAAGAATTGACAAGTCATGTTGCAGCTGTATAGAACCTTAGTTAGGCCACACTTGGAGTATAGTGTTCAATTCTGGTCGCCACATTACCAGAAGGATGTGGAAGCTTTAGAGAGGGTGCAGAAGAGATTTACCAGGATGTTGCCTGGTATGGAGGGCATTAGCTATGAGGAGCGGTTGAATAAACTCGGTTTGTTCTCACAGGAACGACAGAAATTGAGGGGCGACCTGATAGAGGTCTACAAAATTATGAGGGGCATAGACAGAGTGGATCGTCAGTGGCTTTTCCCCAGGATAGAGGGGTCAATTACTAGGGGGCATAGGTTTAAGGTGCGAGGGGCAAGGTTTAGAGGAGATGTACGAGGCAGGTTTTTTACACAGAAGGTAGTGGGTGCCTGGAACTCGCTGCCGGAGGAGGTGGTGGAAGCAGGGACGATAGTGATGTTTAAAGGGCATCTTGATAAATACATGAATAGGATGAGAATAGAGGGATACGGACCCCGGAAGTGTAGAAGATTGTAGTTTCGTCGGGCAGCATGGTCGGCACGGACTTGAAGGGTCGAAGGGCCTGTTCCTGTGCTGTAATTTTCTTTGTTCTTTGTCCCCCTCCCTCCTCCCGCATCCCCACACCCACACCTGGCCATTCCCCTGGCACTCTGCCCTCCTTACCACACCCCTGGCCCTGTAATTGCCTGCCACCATGGGGGCCTCTTGCCACAGCACCCGACCTTGATGTCAGAGATACTGGTCGCTGCCTCTTCCCATGCCAGAGGTACGCCCTGCAGACTCACACGGCTCCCAGTTGCAAAGGCTACTGTAGGCATCCCCTTGGTCTGGCCGTGTAATGCCCTGGCGGTGGGTGGCACCCGATTGTGGAGGGGGTGGTGGTTGATGTGGTATAGGAGGTGTGGCGTGGTGGGTTGTGGGGTGGGGCACTCGTATGTCCGGTGACACTCTGCTGAACCATGGACCGCAGTGGGTGGTCAGTGGCATGCACGGCAAGATGGCTGCCTTGCAGGCCACGGCAAGAGTGGTCTATGCCTGGACACCCCATTCCCGGGGATCACCCCGAGCCCAGGGCCCATCCGTGGTCAGCTCCCACTTCCGCCTGGTAGATGCCACCTCCCATCCAGCCATGCCAACGGCAGGACCAGCAGCCCATGGTCATGCCTCTGGGAACATGTCTTACCTCCTCTCTCTCCCTCAGCAGCCACGGTGCATGTTTTCTGATTTGCAAAACAACAAGTGAATCTGGCCGGGGTGGTTCCTCCTGGTGGAGGCAGAGCATAGCGGGAGCTGGCTCGTTAAAAATATGCCAACGGCTTTTACTGTACGTGCAGAGTAGAATGCATTTGAGGCATTTGAGCATGGCATTCCATCGGTGCCTGGCACGATTTTCAGCTCACGCGCGACTCTCTGCTCAATCGCGTCTCGTGATTCCGGCCTCGCTGGACTGAGAATCTCACCCAAGATCCATCATGTTTGTCATTTGCTAGGCTTTCATATTTGCAGACTCGATGGGCCGAATGGCCTCCTTCTGCACTGTAGTGATTTTATTTTTCATTTGGAAGTAAAATAACAAAAAATCTAATATTTGATGTGCTCAATAAATACTGAATAACTGGCATCTGTACCAGATTGGTATAGTATCAATCAACAACATCAAGGCTGCAGCATGATCTACTTTGGCCGAGAACAGATACAAAGCCTGCTATGTGCCCACACTGCCTGACTCAGTCCGTATACAGGAGATGCGAGTCATTTCCAGGTTCCGGGCTCACTTGTTTATTACTAGGATGCATGCAGGCATTTAAAAAAATATAGTTGTTATCGGGATGGAATGTCACTGATGAGGTCAGTACTTATTCCCCTTGAGAAGTTGATGGTGAGCAGCCGTCTTGAGTTTCTGCATACATGTAGGTCCACCCACAATGCATTTAGGAAGGGAGTTAATGGGTTAATGAGTTAACTGCCACTGGGTCACCGTGAAGGAATGGCAATAGCATTCCGAGTCATGATGATGTGTGTAGTTTGGAACTTGCAGGTGCCAGCAGCTGGCGGGCAGCCCATGGCCGCACCTTTGGGAACATGCCCTTTTGTCTGCTGCCCCGGTCGTTCTAGATGGCCAGAGTCAGTGTACATCGATGTGTATTCCACAATAGGGGAGAGGCAATGGAAACTCATGGCTGGCTGGTAGCTCTAGAACATTTAAGTAATGGGGCGGGGGGGGGGGGGGGGGGGGGGGGGGGGCGGGGTTGGGCAAGGAACTAGGTGAGGAGGTTTCCCCTCTTGTGAGGGTACGGTGCTCAGTTGGTGATAGGAGGCTCCACTGTAGGCCAGTAGAATTTGAATGCAGAGCCACTGTGCTCTTTCTTGCATCACAAAGTATTTTTCTCTCTGTCTAACCCTTTTAAATCTTTCAGTTATCCTTCTTGTGTGTTTGTGGTTTCCTCCCACTCTCCATTAATTTGTCTATGCTGTCCATCTGTGATATCACAAAATACTAGAATCCTTACATTGCAGAAGGAGGCCATTTGTCCCATCAGGTCTGCACTGGCCTATAGAAACAGCACCCTATTTAAGCCTACTCTCCACCCTATCCCTATAACCCAGTAACTCTATCTAACGTTTTGGACACTAAGGGGCAATTTAGCATGGCCAACTCACCTAACCTGCACATCCGGAGGAAACCGGAGCACCTGGAGGAAACCCACGCAGACAAGGGAAGAAAGTACAAATTTCACACATCCATGTGAGGCCGTAATTGACCCCAGGTGCTGGGATCAGTGAGGCTGCAGTGCTAACCACTGTGCCACCATGCCACCCGAATGCTCCACTCTTGATGGAGGATGGATTATTTCTGAAAGGGTAACTTGCCATTCTTCCAGCACACGCTTTCTGACCATGCCAGCAAGATAATGCTATGCTGTGCATCATATTGCTAAGAAATGTCAATGAAACACTAATAAAGCTGTGAAAGCACATGACAGGAATCCCAGCCAGTCATGTCACAGCTGTAATAATGATCTCCTTATGTTCTCCAAGCGGCAAAGAAACCGTTTAACCACCTTAAGCTTGGATAGCGCAGTTGTGGAGTGTATGTGATGTTGAAAAAAATCTTTGAAGGCCTGCATTAGTTTCAAAATGGCTTAGTGATTAGAATTGATCTAAATATACTAGTATGTTCAGTAATGAAGTTAGGCGAAAACAATTGTGGTGGAGAATACCGTAGTATAATAAATAAAAGTTATTACAGTGCATGACCGACTGGATAACTAGTGTTTTGAACAACTGAGGGATCTGGCTGGAGTTCTGAAAGAAGACCCATTTAAAGAAAGGTTCACAGGTCAGTTGTGGACATGACTTCAATATGGGACAACTACGGCAGATGAAGGAAATCAGTTGAAAGGCATATGCAATAAATGATGCACCCACAGGAAAATTTTAGCTAAGATGTAGCAATCACGGAGTAATGCGAATTGCATCTTGCACACCAGCACGAATAACAGAATGCAGCTCAGTGGGTGAGGATTTTGGTACCTTGATTCCCATTCCTCTTAAGTGTTTAAACTGGTACACAACAGCAGGGCACAGCACACAACAGGAATTAGATCCCCAGATGGTAACTTCAATCAGTTTTATGAAGCAATGAAAGATTTGTTTGGCGTGGAGAGATTAGAATGCATTTGTGTTGCACAACGCGAGTGCATTATGTTAATCATTTTTCCTATTCTATGATTTGTATGACATTTCACAGCAACATATCGATGCATACTGACTGCGCACAAGCACATTAAACTGTGTAACTATGGTGTGCTCAAATCAATGATTGCGCTTATTTACTCTGAATTACAACCTGTTCTCTGCACGGAGTAAGGAGGATTTATTGAACCATCAACTGTACCCGGAGAGCAGCGCGTTACACCACCCACACGAAACAATATTGGATGGAGAATTAAATAATGATTTTGATAAAGAAGTGACAACCATGTTCCAGGTTGATGAATGCCTAGCAGGTAATGCGTAGTGGCCAATACGGAAGACCATACTTGAATGCCTGGGATTACAGTCCTTGGTGAGCCCGGCTTCAAAATATTTACAACACGTGACTATACTCAGGAGTGACTTGCCTTTGTGCAAAGTGGTACTGGGAGGTGATCTGGGCACATGGATGAAGAACAATTCTCTAAATAGACACTTGCATCTTCATAACGTCTGTACCGCAGCCTGCCTTTGATCACATTACTGTTACAACAGCATTGGGATCCAAATTTAAAGGTTCAGTTATGCGTGTTTCGAATTGGCTGAAAGTCATAACAGACAGACATGTAAAGAACAGTGAGCATCATGAGGTAGATATGAAGGTACAGTGGAGCAGTCGGTTAGTATTCATTACAATGGAATGTCTTCACTGTCACATATAGACCTGTACAAATAACACCATGGGCAATTCTAAAGGGACTAAATCCAGATTAACAACACCAATTTATTTTACTGCATTGTGATGTGTATTATTCCTTTCTTGTGGATAGAATAAAGTGTTAGTGCCCTTAAAGCCAAAGAAAAACAAGCAGTTTCATGATTATTTCTTTATATTTATTTTTATAGGATGTGAGCGAGATCATTATTTGTTGCCCATCCCTAGTTGCCCTTGAGAAGGTGGTGGTGAGCTGCCTTCTTGAACCGCTTTCGCCCACGAGGTATAAGTACACCCACAGTGCTGTTAGAAAGGGAGTTCCAGAATTTTGTCCCAGCGACAGTGAAGGAATGGCGATATATTCCCGAGGCAGGATGTTGAGTGACTTGGAGGGGAACTTCAAGGTGGTGGTGTTCTCATATAGCTACTGCCCCTTATAATTCAAGGTCATCGTGGTGGTGGGTTTGGAAGCTGAACTCATCCAGCCAAGTAGGGAGTATTCCATTACACTCCTGACATGCGCCTTGCACGATGTGGATGAGCATTGAGGAGTCAGGAGGTGAGTTACTCGCCATAGGATTCCTAGCCTCTGACCTGCTCTTGTGGCTACAGTATTTATATGTGTAGTAATCCACGGGAGGCAGGAGTTCCGTCACCATACCAATATGTATTTACAATAACGATATTACAGGAGCAGCTACAAACAGTGCTGCTAGCAATCCAGTCAACTTAAGACTGGCTCACAAAGCCTACACAGGTGCTTATATAGGCCCCCTCAATGAGCTATTATTGAGGGAGCTCATGCTCCAATTGGCCAACCAAAAAAGCCAATTGGAATTCATTGCACCCCCCCCCCCCCCCCACCCCCCCCCCCCCCCCCCCCAAGGTCCGAGGAATTCCTGCCAGCTGGCATTCCTCTGAGCTTCTTCCTGCTCCTCATCTGGGTCTGTCACCTCTGTGTCGTCCGCCGGGTCGTTCTCCAAAGTGGGCGGGGTGTACCTTATAGGTACCCGTCTTTTCCTTGACGACCTCCTTGGAAGTTGTTCTTCCTCCTCCTTGGGGAGAGGTGTCGCGGCGGCCTCGTCGAGCGTGTCCATCTCCGACTCTGACGACTGGATGACGGGGTCTGGAGAAATTGCTCGGGCTGGGGTGTGGGTATCCTTTCCGTCTGGGCTATCCCAGCTTGAGGCGGTCCTGCTTCGCCTGCCTCCAGGTGTGATTCCACTGCCCTTATTTGGTCTAGGTGTTTCTTCAGCACCTTATCTCCTATCGAAACCTCATAGGATATTGGCCCTGTTTGGGACTCTACCATGCCTTTGACCCACGTTGGTCCATTCCCATAATTCTTGACCCAAACCGGTGCCCCCACCAGGAAATGTCTCTGCTGCCGACTTTTATCATGCCCCCTGCGTTGGACCTCCTGTTGTTTCTCCACTTTTCCCATTAAATTTGGGAAAAGGAGATTCGGCCTCGTTCGCATTAAGAGTTCAGCTGGTGGTATGCCCGTTGTGGAATGCGGTATGGCCCTGTAATCAAACAGCCAGCGGGAGAGCTTTGTGTCCATCGACGCTGCCGGCTGCTTCTTGAGTCCCACTTTAAGTGTCTGGCCTGCTCTCTCTGCCAGGCCGTTGGTTGCTGGATGGTAGGGGGCCGTTTTGATGTGACGGACTCCGTTTTCCTTCAGGAATTTTCCAAATTCCCCACTTGTGAATGCCGTTCCGTTGTCCGACACTAATACCTCCGGAAGTCCATGTGCTGCAAACGAGGCCCTGCGCTTTTCAATTGTCGATGCTGTGCTTTGCGCGCGTGGGTTTGAATCCCATCCTCGTCGCCACTGTAGTAATCCACGGGAGGCAGGAGTTCCGTCACCACACCAATATGTATTTACAATAACGATATTACAGGAGCAGCTACAAACAGTGCTGCTAGCAGTCCAGTCAACTTAAGACTGGCTCACAAAGCCTACACAGGTGCTTATATGGGGCCCCTCAATGAGCTATCATTGAGGGAGCTCATACTCCAATTGGCCAACCAATAAAGCCAATTGGAGTTCATTACAATATGGCTAATCTAATGCAGTTTCTGATCAATGGTAACACCCATAGTGTTGATAGTAGGGAATTCAGCGATGGTAATGCCATTGAATGTCAAGGGTGATGGTTTGAATCTCTCTTATTGGGGATGTCCATTGCCTGGTACTTGTGTATTATGAATGTTACTTGCCAGTTGTCAGCCCAAGCCTGGATATTGCCCAAGTCTTCTGTATTTGCACGTGGACTGCTTCAATGTCTGAGAAGTTGCAAATGGTGCTGAACATTGTGCAATCATCAGCGAACATCCCCACATCTAATCTTATGCTGGAAGGAAGGTAATTGATGAAGCAGCTGAAGATGTTTGGGCCAAGGACACTACTCTGAGGAACTCCTGCAGTGATGTTCTGGAACTGAGATGACTGACTTCCAACAACACAACCATCTTCTTTTATGCTCGGTCTGATTCCAACCAGTGGAGGGTTTTCCCCCCGATTCCCAGTAAATACAGCCATGTTGCCTTGATGTCAAGGGCAGTCACTCTCATCTCATCTCCGGAGTTCAACTCTTTTGTCCATGTTTGAACCAAGGCTGTATGAGGTCAGGAGCTGAGAGACCCTGGCAGAACCCAAACTGAATGTCAGTGAGCTTGATAGCACTGTTGATGACCACTTCCATCACTTGAGTGATGATGGAGAGTAGACTGATCAGCTGGTAATTGGCCAGGTTGGATTTGTCCTGTTTCTAGTACACAGGACATACCAGAGCAATTTTCCACATTGCTGGGTAGATGCCAGTGTTATAGTTGTACTGGAGCAGCTTGGCTAGGGTTGCGGCAAGATCTGGAGCACAATTCATCTGTCCCATTGCTGGAATATTGTCAGGGCCCATAGCCTTTGCAGTATCCGATGCCTTCAGCTGTTTTTTGAGGTGGTGGTGACTTGCCTCTGTGATTCTGAGGATGTCTGAAGGAGCCCGAGATGGATTATCCAATTGATACTTCGGGCTGAAGATTAATGCAAATGCTTCAGCCTTGTCTTTTGCATGTATGTGCTGGGCTCCTCCATCATTGAGGATGGGGATATTTGTGGAGTCTCCTCCTTCTGTGAGTTGCTTAATTGTCCACCACCATTCACCACCGGGTGTGACAGGACTGCAGGGCTTAGATCTGCTCAGTTGGTGGTGGGATCGCTTACCTCTGTCTATCACTTGCTGCTTTTGTTGTTTGGCATGCGAGCAGTCCGTCACCAGGTTGTAGCTTCACCAGGTTAACATCTAATTTTCCGGTATGCCTGCTACTTCTCATGGCATGCTCTCCTGCTCTCTTCATTGAACCAGGGTTGATCCCTTGGCTTTGTGGTAATGGTAGAGTGGGGATTATGCCGGGTCATGAGGTTACAGATTGTGGCTGAGTCCAAATCTGCTGCTGCTGATGGCCCACAGCATCTCATGTAATATCCTGCACGAGACTTACAGTGTGGGAATGATTATCTTCCCCATGGTTCTCATGGAGTCAGAGTATGAGCTCCCCCTCTGAGGGCGGGGAATTCCATTTAGTTGGTGTAAAATGTCAGTCAGTCAGGCACCGACCAAGAAAGGAGCAGGTAGGGATCTATTGGGAGTTGTATATAATGTAACTGTAAATAAACCAAAGTTCTCTTTCACTCGGTGTGGACTCCCCGTGTCCTTATTAAATCATGGATGCCCATACTTAAGTTGCTAGATCTATTCTGACTCTATCCTATTTAGCACAATGGCACGGTGGCAGAGTGGTTAGCACTGCTGCCTCACGGCACCAGGGACCCAGGTTTAATTGCAGCCTGGGTTGGTTGTCTGTGTGGAGTTTGCATGCCCCCCCCCACCCCCGTATCTGTGTGGGTTTCCTCCAGGTTCTCAGGTTTCCCCCCCACAGTCCAAAGTTATGCAGATTAGGTGAATTGGCCCTGTGAAATTTCTCCTTTGTGTCCAAAGGTGTGCAGGTTGGATATGGTTACAGGGATAGGGCCGAGGAGTAGGCCTAGGTTGTGTGCTCTTTTGAAGGGTTGGTGCAGACTCAATGGGCCAAATGGTCTCCTTCTGCACTATACGGATTCTGTGATGTGGTGAAACACGATGGAGGATATCCTCAATGCGAAGACAAGCCTTCATCTCCACAAGGACTGTGCGGTGGTCACTCTTGCCGATACTGTCATGGACAGATTCCTCTGCGGCAGCTAGGTTAGTGAGAATGAGATCTGGTATGTTTTTCCCTCTTGTTGGTTCCCTCACCACCTGCTGCAGACCCAGTCTGGCAGCTTTACTTATCCACCAGATAATTACAGAACTCAGGGAAAAAAAGCTCCCTAACACACCCAAGACTGTGATCTCTGGGGAGAGGCGGAAAACAGCTAAAAACCAGGAAAGATTTGTGAAAGAAAAGTCTGAGAAATTCCTCTTCAATTCAATTTGGTAATCAAAGCTGAATCATTATAGCTCTGGTAATGCTCTGTAGTACCTACATTTTGTGTGAAGCAATTTATGCCCCCAGCAGAAACATGTCCAGCTCTCATTTTCTGCTCCTTCCAGTCGGAATGCTTGAGGTATTAATACATTAAATGGTGATTCACCTTTTTCACTTACTTTTGACATTACATCATCATCCATGTGTACTTTTTCACAAACTTTACAATATCAGCAGTGCAGAACCTTCAACGAAGTAGCCAAGGCAAGAAGGGTAAAAGGTGGGCAGCACGGTGGCGCAGTGGTTAGCACTGCTGTCTCACGGCTCCTAGGACCCGGGTTCGAACCAGGCCCCGGGTCACTGACTGTGTGGAGTTTGCACATTTTCCCCGTGTCTGCGTGGGTCTCACCCCCACAGCCAAAAAAGGCGTGCAAGGTAAGTGAATTGACCACGCTAAGTTGCCTCTTAATTGGGAAAAAAAAATTTGGCACTCGAAATTTATATTAAAAAAAAGAAGGGTAAAAGGTGAACCACGTTGTCATTTTATCATGAAGCTTACCATGTAGATATAAGGTAACCCGTTGGCCTATGGAATGAAAGTGGAGATCTCCTTGCTTTGACCCTTGAACTCTGGAAGGAGGGGATGATGGAGAGAAGCCAGAGCTGCAGTGCCTCAGACTGAAGAAACCAAAAACAAAGACAGAAATGAGGAGAGGTGCTTCATGGTGGCCAATCCATTTTCATTTGTTATACACAATCACCAAAAGTAACAAAGGCATTTTGTGAACATTAACAATTTTCTCCAGGCATATCAGAATTTCTTCAATAAAACACTGATGCAATATGGAAGCAATTTGTTGCCCAGTTGTCACACTGATATAATAGAAAATGTCTTGTTAATCACTTCTGAGCAACAACTCCTTGCACCACTGATAGGATAAGTATCCTAACAATATTAAGGAGATCACAATCTCAGTGGTCTGTGCAAAGTAACTATTTTACTATTCAGTCGCCATTGAAGAGATGTTTTAACATTGGCCGCCTACATCAGTGTAATACAGAAGGTTCTTCATTCTGCAGTGATAAAGGGGGAGGAGGAAGAAAATATTTCACAAGCTGGTTTTCTTTTAGCCTACCAGCAGAAAACAATTTGGTTCTGAAATCTAATTACTATGTTCAACATTTTGGTCTTATTTTATTGAAGATATGTCGACATGTTATAATGAACACTTCCAAGTTGCTTAAAACAAACAGAACGAGAGCAGAAACTGGTGAATATTGTGCCAAATCATCATAATAAAAAATAATAATTGGGATGAGGGTGTTAAACAATTGTGTGAAAGAAAATATAACTGTTTGAATTTGAAAATTGAGGTGCGTCAACCATCCATCAATTCAACATAGCGACTACATGCAAGTGGCATGTCCAAATGGATTATTCCAACCCTTCCGAACTAATGGCGGGATTCCATCCCTCTCTCCCCAACCCCTCTTTTCCGGTGGTGGCTGGTCTGATCCCGCCATTTTAGATGGTCTCATCTGCTGCATTTTATGTTGTTCGCCGTCCACTCTGCTGGGGAACCCATCGCAGGAGGGTTGCCACTGGCGGGTCCTGAATATCCAACCAGCGGGAAGGCCCAGAAAACTCAGCCCTTCATGTAATTATTTGAACTGAAAGTGTACAAAAAATATAAGTTGTAAGGAAATTCAGTGGTGGTGCACAAATATTAGGACTAATCATTGTTATTCTAAAAAACTATGTTTTGGATCAAAAGTGATTCATTCTAAGGTGGGCTAAGACCCAAGAGAAGTAAAAAAAAACCTGAATCAGTGCATTTTAATGATTTAAAGCAGCAGCTTCAAAGATGGCCAAACATTTGCATAACGGTATCAACTCAATTCCAAAGCCATTAGAGTGGAGTCAGCCTGTCTAGAAGTAGTCCGCCAGATAAAATCAAGTTAGGTGAGTGTGAGTGACCTATCTCTTGAACAATTTACAAAACACCCAGGCATCACCTGTGTATTCAACTGGGTGAGGACCAAGCCAAATTAGATACAATTACTTTGGACAATGGTCTCGAGATGAGAAGATAATTCCTCCAAACATAATCAAATAATTTCAAACATGGACCTAGAATCAGCTTGCTGTGAACATATTTGAGGAACTGGAAAGTTTATGAGAGGAGATCAGGTGATGAGTGACTAAGCCTCTTTATCTTCGAAGAAACATCTTTGCCCCAGGCCAGTCAGAAAGAAATGAGAGACGGTCTGAGCATGGGACCACAATGACTCAGAGTGGCTTCTGTCTCTTGTTATCTCGCTCGCGTTCTTTTGCTCTCTCTCCATCCTGCAAGCTGGTATTCTGCCTGCTCTCTAACCAGGCACATGCTGCAGGCAGCATCTCAAATATAAATATGGCAGCTGCTGACTCCAGAAGGAAAATATAGAAATCATCCATCAATAACTGTAAATCATCTCGAAGCAGAATCCAGAAAGGCCATTGAGCCCAGCCTGAACTCATCCACATCATCAATCTGCAGGATCGATATATGCAATTGGTTTTTGGATGTTTAAACAAGCTATCCTGTCCTTCCACTTTGTAACTTACTTCAGTGTGTATTCATCAATTCTGAATGCATGTTAAGGTTGGAGCGTTGCTTTAAAAATTATTTTTACACACCGGGTTTTCAATAAAATTAATCCTGTTCCTTTCCTTTTAAACCCTGTCCCTGTGTTTGTATTTTTACAGTTGCAGCACTTAAAGAGTTAAACTTTCACCAAATTGGCAAACAAATTCTTCAAAAAAAATACCTGTTGCAGTCAATCAGAGGAGTGGGAAAAAAGGCAGGGGACATTCTTCCACTTTTCACTTGACATACTGTGGTTTTATCATAACTGTAAGAACTGCAAAGGTTAATGAAGTGTAGAGAGTAGCCACTAGAGGGAGCTACAGTTACAAGTCTATAAGGCAGTGATGCTAAGCCTTGTGGACGAATGTGTGCAGGAGGTAGCTGGAGAGAGTCAGAAGTACAAATAGTGGGAGCGATTCTCCCAGACAGGGAGAAATCGTAAGGCTGGCGTCAAATCTGGGCGGGTTTGACGCCAGCCTCCCCCTCCCCAACCGGGAACCGATTCTGGTCCCCGGTCGGGGCTAGTATGCCGCGGCCGTGAACTCCGGCATCGCGGGCTTAACGAATTTCGTTAAGCCCGCTTGCCAGAGTTTGCGTCGGCTGACGCGTCACAGGACGTCAGCCGCGCATGCGCAGATTGGAAGACTCCAACACGCGCATGCGCGGATGACGTCATTGTGCATTTGCGTGAAACCTGCGCATGCGCGGGCCGGGATGCCCCTCAGCCGCCCCGCGAAGTGATACAGCGGGGAGGCGGAAGGACAAAGAGTGTACGGGAATTAGACCCGCTGCCCGCGATCGGTGCCCACCGATCGCAGGCCCATGGCACCCTTGGCATGGCCGTGGTACTGCCGTGCCAATCGGTGCCATGGTTTTCAAAATCGGGACTTTACGGCCGTTTTTACGAACGGCCAGACCAGGTGTGTTTGCCGTTCGTAAAAACAGCCGTAAAGGGCTTGGACTTCGGCCCATCGGCCAGCTGAGAATCGCTGCTGGCCGTAAAAAAACGGCGGCAGCGATTCGTGTCGAGAGTCGGGCGTGGGGGGGGGGGGGGGGGGGAGAATAGCGGGAGGGCGTCAGACTAGCGTGGCCGTAAAAATTTACGAACCCCGCTATTCTCCGCACCGTCGTGAGTGCGGAGAATTGCGCCCAGTGTGTGAAAGCAGATCATAGTTCATATTAGTATTAAGATTAGCTGTAGATGGGTGTAGTTTAAATGTTAATAATCAACTGAATATTCTTTAGGAGTACGAGTTGAATCCAAATTAGTTGTGTTAATAAATTTATAGCTTTGTTTAAGTTCAAGAGATTTTGTGGTCTTTGTGAACACTACGCCAACCATCCTGAATTAAGCAACACAAAGAGCACCACACATACCTCCTAACAAACAGGTTTTCTTGTAGTTTACTGCATTCAAATAATTATCGTGCCCTCATCTGATGCTAGTTTATATAATGTATGAGACTTTATAAACACTTTGTGGATCACGAGCAAGATATTCTGCTCATCAAAACTAGATATTGTAATCCAATTTCCCATCATATAATGATGTAAGACTGGGTCAACAGAGTGTCATGCTGTAATAAGGAACATCTGCAACAAGCATCCAAGGAACCATGTAACAAAAACACCTTTTCACCTGATTATTTGGATCCTGTTCACATCGGTGCCATGTACCTGTTTACATTGATGTGGAGATGCCGGCATTGGACTGGGGTGAGCACAGTAAGAAGTCTTACAACACCAGGTTAGAGTCCAACAGGTTTGTTTCAAATCACTAGCTTTTGGAGCACTGCTCCTTCCTCAGGTGAATGAAGAGGTATGATCCAGAAACATATATAGGCAAAGTCAACGATGCAAGACGATAATTTGAATGCGAGCATTTGCAGGTAATTAAGTCTTTACAGATCCAGAGAGAGGGGTAATCCCAGGTTAAGGAAGTGTGAATTGTCTCAAGCCAGGACACTGGTAGGATTTTGCCATACTCATGTGTGCGGAACTTGGCTATAAGTTTCTGCTCGGTGGTTCTGCGTTGTCGTGTGTCCCGAAGGCCGCCATGGAGATCAGTTACCTGAAGATCAGAGGCTGAATGCCCTTGACTGCTGAAGTGTTCCCCGACTGGAAGGGAATATTTCTGCCTGGTGATTGTCGCGAGATGTCCGTTCATCCATTGTCGCAGCGTCTGTATGGTCTCGCTGATGTACCACGCTTCAGGACATCCTTTCTTGCAGTGTTTGAGGTAGACGACATTGGCTGAGTCGCACGTGCATGTACCATATACCTGGTGGATGGTTCTCACGTGTAATGGCGGTACCCATGTCGATGAGTTGGCACATTGTTGCTCTTTTTAATGAGTGGAATACTATCCCACCAGAGTCGCCAATAACGTTGGCAATTTGCACGGGAGGCACCAATAATGTTGCTCTTCCTGGGGTGTCTTCTTTAGTCAGATATTAGTCTGACCGTTATTAATGAGGATTTGCTTTCAGAGTCGCCAGGTATCAAACGATACCGCCACAAGGTTCAACTGGATATTGATCAAAGACAATCAGTCAGTTAGTTCAAGTTCAATAATAGTTTATTTACACACAAGATTAACTCACACATGCAACATAAAATCACTACAAGCTAAATTATACCAAACACTGCAACAACCTGTACTTAATTTCAGGCACCCAGCTTTGGTAGAGGAACAAGGCCTTTCTTTGGATATTGCGTGGCTGGGTCTGGAGAAGTAACTTCAGTTCTGCTGGGCTTATCCGTCTGGTAGTGATTGCTGATCTTGAACTTGCTTCTGGTCGTGGTGCTGCAGTTGGCTTCAGGTATAGGCCGGGCCGAAGAGTGCCGGTGTACCAGGGCCAATAGAGATCAAACACATGGCAATGTCTCTCTTTATCCTTTGGGGTTTCACGCTCTTTTGGGTAGCCCTTAGCTTTGGATCCAATAATTCGGCAGGCTTCGATTATTGCCTTCGATTTGAGCCAATAAAGGGGCGGGTGCCTTGATGGCTGGGCGTGTCCTGAGCGGTCATTGACCTTGGCTGTTTGGGCTTCCTGGGTGAAGGGAGTGGCGCCAATGTGTCTGGAATTGTATCTGATACCTGAGTACCAGTCCTTTGTCCTGGGGAAATGGGTCATTAGAATGCAAATCGGCAAGGGGTTTTGATACTGTCTGGTTTTCTGTTCGCAAATATACATTCAGGCTCTGAGTTTGCCTGAATCCTGTATTGGCCATATTTCCCTTGAGTCTTTGCAAGTATCCATGTTTACTTTATAAGTGGCCATTCCATGGCAAGTGGCAAGGCTACAACGTCTTGCAGAGATTGCCATGGCAGTGTTGTGTGGTGTCGTGGTCGCTATTCTGAAGGCTGTAGTTTTCTGCAAACCATGGTTTGTTTGAGGTTGCGCGGTTGTTTGAAGGCAAGTAGAGGAGGTGAGGGGATGACCTTGGCAAGATGTTTGTCTTAATTGATGACATGTTGAAGGCTGCGAAGAAGATGTCGTAGTTTCTTCACTCCGGGGAAATATTGGACGATGAAGGGTACTCTGTCAGTGGTGACCGTCCTTGATGGAGATGAGTGTGTCCAAGAATGCAACAGAATTTGGAGAATAGTCCATGGTGAGTCTGATGGTGGGATGGAATTTATTGTTCTCATCGTGTAGTCGTTTCAGTGATTCTTCGCCGTGGGTACAAAGGAAAAAATTGTCATCGATGTATCTGGTGTATAACATCGGTTGCAGGTCCTGTGTGGTGAGGAAGTCTTGTTCAAACTTGTGCATGAAGATGTTGGCATATTGAGGTGCAAATTTGCTCCCCATGGCTGTTCCATGCATCTGGATGAAGAATTTGTTGTCGAAGGTGAAGACGTTGTGATCTAGAATGAAGCGGATGAGTTGCAGAATTGCGTCTGGAGATTGGCAGTTGTCACTGTTGAGGACTGAGGCTGTTGCAGCAATGCCGTCATCATGGGGGATGCTAGTGTTGAGTGCCGAGACATCCATTGTGACGAGTAATGTTCCTGGTTCAACTGGTCCATGGGTGCTGAGTTTCTGTAAGAAGTCCGTCGTATTGCGACAGAAACTGGGTGTTCCTTGTACGATAGGTTTTAAGATGCCCTCGAAGTTGCCAGAGAGGTTCTCACACAGGTTTCCATTGCCTGATACGATAGGACGGCCTGGTGTGCCGGCCTTGTGTTTTCTCGGGAGGCAGTAGAGATACAATTTACACAGGATCTGCTCAGACGAGGAGGAGCGTAACAGACACCTACAGACACTGAAATGTGCCCTCATACGAACGGGATATGGCACTCGACGGATAGATTGGCAGTTCCAACGCGCCACAGCAAAATCCCGCACCGACCTCCTTAGAAGACAAACACGGGACACAACCGACAGAGTACCCTTCGGTGTCCAATACTTCCCCAGAGCGGAGAAACTACAACATCTTCTTTGCAGCTTTCAACATGTCATCGATGAAGACGAACATCTTGCCAAGGTCATCCCCACACCCCCACTACTTGCCTTCAAACAACTGCGCAACCTCAAATAAACCATTTTTTTCAACAAACTACCCAGCCTTCAGAACAGCGACCATGACGCCACACAACCCGGCCAAAGCAATCCCTGCAGGATGTGCCAGATCATCGACATGGGTACCACCATTACACGTGAGAACACCAGCCACCAGCTACATGGTACTCGTGCGACTCAGCCAATGTTGTCTACCTCATACGCTGCAGGAAAGGATGTCCCGAAGCGCGGTACATTGGCGAGACCATACAGACACTGCGACAACGGATGAACGGACATTGCACGACAATCGCCAGGCAGGAATGTTCCCTTCCAGCCGGGGAACACTTCAGCAGTCAAGGGCATTCAGCCTCTGATCTTCGGGTAAGCGTCCTCCAAGGCGGCCTTCAGGACGAACGACAACACAGAATCACTGAGCAGAAACTTATAGCTAAGTTCCGCATTGATGAGTACGGCCTCAACTGGGACCCTGGATTCATGTCGCATTACATTCATTCCCCACCATCTGGCCTGGGCTTGCGAAATCCTGCTAACTGTCCTGGCTTGAGACAATTCACACCTCTTCAACCTGGGATTACCCCTCTCTCTGGATCTGTAAAGACTTAATTACCTGCAAATGCTTGCATTCAAAGTATCGTCTTGCATCTTTGACTTTGTCAATATATATGTTTCTGGAACCTACCTCTTCATTCACCTGTTTACATTGTCATTGATTTGATTTATTGTCACGTGGATTGAGTGAACGGTATTGTTCTGCTTACAGTCCAGACAGAACGCTCCCTACATTAATCCATTGAAGATACTGTAACAAATAGTTATAGAACTTACTTCAATAACGGTTATAAAAGATGTACGAAGAGGACCTGTAGGGGAGAGCTCACAGAGAGTCACCATGCGCCGGCGCCATCTTGGATAAAAAAATTCAAAATCCAGCAGCAGCATGTTGTTTTGTTTTGTACCCGATGTCAGTCAGGAAGAGAAAGAGCTGGTCTAATTCCCTTGTGGTTTGACTCCTTGGCTCGATACCGGTGCTTGGAGAAATGTTCGATCAGCTCTTCGATCTCTTTGCTCCTGCTACGCAGCACAGGCCTGGTCAGGCTGCCCTGCTGCCATTTTGTGCAGGCCTCCACACCCGGATCTGCACAGCTTCCACCGACCTTTCCTTATAATGCAATGCCGGGGCTGCGGCCTACACCTCGCCGCCGGTGAACCAGACCCAACCTTTCCAGCGGCTCTCACGGAACAACAAGCCAGCCGTCTTGGAGCACGGGCCCAGTGCTAAAACCCTTGCCTAGCTGAGAGATGGCTCCATCATGGATCCATCATGATTGCAGAGTTTCTATTGTTTCTTTGTTTGTTTCTGTTGTGTGATCCTGTTGGTTCCTTGAAAATAAGTTGTAGAATGAAGATCTGAAAATGAAAAGACAGCTGGTCCGTCAAACCTATATCATCATGGTGCAAGTTATTTACTGTTATATATCAGAAAATATATACCTGTTGGTCCTGCATCATGTGATGTGTATTAATGTCAGCAGAGGGTATGCAAGGGCTTGGCAGAGCTCTCTATCTTCGACTGTATGAGCAACAAATCGTAAATTGTATGAGCACACATGCATACAAATCGGGCAAAGCATTGTCTCCGAGGCTGAAGGTTTAAAAATAAATTTTGACTGTGACTGTGAGTAAGAAGGCCGACAGTAGGGGGAAACTTGCTTGCCGTTAAAGTGAATGGGCTCTTGTTTGCAGGGACCGCAAACGTAGCGATGTTAACTGGGCCGAGGGGAATGAGGATTACAAAGATTACAAAGATTACACGGACCACTACTCGGGGTAAAAATCAAATTACAGTCAGGAAAAATTGAAACAATTTCTAGTTGCTGGTAATAAGGGGGATTACTTGTGCATACTTCCCACAAAAATCGGAAGGGAAGAAGATGGTGAAAGATAGACCCCAGGAGGCGTGAATAATAGCGGGAAAAATGGGTGCCATGGATATATTTAATGAAGACTGGCAGACTTGGAACTCACATGATTCCTATTCTATCTTCACGTGAATCAGAAACCAGAGCACCTAAATGTCGGAACATTTCTCAGATCAGAAGGGCGCAAAACTTTTATGCTGCTACAAAATTTGGTTCACCCAGCAAAACCAGGAGATAAGTCCTACATTGAATTGATGAAAACCTGAGAGAGGTATTTCTCTCCTGGGCCATTATTAATTGCAGAAATATTTCAATTCCACTACCGTTGTCAGGAAGAAGGTGAAAGCATTTTACAATTCGTAGTGATGTTAAGAAGTTTAGCAAAATATTGCAAGTTTGGTGCAACATTTGATGAGACTCTTTGTGACAGGCTGGTTTGTGGACTCCGCAGTGAAGCTATTCAGAACAACTTGCTTAGTGTTTGTGATTTAACTCTAAAAGCTGCTGTGTAAAATGCCACAGCTATAGAGCTAGAAACAAAAGAAGCTTCACAGAGAGGGACTGGAATGAAGATCCACAAAATGGACACCATAAGCAACAATGCTGTAAACATGCAATCATTTCAAGTTGGACACTCAGTGGTGGAATGCTGGAGTAAAACAAATACTTGCAAGAACTGTGGAAATAAGGACCATATCGCCAAGGCATGTTAGGATCAGGAAACCTCTCCTATAGCAAGAAGAAAAACATATCTACACAGTCTAGTCATGTCTATCAACTAATAGGTGAAGCTCAAGATCACTCAAACATCAACTTAATGGAGCCACTGCAGAAGCTGAAGCTAGACGTCTTGACAATGTGGGCGATCAGCAATGTTTTGGGCATATTCAAAACTTAAAGGTCATGAAATTAAAATGGAAGTGGAAATGGGTGCAGCAGCTTCATTAAAACCTGAGACAATTTACCATCAAAAACTGAAACATTTGTCTTCACAACCATCAAATGTGATCCGAAGGGCATACACTGAATGGGTTATAACACTAAAATGATGCATTAGACTGAATGTAGAAGCGAACAGACAGACAGCTAAGTTGCCTCTTCACATTGCTTGTAGAAATTTTCCTCCTCTATTGGTTGGCAAAGATTAAACTTAACTGGGAAGTAGTGAAGCAGCTAATGGATTCAAAAAGTAACTTGCAACAATTTCTGACGAAGCACAAAAAGATGTTCATAGATTCGCTAGAATCCACGATTGGAGTTGAAGTACACTATACACCACACTATACACTATCAGGCCTAAAGTTGAAGAAGAAATAGAAAGATTAGTACAATCAGGAGTGATTTAACCTATTGCTACAGGTAATTGGGTAACACCAGTAGTTCCTGTGTTGAAACGTGAAAGCTCAGTAAGAATTTGTGGAGATTTTAAAATAACAATTAACCCAGTATTGTACACAACTCATTATCCACTGCTATTGAATCAAGATTTGTTTGCTGCACTCCAGCAAGGGCTGGAGGATAAGCCCAGGGAGGAACCGGAGGACCAGCCAGAGGCTGGAGGACAGGTGGCAGCGGTGAGGGTCCGGAAAGCCTGGAGGGTTAGGGAGGCCCTCATAACTGACCAATTCACTTAGGACGTGGCTTGGTCTGTCATTGCTACCTTACCTACCAACCCACCCCATATCCCACCCTCCCAGGTGATGTGTGACATGACTCCAGGGTCACTGTTGAGGGCAGGAGGGTGATGATAACCCGCAGAGAACTGAGCACCAGTGCTCCTCAATTTATGCCATAGTCTGACCCCTGCCTGTCTGCTGAGTGCTCGCTCACACCCATCGCCTGTATGTGGTGTGTCCGGGGAGGGGAGATGGGCCAAGAGGTTGGCCCACATTGCCAAAGAAAGTGACAGAGACATCATACTGGTTGTGCACAAGGCTGGTTATCGTGTTTTACAATTTCCTACTCTCCCGATGGTGCCACCCCCACGTCCCCTCACCCCTACCTAACTGCCCCACTCCCACCCACCTCCTCTGGTGACCTCAATGATCCTCGATATGCTTTGCCTTCCTATCTCTACCTCTATGTCTAAGTGTGTCCTGAGGCTGCATATCAGAGATGGAGGAAGCCAGCTGTTTATCTCATCCCGTGTCCTTTGATGCCCCTGGTGGGCATCCTCTAAGAGTTATGGGGCCAGAGGGCACCAGCACACTTGTCAGCAGCACATGCACAGCTGTGCCGCCATGTTTTTTTAGAACAGTACAGCACAGAACAGGCCCTTCGGCCCTCGATGTTGTGCCGAGCAATGATCACCCTACTTAAACCCACGTAACCCGTATACCCGTAACCCAACAATACCCCCATTAACCTTACACTACGGGCAATTTAGCATGGCCAATCCACCTAACCCGCACATCTTTGGACTGTGGGAGGAAACCGGAGCACCCGGAGGAAACCCACGCACACACAGGGAGGACGTGCAGACTCCACACAGACAGTGACCCAGCCGGGAATCGAACCTGGGACCCTGGAGCTGTGAAGCATTGATGCTAACCACCATGCTACCGTGAGGCCATGTTACTGGTGCTGACTGTGAAACACGGCTTTATCAGAGGGGTGGAACTCGGGGCAAATGGTGGCCACCTTCACCACATCATGGGACGGGTCCAGATTGCCAACCATTGCCCCTTCCTCCTGGTCGGTGTCCATAGGGCCCTGGGGTTCACCTTGGGATGGAGTGACAGCTGATTCGAGCCCCGGCTGCCCCTGGATCATCCGAGTGCCAGCCCTGGTGGCTCCCCATGGTCTGCACCATCGTGTTGACACCCTTGGAGATGCTCCTCAGTGACTGGGACAAGCTCTGCAGCATCTCATCTATTCCCATCTGAGAGCGGGACATGTCCCACAGAACCTCATCAAGCTCAACTTGGTGCTGGGTGATATCCCCCAACGAGGCGGATACTCTGCCAAGACCCCCAGCAATGACTGTCACCGACTGCGCGGTGCCTTGGACACCTTCACTAATGGTGCTGACGCTGTGCACCAGGCTCCCCACTGCGGTCGCCACCATAGCAGTGTTGGCCTCGGTGCAATGCTTTGCCAGCGACATCTCCTGCGTCCTTAACGTTTGGGACTCCTGCAATAAATCATGGATATGCTCAAGTATCATTGACATCTCCCTCTGAATGTTCTGACCACTCCCTATTGTCTCCATCAGCTCCACAAATAACTCTTCCATAGGCTCATCATCAGGCAGGTTCCCAGCTGGGTCCTGGGAACCAGCAGATCTCTGACTGCTGTCTCGCCTGTGGGTTCCTACCTCCACATGATGTGCATCAGCAGCTGTGTGGTGCTCAACAGATTGTACCCCAGAAGCCTGACAATTAACATTTCCACTGAGGTGCGAAAATCTGTGCTGGTGGAGGGTGGGGATGACAGCTATGACGTCTTGATTGTGTCTTCTCCGAGCTCTCCTCCGAGGTGTTCTCCTGGGAGGCGAGAGAGGGGCCACCCAGGATGGGCCGGCGCCATCGGCTGGAGAAGCTGCGGGAGAATAAACATGTGGTCAGTGGGAGTGATGGGTCAGTCAGTAAGGCAATAACAACTCATGTTTGACAGGTCCTCCAGGTGGAGCCCGGCGGTTCCTCATGTCTGCACCATCTGCCAACTTTCACATGGGTGACGGCTCTGTACCCGGCCACCCCAGTCACCTCTAGGGCATGTCCCTCGAAGGAGGTCGGGATTCTTAAGTCCAACACCACACCGCCAGTCTGAGCCCTGTTCTGACAAATGAGAGAGAGCTTTTCCTGAGGAGAAACAGAGAGGGCATTGTTTGCCACACGTGTGGTTCACAGTGGTGGGAGGGGAGGTGTGATGGACGTGTTGGCGGGGGAGGGGGGAGGTGAAGGATGTGTTGGGGAGGTTGAAGACAGAAGGGAGTGAAGGGAAGGTTGGGGGTCCCATGGAGTGTTGGGGGTGGATGCTTGCATGAGGGTGGAAAGATTTGAGGGAGGCGGAGCATTTGTGTCTACTCACTCATACTGTCCTGTGTAGGTCATTTACTTTTTTTCTGGCACTTGTTGCTTTTTTATTAATGAGGCCCTATTTCTGATATGATGTTATATCCCAACAGCTTCGCCAATACTGTGGGTATTTCTATTTATCTTGGTGAACCACAAGCCTCACCTTATATTGATCAAATGACCACAGAACCAGTTACTTTGTTTCAATACCCAAACTTCATTGTGTGTGTGGGCTGCGGGGTCGTAGTTTACACAAGCCTTTTGACCTGCATCTGTGGCATGCGAGACTAAGGTGCGGGTCCATTTAGTGGTGTCCTCCTCATTTAGGTGTGTGCCATTCAATTGTCCATAAACTGCCATAAAATGAATCCACAGGCGACCAGCAAATGCGGGGTCGGATGCTCTCCCTTCTTTTGCCTGCAGTGATTTAAGCCCATCAACCTGATGGCATCTAATATGGCTGTTTCATTTCCTGTAGGGTTCCTCCTGCTACATTTTGGGGTCTGGGCAAAGCTGATCTTACGGACTGGCTATGGCTCATAACTATTAGCTTTATTTCCTCCCTCTCATCTGGGCTGTACTTTTTGTTTTTGTTGGCGCACCTCCTCAAAGAAGCTGTGCGGGTCTGCGGTGGGCTGGAATGGACTAATTTTTGTGCAAGCTTCTCTTAATTGGGTTATGGATAGTGGGGTGGTATAAACGATATCAGGCTCCTCCTGATCAGATGACCTGCATTGTGTGGTAACCGGATTCATGGGGGTCATATTGTGAGTGGGGGTGTGTGCTGCCTGTGTAGTCGGTGGTGTGGGTCCTTTTCTTTTTGGGGCGTGGGGGGCTTGAATTTGATTTCCCATGTCCTTTACGTATCTTTGGGCGCTTTTGTTTAATTCTTGCCAATCGGGAGCATCTTCCTCATCTAAATCCTGCCCGAAAGTGTACCTGAAGCCATTCTGAACTGAGAGTAGCGACTGTAACTTTTCTATCTTCTGTCGGCATTTAGCATGGTCAACGGTACTCTGCCTCTGTTCCTTGGTGGAGCTGTGGAGCGCTTTCAAAGCTGCTTTTAAATCTGCGCATTTGCTAGTTAGCTGGGCGACCTATTGTTTTGTTTCCTCTCTTACCAGGACTGTGCGCTGTGTATCTTGGTAGGCTTTATCATACTGGGTCTGGAAGCTACTAAGGTGAATTAGACAAGATTGATGTGCACGTTTACATTGGCCATTTCCTTATCCTTAGCTGCTAACTGTTCCCGGAGTTGCTCAATTATCTTCTCGCTTTCGTTACTGTTTCCCTCGTTCTTTTCTTCCTTCTCAATTGACTGACTACGGAGCGTCTTCATGACCTCCTCTGTGCCTCGCAACTGTGCCAAACAGGACACTATTGCCATCGGCTTTCTGACTTTCTTTACATTTTTCTTGTGGACCTCGCTTAGGTTCTCCCACCAAGTTTGTCCTATCTTTCATGGACCTGACTCATCACTAGCGCAAAACTTCGACCAAAGGGGCCATCCTTTCCCCTTTAAGTATTTCCTTAACTCTTCCTCCCATATGGGGCATTGCTCTGCTCTGTTGGTCGCTGTGACCTCGGGTTCCTGTGGATTCATCAATCTTTCCACTGCTTTAGTGGCCATTACTTCTCTTATCTCTTTCTCTACTTTTAATTTCTCTTTCTCTACTTTTAATTTGTGACAGGGGAATAAGGCGGCGACTTTAACAACGGGTAGGCTTAAGCTATCTTCCTGCTCACAATCTCTCGATAGTTGTACACAATTCTAACGAGTTTACCTTACTCTTTCTGTTCGGTACGCATGCGGGTTAGTACACACTTCTGAAATTTGGTTTATTTGGTCAATATGGGGCTTGCACTTGTGGTTCTTTCTCTTTCTTGCAATTGGATTCAAAGTTTGTGGGTTCTCTCGGAGTGACAAGGTCACTTCTAATCGAGTCCCGTCAGAGTTCGCCAATATGTTGCTCTTTAATAATGAGGCTCTATTTATGATATGATGTTATATCCCAACAGCATCGGCAACACAGTGGGTATTTCTATTTATCTTGGTGAACTACAAGCCTTCCCTTATATCGATTAAATGACGACACAACCTGTTATTTAGTTCAAAAGATGGTTTATTTACCTACACAAGGGTTACTTTGACATGCAAACACAATATCTACTATGAATTAAACTACACCTATCAGCTACAATAACCCATACTTAACTTCAGGGCAACCGGAATTGTGCAAATGGATAAGGCCTTTATCTGGATTTCACTTGGCTGGTTCGAAGAAGTGGTTCTGTCTCTGCTGAGCTCAACCAATCATGGTAGCGATCATTGGTCTTGTACTTGGCTGGCTGTTCTTGCTACAGTTGGCTGGCACAGGCCGGATTCAAAGAAGGCTGGTACAGGCCGGATCCAAAGAGACAGAACACATGGCTATGTCTCTTTTATCCTTCTGGGATTTTGTGCTCTGGGGGCGGTTCTTAACCTTGCACCCAATAGTTCGACGGGGCTCTGATCACTGTCTTCGATTTCGGCCAATAAAGGGGTGGGTGCCTTGGTAGCTGGGCGGGTCCTTAGCAGTCATTAACCTTGGCAGTAGAGCTCTCTGAGTAAAGGGAGTGGCGCCGATCAGTCTATGGCTGTATCGGTTTCTTGATTGGAGTCCTATTGTTCTGGGGAACGGGTCATTAAAATGCAAACGAGTGGAGGTTTCGATCAGGTCTAGCTATCTGTGTTTCAGATACACAGAAGCTGTGTATCTGTCTGAGTCCTGGGTTGGCCATAATTCCCATGGTCCTTTGCAGGTGGCCATCTCAGATGGCTACACAGTGGAGGCCAGTCATCCTGGTCACACGCCCGTCACTCATAACCACAGCCACCTTGTCCCAGGCAGCACTGGCTGCATTGTGGCTGGCTCTCTGGGACACTCGGGATGAACATGATATCTCTCCTGGCCTCTACTGTGTCGAGAAGCCTCCCCAGATCTTCATCTGTATACGAATCTTGGGGCTGATCTTCAGAGCACCATTGTGGCTGGGCAAGTGCTACTTAAGTGCTGCTCGACTTCATTAGCGGGGGGTTGGAGAGCTCAGTGCCGTCAAATCGGATGTTGAGCCTTCATTTGTGGTGAGAAGCCCGTGGGGCCTCGTTATGTGGACCAATTAATATTGAATTGTGTTGCCGGCCTTGCCGGGCCGAACATCGGGAAGCTTGCGGCAGTTCCCACTCTCTACCACACTTAGAAATCTTTCCGGAGAATCGAGCCCATTGAATTGTATGTGGAGAAATAATGCATAAGCGGATTTGTTGAATAAAGGTTTATCATTGTCATTGCACTAATGAAGTAAATGGGAGGGATGTTATGTTTCAGAGAACACATCCTGCTGGTTAAGTATCATGTGATGTGTAATGACGTCAGCAGAGTGTTTCCACGGGCTTTGCCGTTCTCCATCTTAGATTCAGTAAGAAGTCTTACAACACCAGGTTAAAGTCCAGTAGGTTTGTTTGGAGTCACTAGGTAATTGGAGCTGTGCTCCGAAAGCTAGTGACTCCAAACAAATATGTTGGACTTTAACCTGGTGTTGTAAGACTTCTTACTGTGCCTACCCCAGTCCAACGCTGGCATCTCCACATCATGGCTACCATCTTAGATTGCATGAGCAACACCTCTCAATAAATCTCTCATCACGTTTCAAAACAATTCAGAGTGTGGATACCTCCATACCTTTTGTCTTTGCAGCAGTAAATCAAGGGGAGCTAGTGGCATAGTGGTTTTGTCACTGAACTAGAAATCCAGAAACCCAGGGTAATGGGTTCAATGGGTGTGTGGTGGGGGGGGAGGGTGGTGTGGGGGGTGGGGGGGGGGGGGCTGGTGTGGGGGGGGGGGGGGTGGTGTGGGGGGGGGGGGGTGTGTGGGGGGGGGGTTGGGGGGGGGGGGGGGGTGGGGGTGGGGGGGGGGAGCAACCAAAAAATAAACAAAGCCCCAAGAACATAAAACTGTGATCATCCATCGAATCCGTGAAGACAGTGCAGGAGGCCGTTATGACTGGGGGACAACCTGCCAGCCTATCTCTTTCCTGATTAATTATGTTGGCCACAGTCAGGAATTCACCGGCTCCTTTTCAAATGTTTGCAGTCAATCTGCACACCGAATGTACCAGTAACTTTTTTGTAACTCAGGTCCTCTTTTGATTTAATTTAGATCTATTGTAATGTAATTATAGTCAAATTCTACAGAACCTCCCTAATCATTCATAAATCCAAATCCACCCAGACCAAATATATGCTTTCATAATGAGTAAAGATACCAGACAAACCCACTCAAAGTCCATACTTTCCAGAATAAAAAAATTCAGCACTTTCAGCTGTCTTGATAACCTTAAGATTTTAAGTTAGCTTTCTCATAAGGGACTTCCTCAAAATAATGTGCAAGACAATCTGACACAAATTGGGATTTGAAGTTGCGTTCTTTATGTTTATTGAACAGAATGTTCATACATATATATACCTAAATGTCTGGGACTTCATCCATCATGTAAAGGGAACAACACTGGACACAGTGGGGTGTCAACTATTTACCAGCCAAAGCTGAGAATGATCCGCATGTGGTTTGACAAATATGGGGCCTGAAGAACCTCCCAAAAAAAGTCCTAGGGCCTCAATAAAGTGAGCTGCAGGAAGCTGTGGCATCCCCCAGTGCATCTCATTGACTGATCCTCAGCAAGTTTGGCTGGCTCAGATGCTGAATGAAGCCCGTAGGGGAGTCCAGTGGTGGTGGGGTTGGGGTCCAGGTGCGGTGGGTGACCGCGCACTGGCTGACAGTGAGCACAGTTTTAATGTGAATGCAGACAGGCACTCTCACTCCATTTGGCTGTACATTAAAAGGTAAGTTAATTGTGGGCTTTTCCCAGGGTCTCCAACAATCCCTTTAAGGACTGCTGGTTGGACTGCTTACAAAGTCTTTGAAGCTAATGGCAACACAAAGCTTGAACTTTCATTCAACCAGTCTCATATTGACCCAGAAATGGATAGAGGAGCTTTATTTCAACGTTGAATACAATTCTGCCACTCACTTCAGGTGGCTGCCTATAAAATTGCCCTGCGGAATTGAGCAGGAACATGGGATACATGTGCAAATTGGCTTAACCAAGGGCCTGTACAAAATATATCTTGTTTGTGTTTGAATTGTCCGAGCAATATGTCCAAACATTCTTTTTTCATTTGTGGTAATCATGCAGCGCTGGTTATGGATCTTGAAAGGTTCAGGCATTATAACACCCATTTCTCTCACTCAACAGCCTTGAGCACACATCCCTGCATTGTATACATTTTCCACTTCTGTGCAGAGATTACCAATGTCATAATGCATTGCTTCAGACCACGCAGGAGAATACAGTGACTTCAGCTTGAATTTTGAAGTTAACAGAATACTCTGCCTGGCCCTCTACATGACACTTAATGAATCTGATCTCCCAATAGAAGATGTTTATTGCGTTTGGAGATTCTCCTCAAAGTAACAGGGAGCTATTTCATTTCAAATGATTGTCTGAAACCAGGGAATAACCCCGATGTCACCAACAATCACGACCAAGTGCTCCTGTGATTCAAGGATTTTAGCCTACATTGAGGCTAAAACCGCGTGCTTCGAATTAAAACAGGATGAAGCTTTCATAATTAATAAAACATTATTGGGATGAAATTGGTCTTTGGTGGAAGTGAGAAGCAGGAGCAAATTCAAAGCCTGTTTTACACTACACCCTGTATTCTGTCTCATTCAAGATGTTAACATGCTCTTGCTCTTCTTGTGAAAACGCCCAAGACTAATTCGACACCCTCTCCCCCTCCTCTCGCAACATCTGGGTGGTGGGGAGCACACATATTATGGGATGCTTCAAGCAAGTGGATGGGCACAGTATGATGAATGTGCTTTGGAGTATTCCATCCAGCAGAAAGTATATGAAAAGGATGGTGCTTGAAGTTCCCCTCACTATGGTGCCAGAACATGCTTAACTGAGATTGCCAAGTTGAGGACCCTGTTTTGCATGTACCAGGCAGCTCCATTAAAGTTTGATCTGGGTACTCAGGTAGGTCCAGAGAGAGGGGAATGAAATGAAATGAAAATCGCTTATTGTCACGGGTAGGCTTCAATGAAGTGTACTGTGAAAAAGCCCCTAGTCGCCACATTCCGGCGCCTGTCCGGGGAGGCTGGTACGGGAATCGAACCGTGCTGCTGGCCTGCTTGGTCTGCTTTAAAAGCCAGTGATTTAGCCTGGTGAGCTAAACCAGCCCCTGGTGAGCTAAACCAGCCCCAATGGCTGAGGGTGGGGTTATTCTGAGGGGGGTGGGCTGGGCTGGAGGGTGAAGTAAAAGCAGGTAATTGCCTTGGATTGGATTGGATTGGATTTGTTTATTGTCACGTGTACCAAGGAACAGTGGAAAAGTATTTTTCTGCAAGCAGCTCAACAGATCATTCAGTGCATGGAAGATAAGGGAATTAAAACAAAATTCAAGAAAATACAAGAAAATACATGAGAATACATAATAGGGCAACACAAGATATACAATGTAACTGCATAAGCATTGGCATCGGTTGAAGCATACAATGGTGTCGTGTTAATGAGGTCAGTCAATAAGAGGGTCATTTAGGAGTCTGGCGACAGTGGGGAAGAAGATGTTTTTGAGTCTGTTCGTTGCGTATTCTCAGACTTCTGAATCTCCTGCCCGATGGAAGAAGTTGGAAAAGTGAGTAAGCCGGGTGGGAGGGATCCTTGATTATGATGCCCGCTTTCCCCCAGCAGCGGGAGGTGTAGATTGGAGTCCATGATGGGAGGCAGGTTCGTGTGATGGACTGGGCGGTATTCACGACTCTCTGAAGTTCCTTGCGGTCCTGGGCCGAGCAGTTGCCATACCAGGCTGTGATGCAGCCCGATAGGATGCTTTCTATAGTGAGACCGCGACTGCCACCCTCTCATCTATTTAAATACTCCCCTGCCATCAAACTCATTTGGTGGGGAGGGCATTAAGTTCCCCTCGTCGGTTTGTGAACTAAATATTGGCCAAAACAGTTAGGGTGTAATTGGCTGTTCTCAATAAAATGCGCAGGGGCTGTTAATTAATAAAGGATCGGTAACTGGTGCTTGAGCTTAGGTGCAGGACATGCTCATGTGAATTCAGAATGTGGTCTAACTCATTCTAATCTTGTTTAGAAGTGTGAACTTGGACATTTTAACTGTCTTCTTTCAATCACAGGGCAAGTGTTGAAGCATTGAGGTGGATTTTAATTAATGATACTGCACACTTCAACTGCTTGATTTGTAGACTATAGTGCAGACTTTTTTATTCGGAGTAAATTTAATAAACAGGCACAGTGGGTTGGAATGATTTACAACTGATTATATGCTTTTGCTATTTGTATTCATGATGGAAGGAAGTGGATACATGGACCCCACTATGTGCATTCATAGACGACTAAAAGACCGAGATTAATCCAATTGCAGGTCACAAAAAAGGTGCAAAATGTGTCTGTGATGCTGCTGGTTCTCTGTAGGATATGTCATTATTTTGTGGGTTACTTTGGACTGAAGTGGAAAACGGGTCTCCACTGTCAATAGACTTCCACACAAGAAGAGGCCGACAATCAATAAATATTGGGTTAATAGTTATGATAATGGCATAAAGGGTGGCACAGTGGTTAGTGCTGCTGCCTCACAGTGTCAGGGAATTAGGTTTGATTCTGATCTCGGGTGACTGTCTGTGTGGATATTACATTTTCTCCCCGTGTGTGCGTGGGTTTCCTCCAACACTCCCGTTTCCTCCACAGTCCAAAGAGTGCAGGTTAGATGAATTGGCCATGCTAAATTGCCCCTTATTGTCCCTGAAGGTGGGTGGGGTTGTGGGGATAGAGCAAGGAGCTGGGCCTGGATGGAGCGATCTTTCAGGTGTCGGTGTGGTCTCAATGGGCCAGGTGGGCACCTTCTGCACAAAAAAAAGTGAAAAATAAATAAGTACTGTGTTGTGTTATGCACTCTGCCTGCAACACAGGCTGCAACTCGATGCAGCTTTGACCAAAAGATACTCCAGACTTTGATGTAAGTTCAATGTGATTTATTGAACCATTAGCACAGTTCTCTATGAGTTTGACTCTCCTGCTAATCTTGCTATAGTAACTCAGTCTAACTAACTAGTCTGCTCTAAGCCATGTGGTGGGTGTGATGTTTCTGATCTGCCCCTGTCCTACTCTCTAAGTGTCACCTGTGGAAAAAACCAGAGCATGTGTGCCCTGTCCTTATATATGGGTTGTGTAATGCCCCCTTGTGGTAGTGTCACCTCTGGGTGTCTTGACTGGTCATTGGTCGTGTCCTATTCTATGTGTTCATTGGCTGTATGTCTGCTGTCGTGACGTTTTGGTGCTCGCTCTAGTGTTTACTTAATCGTCGTGTATTTTTTACATTAACCCCTTGTATATTTACAGTGATGCATATCACCACATATTGATGTGTACCACAATGTAGCAGTGACATCAGCAATCATGATAGATGCTCTCTCTCTCGCAAATTAAATAATCTGCACACAAGAGATGTGTAGTTATTTTTCGGCCGAACTTGCATATATAGTACCGAATTACCTGACCCTTCTCGCCGACAGGATCTTCCAGTCCCGCCGATAACGCACCCCCTGCCATGGGTTTCTCAGGCGGTAGAGGGCGCATATAATGGGAAACCCCATTGACAGTGGTGGGGTCAGAAGGTCCCACCTCCGGCCAATGGCAGGCTGCTTCCACCACCGCAAAACACTCCAAAGGGCATGCAGAATATTCCACCCTACGTTTTGATATTGTAGTTTTGAAGTAACTTACACGAGTCTGACCAAAGTTACTCATGAATTGAGGGAAAGCGGCTTTCCCAATTTTAATCGGGCCATGAGACCAAATCACAAAACAATCAACGCCATGCAGTGGGATGCTTTGCTGCAATATAATAGATAATTAACGATTCATAAAATAAAATCAATATGTAAAAAAGTGGGTTGAAACTTAGTCGAGGCTCATTTTAATGAAGCTGACAGTCAAGTCAAATCCTAAGTAGGCCTTGGGCTTATCAAGGTGTGTCTGGTGAGTTACTGATTCCAATCGGACAGTGAGTGACGGATCACCAGTTTGAAGGGAGCCAATTCGGGCTGGCTGTCACCGCTGGTAGAGACCCTCAGGTAAATCAATGGTGGGGGATGAGATCAGAACAGCTGCCGGAGCTAGAGCCCGGTTGGCAGTGATCTGCAGTAGAGGAAATCTCCTGTTCCCCCACCTCCCTAACCGCCACCCACCCCCCTCCCTCCCCCCTCACCCCACCACCACCCCCTCCGACAGCGCCACATGAATGTTAGGTTATATCTTTGTGGTGCCAGTCCCTTTAAAGATCACCAGGTAACATGTAAGTGCCGATTGAATGCAGCATACGCAATACCCGTTTCCCTTTCAACTACCCACCAACAACCCCAATCCCCACCTTTTCCCTTTTCAACCCGGGTTAGCCAATGCTATGAGGATCAATTTCTTCCCTGGAAACTTGGAATTTAATGGAATTTAATGCCTTTGGTCGTGATGGGAGGATTTTGTCGCCATTAAGATATATTCAATGAATACTGTGAACTGAGATGGGTTTCTTTGTGATTTCTTTAATTTCAGTTGAGAATCAACTGGCAGAAACTGATTTGCATGTCACGTAGCAATGACTTGCATTCAAACCTATTTATCTTGTGTTACTTTACATCTAATTCGTCATAGCATTTCAAATGCCTCAATACTTCACACACAGTTCTGGTTAATTTGTTCCACTGCATTTTGTAATTCACCTATTTATTTTCGGTATGTTTTTTTCCTCTGAATACAGGCTCAACTCAGCTATTCAAAATTAGCTTGAAATGAAGATGCATGCAGAAGGGAACCTTTTAAGTATCAGATATGGTACGAAACTATCTGATTAACCTTATAAATAGCACCATGGAAACATTAGCATGTTATTTGCACTGCCCTTCAAGTTAGGCCTTTGCTCCATTTGTTGTACTCAGCTATTTTGCACCCCCACCCCCCCCAACACACGCTTTATCTTGCTTTCATAATGCAATGGTTTTCTTTGTACTGTTTATAAAGTCATATCATATGAACAAAAGGTGACGATTCGGTCCTTGCCAATCAGTCCTCCCCTTCTCTTACTCTGTCGCCTTTTCAGTCCTGATGAAACCTTCCTTTGGAAGTAGTGTTCAATCCGCTTCCCCCCACTCTATAATAGTGCATTCCAGACCATAATAAGTCATTGGATAAAAGAATCCTCATCTCTCCCTTGGTTTCATGCCAATTATCATAAATCTGTGGTTAATGACCCTCCTGCTGGTGAAAACAGTCTCTGCTACCCCATCAAAGCACTTCATGAGGCCTGATTTTTAATTTTGTTACCGTTTTCAATGTCCTGTGATTCTACCTGCTACGTAGAGGGCATGCTGCATTGTACATCAGGTATGATGATAAGAGGGCTTTGCGGAGCTTACAAAGGCAAGAAGACAATTTATTCGGTGTAACAAATTAAAGAAATGGCACTGAGCATTTTTGCATCAGCATATCTTTGAAGGCATCCCCCCGTAGGGACGGAATTGAAACACTTGTAGCCTTGACTAATGGAAAATAAAGGGATGCTGTCACTTTGAAATTATACAACACAACAAAACTCAGAATCTATAAATTTTAGATTACACATTGAGACAGAACTGAATCAAGCTATTCATAAGGATTTTAATGGCAAAACATTTTTTGCAGCTCCAGAGCCTTTATTTCACCTTGTGGTATTCTGTAAATTTTAATGCATGATGTAAACAGCATTTCCATTCTGAATTGCATGCACTATGCATCAAATTACATGCGTCATCAAAAACATGGACGTTTGATCAAAGTTCACCATTTCTTCAGAAGAGTTGCCAATCTTTGAAGATTCTTATCCCTGGAAGGTTTTTTTTTCCTCTAGTTTTCCTTTTAATGGATAATTAGTTCTTTTGAACCTTTTTTACTTTCATATAAGTATTGAAATATGCAACAGCCCTTATGTCAATAAATTATAGCTGTTCCTAACATTTCTCTGAGCTATAGTGTATTACTTGCATTGTACTTCTTCAGCTCTCTAACTCATCACCTCCATCTCCCCCTTCAATACCCTGTCCCTTTGACGAGTCTCTTAGTCATCATTGTACTTCTCCAGAAGGCAGGTCCAAACCACAGAGCCATAGACCTTCACTACAGGCAGGGCTGGAAACAGGTTCTAAATTCACATGAGCCAGAATGGGGATTGAAGCCCAGGCTATGGTCAGTAATTTGATCCTCTGCCCCTCTCCCTGAAAAGGAGCCTGAGTTGCTGTGGCACCATATGCTTTAACATGCAAATTGTAGCCTGATGGTTGAGGCCTTAATTTCTTTCCATCGCATGGATGATGAGGAATCTTTTCCACTTGTATCACCTGACATTGGCAGGCGTTGGAAGGATTTACAACTTGATACTGAACAAGTTTGGTCACATTTTGAATGTACTTTCTTTGTCCATAAGTACTGCAGTGGGACCTAAACCCAGGGCTTCCAGTTCTGAGGCAGAGATGCTACCCACTATGCCACAAGATCATCTTTACATTATATAGCCCACTTAGTTAGACCTCCACTATCTACAAAAGGAATATCATTATGTGCAGCATGTAGTATCAATGATATTCATGTTCTTTTATTTCTGTCCTCGATTGCTGGCTTCTCATTTGAAGGCAATGGTTGATGCAGATGTGAGACATTATGCTCCAATACGGAAGCTATGGAGCCATTCTGAACATGAACTTTTTACGGTTTGTGTTGCAAAGTTGTTCTCCATAGAATTCACCCAGATCCACTATCTCAAATCTAACACCATTACAGAATAAACATCTAGATGGTGATTTGGAGGAACAATCTTGGACAATCCCTTTCTATCTCAGAGAGATGGATTCTAGCATCTCTATACTTGCCTTAGTTTTTCCCACCCAAAATCTCTTTGTCTCATGACGTTCATCTTCCCCCTTCAATACCCTGTACCTTTGACCAGTCCTCTTAGTCATCACTTGTATTATCTCCTTTGACTTGACGTCATATCATGTTAATTTCTCTTCTGTTTAAAACCTTGGGATTATTTTTCCCATTCCAGATGCTAGATAAAGTCAAGTTGGTGCAGCTAACACCATTTCAGTCTCTTAGACAACAGAATCTGGGAAAAGCATTGTTTCTTGAATGTGATAATCAGCAATACTGTCTATTTTCGTCCTGTGCCATCGCTTACAAATACTCCAGAAAGTCATTTCTGAATATTAAGTCTGCAAAACCCTACTGGCACCAAGATTATGGAGTGCAGAACTCCTGTGCCCACCTTTCAACTATCTGCTGCCACCAGTTAGTGTCAGTTTTGCAACGGTAGGCTTGTTCTCAAAGCCGATGTAATAAGCACTTTCAAAAGCTGACATCTTGGGTTCATTCAGCATTTTTGATTCAGGATGTGACTAAATGAAAAGACTTTTGATACTCTTAAAATGTCATCTACACAAATCACGAGAAAGGGTTTGAACACTGTAGCTGAGCATCATGCAAAACATTCTATCGGGAAGTGAAATGTTTATTGCAAAGAGTACAGTTGAATGAGATACAAGACTTGGCGGGCTGAACAGATTTTTCTCTATGCATGCTTCTTATGATTTGAATGCAAGGAACTGAATTTAAAGATCAGGCCTGTTGTATATTTTCTATCTCAGGTCGATGCAGTGTTGACACTAATATCTATGTTTGTAACAGGCTTTATTCATGATGCTTTATACAATGCTTCAAAATGTCGACTGTAAGCTTCAGCTCTGGCTTCCAGTTCATTCTACAGCTTTGTTCACTATTGTCTGTGTCCCCGGCTTAACCAATCAAGCACAGTGAGCATCAATAGTTAAACAGACTTGCATAATTAAACACAGAACAATTGATCGCTATAGGTTCAGCTGACAAGTGAGCCAGGGCCAGCCAGTCAACCAACCATTCTGGCCAGCGAGTTTACTGAAGCCATTTTGGGACCAGATTCAGAGTGGCTCTGTATTGGATAGCCCAGCTAAGGAGATAAGTCTGGAGGAGGGAGGTCAGAAGCACAGAAGTGGGGGCGGCATGGTAGCACAGTTGTTAGCTTTGCTTCAAAGCTCCAATGTCCCAGGTTCGATTCCGGGCTTGGGTCACTGTCTGTGCGGAGTCTGCATGTTCTCCCCGTGTTTTCGTGGGTTTCCTCCGGGTGCTCCGGTTTCCTCTCACAGTCCAAAGATACGCAGGTTAGGTCGATTGGCCATGCTAAATTGCCCTTCGTGTCCAAAACCGTTAGGTGGGGTTACTGGGTTAATGGGATAGGGTGGAGGTGTGGGTTTAAGTAGGGTGCTCTTCCAAGGGCTGGTGCAGGCTTGATGGGCCAAATGGCCTCCTTCTGCATTGTAAATTCTATGGTTAGTATGGAAGCATGGGATGGTAATGCCATATATTATTTTTGTGAGGCCAGCAGAAGCATTCTTGCTCCTCCAAGCCCACATAAATCATTTATCACTTAAACTTTCTGGGGCGTCTTCAACTGTATGCATACATATATATCTATTGAATGTAGCATGCAGCAAGCAGTACTGTCCTAAAATGACAATGAGGGTTCTATATACATTAAAGGTCCCCGATTTGCATATAAAGAGTGGCATACTACCAGGCAGATGTTTTGGTTAGCAGTAGTCTTGTGAATGAATGGTGTCAGGCAGAATGTTAGCATTAATGGAGGTTAGGTATACAGACCTTGTTTAGAGGTGTTGTTCATGCTTATTTCAGGAAGCTCGAATAATTTCCAAGGTATGCCATGTCATTTAGAAAGATAGCTAATCGCCTGAAGATTAATCTCAGCTTCTGGTAAGGAATTTTTCCCAAAGGGACTGTGGTAGTCACCACTGTTTGTATATATTTCGTATATGAGAAGTAATACGGTAAGGCTCCTGTACTACAGGTATCGGGGTAGATCCCTGCCTTCCTGGTTCCGCCCAGTAGACGGAGTGTAAATGTGTGTGCTCACTGAGCTGCAGCCATTTCGGCAGCAGCTGCAGGAGGCAACACATCTCTTCTCAATAAAGCCTCGATTACTCTCTACTCTCGTCTCATCGTGATTAATAGTGCATCAATTTATTAAGCAGAGATTTTACAGCGATGGACCGACACATCAAGCCAGATCGCCCGCAGTTGCACCCTCAAGCAGATAATGCCACGTCGGCCTTCGACCACTGGCTAGCTTGCTTTGAAGCCTACATCGGATCAGCGACAGAACAACCCTCAGAAGCACAGAAACCCCAGATTCTGCACACACGGTTGTGCTCCGATATTTTTCCCCTTATCCGGGAAGCGCCAAATTACGCTGAGGCCATTGCGCTTCTGAAAGAGAACTACACCCGGCTGATCAACAAACACTATGCCAGGCACCTCCTGTCCACGCGGCAACAACTCCCCGGTGAGTCAATGGAAGATTGCCAGGCAGTTTCGGCCATTGAACATTCCGAGCTCCTAATCAGGGACACTTTCATTACGGGCATAGGGTCGGCGTGCATCCGCCAGCGCCTCTTAAAAGGGGTACCCTTTTAATAGTGCATCGACCTCGCGGTGACCAAGAAACTCGGAACCTCACTAACGGTAGCCTCCCGTAATGTACAGGCATACGCCCCCGACAGCATGGCGACCCCCTCCTGGACATCGTGGACCCCACCAGCCACCACCCCCAGCCAACCCCAAGCCTGCACCACGCGGCAGCCAGCCAACCCCGGGGGGGGGGGATGCCCAAGTGCTATTTCTGTGGCCGACAAAGCACCCCTGGCAGTGCTGCCTGGTGCAGAGCGCAATCTGCAAGGCCTGCAGGAAGAAGGGACATTTTGCTGCGGTGTGCCAGACCCGGTCAATCACCGCTGTAACCATGTCCATTGTTCCTGCACCCCCACGTGCGACCCGTGGGCACCGGCATTTTCGTCCTCGCAACCCACGTGCGGCCCGTGGGCACCGCCATCTTCCTCGCATCAGAATACGTACGGCCTGTGGGCGCCGCCATCTTTAACACCTCCCGCCACGTATGCCCTGTGGGCGCCACCATCTTCGGCGCCATTTTGGATGGCGCCTCAGGACCCCTGCTCATCGGGCACCTCATCGGGACGCTCATCATCCACAACTGCCGCTGACCAGCCTGGGGCCCACCAACATCAGCTGCAGCTCGCCTCCATCACGTTTGACCAGTCCCGGCCACAGAACCTCGCAACCGTGACAACGACGGTGAAAGTCGATGGTCACAAGACACACTGCCTTCTCGGCTCCAGGAGCACGGAGAGCTTCATCCACCCCGATACGGTAAGACGCTGCTCCCTCGCGGTCCACCCCATTACCCAACGAATCTCCCTGGCCTCCGGATCCCACTCCGTGGAGATCTGGGGGTACTGCACCGCCACCCTCACCGTCCAGGGCGTAGAGTTCAGCAACTTCCGGCTCTATGTCCTCCCCAACCTCTGCACTGCCTTGCTACTCAGCCTGGACTTCCAGTGCAACCTCCAAAGTCTAACTCTGAAATTCGGCGGGTCCCTGCCACCCCTTACTTTATGCAGCCTCACGTCCCTTAAGGTCGAACCACCTTCCCTGTTTGCAAACCTCACCCTGGATTGCAAACCCATTGCCACCAGGAGCAGATGGTACAGTGCCCAGGACAGGAGATGTGGCTGGCAGCTCCAGGGCCCGTTCTCCTCACATTTCTCCAGCCTGAAAAATTCTGCCAGATCGAACAACCAGTCTTCAGCCTGTCATAATATCCACTCATGTACATCATGAAATGCAGACAGGCAGTGATTGACACACAGGATAACCGGATAACCAATGAGCACACACAGAACAACCAATCACCAGACTGGACACCACCACTATAAAACCCACAGGGTATTAAGGCTCTCCCTCCCTCACAGGATGTGGCTCGGAAGATAGTGGCAGTGCACAGGCCAATGAACATCATCATCATCATGTGATAGAGAGCTAGTCTGGGCAAGCCAGTAGGAGGTTATCAGTTAGGTTAATAGAGTGTCAACCCACAGCAGATTATGTACAGCAATCAACAGGTTCAATAAAACAGTGTTGGACCATCTCCTGTGTCGGAAGCCTGCATCCAGTTGCAGTCGATGTTCGACCAACACAGATGTTAGACCAACACAGATAACACATCACAGCCTTGGCTGGTGCTATCGATCAACAACCGGGTAGGAGTCTCTGGCAGGCGATCAGGGATGCAAAGGCGATGGCATCAGCCTCCCTCCCCATGAAGAGCTCTGACTGCTCTGATACCCCGAAGACTGCCACTAATAGGCACTGCTCCACCCTCACTCCCACACCTTGGACATGACCTTAAAGAAGGATGTCCAGTACCCGCTGTCTCCACCCCTTCGCCACTCTGAGTGCAATCACCAGTGGCTCGATTGCCAGGGCACAGTGACAATGGGTATCCCTGCTTCATGCCTCTGGGCAGCTGAAGTATCCGGAGCTGGTGGTGTTTGTCTGTATTTCTGTGGGATCGCTGTACAGTAGTTTCGCCCAGGAGGTGAACCCAAACCGCTTCAGTGACTCTGTCAAAGGCCTTTTCTGCAAATAGGGAGATCATCACTTCTGGTGATCTCTCCCCAGATGGGGTCATGATCACATTCAGCAGTGCCTCATGTTCACTGTTAGCTGCCTGCCCTTGACAGAAACTGCCTGAATCTCCACAACTACCTCTGGCATACTGCCTTGCCGGGGCCTTCCCCAGGATCTTAGTGTCGGTGTTACGGAGTGAGATGGTTCTGTAGGAACGGCACTCAGTCTGGTCTTTATCGTTTTTGATGATCAGCGATATTGAGGATTGAACCAGATTTGGTGGCAGGGTTCAACTTGCTTGCGAGTCTGTGAACATCTCCCACAGGTGCGGGGCCAGCCTTGCGGTGGACTTTTTACAGAAGGCCACCAGGAATCTGTCCAGCCCCAGTGCCTTCGCCGTCTGAATGAAGTTAATGCTCTCCATGGGTTCTCCCAGTTCTAATGGTGTTTCCAGGCCCCGTTCCCTTCTTCCCCCATGATTGGCATGTCCAGTCCATTGAGGAACTGCTTCATCTTCGAGTCCCCCACCGGGCCCTCTCAGGTGTACTTCCCTCGGTAGAAGATTGCAAAGGCTTCATTGATCTGCTCTGGGCTGCGATGAGCTTGCCACTCCTGTCTTTTACCTAGGCAATTTCCCTCTTTGCATCCTTCTTTCTCAGCTGTTAGGTCAGCAGGCGACTCGTCAGCAGAGCATAGAGGCTTTGTCTCTATTCTCATAAAAGGTCCCTCGTCTTTGGCGCAGCTGGTGCATTACTTTCCCAGTGGACAGTGGGTCAAAGTCCATTTGTACCTTTTTCCTTTCCGCCAGTAGTTTCATGTTCAGGGCCTTGGAGTCGTACCAGTCAACCTCCAATGTGGAGTCAATCAGCTGTTGCCTCGTCGCCCTTTCCTTCCTATCTTTGTGCACCTCGAATGCAATAATTTCCGCTTATCACCGCCTTCATTGCCTCCCAGAACGCGGAGGGTGAGACCTCTCTATTCTGCTTGTTGGTAATGAGCCCATCTATGTCCTGTGATATCTGTTCATGGTAAGCCTTATCGGCAAGGAGGGCCATGTCTCGGCTCCATGAGGGGTGTTTGTGCCCGGCCCATCTCCAACCACATCCATGTCGTGTAGAGCGTGGCCGGAGATTACGATTGTGGATTATTCTGCTTCTACTATCCCTGAAAGCACTGCTTTCCCGACTACAAAGACATTGATCCAGAGTAGATCCTCTTTACTAAGGGAAGGAGAACGCCTCCCCTGGGTGTGTGAACCTCCAGGGGTCCACTGTCCCCATCTGTTCCATGAAGGTGTTCAACTCTCTCGCCATGTTTGATTTTTTTCCCCTGATTTGGAGCTGGATCTGTCAGTCCATGGGTCCTGTACACAGTTAAATCTCTCCCCCCCAATTTAGGTACCTATCCTAAATTGGAGTTTCTGTCACCCCCCCCCCCCCCCCCCATGCTACAGGGTCAGCCATACTTACCTAGTGAATGCGCGCCGGGACTTCCCCGTTTCCCTTTGTCCCTAGGGCCAACCCAGATGGCTGTTGTCACTATGTTTAACAAGCGGCTGAGCCACTGCACTCTGGGGTTTCCCTTTATCCAGGGGCCATCCAAGGTGGCCATTCTTGGTGTACTTGTTTTTTGCTGCTGCCATGTGCGCCCTATCGTAGCCAGCATTCTACCCTCCTCCCTTCTAACTCCTGATTCTCCCTCCCACGAGCCTGTCTACCCCCATTCTCCACTCATCCCCATGCCCTGGTTGGCCTCCCCCCACTCTCCCACCCCCCCCATCTTTCCTTCCTTCCTCCCCCCATCGAGAGTTTTTCCCCCCTTCTGCCAGACACCCTCTCTCCCTCGGGCGCCTTTCCGCGGGACCCCTTCTCCTACACTTCCCTGTGTTAGCTTGCTCGCTAGTGCAGTGCCCCCTGCCCTGGGAGCGATCTTTACCTGCCCCTATTTAATGTGTTCCTTTCCCCCCTCCTCCTTCTCCCCACCTATTTCCACACCTCACCGCTCTCACCCCTTCCTTCCTGGGACTTTTAGCAGACCAAAAATGAGGCAGTTCTATCCCGTGCAACTGTTTTTTCTAAGAAGCTCGTATTCAGTTCTGTTGCTGCTGCCACCCCAGCCTGTGCCTGCGCACAACTTTATCCGCTTCGATTGATGCGGTGAAGTAATGCTCCTTCCACTGGAAGGTTACCCAGAGTTTGGCCGGGTACAGCATCCCAAACCTCACCTTGCTCTTGTATAGGGCGGCCTTAGCTGTGTTGAATTGAGCCTGGTGCCTGGCCAGGTCTTCCCCAATGTCCTGCTATACATGGATCGACTCTTCCTCCCATTTACAGGACTGTGTGTGCTTTGCCCAGTTCAGGATCTTTTCCCTGACTTGGTACAGGTGCAACTTCATGATTATGGCCCGGGGTTGCTCCCCGCTTTTGGGCCTCAGCTGGAGTGAACTGTGGGCTGTGTCTACCTTTGGAGATTTGGGGAGGTTCTCCCCCCCCCCGGCCAGTTTCCCCAGCATCTGGGCCCATACTCGGTAGGGAACCGGCCCTCGATGTCCTCCAGTAGCCCCATGATGAGGAGATTCTGGCGTTACGACCAGTTCCCCTGGTCCTCGACCTTCCCTTTCAGCGTCCCCTGGAACCCCACCCACCTTGTCACCTCCGTCTCCAATGAGGCCATCAGTTGGCACTGGTCGGTTGCCTTCTCCAACTCCCTGATGGTTTCCTCCAGCGCCTCCAGCAATTGAATCGTTTTTTTCCAGCGCCACCTTGAAGCGGGCAAGGGCGTCCATGACTGCCCACATCACCATTGCCATCATCTCTAGCTTGATGGTGTGCCTGTACTTTAGGAGCTCCTGCATTAGTATATCCATCCACTCGCTTATCGGGGGGCAATCCGCATGTGTCTCGGTGACTTAACCTGTTTGGGTACTTCACCTTTCCCCATGTGAAGCAGACACGCGAAGATACTTGTCTCATCACACTGGCGTTGACCTTGCCAGAGTTTCAAAACTTAAATCTCTCCTGTATTTTGACACTTCAACCATCAGCAGCAGGGTACTGAATATTTCACCAGTTCACAAAGGTTTGAATTTTTAAAATCTATTGTTCTCAGCAATCCCAGCAGTTTGAAAAGTGCAGTTTCAAAATGTTAAAAGGGGAAAAGAAAACTGGCATTTATTAAGTTGTGTCTGCCGTTTGCCTGTCTGGCTAAAAAAAAATTGTGTGACGAAAGGTTCTCAAAGTAGGAGATCGACCGAAGCAAAAGAAGTCACACAAACTAGCTCCCGAGAAGAGGCAAAGCCACCAGCTGCGCACCTAAATTGCACAGCACGACGGCATGGAAGGCTCCGAGACAAGCTTCTGGATCTTCTCTACGAATGTCAGTCCTGTTGTTAAAAGGAGTGTGCGACTCAAGCATGAAATTCTGCAGGAAAAAGATTTATCACCGAGGAACTGGCTGTGCAAATGATATTGTTTCCTGTCAGCTTCGATAGACTCAAGAGGGCCACCCTCAAAGTTATGGAAAAATGTAATGCCAAACAACACGCCCGGTCTGACTGTCTGTGTCACATATTATTTCCAGCTTTACCTTTCCCCCTCAGTACTAGTTCTGAATTTGCTTCAGAATTATTGTGCAGGACATTCAATATTATGGATTCGCTTCCTGCTACGATTCAAAAGTGAATATATTGGAAAAAATCTTGAGGGGGGAGAAAAAGCGAAGGCAGCTATTTTAGTTGCGCACTTTCAATTTTTTTTCCATTAAAGGGGAAATGCAAAAAGAACCAAAAATGATTCAAATTTGTTCTGAGATTACCTTTTAAGTTAAATAAAAAATCTGTAATAAACTGTTATTATAAACCCCTTCTGTTCAATAAAGACATTTTTATTGTAATGCAGAGGCAAATATATCCCCAGATAATTCGACAGAAGCAATTGGAAACGAGTAATATCTAATTTCCAGACGGATGTCATTGCATTAGGCTTCCGTGGAGCTCATTGGAAATGGTTGATTTTTCCAGCATTTTGTTATCTTAACCATTTCAGACCGATGATAACAGTATTTTTGCACTCATTATTTAATTTCTGTTGAATTTTGATTTCATCATGATGAAGTTTTGGGAATATGAAAACATTGACCACTCATATCAACAAAACCCAGGTCAGTTTTGGCCTGGTTAGATGTAAGGTAAAACTGCCCCTACTCTAACCTCAGTATGTAGCTCAGACTTAGAGCACCCATTACAGCACTTGTCATGGTGATCCGTGACCTTGCTGGCATAAATTGGGTGCAATTTTTCCAAGACATTTAGAACATAGAACATAGAACAGTACAGCACAGAACAGGCCCTTCGGCCCTCAATGTTGTGCCGAGCCATGATCACCCTACTCAAACCCACGTATCCACCCTATACCCGTAACCCAACAACCCCCCCTTAACCTTACTTTTATTAGGACACTACGGGCAATTTAGCATGGCCAATCCACCTAACCTGCACATCTTTGGACTGTGGAAGGAAACCGGAGCACCTGGAGGAAACCCACGCACACAGGGGGAGGACGTGCAGACTCCACACAGACAGTGACCCAGCCGGGAATCGAACCTGGGACCCTGGAGCTGTGAAGCATTTATGCTAACCACCATGCTACCCTGCTGCCCCTTAGGGCGCGATTACTCCGGCCTTATTAAGCTCTCGCTCAAGTGGAACAAGGCTGGTGATTAGTGGGAGAGGCCAAAAGCGAGATCCGCGCCAGGCGGCAAACAGTTTGCGATGCAACCGGCCGACTCCCATAGGCCTAAGTGGGATCTAGCCATAGTGTGGCGAGAAACCAATTATCACCACTTCAGCCCTATTTCCATACAATTAAGGGAGCCACTCCATATCCAATGGCCTCCTGTCATTCAGCAGACTCCCCAGCAAGTGGGCACGCTGCCGCAGATTAGTACTCCTTTTGAAAAACGTGAACCTGGTAGAAGGGCTTCTGTGGAGTAGCCATCTTTGGTCACAGGCAAAGAGCCCAGGGGTGCTGGACTTGCCACCCTAATGCTCATTGGGGGGTAGGGAACCCTCAGCTGTGGGTGGGAGACCCACTGCAGGAATGGGCTGCCATAGGAGGGTGTGGGGCAGGCCTGAGGGAGCAACATACCAGCATACCAACCCCTGAACAGTGTGTACCCATTCTGGGGCAACCCTTGTCCCTGCCCGTCTGCCCCAACGAACACCCATAACCCCTGCTGACTGTCGTGGCTTTTTGCCGTGCGGCTGAAGGCTATTAGTAATACGGAATTGGCAATCGTGGTTCACTTCACACATTCTAAGTGGATTCACATGGGTGGGCAGGCCATGTAGCATGTGGGAGTCTTTGCCTAGCATTCCAATCACACCTTGATGCCTGGACACTGTGCTTGAACACTGCGGGAGGCAATGTCACACATGCAGCAGCCAACATCTGAACATTCGGGGAATGGGGCAGAGCTCTCGGGACATGTCCACGGCGGGAGGGTGGGTTGGTGCCACAGGAAGGGGGGGAAATGCCCAGAGAGATGTGCCAAGGGTTCGGAGGTCAGCAATAACAGAGGCATCATAATGGTGTGCACAAGGGTGTTTAATGTGTTTTACAATTCCCCACTCCCCCGATGGTGCCGCCCCTCCCAACACCCACACTCATCTCCTCTTTACTCGCCCCCCACCCCTCCCCCAGTGTCCTCAGTGGTCCTCAACGTGCTTGGCCCACCTAGCTCTACCGCAGCATCTCGGTGTCTCCCCAGGATGCACATCAGAGGTGGAGACAGTCAGCTGCTTACCACATCCCGTGGCCCTCTATGCCCCTGGTGGGCAGCCTCTGGGGTTCTGGGGGGAAAGGGTTTGGCTCACTTGTCGGCCGCACATGCACAGCCATGCTGCCCTGTCCCGTGTGCTGACTTCGGGGCGCGACCTCATCAGAGGCTTGGAACTCAGGGCAGCTATTGGCCACCGTCACCATTCCATGTGGTGGGTCTATTTTGGCACTCTGCGCCCCCTCCTCCCAGTCGGTGTCCATAGGGCCCTGCTGGTTCCTCATGGTCTGCACCATCGTGTTGATGCGCTCTGCAATGCTCCTCAGTGACTGGGACATGCTCTGTAATGCCCATCTGTGATTAGGACATTCTGCCGAGCCCCTCAACCACGGCCATCACAGACTGCATAACGCCCTGGATGCGATGACTAATGGTGCCAAGATCATGCACCAGGCTTTCCACTGCAGTCGCCACCCTATCAGCGTTGGCCTCAGTGCCACGCATTGCCGGTGACATCTCCTGCACCCGTAGCCTCTGGGACTCCTCCAAGCAACTATGGATCTGCTGCAGTGACACTGACATCCCCCTCTGAATGTCCCGGCTGCTCCCTATCATCTCCATCAGCTCCGGGTAACCCTGTTTCCTGGGCTCAGCATCAGGCTGGGACCCAGCTGGTGTCCAAGGCATCGCTCAAACCGGTGGGGGCAATAGCTGATGCTCTCGACAGAATGTCCGCCACACTGGGAGATGTGACCCAGTACCAGGCTGACCTTGATGAGGTTCAGCGGGTGGCTCCGGGGCGGGGGGGGGGGGGGGGGGGGGGGGGGGGGGTGGAGATGCAGATGGGGAGGGTTTGAGGGTAAGTGGGGTTTTGGGTCCTCTCAGAGATAGGAGGGGTGGGAGTAGGGTGTGCTGGGGAATGGGGTGGGGGGGTCGGGTCAGATCTGCTTGGTGGGGGTGGTTTGTATACAGGTCCACTCTTGGTGGGAGGTTTGGGTCCGCATCAGGAGGCAAGTTGGGATGAGGGGTTGGGGGGGTCGAATTGGGGTGGGGGACTTGGAGTGGAGTCCACTGGTTGCAGTGGCATTGAGTGGGTGGGGGAGTCCTGTGCGGCTGGGGCTAGGGATTGGGGTAGGTGGTTGGGAATACCTTCGGTGTTGATCGTTAGGTGGTGGGAGTGGGATGTCCGGAGTGTGGGGGGAGATGTCCCATGTGGGGTTTAGTCTGAGTGTTTAAAATAATTATGTTGAAGTTAGAAGTAGTTTTTATTTCCTATAACTCTGTCAGAGTAGCTATTAGCGTAAGGGTGGCAGAACCATTTGAACTTAAAGATTTAAATCGCTTTGTGGTTGATGGTTCCCAGCTCAACGCAGTTGTCCAGGGGATATTAACGCTTCTGAACAATATCCGGGTAAACCCGAACCTGGGAACTTCCCAGAGGGATTCCCCAGCGCATCTTTGGGGGTACCCCCCAAATCCAATGCTGAGGAGTCAGAAAGTTACAGGCCAAGTTGCTGAATGGCTGAGTTACATGGCACAACAGGCGCTGTTTTTAACTAATTTCACAAATGGGTCCTCCAACCATCAGAGAACCTTTATGTAATATTATAATGATGTTTTTGAATCCATTTCACTGGTACCTAGATGCCAATGAGATGATTTACAACCTTGCACTGATGAAAATAGTGTGAGTGGGGCTGGATGACTCTATTTGCTGACCTTTGCATCGCACTAATAGTGGGTAGAAGTATCCCGCCATTTGGTGCAATACACCATTATATTTTCCACATAGCATAATCTCTCATTTATATGCAAATATTTTGATGGAATTAGAGAATGGAAATGTTTGGTTTGCAAATTCAAAATAAAAGTGGCTCAGAGAAAACTAATATAGCACTGCAACATCTGCAAAACAACAGTAATGAACTAAGGTTTCAAATGAGTCGGATGTTTGCACAACTTAACATAAACATTTGGAAGAGCTTAATGACATTTTTCACAGAACCCTCACAGGAAGTGCTGATGCTGAATAAAACCATTTTGATATCAGAGCGAAAAGAAACACTTTGACACTTTCATCCATTCAACTCCATTCTACGTGGAATTAATACACGTTTGTTCCTGGAAACACTGGGCATGAAATTTGACTTGGGGAGGGACGCAAGTCAAGTAATATCACATTTCCCGCTTGTTAGACGCCCCGTTCAATATTCAATATGATTTGATTTTGATTTTATTTATTGTCACATGTACCGAAATACAGTGAAAAGTATTTTTCTGCGGCCTTGGGAATGTACACATTACGTACGTAGTCGACAAAAGAATAATCAACAGAGAACATTGACAAATGGTACATCGACAAACAGTGATCGGTTACAGTGTGGAACAAGGGGCCAAACAAAGCAAATACATGAGCAAGAGCAGCATAGGGCGTCATTAATAGTGTTCTTACAAGGAACAGATCAGTCCGAGGGGGAGTTGTTGAGGAGTCTTGCAGCTGTGGGGAAGAAGCTGTTCCTATGTCTGGATGTGTGGGTTTTCAGAACTTCTGTACCTTCTGCCTGATGGAAGGGTCTGGAAGAAAGCAATGTCTGGGTGGGAGGGGTCTCTGATAATGCTGTCTGTCTTCCTGAGGCAGCGGGAGGTGTATGAAGAATCAGTGGGAGGATGGCAAGCTTGTGTGATGCATTGGGCTGTGTTCACCACACTCTGCAGTGTCTTGTGATCTTGGGCCGAGCAGATGCCATACCAAGCTGTGATGCAGCCGGATAGGATGCTCTCTATGAGAGTCGATGCAGACATGCCAAATTTCATTAGCTTCTGTCAGAAGTAGAGACGTTGTTGGGCTTTCTTGACTTTTGGACCAACGTGAGTGGACCAGGACAGACTATTGGTGATGGTGACCCCCAGGAACTTGAAGCTATCGACCATCTCCACTTCGGAGCCATTGATGCAGACGGGAGTGTGTGTCATCCTGCACTTCCTGAAGTTGATGATCAGTTCCTTGGTCTTTCCAACATTTAGAGAGAGGCTGTTTTCGGCACCCCATGCAGCCAAGTGATCTATCTCCCTTCTGTAGTCTGAGTCATCGTTGTTTGTGATATGGCCCACCACAGTCATATCATCCGCAAACTTTCAGATTGAGTTGGAGTTAAATCTTGCCACACAGTCATGTGTGTATAGGGAGTACGGGAGAAGACTGAGCACACATCCTTGTGGGGCTTCGGTATTGAGGACTATTGTGGAGGAGGTGCTGTTGCCTATCCTGACAGATATTCAGCAATTGATGCAGAGGGTGACCTTCAGTGTGGGGTTTGCACTTTCTCCCCGTGTCTGCCTGGGTTTCCTCTGGGTGCTCCAGTTTCTTCCCACAGTCCAAAGATGTGCAGGTTAGTTGGATTGGCCATGCAAAATTTCTCCTTGATGTCCCACAGGTTAGGTGGGGTTACGGGGGGTCGGCGGGGGGGGGGGGGGGGGGGGGGGGGGGGGGAGTGGGTCTAGTAAGGTTCTGTTCCCAGGGGTGCGGGGGTGGGGGGGGGGGGTCTGTGGACTCGATGAGCCAATGGCCTCCTTCTGCACTCTATGGATTCTATGATTCTATTGTGATGCATCTATTCCGTACTAGACTTTTGGAAATATCTCCTCCCAGACCCATTTGTAGGAATCTTTGGGCTCAGGCTTGTTGCTCCCTGGTTGCCTTGGCGAACCTGATATATGTTGCTATTTTGCAAACAAGGCATCAGCTATTACAGACCAACTGAGGTACTAACCTCCTACAAGGCTAAAAGGTTCAAGCCAGTCTTCAGCTCGATTTCAACCGACAGCATCAAACTTGACCTGAAATGTAGTTGTTGGTCTCCATGCAGAAAGCTGCACAGTTCAGCCACTGCCTCCGTATTGAATATAACCTGTATGAGGTCCAGGTGATGTCTTTAGTTCTAATAGCTTTGAGTAGCAGCGTAACAATGGGTGGATGCTTTCTTCTTCAGATGATGCCTGACCCATCTGACATTCAAAAATACCCCTTGTTCGTCTGCCTCCTCACACAGGCGTTCCCATTCTGCGAAGGGAGGCGTGGGGTTAGTGGTAGTATTGAAAGTCCAGCTCTCTCAAACAGCTTCTGCCCACAGCACAGCCTGACTTCAAAAGTAGTGTCAGCAGCTGTAATATTCTTGACTGGTACTGGAATGGTACTTTCAGTCAAATTTGTGGTTGAGATTTTTGAAAGCTATTCAATCTAGTTCAGATAAAAGGCTTTTTCTTTCAGCTGGTTGTACAGAAGTATATTTATCACAGACAATCAAAAGCTATTGGTCTGTGAAGAAGGTCATATTTTCTACGCCATGGAATTTTTAGGCTTAAGAGTTATTCATTGGGCTGAAACCAACATACAATAATGTTTCAAAGCCGCATTTTGCTTTGACTCAAAATTAGAACCTTAGTGAATCTTTGGCCTGCATTTTCGTGGAGTCAGGCTGAATCAGGATGCTTGTAAAAATGGCAAGCAAGATCCGGTTCCAAGAAATCCACCCTCATTCCAGATTCCCATCACCCTCTGGGTGAAAAAGCTTTCTCCCTTATTCGCTCCAAACCCCCTGTCCCTTACCTTAAATCTATGCCCCCTGGTTATTGACCCCTCTGCTAAGGGGAAAAGTTCCTCCTCTCCTCACCACCCAATCTGTCATATGACCCTGATAATCTGATACATCACAATCATGTCCCCCCTCAGTCTCCTCTGCTCCAAGGGAAACAACCCCAATCTATCCAGTCTCTCCTTGTAACTAAAACTCTCCAGACCAGACAACAGCCTGGTAAATCTCCTCTGCACCCTTTCCAGTGTCATCACAGCCCTCCTATAATGTGGATTCCAGAAGTGCACACAATACTTTAGCTGTGGCCTAACCAACGTTATATACAGTTCCATCAAAACCTCCCTGCTATTAAGCCCTATGCCTCCACTAATAAAAGCAAGTATATCATATGCCTTCTTAACCACTTTAGCCACCTGCCCTGTCACCTTAAGGGACCTGTGTACATGCACACCAAGATCCCTATGATCCTCAATGCTTAGCAGCCATTGATCATGTATATCCTTCCTTCACTTAGGGGACCAAAACTATACACAATACTCCAGGTTCCCTCTCAATAAGGTTCTATACAATTACAGCAAGACATCTTTACTGCGGTGCTCAAATCCTATCGTATTGCAGGCCAACATACCTTTTGCCTTCCTAATTGCTTGCTGCACCTCCATGGTAATTTTTAGTGACTCAGGAACAAGGTCACCCAGACCCCTATGGACATTAACATTTCCTAACCTCTCACCATTTAAGAAATACTCTGGGCACGATCTACCGTCCGTGTCCCACCCAAATGGAGCGACAAATGCCAGGAGAGGCCACCCCTGGGCTTCCCAGCAGCCTTTGCACCTTGTGCGGTCGAACCAGATCTCACGAGGCATGGCAATTTGTGTCCCACCCATTGTCTCGCATGGCTAAACAGGTTATTTGCAGCTTTAATTTCGTGATTGATACTGTGCCCAACTTTACCACGACAGCTTTGGTGGCATATAAACAACTCCCACCAATGTTTGCTGCCCCTTGTTGCTTCATAGCTTCACCCTGAATCTACATCTTTCTCCTTTGATCTAAGATCCTCTCGCACTAATGTTCTGATCTCAGTGTTTATTAACAGCGTTATCCCACCCCGGCTTTGGTACACAGAGTCAGGACAGTTCCCGGACCTGTGAATGTGACCAGGAAGAAAGAGGCCTGGAAGGGCGGATGCTCTTTCTGGGGGGTTGGTAGAGAGGAATGCTGGATTAAAAGTCAGAGCCGCGCCACTTGGGCTAAATGTGGAGGATGCTGGGTGCGGAGCTCAGATGGGTGGGGAGGGTGGGGGGCTACCTCTGTGCACCAACACTTTGTTGAAATGTATGAACAAAACAAAAACATTTCTTCTGCCTCACCCCTCCCCCTCCACACACTCCCCATTACCAACCAATGCCCGCTCATACAACCTCATCTTTCACAACCACTCCTATGGCCTACTATAGTCCATATCCAACCATTAGCCCATCTAACCACCCCTATGGTCCTTAATGCCACTATAACAACCCATGCTCACCACCTATCCCTATGGTCCTTTATATCCCCTATTCCAACTTTGTACCAATTCATGCCAACCACCCACCACCCTTTGCCTCTCCTTTTCAACTCACCTTGTGCAGGAGCGGTTTCAAGACCTGTGTATTGAGTCAGCTTCCACGTGGGGTTATTCCCTGTGGCTCAACTTCAGAGATGAAAAGACACAATGATAACCTGGACAAGATGGCTATTTAATCAAGCTTGTTATGTGTACGCGGAGAACAGACTGGATGTCTGCCAAGATCTGTTTTGCCGAACAAAAACTAGAACACAGTACTTATACAACGTTCAAAAATCAATAGCCCACCCCAGTTGGACGCGATCCAATCCCTGTACCTGCTACGTTTAAACTTATCCAATAGAATTGCAAGCAGTGTTTAAACTTCATGCAAGAGAATTGCAAGCAGCGCATAATTGATCCTCATCCTGACAGCTATGGTTACTAGTAATTTGCTGTGCACTCATTGTCTATGAAAAGCAGGACAGCAAAACCAGCTTCCTGCATTTGTTTCACAAAGTCACGATATCAGAAGTGATGTCCTTCCGGACAAGATAGCTATCCTAAATCCCATTTGATTACTTATTACTGCCGTGTCCTCAAAATACATGTTTAATGGTTAATAATGATTACTCAGTCCTGTAATTCATCTCAATCCTTAATAAAGTAACTTATGTAAAACTACTCCAGTGGTATGCTAACTATTCAGTTGTAAGAGGTATTATCGCTGAACCCCTCCTTCACCTTATATCCACCATGGCAAACCTTAGGAACCACGCTGGCATGAACAAAGTTATGTGGCTAGTGGTTTGGAAAAAAAAACACTCTCAATGATAAAAACACATTTAACACATTGAAATTCCTTCAACTAATCTCTGATGAAAATAAATATTTACATTCCATAACCACTTGAAGCTGCTAATAAAACTAATCACTTAACAGGCTGAACACTGTGAGCATGTTAGCTTGTAGGAACAGTAATGGAGCACAAATCCTCTCGTGATAACCTTTTATGTCAACAGAGCGTGAAATGTAAAGCACTGTTTTTTTTTAAATTCCTCACTTTATAAAAAAAAATTAAATCCCAACACAGTTAAACCTCTTGACAGCTTTGGCAGTTTCAATACATTTTGACAGTTCTTTGACATTTTTGACTGTTCTTTGATAGCTTCAACAGTTCCAATGATTGTTTTGAACATTTTACACATGATCATGTCTACTTTTAACAATCCTAAAGGTCCTGATTTATCCACAAAGGTGCCTGACCTGCCTCAAAGGTGTCACTGGACGATATGCAAAAGGACACCTTATCTCTCTCGAGAAGAATACTCGGGCTATGCAAATGAACCCTCAAGGTTTAGACATGCCCTTCTCTGGTATAATCTGCACATTTCTGGTTCAGATACCTAACTCACCAAAATCATCTATGATTGGAGGTAGCTGCTGATTTATATGGATATGTGGTTTAGAAACTGCCCCATTCCCTTCCCCCATGCCCCCAACTCCCTGAGAAAATGGGGGAGGTTGGATTCGGGATCAGGACTCTGTCGGCGTTTTCCTGAAAATAATCGCCTCTATCTGAATGAAAATTCAAGGGCTGGATTCTCCGTTCCTGACTCTAAGTGATGACGAAGAGGGTGGTTTGACTTCTATGTACATCCTTTAGCCAGGGTACTGAGCACCCAGTTACATCCCACCACAGGCCAAATCAACAAATTCACTTGAAAGCAGCTGGAACTTTCCTGGTTTATATGCTTCAAATTTGTATTGGATAAGATTTAAGAATTATGTTTCATAGCATTTTTGGGATTCAAATATGGAACGGGGCTGATCAGCTTTCATTGGCTATGAGCTCTGGACAATAGCAGAATAGACTGGGGAAAAGATACTACAAGCCACTGTTCGGTATTTATACAAATATTTCAGCACTTTTCAACTCTATCTCTATCGTTGCAGTTAAGTAAAATCACCATAGTCCCAGGTGACCATAGGCTGCTTTCCTCTTTGAGGGGATGAGCTGACTGGTGATGATTTAACCTGAGGATCACTGCACCTCAGGCAAGGGGCAAGGTAGAGGAGGAGGGGCCTTCTGCCGGTATGAGAATTGAACCCCTGCTGTTGGCCTCGTTCTGTATCCCGAACCAAATGTCCAGCCAATTGAGCTAAACTGAGCGCAACAATATTGAAACATATTGGGGGTGATTCACTGCTCCGTGGACCAAGTGCCGCGCCGTCATGAACGCTGTTGCATTTCATGACGGCGCGAACAGGGCCCGTGCACGACCTATTCTGGACCCACAGGGGGCCAGCACAGTGCTGTTTTACGCCACTTCAGCATCCTTACGCGGCGGCAATTGGGCACAGTTGGGGCAGCTCAATTCTGCGCATGCGCAGTTGGGCCGCGCCATCCTGCGCATATGCGGGGAACTTCTTACGCGCGCCGGCCCCGACGCAATCTGGCATGGGTGTTTAGGGGCCAGCCGCGGCGGAATGTAGGCCCGGTGGGGGGAGAGGTCGGCCCGCCAATCGGTGGACCCCGATCGCGAGCAAGACCCCTTTGAGGCCCCACCCGGTGAAGGAACCTTCCCCCCCCCACAGGTCACCCCCCCCCGAGCGTTCCCTGAGAGTTCCTGCCGGCAGTGACCAGGGGTGGACAGCGCTGGCGGGACCCTGTCGTGTTGGAGCGGCTGCTGGGCCCAACCCGGCCAGAGATTTGCCGCTTGCCGTTTGCGGCGATTCTCCGAGCAGCCCGCCGTGATTTGCACGGCGCTGGTTTCGGCGGGGGTTGTTGGGAGAATCGCGTGCGGGGGTCAGGGCGCTGTGGCGCGATTTGCGCAGCACCCCGGCGATTCTCCCACCCAGCATGGTGGAGGGGGGGGGGGGAGGGGGAGAAAACCACCCATTGCCTTGAGCCTGATCGGAAATGTCTAATATATACGTGCTCCCAAAGGCCTGGTTAATTCTCAGAGGCCTGGGCCTATATTTTGGATCTAGTACTTTCAGGGCTCCATGCACTAGAATTCGCTGCCCTGCTCAGCCTACAACCCTTGCTGCAACTCATTCAGAGGGACAACAGTTTTATCTCACTGCCTAGAAAATTCCTGCCACTACACATCCAGTACCAGTCTTGCCCACTGTATTTAGTGGGCCAAAGATGCCTTCTATTTTTGCTGTTGCCATGGTTACTGCTTTAGCTCTCACTGAGAACATGACTGCATCAACTATCAAGTGAGGCCTGTTCTTCTCTCTCATTTCAGTGCCCCACTGCCCCTCTCCCATCTTCTCCTACCATCAACCCCGGGCCTGGTTAGTGTTAAACTTCAGTTCTGTCCCAGTCAAAACTCACGTACAGATAGATTCCAAAATGCACTGTTACTCCTGCACTCTATGTACTCCCAAAATCCAACACTTGAATCTCTTCACCAATCCTGAGTTCTCCCTAATCTGAGCACATTCCTCTTGTGCTTGCAGAGTTCAACACCTCACAACCGCACCAGGGGCTGGTTTAGCACACTGGGCTAAATCGCTGGCTTTTAAAGCAGACCAAGCAGACCAGCAGCACGGTTCGATTCCCGTACCAGCCTCCCCGGACAGGCGCCGGAATGTGGCAACTTGGGGCTTTTCACAGTAACTTCATTGACGCCTACTCGTGACAATAAGCGATTTTCATTTCATTTCATGTTTATGGATTCCCAGGCCCTCATATCTGCCTTCCGAAAAGAGACACCCACCCCCTGGGTTTATGATGCTGAAGCACCCCACATTCCAGTATCTACTCCTGGAGGCTGGGCTAGTGGAGGGCCCTCCGCATGGTATCCCACTGGGAACAGATGAATATGTGTTAGGGCAGGGAGAAAAGATGTCACAGCTTCCACTTCACTGGGTTTTTGTCAGTTTTGGCCGATTTGGTAGCACTCTTGTCTCTGAGTCGGAGGGTTGTGGACTCTAAGGTCGCTCCCCAGAACTCGATCACAAAGTCAAGGTTCACCCTTCACACTGGAGTCCTGAGGGTGCCTGTAACTTTTCAGATACTCTCACTTGGCTGAAAGCATCATGTAGTGCTAATTTGAAGAAAAGCAGGGGAGCTATGCCTGGTCACTATTAATCCCTTGATCCTGCTGAACAGTTTGTACACAATATTGCAAAATGAAAAGTCCATCTCCAATTTGTTGCAAGGCTTAGTGTAAAGCATGGTGACCATTAACAACAAAGTGGTATCCACTATGAGGAAGCTTCCATTGCAGCATAACATTGTACCGTGGAAACTCAAACAAGTTCTACCAAATCGTACTCTGCTGAATGCAATCTCAGGTGGGTGCTATCTTAGTTCTTGGACACAAGTTGACAGCAGCTTTCTAAGTGTCATACCATTCAAGTAATCTCTTCTCTTGCAGTCAGCCAAATGCAAATGCATGATTCTAGAAGTGCTGCCTTGACCGCTTGACTCTTCTCCCAGTTTAACCGCATTCCTGCTTTCTCACCAGCTATTCCTCCAGCGCCCTTGCTTTTGCTGCTCAGCCAGTCAACACAATTGCTCCAGCCCACATCAAATGTCCCAATCTGTAGCCAGACCCATTCCATGCAGAGGGGCTCACATTATGCCCTTGGTGCTCAATGGCAGAGACGATGGCCATCTGATGTATCTTTGGCAGCATCCACAGACCTCACTGCAGCTAATGGGACCATACCTCACTGGAATAAGGAAAAGAATGTGCAATCTATTATTAGATTATTATTAAGACAGGTACTGAGGAGAAGCAGAAGGCTGATACTTAGGATGAAATCTTCTGGTCTTAAAAGATCCTCCGGTGGGGGAACAATTTACAGGTGTCAACACGAATGGTAGCCATGATGTGGAAATGCCGGCGTTGGACTGGGGTGAGCACAGTAAGAAGTCTTACAACACCAGGTTAAAGTCCAACAGGTTTGATTCAAACACGAGCTTTCGGAGCGAAGCTTCCTTCACCTGAGGAAGGAGCTGCGCTCCGAAAGCTCGTGTTTGAATCAAACCTGTTGGACTTTAACCTGGTGTTGTAAGACTTCTTACTGTGAACACGAATGGTGCCTTTGTTCCAATTGGTTGCACAATCTTCCAAAAGGCAACCAATTAAGATGCCGGTTTCACGTTTGTCATCCGATTAAGGCTGGTGGATAGATTCCCCAGGTGGGAAGTCCAATCAGAAGGCACAAAGCAATGGATAGCTGGCAGCCCCACTGGGGAAAGTGGGCACTGCTGAGGCAGTTAGGATACAGAGAGGAGGACTCAAGACAAACATACTGGCCGGGATTCTCCGGTATCCAGCGGAGCGGGCCGTACCGGCTCCAAAGAGTGGCGTGAACCACTCGGTCGTCGGGCCGCCCGGAATGTGTGGAATCCTCCGCACCTTCGGGGCCTAGGCCGGCGCTGGAGTGATTGGTGCTGCGCCAACCGGCGCCGAAGGGCCTCCGCCGGTCGGAGCTATTTGGCACATGTGCAGGAGCGCCAGCATGTTCCCAGAACCGCTGCCGTGATTCCTGCACATGTGCAGGTTGTTTCTTCTCCGCGCCTGGCCATGGCGGACCTTTACACAGGCCGGCGTGGAGGGAAAGAGTGCCCCCATGAGGACTGGGGACTGGAGAATCACTGGGGTGGGGTGGGACCACTGCCAACGGCCCCTGACTGGCGGGACGTGATCACCGCCCCCGCCAAAACAAACGGTGCCGGAGAATTCGGCAGCTGGCGGCGGGGCGGCGGGATGGGATTCACGCAGCCCCCGGCGATTCTCCGACCCGGCGGGGGGTCGGAAAACCCCGCCCCCTGTCTGAAGACTTAAAAAAATCGAAAAATAACAAATGGCAACAGCTTTCAGGCCATCATGCTAGAGGGAATATTCCATAAGATTGCTTGTGGCTTTGGCTATGGATCTTAGATCCCCATGGTTCCTGGATGGGGAGATAGAGAGGATGAATTACTGGCCCTAATGTTCCACAGAGAGTCTGCTTCAAGGTACTTGTTGGACTTTGGCCTCAGCCTGGGATGGGAGGGAGGCCATCTAACATCAGAAAAATGTTGCTGCTGGCAGCAATTTACCCCCAATTAAACCCTTAATGCACCAGCATTTTGTACCTGCCATTGTCGGGTAAGTAGCTGCTCCCACATTGACTCCAATTCCAGCAAGATTGCCCGGGGGTGGAATGCGTCGGGAAGCCAACCTGAAGCTCTCTCTTCAGATTCGGCCCCCTCTCCCACTTCCATACCCATCTCTGAGCAACCAGGTTGATTCCACCCTTAATTATTTTTGGAAACTAGCAGATGTAAACCTAGCTGAGTTGATCGATAAATCCGTTTTTTGTTTAAATTTGGATTTGGCATTGGAGTTTGTTTGTCATGAATTAAGCACAAGAACCTGGACAGGAGGAATGCAATCAGATGGTGACTGCGAGGGGGATGGCAATTATTGTGAGAGTGCTGAATGGAAGGGTTGATGTAGGGGGCACGCTCCTGAATGGGCTGGTTTCCGAGAGCTCTAGCAGTGGTGAGCACTGAAGGCAGTTCAATAAGACCACCCGTGACTGCAGCCAAACTATCTTTGCAGGAAGCTAAAAACACTGCAAATCCAGCAAAGTATTTCTCTGTTTAGAAGAAACATTTCAGGATGATAAAACAATTCCAGTTAGCTTCCAGAAATGTGAAACCAGCTACTAACCTATAAGCACGATATGATGTCTTTGTTATGCATGGGTGAGAGGGGTCTTCCTGCCAGTTAGCACCATATAATACTATTATTCTTGGTAATAAATGATGCCAATATGGATGGCTGGAAATTTGCATGCACTTTTTGTCTGCCATATTTGCATGAGAGTAGGCAGATTAGCAGATGGATATTGCATGGTTGTATGCCTAGACCGTGAATTTGGGATTGTTAAAGGAAAGGGATTCCGAATGCAATGAGGAACATAGAACATAGAACATAGGACATTACAGCGCAGTACAGGCCCTTCAGCCCTCGATGTTGCGGCGACCTGTGAAACCCCTCTAAAGCCCATCTACACTATTCCCTTATCGTCCATATGACTATCCAATGACCATTTGAATGCATTTAGTTTTGGCGCGTCCACTACTGTTGCAGGCAGGGCATTCCATGCCCTTACTACTCTCTGAGTAAAGAACCTACCTCTGACATCTGTCCTATATCTATCTCCCATCGTCCTGGACATCACTATCCAAGGAAAAAGGCTCTCAATGTCCACCCTATTTAATCCTCTGATCATCTTGTATGCCTCAATTAAGTCACCTCTTAACCTTCTTCTCTCTAACAAAAATAGCCTCAAATCCCCCAGCCTTTCCTCGTAAGATCTTCCCTCCATACCAGGCAACATCCTTGTAAATCTCCTCTGTACCCTTTCCAATGCTTCCACATCCTTCCGATAATGCGGCGACCAGAACTGCATGCAATACTCCAAATGCTGCCGCACCAGAGTTTTGTACAACTGCAACGTGACCTCATGGCTCCGAAACTCAATTCCTCTACCAATAAAAGCTAACACACTGTACGCCTTCTTAACAACCCTCTCAACCTGGGTGACAACTTTCAAGGATCTATGGACATGGACACCGAGATCTCTCTGCTCATCCACACTACCAAGAATCTTACCATTAGCCCAGTACTCTGTCTTCCTGTTATTCCTTCCAAAATGAATCACCTCACACTTTTCTGCATTAAACTCCATTTGCCACCTGTCAGCCAAGTTCTGCAGCTTATCTATGTCCCTCTGTAACTTGTAACATCCTTCTGCACTGTCCACAACTCCACCGACTTTAGTGTCAGCTGCAAATTTACTCACCCATCCTTCTACGTCCTCCTCCAGGTCATTTATAAAAATGACAAATAGAAGTGGCCCCAAAACAGATCCTTGTGGTACACCACTAGTAACTGGACGCCAGTCTGAACATTTCCCATCAACCACCACCCTTTGTCTTCTATCAGCTAGCCAATTTCTGATCCAAACTGCTAAATCACCCTGAATCCCATGCCTCTGTATTTTCTGCAATAGCCTACCGTGGGGAACCTTATCAAATGCTTTACTGAAATCCATATACACCACATCAACTGCTTTACCCTCATCCACCTGTTTGGTCACCTTCTCGAAAAACTCAGAAAGGTTTGTGAGGCACGACCTACCCTTCACAAAACCATGTTGACTATCTCTAATCAAATTATTCCTTTCCAGATGATTATACATCCTATCTCTTATAACCCTTTCCAAGACTTTTCTAACAACAAAAGTAAGGCTCACTGGTCTATAGTTACCGGGCTTATCTCTACTCCCCTTCTTGAACAAGGGGACAACATTTGCTATCCTCCAGTCTTCTGGCACTATTTCTGTAGACAAAGATGACTTAAAGATCAAAGCCAAAGGCTCAGCAATCTCCTCCCTAGCTTCCCAGAGAATCCTGGGATAAATCCCATCCGGCCCAGCGGACTTATCTATTTTAACACTTTCCAGAATCGCTAACACCATCTCCTTATGTACCTCAAGCCCTTCTAGTCTAGTAGCCTGTATCTCAGTATTCTCCTTGACAACATTGTCTTTTTCCTATGTGAATACGGATGAAAAATACTCATTTAGCACCTCTCCTATCTCCTCGGACTCCATGCACAGCTTCCCACTACTGTCCTTGACTGGCCCTACTCTTACCCGAGTCATTCTTTTATTCCTGACATATCTATGGAAAGCTTTTGGGATATCCTTGAGCCTAACTGCCAAAGACTTCTCATGTCCTCTCCTGGCTCTTCTTAGCTCTCTCTTTAGAGTCTTCCTAACTAACTTGTAACTCTCAAGCGCCCTAACTGAACCATCACGTCTCATCTTTACATAAGCCTCCTTCTTCCTCTTGACAAGTGTTTCAACTGCTTTATTAAACCACGGTTCCCTTGCTCGACCACTTCCTCCCTGCCTAACAGGTACATACTTATCAAGGACATGCAGTAGCTGTTCCTTGAACATGCTCCACATTTCCATTGTGTCCATCCCCTGCAGTTTTCCTCTCCAGCCGATGCATCCTAAGTCTTGCCTCATCGCATTATAATTGCCTTTCCCCCAGATATGACTCTTGCCTTGCGGTATATACCTATCCCTTTCCATCACTAAAGTAAATGTAATCGAATTGTGGTCACTATCACCAAAGTGCTCACCTACCTCCAAATCCGACACCTGTCCTGGTTCATTACCCAGTACCAAATCCAATACGGCCTCACCTCTCGTTGGCCTATCTACATACTGCATCAGGAAACCCTCCTGCACACATTGGACAAAAACGGACCCATCTAAAGTACTTGAACTACAGTGTTTCCAGTCAATATTTGGAAAGCTAAAGTCCCCCATAACGACTACCCTGTTACTTTCGCTCCTAGCCAGAATCATCTTTGCAATCCTTTCCTCCTCATCTCTGGAACTTTTCGGAGGCCTATAGAAAACCCCTAACAGGGTGACCTCTCCTTTCCTGTTTCTAAACTCAGTCCATACTACCTCAGTATTCGAGTCCTCATCAAATGTCCTCTCAGCCACCGTAATACTGTCCTTGACTAACAATGCCACCCCTCCCCCTCTCTTACCACCTTCCCTGAGCTTACTGAAATATCTAAACCCAAATATCTAAAAGCAAATGAAGCATTAAAAAATAGTTCTAACTTTTCCTCATAAAATGTAACAATTTCTTCAGTTCAAGCTGTTTGCTTCTATTAATTTTTGACTTATTTTGTAGTAGCTCACCCTTTTAGCCTAGAGTAGACAGATCACTCATTGCTGAGGCAGCCAATTCAGCAGGAAATTATACCGCTGTCAAGTAAGAACAAGTTTGTCTATCTCTCGAAAACATTACCCTGTTCATGAAGATTTCATTTGTGTTCCAACTGTTGACATAATATAACACATTTTATATTTACAGTTTCTGCAATTAATATCGACGTCGGTAATGAAGATATCAATCAGTATAATTATATATCGCAGAAATGACCAGCAGTCTTGTTGATTAAGGGGGCAATTTCTCATTGTCACTTGCTCCTGAAGCGTACCAATAATTTTCTTTTCTCTGACTAAACCTGAGCACAGTTATAATAATTTGTCATTTTTTAAAAACATAGCACTCTGAAAATCAAGATATTTATTATTTGGTACCAAAACTAAATGATTGAAAACACACTCATCTATTTGTATGCATGAAACACTTTCAGGTTTGCATCAGGTTTTATACTAAGTGATTGTACAACAGACATAATTTTTCAGAATGTTTGATGACTGGCTAATAGCTGTAACTAATTAGGCTCTTATTTGTATCTGTCTTTAAAGTTATTGCTACTTGGCACAGAAATGATCTGACTAAGCATTGGCTATCTGTCCAGGAGAACCCTCTCACTCCCAACTGGACTAAATTTCTAAATTATAAAAATAGTTTTTGGTTTCCAAGTAATAGACGACCATTCATCAATTTCCAATTTAATAGACCACATTTTGCCGTAGCAGAGCACCAAATGGCATCTGTCCACATTGAGACGTTCCTTTGGACATTTAGGTTACTAATATACCCGCAAAGTTGTTGAAATGTTGCAGAGAGGGAAACAGGGCAGCGGAGACCAGGGAGAACCGGGAAAGCAACTGTCGAGCCCTTGACCAATCAAATTGAAGGAATGTGAAATGAGCCACGCAAGCACTGGGAAGGAAATGCACATTTCAATGTCAAATCAGATACTGAAAAGGAAATAAAGATAGGAAAAGAACAATGAGATTAAACGAAAGAGAAAACAGACAGAATCGAAAAAAAGAAAAAAAGATACAGTTGGAAAATATGCAACAACAATTAAAACCTGAAGATAAGAGACCCCAGCGCTGGTGCCATTTTCCAATGGCAGTGAGATTGATTTGTATTAAATAACACTTATTGTTAAAATAGTACCGTAATTTCCGGACTATAAAGCGCACCTGACTATAAGCCGCACCCACTGATTTTGAATTTTTTTTTTATTTTGAACATAAATAAGCCGCACACGTATATAAGCCGCAGGTGCTTACCGGTACATTGAAACAAATGAGCTTTACACAGGCTTTAACGAAATACGGCTTGTAACAAAAATAAAAAATTAGCGGTAAAGAATAGCCTACCAAGAAAGTCATTGGTCACTGTGGAGCGAAATCAATCCGATTAAGCTCTTAAGATTAACATAGAATCATCAGTTTGAAACATTAAAAATAAATAAATCATGTGTAAAAAGAAGTATTTTATTACTGATCGTAATCAAGATATCACCAACCCAGGTGATCAGAGTCACTATCCTCCTCTTGTGCACTGAAACCACTGAAGTCATCTCCTTCAGTGTCAGAGTTGAATAGCCTCAGAATTGCTTCATCCGATGTTGGATTGTTTTCATTGTCGCTCTCATCACTTTCATCCGGAGGCAAATTTCCCGCTGAGCTCATGCTGCCCTCTTCAACACGCAGCAATCCAGCTTTTCAAAACCCGTTGATGATAGTGGATTTTTTAACAATGCTCCACGCTGTCAGGACCCACTGGCAGACTTGACCATAAGTTGCTCTTCGCATGCGGCCCGTTTTAGTGAAGGATTTCTCCCCACTTGTCATCCAAGCCTCCCACTGAACACGAAGCGCCACCTTAAATGCACGATTTAAACTGATGTCGAGTGGCTGTAAATACTTTGTTGTGCCCCCAGGAATCACAGCTGGAATTGAGTTTGTCCTCTTGATGGCTTCTTTCACAGAATCTGTTATGTGGGCCCTCATGCTGTCCAAAACGAGCAATGCCTTGTTCCTGTGAAAGAATCCTCCCGGTCGCTTGCCGTAGCACTCCGTATGCCATTCGTGCATTAGGCTTTCCGTCATCCATCCTTTCTTGTTGACTTTCACAACAATTCCTGTAGGGAATTTTTCTTTTGGTATCGTCGTGCGTTTAAAAATCACCATCGGTGGAAGCTTTTCTCCCGATGCCGTGCAACTCAGAACACAGGTGAAGTGCATTTTTTCATGCCCAGTTGTTTTCAGCATGACGGATGATTCACCTTTCCTGTTGACAGTCCGAGTGAGAGGCAGGTCAAATGTCAGAGGAACCTCATCCATATTTATGATATTGTGCGGGCCAATGGAATGCTCTGCTATCTTTGCATCAATGAATTTGCGGAAGTTTGAAATTTTTTCCTCGTAGTCGGGAGGGAGCTGCTGACACAAACTCGTCCGTACCCTGATGGACAGGCCTTTACGTCTCATAAATCTGAGACACCACGATGGTCCACCTCTAAAATTCTCAAACTTCATTGCGGTGGCGATTGTTTTGGCTTTCAGTCGGATCTGTACAGTTGAAACACCTCGGCCGTCTGCTCTCTGCATGTTGACCCAGTCTTCGAGCTCATTTTCTAGTTCGGGCCATCTGCTTTTCTTCCCTCTGAAAGCTTTAGTTGTCTTTTTGCACTGAGTCAATTCCTCACGCTGCTGTTTCCAACGTCTTATCATCGACTCATTAAGACCAAGCTCTAGTGCAGCAGCTCTATTTCCTTTTCCAACAGCCAGATCGATCGCCTTCAACTTGAAAGCTGCATCATATGCATTTCTCCGTGTCTTTGCCATGATGAGGGTGACAAAATGACTACCGTAATCAGAATGATGGGATGTTTGAGCGCGCTCGATTTAATCTAAACAGTAAACTAAAAAGTTACATTGTTTTACCTTGACCCGTTACGCAATTTCATTGGTTTAGTGAAAAAAAAGCGGGAAAAATCCATAAATAAGCCGCGTCGTTGTATAAGCCGCGAGGTTCAAAACGTGTGAAATAAGTAGCGGCTTATAGTCCGGAAACTACGGTACTTAAATTTGAAATGATATGACTTAACCTTTTGTGGTGAGTTTAGTTCATATCTACCACGGAAATACAATAACTTCACAACATTCAATGCATTGAAGGCATTAGGGTTTAAATGACTCCATGTTATTTTAATATTTACTCATCCAGTTATAGTGAGCTATTTTAGCCACTGAGAATGATTGCAACTCCATAAATCGCATCCTTATTTTTCTGCATTATTTGCATTGCCATTCATTAAAACCTTTTGTTCAGCACATTGTTCTCCATTCTACTGCAATATATGAGTTGTGCTTTTCACACAGTTCTAATGTACTCAGAGACCACAGATTTCCCTCAAACTTCTGAGCAGTTGAATGGATTTTTAATTGAAGAGTTGAGAACTGCACATCCAATTCTCAATCTGTTCCTGTCTGAACACAAGGAGAATGGAGAAACTCTTTATCATACTTTCCTCAACAATGTGATATGTTCTTTCCCTCAGACTATAACAGCTCACACAGGGGGAAGTTTTAGTGTGGATGAGCAGATGGGTTTGGGGTAAAACCTGGAAAAATGCAAGTTGTGTCAGGAAGCTGGCATTGCAGTATGCATGTAACCGCCTCAGAACAGGAGGATTGTCAATTGGCTATTGTTCAATGCTGAATTAGAATGGTGTTGACATGGGTATTGCATATTAACGTTGGTTGCATTTGTTTCCCAGGGTTCCTGGAACGTGTTCCCAATGTGAGAACGCAATGGCAATTGCCCTGATGGGGAAATAGACCAATAACTGCAGGATACTTACAGCTGCCACCTGAGCTACTTATGTGGAAGGGGTTGTTTGAAATGCTGTTGGTTACTTTACAGACTTTGGAGGACTCATTTACATGGAAATGTAACCTATACTTTGGACGTTTGAAGGTCTATCCTGCTCTTTGAAGTTCTGATCTATTCGATCAGTGTGGTTACCCGAGTACTGCTTTTGGTGTATTGGATTGGAACTCACATGATGATCAAGATGACCAGCCACAACAGCTGTCTGTTGCACACAGCTCTAACGGAGAGAGAGGACTAGTACAGAGGTGCAGATCACAAGGGCCCATACTCTGCAATCCAGGATGTTGGAACAGCTGTTTCTCAGACGTTTTGAGGTGTCACATCAGGTGATGCTAGATGCTTACAGCCTGGTGGAACAAAACATGCTGCCGACTGGACCTGTCGACGGGGCTCTACTTGTGGCTGTCAAAGTCACCATTCTCCCAGAGACTGCTACAATATCTCACTCATGGCAGAACAGAAATGCTTATTTCTGAAGGGTTGTTTGCTAATTATTTCAACTTTTTTTGTGATGAATCCAGTCAAAATGAGCAGATGTTTGACTTTGTGGCTCCAGCTGATTTCTCACAGGTGCAGGGCATCCTGAACTGCACATACGTTACAACTAGTGGATGGCTTTGTGCAGCTCCATTGCTGGGAGGCTTAAGCCCTACCTGTGGCTTCCACTTCCCTTGAGTTTTGCTTGGATGTTAAGCCTGGAGGAATAGCTGGAATATCATTGATGTTGGACAGTTGATGGGAAAGTCCAGGTTAGCAGAAATGTGACGGGGCACAGATACTCACAGGGGTGAGGAAGGGTGCCCGTTGGGTGGTCATCTGTGGACATTACGGTGCCTTCATCCTGACAAGTAGCTTCACTTCAAAGAGCAGGGCAGCTACTGAAGGACCAGGTACATTAACAGTAATTTGCAGTCCAATTGAACTCCACACCCCCCCCCCCCCCCGCCCCTGCCCCGCCCTGGCCCTGTTGTTATATTTATCTGGTGATAAATATGGTAGTCAATATGGTCACCTTCCTTAATCCTAATTATGTTTGCTCTAGAGTCGCCAGGTATCTTTCGATACCGCCACAATGTTCAAACCCGAATACTGATCAAAGAGCCAATACACCACATAGTTAGTTCAAAGTCAATACTATTTATTTACACACACAGTAATATCTACTCATGCACAAAATACCACAAACTAAACTATCTCTAACGCTAACGCCCATACTTAACTTCGGATGCCCAATCAGTCAGAGGAACAATGGCCATTGTTCGGATCTGAGGTCGTTGGGTTGGAAGTGGTACAGGAGAACAGTTAATGTCGTACATCTGGTCGCAAGCGTTGACCTTGGACTTACTTCTGGTACAGCTGCTGGACGGGTTTCTCCACTTTGGGAGCCGAGTCCAAGAGAGCGATTCACTCTCTGGGCCTTCTTCTTATACCCGAAGGGCTTCGCGCGCTTTTGAGCGGGCCTTGAACTTGGCCCCACTTAATTGGGCCGTATCTTGATCACTCGTATTGATCTTGACCAATAAAGGTTCTGGTGCGACTGAACTGGATGCATGTCTGCCTGCTCTTCCTCTGCTCTACCAAACGCTGATTTGCCTTGGATGGACTGCTCCCAAGCACTGGACAATCTTTTCAAAACGCATTTCTCGTTGTGGGCCTCGTCTGAGGGGTCGTAATTTGCGCAAGCTCTCTGTCCTGCCTCTGTCGCATGAGAGACTAGGATGCGGGTCCATTTGGCCATATTATCTGGGGACAAATGGGCGCGTGCTAACTCTCTAAACACCGCAGTAAAATGTATCCACAAGCGTCCAGCAAACGCTGTGGGGTGCTCTGTCTTCTTTTGCCTACACTTGTTTAGGCCTTCTACGGGGTCTCCTTTGTTATAGCCGATCGCATTTAGGATCGCTGTGTGCATTTCTTGGAGTGTGCCTCCTCCTACATTTTGTGGGTCGGGAAGGGCTGCCACGACTGAAGGGTCGAGGCTTAAAAGTGTGAGCATCACTTGCTCTTTATCATTCAGGCCGTACATGGTCACCAGCTGTTTTACTCTTGCAAAGATCTGGTGGGGATCCGATGTGGGTAGGAACTGTGTAATCTTCTCACACACGTCCCTTAATTGAGTGACAGTTAATGGGGTCATGTACAGGAAATCTGAGTCTCCGTCTGTTATGGCCCTGCGCTGTGTGGTTACAGGGTTCATAGGGGTGTATTCTGCCTGTGCAGTCGGGGGTTGGGGTGCTCTTCGTTTCTGGGGTTTGTCCTGTGTACATGTGCCATGTACATATCTGTGGGCAGTCTCGTTTAACTCCTGCCAATCAGGGCCATTTTCTTGGTCTAACTGGTGTCCAAACGTGCTCTGGAACCCATTTTGGAGAGAAAGCAGAGATTACAGTTCTGCAATTTGCTTCCGGCACTTTGCGTGATCTACCGAGCTCTGCCTTTGTTCCGTCGTGAAAGTGTGGTGTGCTCGTAGGGCTGCTTTTAAATCGTTACACTGTGTTTGTAACTGCTCAACTTGTTGTTCTGTTTCCTGTCTTACCAAGACCGCGCGATACGTGTCTTGGTCGGCTTTATCAGTCATATTGGGACTGAAAACTGCTCAAATGGACGAGACAAGATTGGTGTGCCCGCTTGGCATCAGCCAACTCTTTGTCCCTCGCCGCTAACTGCTCTCTGAGTTCCCTGTTCTCTCTCTCATATTCGCTCACATCTCCTTCACTACTCTTGTCTCTCTCCTCAATCTCTCTACAGAGCGTCCTAATGACCTCCTCTGTGCCTCGCAATTGTGCGAAGCAGGACACGATTGACATCAGCTTGCAAGCTTTCCCTAAGCTCTTCCTACGGATCTCTGTCAGGTTCTCCCACCAAGTATGCCCTATACTCCAGGAACCTGTTTCATCATTCACGCAGAATTCGCTCCAGAGGGGCCATCCTTTCCCTTTGAGATACTTTCTGATTTCCTCTTCCCATACGGGACATGTCCTACTCCACTGGTCGCTGCAACCTCAAATTCCTGGGGGTTCATAAGGCGTTCCATTGCCTTCATTGCCATTTTTATCGCTATCTCTGGGGTCTACTGAATTTGGAACAGGGGATGATAAAGTGGTGATGTAAACACGGGTATGGCTTACGGTATTTTCCGGCCTACAAAACTCCCGACAGTTTTACGCAACAAAATCACCCATGTTTATCTTATATCCCTCTTAGTACGCTTGCAAATAACACACTTCCGAATTTTGATGGTTTGATCAGTATTGGTCTTACACTTGTGGTTTTCTTTTTCCAATTGGATTCTAATTCAAATTTGGGTTCTCTCGGAGTGACTAGGCCACTTCTAGGTGGAGTCCCGTCAGATGTCGCCAGTAAATGTTGCCACATTTATCTGGTTATAAATATGGCAGTCAATATGGTCACCTTTCTTATTCCTAATTATGTTTGCTCTGGAGTCGCCAGGTATCTTTCGATACCACCACAAGGTTCAAACCCGAATACTGATCAAAGAGCCAATACACCAGTTAGTTAGTTCAAAGTCAATACTATTTATTTACACACACAGTAATATCTACTCATGCACAAAACTAAACTATCTCTAACGCTAACGCCTATACTTAACTTTGGGTGCCCACTCAGTCAGAGGAACAATGGTCGTTGTTCGGACTGAGGTCGTTGGGTTGGAAGTGGTACAGGAGAACAGCTAAGGTCGTCCGTCTAGTAGCAAGCGTTGACCTTGGACTTACTTGCTTCTGGTGCAGCTGGTGGACGGGTCTCTCCGCTTTGAGAGCCGAGTCTAAGAGGGCGATTCTCTCTCGGGGCCTTCTTCTTATACCCGAAGGGGCTTTGTGCGCTTTTGGGCGGGCCTTGAACTTGGCCCCGCTTAATTGGGCCGTATCTTGATCACTCATATTGATCTTGACCAATAAAGGGGTGGGTGTCCTGATGGCTGGGCATGCCGTAGGTGGCCGTTGGCCTTGCTTTGTTTATGCTTTCGGTTTGGGGAACTGGTGTCGGGGTGCCTGGAGCTAGATCGGTTGCTTGAGTGTCTTTCCTTTGTTCCCGGAGATGGGCCATCAATATGTTAATTGACCTACAGTTTCAGTCTTGTCTGGGAGCTGCCTTCTCCAATATGCATGCAGGCTCTGTGTCTGCTAGGCTTTCTTAACATTGTCCATATTTCCCTACAGTCATTGCGATCATCCATTTTGTATTCTGGAAGTGGCCATCCCAGATGGCGACAGCCCCTTCCAAGATATTGCCTTGACTCTGAATCCCTGTCGCTGTCAGTGAGTTGCACCTGCCCCTGGCTTCTATCCTCACAATCCCTCCCTACCAAATGAGGGGTTTGTGATGGGCTTGGTGGTCGTTCTCCAGGGTCTCCCAGGGAGTCTAATTGGGGGGAGGGGGGTGCTCATTTGAGTGACTCTTGTGCCTTCTTGCCCAAACTGTGGCAGCTGCTTGTTGAAATGTTCACACTGTTCAGGCATATGGCTCCATCTTAAGAAGCTGAAATGAGGGCACTGTCTAAAGAAGATAGTTGCTGAGGGATGTGTGCCTTTGCTGGGAGCTTTGCAGCAATAATATATGGAGCCAATGTTTAACACAGTTGTTGCATCAGAAAGCAGTTCAGATCTTCTGGACGTGCCCGGGCTTCATACACTCATACTGTGTGGTATAAATGGGGCGAGCTTGACCTGCAGGGCCGGGAGAAATCGCCTGAGCCTTAAAAAAGAGTTCACTGATTGTCTCCACAGTTGCTATTACTCTGACTGGGACTGTGTGCAAAAAAAGTTTTCAGCAGCTTCTTGTGCAACTGTTATTTGTGTGAACTAAGCTGTGCTAATTCCCCGCTTCACCTGCTGTGGAGCCATGCATCTAAGGAATCCAATGAGGTGACCCAACACCTGGTGGTCCTGAGATTCAACATGGCCATGCCCATCTCCTTCAGCAGATTGCTGATATAACTATGAGGGTTTCCAGATGGGCGGGATGCACACAATTTACATGAACAGGAAACCTCAGAGTTCTTCAATTAAAATGACAGCATTCAACAATTTTACAGGTCAGGTGTGTCATATGAGAGTACCTTTAGGAAATGGGTGTTTAAGAAATGTACCTTTAAGAAATGGGTGTTTATCAGTGATGTCGGAGTGTGGGTGGAGCTGGACTGTCTGTCAACTTTTTACTTTTGTTTTAGGCTGTTTTCTGCAGGGTGTGTTTTAGTTTCATTTTCAGAACTGGATAGCTGCAGTCACAGCCAGAAGGTGTATTAGTCTCTCTCTCTGTAATCTAAAGAATGTAAATCAATCCTTTGGTGATTTAAAACTAATAACTGCTCTCAGTAGTGACTTTAACTTGATGTGCTTCTGTTAAAGGTTATGTTTTTAAGTCTTATGGATGTTGAAAGGAAAGCTTAAATGATTACTTAGTGTTGTATTCTTTGTGGGGTTATATTTAAATTGATGGTTGCTAAGATGTTCACTGTATTTTTTTAAAAGGTTAACTTGAGTTTGTAGAATAAACATTGTTTTGCTTTAAAAAATACTTTTCGATTTCTGCTTTACTACACCTCTTGAGTGGAAGTGTGCTCCCCATACCACAATCTAGTTCTGGGTCAGGTGAACTCTATGATACACTTTGGGGTTCTCTAAACCCTGGTCCATAACAGGTGCCTGAAAGTAATTTCTAATGAGTTACTTACTAGTCTTTCACCGCAGCATTAAAAGCAAGCCCATCCTGAGGGCGACCTCCAAGTGCAAGTCCTTGCCATCACATCGACCCCAACTACCCCTAGGTCACCAAGCAACCCTTAGCAAGCAGAATAAAGTCTGGAAGGCAGAAGCCACCTTTCTCCCCCTCAAAGCCCCTTGCACCATGAGCCCATCTTTAAGTACTTGCGCTAAATCATTATTGTGTGACTCCCATCAGGCAACACTTGAATTGGGCTTGCAACTTGATAATAGCATTCAATTTACTGCTGGTGAGCACTTTGCATGTTCCTGCTGACGCGGGATGGTAGACCTGTTATTGCCGGAGGGGCCGGCCAGGAGAGCTGCAATGGGTCTGGTACCTGGCGCCAATCCTGGTTTTGGCCTGACGTGGGATTCAGTGGGCCTACGCGAATCCCGTGGCTAGTGGGCGGCACTGGAGAATCCCGGCCTCAGTGAAATTTTGGGCAGGAAAACCTACAGGAATTTTGCCAGCTACTCTGATGTGATTCCCATCATAATTCTCCCACACTGAGTGATTTCCTTGGAGCCAGGGATGAAACCCGTCAAAAAAGTGATGTGCGGTTCCCGAAGATGCTGGCAAGCCTGGCCTCACAGAGATCAGGGCGTCATTTTTAAAAGGCATCTCAAAGTGAGATTGCAGGCCCCACCCCTCCTCCCGCGAGGATCACTGGCAATGGGGTCCTCTCAAAGGATTCTCTTCAGGTCCTGCCCCTTCCAACTGGCACCAAGCCCCTCTCCAATCGGCGGCATCAACCTCCAGCAGGTGAACAACACCACTCTATGGGTCACCAAATGCCTCCCCTTCATGGTCTCCACTTCATGCTCCCCTCAATTTCCGCCTTTCATAGTCATGCCCCTTTCAGGTCCTCACTTTGGCCATGCTGATTGGCACCCTGGAAGGATGCCAGGGGACTGTGCCAATGGACTGTATCGGGGGCTGTGCCAGGGCACTGCTCTGCCATGTCCCCGACCACCTTGGGGCTCCAATGGCCTCGGCATGGTCATCATGCCCGGCCTCCGATGGGGAAGACCTGTAGTGACTCCCACCAGATTCAGCTGTGCCGTCGGCAGGGGGTCGGAATAATCCTGGGAGTCGGGGGACATTGGCTAGAAACGTTCGCAACATATTTAAATACTCATTTGAATATGCTCATCTGTTTCGTGCCCAGCGAGGGCGTGAAGCAGATTGCATCAGGTACCACAGCCTGGAAATACTGTGTTCCATTCGGCGCCTGATACAAACCCCATTTAGGGGCTCTCACATTAGCGGGATGATCGGCGGGGCAATGTGAGTGAAGAATCGCCCTCTATATTTCCACATGTTGATTCGGGAGAATCTTATGAACAAAGTTCACGCTTTCCTGCCATTTGGTCCAAATAATGATTTTGAAGGAACATTCCCACTGCGCTTCACTAAAAGTAGACTCAAGGGTAGATAGATGGAGCACCTGGTGCAGCAAGTGATCTGCAGCGGACCTCAAAAATAACTTGACAATGTAAAATGTACACAATTGACAGAACTACGGATTTAATTAGAAAGTGGGATTAAGTTGGAAGAGCTCTTTTTTTTTGCCTGTTACAGATTCCATATTTTGAATGGCCCCCTTCTGTGCTGTGAAATTTTAAATCTTTCTATTGTCCTATATACCGCCTGCAGTATTAGATGTGCTCTATCTGAGTGATAGTTTTTCAAACCAACACTCACGCTTCTGATTCTCCATTCTGACTGCCGAGCCTCACTTACAGCTTGGTGCATTTCTGCATCCATTAAGGGTTATGCGCTCTCCTTAATATCCTCAGTTTCCCATTTGAAAGGCAGAGAGCATAAGAGTGCAGGGGAGAGTGGTGCAGCACGCCCCCTTCATTCATGAATTATTTATTGTCCTGCCACGTTGGAAATTGTTTTCCATCTCAACTGGAAGATGAACATATAATCCTTGGGCAATCTTCCTCACACACTGTTGTCAGTAAAATGTTGGCCCTATCAGCTTCTCATAAGGTATCTACTCCCCTCAACTTCACCTCATTCAGACCTACAAATGGTAAGATATATATTTTTTTGAATTTAGTTACAAATTCAACAGTTGCCACAGCAATAGGGGCACTAGATTGTGCTGGAGTTTTACTTCCAAATCACTATAATTGTGATCTTCGCCTCTCTGATCCCTTTATGAAGGGGTGCTTATTTAGTCCAATTAATTATATTCAAGTTACTTAAATAAACCAGATAATAGCTAAAAATTACCAAGACTTTATTAATAAATTACCATAAATTATCCAGCTAATGTTCTCTTAAACAGCTGGCCTAAGCTTAACCTTTAATTGCATATTATTAGGAGTTTAGTTCAAATAAGTGAAGAGTATCCTGATGGTAAATTATGCTCAACTCCTCTTACAAATCAATAAAATCATTTATTTGAAAGTAATTTTTAAAATAAATATCAAAGCCTCTTCATCAGTTGTTGTGGCGCTGCCTTGTCAGTCTTTGCTGTCAGCTGCATCACTCAAATTTTTGTTTTATCTTTCCTCTATTATCTCTGTCCATTTTCTCTCTCCTGTCAACTGCAACTCTGTCATCCCAGATGTATTTTTCTTTTCGTCGCGTTTGGTTTGGCATCTTGAAAGAAAACTCTTTGAAAGTGAGAAATCATTATTTTCCCCGCTTCTTTAATTTCTTATTTTGTGAATTCTTGTTAAATGTAATTATCGTGTCCTTGTCAAGCATGCCCGCCTACCTGTGGTATGCACCTGCAGAACTGCTCTTGAGTTAGTTGGGGCTGCTTCGCAATAAGAAAGAGGCTTACATAATGTAGGGGATAATATCAGAGCCATAGAATAACTCAATGTTCATCTTTATTGTTTAGGCATTGCAGGATTTTTAATGGTGTTCTTTTGGGGAATCATTCCATGATTTTGACTATTATTCTAAGATTTGTGTAATTCAGAGGCCTTTCTTTTATATTCATTCCTCCAGCTGGGTTTTTAATTGTTATCTCTCATCAGTTTTAATGTTGAAAATACACAGCAAGTATATGCAAGATATATCAATTGGAGGTGTCTCGACCTCAAATTCCTGGAGCTGGAAAGGGTGCAAGTAACTTTTATACCCAGGAAATTAGGTATGCGAACATGGGCTAACTCAGATTGCTGCAGTGCAGAAGGAGGCCATTTGGCTCATCGCGTCTGTCCCGACCCTCTGAAAGAACACCCTATCTTGGCCCAGTCCCCCGCCCTATCCCTGTAATACTGCCACCTCATCCAATCGTTGGACACTAAGGGGCAACTTAGCATGGCCAAGCCACCCAAACCTGCACATCTTTGGACTGTGGGAAGAAACCAGAGAACCTGGAGGAAACCCATGCAGACACGGGGAGAGCGTGCAGACTCCACATGGACAGTTACCCAAAGGTCGGAATCGAACCTGGGTCCCTGGTGCTGTGAGGCAGCAGTGCTAACCACTGTGCCAGCATGCCGCCCAATCACTTCTTGGTTTACAACCAGGAAAACCAGGTGTATTATCATTCATTCATACCATCTCCCCAAGTCAAAGGTAGGTGCAGTCTGAATCCCCAGACTTTTTTGGTAATTCTACTCTCTACATCCCAGGCCTCAGCAAAATGCCAGTGAGGTCCTGACGTTTGCCCCAAAACCTTTACTGAAGTAAGACAATTAAATCTGAAGGGGACTGCCTGCCTACCTCTTCTTGCACTGGCTCCAAAGGGATTGGAAGAGTGGATCGCCTCAGACTGAATGTGCTACCGCTGATGCCCACTTTTGGGAGCCAAGTTAAACTGCAAAAATGACCCCTATCCAGAATGTGAGAACGGGATTTCTGCATTGGGCAGATCAATATTTTGCTCCTCTTCTGAACTTAGACTGGTAGACTGGAATCTCAGAAATCTTCTGGCCCTGAGGAGGAGAGTTGGATCTCCATAAATATTGAATTTAGTTGTTTGCAATTAATACTTACGAGCAACAAAAGGCAAATAATGGTGAAAACGCTCTCCATTCAACTCCTTTAATTTTAATTAGAAAAAACAAAGAATTGCTTTTTTCTGTCTCTAGAGAAACATAATTAAAACATTTAACAACTGTCAACAAATCAGAGGTGATAATTAGAGTTTATTATTCTAACTGTATAACACTGCTGATAATTAGACACATTGGTCGATAACATATTCTGACTGTTTGAAAATAATAATAATCCTTATTTGTGTCACAAGTAGGCTTACATTAACACTGCAATGAAGTGACTGTAGCTAACTAATTAATGCCACTTCCTCACTTTGGCTCCAATGCCCTGAAAACTTTCTGTTGAGGTAAGTATCCAATTCCAAATTTGAATTTTCTCTTTGTTTTTTGAAAATGGAATCAAATTTGGACAAGGAAAGAATTTCTTCCTTGAAGATTTGATTTGATTTGATTTATCATTGTCACATGTATCAGTATAGAGTGAAAAGTATTGTTTCTTGCATGCTATACAGACAATGCATACTGTACATAGGGAAGGAGGGAGAGACTGCCGAATATAATGTTACAGTCGTAGCTAGCATGTAGAGAAAATATCAACCTAATACAGGGTAGGTCCATTCTAAAGTCTGATGGCAGCAGGGAAGAAGCTGTTCGTGAGTCAGTTGGTACGTGAGCTCAAACTTTTGTATCTTTTTCCTGACGGAGGATAGTGGAAGAGAGTGTGTCCGGGGTGCCTGGGGTCCTTAATTATGCTGGTCGTCTTTCTGAGGCAGCGGAAATTATAGACAGAGTCAATGGATGGGAGGCTGGTTTGCGTGATGGACTGGGCTACATTCATAACCATTTGCAGTTTCCTGCGGTCTTGGGCAGAGCAGGAACCATTCCAAGCTGTGATACAACCAGAACGAATGCTTTCAATGGTGCATCTGCAAAAGTTGGTGAGAGTCGCAGCTGCCATGCCAAATTTCCTTAGTCTTCTGAGAAAGTAGTCATTGGTGGGTCAATGTGTTTCCTGGCGCGGGATTCTCCAACCCCCCGCCGGGTCGGAGAATCGCCGGGGAGCGGCGTGAATCCCGCCCCCGCCGTCCGCCGAATTCAACAGCACCGGAGATTCGGCGGGGGCGGGAATCACGCCGCACCGGTTGGCGGCCGCCAACAGCGGCCCCCCCGGCGATCCTCCGGCTGGCGATGGGCCGAAGTCCTGCTGGTTCTTTGCCAGTCCCGCTGGCGTAGATCAGAATAGGTCCCTCACCGGCGGGACCTGGCGGCGTGGGCAGGCTCCGAGGTCCTGCCGGGGGGGGGATCTGGCTCCGGGGGGGCGCCCTCACAGTGGCCTGGCCCGCGATTGGGGCCCACCGATCCGCGGGCGGGCGAGTGCCGTGGGGCACACTTTTCCTACGCGTCGGCCGTGTCAGCCTCCGCGATGGTCGATGCCTAGGTGAACCCCTCCCCCAACGCATGCGCGGGGATGACGTCAGCAGCCGCTGACACTCCCGCGCATGTGCGGACTCTCGCCGGCCGGTAGAGTCCCTTTGGCCCCGGCTGGCGTGGCGCCAAAGCCTTCCACGCCAGCCAGTGGGGCGCAAACCACTCCGGCACTGGCCTAGCCCCTGAAGGTGCGGAGGATTCCGTACCTTTGGGGCGGGCCAACGCCGAAGTGGTTCACACCACTCCGTCCCGCCAGGACCCTCCACCCCGCCGGGTACGGGAGAATCCCGCCCCTGAAGTTTATTGTCATTTTTCTCTTATTCCGTACCCAAGCACATAGAGACACAGGATCATCCTGGATAACGTTTAATATATAAATCATCTGGGTTTACCAGGAATTGTCAGAGTTTAAAAGAAAAACAACAGTGCAGCTGATACTGAAGCATTTTAAGAAAATGTGCACATGACACAGAATCCAAACAATGTCAGTTATGAAGTTAAAGGTTTTGGTGACAGCAAAACTTGATATCAAAAGCAATTCAGGAGATCTATTTGATCATGTTACTATGAATTATGTTTTTTTTAAGTTTTGTGTTACTTAGTTTATCATGGAAATCAAAATAGTCAATAATTACTGGTGAGTGAAGTTTTTACCAAAAGCATTTTGTTCAATCTGTGGAGATTGATAATGAAGTATGTCAGGCAAGTGTTAGAGACATTAGGTAGATCGAGTACATTTAACAGGGGGATGTCTTGAGACAGACTTGGGACCTGCCTCCTCATCTTACCTCAGCGAGTGGAAGGTAACTGCAAACCACCACTGCCAGAAATGGCTCAGGTTGAAGCATCGACAGATAATGAGCCAAGGATCTGTCGATGGGCAGAGTGCAAATGACTGAAGATGAATAACTAAATACAAAACATAGATGAATGTTTGTGTTAATCTCATGTGAGTAGTTCACAACATAGAAACATAGAAAATAGGAGCATGAGGAAGCCATTCAGCCCTACGATCCTGCTGCATCATTCATTATGGGGTCATGGCTGATAATTCAGCTCAATAGCCTGATTCCACCGGCCCCCCCATATCCTTTGATCACCCCCAAAAGCTATATCTAGCTGCTTCTTGAAAACATACAATGTTTTGGCCTCAAATACATCCTGTGGTAACAAATTCCATAGGCTCACCTCTCTCTGGGAAGAAGAAATTCCTTCTCATCTCTGTCCTAAACGGTCCACACCATCCCCACCATCTGGAATGTCTACTTCCAGGTTTCCCAAACACTTGGCTTTCTTTGCTGTGATGGGTGCCTTGACTGCCATGGTTTTCAATGGTGAACGTCACTTTTTTTCAGGGGGTGGTGGGGGAGATGGGAGGCTAGCTGCTGCTGAGATATTTGAATGTGTTCAATTTGGAGTCATGCAGGGAACAATTGCCGTTATAATGCTCACTGCTCTGCCGAGTATTTCCAGCATATTTTCTTCAGAATAAATTTTTGCTGCTTTGGATCCTATAATTGTGTAAAATGTCAGTTTGTCTTACTTAAATCTTCCACTCTGGTGGACTGATGGAAATTTCTTGATTGATTAAATAACACTGAGAAATTGGATTGGGTTTGCAAAGGTCTGTAAAACGTAGCAGAGTAATGTAAATTTCCTGAATGATTAAATAACATCGAGAAACTAGACTGGGTTCGACAGGCCCATAAAATACTTCAGAGAATATCATGTTCAAGTGAGTATCCTGTAATCTAATTGGAGGGGAGTAAACACATCTGTTTATCGAGTCTATGGCTTGAATTTGCATTCTCAGCTCAGGTACATAGAGTTGCGAGAATTCCCAGTTCCATGAACCAGGTGTCCATGAAAATGGTCCCGATTATTAGATTTTTGGTCTGTGGGATGCGGGTGGGCTGTTGGGGGTGCGATTCTCCAAAATGGAGATGAAGTGTTCGCGCCGTCGTGACGGAGTCGCCTTTCACAACGGCGCGAAATGGGCACGGGACAACCGATTCTGTCTCCCACAGGGGGCCAGCACGGCGTTGGAGCGGTTCACGCCACTCCAGCCTCCCTTCCTGGTGCCAAATGGACGCCGCGCCAACCCGCGCATGCGCAGTTGGGCCGCGCCAACCTGCGCATGCGCGGGGTACTTCTTCAGCGTGCCGGCCCTGATGCAACATGGAGTGGGGATTCAGGGGCCGGCACGCGCAACAAAGTAGGCCCAGGGGGGAGAGGCCAGCCCGCCGATTGGTGGGCCCCAATTGCGGGCCAGACCCCATCGGCGCCCCCCACCCCGGTGAAGGAGCGCTTTTCCCCGCCCCACAGGCCGCCCCCCGATCCTTCGCGTAGAGGTCCCGCCGGCAGTGACAAGGGGTGAACGGCGCCGGCGGGACTCTGCCCTATCCGCGCGGCCGCGCGGCCCATCCAGACCGGAGAGCCAGCGGCCACACCGATTCTAGTGGCCCGCAACCAGCGCCGCATCAAACGCGCTGGCGCAAATGGCACCGATTCTCCGCACCTCAGAGAATCGTGCGCCGGCGTTGGGGCGTTGTGGCGCAGTTGCGGCGATTCTCCAGCCCGGCGCAGGGCTCTGAGAATCGCGCCCTTGGTCTCTGATGGGGGTCTCTGATGGAGGAGGTCTCTGATATGAGGGTCCCAATCGGTGGTCTGATACAGGGTCTGATGGGGAGGGGGATGTAATAGGGGGATCTCTATTGGGGGCCTGATGGGAGTCTGATGGGGGGGGTGCCTGGTGGGGGTCTCTGATGGGGTGTCTGATGGGTGGGTCCGATTCGGGGTCACTGGGGCGGGGTCTGGTTACCCTGATACATGCGTGGGGTCTGGGTGTTCTGGAGGGTGGGTTGGGCAGGATCCCCACCGAGAGGGTCGGAGAATTGGATGTCAGCCTATTAATCAGATGCAAATTTGTTCAAGTGACCCATTTGCATTATCCCACTGGTGCGGGGCATGTTGCTCGCTGCTGCCTCCACTGGGGACCAGAGTATCGGATACCCAATCCCGTTTTTAGCCCAATACTCGATTCTCTGCCACATTGGGAACCCTGCTACTGGTGCGGGAAGCAGAACCCACCCTGACATGTCCCCCAACAAAATCACACCCCACGGGGCAGCTGTAAAATCTAGGCAATTATATCAACTGATGAAACTCAAGATCTCAAATACTTTTCCCATTGCTCTCTCGATATGTTCTGATACCTTCACAGGTCTATAACAATTGAAAATCCAGGGCATTCTCATGTTCCTGCACACCCTTTAGAATCGTGCCATTAAGCATAGATCACCTCTCCCCAACCCTCCTGCCAAAATACATCAGCTCACAGTTCTTTGTATTAAATTCCACCTGCCACTTGTCTACCCATTCTGCCAACCTATCTATGTCCTTTTGCAGTCGACTGGTATCAGTCTCACTGTTTGCCCTGACGTTTTTCACTTCTGGTTATTTTCCAATCTGTCAGCATCAACATTCTCAGTATATCAGTCATTTTGCTCTCCATGCTGATAGGACAGTGGGTCACCAAATTTGTAATATTACCAGAATTTTGAAACCAAGCTTATTTCTCATTTGAAATCAGCACAGAAGTATTCGATATTACTGGATGAAAGTACAGATCTTGCTCATTTACATTAGATATATTTTGAACAACGAATTTGTTGAGGATTTGCTGTGCTACCTGACATTACCAATCCACAAGACTGACGCAGAGATTTTTGAAGTATTGAATAGTTACGTGGTTGGAAAGTGCCTGTTGGATACGTTGCAGAGGAATCACAAGCGATCAGGCAGCCAACATGACTGGGATAAACAATAGAGTTATAATAAGGATTAAGGAGGCAGCTGGTCAGGACATTGTTTGAAATCATTATTTTATTCACCGTGAGGCACTGGTATCGAAAATAATTCCATCCAATCTTGAAGTGGTGTTGAAAGGAACTGCAAAAGTTGTGAATTTCTTTGAACGCAGCAAACTCAATACCAGGCGTTTTGTGTTCCGATATGGGGGCCGAGCAAAACACGTTTATTGTTCCACGCAGAAATATGTTGGCTGTCAAGGGGAGGGTGCTAGTCAGAGTTTACGAACTGAGTTATCAAATCCACACTTCCCTCCTGAAGAAATCATCCCCTCTGGCTGATTTGTTTGCTAATGAAACCTGGATGCTAACTATGTCTTATCTTGCAGACATATTTTCAATTCTAAATGAACTGAACTCAAATTGCAAGGGAAGGATGATGATTGCTTTCGGCACTGTGAAGAAATTGAAGCTTTCCAAAAGTCATTCAAAGTGTGGCAATTGCAAGTACAAAGTCAAAATTACTACATGTTCCCCACAGTGCTACGACACATCGAAGAAAGCAGCATGAATAAGGAAACTGTCAATGGACTGGTAATCCATATTCAGTCACATCTGGCTACGCTGATCAACAATTTTTGTTGCTACTTTCCAGAGGAGAATTTTAAGATTTTGAGAGAGAAGAGGTGGGTGAAGAATCCCTTTGAGTTTGAGACACCAGGACCAGTTATTAACTTGCAACTGACTCTGAATGAAGAAAATGAGCTCCCGTGCCTCAGCTGTGACAGCACATTTAAAACATGGCACAAGTCAATCAGGCTGTTAGCATTCTGGAGTAGCGTCTCCGAGGAGTATCCGGAGCTGAGTAAGATAAGCATTTTGTTGCTTTTGCCCTTCACAACGACCTACATGTGCGAGGTTGGATTTTCCGTCCTCACAAAGATGAAGACAGCACAAAGGAATGGGCTGAATCCTGCACCGGATGTGTGCATTGCCTTCTCCTCCTGTGAACCTGATTGGAGTGAGATTGTGAGGACCAAGCAGGCTCATCTCTTGCATTGAAGGTAAGAGAAAATAGTGGGTTGCGAAGGCCCATTGGCGTGGCTCCTGAAGGTCAGCCGGCCTGGGTCACGAAGGTCGGCCTGCGTGGGTCACTGAGGTCGGCCAGCGTGGGTCCCGAAGGATAGGGGGTTGGTGAAAATGGGTCCCGAGCTAAAAGGTTTGAAAAACACTGGTATAAATGCTGATGTTTTTCTTTTGTTCACTGGAGAGGTATCTGGAATGTCCAGTAGCCTGCTTCCCGCCGGTATAATACAATAAACTGTTTGATGTTTAGAGCAGGCCCGAGTTTCAAGTGATTCTTTCGGATTCATTCTGGTAACACCCTCTCAGACAATCACTGTATTTGTTGGGCCTATCAGCATGCAGTGCAGTATAAAATAAGGCTCTGCTTGGTGAGTCTGAAAGAACGCGATAACACTGGTCCGAACTGTACGAATGATTAAGTTGAGCCACGTGTCTGTGAGCAGATTTACGACTCAACCTGGGCAGGCCAGCAACAGCGAAGCATAGGATGCAACTCCCCCGTATCGAGCCTTAGCTATGAGGAGACGGCGAGCGAGGCAGAAGGCTGTCTTGAAGATTGCAGGTGAGCAGGATTAGTGATATTGTGAGAATGGGAGAGTGTGAGGGGTGGGGGGAACGATAAAAAGTTTGGGAGGAGTAGAGAGTGTGAGGGAGGAGAATGTGTTCGGTGGTTAGCTAAGAGTGCAGACTTGCAGGGAGGGAGAATGTGTGATGGAGTTTGGGGTTTACGGGGAGGGAGAGTTGGTGAGGTGTGGCGTCAGACAGCCTTTACCAGAGGGTGGGGTGGGGAGGGGGGAAAGAGTCTTTCCTGTTTGTTTTATTATTTTTGGTTCAGGGACTCATGACCAGAATCACAGAATCCTGACAGTGCAGAAGGAGGCCATTCGGCCCATCGAATCTGCACTGACCCTCCAAAAGAGCACTCCCTCAGGTCCACTCCCTCGGCCGATCCCCGTAACCCCATGACCCCACCTAACCTTTGGACACTAACCTTTGAGCATGGCCAGTCCACATCTTTGGATTGTGTGAGTAAACTGGAGCACCCGGAGGAAACCTATGCTGACACGGGGAGAACATTCAAACTCCAAAGAGTCACCTAACTAACCCGCGTCCCTGGCTGGTGAGGCAGAAATGCTAACCATTGTGCCTCTACGTAGGGAATGTGCCTATAAGCAGAAGAGTGCCTGCCAGGACAGTGTGTTCCTAGGTTTTGTATTTTGTAGAGGAGAAAGCAGACTCATCGGCATCAAATTCATCTAAGGAACCGGTTTTGGAAGAAGTTGGTTCGCCTGGCTGGCTGGCAACCGGTGGGTTGGCCAGGGATAGTGTTCTGCTGGACAACACTCAGCAATTTGTTCTTTCATGATGCTTTCTGACAGAGCTGGACAGAGTGTTTTGAGCTTGGAAGAAGAAGGAACACATTCTTTCTCTCTTGCTAAAAAACTGCTTTATTGTTCTAAAACCAGTGTGTGCCAGGCACATCTTTGCTGTAAACTTGAAAGGATTCTGAATATACAGGGAAAGTAGAGAACCATGCCAGAGAAAACCATCCGAAGCGGCTGGACCCTTGAAGGAAGCAGGGATGTGTTTCTCCCTCTCTCTGCTGCCAGTTGCCTGCTGTCTCTGTGAGTCTGCAGTGAAGATCATTTCCCTCTCTTTGTTTGTCTGTGTGTGTAGAGAGTGGGGTAGTTAGAAAAAGAGGGGGTGGAAATGGGATAAGAGCTTCATTTTTCTGTCAGTTTAATTCTAATTACAGTTAATAAGAAAAGTTTACTTGTATTTCACTTTACAAACCTTGTGACTGTGGCCAATTTATCTCAACCAAGTATTAATATAGAATCTAATTTCACCTGTGTTGTGTCTCCGGGAAAGTGCGGCTGGAATTGATCATGCATAAGCCCAGAGTTTTGTAACAGGTGGGTGAGGAGGCCAGAAATGAAGGTGAGCGTGGGGCGCCATAGAACATAGAACATAGAACGATACAGCGCAGTACAGGCCCTTCGGCCCTCGATGTTGCACCGACATGTAAAAAATCTAAAGGCCATCTAACCTACACTATGCCCTTATCATCCATATGCTTATCCAATAAATTTTTAAATGCCCTCAATGTTGGCATGTTCACTACTGTTGCAGGTAGGGCATTCCACGGCCTCACCACTCTTTGCGTAAAAAACCCACCTCTGACCTCTGTCCTATATCTATTACCCCTCAATTTAAGGCTATGTCCCCTCGTGCTAGCCACCTCCATCCGCGGGAGAAGGCTCTCGCTGTCCACCCTATCTAACCCTCTGATCATTTTGTATGCCTCTATTAAGTCACCTCTTAACCTTCTTCTCTCTAACGAAAACAACCTCAAGTCCATCAGCCTTTCCTCATAAGATTTTCCCTCCATACCAGGCAACATCCTGGTAAATCTCCTCTGCACCCGTTCCAAAGCTTCCACGTCCTTCCTATAATGAGGCGACCAGAACTGTACGCAATACTCCAAATGCGGCCGTACTAGAGTTTTGTACAACTGCAACATGACCTCATGGCTCCGGAACTCAATCCCTCTACCAATAAAGGCCAACACACCATAGGCCTTCTTCACAACCCTATCAACCTGGGTGGCAACTTTCAGGGATCTATGTATATGGACACCGAGATCCCTCTGCTCATCCACACTACCAAGAATTTTACCATTAGCCAAATATTCCGCATTTCTGTTATTCTTTCCAAAGTGAATCACCTCACACTTCTCCACATTAAACTCCATTTGCCACCTCTCAGCCCAGCTCTGCAGCCTATCTATGTCCCTCTGTAACCTGCAACATCCTTCCGCACTGTCTACAACTCCACCGACTTTAGTGTCGTCTGCAAATTTACTCACCCATCCTTCTGCGCCCTCCTCTAGGTCATTTATAAAAATGACAAACAGCAACGGCCCCAGAACAGATCCTTGTGGTACGCCACTCGTAACTGAACTCCATTCTGAACATTTCCCATCAACTACCACTCTCTGTCTTCTTTCAACTAGCCAATTTCTGATCCACATCTCTAAATCACCCTCAATCCCCAGCCTCCGTATTTTCTGCAATAGACGACCGTGGGGAACCTTATCAAACGCTTTACTGAAATCCATATACACCACATCAACTGCTCTACCCTCGTCTACCTGTTCAGTCACCTTCTCAAAGAACTCGATAAGGTTTGTGAGGCATGACCTACCCTTCACAAAACCATGCTGACTGTCCCTAATCATATTATTCCTATCTAGATGATTATAAATCGTATCTTTTATAATCCTCTCCAAGACTTTACCCACCACAGACGTTAGGCTCACCGGCCTATAGTTACCGGGGTTATCTCTACTCCCCTTCTTGAACAAAGGGACCACATTTGCTATCCTCCAGTCCTCTGGCACTATTCCTGTAGCCAATGATGACCTAAAAATCAAAGCCAAAGGCTCAGCAATCTCTTCCCTGGCTTCCCAGAGAATCCTAGGATAAATCCCATCCGGCCCCGGGGACTTATCTATTTTCACCTTGTCCAGAATTGCCAACACTTCTTCCCTACGCACCTCAATGCCATCTATTCTAATAGCCTGGGTCTCAGCATTCTCCTCCACAATATTATCTTTTTCTTGAGTGAATACTGACGAAAAGTATTCATTTAGTATCTCGCTTATCTCCTCAGCCTCCACACACAACTTCCCACCACTGTCCTTGACTGGCCCTACTCTTACCCTAGTCATTCTTTTATTCCTGACATACCTATAGAAAGCTTTTGGGTTTTCCTTGATCCTACCTGCCAAAGACTTCTCATGTCCCCTCCTTGCTCGTCTCAGCTCTCTCTTTAGATCCTTCCTCGCTTCCTTGTAAATATCAAGCGCCCCAACTGAAACTTCACGCCTCATCTTTACATAGGCCTCCTTCTTCCTCTTAACAAGAGATTCCACTTCTTTGGTAAACCACGGTTCCCTCGCTCGACCCCTTCCTCCCTGCCTGACTGGTACGTACTTATCAAGAACATGCAATAGCTGTTCCTTGAACAAACTCCACATATCCAGTGTGCCCAACCCTTGCAGCCTACTTCTCCAACCAACACATCCTAAGTCATGTCTAATGGCATCATAATTGCCCTTCCCCCAGCTATAACTCTTGCCCTGCGGGGTATACTTATCCCTTTCCATCACTAACGTAAAGGTCACCGAATTGTGGTCACTGTTTCCAAAGTGCTCACCTACCTCCAGATCTAACACCTGGCCTGGTTCATTACCCAAAACCAAATCCAATGTGGCCTCGCCTCTTGTTGGCCTGTCAACATATTGTGTCAGGAAACCCTCCTGCACACATTGTACAAAGAATGACCCATCTAATGTACTCGAACTATATCTTTTCCAGTCAATATTTGGAAAGTTAAAGTCTCCCATAACAACTACCCTGTTACTTTCGCTCTTTTCCAGAATCATCTTCGCCATCCTTTCCTCTACATCCCTAGAACTATTAGGTGGCCTATAGAAAACTCCCAACAGGGTGACCTCTCCTTTCCTGTTTCTAACCTCAGCCCATACTACCTCAGAAGAAGAGTCTCCATCTAGCATCCTTTCCGCCACCGTAATACTGTCCTTGACTAGCAGCGCCACACCTCCCCCTCTTTTGCCCCCTTCTCTGACCTTACTAAAACACCTAAACCCCGGAACCTGCAACAACCATTCCTGTCCCTGCTCTATCCATGTCTCTGAAATGGCCACAACATCGAAGTCCCAGGTACCAACCCATGCTGCCAGTTCCCCTACCTTATTTCGTATACTCCTGGCATTGAAGTAGACACACTTCAAACCACCTACCTGAACACTGGCACCCTCCTGCGAAGTCAAGTCTGTGCTCCTGACCTCTATACTCTCAATCTCCCGTACCCTAAAACTACAATCCAGGTTCCCATGCCCCTGCTGAATTAGTTTAAACCCCCCCAAAGAGCACTAACAAATCTCCCCCCCAGGATATTGGTGCCCCTCAGGTTCAGATGTAGACCATCCTGTCTATAGAGGTCCCACCTTCCCCAGAAAGAGCCCCAGTTATCCAGAAATCTGAATCCCTCCCGCCTGCACCATCCCTGTAGCCACGTGTTTAATTGCTCTCTCTCCTTATTCCTCATCTCACTATCACGTGGCACGGGCAACAACCCAGAGATAACAACTCTGTTTGTTCTCGCTCTGAGCTTCCATCCTAGCTCCCTAAAGGCCTGCCTGACATCCTTGTCCCCTTTCCTACCTATGTCGTTAGTGCCAATGTGGACTACGACTTGGGGCTGCTCCCCCTCCCCCTTAAGGACCCGGAAAACACGATCCGAGACATCACGTACCCTTGCACCTGGGAGGCAACATACCAAACGTGAGTCTCTGTCGCTCCCACAAAATCTCCTATCTGTGCCCCTGACTATTGAGTCCCCAATTACTAATGTTCTACTCCTTTCCCCCCTTCCCTTCTGAGCAACAGGGACAGACTCCGTGCCAGAGGCCCGTACCCCATGGCTTACCCCTGGTAAGTCGTCCCCCCCACAAGTATCCAAAACGGTATACTTGTTACTCAGGGGAACGACCGCAGGGGGTCCCTGCACTGACTGCTTCTTCCCAGTCCCTCTTACAGTTACCCATCTATCTCCAGTCTTTGGTGTAACTATTTCCCTGAAGCTCCTATCTATGACCCCCTCTGCCTCCCGAATGATCCGAAGTTCATCCAGCTCAAGCTCCAGGTCCCTAACACGGTTTTTGAGGAGCTGGAGTTGGGTGCACTTCCCACAGATGAAATCAGCAGGGACACTGACGGCGTCCCTCACCTCAAACATTCTGCAGGAGGAGCATTGTACTGCCTTCCCTGACATCACCTCTAGATTTAAAAAATAACAAGAAAAAGAAAAAGAAAGGAAGAGCTTACCTGATATTACCTCAAACCCTGCTCCCGCTCAAAGGTAAGCAAATTTAAAGGCACTCACTCACCTTCACGACAGGCCCCTGCTCCCGCTTCCCAACCACCGTGGGGTGGGGGGGTTGGTTAGAGGAGGAGGTAGGGTGGGAAACACTCACGAAGTGTTTCGGGTTTAACTGTCACTTGCCAACAGCCTCTCCACAAACCACCTTCAACTTAGGCTGACCGCCATGAACTGTAAATCCAACCCTGAAATAGACATATATACAAGGCCGAATTTTCTAGTCATCCCCTGGCTTGTTTAATGGTCTGGTGGGTGGGGATAGTGGGGACAATATATCAAGAGCTGAGGAATCAGTTTCCCATTGCTGTGAAATGGTGGTGGGAACATTCTTGACTGTCTGTCAAGGTGGATCGCCATTCCTATCATGGGCCAGCGTGAATGGGATGCAGATGAAGGCCCAGCCATTCAATTCTCCAGGCTGTCAGTGAGATACCATGATGGTCCAGAACACATCCAGTCCAACATGGCATGCACATGTCAGGATTGACCTGTAAGAATGCCTGGGAAAGCTTGCAGAGAATGGAGATGGATGCCTCCGGCCGCCATGGACCCTGGAATATCACGAGCAGCAGGTGGGTGGGTGGAGCATCTGCACAGTGGAGGTTCCAGGAGGTGGATCTTTAGGTTGCAGGCAGGTGGCTGCATGAGGTACTGTTTGGGTTGCAAATGCCTGTGTTGCAGGGGGTGGGGGGTGGGGGGGGGGGGGAGGTGGGGGGGGGGGGGGGGAGATTAGGCATGGAATAGAGGGATTAAGTGGTAAAGCAGGTGAGGTAGCCTCAAGGCATTGGGCAAGGTTCAAGGCTTGTTGGGGAAAGAGAAGGATTGCTGCACGGGTTGTGGAATGAACAAGCTGGAATGGAGCGAGAGGGTGAAAAGGGAGGTGGTGGAGTACAGGCAGGGTGTGGGAGGGGCGAGATGTGAATGGGCATGGGGCCATGTGTCCAAATCGCAACTGGATATGACAGCAGGGCATACGCCTTTCAGCCCACCCCACCACACGAAACATCTGGTGCGCCACTGTCAGCTAGGGATTCGGCACAATTCCAGATGTGTTGCAAATCTTTGTGAGGAAGGCAAGAGGTTTGAAGGACTTTGTGACTGAGGTTGATGATATGATGCTGAGTGGACTGCTGAGCCAATTTGTAATGTCTGCCTTAGCATTCTGCCAATTATTGATTCATTCATAGGCCAGGATTTTCCCTCTGTTCCTACTGGTGAGATCTTCCGGTCTGGGTGATGGCGTCCCCCTGGCGGGAGGGTGTGAACAATGGGAAACGCTGTTGACAGCAGTGTGACCAGAAAGTCCCGCTCCGCAAAACACTCCATGGGTGGCTGGGGCGGTGCCGGGGGGACGGCAGGTGCGGACGGTTGCAGAAAATCTCATCTACAATTTATAATCAATCACAAATTATAATCAATCACAATTTATAATCATTCACAATTAACTTATAGTGATTCTGAGTTTTAGTGTATAGACGATTACCCAAGGTATATTTAGTATTTGTTTTGTTTGATTCTTGTGTCGAAAGATTATATTTTGTTCTAAACGTGGAATCTTGTGACTGTTCTTTCAGTGAACAATTTGGATTTCAGATTTTTTTGTAAAGTTACTGGTCTCTCCCGAGATCATAACGGAATTATTTGTCGTTAACAAGCACTCTTTAACCACTTTAAAAACAGTGCAGTTGGCATGCACTAGAATGCTATTGGAGCTACATGTAATCTTTATCTATGGTTTGTCCATTCTGTCATTTTTAAAATGTATCCTTTTATGTAACATGGTCATTACTGATGAGTCAAGCATTTGTTACCATCCCCAATTGCTCTTCAACTGAATGGAATTGCTCAGCCATTCCAGATGGTAGTTAAGAGTGAAGCACATTGCTGTGGGTCTGCGGCCACGTGCAGGCCAGACCATGTAAGGATGGCAGATTTCCTTCCTTAAAAGGCGCATGTGACCAGATGGGTTTTTATGAATGTTGATGAGTTTCATGGTACTGAGACCAGATTTTTTAGTATTAATTGAAGTTAAATTCCAGAGAATTAGTCTTAGTCCTCTAAATTACTAGTCCAGTGACGTTATCACTGCACCACTGCCTCCCCCAATCCTTCTCAACATCAATGAAATTGACTCCAAACTGCTACTTTAAGCAATGATCTGTTTCCTTAAAATCATTAAACCTCTCCCCATGCACCAGTTTCCTTGTCTGAATATTACATGGTAATGCAATTTAGATTGGGCAATCTGTAATTAGTGATCCATTTGAAAAGTGATCCTTCAGCTCCAAAGGTTTTAATACCTCCGATATCCTTATAAAATAATTCATTTAAGGACGGCACGGTGACTCAATGGTTAGCACTGCTGTCCTATGGCACCAAGAGGACCAGGGTTCGATCCCGGCCCCGCCTCGCTTCCGTGTAGAGATTGCACATTCTCCCTGTATCTGCGTAAGTCTCACCCCCACAATCCAAAGATGTACAGGATAGGATAGCAAAATTACCCCCTAATTGGAAATAAATAAATAAATAAATAATCCATATAGAGGCCAGGGTTGGGGTTCTCTAATCCCGCAGCAGAGTGTCCACGCCGTCGTAAACGTTGTCGCGTTTTACGGCGGCATGAACGGGCCGACCTGACGACTAATTCTGGCCCGCAAAAGGGTCCAGCGCAGTGCTGGAGCGGTTGACGCCGCTCCAGCTGCTGATCCCGGTGCAAACTGCGCGCCGCGGTATCCGCGCTTGCGCAGTGGCATCGGCACCAACGCGCGCATGCGCAGTGGCTTTCTCAATGCAGCATGGCTGGCGCGGATTAAAGGAGCCCCCTAGCCAGAGAGCCGAGCCCGCTGATCGGTGGGTCCCAATCGCGGGCCAGGCCATATCAGAGGCCCCCCTGGGGTCGGACCCCCCACAGGCCACCCCCCAACCCTTCCACGCCGAGGTCCCGCCGGCTGAGAGCAGGTGTGGACTGCGCCAGCGGGACTCGCCGTTTTTACGACGGCCGCTTGGCCCATTCAGGACCGAGAATTGGCGGGCCGGCCATGTAGAGGCGCCCCCGACCAGCGCCGTGCCAACCACGCCGGCGCCAATGAGCCGATTCTCTGAGGAGAATCACGTGCCGGCGTGTCGTGATTTGCACCAGTCGCGGAGATTCTCCGGCCCGGCCCCGGGCTGAGAGAATCCCGTCCCATGTGTGCAAATTCCAACAACCAACCCTGTAAACTTCAGATTTCTCCCTTGGCTTATGTTGGAATGATGAGTCTGTTTTCATTTCATTTCATACAGATTGGGTATGAAACTTGGAGCCTCTGTGTATCTTACTAACATACCATATGATGTATTTGCTCACTAAGTTATTGAGGCACCTGCCTGATCTCTGAAATACAGTGCATAAATAACACAAAAGATTAGGCCCTTATGGACCTCCATCGCTAAAGCTCCTCTTTCCATTCATCATCATCTTTTGTTTTCTATTACTAAACTAATTTTCAATCCTTCTGATAGTTTGTCATTAATTCCATGCACCTTAATCATCTTTGAAAGCGTTCCATGCAGAATTTTGCCGAATGACTTTTGAAAATCCATATTAATTATATCAGCTTAATAGCCACTGTATCTAATGCAGTAGCCTCCCAAAAGATTTAAAACAGGTTCCTGAAGTATATGACCTGTTGCTTTTAAATCTATGCTGACCACTTCTTCGAGCTTCTGGCTAATTTAGGTAAGTGTCAATAGAATCCCATGTATTGCTCCTCCATGACTAATGCTTAAGTAAGTTGTCTATAATTCCTCAATTTGTGTGTCACTCCTTTTTTTGAACATTATCATAACATTCACTGTACTGGCTTCCTCAAATATAATCTGTGTATTTCTGGAGTTAGGTTACCAAGCTATGCTTTTTACTCTCTTACTTCATTGAGGCTTCTCTGATCCATCCACTATTGGTGATGCAGATGTTTAATTTCTTGTATTCTTACCTGATTGATTGTCTCTGTCATCCCCTGCAGTCCCACAGTCCCTCTCAGGTATCAGCACTCTGGCCCCTTGTGCATCCATAGTTTTAATTGCTTCACCAGCATCCATTATAAATACTTAATTCCATACCCTCTCCTCTTATCCTGTTCCTTCCTATCTGCATCCACGATTCCGCTGATGCCCTACATCATATCAACAACTTCCAGTTCCCCGGCCCTAACCTCTTCTTCTTTACCATGAATGTCCAATCCTTCTGGACCTCTATTCCCCACTACGATAGTCTGCCGGCTCTCCAATTCTTCCTCAATCAGAGGCCTGAGCAATCCCCATCTTCCACCACTCTCCTCCCTCTGGCTGAACGTGTCCTCTCATTGAACATTTTCTCCTTTAACAGGTCTCACTTCCTCCAAACCAAAGGTGTGGCTGTGGGTACCTGCATGGGTCCCAGTTTTGCCTGTCTCTTTATGGGGTGGGTAGAACATTTCCTGTTCCAGTCCTACTCCAGCTACATCCCACAACTCTTTTATTGATACACTGATGACTGTTTCTGTGTCGCTTCATGTTCCCGTCTGGACCTGGAAAAATTTATTAATTTCGCTTTCAATTTCCACCTCTCCATCACCTTAACATGGTCCATCTCCAACACTTCCCATCACTTTCTTTTCCTTTCAATCTCCATTTCTGGGGAAACACTGTCCTCTAGAAGCTCATTGTTTCAAATGCCAAATCCTGTAATGACCCCACCCCATTCTCCCAGTTCCTTTGCCTCCATTGCATATTTTCCGATGATGCCACTTTCCAAAATGGTGCTGCTGACATGTCTTCATTTTTCCTTAATCGTGGTTTCCCACCCACTGTGGTCGACAGGGCTCCCAACCATGTTTGACCCATCTCCTGCATATCTGCTCTTACCCCTTCCCCTTCCTCCCAGAACCAGGATAGATTCCCCCTTGTCCTCACTTTTCACCCGACCAGCCTCCGCAATCAAAGAATTATCCTCCTCAGTTCTGCCAACTCCAGCATGATGCCACCACCAAGCACATCCTCCCCTCACTTCTCCTGTAAGTATTCCAGAGGGACTATTCCATCCAGGATACCCTGGTCCACCCCTCTATCACCCCCAATATCTCACCCTCTTCCCATGTCACCTTCCCATGCAGTAGCAAAGGTAGTAACATCTTCTCATTCACCTCCTCCCTGCTCACCATCCAAGGGCCTAAACTCTCTCTTCAGGTAAGACTGCACTTCTCATGCACTTCTTTCAATCTGGTCTATTGCACTTGCTGCTCCCAATGCAGTCTACTGTACATTGAATAGACTAAACACAGACTGAGTGACTGCTTTCAGTCCATCTACAAGCAAGACCCTTTTTATTTCTATTAATTCATTTTCATTTCTTCCATTAATCTGTTAGTCCCTCACCATTGCTCACCCCCCCCTCTCCACACCCTATCCCATCCTAGTTGTCCTTTTACTCATTGCTTTTGTTCTGCCATTAACACATTCTGATCTCTTAATGTGCCAACATCAGCACCCTTCTATAATAATAATCTTTATTGACACAAGTGGGCTTACATTAACACTGCAATGAAGTTACTGTGAAAATCCCGAGTCGCTACATTCCGGCCCCTGTTCAGGTACACAGGGAAAATTCAGAATGTTCAAATTACCTAACAGCACGTCTTTCAGAGCTTTGATCATGCCCATTTACATTCCCTTTGATCTTCTGTCATGACTTCTTTGTCAATCTCCACCTATCGTTGGTCCTTCATCCAGCCGCATTGCTCCACGCACTCCCACCGCCCCCTCCCCCCACCCACAGCAGTATAAATCTGACCCTATTTCCAGTTCTCTCCAGTTTTGACAAAGTGTCATCCAGACTCGAAATGTTAACTCCATTCTCTCTCAACAACTGCTGTTAGACCTGCAAAGATTGTCTATCATTTTCTGTTTTTATTTAATTGCTTCATCTTTGGTGACCTGCCTTCACTTGCTGAGGGAAGCCGCCAAGTTCCCTCTACTGTTGCTTCACAGCACCACGGACGCAGGTTCGATTCCCGGCTTGGGTCACTGTGTGTGCGGAGTCTGCACGGTCTCCCCGAGTCTGCGTGGGTTTCTTCCGGGTGCTCCAGTTTCATCCCACAAATGCCGAAAGACGTGCTTGTGAGGTGAATTGGACATTCTGAATTCTCCCTCAGTGTACCCGAGCAGGCGCCGGAATATGGCGACAAGGGGATTTTCACAGTAAATTCTTTGCAGTGTTAATGTAACCCTACTTGTAAAACTGATAAAGATTATTATTATTATATTTCTATGTCACTTTCCTCCACGAGAACACTCGTTCTCCACCTCTATCCACCTCTATGACCAAGCTTCTGCTCATCTGACCCAATGTCTCATTTTGTGGTTCAACGCCATACTTTCTTTTATGATGATCCTGTGAAGAACCTTGAGACAGTTCATTACAGTAAAAGTCCTACATCTGTAATAGTTGTTTTCATAGATTTCTGACCCAGTCACTAGACTTAGGCCAGAAACTCCATTCTAAAATACTATAGCGGAGAACACAGCTGCCAGTTTACCATCGGCGACAACATTACTCCTCAACTTACTCATGTAGAACTGGACCAAAACCTTTACCTTTCTTCCGTTATCTATAATCCTATGCTAGAGTGTTCTTTTCATACATAAATGTGTACGGTGCATGGTGACACAGTGGTTAGCACTGCTGCCTCACAGTACCAGGGACCCAGGTTCAATTTCAACCTTGGGTGACTGTCTGTGTGGTGTTTGCACATTCTCTCCATTTCTGCATTGATTTCCTTTGGTTTCCGACCACAGTCCAAAGATGTACAGGTTAGGTCGAATTGCCACGCTAAATTGCCCCTTTGAGGCCAACTGTTAGTTGGGATGACAGGGTTACGGAGGAGTGGGTCTGGATAGGGTGCTCTTTCAGATGTTCAGTGTAGATTTGATGGGCCGAGTGGCCTCATTCTGCACTGTAGGGTCTCAATGATTTCTTAATTCTGACTTTCAGTATTCTTTTTGTCCGAAAGTGGACTTTGATCTTTTATAGTCCGCAGAAAGGAAAATGTTCGTACCGCCCGCCACCCTGAACTGTAAACTATCGGCGGACTCTTACCAGAACTTGGCAAAGTGTCAGGCTTGGACTGAAAACTAGTGTGTAGTGCTCTAATTGCACATACAAGCCTTCTCTCCGGATTTTGAGCCTCTTAAATAAAAAATGAGTGGGCGGGATTTACATCATCACTATGGTGGTGTGGGCCCTGGTAGATCCGGCATCCAGCTTCACAGAGATTGGGGTGCCATATTTAAAGGGTGTCTCAATCAGAACTGAAGTTTAACTCTTCTCCACCCCCACGCCCCCGATGTTCCACCCCCCCCCCCACCCTCCCTCCCCCCACCCCCCCCCCACACACACACACACACACAGACAATCAGTGGAGTTTCCCCCCAAACCCAGACAATCTTTGGGGGCTTCCCCTCGCACTACCCCAGAAGTATCATCGGCATTTTCCCCGCTAAATGTCCGCTTCCCCAGATGTCTGCAGGTTCCCCCTCACAACCCACTCTCCACATGCCCCCACCATATACGAGTGGAAGCTCACCCCCCACCGCTCCACTCAAGGAACTCCCATGAAAGCCAGTACCTGGCACAGCCCCCTGGCACAAATGTGCAGTGCCAGGGTGGCAGTGTCAGATTGCCAGTGCAAGTCTGTGCAATTGGCACTGCCCAGGCATGTCCCTCTCCCTCGGGGGACTGTACTTACCTTTGCGCCGCCGAAGATATCTCCAAGACTGTTTCTCATTTTGCCAAACCTGTTGTGACATGGCGCCACATGGGTGAGGTATGAATGTTTACTGAGGGGGTAATCATGTGGCAGGGAGGCCTATTAATAATATTAAAATGTAGTTAAATGAAGTTCCCTCCTTCGTGGCTGTAAATCTGATAACATCACCAGAGAGGGATGGGGAAAATCGAGAAACTCGATCACTCCAGAGAGAATCGCATTTCCTGATTCTCTCCGGATTTTCCGCCCGGGTCACCGTTCTCTCTGATGGTGATCACAGGCTGAAAATCACCCCTGATGTTGGAGAGGTGAAAGTCACCAACCTCACTTAGGTTGGGAATTTTCTCATGCCTTCTCCCGCACTCTTCCCCCCCATTGTAACCAAGGTGAAAGTCCATTTACACGTGGACAGAGGCTTTCTGTTGCTCTGGTTATGATGGTGCAGCAGGAAAGTCACTGAGGAATTCACCTCCATAACGTCCATCGCTGTTCCCGTGAAGCCTGTTTAGACCTGAGCGAAAGCGTCAAATTATCCCTCTTTCAATTGCCAATTGAACTCCTGTGTATTTTCAGCAGTTTTTATTCGTTTTTCAAATTTTCACCTTCACATTTTTCTTTTTATCTTTATCTTATTTCATTTTAACTTTACAAAAAATTGTTTTGTCTAAGGACTGGTGTATCGCCATGGGAACTGGCCTGGAGGAATTACACAGACCACGAGTATGTGGAAGGCGAACGTTCACAAAATACAATGACAAAGATCACTGAAGCATGCTGAATTCATAATGGCTGTATTACTCACTCACATTAATTCAGTTCTCTGAATTCACCATTGTTTTCACCCAGTTTTCCAGTTTGAAGTCATCCTGCTTAACACAATAGGCTAGAGACAATCTCCAAATAGTCCTTCATGGTGTTATAGAACTGTCTGCAGTTTTGAAAACCCATCACTAAAGTTTGTGGAGGGGATTAGGCGAAGGCTTAGGTCAAATGCTGGTTACAGGGATGGTAATTGGATTGACTACTAAGTTTACGTACTAAATGTTGAGGCAGGTATGGTTACGGGATGGCAGGAGTAGCATTAGCGACAAAAGAGAAGGTGTTCGCATGAAGTAGGGAAGAAGGTAAAAACAAGGCCATGGTGTGGCGAGTGGCAGATTTTAAGAATATTGGCTTCTCAGTGTTGCGGCAATTTAAGGTTTAAAAGTCTGGGGTTATCGTGCGTTTGATTGCAGAGGTCATGCTTTTAAAAAGGATTTTGTTTTGCAAGGCCTTGGAGCCTTTTGGAGCCTGAAGGTGAAATTGACAAGAGGGATGCAGTTTTCAGTCTGGGCTAAGTCCATGGGGAGTTAATGTGCTTTCAGCCTGGAGACTTAAGTTGTTTTGCAGCTTGGGTAGATAATGTCATTGTAGGGTGGAGCTATGGGATGCAGAGACATTTTGGAAAAACTTTGGAGAGGTGTTCAAGTGTGATCTATCTGAAGATTTATCCACAATTTTCCCACAGTAGGATAGTTAGGACACTAGTTATAATGCAGAGCAGTCTTCATAAAGCAGAGCAGTCTTCTTTGAGGACAAGGAAGATGCAAGGTGAAACAGCTATTGGAAGATATTCATCGAGACTCTGAAGGGGTTCTAACAGGAGTCAAATCTGTTCTTTAAAGCAAGTATTTCTCTATGCCAATCTGATTGTAAGACCGATTAAGAGCTGTATGTTTCTTTTCTTGTTGTTTCTTGGGGAATTGCGTCAGAAAGTTTAAGAGGTAATTCTAAGCTGTTCTTTTTGGGTGCAAAGTTTATATTGTATTCCTGATACTAATTTGGTTTCAAAAATGTCAAATTCCTATTTCCTCATGTAATCACTCCTGGAGCGGATGATTCTTTTCCCACAGTATTAGAAATGAATCAAATATTGGGGTTTTGGTCCCGTATCCGAGCCACTGTTGGTGTCTGGTCTGCAATCAAACTAACAGGGAGCAGTTCATGAGAAGAGAAAATTTAGTCTTATGAATTGGTCAGGTTATTAAAATCAATTGGTTTAGTTAATTAGATCACTGGAAATGAATATTTATGGACAAACTTACCAATACTCAATGCTTCTAAAAAGTTAAGTGACAGACTGTGGAAACTTTACTCTCAAGAGCAAGGCTTGAATTAAATCAATATGCGTAAAGCTCTATAATTGTAAACTGTTGCAGTGAGAGTTCAGGATTTAGGGAGGAAGGGAAAATCAACAACTAACCAGGTGCCTTCCTGATGTGAAAATATTTCTCATATATCATATAATGCGACCATCTGGAGCTGGAGTTTCTCCAGGATGGGGAGATTTTAAGAACAAGGGCATAAAATTCTCCCGGTGCGTTGCGCCCGCACCAAATCCCGTTATGTTACCAGACTAGCGGGAGAGCCGCTAATTGGAGTTTGTGTCAGGCGCCGAAAGGTGCGCAATGCTCTCAGCCCTCGTATCCAGGCTAGGAGGTCTTTGCTGTTAGTTTCAGAGCAAGGCAACCCTTTAAAAGGGCGCTACGATCTCTGTGAAACTGGGCTTGCCAGCGTGTTTAGGCCCCACCCCTCTCAGTGTCAGTCACATCATATCACACCCCCCACCACCAAAAAAGTTATTATGTGCAAGAAGGTCGTGATGCAAATCTTGCCGGAACAGTCGACACAATTCGAACCAATCTTTTCACCTGAAATGGCACCTAGGTATTTTTTGGGAGAATTCCACCCATGGTTTCACCAGGCAATCGTTGTTTGATTGATTAGTAAGCTAGAACTGTGCATAAGCAGCAAGTGATAGACAGGGCTAAGCAATCCCACAACCAAGAGATCAAATATAAGCTCTGCTGTCCTGCCACATCCAGCTGTGACTAGTGGTCGACAAAATTAGCAACGCACTGGAGGAGGAGGCTCCACAAATATCTCCATCCTCAATGATGGAGGAGCCCAACACATCAGCACAAAAGATAACGCTGAACTGTTTGCGACAATATTCAATCAGAAGTGCAGAATGGATAATCCCTGTTCCTGAGGTCCCCAACAGAAGAAACTGAACTGACTAGCTATATAAATACTGTGGCTACAAGAGCAAGTCAAAGGCGAGGAATCCTCCTCAGATAACTCACCTCCTGACCCCCAAAAGCCTGTCTGCCATTTACAAGGCACAAGTCAGGAGTACAATGGAATACTTTCAACTTGCCTGGATGAGTGCAGCTTGAACAACACTCAAGAAGCTTGACACCATCCATGGCAAAACGACCTGCTTGATTGCTCCTCCTTCCACAAACATTCAAACCACCCACGACCGATGAACAGTGGCAGCCTTATGTACCATCTAAAAGCTGTATTGCAGTAACTCACCAAGGTTCCTCAGATAGCAACTTCCAAACCCATGACCACTAGCATCTAGATGGACAAGATACCTGGGAACCCCACCACCTGGAATTCCCGCTCGAAGTCACTCACCACCCTGACTTGGAAATATATTGCTGTTCCTTCGATGTCACTGGGACAAAATCCTGGAACTCCCTCGCAGACAGCATAGAGGGTGTACCTACACCTGAAAGACAGCAGCGGTTCAAGAAGGCAACTCAACACCACCTTCTGAAGGGCAACTAGGGATGGGTGATGAATGCTGGCCTAACCAGCGACGCCCGCATCCCGTAAATTAATTTTAAAGAATAATACGGTCCGCAATCTGCGAAACACTGCCCCAAATGTGCCGAAAACCGGACTTCAACTTTGGTCCACTGGAGCAGCCTGGTGGCGCAGTGTGTCGCACTGCTGCCTCACGGCGCCGAGGTCCCAGGTTCAATCCCAGCTCTGGGTCACTGTCCATGTGGAATTTGCACATTCTCCCCGTGTTTGCGTGGGTTTCGTCCCCACAGCCCAAAAGATGTGCAGGGTAGGTGGATTGGCCATGTTAAATTGCCCCTTAATTGGGAAAATGAATTGGGTACTCTAAATTTAAAAAAAATAATAATTAACTTTGGTCTGCTGAATCTCGCCCAACTGTCTTTAAAATAGTTAGCCACCCTCAGGCACTTTACAGAAGCATTGATACACATTGACAGAGGAGGAGCAAGACTCTGCTCATTGGAAAATAACTCATGGTTAAGAATGAGAATTGGGTGAGCCGGAGAGAGAGAGAAGGAACAAGAATATTCTGGGTGGCACGGCAGCACAGTGGTTAGCACTGTTACTTCACAGCTCCAGGGTCCCTGGTTCGATTCCCTGTCTGTACGGAGTCTGCATGTTCTCCTTGTGTCTGCATGGGTTTCCGTCGGGTGTTGCGGTTTTGTTCCGCAGTCCAAAGGTATGCAGGTTAGGTGGATTGGCCATGCTAAATTGCCCTTACAGTTTCGTTGGGGTTATTGGGTTACAGGGAATGGCTGGAGGTGTAGGCTGAAGTAGGGCGCTCTTTCCAAGGGCCATGCAGACTCGATGGGCCGAATAGCCTTCTTCTGCACAGTAGATTCTATGATTCTATGAATATATTTAGAAAGGAAACAAGCAGGGGAAAACAATTAATCCTTTGCCTATCCTTTTCCTGTCTATCAGGATGCGAGGGGGCGGTTGGAGGAGGGGGTACCTTGTTAAAATCGAGGCCACAGTTAAGGAAAGAGAAATTCACTGTCTCTAGGCAACGCCATGGGAGATCAAGTAGCATAAAAAATAACTAAAAGATAAGAGGACACTCGTCTAACAGCATCGGCATTTCCTCTGTCTGGGTTTTTATTACGGTTATTATCTGTTCGATTCTTTTCATCTCTGCTTTATTTGCTCACACCATAAAACAAGGGAGTAAATCAGAAAGATGTGAACCAAAATTAACAATGTTCAGCTTGCAGTCACACCAAGATTCAGTCACAGAAAGTCTCTTTCAAATCAAAACAGATTAAATTAACTGTTAATAAAGCACAATTCTGGAAAACACTGTTGATTCCTTTTTGTATTTACTTTCTATATATTCAGCTTCTGCTTCAGTATTAAATGCCAACAACAAAGCATTTGCAGAGGTATTAATTTGCTCGAGTCATTGATGTCGAAAGTCTCTTGTGACTCCAGAATGACAGTATCGGCTTTCAAATGCTTACGAGGCCAGGTCCCATTTCGGCGCCACTGGTTTCCCGGAATCGCCAACAGGGCTCCAATCGGAAAACCACAGGGCAGTCACTCTGCTGCCCTCGTAAACCTCAACACAAAACTGAGGTATTGCTGTTTCAGATTTGTGGATAAAAATACATTTCTTCACAAGCATTGCAATCGAGAAGAGGATGGATGAGGCTAAGCTCCAGTTAGCTGTCCTTTGTAAATTGAATGCATCCTCGCTCCCACAGATACAGGCTCGTAACTGATGGGGAGTACGGTGGTGAGATGGTGGGGGGGGGGGGGGGGGGGGAGGCGGAGTAGCATCAAGTGGTTAACTTTACTTTCAATGCATGAATTTTTTTAAAGGTCTCACACTCAAGTGAATGCTCTCACTGGGTATAAAATAGCTATTTGGCCAGGATATCTATTGAGGAACTTTGACTCATCGAAATTGGAAGACGTTGACCTGTTAGTTTCCCCAAATCAGCTTCAGTGACTGTAATCATTGTGTTAGAGGTGGAAATATTCACACGAAGGCCTGAGTATAAGTTAACAAAAGCAGTTTATTATATCAGAATTCAGGGAGGAAAGGCCTAAGACTCCGCAGCCTATTGACAGCACCTTTTCTCACTTGAGCTAAGGCTCACACGGGTTGTTATACAGATTCAAAAGCGAAATCAGTTTGTAATCCCATTTACATACAGCCAATCACCTTTATTCACTTCACAATTCATTACATGCAAGTAATTAGTCCTCCATTATCTCAGTCCATGCCATAAATGGTTATTAGTTTGTCATCTACAGCCTTTTCCTGTTTCTGCTAATTCTTCAGCTTGTAGCTAGCCGGGCAGAACAGGGTTATCTTCTGACATTTAGTCCTTGGGCAAAGTTTGTGAATAGTCCATTGTCTCTGGGTCAGCACCTGCTGGTGAGTCATTTGTTTCACACACAGGGCTGTCTTCAGTAGCAGACACAGAAAGCACATCGAGCTGCGAAGTTAGCTACAATTTGCAACATAGTTAAGAATCAGTAGTCCAGTGCAAAAAACAGGATTTCCCACCAAAATGTCCCACAGTAATATAATGTGAGAGACAGAATTGAATATAATGTGAGACAGAATTTTCTCACAAACTTCTGAAAGAAAGCAAAAAAATCATCTGCTTGTCACGTGTACCAAATAAATAACTCTCAATCACATTTAACGGCCTTGAATATTGCAGCCATGAATATTGCAGCCATAACATGTAAAAAGGCACAGTAAGAAGTCTTAGTACACCAGGTTAAAGTCCAACAGGCTTGTTTCAAATACGAGCTTTCGGAGCACTGCTCCTTCCTCGGGTGAATGGAGAGGTATGTTCCAGAAACATTTATATAGACAAAGTCAAAGATGCCAGACAATGCGTGGAATGCGAGCATTTGCGGGTAATCAAATGTTTACAGATCCAGAGATGGGGTAATCACCTCTTTAAGCTGGTGTTGTAAGACTTCTTACTGTGCTCACCCCAGTCCAACGCCGGCATCTCCACCACATGTAAAAAGGCATTGTTGCACATAGGAGAGGACCAAATGAGGGAATGGCACCTCTAACCTCAGCATTATGCAAGCACTGGTCTTCAAGATATGTACAGTTTAAATGATGAGTTTTATTAACATTATACTATCATTTGCAAGCTCATTTTTCATTTTAAATTACTGCAAATTTCAAATCCGTGCACTTTGTTTTTGCTTTGAGGTAGCACATATTCAAGTTTAATGAAAAGAAAAAGAAGTTTCTTTACTGAGCTTGATTGGATCCTGAGATGCATTCCCCAGTAAAACAGTCATTGAGCACTCCTGCCTGAGGGGCAATTAAATGCCCCATTTCTCTGTAAGTGCTTCACAACCAGCTGTTGTTGCAATCACAGTGGTAACTGTGGAGGTGGTCTGTTCGCTTAATAAAAATTAACATCAGGGCAGCACGGTGGCCTAGTGGTTAGCACAGCTGCCTCACGGCGCTGAGGTCCCAGGTTCGATCCCGGCTCTGGGTCACTGTCCGTGTGGAGTTTGCATGTTTTCCCCGTGTCTGCGTGGGTTTTGCCCCCACAACCCAAAAATGTGCAGAGTAGATGGATTGGCCACACTAAATTGCCGCCTTAATTGGAAAAAATAATTGGATAATCTAAATTTTTAAAAAATAAAATAAATAAAAAATAACATCTGAAAATGAAGTATGGACATTTGAAGAAAACATATGCCCGAGGCCATTCTTTTTTTATTCTTTCATGGGATGTGGGCATCGCTGGCAAGGATAGCATTTGTTGGCCACACTAGTTGTTCTTGAGAAGACAGTGGTGGAGCACATTTTGAACCACTCCTGCCCATCTGGTCTGGGGAGAACCACAGTGCTGTTAGGGTGGGAGGTACAGGATTTTGATCCATGACAATGAAGGAATGTTGGCACGTTGGCAGGTCAGGCTGGCACGTGGCTTGGACGGGAACTTGAAGTTGGTGCTGTTCCCATTTATCTGCTACCGTTCTCCGTCCAGGTGGTCGGGGTCACAGGTTTGGAAGGTGCTGTTGAAGGACGCCTGATGAATTTCTGAAGTGTATCTTGTGTGACACACCCATGCCACTGTGCATTGGTGGAGGAGGACTGTATGTTTAAGGTGTTTGATGGGGTGCTGATCAAGTTGGTCACTGTTTCCTGGATGGTGTTGAGCATCTTCAGTCTTGTTCGAACTTCACACATCCATTCAATGGTATTCAATCTCACTCAATCTCACTTCTTTTATTTTAGAAATTTAGGGTGCCCAATTCATTTTTCCAATTAAGGAGCAATTTAGCATGGCCAATCCACCTACGCTGCACATCCTTTTTGGGTTGTGAGGGTGAAACCCATGCAAACACGGGGGAATATACAAACTCCACATGGACAGTGACCCAGAGATGGGATCAAACCTGGGACCTCGGCGCCGTGAAGTGGCAGTGCTAACCACCTGCAGCCCCAATCTCACTCCTGACTTGTAAATGGTGGACAGGCTTAGGGGAGACTATAAGACATAGGAGCAGAATTAGGCCACTCAGCCCATCGAGTCTGCTCCACCATTCAATCATGGCAGATATTTTTCTCATTCCATTCTCCTGCCTTCTCCCCATCCACTTACTAGAACCTATCTGTCTCTGTCTTAAAGACTCTGATATGGCAAAGAGTTTCACAGATTCACCACCCTCTGGCTGACAAAATTCCTCCTCATCTCTGTTTTAAAGGATCGTCCCTTTAGTCTGAGATTGTGTCCTCTGCTTTTACTTTATCCTACAAGTGAAAAATCCTCTCCACGTCCACTCTATCCAGGTCTCGCTGTATCTTGTAAGTTTAATAAGATCCCCTCTCAGCCTTCTAAACTCCGAGTACAGACCCAGAGTCCTCAACCATTCCTCATACGACAAGCTGTTCATTCCAGGGATCATTCTTGTGAACCTCCTCTGGCACAAAACTGCTGACAATACTCCAAATGGGGTCTGACCAGAGCCTTATATAGCCTCAGAAGTACATACCTGGTCTTGTATTCTTGCCCTCTTGATATGAATTCTAACATTGCATTTGCCTTCCTAACTACCGACTGAACCTGCACATTAACCTTAAGAGAATCGTGAACAAGGACTCCCAAGTGCCTTTGTGCTTCTGATTTCCTCAGCATTTCCCCATTTAGAAAATAGTCTATGCCTCCATTCCTCCTTCTAAAGTACATAACCTCACACTTTTCCACATTGTATTCCATCTGCCACTTCTTTGCCCACTCTTCGAGCTTGTCCAAGTCCTTCTGCAGATCACCTGCTTCCTTAATATTACCTGTCCCTCTACAGGTCTTTGTATCATCTGCAAACTTAGCAACAGTGCCTTCAGTACCTTCTTCCAGATCATCAATGTATATTGTGAAAAGTTGTGATCCCAGCACCGACCCCTGAGGTACACCTCTAGTCACTGACTTCCATCCTGAAAAAGACCGCTTTATCCCCACTCTGCCTTCTGCCAGTCAGTAAATCCTTTATCCATGCCAAGATCTTACCTTTAACACCTTCGGCTCTTAACTTATTTAACAGTCTCCTATGTGGCACCTTGTCAAAGGACTTCTGGAAACCTAAATAAATCATGTCCACTGGATCTCCTTTGTCTAACTTCCTTGTTAGTTCTTCAAAGAACTCTAACAGATTTGTCAGACGTGACCTCCCCTTGACGAAGCCATGCTGACCTAGTCCTATTTTATCATGTACTTGCAAGTACTCCGTAATTTCATCTTTAATAATGGACTCTAAAATCTTACCAATGATCGAAGTCAGGCTAACCAGCCTATAATTTCCCATCTTCTGCCTCCCTCCCTTCTTAAACAACGATGTTACATTAGCCACTTTCCAGTCCTCTGGGATCCTTCCTGCCTCCAGTGATTCCTGAAAGATCACCACCAATGTTTCCACAATCTTCTCAGCTATCTCTTTTAGAACTCTGGGGTGCAGTCCATCTGGTCCAGGCAATTTATCCACCTTCAGATCTTTCAGTTTCCCCAGAACCTTCTCCTTAGTGATGGCCACTGAACCCACCTCTGCCTCCAGATACTCCTGGAGCTCTGGCATCCCACTGGCGTCTTCCAGGGAGCTGAGTTCCTCCCCTGAGAATTCCACTTTGTGGAACATCTTTGCCCAGTGCAAGTTGACCCCGACTATCCTGTTGCTTGCGATTTCAACTCACCATCTTGCTCTCATTCCCACAAGTCTTTCCTTGGTCTGCTGAAATATTCCAATGAAGCCCAACACAAACTGAAGGAACAGCACCTCATCATCTGATTAGGCACATCACAGTGCTTAGGACACAGCGCTGAGTTCAATACCTTCAGACTGTGAACCCTGTCCTCCAGCTTGACCCCCATTTTTTAATTTCCCCCCACAACTGTCACTTAGATTTTGCTTTCACAGAATTCTGACACATAATGTCACTATCAGCATCAAAAGAAAACTGTGTCACTCCATTTGTCTTGTGCCCAAGCCATCTTTGTCAAACACCTCCTGAGCTCCCAACTATCGCTGATCTTCTATTTTGCTCCACTTGCTCCATCCCCTCTTAAACAGGATATAATCCATCACAATTCTCCCTCTCTTTATCCTTGTAGAAATGTCAGACAGATTCCAAATGTTAACTCTGATTCAGCGAATCAGTTGCACCCGACGAGGACCCCGCAACAGGTGAATCGTGTGCTAGTTCCAAGTTAGCTCATTAAGCTCATTTAAATACATGGACTCCAGAGTCACCTGGAGCCCGGGAGTCAACCGCTGTGCCTGTGAGATCTCGCCAGGGTGCCACTTAGTACTGATCTACACAAATGTGGACCAGGCATAGCAGCACCTCGGGCACTCACAGGGAATTAGAGACCACTGGATCATCAGAGACAAGGCAGGGCAGCACCATGGCACCAGTATACATTGGCACTGCCAATGCTGCCAGTTGGCAGTGCCAGGGTACCAGGATGGCTGTTCCAGGGTACTGAGATGCCAGATTCAGACCTGAGGGGGCCATGCCAATCGAGGGGTAGGGTTTCTCAGGGGCTTCAACAAGGTTAGTTGTTTGGGGTGTCCAGAAAGTTGTCGGGGGGGGGGGGGGGGGGGAGAGAGAGATCTGGGCTGCCATTCAAAATGGCACTCTGACCTGAGAACAGCCGGCCCTGCTGATGAGATCGGCAAAAAATCTCTCTAAGTATGGCTTCAGCAGGGAGAAACTCCCCAATGCCAAATAAAATCAGTAAATTGCTTTTGAATAGCGGGGTGATTTTTATGCTGCAGCCACCAAGAAGCACCCTGCCAAATGCGCCCAAAAGCAGACTTAAGCTTTTGTCTGCTGAATTGCGCCAATGTCTTTTATCAGCAGTACTAAAACTTGATTTCATGAGATGCATTTCTCAGGTCAATCATTCCGATAAATTCTGTCCTGTTCAGGAAGGATCTTCATTGTCCATTAGCCTATTTCCCCAAAAAACCAAACAATCGATTTGAGACAAACCACTGCCATATCTTTCCAGATATGAATCTTGTAAAATCGGGCATTTCTGAAACCTATCCCAGGACAAAGAAATGCGAATAGCTGACAAATCATCCAAATGATCCAAATAATTTTGTTCAGAGCTACTGCACCCAGTATACAAGTGTAATCAATGATTAAACCTGTCATTGTAAAACAAGGATAATGCACACGCAAAAAGTACAGCTCCCAGTGACTCCGACTGATTAAGTAAAGGGGAACAGCAGAGAATATGCTGAATATTTCATGTCTCACACATTCCAATGACACCATGAAAGGAGCACGTGGGAGATTTAAATGAATAGCGTTTGTCCGCAAAGTTCTTTTTACATTTACTTTTGAGTGAGATTTATCACAGAAGACTGGAAATTATCCTGGTGAGATTTCTGTAATCCCTCTTTCCTAATACTTGTTTATAGAACTTCACAGCGATGTGATAGAGAGCGGTATGTTTTTAACAGTGAATGGACACTCAATACTCAGAGTATAGGTTCATCGCCCCACAAGGATTACTGAAGTATTCTTGCTCAATTGGACATTAACTATGACCTCTGAGAAATGCAGCCACGAGTGAATGGGAAAACATTTTGTGTATTTGAAAGCACAGCAGGGTTGTACAGACAATGGGTGAAATCCTACTCATTTGCTAGTTTAAAACTTAGTTCACTGTTGAACCTTGATCATGCCTTTAAATGAATTCTGGGACGTTGCATTCTCCTGCCAACCATGAAGTGTTATTTCATATGAGTTTTCTTTTTACAAATTTTTACATGGGTGAATATTAATTCTGTATGCATTAATGGTACCAGCTGAACTGACAGTGTACTCATTAACCTTTAACCGTATTATACTCTCGCTGGTTTCCTTCTCTGCTCTACTGAATATTTCAGTTATGCTGAGCTATCGTTCGATAAGAGGAAAGGGCATCCTCCCCCTCCCCCACGACGGCATTGATGGGTAACCCCCCTACCCACAGTATGCACACTTATGGGTGTCCTGACTCCCCCACTGACCACCCATCAGAGATTTCCCACTAGACTCCCCACCATCTGAGGCAGCAGGTGTACAGGACAGGTCAGTGAAAAAGCAATGGGGCGGAATTCTCTGTTGCCCAACGCTGAAATCATGTTCGGTGATTGGGTGGAGAATGGGCTCCGACCCCAAAATCTGGGCCGTCGCCGGTTTGCCAGCGGCCAGACATGCTCAGCCCCCTACGATATGGCGTCATTATGATGCCTGCCGCGCGCAGTCACAATGCTGTTGACACCTCATCGGCCGGCCCGCCCTCGATGCTCCGCCCTCGATGGGCCGAGTCCCACAAATTGTGAACCCAGCATGCCAGCTGCGGACTGTGTCCAGTGCCGCCACACGTGGCTGGGATCCGTGCAGCTGGTTGGGGGACTTCGACAAGGGCTGAGGGGACTGGTGGGGGGTATCCAGGGGGTGACCAGCTGGTGGGCTGTGGCATCGAGGATGGTGGGTTGGGTCTGCGCACGGCCAGCACCATGTTGAACGGCACGACGGCTACAGGTCATCAGCTGTGCACATGCGCAGCCTGGGACTCAGACATTTTCAGTGCGGGGGAGTCGGGTTTTCAGTCGGCGCTGGTGCTAGCCCCTCCCTGGAACCAGTGAGGGGTCACCACCGATTTTTTTCATGTGAGCCTCTCGCACATTCTCTGTTCGAGCCGGCACTTAGCTGCAGAAACGGAGAATCTAGACCATGATTTTGCACTGTTTCTGTCAGGACTGCTTCCAGGCATTGGTGACTGGTAGCATGGGTTCGGGGGGGGGGGGGGGGGGGGGGTGTTCTCTGCTAAAGTGGGGTCATCTCTGATATGGAGGAGGGGTTCTATGTTATGGGGGGTCTCTGATATGGGGATTCTTTGTTATCGGGTGTCTCTGATGTGGGGGCTCATTGTTGTCAGGTGTCTGTGATATCGGGGTTGTTGATATGGGGGGCTCTCTGATATGGGGTCTTGATATGGAGCATTCTCTGATATGGCCATCTCTGATGTCCACGTCAGGGCCAAGCAGGCAAATACTTGCACCAATCCATGCCCATGTGAATCCTGGCCCAGAGGGCCGGAGCATCACGGAGACATGGAGAATCCTAAGTCCAGCCTATTAACTAGATTTAAATGTGTTGAAATGATCCATTTGCATCCTTCTGCTGGAACAGGGCACAAACCATGAAGCTGCCAGACATTAGATTCTCTGCCGTATCAGAAACTCCGCTACTGGAGGTGGGCGTGGAGAATTCTCCCCCAGATTTATTTTTTAAAGATTTTTCCAATGAAGGAGTAATTTAGCGTGGCCAATCCACATACCCTGCACATCTTTGGGTTGTGGGGGTTGAGACCCATGCACACATGGGGAGAATTTGCAAACTCCACACGGACAGTGACCAGGAGCCGGGATCCAACCTGGGTCCTCGGTGCCTTGAGGCAGCAGTTCCAACCATTGCGCCATCGTGCTGCCTAACTCCCCCCAGCTTTCTAATTCTAATTTTGTAGTACATAATCTAGTTTGACAACGTGTTGCAATTAGTTTCAACCTTAAAAATGCATATCTGAAATATAGATACTATGTGATTTCAAAGCTGTTCCAAGTTTAGATGATCAAAGTATGGGTGGCACGGTAGCACAGTGCTTAGCACTGTTGCTTCACAGCTTCAGGGTCCCAGGTTCGATTCTCAGCTTGGGTCATTGTCTGTGCGGAGTCGGCACATTCTCCCCGTGTCTGTGTGGGTTTTCTCCGGGTTCTCCGGTTTCCTCCCACAGTCCAAAGATGTGCAGGTTTGGTGGACAGGCCATGCTAAATTGCCCTTAGTGTCCAAAAAGGTGGGATTACTGGGTTATGGAGATATGGTGGAAGTGTGGGCTTAAGTAAGGTGCTCTTTACAAGGGCCAGTGCAGACTCGATGGGCCAAATGGCCTCCTTCTGCACTGTAAATTCTATGATTCTATGAAAGTGTTCGCTTGTTGTGCATTGTCTATTTGATTTTGTAAAATGTAAATTAAATGTATCATCAGATTCTAAAGTTATTTTAGATACAGTATAAATAGTTAAGGGAATGCCTTAACCCAGTAATTTGACTCTATCTTTATTGTCTATGGGTTAGCTAAAGATAAATATAAATGTACCCTCTAGAAGTCCGATATAATCCTCTCTCATAGTCTTCAGTAGATGCTGGACTGTAGTCCACATGCCGCAAGCTTAACTCAGTAACATTGCAAGAATGTTTATCATGCAATTTTTAGGAGGATGGTGGTGTAGTGGTATTGTCACTGGACCCATAATCCAGAGACCCAGGGTAATGATCTGGAGACCGAGGTTCAAATCCCACCATGGCAGATGCTGAAATTTGAATCCAATAAAAAAAGAAATTCAGGAATTAAAGGTCAAATGATGACCATGAAACCATCGTCATAAAAACTAATGTCCTTCTTGTTATATCATCCACTCCTGTATATAACGAAGTGCAGACAGGCAGTGATTGACACACAGAATGACCAGTAAGCACACAGCACAGTGCAGCCAATCACCAGACAGGACACTACTACTATAAAGCCAGAGGGCGCTAGGTTTCGTGTTCTCTCTGGACCCAGCCACTGAGACAGTCAGAGTCCACGAGCTAGCCAGTGCAAACACCATGCGGTAGCTAGTAAGTCTGGTCAGGCTAGTACTAGGTCTCCAGTCAGTTCAGTATAGTGTCGACCCACAGCTGAGCATGTATATTAGTATGTCATTGAATAAAATCGTGTTGGATCTTCTCCAGTGTTAGAGTCTGTCTCTCGCCACACTCATCAAGTGCAGTCCACGTCGAACCAACCTGCCTAACACATCACTTCAGGGGAAGGAATATCCGGGCCCTGTTCAAGTCAAAAAGCAAGATTGAGAGTGACCTCTCCCGTCTCTTCAACGAGCTTAAAATTTTACATCCTGTTGAACCCAATCTGGCACGACTGTTTGAAAACCAGCTGACCCTCCCAGAAAAATAGCTTAATAGTAATAGCATGCGCGGACTCGCGCGGGTCGTTCCCTGCTGGCTAGAGCTGCGGGGACAGCTCCGGCTTTCCTCACTTTCAGGGGTTGTTGACGGCAGAGTCGTTAGCGCTGGTTTTCACGCCGGCGTGGGGACAAAGCCCCATTTTTAGAGAATCGCGCCCCTGCTGTCCTTACCTGGTCTGACCAACATGTTGCCATATCCTGGACCTGACAAAAGCATGTGGAGTCGGGATCTGGTTTTCCCAGAAGCCCTTGGCGAATACGCGATCCCCTGCAGAAAGGGGGCGGAGCTTCAGAGGAATTCCGGTATCAAGCTGGCTGGCTCAGAATCGGCCGGCACTCAATCGGAGGAGTAGCTTTTAGTCTCTGTAACAAACTTCAATAAACCTGCTGTTTATCCGGAAACACAAGGCGGACTCCTTCCTTTGGGGGCGGTTACAACACAAGTGACTCCAGATCCACAGCAATGTGGTTGCCTCTCAAATGACATCTGAAATGGCCGAGCGTGCCCTCCAGTTCAAGGACCATAAATGCTGGCCCAGCCAGCGACACCCACATCCTGTGACTGAATAAACCTTTAACTCAAATGAGGGTATCTGGACAAATACAAAATGATTGGTGCACAAAAAGTAATGAATGGTTCGCGATTAATCAAAATAATCAATGAATGACTTACAATACGCAATATTTAATTTGGACGATGGTTTAAGAATGCATTATTCCGCACATACCTTTTATACCAAAATATAATCAGTAATAATAGAAACTCAAATTCGCACAGTGCCGTTCATGTGATAAAATTCAATTGTCTGTTAATGAGTCTCATTAGCCAGTGAGAATGTTCCGCATGTCAGCCATTCCCACCACTGACTTAATGGGGCTCAATTTGGGGAAAGGCATGTGCACCCCGCGATGATGTGTCCTCCACCTAGCCCACTCTAGTGTATTCCACTGAACCCAGCCCTAAGTTTCCATTTATTGTTATTGAGCATACATAGATATTTGCTTCAAACTTCCTTCAACTTCGAAATGGGACATCAGGTTTGGAGATAGATATCCCAGAAAAGCCAGAGAACATGCACTCAGCCAGGGCCCAGGCCTCGTAAGGAATCAAAATGCCTGTTTTATTTTACTTTATTATTTACTTTATTATTCATTACGTAAGACAAGAGAATCTTTACCAGGCAGCCATCTCAGATGCAACCCTGCCAGGTTCCCACCATTTTGATGTAAATAAGAAGACTTACAAGCTGAACTACAGTGGAGATCAGGTAACGTCATCATGGCATGTCTGCTGGAACGCAATTTCTTGGATGTTTCTCTAATCTGTGTCACTTTTTTATTCAAATTATTCAGTCAAATCACAGTCAATTTTGGCAATATTTTAAAGTTGGGTTGCTCCAGAACTCCAGTTGTTTGGAGTGTCATATCCCGGATGTACCCCAGAAGATGCGCTATGGGATGCACCAGGGTCCACAAGTATGGACTGCACTGGAGTTGTCCAGGAAATTTAAACTTCTGATGGGCAATTACCCTGAACCTGGAACAAGGATTGAAATCACTTCTAGTTTCTGGGTAACTATGGTGCTGACCCGCGCTCCCAACCACACACCTTCGCCTACCCTCTCATCTTGTCTACTACCTTCACAATGCCTGATTACCTGTCTACCCTCCCAACCCCTTGACTGTACTCCTGATACCCCAACTTCCCAACCCCAATGACTACCTCCAAACATCTAGACTACCCCCTGATTAGCTCCTACCCTCGAACATCCTCCCCACCACACAATCAATTACCACCACAGCCAATTGCCACACAGTGTACTCTCCATCATCAGCAAAGTGATGGAGGGAGTAATCAACAGTGTTATCAAGTGGCACTTACTCAGCAATAACCTGCTCATGGACGCTCAGTTTGGGTTCCGCCAGGGTCACTCAGCTCCTGACCTCATTACAGCCTTGGTTCATGGATAAAAGTATTGAATACAAGAGATGACTGCCCTTGACATCAAGGCAGCATTTGACTGAGTAGAGCATCAAAGAGCCTGAGCTAAACTGGAGTCAATGGGAATCAGGGGGAAAACTCTTCACTAGTTGCAGACATACCTGGCACAAAGGAAGATGGTTGCAGTGGTTGGAGGTCAGTCATCTCAACTCCAGGACATCACTGCAGGAGTTCCTCAGGGTAGTGTCCTAGGCCCAACCATCTTCAGCTGCTTCATCAATGACCTCCCTTCCATCATAAGGTCAGAAGTGGGTAAGTTTACGAATGCCAGCACAGTGTTTAGCACCATTTGCGACTCCGCAAATAATGAAGAACTCCATGTTCAAATGCAGTAAGACCTGGACAATATCCAGGCTTGAGCTGACAAGTGGCAAGTTACATTTGCGCCACATAAGTGTCAGGCAATGACCGTCTCCTACAAGAAAGGATTTAACCTTCGCCTCTTGACATTCAAAGGCATTACCATCGCTGAATCCTCCACAATCAACATCCTATGGCTTACCATTGATCCGAAACTGAACTGCACCAGCCATATTAATACTGTGGCTACCAGGGTATGTCAAAGGCTAGGAATCCTACGGCGAGTAACTGACCTCCTGACCGGAAGATTTGGGCAGCACGGTAGCATTATGGATAGCACAATCGCTTCACAGCTCCAGGGTCCTAGGTTCGATTCTGGCTTGGGTCACTGTCTGTGTGGAGTCTGCACATCCTCCCCGTGTGTGCGTGGGTTTCCTCCGGGTGCTCCGTTTTCCTCCCACAGTCCAAAGATGTGGATTTTAGGTGGATTGGCCATGATAAATTGCCCTTAGTGTCCAAAATTGTCCTTGGTGTTGGGTGGGGTTACTGGGTTATGGGGATAGGGTGGAGGTGTTGACCTTGGGTAGGGTGCTCTTTCCAAGAGCCGGTGCAGACTCGATGGGCCGAATGGCCTCCTTCTGCACTGTAAATTCTATGATCTTCTATGATTTTTAAGATCTGGCAAGAAATATGAAGCTCCCAACCGATGCAAGTAAAAAGAAGTGGAGTGGCAATCCGACAATGATTCCCACTCCGGGGAATTAAAATTATATGAGGGAATGAGTCTTTTGAAGACATTTTGTAAGATCAGGAGAATGTTTCATTTCTGAATGTGCCTTTCTAAGTATTCATCAGCATAAATTGTTGGTTCACATGAAGAAGAACAGTTTTGAGTTGATTTCCATTAGAAATGTATCAAATTAATCAGGCCATGAGCTTTAGTTGTGAGATTTCTTTTCATAAAGATTTATTTAAGCTTGATTAATAAAAGTGCAGGTTAGCAATTCTATTATCAACAGTGACTCAGTAAAAAAAAAAAGATGTTTTAAGTGACCAGGAAATAATAGTTAAACACAAATGATGGTGATGTTTCCTTCATGTTTGTAATTCCCTTTATCTCTGTTTCTTTCCCTCATCCCAAATCTCTCTCACACACACAAGCTATATCAGCACAAGGTTACTGCAAACGTTCTATATTAAGATGTATAAAGATGCGCCGGCTGTGATCCACCTCCTGCTCCCTTCATGTCTCCAAAATGAAATTTACTCATCTCTCTACTTTTGAAAAGCTATCTCTTGCTCCGAAGAAATATCCTCCTCATTCTTATGACCTCTCTAACTGGTTCATATGTCTGAATTTGAGCGAGCAAATTTGAGTTTACAGTATGTTGCTACCAACAACCTCTGCCCTCACCACCACTACCCACCACCACTGCCCACCCAAACCATCCCCCACCACCACCACTCTCTCCAATCTCACCTCTTAGGATTCTTAGACACCTCTATTCTTTCCGTGGTTCACCTACATCCTTCATCATGACATTTTAAATCTCCCACCAGTAATATTTAAGACTGCTTTCCTTATCTACCATTGGCCCATACACTTTTTTAAATTGTTTGTCCCATAGGGCAAATCGTAACTGGATAGACTTCCAATATGCAATCCCAATGATGTCTTTAAGCTCCCTCCCAGCTCCATTCTGTTATATTCAGTCACCTTCCTATTTCAAGGACAATCCTAACTTTGCTTCCATTGCCATCCCCCTTCCCTCAAAGCAAAAGAAAGAATTGCAGTAATTCACACACTAACAGCACTGTCGGTGTACCAACACCACAAGGGATGCAGCAGTTCAAGAAGGTGGCTCAGCACCACTATCTCCAGGGCAATTAGGTATGGGCAATAAATGTCAACCTTTCCAGAGACACTCACATCCCATGGACATCCCAACATTCAGAGTGGTGGGGAAATGTGCTAAACATATTCATTGACACTCAGGATGTCACAAACTACCTCAATTCAAATGATGTGGAGATGCCGGTGTTGACTGGGGTAGGCACAGTGAGAAGTCTGACAACACCAGGTTAAAGTTTTGAATCACTAGCTTTCGAAGCGCAGCTCCTTCCTCAGATGAATGAAGAGATGGGTTACAGAAACACTTATATAGACAAAGTCAATGATGCAAGATGACACTTTGAATGTGAGACTTTGGAGGAAATTAAGTCTTGACATGTCCAGGTGGAGTGACTGGAGAGAGGAATAATCACAGGTTAAAGAGGTGTGAATTGTCTCAAGCCAGGACAGTTGGTAGGATTTCACAAGCCCAGGCCAGATGGTGGTGGGTGAATGTAATGCGGCATGAATCTAAGGTCCCGGTTGAGGCTGTACTCATGTGTGCGGAACTTGGCTATCAGTTTCTGTTCGGCGATTCTGCGTTGTCGCGCATCCTGGAGGCCACCTTGGAAAACCCTTACCTGAAGATTAGAGGCTGAATGCCCTTAACTGCTGAAGTGTTCCCCGACTGGAAGGGAACATTCCTGCCTGACGATTGTCGCGCGATGTCCGTTCATCTGTTGTCGCAGCGTCTGCATGGTCTCACCAATGTACCACGCCTCGGGCAAGACCAATTGTCCCGGCTTGAGACAATTCTCACCTCTTTGAATTGTGATTATCCTTCTCTCCAGTCGCTCCGTCGGGACCTGTAAAGACCTAATTACCTTCAAAGACTCGCATTCAAATAATCATCTTACATCATTGACTTTGTCTTTCTATGTGTTTCTCGAACTCACCTCTTCATTCACCTGAGGAAGGAGCTGCGCTCTGAAAACTAATGATTCGAAACAAACCTGTTTGGACTTTAACCTGGTGTTGTAAGAATTCTTACTGTGCTCAATTCAAATGGAAAGAGGAGAAAGTTGTTGCATCTCTCCATTTGTTGCAAACATACCAATCATACACAAGTATTGGTAAAACAATATTTGGGTTCTTTATTTGAAGATAGGACTCTATACATGTGACGGTATGGATATTGCATGGCAAATGAAGGGTTAACAATTTTATGCAAACTCAGCTAACCACCAGATGGTGATCAAGAGCAGTGACGTAGATCACATTACATCCTTGATTTGGGGAGGACATGATTAGGCACGATAGAGAATGGTTGTGTGTTCAGGAGATCTGTAGATAGAATTAAAGTTTAGTTTATTCAGCAACCTTTGTATCTTAGTGAGACATTCGAATCTAGTTACAAGTAGTGTTAATAAATTAGCTTTGTTAATCAACATTGCTTGATGTTCTTTGTTGAACACAACAAATCAAACCCATCCTTATCCAGAAAGCAAAGAACATCACAATACAGACAATATTAACTGGGACGCTATGTAGAACTGCTGCTGTATTTGATCAATGTTTGATTATCCATTATTTTCCTGTCTCATAGTTTCTGTGCATTTACGGGATGTGGGAATCACTGCCTAGGCCAACATTTATTTCCCATCCATAATTGACCAGAGGAAGGTGGTGGTGAGCTGCCTTCTTGAATTGCTGCGGTCGATGTGGTGTAAGTACACCCACAGTGCTGTTAGGGAGGGAGTTCCAGGATTTTGACCCAGCAACAGTGAAGAAATGGGCGATATATTTCAAAGTCAGGATGGCGAGTGACTTGAGGGGAACTTGCAGGTGTTCCCATGGGTCAGTTGCCTTTGTCCTTTTAAATGGTAGCAGTTGTGGGTTTGGAAGGTGCTGTCGAAGGATCCTTGGTGAGTTGCTGCAATGCATCTTGTAGATGATACACACGGCTGTCACTGTGCTTTGGTGATGGGAGGAGAGAATATTTGTGGAAGGGATGCCAATCAAGTTGGTTGCTTTGTCTTGGATGGTGCTGAGCTTCTTGAATGCTGTTGGAGCTGTGCTCATCCAGGCAAGTGGAGAGTATTCCACCACACTCCTCACTTGTGCCGTGTAGATTGTGGACACACTTTGGAGAATCAGGAGGTGAGTTACTCGCTGCAGGATTCCTAGCCTCTGACCTGCTCTTGCAGCCACATTATTTATATTGCTAGTTCAGTTAATTTTCTGGTCAATGGCAATCCCCATGATGTTTATAATGTGAGATTCAGCAATAGTAATTGTGGTAGCACGACCCCTTCCAGGGGATGGGCCTGGTGGCCCACATGACCAGCTCGGACCCAATGCGAGAGAGCACAAACCGCAACCAATAGCGCGGTTTCTTGGGAACGGAGCTTGGGCGGTGTGCAATCTGGAGCCAATGAGACATGTTTCTCGAGACACCCTAGGATTGCCATTGAATGTCTAGAGGCGAAAGTTAGTATTTCTTTTTGTAGATAGTCATTGCCTGGTATTTGCATGGCGCAAATGTTGCTTGCCACTTATTAGCCCAAGCCTGGATATTGTCCAAATCTTACTGCATTTGGGCATGGACTGTTTCAGTATCTGAATGGTTCTCAACATTGTGCTATTATCAGTGAACGTCACCACTTCAGACCCTACGATGGAAAGAAAGTTATTGATGAAGCGGCTGAAGAAAATTGGGCCTGGGATAACTAACCTGAGGAACGCCTGCAGTGATGTCTTGGATATTGATACACAGCAGTGTAAGATAAGCACTGTTCAAAGACTCATGTATATCACCACAACGAAAGGAAAGGACATCAGACTACAGAAGAAGCTAAGAATTTTTGGCACCTGGACAATCCAGAGCATTAATTTAATTATAGTATTTGTATAGGGAAGCAGGATGACACAGTGGTTAGCACTGCTGCCTCACAGCACCTGGGACACCAGATTCAATTCTGACCTTGGGTGGCTGTCTCTGTGGAGTTCGCACTTTCTCCCTGTGCTTGCGTGGGGTTTCCTCCGGTGCTCCGGTTTCCTCCCACAGTCCAAAGCTTTGCAGGATAGGCTGATTGGCCATGTTAAATTGCCTCTTTGTGTCCAGGGAGGTGCAAGTTAGATGAGGGTCGGTGCAAAGGGTCGGTACAGACTCAATGGGCCGAATGGCCTTCTTCTACACTGTTGGGATTCAATGGATTTGGATTTACCGTGGGTTATTTAATATGAACAATTGTTTACAAAGTTTCTTATTAATTTTTCACTGCACCTTAGCCATATGAAAGACCAGGTGAACATAGGCTGAGAGAGGAAGCTGTGAGGAAGAAGTAAGCCATGGATGTTGCTAACAAGTAAGAAGTTTTACTTCAGGATGTGACAGATTGAGATCTTAGACAGGAGGAAATTACTGACAGGTATTGGGGAAGGTTGAAACAGAGCATGAAACACACAGTAAGTGAGACAGTCCCCAATAAAGTGAGGAGGAAGCTTCCAGAATGGATGACAGGTGACATACTAGATATGGTGGAAACTAAAAGACAGAGTAAGAGCAATAAGGAAGACAATGACAAATTAAAAAAGCAGATAAGGAAAGCTTGGAGAGCAGCCAAGGGAATGTTACATAAATAGGGTTGTAAGGTAATAGGAGGACTGGAGAAAAGGTACAGAATTGCATGAGAAAGTTAAAGTACTAATGGGTAAGGGAAATGAAAAACGACAAATGGTGGCTGTGTAAGGAGAAAGGAAGGTGAACCTCTCTTCAAAAATTAGTGCAGAGAGATAGTGGGTGAAATACATAAGGAAACCGTATGGTGATGAAGATAGAAGTGAAGTGGTGCCATCAGAGAGTACAGAAGAATGAGCGATAATAAAGGCAGAAGTCAGTGCAGCACTCAAAAAGATGAAAGCCAGGAAAGCATCTGGAATTGATGCAACGCCAACAGCATGCCCGAAAGCTCTGAGTGATGTTAACATTGTGTGGCTGACAGACCTCTCTTTACAGAACAGGATTCCTACATGAGGATCTTCTGCACTCATTGTTCTTAAAGCTTCCACAAAAACAAATAACCCGACAGTGTTGAGAGCCCAGGACAATCAGCTTCGTGAGTCATGTGGTGAAATTGATTCCAATAATGTTTTGGAAAGAAATTACTATAGGAACAGATAATGAAAGCCAGTCAGAATTCAGACCAAAACAAGGAACAAAAGAAGGCATCTTTAACTTGAGAGTCGTCATTGAAAGTGTAAAGACCTGGAGATGTATGCTTAATGGACTGTGCAAAGGCATTTGGTCGAGTTTACCTTCGGAAAATAATGGAGTGCTTAGACAAACTAGAAATTTGATATTGGCTTGTCAGACAGCTTCTCAATCAAGAGGAGTGTGCCAGGGATGTGTTATGACCCCAAAACTGTTCAACCTGTAAACTGAAGCTATCTTCAAAAACATAGAAGATTGACCAGGCTGCAACACTGGTGGGTTGAACATAAATAACTTGAGATATGCAGATGACATGGCACTGATTGCAGAGTCAGAAATGGCAGTACAGGGAGTTGCAAACAAAGTGTAAGCTGACCAAGACAACGTGGGTAAGCAGAGAGCTAACACTGGAAGTAAAAATTGAAATAAATGGAACAAGTGAAAAAGGTTCACATACCTTGGGCAGATTTTCACAGACGATTGCACATATGATTGTGGGATCTGAAGAAGAACTGAGATTGCCAAGGCTAGCTTCGCCAGAATGAAGGATGTATTAATGTCAAAGACACTGAAACGAAATCTTCGGATACCAATGCTGAAGTACTACATTTTGTCACCCATGTTTTATGCGTCAGAGCCATTAACAACAAACAAAAAGTTTATTGATAAGCTGAATGCATTTGAGATGTAGACATGTAAGAGGATGTTATGTATATCCTGCACATAACAGAAAGACAAATGTGGAAGTACTGGAAATGGCGGGAGAAGAGAGGAAATTAGTGTATAACATCATAGGGAGAAAGATGCAATATTTTGGCCACATCACTAGAGCAGATGGTAGACAGAGACAATTATTTGAAGGAAAAATCGATGGAAAAATAGAGGGAAGCAGAGGAAAAAATTGATGATGGATATAATGAACTGGATGCAGTTAACCATTGTGGAATGTTTAAGGGTAACACAAGGACAACGGTGGAGGTCCATGGCAACCAACCCTCTGGTAATAAGATGACATCAACAAATGAATAAACATTTATTCAAGAACATGGAGGCTTTCTATTCTAGCCATCTTTAACTGATACGGGTAAAAGTACAGGTGTTAATGGCATTTACATTTTACCAATTGGTTAATTGTTATTATTTTTTTAGTTTTTGACATAGGGGACAAGTGGCTTGGCTGTAGTTACATAACATAGTGCCATCAAATGTGACCGCTATCTAAAATAGAGTCGTGTCAAGGATTAATTAAACTTGCTAAGAATAACTTTGACAATTTCTTCGGAGCTGTGCAAGAAAGGGAAGTAGTCAGAAAATCTTTATGATAAGAGATTCATTCTCCAAATGACTCTCTTTCCAAGTTTCTCCAACATATTTTCACTCTGGTACTCTTTCCCGATATTCGAACAATGACTATGTTTCAAGAATGTTTCATTAGCTGTAAGGCGCTTTCAGACATCCAGGGGTCATGGAAGGTGATTTTAAAAATCAAGTTATTTCTCGGTCAGTGAAGTAAATATTCCGCTCGTGTGGGAATGATATGCATGGCAGAGGATGCAGAGTACACTAATCATGATGTTAAATCTCTGATGTGATTTGGTGCATTATCTGCTGTTTTGGATCACAGAGGCATTTTACTGATCTCTTTTAATCACTCCCAGCTGAACATGCAATCAGCACAACAAGGAACTTTCCCCTTCCGAAAACTGTAGTGATATGCATCACTGTACATACACAAGGGGTTAATGTAAATACACCTCAACTAAGTAACCACTAGAGGGAGCACCAGAGATGTCATGATGTGCAGACACACAACCAATGGGTCATTAGAACAGGACACAACCAATGGGTAATCAGGATACCCAGAGGTGGCATTTCCACAAGGGGGCACTACACGACCCATTTAAAAAGGACAAGGCACACAGGCTCTGCCTCTTCCACCGGCAGAGACCTGGAGAGCAGGACAGGGTTGATTACAGCAACATCCCACTCTAGCACTTGGTCGAGAGCAAGCTTGTATAGTTAGCAGAATAGACTGAGTTACTAGAGGCAGACTAGTAGAGTGTTGAACTAATTTAGGAGAATTGTTAATCGTTCAATAAATACGTTAAACCTATCTCCGAGTCTGGAGCATCTTTCAGCAGAGCCTACATCAAGTGGCAGCTTATGTGTAACATAACACACAACAAACACTAATGCTATTTAAAGGACCAACCATGCAACATTCAGGTCATGTGCTTTTGACTTTCCTCTGCTGTAGAATTGGTGCAAGTACTGTGAGTCATGCTTGATTTAGACAAGGAGGCCGAAGGAGTTGAATGGCCTGTTAGGAAAAAGCCTGCTTTCTTAATGAGGGTAGCAATTGCAGTTCCTGCTGGATGGCAGCTTGCCTTGGATGAGGAACGCTGGCAACAAAGAGAGGCGGTTTGTGTGTAGAGGGAGGAGAAGGTCTCTCAACAGGTGGTCCAACTCTCCAAGGGACTTTAGGGAGCACGTCACTGACCTCCGCCTCAGCCAGGAGAGATGTGAGGTACCCAGCTTCGGCAAAGAGGTGGTAGCTGAACTACTCCACGTCTTACAACCTGACCTGCGACCAAGAAAGCAGGGCAAGGAATGCTGACCATCAATGTTACATTCTTCTCTTTGATCTAAACGTATGAATCACATGACACGGATTGATGAAACAATAATATGGATTCTTTATTTGATGATTCAGGTAGTATGACTAAGGGTATTACAGTACCTGGGAGTGTGAACTGCCATTGGTGCAGAAGGCCCGCTGCCCATTAGGCCCAAGTGTTGTGTTCTCTGTATTCCCATTGGTCGAGAGGAAGGTAGCTCCGCCTACGAGCCCCTGAAAGTGTGCCCAGCAGCCAGATCATTTCTTTACTCCTGCTGCTGGGCACACTTCTTGTAGATTAAAGCCTTCTATTCGAACTACTCCTTCGTTTCCATGTCCATTGATTGCGCATCAATGATATGATTTAAAAATAATAGAATGAACAAGGAGACAATGTTTATGATATTTGACTGCTGCGGCTTGTAGGCTGAGTACAAGTCATGAGGCTAATATATCACATCCTGTCAAGGTTGTTATGATTGACAGCAGTTTAAAATATGCCTCCTTATAGGTACATCACCATCACATCACAACATAACCCCCTTATTCTGAAACATTAAATAATCAAATTATTTGCAGGACAACAAAACGGAACAACATTTAATGTACTTTAACACAGGATAATACATTTACAAGTCTCTGAAACGTATTGATTGTTTGCTTATCTGTCCAGATTTAGTTATGGTGATCATTGCTCGAAGTTGCTGTACACTTTTGGAACGCTAGTTATGAGTGTTTTGTTTGTGTAGCATCTGAAAACTTGTTCTGTTTGCAATAAGATTACTTGGTGTTTCTGATTGTGGTCTTGTACTGACTTGACATCTGTTTTTTGCACTGTCATGTTACTTGATGTTCTTACAACCTTAGTTCTGGGCGTTTGCTGATGATTTCTGCTGGTTTCCATGTGTCCTCAGTTTATCTTGTACATAAACTTCCTGTCCACTGTTTACATTGGGCAATTTGTTACCCTCATGCTGGTCATGAATATTTTTTACCTTCTCTTGTTTTTTGATTAATGCATCTTGTACACAGTGGTTTGGTGACTCGTCACTTGCCACATTTGTGGGTATAAACATTTCAGTGTACCAAATGGAAGGATATTTGCACCTGCACCAGTTTCCAGTATACAGGGGCTGGGGTGGTGGGCCCCATACGGCTGGTGTCACTCTGTAGAACCAGGGGCCAAGGTGGGTGGTCAGTGGGGTGCGGAGCAAGATGACTGCCTTGCAGGCCACGGCAATGGGGTAGATGCCTGGACATTGCCCTTGTCCTGGGGGGGGGGGGGGGGGGGGGTGGTTAATCCAGCCCCACGGCCCGTTCACCCACCACCAAACTCACCATGCCCCCGGCCCTGACAGCCATCTCGCACCCAGCCAGCCCAGCCAGTTTCAGGATCGGCAGCCCACAGTCACGACTCAGCGTGTCCTACATAATCTCTCTCTCCCTCATCAGCTACGGTGCCAGTTTCATGATGTCTAAAAGCACAAGTGAACCTCACCATTGGGAATTCACCCCAGTGGAGGTGGGCAATCACAGAGGCCCCGAAGAATACTGGGTCATGCCAGCTAATGATATGCCAAGGATGTTTACTGCATGGGAGTTCTGGAATGCATTGATGGGAAAATTATGATTTCGCATGAAATCGGCCGCAATTTCGGCATCGGAACTGATTCTCCGCCCAATCACGTTTCCCAATTCTGATGTTGGCCGAGGGAGAATTCCATCCTGTATTTATACGAAGAGAAGAGATTTATAAAAGAATTGTACTAAGTTTGAGGATTGGGAGTGTTTGAGAAACCAGTGAAAGGCCATCAAAACATTGATAAAAAGGGAAAAACAAAAATATGGGAATAAACCTGCCAGGAATATAAGAACATATTGGGCTGGATTCTTTCCCCCGCGACACTGTCAACACAGATTGCGATCAGATGGAGAATTGGGCGTCTGGCTGAAGTCGAGGTTCATGCCAGGCACCTAACTGACTGCTGTGCTCTGGTCCCTGCTGGTGGCATGATAGAGGTTTGCATCCGCGTGCCAGCAGGGGGATGCTAACTTAGCAGACCCGGTACCAGATTCTCCAGGCCCTCGTAATTCTCTGGCCCTCCGGGGCCAGGAATTAAGCGGGCGCGGATCACGACTGGGGAGTGACTCTCCAGTCCGCCAGCCGCATGTTCCTCGGTTGTGCGCTATTCGCTGGCGACGGGATCATATCTTCCTGCCGATTCTCAATGGGATTTCCCATTGTAACCACCCCATGCCCCCACAAAACCTGCTGGCGGGGCTGCAATTACAGCAAAAAAATTGAATGGCAATAACTGGAGAATTCTGGTCCTGATATTTACCAGCGTGGCCTTGACGTGGAGAACCTCGCTGAGGGCCAAGCAAGTAACTAACTACTTAAGGTAGTTGCCACCAAAGTCCACACAAGGGCCACCCCCTCACAGTGCATGACCTGCCCACCTCTCCCTTACAAGGCTCCCCTCACTGCCCTACCTCCAAAAGACCCCCCTAAATTGGAAGGCACCCGCAGAGACCACCTAGATAGGGAGATCCCCCAGACACCTCTTTGATAGGGGAACCCCCCCCCCCCCAGAGACCCTCTTGATAGATGGACCTCCAAGACACCCGCTAGCTAAGGGAACCACCCACAAAGACGTGCTAACTAAAGGGACCCTGCCCCAGAGACCCCCCACAAAAGAGGTCCCTGTCTGGAAGCTAGCGAACATTCCAGAAAAGGGCAGTGAAAAAAACTATTGTCATAACACTCACCTGGACATTCACCTACTGGCTCAGACACAGGAAGCACCAAGTGGCCATTTCGAGATAGAGAAAAGGAGTGACCTTGGTTAAAACCCTTGAGCTGCAAGCCATTCATCCATTTCCCCAGTGGGCTGTGGAGACAGCTTCTACAAACACAGCTATTAACCTTGCTTCATTCATCTTCCTTTATGGATGAGTAACTCTAAGTGCTCTGATTACAATGTTTATAAACATCAACATATTCGAAGAGAGTTAAGCGCTTTCAATTTCAAACTCAGCACTTCAAAATCACTCAAGCATGAAGGGGTGATTGGAATGCACTTAACTCTCTTTGTGCCCGGGTGTCTCTGGGGGGAGGGTCCCTTTGGTGTCCTCTTGGCCAAAATCACAAAATAAAAACCACCAATCATGAAATTATTTCATAACAACCTTATCTGACAACATATCTAGTAATATATACAAAACTCAACTGTTCACTCTTGGTATTCTCTTGGTGCCTGTTTCACAGGTATTTTGCTCATCCTAGTGCTGCGATGCAGTGGTACTCCAGTGGCTGTGACATGGTTGGTGGAAGACGTTCACTGGGGGATACTACAGATTGCTTCAAGTAGCTCTGGGCTACGAAGCACAGATTCAGACTGATCCTCCATGGCACAGGCAGCAGTAGTTTGGGCTGACAGGTTGAAAGCTAATAGTAAGCACACTGGCAGCATACAGTGGTTGGACCAAGATTGCTGTCACCCTGAGAGAAGACAGCAGGTTCATGCATCAGGGATCTACTGCCACTCCCTTAGGATGACGCCTCAGCAATCCTGATAACCTTAATGAGAACAGATTTCTAGACTGCCGTGACCCCTGTAATGCCCTTTGAGCAGTAGCAGCAGTCTGGGCCTACGTGGCACCAAACTGAGTTTCTGACAAGAAGCAATCTTATGAGATTTCACTGAAGCACTCAAAGGTTGTGTGACTTGGGTCTGCGGTGTATTGGAAGTTGAGATAGCAATAAGACAAAAGACCCTCCAGATAAGCTGTGGCATTATCAGGAGTCTGGAGCCACGGATCTGGATTTAGTGGTTGAAGTAGTTCAGTGTTTATACGATTGGTTAAGGTCATTGTACCTATTTCACCAACTGCACCACCAGCCTCATAAATTGTACAATGCACTGCACTCCCACCTCTCACCTACCAGCAATCTTTATCCATCACAACTCATACCTACCATCCAAAGCTTAATTACATCCTCACACATTTAGTACTGCTGCAAACCTCATGCTCGCATCTCACAGCTTGCAACACTGTAGATATTCAACATTGAAAGGCACATCACTCAAACACATTGCAGTGTCAAAGAGAAAGGATTTGGAGGAGCAAAAAGACAACAATGAAGAAGGAACACTACCACTTGTTCTCAAACTCACAACCACAATCTCAGGTACTGACATTCTGAAGTACGGTGCATACAATAGAGCAAGTAGATTAGAGGCAGGATATGCATGTGGTAAGATATCAGACATCATTGGCTGCAGCCAAGGTAGGAAACAAGGTGGGGCTGATGCCAGCAGGCCAGATGGCAAGGTCACAAAAGGTGGATGACAGATAGACATGTACAGTAAAATCCTCAGTGCATTGGAAGGCCTGCTAAAAAACAGACAGGACGGGATTCTCTCGGCCCCGGGCCGGGCCGGAGAATCCCCGCGACTGGTGTGAATCGTGCCACGCCACCCCGACGCAGGGACGCGACTCTCTGCTCTGCGGACAATCAGCGCCATTGGCACCGGCGCGGTCGGGGGCCGCTCTACGCGCCCCCCCCATGATTCACGGCCCAGGATGCGCCGAGCGGCCGTTGCAAAGAAACCCGAGTCCCAACAGCGCCGTTCTAATCTGCTCTCAGCTGGCGGGACCTTGGCGTGGAATAGTCGAGGGGCGGCCTGAGGGAGGGGGGGAGAGTGGGAGAACGACCCGGGAGGGGGGGGGGGCCTCCGTTGTGGCCTGGCCTGCGATCGGAGCCCACCAATCGGCGGGCCAGCCTCTCGGGCTGGTGGCCTCCTTTCTTTCACACTGGCCCCCTTAGCCCTATGCCATGTTGCGTCGGGACCAGCACGGAAAAGGAAGCCACTGCGCATGCGCGCGTTGGCCCTGGTGCCACTGTGCATGCGTGGACCCCGCGCCACCCAGTTGATGCCGGGATCAGCAGCTGGAACTGCATGGACCACTCCAGTGCCGTGCTGGCCCTCTGTAGGAGCCAGAATTGCTGATCCTGAGGCCGTGCTGACGCCGTTGAGAAACGCGACTGCATTTCCATCAACACTTAGCCACAGGATCAGAGAACCCTGACCACAGTTTATCCCAAAGGGACAAAGAAGAGACAAACACTAGCTTGGCACAACAACTTGCATAAAGCTGAGAATGGTTGCCAACTCCATGAGAGCGTTTGTGGGCCCAGCCACAATACAGGATACGATGGCTAATGCCTTAGCTGCTGTTGTAGCGCTAGCAGAAGCCACCCAATGCTTGAGTGCTGCTGTGGAAGCTCAGGCTGTTCCTGGCCGCCTCATTAATTGGGTACGTTGAGGCCATTCAGGAGCTTGTTTGGAGCTTGCTTTCTGACCTCCTGAGATTTTCAATGTGGGTAATTAGGAGCTCTGTGATGCTGAGCATCTACAGCCCACTGGGAACAGGGATGGAAGCACTGAAAACATATTATTTAATGCAAAAATATGAACGCGTGGGCACTAATATAAAAGTCAGGATATAATGGTGGAATTGTGTAAGGCAGTGGTGAGGCCCCAACTGGAGTATTGTGTGTAGTTCTGGTCAGCGTATTCCAGGAAGGACGTTATTGCACTGGCGAGAGTGCAGAGGAGCTTTACAAGATTGTTGCCAGGGCTCAAAAAGTGTAATTTCAAGAAAAGATTAGATAGGTTGGGGTTAAAAGAACAAAGAACGATACAGCACAGGAAAAGGCCCTTCAGCCCTCCAAGCTTGTACCGGTCATGATACCACCCGTGGCCAAAACCCTCAGCACTTCCTAGTGCCATATTCCTCTATACCCATCCTATCCATGTATTTGTCGAGATGCCTTTTGAACACAGTTAATGTATTTGCTTCCACAACCTCCCCTGGCAATGTGTTCCACGCACTCACCACCCTGTGTAAAAATCCTGCCTCGCACATCTCCTCTGAACTTTACCCCACAGACCTTAAACCTATGCCCCCTCATGACTGAGCCCTCCACCTTGGGAAAGAATGCTGTCCCATCCAATCTATCCATGCCCCTCATAATCTTATAGACCTCTATCAGGTCACCCCTCAACCTCCGTTGTTCTAATGAAAAAAATCGGAGTCTATTCAGCCTCTCCGCATAGCTGACAACCTCCAGACCAGGCAACATCCTGGTAAACCTCCTCTGCACCCTCTCCACATCCTTCTGGTAGTGTGGCAACCAGAATTGTGCGCAATATTCCAAGTGCAGCCTTATCTAGGTTTTATACAACTGTAGCATGACTTGCCAGTTTTTATACTCGATGCCCCAACCAATGAAGGCAAGTATTCTGTCTGCTTTCTTCACTACCTTGTCCACTTGTGTTGCCACTTTCAAAGACCTGCATGCCTAGATCTCTCTGACTTTCTATATTTTGAAGAGTTTTCCCATTAACTGTATATTTTTCCTCTATGTTAGACCTACCAAAAATGCATTACCTCACATTTGTCTGGATTAAACATCATTTGCCATTTCACTGCCTAAGTCTCCAATCTATCTAAATCCTGCTGTATCCTCCGACAATCCTCAACACTATCTGCCACTCCACCAACCCTGGTGTCATTCTCGAACTTAATAATCAGACCAGCTACATTTTCCTCCAAATCATTTATGTATACTATAAACAACAGAGGCCCCAGCACAGGTCCCTGTGGAACATCACTAGTCACGACCTTCCATTCAGAAACACACCCTTCTACTGCTACCCTTTGTCTTATATGACCAAGTCAGTTCTGTATCCATCTTGCCACCTCACCTCTGACCCCGTGTGACTTCACCAGTCTGCCATGAGACAACTTGTCAAAGGCTTTACTGAAGACCATGTAAACAACATCCACCGCCCACCCCTCATCAATCATCTTTGTCACCTCCTCAAAAAACTCAATCAAGTTAGTGAGACATGACCTCCCCTTCACAAAACCATGCTATCTATCACTAATGAGTCCATTTGTTATATTTTCATAGAATTTACAGTACAGAAGGCCATTCAGCCCATCAAGTCTTCACCGGCTCTTGGAAAGAGCACCCCACCAAGGCCCACATCTCCACCCTATCCCCATAACCCAGTAACCCCACCCAACACTAAGGACAATTTTGGATGCTAAGGGGAATTTAGCATGGCCAATCCACCTAACCTGCACATCTTTGGACTGTGGGATGAAACCGGAGCACCCGGAGGAAACCCACGTACACATGGGGAGAACGTACAGACTCCGCACAGACAGTGACCCAGCGGGGAATCGAACCTGTGACCCTGGAGCTGTGAAGCAATTGTGCTAACCACTATGCTACCATGCTGGATCATGGATCATGGCTTTTCATGATCCCTCCTCACCCTCCTAATATCCCGCTTTTTTTCTCCTCAAGGGTTTCGACTGTCTCCATCCTTCAAGACCGTTCAAAATCCTCCTTTTTCTTTTTCACGAGGTTCACAGTATCCCTCGCTACACGAGGCTCCCTAAACTTCCCATGCTTATCCTTCGTTCTCTCAGGAAGATGGCTTTCCTGAATCCTAATCAATCGTTGCTTAAAAGATTCCCACATGTCCGATGTTTCTTTACCCTCCAACAGCTGCACCCAACCCAAATTCTTCAATTCCAGTCTATTGTTATTGTAATTTGCTTATCCCCAGTTTAGCACCATAACATTATTTTCCTTGCAACAAAGGAGGCTGAGGGGGTGACTTAATTGAGATGTACAAGATTATGGGGGAGGAAGAGATAGAATGGACAAGATAAAATTGTTTTCCTTGGTGGGCGGGGGGGGAGGGGAGGAAGGTGGTATATGGATATTGAACTCGATGATCAGCCATGATCATAATGAATTATAGAGCAGGCTTGAAGGGCTGAATGGCCTCCTCCGGCTTCTATTTTCTAAGTATGTTTCTATGTACCAGTGGATGCAGTTTCTCATTACTAACTCTGTGAAAACCCTTCCTGAGAACATATTGCTTCCTCCAATTTTCAGTTATCAGTAATGATAGAATGAGTGTTCTGTTTCCAAGGCAATTTTAAGGAGTCTATTTCTTTGCTGGTCCCCCCCCCCCCCCCCCCCCCCCCAAGTTTCACTGCAAGATTACCATACCTTTTGACTGATGCGAAGAATGCTACCTTTTGTGAAAGTAGGCTACTTGTAAGATTCTGGTTTAACTTGCTGCTATAGCCCTCTTAAAGCATTGTCTGGAGCAATTATTAGCGGGCTGGTGCTATTGTTTTTGCTGCATTATGATGCATTTTGGAGCAGTAGCTAATATGGCATGGTATCCTACCTGCTCCAAGTGATGACCAGCTGGGTTATAGTGTGCAACGTGTGATGCCCTGTCTCCAATGACCAGACAGGTAGGTGACTGATTTGTAATTAATTGTCCTCCTATGGCATTGCAGTCGGACAGTCAGGGCTTCAAGTGAAGCAGGACTGGAGGGCAGGAAATAAATGATCCAGGGAATATGGGTGAAATCCACTCCCTGCTCTGCGTATCACTTCCTGTCATGCTGTAGTCCAAAGGGGATGAAAACGCCCATGTTGAGAAGCAAGTGGCCTTTGCAGAATTCTCGAAATGAGTACACAGTCCTTGAGCATGTGCCACATCGCTCTCTGTAGACTTCAGCAGCCTTAAAAACTCTGGAAGCTACCAAAATGAATCAACAATCCAAGAAAGAGCCAGTATAACTCAATCAGCAACTAGCCTCTCAGCATATGCTGATTAACCTAAATACACTGCTGGGTGTCCCTCCGATTAATGACGTGCTTGCACCTGATTCTGTAATTCTGCACGTGTTTAAGAGACTGTGGTAGCTAGAGCTTTGATCTCCAAAATAGTGGCACTGATTCACATCACAATCTGCCTACACTGTCTAATTCCAGAGAATGCTACCTGTGGCCACTAATGCCCCGTCGTGGTCAGTACCATGAGTCTGTATGAATACCATTTTGAAGGCAGAAATGGCACAGGTAGCAGTATGCGCCCAAACCTTGCAGCCAAGGCCTGCAACATTTCGGGATTAAAATATCCCAACAAAAATAAGCATGCATTAACTCGGCATTGGACACCACTACAGTGTATAGCATATTTCAGCCGCACAAGCTTAATTATATATGTGTGCAGAATTCCTTTGAGAAAGATTTCCAATGGATAAAAAGTGATCCTAATTGATCATTAGAGCTTTAAAAATTCTATCTGGATAGCATTTAATCAACTCATAAAACAAATACTGAATTTGAATAAAATACATGAATAACCAAATTAAAGGCTGACATCCCAACAGAGAAAGAGAAAATGCTGAACTCAACTTTCTTGCCAGAGGAAAATCCGAGTCACCTTAAACTCCTCTATCCTGTTCATCTATACAATATTCCACTCATAGCCCCCCAGAGATTTCTCAAGTTAGATGCTTAATTTGTCTCCTCGTTGTCCCTATTGTATATTGTCCTGACATCTGTTCTCCCCAAGGAGTGTTGGGTTTGCAATTACAGCAAATAAATAAAATCAAGTTTACCATTGGTGCCGTCTCACTGCTTCATGCCTGTAAGTGATTGCCAGAACCCTCCCGTTAATATCCCAATGGAGTGCTCTAAATCTATGTGGCTCAGTATGACTGGATTAGATAGCTTGAAAACACTGGCTGACAACTGTATGGAATAAACCTACCTTGAATGCTTTCTGGGTCAGAAATCACATGTAATGAAGCAGATGTTGTTCATTAAAAACATTAACAGTGTGAGACTGTTCTTGACTAGGAGTACAAAGGCGGATCATTGAGCATTGGCAGCCTGTTTTACACTGAGCCTGAATCTTCCAACCCCATTGAAGCCGGCAGGGTTGGTAGATTCTGCTGGCGGGCTGCCTCCACCATAGAAAAACACACGGTGGTCGGTAATACCGGCTCTGTCGGCGAGTTCCCCACCGCTCTCGAACCACACTTAGTCACATTTTTGGGCCTTGGGGAGTTTCTCACCAAGCTAACCCATACTTTGAATTATTTGCATCACCGGGGAGCTGAACTCCCTAACCAGACCGGCTCCTCAGAGATCGGACCACCATTTTGAAATGGTGCCCTGATCTCAAAGTGTGTTTGAGGGTCGCCCACATCCCGCACTCCTGGCAATGTCACCTCCCCCACACAAAAGGGCATTAGCCCACACTCCCCCTCCCCCCCCCCCACCCCCCCACCCGCAAGTAGCATCCCGATATCGGATCACTGAGGGCTCCTCTATTTCTGCCTTCCCATGCATACTCTTGGGCCTCCATCTCCAGGACCCCAACACTTCTTCCCCTCAATCTTCCAGAGGCCCTTTCATATGCCATGCAACGCTCCCACCCTTCATACCCTCCTCTCCATCCTCCTTTCTTGGCATGGCCCCCCTCAGGCCCGAACCCTTGGCAGTGCTACCCTGGCACCCGGGCACCGCTACCCTGGTAGTGCAACTGTCGACTTTGCAGTGCCGAGTTGTCAGTCCAGTAGTGCTAAGGTGCCCGTGTTCAAGGGGGAGGGCTAGAGGGCCAACCTGTTCATTCCCAGACCACAAAGGCGCCTCCAAGGGCCCAGCAGATCCCCGGGTGCAGTTCCTCCTGGTCCACGTTTGTGTAGACCAATACTGGACATGCCTGGCTGGGGACTTCCTGGAGAGGCCGGTAGCTTCCGGGAGCCTGATAGAGCCTGGGTATTCACGCTAAGTGGGTTTAGATCCCGTGAGGCATAACAGCTGCCGGGAAGCCCGGGAGAGGCCTCTCCCGGCCTCTATTAGCTCCCGTTTATGTGCAATTCAGCAGGAGCGGCACCAGGCCCGATCATGCCAACTATTTCTGTTTACCAAAACAAATGTAAATCCCATATAATTACCTTTGATTTCCTCACAGAAGGAAGGTCATATCTGGCTGGTTGCAGTCATGTATCCTCTGCCACGAGGCAAGGGTTGGGAGGACCCATCATAGCTCTATTTCAATAAAGATTTTATACTAGAAGCACTGTGCTTCTTTCAGCTCATATGAAATGAAATGAAAATTGCTTATTGTCACGAGTAGGCTTCAATGAAGTTACTGTTAAAAGCCCCTAGTCGCCACATTCCGGCGCAGCTGGTATGGGAATCGAACCGTGCTGCTGGCCAGCTTGGTCTGCTTTAAAAGCCAGCGATTAGCCCTGTGAGCTAAACCAGCCCCTAGAACAGACCTTAGAACAAGTGATGAAATGCTTGGTCATAGTGATCGCCTTTAAGTAGTGTCTTGAAGAAGGAGAGAGAGGTTCAGAGGGCAAGCTTTTGGAGATGGAATTCCAGGGCTATTGACCTAAATAGCTGATGACATAGGTGTCAATGGGAGGGTAGACAAGGTGAAGCATACACAAAAGGTCGGAGTCGGAAGAGTGTTCATTGGCGTTTTGTAGGAGTGAAGGGGAGAGGTCTCACGGCACAATGGGTCATGGCTGTGCCTCTGAACCAGAAGGTCCAGGTTCAAGTCTCATCACAAGAGTTGAAGATGCATTCTTAAATGGCCAAATCATGAAACTCCTCTCTTAAATGTGTTGTGTACGAACCAACATCAAAGGCTACAGCAGTCCAAGAAGAAGGCCCTTAATTACCTTTTGAAAGAAAACAAGGGACGGACAATAAATGTCAATCTCACCAGTGATAGAACATAGAACATAGAACGATACAGCGCAGTACAGGCCCTTCGGCCCTCGATGTTGCACCGACATGGAAAAAAAAAAAAAAAACTAAAGGCCATCTAACCTACACTATGCCCTTATCATCCATATGCTTATCCAATAAATTTTTAAATGCCCTCAATGTTGGCGAGTTCACTACTGTTGCAGGTAGGGCATTCCACGGCCTCACCACTCTTTGCGTAAAAAACCCACCTCTGACCTCTGTCCTATATCTATTACCCCTCAATTTAAGGCTATGTCCCCTCGTGCTAGCCACCTCCATCCGTGGGAGAAGGCTCTCGCTGTCCACCCTATCTAACCCTCTGATCATTTGTATGCCTCTATTAAGTCACCTCTTAACCTTCTTCTCTCTAACGAAAACAACCTCAAGTCCATCAGCCTTTCCTCATAAGATTTTCCCTCCATACCAGGCAACATCCTGGTAAATCTCCTCTGCACCCGTTCCAAAGCTTCCACGTCCTTCCTATAATGAGGCGACCAGAACTGTACGCAATACTCCAAATGCGGCCGTACCAGAGTTTGGTACAGCTGCATCATGACCTCATGGCTCCGGAACTCAATCCCTCTACCAATAAAGGCCAACACACCATAGGCCTTCTTCACAACCCTATCAACCTGGGTGGCAACTTTCAGGGATCTATGTACATGGACACCGAGATCCCTCTGCTCATCCACACTACCAAGAATTTTACCATTAGCCAAATATTCCGCATTCCTGTTATTCTTTCCAAAGTGAATCACCTCACACTTCTCCACATTAAACTCCATTTGCCACCTCTCAGCCCAGCTCTGCAGCTTATCTATGTCCCTCTGTAACCTGCAACATCCTTCCGCACTGTCTACAACTCCACCGACTTTAGTGTCGTCTGCAAATTTACTCACCCATCCTTCTGCGCCCTCCTCTAGGTCATTTTTATAAATGACAAACAGCAACGGCCCCAGAACAGATCCTTGTGGTACGCCACTCGTAACTGAACTCCATTCTGAACATTTCCCATCAACTACCACTCTCTGTCTTCTTTCAACTAGCCAATTTCTGATCCACATCTCTAAATCACCCTCAATCCCCAGCCTCCGTATTTTCTGCAATAGCCGACCGTGGGGAACCTTATCAAACGCTTTACTGAAATCCATATACACCACATCAACTGCTCTACCCTCGTCTACCTGTTCAGTCACCTTCTCAAAGAACTCGATAAGGTTTGTGAGGCATGACCTACCCTTCACAAAACCATGCTGACTATCCCTAATCATATTATTCCTATCTAGATGATTATAAATCGTATCTTTTATAATCCTCTCCAAGACTTTACCCACCACAGACGTTAGGCTCACCGGCCTATAGTTACCGGGGTTATCTCTACTCCCCTTCTTGAACAAAGGGACCACATTTGCTATCCTCCAGTCCTCTGGCACTATTCCTGTAGCCAATGATGACCTAAAAATCAAAGCCAAAGGCTCAGCAATCTCTTCCCTGGCTTCCCAGAGAATCCTAGGATAAATCCCATCCGGCCCCGGGGACTTATCTATTTTCACCTTGTCCAGAATTGCCAACACTTCTTCCCTACGCACCTCAATGCCATCTATTCTAATAGCCTGGGTCTCAGCATTCTCCTCCACAATATTATCTTTTTCTTGAGTGAATACTGACGAAAAGTATTCATTTAGTATCTCGCTTATCTCCTCAGCCTCCACACACAACTTCCCACCACTGTCCTTGACTGGCCCTACTCTTACTCTAGTCATTCTTTTATTCCTGACATACCTATAGAAAGCTTTTGGGTTTTCCTTGATCCTACCTGCCAAAGACTTCTCATGTCCCCTCCTTGTTCGTCTCAGCTCTCTCTTTAGATCCTTCCTCGCTTCCTTGTAACTATCAAGCGCCCCAACTGAAACTTCACGCCTCATCTTCACATAGGCCTCCTTCTTCCTCTTAACAAGAGATTCCACTTCTTTGGTAAACCACGGTTCCCTCGCTCGACCCCTTCCTCCCTGCCTGACTGGTACGTACTTATCAAGAACATGCAATAGCTGTTCCTTGAACAAGCTCCACATATCCAGTGTGCCCAACCCTTGCAGCCTACTTCTCCAACCAACACATCCTAAGTCATGTCTAATGGCATCATAATTGCCCTTCCCCCAGCTATAACTCTTGCTCTGCGGGGTATACTTATCCCTTTCCATCACTAACGTAAAGGTCACCGAATTGTGGTCACTGTCTCCAAAGTGTTCACCTACCTCCAGATCTAACACCTGTCCTGGTTCATTACCCAAAACCAAATCCAAAGTGGCCTCACCTCTTGTTGGCCTGTCAACATATTGTGTCAGAAAACCCTCCTGCACACATTGTACAAAGAACGACCCATCCAATGTACTCGAACTATATCTTTTCCAGTCAATATTAGGAAAGTTAAAGTCTCCCATAACAACTACCCTGTTACTTTCGCTCTTTTCCAGAATCATCTTCGCCATCCTTTCCTCTACATCTCTAGAACTATTAGGTGGCCTATAGAAAACTCCCAACAGGGTGACCTCTCCTTTCCTGTTTCTAACCTCAGCCCATACTACCTCGGAAGAAGAGTCCCCATCTTGTATCCTTTCTACCACCGTAATACTGATACTCGCTCACATCCTTAAAAAGAGACAAATTCCTTAGTTTCCTGGGTGAGATTGCCAATTTTGGATTAGTTATGTGCTGTGGATTGCCACCCATTAAAAACCAACTGGAAACTAAACTCATGTTGAATAACAGAAATATAACAAGTCAAAGAGAACAGTTTCGGTCCATCAGTTTGGGTTCTGAATTCAGCCTCAGGCTCAGTTCAGAAAGATGACTGTACCAACTCATTTGTATACAGTTTTCAGGATTCTTTGATACCTCTTCTGTCGGTAACAATTCTCCCAATTGATTTCTGCACTAATTAGCATTTGCCTCCGAAAGACATCCTTGGGAAATCCAACTGTACACATTCGCCCTCTGTTCCTACAGGGAGTTTGATTAAAATATGTCATTCCTACATGCTTCACTTTGATAATCATGAATTTCCCTAGTTTGTGGTAATTATAGTATTTTTCTATGACACTCAGATGCTTAAGCTTGCCTTGGTTGAGTGGATTGTGTCAATCCGATCTGTGATAATTCACGTACTTCCTTTGATATCAAACGGCTAAATCAGATCAGTGCATTTTTTAAATAATTTGTTACCTTTGTTGGATGAATCTTTATTCAGCCCCTTGCCTTTGGGATTTAATAAGGATAAATTAGAATTTACATAATTACTCATAATCCTAAATAGAGGATGACTGGTGGTGGCTTGTTCTACTGTTACATCAGCATGAAATTCCGTCTCAGTTATCTTATGACTGGAGCAAGGCACTGTTGGGGACCACATTGGTGACCACATTGAAGCTGACGTTTATGGGATGCATTTAAATCTACTTATCTGCTGGAATCTGGGCATGTGGGAATTTAAAGTATACAAGGTCACTTACCTGCTCTTCAGGCTGACCTGCTGCACTTTTTAGTGGCTCTTCTGAATAGGCGTCAGGAACACCCATCCAAAGTTGTTGGGATTGTTTTTTTTTAACATATGCACGTCAAACCAAAATACATTATTGCGGCATGTTACAACCAGCCCCCGGATGCTGTCCCCCAATCTGTTACCCTCCAGGGAAACTATCTCCATACGAGCCCCAGTTTGTTATAATTCCGGGCAGGATATCCCCAAATGGTTATCCTCCCGAGTGAGGAAGGATGAACTGGCTCCCCCTCTTTATTCAACCCTCTCAATTTGTTGCAACAAAGTTAGCTTCTAACCGATCCCATCCATTTCCCAGAACAAATATATTTATGTTTTAAAAGGAGCCAATTTAACCTTGCTTTCTTGAGTTAAAGAAAGAGTGAGTGTATTAGTTATGACGAACCGAGAAAAATAATAAAGCGCAACACAGACAGATACAGATTAGAAATGGGAACTGCGGCCAAAAAGGACAGTTACAAAACGATATGCGAATCAGCCTTTGACTTGTTCGTGAGGAGTAGATGGTGAAGTGTTGCGGCTGGTAAGTGGTTATCACCGTTGCCTGACAACGCTAGGGACACAGGTTCAATTCCCGCCTCAGGTGAGTGTCTGCGTGGAGCTTACATGTCCTCCTTGCGTCTGCATGGGTTTCCTCCAGGTGCTCCCACAGTTTGATCCCACAGTCCAAAGATGTGCAGGTTAGGTGGATTGGCCATGCTAAATTGCTCCTTGATGTCCAAAGGTGTATAGGTTAGGTGGATTTACGGGGTTACTGGGATCTGGTGGGTGAGTGGGGCTGGGTAAGGTGCTCTTTAAGAGGTGCAGATTCAATGGGTTGAATGGCCTCCTTCCGCACGGTAGGGATTCTATGAATAAGATCCATCATTTCGGTAGAGCTGAATATGGCAGTTGAGCAGTTTAACCGAGAGGAGTTGTCCTGCTTCCTTTTCAACTGTGGCTTTGTTGACTAGATTTCCTTCCAGTAATCAGAGAGTGAAGGGTGTGAGACCTATTACCTGTAAAGAGCAGGGTTACCCAGCCCATGCTCTTCAGCTGTGATTCTCTTGCACACACTAGCGCAGTGGAAATAGAACACCAGATTTGCATGCAAAGACCAGGGGCTGTATTCTCTGCAGCCCCATGCCGAAATAGCGTTTGGCGCGGGAGCGGAGAATCAAAGTTTATGCTAGAATCGGGCCTGGTGCCGCTCCTGCTGAATTACGCGGAGGCCATTGCCAGAGGTCATCTCAGAGGCCCTCTCAGCTATATCCGGTCTCGAATGGCCGAATTCCTGACGGCATGGTTCTAACCACGTCTGGCCCGTTGCGACTCACATGTGGCGGCTGCGACTCAGACCGCGTTCACCCTGGTTTGGGGGGGGGGCTGTGAGGATCAAACAATGGAGGGGGGGAGGGTGTGCTTTATGGACAGCTGGAGCGGCGATCAGGCAGGTTAGATGGAGCGGCAGGGGGCAGATCGTTGGGACCTTGTTTGTTGGTCCAGGTCCGCCAGGTGAGTCCGCCATCACGTTCGGCGCAGCCACTGGAGGCCGCCGCCATGCGCATGCACGGACTCGGAACCAGAAGTATGGGGGCCCATATCCGCAGCCAAAGCTGCGGGAATCACAACGTCCCTGCCAGCCCCCTGCAGGATGATGAATTGGTCTGTATTTTTTTTAGGAAAGTCTGGAGTGAAACACCAGCGTTTTTACGGCGGCATGAGGACAGTAGCCCCATTTTTGGAGAATCCAGCCTCTGGGTTTCAGGTTTTTAAACCTCTTTTCTTGTCTATTCTCAGAAGGATAAAAATACAAACAGGTCTGCCACATAATGTACAGGATAGAATTCCTGCTAAGGTGATAATCAGCTTCCATTATCTTCTCAGGAGATTACAGTCAGTTTCTGGACTGTCTGAATGTCCCTGTCTGAAAAAGGGTGTGATATTCCATTGTCTCTCAGGACTGAATATAATCCACACAGCAACTTTTCATAAAGTCGCTGAATTACATCCTCAGAATTTATATTCTGAACCACCCTTCAGCTTCCATGGCCTTTCTAAAAACACACATCTTATTTAAAAAGTACAACATGTCCGTGCTTAATTTGGGGTGAGTAAAGCGAAACAATAGTGAGATACCCACTCGGATGGCCCTGCAATGAATTGGATCAGTATTCGAAGAAGTTCAAAAAGCTGAGTTTTTTCCCTTTTGTTGCGGGGTCAGGAGTTGGAATGTTCCTGTGGGAAATTCAAAATGTTGGGCTGGATATGTATTGAATGATCAATGTGAAACCATCTCTTTTTCTCTTTTTTAAATATAAATATTTTAATAAGCTTTTTCAAAATGTTTCTTATACATAAATTACATTACACATATTTAACTAACATTTAGCAATTCCTTCCTTAGCCTGAAAACAGTTAACTAACTAACTAACTACTCCCGCCCCTTGTAGCTGCTGATTGAGTTTAATTCCTGAAAGTGAGATATGAACAGATGCCATCTTTTATGAAATCCCTCCTCATTCCCTCTTAAACTAAATATAACCTTCTCTAGGCTCAGAAACTCCATTGAATCGCCCAGCCATATTGAGGCATATTGGGGGAGAAACTGACTTCCAACCCAATAGTATCCATGCCCTCGCCACGAGCGAGGCAAAGGCTCAGACATCTGCCTCTGCTCCTGTCAGGAGCTCTGGCAATTCAGGCACACTGAATATGGCTCCATGGGGACTGGGTTCTAGGTCCAACTGAAACATTGTCGACATGGTGCTCCCGAATTTCCTCAGTATCAAGCACAACCAAAACATGTGTACATGATTGGCCGGCCCCCTCGCGCATCTGTCACAAATGTCCTCAACCCCTTCAAACATGCGACTCATTCTCGACCTCTTTTTTTCAACCGTGCGCAGGTCAAATTTCACACCCCTGTATTTCTTTAAGCAGAGGATTTTTTTTTTCTTCTGGTAATTTACATTGTCACTGGTAGTTATTGATGTTAGCAACCACCTTTTCAAAGAAATTATGAGCTATTGTCAGACTGAAATGTAACAGAACATTTGCATTTCTGTTGGCTTGGTCCAAAGCATCAGAAGTACAAATTGTTCAAATGACGGAAATTAGCTGTAAAAGTAATAAAGGTAAGAATGATGTTGGACCTCAAGCTATATGGTACAATGTGGCTGGAAACAGTAGTAATACCATTTCATATTCCTGGGAGGTGGATATAGAAAGGATAAGATGCGACATGTGTTATATCCAATCTTCAGCTGTTTGAGATTGATTGTGTTATAATACAATTAATATTCTTTACAAGTCATCACAAAATGTATTGGAAAAATCTACAATGTATCACCTCCACAAAGCTGTCGCATTTTTTTAAAAAAGGATTACAGAATATCAATGTTTGTGAGCTGCAGGTAAGCTTTTTTTTAACATTTGAGATGCGAGTCAGCAATACTATAAGGGTATTAAGAATGTGTTTGCATTATCAGCATCAAAATTGCACTGTATCTTGATGAAAAGTTCTCAATTTTCAGTGAAAGAAAGGTATTAATTAACAGATAACAATCAGAGATTATGGTAGATTAGAAGTTTTTTAAAAAATGCTGGTCCACATAAATATGTACCAGGGATTGTACAGAAAGATTTCTGTGATTAAAATTGTTTCTGAGCTTAAACATGATACTGGGAATAGGAATATAGCAAGCTGCCACAGTCTTCCATATGCATTTCATAATACATGTACAATATTTGAATAATTCACCAGCCTGTAATCAGTCATGCTTGAATTCATTTATTTCATTAACATGATTGAGAGTGAAAAGGGAAGCATTTTAGTTTAATGAATCATTGAAAAGGGTGAGATATGTTGAAGCACATTAGGGTTTCATCCCAATATTTCGAGAATCGGCATGGCGTGCTTCAGTTGAAGAGATCGAGGATGTTGCTTGCGCTTTTTGTGATCAACTACTTTCCTACATGAAATTGCTGATAATGTGATGGGTTGTAAGAACGGGAGGAAAGCTGCTCCATCGTGCAACAGTAAATGTATTCAATTCCCAGCCTGTTCTGACTTAAGGCAGACCTCAGCCAAGAGCCACAGCTGACGTGTCACAATTGGTGCCAATATTCCTGGGTTAGGAAGGGAAAATTGAGCCAATCCTGTCAGCTGACCTCTGCTGGAGTGTTAACTGGTCGGGACAATATTATTAAGCGTGGTAATGGCTGTGTGGTGGAATAGTTTCAGAGAATCACTGCCCAGGTCCACATGAAACAAAGACACTTGGACAAGTTATCAGAGTGTTACTGGCACCAATGAGACGGTACCCAAATAAGCCTGATTTTAAGTCCGTTCAATGAATGGGTTTGTGAGTTAATATCTTTTAACACCTTCAGAACGTGAGAAAAGGGAAATTGAATACAATTAGAGAGGGCATTCAAATCCTCTAGTTATATTGTCTTTTTCTTAACTTCTCGTGGAGCAAGTGTTTCCGTTGGATAGGATCTATCTGATTTAATTAATATGGACAAAGAACTATAATAAGAATAACAAAGAATAATACAAAAATCTGAAGATTTTGCTAATTGCCCTTCCACACTTTCAATGATGCCAGTCCTTGCTAACATTCTTTTCTAATTTGTTCGTGAGATGTGGACATCGCACAAAAGGTTATTGCCCATCCCTAACAGCCCTTGTAAAGGTAATGGTGAGCCACCTTCTTAAATGACTGCAGACCATATGGCATAGTTACCATTAGGAGGAAGCTCCTGGACTTTGAGCTAGTGACAGTGAAGGAATGACAATATATTTCCAAGTGATGAGAGTGCGCGATTTAGAGAGGAACATGCAAGTGGGGATGTTTCTCTGCATCTGCTGCCCTTGTTTAGTTATGTGGTAGATGTTGCAGGTTTTAAAGGGCAGTCATAGGAGCATTGTTTAGCTCCTGCAGTGCCATTTGTATTTGGCACATTCTGTTGCCAGTGTGCAGGTAAAAGGGCTGAATGTTTCAGAGGGCCTATTTGTGAAATCAAGTGGGCTGATTAGTCCAGGATGGCGTTGAGCTTTCAGAGTGCTATAGGACTTGTACTTTTTTATACTAGTGGAAAATGCAAAATGCCATTGCCATTGGTGGGACTGGAAGACCCTGGCAGCAGCCAATGGTGAACAACCTCAACCGCCAGAAAAACCACAGCGGGGTGGGGGGCAGGAGGTGGGTAGATTTCTGCCTTGGGTCTGTCATTTAGTTTATATGGTCAAATCATTAAGATGACTTGGGACCAAACAAAGGGCTCAAACCTCAAATGGCATTCTGGAAAGGGGAGAAAAGTAGCGATGTCTGAAGAGGTTAAATGCTCCAATCAACAAGCTGCAAAACATATTCAACAGCTCCTTTTGTTGTGGCAAGTTTGAGAATTCACACTGTATGTTAACACCGGTTCATTTAACTCTGAGATCTTACTGATTATATTTGTGTTTCTCCTGTTCAGAGTACCACAGTACCTGAAACAGCACAGCATCAGAAAATCTGTCCTTTTTATACAGATTCTTGAGCCGTTACACAACTTCAGAAGCAGTGTACTGAAGACGAGGACCGGAGTTAATGGAGGTGATGCTCCACAGCTATTTGTTCTTCAGCGTTGTCAGCTGCTGCTCATGCAAGCGTGTGACTTGCAGAATGGGAAGTTAAGCCACTCGTCGAGACCTCCAACAAGCGAGCACCATAACTAGCAGAAAATGAGTCTCCTGATGTCTACAAAACATCAAATGGGCAATAATCCAGATGCACTAATTAGACAATCACAGCATAATAGCACAGAAAACGCAAAAGGCATGCTCCACAGAGTTGCAGATGGTGCTATTGTACAATCTACAAGCTTGGAAAAAGGCCGAGGAGAAGGCAGCAAGGTAGCTATCTGAACCAACAGAAGGCCTTGGCAGGAAATACAAAAAAGAGACAATGATGAAATGAGAACAAGGAAGAAATGTTTGCATTCAACTGCCAAACCAAGAGGATCCCGGCAGGTGCAAATGCTCCAGAAAAGAATGATGTTGTGTTTTGACGATGCTTTTTGATGTAACTTACATCATTGCATCATTAACTTGTCAGGTGAAGAAAATAATTTGTGCCTGATAACTTTCCATAACATTGGTGCTAACCCCTGTGATGGGAACTTTCACAGATATAATCAAACAGGAGTTTGGCATTATCTGTTAGCTAGATAGAAAGCTCTTTCAGAGAGCCAGTACAGCTCCAATGAGCTGAATGGCCTTCTTTTATACTCTAAAGATTCTGTGAATAATCCTTCAGGCCTACAAGTGGTTTAATCTTCTTTCCAGCTAAGGTTACTCTGTACTGTTCCGTGCATTTTTACTATTTTTCTTTTCTCTTTCCCAATTTAACACAAGGTGGCACAACTTTGTTTTAAAATGTTCACAAAAGAAAATAAATTTCAAAAGGAGTACCTTGGAGAACAGTCTTCTTGAATTGTTGCAATCTGTGTCGTGCTGGTACAGTGCTATTAGGCAAGGTTCTCGAGGATGTATGTCCCGTTACAATGAAGGAGCAAACATATATTCTCAAGTCAGGACGATGTCCCTTTAGGGAAACTTGGAGGTAGTGGTGTTACCATGCAGTTCTTCTGGAAGATTGAGTATATGAGTTCGGAAGGTGCTGTGGAAGAAGTCCTGCTGAGTTGCTGCAGTGCATCGTAGACCTGGTGCACAGAACAGCAAATGTCTGCTAGTGATGCAGGGTCTCAATGTTTAAGGTGATGGATTAAGTGACAAAGAATTGGGCTGCTTTGTCCAGGATGGTGTCCAGTTTCTTGAGTGTTGTTGAAGATGTACTTATCCAGGCAAGTGAAGGGTATTCTGTCATGCTCCTTAATTGGGCCTCGGGGTGAACAGGCTCCGGGGGGGGGAGGGGGGGGGAGGGGGGTAGGGGATGAGTTCTTCACCACAAAATTTCCAGTCTCTGAATTGTCTTTACTGCCTGGTTTAGCACAGTGGACTAAACAGCTGGCTTGTAATGCAAAACAAAGCCAGCAGCACGGGTTCAATTCCCGTACCGCCCTCCCCGACCAGGCGTCGGAATGTGGCGACTGAGGGCTTTTCACGGTAACTTCATTGAAGCCTACTTGTGACAATAAGCGACTATTATTATTATTAGAACCGGTTGTTCCAGTTAAGTTTCTGTGCAATGGTAAGTCCCAGAAAGTTGATGGTGTATTTAACTATGGGAATGTCAATGAATGTCAAATAGAAGTAGCTAGACTCTCTCTTAATAGGAATGATCATTACACAGCACGTGGGTGGCATGGATGTTATTTTCTTTCATTCATTAATGCAATGTAGGCATCGCTGGCAAGGCCAGCATTAATTGCCCATTCCTAATTGTCCTTGAGAAGGTGATGGTGAGCTGCTTTCTTGGATTGCTGCAGTGTAGATACACCCACAATGGTGCGGGGTGGGTGGGGGGGGGGGGGGGGGGGGGGGGGAGTTACACTTACCAGTCTGGTGGAGATTGTAACCAAAGAAGCCAACTCCATTGTCTTTGCATTCCACCTTGAAAGTTGCAGTGCATACAACGCTCTAAATTTTACCTTCTGTGGAGAAAAACTGCAGCATAACTTGACGCTCATCCATCTTGGAGTGACTCTTGACCACTTCTAAACTTTCCATCACCGACACCAAAAGACTGCTGAACAGAGGAAAGCACAAGTGAATACCATCCGTAAGGTCACTGGCATAAGCTGGGGGGCAGAAACCACCATCCTTTATATTGATCCCATAGCCTTGGTTTTCTCGACAGCTAAGTACTGTACCCCTTTGTAGGCCTCACACTAAACACACTGGCACAAAACTTCACTCAGTAATGAGAAGAATCTCTGGAACTCTGAGATCAACTCCAGTTCAGTGGTTACCAGTCCTCTCAAATACCCCTCCCTCCATTCGACGGGACACAGCAACACGTAGAGAAATAAGCAGCAATTTGCACCTCCCCATCCATAGGGACCTTCAAGACCCTCAACTTGTCACATCTTTCTACGAAACCTCCTCTGGACACGAATCAAACATCTTCAACTCCATAACACCGATAAAAGCTGGAGGATAGCTTGGACAGAAAACACCCTTCTAAATAAACACATTCTCTTATCTGTGTCTAAGTCCTACGGGTGAGAGGCGGGGGGGAGGCAGGGAGTGTTTCCTACTGTAGAGGCCGATGAGAAACCGCACCAAATCTCCCTGCCCCAACCTAATTAATAATGCATTTGGGAGTTTCGCACCATATTCCTTGGTGGGGCAGGCTTGCTATTGTATGTTGGTGCCATATTGAAATGCCAATTACTGACCCACAATTGAAAAAAGAAGATGGACCTCCTGAAGAAAGAAGATGGATCTCCATGAACACTCTGAGACTGGAAGATTGACCGCCTCGATAATAATAATAATAATCCTTATTGTCACACCAAGGCTTACATTAACACTGCAATGAAGTTACTATGAAAAGCCCCGAGTCCCCACATTCCGGTGTCTGTTCGGGTACACAGAGGGAGAATTCAGAATGTCCAATTCACCTAACAGCACGTCTTTTTGGACTTGTGGGAAGAAACCGGAGCACCTGGTGGAAACCCGCACAGACACGGGGAGAACGTACAAACTCCACACAGACAGTGACCCAAGGCGGGAATCGAACCTTGGGCCCTGGCACTCTGTAGACACTGGATTCACCTGATAGATGCGCCTCCCCACGTACTGCTGTGGCGTTCCAGGATCCAGGGTTGCTGACGGCCTCCATCTTTAACTTCCGAGATAGCCCCAGGCCTTCATCATGTAAGTCCCGACTTCTACACATGTTCTAGACCAGTGTGTTTTCTCACTGACATCGCAGAGAATCAGGCAAGTGGGCGGGGATATTCCGTTCAGGCCATCATTTGCATCCCATGAGTGAAATACAAATCAGTTTCCCAGTGACCACCAGTGGGTTTCCCGATCTGCCATGGTACACTCCAGCAGAAGGTTCTGCAGAAAATTCACAGTGGCGTAAATCCAATTTTTGGGTCTTCCACTGAATTCACTGAGATGATTGACTTCTGACAGCCACAACCATCTTCATTTGTGCTAGGTATGACTCCAGGCATTATAGAGTTTTCCCCATGATTCCCATTAAATTAGAACTTATTGGGCTCCTTAATGTCACACTGAGACAAATGCTGCCTTTATGTCAACTTACACCTCACTTCAGGAATTCAGATCTATTCGCAAGTCTGGACTCAGCATTGGCGAGCAGTTTGTTGGCGAGGTGTCATGTCTCAGCATTGCCAATGGCATCTTCCGTCACTTTGATGAAGATTAAGAGCATACAATTACTGGGTAATTGGCCATGCTAGATTTGTCCTGATTTTTGTGCAAAGGCTATAACTAGAGAATGTTCTACTTTATTGGGTGGGTATCGGTGTTTTGTTCAATAACTTTGCACATGATAGCTCCTTTGTGACACTAAGACAGATACAGATCTGTGGGAGCAGTGAAATGTAATGAAGCTCTGTCAGGAGGATTCACTATTACAGCCCTATCACTGGGCCATGTTACATTGGTGAGAATGGCAGCATGCCCGGTTTTCTGCCATCCAGAAGCAGGCAGCTAATTTAGGCAATTAAAGATTGAGTTAAGGGCCATTTTACCACGCCACTGACATTTTTTCTGCAGTGAAGTGGCCCAACGAGGGGTCCCCAGGCTGCAGTGGTCACTCTCACAGTCCCAATGCTGAGGTGTTTCCTCTCCAAACACTGGGAAAAAAGGTTTTCCATAATCCTTGGTGATAATGGAGGAACTTTCTTGTTCTTTTTGCAGCTTCATCAGTGACCACGTCATCTGATGAAGAGCTGTTAGCCCACTGATTGAGCTCATAATATGGATGCCAGCCAACTATGCACAATTGGATGGCAGGTCTGGTGGTGTCTAATTATGAGGCTGCCACCTGGAAGATTGACACCACAGTCCCGTTGCCTAACCATGCAGGCTTGGGACCTGCTTTTGGTCCTGATCTACTAGCCCAGTAAAATCCGAGCAGGTATTCCACAATTGGTTCCAAATTGGAAAAGTGTGTCCCTCTGACACATGAATCAACCATTAGAACGTTTGGGATCAATCGTAATTCAGGAAAACAGGCAAGGTCCAAGGTGCTGGTATGTGATCCATGAAGACAGGTTGACTCTCGGAAACTTTGAGGACAATTCTTGGGTTCCAAATCTAAAATAAGTGAAAAATCAGATCAAAAGGATTCATCCAGCTCAGAAATCATAATAGTTGTAGCAGAACTGATAGTGCACCCTATAACACCTAACATGACCTGGCAATTTAACTCCAATACACTAGCAGTGAAAGATTGCTCGGTCTTTTTTCTAACAGGATGACCCACAGACAAACTTTTGAAGTCCTCTTTCACAAGAACACAGACTGATACTTTGATCAAGATAGCTGAAACGGGCATTATCTCAATTATTTTTGGTCCTGGAGGTATTTTTCATCCCCACGTGAAATGCCTAACCTTCCATTCTGCCATGCATGCAACCACAATGTAGCATATAGGAAATTGTAAGTACGAATGTGCACCCCATGACGATGGAGGTGAATTGCTTCAGTATTTCCTCAAACAAGGGAATAATTGGTGTTCAAATTATTGGCAAAAGGCCAGTCAACAGCGCCTCATTACCAATGTTCTTCGCAGGTTTATGGAAGTCAAAATGCCCAGAAGTCGCAGAACACATATTTGTAATTGGTAATGGGTTGTAGGGTTATGGAGAACAGGCAGGACGGTGGAGTTAAGGCGAGGATGAGATTAACCATGATCGTAACGAGTGGTGGAACGGGTTCGAGATTCTAAATTGCCCACTCTTCCTCCTAGTTCATGTGTTCGAAGAAAGAACTAATTTCACCACCCAGCTCTTGGTCTGTAGCGCTGTAGGTAACAGCGCCCCATGCACAAATATGGAGTTCATGATCAATAAGGGATCTCTTGATTAATATGAAGATCAGGGGTTATGGAGAGAAGGTAGGAGAAAGGGGATGAGGAACAGATCAGCCATGATTGAATGGCAGAACAATCTTGATGGGCCAAATGGCCTAATTCTGCACCTAAATGCTATAACTTATGAACACATCTTAAAGTAAAATTGCAAAATGTTTCCTTATATTCTTTCAACTATCCAAAGATTTACCTGTACCTCAGTCTTCAGTAAGCCTCAAAATTGATCGAGTTCATTCAGTGGCCAGTGGCCTTGCCAGGTTTTATTGGAGGAATTTAAGAGAAGTGATTAAGTTGGACAACGAATTGCTGATCGGCAGTGGCAGCTTTATTATATATTTAAATAGATACAAATAGATGTCATTCCGTCTCACGCTGTTAGCTGATTATTATGTTAACATTTTTAAGACCGTGTGCTGGCAAAAGAAATGAAGTAAAGGTGATAGCGTTGTTTAAAATCCCTTTAAGTATTCTTAATTCCAACAATGATCCGAGGAATTCAGCATTTGAAAAGATACCACGAGATAAACACATGGCTGCTTATTGTGGGAATAGGAAACAATGCCTACAAGGCTGATTTGGGAATTAAAAGAACTCCGAAATGCACAAGATTGCTTAATTAAAATCACATTTATTTCATATTTTTAAAAATTAAGTAAGACATACTTCTTTGTTGGAAGATGCTATTCGGCACTCCACAGCTTGATTTTCCTCCCATGTGGGGACGTTCTGGTTGGCTCTGAAACTTTGCATTGGAGAGTGTAGCTCTCAATCACAGTTAGCTTGCCTCCCTAACTAAACAAATGACTGATTTATTTCGCAAACTATGCAGGTAAATATTGTTCGAATAAAGATGCAGAATTAGCATATCTTTCTTGTGGCAGTGGAATAGTTCATGTTCAAGTTAAACTGGGGAATGTACATCTTTCGGCAGCTGGTTAATTCTCACTGGCGACTGCAATGTTTACGCTAAGCTTAGCTGCTGTATTAATGCAATAAGCCTATTGGTAGCTTATGCACGATGTAATTAGGTATGACAAGGGTAGCAATTTATTCCAAATGCATTACTTTTACTGCAGGATTTTACAGGTCTTTGTGTTCTTTGGGATGGCAGTCATATATGGCTTGCTTTGGAGAGTTGTGTCATCAGGCCTCCATGTGACTCAAGGAAGAGATTTATCAAACAGTTAAGAGGATCCTTGTATAATGACTGCTGTTCAACATGTTCATTCATTATTAATGAATTCAAAAAGTACCATGGTTGCTTCAACACAAGATAAAAGGAGAAACAGCAATCACCGACTGACACTTTTGACTTGGAGTAAAAGTTGCCTTCGAGCCATTGTAAAAACAAGGAAGCAATTCTCCATAGAATCCAAAGCTATAATAAACAGCTCCAATGAATGGTCCCACTTTAAACACTAAAGTGTTTTTTTATTTCTTGTTTTAAGATAAATCCACTGAACAATTCCAACATTTTCCACTTATTATGCAATAATAGAACTGACCAGCCAAATTTGTCGGAGCCTCCAATAAGCATTTAATAGTCAACTAGCCAACTTGGATCAACTGATTCCCTCATATGAACAAGGAGAGGCTATACAGCCCCTCGCTCCTGCTCTGCCATTCAATAAGATCATGGGGCTGGATTCTCCGCTGCCACGCGCCAAAATCGCGTTCGGCGCGGGGACAGAGAATCCAATTTCACGCCAAAATTGGGCCCAGCGATTCGACGATTCTCTAGGACCCGAGAATCAGAGGGAACGCGGAGTACGCCACGCGGGGCCCATTGACAGAGGCCAACCCAGCGATCCTCTGCTCCCGACCGGCTGAGTTCCCGATGGCGTAGAACTAACCTGGTATTGCCGGTTGGGATGCAGGCATGGCTACTGTGGACTCAGTCAGCAGTCATCCTGATGGGGGGGCGGGGGGATCGGACACTCTGCGGGGGGGGGGGGGGGGGGGGGGGGGGGGGGGGGGGGGCCTTATAGGCAGCCGGGTTAAGATCCGCACTGGCAGATCCTCAGGCACGAGGCCAATCGGGGGCGAGGGGAGGGGTCTAAATTTTAGGAGGGGAGGGGGGCACCAAATCTCAGTGCCCGAAAAGTTTAAGGCACCTTGAGTACACCACGGACTTCTCATGGATGACTTTACTTCAGTTCATATTTCAAAACTCCTCTGATAGTGAGATCATTAGCATTAAAAAATATTATGTTTTTTGTTCCTTTGAATATTACATAAACATTGATTTTGATGTGATAGCCTGAGGGCAGCAGAGGCATTGCACTTTGTTGCATAGGCTACAGTTGAAATTTGGGGTCTTTGGTTTGTGCATCACAAATGTTTTGTATGGAGGCAGTGCCCTTGTTAAAGCTGGCAGCGATGCCATGGCAGCCTAATTCAAGGTGGCCATTAACATGGCCTCCCTGGTATCCCCACCTTCCTGAAAGTTCCTACCGTCTGCCTCCACATCCTCGCTGTGTGCCCCGCTCCCCCCACCCTGGGCTCCTCATCATACTCATCCTCCATAGCACCTAGAACTGCCTTGTGATCCTCAGTTGCCAGTGGGTCCCTCTATCCAGAGCCAGCTTGTGCAGAGTACAGCAGGCAACAACTATATGCAACACACTCTCTGGAGGATATTCAGTGCTCTCCCTGATTGGTTGAGGCATCTGAATCATATCCTCCACAGCCAATGGTCTCCTCTAGCACTGTCAACTTGGAGATTTGACCCATGTGGTATCTCCCCTCTACCTCTGTTCTTGGGTGCCAGAGTGGAGTCATGAGTCACCATTTCAGGAGCTATCGCTTGGTATCCAGGAGGCACCTACCCGAACGAGGAGCAACGAACAACCTTGGCAAATGTGAGTGTCGCAGGATGTATTCATCATGTGAGTTGTGTTGCCGGGGGAATGGGCACAGACTTGCAAGCTCTGCGTTTTTCGGTCGTGGATAATCTGCACTTTCATCGAGTGGAACCCTTTCTAGTTCACAAAGTCTCCCAGCTCAACTGTAGGTACCATGATGGTCACATGAGTGCAGTCAATGACACTCAGGATGCGGAGGTAAGCCAGCAATCACTGAAACGCCTCTGGCTTGCTCAGCATGGCTGACCTCGTCTATTCAATAATAGATTAAAGTCATCATCTGTCTGAAGGAAGCATCAGTGATGAGCATGATGCAAATGTGGGCAGCAGATTGGGACACATCACACAGATTCCCCACTGACCCAGTGGTGTAGACGTTGAGGTCAGGAATAATCTGCTCTTTCATCGAGTGGAACCCCTTCTAGTTCACAAAGTCTCCCAGCTCAACTGCAGGTTGAGCGCACAATTCCTATGATCAAAATGGGCAATAAGACACTGTGGCTTCACAGCGCCAGAGTCCCAGGTTCGATCCCCGGCTGGGTCACTGTCTGTGTGGAGTCTGCACATTCTCCCCGTGTCTGTGTTGGTTTCCTCCAGGTGCTCCGGTTTCCTGCCACAAGTCCCGAAAGACGTGCTATTAAGTAATTTGGATATTCTGAATTCTCCCTCCTTGTACCTGAACAGGTTGCTGGAATATAGCGACGAGGGGCTTTTCACAATAACTTCATTGTAATGTAAGCCTAGTTGTGACAATAAAGATTATTATTATTGTACACCGAAGAGTGCACTCTGCTGAAACCTTCAGACAAAAATGGCAAAAGAAAGTATTTAAAAAATAAAGCTGTCTGTGCAGGAAAGGCACTCGAAATGACAGAGAAACCTCTCAGTTCGAATTAATTTCACAGCAATAAATTCTAACCTAAAGAGACAGAGCCTTTGCTCCAGGGGCCTTTTATCCCGCCCTTGGATGAGAATTTGAGGAAAATGTTTTGGCCGCCTGCCCGTGTTGCCCATGCGATAACTGCAACATCGCACAGGCAAAATAAAATTCCTTTTAACTGGTAAATTAATGGCCTTAATTGACCCTTTAAGTGTTGGCGGCAGTGCTCCCAGCTCTTCTGCACGGTGACAGTTTGAAGTTATGAATAGGATATGCTGTCATTATGTGTAACACTATCAATTAAATTCAATCAGAGACTTTCAGGCTTCAGAGAAGAGCCCAACTCCAATATAAGATGTAGTAGGGAGGGCAACTCAACAAGATGGTGCCTTCTCAGACACTTATTACGTAAGGCAGTATGGTCGCATAGTGGTTAGTACTGCTGCCTCACAATGCCAAGGACCCAGGTTCGATGCCAGCCTTGGGCGACAGTCTGTGTGGACTTTGCATATTCTCTCCGTGGCTGCATGGGTTTCCTGCCACAGTCCAAAGATGTGCAGGTGAGGTGGATTGGCCATGCTAAATTTACCCTTAGTATCTAAAGATATGCAGGTTAGATGGGTGTGTGGGAATATGGGAAGGGGGGGGGGGGCGGGGAGTGGGCCTAGGTGGGATAAACTGTCAGGAGGTTGGTACAGATTTGATGGGCCAAATGGCCTCCTTTTGCATTGTAGCAATTGTATGGATAGCAAAAAGGGCAGCCAGACCAACAATGTAGCAGGCAGACAGTCAGGGCTTATAGGTCAGTCAGCTTCCTAAATGTGTCCGTGAACAAGACTCATAATGAGCCTAATTTGTCAACTGCCTTGTGGGGGTGAAAAGCTTCGCTCCTCAAATCACCTCAACCAAAATGGCCACTATTAGGAATGGCATCCCGATCACTACATGTCATCTGATGCTTGAATTTCCATGCTCTTCCTGTCTCCATCCCTACTTCAGGGGACCTGCAAATTCAGCCCTGAATCTCTGAAGATTCAAACATCCAAATGAGCTTGAGTATCACCACACTTATAAATCAAACTAGTGTAAACTAAGAAAAAGATGAGTGAAACTTCAGGATATTGAAAAGTGGTGCTGCACTCCCAGTCGATATTATAACTGGACGAGAAGTTCCCAGAATGGAATCCTGGCTCAAAAGACTGTAACTTGTTTTCTAAAACATGGAGGAAACAGTGTCACAGGACCGCCAATTACTTTTAACAACAAGACAAATACATTTATTAAACATGAAAAGATGGATTATGATACAGTACTCCATAGTTTAGCAAATACACACAGATTTAAAGATTAACATGGGTTACAAAGTGATGCGCTAACAATTACACACAAAGACTCGAATCGGTACAAGAGAGGATTTATTACCATGAGATGTTATTCCTTCGACTGCAGCTGTAGAATGGCAGCTCAGGAGAACTTATGACTATTTATATTGCTCCCTGTGGACGGAGCTAGCCGGCAGGGGCTTACCGGCAAACCTGTAATAGCAGGTACTGCTGTACATCCCCTAATACAGGAACACACATATATATACAGTGGTGGATAACCACATTCACCCCCTGTTAAGAATGAGTCCGGCGGGGATGATGTGAAACGGGGAGGCAGGTCCCTGAGCGAGACTGTATCCTGGCAGCCGTCGGGGAACTCCACGTAGGCATACTGGGGGTTTGCGTGAAGCAGGCGTACCCTGTCCACCAGAGGGTCCGCCTTTTGGAATCTGACATGCCTACGCAGTAGGACCGGCCCTGGAGCTGCGAGCCAAGTCGGGAGCAACACCCCGGATGTAGACTTCCTAGGGAAGGTAAAAACACGTTGTTAGTCGCTGTGCACAGCAGTGACTGAATGGAGTGGAGTGCATCAGGGAGGACCTGCTGCCAGCGAGCGGCTGGGAGGTTCCTGGACCGTATGGCCAGCTGGACGGCCCTCTATACCGTCCCGTTCTCCCTCTCTACCTGCCCGTTTCCCCGGAGGTTCTAGCTGGTCATCCTGCTGGAAGCGATACCCCTGCTGAGCAGGAACTGACGCAGCTCATCGCTCATGAATGAGGATCCCCTGTCACTGTGGATGTAGTCGGGGAAACCGAACAGAGCGAATATGGAATCGAGGGCCTTGATGACGGTGGCAGACGTCATATCCGAGCATGGGATGGCGAAGGGGAGCCTAGAGAATTCATCGACCACACTAAGGATGTAGGTGTTGTGGTCGGTGGAGGGGAGAGGCCCTTTGAAATCCACGCTGAGGCGTTCAAAGGGGCGGGACGCTTTCACCAGGCGTGCGCGGTCTGGCCAGTTGAAGTGCGGCTTGCAATCCGCACAGAGCTGGCAGTCTCTGGTGACTGTCCGTACTTCCTCGACGGAGTAGGGCAGATTGCGGGCTTTGATAAGGTGGTACAACCGAGTGACCCCCGGATGGCAAAGGCTGTCGTGCACGGCACGGAGCTGGTCCACTTGTGCGCTGGCACATGTATCTCGGGATAGGGCGTCTGGGGGCTCGTTGAGCTTGCCGGGGCGATACAAGATCTCGTAATTATAGGCGGAGAGCTCGATTCTCCACCGCAAGATTTTGTTTCTTTTGATTTTGCCCCGCTGCGTGTTGTTAAACATGAAGGCTACCGACCGTTGGTCAGTGAGGAGAGTCAACCTCCTGCCGGCCAGGTAATGCCTCCAGTGCCGCACCGCTTCAACGATTGCCTGGGCCTCCTTTTCAACAGACGAATTTCGAATTTCGGAGGCATGGAGGGTGCGGGAAAAGAATGCCACGGGTCTGCCTGCCTGGTTTAGAGTGGCGGCAAGAGCGACATCTGAAGCGTCGCTCTCTACTTGGAAGGGCAGTGTCTCGTCTACTGTGTGCATCCCGGCCTTGGCTATGTCTGAGCGAATACGGGCGAAGGCTTGTTGTGCCTCGGCCGTGAGGGGAAATTGTGTGGACTGGATTAGTGGGCAGGCCTTGTCCACATATTGTGGGACCCACTGGGCGGAGTAAGAAAAGAACCCCAGGCATAGTTTGAGAGCCTTGGGACAGTGGGGGAGGGGAAGCTCCATGAGGTCGGGATCGGGCCCCAGTAGCCGAGGATGGCTAAGCGGTCTGTGCGGAATACGCACTTCTCCTTGTTAGAAGTGAGGTTGAGGAGAGATGCGGTGTGGAGAAATTTGGCAAGGTTGGCGTCATGGTCCTGCTGGTCGTGGCTGCAGATGGTGACATTATCTAAGTACGGAAACGTGGCCCGCAGTCCATACCGCTCAACCATTCGGTCCATTTCTCGTTGAAATACCGAGACCCCGTTAGTGACGCCGAAGGGAACCCTAAGGAATTGATAGAGGCGACCGTCCGCCTCGAAGGCAGTGTAGGGACGGTCCGATTTACGAATGGGGAGCTGGTGGTAGGCGGATTTCAGGTCAATTGTTGACAAGACCCGGTACTGTGCAATCTGATTGACCATATCAGATATGCGAGGGAGGGGGTACGCGTCGAGCTGCGTGTACCGGTTGATGGTCTGGCTGTAGTCCACGACCATCCTGTGTTTCTCCCCAGTTCTAACCACTTGGGCTCTCCAGGAACTATTGCTGGCCTCGATAATACCCTCCCGAAGCAGCCGCTGGACTTCGGACCTGATGAAGGCCTTGTCCTGGGCGCTGTACCATCTGCTCCTGGTGGCGACGGGCTTGCAATCTGCAGTAAGATTGGAAAAGAGGGAGGGAGGGTCAACCTTGAGGGTCATGAGGCTGCAAACGGTGAGTGGGGGTAGGGGCCCGCCGAATTTGAGGGTGAGGCTCTGGAGGTTACATTGGAAGTCCAGGCCCAGTAAAAGTGTCGCACAGAGGTTGGTGAGAACGTACAGGCAGAAACGGCTGAATTCAACGCCTTGTACGGTGAGTTTGACCAGATAGAAGCCCCGGATCGGGACAGAGTGGGATCCGGAGGCCAGGGAGATCCGCTGGTTGGCGGGATGGACCGCGAGGGAGCAGCGCCTTACCGTGTCCGGATGGATGAAGCTGTCGGTGCTCCCGGAGTCAAGTAGGCAGTAGGTCGCGTGGCCATTGATGAGCACTGTCGTTGAAGCGGTAGCCAGGTTGCGAGGACGGGATTGGTCGAGCGTCATGGAGGTGAGTAACGGGCGATCGTCCGAAGAGTCCGATGAGTAGCGGCAGCGACCCGGGCCCCGTGGTCCAGTCCTGAGGGAAGGACAAAATGGCGGCGTCCGAATTACCTGCGGGGAAGAAGATGGCAGCGCCCATGCGGCGCACGTTGTGGGGGCGGGGCAAGATGGCGGCGACCATGGAGCGTACATTGCGGGGGTGGCGAAAGATGGCAGCGCCCACTGATCGCACGTTGACCTGGGGAAGAAGATGGCGGCACCCACTGGTCGCACGTGGCCCCAGGAGCAGCGGACGGCGGGGCCCATTGCACGATCGGCTGCGGAGAGGGGGAGAGGCCGGGCGCAATAGCGGCAACTGCGCGGGCCTGACACACCGCTGCAAAGTGGCCTTTCTTGCCACAGGATTTACAGGTCGCGGCGCGGGCCGGGTAATGCTGGCGGGGGTGCTTCTGCTGGCTGCAGAAGTAACAGCGGGGACCCCGGGGAGCGCGGTGTGGCGAGCAGCGCAGGCATACTGCGCGGGAGCGGCCCCAGTCGGGGGGGTCGGTTGCGGGGTACACGAGGGGTAGGATGGGTGGGCGGGGTAGGATTGCACGTTACGGGAAGCGACCGTCATAGAGAGCGCTAAAGTCTTTGTCGCCGATAGATCGAGCGCGACCCCTTCCAGCAGTCGTTGCTGGATGGGATCCGATGCAATACCCGTCACAAAAGCATCTCGCATGAGGAGGTTGGAATGTTCCGTGGCCGTGTCTGTAATTCAGCTCTTTTGTTCATGTTTGAACCAAGTTCAGGAGCTGAGTGACTTTGACGAAAGCCAAGCTCAGCGCCAGTGAGCAGGGTGTTGTGAACCAAGTTCCACTTGCTGAAACTATTGATAACCCCTTCTATCACTTCAGTGAAGATAGATCGGTAACTGATCAAGTTGGATTTGTTTTTCTTTTTGAGTGCAGGCCATATCTGTGACATTTTCCACATTGCTGTGTAGATGCGAATGTTGAAGGTGTGTTGCTTGGTCAGGGATGTGATTAGTTGAGGAACACAAGTCTTCAGTACTATTGCTGGCATATTGTCAGGCCCCATAGCCGTTGCAGTATCCAGTGCCTTTAGCCATTTCTTGATGTCACACGAGTAAATCAAATTGTCTGAAGCTGCGTAGTCAGTTGTGGTGGTGGTGGGGGGTAGGTGGTGGGTGAAGGTGTCGGTGTCGGGCAGTCATGGGTATGTATTCCATTGAGAGGTGGTGATCAGTGGGGTAGAGGCCTTGTGGCCAGTGACTGGGTCATTGGGAGAATCATTGGAGTGTCAGGGCAGTCACATGGGTAGGGTGTAGGCAGGAGAGGGTGGGAAGTAATGATTGGGGGAGGGGTGGCAGTGGGGCGGGTGCGTCAGTATCGCAGTTACCCAGGAGTTAGAAATGGTTTTAATTCTTCTAACATTTGCTGGAAAACTATTCGGGTAAGACACTCAGGACCACCAAAGTCGGTGATTTGAATCCAAGTATTGCATGGCTCCCGGTACAGGATAATTGCCCAATGGAAGTCTGGACTTCCTGGTCAATTCCTGTGCAATCCCCACATGGGGATTTCAGTGATGGGGTGCTGTTGCAGGGAGGGGGGGGGGGGGGGGGGGGGGGGGGTGGTTAGGGTCCTCCAGCGAACCTTTGGGTTACCCTACAGGCACAAGGCCCCGGAGGCCTGAATTTGTGTGCCTGCAATAAACAAATTCCTATTCTGTTGGCAATTTAATTTGTGTCTCCGGAGCATTGGCCCTCCGGATCTGCTGGATTGCTAGCCCAGTAACATTGCCAATACACCAAGGATCCCTTGCTGTTGTGTGAGTCAGGTCGTGGTGGGCAGCTGAATCCTACATTCGCCACTAAATAAGGGAACTTAATTGACAGATAATACCTGACGACACTAACACAGTGTTGTTCAATTATATATTCTACAATGTGTTCGAAGTATCAGTTGGAGTCACAGAAACCTGATGCTATCGGTAAATAAACTTCAGCTGTACAGTGATGTACAAGGAGGAGTGGGCAACTAATTAAGTGGAGACAAGGATTCTCAATGATGGCTGAGATAGTCACATTTAAAGATAAAAGGTAATTCTTGCAGTATCCGCAGCGCTGTTTGTAAACTATTGTAATTAGAGCCAATACTGTAGATGTGATTCTTCTCCAGATTGAATCAGAGGTCAATCTTATTTTATTTATTCTGAGAGATGACTGGCAACTAAAGTCATTATTTTGCAAGCAAATTGAACATAATTATTTTCCGTAACATTTGATGCAACCAATTTCTCAAGTGGAACAAGTTGATTGCCCAATGAAGTCAGATAGGGCAGCGAGTAAATGCCCTGCACTTTCATATCTGGGAAATGGATTTGAATCGAATCAAGCTGGTGGCAAGAGTGCAGTTTTATCTGCCCCAGATGGCTGAATTTCCAGTTGTGATTCTTTACCTCAGTCCCCAATCCACTTAAACTATCATGTATCACACTGGACTAAATCGCTGGCTTTGAAAGCAGACCAAGCAGGCCAGCAGCACGGTTCGATTCCCGTAACAGCCTCCCCGAACAGGCGCCGGAATGTGGCAACTAGGGGCTTTTCACAGTAACTCCATTGAAGTCTACTCGTGACAATAAGCAATTTTCATTTCATCACTTGAGAAAAAGTGGAAATGAAGGACCGGTGATCCCGCAGAGCTGAACTTTCGGTATTTACCTCACGATAAACAACTGAATGGTGCTCGGCGGGGTGAGATTGGAATAGTGAAAATTAACAGTGTAATTCTAACCCGACACAGATTGTGTCATCTTGCTTCAAATGTGCGGGTCGTTATTAATGGGGAGGTGTCAAGGGTGTGAAGGGGCCTGACAAGGCTGAGAACATGAGTTCACTGCCGACTTTAACACCATTAAAGGGTGTGAGGGAGCCTCACTCAAACACAATTCTGCTGATGTCATCTGACACCCAGTCAGATTGCTGGCCTGGCTGGCAGGCAGGGATAGAAATTTGTCCCCAGCGGGTTGCAACTGGGGCCCCAAGCGGGTGGTTCCGCGGCCTTTAGCGGAAGGAGGTTTGTCCATGCGATCATGCATTGGAGGAGGTTGTGGATGTAGAAGCATCCTGTTCCTCTTTGCCCACAAGGGGCATGAAAAGGATCGCGGGCGGGATTCTCCATACCAGAGATCAATTGTTGACCCGGGACAGAATCGATGGACTTCTATGACATCAAAATTGGGGACGGTCCTTGGGTAATCAAGATCTGTTAATGGGCTAGCACTGGCACCACATAGAACATGTGTGATTCCAATGAAAAATGGTGTCCGATTCACCGGGATCGGGATTGACACCCGAGTGGCTGACAAGCTGCAGCCACACATTAGCACTCCTCTCCACTTGCAGGCTACAGCAATGATGTTCAGTGCCTGTCTACTTCACCCGCAGAAGCCCATCCAGGCCAGCAGCACAACTGTCAGCACACTACAGCGATGTTGGACACTTTTCGTACCCCCTCCCTCTCCCTCAGCAGCCATGGTACGGTGCCTGTTTCCTGATTTTTGAGACCACAAGTGAAACTCGCCTTCGAAAATTCCTCATGGCGGAGACGGATCATCGCGGAGGCCCTGGAGAATACCAGGTCTGGCTCGCCAATGATATGCGGACGGTTATCACTGTACGTGCAGAGTAGAACACATTGACGCTGCTGTCGAGGCACCAGATCATAGCATTCTGCCGGATGTCTGGCTTCCCCCACGAATTTGGCGTCATGACCGATTTTCCACCCAATCGCCTTTCCCGCTTTCGGTCTCAGTGAACGGGGAATCCCGGCTCATATCTTTAATGGTCTGTTCCTCATGGCTGCCATATAACTGATTATATGGGACTTTCGCTGATGTTAAGCTAATTCCATGTTGATGCTGATGATGCCATCAGGTTGCGACTTTAACTCGGCCACCACTTGTCTTTTGCAATGTGGCCCGATTTGAGATAGTAAGAATTTCTAAGTGGCTAGGAAGATGACGAGCTGTTGAGGGAGAGGGAGGGGGTGCGAAAAGTGTCCAACATTGCTATCATGTGCAGACAGTTGTGCTGCTGGCCGGGTGGCTTCTGCCAGGGCCGGGGGAAGTAGACGGGCATGGAACACCATTGCTGCAGCCTGCAAGGCAGCACGTGGCTGTGCACGCCACTGACTGCTTACGGTGACCCTAATGCCATGGGTTGTGTATTTAAAGTGATTTCTTACCAGCAGCATTGAAGCTGAACAGAGGGCACTTTAAGATAATTGTGGTGACGTCATCGACCGTTTGCACAGGTAATTGCGCAGAGTAGGTCTTCAGCCTGTACTGAACACATCCCCTTCATAAATCTGTTTGTTGAATCTCCGTGGACTCCAAGCCTCAGTCCTGCAAGCACCAATACGCAAAAGTCAGGGAGGTAGAAGGTTTACATTTTAATCCCTCTCACACACCATTCTCACTGGACAGAAGAGGGGGTCAAAATTGCCAAGTACATCCTTGGGCCCTACCAGAAGAAAAATCGAGTGAAACCTGCGTGACCTGATCTTGTATAACCTAAAATAGAAGCCCAATATTATTGATTTTTACATGGAATTTGAACATTTTGATCCGATGCCCCAATTCTAAAACCTGACTGAGTAGGAGTAGCTGCAGTGGATTTTGCAGAACATGAAACAAGCCTGGGAATAAAGAAACCTAAGTGGCTAAGCCTCTTATCCTCCTTTGACCTGGAGCAGCAGGAGCGCTCCACTGCAACCCAACGGAATTTTAGATCCTCACACCCCGGGATGTGCCTCCCTTCCTGAGCGACTGTCTCAGACCCTGCTTCCTCACACTTAGTTGAGTGTTGGCAATTATACCCCCTTTGCACAGTAAAGGCAAAAGTTATATAGATGAGCGGCAGGTTAATAAGCCACGGGAGCTAAAATAGCCTGGTCATGCCTGGTTTCCACAGTAATACATGAGTTTCCAACTCACCTCACAATCCACCTGCCCAAGATCTGCTTGGAGTTAAAATCAAGGCCAAAGAGACTGAAGATTCTTATGCAAATTTGAGAAGTGAGTGCTGCAATTGGAAATAAGAGCAGTTTTTTTCTCATTGTGTCTTGGACTCACCTCTGAATTGCTGTGAGAGGTGAGACCACGAGTGAATTTTGACCTCTCCCATTCTTCTTCCCTCAACAAAAACGTTTCGGAGGGAAGTACAGTATCCTTTATACTCTTGTATGGTTTTATCATGAAGGAAGATGAAGAGGAACAGGAAACGGGAATAAAGGAGAGTGGGGCGTCTTCCCCCACCTCCATCTTAAAACTAATTTTGGGGTTTAGACTTTAGTGAGGAGATGCATATTAGAAGAAGACTTCATCAAAGGGACAACAAGGTAACCAGCTATGAGAACCTTCACAGACATTTTTACTTGTTGCTAAAGGTTACAATAATATACAACTTTTAAGGGACCATTTGCACGACCCTGCCATGCAGGGCAGCATGGTAGCATAGTGGTTAGTACTATGGCTTCACAGCGCCAGGGTCCCAGTTTCGATTCCCACTTGGGTCACTGTCTGTGCGGAGTCTGCACATTCTCCCCATGTCTATGTGGGTTCCTCCTGGTGCTCCGGTTTCCTCCCACAGTCCAAAGATGTACAGGTTAGTTGGATTGGCCTTGCTAAATTGCCTTTAGGTTAGACGGGGTTGCTGGGTTACGGGGATAGGGTGGAGGTGAGGGCTCAACTAGGGTGCTCTTTCTAAGAGCTGGTTCAGACTTGATGGGCTGAATGGCTTCCTTCTGCACTGTAAATTCTATGATTTCTGACAACCACAGGAAATCTCTGTGATATCAGCCTGAATGATGTTGATGCACTTTTCTGCAGAGCTGGGGGGATTCATTCATTTTGATAATGCAGCATCAAGATAGTGTCCTGGTATTTGCTTATTTTCCCAAGGTTCAGGATGCAGTGGTTGGTGTCGAGATTTCTTTGCAAGCTCCCATTGCAATTCTCTGCTACTTCCTAATGGCAAGGGTGAGCACTTTTCGAATGTACACATTATGTGTGATAACCCGCAAAGAATCCTCTGTGTCATTCTGATATTTGCTGGAACTTTCCATGGTGAATTCACCTTTCAGAGATTGGCTCTCCCTGATTATTTAAAAGGAAGATGCTTAGGTTAAAGCATGGCTTGAGAGAGATGACATTGTACTTTGCTATCATGGATGATGATTCATTAAGAGCTGTATGAACAGTAGCACAGGAACATTGCACTGAGGAACAAACTTTCACGCGTGTTGCAAATAAGTTGACCAATCAGTTCTTAAAGAAGTACTCCTTCTGCTTGACACACCAAAGGGGACAGCACTGCTAATTCCATAAAAGTATCACAGATCACTGTGGACATTGACACATCCTCCCAGTGTTCCCACCTCACCCCTACCCTGAAATCCAGGAAATATCTATGGTCAGTATCTTGTCTGACTGACCCAAAGTTGGTTTGGGCAAATGAGCGAGCTACATTGCAAGACCCGATTGGCATTGGCAGTTCTTCTGCTTTGAGTAAATGAAGGTCAGGATCTAATTTCAATCAGGCCTCAGGTTGGTGCTAAAAACTGGCGATTTTCCCACCGAGCATTCCATTTACAAGTCCCTCTTATCTTGTGGAGCAAAAAAATTCACCAGGAAATCTCCCACAAAGTTGACCTAATTATTGCAAACAGTTACATTTCCTTGTTTTGCTCACAATGTTATGTTCAGTTCTTGATTTTGATTCCATTTGCTGCTGCCAAGCGCTGTGAACTCCTGCGTATTGCAAAGGAGCAAAGAAAATAGAATGTGCTGATTACTATTTCCGCTGAAGATTATTGCAGACCTCCCACACCTTACCCAAGGCTACCTTCCGACTAAATTGACCAAACATAATGAGCAGAGAATTGTTGCCAATCATGTCACATTCAATCATCAGGATAGTAGCTTCCCCCTTTCATAATAACACAGAAAGTTGACTGCAGGTTCCGTCCATTAAGATCGGTTGAGGACTATGACAGCCATTATTAAAGTGTCCAAGCACTTTGCTCACTCGCACTTTCAATCTGACTCTAATTTTAATCAGTAACTGGACGCAGAACTGGAGCTGATTGCGTGCGTTGTTCGAGTGACCAATTGGAAATCTCTTCCGATGTGACCAGGGCTGAAAGAGAATGGACATCGGTGCTCAAAACGCAATGCTGATTAAAAGGAAAATGCAGGTGAGATTCAGGAAACAGATAGGGGATGTTGTACTGTCAGATTAAAATTGTAAGATTAGTTTGTCATGTCATAACAAACACAATTCATCTTCACAGATAAATATTGATACATTATTCCCAAGTGAATTATACATAACATGATGTTTAATTAACAATAGATGCATAAATCTGGCTTGTGTCACCCATCCCTCACTTCATGAGACCGAAGGTCAAATGGGTTCATGGCCCACTCAAGAGATGTGAGCACATAATCATGGCTGGCACTGAGGTGTACCACACCAATGCTGCCTTTGACAGAGTCAAAAGAGACAGTGAGTCTTTTGTACTGAACATAAATGATGCAAAGACCAATGTTATGTTACAGAGACGAATGAAATCCAGGGAAGTCCAAGAAAATCAGCATGAAGCTGAAAAAACCTTCTCGCATAGTCAACATGGAAAATCCATGGAGAGAGAACCAGAGTTAATGCTGCGGACTAGCAACATTAATGTTTCTCTCTCCACACATGCTGCCAGACATGCTGAGTCTTTCCAGCATTTCCTGATCTTACTTCAGATTTCCAGCATTGATTGTCGGTTGCTTTTATTTTAATGAAGTCAATAGTGTGGAGTGTTGCACGTTATGTATGTGAGAGTTGAACTCTGAAGGAAGAGGATGGGATGATAACAGCTTTTGAAATGTGGGTAGGTAGAGCTTGCTCAGAATCAGTTGGATGGATAGGAAGACAAATGAGTGGGATAGATCAAAAGAAATAAAAGTGTTGCTAAGTACAGCTACGATGTGGAGCTGCCGGCATTGCACTGGGTGGGCACAATAAGAAGTCGTACAATACCAGGTTCAAGTCCAGCAGGTTTGTTTGGAATCACTAGCTTTCGGAGCGCAGCTCCACACTCACCTGATGAAGGAGCTGCACTCTGAAAGCTAGTGATTCCAAACCCTGTTGGACTTTAACCTGGTGTTATAAGTACAGTTAGTGAGAGAAAGATAGTCAAGCAGGGATGTTGGAAACAAAGCTTTGTCCTTGTAATGATTGAAGGAAAACATGAGGGTAAAAACAGAAGATGATTAAGGAAAATTGGAAGGGTAGGTAACATTGAGATGTGGACAGAGGGAGTGATGAAGAAAGTCACAGAAGAGGCAGAACAATGCCAACAGCCCAATAAAAGAGGTGTCAACAACCCAATGAACCACTGAAAGTGGAGTGAGGGTTGAGATGGAAATTATCCCATTTCCTTCAACCAATTCCATCTTTTTTCCTTGGAGCACACCGCAGTGAAGGAAGATATCAATTCCGGTAGGCGGATTGATTTTGTTGTCATTGGATGGCAGTATCAGCAGTGAAATATCTCCCCTGAATCACATTGCTTGCTAACTATCAACTATCAGCATGCCAACATTTGGAGAAAATTTACATTTTGTCCAGTGTGAAAGCTATAAACGAACTTATTCTACTCGCAAATTGAGTATTTATTTTTATTTATGATCTCTTCCAAGCACTACTTGCAATTTGCAAGAAAATCATTTCAATAGGGACAAGCAGCTTTCCATCATTATTCTTTTGTAAGAGATTTACATTTGTCAATCGGAGCACGGAGAAATAAAGTAAAAATGACAGGGTGGAAGTTCCTCTAATGGGTAGAATTAATAAGCGGCCTTCACAGGCTGAGAATCCGATTTAAAGCAAACCCGAGAGCTTTATAATTGTAGGGCAGAATGTGCAAGTAAATGAGTGTGCAGAAGGGGCCTTACAGACCTGTCAAGTCTCACATATTTGTGTTCACTCATGCGTTTGTTTTTAACATGTGACCTATTTTACTGGAGCTCATTCCAGAAAAGCAGTACGATAATATCCATTTAAATAGGCTTGCATTCACTCTTGCTCACTTGATGATGCATCCTAATCTTAAGATTAAGACAGAAGGGCCTTTGTTTCCTTCTGCTTGAAACTTTTTATTGGGAGCACCAAGAGACACCACAATTAGGCTTTTGCAATAAGACACTTCAACGCGAAGTGGTCCCATGCGAAGCCTTCTTATTTTGGCAATACCTTCCTTCATTTAGTTCAAAAATGGAGAAGCCTGCAGATGAGGCAGTATCCTCATACAGACTAGATTCCCGCTGATCTATTCATCTGGTTCCCGCTGATTTCAGGTGGATCTGCTGGATGATTAAAATGCACACAATATGCCTTTGATGCACTCACGGTCCATATTGATTGTGGCAGATTACTCATAAAAATTCGAAGTCTAATGCCCATTTTATGCAACCCAAACATGTGCCCGTCAGTTGAATTCCTCCCTTGAATTCTCTAAATTTTTGATTCTTTTAAATTTAGAGTTCCCACTTATTTTTTTCAAATTAAGGGACAATTTAGCATGACCAGCTGGCGGACATCTTTAACCTGTCCCCACTCGACTCCGAGGTCCCCACATCCTTCAAGAAGACCACCATCATACCAGTGCCAAAGAAGAACAAGGCAATGTGCCTCAATGACTACCGTCCGGTGGCCCTGACTTCAGTTGTAATGAAGTGCTTTGAGAGGTTGATCATGAAGCGCATCACCCCCATACTCCCAGAATGCATTGATCCACGGCAATTCGCATAACGTCGCAACCAGTCCACAGCAGACGCCATTTCCCTGGCCCTACACTCATCCCTAGAGCAACTCGACAACAAAGACTTCTACATCAGACTCCTATTTATTGACTACAGCTCCACCTTCAACGCCATAATCCCAGCCAAGCTCATATCAAAGCTCCAAAACCTTGGACTTGGCTCCCCACTCTGCAACTGGATCCTCGATTTTCTGACCAACAGACCACAATCAGTAAGAATGAACAACAACACCTCCTCCACAATAGTCCTCAATACCGGGGCCCCGCAAAGCTGCGTACTTAGCCCCCTACTCTACTCCCTGTACACACACGACTGCGTGGCAAAATTTGGTTCCAACTCCATCTACAAGTTTGCTGACGATACGACCATAGTGGGCCAGATCTCGAATAACGACGAGTCAGAATACAGGAGGGAGATAGAGAACCTAGTGGAGTGGTGCAGCGACAACAATTTCTCCCTCAATGCCAGCAAAACTAAAGAGCTGGTCATTGACTTCAGGAAGCAAAGTAATGTACACACCCCTGTCAGCATCAACGGGGCCAAGGTGGAGATGGTTGGCAGTTTCAAATTCCTAGGGGTGCACATCTCCAAACATCTGTCCTGGTCCACCCACGTCGACGCTACCACCAAGAAAGCACAACAGCGGCTATACTTCCTCAGGAAACTAAGGAAGTTCGCCATTTTCACATTAACCCTGACCAACTTTTACAGATCCACCAGAGAAAGCATCCTATCGGGCTGCATCACAGCCTGGTATGGCAACTGCTCGGCCCAGGACCGTAAGAAACTTCAGAGAGTTGTTAACACCGCCCAGTCCATCACACAAACCTGCCTCCCATCCATTAACTCCATCTACACCTCCTGCTGCCTGGGGAAAGCGGGCAGCATAATCAAAGATCCCTCCCACCCGGCTTACTCACTCTTCCAACTTCTTCCATGGGGCAGGAGATACAGAAGACTGAGAACATGCATGAACAGACTCAAAACAGCTTCTTCCCCGCTGTTACCAGACTCCTAAATGACCTTATGGACTGACCTCATTAACACTACACCCTGTATGCTTCATCCAATGCCAGTTCTTATGTAGTTGCATTGTATATCTTGTGTTGCTCTATTATGTATTTTCTTTTATTCCCTTTACTTCCCATGTACTTAATGATCTGTTGAGCTGCTCGCAGAAAAATACTTTTCACTGTACCTCGGTACACATGACAATAAACAAATCCAATCCAATCCACCTAGCCTGTACATCTTTGGGTTGTGAGAGTGTGAACACGTAAACATGGGGAGAATGTGCAAACTCCACACGGACAGTGACCCAGGGCCAGGAATCAAACCCGGGGCCTCAGTGTCGTGAAACAGCAATGCTAACCACTGTGCCACCGTGCAGCCCAATTTTAGGAATACTAAACTAGTTTTCAATATAAATGACCAAATCACTAAATATTGCAGAAAACCTATCTCTATCACTGATGTTCTGTTGGGAAAGAAATATGCCATTCTTGTGACTCGAAATCCAGGTTGACTCTCAATTATCCTCTGAAATGGCTTTGCACGCCTCAGTTCAAAGGGTATAAGGGTGGACAACACATGCTGGTTTTACCAGTGATGCCCACATCCAATAAAAAGATAGAGAAGAAAATAATGCTGGTAATGTGCTAGAGCTATATGCTAGAGTATGTGGCATGGTGGCACAGTGGTTAGCACTGCTGGCTCACAGCACCAGTGATCCAGGTTCAATTCTGTCCTGGGGTGACTGTGTGGAGTTTGTACATTCTTCCTGTGTCTGCATGGGTTTCCACTGGGTGCTCTGGTTTCCTCCCACAATCCAAAGATGTGCAGGTTAGGTGGATTGGCCATGCTAAATTGCCCTTTGACAACAGAGCAACAGTTCTGTGTAGAGCCCCACGCTGAGCTTAAATTGTATATAGTTAGTAAAATGTCCAATAAGAGATAGAGTTGGATAACACCATTGACTCCAGCATTATCTGTAAGTTCTGTCCCAGAACTGTCACATCTAAGTCCCACAACAAAAACAATAAAATATGATGACAGCACAAAAGCAAACCCCAATGAAAGGAACATGTTAAGTGCCTAATGACTAGAAGAATTTTGAAGGACTGGCCATGCTAAATTTCCCTTTAGTCACCAAAGATGTTCAGGTTAGGTGTGGTTACAGTGATAGGGTTGGTGAAAGAGACTTGATACCTCTAGTACTTACACTAATATTGAATAAAGACGTACCTTGCGGTTTGCTATATGTTTTGCAAGCCACGGTTGCTTCCAAACCATTCTGAATTATTGTCTATCTGCTGGTTGATCTTGAAAATTTGTAGAATCAGAGTCATAGAATTTACAGTGCGGAAGGAGGCTATTCAGCCCTTCGAGTCTGCACCGATTCTTGGAAAGAGCACCCTACTTAAGCCTATATCTCCATCCTACCCCGTAATGCAGCAACCTCACCTAACGTGAGGGCAATTTAGCATGGCCAATCCACCTAACCTGCATATCTTTGGACTGAGGGAAGAAACCAGAGCACCTGGAGGAAACCCACGAAGACACGGGGAGAATGTGCAGTCTCTGCACAGACAGTGACCCAAGCCGGCAATCAAACCTGGGACCCTGGAGCTGTGAAGCAACTGTGCTAACCACTGTGCTACCGTGACGCCCGATATTTGAGCTAGGCACTGGAATGCTTCAGTGACATTTTGGGAAATACAGTCATCTTCATTGGGTTCCAGTGAATCTATTATGCAACAGGTGAAACTTTAGGATATGCTGGGAAAATGAGGTGTTGAGCATTCTCAAGCTTCTGACGCTCATAAAAAAAGGCCCAAATGGCTTGGCTGCATCATTGTTGAATGTGCCAAACATTACCCTATCCTACACATTGTCCTGCAAAGCACTCTATGGTACAGGTTTAAATTAAATGATTGTCTAATTGCCTTGCTCTGGATCTGTTCTCAAGTGGCCACATTTCTCAGCCTCGAGTTTAAGTCTCTAAGTGCATTAGGTCAAATTAATGAGATTTATGTCCCAGACATTAAAAAATAACTTGATTATGTTGCATTTTTCAGTGGGCCGTGCAATCAATTTTATCATTTGAAAAGGATAAATCTATTATCAGATTTTCTAAGTAGCTGGATGACGTGTTCAACGATTGACGGATGTGTTTGGCTGATCCGGAGAAGTTGAGCCATTAAATATAACATTTGTGAGGTTGGGAATCATTCACCAGATTTGCAGAAATAAATTATTAACAACTGTCCCTCTAGTCCAGTGGTAGGAGTGTGCAATAAGGCTGATTTTAACTGCTGGCGGAGTGCAGGCACTGAGTGGGAGGAGAGCCAGTTAAATATAAAATTGTTCCATGCTTTTGGAAGCATGAATCACTCAGTACACATCAATGTCATAATGGAAAAGAAAAGGAAGGAACGACAAGGAAGAAAGGAGAAGGATGAAAGAAGAAGAAAGGAAAGAATGAATGAATTAATTGATTACCTATTTTTTATTCACATAGTGCCCCAAGGGTATGTCAAAATATAAACACTGTTGAAATGCGGAGTGGAAACCAATTTAAACACAGTAAGTTCTCAGAACAACAATGAAATAAATGACTGCACAATCTGTTTTAGGTGTTTGTTGAGGGATTAATGTTGGCCAAGTCAAGAGAGGAATTCTAGTGTTTTTTTAAAAATTGTGCCATAAATTATTTTGTACCCATTAATGCCAGCGGTCTGTTATTTAATCTGACTAAAGCCCTCCTTATTGATACCAAAATGTTTACTGCCAGGAGTCCTCCAATCTCATGTATTCACAGTACAAGAGGAGTAGGACAAGGTGATTGGCAGTCATGTTTCCGGATGGATTCTCTGTGCCCACCCGCCTTGTATCCACAGCTTGATATTAGCAGAGATAGCATAACTAATATTGGCAGATAGTATCGATGGTGCTTACTCTTTCCAAAGATAGTTCTGCTCATAACCCACTTGGTGGTTTGGCAATGAGATGCACGTCTAATCGTTAAGGTCACAGCATCTCATCTTTACATGATATTACATGAAAGAAATGATGCCATATCAAAATCCAGTCTTCTCTGTTTGGCTACCCTTGCCAAAATGTTCACAAACGTTTCAGCCGTCCCCGGCAACCCCACCCGAGAGTGTATGTAATAACCGACCTTCTCAATAATCCGGTCAGCAACAGGGAAGAAGCCAACTCTGCTATCAGCACATTAGCTTCTCTTTTAACATAACATTCTAAATTCAATTGAATTCTGCATGCGCTGGTTTTCTGAGCTCACCAGGGAAAATTAAGTGGCATGACAGCGGGAGTTAATGGAGTTGAGCAATTGACAGGCTGTAAATACTGAGATCTGGGCCGGGATTCTCCCCTACCCGGCGGGGCGGTGGATCCCGGCATGTCGGAGTGGCGTGAACCACTTCGGTGTTGGGCCGCCTCAAAGGTGCGGAATTCTCTGCACCTTTAGGGGCCAAGCCCTCACATTGAGGGGCTAGGACCGCACCAGAGTCATTCCCACGCCCCTGGCTGGGGTGAACGACCTTTGGCGCCACGTCAGCCGGGGCTGAAAGCACTTCACCGGCCGACGTAAGTCCGCGCATGCGCCGGAGCGTCAGCGGCTGCTGATGTCATACCGGCGCATGCGCAGGGGAGGGGGTCTCTTCCACGTCCGCCATGGTGAAGGCCATGGCTGGGGCAGAAGAAAAGGAGTGCCCCAATCGCGGGCCAGGCCACCGTGGGGGCACCCCCCGGGGACAGATCGCCCCTGTGCCCCCCCCCCCCCCCCCAGGACCCCCGAGCCCGCCCGCGCCGCCAATCCCGCCGGTCAGGTAGGTGGTTTAAACCACGCGGCGGGAGAGGCCTGTCAGCAGCGGGACTTCAGCCCATCATGGGCTGGAGAATCTCGGGGGGGGGCGGAGAATTCGGGACACGGCGGGGGCGGGATTGATGCCGGCGTCGGCCGATTCTCCGACCCCCCCCCCTGGGGAGTTGGAAAATTCCGCCTCTGATGTCTCCTTCCTCGCCTAAATTAAAGGCTTTTAACTCACAGGGTATTTTCAATGAGTATTCTTCCACTGCTTTGAGGGTGAATTCCAAACCTTTGGAGGTCATTTCTGTTTCCTTGGAGTTTTGTTTGCCTTTGAGATGTACTTCCCCACTGTCAGCTTTCTTTCAGCAGGATGGAAATTGCTTCTGCTGCTCTTCCTTCGACCTCAGGTGAGGAAGAAGGTGGGTAGCAGCAGCAATGCCAATAGCAGCAAGAGCAGCATCAGCCCTCTCTTCGAACCCCTGCAGTCGCATAGGACAAGAGCGATGAGCAAAGCATTCCAGCTTGCAGGAGGCAATACCCTCAACATAGGATGTGGAGGCAGAGGGTTGGATATTTGGATATGGCTGAGAGCCAGTGCTTCAGAAGTTTCCCTCAGGTGGACACTAACATTTACAACTTCCGAGAAGAAGACTTTGTGCCATATGGACTCAGTGCACATAATAGGCAGTTCAGGTCACCAGAGCCTTTAACTTCTTAGCACGTTCAGCTCCTTTCAGGGATCTGCTGCTTATATCAGCTGAATCTCACAATTTGCTTCCTAAAAGGGCATCTTACCACCACGTTTTCCAGGGCTACCATTTAACTGCATTTTGCAACTGATGAATGGTCGGATATCCTATTTGTTGCTCCTGTTGGCCTCCCTCAAGTCCAGGGAGCCATTGACTGTATGGATGTGGCAACTGAGACATGCACAGAATGCTCAGGAGTCTTCATAAACCAAAGATATTGCACTCCACCCATGTTTAGTTTGTTTATACTTCAACATGTCTGTTCAGAATTCCCCACAAGCTACCATGATGCATTCGTCCTGCAGCATTCAAATCTCCTAGAGATATTAACACATAAGAACAGTCAGTGGATGACTCCTTGGAGACAAGGATTAACCTCTGACGTCATGGATGTGAGACCTGTGAAGAACCCAAAGATTGTCATCCAGGAAAAATTGAACTGGTGGAGCCTCAAGAAACAAGGCATCCATCAGTCTGGAGAAGATTAATGTTAAATATGTAAATGCATAGGTGATATCATCACTGATGTACGATCAGATAACAATAGAGCAACTGTTCTCTGTAGAGCCCCACGCTGAGCTTAAATTGTATATAGTTAGTATAATAGCCAATAAGAGATAGAGTTGGATAACACCATTGCCTCCAGCATTATCTGTAAGTTCTGTCCCAGAACTGTCACATCTAAGTCCCACAACAAAAACAATAAAATATGATGACAGCAAAAAAGCAAACCCCAATGAAAGGAACATGTGAAGTGCCCGATGACTAGAAGAATTTCAGGACAATGACAGCAAATTAAATCTTTAACCAAATGTCAGAAAAAGTAACAGAAAAAGGAAGACATGGAAAAAAAATCCTATCCCTACCACAGTGCTTCAAACATGTGGAAGCTCGATCAAGCTAAAAAGTGACAGAACGGGAGTCGCAGGTTTACCAAGTATGGAATAGCATTGGGACTAGCAGAGAGGACTAGCAAGGAGCAGGTCAGTACCTTTTTCTATACCATTGACAGTAGTGCAGATGACACAACGGTCAGACAGGGCATAAATCCTGGGCATAAGTGGGCAGCACTGTAGCATAGTGGTTAGCACAATTGCTTAACAGCTCCAGGGTCCCAGATTCGATTCCCAGCTTGGGTCACTGTCTGTGCGGAGTCTGAACGTTCTCCCCGCGTCTGCGTGGGTTTCCTCCGGGTGCTCTGGTTTCCTCCCACAGTCCAAAGATGTGCAGGTTAGGTGGATTGGCCATGCTAAATTGCCCTTAGTGTCCAAAATTGCCCTTAGTGTTGGGTGGGGTTACTGGGTTATGGGGATAGGGTTGGGTGCTCTTTTCAAGAGCTGGTTATGGGGATATGGGTTGGGTGCTCTTTCCGAGAGTCGGTACAGACTCGATAGGCCGAATGGCCTCCTTCTGCACTGTAAATTCTATATCTTCCATGCTATCAGTGACAATACAGGAACATGTGAAGAAATTATCAAAGCTTTTGATACTTATTTCAGTCTTTGGGAAAAGACCATTATAGAGAGAGCAGCATTCAATAAGCGCACCAAAAGATCAGGAGAGAATGTGGATTCCTTCATTAACCAGTTATATAAATTTGATGGAAACTGTGAACACGGAGCCCTGAAAGAAGAACAAATTCTGGGTCTCATTGTTGTGGAGGTGTTTGGTGGTTCACTATCAGACTGTTTGCAGTCGACATAAGACCTGAGCCTATAAAAATATGTACAGATAATGAGGCAGGCAGAAGAGAGAAAGCAAAGCAAAATCTTTATTTGAGGTGAAAAAGAAATCTCGCAGAGAAAAACGGCTGTTGCAGTCTTGTTTATAGCACATAGAAATTCCAGTGCACCGAACCAATAACAGTGAAAAAGAGAAGAAGGTGGGGCAACCGCCTCATTCAGTGCTCTTGTCGTGGCGTGAAAAGGCTGCATTGGCACCAAGAAAGTCCCAACAAAAATGGAGGGTGCCGTCCCTGCAAGAAGAGAGGCCTTTTTAAATCAGTTTTCCACAGCAAACAGTTCTCACAAAACAATAAAGCAATTAAAGAAGAAACAGCCAAGATCATAGCCGAACAAAATGATGCTGTCACGTGCAAAACCTGCTGTCATTGGGGAGATACTGCAGATGGATAAAAAGAAGATAAACAGGAAAAAGATCCCAAAACTGGAGGAATATCTGGCCAGCAGAGACTACTCAGGAGCACTGAAATTATGAGCCACGGGGACGAAATACAAACGCCACATAGGTAGTCACCCGAGGCCAGAATTGAACCTGGGTCCCTGGAGCTGTGAGGCAGCAGGGCTACCCACTGTGCCACTGTGCTGCCTAATACTGCTTCTCTCGTGATGGTATTTAATTGCTCCCTTATTCTTTAGTATTAATGGGATGTTCCACCATAAAGACTGATGGAAAATATTTATTCAACTCCTTTGCGATTTCCTTTCATAACTACCTCCCCAGTTTCATTTTTTAAGGGGCATATGTTCACTTTGACCTTTCTCTTCCTTTTTATATATTTAAATAAGCTCTTATTGTCAGTTTTTATATTCCTCTCTAGTTTGTTCTCATAGTTTATTTTCTCTCTCTTTATCATCTTTTTAGACCTCCTTGCTGGATTCTGAATTCATCTCAGTCTTCAGGGCCTTCACTAATTTGAATTGAATTGGAAAACTTTGAGGAAACCTGACAAAAGATCTCCCTGAAACAGCAGGTAAAAGAATCAGACAAACATGAACGAGGCAAACAGCAAACACCAGCAGATGCATTGTTAGGATGCTCAAACAGGAGGATATAAGTCTTGTTGAGGACATATAGTCATACAGTTTATTGACTTCAAAATTCCTACCAGCAGCAAACAGAGTGAAACAATACAGCAAGTGCAGAAATTAGATGAAGAATGTGCTAGGAGTAGAGAATACTGCAAAAATGAATGTCCAGAATAAGTTCCAAACAATCCCATCCTGGAACAGTACATCAAGCAATATCTTAGTATTGTGGTTGGTGTATTAATCTACAATGATGGGTTGGTCATCCTGAAAGTCCTCAGGTTTGAGACACTTCAAATAGTACATCAGGAACCCTAGGCATCAGAATAGTCATGCTAGGGCACGCAATTCAGTTTGGTGGCCCAGAATCTCAAGATAACTACGGGGCATGACTCTAAGCTGTGTTACATGTACAATCCATCACTGAGAGCAAAAAAAAATGGTTTCATCATTTCCATCCAGACTGAGAACACCTCGGAATGGGCCTTTACGACCTCAAGGGAAAGACTCAATTTTTACTCCATTTTGAATGAGGTTAAACATCTTCATAGTGCTACCTCAGAAGTAATCAATAATTCACTGAAATAATTTTTTGCAACACATGGCATTCCGGACCCTGTCATTTCAGATAATGGTCTACAGTTTGCAAATTAAGTGTTCAAGAAATTCACCGAAGACTAGAGATATGTCCACAAAACTAGCTCATTCAGGTCCCAACAAACAAATAGCAAGACTGAAAGAAAAAGAACGGTCATAGTTTTCGTGAAAATGATTGATGATGATATCAACTTAGCAAAGTTGACTACAATTTCACACCACTTTAGAAAGGGTGGGCCCCATCAGATTTTCTGATCAGAAGACTATGGACTCAGCCTTTTCCACATACAGTGATCCCATCTCTAAAACCCTCTGATATCAAGAGAGTAAGGGAAAAGGAGAATGAATATTGGATTGGATTGGATTGGATTGGATTTGTTTATTGTCACATGTACCGAGGTACAGTGAAAAGTATTTTTCTGCAAGCAGCTCAACAGATCATTCAGTACATGGAAGAAAAGGGAATTAAACACAATTCAAGAAAATACATAATAGGGCAACACAAGATATACAATGTAACTACATAAGCATTGGCATCGGTTGAAGCATACAGGGTGTAGTGTTAATGAGGTCAGACAATAAGAGGGTCATTTAGGAGTCTGGTGACAGTGGGGAAGAAGGTGTTTTTGAGTCTGTTCATGCGTGTTCTCAGACTTCTGTATCTCCTGCCCGATGGAAGAAGTTGGAAAAGGGAGTAAGCCGGGTAGGAGGGATCCTTGATTATGCTGCCCGCTTTCCCCTGGCAGCGGGAAGTGTAGATGGAGTCCATGGATGGGAGGCAGGTTTGTGTGATGGACTGGGCGGTATTCACGACTCTCTGAAGTTCCTTGCGGTCCTGGGCCGAGCAGTTGCCATACCAGGCTGTGATGCAGCCCGATAGGATGCTTTCTATAGTGCATCCGTAAAAGTTGGTAAGGGTTAATGTGGACATGCCGAATTTCCTTTTTTTCCTGAGGAAGTATAGGCGCTGTTGTGCTTTCTTGGCGATAGCGTTGACGTGAGTGGACCAGGACAGATGTTTGGTGATGTGCACCCCTAGGAATTTGAAACTGCTAACCATCTCCACCTTGGCCCCATTGATGCTGATAGGGGAGTGTACAGTACTTTGCTTCCTGAAGTCAATGACCAGCTCTTTAGTTTTGCTGGCATTGAGGGAGAGATTGTTGTCGTTACACCACTCCACTAGGTTCTCTATCTCCCTCCTGTATTCGGACTCGTCGTTATTTGAGATCCGGCCCACTATGGTCGTGTCGTAAGCAAACTTGTAGATGGAGTTGGAACCAAGTTTTGCCACGCAGTCGTGTGAAAAAAATGAAAATGAAAATTGCTTATTGTCACGAGTAGGCTTCAATGAAGTTACTGTGAAAAGCCCCTAGTCGCCACATTCCGGCGCCTGTCCGGGGAGGCTGGTACGGGAATCGAACCGTGCTGCTGGCCTGCTTGGTCTGCTTTAAAAGCCAGCGATTTAGCCTTGTGAGCTAAACCAGCCCCTCAGGGAGTAGAGTAGGGGGCTAAGTACGCAGCCTTGCGGGGCACCGGTATTGAGGACTATTGTGGAGGAGGTGTTGTTGTTCATTCTTACTGATTGTGGTCTGTTGGTCAGAAAGTCAAGGATCGACTTCCGGTGGCGGCGATGTACGAGTGAGCCGCACATTCGGCGGGCTCTCACTCCGGCGGGGCTGAACAGCTAATTCCCCGCGATAACGGGACCACGGGGGCGGCAAAAAGGCTGCCGGGAACAGAAGAGGAGAACGAGCTGCAGCAAATGGAAGTGTGGGAGGCCAGCAGGTGAGGAAGAAAGAGAGAGAGAGAGACGGAGGCAAGGAGGAAGCTGACCTGAAGGGTAAGATGGCGGACCCACGGACCTTCCTTCCTCCAGGACAAAGGAAAAAAAAAGTTTGGAGTTGCTGAGGAGGGACAGCTTGGACCCACTTCAGATGCCCAGGAGGTAAAATTCAAGGAGCTGGGCGAAGGAAAGCGGCAGCGAAGGCGCTGAGGAGCGGGCTGCGGCACATGGAACAGCGGGATTCCAGAAGGCAGAAGAAGAAGGAGAAAAAGGGACAGAGACAAGGACCTGAAGAAAATTACCTGGGACATAAGATGGCGGACACACGGACCCCGGACTCAGCAATCCAGCTGCCGCTGGATAACATGCTCCAGGTAATGATGTCCAGCTTTGAAGCGCTGAAGCGGGACAGCTTGGACCCAATCCAGAAAGCGGTGGATCAGCTGAACCAGAGGCTGGACGCCCAGGATGTTAAAGTTAAGGAGCTGGGAGAGACGGTGGAGGAGCAGGCGGATGCGCAAACGGTTGCAGCGCTAGAAGTGGACGGCCTGAAAGAGCGGCAGAGAAGACTGCTGGATAGAGTGGAGGAGCTGGAGAATAGAGTCCGCAGGAACAATCTGAGGATGGTCGGCCTCCCGGAGGTGGCGGAGGGAGCTGATGCTGCAGCGTTTGTAGCAGACCTGCTGAAGCAGCTGATGGGGGCCAAAGCCTTTCCGCGACCGCTGGAGCTGGAGGGGGCACACAGAGTGCAGGCAAGGCAGGGGCGGCCGGGCGGACCCCCCCCGCCCGATGGTGATTAGGTTCCACAGGTTCGTGGACAAGGAGCGGGTGCTGCAGTGGGCAAAGAGCGCCAGGAGCAGCACGTGGAACAACAGTGTTCTCCGCATTTATCAGGACCTAAGCCAGGAGGTGGCTCGGCGGCGAGCAGCCTTTAAGAATGTCAAGGAGGTGCTGTTCAAGAAGCACGTGAAGTTTGGTCTGCTGTTCCCAGCTCGGCTATGGGTCACGCACCAGGGTCAACACCACTACTTCTCCGAGCCCGAAGAAGCGATGGATTTTGTGAGGGACCTGGGGCTGGTCCCGAAAGGAGGCCCCAAGGACGCGAGTTAGGGCCCGAGGATTTCTGTGGGAAGGAACGCCGAATGTGCCTGGACTGCTGCTCAACGGTTTGCTGGGCCAAGGGGGCCAAGCGGAACATTTGAGACTCTTTCCTTTGTTCATGGATATTTATGTGCTTTTTCTCTTTTTTCTGTGGTTGTTTTCTTTTTTTTCCCTGTTTGGGCTGGTTTGTGCTTTTTGTGCAGCTCGTGGAAGACACTGGAGCCGCTTGCCCCAGTGGGTGGGGAGGAGGACGGGTAAACAAGGGGAATGGGACAGGAAGGCGCCGGAGTGTTGAGTCACCGGGCTAGCAGATTGGCTAGTCAAGGAAGTCAGATGGGGGGGAAAGCTATAGCCAGTAGATGGCAGGGGTGGGGGTATCGGGAGATGGGGTTAGGGGAGGGGGGGGGTTGTTCTGCTGACGGGAGAGGGACTTGAAATAGGCACTGGAAAGGAGGTCGAGGGTGGAGGCAGCCAAAGGGCGGGCCAGGAATGGCGCGACGCACGGGTCAGGGGCCGGCCCGAGAAAGGCTATGGCTGACCGGCGGGGTGGGGGGGGGGGTGGGATGTGCCCCCTGACCAGGCTGATCACCTGGAACGTTAAGGGACTGAATGGGCCGGTTAAGAGGGCGCGGGTGTTCGCGCACTTGCGGGCCCTGAGGGCGGACGTAATTATGTTGCAGGAGACACATCTGAAAGTGTCAGACCAGACCAGGCTAAGGAAGGGCTGGATTAGCCAGGTCTTCCACTCGGACTTGGACTCAAAGTCCAGAGGGGTGGCAATCATGATCAACAAGCGCGTGCAATTTGAGGCAGAGGGCATATCCGCAGACAGGGGGGGCAGATACCTGATGGTACGGGGCAGACTGGAGGGGAGAAGAGTGGTGCTGGTGAATATATATGCCCCGAACTGGGATGACGTGGACTTCATTAAAAGAGTGCTGGGGAAGATCCCGGACTTGGATTCTCGCAGGCTAATAATGGGAGGGGACTTTAACATGGTCCTTGAGCCGACTTTGGATCGGTCGTGTCCCAGAACGGGTAGACTCTCAGCAATGGCAAGGGAGCTGAAAGGGTTTATGGAGCAAATGGAGGCAGTGGACCCCTGGAGAGAGGGACAGCCAACAGGAAGGGGCTACTCGTTTTACTCGCACGTCCACAAAGTATATTCCAGGATAGATTTCTTTGTACTAAGCAGGGACTGTATGGGGGAGGTAAAGAACACGGAATACTCAGCAATTACCATTTCAGACCATGCCCCGCATTGGGTGGACCTGCAGTTCGGGGGAGCGAGCTATCAACGCCCGCAATGGAGGCTAGATGTGGGACTGCTGTCGGAGGAGGGGATCTGCGAGAGGCTTTGGAAATGTATAAAAAATTACCTGCAGGTGAATGACACTGGGGAGGTCTCAGCGGCGACCATGTGGGAGGCGCTAAAGGCAGTAGTGCGGGGGGAGCTGATTTCAATTGGGGCCCACAGAGCCAAGGCAGACCGGGCAGAGATGGATAGATTGGTCAGGGAAATGGGTCGGATAGATGAAGAGCACGCGGAGTCCCCGGGGGAGGTTTTACTCAGGGAGAGGCAGAGACTACAGGCGGAACTGGGGGCACTATCCACGAGCAGGGCCGTGGAACAGCTTAGGAGGGCGAGGGGAGTGGTGTACGAGTATGGGGAAAAGGCCAGCAGACTGTTAGCGCAGCAACTCAGGCGGAGGGAGGCGGCCAGGGAAATAGGGAGAGTGAGGGACGAGGGGGGGGGCGCAAAGTGGAGGATCCGGCAGAATTGAATAGGGTATTCCGGGACTTCTATCGTAAGGTGTATACTTCGGAGCCGCCGGAAGAACCGGAGGGCATGAAAAGGTTTCTGGACGGGTTAACATTCCCAACAGTTGGGGGGGGGGGGGGGGGCGAGTGGAAGAGCTGGGGGCCCCGATTAGAGTAGAGGAGGTATTGGGGGGCATGCAGTCGGGGAAGTCCCCGGGGCCGGATGGATACCCAGTAGAGATTTATAGGAAGTTCTCTGAGCTGGTGGGCCCGGTCTTGGCGAGGATTTTCAATGAGGCAAGGGACAGAGGGACCCTGCCGCCGACAATGTCACAAGCCACCATATCTCTGATATTGAAGCGGGGTAAAGACCCGGAGGTGTGCGGGTCCTACAGGCCAATCTCCCTGATTAATGTAGACGCCAAGCTCCTGGCAAAGGTACTGGCGGGTAGAATGGAGGACTGTGTACCGGAGGTGATTGGGGAGGATCAAACGGGGTTCGTGAAAGGTAGGCAGCTGGCGGCCAATCTGAGGAGATTGCTCAATGTGATAATGATGCCCCCAGCGGGTAGAGAGGTGGAGGTAGTGGTGGCAATGGACGCCGAGAAGGCCTTTGACCGGGTGGAGTGGGACTATCTATGGGAGGTGCTCGGACGGTTTGGGTTCGGGGAGGGATTGGTGGATTGGATCAAATTATTATATCAGGCCCCGAGGGCCAGCGTCAGGACCAACAGAGAAGTGTCGGAGTACTTTAGGTTGTACCGAGGGACCAGGCAGGGCTGCCCGCTCTCCCCGCTGCTGTTTGCGCTGGCCATAGAGCCGCTGGCGATTGCGCTGAGAGCCGCAGAGGGTTGGAAGGGGATGGTGAGGGGCGGGGTTGAACACAGGGTTTCTCTTTATTCAGACGACCTGCTCCTGTACGTGTCGGACCCAGTGGCCGGGATGGGAACTATACTGGGAATGCTGAGGGAGTTCGGCCAGTTCTCAGGATACAAATTAAATACGGTCAAGAGTGAAATGTTTGTGGTCCAGGCAAGGGGCCAGGAGAACAGATTGAGAGGGCTACCATTTAGGCTAGTTGAGGAAAATTTCCGGTATTTGGGAATCCAGGTGGCACGAGACTGGGGCAGGCTGCATAAGTTAAATTTGGCCAGGGTGGTGGAGCAAATGAAGGGAGAGTTTCGGAGATGGGATGCACTCCCGCTGTCGCTGGCAGGGAGGGTGCAGACTGTAAAGATGACAATCCTCCCTCGATTTTTGTTTATTTTTCAGTGCCTCCCGATCTTTATCCCACAGTCCTTCTTCAAAAGAGTTAACGGGCTGATCATGAGCTTTGTCTGGGCGGGAAAGTCTCCGCGGGTGAAGAAGGCGATGTTGGAGAGGAACCGCAGCGAGGGAGGGCTGGCTTTGCCGAGTCTGGTCAATTATTACTGGGCGGCCAACATCGCTATGATAAGGAAGTGGATGGTGGGTACGGGGTCTATTTGGGAGCGGGTGGAGGCGGCTTCGTGCAGAGGCTCCAGTTTGGAAGCCCTGGTCACGGCTCCTCTACCGCTACCGCTGGCCAAGTACACCACCAGCCCGGTAGTGGTGGCGACCTTGCGGATATGGGGCCAGTGGAGGAGGCATGTGGGGGAGATGGGGGCGTCTGTCTGGGCGCCAATCTGCGACAACCATCGGTTTGCCCCCGGCAGTATGGATGGGGGGTTCCGAGTATGGTGGCGAGCAGGGGCGGGAAGGGTGGGTGATATGTTCCTGGAAGGGAGTTTCGCGAGTTTGAGGAGCTTGGAGGAGAAATTTGGGTTGGTAAGGGGAAATGATTTTAGATACTTACAGTTGCGGGACTTTGTTCGTAGACAGGTCCCATCTTTCCCGCGCCTCCCGCCAATGGGGATCCTCGACAGAATAGTCTCTAGGAGGGAAGAAGGGGAGGGCAGAGTCTCGCGTATATATAAGGTGCTCATGAGGGAGGAAGGGTCCCAGACAGAGGAACTGAAACTTAAATGGGAGGAGGAGATAGGCGGGGAAATGGAGGATGGGCTGTGGGCAGAGGCCCTGAGTAGGGTAAACTCGACCGCGACATGTGCTAGGCTCGGGCTGATCCAATTTAAGGTCGTTCACCGGGCCCATATGACGGTGGCTCGGATGAGCAAATTTTTCGGGATAGAGGACAAATGCGCTAGGTGCGCGGGAGGACCAGCGAACCATGTTCACATGTTTTGGGCATGCCCTGAGCTGAGGGGGTATTGGGAGGGATTTGCGGGGGTCATGTCCCAGGTGCTAAAAACAAGGGTGGTGATGAGTCCAGGGGTGGCAATTTTTGGGGTTTCGGAAGACCCGGGCGTCCAGGGGGAGAAAGAGGCCGATGTGCTGGCCTTTGCTTCCCTGATAGCCCGGCGACGAATATTATTGGCGTGGAGGGACTCAAAGCCCCCGAAGACTGAGTGGTGGCTTGCGGACATGTCGAGTTTCCTGGGGATGGAAGAAAATTAAGTTCGCCTTGAGGGGATCTGTGCAGGGGTTCATTTATTGACTTCTTTGCGGGAGAGTGAGCGTCAGCAGGGGGGTGGGGGGAGCGGGGGGGGGGGGGGGGGGGGTTAGAGTAGAGTAGGAGGGAAAATATGGCGGGTAGTACCGGTGGGAGGGGAGCGGGCTTGTGCAATATGTTACGATGGAAGTATTGAAAGTACGTGGATGTTTGCACATTTTTGCCTTTTTTGCTTCCTTTCTGATGATGTCTGTAACTGTTTATAAAGCCAAAAACTACCTCAATAAAATTGTTTATTAAAAAAAAAGAAAGTCAAGGATCCAGTTGCAGAGTGGAGAGCCAAGTCCTAGGTTTTGGAGTTTTGATATGAGCTTGGCTGGGATTATGGTGTTGAAGGCGGAGCTGTAGTCAATAAATAGGAGTCTGATGTAGGAGTCCTTGTTTTCGAGATGCTCTAGGGATGAGTGCAGGGCCAGGGAAATGGCGTCTGATGTGGACCGGTTGCAACGGTATGCGAATTGAAGTGGGTCAAGGCGTTCCGGGAGTATGGAGGTGATGCGCTTCATGATCAGCCTCTCGAAGCACTTCATTACAACTGACGACAGGGCCACCGGGCGGTAGTCATTGAGGCATGTTGCCTGGTTCTTCTTTGGTATCAGTATGATGGTGGCCTTCTTGAAGCAGGTGGGGACCTCGGAGTGGAGTAGGAATAGGTTAAAGATGTCTGTGAATACCTCTGCCAGCTGGTATGCGCAGGCTCTGAGTGCGCGACCAGGGATCCCGTCCGGGCCCATCGCCTTCCGTGGGTTCACTTTCAGGAAGGCCGATCTGACTTCGGAAACTGTGTAGGTGGGTATGGATGAATTATGGGCTGCTGGGGAACTCGACAGCGGATTGTTGTTTACCTGCTCAAACCGAGCATAGAACGCATTAAGTTCATCAGGGAGGGGTGCGCTGCTGCCAGAGATACTGCTCGGCTTCGCTTTGTAGCCCGTTATGTTGTTTAGTCCTTGCCACAACCGCCGAGAGTCTGTCTGTGACTCTAGCTTAGTTTGATATTCTCTCTTGGCATCTCGGATGGCTTTACGGAGGTCGTACCTGGATTTCTTGTATAGGACAGGGTCGTCTGCCTTGAACGCCTCAGACCTGTCCTTCAGTAGGGAGTCAATCTCGCGGTTGAGCCATGGTTTCCAGTTGGGGAACGTACATACTGCTTTCTTTGGCACTCAGTCGTCCACACATTTGCTGATTTAAGTCTGTGACAGTGGTGGCATACTCATTTAAGTTAGTCGCTAAGTTCTTAAATATGGACCAATCCACTGTCTCTAAGCATTCACGTAAGAGCTCTTCTGTCTGATTGTGCAAATCAGACGAAGTATTGCTATTACAGCCATAGAATGCAGAACTCAACCAGATGACACAGTTTGGATTAGAGACTAGAATAGATAAGGCTAATTACTGGAAAAGATAAAAAAGTTCGAGATCTTATCTTGTTAAGATGTGGAGATGCCGGTGTTGGACTGGGGTGAGCGCAGTAAGATTAAATGAAAAATGAAATGAAAATCGCTTATTGTCACAAGTAGGCTTCAAATGAAGTTACTGTGAAAAGCGCCTAGTCGCCACATTCGCCTGTTCGGGGAAGCTGGGACTGGAATTGAACCATGCTGCTGACCTGCCTTGGTCTGCTTTAAAAGCCAGCTCTTTAGCCCTGTGCTAAACCAGCCTATCTTACAACACCAGGTTAAAGTCCAACAGGTTTGTTTCAAACACTGGCTTTCGGAGCACTGCTCCTTCCTCAGGTTAAGGAGCAGTGCTCCGTAAGCTAGTGTTTGAAACAAACCTGTTGGACTTTAACCTGGTGTTGTAAGACTTCTTACTGTTACCTTGTCAAGACTGAGATTGAGATTGTGGGAAGAAATAAAGCGCATTCACATGAACAGGAAGAAGAACATCAAGTGAATGGATTATTTAACCATATGACCGAGTAGACAGTCTGAGCAGAGAGCCAATAGTCTTGGCAGATTCACATGCTACTCCACAGAGTTTGAGAGAGAATATGGAGAACCTGAATCTTATCGAACCCGCGAGAGAGATACGAATAAAGCCAGGAATATTATCTCTATGAAACAGATATGAAGGCGGAGACTTCAACCTGAGATGTATGGTAACGTAAATTGTGTTTCTTAGACTCAGTTTGTTGGGGGTTGGGGGGGGTAGATGCAATATAAAGGGCTAATGTTAAATATGTAAATATATAGTCTACATTATCGGTGACATAAAATCCCAAGACAACAGAGCATGGGGAGAGATAGTTCTATGTAGAGCCTTGTGCTGAGTCTATAGAGTAAATAGTACTAAGTCTGATATAAGAAAGAGTTTGCCAACAGCATTTCCTCCAGCATTATCTGTAAGTCTAGAACTGCCACATTTAAGACTCATAGTATCAACAATAATAGAACCCTACCCACCCACCATTTCACCTCACACCTGGTGGAAAGCTTGTGGCAGCCCCATGGGACAGGGGCTGGTGCCACTTGCGGCATTTTGCCAACAGCTCCAGAAAATCAACTGACATTATAATTGTGGAAATTGACGGGCAGCATCCAGTCATCAGCTGGCCAAGCCATTGCTGTTCGTACCACTAAGAATCTTCCCTGCCAGCTCAAACAAGTTAGGCTCCCCTCCTGCCTCCCAGCCCGTCTCCAATAGGCTGGTAAAATATTGGCCTTAATATCATTAAGACAATCTGTCTACATACTGCAGTCAAAATAAACATTGGATTTAAATATTCAAATCGGATAGAACAACTCAGAGTGCAACAGTGTGCCAATATTGTAAATACCTGGAAGCCACTGGTGTAAAAAAAGTAAACATTGAAATCAAAAATTCACTGATGGAAAATCAAGATGCATAGTGGCATTAACCTTGACCTTGAGCTACTGATAGTAATTGGGCAGCCAGGAGAGTGTCCTGGCTATGGACCACCGTAATACTGAGTGCTCAGCCAAATCCCTGCCTCTGTTGAGGCAGTGAGGTAGAGGGTAGAGGTCCCTAGGGAGCACTGGCGAAGGGGCTTTTGTTCATCCTTATCACATAAACATGAATGCTTACTCATCTTCCAGGTACTCTAGCACAACCACTAATTCATACTGGCCAATGCACACTCCGTATAGTTGAATGCAAGAAAGGCATCAAGTCCCAGAAATAAGATCCTGATTAAAATACCTTAATCAGTTGATGGCCCTCTTCAGAGCTGACAGACTTGGAGGAGGTCAGCAAAATGACAAGGGAACAGTAACAATGGGTTTGTAAATTGTTACACTCCATTTTTAGCTTGTGAACACCCTGGTTGGAATCTTCCATTCTGGTAGCAGGCGCAAAGTTAGGAGTGATTTCTGCCCGGGTTGTGAAAATGAAATGAAAATCGCTTATTGTCACGAGTAGACTTCAATGAAGTTACTGTGAAAAGCCCCTAGTCACCACATTCCAGCGCCTGTTGGGGGAGGCTGGTACGGGAATTGAACCCTGCTGCTGGCCTGCCTTGGTCTGCTTTAAAAGCCAGCGATTTAGCCAGCGGAGGAAGGGGAGCATCCATGCGAAGGTAACAGTTTTCCGCAGTGGGGGCAGGCAAGAAGGCACCATTCCCACCATTACCTAATGGGGTTCCTGATGTAAGTACCAGTACTTGCACTCTTATAGTAGGTGGCTGTTCAAATTGAATAGTGACGGAAAAGGAAAAATGTTACCTAATATTTAAAGGACACCTGGACAACCTGAACCATCCCTGCCACCTTTGTCCAGTTATACTTCACCAGCCGGGGACAGTAATAGGGGGAGCATAAAACTCTGGGCCAGTGACACTGGACTTATGTCAAAGTCACTTTCCTAATTGATGCAAGATCCCAACAACAGCGATGACAGCAACTTTTACTTTCAGATTTTAAGGCATCAGTGCAAGGTGATCCTTTTTGATCCTCGGAATTTACGCTAAAGCCCTTCATCGAATATCCATAAATGGTAGCTGCCCACCTGTGCTTTAATATGTATTAGAAATAGAAGCATTGAAATGGCCGTTTAGTCAGACCAGCTTTGGAAGGAATAACAAGCAATTTGTGCAGAAAGCTCTTTCCCTCTTGAGAGAGTGAAGGGTGCTGTTGAACCTGTACAAGCTGTAGAAATGAACCCACAGCACCTCATTTAAATGTAAGTCAGTTTGCAGACAGTCGCTCTTCTGAATATTTTCTCTGAAAATCCAGAAGCAGCTGTCCCACTTCAGTGCTCAAAGCAGGAACCGAACAAAGGATTATACTTAGGGCTTTTGAACTGAAGATCACACATTTGTTGTTGTCCATGAGATGTCTTTTGTGAGATGTATTTACTTCAGTCGGCAGTCCCTTTAGTACTTGCACTCTCATAGTAGGCGACTGTTCAAATTGAATAGTGATGGAAAAGGAAAAATGTTATGGAATTGGTCTGCTGTGAAACAACATGGAAGCAACTAATCAAACAGACAGCTTGCATGCATTGTTTTTTTACACATCATAGATTCATAGAACGGTTCGAGCACAGGAGGAGAACATTTTGTCTGTAGCCCATGACGCCTCAGCAAGAGAAAACTAGTTAGTTCCACTCCTTGTCCTTTCCCAGTAGCCTTGATTTTATTTTTATTCCCCTTCATGCACTGAACTGCTTCAACAATTTGAAGCAATCCTTCCAACGCAACAATAACAGGCGTTAAAAGTGGGAGAGACTCCTGGTCAACCGTGCTTGGTGCAGAGTGGTGTCCCTCAAGCTATGCGCCACTGGCAATAGGTTAGTGACCTGTTCCAAGTAAAACAGTGACAGAATCAGATGAAAGTCTGCCTTGTGTAACACCAGGTCTGGGAAGAGAAAAGCAAGCTTACCTACTTCATATTTGAAAGCTTCAATTGAATCTGCCTCTATGCCCTTTTAGGCAGTCCATCCATATCATAGTCACTTGCTGTGTTTGAAATCTTATTCTCAAAATTACCCTTGGTTCTTTAGCCAATCACTTTTCCTCTGATTCTTGACTATTTTCCTACTGAGAGGCTCCTCTCTATTTACTCTGACTGGAACCTCTATGAGTTTGAACACCCCTATAAATTTCTCCTCATCTTCCACTGCTCCAAGGAGAATGACGCCAGCTTCTCCAATAGATGCACATAACTGAAGCCCCTCATCTCTGGAAAAGTTTAAAACCCAGAATGTCAGGCTATTCCATTGGAGTGTGTTTTTCCAACCATATCACAAAAAAATGGCCCATGTTCCAGGGATATCGAACATGATTGCGGACGCCTGGTCCAGGGACTTAAATAAGGCCCAATTAAGACTAGAAAAAGGTAAAACTGACCATTGGTAAGAGAATTCATGTGTGTGTGAGACAGTGTTTTGTTGTGCTAATGGTCTTTTTTTATCCTTCCCTTTTGTAATGAAATAAGATTGAATCTCATTTTATTTCACAGGTTATTGGAAATTCCACAATGATGGAGGAAAGAACACAAAATTCCGTCCGGAAATATTGGGCTTTAGATAAGATATGTCAGTCTTTTGAACTGGACATACAAGCCAAAGATGGATGCATGACAGTGACATCAGCTTTGAAGTTCTGAAACTCGTACCTCTAACTCCTTCAGCTGATGAAACTTTCTGTACAGATGGTTGTCCAGGACATGATAAGGGTCCTGGAGTTCTCACGTGGAACAGGATGTGCATTCATTGGAACTAAAGTGCCCTGCCATGCACCTATCTGTTTAACTCCTATTGAAATTTGACAGATATAAATTAATGGCTTTAAAAAAAACCTCACCAGCTAATTATCCATGAGTGTCCTTGCTTGTGTGGCCTTTTTTTAAAAACCTCTCTCCCTGACACTTGTATTCCTACTTGGTTCACGAGGAATGAAATTGGTCTTGACTATAGTCCAAATTGAACAATGTGAATTGTCAGCCTGCTTTATGCCCATCCATATTGTCCGCCCCCCAGCTCACCCCCACTAAAGTCACTGATAGCTGATGCTTGCACATAAGTGGGTTTGGGCCCCTGAAGAACAAGAACAAAGAACAAAGAACATTACAGCACAGGAACAGGCCCTTCGGCCCTCCCAGCCTGCGCCGATCCAGATCCTTTATCTAAACCTGTCGCTTATTTTCCAAGGATCTACTTCACTCTGTTCCCCGCCCATTCATATATCTGTCCAGATGCATCTTGAATGATGCTATCGTGCCCGCCTCTACCACCTCCGCTGGCAAGGCGTTCCAGGCACCCCCACCCTCTGCGTAAAAAACTTTCCACGCACATCTCCCTTAAACGTCCCGCCTCTCACCTTGAAATCGTGACCCCTTGTAATTGACACCCCCACTCTTGGAAAAAGCTTGTTGCTATCCACCCTGTCCATACCTCTCATAATTTTGTAGGCCTCAATCAGGCCCCCCCTCAACCTCTGTCTTTCCAACGAAAACAATCCTAATCTACTCAACCTTTCTTCATAGCTAGCACCCTCCATACCAGGCAACATCCTGGTGAACCTCCTCTGCACCCTCTCTAATTAACTCTGGTAATGCGGCGACCAGAACAGCATGCAGTATTCAAAATGTGGCCTGACCAATGTCCTATACAACTGTAACATGACCTGCCAACCCTTGTACTCAATACCCCGTCCGATAAAGGCAAGCATGTTGTATGCCTTCTTGACCACTCTATCGACCTGCGTTGCCACCTTCAGGGTACAATGGATCTGAAATCCCAGATCTCTCTGTACATCAATTTTCCCCAGGACTCTTCCATTGACCGTATAGTCAATGGAATTGGACTCTTGAATTGGATCTTCCAAAATGCATCACCTCGCATTTGCCTGGATTGAACTCCATCTGCCATTTCTCTGCCCAACTCTCCCAATCTATCTATATTTTTCTGACAGTATTCTCTCACAGTCCCCTTCGCTATCTGCAACTCCACCAATCTTGGTATCATCTGCAAACTTGCTAATCAGACCACCTATACCTTTGTTCAGATCATTTATGTATATGACAAACAAGAAGTTGGTGACAAGAGCTGGTCAGGACTACGTCAGGCCAAAGTGGGGCGCAGAAATCGGAATTTACCCGAAGAAGGTGTGGGATTGTCTCCAGAGTTTGGAATGGATGTCGGCAATGACTCTGGAACACCATAGCAGTTGGTGATGGGGGCAACATCCATTTCAGTTTCATCCTGGAAGTCCATCTTCTTTCTTCAATGGTGGGTCAGTGATGTCTGGCACCTTTAAAATATAACACATAGATATGACGGTGGTACACACACCATCAAGCTCACCCACCTCGGAATACGGTGCAAAACCCCCAGATGCATAATTAATGAGGTCACAGCCAGAAGATATGGTGTGGTTTCCCCTCCATCTCCCCAGTTGGAGATACTTTCCCATCCCCATCCCCATCCCCTCCCTTTTGTGGGAGAATTCTGCCCACAAGTTAAAAACATCCAGCACAAGACAGATCAACAGACACTTAGAAATGTACTAATATTTTACTTTACAACATTCAGATGAAGACAACCTCTTACAGGCAGTTTATTTTTCCCTCAAAATATTGTGGCCTAGTTTTGGAGGGAGGAGTTGGAACTATGTGTATTTCCGTGCGATTCAGTGATGGTTGCATCCCGAGGTCTAGTTAGTTGTGATAAAGGGATTTGTGAGTGTCACTGGTGGTTTAGATTCAACTGTAACTTTGCAAATCCTCAGATTTTACCACTCCAAATAGAAGCTATAGCTGACATCCAAAGAAGCTAATGTATCCATCTCTGACCAAACATTATGCTGATTTAATCTATTTAACACAACCAGAAATTAACAATTTTTTGGATATATTCTGCTTGAAGAATTTAAATAGGTGGCTGAATGTGCAGGACAAATTCTCCTGTCTGCTACTTTTAGCACGAGGGAATACAAATAGTGATGCTGACAGACAGCATGAATGGATGAATTGGCTGTGGTTACTGCAATTCTGATGACTCTTCCTCCTCGTGAACGGTTTCAAAAATATAAACAGTGCTGAAGAGAACTGATGCCTCCTGGTTAAAGGCCACTTATGAAAGATTTGAGCAGAATCACAAAGGTCAATAGAAAAGCGAATGTGTTAATTCAGTTCAATCGTGACATCCTGAACTTGTCAGAGGGTAAAATTTCGATGTACCATTGCAGCCGGGATAAGCACGTTGTTCCATCAGAGTCAGAATGGAAGTTGTTGACATCTCATAGTGCAGGAAGTGGAGCAAAAGGAGAGGGCAGGGTGGAAGTGCTGGTTGCAAATGACAGGTAGAATGCGATAATCCAGGTACCCGTGGTGCATACACCACCTTACTTGGGAAAAGCTGAGCATCAGAACATGAGCAGGTGCAGGCCTAACTGTGAAGTGCCATCATGTGCAAAAAAAAGCAAACGAGCATCTATGCTGTTCCACCAATGTCAATGGAGGTCCTCACTGTATTTAGTCAGTACGCCATTGAATTATTCCAGCCATCCACAGCAGATATCTCAGAAGCCAGTCAAATTTATCTTGAGACATTAATCTGTGTGTAAATTTCTTGACAGTGCAGAAAGAGGCCATTCAGCCCATCAATTCTGCACTGATCCTCGGAAAGAGCACCCTAGCTCTGTAACCCCACCTAACCTTCACATCCCTGAATGCTAAGGGGCAATTTAACATGGTCAGTCCACCTAACCTGTAGATCTTTGGACTGTGGGAGGAAACTGGAGGAAACTCAGAGGAAACCCACGCAGACACGGGGAGAAAATGCAAACACAACACGGTCAACCGAGGTCGGAATTGAACCTGGGTCCCTGTCGCTGTGAGACAGCAGTGCTAAACACTGTGCTGCCGTGCCGCCTCATGTTTCGTCCACATCTGTATGCAGCAGGAAAGCAGATAAACATTTTTGTCAAATTGCCCCCAATGGGCGAACATTAACTCTGTATATTTGGCTAATTACTTGCCACACAACAACATTGGAAGAGTTATCATTGATTGCACTTAATAATGGCATGAATCTCTACTGAAAGATAGTCTGAAGCCAATAGAATGAGTTGCAGCAAAGTATTGTGTTATGGGAGGGAGACAGGGGAAACAGGGATTATGCACGATGGAAGAGAGATAACTGGCAGCTCTGGTGAGGTAATTTACAGTCTCTTCCTGCATTTCCACCAACTGGGAACTGGGTGGAATTTAAACTTAACTGACTGACAGACAGTAGATGGGGGGCAAGGTTGACGGTGCATGGAGGGGCTGCATGATGCAGGGGTGGGTCAGTATCAGGTCAGGTACTCATTTGAAATTGAAGTGAGTTTCGCCATGGCTCTTTAATTCAATCGCAACATTTGCATTTTGGGCGGGATTCTCTGATCCTGAGGCTAAGTGTTGATGCCGTCATGAGCGCCGTCGCGTTTTACGATGGCGTCAACAGGCCCCCAGAATCAGCTATCGTGCGCCCTGCAGGGGGCCAGCACGGCATTGGAGCGACTCACGTAGCTCCAGCCGCCGATACCTGCGTCAAAAAGGCGCCACGGGTCTGCACATGCGCGTTGCGTCCGGCGTGAACTCGCACATGTGCGCCAGTTTCCTTCTCCGCGCCATCCCCAATGCAACATGGCGTAGAGCTACAGGGGCTCGGCGCGGAGTTAAAGAGGCCCCCACCAAGAGAAGCCGGCCTGCCGATCCGCAGGCCTCGATCGCAGGCCAGGCCGTGGTGAAGGCCCCCCTCCGGGGTCGGACCCCTCTTCGGGGTCGGACCCCTCCCCCCCCCCACCATGCCGCCCCTCGCAGCATAAACGCCGAGGTCCCACCGGGTAGGACCACATTTGAACGGGGACTCGGCCTATCCTGCGCGGAGAATCGCAGGGGATGCCGCGTAGAGCGGCCCTCGACCGGCGTCGCGCCAATGGCGGCGTTTTTTCGGTCACCAGAGAATCGGCGGACCACCGACGGAGCAGTGTCGCATGAATCGCGCCCCCCCCCCCCCCCCCCCCCCCCCCCCCCCCCCGACGATTCTCCGGCCCGACCCGGGGTCAGAGAATCCTGCCCACTGTTTCCGGGTTTTATGACCAATCAGAAAGGGTGGGGTGGAATGATGCATTGAAATTGTAAAAGGAAGACTTTGGGGTAATAGCTTGGGATTGTACATCGATTCCTGTTGCTTCAACAATAAGGAATGGAAAGGGGACCTCGGATATCTTATATGTCCCCCAGTTCTAAGATTCTTATCTGGAGGTCATGATGTGGAATGTGAAGGTTTGAAAACAGATTCATTATACTTATCAAGGATGGGAGGAAGTCATCAGCCTCTGCAATCAAGCAGGCAGGGATGGAAGTGGCTGAGGATGTCAGCAGTGGGAATGAGGTGCTTTGAACCTGGAGACATGGTCTCACGAGGTACAAAGACCTTGGAAGGGAAGGAAAGGTGCGTGGCCTAACACCTGCAGGTCAGACTTTCCCAACATTCTCCTGCATAATATGTCTCAGAGCAATGCAGCTTGCACCTCCACTCATCCCCCTCTCTCCTCACATCTTCTCACATCCCCACCTGAACAGTCAAATACTTACCCTCACTTCATTTTTGAGCTGCTCCTGGTGTTGCTGGTATTCCTCAGCAAAGATGTGAGACAGAGCTGCGTAAGTTGTTTTCATATCAGAATGAAGGCTGAAAGCAGGCAAGTGAGGGTCGGGGTGAGTGAAATTCAATGTGGATCGTTAGACCAGACGAAAGTAGAGCAGGAGGAGGCTATCCGGCCGATTGGGTCTGCTCTGCCATTCAAAATTATCATGGCTGTTCTGATTTTGGCCTCACATCCACTTTGCTTCCTGTTCCCCCCTCACCCTTGACTCTGAAAGCAAACAAAATCTGAGGAATTCAGCCTCAAATACATTCAATGACGCAGTCTCCACTGCTTTCAGTGGAATTAAATTCCAAAGAGTAATCATCCTCTGAGAGGGAGGTGATTTCTCTTCATTTCCATCTGAAATGGGAGAACCTTTGGGTTGGGTTCTCTGTCCCGCTGCACCCGTTTTCCGGCACAGCATTCTCCTGCCGGCAGCGGGTTCCTCAGTCCCAGCAGCCGGCCAATGGGGTTTCCCATTGTGGCCACCCCAACGCCATCGGGAAATCCACAGGTGTGAGTACACTGCCGACAAAGCGGAGGATCCCATTATTTTTAAACTGTGCCCCCAGTTCTAGATTTCCCCACAAGAGGAAACATCCTCTCAGCAGCTATCTGCCAAATTCCCTCAAGATCCTATATCTTTGTATAAGATCACCTCTTATTCGTCTAAAGTCCCAACGAGTTTATGTTTTACTTGCTTAAACCTTAGAACATAGAACATAGAACAGTACAGCACAGAACAGGCCCTTCGGCCCTCGATGTTGTGCCGAGCAATGATCACCCTACTCAAACCCACGTATCTACCCTATACCCGTAACCCAGCAACCCCCCCTTAACCTTACTTTTTAGGACACTACGGGCAATTTAGCATGGCCAATCCACCTAACCCGCACATCTTTGGACTGTGGGAGGAAACCGGAGCACCCGGAGGAAACCCACGCACACACGGGGAGGACGTGCAGACTCCGCACAGACAGTGACCCAGCCGGGAATCGAACCTGGGACCCTGGAGCTGTGAAGCATTTATGCTAACCACCATGCTACCGTGCTGCCGTGCTTCTCCTAAGATAACCATTGTGTCTCAGGAATCAGCATAGTGAATCTTCTTAGAACTGCTTCCAATTCAAGTATATCCTTCCTAAAGTAAGGAGACCAAAACTGTACACAGTACTCCCGTTCGTCGGGGAAGGAGGGTTTGAATGTTTGTGAAAGAGGCGCAATCAAGCAGGTTGCTTTGTCCTGGATGGTGTTAAGCTTCTAGAGTGTTGTTGGAGCTGCACTCATCCAGGCAAGTGGAGAGTATTCCATTACACCCCTAACTTGTGCCTTGTAGAATGTTGACGGGCTTTGGGGGGTCAGGAAGTGAGTTACTCGCCGTAGGATTCCTAGCCTTGACCTGCCCTGGTAGTCACAGTATTAATATGGCTAGTCCAGTTCACCAATATCCTGGAAAGTTATAGCAAGGTTTCCCTACTTTGATAATCCATCCAGTTTTCAATTGATCCAATAGAGACCAATATTTAATTTACCTTCCTAATTACCTGATTAACCTTCATGCATCTTCTGTTGTGAATCATGTACGAGGATACCCTGGCCCATCTGTAGTGCCAGGGCAAAAATGATCTTATTGAATGGTGGAGCAGACATGAGGGATGATGGACTACTCCTGCTCCTCGTTCTTATGTCGACTTTGACAGGAAGAATAGGAAAGCAGGATATTATTTAAATGAGACAGACCGCAGAGTGCCTAACCACCCTCTCACCATAACCCTTAATTCCTTTACTGTTCAAAAATCTATCCTCTCCTCTTCAACGAGTTAGCCTCAACTTTTTTTTTATTATTCATTTACGGGATGTGGGCATCGCTGGCTATGCCAGCATTTATTACCCATTCCTGGTTGGCCTTCAGATGATGTTGGTGAATTGCCTTCTTGAACCTCTGCAGCCCTTCAGATGTAGGTACACCCACTGTGCTGTCAGGGGGGGGGAGTTTCAGGATTTTTTCCCAGCGACAGTGAAGGAACAGTGATATATTTCCAAGTCAGGGTGGTGAGTGACTTGGAGGGGAACCTCTGGGCCGTAGGATTCCCAAGTGTCTGCAGCTCTTGGCCTTCCAGATGGCAGTGTTCGTGGGTTTGGAAGGTGCTGTGGAAGGAACCTTGGTGAGTTACTGCAGTGCATCATGCAGATGGTACACAAGGCTGCCACTGTTCGTCGGTGAAGGACGGTTTGAATGTTTGTGGAAAGGGGAGCAATCAAGCAGGTTGCTTTGTCCCAAATGGTGTTGAGCTTCTAGAGTATTGTTGGAGCTGCACTCATCCAGGCAAGTGGAGAGTATTCCATTACACCCCTGACTTGTGCCTTGTAGATCGTTGACGGGCTTAGGGTGGGGTCAGAAGGTCAGTTACGCGTTGTAGGATTCCTAGCCTTGACCTGCCCTGGTAGTCACAGTATTAATATGGCTAGTCCAGTTCAGTTTCTGATCAATGGTAATGCCCAGGATGTTGATTGTGGGGGATTCACTGGGCAGGGAATTCCTTAGATTCACAACCCTTTGGGTGAAGAAATTCCTCCCCAACGAAGTCCTAAATCTGCTTCCCCTTATTTTGAGGCTATTTCCTCCTGGTTCTAGTTCACCCGTCAGTGGAAACAATCCCTCTGCACACTAGCATGCTGCAATTTTTAACCAAAATGGATGACCTCACATTTACCAACATCGTATTTAATCTGCCAGACCCTTGCCCATTCACTTAAACTATCTATATCCCTCTGTAGACTTTCAGTATCATCTGCACACTTTACCACTCATCTTAGTGTCACCTGCGAACTTTGCACATTACACTTGGGCCCCAACTCCGAATCATTTACGTAAATTGTAAACAATTGCGATCTCAAAACTGACCCCTGAGGAAACCACTAGCCACTGATCGCCAACCATAAAAACACTAATTTATCCCCCACTCTTGCGTTCTGTTAGTTAACTAATCCTCCTCTATCCAAGCTAATACTTCATGGCCGGGATTCTCCCCCAACCGGCGGGCGGGACTTACTGGCGCCAAAGAGTGGCGTGAACCACTCCGGCGTCAGGCCATCCGGAAGTTGCAGATTCCTCCGCACTTTCGGGGGCTCGGCCAATGCTGGAGTGGTTGGCGCCGCGCCAACCAGTGGCAAAGGGCCTCCGCCGGCTGCCGTGATCCCTGCGCATGCGCAAGGGGTTTCTTCTCCGCGCCGGCCATGGCGGATCTTTACAGAGGCCGGCGCCGAGGGAAAGAGTGCCCCCACAGCACAGGCATGCCCGCAGCTCGGTGGGTCCCGATCGTGGGCCAGGCCACCATGGGGGCCCCGCCCCGGCCTTGATTTTCCTGCATGTTTAACCTATCTATATTCCTTTGCAGATTCTTTGTAGTCTTATCTATCTATTTCTTACCTATCTTTGAATCATCAGCAAAATGTGACTTTAATACAGTTGGTACCTTCATCAAAATCATTAATATAGATCAGAAATTGTTGAGGCCCCAGCACTGATCCCTGCGGCACTCTGCCAGATACAGTTTACCAACTTGAGAATGATTAATTTAATAGAATCATAGAATTCCTACAGCGCATCGACCCTCTGAAAGAGCACCCTACCAAGGCCCACTCCCCTGCCCGATTCCCACCTAGCCTGCACATCCCTGGACACTAAGGGGCAATTTTTATCATGGCCAGTCCACCTAACCTGCACATCTTTGGAATAAATTGAAGCACCCAAGGAAACCTATGCAGACATGGGGAGTAAATTGCAAACTCCACACAGTCACCCAAGGCCAGATTTGAACCCGGGTCCCTGGCGCTGCAAGGCAGCAGGGATAACCACTGTTCCACCGTGCCTCCCCGTGAATCTGTTTCCTGTTAGTTAGTCCATTCTCTATCCATGTTAATATATCACCCTCAACATCATGAGCTCTTGTCTGGTAACCTTTTATTCAGCACCTCATTGAATACTTATTGGAAATCCAAATACATTGTGGCATGAATGTTTACGATGAAGCTGATGCACAGCCATTTTATGCTCAAACGAGCATTGATCGGCAATGGACAGGACTTCCACCGCTCACTAGGGTGGAAGTTCTACCTGGAGAGCTGTTGGCTAATCAGAATGGCCAACAACTCTCCGGCTCTTCAGCACTGCAGTGGCCAGACAAAGAACTGTACCAGGAGGCCTGTGACCAAGTCTGGGAACTTGAGGAAAAGTGAAGAGTCAGGGGTCCCAGGGCGGAGACAGTAGGGAAGGCCTGAGAGGTTGTGACGAGAGTAATTGGGGTTCGGGGGTGGAGGGGGAAGGTGCGAGGTCAGTGGGGGATAGAGTTACAAAACACCTCTTTAAATATCATGCTTCTCTCCTGTCATACCTTTGTATTATTTTCCCAGTCCCTTTGAATCAACTCTGTTGCTTACCTCTGTATTTGCATTTGAGACTCTAGTTTCAGACCCACAATTTTCACCCTTAAACGGAATGTGAAATTCCTTCATGTTATGATCACTATTACCTCACGGAACTATTACTGTGAGGTCAAGGGCCAAAAAGCCTCCTTCTGCTCCTATCTTCTATGCATCTATATATCTATTAATTAATCGCTATTTGTGTCAAATCACACATTATCGGGTTGAAAATAACCTGATCCCTAGTTGGTTCCAGAAAATATTGTTCCAAGAAACTGTGCCGAATACACTTGATAATGTCATCGACAAGGCTATCTTTTCCAATCTGAGGCATCCATTTTACATGAAGATAAAAATCACCCATGATTACTGCAGGACCTTTCTTACAAAGTAGGAAAGTAGGTGAACTTTCCTTCAAGAAGAATTCTAAATCACCCATCAAGCAATAAGATAATACTATCAGAAGAAGGGTTATGAGCACAACCTCTCAGCTCAGCAGGGGTGCAGCTACTCAGCTTTATTGTTTGAATGCTTCCCAACCTGTCTGTTTCACCGAAGAAGCCCTGCTGTCACCTGGCTGATCCTGGCGAGCTGCACACAGCTTGGGACACCTGTGTGCCAGCTGTTCAAGCCAGAATTATGATTTAAATTCAGAGTTAATTGTCTCTTTGAATATTTTAGTTACTTATCTGAGAGCTCCATGAGGGTTCCCCACATATCTGAAAACACCTCCGGGTGAAACTCGGAATTGGAAGGGATCATTACGCGTTCCTAACAGAAATTTTGGAGCTTTAATCTGCCTGCACCTCAACCTGTCTCCCATTTACAGTTAACATTCTTCCCAATATTTGTACCATTTGTATGTTCCTGGCATTTTTTTTTCAAACTTTATTTACTCAAAATATGGGTAACACTAGCAAGGCCAGCGTTAATTACCCATCCTAATTACCCTTGAGAAGGCATTGGAGAGCTGCTTCTTTAACATCTGCAGTCCACCTTGTGAAGATACTTCCAAAGTGCAGTTCCAAAGATAGGTAGGGAAGTCTAGAGGCGGGATTCTCCCGTACCCAGCGGGGCGGGGGGTCCCGGCGGGACGGGATGGCATGAACCACTCCGCCGTTGGCCCACCCCAAAGGTGCGGAATCCTCCACACCTTCAGGGGCTAAGCCGGCGCTGGAGTGGTTTGCGCCCCGCCAGCCGGAGTGGAAGGCCTTTGGCGCCACGCCAGTCGGGACCGAAAGGACTCCACCGGCCGGCTGCTGATGTCGTTTTCATGCATGCGCAGGGGGGGATTCATACACGCGTGTCCATCGCGGAGGCTTACATGGCCGGCGCATAGGAAAAGAGTGCCCTCACGGCACAGGCCCACCCATGGATCGGTGGGCCCCGATCGCCGGCCAGGTCACCGTGGGGGCAGTACCCGATGCCAGATCGCCCAGCGCCCCCCCGAGGACCCCGGAGCCCGCCCGCGCCGCCAGGCCCCGCCGCTAATGGACCTAGTCTAATTTACGCCGGCGGGACTGGCAAAGAACCAACTGGACTTCGGGCCATCGCGGGTCGGACAATTGCCGGGGGGGGGAGCCGCTGCGAGCGGCCGCTGACCGGCGCGGCGCGATTCCTGCCCCCGCCGAATCTCCGGTGTCAGAGAATTCGGCGGCCAGTGGGGGCGGGATTCACGCCGACTCCCGCCGATTCTCCGCCCGGCGGGGGGTCGGAGAATCCCGCTCTAGATTTCTGACCCAGTCGTAATGAATGGCAATATAAGTTTATCTCAGAACCATATGTGACTTTGAGGGACTGATATTCCCAAGCATATGCTGGCCTTGTGCTTCTGGGTGGTGGAAATTACAGATGTAAAAGATGCAATTGAAGAAGTCTTGGCAAGTTCTGAAGTGGATCCTGTGGTCAGTGCACGTAGCAATGGTGGTGTGCTGACAGTGAATTAAGTGGATATTTCTGAAAGTCAGAAATGTGTTGCTGAGAAATTTGCATGGGTACTTGTTAACCATTACTAGGGAAGAGAAACTTCTTCCTTCTGCTTTCCACAAGCACCACTATTGTACCATGTAAAATTTTTTGGAGCCTGGCTGTAGTCTCTTATCAACAAAATCTGAAAAATACGTTCAAATATCTACTTCATGCAAAATGGATCTTCCCTTTTCAAGACGAAGCTTGCATAAGAGTGAGAAAGAGCTCCCCTGCACTAAATACTGCATGTGTGTGCCCAGTGATATACCCTGTGAAGATGCCACCACTAGCCTATCATTTAATAATGACATGCGGAATTCTCAGTTCCCCGACGCCGATTTCGGATTTGGCGATAGGACAGAGAATCCCATTTGACACCGAAATCGGGAGCGGCGCCTGTTTGACGCAGGTTTCATATGCTCCACCCCCTCCGAAACAGCATCACTATGGCACACGCTGCATGACATTGGGACTGCCTCAGCATGTCATCTGAAGGCCCTGCCCCGATGCTCCGCCCCCGATGGACGAGTTCCCGATGGTGTGGTTCCCTTGTGGCCTCAGCCATGCAGGAACTCGGCATGGCGGCTGCAGACTATGTCCAGCGCCGCCACGGTCAGGCGGGAGCCATGCTGCTGGCCGGGGAGGAAGGCGGGCTTCCGCGAGGGCTGGGGGGACTGATGGGGGGTGACCAGGGGATGGCCGGTGGGGAGCACTAGCTGGCAGGTCGGGTCCGCTGCAGGGCATCACCGTCTGCATGCGCAGCCACCGACCCAGCAATTCTCTGCCCGTTTATTTTGAGGAGGCTGGGAGTTTTATGCGGTGTGGCTGCTAGCCCCTCACTTGTCGTAGGATTATCTAGGGGACGCCACCGATTTTTTTTCCATGTAAAATGCCACAGAACCTCCTCACTTAGCCTCAGAAACTGAGAATCTGGCCCAACTTATGGTAAAGTCTAATCAAAGTGATGGTTCATCTTCAGGATGTGAATTGACAGAGGAGCGTCCACATTCCGAAATGAAAGAAAATGAAAGAAGTAAGCTTCTGTGAGAAAGAAGAGCAAAGAAAGAAGTGATAGGTAAAAATAACTACAGTTCAAGATATCCTGGAGAATCATAGAATAATATAATACAGAAGAAGGCTATTTGGCCTATCGAGTTTTCTCTGGCTCTTTTGAAGTGCAGTTCAGTTACCTTCATTCCCCTACTATTTTTTCATCTCCCTTCATTTTATTCCTCCTTCAGGTATTTAATCATTTCATTTTTGAAGGCTATTATTGAATCTATAGTCACCTTATCAGGCAGCACATTCCAAATCCTAAACACACATTGTATAAAAACATGTTTCCTCATATCGTCTCTCGTTCATCATAAATCTGTCCCATCTAATTGTTGACCCCTCTGCCGCTGCCGACAGCTCCTCTTTATTTACTCTACCTGAACCCTTCATGATTTTAATCAACTTTCAACCTTCTCTGCTCTGAAGAGAACAAGCCCAGATCTATTCACGTTACTGTAATCTCTCATCCCTGGAAATTTCCAGTAAATCTCTTTGGTTACCCTCTCTGTACTTCCTAGCTTTTTTGTTTTATGTCTCTATTCATAAATCCCAGGAACCCATATACATTATTAATCGTTTTGTTAACCTGGTCTATTGCCCTCAAAGACGCATGCACAATTACCCTCTCGGTGCCTCTGTTCTTGCATCCACTTTTAAGTTTGTACCATTTAGCATATATTGTCAAGCCTCATTCTTTCTACCAAAATATGTCACCTCATCTGTGTTGAAATTCATCTCTTCACCTGTTTCACCAGTCTATGGGTGCGATTCTCCAAAATGGAGACTAAGTGTTTGCGCCGTCGTGAACGTCGTCGCGTTTCACGACGGCCCGAAACGGGCGCGGGGACTACCGATTCTGGCCCCCACAGGTGATCCCAGAGTTACAGGCATCTACAGCTGAAGGATTGGTTGTCAAAGGTGGATCACGGGAAGGGGTAGGGAATGTGTATGCAGAAGGAGCTGGAATCTGAGGAACCTCTGAGCAGTTGGCCCGCGCCAACCCGCGCATGCGCAGGGGACTTCTTCAACGCTCCAGCCCCGACGCAACGTGGTGCGGGGGTTCTGGGGCCGGAAGCGGAACAAAGTAGGCCCGGGGTGGGAGAGGCCAGCCTGCCAATCGGTGAGCCCCGATCATGGTCCAGACCCCATTGGAGGCCTCTCCAGTGAAGGAGTGCTTTTTCCCACCCCCCAGGCCGCCCCCGACCCTTCGCGCAGAGTTCCCGCTGGTAGCGACCGGGGTGAACAGCGCCGGCGGGTTTCTTCCATTTCCGCGCGGCCGCTCAGCCCATCCAGGCCAGAGAATCAGCAGCCCAGCTGCGGACAGCGGCTCCAAACGCGGTGCGCAAATGGCACCGATTTTCTGCACCTCGGCGAATCGCGCGCTGGCGTCGGGGCAGCGTGGCGCGATTGCGCCGATTCTCCGGCCGGGCGTGGGGCTGGGAGAATCGCGTCCGATGTCCTTGTTAAGTCTTATTAAGTCAGATTTCAAAATTGTCCCCTTTAACTCCAAGTCCGCGTTATTCATACTTACCAAAAACCACAGTGGTCCCGCATTGAACTTTGGGAGCATCATTTAGTCCCCCTACAATTCAAAATTAAACATTCACAACAACTTTCCCTTTTCTATACCTTGGCCATTTTAAAAAATTGATGCCACTATTATCAGTCACATGATCTCATTGAATGGCTAAGCAAACTCAATGTGCCAAATTGCCTTTTTATGCTCTTAGATCTTACAGTGTTATAGTCTATCCCTTTAATTCTATGGGCTTCAATTTTGTTAACAAGCTAATATGTGATCCTTTATCCAACATCTTTCTGTACAAAACAGCAACTGCACTGTTCTGATCTACCCTTTCTGTGAGTTCATCAGTAAACCCATTCAAGTTAGCCAATGCAAATGCAAGAAAGTCAAATTTCAAACAATCACAATCATAGTATCTACAGTGCAGAAGGAGGAAGCTCGGCCCATCGAGTCTGCACCAGCCCTTGGAACGAGCACCCTACTTAAGCCCACGCCTCCACCCCATCCCCATAAACCAGTAACTCCACCGAACCTTTTTGGACACTAAGGGAAATTTAGCATGGCCAATCCACCTAACCTGCACATCTTTGGACTGTGGGAGGAAACCAGAGCACCCGGAGGAACCCCCATGCAGACACGGGGAGAACAAGCAGACTCCGCACAGACAGTGACCCAAGCCGGGAATTGAACTTGGGACCCTGGAGCTGTGAAGCAACAGGGCTATCACTGTGCTATCATGCTGCCGTTCATACCAAAGGAGAAAATGCTGCTGCTTGGTTAGAATGTTGACTCTAATTGGCCAAGGCATTGCCATGGAGAAAGCTGCAGGGTATTTTAGGCTCTCCAAGCTCCATACAATTGGTACAAAGGAGGAAAGCTTGAACATTTTCCTTTTATTTGCAGAGAATGGATTCCTGTGAAATAAAGTAGGTTGTATCTAGCAGGTGTAAATGAGGGACATTACAAGCTCAATCAATTAGCTTGAAATAGATGTTACTGTGGCTATTTAGCATACTCAAAATTGTTCAGCCAGTGTTATTCAATCACAAAATCACATCAAAGGTAAATGTTATGTTTTGGGTTCTGCAAGTGCTAAGTGGTTGAGTATGGTGTTACGCCACCCTGGGTTAGTGCACGGTCAATTCCAGTCCCACATGCCCCAGAATTAAAACACAATTGAATGATCTAATAATTACAGTTTAAAAATACCCAAAGCCTTTGGCCCTTGGCTGCCCAATAATTACAGTCACAAGGGGCGGGATTCTCCGAGCCCCCCGCTGGGTCAGAGAATCGCCACGCCGCTCCGACGCTGGCTGCCGAATTCTCCGGCGCTGGTTTTTGGGCAGGGGCGGGGATGACGCCGCGCCAGTCAGGGGCCGTTGGCCGTGGCCACCCTCCCAGCGATTCTCCAGGCCCCGATCGGCCAAGCGGCCGCCCGTTTTCGGCCAGTCCCGTCAGCGTGAATTAGACATGGTCCATACCGGCGGGACCTGGCTTTGAGGGCGGCTTGCTGAGTCCTTTGGTGGGCCCGGGGGGATCCCGGGGGAGGCCCCACCGTGGCCTGGCCCATGATTGGGGCCCACTGATCTGCAGGCGGGCCTGTGCCGTGGGGGCACTCTTTCCCTCCACGCTGGCCTGTGTAAGGCTCTGCGATGGCCGGCATGGAGAAGAAACCCCCTGCACATGTGCAGGAATCACGCCAGCGGTTCTGCGCATGTGGCAGAACATACTGGCGCTCCTGCGCATGCGACAACTTGCACCGGCCGGCGGAGGCCCTTCGGCGCCAATTGGCGCGGCGCCAACCACTCAGCGCCGGCCTATCCCTCGGAAGTGCGGAGGATTCCGCACCTTCCGGGTGGGCCAACGCCAGAGTGGTTCATGCCACTGTTTGGCGCAGGTACGGCTCACCCCGCCGATTGCAGGAGAATCCCGCCCAAGGTTTGTAAATGTAAACATTCATTCAGGGTTATCTGCAGTTTAGAAAATGCAGTACTCACAGGTAGCAGGCTTTCTGGAGAGACACCTGTTTGCTGTTCAGACTTTGCTTTTAGTTTGAGGCTCACATTCAGGCCTCTATCTTTCTGGTGAGTGAGTTGGACTCTGCTTGTAAAGCCTGAAATGCTTCTTCTGTACATAAATTCACCCGGGCTCTCTGCCAGTTCAAGAACACAGCCTTACTGGTGAAAAACAGAGGGGAGAGGAGAGCAGACCTTCCTTGTTGCTGCCAGAAGTCAATCGGATCCAAAATTAAACCTCTGGACTCAGACAACATCCCAGTGGAATAGGATCCTATCACCACTGGTTACCAGGCAGAGTACAGCCTTTTGAGCAAATCAATCAAACTGAGTCCCAATCCATCTCTCTGTCACTGGTGCTGGTCAGTTTACCATCTCCATTTGAAACCAGCACAACCTTTTGGGTTCTTCTGTTTGAATTAAAGGCACAGGCTGCTTACAGGTTGCTTGCCTTAAAGTGAGATGTCCATTAATCATCCACGGATCATAAATAATGACATAAATAATGGAAAGGGGAAATAAGGGAATAAACAGGAACAAACAGGAAGGACACTACAATGGTCGATACTTTTCTTACCTCCAGGTCAAGTGCTGGAGACCACCTGCGCCAGGTAATACAAGAGTTGACACTGCATAGACTGGGAGGTCACCCATTGCCTGTGGCTCATGTGTGCTGCTGACTGTGATTTGCCACAAAACTCACCACTGAAATGAGTCACTGGCATAGAAGTTCATAAAGGCAGTGACTATCATGGCCACAGCAATGGGTGACCTCCCAGTCTATGTAGTGCCAACTCTTGTATCACCTGGCGCAGGTGGTCTTCTGCCCCCCAGGCCAGATGCAATCATCTCCAGCACTTGACCTGGAGGTAAGAAAAGTATAGACCCTTATTTCCCCTTTCCATTATTTTTGTCAATACATTTTGATCCGTGGATGATTAATGACAAATTTCAGCTGCTAATGCTCCTTTGAGGTCAGGGGTCGTGGTATTTTTTGTCACCTATGTACGAGGTGGACAGACTCTCAACATGTTTTCAGCCCTTGGCATCTTCATACCTGGAGAATGGTGGCAGACATGAGAGGCCTGAGAGTTGATGTTGGAGCAGGGTGGAAATGAACCATCCATGGACGGGGTGTTGGGTGGGCTGGAGGGCTCATGCCAGGAGAAGTGCGGCTCTGCTTCGTTATTAATGAGGAAGATGGGGAAGACATAACATTGCCATTCTCTCACCGCACAGGGATGAAGTGCCAAGTGTGCGTGGGGTTTACAGAGCATGATGCCAATATATGACATTGTGGAGGATCAACATGGGTGAACAAAGTGATTTTAATAGAAATGGACAATGACAACGGTGACTTATCACTACTAGTGCCTAGGTTCACCTGTTCCCATTCAGTGCTTATTGTTTCTTACTCTTCCTAACCCTCCTGCTGTGTCTCGGAGTAACCCCAGGATCTACAGCTGAGGTTATGGTGGCCTGCTACCTTCCACACCCTATTGCCTGAGAAGATCTTGGCGGCTATCTCCTGGGGCCTGAACCTTGGGTGTCTGGGTCTACATTCAGGCTGCATGGGTGTTCCTGTGCTGCCTTCCTTGGTATGCAATTCTGGAGGTTTGTTGTTCACAGGGAAGGGGATGATAGATGGACTGGACACCCCCAGAGTCTGTTCGGTGGAATGACACAGGCTGCTTCACTGGTGATCCCCTTCCCTTAAGTACCCGGGGACTCCTGAGTTCCTCCATGGGATAGGGGGACAGATTGAGTTAGATCCAGAAGCCCCACCACCCTCTGGCGCTGAAGGCTGTGGATCCCCACCAGTGCCTTAACTATGCAGCTGAAGCCTTCCACGCTGAAGCTCATGCTATCAGCCATGGAAGTCATAAGCTGAACCATGGAGTCTACACCCCCCACCATAGAATTCACGCTCTGCACCAAGATCTCCAGTGCAGACGCCACTCTCGCAGTGTTAGCCTCATTGCATAGGAGTCACGGTGCCATCTCCTCAGACAGAAGACAATGGAGTTGGCTCGCTGGTGTAGTCCTTCCTCCACCTGCTGTACATCTTCAGCTGTGAGATGCTCACCACTGAGTAGCCCAGACACCTGGGGCGGGATTCTCCTCTACCCAGTGGAGCTGGCCGTACCGGCACCGAGGAGTGGCATGAATCACTCCGGCGCCGGGCCGCCCGTAAAGTGTGGAATCCTTCAAGGGCTAGGCCAGCGCCGGTGGGATTGGCGCTGCGCCAATCGGCGCAAAGGGCCTCCACTGGCCAGCGTGAGTTAGAGCATGCACGGGAGCGCCAGCATATGCTGGTGTCACCCCAGCGCATGCACAGGTGGGTTCTTGTCCGTGCCGGTCATGGCGGTGGTTGACAGCAGCCGGAGCGGAGGGAAAGAGTGACCCCACGGCACAGGCCCGCCCGTGGATCGGTGGGCTCTGATCGCGTGCCAGGCCATCGTGAGGGTAGATCCCCCCGTGCCCATCGAGGACTCTGCAGGCCGCCCATAGAGCCAGGTCCCACCGGTGCGGACCTGGTTTGATTTACGCCGGCGGGACCGGTTGAAAACGATCGCGGGCTGGAGAATCGCCGAGTGGGAGGCGCTGCAGCGGCCGCCAACCGGCGCGGCGCGATTCCCCTCCCCGCCAAAACCCCAGCGCAGGAGAATTCAGCAGCCAGCGTCGGTGCAGCGGGCAGTATTCACGCTGCCACCCTCCCGGCGATTCGCCAGCACGGCGGTGGTCGAAGGATTCTGCCCCTGCTTTCTTGTTGTTCCCACTGAGGTATTGGTATCTGTGTTGGTGGAGGGTGAGGTGAGAGCTGCAATGCCTCCTCGATATTTGTCTCAGAGATGTCTCCCTCAGAGCTGCTAGGGTCAGTGGTCTCCAGATGGTGCGAGGATGGCCTGGGCTAGTAGACTGACTGACCTACAAGGAAAGCGAGTTGGCATTAGTGTATCATAGGTGCAGACTGTTGGGAGAAAGTTAACTCATGTGGGGTTTTCACCATGACTACATTTAGGTGGGTCCTCACTTTTGTCTCTTGATTCCAATTCTCCCGCTATACAGGGAGTGTCGTACTCCTCACCAGTCAGCTGAAGGTTCTCTCCTCATTGAGCATTAGAGTTCTCAGGTCAGGCATGACTCCGGCAGGCTGTGCCTACTCACGGGCCGGTGTAGCTCAGTTGGCTAGACAGCTGGTTTGTAATGCAGAACAAGGCCAGCAGCGCGGATTCAATTCTTGTACCGGCTTACCCGAACAAGCAAGAATGTGGCGACTAGGGGCTTTTCACAGTAATTTCAAACTTGTGACAATAAAAAAGATTATTATTAGTCTGCCTGGCTTCCCATTCCTCAACCAAGCCAATGATCAAGTATTCACTTTCTCCTGACGTCGCCTATAAGGTGCCCAATAAGGTGGAGTAACACAGCACTTACTTGTCTAAGTTGAAGACTGCAGAATAAATCTTGCTCGAGTGTTGGTGAAGCCTTGATAAAATGTCCCTGAATGTCCCTGATGTATTTCCGAGATAGTTTTCTACTGCAGCAACACCAACAATTAAATGGTGGGTAAACCTTATAGCTAGCACTCCACATCAATGCCTTGCTCTTTCCTAAATAACTGGCCAATGTCAGGAGAGGACGTTCAGACAAGCACTGGCCACCAAGTTTCTGTGCAGCCTCCTTAATGAGTGCTTGAACATATTTTAAGTGGTGTTCACATGCTTGACCAAGCCTCTGAGATTTTGTTCCTTCTCTTGCCTTCATTCCCTTTACTAAGATGGTGTTTTGTACTGAATGCAGGCTGAGCTGCCAATTCAGCAGAATATCCCATCCGGATGATGTTTAGCACCTGACCATTCCTGATTTTAACTGTTACGTCATTGCCAACCACGCCTTAGTTGCCGAAACCCTAAACTCTGGAAGATCCGCCCTAAATCACTCAGCCTCCTCCTCACCTCAATTTTATTTCTTTGATACATTGTTCATTTGACCCAATGTTTCGTCATGGGGTTTGATGTCAAATTTTGCTTGATAATACTTATAAAGCACCGTGGCACGTTTTATTACCTCAAACGTGCAATATAAATGCAGGTTGTTGTTGTTGTAGAGCGTGCTGTCTGCAAACTGCCCCTGAGATTTTGTCTGATCTGGTTTATACAAGTCCAATGTAACACCAATGCCATTGGCTCTTAACTGACCTCAGCAGTAGCTTGACAACCCACTCAGTTGTATCAATAATAATCACAAGTTGGCTACAATGAAGTTACTATGAAAAATACCCTAGTCGCCACATTCCGGCGCTTGTTCAGGGAGGCTGGTACGGGAATTGAACCCGCGCTGCTGGCATTGCTCTGCATTACAAGCTAGCTGTTTAGGCCACTGTGCTAAACCAGTCCCTCCTATTCTCAGAGGCAAATAGGGAGGAAAAGCATCATTCCAGCCAATAGTACCCGCATCCTGAGAACAAATACAATAAACCAGCATCACAAATGACAGAAGCCACTATGACAGCTTTTGCTGATAAGAACTGGACTCAGAATGTTATATTTCCTTGGACCCTCCCCACAAAGTTTGCATGAAATTATTAAATATATAGCTATCATGGACTGATTGCCAGGTTGCAACCTGATGTACAAGGTTCAACGACAAACTGCACTAAACTCTTAAATTAAATTTCTACCTTGACACCATTCCCAGTTACCCATTCCACTTGGATATATTTTTTGTCGGGGGGGGGGGGGGTAAAGATGAACTATCACGTTCATGGTGATAATTGGGAAAATTATCAGCACAGAGGGTTTCCGGTTTAGGTCCATTTAGTAAACCTACTCAGCAAGTGTTGATAATCTTTCACTGTGGAAATATTTCACGTGATATCACAGACTTGGCTGCATATGATCAATTGTCCTGTTCTTTCTGTATTTTTTTGAGATGAGTTCAAAATTAACAAAGAGCAGTAAGGCTTGTGTATGCTGGGATACCTTTGGTTAATGGCAAAGTCTATTTATGCGCATGTAAAATATGGACAAGCTGAATGTGCACAACCGCTTGTCATCATATAAGCAAGGCAGTGGCATTCCCACTTCCATGGATTATTTATGTCCCATTTTCTAGGATGTTGTAGATGAGAGAGTCAGGTGTTACAGAGAGCATCGGACACCAGTGTCCGCTGGGACACATGGGGACATTCTCTTCACTTACTGACAAGCAGGTAGACTTATAAAATGTTAATAGGTTATTGATTATGGCTAGCTGTTGGGAATATGTAGGATTTCTTGTAATAAACTGCAGCAAGAGGAGCAGAGAGGAAAGAAAACTCAGTTTGCCATAGAATCATAGAATTTTACAGTGCAGAAGGAGGCCACTCGGCCCATCGAGTCTGCACCAGCTCTTGGAAAGAGCACCCTACCCAAGGTCCACACTTCCACCCTATCCCCAGAACCCAGTAACCCCACCCAACACTAAGGGCACTAAATTCCTGGAACTATTTGGAGACATGCATCTGATGCCACGTATTTTAGCACTCTATGAAATTCTGATGGAAAAGTCAATGCGGTATGTCTTCAAACAAAGTAAACTGGAGGTAAAGATCCCATGTTTTAAATAGTCTATTCGGTATGGCTCTGAATCAGTCCTCGGGGGTCGTGAAGGCTTTGAATTTCTCTCATACCAATTTTCTTCTTCCCACTCCACTCTAATTTTACTTAAATTTTTTAAAATATAGATTTTTCCCTTAGGCTGTCTATGTATTTGCTGCTTTAAAAAAAAGGGAACAAAATGTAACATTGAAACAGAATTTCAAATTAGGGCACAACATTGTTGCTGTGAATAGTATGCTGCCCAGCAGGATTCCCATTAAGTTTAATCACTCACTTAAATCAGGGGTGGGCAAACTACGGCCCGCGGGCCGCATGCGGCCCGCCAAAGGTCTTTATGCGGCCCACCAAGATCAAGTCATAAAAAAAAAAAAAAAATTTTTATTTAAAAAAAAAATTTGTTTTATTTTTTAAAAAAAAATTTTTTTTAATAAGATTAATTTGGGGGGGGGGGGGGGCTGTTGGGTTACTGGTATAGGGTGGATACGTTGACTTGAGTAGGGTGATCATTGCTCGGCACAACATCGAGGGCCGAAGGGCCTGTTCTGTGCTGTACTGTTCTATGTTCTATGTTCTATATGAGGCGCCCAGAATCATAACCGGGTGAAGCGCCATTTTTGAAAAGTAGAGAAAAAGAGGGCTAAAGGCAGGATGCCGCCGGGGGAAGCGCTGAGGTATATGCCGCACGCTAATTGGTTACAACCGGGACTATTAACTAATATACTATGCGGCCCTTTAAAATTGTGAATTTCTGAATGTGGCCCTTGCACGGAAAAGTTTGCCCACCCCTGACTTAAAGGCTGCAGCCTCTCCAATGGTTAAGCATGCGATGCGAACATTTCATGGCTGAAAATTTGAGTGCAAGTGGAAACGGAGGGGACAATATGAAAGATGGAGGAATATGAAGGAAAATCTCCTTTCGATACTTTACAGAGTCAGCCAAACACTCATGCATGAGTTACGTTTTACTTAGCTTTCTTTCTTTGGCATTTGTCTGTATTTTTGCTTTGAAAAAGCAGCTAGCGCTATCTTTAAAACACTTGTCTTGGAGAAGGTACTGCTGCTGTCAGCATGAGGGAGCTCAGTTAACACAATTCATGGATTTTGCTGCAGTAATGATTATCCTAGCAGTCAGCGTGTAATAATACTACAACACCTGCCTGACACATTCAAGTCATATCATTTTTGCCGACTATTTTAAACTCAAATTCTGGCGTGCTCATCCTGCATCGTAACCATGAGGATTTCATAGTCACATATTAATTTGAAAAGGAGGTTGAGGCACATAGCTTAAGAAGAATAAAATACGAAACTGTTTAAAGCAAAGGAAGGTACAGCACTGTGCAGAGGGAGGAGAGGAAGGAGATTAGATTCGGATTGAACTGGCACAGACCTGATAGGCCAAGAATGTCCTTCTATAATGCATACCTGTATGGATCTATATTGCTTCCTTAAAAGAAGTAAGCATCACTTGATGATTGAATAAATATGTTCAAGATATTTCTTCAATGGGTGTGATGTGTGAAGTGCTCACTTAACTACGACTGCCAATTCCCCAGTAGCAATAGTCTCCAGCCGCACAGCCAGAGGCCTCCGCGGTCAGTGGGGGTTATGGATGGTCAGTGGGGCAGGCAGGCAGGGCAAGGGTTGCAGCCGGAATGGGTACACAAGGGTTGGCACGGTGGAGTGCGCGTGGTTGCCATCCCCTATGGCAGACCACCCCCCGCCCCCCACATTTGGCCCCAACCCCCTTGCAATCAGAAGGGCAGCTAGCCCAGTGCCCCCAAGCTCATTGGCTAGATGGCTACTAACCTCCTTGGGTCTCTGCAGCAGCCCTTCCACCAGATACACGTTTTTAAAAAGGATTCCTAATCCGTGTCAGAGTGACCACCTGCTGGAGAGGCGGCTGGATCACGGAGGCCGTTGGATATCTTTTTTTATTCATTTATGGGATGTGGGCGTCAGTGGTTAGGCCAGCATTCATTGCCCCTCCCGAGTTGCCCTTCAAAAGGTGGTGGTGAGTTGCCTTTTTGAAGCGCTGTCCTTGAGGTGTAGGTACACCCACTGTACTATTAGGGAGGGAGTTCCAGGATGTTGCCCCAGCAGCAGTGAAGGAACGGCGATATATTTCCAAGTCAGAATGTTGAACCGGAGTGCGGGGCGAATCACGCCACGCCGCCCTGGCACCCGCACGCGATTCTCCCACCCCTCCAAAACGGCGTGTCGCATTTTGCAACAGGCCGCTCGGAGAATCGCCGCTCAGGTCGAGCGGCGATTCTCCGGCCCGAATGGGCCGAGCGGCCTGCCTAATATGACCGGTTCACACCGGCACCAACCACACCTGGTCGCTGCCGGCGTGAACAGTGCGCGACCGCTGTGTGTGGGGCCTGTGGGGGGCGGAGGAAGAATCGAGCACCAGGGGAGTGCTCAGGAGGGGTCTGGCCCGCAATCGGTGCCCACCAATCGCCGGGCCGGTGTCTCTGAAAGACGCACTCGTTTCTCTCCGCCGCCCCGCAAGTTCACTCCGACATGTCTTGTGGGGCAGCGGAGGGGAAGACGCCAACCTGCACATGCGCGGGTGACGTCATTTAGGCACCGCCGGCCGCGTCATTCAGGCTGCGCCGTTTGACACAAGCGTCAAGGCCCGGCGCCCAAGATTGACGTGCCGCCGTTCCTAGCCCTCTGAGGGTGGGAGAATAGGGGGCGAGGAGCGGCCTCCAACGCCGGAGTGAAACACTCCGGGTTTCACTCCGGCATCGGCACTTTGTCTCCCTTTGGGACAATCGCCGCCGACATTTTTCAATCACTGGTGGAGGGGGTTATTGAGAGGAGTTATAGGGAGGTAGTCACACCTCAGGTAAAAGAAGAAGGTAGATGGGTTACCGTCAGGGGAACGAGAGGGAACCGGCAGGCAGTGCTGGGATCCCCTGTGGTCGTTCCCCTCAATAACAAGTATACCGATTTGGATACTGTTGCGGGGTACGACTTACCAGGGGTAAGCAATGGGGCACAAGTCTCTGGCACAGAGTCTGTCCCTGTTGCTCAAAAGGGAAGGGAGAAGAGGAACAGAGCATTTGTCATTGGGGACTCCATAGTTAGAGGAACAGACAGGAGGTTCTGTGGGAACGAAAGAGACTCACGGTTGGTGTGTTGCCTTCCAGGTTCCAGGGTTCGTGATGTCTCTGATTGTGTTTTTGGGATCCTTAAGGGGGAGGGGGAGCATCCCCAAGTCGTTGTCCACATAGGTACCAACGACATAGGTAGGAAGAGAGATGGGGATTTGAGACAGAAATTCAGGGAGCTAGGGTGGAAGCTGGGAGCTAGAACAAACAGAGTTGTTATCTCTGGGTTGTTACCCGTGCAACGTGCGAGCAAAGTGAGAAATAAGGAGAGAGAGGAGTTGAACACGTGGCTACAGGGATGGTGCAGGAGGGAGGGTTTTGGTTTCCTGGATAATTGGGGCTCATTCTGGGGTAGGAGGGACCTCTACAAACAGGATGGTCTTCACCTGAACCAGAGGGGTACCAATATCCTGGGGGGGGAGATTTGCTAGTGCTCTTTGGGGGGGTTTAAACTAATTCAGCAGGGGGATGGGAATCTAAATTGTAGTCCCAGTGTACAGGATGTTGAGAGTAGTGAGGTCAGGGATAGGGTTAAAAGTTCGAAAGAGGGCACTGGCAAGCAAGCCGCTGGTTTGAAGTGTGTCTACTTCAACGCCAAGAGCATCCGGAATAAGGTGGGTGAGCTTGCAGCATGGGTTGGTACCTGGGATCTCGATGTTGTGGCGATTTCGGAGACATGGGTAGAGCAGGGACAGGAATGGTTGTTGCAGGTTCCAGGATTTAGATGTTTCTGTAAGAACAGAGAAGATGGTAAAAAAGGGGGTGGGGGGGGGGGGGGGGGGGGGGGGGGTGGTGGCATTGTTAATCAAGGAAAGTATTACGGCGGTAGAAAGGACATTAGAGGACTCATCTACTGAGGTAGTATGGGCCGAGGTTAGGAACAGGAGAGGAGGGGTCACCCTGTTGGGAGTTGTCTACAGACCTCTGAATAGTTCCAGAGATGTAGAGGAAAGGATAGCAAAGATGATTCTCGACAGGAGCGAGAGTAACAGGGTAGTTGTTAGGGGGGACTTTAACTTTCCAAATATTGACTGGAAATACTATAGTTCGAGTACTATAGATGGGTCAGTTTTTGTGCAGTGTGTGCAGGAGGGTTTTCTGACACAGTATGTAGACAGGCCAACAAGGGGCGATGCCACATTGGATTTGGTACTGGGTAATGAACCCGGCCAGGTGTTAGATTTAGATGTAGGTGAGCACTTTGGTGATAGTGATCATAATTTGGTTATGTTTACTTTAGCAATGGGCAGGGATAGGTATATACCACAAGGCAAGAATTATAGCTGGGGGAAAGGCAATTATGATGCTATTCGGCAAGATTTAGGATGTATAGGATGGGGAAGGAAACTGCAGGGGATGGGTACAATCGAAATGTGGAGCTTTTTCAAGGAACAGCTACTGCGTGTCCTTGATAAGTATGTACCTGTCAGGCAGGGAGGAAGTTGTCGAGCAAGGGAACCGTGGTTTACTAAGGAAGTTGAAGCATTTGTCAAGAGGAAGAAGAAGGCTTATGTTAGGATGAGACATGAAGGCTCAGTTAGGGCACTTGAGAGTTACAAGTTAGCCAGGAAGGACCTAAAGGGAGAGTTAAGAAGAGCGAGGAGAGGACACGAAAAGTCGTTGGCGGATAGGATCAAGGAAAACCCTAAGGCTTTCTATAGGTATATCAGGAACAAAAGAATGACTAGAGTAAGATTAGGGCTAATCAAGGATAGTAGTGGAAAGTTGTGTGTGGAATCAGAGGAGATAGGGGAAGCGTTAAATGGATATTTTTCGTCAGTGTTTACACTGGAGAAAGACAATGGTGTCGAGGAGAATACTCAGGTACAGTCGACCAGGCTAGATGAGATTGAGGTTCACAAGGAGGAGGTGTTAGCAATTTTGGAAAGTGTAAAAATAGATAAGTCCCCTGGGCCAGATGGGATTTATCCTAGGATTCTCTGGGAAGCCAGGGAGGAGATTGCAGAGCCTTTGTCCTTGATCTTTATGTCGTCTTTGCCGACAGGAATAGTGCCGGAAGACTGGAGAATAGCAAATGTTGTCCCCTTGTTCAAGAAGGGGAGTAGAGACAACCCTGGTAATTATAGACCTGTGAGCCTTACTTCGGTTGTGGGTAAAATGTTGGAAAAGGTTATAAGAGATAGGGTTTATAATCATCTTGAAAAGAACAAGTTGATTAGCGATAGTCAACACGGTTTTGTGAAGGGTAGGTGCCTCACAAGTCTTATTGAGTTTTTTGAGAAGGTGACCAAACAGGTGGATGAGGGTAAAGCGGTTGATGTGGTGTATATGGATTTCAGTAAGGCGTTTGATAAGGTTCCCCACAGTTGGCTATTGCAGAAAATACAGAAGTATGGGTTTGAAGGTGATTTAGCGGTTTGGATCAGTAATTGGCTAGCTGAAAGAAGACAGAGGGTGGTGGTTGATGGCAAATGTTCATCCTGGAGTTCAGTTACTAGTGGTGTACTGCAAGGATCTGTTTTGGGGCCACTGCTGTTTGTCATTTTTATAAATGACCTGGAAGAGGGTGTAGAAGGATGGGTTAGTAAATTTGCAGATGACACGAAGGTCGGTGGAGTTCTGGATAGTGCTGAAGGGTGTTATAGGTTACATAGGGACATAGATAAGCGCAGAGCTGGGCTGAGAGGTGGCAGATAGAGTTTAATGCGGAAAAGTGTGAGGTGGTTCACTTTGGAAGGAGTAACAGGAATGCAGAGTACTGGGCTAATGGCAAGATTCTTGGTAGTGTAGATGAACAGAGAGATCTCGGCATCCAGGTACATAAATCCCTGAAAGTTGCCACCCAGGTTAATAGGGCTGTTAAGAAGGCATATGGTGTACTAGCCTTTATCAGCAGAGGATTGAGTTTCGGAGCCAAGAGGTCATGCTGCAGCTGTACAAAACTCTCGTGCGGCCGCACCTGGAGTACTGCATGCAGTTCTGGTCACCACATTATAGGAAGGATGTGGAAGCTTTGGAAAGGGTTCAGAGGAGATTTACTAGGATGTTGCCTGGTATGGAGGGAAGGTCTTACGAGGAAAGGCTCAGGGACTTGTGGTTGTTTTCGTTAGAGAGGAGAAGGCTGAGAGGTGACTTAATAGAGACATATAAGATAGTCAGAGGGTTAGATAGGGTGGACAGTGAGAGTCTTTTTCCAACAGAAGGGGACATAGCTTTAAATTGAGGGGTGGTAGATATAAGACAGATGTCAGAGGCAGTTTCTTTACTCAGAGAGTAGTAGGGGTGTAGAATGCCCTGTCTGCAACAGTAGTAGACTCGCCAACTTTATGGCATTTAAGTGGTCACTGGATAGACATATGGATGAAAATGGAATAGTGTAGGTCAGATAGGCTTCAGATGGTTTCACAGGTCGCCGCAACATCGAGGGCCGAAGGGCCCATACTGCGCTGTAATGTTCTATGTTCTATATATGTCATCATAATAACTCACTATCATTGCTGTTGCATGTGCATGTGCTCTGGCCAATAGTTGTTTCCTTGTCGCACCTAAAACAGTTTGTTCTGTTCCTCTAAGAAGAGGGACAAGTTGGCAAGTCACGTCCCAACCACCTATTCCCCTCTATGCTCCTCGTTTTCCATAGACTGAATTCAACTGCTACTTTATTTAATGGTGCCGACTCTTCAAATAAGCTTTCAGCTTCTGAGGGATGAACAGCAACATTTCACTTTGACAATTATTTTCTGGATTTGACAACAAATTAATTGGCAAATATACTTTAAAAATAAACAGTATGAATGGAGAAAATTGGAGAGGTGGCACTCTGCGATGCTAGTAAGTGTCCTCAATATTTGCAACATGGGGAAAAATTGCCTCTTAGTGTTACCTAACCACAACCTTGCAATTTAACTTGTGTGAATTTTGCGTGAAAAAACTTAATGGCGTTGGTTTCAAACTTGAGGGAAGCTGAGCTGCAAATCAATACGACAAGTCACCCATTTCCACAGACATGAGGTCAAAACAATTATGGAGGTCTGCGTATCGTTTCAATGACACCAGCAAGCTGCCCATCCAAAATGGATATCCCAATACCACCATATCCATTGCAGCATGTCGACTACAACAACTTGCATCAATTCAGGGCTCGCTTTTGGCAAATGGCCTTAGGTACCTCGGGAATCTGCACATTAGAGTGAGGCTAATTGTCATGCTCTAATATGCAAATTTTCCAAAGTGATCCCGTCCATTGTGGGCAGGGTTAACATCATAGCTCTGAGAAACAAATGGTTATTCAACACAACCCACGTTGTACAAGGGGCCTCACCGACTAACGCATGGGCAAGGCTGCATATAGCCCTATTTTGCACACTGGGGAGCTCCACTTGCCAGAACACCTTAGTGTAGCGAGAAATCGGGTCGCCGTTTTTAAATGGACTCCGGATCTTCAAGGCCCCCGTAGTGATCCCTGACTTCCCCCAGCCTGAACGCCCTATGGGAGGGCCATGTCCCCCCAACACGCACACAGGGCACCCCGGCCCGATCGTGCTCGCACAGAAAATGCCAGCTTGGCACATTGCAGTGTGAACCTGGGACTCTGGCAGTGCCCATGCCAGCCTGGCAGTGCCCATGTCAGCCTGGCAGTGCCAGCTGTGCATCTTGACAGTGTCAGGTTAGCACCCAGGTGGCATTGCCAGGGTGCCAGGCTGGCACTGCCAGTGTGCCCAGGTGGCACCAGCAGTGCCAAGGCACCACCCTGCCCAAAGGGCATGCAGCTGGGGTCCTCCAATCTCATGGGAGACCCCCACAACTGCCATTCTATCTGGTCCCCATTTGAGGGGACCAGTCCTGAATTGCACTCTCCCGAGGTCGCTGAGTCAAAGGGCACGAATCCCAAAGCCTCAGGTCCCTCAGGAAACAGCACATTAGAGTGAGGGGAACTGTCTCGTTTCAATATACAGGTTTACCAAATGGACAGGACTTACATCACGTTGGATCTCGCAAGACATTGCGAGCCGGGTAGATCCCAGGAACAGGGGCCGGAATTCTCCCTTCCGGGGACTAAGTCCCCACGTGGGCGGGAAAACAGGCGCCAATGACTCCAGTGTCGACGGGCCCCCAAGGTGAGGAAGTCTCACCTGTCTCGGGGTCTAGGTGGACGCTGGAGAGGTCGACACAACTCCAGCTGGCGCCAAAGGGACAGCGTGAGTTCGCACATGCGCCGAAGGGCCGGCGTGATCTCACGCATGTGCGGAACCGCCAGCGTGATTCCACGCACGCGCTGACCAGACGGCGTATTTTGGCGCATGCGCGGTGGGTTCTCTTCACCGCGTTAGCCATGGCTGAGCCCTACAGGGGCCAATGCGGAAGGGAGAAGTGCCCCCAAGGAACTGGCCCACCCGCAGATTGGTGGGCCCCGATCGCGGGCCAGGCTGCCGCGGGGGACCCCCCCCCCGGGGTCGGATCCCCCTGCGCCCCCCCCCAAGGACTGCCCCGCCAACTTTACCTTCGACTTCGCGCCCATATGGGACCATACCGCCCATATGGGACCATACGTAACCCACGCTGGCTGGAATGGCAGCTAGACCCATCGGGGCCTGGAGAATTGCCAGGGGGGCCGCTGCCACCGGCAGCCGACCAGCTTGGCGTGAATCCCGCCCCCACCTGGAAAACGGTGCCGGAGAATACGGAAGCCGGCTTTGGGGTGGGTTTCGCGCGCCCCCCCCCCCCCCCCCCCCGGGGATTCTCCGACCTCTTAACGTTGCCTCTTGCCCGAGGTGTGGTGACCCTCAGGTTAAATCACAATCGGTCAGCTCTCTCTCTCAGAGGCGAGAGCGAACTCTGGGACTGCGGGGACTCTGATTCTTTCAAAATGCCTCAGGTTGCTTCAGACGAACATCGCCAGACAGATTTAACACTGAGGCACATTTGGTTGCTGGGTATCTTTTTTGAATCGTCAATGGTGCAGTCGATAGTGTCCGTACCTCCGGGGCGTGCCACAAGCTCTGGCTTCAAGCCCTAGTTCAGGGTTTGGTGGCCACAGACATTGCATTCATTATGTGGCCAAGCAGGTTGATTATCAGCCTGTAAAATCCTTCCAATGCATCTGATGGCAAACATTAAATTGCAAGCTTGCAGTTAGATAATATTAAGAGAATGTTTTCGCTATGTTGCAAATATTGAGGACACTTACTACCATCGTGGAGTGCCACCTCTCCAGTTCTCTCCGTTCATACTGCTTTTTCATAAATGTTGCACAAGTTTATTTGCATTTGAAGAGGAAATGACTCATGTACAATCGATGTACATTCCCATGAGGGGGAAAGGCAGGGCAACCAAAGGTAAAGCTGAAGTTGTACAACACATTAGTCAGACCACACATGGAATACTGTGCTCAGTTCTGGTCACCCTATTATAGGAAGGATATTGTTAAACTAGAAAGAGGTGCAGAAGGGATTTACGAGGATGCTACCAAGACTTGACGGTCTGAGTAATAACGAGAGGCTGGTTAGGCTGGGACTTTTTTCCCTGGAGAGTAGGAGGCTTGGGGGTGATCTTATAGAGGTATATAAAACAATGAGAGGCATAGATAAGGTAGAGAGTCAACATATTTTCCCAAAGGTAGAAGAGTCTAGAACTAGAGGGCATAGTTTTAAGGTGAGAGGGGAGAGATACAAAAGAGACCAGAGGGGAAATTTCTTCACACAGAGGGTGGTAAGCATCTGGAACGGGCTGTCAGAGGCAGTGGTAGAGGCGGGTACAATTTTTTCCTTTAAAAAACAGTTAGACACTTACATGGGCAGGGTTGGTATGGAGGGATATGGGCCAAATGCGGGCAAGTGGGTTAGCTTAGTGTTAGAAACTGGGCAGCATGGACAAGCTGGGCCTAAGGGTCTGTTTCCATACTGTTAACATCTATGACTCTAAGCTGTTTAGATGGTGAGAAAGTAAGATGAAGCAGAAAAAGGATGAATATGATAAATGTCAGATTAATGATACGATGGAACCCAGGCTGAATTTGGAGAGTTCGCGCCATTTTGCGTCAGGGCCGGAGCGTTCAGTAAGGCCACCGCGCATGCACGGGTTGGCGCGTCGCCACTGCGCATGCGTGGGTAGGAGCCGCCTCCAGTGCACACCAGGAAGTGAGGCTGGAGCGGCGTGAAACGCTCTAGCACCGTGCTGGCATTTACGACGGCGCGGACACTCTGTCCCGCGATCAGAGAATCGCGCCCATGATGTACAAGATTCCAGTGTTGGAGGAATGTCAAGAACTTGGGGGGCTTGTAGATGGGAAGGGTTGAGGCCAAGGATTTGAATCTATCCTAGAGAGACTCAGATTTATATCTAAAATACATGGGTCTCTCACTGATGTAAATCAGACTTGGCTTCATTCCTGAGCAACGTGTTCAAAGGCTCCGTCATAAAAACAGCTGTTAACAAATTGCATCATTTCCTGGAACTAAGCCTGCAACCATGAGAGAACATCGACAACAGTGCAGTGCAACTTCATTTTTGTTCCTCGTAAGCAATAGAAAACATTTAGTCAGTTAGTAGTTTGCCGGCGGCCAACACTCTTGCTTCTGCACAGGAGTAACATCATTAAGTTCAACACTTAGGGTGCAACAGGAGTAGGCAAAGCCACAAGGTTTTTTGAAAGATGTGGGGCGGGATTCTCCATTGGCCAGCACTGAAATCGGGAAACGTGATGGGACGGAGAATCGGTTCCAATGCCGAAATCATGGCTGCCGATTTGACGCCAAACCGCAATTCGCCGTCACCTCGACAGCGCCGTCAATGCGTTCCAGAACGTACAGACAGTAAACACCATTTGTATATCCTAGCGGGCCTGAACCGGTCACCCCCAGGGCCTCCATGATTCTCCGCCACCGATGGGCTGATGACGAGGTTCACTTGTGCTTTTAAAACTCGTGAAACCAGCGACGAGGGAGAGAGAGGAGGTAGGACGAAGAGAGGCGTGTCCGTGGGCTGCCGGACTGGACATAGGCCAGGCTGGCTGGGTTGCGGGGGGGCTTGTCAGGGCCGGGTAAATGGGCCAAGTGGCCAGGGTGAACTCCCACAGGACTGGGGTGGTGCCCAGCCATGGATCGCCATCGCAGTTGCCTGCAAGACAGCCATCTTGCGATGCACCCCACTGACCACCCACCTTGGCCCCTGGTTCTGCAGAGTGACACCGGCCATATGGGTACTCCCACCCACCCCCACCCCACAACCCAGCTCCCAACCCCGCACCCCACCCTTCGCCACACACCCCACCACCCAATTGGCCGCCATCTGCCGGCGGGGCATGACGCGGCCCAATCAAGGGCAATGCCCACTATAGCCCCTACGAGGGTGCCAGGAAGTGCCAGCTGACAGTACCCCTGGCATCAGGGATGGGTGATCCCTGCATGCGAGCTGGCCATTCTATCACACGGTCCCATCGAAACCCTGGGGCGATGGTGGTGGAGATGGTCAAGAGGGGGAGAAGATGGGGAGCCCAGCCCACCCACAACGTTCGCCTATTTCCGCTTCCCCCACTGCACTCCCTCTGCAGCCAGACCAGACCAGCCCACCCCTCACACCCATCTGACAGAGCACTGATGCAGGTTGCAACAGTGTGAACAGGTGTTTAATGTGCACAACTATTTACAGATAAGTGCCTTAGCCTCCAGAACTAATCTATGCCCTGCACCCATGTCAACATAACTAGTGTCTAACTTTCTCGCCTTACGGGTCCTAATGCTACGTCTAGGTGGATCCCTAGATTAGAGGCGTCCTGCTGTGATACCGACCCTGCAACCTGGGTCCCCGTTGACGGGCGCATTCTGGGTGAACGGGTCTGGATGGCCATGGCTGCTCGGGTGTCACAGACATTGTACCAACCTGTTCTGCCTGCTGCCCAACAGATACAGGGGAGTCCGAGGTGCTGCGGTACTCTGGCACCTCTCATGCAGGAGTCACCGGCATGGGCCCCATCACCTCCTCCTTCCTCAGGGTGCTCGATACACCATGGAACGGGGGTATGACCGGAGCTATCCTCTGAGGCTCACCCACCACTTGGCTCTGCCGGTCTTGGAGGCCCTCTCTGGTCTCAACCAGGGTCTGCATGCTGGCAGCTATGGAGCACACATAGCAAGTGGACCACATCACCCATTGACTGTGTCACCACCTACTGGGTCTGTGTCACGTCAGTCAGTGACTGTGCTATCTCACTCTGGGGCTGGGCCACCTCCCTCTGTGTCTGCGCCACGCCAGCCAGCGCCTGGGCAATGTCGCCAACGTTCTTAGCCATGGCTCACTGTGACTGGGCCACGCTCAGAAGTGCCACTGCAATGTCCAGATGGCTCTCGCACATGGCTGCCCGTGAGTTGGCTACCCTGTCCTGGGCCTCGGCCAGCGCCTACACAGAATTCCCCAAGCCTTGGAAATGTTGAATAATAACTGCAACCCTTGCCCGTAATGTGTCCACTACGGATGCAACCCATGCGGTGTTGGCCTGGGTGAAACGCATGGTCGGCAGCACCTCCTGCTCCCGCATGTGGTTGGACTCCTCCAACTGCCCTGCCAGTGCCGGATGCTCACCGACAACCCCTCATGTAATCACTGGCTCTGCTACTGCATCTCCACAATCAATGGGACCGTCCGTTACAGAAGCCCGAAACCTGTCTGGACAGCAGCTAGTTCCTCGGGTTAGCCCGCCCTCCGACCATCCGCCCCCTCTGGAGTTCCTACCTCCACATGATGTATGGGACCAGCTGTGTGGTGCACACCAGGGAATGTCCCAGGAGCCTCTTTACTAAAGTGCCCAATCGAAGGTGAGTGTCTCTGGGATGTTGGAGGGTGTTGGAGACAGCTGTGATGGGACTCAGGCTCCAGGGTGTCTTGGGTCTCTGGTCCATGGGTCGCGTCCGTGCTTCTCTCCTCATCACTGCTCGGCACCCGGGACTTCAGATGTGGCACTGGCTGGGAGTGGGGGACACCAGATGGACCTGTCCCGTCACCAGCAGGTCCTGAAAGATACAAGGAAAGATGCATGGTTAGGCCGCAGGCTGGGGAAGTGTGGGGGTGGTGGGAGTGAGGGTGGTTTTGAGGGTGAGTGAGGGTGAGGGTGGGGTTGGTTTGGAGGTGAGGGGGAGTGACTGTAAAGGTGAGCGTGGTGTGGTGGTGAGGGTGGAGGTGAAGGTGGGGATGAGGGTGGTGTTGGGGGGGGGGTTTGACACACGTGTCACGGGGAACCACAACTCAGTGGTGTCTCACTGCCTCGCCCGTGGCCGATCTCCACCCCAGCGACCTCCCTTTCTTCTGGGCCTCCGTCCACATCCAGGACCCTCAGCTCAACCATGCTGAGGGGCCACAGGTCCGCCGGTCCCGCTCCAGTTTTCTCCCCCACCCGGCGGTTATGGGCGGTTTCTGCTGGGGACGGTGGGGGTGGAGAAACAGAATAATAAGAATTTTCATTAGTATCACAAGTAGACTTGCATTACCACTGCAATGAAGTTACTGTGAAAATCTCTCAGTCGCCACACTCCAGTGCCTATTCGGGCACACAGGGAGAATTCAGAATGTCCAGTTTACCTAATAAGCACGTCTTTCGGGACATGTGGGAGGTAACTGGAGCACCCGGAGAAAACCCACGCAGACACGGGGACATTGTGCAGACTCCGCACAGATAGTAACCCAAGTTGGGAATTGAACCCGGGGTCCCTGCCGGTGTGAAGCAATAGTGCTAACCACTGTACTACCGTGCCACCCAGGGTGGCCGTGAAAATGATAGTGTTAGACAGTCTGATTCATGCAGCCCAGTGGGTGTGGAGCTGGTGGCCTCAGTGGCCAGGGCACCCAGCCCAGTTTGGGTGCTGACATGTGGTGCAGGGTGGGGTTTCGGCCGCCCTCTGGATGGGTGGGGGGGGGGGGGGGTGCGTCGGATTAAGGGTATGTAGGACAGGCGTTAATACCAGGGGCACAGCGCTGCCTACTCACCATGGCCGCCCAGAGGAGGATGTGTAGTTTTTATGGCTGCAGGCCGGTCCAGACGGTGTTGCTCACGGTGCCCACCGCCTCTACCGCTTATGCTCAGGCACGCGAATGGCGACAGGTGGCAGCCTCCTTCTCAGCCCGTGGTACAGGGTCACCCGTCTCTTCTCCACTGCGTCCAGGAGGGTCTCCAGCTCGACGTCCGTAAATCATGGAGCTGCCCTCCTCGCTGTCCTCTTGATGGCTGGGATGGCGTGTGTGGGGAGTGAAGTATATATATGCGGCTGCAGCTTGTCAGCCTCCTGAGTGTCAATCGCGAATCCGGTGAATCCGGCAGCGTTTCATAGAGTTATAGAGTTTTACAGCACAGAAAGAGGCCCTTCGGCCCATCTCGTCTGTGCAGACCATCAAGCACCTAACTATTCTCATCTAATCCCATTTTCCGGCACTTGATCCATAGCCTTGTATGCAATGACATTCAAGTGCTCGTCTAAATACTTCGAGAATGTTGTGAGGGTTCCCGCCTCTACCATCCTTTCAGGCAGTGAGTTCCAGATTCCAAAACTCGCTGGGTGAAAAAGTCTTTCCTCATATATTCTCTAAACCTCCTGCTCATTACATTAAATCTATGCCCCCTGGTTAGTAACACCTCCAGAAAGGGGAAAAGTACCTTCCTTTCCACCCTATCTACGTCCCTCATAATTTTATACACCTCAATCAGGTCCCCCCTCAGTCTTTTCTGCTCCAGGGAAAACAACCCCAGCATAAGAAATCTCCCTTGATAGCTGAAATGATCCAACCCAGGCAAGATTGCCTGGATTTCATTGGAATTGATTGTGTTCCACGTGGCGCCGGTGCTAGCCCCCTAACAGTTGTTGAATTGGTCCAGTTGCAGCTCCAGTTTTGCAGTCGTGGACCTCCATGAATCCTGCGCCGGCGTCAACACTTAAGTCTTAGGAACAGAGAAGTCAGCCCTGGCAGGGCAACAGTGATTACAGTCACAGAATCCCTACAGTGCACAAGGAGGCCATTTGGCCCATTAAGTCTGCACTGACCCCGACTTACAGGTTATAACAAATAGGCAGTTGGATGAGTACCTGAAGGGGCGAAAGCAAACTGCAAGGTTGTGATGAAAGAGCGGGGGAACCTGACGTTGCAGAAAGTCAGCACCAGCTCGATGGGCCAAATGGCCTTCCTTCAAGATGTAACCTTTGCACGCTTGGATGATTCTACAATAGGTTGAAAAATTTGATTCAAGGCAAATATCAGTTGCCTGCTTGAAAAATGTCCAATTGCACACATATATGATATATCCCGAAGGGAAAAATAAATCAAACGGCAAAACACAGGTGACAAGGAAGGACTAGATTGAGCAGATATTTGAAATATAAGTTCAAAAGTCCGGACTGTATGGGAAGGGATGGGGAGGAGTTCTTAACCCTGAGAAACAGCTGTGAAAATGGTAGTGCTGTGGAAACAGCTATCTGCCTGCTTGCAGGTGAGAGAGCTGGTAACCAGCTTTGACAAAAGCAGAGGATGCCTGATGAAGAGTTAGCAGAGGCAGAGTAGACATCGTAGGAAACAACATCCGTTCACCTGGCGATTGTGGCAGCTCTTCACCTCATCATGTTTTATGTTTCACTGGACTGTTGCTGCTGTTCACTGGAAAACATGGGCCGGGACTCTCCAATTCCGCGGCCAAGTTCTGACACCGGCGTTAAAAGCGGCGCCAACCACTCCGGCGTCAATGGTCCCCGATATTGAGGAATGCTCCATGCTTCCCTTCACAGGGGGCTAGGTCAGCGCCGGAGTGGTCCCCGCAGCTCCAGCCGGTGCGGAACGGCCGGCGCGGGTTCGCGCATGCACGGAACGGTAGGCGTGAGTCCGTGCATGCACGTGGGTTCCCATCTCCGCGCAGGCCCCTTGGTAATATGGTGGAACCCCACAGGGGCCCGGCGCGGAGGAACATAGGCCCCCACGGAACTAGCGCGCCTGCCGCTCCCCCCCTTCAGGATGGCTCCCGCAGGCACACCTTCCAGGCCCCGCCGTGTGGGACCTGAGTAATCCACGTCGGCGGGGCTCGGCCGAACTCGGTGGCCACCCGGCCTGTCAGAGCCCAGAGAATCGGCGGCGGGAAACGCTTTCAATGGCCCCGACCGGCACGGCGGCGATCCTACGGGCACCTGAGAATTGGCGCCGGAGAATAGGTAAACCGGCGTCAGGGCGGCAGGGTGCGATTCTCGCATCCCACGGGATTATCCAACCTGGCGCGGGGTTGGAGAATCCCGGCCAGGAGCTCTGAAAGAAAACTGCCACTCTAGTGTTGATGTGATATTGAAAAGACGTCCTGGATGGTTAATTTAATACACTGCTGTACCTCTAACCTCCACCCCGCTCCCTCTCACGGAATATGTGTCCTTTCCACTTTGATTGTTTTTACTTAGTGTCAATTGAGTATGTGAAATTGTGACAGTCAATCTCTCCACTTTATTTTATCTTTTTTCTGCTCTTTTGTTTCTTGCTTGACTGGTTCTCAACAGTCTTTATTACTTCCCACTACACTGCAAATACAGTCATTTGGAGGATCGTAAGCTGAGGGGCTTTGGCCAATCTTGTCTGAATTTGATTGGCACCACTCCCCAACTACATCTAATAACAGCCTCCATTAGTGGCAGTGTGGGCTTCTATGCTCGTTTGCATTCCTTATTTTTGCATTCTCTTGTAAATCGTATACCTTGGTGTTGATTTTGATGTTTCCAATGTTTGCAGTCAGAGGTGGGAAACGGCAACAGGAAACGCTGCACCGGAGAGTCAGCAGAAGACACATCCCGGGCGGGATTCTCCGTCGGCTGATTGGGCGAAGAATCAGTTTTGATACCAAAATCATGGCAGGTGCCAGTTTTATGCCAAATCACATTCTCTGGAGCCGTGACAGCGGCGACAATGCATTCCACTCCGCACATACAATAAACGCTGTTGGCATTCTCCGGAGCCTCCGTGTTCACCGCTTCCACTGGGATGAATTCCCAATGGCGAGGTTCACTTGTGCTTTTAAAAATGGTGAAATAGGCGTTGTAGCTGCTGAGGGAGACAGAGGGAGTGTCGCAAAGTATCCAACATCGCCATAGTTTGCTGACATTTGTGCCGCTGGCCGGGGGCGTCTGCCAAGGCCAGGGGGAGTAGTAGGGGGTGGCCAGGAAGTGGGCTGTCGGGTCAAAGAACAAAGAACAAAGAACAATACAGCACAGGAACAGGCCCTTCAAGCCTGTACTGGTCATGATACCACCCTTTGCCAAAACGCTCAGCACTTCCTTGTGCCCTATCCCTCTATACCCATCCTATCCACTCACAATCCTCAACACTATCTGCCACTGACAATCCTCAACACGGTCTGCCACTCGTGGTGGTCGGGCACAGAGCACTATTGGCGCAGCCTGCAAGGCAGCCATGCAGCTGCGCACTCCGCTGACTACCCACTGTGAACTTCGGGACATAGGTCGTATGGGTGCTGCCCTTGGTGCCCTCTGGCCCCAGCCGACCCATCAGCGAGGTGGGCAGGCTCCAATGCAACCAGTGCCACCTTGTTGGCTGGCATGATGTGCGTGGGGAGTGAAATGTGTATTTGCAACTGCAGCTTGTAAGCTTCCCAAGTGTCAATCATGAACCCAGCAAATCTCACACCATTTCTCTTTAGAATCGATTGTGTTCTGTGTGGCACCAGTGCTAGCCGCACCTTAATCACTGAATCAGTCCAGGTGTGTGGCCAGTTTTGCTGTTGTGGAAATCCATGAATCCTGTCCCCGCATCAACACTGAGGGCTGGATTCTCTGATTTTGAGGATATGTCCGGAGGAAGTGTCTGGTTTTACAACGAAAAAGCTGGCGCCCCCCCTCCGCCCCACACCGATGCTCCGACCGCCACGTAAAATGCACAACCTTCCCGATATAAACGCAGCGAGAATTGCCGGATCCGTGGCTGTGCGTGTGCCCGGCCGCAGGCGGACCGATCAGCCAGATAGTGCCCCCTGTACCCCCCCCATCGCCACACCTGGGCCCCCCCCCACCAGTCCCCCCAGCCCTTGCCGAAGCCCTACCTGGCCAGCAGCACAGCTTCCCCCCCACGCCCCCCCCCCCCCCGCCTACTGTGGCACCGCTGGACACAGTCCGCAGCTGCCATGCCGTAGTCACGAGAACTGCGAGCACACGTGTCCCGTGCCATCGGGAACTCAGTCCATCGGGGGCAGAGCATCGGGGGAAGGCCTTCAGGTCACATCCTGAGGCCAGCCCAATGGCATGCGGCATACTCCTCGATGACGCTGCTTTGGAGGGGGCTAAGTATCTTAAATCAGGCGTCGCCCCCGATTTGGTCAGAAACAGAGATTCTGCGTCCGATCGTCTATCACGATATTGGCGTCGGCCAACGGAGAATCCTGCCCTTAGTCTCAGGAACGGAGAATCCTGCCGCCTGTCTCTTTTTTCGCTCTGCTAACATATGGCAGGTGATCTGCCAGCGAAAAACAATCAATGTCTACTCGGACGAGGGGCAATCCTGCGATCTCTGCATATCCCGGCATCCTAAGCTGTTGCATACGAATACCCAGGAGAAAAGCGATGAATCGTTTTGCTCTTGCAACCAGGCATCCGTCATCCTCTATTGATTGCACGCTGGCTGGTGTTGCTGCTGTCCCATGTGGCAGTCTGGAAGGAGTCCGAGACAAAGAAGTGCAGGGCTGCAGTGACCTTGACTGTAGAGCGGCTGTAATGTGCTAACTCCAGCATTTGTCTGCATGTTTTCTTGTGGAATATGACACAGTTCTGTCACTACCTCCCTGGAGAAATGCAAAAGCCTCCTCATATATCGTTCTTCAGAGAACTGTATTCTCCCGGGCCCATGCACACTGCTGGGAAAGTCAGGATTTCTCCGAACATGCATCCTTCTATTTGCTCTCCCTCCAGCTGTGGCTCTCTTTACTACTTCCTCCTACTCCTTATCCTCCCCGATTTGGATTCTGAAAACAAAATCCCTCATGCAATGCCAAACACTGCTTCACGTACCATGGTCTATCGTAGCAAACACATTTTGCCAGCTTAATTTGAGGAGAAGTTGCCTGCAAGTTAGTCTGAGAAATGAAAAAGGTCTTCAGCTACTCTGAGGTAATGTTCCATTCAACTTTACCTGAAAGTAGCTGGAGTTTTCTTTAAGAAAGGTCTGAAGCAGCTGCCTGGTGTTTTGGCAATTCAAGTTTGGAAATTGCGTTTGTGTCTCTGAATGATGACAGATGACCCAGACTTGTTAACCATTTGTCCCAAGGCACTTCACAAAAATACTAAACAAAATTTGACACTGAACTAAAGGGCTGGATGTAGGGCTCATGATCAAAGGTTTGGTTAAAGACTTCTGCTATTTCAGGCAGGAACTTCCATCAAGAGATTCCTTCTCCCCAGGACGGGCAGTTGAAATGAAGCCTGAAACTAACGTAATCTGGGCAGATGAAGTTGTGCATTATTTTCAGATTGCTACTTCCTTGTTGAGGAAACTACCTCCATGTTTGTCTGATATTCCTTTCTCCATTCTTTTCGATCCTAACCCTACAGCCACTGTGAAGATGATGGCCTCTTATATCTGCTTGACATTCCCTTATGAATGATTTGTCCCCACCACCTCACATACATAAAACAAACTGATGTCCTTGCTTACTTCCACAAAACCTTGTTTACAAATCTTCAATGGGGCAACACGGTGGCACACTGGTTAGCACTGCTGCCCCACAGCGTCAGGGACATGGGTTCGATTCCGGCTGGGTTACTGTCTGTGTGGAGTTTGTACATGCTCCCCATGTTGGTATGGGTTTCCTCTGGATGCTCCGGTTTCTTCCCACAGTCCAAAAATGTGCAGATTATGTCAAAGGGTAATTGGTATAGAGCAGGAGGTGGGTTTGAGTAGCATGATCTTTCAAAGGATCGGTGCAGAATTAATGGGCCAAATAGCCTCCTTCTGAACTATAGTAATTCTATGGTTCTATCTCACTAGTTAGAAAACATTCTTCCCAGTATTTTTGATTGGGCATTAATTTTAGCATACCCAAATGCATCATGCTTTCAGAAAACAAAGTTGGTATTTCTTGTGAATGTATTTACAAAAATTGGCAAAATACATATGGGAACACACATTAGGAGCATGTGTCAGCTATTTGGGCCCTTGTACCTGCTCCGCAATTCACTAAGGTCATAGCTGATCGAGCTGTGCCCCCCCCCCCCCCACCCCACCCCCCCCCCCACCCCCCCTCCCTCCCCCCCCCACCCCCCTCCCCCCCCACCCACTCTACTCCACCCCAGGTATCAGTCGAGTGAATCTTCTCATGTGCATTTCATGTTAGGAGTGGGTCTCCGGTCATATTGGTGAAGGTTGAACTAAAGGAGTCCAGTGCTTGCACCTGAAACAGGAACTGATTGAAAACTGGGCTGCCTTGAATGTAGCTGCTATAAAGATTGATGAGCTAAAGTCTTCAAAGAGTCTAACCAGCGGTCTTTAAAGTAACCAGTGGAGTAATCAGATGTGAAGTTATGAGTGGGAGTGCTGCTCCTGGCTCTACAGCAGATCTGAAGATGTTTGAATGCCCTCAGCTTGCTCCCATCACCTTTACTCCTACCAATTTCCTTCATATACTTAATTGCCATCTCCTCCACGGACCAACAAGAGGATTGCCACCAATCATGCACTGCCTGTCAAATTGACTGGAGTTGCACATCAGGAATCCACCACTTTCTGGTTTAATTTAAATGAGGCCCAAGGTCTACTAATGAGTGTACCAAGGGCCTCGGCATTCCGATGCAGGAAATGCTTCCCATCCCCAGTTTGTCATATCCATGTCGCTCAACTGTTTCTGCATCAAGGAGAACACTCTATCCCTCCCAAACAATCAGCCACTTAGCATATCTGTCTGTCCGTGATTGGTTGGTGTTCATTTGAACAAAAAAATCAATATCTTGCCAACTCCTGAAATATAAATATAAATTCAGCATAGATTTAAATAACTTTTATTTAAATAATCACTTATTTGAATCTAGTTGTGTGGCAGATGTCCACAGTTTTGCTTAACGTGTGTGATTTTGCCACATATAAATCATCATATTACAAAGGTAATTGGTTCGATTTGAAACAAATTTTATTTGAATGGGAGGTTATCACCAGCATTAATTTGGGATAGACAGTGTTATGTTTGAAGGATCACAACAGGGCATGTGCATTAATTAGGATAGGTTGGCAGAGGGGCAGTGCTCATCATGTAAGAATTCACTGAATGATATGAGGGGTAATTTTCACCTGGGTGGTACTCTGGCAGGATGAAGCAACCCACCCGTAACAGAACCCATTCTACTTCCTTCCTATTGAAATGGAAAAGCTGGTTGGGTTCCAGAGGAAGCAGGAAATTTCCCCTACCCAACTAACAGCCGGGCAGTGAAGGGAGAAATTACCCAGTTGCAACTTTGAGTCATTCCTTTGAAATATCTGGGCCGGAATTCTCCGGTTGTTGGGATTCTCTGTTCCCACTGGGTTTCTTGGCGACGTGCATGGCTTCAATGGGAAGCTCCATTGACAAATGGTGCCCTGTAGCCAGCAAACAGCAGACCGCCGAGGACCAGAGAATCCCTGACGTCCACTCGTTACCTCTGCATTAACTCTGAGACAGAAAATAAATGTGTGTATTGCACTGGAAGCATCATTTGTAAATAATAACCAGAAATTACTGTCAACACAGCTAGAGTTCTTTCTTTCATATTCATGTCATATACTTCTGATGTTTCAGCAGCACAACATTCATTTTCTGAGGTTTTCTTTTAGTGTGTTAATCATATTTAAAAAGAATTATAGTTGAAAATAGCAGAGGACTGTTGCACTCAGAGATTTGGAACAATTAAAAGTGGATAGGCTTAGGGATGTCAGATGGATATTAATCTGAATAAGTAACAAAGTAACTTGTATTGAACATTAGCTGAGACGGAAAAGGATTTTGGTGTGAATATTGACCGTTTGCTCAAAGTGTCCATCAATACGAATCTGTCCTCAATTAAATTATTCAAGTGCTGTGATACATCTTGAGACATTTTGCCGATAAGTCAAAACAAATTATTTTTTAAGCTGAAGCATCCAATTGAACATTTTTCCTTTTGAATGCCCTTGACTCCTTCAGGATATGTTCCACAGCATTGAGCATCCACTTTTTTATCTTTGAGCACGGTTTAACGGAAACATTTTAAAGTGCCATTTTGGGCATGTTTGGCAGGGTGTCTCTCGATGGCCGCATCAGCGAGATCGCAGTCCACATTTAGCGGCACTTAGTGCCAAGAAATGTGCCCCCACGGGATTCTCGATATTACTGGCTTCTCCAACGTCTGATTGGTCTGACTCATGCCTCAGCTTCCCGCGCGAATAAGAGGGAGTTGCCTTTAAATGCTTCCAGACCACTCACTCCCAGTCAACACACACGCCTGGCAGCATCCAGACCTGCTCCTCACTTTGGCGATGCTGACCTGGCCAGGCTTCTCAATGCTGTGGATGAGAGACAGGCCACCCTGTTCCCCCTGGGGGAGTCGGAGGACCAATAGCTGGGTCAACAATGCTGCCTGGGAGGCAGTAGCAGTGACTGTCAGTGCGGGCAGCTTGACCAGGAAGTCCGGTATCCGCTGTCAGAAGAAGACCAATGACCTCCACCAAGCTGCAAGGGTAAGTTACCATTTCTCTCCTGGCATCAGGTCCGCATGCCACCCTACAAAATTCCCAAACCCCGCCCTCAAAAATCACTGGCTGACACCTTGCACCTTCCCTACATCTGATCTTTGAGCTTGTTCCTCAGGACCTCCTGGCATCCACCAGCACCCCTTCATGTCCAGGTGCGGTACCCACACATGCCACCTGTTAAAGACCCCCTGACCCACCAACCGAGCAGACCACCAAAGAGACATCACAACTATCACCCTCAGCTTCCATCAGTCGGTGGGCGACATTAGTGGAAGTGCCTCTGGGGCACAATCTGGTGAGCACCACACAGTTGCTGATGTATATCGGCTGATGGCAAGAACATCCAAGGGAGACAACAGTTAGAGGCCTGCTGGATCCCAGAACTCAGCTGGGTCCCAGTCAAATGCCGAGTCTCTGGACTCGGCCCGTAAAGCGCACAAAGCGGCCCCCGACCAGCACCGTGGCGACCGCGTGGATGTGATTGGCGGCGATTCTCCGTTTGCCGGAGAATCGGTGGCACGGCATTGGAGTAACATGGCGGGATTCCCCCACCACCCCCCCCCCACCCCGCCGATTCTCCGACCCGGCGCGGGCACGGAGAATCCCGGCCAATATTCTTGGAACTCCCACTCACCTTTATAATTTTTAAATTCTTTGTAAGTTCAGTGTGCCAACTTTACTTCAACAGCAGTGATGTTGGAATAGCAAGGAATAGCTGCTTGATAGCAAGGGATAGGGTTTGATCAGAACCATGACACTATTCCATTATTGGTGCTGCATTGTCTACTTCGTTTTAGGCAGCCCCAGGGGACTGAGGATGACTTGCTTCCAATCCGATTCAGTGGGTTCTGAGATGGCTGACAAGTCCAGTGTGTGATCTGCAGACTCTGACACACACGTGGCAGATGGTGCTCGAAGGGTTTTATAGATTTGTTTTTTGGAGGTTTGTGTGCTCCCTCTGATGCCTCAACTTCGCCTCTGCACATTTCGGATGAGGTGTCTCGATGTGTTCGGTGCCCCACCCCCGAATGAGCCTTCTCCATTTTGATTGGTTGTAAACCAGGGTCTCCTATGAGTCAGTGGGTATGTTTGACCTCTTTGAGGATGCTTTCTGAGGACCCTAAATTGAGATGCTTTGAGAGGACCCAGTCGAGCTAGTTTTGCACGATTCGCACCTCCATGTCAGTCAAGTTGCCTTGGAAGACAACGCTGCTGTTGGACCACCTTTCTTGTCAACAGATTTGGAGAATCTTGCGCAGGTGCCACTGGTGGTACTTATCCAGTGCTTTGAGGTGTCTGCTGTGGGTTGTCAAAGTTACTGAAGCGTAGGAACGTCGAGATCATGGCTGCCCAGTAACCGTGATGTTAGTCTCCGGTTTGAGATCCAGCCCACAGATACTCTTTTCCTCAGAGTTAGCATGTTGGAGGTGATGATGAATTTTGGCATCTATGTTTGTCTTTGCAGAGTGGAGGCTCTCTAGATTGGCAAAATGCTACACTCTGAAGCAGAGAGAGAAAGAGAGATAACAGGATTGAGTAATTCGTCAAATGAAGGTTCCAGTGTCTTGATTGGACTTTAATTGTACCAGACATTGTCCCTCATATTGTGGAATCATGTTGTGTGTAATCAGGAATGAATCAATTGTAGGTGACCTGATGCCATTGAGCTTGATGTTGAAGCTGCTAATACTAAAGGCCTAGCCAACAAAAACAGGCAGCTGTTGCAGTGGCAACAGCTGCGAGACAACTAAGAAACAGGCACATTTGGAACGCCTATAGTTTTCATTTTGTATTGTCCTGACAGTAATTTTATTGATTAAAGGCCCACTGAAGAGACACATGATACAACACTGTCAATGTAAGGCTAATAAAAATTATAACCCAACCAAGTGAATGCACTTAGTGTGGCTGAATGCAACCAAAATAAAGAGGAAGACAGCAGGAGGTGAATTGTTTCAACAGACACTGTTTAATCAATTGAAGTAGGACTGATGTACAATAATCAAGAAGGTGCACTGTGTCCTCAACACAAGTTAGGATTAGTAATGGCTCACTCCAAGTGTATGGAATTAAGTGGACTGGACGGTACATCCCTTGGGATGATGCACATGTGCTCATGTTATTAAATTAAAAAGGTGCGAGCCCATTTCCAGTGACTCTGTTTGAGCTAATTATTCCTTCTTGGGTCTTCCCTTAAGCTCTATCTCTGAGCATGGCAACATAATGGCATCTGTGATCAGGAATTTTAACTTAGCAATTGTTTATTTTGAGATTGCTTTATTAAGCTGCTTTTTTTCCATTGTGCTTTCCAGCAATGTCCTCAACAAATAGATATCAAACTTTATTGGCTCCCCCAGAACGCTGGCTGGGAAGTGGGAATGACCAACACAATCACAGGGAGCTAGGTCAGGATGGCTGGGGCATTTTATCAGCAGTGGAAGCCACTGGTCCACTGGCATTTTGCTGACCATCGGGGTGATGTTTAATGGAAGCGACCTTTCTGCGCCATCCCTGTTGGCGCCAGAGACTCAACAGCCAAAAGAGGGTACCTATGGCAGGGAAGGAAGCCCCTGAGTCCCAAATATCTCCCCGGCAAATTAGAAGACTGTATGTCGTAAACTTGCTGAAGCACTCCCGTTGCTGCCAAATGTGGACTTGGGCACACTTTATTCCTCGACTTCAGGATCCCAGTGCCCATTGTAGGTCACTGCAAAGATACAGAGCAAACTTTAAAACATGTTTCCCTCATTTGTGAAGGAAGCCTCAAACAGTGACGTGTGATGTATCAGAGATTCTGGTGTGTAGTTTACCAAAGTGCCGTGTACTTGAAAATTCAAACATCAAGGCTGACACACCAATGCAGTTTGAGGGATTGTTGGAGCAGCCATTATATTGGGGTTAGGGTTAGGGTTAAGACAACAAACGGAGACTCTAGCTGCCCTCTCACACGGATGTAAAAGATTCCACAGAACTATTTTCATAGAAACGTGGCCAACATTTATCCCTCAACATTACAAAAACAAATTATCTGGTCTTTTCACATGGGTGCCTTGGGAGCTTGCTGTGCACACATTGGCTCCCGCCTTTTCTACTAACAAAGTGGAGGCTGGGTCATTGAATATATTTAGGACTGAGTTAAACAGATATTTGATTGATAAGGGTGTCGATAGTTAGGGGGAGGGGAGATGTGCGGGGTGCAGAATGTAGGCAGGAAGGTGGGGTTAAGCTGCATTTAGATCAATCATAATTTTATAAAGAACCAAATACAAAAAATAGAAGCAGGAGGAGACCATTCAGCCCTTTGTTGCTGCTCCACCATTCATTGTGACCATGAGCATCAAGTTCAATACACTGATCCAGCCTTCCCACCATATCCCTTGATCCCTTTAGCCTTGAAAGCTAAGAATAATAATATTTTTATTAGCTAATAATAATATTTAACTCCTTGAAATTACACATCATTTTTGGCTTCAACTATTTTCTGTGGTAGTGAATTCCACAGATTCACTACACTCTACATGAAGAAATTCCTTCTCACCTCAGTTCTAAAAGGTTTACCTCTTATTCTCAAACTATGACCCTTAGTTTTGGTCTCCTACCCCACCATTGGGAAGATTCTGAATACCCTGTCTAATCCTGTTAGAAATTTGTACGTTTCTATGCGATCCGCTCCCACTCTTCTAATCTCCAATTACTATAAACCTGACCAATTTAGTCTCTCCTCATATGACAATCCCGTCATCCCAGAAATCAGTCTGGTAAACCTTCACTGCACTCCCTCCATAGCAAGAACATCCTTCCTCAGATAAGGACACCAAACCTTCACACAATACTCTCGGTGCAGCCTCACCAATGTCCTATATAATTGCAGTGAAGCATCTCTGGGTGGGATTCTCTGATCCTGAGGCTAAGTGTTGATGCCGTCGTAAATGCCGTCTCATTTCCCGACGGTGTCAACATGGCCTCAGGATCAGCAATTCTGGTCCATACAGGGGTCCAGCACAGCACTGGAGCGACCCATGCCGCTCCAGTCGCCACCGGTCCACGCATGCGCGGTGGGACTGGCGCAATTCCTGCGCATGCACGGTGTCTCCCTTCTCCGCGCTGGCCCTGACACAAAATAGCGTAGGGCTACAGGGGTCGGCGCAGAACATGGGAGGCCCCCAGACCGAGAGGCCGGCCTGCCGATCGGTCGGACCCGATCGCGGGCCAGGCCACAGCGGAGGCCCCTTCCGTGGTCGGACCACCCTCCCTCCCCCACAGGCCACCCCAGACCCTCCAACGACAAGGCCCCGACAGGTTAGACAAGGTTAGAACGGCACCGGCGGGACTTAGGCTTTTCGGTCTTTCCGCTCGGCCCATGCCAGGTCGAGAATCGCTGGGGGGGGGCCCGTAAAGGGCCCCCCGACCGGCACCGCGCCAACCCTGCTGGTGCCAATGATGCTGATTCTCCGCTCTGTGGAGAATCACGTCCCGGCGTGGCGCGATTTGCGATGGTCGCACCAATTTTCCGGCCCGGTCCTGGGCTGACAGAATCCCGCCCTTTATTTCTACACTCAAATCCTTTTGCTATGAAGGCCAACATACCATTTGCCTTCTTTATTGCAGGCTGTACCTGTGCGCTTAATTTCAGTGATGATGCACAAGGACACCAAGTCTAGCTGAGTATCCACCTCTCTCAATTTACACCCATTCAAATAATAATCTGCCTTCCTATTTTTTCTACCGAAGTAGATAACCTCACATTTATTCGCATTATACTATATCTGCCATGCATTTGCCCACTCACTCAGCCTGTCCAAATCCCACTGAGTCATTCCTGCATCCTCCTTACAGTTCATCTTCCCACCCAACTTTGCATCTTCTGCAATTTTGGTGATAATATATTTAGTTCCCTTATCCAAATCATTGATATATAATGTGAACGTTTGTGATCCCAGCATTGATCATGCCAGTACCCCACTATTCACTGCCTGTCAATTGGAAAGTGACCCAATTATTCCAATTTATTGCTTCCTGTCTGCTAACCAGCCTTCTATCCATCTCAAGACACTGCCCACAATCCCATGCACTTTAACTTCACAGAGTAATCTGCTGAATGAGACCGTGTTGAAAGCCTTCGGAAAGTCTAAATAAACCACATCCACCGGTTCTCCCTGGTCAACTCTACTCGTTACATCTTCAAAGAATTCTAGCAGATTCTGTTCTTTTTTCAGATTTCCAGCATTTTTTGCTTTTTTCTAGCAGTATTTTGCTTTTGACTTATTTGATTCTGCTTTGCAGTTTACATTCGCTGTGATTACTGACACAGTGAATGAATGCTACTGTACATGTACATGTGTCTGCAAAGCCTAAACATCATTTGCCTGGAGCACTGCTGCGATCACACTTGTGCACCCATTGTTCCACTGCGCATGTGCCTTGCGTGTGGAACCTGCAGCCTGAAGCATGTTTGATCTCTGCCTGCTGCCATTACTGTCAGCTTTTGTGTTCATGTCCTTTTCCAGAAATCTTCCGGTGCTTGTGGCCACTCTACCCTCTGCTGAATTTTCACTTACTTTATTGTATGAACCTTTCTGTCAAATAATGCCTGGATTATCTATGATGCTGTATTCTGTTCATATACTTACGTTGGATTAAGGTCAACAAATGTGCACTTTGATAGTTTAAGTATGTAACCAATGAATTATCATCTTTCCAATATTCCATCAGCCTCTGGCATATCTGCACAATATACTTCCTCCACTTCATGGTGATAAAAAGTTTTACAAACTTGGCATTCATTTTTCAAAAATGCCACACTGTTCAGTAAAACTCAGAGCACTGGAGTGTGAAGTGGCGAAAGAATTGGTAATGCAGGCTGTCCATGTCAGCCCAGCATTGCTTTCCCTGATTTTTAACTTGGAGTTTATGTGAATTTTAGAATTCCATCTCCAAAGAGAATTGCTCACCATTGACATAGAGGTGAGCGGGGAGTGAAGCAGTTAGCATTTTGACCTCTATAACAAACAAAATTCGATCAGCTTCACCCAACTACTGATATTTTTCAGTTGAGCAGGTCCCATGTGTCGTTTTAAATGTCTGTGGATCTTATTGAACTGAGTTATGCCTACTACATTGTTGCAGGTTTGATTTTACTGCTGTTGCTACTGATACATGTCATTCACTTCTTTGTCCCTTGAGCAAAGGTGACCACATTCATCACCTGTGAGATTTTGAATTCTGGTGGGTACATAGGGATGGTTGAGGCCAAACTATTCCCGGAATGTTCAGCTGCAATTGCCTGGGAGGGTGGTAGAGGCGGGTTGCCTCACATCCTTTAAAAAGTTTCTGGATGAGCACTTAGCACGTCATAACATTCAAGGCTAAGGGCCAAGTGCTGGCATATAGGATTAGGCAGACAGCTCAGGTGTTTTCGATGGGCCAAAGGCCTCTTCAGCACTGTATTATTCTGTGATTCTGTGACAGGATACCACAGAAGATTGAGTTTTGGATGCGTTGTTGGCTCAGCGATTCCATTCTTTGCCTTTTCTTCTGTGTCTGATGTCTGTTTGCATGAGGGAGGTTACACAGTTCTTCATTCTGTTGTGCAAGGTGCAACAATCCTGAGGGATCTTCTCCCAGAACGCAAAGTCAAAATCAAAACTCCTAAATGAAGCCTTCATAGTGTCCTTGTCATGATTCTATGACTATTATTAGGGTGCAACCCAAATTCAAGCTCTCTAGGGAAATTTGCTTGAAGTGAGTGTCAGGCATTCTGGCTACATGAAATGAAAATCGCTTATTGTCACGAGTAGGCTCCAATGAAGTTACTGTGAAAAGCCCCTAGTCGCCACATTCCGGCGCCTGTTCGGGGAGGCTGGTACAGGAATTGAACCGTGCTGCTGGCCTGCCTTGGTCTGCTTTAAAAGCCAGTGATTTAGCCCAGTGTGCTAAACCAGCCCCTATACACGACTCAGCTGTGATTGTCTCAATGGGTGTGGATGCTTCGCATGTCCTGCACCAGTGGAAAAATAAATGAAATACATTTATACACGGTAGAAACATCAAATTTAAAAGCTTTGATCCAGTTACATTTGCCAACTCTGATAAAAGGCTTTCTTGGAGCTTTCACCACATCACCTCCTTCCTCAAGCATCATGGCAGGTTGAATTTTGTCTATCTCCAAAAACCTTATAATAATAATCTTTATTAGCATCACAAGTAGGCTTACATTAACACTGCAATGAAGTTACTGTGAGAAGCACCGAGTCACTGTTGTGTTCCGTGTTCGTTGTCTAGCAAGGAATCTACGGAACTGCTGGTGACTTGTCCAAACCAGGATTTTTATTCATGCACACGTGATAAGGTAATGATCAGATACTGAACAAGTTATCAAGTTTCTTTAGAGTCCACTGGAACTACCCCTATGCACGACTGTCCTTAGGTACTTCTAACAACATTCTCAGATGGCCTGATGTGGCCTGATTTATATCTGATGCCGCCTGCTGGTGGGAGGTCACACTGCTGCATACGTGGCCACCTGCTCGTGGGAGGTCACACTGCTGCATACGTGCAGTATTATCTGCAGGCATATCACCACAGTCACTGTTGCGCCTGTTCGTACACCGAGGGAGAATCCAGAACATTCAATTTACCGAACAAGCATATCTTTCTGGACTTGCAGGAGGAAACCGGAACACCTGGAGGAAACCCATGCAGACACGGGGAGAACATGCAGACTCCATACAGACCGTGACCCGAGCCGGGAACCGAACCCGGCTCCCTGATGCGGTGAAGCAGCAGTGCTAACCACTGTGCTACCGTGCCGCCCTACTGTTTACAACTGATAACTTTAAATGGTCAAAGAAAATGAAAATAAAACTTTTTTTTCAATGTGCCTTTAATTTTTCTCTTGGGTTATCCAGAAGAGTAATCTTTGATTTCTGGAGACTTTAAGAGAATCTTGGGCAGTTGGCTATCCTATCACTGTCCAAATGAAGGTTTAGCCGTATCAATGCTTCTGTCGATGCCTCTCACCTCCTTTGTCTGATCCCATAACTTTCTTGCCAGATTCGCAACAGCATGATGTGGATCAGTGCCATGATGTGAGTAAGTTTTATTTTCTTCCTAGATTTTATGGACTTGCTATTCTTGTATGTCTGCTCCATCACTTCAAGTGCAGCAGAATAGGTCTGACAGTCAGAACCAGCCTTGAACTCCAGCCTAAATATTTGGAATGGGGTCACTTCTACAGCTCTCTCCATGGTTTTGCTCTGTAGGGTGGGGGAAGCAGGGATTTTCAGAGTGGCAACTTGATGGCATTATGAGGGCAGTCTGTTCTGGCAGAAGTCTGAGAATTTAATTTTGAAATGCATCTTCTCATTGCTCTGTCACCGGTTACCTGTAGCAACCCAGCAATGTGGTCCCGCCTTTCTTTAGAAGTTACCATGATACACGACTAAACCTGCCTGTTGTTATCCACTCTGTATTGAACTTTGGGAAAGTAGTTTCGAGAGAGTATTCAACACTGAAACGATGTTTAGCCTGAAGCTACAGGGCCAAGACAGGTAAGTGTAAAACTCTTGTACAATTTGTGCTTGAGCAGTGTCGAGTTGTTCATGTATATATGCGCAATACTGTCTTCGAATGTGAATTTCACTATCTATGCTTGTTTACATTTGTATGTGTGGTGTGGGCACCGTTGCTAAGGCCAGCAATTACTCTTGAGAAAGTGGTGGAGTCACCTTCTTGACCCACGACAGTCTTGTGGTGTAAGTCCATTCGCTGTTAAGGGCGGAGTGCCAGAATGTTGACCCAGCAACAATGAAGGAGCCGGAATATATTTCAACTTTTGGTTAGGTGGGTGTCTTAGAGGGGAACATGCAGACACTGATGCTCCCATGTGTGTGCCGTCTTTGTTTTTGTCGGTGGCAGAGGTTGTGTGTTCGGAAGGTGTTGTCAAAGGTGTGGTGAGCTGCTGGACTGCAGCTTGTAGATGGTACAATCTGCTGCCACAGCACTCCAGTGGTGGAGGGAATGTTATAAAGTGGTAAATGGTGTTATCAATCAAGCGGGCTTCTTTGTCCTGGTGGTGTCGAGCTTCCTGAGTATTACTGAAGCTGCACTCATCCAGATAAGTGGAAGTGTTCCATCACATTCCTGAATTGTGTCTTGTGGACAGGTTTTGAGGAGTCAGGAGATGAGCTAATGAGTTTTATGTAGCTGATCCAATTAAGTTTCTGGGCAATAGTGTCATAGAGTCATACAGTGCAAAAAGGCTCTTCGGCCCATTGAATCTGCACCAACAATAACTACCTCTAACTTCACGCTAATCCCACTTGCCAGCACTTGTCCCAAATCCTTGAATTTCGAGTGCTTGTCCATGTGATTTTGAAAGGCTGTGAGGTTTCTAGCCTCCACTACGTTCCCAGGCAGTTCATTCCAGATTCTCACTACCCTCTGAGTGATGAGTTTTTTTTCTCAAATTCCCTCGGAATCTCCTGAACTTCATGCTAACACTATGCATCCTTATGATTGATCCCTCAACCAAGGGGAACAGCTGCTTCCTGTTTACCCTGTCAAAACCCCTCACAATCGTATACACCTCAATCATTTCCCCCCTCTGCCTTCTCTGCTCCAAAGAAAACATTGGCCGGAATTCTCCGCTATCGGAATTCTATGTTCCCGCCAATACTGCACTATCGCCCACAGGTTTCCCAGTGGCGTGGGGTTGGTACAATGGGAAATCCCTTTGACAAGCAGCGGGAGCAGAGAATCCTGCCACCTGTGAATGGCGTGCCATCGAGAATCATGGCCTGGGGGACCGGAGAGAACCCAGCCCATGCTGACCCCAAGGTAACCATGTATGGGAGAAAATCATGATCATCACAATAGCTGCCATCCAAAATAAAAATAAATCAAAGACAAGGTGCGCGATTCTCCGCTCCCGCGGAAAATCGCGAAGGCCGTCGTGAAATCGGCCGACATTCACGACGGCCTCGGAGCCCGCTCCCCGCACCTAATTCACCCCCATCCGGGGGGGCTAGGAGCAGGGCTCCATAACACTCGGCGGCGGGGCCTATGTGACATCAGCCGCACATGCGCAGGTTGGCTGGCTCCAACCCGTGCATGCGCGGCTGAGGTCACGCCGCTGACGGCTCGAACCCGCGCATGCACGGTGGCCGTCTTTCCCTTCAGCCGCCCCACAAGACGTGGCAGCTTGATCTTGCGGGGCGGCGGAGGGGAAATAGTGCGTCCGATTGGGACGCCGACCCGACGATCGGTGGGCACCGATCGCGAGCCTGTCCCCTCCCGAGCACAGTCGTGGTGCTCAGAGCCCTATACTCCCCCCACAAGCCCCAAACGGGCATATTTCGCCGTTTCCACGACGGCAGCGACCAGGTGTGGTTGCCGCCGTTGGGAAACGGTCGCGAACGGCAGGTCGCTCGGCCCATCCGGGTCGGAGAATTGCGGGCTGCCGTGGAAAACGGCGAGGTCAATTGTGGGGGCGCCAGGGGGGCGTGAATTTTGTCGGGGGGCCCTCCCACGATTCTCCCACGCCGTGTGGGGAGCGGAGAATCGCGCCCAAGGAGAGAAGGGAGCTATCTGAAATCATTAAACTTAGTAATTCAATAATTCCTAATTGAACACAGTTTAAAAGTGCCTACACTTATATACTGTATCTGTTCCACTTGGATACGTAAGAATCTTATTGGGCAGAAGTTGTATTTTGTTGCACACTTCATTATCATCAGAAAAACTTAATTTAATGATCTTTATTGTCACAAGCAAGCTTACATTAACATTGCAATGAAGTTACTGTGAAATGCCTCTAGTCGCCACATTCCAGCGCCTGTTCGAGTACACAGAGAGAGAAATCAGAATGTCCAAATTACTTAACAGCACGTCTTTCAGGACTTGTGGGAGGAAACCGGAGCACCCATAGAAAACCCACGCAGACACGGTGAGAACGTGCAGAGTCCGCACAGACAGTGACCCAAGCCGGGAGTCAAACCTGGGACCCTGGTGCTGTGAAGTGATGGTGATAACCACTGTGCTATCATGCCACCCAAACTGTCCAAGGCAAATTATTATCTGTAGATCTGCCTGTAGTAGGGAGATCTCAGTCACTACACCTGTAGTAAAGCAAAGACGATGAAGGAAACTCCTCCAACTTAGCAAGGTAAGAGAGACATGTGCTACAAATCTAGGTGCACATATACTGCCTGAGGTTTCACTGGAACAGAAGGTACTTTTTCTTGCTGAAGTGAAATTCCTCAAATGATTTATGCAGTCAAGCTGGAAGAGCAGCATAAAACAGTGAATCTTCAATAATACAGAATCGCTTAAATCAGGTTATGCAAAGTGCAAAAAGTACAGAAACGTTTAAAACAACCAAGAGTTTTCACCAGCTCTGTTAATTTTAACCTTGTTTTAAAGATTCTGCAGAAGGAGACATTATAACATTAAAGCATTAAAAATGTGCCAACTTGAGCAGTTTTTGTTGTTCACCAATCTTAAACTCAAGATTCAAGGGTGAAGTGGTTACGATACAATATTAGCTGGATTCTTCCAGGGCAGCCTGCCAGTGGGGGAAAATCCTGATATCATGGTGAATCATTCGTCGGACAAAAAATGGGACTCACGACCGGTGGGTCTCGCAGCCCGCCTCGCCAGCCTCAGTCCCCAACGAGATTCCCACCCAGAGGCAATATGCAAATAGCTCATTAGAGCTGGTTTTGAATCTCATATATGGGCAGGAAGCTCTATTCACCAGCCTCCTGGGATGCTCCAACTCCCCCAGCCGACAATCCCACTGGTGTGAACTAGTGCTAGTCCTGAGAAACAGGGACTCGGAAGTTTGCAGTCCAAGGGGTGGCAAGGGGGTGTTTACCCTCTCTACATCTGCCTCCAGGGTGCTGAGGGAGGTCTTTTACATGAGGTGGGATTCTGGGTGGCTTGGACTGGGCTGGAGGTGCTCAGGTTCCGGGTCTTTCTTGGGATGAGGGTCATTTGGCTGCTCTTCCCATTTTCAGCCTTTAAACTCTTTAAGCTGTCTGTCAGCATATGCATACCGCTTGCTATATTGGCCGTTTATGCAGAGCGTTTGCACCTGTAAACCGAATGCTTCCTGATTGAACTTCTAAGATAATGTTAAGGTGCCATTTCACAAAACGTCCATTTTGCCATTTATGAAATACCCATTCATTGACCAAAATGGAACATTCGCCATGAGGAGTATGTCACACTTGTCTTTCCTTTAATAGGATAACTGCGTGACACTCCGATGTTTATGACGCTCTCACATGACAATGGACTTGCCATACTCTTTGATGACACGTTGGTTAGTACTTTACTGAACGCTGACCAAAACATCATCAGCTTTATGACATAAATGCTACACATCAAACTGGTATGTGAAATAATGGGTATTAAATAATATCTTAAATAAACCAGAGGCCGGGAGGTCTCAGATGGCTGGACAGGTGGTCCGTGATGCGGAACGAGGCCAATAGCACGGATTTAATTCCTGTACCAGCTGAGGTCGCCTTCTCAACCTTGCCCCTCGCCTGAGGTATGGTGACCCTCAGATTAAATTCCCACCAGTCAGCTCTCCCCCTCAAAGAGGAGAGCAACCTGTGGTCATCTGGGACTATGGTGACTTTACTTTCCTTTATATTAAATATAACACCCCTTTATTGACCTATTTTAAAATAGTATTTTTTTGAATGTAAGCTGTTGTCTCTCGGCTTTCGGCATCTACAACAGAATGCCACACACGTTTAAAATAGTAAATTACAGTATGCTGCAAATAAAATTACTTTGTATTCGTTCTGTACACTGGCAGCGTAGTCTACATCAAGAAAATGGCCAGAGTAGAAATATCACAAATAAATGAAATAAAAAGATATTTATTTTAAAATAAATCTATTTATCCATAATGAATGTTTGTGATTTGTCCTCAGCATTTGTCAAATGTGCTTAGCACACACTGTAAAATGTGTTCCTCACATTAATGTGATTCATGCTATAATTCTGTCAGTGTGCTGAGTTCTGCTTTGCTAACAGCGCTTGACAGTTGTTGAGTATGTCTCCATCTATTAAAGCAGACCTGACACCAAGATATCTTCTCTCTAATTACTCAAACCCATTCCTGGACACTTTCTCACAACTGGTAAAACTGCAACTCCTAAACAATCGAGTTCAGTCAAGTCAACATCAAGTCTGCACTGTAAATTCTATGTTCTATAAATTCTATGTTCTATGTTCTGACATATTCGTCCTTCAGTTCAGCTAAGGAATTCAATGGATCCTGCCCAGGAAGCTGCTTAATCCAGTTCTGCAGGATGAAAGAGTCGATTCTTTGTTATGTGAAATGCTTCAATCCAGAATACAACTTCGTGGGGTAGGAGAAGACTGAAGTAAGGCACGAGGGGAAATGCTCATTTGGAGAGATGGGCCAAATGGCCTCCTTCTGGGCTGTAACTGTTTTGTGATTCTGTCAATGGCCATGACCACTGTCTGTCGATGAATGAAACTAGAGCTTGAAGATGTCAGCTTGAGGATAACCGGGAATTAGTCCTAAAGCCACTTTACTAGAAACCACTGATGTGCAAGTGTCGAATGAGCGCCCCATTGCAGCTCACAAGGACATCATTAGCTAGTGCCGGTTACATTGATGGCACTCAGGTAGATTCTGGGGTGATGGAAGTTGTGTGGGTGGGGCTGAGTCAGGACCAAATGTATTATTAAGGAGCCAGGAGGAGAACTCCTGTTACTCCTGATTCCACATTTGGATAACTGAAAAACAGTTTTCTTCTCTGTCTTTAGCAGTTTCCCTTTGCAAATATCCAGTAAGGCACCTTAAGAGCCAAAATCCAAGCAGGAGCTTGGATCGTGCATAGGGGCAGCACGGTAGCACAATGGGTAGCATTGTTGCTTCACAGCTCCAGGGTCGCAGGTTCGATTCCCGGCTTGGGTCACTGTCTGTGTGGAGTCTGCACGTTCTCCCCGTCTCTGTGTGGATTTCCTCCGGGTGCTCCGGTTTCCTCCCACAAGTCCCGAGAGACGTGCTGTTAGATGATTTGGACATTCTGAATTCCCCCTCTGTGCACCCAAACAGGCACCGGAATGTGACGACAAGGGGCTTTTCACAGTAACCTCATTGCAATATTAATATAAGCCAGCTTGTGACAATAAAGATTTTTTAAAATCTCCAGGTAGTTTTTGACCTATTAGCAAGTAATAGGCCTCTTACCAAATGTAAGGATCCTCACGTTTATTTAAGATGGCCACCACGAATATCTGAATATTATTTTCAGACTTCATTGAGCTGTCATAACCCCATGAAGGCAAATTTTTCTTGTCACCATACTTCACACCAGGAAAGTGGGTGAAACAAGGCCTGATTTCTCCTACTCTGAACTTTATGGTTGACAGCAAAAGGTAGAGCTCAAGCCTGATTTATTTTATACCAGTCAAGTGTTCACAAATGAGCAACATTATAAAATAATGCTTTTTCTTCGACTGCTTGTCTGAGATTCACTGAACCAACAATGAGCTGCTTGATACAATTGGTAATATGCTCCAGTAGTTTCTTTCCCTCAAACGTCTGGAGTTCAATTTGAGTAAAAACACATCTGAAACACATATTATTGTTATGCTTCTATACCTTGCATGTTGTGAGTGCAGAAGCATTAAGTTGCATAGGATTATGACTGAATGAAGTATTTCACGCACAAGGGCTGCGATTCTCACATTTGCAGACTAAGTGCTCCCGCCAGTGATAAAAGCAGACCGAGTCCTGCTGGCACTGGAACGAACCTGACGTGCCATTCAAAGGCAGTTAGAAAATGTTTTACCCAAGATTGGGTTTTCAGTGCCATTCAATGGCCCCCGGGGTTCTCGCTGGACCTGTGAGGGGCAGGATCCTGCTCCTCAGAGATCAAAGCACTTACTCAAAAGAGCGCCCCAGTTTCAGAATACTGCAGCAGGATCTCCTGGACCTTTGGCAAGATGCCGCCTCCCCGGATCACTGGCAAGGGCACCCCTCAGAACCCCCTTTCAGCCCCACTGTACCCACCAGCCTCATTCATTTCCCCCTCAACCCCCCCCCCCCCCCGAGTTATCCCCATCAACTCCACTTACTTTCCCTTCAGACCCCGCCCCTTGGCTGTTGCAACCCGGCACCTTGCACTCCGACAGGTAGCAGTAGGGTGAGTACCCTCCCGAAACTTGCCTCCAGGGTACTGAGGGAGGTCCTTCATAGGAGTTGGAGGTCAGGGGGGCTTGTGCTGGGCTTGGGGGGGCTCAGGTCGGTGAAATTGCCAGGGATGGGGATTGTTTGGCTGCTCCTTCCTCTGTAGCCATTAAACCCTTTAATAAGTCTGTCAGTACCTCGAAAATACAGTTCTGTGATAATAACGTGAAAGTTTTCTCACCTGTATCCCTAAACCCTTTAAACAGTATGTCCAAATCTCAAAAATACAGTTCTCTCATGATAAAGTGAAAGTGTTCCAATTGGATGATCCTATCCCTTTCAACAGCCTCCCAGTATGTAAAGTTCAAAGATGTGTGAGATTAAGATAAAATATTTCCTTTAATGTGGTGTAAAATTTTGAAGTCATTTTTTAAGTCAATTTCGTTGCCCTTTAAAGCATTGAAACCTGTTGTATACCTAGGAGCCTAAAAACTTTGAACTGCATTGTTGACATTCATTTTCACAGACCATTACCTTTTAAAATTTATTTGCTTGGTCGGTCCAGGCAATTTTAAAGGGAAAATTAAGGTTTTTTTTACACCTGCTCTTTGGAGGAAGCTCTTGAGAACAAAGAGACACAGACTGTGTATTACGGAAAAGTATAGCCTAAGATATACTTTGAAACCTGTTTTTTTTCTTGATGTTGAAAGTAATTAGCAGTCCTGTGACAAGTTTTCTAACAAAAAGTAATGTCTTTTGAGCCAGGATTCCATTATGGGATCTTCACGAACATTTATAACACCAACTGGGATTGTAACGGACTTGAACATGGAGCTTTTGGTCCAGCAGTAAGGACGCGACAACTGCGCCACAAGGCCTCCTTACTAGAATTATTAAAAAGGATTATTAAAATATTTACACAAAAGACTTGGCTTGTTTTAGGATACTTTTGCGATATTGGACCGCCCAGCACCTGACTTATCCAATAATATATCACACTAAAGCGCAACAAGGTCCCATCTCCCTGAGCCCTACTCTAATTCCTTCCCCTCCCTCTCAGACCCAGGATAGCCCCCCCCCCCCCCCCCCCCCCCTTGTCCTCAGCCACCAGTCTCCTCATTCAAAGGATCACTCCAGCATGATATCAACACCAAAGACATCTTGCCCTCAAGCCACCAGTTTGCATTTTTACAGTGATCACTCCCTCTGGGATACCCTGGTTGATTCCTCCATCACCCCAAAAATCTCAGCATCTTCCCATGCAACAGCAAACTTGCAGAACCTTCCCCTTTACCTCCTTCCTGCTCACCACCTAAAGGCATAAACAGGTGAGGCAATGCTTCACGTGCACCTCTTTCAATCTGGTCTACTCCCTTCGCTGCTCCCAATGCGATCTACTCTACATTTGTGATGAATGTTGGAATTTCAGATATATTGTATTGTGAGTATTTGGTGCAGTAAGGGTTAAAAGCCTGGGCAATAAAGTGACTGCTGCAAGTATGTTTTTAAAGAATCCTGGTTGAAAAGGTATTGGGAACCAGGGGAGCAATTAAGGCATCATAAAAATCTTGGGCGAATGCAGTTTTGTTTGGATTGAGGGCAGTTCCCTGTGGAATTAGTTAGATTTCACCTTGGTAAGATGATGTAGCTACTGAGTGACCTGCAAAAAAAAACAGGTCAGTGGAGTTTTAGAAGAAGCTGTGAACAGAAGTTAAGATTGTGCTGCCAATGCAGTTCAGTTAAAATATAAGTCTGTTGGCAGAAGAGCAACATAGCTGGAAAGACGAATAAACCAGTGGAAGAAGCTTTTGAAGAAATACAGCCAGAGTTTCTACATGGTTCTGACAGGAGTCAGATCTTTTCTTTCAAGCGCCATCAAAAGATCTTTCCTCCGCCAAGTAGAATATCCAGACATTGGGCAGCACGGTAGCATTGTGGATAGCACAAATGCTTCACAGCTCCAGGGTCCCAAGTTCGATTCCGGCTTGGGTCACTGTCTGTGCGGAGTCTGCACATCCTCCCTGTGTGTGCGTGGGTTTCCTCCGGGTGCTCCGGTTTCCTCCCACAGTCCAAAGATGTGCAGGTTAGGTGGATTGACCATGATAAATTGCCCTTAGTGTCCAAAATTGCCCTTAGTGTTTGGTGGGGTTACTGGGTTATGGGGATAAGGTGGAGGTGTTAATCTTGGGTAGGGTGCTCATTCCAAGAGCTGGTGCAGATTCGATGGGCCGAATGGCCTCCTTCTGCACTGTAAATTCTATTCTATGACATCTCTGTAAAACAGGTATTCCTGCGTACAAATGGTATTTTGAAGTGTATTGAGAGCTGGAATGTTTTTTCTTGTTGTTTGAGTGGAAATAATGAAAGCAGTTAAGGGTTCATGTGTCACTGCATTGATTAGCATTGTTTAAGGAAGTTATTTTTATCGTGTGATGTTAAGATATTTTAAGTGTTAGTAATAATACCATATCCTTTTTTTTTCATAGGATCACGCCGACAGCGAGATATCCTTCCTCACAGTCTTAAAGGCCTAAAATACAGTATTGGGGCTGCTGTTCCATATCCTTGCTATTCTTGGGGTCTGGTCTGGAATCATAATATACTGCAGAAACTAAACGCAGATTGGGTGAACGCTTTTGCAAACCACCTTTGACCCGTCCGCAAGCAGGATCCAGACTTTCCTGACGCTTGCCTTTTCAACTCACTGTCATATGCTCGTGTCCACATGTCTGTGCTTGGCCTGTTGCACTATTCCAGTGAAGCCCAGCGCAAACTGGAGGAACAGCACCTCATCTTCCGATGACGCACGTTACGGCTCAACACCTTCAGACTGTGAAAATTTCTCCTCCACCTTCACCCCATTTTTATTCCTATCAGTTACTTTCATTTTTTTTCCTTCGATCTTTTTTTACTTCACCATTATCTCCCCTTCCCCCACCCCACTTGGCCCGCCTGCCACTGACTTCAGATTAGTTTCTCCCCATTCAGGGCTAGGATTAGGGGGTCATCTGGGTTAACTCTGCCAGTGGGGCAATTGAGCGAGGAGAAGCAGCCAAGGAGACAGGAGAGATGAAGAGAAGCTGGGGGAAGAATAAGGAAGGAGGCGGGGGGGAGAGTGTCCGACATTAAAAACTAGACCTGCTGCACCTTCTGGACTTCTTCCAGCCCATTCCACTTGCAGAGCTCCCTTGCTGGTTGCAAATCCGAGTGGATGTCTGCTTTGAGAGTCGTCTATTGCCTCTAAATATCAACAAGAAAGACTATTTCCACTTCCCCCACTCCCCACCAAAGCAATCAGTGGAACTGAATAAAGTAGCTAGCACTGTCCTAAATCATAATAAGGAGCTGCAACACCCATTTAACCCCTTTGCATGTAAGTAGGCATGTGGAACACAAGATCCTGCACCGCTGTCGTTGATGAATATTTATTGGCAATTTAGAATTTTATTTGTTCAAGTGATACATTTTTTCCATTCTGAAACATCAACAGGTAAGATTTCTACATGGATTGGGGCTAATGCACACATTAAGATTGTGTTAATATGTTATGATAATGCAAGAACATCAAAATTTCTTTTTGAAATTCTCATGCGAACAAACTGCTTCATGATGCCAAAAAGCCTGGAACCTGCTTAAACTTTGTTCTTGGTTTGTGAAGAATTGTTAGTTGCAAATTAAAGGCAAAGGTGCAGTTTATCTTCATGGTTTTGTTTCCCAGCCCACACTGCAATAACAAGTCTTCGATAATTATGTTATTTGGAAGAGTTGGCAGTAGTCCAACACAGAGCAGAAGATTTTCAAGAGTGACTCAAACGTTTCAGTCAAGATTGCCATTATTATCAGTTTATTAGCAAGTTTTACTACCGAGAGGACAAGCAGCAGAAAAGTGTTCGTGAGGTCAAAGGTTACAGAAGAGGATTACGAGGATCGCTTCTCAGGCAGCATGTTTCCTATTGATAACAGGGCTACTTTGATCTTATTGAACAGAAGTGTGTGGGGAGGCTGCGCCTTAGGAAGGAAGCCATAAATGAATTGTGACATCTCTTGTAAACAATTCTTGCAACCAAGGGATCATCACCAGTACTGCACTGACAATGCCTTTTGAAGTGCTGATGGTATTCACCTTTTAACCACAAATTGCTTCCAAGCAGGAGGCTTAACAATAATCAAACTCTTTCTGATTCACCGCTGCATTACCCAGGAAATGGGCACCTATTCTTACAGCATGCTGCTGACGATATTAAAATCATAAGTGCTTTAGAAAGGCAACAGGGAAATGTTGGAATAGCAGTAACTACAATCACTATGACCATTCAAGGACTTGGGAAACATTACAGCCCATGTCCCTGTTGTCCAGCATCTTGCGTTGGTGAGTGGAGGGTGTTATGGGCCAGGGTTTAGAGAACCCCAAAGTGTATTATGGAGTTCACCTGACCCACAACTTTTAATAGATTGTGTTATGGGAATTATATGGCCCACTCTACAGGTGTAGTACAGCAGAAATGGGAAAGTATTTTTTAAAGCAAAACAATGTTTATTCTATGAACTCAAGTTAACCTTTTTGAAAACATAGAACATAGAACATTACAGCGCAGTACAGGCCCTTCGGCCCACGATGTTGCGCCGTCCTGTGAAACCCCTCTAAAGTCCCGCTACACTATTCCCTTATCGTCCATATGCCTATCCAATGACCATTTGAATGCGTTTAGTGTTGGCGAGTCCACTACTGTTGCAGGCAGGGCATTCCACGCCCTTACTACTCTCTGAGTAAAGAACCTACCTCTGACATCTGTCCTATATCTATCTCCCCTCAATTTAAAGCTATGTCCCCTCGTGCTGGACATCACCATCCAAGGAAAAAGGCTCTCACTGTCCACCCTATCTAATCCTCTGATTATCTTGTATGCCTCAATTAAGTCACCTCTTAACCTTCTTCTCTCTAACGAAAACAGCCTCAAGTCCTTCAGCCTTTCCTCATATGATCTTCCCTCCATACCAGGCAACATTCTTGTAAATCTCCTCTGTACCCTTTCCAATGCTTCCACATTCTTCCTATATGTGGCGACCAGAACTGAACACAATACTCCAAATGCGGCTGCACCAGAGTTTTGTACAACTGCAACGTGACCTCATGGCTCCGAAACTCAATTCCTCTACCAATAAAAGCTAACACACCATACGCCTTCTGAACAATACTCTCAACCTGGGTGGCAACTTTCAGGGATCTATGGACATGGACACCGAGATCTCTCTGCTCCTCCACACTACCAAGAATCTTACCATTAGCCCAGTACTCTGCCTTTCTGTTATTCCTTCCAAAATGAATTACCTCACACTTTTCTGCATTAAACTCCATTTTCCACCTGTCAGCCCAGCTCTGCAGCTTATCTATGTCCCTCTGTAACTTGTAACATCCTTCTGCACTGTCCACAACTCCACCGACTTTAGTGTCATCTGCAAATTTACTCACCCATCCTTCTACGCCCTCCTCCAGGTCAATTATAAAAATGACAAAGAGCAACGGCCCCAAAACAGATCATTGTGGCACACCACTAGTAACTGGACACCAGTCAGAGCATTTCCCATCAACCACCACTCTTTGTCTTCTATCAGCTAGCCAATTTCTGATCCAAACTGCTAAATCACCCTGAATACCATGCCTCTGTATTTTCTACAATAGCCTACCGTGGGGAACCTTATCAAACGCTTTACTGAAATCCATATACACCACATCAACTGCTTTATCCTCATCCACCTGTTTGGTCACATTCTCGAAGAACTCAATGAGGTTTGTGAGACACGACCTACCCTTCACGAAACCATGTTGACTATCTCTAATCAAATTATTCATTTCCAGATGATTATACATCCTATCTCTTATAAACCTTTCCAAGACTTTTCCCACAACAGAAGTAAGGCTCACTGGCCTATAGTTACCGGGGTTATCTCTACTCCCTTTCTTGTACAAGGGGACAACATTTGCTATCCTCCAGTCCTCTGGCACTATTCCTGTAGACAAAGATGACTTAAAGATCAAAGCCAAAGGCTCAGCAATCTCTTCCCTAGCTTCCTAGAGAATCCTAGGATAAATCCCATCCGGCCCAGGGGACTTATCTATTTTCACACTTTCCAGAATCGCTAACACCTCCTCCTGATGAACCTCAAGCCCTTCTAGTCTAATAGCCTGTATCTCAGTATTCTCCTCAACAACTTTGTCTTTTTCCTGTGTGAATACTGATGAAAAATACTCATTTAGCACCTCTCCTATCTCCTCGGACTCTACGCACAACTTCCCACTACTGTCCTTGACTGGCCCTACTCTTACCTTAGTCATTTTTTTATTCCTGACATACCTATAGAAAGCTTTAGGGTTATCCTTGATCCTACCTGCCAAAGACTTCCCATGTCCTCGCTTGGCTCTTCTTAGCTCTCTCTTTAGAGCCTTCCTAGCTAACTTGTAACTCTCAAGCGACCCAACTGAACCATCACATCTCATCTTCACATAAGCCTCCTTCTTCCTCGTGACAAGTGATTCAACTGCTTTAGTAGCGCATGGTTCCCTCACTCGACCACTTCCTCCCTGCCGAACAGGTATATACTTATCAAGGACACGCAGTAGCTGTTCCTTGAACATGCTCCACATTTCCATTGTGTCCATCCCCTGCAGTTTTCCTCTCCAGGCGATGCATCCTATGTCTTGCCTCATCGCATCATAATTGCCTTTCCCCCAGCAATAACTCTTGCCCTGCGGTTTATACCTATCCCTTTCCATCGCTAAAGTAAACGTAATCGAATTGTGGTCACTATCACCAAATGCTCACCTACCTCCAAATCTAACACCTGTCCTGGTTCATTACCCAAAACATACAGTGAACATCTTAGCAACCATTAATTCAAATACAACCCCCAAAGACTAGACCACTAAGTAAACCTTTAAGCTTTTCTTTTTAACATCTATATGACTTAAAAACAATACCTTTATCAGAAGCATATCAGGTTTAAGTCACTACTGAAAACATTTATAATTCTGAATTCACCAAATGATCAAGAGATAGTCTTTTGATGGCAGAGAGAATAGCAGTACATCTGCTTGGTCTGGCTTCAGCTCCAACACTGAAAACGGAACTAAAACACACCCTGCAGCAAACGGCCTAAAACGAAAGTAAAAAACTGACAGACAGCCCAGCTCCACCCATTCTCTGACATCACTGCAGTAGTAAACACCCATTTCTTAAAGGTACTCTCACTACAGATATGTATATACATACCCATTTATAACCACCTATTTCTTAAAGGTATTCTCACGTGACAAGGGTTTATGGGTACCTTTCAAGGACAGCACTGTAGCACAGTGGTTAGCACTGTCTGCCTCATGGCACAGGGACCCGGGTTCGATTCTGGCCTTGGGTGACTGTCCGTGTGGAATTTACACATTCTCCCCATGTCTGCGTGAGTTTCCTCCGGGTGCTCCAATTTTCTCCCATCGTCCAAAGATGTGCAGGTTAGGTGGATTTCCCATGTTAATTTGCCCCTTAGTGTGTCAAGGTTAGTTGGGGTAACAGGGAAAGGCAGAGGGAGTGGGTCTAGGTAGAGCGCTCCATCGGTGGGTCGGTACAGACTTGATGGGTTGAATGGCCTCCTTCTGCACAGTAGTGATTCTATGCTTCTACAAACAAAATTCTAATAACCCTATACAAGTAAACAATAATACACAAGGTGACATTTGAACTTGGATGGTAATGTCACGAATAATACATTGGACCAGACTTTCCTAAACTGGTTCTGTGAAACTCTGGGGTTCCTTTGGATACATCCAGGGTTCTGCGGTAGGCCAGCATGATATACAAAATTTGAAAAATGCTATGAAACTTCCTGTCCAATTATGGCTGGATTCTCCCTGTGTTAGCTGTTGATTGGTTCATTAGCGAGCCAATGAGAAGCCAATGAGTTGAGAAGCCAGTCTCTGATTGGACAAGCTGGAACCCGCAAGAAAGTAAGCCCTCAAAGGCGAGAGTGAGGAAGAGAGCATACAGTGGAGCAAGGTAAGCAGAGACCTTGCAGTGACAGAGAGAGAGAGAGAGGGGGGAAGGTGAGAGTGTCCCTGAGTGTGAATGAGAGGGAGGGAGAGAGAAGTGGGTGCATGAGTGTGAGAGAGGAATAGAGGTAAATGTTTGCATAAGTGCGTGGGACAGGTGAGTATGTGAGTGTGAAAGACAGAGGTGAGTGTGTGTGATGGAGAGGTGAGTTTGTGCATATGAAAGAGAGAGGTGAGTGAATGTGAGAGAGCGAAGTGGGGTGTGTGTGAGAGAATGATAAGTGTGTGTTTGTGCATTTGTGTGTGTGTGTGTGTGTGAGAGAGAGAGAGGTGAGTGTCTGTGAGCATGTGTGTGAGGGGGAGAGAGAGAGAGATGAGTGAGTGAGTGTCTGTAATGAGAATCCAGCTCTCCAGCAGCATTCTTAATATGAAACAAATGTTTGGCCAAAAGAAGCAGCATTACTACTTCCATTAAAAATGACAAACAGGCAAGATGTAAGTACTTTGTTGAATAAGAGAACTTTAAAAATGATAATACAGAAATGCATATAAGAAATAGAAAATAGTTTATTGATGTGTTTTGTAAGTTTGTATCTATTGCAAAAAAAAGCTGAACCTTTGTGGTTTAACTCGACAACGTAATAAGAATGCTTCTCAGTGTTTACGTCAGTACTCATGGGAGGTCAAAGGGTTCCATGGCTGGGAAAGTTTGGGAAACTTTATCCTAGACCAGGGGTGGGCAAACTTTTCCGTGAAAGGGCCACATTCAGAAATTCACAATTTTAAAGGGCCGCATAGTATATTAAGTAAAATAATTAATATTTTAAATAGCCAAAATAAAAGGTCTTTAAAGAAAAAAAAGCACATTTATTTGAAAAACAAAGTAACTCAGTAAGTAACAGGACAATGTCAATGAGAATGTTGCATCTGACTGCAGTCATTTACCAGTTTGTTGAAATCAGGTGTCAAGTTGCTGGTGCTGATCCTTAACACTGACAGAAGCACAGTCTAGCCGAGTCAACGATAAAAACGCGCGTAGTGGGGTGGATGAGTGGGGCTGCCTTATTGGTCGGTTTAGTTGGGTGTGCGACCAATAGGAGTCCAGGTTACAAACAATAATAAGGCTTATTGTTTGTAACCTGGACTCCTATTGGTCGCACACCCAACTAAACCGACCAATGAGACAGCCCCACCCATCCACCCCACTACACGCGTTTTTATGCGGCCCGCCAATGAGGTGCCCGGAATCATAACCGGCATTTTTGAAAAGCCGCCGGGGAAAAGCCGCCGGAAAAGCCACTGAAGAAAATGCGCTTATTGAATAAGCGCATTTACTTCAGCGGCTTTTCCCTGGCGGCTTTTCAAAAATGCCGGTTATGATTCCGGGCACCTCATTGGCGGGCCGCATAAAAACCATTGTCGGGCCACATGCGGCCCGCGGCCCGTAGTTTTCCCACCCCTGTCCTAGACTGTTATCCTTCACCACCTGCTCATGATGGTTGAGGTAAGGGCCCAGATGGCTCCTATATATTTAAAACCATGTGCCAGTACAAGTCACTGCCTTTAGACACAAAGTAAAAATGAATGAAAACACTCAGGACCACAATTTCTAATATCCCGCATTACGATGTTTAGAGTAGAGTAAATCTCCCATATTCTTGCTCTTTATTTCCAATCGCTCACGATATATAGTGAACCCTTATTTCCACTACAGTTTTACATCACAACTGAAAGATAATTAAGTTATTGTACATGCATGTGAGTCATAATATTTGAATTAGTGATTATTTCACTGAACAACCTTTGCTGTTAATTCAGATAATGGATATGCCATTTTTTTAAACAACACATAATGTTTTCTAACAAATTAGATTAAGTGCGCATAAGTCCCATCAGTTAACCAAATTGTTGGGGTCAACAGAGCATACGCAGAGCTACAAAAGGGAAATACAAACACATTAAAACAAGTATTTTGTGACGGGAAACTATACCAATAATAATTGCCATTCAGATAAAGTTATGAATCACAATCCTACTGTGTAGGGCATTTGCAATATTCTAAGTAATAATTGTTCAAGCAGGACAACATGCGTAATATATTTCCAAGTCAGGATAGTGAGTGACTTGGAGGGGAACCTCCAGGTGGTGGTGTTCCCAGGTATCTGCTGCTCCTGTCATGGGTTTGGAAATTGCTGTCGAAGGAACCTTGGCGAGTCACTGCAGTGCATCTTGTAGATGGTGCACACGTCTGCCACTGTTCATCAGTGGGTTTGAATGTGTGTGGAAGGAGGAGCAATCAAGCAGGCTGCTTTGGCCTGGCTGGTGACGAGCTTCTTGAGTATTGTTGGAGCTGCACGCATCCAGGCAAGTGGAGAGTATTCCATTGCGCTCCTGACTTGTGCCTTGTAGATGGTGGATGGGCTTTGGAGGGTCAGGAGGTCAGTTAGTCAGGCAATAGTGCTGGGGAGAGGAAGAGAGTGTAGGGTATGCTTTTTCTGCATCATTCAGAAAAGCAAACCAAAAAGCACACCACACAGATAATTAAAGGTTATCTGGATAATCATCACATTGTCACTTAAAGAAAGTCATTAAATAAAACAAATGGCTCATTAATTGAAGGAGTCATGTTTCGTTGACAGAACCTCGCACAGTAAACATAACTTCATCTCTTCAAATAAAAAGCCTGCTATTCTTTCCCAATAATCTATTCTATTCTACCTGAATTAAGATAGGCCAGGATGGATAAAACCTGTTTATTACTGCATTCATGCATAACAGAATTTTTACTTAGTATTGATTAGAGCATGTATTGTTCAAACTGAGTCTAGTGAAGACATGCTTGTGCTATGTCTTCACTAGCATGTGAAGACATAGCTAGTCTTCACTAGCTATGAAGTGAGTGAATGGATTAATTTATAATTTTCATGTTGTCTAATTTCTAATGCCATTTTGTAGAAGAACTGTGAAGAACATTATAGTTTCCAATGATCTCTTCACAGTACATTTTTACAACACTCGTGTGTTATTCAGACAATGGTTGCAACAGAACATCGTTGGATTGTTGTTTGGAGTTCTTGAACTTGATTTTCCTCATACAAAACCATTGGCCCTGAATGGCATTAGTTAGACCATTATGCTCTCCACCACCGCCCCACCCCCACCCTAACACTGATACTGTGGTGATAAATTTACAACAAAATTTGCCAGAGAATGTGTTTGAATGCAGCACGGTAACAATAGTGGCAAGTCAGAGATATGCAGCCAATGTCCGATACATGTCCAAGATGGGCACAGAATGGACCTACGTTGACGAAAAAAAATGTAAAAGAGCTACACAAGTTGTGCAGGTTTCTTTTCATAAAACTTCAAAATTTATTTGAGCTGCTTTTATAGAACTTGAATAGATTAGTTATAAATATTGTATACTTGGTCTAAATTGAATAGCCCTCAGCCAGAAGGAAATAACAGTTCGGAGCAGTATTCTTATTTCCCTGGCGTTCCATTTTAAAGTATACAAGACCAGTTCAGACCAGGATTCTTATTTTGCTGTGTTTTCCTTCTGAGTGGGGCTTGTGATGCTTGATTAATCCAAACCTGTTGGTTGTAATGAAAGAAAGCAGAAAGCCAACTTCACATTGTCTGCTCATTTGAATGATCTCTGGGTCCAGCCGGCTGCTGTTCACAGGGAGCCAATATTAAGAATGTTCAGCATTACTCAGCGCCATTCTGCACCTCTGAAAGCAGAACATTGTGGCTGGAGCAAGCACTGGACTTGTGAAAGAGTGACAAATGACAGAACAGGTGAGGATTTTCTGGACGCTACACTGGAGGCTTTGGTAAAGAAGATGGAAAAGAAGAGAGATTGTTTCTTTGTACGTGAGGGTAAAGAAGCCATCCAAAAATAGGGTCAACAGGTAGCGTAAACATCTAACCATGGAAGTCAATACCAGGGGGTTAAGCTCTAATTAACTAGATGCAGAGCCACGAAAGGTTAAATGACCTCACATGAGTGGTCAAGGTCGATGAATGCATCTCCGTGTCCGAGGAACTGCTCCACTAACCTAAGCCACTGTTCAATTCAGCACATCCTCATCACTCACTTACTCTCTACCAGTCAGACCTAATCCCAAACATTCTTATGCTTCATAGCACCCTCACAAACGTAGCGCTGCTTCAAGCTTCACACCAACATCTCACAGGTTGCACAAGTTGTGAGCAATTTCATCACGGCAACCAAACAGACATCATACACTTACTGATTCACTTCCCTCCCCTTACAGGAAAATGTGGCGTACAAATGGAGGCAGAAGAAGCTGACTGGAAGGCGACAGGCACATGTGCTAGACCCCATGGAGGAGATGATGCAGCCCATTGCTGGGATGAGCGCTGCTGAGGTTGTGGCCGGCAGTGGGGCAGAAACCATCGAAGGTGACAATATCCTCCTCCTCACATTCTGAGAGAGCAAAGAGAACAAAGATCACTTCTGCACAAGAACAGGCTCTTCGGCCCTCCAAGCCTGTACCGGTCATGATACCAACCACTTGCTATTCATCACGTAATCTCTTCTGATTTTCAAGCTCACTCGCTGTCACGTTGAATACTCTGGTGGCTTTTTTCCTTTCAGATAACTGAGAAGTGCAACTTGGTCAGGCAGTGGAGAAACACCAAAACCGGAACTTTCCGGCCGTTCACACCAGCGGGATTATCCGGTCCCGCAGACAGTATAACCCCCCCGTGGGTTTCCTGGCAGTGAGGGGTATATTCAACAGGAAACCCCGTTGACGACGGCGGGACCAGAAGATCCCACGCCGACTAATGACGGGCCACCTCCACTACCATGAAAGACGCAGTGATGCATGGAAAATCCAGCTCCATGAAGACAGTGGTGATAAAGGCACTCGACTTTACACTCAGCCACCAAGCCATCTATCTACAGTTTACACATCTTAAAGGATGGACTAGAGGTGGAATCTGCATATGGTGAGACAGTGAGCACGAATGGTCTGCAGCCTGGGCAGTGTCAAGGATAATGCCGATGCCAGCTTGTCAGGGAAGAATTTAAGCACGGGTTCCATATCGGCAGAACTAGGTGAATGCTTCAATGGGGCAAGTTACAGTAGAGCACTGATATAGAAGTAGGAGAGGACACGTTGGCTGGCATCTTGAGCTGCAAAATAACACAGTTGATGTTAAATCAATTCTGCCCAGTGATTGACATCATGGCCTGCCTGCTCTGAATCAACATTAACAATCAACCAAACTAACATCATCATCAATATGCCACCTCCCACGATTTACGCCACAATGTACGTCCAAGCCACAGACACCATTTTTGGATACTTGTGGCACCCAAAAAACTAGCAATGATGTGCTCAATTTATTTACCAATTACTTTAAATATAATTTAAACAGTATTTATTTCACCAAATTTACTGGTGACACAGTAGAAACATGCTTAATTACTTTATTCAGTTCAATATAGTTTATGGTACCTACTCTGAAATTTGTGTGGGGCACGCTGTTCGTTCATTAAACAAAATATATAAATGAATAAAAACAATACAAGAAAGAAAATGACCCAATCACAAAGAGCTAACTTTAATTATGTGTGTGTTAAAAACCATTCCAATCCATTAAACTATCAGTCAGTGAGTCTCACCCTGAATGTTTATCCTCATCTATAGATCACACTTTGGGCATGGATGAGTTCAGGAACTGATTTGTCCTCCACCTGAGAGACTATAGCCCTTCCCCTGAAAACCTCCAACAGTCATACTGAGACAGGGCGTGATTCTAATTGTTTCTTGCACTCCTTACTTTTATCAAAATTCTTTGAGAGCGGATATCATTGAGAGATTTGCTTATGAAATACCCTTGCTGCCTGTACCATTAAAGTGTTTGTTTTCCTGAAACAATAGTGCCAGGCAAGACATCGAAAATTGGTAGTACCCTCAACAACAGCCACATAGAAATGGTTCATGATTGTAGGATCTCCATGAAAGGGTTTTAATTTTCTGAGGTAGTACAATGATGTATGTTGCTTGCCCATCATATCTGTACACTGTTCCCTCCAATCTAAATTCCCATCTACTTTGACACTGAGGTATTTGTAGTTAATAACTGTTTCAATGTCCACATGCTGAATCTTCACCGGAACACTGTAATTCACTGGTTTCTGCCTAAAATCTGCAACTAGTCCATTCAACTTGCTGGACAGGATCTTCCAGTTCTGCTGCATGTAGTTTACTTCCTTATTCCATGTGAACCCACAATTAGTACCGTATCATCAGCATCCTTCAGGATCGTTATCCAGAGGTTTGCTGATGATACAGTGTTTGCAGGTCATACTTCACAAGTCAAACTCTAAAGGTCACGATATGGTAGCATATTCTACCGATTGGTATCCGCATATTCTTCTTGTCTCAGTTTTGCACACAGTAGCTGATTACTCCTCAATAGAAAATAAGAGAAGACTGCATTTATATAGCGCATTCCATGGTCTCGGGACATCCAAAAGTGCGACACAGCCAGTGAAATACTGTCGAAGCATGTCCATTGTGGTACTGTAGTAAATACAGGTATGTCACAAAAGGGCTTACCTTTCCTAAAGTACATGTAAAGGAGGCGTCCACACATCTGTCTCAGCATCAGATTTATATTTAAGAACCGTGAAAAAAGGTGGAGTTGAGATAGAAGATCAGTCACAATCTCATTGGTGGAGCAGGCTCAGTGGGTTAAATTACCTGCTCCTGCTCCTACTCAGTATGTCCCATATTGTTCTATGTTCTATTATGGACGATAAGGGAATAGTGTAGAGGGACTTTAGAAGGGTTTCACAGGATGGTGCAACATCGTGGGCCGACGGGCCTGTACTGCGCTGTAATGTTCTATGTTCTATCTGTGCAAGAAGGCAAAGTTGGGGTAGAAGATGAATCATTATCATATTGAACGGAGGAGCAAGCTAGAAGGATCAAATGGTCTCCTCCTGCTCTGATTTCTTATGTTCCTAGACTGTCAGACTGCATGATGTGGGTCTGTTCTAATAGGTTCAAATGGATGAGAATGTCAAAGTTGGCACACAGACTAAGCAGCCATTAATTCTATTACATACCCTGGTGGAACGCGCCTGGCTGTCAAAATGCTTACTTTATTATTTAACTAGGGTTTATGATTTTAATGAGGTTCCTAGAACAAGTCAGTAAAATGTTACCCTCAAGGATTCCTTTAAGATTGAGACATCATTATTATAAAATGAAGCACTTTCTTAAATGTAGGCAAATTCCTGAGCAATAGCTTTATTGAACTCTTCAGTGCCATTTTGTATATTACCAGCGCCATTCAGCAATGGTCTGACAGTCAGCAGTGTTGCATTAATTCAGCAAATGCATAGAACATAGAACATAGAACAGTACAGCACAGAACAGGCCCTTCAGCCCTCGATGTTGTGCCGAGCAATGATCACCCTACTCAAACCTACGTATCCACCCTATACCCGTAACCCAACAACCCCCCCCTTAACCTTACTTTTTAAGGACACTACGGGCAATTTAGCATGGCCAATTCACCTAACCCGCACATCTTTGGACTGTGGGAGGAAACCGGAGCACCCGGAGGAAACCCACGCACACACGGGGAGGACGTGCAGACTCCGCACAGACAGTGACCCAGCCGGGAACCGAACCTGGGACCCTGGAGCTGTGAAGCATTTATGCTAACCACCATGCTACCGTGCTGCATAATTGTGGTTAATTTTTATGGTTGTGGGTGTGGGGATTGTTGGTGGAAAAAACGCCCTTTCAGCCAATGCATTCCGTATTAAAAACACTCAACGTCAAACAAAAACTTTCATCTCTATCAAAAGCGAAGATAGAAAGCAAATTACTACGGATGCTGGAATCTGAAACAAAAGCAGAAAATACTGGACAATCTCAGCAGGCCTGTGGACAGAAGGGAGCTCATGTTTCAAGTTTGGACTCGAAACGTTAGCTCCCTTCTCACTCTCCGCAGAAGCAGTCAGACCTGCTGAGATTGTCCAGCATTTTCTGTTTTTGCATCTATAACATGCCGACTGACATAGATGTAGTATGCAAGATATTAAACAAGGAAAGAACAGTAAAAAAGAGGAAGTAAAAAAAAAATGGTCCCCACTGGTCTTAAATACCTTAAAATGGAGCATCAGTAAAAACCTGAAAACAGGGTACTAGTCACAGGGGGCACGGTGATGCAGTGCTTAGCACTGCTGCCTCATGGCGCTGACGACCCGGGTCCGATCCTAACCTCAGCCGCTGTACATGTGGAGTTTGCCCATTCTCCCCGTGTTTGCATGGGTCCCACCACACAACCCAAAGATGAAATGGAAAATGAAAAAATGAAAATGGCTTATTGTCACGAGTAGGCTTCAAATGAAGTTACTGTGAAAAGCCCCTAGTCGCCACATTCCGACGCCTGTTCGTGGAGGCTGTTACAGGAATCGAACCATGCTGCTGGCCTGCCTTGGTCTGCTTTCAAAGCCAGCGATTTAGCCCTGTGGATTTACCATGCTAAATCGCCCCTTAATTGGGAAAAAAAAAAGGAATACTGGTCGTAACCATTTTGGCTGACAGTGTAAAAGTTCCCAGAAATTATGGCAAGGCCGAAACCATGGCATAATTCATTCACTCCATAATATCCTAGTATTCCTGCAACATAATATTAACATAAAATGTAAATATGCCAAGACAAAAAAGAGCAGACTGTTTCCTGTGTCCAGGGCAACATTTATCCTTTGAATAACATCACCGAAACATTTAGTCATCTATTCCATTGTTGATTGTAAGACTTCATGTGTACAAATTGGCTGCCACATAAAACATAATAACAGCTTTCAACAAACATCTTCATAAATAACACCCTTCAATTTATTGCCTGGGAGCACTTCGGAAGATCCTGAGGATGTGGCAGATGCCAGAGAAATGCTGGTTCTTTTTCTTCCTTCAAAGTCAAAGCACAGAAATATGATCGAGCTACATGAAGGAACCGACATTTCTAAATTTGGAGTTTGGAGATGAACTTATTGTTGAATACAAATAGTGGAGGATATGAAATCCTATGGTGTCTCATAAAGAGTCACAGGATCAGGGAACAGACAGAGTCAATTTGGTCCACTCTGCCTGTGCTAGCTCTCTGAAAAAGTTAACCACTCTCACACTTGTTCCCCCATCGCCCTGCGAATGTTGCCTTTTCAAGCATGTATACAATTCCCGTCACGATTGAATCTGCTTCCATCACCCTTTCAGCCGAGGCATTTCAGATTAAAATAACTTAACATCAAACAACAACTTTCATCTATAGTATGCCTACGAATATAGTAAAATAACACAAGATACTACACGAGGAGCAAACAGCAGCCTGATCAAAGAGATACGTCTCATGGAGCAGCTCTAAGGAAGAGAGAAGGCGTTGCAGAGGTTTAGGAAGGAAATTCCAGTGCTTGGGGACTAGACAGCTAAACAGACAAACAAGTATGCAAAATAGGAGCAGAAGTAGGCCATTCAGCCCCCTCAAGCCTGCTCCACCATTCAATAAGTTCATGGCTGTTCTGCTTGTGTTTCAATTTCTACATTGGGCAGCACGGTAGCACAGTGGTTAGCACAGTTGCTTCACAGCTCCAGGGTCCCAGCTTCTTTTCCCGGTTTTGGTCACTGTGCAGATCTGCATGTTCTCCCTGTGTCTGCGTGGGTTTCCTCCGGGTGCTCCGGTTTCCTCCTACAATCCAAAGATGTGCAAGTTCGGTGGATTGGCCACAATAAATTGCTCTTCGTGTCCAAAAAAAGGTTAGGTGGGGTTACAGGGATGGGATGGAGGTGTGGGCTTGAGTGGGATACTCTTTCCAGGGGCCGGTGCAGACTTATTGGGCCGAATGGCCACCATCTGCACTGTACATTTTACGATTCCCATCAACTCTGATAACCTTTGATTCCTTTGCCAAACAGGAATCTAACTACCTCTGCCTTAAAAATATTCAGTGACCCTGCCTCCACCACCTTCTGAGGGCGAGAATTCCAAAACCAGACAACCCTTTGAGAGAAAAGATTTCTCTTCATCTCTGTTCTATAAGAGTGACACCTAATTTTAAAACGCTGTTCCCTAGTTCTAGGCTCACCCACAAGAGGAAACATCCTTTCCATGTCCCTTTGTCAAGATTGTTCAAGGCCTTGGCTGGGATTCTCCCCTACCCAGCGGGGCGGGGGGTCCCGGCGTGATGGAGTGGCGTGAAGTCTCCGCACCTTTAGGGGCCAAGCCCTCACATTGAGGGGCTGGGCCCGCGCCGGAGTGGTTGGCGGTCCGCTGGTTAGCATGGACGGCCTTTGGCGCCATGCCAGCCGGGGCCGAAAGGACTTCGCCGGCCGGCGTAAATCCGCGCATGCGCCGGAGCGTCACCGGCTGCTGACGTCATCCCCGCGCATGCGCTGGGGAAGGGATCACTTTTGCCTCCGCCATGATGAAGACCATGGCGAAGGCGGAAGGAAAAGAGTCCCCCCCGCGGCACAGGCCTGCCCGCCGATCGGTGGGCTCCGATCGGGGGCCAGACCACCGTGGGGGCACCCCCGGGGCCAGATTGCCCCCCCTCTCCTCCTCCCCCCCCCCAGGACCCCGGAACCCGCCCGCGCCGCCAGTCATGCCAGACAGGTAAGTGTTTTGATTCCCGCCGGCGGGAGAGGCATGGCAGCGACGGGACTTTGTTTCATCGCGGGCTGGAGAATCGCCGGGGAGTGGCCCACCGACGGCGTGGGGTGATTCCCGCCCCCTGCCGAATCTCTGGTGGCGGAGAATTCGGGACACGGTGGGGGCGGGATTGACATCGGCCCCCGGCAATTCTCTGACCCGGCGGGGGTCGGAGACTCCCGCCCCTTAAATCTGACCTCCAGTGGAAACAAGCCCAGTCTGTCCAACCTGTTCATTCCTGGTACCAACCTTGTAGGCCTGCTCTGAACGACCTCCAACTCATTTACATGCGTCCTAAAATAACGAGACCGAAACGTCACACAGTATTCAAGATGCAGTCTAACCAATACCCTGTATAACTAGAGCATAACAGGTGGGATTCTCCGACCCCCTGCTGGGTCGGAGAATCGCCGGAGGGCGGCGTGAATCCCGCTCCGACGCCGGCTGCCGTATTCTCCGGCGCCGGTTTTCAGGCGGGGGCGGAGATCCCGCGGTGCCAGTCAGAGGCTGTTGGTAGCTTCCCCCACCCCCTCCGGCAATTCTCCAAGCGGCTGTCCATTTCCGGCCAGCCCCGTCGGTGTGAAATAGACATGGTCCATCCCGGCGAGACCTGGATTGGTGGGAGGCTAGCGAAATCCTCGGGGGGGGGCATAGGGGGATCCGGCCCCAGGAGGGGGGCCCCCACGGTGGCCTGGCCCACGATCAGCGCCCACTGATCTGCGGGCGGGCCTGTGTCATGGAGGCACTCTTTCCCGCCGCGCCAGCCTCTGCAGGGCTCCGCCATGGCCGGCGCAGAGAAGAAACCCCCTGCGCATGCGCAGGAAACACGCTGGCGGTTCTGCGCAGGCGCCAGAATGCACCGGCGGTTCTGTGCATGCGCCAACCCCGCCGGCCTAGCCCCCGGGAGGCCCGATGCTGGAGTAGTTTGTGGCGCTCTTGGCGCAAGCATCGGGCCGTCCCGCCAATTGTGGGAGAATCTCGGCCAACATCTTTACTTTCATGTTTTTATAATAAAGGATTGTATTCCAATTGTCTTCTTGATTACATCCTGTACCTGCATACTAACGTTTTCTGACTCATGCATGAGAGAACCTAAATCTCTCTGCACCGTGAAATTCTGCAGTTGTTCTCCATTTAAGTAAAGCTCTACATTTTTTTAGTCTCCTTACCAAAGTGAACAACTTCACATTTTCCCACAATATACTTGAATTGCCTTTTCCCCCACTCACTCAGACTATCTATATGATCTGCAAACTCCTTCTTAAGTGGGATTTTCTGGTCGCAAGACCAGAAGTTCCTGCCCGAGGTCAACGAACCTTTAAATGGTCTGTCAAATTTGCTGTTCTGCTCGCGACAATTCCCGCAGTGTGCGAGATGGAAAATGCACCCCGTTATATATTCTTTGCAACACATTTTCTTATCCTGGGTGTGATTCTCCATCAGCTGACGCTGAAATCGGGAAACGTGATTGGATGGAGAATTGTTTCCTATGCCAAAATCGCGATGGGCCCCGATTTGACATCAAATCGCAATTCTCCGTCATCTCGACATCGACGACAACGCGGTCCGGAACGCGTAGACAGTAAATACTGTTTGCATGTCATTAGTGAGCTTGACCCGGTATTCTCTGGGGCCTCCGCCATTCGCTGCCTCCGATGGGCCGAGTTCACTTGTGCTTGTAAAAGTCGTGAAGTGGGCACCGTGGCTGCTCGGGTAGAAAGAGGGAGCATGGAAATTGTCCAACATCACCTTAGTTTGCCAATAGTTGTGCTGCTGACTGGAAGGCTTCTTCCAGGTCCAGGAGGAGTAGCGGGGGGGGTGGGGGGGGGGGGGGGGGGGAGGTGGCCAGGAGGGGGGCGGTGGAGTCGGGGTGGACGGGCATTGAACACCACTTTTCGGCTGGAAAGGCAGCCATGCAGTTGTGTGCGCCGCTGACATCCCACTGTGAATTTACGGCCATGGGTCGTATGAGTGTACCCCACAGGCAACTCCCCTATGTGCCCTCTGGCTCCAGCCAACCCAACTAGTGCCATCTTGTTGGCTGGGATTGGTGAATGTGGAGATTGTAATGTACATGTGCAGCTGCAGCTTGTCAGCTTCCCATGTGTAAATCATGGACCTGGCGAATTCCGCACCATTTTTCATTGGAATTGATTGTGTTCCACTTGGTGTCGATGCTAGCCCCTCCACAGTCACCGAATTGGTCCAAATTTGGCACCAGTTTTGGTATTGTGAAAGTCTACGAAACCTGCCCTGGTGTCAAAACTTAGTGTCAGGAATGGAGAATCCAGCCCCATACCTTTGTGTCGTATGCGAATCTGACTACTATGCCTTCGCTCCTCTTATCTAAGCCATTGATGTAAATTGTAAACAACTGAGTCCCCAGCACAGATGTCTGGAGGACTCTACTTGTTCACATCTAGCCAATCTTCTATCCAGGCTAATCTCTTATCACCTACACCATTAGATTTTATGTTTTGCAATAATCTTTGATATGGGAACTTATCAAATACCTTCTGAAAAGTACAGTGCATCTATAGGCCCCGCTTTATTCACATGTCAATCCTTCAAGATCTCTCATAAATTGGTTAAACATAATTTCTCTTTCACAATGCCATTCTGCCTCTTCTGATTACCTTAAGCTTGTCTAAGCATCCAACTATAACCTTTTTTTAACACCTTCCCAAGACAGACATCAAGCTAACTGATCTATAGTTTCCTGTTTTCTGCCTCCCAACTTTCTTGAATAGAGAGGTTATATTTGCGAATTTCCAGTCTGATAGCACCTTTCCAAAAGTTAAAGAATTTTTTGGAAAATTAACACCAATGCATCTACTTACTTCTTTGCCACCTCTTTTAAGACCCTAGGATGAAGTCCATCTGGACCTGGAAACTTGTCAGCCCCTAGCTTCCTCAGTTTGTTCAGTACCACTTCCCTAGTGATTGGGATTTTGCCAAATTTCTCACTCCATTCCACCTCCTGATTTGCTGCTATTACTGGATTGTTTTTTGTATCCTCTAGGGTGAAAAAACAGAGGCAAAAAATGTGTTCATTTCATCGGCCATTTCCTTATTATCTACTATTAACTCCTTATTTTCCCTTTCCAATGGTCCCTCACTTTACCCACTCTGTTCCTGTTTAAATACCCATAGAAACTCTTGCTGTCCATTTTTACATTTCTGCCTAGCTTTGTCTCATACTCAACAGAAATGTTCTTTCTCCTGATTAACATTTTAGCCATTCTCTGCCATTCTTCACATTCTGTCAAACATCTGGTCTGCCCTGGGTTCGATCCCGGCCCTGGGTCACAGTCCGTGTGGAGGTTACACATGCTCCCCGTGTCTGCGTGAGTTTCACCCCCACAACCCAAAGATGTGCAGGTTTGGTGGATTGGCCACAATAAATTGCCCCTTAATTGGAAAGAAAATAATTGGGTACTCTAAAATAATTGGGTACTCTAAATGCATAAACAACTGGCCTGCCACTCATCTTTGCACTGTTATATGCTTTTGCCTTAAGTTTGATGCTCTCCCTGGTGTCTTAAGACACTGGCATTAATAATTGAGAAATTTAAACCGGGAATGCGCAAGAAGCCAGAATTGCAGGTGCACAGATATCTCCGCGGGTTGTCGGGCTGGAGCAGATTAAAGAGATAGGGAGGCACAATGCAATGGGGGATTAAAGACAAGATGACAATGTTAAAATTCAAAGCTTTGCTGGACCAAGGGCTGAAGTCAGTCAGCAAGCACAGGGGTCCTAGACTGCGAGAACGGCAAATTTGGATGGCCTTGAGTTTATGGAGGGAGAAGGGTGGAAGACTCGCCAAAAGAGCATCAAAATAATCGTTGAGAGATAGCAGCAGAGTGGTGGAGGGCTTCAACAGTAAATGAGCTGAGGAGCTGAGGCGAGGACAGTGGCAGATAATGTTAGCAAGGTGGAAGCAGGCAGTCTTTGTGATGGAGCAGATATGTGGTCAGCAGCGTATCTCATAGAAACATAGAATCATAGAATCCCTACGGTGCAGAAGGAGGCCATTTGGCCCATTGGGTCTGCACCAACCCTTGAATGACCATGCCACCTCAAAGAACAAAGAACAGTATAGCACAGGAACAGGCCCTTCAGCCCTCCAAGCCTGTGTCAATCACGTGTCTCAACCAATTGCCCGCATCCTTCTATACCCCGTGTGGTCATGTGTCTATCTAGGTAAGTCGGCCCAATCTCCCATCCTGTTCTTGCAACACCACCCTAAGGAGAAATTTAGCATGGCCAATCCACTTAACCTGCACGTCTATGAATTGTGGGAGGAAACCAGAGCACTCAGAGGAAAACCACTCAGATACGGAGAGAATGTGCAAGCTCCACACAGACAGTTACCCGAGGTTGGAATTGAACCTAGGTCCCTGCTGCTGTGAGGCAGCAGTGCTGACCACTGTGCCACCGTGCTGATCAAGCAGGTTTCAAGGCTGAGACTGAGCTGGCACAGCCTCAGTTGATGATATAGGGAAAGGATGGAGTCAGTGGCTTGCAAACAAACTTCATGATTTACTGGAGGGAATTTCTGTTCACCCAGAACTAGATATCAGGCAAACAACCTGTCACTTGAAGTAAATTCTCAACTTCCCCCTGGTTCTTTTAAAGATGGTACGCATATCAGTGTTCTCTAATTACCAACACAACTTCCAGTGGAAAAACTTCTCCCTATTTGCTACATCAAAGCGACTTAAACCTTGAAAGGACAGAACCTTGTCCAATTTAAATACAGTCGAGGAGTGGAACCATTTCCTGGTCTTGATAGAATTTACAGTGCAGAAGGAGGCCATTCAGCCCATTGAGTTTGCACCAGCTCTTAGAAAGAGCAGCCTACTTAAGCCTCATGCCTCCAGCCTATCCCCTTTATCCCCGTAACCCCACCTAACCTTTTTGGACAGTAAGGGCAATTTATCATGGCCAATCCACCTAACCTGCACATCTTTGGACTGTGGGAGGAAACCGGAGCACCCGGAGGAAACCACGCACACACGGGAAGAACGTACAGACTCCACACAGACAGTGACCCGAGCCGGGAATTGAACCTGGGACCCTGGAGCTGTGAAGCAACTGTGCTAACAGCTATGCTACCGTGCTGCCCTCACACTGGCTGTCAGCATATCCGATTGGGAAATCTTCCCAGAGGCATCCAATGAAGAGGCCACCTCTGAGTGTACCATCCACTTAATGATGATGGACGTGGGTTCCTGAGTCTGCAGATCCAACCAGAGGGCCTGGAACTTTGGAAGAATGGTTGCTCCACCGGCAGAAGTAGGTGCTACTGCTACAGGAATGGGAATGTTGTTGCCCTCTACTGGTTTCAGTTGAAGAAACAGACAAATCAGTTATAATTTGGCTTATACTCAATACAAACTTTATTTAATGCAACTTTAGCTAACTCAATAAGACTTGAGTTATATGCTTATTTGAACAATTACATAAGTTTGAAGACTCACAGCTTGAATTCAAAATGCTACCCGATCGAGAGAAATGGAGGAAACCGGAGCACCCGGAAGAAACCCACGCAGACACAGGAGAAGGTGCAGACTCCGCACAGACAGTGACCCAAGCCCACTCTGGAGGGTGTGTTATTCTTCTCGGAGTTCAAAACTCAGGGTCTTTTCTCCATGCATTTTGATCCCAGGGTTATCGCTGCTGAATTTTTCAAAACCTCTTTTTAAACAATCAGTTACGACTCAGGCATCAGTTACCTTCAGTGAGTCTTGCTTCTTCTGTTTCAACACAAAGTGCTGTCAGTGAAGAGTTCACGTGAACAAGCGATTGTTCTTTACTTTCCCACGAAAACTCATTTTGCTGGGCTGCAGTTTTCCTGCACACAAGTCTGCTAGTCTCTTTTACCATCATGCCACACGGCACAATGTTAGCTATTTCTCTGTCTCAGCATCCCCCCTCCTTGATTAATTAAATTGAGTGAAGGGAAAAACCGTAGCCAGTTCTTCCCATTGGGCAAATATTCAAGTTCAAGCTGCGATGCAACTAATTATAACCACTTGAAGCAATTACATTAATGTGTATATATATAATTATTCATTGGCATACAATTTTTCCATCAATCTTTCTCTTTTTGCAAAAACAACTCCGTCTCCAATTTCTTTTCCACCTTAACTTTCCAGCGCTTTAACGTAAACTTCATGTAAGTTTGATACAATAAAATAATAACCATGATTATTATTACTAAGTATGATATCATTCGTTCAAATAGGTAAAGCTGTATTTTTTTCCCCAATTCCAAATATCATCCCACCAACTAATTTATGTCAGTTTTGATTTCACTTACTTCTCTTAATACCTTCTGATATGTTATATGAGCATATTTAAGGCACTTTTTAGACTTATTAAAGTTTCAGGTAAAAGTTGTATATTTGTCACATATTTCTCCCAATAATCCTTGAGTACTGATTTAATTTCCTCTGTGATATAATTTTTAAAAAAATTTAGAGTAGCCAATTTTTTTTTCCAATTAAGGGGCAGTTTAGTGCGGCTAATCCACCTAACCTGCACATCTTTGGGTTGTGGGGGCGAACCCCTCGCAAACACGAGGAGTATGTGCAAACTCCACACGGACAGTGACCCAGAGCCGGTATCGAACCTGGGACCTCAGCGCCGTGAGGCAGCAGGGCAATTTTGCTGCCCTTTCTGTGACATAGATTTGCTCTTGTTTTCGTTCATGAATATCAACTAACTCAATTTTACCAATTCCTAGCTGAAACCTGGGGTTTTGTGCAAATGTGAGTTTCTCAACAGGCCATTTTCTGGTCCATACCAATATTAGTGAGTTGGTAACACAATATTCTCCTTTACCCACATGTGCGGCCCATGGGATTTCTGTTTTTAGTGCTCTAACTTCTAGGGTACAAGTTACATTCTCATGTGTTTTAAATCCACACTTGGCTTGATTGGAGGGGTATATTGGATATGGACAGTTTTGCTGGCTTGCTGACATTTGCCCAGCATAGTTCCTACTAATGATGTATTCCATTGTACCGCATATAGGACGTGCATCTTTGTATCCCATCCACACATCATGCTGATTGATCCCAATGTTTTCTACTTCAAAGAGCATCATCCCAGACTCTTCAACTGGGATGGTGGAAATTCCTAGTACCATTCTTCTTGCTTCTCCACTATTCCCGATACATTCTTCACTGAACCAAACTTTAGTTGGCTGTTTAAGTTGGCATCCTGCAAATTTTGTGTTAATGTCTGTATTGGTCAAATTTTGTAACTGTTCATTATTAATCCATGATGCTACGCCATGATGGCATTAATCCTTCATTTACTTCTCAAATTTTTTCTTCAATTGCTCAATCATCCAATTTCCATAAATACTGCAAAAAAAAATAATTCTGAATCATTAGCCTTCTCTTTTATTATCTGGTTAATCGTTTTTGCATGTTCTTTGAGTATTTAAAAAATATCTAATCCAGCTTGATTCGTTTCTTTATTTCTCCCAGCTTCTTGCTTTTGTTTAATTTCCTTAATATGCTTTTAACTTATCTTTTATTGTTAACTTGTCTTGTTAAAATTCTCAATTTTTCATCCAAATTTTTAAAATCTAAAGTGTGAACAGTAGTCATTCATGTACTGTACAGGGTTGCCGCATTATTTACTATACCCCTTTTTGTTCTGCTCTTTTTCCTGCCATTCCCTACTTCTTTGCAGGGCCAGCACGGTGGCACAGTGGTGAGCACTGCTGCCTCAAGCTCCAGGCTCGGGTAATGGTCTGTGTGGAGTTTGCACTTTCTGCCTGTGTTTGTGTGAGTTTCCTCTGGGTGCTCCGGGTGGATTGGCCATGCTAAAATTGCCCTTCGTGTCCAAAAGATTGGGTGGGGTTTTGGGAATAGGTGGAGGTGTGGGCTTAGGTGGGGTGTTCTTTCCAAGGGTTGGCGCAGACCTGATGGGCCGAATGGTCACCTTCTGCACTGTAAATGTTATGATCTATGACTCGCCTAACAATATTTAGTCTCTTGATCTGGGCAGGATACCAATCCAGGGGTTCTATTTTTGCAATATTTAAAACTACTGGTACGAATTCATGGTGTGCATTATCATATAAAATGTATCCATTATCACTATCAACCCATTACTGTGTCCTGGGGTTGTCTCCGGACACTTCAATCGATCCTTTGTCTCCAGAATCCCTGTCCTATTACTGTTCTCACAGTGTATTAATTTTTGTTGAGGTTTCTCCATGGGACGCAGTTTTATGCTTTCAGTCACTGAAGCTTCAAGATCTACTGAGGAATTCTGAGTCTTACTTTTATCTTCACAAAATTCAACTTCTCATTCCAGACTGCACTCCATTGTTGGGAGATCGTTTCAATCAGGTTCGCACAACCTGATGGTCCACTACGGGTCCTTGTTATCACCACTGTTCCCTGCATCTCAATTTGATCTAGAAAACATCAAGGTAATATCTGCTCTTATTTGCAGTGTCAATCTTGCTAGCCAAGCAGCCAAAATTTCTTAATCACAAGGATCATGTTGGACTAAGCGTCTCCTATTTCACTTTATATTCCCCAACCAGGGGCCATACGGTGAAATTTCCTTTGCGATTTTGCTTTTCGACACTTCTGCAAGCCTGTCGCCTGATTAGAGCTGTCGGCAGCGTCTTCAGACGCTCCATTCTCTACGAGTGCAGCAGCGGGAGGTGGAACTGTGTTTCCCTCACCCACATCCAGCAACACATGGTGCTGGTGATTGCCTTGATGGTTAAATAGTTTTAATTGGTTTACATGGTACCATCCAGTTTTACCAGAGTACAATAAAACTTTGTAAACCAAGGGACTTGCTTAGTCTACTATCGGAATGTGGTCCACAAAGTTAGGGGATAAAAACATTCCAGGTTGGTGAATTTGGAACATGACCTTTTTCCCAATCTCATACTCCACAGGCTTAACCTTCCCATCAAAGTATGCTTCGCTGCCCTTCATTTCCTGTCCCATTTTAACTACAGCGGCCACATGGAAGGCTTGGATATTACCCATCAATTATTGTACAGCCTTTTCATGTATGACAGATGTCAATTCTGGCACTGCCATATCCAATCCCAACAAGGGTTCCAATCCTCTCATGGGCTGCCCTGTCATTAGGACATGGGGAGTAAAACCGTTGAGCTGGTAAGAGTATTTCATGCTATATTTAGGACAAAAGACAGAACTACATTCCAAATAGAGTTACTTTGTTGGAATGTTTTTTGAATCATGCTTTTCATTGTCCATTCTTTCCATTAAATGTAAATAACCTTTATTGTCGCAAGTATGCTTACATTAACAGTGCAATGAACATACTGTGAAGCGCCCCTAGTTACCACAATCCGGCACCTGTTCGGGTACACCCAGGGAGAATTCAGAATTCTCAGCTGGTAGGGGAATTGAACCCGCGCTGCTGGCCTTACCCTGCATCACAAACCAGCTGTCTCGCCCACTGAGGAGGAAGGAGGGGGGAGGAGGAAGGAGGGGGGGAGGAGGAAGGAAGGGGGGGAGGAGGAGAGAGGGGGGTGTGGGTACCGGCTTCAGAGGGAGGGGGGTGTGGGTACCGGCCTTCAGAGGGAGGGGGGTGTGGGTACCGACCTTCAGAGGGAGGGGGGTGTGGGTACCGGCCTTCAGAGGGAGGGGGGTGTGGGTACCGGCCTTCAGAGGGAGGGGTGTGTGGGTACCGGCCTTCAGAGGGAGGGGGGTGTGGGTACCGGCGTTGAGAGGAGAGGGGGGGGGGACACTGCGTTGAGAGGAGAGGGGGGACCCTGCGTTGAGAGGGGGGACCCTGTGTGGAGAGGAGAGGGGGGGCCTGCGTTGAGAGGAGAGGAGGGGGACCCGGCGTTGAGAGGAGGGGGGGGACCCTGCGTTGAGAGGAGAGGGGGTGGGACCCTGCGTTGAGAGGAGAGGGGGGGATCCTGCATTGAGAGGAGAGGGGGGGACCCTGCGTTGAGAGGAGAGGGGGGGACCCTGCGTTGAGAGGAGAGGGGGGGACCCTGCGTTGAGAGGAGAGGGGGGACCCTGCGTTGAGAGGAGAGGGGGGGAGACCCTGCGTTTAGAGGAGAGGGGGGACCCTGTGTTGAGAGGAGAGGGGGGGCCTGCGTTGAGAGGAGGGGGGGGGGACCGGCGTTGAGAGGAGAGGGGGTGTGGACCCGGCGTTGAGAGGAGAGGGGGGGGGGACCCGGCATTGAGAGGAGAGGGGGGGACACTGCGTTGAGAGGGTGAGTGGTTGCGGTGATGAGGGGGGGGGGGGGGGGTTGAGGGGAGGGTTGCGGCGTTGCGAGGGGGGGTTGCGGCGTTGAGAGGGTGGGGTGTTGCGGCGTTGAGGGTGGGGGGTTGCGGCGTTACGAGAGATGGGGGCGGCGTTGGAGGGGGGTAGGGGTGGTGGGAAGGGGGGTAGGGGTGGTGAGGGGAGTAGGGGCGTTGGAGGGGGTAGGGGTGGTTAGGGGGGTAGGGGTGGTGAGGGGGTAGGGGCGTTGGAGGGAGGTAGGGGTGGTGAGGGGGGAGATTGGGGTAGGGGGCAGCTACGTGCAGAGGGGGAGCGACGGTGCGTTGGCCCCGGGCATCCGTCGCCCCCCCCTCTCTGCACGCCGCTGCCCCCAAACCCCCCCCCACCACACCTACCCCCTCCCCACCACCCCTACCCCCCTCCTCACCACCCCTACCCCCCTCCAACGCCGCAACACCCCCCTCCAACGCTGCAACCCCCCCTCCAACGCCGCAACCCCCCCTCCAATGCTGCAACCCCCCCCCAATGCCGCGACCCCCCCCCAATGCCGCAACCACCCCCCCTCCCCAACTGCCGCAACCCCCCCCCCCTCGCCCTCGGACACTGAACGGCGTCAACCATCATCAATGGTTGACGCCGTTTTAAAGCTACTCTGTTTTTCGCCGACGTGACCCGTGTCCACGTCGGCGGGACTTCGGCCCATCTGGGCCGGAGATTTGTTGAAACTAAAAAATCAATGACATCCCGCCGGCGCCAGCTATTTTCAGAGGCTGCCGGCGGGATTTGCACAACGCCGGTTTTTGGCCGCTCGGAGAATAAAAAACCCGGCGGGAGCGGGAATAACGCCGCCGCCGGCCGATTCTCCGATAATTGATAGATTATCTGTTTCCGATTCTGGGTCGGCACCAGATATCTTCCGTCCTTAAGGAAGACACCGTCCTTAATCTCTATTTTAGCTTTCCATTTGTTATAAGGTGCTGGATATCTTTCAAATCCTCATTTGCCTTCTGGGCCTCGACCAAGTCCTCTAACGTAATCTGATTAACTGTGACGACGACAATTCTTTTGCCGATTGGCGTTGCCATGGCTTCCCTTTGCGGGAGCGCTGTTTTGCAAATTTGTCTGCTTTGATGTTCCCTATGGGTGATGATTTATGACGTGCTTTCACCTTGATAATCCCGGATTCCTGTCCCTGCGCTGACTGAATAATGTACTTTAACAGTGGTGCAGATGGCAAAACCTTCTCGTCTGCTGATACAAAGCCTCTTGCCTCCCACAGGGGCAGAAATTCTGTTAAACTACTGCACGCATACATACTATTGAGTGTATGTCCACTGGTGGGGAAATTTATCTGGGTGACTAACCACATAAACTACTGCTGCTAATTCAGCAATCTGGGCACTCATTCTGTCTGGTAGTCTTAAGCCAATTCTACTAATGGTGCATATAGATATTACAACCTGTCTTCCGAATGCCATCTCGACAAATAATTTTAAGGGTGAGGGCGGTGGCCCGGTCCTTGGCAGCCTGGACTTCCCCTCCCTTTCAATTTTGACACGAACGGTCCCTTGGGATCGTTGACTGTCAAGACCTGACATTCATGCTGTTGCCATATGTAACTGAGCTTGTCTGTGAGGAAGGTAGGTGCTCTGGTTCTCTTAATAGTAATGTCACGGCCTTGGAGCATTAGTGTCCATCAGGGTATACAGTTCTAACTTACTGACCGGTCTTTAATGCTTTCATCCAGTAACAGATGGATTGGTGTATGTTCACTGAGAATAGTTAAAGGGTTCAATCCAATAATTATATAAAATTCTGTACTGCCCAGAAAACTGCTAACAGATGTTGTTCACATACAGAAATCTTCTGTTCGAAGGGAGTCAGGAGTTGGGATGTATATACCACCGGACCAAGTCTGTCATGTTGTTCTTATAGCAGAACAGCCAAAATGGTTGACTCAGTGGTCGCTACTTCTAGAATAAAGGGAAGTGATGGATCTGAGGTCTACAAATCTGGGGCTGTGGCTAAAGCCTTTTTCAGTCCACAATGGCCTGCGCGTGGTGTTCTGTTTATTGCCATGGGGCGTCTTTCTTGAGGAGTCCCGACCAAGGGACAGCTTTTGTGGCGAAGCCACAAATGTGGTTACAGCAGTAGCTGACTAATCCTAGAAAGGATGGGGGGGCCTTTACATCTCTCGGCATAGGAAGCTTTAGTATTATTTCTGCATGTTTCCCCTTTTCCATAAGTTATGGTTGTTCCAAAATATGTGACTTGGAACTTTATGATTTGAGATTACTTAGGGTTCATTTTTAGGTTTAGGGAGGTGAGTAGAACTAATGACTCGGCTAGAAGCTGTAGTTCATCCTCCCTCCCATGTGTTTGCAGGAGGAGGTCATCTACTTAACCAAGCACTTAAGGTGAGGAAAATGTTCGAATGCTGGGGCGAGTCTTCGGTGAAAAGTAGAAGGTGAATTGTGGAACCCTGGCGGCAGGCAGGTCCATGTGTATTGTTGGCCTTAAAAGGTAAAGGCAAATTTTTCATCTTTAAGGAAGTTGACCAAAAACCATGACTGCCATGAAATATCAAGTTTTGAGGTCTGTTTTATCATGGTCTCAGGGCTCGTCTCGGCATTAGGTGCGGTCAATGGAGTAGTCTTCTTTAATTCTTGATTGTAAATTGTCAGTCGCTAGGATCCATCCAGCTTTCTTTCAAGCCAAGTTGGCGAATTGTTTGTAGATGCAACACTCACTATGCTGTTAGGGAGGGAGTTCCAGGATTTTGCCCCAGCGACATTGAAGGAACAGCGATATATTTCCAGGTGAGGGTGGTGAGTGACTTGGATGGGAACCTCCAGGTGGTGGGGTTTCCAGGTTTCTGCTGCTCTTGTCCTTTTAGATTTAGATATAGATTTATTGTGATGTGAACTGAGGTACAGTGGAAAGTATTGTTTTGCATACAGTCCAGGCAAATTGTTCCATTCATGAAAAACATAGGATGTACATAAATACACAATGTAAATTTTACAATGTAAAAAAGAGGGGATGTACGATACTTTGCTTCCTGAAGTCAATAACCAGTTCCTTAGTTTTGCTGACACTGAGGGAGAGATTATACCATTATACCACGCCGCTAGATTCTCTATCTCCCTCCTGCACTCTGACTCATCGTTGTGAATTGCAGTGGATCGAGGCATTTTGGCAGTATTGAGTTGATGTGTCTTGTGACTAATCTCTCGAAACACTTCATAATGATCGATGTCAAGGCCGCCGGAAGGTAGTCATTGAGGCATGTTGTCTGGTTCTTCTTGAAAAAGGTACAATAAACTTCCTGCATGCCGACTGTGACAAGTTCTGTCATCCTCTTCTGCATATACAGAAGACACCAGCAGACAGGCAAGTTATCGCTATTGACAGTTTTAGGCATATGTATGTCTTCCCAGACTTTAAAGACTTATGACGGTATGATGGTAGTCTTCTTACAGCAGGTGGGAACCTCGGAAGTGGGGAGAGGTTGAAGATGTCCGCGAACACACCCACCAGTTGGTCCACGCAGGTTCTCAGTGCAAGGCCAGGGACTTTGTCAGGGCCTGTTGCTTTCCGAAGGTTTACTTTCAAGAAGGTACATCTGACATCGGAGGTTGTGACAGTAGATATGGGTGTGTCACACTCCTGACTTGTGCTTTGTAGATCATTGACAGGCTTTGGGGGTCAGGAGGTGAGTTTACCTGCCCTGGTAGCCACAGTATTAATATGGCTAGTCTAGTTCAGTTTCTGATCAATGGTAACCCCCAGGATATTGATTGTGGGGGATTTAGTGATGGTAATGCCATTGAAAATGAAATGAAAATGAAAATTGCTTATTGTCACGAGTAGGCTTCAATTAAGTTACTGTGAAAAGCCCCTAGTCGCCACATTCCGGTGCCTGTCCGGGGAATGTTAGTGGTGATGATTAAATCCTCTCTTGTAGGTAATATGTCCACAAACGGATTGCCCAATTTCTCCTCGTCAATGCTCTTGAGGTTTTCTGAACATCCATCAAGGCTGATTTTTGGAGGTTACCTTTGCCTATTAACCATTAAGAACTTAATCTTTTACTTCAACAATCTGTCTGCAACATCAGTGGTTCGAGCATGCCCTTATAACTCATCAGCTACCCAGTCCTTTGTTTTATGCTCCCTTCACCCACTTGATCCTGACTTTCATGTGGGGCTCACTGCCCTCTTAATTCAATTCAGGCTGGGTGACAGAGATGATAAATCCCGACCAGACTGATTACTCTGAACATAGGTCATGGCTATATGCGGGATGCCAAACTATTGTCACTCTGTACAGGCTTCAACTGATGAAACAGACACATCAGTGATAACTTGAATTATACTCAATCCAAACTTTATTTCGCACACCTTTATCTAAATCAATAAAACTTTAGTTATGTGCTTATTTGAACAATTACATAAGTTTCAAGACTCACAACTTGAATTCAAAATACTACGATAAAGAGAACTGACCAAGCCCACTCTGGAGGATGTTTTATTCCTCTCTGAGTTCAAAACTTAGGGTCTCGTCTCCACAAATGTTGATCCAGGGTTACCGCTGCTGAAACCTCAGAAGCTTCTTTTTAAAGCATCCTTTACTGAGTAGGCATCAGCTGCCCTTGGAGAGTCTTAATTCCACTGTTTCAACACGGTGTTATCAGTGAAGAGTCCAAACGTACAAGCTGTTGTTCTTCACTTTCCCACGTAACATTTTGCTGAGGTGCAGTTTTCACAAACACAACGTTTGTGTTTTCACTAAGTCTGTTAGCCTCTTTTACCATCATGCCTCACAACACAATGTTAGCCATTTCTCTTCCTCAGCAGAGACGCAAAGGCACCTCCATCTTGAGGCGCCCTCTGAAGCGGTATTTATTTCGATAGATTAAGTGATGACCACACCTGGAAGGCCACCCTTGTGCCAAGGAATTCCCTCCCCTGCCACACCAGCTGTGGTCCACTGAGAGCTGTGGTTCCAGGCGAGCTAGTGGGTGAACTGAAAGAGGCCTCCTGGGCCTCCCTGTCCGGTCAACAGTAGGGTGCCTCCAGGCATGTGCTGGAATTTGGCCTCACTGGATGGGGGAGGCTGGTCCATCAACAAGGTTATACCGGCAGCATCTCCATTCATCCGACAGTTGGGCAGTTTAATGTGCAAAGTGGCTATCCACCCACCACCACTGGGTGGGTAACCGTGGTCTTTTGCACCTCACCTTCGGTAAGGTTAAGATCCAATAGATTCTGCCCAAAACTTATGCTTCCTCTCCCCTTAATCTTCTCAATACTCGCTTCTGTAACGTATGCCTATCAGTGAAGACCCTGATCCTTGCTATCATTCTTGTCAATCACTTCTGAAACTTCCCCAAGGTCATGGCATGCTTCCAAATTTGGTGCGTCAAATTAACATAATACTCTAGCTGAGGTCTAATCAGTATTTTATAAAAAAAGAAAAATGGTAAATTATGCAATTCATTGACAGGTTCTCAGCGGCATTGTGAGAGAGTGAATTCTGGAAAGATGATTTGAGTTCGGTAGCAACAGCTTGTGCAGAATCAAGCCATCTCAGCACTGATGGGGAACTGCCATTGCACTGTCCTTGTTTCCAACCTGCATTCACTAAAAAGAGATCAGAGATTATTTCACCGAATATAAGCACGTTTTAGAAGAGATGAGGGGGAGGAATGCTGCAGTAAATAACTTATGATGTGGAGATGCCGGCGTTGGACTGGAGGGAGCACATTAAGAAGTCTTGCAATACCAAATTAACGTCCAACAGGTTTGTTTTGAATCACATTCAAAACCAACCTGTTGGACTTTAACTTGGCGTTGTAAGACTTCTAACTGTAAATAATTTAGTGGAGGAATTGGAGTTACATAACATACCCCTACTATGAAATGATTAAGGATAACACATTGAGGCATCTGACTTGCATGCCACCCACACACCCTTTGCTGAAGAAGCTAAATATGAATTGCAATAATTTCTTCTCCCAGTTTCTGCAACTATTATCCCACCTTCTTCTGAAAGGCGTAAGTTAAGTCGACCATATTATTCTTGCCTCTGGATCCTCAGTTATTTTTCACACGGTGAGACTGAACAGTCAGTGCTCGGAAACTATTCAAAGGGGAGTGAGGGAGACCGTAGAGCCCAAATATCTGGGGTGGCACGGCAGCACAGTGGTTAGCACTGTTGCTTCACAGCTCCAGGGTCCCAGGTTCGATTCCCGGCTTGGGGCACTTGTTTGTGCGGAGTCTGCACGTTCTCCCTGTGTCTGCGTGGGTTTCCCCCGGGTGCTCTGGTTTCCTTCCACAATCCAAAGATGTGCAGGTTAGGTGGATTGGCCATACTAAATTGCCCTTAGTGTCCAAAAAGTTTAGGTGGGATTACTGGGTTCCAGGGATAGGGTGGAGGTGCGGGCTCTTTCCAAAGGGCTGGAGCAGGCTCGATGGGCCAAATGGCCTCCTTCTACACTGTAAATTCTATGCTCTCCACAGCTTTTACGTATTTCAGGTATGTTTCCACCTCTGTCACAATGCAGCAACAGGAGTAAGGAGCCCAGTTATTTTGATCTATTCTTAGATCAGGTGCTTGAAGACCAGTGGTAAGACTTCACCACTGACTTAGTTGTGATTAGTTAGTTCAGCAGAACTGTAATCTTCCTGATGTGCGTGACTCAGTACCATACATGGGTCAGGATGTGTGTGTGTGAGTTTGTGATGTGGGTGGGAAATGGGATGCCGAATTTTCTGAGTATTCCCCACCATAAATTGAATTTGTGTACCCATTGTAAAATCTTTCCCTTTTGATTAGAACTGATTAGACTGAAACATAACCATTCAAACATGCGCCACTGAATCATAAGACTGATGAGTGAATATTCGGTAAGACAGTCCATTTCCTATTCCCATTAGCCAAGTGGGGAAAGGAGATGGAATATCAGATTAAATATCGAAAGATGAATATCAAACAGACGGCATTGTATCTTCCCTCTCACTATGATACAGAAATTAATTTAAGCTGTTTTAATTTTAGCTCCAGCCTTCGATGCCAATTGCTCACTCAACATTCATTACAGGAACAAAGAGGCAATATGCAAAGCAGACAAATTGTTTGAAGAAATTGGCATGTCAGAAGCTAAATAGTCACCTTGAGTGTTTAATGAGTTAACCCTAAAAAGTCTAATTTTATTCACTTATAGGATTGGAAATGTATTCAGCTTTAAGCCAGAAACTGTCTCATTAATTCAGCAATTGTAAAAATACTCAGAGTATTATTTACTGACAATGCTGTGACAAGCAGCTAACCAGTATCTGAAACAAAGACAACAAAGTAGCTTTGATTAAATATTTGGAATCAACTATTTGTAAAAAAAATAACTTGCTGACATAGGAAGAGACCATTACTAATTAGTAGCTAGGGTTTCCTTATTTACGTAGATTGTAAAATGGATTAATGATAATAAAAAGACACCTGTTCCAACTAATTAAGCCATGGAGAGACCTATCTCATTTGCCGATAAACGTAGAATCTTGGAATCTACAAAGCAGAAGGAGGCCTTTCGGCCCATGGGGTCTGCACCGGACCTTGGAACGAGCACCCTACTCAAGCCCAAACCTCCAGCCTATCCCCATAACCCAGTAATCCCACCTAACATTTTGGACACTAAGGGACAATTTACCATGGCCAATCCACCTAACCTGCACATCTTTGGACCATGGGAGGAAACCGGAGCACCCAGAGGAATCTCACACAGACACAGGCAGAAAGGGCAAATTCCACATAGACAGATTCCCAAGACCGGGATTGAACTCGGTTCCCTGGAACTGTGAGGCAGCAGTGCTAACCACTGTGCCACCGCACCATCTTTTTTTTTTGCATTATCTCACAGGCATGGGTATCACTGGCTAAACCAGCATTTTTATTGTCTATCCCAAATTGCCCACAAGAAGATGATGGGGAACTGCCTTCTTGAATAGCTGCTGTCTATTTGGTGCAGTTACACCCATGGTAATGTTAGGGGAGAAGTTCCAGGATTCTGACCCAGCGACAGTGAAGGAATGGCGATATAGTTCCAGGTCGCAATGATCTGTGACTTGCAGGGTGCTTGCTCGTGGTGATGCTCTCATGCATCTGCTGCCCTTGTCCTTCTAGGCAGAAGAGATTACGATTTGGAAGGTGCTGATAAAGGAATCTTGGTGACTTGCTGCAATGCACCTTCTCATATATAGGGCCGATCCAATGGCCACGCTGCATCTGAAAAGCAGCTCTCCGCAGTGCGGCATAGGCAATAGAAGCTGGGAGAACCCGCTTCCGGGATCCACCCGGCTCGCAACGCCTCACGAGATCTAACATGATCTTGCGAGACATTACAATGTAAATCCCACCCAATGTGGATGTGGTCATATTTTAGCAAATCTCCATGTTAAAGCGAGACAGTGCGTCTCACTTTCGTTAATGTGCAGATTCCTGTGTTACACAAGGCATGTGATCAATCTCCTTTGGGGCGAGCGCCGTTCAGCACTGGTCTCCACAAATGGGGACTTGTTGGGGTATCCCAGGGAATCAGATGCAGTGTGTAACCCTGGTGGAGGGGGGGGGGGGGGGGGGATGGGAGGGTGCCGGGATTCCCATAGTGCATTATGGCTACCGGGGATTGTGGGGGGCTGTTGTCGGGAGTCACATCTTGGACCTCTGAGATCGGGATGCTATTTAAAAATGGTGTCCTGAACTCTAGCTGCATTGAGGAGTTCCAGTAAGTAGAGCTCCTCGGTCCACAAAACGGGGCTAAGTGCAGCCTCGGCTGCGCGTTCCCTACTTAGGCCCCTTATCTAATGTGGGTGGCATTTTATAGTCATGTGTTTATCGGTGCTGCAAGCACTTTGAAACATGCGGCTAAACGCGCTCGCTATGGGTCTTTGTTCCCTTTTAGTTGAATCGTGCTCATTGATATAATAAATAGGCCTAGGTTAGGGTTCCGTCACTTAAACGTCCTGGATAGACAAACCAATGCGAGGTTTAAAAAATAGCAAGTTGAACTGCAAGGAGTTCCAACATCTAATACTTTGGTTTTGATATTTGTAATATTTGTTCCTTTTGGGTTTTTTTTCTTTTTGGAAGTTGAGGTATTCAGCCTCACATAAAGCAAATCAGAAACTTAAGTCCTGAAAATATATGCTGTGCAAATTGGGTGCCCATTATATTATTAAAATAAAGAGAGGGACTCATTCTGAATGGAAAAATATGCAAAAGATTTATCCAACTGTTCAAAGTACCAGGGATACAGACAGTTCTAACACCAGTTATCCTTTCAACCATGCTGGATAGCACCAGCTGTTAACAATGCTCCCCAAATGAAAAATCAATATTATTAAATGTATTTCAAACATATACTTACTCAGCTGCAACTAGATTCATGTGGAAACTAGTGGCAAGGAAAGGATAATGGTTTGGGTCTGAAAATCATATTATTTCGCTCACTACTCATGCTAATTTAATCCAAAATTGAAGTGATCTAGGTGGGGTGAAAATTTTATTCTAAAGGAACCTCAAATACTCATTAACTCACTCTGACTCCTGTCTCAGCAGAGTATGCTACCAGAATTCTTGTGGGCAGCAGATTGGCACAGCAGTTAGCACTGCTATCTGACAATGCCAGGGACCCAGATTCAATTCCGACTTGGGTGATTGTGTGGCGTTTTCACATTCTCCCCATTCTCCCCATGTCTGATGAGTTTCCTCCGGGTACTCCCGTTTTCTCCCACATTCCAAAGCTGTGCAGGTAAGGTGGATTGACCATGCTAAATTGCCTCTTAGTGCCAAGGGACGTGTGGATGAGGTTAAGGGGTTTATTGGGATAGGGTGGGGAAGTGGGCTTGGGTGGAGTGCACTTTCAGAGGGTCACCGAATACTCGGGCTGAAGGTCACAGTCTAAACATGTGCAGGTTAGGTGGATTGGCCATGCTAAATTGCCCCGTAGTATCCAGGGACATGTGGGTGAGGTTAAGAGGTTTATTGGGATAGGGTGGGGAAGTGGGCTTGGGTGGAGTGCACTTTCAGAGGGTCAGTGTATACTCGATGGGATGAATGGCCTTCTTGTAGGAACTCTATGATTCTTTCACAGACCCAGATTTCACAGTTCGTGATGAAAAAATGGTGCTTGCTTCTGATGCTGAAGAAAATGCAGGCATAGGGTAGGATTTTACCACATTTTGGCAAAGTATCAGACTGAGACTGAAAATTGCCATGCAGCTCCCCAGTTGCACAGACCAAATTTATCTCCAATTATTGAACCTTTCTGAAGAAAAAGAAAGAGTGGGATATTCCTCTCATTCCACCAATTCCGGGAACGGCTAGTGTGGGCTCAAAATCGCCTCTAGTGATTTAACAATATCAGTTGTGTGGCGTTCCTCTTTCCTGACATTAGTTGGGGCTGGTTTAGCACAGTGGGCTAAATAGCTGGTTTGTAATGCAGAACAAGGCCAGCAGCGTGGGTTCAATTCCCATACCGGCCTTCCGAACAGGCGCCGGAATGTGGTGACTAGGGGCTTTTCGCAGTAACTTCATTGAAGCCTACTTGTGACAATAAGCTATTAGGCACTAACCCTAGTGCCCTGAAACAGAGTAAACAGTCAAATGTGTTTCTCAAAGACAAGTACAATCTACTGAACGTTTCACTGTTAATTAAAATTTTACAGGAAACAATAGTGTTTGGACATAGGCCTGGGATATATTCTTAAAAAATATATTATTTTGAAAGATAATTCTTTTTATCATAATGGAAACATTTGATCGTCTACAAAAAACAGTTTTTCAGGGCCAGTGACGACGTCCGTCAGGAATTATGGACATAGCATGCTGTTAAATATAGAAGCAAGAGCAGGCAATTGACCCCGCCGATCCTGCCCCACCATTCAATATGATCATAACTAATCATCCACTCCAATGCCTTTTTCCCATACTATACCTGTAACCCTTTATGTAACTGGTATTTAGAAATATGTCGATCTCTGCTTTAAACATACTCAATGGCAGAGTTTCCACAGCCCTCTGTGGCAGAAAATTCCAAAGATTCTCAACATTCTGATTAAAAATATTAATCCTCATCTTCATCCTGAGTGACTTCCCCCGTATTTAGAAATTGTGTCCACTGATTCTAGACTCCTCAACTAGGAGAGATATCTTGCCTGCATCTCTCCTGCTTATCCGTTGAATAATCTTGCAGATTTCAAAGAGATCTCCTCTCATCCTTTGAAACTTTAGAGAATGCAGGCCCATTTTCCTTGATGTCTCTTCAAAGGTCAAACCGGCCATCCTAGGATTAAGTCTGGTGAGCATACGCTGCACTCCCCTATGGCAGCAATATCCTTTCGAAGGCAAAGGGACCAGAAACTGCACAAAGTACTCCAGATATAAGCAAGGTTCAATACAGTTGAAGCAAGACGTTTCTACTTCTGTGCTCAAATCCTCTTGCAATAAAGGCGAACATATCATTTGCCTTCCAACTTGTTTGCTACACCTTCTTGTTAGCTTTTCAATGACTTATTGACGAGGACACCCATGTCCCTTTGTACATCACCACTTTCTAATCTCTTACCATTTAAGAAATATTCTGCTCATCTATTCCTCCTACCAATGTGGATAACCTCACATTTTCCTGCATTCTATTCCATCTCTTATCATTTTGCCCACTCATTAAGTCTGTCCAAATTCCTTTGAAGCCACATTGCATCTTCCTCACAATGCACATTCCCACCTAGCTTTGTGTCATCCACAAACTTGGAAATATTACATTTGGTTGGTCCCCTCACCCAAATTGTTGACATATATTCTGAACAGCTCAGACCCAGGTACTGGTCCTTGCAGTAGCTGGCTAGTCGAAGCCTGCCAAAGCATGAAATACCCATTTATTCCTACTCTCTGTTTTCTGCCTGTTAAACATCCCTTATTCTATGCCAGTGTTTTACCTCCTATCCTATGTTCTTTAATTTTGTTAACTAACCTCCTGTGGGCACTTCATCAGAAGCCATCTGAAAATCGAAGAGTACCATGCCCATCAATCCGCCTTTATAAATCCTATTAGCAACATCCTCAAAAAACTCCACAGGTTAATCAAGCATGCTTTCCCATTTATAAATCTATGTTGACTATGCCCAGTCAAATCAGTATTATCCAAATGGCCATTTATCACATTCTTTCGGATGGATTCTAGCATTTTCACTACTGCTGTTATAAGGCTAACATGCCTTTTGTTCCCTATATTGTCTCCCCCTTCTTTCTTAAATAGTGCAGATACATTTGCTATCTTCCAATTTGCCGGAACAATTCCAGAATTTATGGGATATTTGAAAATGATCACCAATGCTTTTAGTACCCCCTGTAATTGAAAATATGGAAAGATATGTCATTTGAAACATGGAAGTCTGGCAATACCTGATCTAAGAAACATGAGGGAATGTAGGGAAAAATCCCACAAAGGGTTAACAGCAGCTGCCAGGAGAGGATTGTAAAATGCAGATAGCCTTGGTCAAACAGGTTTAGCAAACAAAACTGCAGGTCTTTCAAGTCACAATCGAGTGAATTTTAGTATAAAGCTTAAAGCAACATTTCACACCTTCATTGAAGTTAAGTAAGCAGCTGGAAAAAAATGGACGAAGTTCAGTTCAATTAGGTGCCAATTAGAGGTGTGAAATTTTGCTGACACCAGGTGAATATGGAAAGCTGGACGCAACATGTCTACGAGAACATAAATTAGACCCAAATCAAAGTGAAAATTATGAGCTGGGGACACAATTTGATAATAATAAAACTATAGAAATGACAGGAATCAAAAGTCACACCACCTTTGAAATCAAAGCATGTTTGAACATCACAAAGGAAACAATGTAATCAGATCTATGAGATGAGGTCATGCCAAAATGAACACTTGGTCGTGTTAGAAAAATTTAGATTAAAGGTACCTTTTACAATCCAAGTGAAATAAAAGTTACTTTATAATACAGTCATAAAAACTTAATATCTGTTAGAAAGATATATAAACCCTGAAAAAGGGGACAGTGGGCAGAGAGGAACAAGAGCCAGCTCTCACCTGTAGAGTGGGCCTTGTGCTCCCCATACCACAATCTATCAACAGTTGTGGGTCAGGTGAATTCCATGATACACTTTGGTGTGCTCTAAACCCTGGCCCATAACAAATTGGGGGCTTGAGGGGAAAACAGTCTGTATATTGGATTGGCTTAGTGAACTTAAAGACAGTAAGGGGTGAGCATATTGTGGTTGCTTATCAGGTGAGGTATTTTAGTTTAAGTGGGGAGTGTGTTGTGGACAATGGATCTTTCAGAGGCTCTGAAGTTTTTTGGGGGTGGAGACGGTCACACGCAGTACCTTACAGACAGAGACTAAAAGCAGACTGTTAGATTTGGCCAAAACGTTGCAGTTAACATTACCTGACAAAATGCGAAAAGATGAGGTAATTATGGTGGTGGCTAAGCATTTAAAGTTGCCTGATATGCAGTCTGACTCATTGGAAATGGCAAAAATGCAGTTTCAAATTAAACAAATAGAACATGAGAAAGCATTAAAGCAGCTTGAATACGAAAGAGAGAGCGAGAGGAAAAAGAAAGAGAAAGACAGAGAGGAAAAAGAGAGAGAAGAAAGGAAAACAGAAAGAATAGCCCAAGCAGAACAAAAAGAAAGAGAAAGGGAGATACAGATCAGGGAAAAAGTTAGAGGGAGAGAGTTTGAACATCAGAAAATAACAATGAAACATGACAGTCAGTTAAAATTGGCAGACGGATGGATGATCCAGTTGATCCAGTTGGATGATAGTGATGAGGATAGTGTGAAAGAGTGTCAAAGCCGAAGGCTTGGTGGGAATTTATTTAAATATGTCCAAGCATTGCCAAGGTTTGACGAGAAGGAGGTAGAAGCCTTTTTCTTTTCATTTGAGAAGGTGGCTAAACAAATTAAATGGCCACAGGATATGTGGGTATTACTGATTCAAACGAAGCTGATAGGTAGGACTAGTGAAGTGTTCGCATCACTACCAGAGGACATATGAGGTGGTGAAAAAATCCATCTTAGGTGCATATGAACTAGTGCCTGAAGCCTACAGACAAAGGTTTATAAATTTAAGGAAAGAATTTGGTCAAACATACATGGAGGCTCAAACAGAGTAATTTTGACAGGTGGATAAGGGCTTTGAAAATAGACCAAACGTATGAAGCTCTCAGAGAAAGTATACTTTTGGAGGAGTTTAAAAATTCAATTCCTGATGTGGTGAGAATTCATGTGGAAGAGCAAAGGGTTAAAACTGCGAGGTTAGCAGCAGAAATAGCAGATGATTATGAATTAATTCATAAATCAAAGCTTGGTTTCCGACATCAGTTTCAGCCTGTGAGGGATAGAAACTGGGGACATGATAAATACTCAAGTGGTAAAGGTAAAGGTGATCTGATAATAAAGAGAGTGTATCTCAGATTAAAAAAAGAAATCCAGGAGGGTGGAAGAGACATGAAAAGTTTCAAATATTTTCACTGTAATAAAGTAGGCCATGTAAAGTCACAGTGCTGGTGGTTGAAGAAAAGCACTGGAAAGGCTGATGTGGTAAAACAGTGGGGTTTGTTAAAGTGGTAAAGGAAAGCCCAAGTGAAGTGAAGGAGGTGCAAAAGATTGTACAGCTTTATCAAGTGTTGATTGATAAGAAGGTGCCAGATCTCTTTAAAGAATTTGCTTGTGTGGGTAAAGTTTACTCATGTATATCAGGAGAAGCAGGTACAGAAGTCACAATTTTAAGAGATACGGGAGCTAGTCAATCTTTCATGGTAAGAGATGAGGAGTTAAGTAGTCTGGGAAGAATATTGCCAGAAAAGGTGGTAATATGTGGAATTCAGGGTGAGAGGAGTAGTGTTCCATTATATAAGTTAAGGTTGGAAAAACCAGTGAAGAGTGGTGAAGTGGTAGTAGGAGTTATAGGGGAACTATCTTGTCAAGGAATACAGTTTATCTTGGGTAATGATACAGCTGGATTGCAGGTGGGAGTGATGCCTACTGTGGTTGATAAGTGGAAAACCAGACAACTGAAGTGTTGAAGGACGAATATCCTGGGATTTTTCCGGATTGTGTAGTAACAAGGTCGCAAAATCACAGTTTAAGACAAGAGGAGAAATCAAAAAGTGAAGATGAAGTTGAAGTGCAATTATCAGAAACAAGTTTTGGTCAGATGGTTGAATAAGAACAAGAACAGGTGGAGGATGAGGCAGATATTTTTAGTTCAGGAAACTTGGCGAAGTAACAACTGAAAAATATAGAAATGAAACGGATGTATCAGAAAGCATACACGGAAGAGCAATCTGAGTGTATACCAGAGTGTTCTTAACGTAAAAGTGATGTCTTGATGAGAAAATGGAGAAAATGGGCTGGTTTAGCTCTCTCAGCTAAATCGCTGGCTTATAAAGCAGACCAAGCAGGCCAGCAGCACGGTTCGATTCCCGTACCAGCCTCCCTGGACAGGCGCCGGAATGTGGCGACTAGGGGCTTTTCACAGTAACTTCATTGATGCCTACTCGTGACAATAAGCGATTTTCATTTCACCTTTACATATGCAGGTGGATGAAAAGTGGGCCGACGTTCATCAAGTAATATTGTCGGTAGTGTATAGAAAGGAGGTGTTGCGAGTTGCACATGATGTACCAGTGGGAGGTCATTTGGGAATAAGGGAAACTCAAGCTAAAATACAAAAACATTTTTATTGGCCTGGACTACATAAAGATGTAGTAACATTTTGTCAATTGTGTCACACAAGTTAAGTGATAGGGAAACCTCAAGCAGCGATACAACCAGCACCCTGTTTGCGTGTGTTGTTTTTTTTAAACTAAAAAGTATATTAATTGTGTGTATTTCTTAAAGGATAGTGAAAAATGAAATCATCTTGAAGTTGATGGTTTATTTTTTTTCTGGGGGGGTGTCATGCGAGAGTACCTTTAAGAAATGGGTGTCATAAATGGGTGTGTATACAAATATCTGGAGTGAGAGTACCTTCCAGCAATGGGTGTTTACTACTGCAGTGATGTTAGCGAGTGGGTGGAGCTGGGCTGTCTGTCAGCTTTTTACTTTTGTTTTGGCTATTTGCTGCAGGGTGTGTTTTAGCTTTGTTTTCAGTGTTGGAGCTGAAGCCAGACACAGCAGCTGTTCTGCTGTTCTCTCTGCCATCAAAAGACAATCTCTTGATTATTTGGTGAATTCAGAATTATAAGTGTTTTCAGTAGTGACTTTAACCTGATGTTCTTCTGTTGAAGGTTTTGTTTTTAAGATACATGGATGTTAAAAGGAAAGCTTAAAGAATTACTCAGTGTTGTATTCTTTGGGGGTCGTAATTGAATTAATGGTTGCTGAGCTGTTCACTGTATTTTTTAAAAGGTTAACTTGAGTTCATAGAATAAACATTGTTTTGCTTTAAAATATACTTATCCATTTCTGCTGTACCACACCTATAGAGTGGGCCGTGTGCTCCCCATACCACAATCTATTAAAAGGTGTGGGTCAGGTAAACTCCATGATACACTTTGGTGTTCTATAAACCCTGGCCCATAACAAATTGAATGAAAAAAAAATACAGGGCGGGATTCTCTCAGCCCGGGGCCGAGAATCGGTGCCGTTGGCGCCGGCATGTTTGACACGGCGCCGGTGGTGGGCTGCTCTTTTGGCCTGGCATGGGCCGAGCGGCCGCAGTTAAAGTGCTGAGTCCTGCTGGCACCGCCAACACTTGCTCGCAGCCGGCGTGAACTCAGCGTGGAAGGTTCGGGTGGCGGGCTGAGGGGGGCTCTGACCCCGGGGGGGCCTCCGATGCGGCCTGACACACGATCGGGGCCGACCGATCGGCCTCTCTGTCCCCCGGCCTCTTTCCTTAGCATCGGCCCCTGTACTCCTGCGCCATGTTGCATTGGGGCCAGCGCGTTGAAGGAGGCCACCACGCATGCACGCATTGGCGCTGGCGCCACTGCCCATGCGCGGATCCCACGGCGCCCAGTACTGGCCCCCCTCCTGGCAGCGGCATTTTCGCCGAGTGGATACTCTGTCGCGGGATGGGAGAATCCCACCCACAATGTGGCAAAGATTAGTGGTAAGTCAGTGGATTGCAAAAACTTTAAATACCAATAAAAATCACCAAAGCGCAATAAAAACTATGAGGGTGCATCAACAAGTCATATAAAAATGGACAGTAAGAACTTATTTAAATATATAAAAACGATGAGAGTGGCCAAAGTTAACATAGACCCCTTGGATAATGAGACTGGGAAATTATAATGGGGAACTAGGAAATGGCAGAGGAGTTAAGTACATATTTTGCTTCAGTCTTCACAGTGGAAGACGCGAATAAGATTCCAAAAATACTATGTAATCAAGGTGCAAAGAGGAGGGGGGAGGAAATAAAAACAATAATTATCACTAGGGAAATAGTACTAGTGAAAATAATGTGGCTAATAAAGGCTGATAGATTCCATGGATCTGATTGGTTGCAGCCCAGGATATTAAAGGAAACAGCTGCAGAGATTCTGGGCGGGATTCTCCGCAAACTGCCGGGGTGGACCACTCCGGTGCCGAGGAGTGGCATGAACAACTCCGGCGTCGGGCCGCCCGAAGGTGTGTAATCCTCAGCAACTTCAGCGGCAAGGCCGGCGGCAGAGTGTTTTGTGCCACCCCAGCCGGCGTCGAAAGGCCTCTGCCGGCCGGCGCGAGTTGGTGCATGCGCGGGAGTGCCAGCGTGTGCTGGCGTCATACCAGCGCATGCACAGGGGGGTTCTTCTCCACACTGGCCATGGCGGAGGTTGACGGCGGCTGGTGCAGAGGGGAAGAGTTCCCCCACGGCACAGGCCCTCCTGCGGATCGGTGGGCCCCGATTGCTGGCCAGGCCACCTTGCACCCCCCCCCCCCCCCCCCCGAGCAGGATAGATAAAGGACAACCAGTAGATGTAATATATTTGGGTTTCCAAAAAGCATTCGATAAGGCACCACACAAAAGGCTACTTAATAATATAGGGCTGGATTCTCCAACCCCCCCGCCAGGTCGGAGAATCGCCGGGGGCCAGCGCCAATCCTGCCCCCGCCGTGTCCCGAATTCTCCGCTCCCAGAGATTCGACGGGGGCGGGAATCGCGCCGTGCCGGTCGGCGGGCCCCCCCGGCGATTCTCTGGCCCCTGATGGGCCGAAGTCCCGCAGCTGCCAAGCCTCTCCCGCGATCGGGGCCCACCGATCGGCAAGCAGGCCTGTGCTGTGAGGGCACTCTTTTCCTTCCGCCTTCGCCATGGTCTTCATCATGGCGGAGGCAGAAGTGATCCCCTCCCCTGCGCATGCGCGGGTTGACGCTCCGGCACATGCACGGACTTACGCCGGCTGGCAAAGTCCTTTCGGCACCAGCTGGCGTGGCGCCAAAGGCCGTCCACGCCAGCCGGCGGAGCGCCAACCACTCCGCCGCGGGCCTAGCCCCTCAGTCTGAGGGTTTGGCCCCTAAAGGTGCCGGGACTTCCGCACCTTTGGGGCGGCCCGATGCCGGAGTCGTTCACGCCACTCCGTCACGCCGGGACCCTCCACCCCGCCGGGTAGGGGAGAATCTCGGCCACAATGTCCCATGGTGCTGAGGTCAGTATATTGACATGGATAGACGATTGGCCATCTTATAGAAGACAGAAAGTTGGAATAAGAGGGGCATTTTCATGATGGAAAACTGTAACTAGTGGAATTCTGCAGGGATCAGTGCTGGTGCCACAATTATTCACAGTATATATTCATGACATGGATGAGGGAAGTGAATGTACTATTGGTAAGTTTGCAGATGGCACAAAAATAAGTTGGGAAGACAAGTGACGAGGATGATGCAAAGAGTCTGCAGAGGGATATAAACAGGTTGAGAGAGTTGGCAACAGCTTGGCAGATGGAATGGAATGGAGGAAAATGTGAAGTTATGCACTTTGGTAGAGAGAATAAAGGAGTTGCATATTATTTAAATAGAGAAAGGCTACAGAAATCTACAGCACAGAGGGATTTGGGGGTCCTCCTGCATAAATCACAGAAAGCATGCAAGTTCAGCAGTGCATTGGGAAGGCAAATGGAATGTTGGCCTTTATTTCAAAGGGAATTAAATATAAAAATAAGGAAATCTTGTTAAAACTGTACAAGGTACTCGTTAAACCAAACCTGGAATGCTGTGAACAGTTTTGATCACTTATCTCAGGAAAGATATACTGTCATCAGAGGAAGTCCAAAAAATTCATGAGGTTAATCCTGGGTATGTGGGATTTTCTTATGAGGAGAGGTTGAATAGGTTGGACATGCTGATTGAGAGGTGACCTTATTGAGATATATAGGGCAAAATTCTCCGTTTGGGAGTGTATGAGCGGGATTCTCCAACTGCTGACGATGAAATCGCGTCCGGCGATTGGCCGGGGAATCCGTTTTTATTCCAAAATGGGGGGCGGCGCCGTTTTACTGACGCTCCGCCCTCAAAAACGGCGTAATTGCTGAGTATGCAGCCACGCCATTGGGGCGGCCTCTAGACGTCACCTGAGGCCCTCCCCTGATGCTCCGCTCCCGATGGGCCAACTTCCCAATGGCGTCGGTTGCATGTGTTCACAGTTTTCAGGGATCTCGCGTGGCGGCTGCGGACTGTGTCCAGTGCCTTGTTGTAAGGCTCAGCCACCGCAGGTTGCTGTCGTGCGCATGCGTGGCCACAGACCCATCAATTCTCCATCTGTATCTGCAGGTGAAGCCAGAGGCATTATGTGGCGCGGCTGCTAGCCCGCCACCGGAAGAGCATTGGTGCGGGGCTGGCGCCCGCTTTTTCATTGTAAAACTAGACACTTCCTCCGGTCATAGCCTCAAAATCAGAGAATCCAGCCTATGTTCTCCCGCCGGAGCTGAATTGCACTTGATTTGCATTCCTGCTGTTTGAAGTGGTCCAGGAGCTGCCTATCAAAACTTGATGTTCATGAACATTATGGTTGGAGCACCTCATAGCTACTCAACCATGGGGAAAGATGAACGTAGCAGTGCTGAGATTTGGGGTGTATGTAGATGTCAATCATAGCCTAGTGAAATCAATATCAAAGAGAAATTAACAAATGGCTTGCAGAGGGGGTTTAAACACAGCTGATTGGTTTTCTCTTTACAGGAATGTAGAGATGCTGCTTTCTGCGCCTGAGCTAGCTGGTTTATTGTCCAGGTGAGTGTTAAAACAATGATTTTTATCACTATTCCTGTCTGGACTGCTGTCTTCTTTCCAGAGAGGGATCTCTCCTCTGGTAGGTTGGCAGATTTCTGATAATAATCACTTATTATCACAAGTAGGCTTCAATGAAGTTACTGTGAAAAGCCCCTCGTCGCCATTTTCCAGCGCCTGTTTGGGGAGACTGGTACGGGAATTGGATCTGTGCTGCTGGCCTTGTTCTGCATTACAAGACAGCTATTTAGTCCACTGTGCTAAACCAGCCCCTTCTGTTTTAGTCTGGTTTTTATCAGTTTCTTGGTCCTTCTGTACTGTATTCTAAAATCCTCCCAATCCTCAGGTTTATGACTATTTACTATTTCTGGTAAATTTATAGGCCTCTATTTAAATCTTTTACATTCTTGAACTTCCTTTGTTAGCCACGGTTTGCTGACTTCTTATTGGTTGGGTCAGGGCGGGTATCAGAAGAGTTGGGAAGTGATCGTGACGGCATTCCCTTGGTGGTCCCAATCATGGGAGAAGCACCCAATGGCCACTACTGCCATTTTGATTGAGAATGGCGGCCACCGCGGTTTTTAAATGACAAGAAATGACAAGTGTTCAGTCTTCTCGCCGGAAGCGACAGCAGTGAGCAGATCACGTACCCTGCACGTACACTTGCTCCAGAACCAGACCAATTTCTCAGAAACCTGGTGCCCTCCCTTCTGTATCAATTCTCCAGCCACATTTTCAATTGATCAATTCTTCTATTCCTACGGTCACCAGTATGCGATACTGGGAGTAATCCTGAGGTTACTTCTCTTGAGGTCCTGCTTTTTAGTTTCCTTCCTGACTCCCTAAAATCTGCTTTCAGAATATCATCCTTCTTCCGACATATGTTGTCACTACCAGTGTGGACCATGACCTCCGGCTGTTCACCCTCCCTCAGAAGGATGTCCTGCGGCCGGCCGTTCTTTGACATCTTGGTAAGTTACACGTCATCTTGGAGTCACATTTACTGCCACAGAAATGTTTGCCTGCTCCTCTGACGATTGAATCTGCCATCACCTTTGCTCTTAAACTCTTCTTTCTCTTCCTGTAGATGTATTCACCTTGGACACATGGTGCATCCATGACTTCCCACGTGCCACAGGATGTGCATGCCACTCAACTGAGTTGAGTTTCAATCCTGTAATTTTAAAAACTATTTATTACAATTAGAATATGTTGAATATCTTACCAGTTACTCGCCAATCAGCTTTTCCCCTTTATCAAGTATGAGACAGTCACTGAGGGCTGGAAAAAGGTAGAAAAAGAAAGGAGCACCTCTCTGAATGCATTCCCTCATTCACCAAACTCCCCCCTTCTCTGTGCACTTAAAAATCAAACTCTTATTCGTCAGTGTAACTTGGCAAGGATTTTTCCAGCATGACTGTTAGATGTAAAGTGGAGGCTTATATTAGTTCAGAGGTTTCTAATTGTCGTGCCCAATGTGTTATGCACTTTCAGTCAATACATTTTTAAAAACTGGACACAAAAAAGTTGTTAAAATGGCTGCCACAAATCATGTGATCTTTAGCATTTGAGCTGCAGCAAGTACCAAGTCTCAAGCGAACAGCTAAATTTAGACATTCACAGCCAACCGAGGAATTCACATATCTCTTTTTTTAAGGGTAGGCCAGCATAAAGGACAATAAAAATTCCAGACTGCCTGACTCCATGTTTCATATCAATCAAAAGGAAATATTAAAATTACATTGGTGACATTTTATCATGATGACTAACACAAATGCTCAGAGGTGTTAATCCACAACACAAATGTGGGAATCAACATGAACATAGCACCTTTTTGCCAAAGTACTTGAACTTGTGAAAGGACACATGGTGAGACAGCCATGATGTCTTTGTCTGTTTAAAGTATCATCTTGGAGTTAATTGTAGTTTGTTCCCCCAAAACCATCAAATTATCAGTTAAACGCGCTGAGGTCCCAGGTTCAATCCCGGCTCTGGGTCACTGTCTGTGTGGAGTTTGCACATTCTCCCCGTGTCTGCGTGGGTTTCGCCCCCACAACCCAAAAATGTGCAGAGTAGGTGGATTGGCCATGCTAAATTGCCCCTTAATTGGAAAAAATAATTGGGTAATCTAAATTTTTTAAAAAAATTATCAGTTAAACTGCTCTGCAAACCACTCTTAGAGGAAACGTCTGCAAGACGACAGGCAGCCAGAGCATGTAACCTGTTTCAGTTTAATGTCTGCGTGGCAACCAATCTCAACTACAAGTATCCTGACAATTTTCTGTGAAGACTTTTCTTCTCAAGACCCTCACTCAACTTTAAAACCTCAAAACTAGCCAAGAAACTAGTTCTACCATGTGGGAAGACCGGAGATTGTAAACCAGAGACTGAGATAACTATAATCTTCTGTAAAAGTGCATGGCCTTTATCTGTATTTAATCTTTGTGTGAATGTATGTGTCTGAATACGTGTCTCTGATTCTGCCTTTAGTTTTGTGCAAGTGTGTGAGAATAAATAGCCTTTTTTATTTTATAACGCACACAAATATTGCTGCTGAATCATTTATTTGGGGTACACACTCAAGCAGGGTAAGAAAAGGCTCACCTCTTTCCATCCAAAACATACTGACACGTCAGCAGGAAAGCATATACATTCTGTCTGTGAGAGAATTGATGACAGGTTGGGTAGGGGGCTCCAACAGTGCATCCATGGGGAAGTGTAGAATCCCTCACAGCAGCTGTCCCCCTTATCTTTTCTCCCTCAGCATCCACTATCATTTCTTTGCGTTCCAAAGTACTATGAGATATTTTTCCAAGATATGAGGAATGCTTCAGAAATTAAATTTTTCTCCCAACAATATTTTGAGATGATACTAAATGCAAACATTTGATATGTATGAATATATATATTTCTCCGTTGGATTATAATTCGATTTTAAGGACTTATATATTGGCATTCTGAAATTTCACAAACTTTACATGCAGCATTGGGTGCCCTTTCGAAATAGACAATGCTCTGTCGACTGCAGTGGAAAAAGATTGAAATTTTTTTGCACATTTTACTTGCAACAGATACATTTCTGCTTCGTTCAGAGAGAATAGTTTCATGTAAGCTGACAAAGAAAGCTGACAAGGAGACAAAATGGTGAGACTTCTTAACCGTAATATGTTACAGCATCTTGATCTTGAGAAATTAGATTGCGCTTGAATTAAGCGATTAAATTGGCAGGGCACATTCTGCTTGTGCCTGTTAAGGGGGTTAGCAGGAAGGTAGCTAATTGGAATAATACCCACAAACTAAGGTTCCTCTTCACAGCCCCATGCCCAACTGGATAGCCATGAGAGAGCAACGATATTAACAAAACCAAGCACAGGCTACGTCCAGGCTCAAGCCCGTAGTTATCATGTAGAGATAGGAGACAGTCAGCAGCATTTTTTTTGGCTGGCAGCTTCTAATGGTGCCTTTAAGAAGTGCTGTTTTGGTTGCTTCAAGAAAATGATTACAGTATGCGCAGTGAATGTGGCAAACGTTCACCTTCCAATTCTGCAAGGGCCTGAAAGAGGGGCTAAGTTCCCCAATTAAAAATGCAGTGGCCTGAGGTCAGTTTGAGGCATAATCCTTGTACAAAGTGGAGGAGTCCCAAACAGCATGGCGGCTGACACTATTTTGGTGCAGAACACGTGCACTACTTCTTCCCGCCCTTAAGCACCCATTCTAGGCTTTTAAATTGGGTGCAGTGTCATTCAATTTCTTGTCCTCAGACTGGTTTCACAGACACAATAGAACATGTCAAAGAGTGTTCACTGTTTACTGCTGAGAAGATAGATTTGAAAAGTTTGAAAGAAAATTGGATGATGCAATGTGATTTCAATCAGCTTTGTGTACTCTGATAGAATGATATCTGCAAAAGATAATTGATCCGAAAGCAACAGAGAAGAACGAAATGTGGGTGTTAATTTTAAGTAATCCCTTGAATAGACATTCATTTGTTCAATATTGTGTAGCTTCTTGTGCCTTGACAATATTTAGCTTTTTGCAATCAATAAAGAAATTTCAAAACATTACTGAAGCATTACCATGATAAAGGGCAGGATTTTCCATTCGGGAGATTCAGTGTTCCCGCCGGAGTAGAATTGCTCCTGGTCACCACTGGCACTAGGAGCGGGGTCCCTGGGCGGGAGTCTCTAATCCTGAGGCTAAGTGTTGACACAGTTGTCATAATATTCATCCAGGTATATGATGGAGTGCAGACAGGCAGTGATTGACACACAGGATGACCAGTGAGCACGCAGAACACAGCAGCCAATCACCAGACAGGACACGACCACTATAAAGCCAGAGGGCACTAGTTTTCCTGCTCTCTCGGGATCCAGCCTCTGAGACAGTCAGAGCTCGTGAACAGCAGCTTGTGCAAACACCATGTGGTAGTCAGTTAGTCTGGTCAGGTTAGCCTCAGGTCTCCAGTCAAGTCAGCATAGTGTCAACCCACAGTTAAGCATGTGTTCCAGTTAGTTGTTCAACAAAATCATCTCTTCAAGTGTTGGAAGCCTGTCTCTCTCTACACTGCTTCAAACGCAGTCCACATAGACCCAGCTTACCCAATATATCAACCGTCATCACGGCCCCCAGGAGCAGTGATCCTGAGCCCGACAGGGGGTCAGCACAGCACTGGAGCGACTCACGCAGCTCCAGTTGCCGATACCAGCATCAAACAGGCACCGCGGGTCTGCACATGCGCGCTGCAGCCGGCGCAAACACGCGCATGTGCACTAGCTTCCTTCTCCGCGCCGGCCTCGACGCAACATGGCGTAGAGCTACAGGGGCTGGCGTGGATTAAAAGAGGCCCCCACCAGGAGAGGCTGGCCTGCTGATCGGTTGGCCCCAATCGCGGGCCAGGCCACGGTGGAAGCCCCCCTGGGGTCAGATACCCCTTCCCCCATCCCCCCCCCAACCAGGCCGCCCCCCGCAGGATGGATGCCGAGGTCCCGCCGGGTGAGACCATATGTGAACGGTGCCGGTGGGACTCGAGCTTTCTTGTGTTGCTCGTTCGGGGTGAGTGTGCTTTACACTCAATTGGCTCTGTTTATTCCTTAGCTCTAGAGTCGTCAGGTATCCTTATGATACCGCCACAAGATTCAAGTTCAAGTTCAGACCAATGACTCAATACACCAGTTAGTAAGTTCAAACAAGACACGTTTATTATAACACAGTTATCTGCTACTAATGCATATCATACTAGGACTAAACTATTCCTACTACTAATAGGCCAATACTTATCTGGAATAAGGGAACTGCTGGATCAGGGAACAATGGCCTCTTGCTCTGCACTGGGTCCGCAGGTTTCCAGTTGGTGTGGACTAAAGATGTCAGGAGTGTCTACTCTCGTAGCGTGCGTTGTATGACACTTACTTGATGGCGGCTGCTGACCAGGCCTCTCCTTCTCAAATTTCTTCTGCTGCAAAGGTGTTCTGCTGGGAGGGCCGGCTGGTCAAGAAGAAAGGTTCAGTCCTGGGACCTGACTTTTATAGGTCCCAGGGGCTTTGCGCCCTTCTGGGCGGACCCTCTATAAACTTGCAATCGATTGGGTCTCTTCCCAATCGATTGATTTGAATTTCCCCAATAATGGGGCTGTTCCTTGATCACTGGGCGGTCCATGGGGCTTATTGTTTCAGACTCCCTTTGGTGCCGCGAAGTCTGACCTTCTATAGAATGTAGCGATTGCAGTTAACTGTTGTGTCCATTGTGCCGGGGAATCACCGGGAATCTCTCACTTAATATGCGCAGCTTGTTAGTTACAATGCTGTCTGGTTTCTTTAGCAGCCAGAATACACAGGGGATTCTGCAAACTGCTTGTCTCTTTGCAACAGTCCATTTTTCCCTGTAACCTTTGCGTTCTTCCATTTTGTGTGAGGAAGTGGCCAACCCAGGTGGCTACACTCCCTCCTTGTGATCCTAACGCGAAAGCGTGAAGGATCACCCAAGTACGGTGTCTTCGTTCCCTGACCTCAGCGAGTTCCATGGCCTCTGCACTTTCCTCAACAATGCAAAATTTTACCTTACAATCTCTATTTGGCGCTATGTCAAAGGGGACATGCATTACTCGGGAACCTCTAACTATCCTTGATAAACTATACTCACTCAAACATTTCATCATTCTATCTTCCTATCAGTACAGATTAGAACAATATTCATTATATACTTCTCTGACTCGGCAGTCGACCTCAGAGATACATAATCATTCATAACACATTCCTTTATTTACATGGCATGGCAACAACGAAAAGAAAATCCTTTATTTACATTTCAAGGGGTTCGGGGGACTGATGGAAACCGAAGATAGGGGATCTCATCCTATATCCCGTCGAGGTACGAGAGCGGTAGGCTCTCCTTCGCCATTTCCTCATCCTAAAAGACTGTAGACAATCGCCAGTGCCAAAAGCGATTCTACTACATATGACAAGGAGTACCAATTCATAAATTTGGTACACCAGGTCGGGTTACTGCTGCTTGTTACTGGGCTTGGAGTGTCTGTGTCTGGGAAACATTAACGGCCGGGGTCATAGGGGAAAGGAGGTTCGCGTCCGTGCGCAAAAGTATACATGTTAAGAAGAAAAATACAGTCGCTGCTGTCATCTTCCTTCTCTCTTCTCTTCTCTTGCTTGCTCTGATCCTGCTGTGGTCCCTCCTTCGAACGTCCGAGAGCTAGGGGATCAAGCATAGTGTCTGTTAGTGTTGTGCTTAATACCTCGAATTTTAGTATGTCTGTCCTCTTGTGCCAATTTTCCCTTTATGAATGGTCACTCCATGTGACTCCTTCAAATTAAAAAAAAAACGAATTTAGGACCAGGCATACACTTAACTACTGTGCTACTGCGAGCCGTCTCGCAGGCTTTACAATTTACCATCCCAATGTTCCTGGATGTAAATTACATTTGGCTTGGGGTGTTACTAGCATATGGAGTCAGTGAAGTGTGACCGAAGAAGAGAGGAAGGAGGAGAGAAACAAAAATGAATTGGCATTGCTGAGGTATCCCTGCCATGAGAAGTGGTGGGTAAGCGCTCATAGTTTGCATGGGGCAGCTGGGACCTTGTAGCTGCTGTGGGTGGTGTTCTCTAACATCTGGGGACGGGTCTAGCTGGTGGTGGGTGTCTCCTGCAATCCATTCGTCTCCAGGGCGAAGTATCCTGGCTGCCCACAGTTGTAACATGACCCCTGAGGCACATAAGGCGCAGCAGGCACTGTGGTGCATTGCTCCCTTGGGTATGGTTTCCTAGCTGGGGGGGGTCGGGGCTGTTGGTTTGGTTGCTGGTTCGGGGGGCATTGGTGGGCTGATTCCGCTGCTGTTTCAGGGGGGCTTGACATTCTCGAGCGTAATGTCCTAATTGTCCGCAATTATAACACTCCTGGGATTTCTGGGATGGGCTGTTTCTATCTTCATTTATCCATGCGGGGTTTTGATGTGTTTTAATTGGATGCATGTCTGCATCTGCCTGCTCTTCCTCAGGTTTTATAAATGCTGTTTTATTGTGGACGGATTGCTCCCAAGCGCGGGACAACCTTTTCAAGACCCATCCCAGTGGAGAATTGCCGGGGGGTGGGGGGGGGCTGCGTGGAGCGGCCCCTGACCGGCACCGCGCCGACCGCGCCGTCGCCAATTCTCCAGTCACCGGAGAATCTGAGGACCACCATCAGGGCGCCGTCAAGTGAAGCGCACCCGACCCGGCGATTCTCCGACCCGTCCCCGGGGTCAGAGAATCCCGCCCCCTCTCTTTTGCCATGAGTATTTATGCACGACGAGGAGCTCCCGGGATTCCGTCAGAACCCCGCCATCGGACCGCCATTTTGAGCGGTGGCCTGAAACTGAGGCTTGGCGGTGGGCCCCCCTTCCTCCCCACAATGCAATTCCTGCCTCCCCCTTCCTTGACGCCCTACCCCTAAGCACATATTTTTTCAGATACTCAAGAACTACCACCATGACCTGCAGGCACAAACATTGAGGAGGCTGAAGTCCTGGTGGAAGAATACACTGATTGTTTGGCCCTCTTGTTCCCACAAAGTATGAATAATCACACTTTTCATTTAGAATGCTGGAGCATCATCACGTGTATCTCTTACAGCTCTCCATGTGACTGGTGCATTGTGACTTGGCACCTGACTGCAATATGCACACCGCTTGTACATTCCTATAATAATTAGCCCCTATTTCTTTGCAAATAATATAACAATATAACACTTATGAAGAAGAAACTGGATTTGACGCTTGCACTTTTCAGCTCAAATACTGGCACGGTGTGGGTAACTTAGAGGCAGGATCTGCATGTGCAGTGTCACTGGGCATGAGGGAACTATGGCTAGGGCAGAGAGAAAGGATCACATGAGTGCCGGCACCTTAGAGAGAGTGAGGTCACACAAACGTTCTGCTGTGGAGGACACAGATGGGCAATTTGATAGGCACTGTACCGAAAAAGGTTGATTGTCATTCACAGGTAAATGCGATCTAAACTGGTTCACCCATCTAGAAAGCACACTGACAACGTCAAAGAGTGTGGAGGAGTCCCGCTTCATTTGGCACAGGGTTTTGCGCAGAGTTTGCATCCCATCACTTCCAGTGTGGAAGAGGTGGGCAACACCACAAGGGCACTGACGGACTCGGCTAGGATGGCAACATGTGATGGCTGATGTCTCAGCTCTCCTGCAGCACAAGCAAGCCACTGAATGTCTGAGTGCTCAGACTGGGTCCATGGATCTCAGCCAGCTTCCCTCATGGTTGTGACTGCGATGGTGCTTTCAGAAGCCCACGACAGTAACCTCTGCTGTAGGGCATTACTCAGACTGTTGAGGTTCTCCCCACCCCCCTCCCCTCCTCCCTATGCGAGGGACATTGTGAACATGTCGCCTCTCCCACTGCTGGCCATCCACCCACCACGCCTCTCCACCAGTGAGTTTGCTGTTAGTTGTCACTCAGCCAGCCTCGCCTACTCCCACTCATTCATGTCGAGATGGTACAGTCTGAGCCTTTTGCATTCAGAGCTGTTTGAGGCCTAAATCCTGAGTTGGGGATTAATATTTTGGCTTAGTCACACAGACTCACCACGCCCCTCTTCCACTTCTGGCCTTATATGGGGCAAGTGGAGGTTCTGCCCCTTATAGACCTGACAGAAATCCTGATCACAGATGGGAAGCTGAAGTTCCAAAGTTCCAGTTTAATCTCCCGTCTTTGCGGCACACGTTAACTGGCGTTAAAGTGAAATTATTATCAAAGTTGTCGTAGCCTTTTTCTGTCTATACACTTAAAAACTCATGGAAACTTCTATTATGGATGCACATTCACTTGGGTGGACATGATAGGCCATAAGCTACATTGCATACTGACATTTTGAATAGAATGGAGACATGTTGATGATATAAATATATTTATTTTACTCATGGTACAGAGGGCTGCTGAAGAATCAGCCACTTAGTGTGTAGGGGCTGGATTTAGCAGGCTGCTGGGATTTCCTGGCCCCACCTCACGTGAAACTCAGGAATGAACACACCCACACGATGAAGGCTCAACTTGCAGGCATTTAATGCCCAGAGCGATGTCGCTTTCCAAGAGGCAAGACTTCTGGACCCATCCGGGCAGGAACTCCTGCCTCTGAGTGTTTCTGGCCAATGGGTTGACAGCAGCTCGTCCACCTGGACTGCATCGAGGCCCTGACCATGAAGAGGTGAAGTGCAAGGAAGGTATGGGGGAAACAGCCAAGGACGAGCTGACACACCTTGGTGAAGGTGGCAAATTGGGGAATGATGTAGCCAGGCTAAAAAAGAGGGGAGTTTATGCAGGGCTGTTAAGGGCCTGGGAGCTTCCCCATGACTAGCCCTCACGATGAAAGTTTGCCGGCTGACACTTGGTGAGGGCCTCCCCCACCGCAACTGGGATTCAACCAGTTGCATGAGAGGTCCTTAATGGGGCCCCTAAACCAGCATTAGTTGGTCACTTAAGTGCCTTAATTGGCCCACAGGTGGGTGGACCGCACAGCAGGAGTGGGAAGATTGGTAGCAGACATGATGCCTATGGACATCTCCCCTCCAAGCCCCCCCTCAGCTGCAAATATGCCACCGGGGGTATTTAAAAGCAGATTCAGGTTTCATAGGATTATCCAGCATAGTAAAGAATCTCTTTGAAGCTCTCCCAATTAGTCCCACTCCTGCTCCGATCCCATGGGCGGGATTCTCCGACCCCGGGCTGCGTAGGAGAATTGCCGGGGGGGGGGGGGGGGGGGGAGTGAATCCCGCGACGCCGCTCTAACGCCGGGCCGCCAATTTTCCGGCGACTGGAGAATCGGCACCAATGGCACTGGCGCGGTCGCTGCAGCACTAGTCGGGGGCCAGTCAATGTGCCCCCCCCCCCCCCCCCCCCCCCCCCCCCGCCCCGATTCTCAAATTCAGCCGGTGTCGTTCGCGTGTGGTCCTGCCCGTTGGGACCGCGACGTTCTGGCTGCGGAGGGGATCCGACTCTGGGGGGGCCTCCACGACATCCAGGCCCGCAATCGGGGCCTACCAATCGACGGGTGGGTTTATCCTGGAGGGGGGGAACCTATGTTCCTCCGCGCCGGGCCCCAGTAGGGCTCCGCCGCATTGCCCGGGAGCCAGCACGGAGAAGGCAACGCATGCGCATGCACTGACCTGCGACGGCCGTGCTGGTGCACATATCGGCAGCTGGAGCTGCGTGAAGCACTCCAGTGCCGTGCTGGCCTCCTGTGCGGCGCATGATCGCTGCTCCTAGCGGCCAGATTGTGCCATCATAAAACACTCCGGCATTTATGACGCCGTCAAAACTTAGCCCCATTATCGGAGAATTCCGCCCCATATTTCCACATTTTGTTCTTTTTCATGCATATGCGCAATTGCCGTTTGAAAGTTACTATTGAATCTGCCTTCACCACCCTTTCAGGCAGAGCATTCGAGTTTGCAACGAACCGCAGTTGGTCGTACTTTTGGTGATTCTCTTAAATATGGACACTCTCTACCAGCGGAAACAATTTCTACCTCAATTACAAACATGTCAACGCGGTTCAAATGTTTTGCTGCCCAGTTTGCTTTGCGGCAGCATTTTGCCAAGAGAGCAAATGTGGAGGCAATGCTCAAGTTTCAGAACAAATATTGCACGAAGGAGCTGGTTGCTAGGAGACCCACTCCCTCACATGGTCTGGCATTAATATGATAACCATGGAAAGGGCCAGACACTGCTATCAGTCCACCGTCTTTTCAGTGTGTAAAAATGTTACAAAGGTTGAGTTTGTGAAGAATATTTATTATTATAATCAATTATAATCAATACTTTTTAAAGTAATTTGGAATGGTGCCTAAAAAAATAAAAAATGACTAATTTGCTAGATTCCTGCAAGCTTGTGCTATTTTTGACAAGTTTTTATCCGTTGAGTGTGGTATTTTGTTAATGAAATATTGGTCTGAGTGGAGAGGCATTACAATTAAATGGTGAAAATGAGACTCATTTGTAGCCACATGAAATTCTGCTTGTTGTAAGTGAAGGTAGAACTCTAATTCTGGCTGAGTCTATCACATATGAAATTAGCAGTTTTGAATTTCTTAAATGTTTAATGGTTTGAAGTGGAATTTGCTATCTCTATGGCAACAATCTCAAGGTCTCTTGTAATTGGGCTGGATTAACTAATTAAAGAGTTAACTCATAAGGACGTTTTGCAGGTTCAAAGCATTCAAAACAAAAGTAAAAAAGAATTTGGTTCCTTTTCTGTCAAAGAAATTGCTTTTCAATTTACATGAAGGGACGCATTTTGTTGCCTTCTAATACAAATAAATTAACTCTTTCTGCTGACGGTGCTTTTCAATTTACCACAGACCAACCTTTGTATTTCGGATTGTAAATTTATAAATTGGGCATTACTAAATTTTAAGTTTCTTAGTGTAATGACCTCCAATTAGCATTATTGGTTGGCCAATTGGAGTATGAGCTCCCTCAATGATAGCTCATTGAGGGGGCCCATATAAGCACCTGTGTAGGCTTTGTAATCCTGTCTTAAGTTGACTGGAATGCTAGCAGCACTGTTGGAGCTGCTCTTGTATATAGTTATTGGCAATAAATATTGGTGTGATGACGGGACTCCTGCCTCCTGTGGATTATTACACTTAGTTTGAGTGGACAGTTTCCCCATGGTGACAAATGGAATTCACAAATTAATAGCAAGAGCCCAAAGATGTGCAGGTTAGGTGGATTGGCCACACTAATTTGACCCTTCGTGTTCAAATGGTTAGGTGGGGTTACTGGGTTATGGGAAAGGGTGGAGGTGTGGGCTTAAATGGGGTGTTCTTTCCAAGAGCCAGTATTGACTCGATGTGCCGAGTGGCCTCCTTCTGCACTGTACGGACTCTATGAGCTTTTCTCAGGGCTTTTCACAGTAACGTCATTTGAATTCTACTTGTGACAATAAGCGATTTTCATTTAATTTTCATGATTCTATGAAATGTCAGAATGAGTTCTCTTTTTTAAAAATTGGTGTCCATGGCTTTCTAGATCACAGGAATGTTGATGGTTCTAAGATTTTGAATTTCAAATACTGCAACATGGAGTGATTTGGGATTAAGATTTTGCCTTTCAAATTGGATTTAAAACCATACACGGTCATTTTCTACCTCTGAGACAAAGTGCTCAAGCAGGAGTCCCCAACTAAAGGAACTGCAAGTACTTCTGTCTCATGCACAAACATTAAGACAGGGAATCTGTGGTTTCTGAAAGTGAAATTAACCAGGAATAATTGAAATGTTTTGCTGCTTCAAACCCTCAAGAATCGAACATTAAACTGACATTGAAGGGTATAGTCAAATTTTCACGATAAGCATATCAAGTGTAGATGTCACGGATGTGCCAAGGAAGAAGGTTTCGGGGAAAATAAAGTGAACATTCGTCAGTTTAAAAGTACCACTCGTCGGATTTGGGATCATGTTGAAATGACAAGATGGCCTCAGGCACAATATTTTGTGAAATAAAAGTTTCTCGAAAATGAAGAAACAACACATATTAAAACCTGGACCATGCTGGAGCACTTAATCTGTAGGGTTTTCTGTCTTTAATGTTGCATTGGACAGTAAAGTTTCTCCAGGACTAATTAAAGAGATCAAATGGCAACAGAGGTGTAGAAATAAAGGAGAGGAAGTCATTAATTATGTAAGGTAGAAACAGGAAATTTAGATTACCTAATGGCAATGTTTCTGTAAAATGTCCAAAAAAAAGTGCACGTGGGAATGAATTGACAGCTTTCTCTTGGAGATGCTTGTGTCCTCGTGCATACCGCTTAAATTGAAAATGGTATTTGATAAAAGCAAAATACTGAGGGTGTTGGAAATCTGAAATGAAAACGCATGTGTGTGTGCGTTTCTGGCTGTCTGTCTGCATGCTCACAAATGTGAGGCAACTGGCATGCAAAAATGTATTGCAAAGCTATGCAGCATGTGCTCTCAGACATACTTAGTTACTTAACAGCAGTACAAATGTGACCCAAGAGAGGGAGAAAACTTTGAAATCAATACATTGATACGTGTTCCATGGAGAAACTAACTAATTAACAGGACAGAGTTAAACACACTGGTATGTGTCAGAGAGTTTGAAATTAAAAATAAAGATGGACATAGAACTTGGATTTACAAAATTCAAGATTGGGTTCCTTTGAGCAAGCAGTAAAATTGAGATAATTGCAGGCTAGGGAGAAATAATACTTTATAGAACATAGAACATAGAACAGTACAGCACAGAACAGGCCCTTCGGCCCTCAATGTTGTGCCGAGCCATGATCACCCTACTCAAACTCACGTATCCACCCTATACCCGCAACCCAACAACCCCCCCCCTTAACCTTACTTTTATTAGGACACTACGGGCAATTTAGCATGGCCAATCCACCTAACCCGCACATCTTTGGACTGTGGGAGGAAACCAGAGCACCCGGAGGAAACCCACGCACACAGGGGGAGGACGTGCAGACTCCACACAGACAGTGACCCAGCCGGGAATCGAACCTGGGACCCTGGAGCTGTGAAGCATTTATGCTAACCACCATGCTACCCTGCTACCCTAAATGTATATAATGATTTTATAAAGATTGCCCACAGATATAGGTACAGGGAGAGCTGGAAAAGATTTTAAAGCTACGATTTCTCAAAAATAAGGAAGACAGTATTAAGATTTTCTTTGCCTGTATAACAGTCCGTATATTGTCCAAATTGAAATATTGTAATTTATGTTTCCTTAAATAATTACAATATTAGCTCACTCTCAATTCCAAGATAATCCGAGATAAGGGGCGAAATTCTCCAACCCCCAGCAGGGTCGGAGAATCGCCTGGGGCCGCCGAAAATCCTGCCCCCGCCATGGCAGAGATTCTCCTCCACCCGGGAAGTGGCGGAAATCACGCCACTCCGATCGGCGAGGCCCCTGCGGCGATTCTCCATCCCGCGATGGGCCGAAGTCCCGCCGCTGGGAGGCCTCCCCTGCCGCCGATGTTTGAACCACCTCTGGTGGCGGCGGGATCGGCGGCGCGACCGGGCCCCCGGGGTCCTGGGGGGGGCGCGGGGCGGTCGGACCCCGGGGGGTGCCCCCACGGTGGCCAGGCCCGCGATCGGGGCCCCCCGTTCAGACTCCGGGCCAGCGCCCTGGGTGCACTCTTTCTCCTCCGCCGCCACCACGGCCTCCGCCATGGCGGAAGCGGAAGAGAAACCCACATCGCGCATGCGCCGGTGGTGACGTCAGCGGCAGCTGGCCGCTGACGTCACCGGCGGCGCATGCGCCAACCGCCGAAAGTCTTTTGGCCAGCCCCGCTGCTGGGCGGCGGGACTGAAAGGCCACTGGCGCCGTTTTTTTGCACCAGTCTTCTGGTGCGGAGGATTCCCCACCTTTGGGGAGGCCCGACCCTGGAGTGGTTGGCGCCACTCCCCTACGCCGGGATTGTCCGTCACGCCGGGTAGGGGAGAATCCTGCCCAAGGGCAGTAAGAAAGTCAAAGGGTATGAGCCCAGAATGACTCCAGTCACAGAATCACAGAATACGACAGTGCAGAAGAGGTTCTTCAGCCCATCGAGTGCACCGACGCATGAAATGCCCCGATTGCCCATCTAATCCCACTTGCCAGCACTTGGCCCACAGCCTTGAATCTTATGGCATGCCAAGTACTCATCCAGGTACTTTTTAAAGGATGTGAGGCATCCCTCCTCTACCACTTTCCCAGGCAGTTCATTCCAGAGAATCACCACTCTCTGGGTAAAAATGTTTTTCTTCAAATCCCCCACTAAACCTTCCACCCTCATTTTGAACTTCTGGACTGCTGTACATGTTCAGCTTTGGGTTGACATTCTACTAATCTAACTGGTGACCTCTTACTGGCTTGACCAGACTTACTAGTTACCGCATGGTGATAGTGCTCACTAGCTTGTGCACTCTGACTGTCTCAGTAGCTGGGTCCTGAGAGAGAGAGAGTCTTAATGCCCTGTGGGCTTTATAGTGGTGGTGTCCTGTCTGGTGATTGGTTGTTCTGTGTTGTGTGTTCATTGGTCATCCTGTGTGTCAATCACTGCCTCTCTGCATCTCATTATATACATGAGTGGATATTATGACATCTCCCCTTTTTAAAAATAAATTTTGGAACGTGGAGGTATGTATATATATGCCTGACTATGTACAAGTGGTGAGTTAATGAACATATATACATGGGAAGGTGTCTATCGTGAAGATACAGAGCAAACTGAACAGAATTTACAAGAGTTAAGACTGAGATTCAGTCTTTGGGGCGGGCGATGAATTTTTGTCAAACGCCGCAGATGTGGAGCAGGAGACGCCGGCACTTGGGCAGGTGGGATTGCTGCCATTGTAGTGGTCTCATGGACAGGCAGGATTGCTGGCAGATCTGTGACATCGTGGCAGGAGACGTCCGTAGGAAGCATTATAACCGGCTGAGCAATGCAGTCAGGTGGTGGGCAGGGATCTCTTCACAGCATCTCCTGTTGCGCCGGAGAATGGAGCCGTCAGCCATTTGAACAATGAAAGACCTTGGGGCTGCCTTCCTGACAACAGCTGGGGCTGACCAACCTCCCTCAGGTAACTGGACGAGAATAACATCTGCTGGAGCCAGCGCAGGCAGATTAGTGGCATGAGCATCATACGTGATCTTCTGCTGGTCTCTGGATCGCTGCACTTTTTGCAGCATCGTGAGGTGGTTAAGGTCTGGGATACGGATGGCTGGAATAGTTATCCTCAGGTTGCGGTTCATGAGCAGCTGAGCCGGAGACAAACCAGTCGACAGAGGGGTTGCCCTGTAAGCCAGCAGCACCAAGTTGAAATCCGAGGCTGAGTCTGCAGCCTTGCACAACAACCGCTTGACAATATGGACTCCTTTCTTGGCCTTCCCGTTTGATTGCAGGTAATGGGGATTGGAGGAGATGTGACTGAAGTAGTAGGATCGTGCAAAGTCGGGCCACTTTTGGCTGTAGAAACATGGACCGTTGTCAGCTCATTACCGTGAGTGGTATCCTGTGCCTGGCAAACGTCTCTTGGCAGGCTTTGATGATGGACTTGGACGTGAGGTCCGACAGTTTCACCACTTCCGGGTAACTGGAGAAGTAGTCGACCAAGAGCACGTAGTCACGCCCATTGGCGTGAAAGAGGTCTATCCCCAATTTAGACCACGGAGAGGTCACAATCTCGTGCTGTTGCAGTGTTTCCTTGGGCTGAGCCAGTTGAAACTTCTGGCAGGTTGTGCAGTTGAGGACCGTGTCGGCAATGCCTGGTTGATGCCCAACCAATAAACCGCCTCCCGAGCTCTGCGTCAACATTTTGCGACCCCAAGGTGACCCTCATGGATCTGTCCGAGCACCATAGCTTGGAAGCTTTGAGGAACGACGATCCTATCTAGTTTAAGAAGGATCCCCTCAACAACCGTTAACTCGTCCTTAACGTTAAAGAACTGGGGACATTGCCTGCCCCTTTTGCCAGCCATGGGCGAGATGTTGCATCACGCACTGCAGTAGAGGATCTTTGCCACTCGGTCATCAGTGGCTGGGAGGTTGCTGGCACACAACTGCACCTGTGCCTCTATGTGGCAGATGAAGTCGCCCTGTTCACGCGGCATGGTGATGGATCGGGATAGGGCATCCGCAATGATCAGCTCCTTACCCGGTGTGTAGACGAGTTCAAAGTCATATCGGCGGAGACGAAGAAGAATTCGCTGAGGTGTCATGTCATTTGAATCCTTCTGCATTATGTGGACTAAAGGCCTGTGGTCTGTTTCCACCGTGAACTTTGGCAGGCCGTATATGTAGTCATGAAACTTGACTATTCCTGTCAGGAGACACAAGCACTCCTTTTCAATCTGGCAATACCGTTGCTCGTTCGGTGTCATGGCCCTGGAGGCATATGCCACTGGAGCCTAGGACGGGGAGTCGTCTCACTGGAGGAGCACCGCCCCAATGCCGTCCTGGCTTGCATCAGTAGATATCTTGGTGTCCTTGGTTGGTTCAAAGAACGCCAGTACTGGGGCTGTGGTGAGCTTCACCTTCAGCTCAAGCCATTCCTTTTCAGGTGCGGGCAGCCACTGGAACACTGTTGACGTCTTTACGAGATGCCGGAGGGCCATGGTGTGGGCTGCCATATTGGGAATGAATTTCCTGAGAAAATTTACCATCCCGAGGAAGCAGAGGACCGCCTTCTCGTCGTCCGGGGTCTTCATGGCGTTGATCGCCAGCACCTTGTCGGCGTCAGGTTGCACACCCTGCTGTGAAATGTGGTCACCCAGAAACTTGATAGTGGATTTCCCAAATGAGCATTTGGCCCTGTTGAGCTGGAGGCCGTTTTCATGAATCCGCTGAAAGACCTGTTTGAGGCGCGCGATGTGATCCTCGGCGTTGTGGACCAGATGATCACGTCGTCTACAGAGACTCGCACCTCCTCAATGCCCTCCATCATTTGCTGCATAATGCGATGAAATACTTCGGAAGCTGATATGATACCAAAAGGCATGCGGTTGTAGCAATAGCGGCCAAACGGAGTGTTAAACGTGCACAGCTGCCGACCGGACACGTCCAGCTGAATTTGCCAGAAGCCACGGGAGGCATCCGGCTTGGTAAAGAATTTGGCATGAGCCATCTCACTGGTTAACTCCTCACGCTTCGAGATCGGGTAGTGCTCTCGCCTGATGTTGCGGTTCAGGTCTTTGGAATCAATGCAAATGCGGAGTTCATCTGAGTGTTTTTTTACGCAGACCATGGAGCTGACCCAGTCTGTTGGTTCTGTGACCTTTGAGATGATGCCCTGGTCTTGGAGGTCTTGTAGCTGCTTTTTCAGACGATCCTTGAGAGGAGCTGGCACCCGGCATGGTGCATGGATCATTGGGGTGGCATTCGGCTTGAGCAATATCTTATATCGATATGGGAGCCTGCCCATTCCATCAAACACGTTGGGGTATTGTGTGAGAATGTTGTCTATCTCGGCCTGGTCTATATCGGGCGAAGCAGTCGCCGGTGTCGAGGACATGGTGTGGACTCGCTGGACCAGATTCAGGGGCTTGCAGGCGCAAGCACCGAGCAGGGACGCCCTGCCAGGCCGAACGATCTTAAATCATAATGTTGCCTTGATTGCCTTGTGAGACACCCTAAATGACACGATCCACTGGCAGCTATGGCATTGCCATTGTAGTCAAGGAACTGGGAGGCTGGTGGAAGAATGCTTGGTTGGGCACGGATGCTGTCGAGATCTGACTATGATATGAGGTTTGCAGACGTGCCAGTGTCCAGTTTAAATCGGATGCGAGCTTGGTTGACTATGAGAACAGCACACCACTCGTCGTCGGGATCCACACTGAGGATCGAAAGGCGTTCTGCAGGTGCGGTGGAGACCAGCTCATGTGCGGTTATGATGCTCACCCGATACGAAGACTCGAGGCAGTCAGCATCGGGGTCTGTTGAGCTGTCGGGATCAGAATCCTGCATGCCTTGTTGTACCAAGTGGACACTTCTGCGCCACAGCTGGGATCGCTGGCTGGTGATCGGTGGAGTGAACCTGCAGAAAGCCGTCTAATGGCCAGGCTTCCCACACTGTAGACATCGTCGTCTTTTGCTAGACATCGTCAGCGAGTTCCGTGCGCCATCGCGTATACGCAGTGCGGTCGGCCGACATACACACCGCATTAGAGTTTTTAGCCTCATCGTCCACCCAGTCGTGGCGCGCATACGGAGGGACCCGAATAGCGCACAAAATGGCCACTCTCCTCGATGCTCAGGCCTTGCATTTTTGCAATGGCCTGCACCTGTTCTGCCTCGTGGGAGGCCAGTTTTGCAGTTTCTGCCGCCCTGATGTGGGAGTAACGATTCTTGGCATACTCATGGACTACGCACATCTCGACAGCAACGGAGAGGGTCAACTGTTTGATTTTGAGGAGCTGCTGCCACAGGGAGTCGGAGTGGACCCCGAAAATGATCTGATCCCGGATCATGGAATCAGCCGTCGAGTCATAATTATATGACTGCACTAGGATGTGGAGATGGGTCAGGAAGGACTGAAAAGTTTCATCCTTACCCTGAAGCCTCTGTTGGAGGATGGACCATTCAAAGCTCTCATTCACCTCAATGTCGCAGTGGCTGTTGAATTTTAGCAGAACTGTCTAGAATTTCGTCTTGTCTTCGCCGTCGGCGAACGTAAGCGAGTTGTAGATATGGATGGCGTGATCCCCCGCAGTTGACAGGAATAGCACGATGTTCCTGGCATTCGATGCTACCTCGAGGTCGGAGGCCTCGATATACAGGAGGAACTTTTGCTTGAAGATTTTTCAATTGGCGGCGAGGTTGCCGGAGATGCGGAGCTATGGAGGAGGCTGGATGTTTTTCATTTCGCTGGATGGCCGCTTGCTGGTCGTTGCAGATTCACTGAGGTAGGTTCAGCAGGATTAATAGCGCTCTGGTACCATGATGTGTTAGGCAGGTTGGTTCGACGTTGACTGCAACTGGATGCAGGGAAGCTAGAAACAAACATCTGACACCGGAGATGATCCAACACTGTTTTATTTAACTATGGACTGCTGTACATGTTCAGCTGTGGGTTGACATTCTACTAATCTAACTGATGACCTCTTACTGGCTTGACCAGACTTACTAGCTACTGCATGGTGATAGTGCTCACTAGCTCGTGCATTCTGACTGTCTCAGTGGCTGGGTTCTGAGAGAGAGAGAGAGTCTTAATGCCCTGTGGGTGTTGTTCTGTGTTGTGTGTTCATTGGTCATCCTGTGTGTCAATCACTGCCTGTCTGCATCTCATTATATTACACTCTCTGCATCCCCTTCAGTGCAATTACAGCCTTCCTAACATGTGGCGGGTTCAGAAGGAGGAATTGTGTGGTTATTTAAACGCAAATCCTCGGGTTATGCCAATTTATTTTACTCCAACATTGTGGCCAGAGGATAACATAGAACAGTACAGCACAGAACAGGCCCTTCGGCCCTCGATGTTGTGCCGAGCCATGATCACCCTACTCAAACCCACGTATCCACCCTATACCCGTAACCCAACAACCCCCCCCCCCCCTTACTTTTTAGGACACTACGGGCAATTTAGCATGGCCAATCCACCTAACCCGCACATCTTTGGACTATGGGAGGAAACCGGAGCACCCAGAGGAAACCCACGCACACAGGGGGAGGACGTGCAGACTCCGCACAGACAGTGACCCAGCCGGGAATCGAACATGGGACCCTGGAGCTGTGAAGCATTTATGCTAACCACCATGCTACCGTGCTGCCCTAGATAAAAGCAGAGAAAACACAGAAGTTTTTAAACTATGCCGAGAAAAGAGACCGGTGACCCACGACCTCAAATGCAAGGCCATATCTTGGGCTGGTATTATGAGAACATGTAAAGAACCAGACACCAACAGATAAGAGAAGAGAACAATAACAATCTGGAAATTGCTTAAACAGGTCAGCACAGCAGCAGCTGAGGGGAATATTCTTTTAAGTACAAGCAACCCAAGTTAATTTAGCCCTTCCAAAAGTTAGAACGGTCTCGTGGGAAGTCTGAAATCCCTTCACATTAATGGTAACCGACATAAGACTATCTAATCAGCTTGAACTTCTTGGGGGAAAGAAGTTGTATTAATTGCTTGTCATTTAATGGAATACTGTGGAACATGTTATTAGCCAATGAATGCTAAAGGATAAAAGCAAATTACTGCGGATGCTGGAATCTGAAACAAAGACAGAAAATACTGGACAATCTCAGCAAGTCTGACAGCATCAATGGAGAGAAAAGGGAGCTGGTGTTTTGAGTCTGGATGACTCCTTGTTGTTTAAAACCACCTGAGCTGGAATAGGTGCAGGATGATCAACCCTGTCTTGCGACGACCAGAGGAAATACGCTAACATGCTTAATCAAAACACTCATAGGTTTCTACTGAGGATAAAAAGCACGGTCCTGTCACCCATGCAGTTATCTGACTTACTCACTGAATATTAAAATACAGAAACGGGTGACTTTTTCTTGTTCAGATCACGTTCAACACAGAACATGTTTAGTTACTTCAGATTTATTTCATTCTCTTTTCCCAGCTAGTCACATCTCTTTCAGAATAATAATTGGAAGATGGTGTAATTATTTAACATATATCTGTGTGTACATTTGAATTATCAATGTACCTGAACAAAAGGGTTATGATTCCCTTAATATAATGCATAAAATGATCTGTAGGTGGCCTTAACGGAGCATGTACATCAACAGCACCGACATACTGTGCTGTTGAAAGCAAGGAGCCTGTTAATTCTGCTTTGTGACTGGCAATGCACGAATCAGGAGTTGTAAATCCTGCTACCACATTATGCGGAGACCGTTTTGTTTGCCATTGCTGCTGGAAGACACTGCCAGTGCAATAAATAGCAGCATAGGGAAATCCGCCAGCAGCTAACTGCATTGTGTCCATTAGCGTCCAGCAAGTGCCAAGTATTTGAGCAGCTGCCATTTTTTTTTGCAGTGTATTTTGCAAAATATAAATAAAACATGTAAGGCAGATGTCCATGTAAGTATTGGCATAATTTCCAATGACAAGTATGCTGTCAAGTATATGAATTATATGTGTGAGAAAGAGCTTTTGAAAAGAATAGCTGGCATGAAATTTAAAGATTCATATAATGACATCAATTGATCCAATAAACTTGATGTATTGATATTTTCAATATTTTTCTGCAACAAGATGAACAGTGGGACATTCAATAAAGTGCAACAGCCCGGAGAAGTCAAACAGTCAATATCAGTCAAGGTAATCTGGATCTCAAAATTATTTTCAGCATTGAGAATTATATTTAATAACATTCGAAAAATTATGAGCCTAGAAGTTATATTGAATGTGTGTGTGTGTGTGATATTCTCCTGTCTGCTACTTTAATACAGAAATGTCTATCTTCCTCTACCTTCCACCCACACCTGTTTATAAAGTCTACTTACCAATTGTTGCTGATTTATTTTTTCAATTTAGATCTGCAATATTAGCAACAGATTATCTGTAAATGAAATGCAAAATGTTATGTGCTCCATATATACATAAAAATGGAAGTTTAATCATTTTTAGATCTGTTAAAGGCATAACATAAAATGTACATTACAATCAGAAAGTGTCATTACAAATTTGAAAATGGTTAGAATGGAGATGAATAGGGAGCAGGAAATCATTTAATACAATTTTAATGGAATGTGAGCATTTTAATTGTTGCTCATTTTTGAAGGGAAGAAAATGTGTTTTTCCTTCAAATTTTACAGAGGACAATAGGAAGTGAGTCGTGTTATTTTATCTCCCTGGCTTCCTGGAGGTGTTTAACTCTTTGCTTCATAAGTTCTCTATGCTAGTATAAACTCTCGTGTCTGAATTACGTTGCTGTGGTTCAAATCTCATTTCAGAGATATGAAGCAGAATATTGATAATCCATGGCAGTACCCAATGAGTGCTACAGTGTTGGAGGTACTGCCATTCAGATGAGACATTAAACTGAAACTGTAATCTGCCCTCTGGACGTTAAAGAAATGGTACTAATCGAGGAAGAGCAGAAGAGGTTTGCCCAATGTCCTGCCTCAACCATCATCACTGAAGAAAACAGATTATCTAGTTATTACCCCAATGCTATTTGTGCAAACTTGCTGTCCACTATTGGCTGCCATGTTTTCCTATATTACAATAGTGACTACATTCTAAAGTGCGTCATTGGTTGCAAATGTTTTGAGATGACTGAAGGTCATGTACAGGGTAATATAAATGCAAGTCATTTTTAGTTTCAAAATTGAGATCAGACTCACTCTCGAAATGGATTATGAGCACAATCCCCAACAGTCTAAGGCTCAGTTTACAGAGGCAGCAGCATACTTTATTTGCTCGTTGCTCAAACAGTACACATTTGACCATTAGGATGGGATATTCTGGCTCCACTTGCCACCAGGATTGTCCAGTCCTGCCAAAAGTTAATGGACTTTTGGCTGGACTGCCAATCTCCTGTGGCGGGTCCCAGAAAATCTCAGGCTTAAACTAATACAACTCAGTTTCCTCTGGAGATTTATCGTGTTGATGCCAGGAAAAGCTCCATATAATTCTCATACAATTAAGAGTGTACCGAAGATTTGCTGCACACTATTTTGTATGTGCTATTAATTTATTGACTCTTAAATGCTAAGTTTGACAATTTGCAGGTGGCGTGACCAGTATAGGCATGAAGATATTATACATTTTAAAGATATATTTTAAAAAGTCAATGCAAAAGTTGTTAAAGTGGCTGTAGCATGCTATGTGACTTTTGACATCTGAACTGCAGGCAGTAGAGTCTGCGGCCAATAGCTAGTTACAACAGACCTGAGTGAAGTAATTACGCAGCCACTTGTGAAATTCACAACTCTCATTGTTTAAGGATGGACCAAAACCCATAGACAATGGGGTGTGCAGGCATCTTGCCTCCATCTTTCACTAGCGACATTGTAATTCAGTGGGTAGTGGATTAACATGAAGCAGAATCCATCAATCATTCATTGTACTACGATGGACCATTATCCAAACAGAAGGTCTTTGGCTGTCACAAACATGCAATATGTGAAAATTCTCAACACAGTTGTTTATCAGCCGAACACACCATTTTATGTGGAAAAGGACTTTGGACTGGTAGGATATCCGAAAAAGGACTTTGGACTTGTAACAGGTTGCATGGAAAAGACAGCCATGTTTGTTGCTTTCTTGAAAACAGCAACAATCAACTCTGCAGGAACAGAGGAATATTGGACCAGCTGCAGTCAACTAAGCTGCCACGTTAATCAACAGCTAGACCTTGAAAGTGGGAGACAGTCTCTCAGCAAGATGTCCTGACTTCAATTTCAGATGAAAACTAACCTGCAGATAATTCAACTACAAGAGACCTAACAGCACACTAAGCAACCTCTGATTTATAGACCCCACACTCAAGACAAAGCATCAACTCATCAAAGAAGCTACAGGCTCACCACAAAGGAGAGACTGAGACAATTTAACCTAGTAACTTTATGTTTGTATCTAACTTTTGTGTGGATAATTGTGTGTGTGAGTTCAATGAATAATATGTTGTTTTTTAAACTTCTAAAGAAAGTGGGATAATAAATAACCTTCCTTATTTAAAAAAAATCACAAAAGAAAACTTGCTGCAGGAATGACTTAAATAGGAATAGTCACTCTGAGTTTAGGAAAGCACACATGCCTCACATCTAGCACTTTGATCACAGACAATGTAAAGTTCATAAACCCTATCCATGACAAGTTGGGTGGTGTAAACGAGGATCAATCCACTGCAGACAAGTGAAATTTGACTTCAAAGGAATTTGGAGCAGAAAGAAAAGGTTACATAAAATTAAAATTGTAGAATCAAAACAAAAAGGATTAAATGAGGAAGCTTTGTGTGCATGGTGTAAAAATCCTTCTGATTTATTTCCTTTGTTCCCATTATCTTTCCTTTTGTTTCATTATTTTTGGTCCATGGACCCATATTCAGATTGCGCCTTGAAGCAAAGGACTCAAGCTGGAGCAGCCTGCTTGTCAGGACAGTACGTTCCTAACTTTTGTCTTTTGGAGAAGAGAAAAGAGACTTGTCTGTGCCAAGTGAGTCTCAGGAACGAGCTTTGGAAAAAGTTGATTTGAATGGTTGGCTGGAAACCTGTGGCTTGGCCAAGGACAGGGCTCTGCCTGACAACAGTCAGTGATTGGTTCCTGCATAATGCTTTTCGAGCGAGCTGGCCCGAAGTTTTTAGACCTTGGATATGTCATGTGAATATCCCTTTGACCACATGGCTTGTAGCACGGCTTCAGTGATGTCATTTGTGAGTGGATCTGGGATGTGGCTATCAGGTGAGGGGAGTTTAGGGTTTTGGGTTTCAGTTTTGGTTTGTTGCTTTGGACTGCAGCAGGAAAAAGTAGTGTTTTCCCTGTTTTCTCTGTGTTTTTTTAAAGCTGTTCCAGTGAGCTGAAAGCACATTCGGGTAAGATAAACTGCCTTGATAACTTTAAAGATTGAGTTTCTTTTCAAGAAGGATTTTTGAATCTGCTGGTTGGAGGCTGGATTTCAGGGAATGGACCAGTCCTAATAAAGTGAGATTACAGTGTGCTGGGTCATGCCCTCGAAAGGGGTTTTGGTTTTTTGGATTGAATTGGAACAGCTACTAAGGGGGATTCATTAAGAGTTATATACATAGATTACTGTAGCAGTTGTGTGTCTTCATGTTTGTAATTGATAACAAATTCTTGTTTCATATATGTTCACTATATTCTTATAATAAACTTTGTTTTGTCGAAAACACCTAGGAAGCCTGATGAATCACAACTGAAGTGAAGGCTCTGGTGCTCATCCTAGTCAAATTCAACATAAAAGTTATAGGTCAGGTGAGCTTCATTTTTTTAATGTAAATTTAAAGTACCCAATTCATTGTTTCCAATTAAGGGGAAATTTAGTGTGGTCAATCCACCTACCCTGCACATCTTTGGAAACTCCACACGGACGGTGACCCAAAGCCGGGATCGAGCCAGGGACCTCGGCGCCGTGAGGCAGTAGTGCTAACCACTGCACCAGTGTGCTGCCCTCTCAGGTGAGCTTCACAATACACTTTGGAGTTTCTAAGCCCTGGCCCATAATAAATTGGGGGCTCATCGGATAAAAGTCTATATTTTGTGATTGGGTTGGCTCAGTGAACTCATAGACGGTGAGGGATGAGCATATTTCTGTTTGCTTTTCAAGTGATGTATTCAAGTTTAAATAGAGGAAGGGCAGCACGGTGGCCTAGTGGTTAGCACAACCGCCTCACGGCACTGAGGTCCCAGGTTCGATCCCGGCTCTGGGTCACTGTCCGTGTGGAGTTTGCACGTTCTCCCCGTGTCTGCGTGGGTTTCGCCCCCACAACCCAAAATGTGCAGAGTAGGTGGATTGGCCACGCTAAATTGCCCCTTAATTGGAAAAAATAATTGGGTAATCTAAATTTTAAAAAAAAAATAAAGTTTAAATAGAGGGTGGGATTCTCCCATCGGGCGGCTAAGTGTCGACGCCGGAATATTGGCGCACCGGCCTGGGCCAGAGAGTCGACACTGTGGAGAATTGAGTCCCGGCATCGGGGCGGCGTGTCGCGATTCACACGGCGCCGCACTGATTCTCCCACCCGGCGGAGGGTCGGAGAATTCTGCCCAGGGAGTGTGCTGTGGACAATGGCTCTTTCAGAGGCTCAGATGTTTTTTTGGGTGTAGATGGTCATGCGCAGTACCTTACAAATGGTGACTAAAGCAAGGGTTTTAGAATTGGCAAAGATATTACAGTTAACATTGTCTGACAGAGTACGGAAAGGAGACGTAATTGCGGTGGTAGCTGAGCATTTAAAATTGCCTGAGAGACAGTCAGAATCATTGGAAATGGCAAGAATTCAATGACAGATGAAACAGCTTGAACATGAAAAAGGATTCAAGCAACTTGAACATGACAAAGAATTAAAGCAGCTTGAATTCAAAATGAGGGAAAGAGAAAAGGGGAGAAAGGAAAGGGAAAAAGAAATAATAGCCCGAGCAGAACAAAAAGTGAAAGAAAGAGAGGTACAGATTGGGGAAAAGAAGAGAGGATAAAGAAAAAGAGAGACTTTGATAGTGACAAAGAGCAAGCAATTCCTAGTCGAAGGCTTGATGGCGATCTATTCAAATATGTTCAAGCATTGCCAAGGTTTGACGAGAAGGAGGTAGAAGCCTATTTTTTGTGACTGTGTAGTATCAAGGTCGCAAAGTCACAGGTTAAGCCAAGAGGCTGAGGGCTGGTTTAGCTCAGTGGGCTAGACAGCTGGTTTGTGATGCAGAACAAGGCCAGCAGCGTGGATACAATTCCTGTACCAGCTCAGAATTCTGAATTCTCCCACAGTGTACCCGAACAGGCACCAGAATGTGGTGACTAGGGGCTTTTCACAGTAACCCCAATGAAGCCTACTTGTGACAATAAAAGGTTATCTGTTTATAAAGGAGAAATCAAAGAGTTAAGATAAAATTGAAGTTCAATTATCAGAAACGATTTTTGATCAGGTGGTTGGAAAAGAACAAGAGCAGGTGGAGGATGAGGTGAATATTTTTAGTTCAGGAAAGTTTGCAGAGTTACAACAGAAAGATATAGAACTAAAACACATGTATCAGAAAGCATACACAAAAGAGGAATCTGAGTGTATACCAGAATGTTATTACCTTAAATGTGTACCAGGAGGAACAGGTAAAGATGTCAAAATTTTAAGAGACACAGGAGCAAGTCAATCTTTGATGGTAAGAGAGGAGGAGTTAAGTAGTCTGGGAAGGTGTCTTAATGAGAAAATCGAGACCTTTACCTATGTAGGCAGAAGAAAAGTGGGCAGACGTTCATCAAGTGGTATTGCCGGTAGGGTTTAGAAGGGAGGTATTGCGAGTGGCATATAAGATACCAATAGGAGATCATTTGGGAGTAAGGAAAACTCAAGCTAAAATACAAAAACATTTTTATTGACCTGAACTACATGAAGATGTAATTAAATTTTGTCGATCATGTCACACATGTCAAGGGATAGAGAAATCTCAAGCGATGATAAAACCAGTGCCCTTAATACCCATTCTAGCATTTGAGGAACCTTTTACAAAGGTCTTAATTAATTGCATAGGACAGCCTCCACAAACACAAAGTGGGAATCAATATCTTTTGACTATAATGGATGAGTCTGCTAGTTTACAGAAGCCATTCCATTGTGCAATATTACAGCTAAAATTATTGTGGAGGAGTTACTTAAATTTTTTACTAGATATGGACTACCCACAGAAATACAATCGGATCAAGGATCAAATTTTACCTTCAGGTTATTCAAAGAAGTTATGGATAGCTTCAGAGTAAAACAATTTAAATCAGCTGCAAACCATCCAGAATCGCAGGGAGAGTCAGAGCGGTGACATCAAACGTTAAAGACAATGTTGAGTGCTTATTGTCAACATTATCCAGAGGATTGGGATAAAGGAATCCCATTCGTATTGTTTGCAACTAGGGATGCGTCTAATGAGTCAACCGAATTCAGTCCTTTAGAACTGATTTTTGGTCATGAGGTAAGAGGACCACTTAAATTGATTGAGTAGAAATTGGTGAGTGAGCATTCTGAAACTACATTTTTGGATTTTGTGTCAAATTTTAGGGAACAGTTAAATAGATCAGGTAAATTGGCTCGACGACATTTAAAAGTTGCACAGCATGTGATGAAAGTGAAAGTGGACAGGAAAACAAACGTTCGTAGTTTTGTCAGTGGAGATAAAGTTTTAGTATTGTTACCAGTGGTAGGTGAACCATTAAAAGCAAAGTTTTGTGGATCTTATCAGATTGAAAGGAAATTGAATGAGGTGAATTATTTAGTAAGAATGCCAGATAGAAGGAAAACTCACCGAGTGTGCCATGTGAATATGCTTAAAAGGTATTTTTAAAGGCAAGGAGAGCAAAAGGAGGAGGTTTCAGTCATTATGATTGAAAATAAAGAACCAAATCCAGATAACTCTGAATTTGACGTTCCTCAAATTAAATTGGATATGGAGGATGTTCTTAAAAATTGTGATAAATTATTGAATTACCTTCCAGACTGAAAACCAATTCCATGAAAGAGTTAGCAATATCACATGGGAAAGTTTATGGAAATAAGTTTGGGAGTACTAAAATGATTATACTTGACGTAGATGTGTAAAACGCTGTTCCAATTAAACAGCATCCATATAGACTTAACCCTCTAAAATTGTCATAGGTTCAAAAGGAAATTGAAAGTATACTTGAAAATGGCACAATTGAAGTGGGTTGCAGTAAGTGGAGCTCACCCACAGTGATGGTACCGAAACCAGACGGTACCTAACGATTGTGAGTGGACTATAGAAAAGTTAATGCAGTTGCAAAAAGAGACTCTTATCCAATGAACTCCAGAAAGACATTGACTGCAACCTATACTCGTGCAAAGATCCTTTATCTTTTTTTTTAATTAATATTTTCCTTACCTCTCAATTACTCTGTTCCCTCTGTGTTCTTTGTCTGTGTGTGAGTGGGTATAGTCAGAAAGGGGGTTCATTTGGACGGTGTATTAGATAGTCAGTTTTCTTTTGGCCTATTTAATTCTAACACTGTGCATAATAAAAGGTTATTTGGGTCACAGTTACACACCTGGTGACTGCAGTTCATTGGGCTCAGCCAACGACATCAGGTATTTAAAAATAACATCTCAGAACAAAGAACAATACAGCACAGGAACAAGCCCTTCAGCCCTCCAAGCCTGCACCGACCAATGTACCTGCCTAAACTAAAACCGGGCGGGACGGAGTGGCGTGAACCACTCTGGCGTTGGGCCACCCCAAAGGTGCAGAATCCTCCGCACCTTTAGGGGTTAGGCCCACCCCGGAGTGGTTGGCGCCCCGCCGGCCGGCATGGAAGGCTTTTGGCTCCACGCCAGCTGGGGCCGAAGGGACTCTGCCGACTGGCGCGGGTCTGCGCATGCGCAGGAGCGTCAGTGGCTGCTGACGTCATCTTCGCGCATGCGCAAGGGGGGTTAACCTATGCATCGGCCATCACGGAGGCCAACACGGCCGGCGCGTAGGGAAAAAGTACCCCGATGGCACAGGCCCGCCCGTGGATCGGTGGGCCCCGATTGCGGACCAGGCCACCATGGGGGCACTCCCCGGAGCCAGATCACCCTGTGCCCCCCCAGGACCCCGGAGCCCGCCCACATCGCCAGGTCCCGCCGGTAAGGGACCAACTGTAGATGTCATTAATTTAATTTATGGGGCAGCACGGTAGCATTGTGGTTTGCACAATTGCTTCACAGCTCCAGGATCCCAGTTTCGATTCCCGGCTTGAGTCACTGTCTGTGCGGAGCCTGCACATTCTCCCTGTGTGTGCGTGGGTTTCCTCCATGTCCTCTACAGTCCAAAGATGTGCGGGTTCGGTGGATTGACCATGCCCATAGTTTCAAAAATTGCCCTTAGTTTTGGGTGGGGTTACTGGGTTATGGAGATAGGGTGGAGGTGTGGACCTTGAGTAGGGTGCTATTTCCAAGAGCCGGTGCAGACTCGATGGGCTGAATGGCCTCCTTCTGCACTGTAAATTCTATGAAAACTCTAATTTACGCCGGTGGGACCTGCATAGTACGAGCGGGATTTCGCCCCATCGCGGGTCGGTGAATCACCGTGGGGGGCCGCTGCTAGCGGCCGCCGTCCGGTACGGCACGATTCCCACCCCCGCCAATTCCCCAGTGCCGGAGAATTCTGCGGCCGCCGGGGCGGGATTCACGCCACCCCCCGGCGATTCTCCGACCTGGCGGAAGGTAGGAGAATCCCGCCCAATATATTTACCTCCCTCTGTGTAAAAAACTTGCCCCACACATCTGTTATAAACTTTCCCCCATGCACTTTAAATCTATGTTCCAAAGTACTTGACCCTCCCACCCTAGGAAAGAGCATCTGACTATCCACTCTATCCATGTTACTCATTACCTTCTACACCTCTATCAGGTCCCCTCTCAACCTTCATTGTTCCAGTGAGAACAAACTGAGTTTGTCTCGCCTTTCTTCATAGCTAATGCCCCCCATACCAGGCAATATCCTAATAAACCACTTCTGTACCCTCTCCAAAGCATCCATATCCTTCTGGTGGTGTGGCAACCAAAATTGTACACAATATTCCAAATGAGGCCTAACTAAGGTCCTGTACAGCTGCAACATGACTTGCCCATTTTTATATTCAATGCTCTGACCAATGAAAGCCAGCAGGCCGTATGCCTTCTTGACCACCTTATCCACATGCCTTGACACTTTCAGTGAACGGTGGACATGCATGCCTCAATCTCTCTGCCTGTCATTACTCACAAGAGTTCTACCATTTATTTTGTAATTCCCACGTGCATTGGACCTTCCAAAGTGCGTTACCTCACACTTATCTGGATTTAACTCCATCTGCTATTTCTCCGCTCAAGACTCCAACCAGTTTATATCCTGCTGTATCCTCTGACAAACCTCTTCACTATCTGCAATTCCACCAATTGTTGTGTCTTTTCCAACAGTTTCCCTATCAATGACGTAAGGCTCCATGGCCTATAATTTCCTGAATTATCCCTGCTGCCCTTCTTAAACAATGGAACAACATTGGCTACTCTCCAGTCCTCTGGAACTTCACCTGTAGCCAATGAAGATAAAAAGATTACTGTCAAGGCCCCAGCAATATCGTCTCTTGCCTCCTGCAGTATTCTGGAGTAGATCCCATCAGGCCCTGGGGACTTATCTACTTTTAATGATTTTTCAAGATGCCCAACACCTCCTCTTTATTAATATCAACATGACTCAGAATATCTACACACTCTACCCTATACTCCTCATCCACCAAGTCCTTCTCTTTGGTGAATACTGAGGCAAAGTATTCATTTAGTATTTCTCCCATTTCCTCTGGTTCCATACGTAGATTCCCTCCAATATCCTTGAATGGACCAACCCTTTATCTGGCTACCCTCTTACTCTTTACATTTGTATAAAATGCCTTAGGATTTTTCTTAATCCTGTATGCCAATGACATTTCATGACCCCTTTTAGCCTTCCTGAATCCTACCTTAAGTTCCTTCCTACTTTGTTTATATTCTTCAAGGGCTTCATCTTTTCTAAGCCTTTCAGACCTTACGAACGCATCCTTTTTCTTTTTGACAAGATTCATAATATCCCTCATTATCCAGGGTTCCTATACTTGCCACCCTTATCTTTCGTCCTCACAGGTAAATGCTGGTCCTGACTTCTAACCAACTGACATTTGAAAGCGTCCCACATGCCGAATGTTGATTTTCCCTCAAACTGCCTCACCCAGTCAATGCTCCTGCCTAGTGATGTTGTAATTAGCCTTCCCCAGTCAAACACCTTCACCTGAGGACCACTCTTGTCCTTTTCCATAAGCAGCTTAAAACTTACAGAATTATGATCACTGTTCCCGAAATGATCTCCTGAAACTTCGATCACCTGGCCGGGCTCATTTCCCAGCATCAGGTCTAATATGGCCCCTTCCTGGGTTGGGCTATTTGCACATTGTTTCAAGAAATCCTCCTGGACACTCCTTATAAATTCTGCTCCATTTAATTTCACTTGAGTAACGACTCAGGGTCAAGTGGGGCTAGAAAATGAGGTAGCTACTTTCAATGTGAAAGCATTTCTGTAAGATGGATTTAACTTCGTAAAACTTAGTGTCACTAAACTTAGAACAGTTAAAATCCCTAGTTGAGGAGGTGGAACTTAATGTAAGAAATAAAGTGCAGAGATCCTAGATTCTAATGATGATGGCCAAGCATTTGGGCCTCACGCCTGATTCTGTACAGCTAGAGAACACAAGACCTGAAACAGACTGATTAACATAACCAAAATTCACCTCTAAGAGCGAAGGCTACATTTATAGTTTTGGGCAAGAGCAAGGGGAAGTCCAGCAGAAAGAGGATTCATGGAATCTTAATGTCATAGAATCCCTACATTGCAGAAGGAAGCCATTTGGCCCATCTTGTCTGCACCAACCTGAGAAAGAGGGAGAGAAAGAGAGAAAGGGTAGCCCAACAAAAAGAGGAAGAGAGAGAACGGGAAGAGCAGAAGGAAAGGCAGTGGAAGCAGAGCCTTTGCATATTTTTAATGATCGATTCTCGATTCGAGTTCAACAAGAGGCTGAAAGGTTATCTGAGCCAAGCAGGCATGTGGAGTTGAAGTGACAATCAGATTAGCCACGATTTTATTGAGTAGTGCAGCAGGCCCATCTGCTCCTTTTTCGTATGTTCGTATGAAAAAGGGATGCAAGGGAATTCCAAGTGGAACAAGAAGAGCGTGCTTTTCAGGTCAAAAGGTTTGAGAAACAGCTGTGGGCACAGAGTGCTGAGATGGATTGCAGAACGAGGAAGAATCGGGCTTTACCTTGTGGTAACTTAAATACACGTTGTGCAGAGACAAATTTAGTTTTCTTAAAGTATTTCAGATTTGTTCTCCCAAGTATGAAGGGAGGGATGTGGAAACTTGTTTCACAGCCATTGAGAAACCTGCAGCTCAATTACAATGACCAGCAGAATTCTGGACACCTTGCTCAGGTATCCTCCCACAGTCCAAAGATGTACAGGTTAGATGGATTGGCCACGCAAAATTGCCACTTAGTGTCCAGGGATGTGTAGGTCTGGTGAGGTTACAGGGATAGGGGAGTGCGCCTTGGTAGGGTGTTCCTTTGGAGGGTCGGCGGTGACTTGATGGGCCGAATGGTCTCCTTTTGCACTGTAGGGATTCTATGAATTAGCTTTTAAGCAATGGGTCCGAACTCGAAAATTTGACTGCACCGTTGAAGGATTACAAGAAATAATGCTGCCGTTTGAAAACTGTGACCCAAACAGCTTCAAAACTCACGTAGAGGGACAAAGTTGGAGATGTAGTCATCATAGCTGGTGACTTCAATTTACCCCATAAACCTCTAAACCAAAATAAATTTGGGTCCAGTAACTCTTACCAACAAGAGAAATAAAAAGGAGTTTGATGAAATGGGAATAGACTCCAGAGGAAAGGAGAGTAGAGAAGACCATGCAAATCAATCCCCAACTTCAAAAAGAAGAGAGCTGGAAAAAAATCCATTCGGACCATGATCTCCTTCCTCCCAGTGCAGCAAGTGGGAACACAGTAAAGAAAAACAGTCGGTTCACCAAGAAACCATCAGTGTCAGACTTGTATCCATAATCTTGTAAGCACCAAGTTCAGACTCAAATGGGATGGTGTTCGGACGAGTTACCTCCCAAGGCCTCTTGCAAAAAGAGAAAACTGACTCATTTTGTCCCACAAGTTCCAAAAGAGGAAATAGCTATTTTCAGTGATACAGGGATGTTTTCAAAAACTACGTGGAGCGAAGGCCATTGACTTGCGATCTGAAAGCAGAAAAAACAACACAGTGCTGGTAACAAGGCTCACTGGTACATGTTTAAATGTCCCCGAGTAGAAATTCACCTACAGAGTAAGTGGGTAACTGGTGTAGTGATGGTTGGAGTTGTTCTGAGCATACCTCAAGGGCGTATATACTTGTTGTTGGGAAATGACTTGGTCGGGTGCCAGATTTTGTGTCCAGCAGGTCAGTCCACAGAGATTGGGGCGACAAAGGGGAACCAGAAAAATACTATTCAGCTGCAGGAAGTTGAAGAAGACCCTGACACCCTCCAGGGTGGAGTGGCCGTGGCAATAGAGCCAATAAGGATTTCGGAAATAGAGCCCATACAAACTAAAGAGGCCAAACCCAAAGCAATAGAGTAGAAAGATCCCAAGGCAGGACCCATGAAATTTTAAAAATGATTTGGAGGTCTGGTTAGCTGATACCATCTTTCAGGATTTAAATATGAACAGAGAAAGTTCCCAATCCAGAGGAGATGTCTCACCCAGTTGATGAGCTGCTGAGCAGTGTAGCAGAAACTAGCTGCAGCCACCTGTGAACTGTCCAGAGGAATATCGGGCAGACTGGGGATAAACCCATCCCCAAAGTAACAGAAAAAGGGGAGCCCCTCAATACTTGTGAAAGCTGCAGTGAATGTAAAAGTGCAAATACAGAGTTAACCACTTAACTGTTGAACTCTCTACAGCAACTGGTTCAAAACATAAATCTACCTGGACACAAGTGTACAATTTACAAGGCCAGTGACTATATGACATGGGCGGGTGTTGCTGAGGAGGTTGTGCAGGAGAGGGAAAGGGGGGTATACCAGAAATTTTACAGGGGTCTAAATACAATTTACTCCACACCCTCACCTTTGTAATACAAATGATCAGGAAACCAAATCCTAAACTTATCAGGCTCATGATTTGCAGAAGCAGCCATGAAAGGTTTAAGAGCTTTACTGACACCCAACAAAGCAATGAGGATAAGTTACATATTGCAAACTTCCAAACAGCCTGGTGAAAACTGACCTCTCCCTGGGAGTCAGCATGGAAACTAAGAAACCATCAGTGGGAACCATATCAACTCATAACTGCAGTGAGAAATGGAGTGGCGTCTTGAGGCAATACATGGAGACTTCCAGTAACATAAAAGGGATTTATTAACAGTAGGCAAAGGCAACTGTATACAGGCATACAGCATTGATGATTAGGTCTTGACTCTCCAGCTCTGGGGCCCACACTCCCGGGGCCTTGCTCCCAGGGCCACGCACTTTCATTAGCCGAGGTTCATACGCTCCCACGCAATTGGTCCTAAGATGGTCACGTGGACTGCAAAGCCCGCCCACTTAAAGGGGCTGCGCTACAACATTCACCCCCCCCCCCCCCTTGCCCTTAAGTCCCTCATTGCAATTTACAAAATAAGCCATTTAAAAGTGCTATATGCAAGGTCAAGAGACATAAGAAAAAATAGTTCATCACAGAGTCAGTGTGTCTGAGGACTTTCAAGTCCTCGCAGACCTCCTTATTCTCTCAGCTGGCTCCACTTGTTCCAGGGTAATCTTTTTGTCTGCAGAAGACGACAGTTCAGGAGAATCCACCTTTTTAGTAGGGCTGCGACCTCGTCAGCTCCCACCTGGACTGCTGGCGGGGATGACTGTGAAATTCCCGGCTCCCTCCGCTCTGAAACAGCCATAGTAGCGCTGGTGGCACGAGTTGAACCTTTTTGTTCTCGAATGGGGGTTATCATCATCCAGCTCCTCACATGGCCGACATGCTTCTATACAGCCCTGCCATTGATACTTACCACGTACAGTGTGGGTCCAGATTGGGACATGATCGGCTGGCTCAGTAGAGTGGGCTGGAGGTGACATTTCTGACTCGAACCAGGTCACCCACCTGGAATGATCTATCAGCCTTTTGTGAAGTATGCTGCTTTTACTGAGAGGCCCACGTGTCTCTACCCTCCCTGCCAAATTTGGAAATATCAAGTCCATACGAGATCTGATGCGGTGGCACATAAGCAGTTCAGCCGGCATGTACCACATAGTAACATCGTGGGGTCATGTTGTAGGACACAGGGTGATGCAGGGTGATATGAGGCTTTCTTGGCATGCCTAATTCTGATGTCTGAACAAAGTGATAGAAGTCGCCCCCAATACAAATGATGCCATTATTGGACACAATGGCTTCTGGTAGGCCGTGTATGGTGAATATCCGGCATAAGTTGTCCACAGTAGCAGCCAATCTCATAGCTGCCGTCTCTTGTATGGATAGGCATTTGGAATGAACGTCTAACAAGACAAGGAACATCTTGCCCAGGAAAGATGTGTACTCTGGTCCGTGGGTGACCCAGCCACTCCCAGGAGTGGAGATAGGCGGAAGGAGATAACAACTGTTGAGACCGGCAGGGGATGCATTGCCTTACCATTTACTAGCTTTGTTAATTCCCAGACACCAGATATAACTGCGAGCCAACATCTTCATTTTTGTTTGGCCCGGATGGGAGCTGGGCAATACTTGTAAGAGGGGTTCCCTCACAGAGGGTGGAATGACGACTCGAGGGACCCAAAGTATTACTCCATCCTCGATACGGCTGTGATGATATGCAGACACACACATAATGATATACAGGCAGGCACAGACAAGCAGCTAATGGACAAAGAGAATAGAACATGACTAGTAAGCAGGCAGGACACTCAGGGGTGGGATCTGACTATAAAAGACACAAGCCACTGAAACTCCGCCTCTTTCCACTGATGAACATCTAGAGAGTCAGTCAAAGGTGTTGTTACAATCTCATACCTCCACCACGTGGCTAAGAACTAGTCTGGTTCAGTCAGACAGATTAGCACACTTAAGTTAGCAGAGAGTCGAACTCACAGAGAACTGTTAGTTCAATAAACTTCAAGGTCTGGAGTATCTTTTTGATTGAAGCTGCATCCAGTTGCAGCCAGTGTTATACCAATGTACCTAACACGACAACGGCCTCAACTGTTCAGACTTCTCGTGGTACCAACTTGTTTATATCATCCGTTTCACCCTGTGTAATACTGGATCTTGCTGGTCCAATTTTATATGTGTTCACACGAAACGGACAAGGTGTCCAAGAAGTTCAGCATCAAGATGATTTCTTGGGGTATTAGTGGTGGCGCCAAGTTCTTTGGCAAAGGGAATTGACTCAGTGCTTCACATTAGAGATTTGGGTGCCAGGCTGTGTTGGAAGGTATAGTTGTAGGCCGCTGGCAGCAAGGCCAATGTTACACCCTGGCAGAGGCACTTGGGGTATTGAATGAAAATGAAAATTGCTTATTGTCACGAGTAGGCTTCAATGAAGTTACTGTGAAAAGCCCCTAGTCGCCACATTCCGGCGCCTGTCCGGGGAGGCTGGTACGGGAATCGAACCGTGCTGCTGGCCTGCTTGGTCTGCTTTATAAGCCAGCGATTTAGCCTTGTGAGCTAAACCAGCCCCTAACATTGGCTTGTCCTGTCACAAAAGACCCAATAGTGGTCTATGGTCAGTTATTATTCTGAATCACCGAACATAAAGGTATAGGTGGAACTTTGTAACACCACAGATGACGGATAGTCCCTCCATTTTCGACTTGGGCGTAATTTTTCTCAGTTTCTGAGAGACTTCTTGAGGCAAAGGCAATTGGAAATTCTGATCCATCCTCCATCTTATGGGATAGAGCCACCCCTAAACGATATGGTGACGTGTCGTATATGAGAACAATTGACTTCCCCGGGTCGAAATGAACTAAAAGATTCAACAATTGCAGAGTTTGTTTTACTACCGGGAAAGCTTCCTCTGGCTGCTCCTTCCATTGCTAACGTTGGTATTTTCCTCGCAACTGGTGTAGTAGTGCCAAAGCCGTGGCCCAGTTTGGAATGCACCTGCCATAATAGTCCTATATTCCCAGGAAGGATTTCAGCTCAGCTACATTCCTGGGTACTGGGGCATCTCATAAGTGCCTGCATGCCCAAGTATGTATGAAGAAGCGAATGCGTATTCTTTGATTTTTTTCTTTGAGTGAGTTTAGACCTTTGGCATCCACTCAGAACCCCAAGTACATGACTTCTATAGCCTGGGTGGTCCATTTCTCACATTTAAGGTGGACTCTCACATCTCTAAATTGTTTTACTACCTCTTCCAAACTTGACATATGATATTCCTGTGTGGTTCTAGTGGCTAAAACATCGTCTCGGTAGACAATTGCTTTTGGGGTTCTCTGAAGAAGGTTTTCCATGGTAAAGTGGAAAATAGAGCAGGTCAAGGAAATGCCGAAAAGTAGCCTCATGTACTGAAATAGGCCCGTATTTGTATTAATCGTGGTGAACCTTTGGGACTCTTCATTAATTCCAACTACAGGTACATGTGGCTGAGGTCCAGCTTGGAGTAGGTGAGACCTCCCGCCAACTTGACTTGGAGTTCCTTGATTCAGAGTCTCGGGTACTCATCCAACTGGGCAGCCTGGTCTGGTTTCAGCACGGGGATATGGGGGCTGCCCACTCGTAAAAGTGCACTGGCTCAGTTATTCCCAGTTGTTTTAATTGTTTGAGCACGACCTCAACCTTTTGATGCAGGCTCATAAGGGACAGGTCTGTCCCTAAAAAACTCAGGTATCAAGTCTAGATCTATATAAATTTTGGCCTCCACGCACTTGATGGAGCCTGTCATTGGGGAACATGTCCTCGTATGTCTTGAAAAAGGCTGTTGGAAATGTTAAATATTTCCAGCCAATGCAACTTAATTCACTGTAACCAGTCCCTTCCCATCAGGTTTGGTTTGTGTCCCTCTATGACAATCAAAGGCGGCTGGGCCTCATGCTCTTTGTTTGCAACCGGCGTAACGGTGGTCCGAAGAATTTTCAAAGTTTTCCCCCATGTCGGTTGACAGCTAGGCCGTCGTGTTAGCTAATTCAGCATCTGAGGCCCTACTGAAATGCAATCAAACGTCTGCCCCCCCCCCCTCCCCCCCCCCCAACCGTAACCGATGACCCAGTATTGACCTCCGTTTTCAAAGGGTTTTCCATTCACTTGCAGAATTATTTTGACTGGGGCTGTCACATTCAGTATGACAGTATTCAGACGGTACATTTTGTGCTTCTCCTCAGAGCTCTTCGCCATTTGGTTCAGTGGTATCAAGGGTTGCTGCTGCTGCTGCTTTTGTTCGCGTTAGCGCAGTCTGTCTTGTGCAGTCTAGATACAGACTCTTCGATTGTAATGAAAACAAACAGACCCGCGACAATGGCAAGCTTCCTGGGAGTCGACCCCTGCATCAATAGCAATCTACCCCTGTCCTGGGCTAACGGCCCATTTGTTTCCCAGTTCTCTGAATCCGACCGGCCCCGAGGACTGTGTCTGGTTCTCTACTGTGCCTGTTGATGTTGTCACACAACTCTCAACCATACCACTCCACAATTGATTCGCTTCCGCTCTGGCACCCCACTTTGCAACTCAGATGCGCCTTTTCAGTACATTCTATCATCTGAGCTATCTTGATTGCTTCGTCTAATGTGATCTTAGTTTGAACCAGGAGTTTTTTCTGGATGCAGAGGTTGTTAATTCTGCACACTAAACGGTCACACATCATATCGCTGAGCAATGCACCAAATTCACAGTGCTCAGCCATTTGGCAGAGCCTAGCTACAAAGGCGGCAATAGACTCTTCTGGGTCCCGAACAGCAGAGTTTAATTTATGAAGCTGTAGAATGATCAAGGACCTGGAGTTAAAATATTCCTTGACCAATGTGACTAAATTGTCGAAGATTTTTGAGTCAGCAGCCCTCGGGGACCTAAACGTTTTTATCAGGTTGTAGGTTCGAGGCCCACAAACCATCAAATGTATCACCTTCTGCTTGTCTTCCCCTGCTATCTCCTTCACTGTAAAAAAATACCAGATGTCTTCGGCTCCCTGGTCGAATGGTTCTACCCTTCCTATCATTGACACCTTACTCACTTCTTGGGTGTTACTGTCGATGGTTCCTGATTCTCATCCGTCTTTGGTGGCTTCTCCTTTCTCCCCACGAATCCTGAACTGCTGAAGACAAACTATCAAATTGTTTACCTCATTGCCAAGGTGGTGGCTCGAGACAATACATGGAGACTTCCAGTAACAATAAAGGGGGTTTATTAACAGTAGGGAAAGGTAGCTATATACAGGCACAGAGCAATGATGGTTAAGTCATGACTCTCCGGTTCCGGAGTCAAAACTGCCCGAGACCTTGTTCCCAGGCCCCTATTAGCCGAGGTTCATTCGCTCCCACAAAATCGGTCCAGAGCCGGTTAAGTGGACCACAAGACTGTCTCTTAAAGGGGCCTTGCTACCAAACTTGGTTCCCAATAATAATAAATATTCACCAAATAACTGGTGATTTGTCAGAAAAGCAAATGTGAGAGAGAAACTGTAATAATAATAATAATAATAGCTTATTGTCACACGTCGGCTTCAAGTAAGTTACTGTGAAAAGCCCTAGTCACCGTATTCCAGCACCTGTTCGGGGAGGCCGGTACGGGAATTGAACCCGCACTGCTGGCATTGTTCTGCATTACAAGCCAGCTGTTTGGCCCACTGTGCTAAACCAGCCCCGCACAGTCCCAGATTACTGTTTGTGAATGCCCGAGTATGTCTGAAGAAGTGAATATGCATACTTTTCTTTTGCTTCACACACACACGCCTCACATGCAAACACTTTGATCACAAACAACAGTAAAAGACATAAATCCTGGTCAGTGACACAGGGTTTGAAACACAGCAGGGGGAAGAGGTTTGCATTAAGGTCATGTGATATGCCATCGGGGTTAAATAATGAAGGAACGTGATGTGAATTTCAGCCCTTTCTGCAATGGAGTCTAGATGCGAGAAACAAGAGGGTGTAAGGTGGAGAGTTGAGGCTGATGTGTTGCACATTAGAAGCCGCTTAGTATATTTTTATGACAATATTTGCTTAGATATGAGAACAGTGGTTGGCTGGATCTGTGTAAAGATGTACTTTCACAGACTTCATTATTGAACACAAAAGGTACTTATTAATAAGAATTGGACAGCAGTCACACGGCTGTAACATGCCCAAAATGTCTCTTTGCCAAGGAGTTTTTCTCACCATGGAGTGATTCCACACTCTGAGTGCTGATTGGTCACCCAGGCCATGTGACTTTTATTCTGCTGTATTGCCCTGAAAGGGTCAATCACCACATCCCTCCCCCTTTAAATCCTTTATAGAATCTTCATTAACTAATTCACTCATCCTAAATACCAATTAAACATTATGTAGATCAGTTGAACAATTACGGTGGCACAGTGGTTAGCACTATTGCATCACAGAGTCAGGGACCCAGGCTCAATTCTGGCCTCAGGTGATTGTCAATGTGCAGTTTGCATTTTCTCCTTGTGTCTGCGTGAGTTTCCTCCGGGTGCTCCAGTTTTCTCTCCCAGTCCAGATGTGCAGGCTGGGTGAATTGGCCATGCTAAATTGCCCCTTAGAGGGTTCTTAATGCATACCCGATTGACCTTTCAGAGCCGTTGTCCATCTCATGGGACAACAACGCACCATCACCATATGGAAAGGCATTTCAGGTTAGTATCCGTTCTTTAGATGGGTTGAAGTGTACTAACAGGTTTGAAGAATGCAGTAATTGCTTCACTCTGTTTACTGCTTCCGCCTGGAGAGCCTTCCAACTGAGACCAACAATGGTGTTTCCTTAGCAGAATATTGCATGGGGGCCAATACCGTTGATAAGTTTGATGAAAAACATCCCCAAATATGATTTGAGTTCAGTTATGCTTGTGGGGCAGGCACTTTATCGCTTCACACTACATGGGATACATTCCACAGGATGTAATGTATCTATATTGTGCCCCCAGGTCGGTTACCTCACTGGCTTTAAAAGTTTATTTCTCTCCCTTGAAGCGAACTTCAGCCTCCTGGAGTTTCTTTAAACCTCTTCGAAGTTTGCTAGATGCACGACCTCTGTCCATCCATTTCTAACGAAATCACCAAGGTATACTGCAACATGTGGTAGCCCCTGAAGCAGAATATCGGTTGTCTTTTGGAATATTGTACAGGTGGAAGAAATGGCAAAAGACAGGCATGTGTACTGGATTAGGATTTTGTGTATGTTTATTGTGATATACCCCCAGGAAGTGACATCAAATTCAAGTTGCTGGTACATGTGACTTATACCTAGCTATGTGTAAGATTGATCTCCTGCCAGCTTTGTAAACAGGTGTTCAATTCTCTTGATTTGACATTTATCCAGTTTGGTGGCCTGATTAACTGTTAGCTCATAATCACCACAAATGTGGTTGGTCTTGTCCGGTTTCAGCATTGGGACTATAGTTGCTGCCCATTTCGAGAACAAAACTAGCTGGATAATGCCTAGTTCTCCCTATCTGTTTCATTCATTATCCAGTTTCTTTTGTAAGGCATATGGTACCGATCTTGCCCTGAAGAATCAGGGAGTCACTTCTGGATCCACATAAATCCTAACTTGTCGCCCTTTGATTTTGCTTAATTCATCACAGAAGACGCTCTTGAGTTTTCTTCTCAGTTCGGGCAGTCCCCCTTCCCGCACTTGAAAAATCTCAGCCCAATTCAATTTGAGTTTCTTCAGCCAAGAAATACGTGCGGTGCCAATATTTGAGCTGTTGGCTGTGAGTGTTAGGCCAATTTTCAGCGTCTCTTCATTAGTACTGATCTGTTGTTCTCTATCCTCATCCAGAGGTAGGCAGCAGTGATGCCTGAAAATGGGAACTCAGAAGGTGAAGGTTGGTGTGAGGGACAGGGTTTAGAATGGAAAGCAAGAAGCCCGTGGTTACACTATCAGCAGTTTATTCATTGTGTTGGATATCAGAATGCGAGTTGAAAACAGGCATTGGCGGAAACATACTGTTATCCTCATTTCCTCGATGATGTTGGATGTCAGGAACCTCATCGCAGCTGGCCCCATGATTCAGAGAACCATATTCCCCAGCAGGAAAGGCTCCTCACAGAATGCCATTTTGTCTGGTTGCCCTGATCTTTCCCGCCCTTACAACCCCTCCCATTTTTTACACCCCCATCTTCCCCCAACCTCGATGAGGCTTGAGGGAACATTCCCTGACCCCACCCTCCACCAGGTAAGGCCGACCCTGGCCTGATCCCTGGCAGTGCCAACCTGGTACCCTGGCTCCCTGGCAGTGCCATCAGGGCCAGGGCTGAACTGCGAGGGTGCCCGTGTGCCATACTAGCAGTGCAAAGGTATCCGGGTGCCAGATGGAGTGCCAGTGTACCACCCTGCCCTGTCCCTGACCACTCTGGGATCTTCAAAGGCCTGGGCAACCCTCCCCCCCCCCCTCCCCCCCGCTCAGGTGTCATTATGATTGGTCCACATTGGTGGAAACCTGTTCTAAACGGCGCCCTATCATGGTCTCCCTGGCGCGGCCGTTAAATCCTGAATGACGGGAGAATCCTGCAAACGTGTAGTAATGATAATAATCATTTCTATTGTCACAAGTCGGCTTACAATAACACTGCAATGAAGTTACTGTGAAAACCCCCTAGTCGTCAAAGTGCCTGCTCGGGTACACAGAGGGAGAATTCAGAATGCCCAAATTACCGAACAAGCACGTCTTCCGGGACTTGTGGGAGGAAACCAGAGCACCCGGAGGAAACCCAAGCAGACACAGGGAGAACGTGCAGACTCCACACAGTCAGTGACCCAAGCCGGGATTCGAACATGGGACCCTGGAGCTGTGAAGAAACAGTGCTAACCACTGTGCTACCGCACCCAATGGCTCACTGAAATATGCTCAACTGGATCACGCCCAGTGAAGACAAGATGCAGATTGTGATGCCTCGCAAGACTTTGTTAGATCTTGCGAGACTTTTTGAGTGCTGCAAATCCCGTGAGAGGCCTCTCGTGAGATTCAACTGCCTCATCCTAACACCAAGTCGGGCGTGATGAGGCTGGTAAATTGCGCCCATAATGTTTTTAGATCAAAGTGTCAGCCATTTCATGATTGCCAAGATTCAACAAATCATCTTGAGAATGATGACAAACTAATCGTATATTATTCAAAAGTAGCATAGCTACCCTTTAATGGTGTGACTTGCCCAAGTGAGAACCTTTTTCAAAAGCATTACTATCTGCACTACATTCATAAACCTTAATCCCATTCATTACCAGATATTCATCACAGCAGGAACTGCTTATAATGGTTGCCTATTCCATTTATTGACCAGTCAGTGGAAAAATAATTCATTTGAATTTGAAATCTATTTTGAGTTTTATTCTGTATTTTTATTCAGACTTCAAATAAAGTAAGATGCACAATGCGTATTGATCACAGCATTTTACATTTGTTCAATTGTGTCTCTTTTCAATCTTCATTTGTTCCAAAGTCAATTCAATTCTGTAACTCCATTCATAACAGACTCGAATTTGACACCATTACAGATAAAGAGAGGCTGAAGTCCCACTAGTAAGTTCAAACATATATGCTGCATGGTAGGGGGAGGAGGGGTATTTGGCGGCGGGGAGGGGGGTTTTTGGGGATCAGGGTTGAGGGATTTGGTGGTTTGAGGTGGGAAAGAAGGTGGTGGTGGAGGAAAAACCACAGACTGGGCTGGATTTAATGGCCACAACTTGGGGCAGTCCACCCACTGAAGAGCCTGTGTCAACCCTTCTGTGGCCATTCCCAGGAATCCCAAAGTGATTTAAAGCCAATAAGATTAGGGTTTCCACGTCCTCCAGGACTGATGTCCTGCCTCCAAGAGCTGCTGGCCAATCAAAGGTATCTGCCTTGCTGGGGTCAGTCAGGCAGGCCTCAAGAAAGGGGGCATGAGGCGGGAGTCTGTTTGAAGGTGACATGGGGACAGTCCTTGCATCCAATGGGGACCACTAACTTGCACATGGTGCTTGAGCAGAGGTAACCCTCCCCAGCCGACAAGTAGGTACATCAGGATATATCTGGCAGCTTACCCATGTGGTGTGGCCTCCAACAATAGCAAGATGAGGCACTGAAATGGTCTTGACCTTCCCTGTCTGAGAATTAATTGAGTGGGATCATGAAGGCAAAGCGTAAAAGGACACGGAAGTTATACTTATATAAGTTATTAGTTAGACCTCAGCTGGATTATTGTGTACAGTTCTGGGCACCACTTTATAGGAAGGATGTGAATGCATTGAAGAGAGTGCAGAAAATGTTTACAAGAATCATTCCAAGCATGAGAAACTTCTGTGATGGGAACAGTTTGGAGAGGTTGGGATTTTTCTCCTTGGAGAGAAGAAGGCTAAGAGTAAGCTTTGACAAAGAGTCATCCAGACTCGACCACTGCTGCCTCACAGCGCCAAGGACCTGGGTTCAATTCCAGCCTTGGGTGAGTGGCTGTGTGGAGTTTGCACTTTCTCCCCGTGTCTGCGTGGGTTTCCTCCGGGTGCTCCGATTTCTTCCCACAGTTCAATGATGCGCAGGTTAGATGGATCAGCCATACCAAATTGCCCCTTGGTGTCCAAAGATGTGCATGTTAGATGGAGTTATGAATGTGGGGATAGGGCAGGGGTGTGGGCCGAGGTAGGGTGCTCTTTCAGAGGGCCGGTGCAGACCCAATGGGCTGAACGGCCTCCTACACTGTAGGAATTCTATGGTTCTATGGACAGGTTAGCTTTGTTTTCCTTCCACAGAGGCTGTCAGACCTGCTGAGATTTTCCAGCATTTTCCATTTTTGTTTTAGATTGCAGCAACTGCAGTAATTTGCTTTGATCTTAAGAGTAGATTTGATAGAGGTGTTCAAAATCACGAGGAGGCTGGACAAAGTAGATCGAGTGAAATTGTTCCCACTTGTAAAAGAATCAAGAATGAGAGGGCACTGATTTGAAATGATTTGCAAAAGAAGCAAATGTGTTGTGAGAAAAATCGTGTTGGCACAGTGAGTGCTTTGGGTCTGGATCACACTGTTTCGATGTATGGTGGAGGTAGGTTAAATCGAGGCATACCGGTTTGGACCGGTAATGAAATGCTCATGGATGTTACTGTACAATTTGCATTCAAGAGGGCATTAGATGATTCTTTGAATAGAAACAATTTGATAGGGTACGGGGAACAGGCAAGAGATTGGCACTGAGTCATGATGGTCATTTGTAGAGCTAGTGCATAGATAATGGGCCAAAAGGCCTCCTTTTGCTCCATAACAATTCTGGGATTATGTGAACAGGCTCTCTACCCTCTACCTTCCTGCTACAATAAACAGCGCACCCAACCTCCTAGATCATTCCCAGCAGTGGGAGGCAGGGAACATTATGATTTGTAATTGAGATTCCTGATCCACACCTTAAAGTTGGGATAAAAATCGCAAGACTCGAAACGTTAGCTGCTTCTCTCTCCACAGATGCTGTCAGACCTGCTGAGATTGTCCAGTATTTTCAGTTTTTGTTTCAGATTCCAGCATCCGCTGTAATTTGCCCTTATCCTCTGTCCATCGGATTTTATGGTGCCTTCAGGGCAGATTTACAACCACACAATCTGAAATTAGTTAAAATAAAACACTACAGTTTGAATAGTGCATCAATAATAATTCCAAGAGATAACCATACATACAACTATGAATGGATGATCAGGCCTTGTTGAATGCAAGTCCTCATGGTCGAGCTGACTGTCAAAGTCATCTCCTAGAGTACCCGGTTCCCATTTTTAAATGCCACAATGGCTAACCTCCTCTTTCACCCTCAGTTGCCAGGGCACACGGTTCCTGTATGAACCCCACCGGCATCACGTCCACCTGGTGGAGGCGGAGCATCGGCGGAGGCCAGACGCTACCAGTTTGGACCGGTAATGAAATGCTAATGAAATGAAAAATGAAATGAAAATCACTTATTGTCACAAGTAGTGAAGTTACTGTGAAAAGCCCCTAGTCACCACATTCCGGCACCTGTTCGGGGAGGCTCATACGGGAATTGAACCGTGCTGCTGGCCTGCCTTGGTCTGCTTTAAAAGCCAGCGATTTAGCCCAGTGTACTGAACAATTTGCATGTCCATGCGGGGCGCTGAACGCATCCACCTGCCATCGAAGCGCCAGGGCAGAGCATAGGCGCCCGGCATGACGTCGATTTCTGGCTGGTGCCCAATCGCGCTTCTGGCACCGCTGGACGGAGAATCTCACCCAACAATTTTCGATCTCTCTTTCGTGTTAGTATAGGTTAGGAAGTTGTTCATCCGCACTTCCTCTTCCTTTGTTGATCACAAGGAGTCTGTACGATGAGGCATGTGATCCCACAGACTTAGAAAGGAATTACTTTGATCTTACAACTCCAGGTGGTAGCTCCCCGAACAAAGGATCAGTCCGATGGTCATGTCACATACAGCAGCCATTCTCTCTAGTTCAGCAGAAGTTCATTTTTAAACATGGCAAACGAATAACGTTTTGAATTGCTTTTAACATCATATGTACTCAATACTGGATACGGGGGAGGTTCCTGAGGACAGTGGCAAATATGAAAACCTTATTCATGAAAGTGTGCAAGGACATACATAATAACTGCAGGCTAATCAGCTTAACAACAGTAGTGGGATAGGTTACAAAAATAAATCAAAAGACACGTGGAGATGTATGAATTAATTAAGGAGGATTTGTAACTGATTTGTAAAAGGCAAATCATACCTGACTAATCTAATTGAATTTTAAAGTAACAAGCAAAGTTGGTGACGAGAAGGTAATTGATGTTGATTATACAAATTTTAAGAAAGCATTTGAAAAAGTGCCACAAAAAAGCGTGGTCAACAAAATTGAGGCTCTTGGAATAGAAGGGGTAGTGTCAGCTTGGATTAAAACTGATGCTTTGAGGTCAGAAAACAGTGATGATGCAGAGGCCTACCGACTGAACTGGCTTGGGACAATTCACACCTCTTTAACCTGGAGTTACCTCTCTCTCTGCATCTTTGATGATTTGATTGCCTGCAGGTGCTCGCATTCCGGGGCATCTCTGACTGTGTCTATATAAACATTTCTGGAACAAGCCTTTCCATTCACCTGAAGAAGGAGCCGTGCTCCGAAAGCTCGTGTTTGAAACAAACCTGTTGGACTTTAACCTGGTGTTGTAAGACTTCTTACAGAAAACAGTGAGTCATAGTTCATGTTTGTTTTTCAGACTGGAGGAAGGTAGACAAGTGTATCACAAGGGTCAGGATGGACACATACACACACATACAGGGCGGGCATATTTCCTCTGGAGGTGGGGATGCTTGAAATCGGGAGCCTGCATGCTATATTCAAAAGGGTCAATCAGGATTGCTGTGACCTGATTAATACACTGCCCACACCATAATACATAAAGTGTAGGCGATAGGGCAGGAGTAGAAAACCTGATTTTTAATCTATAATGGTTAAAGGGCTGGAATGAAGGGGAGATCTGGGGCTTCCCTTAGCTGATCACAGGAAGCCCCTTCCCCCTTAGGCTGAACCCCCCCTCTTTCTTCTGATCCATTCTCTCTCTTAAACCCACCATCCTCCCCACTGCCCCACCCCACCCCCATCGCCCCTGTCCTTAATGCGCTCAAAGAGACCCGGACCAAGGCCTCAGAATCACCTGCTCCGGGTTGCTAGGCCTTGTACTCCAAACCCCACTCGCATGTTCTGGCAGCTGCCTCAGAGAACCTGCTGGTGCTGCCAAGGCTGATAAAGCTGCTGGCCAATCTGACTGCTGTGCACCCACTGATGGGCAGTAAACCCATTTGGACCTTGTGAATGAGTCCTGCAGTTCCTTATATCTATCGGACTGCACAGTGAGAAGTTGACCAGCTGCACGCCAACATTGGTTCTGCACGGGGGAGGCGCGTGCCGCTTTATTCAACACACACACACACATAATATTTGTATTCTTCTAGTTTGAAAGCATTCTTACGATCCCAACTGATGTTAATGCTGGACCCCCTTTTCGATACTGTGGAGGAAAGGTACTGAACAAATTCACAGTAGTCTGCTGATGAACTTCATAAGGTAACCAACACTGTTCACAAAGTGAGCGTTGGTCTGACAAAAAGTGTGTCTGGAGAATTGATAATGGAAAACATGGAAATGGCTGATGAATTGAACAGGTATTTTGCATTAGTCTTCACCCTGGAGGATGATTAATCCTCCTCGCCAATCCCCATCCCCCCCTTTTGTCAGACGTCTATTCTCCCATCCCCCCCTTCACCTGGCCTCATCACCTCTTCCCCCACCGCCCCCACATACCTACCATTTTCTGTTTTTATTTCAAGATTATATGACTAATTTCTAAAAATAAGCTTTTGTGCTCAACCACTGTTCAAGTTTGACTTGAGGGGATGACATTTTTCAGTATTCAGAGCTAAATCAAACACTGGATAAAATACAGATCCATGTATTTAAAAATATCTATTTAGTTATGATCCATTTAATCATTTTTCAGCCTGATCTAACCTTCAACCAAAAGTCAGAACACTGGAAAACAAAATTAGGTTGGTGTAAAACTATTCAACGTCATTCAGTTTGCACTGTCGCTGAAGGTCAATTTTCCCCTCACCGTCTGTTCAGTAGGACCCCATATTTAATCTTACTGCTCAAACCATGTTCTCACAATATTGTCAGGGTAGATAGCCAGAACCCCTACTGATAAAAACTGCTAAGAATTAAATGTATAATTGCCTCCTCACTCGCCGGTTGTATGGAACAAACTCTGCACCCAAAGGAATGCTAACTATATCCTCTAATGAGCTATTTGACTTCTATGTTAATGCTAAATTGATGAAGTGATGCTGCTACCATAATACCACATTCTAACATGACCTCAGCATGAGATTTTTGTTGCCCCTTGCATTTATTTATGCAAGCTCAATTGTTAGAAATCGGGGCGGGATTCTCCAACCCCCCGCCGGGTCGGAGAATCGCCGGGGCGCGGCGTGAATCTCGCCCTGCCTAATATGACTATTGCCAAATTCTCTGGCACCAGGGTTTTGGCAGGGGCGTAAATCACGCCACGCCGGTCGGGGCCCCCCGGCGATTCTCCGGCCCATGATGGGTCAAGTGGCCACCTGTTTCGGCCGGTCCCGTCGGCGTAAATCAAACCAGGTCCGTACCGGCGGGACCTAACTCTGCGAGTGGCCTGCAGAGGAATCCTCGGTGGGGCGCAGGGGGATCTGGCCCCTGGGGTTCCCCCACGGTGGCCTGGCCCACGATCGGGGCCCACCGATCCGCAGATGGGCCTGTGCCGTGGGGGTACTCTTTCCCTCTGCGCCGGCCGCAGTAACGGTCCACCATGGCCAGCGCAGAGAAGAATCCTCCTGCGCATGTGCAGGGATCACGCCAGCAGACGCTGCCGCTCCCATGCATGCGTCAACTCGCGCCGGCCGGCGGAAGCTCTTCGGCGCCAGCTGGCATGGCGCCAACCTCTCCTGCACCGGCCTAGCCCCCGAAGGTGTGGAGGATTCAGCACCTTTGGGGCGGCCCGATGCCGGAGTGGTTTACGCCACTCCTCGCCGTTGGTGCAGCCCGCTCCACAGGTTCGTGGAGAATCCCGCCCCAGTACTTGATAGAGGCTTTGAAAATTCATAATGTGTCTTTAAGTCTCTTCTTGTTCCCACATAAATCATCAACAGCTTCTTGCTGTAGGAGCAACTTCAATGGAATATACCCCTGAGAAGCCTTTTGTAATGCTCTGGCAGTTTTAAGGCCAAGTTCAGCATGGGCTAGTCAATCTTTAGTACAAAAGCAAAACCCATTGGATGCTGGAAAACTGAAATGGGAACAGAAAAAAACTGAAAATACTCAGCGGATCAGGCAGGATTTGTGGCTAGGGAAATGGAGTCAATAGGGGCAGTTTTAATTTAGGTCACTGTGTGGGAAACCCATACTGACTTTACACTTCACTGTGTACGTAAATGGACAGAACAATGGGCCAGCCGCAAAACCGACACAACACCCAGGGCGAAATTCTGCCATCGGGAGACTAAGTGTCGACGTCTCGAGTGAAAACCGGAGTGTTTCACGTCAGAGGCCGTTCCTCGCCCCCTATTCTCCCACCCCCAGGGGGCTAGGAGCGGCGTCACGTCAATTATGCGCGCCGGGCCTTGGCGCTGCATGAAAGCGTAAATGACATCACCCGCACATGCGCAGGTTGGCCGGCGCCAACCCGTGCATGCGCGGTTGCCATCCTCCCCGCGGGCTCCCCGCAAGACATGGAGGATTGATCTTGCGGGGCAGTGGAGGAAAAGAGTGCGTCCCTTAGAGACGGCGGCCCGCCAATCACCAGACCCCTACTGAGCGCGCCATGGTGCTCGATCCTCCCTCCCCCCCCATAGGCCGCACACGCAGCGTTCGCGCGCTGTTCACGTCGGCAGCGACCAGGTGTGGTTGGCGCCGGCGTGAACCCATCGGATTGGGCAGGCCGCTCAGCCCATCCGGGCCGGAGAATCGCCGCTTGCCTGCTACAAACGGCGAGCGGCGATTCTCCGAGCGGCCTGTCGTGAAACGCGGCACGCCGTTTTGGGGGGTGGGGGGGGGGGAGAGAATCGCGTGCGGGTGCCAGGACGGCATGGCGGGAATTGCCCGGCACTCCCGCGATTCTCCCACCCGGCATGGGGGCTGGAGAATTGCGCCCCCAGTTCCTTCCGTTTCCTGACTAAAATTGCCCTCTTTGGGTTGGGTGTAAAATTAGCATGCCACCTGATCTTGTGGGTTCTTACCCCAGTATGTTCAGTTAAAAATTCCCTCCAGTGTTTCAGCGTTTGTCAGAACTGGAAAAGGTTAGACAACAGGTTTTATGCAAGTATAGAGGCAGAGAACATGGGGCAAAGGGGAAAGAATGAAAACCAACATCTTCAATAAGATACGGAAGAGGGGAGAGAGTAAATAAAAAAAGGGATGATGTGCAAGGTAAAAATAGATGATGACGGGATATTTAACTAGTAACAGCAGCATCATCACAAACTGCTGCTGTCCAAAAATACTGGACAGAGGTTATGATCTGAAATAGTTGAGCTTCATGTTGAATACAGAACTCTATAAATCACAGGAGAGTTACAGAATAACTCTGACCATGCCAGCTCTCGCAGCTAGTCCCACTCCCCCGCCTTTATCCCTGCAGTTTATTTTCTGTTCAGGTAATTATAGAATTCCCTTTTGGAAGCCATGATTGAACGTGCCTCCACCATCCTATAAGGCAGTACATTCCAGATCCTAAATATGCTTTTTTTTTCATTTTGCCTTTGGTTCCTTTACCTTAAATTGGTGTTACCTGGTTCTTGACCCTTCAGGCCAACAGGTCTTCCTAACTATCCTATCTAGATCTGCCATTACCTTGAACATTTTCAAATCTTGACTCAACCTTCTCTTCTCTGAGAACACCGCCATCTTATCCAATCTATCCACACAACTGAACACCCTCATCTTTAGAATCAACTATCTCGAATGCCTTCCTAAAGTGCACTGCCCAGAACTGGACACAATGCTCCACTGAGGCCGAACCAGTGTTTTATAAAGTTTCACCATAATTTCCTTGCTTTTGTACTCTACATCTCCAATTTGCGTAAATACGCTTGCACATGCGCCCACTTGTTGTGAAATTAGATACCTTTAATGGTGTGTACATGTCAATCGCTACCACCTCAACAAGATGTGTTCTATTAATCTCCAGCTTGTATTCAGTCTACACACAGCAGGAGCATGTGTCAGATGTACGATACATAACTTTCTGGTTAACATTATTTTTATATTGTCATACCTTCAAAAAAAGAAACCACATTATTATTTCACCAATCCTTGTCATGTGATTGATATTTGTATCGCAGAGATGAACAGAACATGGTGGCAGCATGATTTTGTAGTTTTGACTGAGAACTGTACAAGTCTTTACCCTTTATGTGCAGCAGAAGCAAAGAACGCATGTGAAAGTGAAACAGCTATCAAAACTCATCATGCTTAAATGACTCTACAGCTCTGTAGGAGTCCTGATAGCAGGATTCTCTATTTGGGAGGTGATGTCCTCGTGCCGGAGGAGTACGCAAATCCCACGAGGAGCTAAAATCAGGAAGCAATTCAGTATCCCTTGTCATGCAAATTTAGGCAAGGTGTGGAAAATGAGGGATTTCCAAAGGAATCACGCTATCAAGCCGCCTGCTCAAGCTGATAGTCTTGCTTCATTTATCTTCTCCACTCTAATTGCTGTAATCATAATGCTTACAAACATCAACCACATCAAAGAGAGTTGAACGCATTCCAATCATGCCCTTTCATGACTTTGAAGTGCTGAGCTAGAAATTGACAGCACATAACTCTCTTTGATGTGGTTGATGTTTGTAAACATTGTGGTCCCCACATTTAGAGTTACTCATCCATGAAGAAGATGAATGAAACAAGGCTCACAGCTGCTTTGTGGAAGCTGTCAATCACAGCCCACTGCCAGAAATTAATTAATGGCTTCCTGCTAAAGGATCTGAGGGGTTCAAACACAGATCACAGCTGTTCTCTTTCCAGGAATGGATATGTGATGCTTTCAGGTGAGTGTTACAACTGTAATGTTTTACACTGCCCCAATCTGGACTGCTCTCTTGCTTCCAGCTCTTTTCTGGGGGAGGGGGGGAGGTGTTCCTTTATTTATGGAGTGCCAGGGAGTCCCTTTAGTTAGAGGGTCTCTGGTTGGGGTATCTTTAGTCCGGGGAGTCGCGGTTGGGAGGTTTCTTTAGTTAGGGGACCCTTGAGAAGTCTCTGAATTTAAGGGTCCTTTGGGGAGGTCACCCATTTTCGGGGGTCTCGGGGTCACCGACAATGCCGGTGGGTGGGAGGGTTCTGGTAGACGAGGAGTTGTCAGGTAGTGCATTGTGGGGGGTGGGGGGGGGGGAACAGTGGCCCTCTGGTGGTATTTGGCCCACTGCGAGGTCCACCACGTCAGGTTCATTTTTGGTGATACCTGTAGTGATCCGCACCCATGTGATTCCCGGCCCAGAGGACCAGAGAATCGCGAGGGCTCAGAGAATCTGTGGTCTGTGCTGGACCTGCTAAGTAGCATCCTACCGCTGGCGGGTGGGCATGAACCCCGATCCCACTACAACCAGGGGGCAGAAGTACAGCGGTCGGTTTGGTATCCGGCTCGGACTTCTATTTCAACCGATTCTCCGCTCGATCGCGATCCACATTGCCAATATCGCGTGGGGTGGGGGAAAGTCCAGCCCCTCCCCTCCTTTGTTCTAGGATTGCATCTCTTTCCAGCCAGCAGCATCAGGTCCCTGTAAAATTGTTCAAATTTGAGGTTGTTTAAATAATAAATGTCCATCTGCTGCAAAGTTTAAGGGACATAAATTAAATAGCTGGCTCTGGGAAGTGTAACTTCAGCAGAACTAACAGACAGGAGAGACTCCATTAATGCTGCTTACTGTCCCGACAAGAGGTCAGGGGAAGTTAATTACAGCCAACTGCGCTTAAAAGAAGAATCTATCAACAATAACCCGTAACAGCTAGAAGAATCTGAAAAATGCTTTTTGTCACTGTTTTATTTTACTTCTGTTACTTCTGAAGCTCACAGATCATTTTCTTGCCTAAATCATGCTTAGAATTAGCTTGGGATACGAGGGAGGAACAAAAGTCGGCCATTCTGCCTCTGGAGCCTCCTCTATAGAACATTACAGTGCAGTACAGGCCCTCGATGTTGCGCCGACCTGTGAAACCACTCTAAAGCCCATCTACACTATCATTCAATAAGATCATACCTGATCTGATTGTGGCCTCAACTCCACATTTCACATATCCCAGTGACTTTTGACTCCCTTGTTAGTCAAGATCCATCTCCTTTAAAAATGTTCAACTACCCTGCCTCCACTAGTTTTTGGGGAAGAGAGTTCCAAAGACTCTCGACCCTCTGAGAGAAAAAAATATATTCTCATCAAATGTAGAAGGTGTTCGATTGAGTTTGGAGGTTGATAGTGTGGAAGGTGAAGAGAAGGGCAACCTGGAAGGGACAAGGGTGCGAACTGGAGTGTGGAAAATAGAACAGACACACAGGAGGGCCCTTGTCAGCTAGGGTGGAGAAGGAAAAGGAAGACATAATGGAAGCACCAGTTTGGAAGCTTGGAATGCCAGGGCAGATAGGCCGGAGCTAGGGTAAGTGGGGGAACTGAAAGAAAAAGGGATGGAAGCAAGTATAGTCCAGGTAGCTGTTGGGGTCAGCACAAGTGATAGCGTTCGGTAGCTTAACCCAAGACATGGAGTTGAGGAAGTAATGGGAACTGTGACGGCAAGGGATGGGTAGGAATTGGAAGCAGAGATTTCCAGTTTGGAGAAAGAGCAGGAAATTGCACCAACACAATCATTAATGTAGAGGAAAAAGGGAAAAGAAAGGGGACCTGAGTAGGACTAGAACAAAGAATATTCAACATGTCCTGTAAAAAGACATAACTAGATTCTGTAAGAGTTCCCACAGCAAGGCCTTCAGAAAATGAGCAGAGTTAAAGGAAAAGTTGAACCATCACCGAATGTCACTCAATGCTTGCCCAGACTGTCACTGTTTATAGCCACTTTGGCAGTCGCTCACACTATTCATTATTAGCAAAAAAATAGAAACTTTGAAGCAATCATTTTAAAAAGCATATACACTACCACAATAAATCTTATCCAAACTTTAATGCAAACACCAAAGCCTAAACCCAAATTGACGCAATTATCATTAACTTAAATAAGTTATGACGGTTTCACTGGAGAAATTAGATGGAGAAAACAATTAGCCTGGCCAGCATATCAGCAATATGCTTTCCCCATTTGTGCTGGAATACTATTGATCCCAATCTGACAGGATTGAATTAGCATACCTACTTAAAATCGGAGGGCCCTGAGTAAATGTACATTGTCTGGAATCTTCCCTTGGCACACATTAATCGATATTGTATCACCGTTGGTAAAATCTGAGCATTGCCAGATGTATTCCAGCGTTCTGCTCCTCAGCAACAGAGCAAAGTATTCAAACCATTACCTGATGCTGTTTTCCTGGGATATTTGGACCAAAAGACATGAACGTCAGTCGTGAGACGTAAATGCAAGCTATATTAGAACATATGCTTTGTTTGCAAATCATGTCTCCCTCCAAAAGTGTTTGAACACCTGGGATACAGAACACCAGCCACCTCTGAACTATTCTATTACCGTAGCACCATATTTTCGATCCTTAATTTTTCTGTAAATGCTGTTGCATCTCATCTCCTGAATGCAACAACGTCAGTTTTCAGTAATCAAGCCTGTCATTTTTGGTTAGCGTCACATAGTCACAAAGCACTGTCAGATAATAATTGGTTGTCGTTCTCATTCATTATGTCAGCATCACATGGGGATATATTCAATTGCTTCAAATATCCTTCAGCCATGAATTAAGGACACACGCAGATGAGCCAGAATGCACAGAAATCACTGAATATAATCTAATAAGCAATTAATTTGTATGGGTTCAGAAGCAACAAGGCAATAAACACCACGAGCATTTGGATAAAACTGAAATTTAGTCCCTGGGCATGGAGAATTTAGATCTTTTAAATCAGAATCTGGTTCAGAATATTAATGGAGCTGCATGGAAAAGATATTTTCAAGTCAATCAGACTCGGAGAAGACAAACCCTTGATTTACCTCAGCCCAATCGATGTGTTACAGGAATACTGCATATCACCACCAGCCACATTACACCCAACCCTGGATTTAATCAAAACATTTCATTGCAGGGGTTTTATTACCAATTCAAGCCTAAATTCACTTTAGCCAGAATAAGACCAAGAATAAAATTGAAAGTAATTAATAAGATTTCAAAGACAGTGACAAAAGAAGCTTTCTTGTGCAGCTCGTGAAGAGGCTCTGGAATGCATTGCCTGAGAGTGTGGTGCAGGCAGGTTTGATCAAAGCATTCAAAAGGAAACAAGACTGTTATCTGAGAAGGAAGAGTGTGTTGAATTATGGGAAGGAAACAGGGGAATGGCACTGCGTGAATTCTTCATTCAGAGAGTCACTACAGACACAATGGGCTGAATGGCCTTCTTCTATACTGTAACACTTCTGTGATGCTGTAATTCTCCAACAACAATTCTAATCGCATTGAATTCTTATGATGGAGTTTCCACTCTCGCGCAACTATGATTTGAAATGCCCAGAAGTCATTGGGTGAAATTCTCCGTTTCAGAGACTGTTGACACTGGGACTGAATTGGGAGAGTTTTCCATTCCCATTGGGGGCGCTATTTCTGGAGCTATTCAGGGCATGTAATGGGCCAACACTCTGCGCATGTGAAACTAGTGCAATTCTAATTCCTGCCGGCGCAGATTAGCTGGGGCTGGAATTGGCACTGGAGAGCTTGACAAGCTGGAGCAGCATATAAGCGCTCCACTCTCCACACACTCTCATTTCAGCCAGGACGATGGAACTGAGAAGCGCTGCCCCTTGGTGAACTGAGGGTGAGCTGGACAGGACGTTGGATGTGGTTGAGGAGAGGCGGCACACCCTCTTCCCCAGGGTGGGCAGGAGGTTCCCACCCACCGACGGCAACTGGGCCTGGGTGGAGGTGGCAGAGGCGGCAAGGGCTGTGGCCCTCGCAAGGCAGACAGATCTGCAGTGAGGGAAAAAAAAGAATGACCTTCTTAGGTCAACCCAGGTGAATGACCACTTCTGTGCCCCAGGCATCACTCCCATCCTTCACCCCTCACGCCCCACCCTCCAGAGGCCAACCAAAAACTATGTGCCTGCATCCCCCTTACATCCCAGCCTTCACCAAAACCCAACATCTGTATTGTCCCCTTTGGCCAGGTGCCTTACGGACACCGGTCTTCAACTACAGACCCCCTGTGTAACCCACCTCCAAATGTCTCACATTGCCCATTATCTGTTCCCTCAGGCGAAGACGGCCCATAACCGCTGAGTTAGAGAAGGCCGGAGGGAGCAAATCAGACCTCAGGATCCTAACTGCTGCCGAGTACAATGGAGCTAGCTGGGGAGGTGGGAGAGAGGACTATTCCCAATGTGGAAGTTGGCATTGGTTAACCCAGTCAGCCCCTAATGCATAGTGATGTCCCTATAACAAGTGAGTCACCCCTTACACAACTCCTACCTGACATCTCACCATGTTTCCTGTCTTGTGTCTTGCAGGATCACATCTGATGATCTGTCTGGGGTAACACGGCCCCAGCCGCAACCTCAGAACACCCCAGAGGACCAGGCCAGAGATAACACCGACTTTTCATCACTGTTGTCACCTGCACCCTCCACCATCCAAGAGACCATCACTTTGTTGAGGCATTTTAGTGAAGAGGACACTTTCTAGTGTGCACATCACACATGATGCGGCACATTGGGTGGAGATAGGCACTCCCGAGGAAACGGGTAGTCGGAAGTAGCTGTAGCACAGACAGGTTTCGCGCTTCTGGAAAGAACAATCCCATCGCTGGTGGAGATGCAAACGCAGAGCCAGGATCGACAGGAGGGGGTGGTAACAACTTTCCAGCACCTACAGGTGTAGTTGGAGGAGTGGCGTCTGCAGAGGAAGCCTTGGGTGAGAAAGTATCAGCCGTGGGTCAAGACGTCCTAGGCTTGGGGCATACTGTGTGGTCAATGGCTGAGGCTGAGGACAGGAGATCCCAGCCACAGGTGGACACATACCAGGCACACATGGACATCGCTGCGGTGCTCCAGAGCATGGGCCAGTCACAAATGTCTCGGCTGAGGGCGACGAGACACTGGTCAGGCACTTGCTGACCTGGGACAGTCACAGTGAAACATGACCCAGTCACATTGGGACATGTCACACTCGCTGAGGGACGTGTCCCAGTCTCTGTGCTCTATGGCTGTGGGCATCAACACCATGGTTTAAATGGGAGCAAGCCTCCACGACTGGCAGTGCTAGGTGACGGTGGAGCCTCCAGAGCTTACTCCGGCCTGGGGTTGGGCGAGAGGGGTGAGAGTTTTCCGGAGCTTAGCTACAGTGTGATGTGGGTCCTGGGTGTGATGTACAGGTTGTGACAACCTGTCAGGGGGCAGGATTCATGGTGTGGGGTGAGGATCGCATTGCCTTCCAGAGCGGGGCCCTGGAGCATGGCGGTCAGCATCTGGCGCGGACCTCGATTTTCGGCAAGACGCCCAATTCCCCATCTGATTGCAGATCAGGTTTCCAGCATCGAGGGACAGAGAATTTAGCCCATTGTCATATGCACCAGGTACAATGAAAGTTGCCATTATATTAATAGACAGTGCTAAAAACCATGAAAGGATGATGGTTCCTTTGAAGTTACCAAACTCTAAAGCATTGTCTTGTTTCTTAATTATTTAAAATACTCTTGAGATTTTTTTTTCCATTTTTGCCATTTTGTAATTAAGCCTTTTTTTTGTTGTAGATATGTTTGGGGAAATTTTAGCGATGCTAGGAGGGGGTGGGAAAGAATTTAGAATGCGTGAACGCTTTACCAGCTGTCACAAAATGTCTCACTGGTATCCATAAATAAATACAACATGCAAACCAGTGTTTCAGGTTGGAACAGTCTCGCACATAACATTCGTGGGGTTTTGTAACACACCACTTTGGAAACCCGTTAGCCACCATTTTAATCGCACACTACAAGAAGTAGGCAGCGGTCTCTTTATTTACACAACTAAGGGTCACACTCAGGTAGTGAGACCTGAATTGCATTTTAACACAGACCTAATCAGATAAGGCACTGAGACGTTCAGTTAGGACAGCTAAAAGGGGCCCTCTCCAAGTTAAGTAGGTATGTTTCTTTTGTGGTGTCAGGAGCGGTTGGAGTGTTCTTCCAGGCCCAAGATAAATTAGACTCCACTGTCCCCTATTTCCCCAACCTCTACACGACTATCCTAAAACCATCCACTGTACCGGCTGGTAGGCTCCACTTGCCTGAACTGCCACTCCTGCCTGCCACATGGGTAGCTGGCTTGCAACATAGAAGAGATGCCAATGAGTTGTAATACTACAAGCTTGTTGGAACCAACAATTCTACGGACACGTGCTTGTAGGATTAGAATAGCGGTTTTAATATCCTTACAACAGAGCCAGCCTGTTAGCCGTTGAACTTTCGGTGAACTGCCCGGCTGACCCTGTGGCACTGATCTTAATACAGCAGCTCCCGGGGGGAGGAGTCCTGGGCAGAGCCAAGGGAGAAGCCCAGTACAACCCTCGAGTATTCCCAGAGCTACTCCCCCTGGTGGTCAGGTAGTGCAACTGCACTTACAATATAGACACATATATAGATTATAATCCCGTGTGAATCACATTCACCACATTCACCCCCTGTGAAAAAAAATCGACTCCAGTGGGAGTGGTGGCTCACAGATTTAGTCTGTCTGGTGGACGAATTGTTCTTTTCGATCTGCGGAGTACCGGGGTTGCAGCCTCTTGCTGTGGCTGGGTGGGTGTTGAGAGCTAGGGTACAATAGCAGACTCTGGGGCGGGTCTCATCCAAACTTTATACACCTCTGGCTCGACCGGAGACTGGGGGCGGGCTGGTTCTGGCGCGTGGGACCGGTGGGGTGAGCTTGCGGAATCGGGGGCGCGAGGAGGCGGCAGCATAGAGAACGGAGTAAGGGGTTCCTCAGTGGGGGTAGGGGGGGGCTGGATCCAGCGAATGCCAGGTCCCGAAGGGATACTGTGTCCTGGCGACCGTCCGGGAACTCCACAAATGCGTATTGGGGGTTGGAATAGAGGAGGCGCACCTTTTCAACAAGGGGGTCAGTTTTGTGCCCCCTGACGTGCTTCCTCAGGAGCCTGGTGTCCTCAGCCACGCCGGAAGTGAGACTCCCGTGGTAGTGCCCCTAGAAAGAATGAAGAGTCGCGCGTGAGGGGTTTGATTTGTAGCTGTACAGAGGAGGGATCTGATTGCGTGGAGCACGTCTGGGAGGAATTCTTGCCATTGGGAGACTTGGAGTTTTCTAGACCGGAGGGTCAGTAGGACGGTCTTCCAGACCGTCGCGTTCTCCCTCTCCACCTGCCCGTTCCCCCTGGGGTTGTAGCTGGTAGTCCTGCTCGAGGCGATGCCCTTGTCAAGCAGGTACTGACGCAGCTCGTCGCTCATAAAGGACGAACCCCGGTCGCTGTGCACGTAGCTGGGGAAACTGAACAGGGTGAAGACACTATGCAGGGGAGTTAAAAACTGGGGCCCTTTTCGCGAGGCACACTCTGGCACAGTGGCCTTTCTTCCCACAGCTGCTGCAGGTCACGGATCGGGCTGGGCGGTGCTGCCGCGGGTGCTGGCTTTGGCCACAGAAATGGCAGGCTGGGGCAGCTGAGTAGCTGGCTGGAGCAGCTGAGTAGTTGGCTGGGGCAGCAGAGTAACTGGCTTTGGCAGCGCGGTAGCTGGGGGACCGTGCGGCACAGGCTTGGGGAGATTGTTGTTCGGGGGCCCACGATGAGGTTGCGGGGTCCGCGGGAAACGAGGTGAGGCTGCGGAAGGAGACTTCCATAGTGGTAGCAGCCTCCACTGTAGTGTCTAAGTCCTGGGGCCCCTTTTCTAGCAGTCTTTGGCGCACATAGTTAGATCTAAGGCCCGCTACGAAAACGTCCCGCACAGCAAGCTCCCTATGTTCAGCCGTGGTAATGGCTTGATAATTACAGCCATTGGAAAGATTGTTCAGTTCCCGTACAAACTCAGCAAGCGTTTCTGTAGGCCGCTGACGGCAAGTCGTAAACACGTGGCGTGCATGAACCTCGTTAATGGGCCTAACGTACATTTTGTCCAATATCGCCAGCGCTGCGGTGTAAGAACCGGCCGGATTCAGCTGTGTGGATATTCTGTGGCTTACCCTCGCGTGCAGTAGGCTGAGTTTTTGTTCCTCCGTTGTTCCGGCGGTGCTGGCTTCTGCCAGGGAGGCTTTAAAACATCTCAGCCAGTGGAAAAAAATTTCCTTAGCCTCTGCCTCCTGTGGGTCGAGTTCTAGGCATCCGGGCTTGAGGGCTGTTTCCATGATTTTCTTCGACTGTTTCCTAAGTATATTAAATTGTTGGAACCAACAATTCTACGGACACGTACTTGTAGGATTAGAATAGCGGTTTTAATATACTTACAACAGAGCCAGCCTGTTAGCCGTTGAACTTTCGGTGAACTGGCCGGCTGACCCTGTGGCACTGATCTTTATACAGCAGCTCCCGGGGGGAGGAGTCCTGGGCGGAGCCAAGGGAGAAGCCCAGTACAACCCTCGAGTATTCCCAGAGCTACTCCCCCTGGTGGTCAGGTAGGGCAACTGCACTTATAATATAGACACATATATATACAGATTATAATCCCGTGTGAATCACATTCACCACAAAGCTTAGGCGCCTGAGGGCCTTTAGAAAAATTGCCCAACCTCCCTGTAACCACGGCCGGTTAAAATTGATCTTTTGATGCTTTTTGTCACAAATTGCAGTTCCAACACTATTATATAACCGGCATCAATATTTTATTTTGTGGTTCTTGTTCATGAATAATTATTAAATGAATGATTTTTTTTCCCCCTTTGTTGCTTTTGTTTTATGATCTCAGCATTTAGGAGTAGCAGGTCTCCCATGACATTGCCCAGAGTGCGTAAGCCAATATTTTAATTTGTTTTTTTAGATTTTTGCAATTATTTTTAATTATACCATGCAACAGCCAACAGGGAGAGTCAATCAGCCAATGTCTATAGCAGCAGGTGGTTGGCAGGGCGAGTGGCTCACCCATCCATTGCGAGCCCTGGACCATCTTAACCGTCCAGCCTCCTTTGTATTTGACCTGCCCAGTTGGAGGGTGAGATTTCCTGCATGCCGCTCACCCATTATTTGAAGAGTGACTGCAGCTCTGGAAGAAATGACTGCATTCAACCGTGAAACTAGTCTGGCTGAACAGGGAGGTAGAAAGGGGAATGGAGTCAGTTAAAAGCATCTGGTGTTGGTTAAAGTGGTGAGAGCACGGCTTTTCCATCAGGTGACAGGAAGGTGGTGCCAATCAAAAGTTACAGAAGCGTGGTGCCAGATTTCTGTGAATACCCAAGGCAGCCTCCCCACCACGTGCATGCAGGAAACCATGCAAATTCATCTGATGAGCGCAGCAAGAATGATCACAGCTCTTCCTATCTCCACTTACCTACTTTATATCAGGCTACAGAGCTCTCCCCAACCCCGCTGTCAACCTCTACACTCCCCTGTAATCTATACACTTTCTTGCCCTGCACCGCAGGCTGCTCCACCAAATGCATGCAAATGCCGGAGCAGCCCTCCTTCTCACTCCGTTCATACATTCCCCCTGATGCTTTCTGCCTTCACAGCAGGCTCTGACAGTATTCTGATTTCACTATGTAGCAAATGCGAAACATTGCATTCTCTGATGACTGGTTTCTCATTTCACAGTTCAGCCACTCTCTTTCCATTGACAAACTCCCCATCCCGTTCACAACTGGATACTTCTGACTCTCAGCATGTACACTGTGTGAAGAAGCCTTGCACTAATGCACTCTTCTTTTCAGCAGCCATTTCCCAATTATCTCCATCCCTTTATTCAGGAGAATATAATGAAGAAAGCAAGGGGCCGGAGCACAACTGAGGTGGCACCAGTGAGCATCCGGGTCCTCACTCAAATTGACCTCCCAGTCGTTGATGTATTTGTGCTGCCCCAGAGCACCGAGGACCCGGGTTCAATTCTGGCCTGAGGTGATTGTCTGTGTAGAGTTTGTACATTTTCCTTGCGCCAACGTGGTTTTCTTCCTGGCACAGACTCCGTAAACCGAATGTCCTCCTTCTGCACTGTAGGGATTCTATGAACTCAATTACCCACTCCCTGCATAATTAGTTGTCAGGTGGCACATTGGCACAGTGGTTAGCACTGCCGCCTCACAGCACAAGGAACTGGGTTTAATTTTGGCCTTGGGACTCACTGTCTGTGTGGAGTTGGACATTTTCCCCGTGCCTGCATAGGTTTCCTCTGAGTGCTCCAGTTTCCTCCTACAGTCCAAAGATGTGCAGGATTTGGTGGATTCGCCATGCTAAATTTCCGCTTTGTGTCCAGGGATATGCAGATTAAGTGGGGTTACGGGGATAGGGTGGGGTTACGGGGATAGGGTGGGGTGGATGGGGGAGTCGATATAGGTAGAGTGCTCTTTCAAAGGGTCGATGGAGACCTGATGGGACAAATCCTTCCACACTGTAGGGGTTCTATGATTCCATGGCAATTTAGCTCCAAGCTCTACTGTGAAGGACAGAAAAACAAATCTTTGGGTACACAGCCTTCAGGAGAAAACTACGTTCTTTGCCGATGAGATTGACATACTGGCAAGTTTATCGATGTGCTGCTTCACCATCTCTAAAATATTGGAGGGCTCTTCTTCCAGGTGCTGGCCTATCGCAGGAGTGACCGGTCTTCAGTCTACAGCAGACTGTGTGGTCAACTCCATGGATCCTGCAAACCGGTACTCAGGTTTGTCACCAGCTGTTGAAGTTTGTTATAAAATCAAACAGTTGCCATTTAGTCTCTGGGTTACACCTTGGAAAGGCTAGTGAATCACATAGAAATGGGCTTCGATTGTGTTTCCTTTGGTCTGCTCCCCTGCACATCAATGAGCCACAGCTTCCCGAGTGGCAAGGTTGCAACAGCTGTAACACATGTTGGCATCTCTCGTGGGATGACAACGCATCTGCTCCATTGCCACCCCTCATCCATTGCCTGCCGGAGCGGGATTCTCTGATCCTGAGGTTAAGTGTTGATGGCGTCGGAAACGCCGTCTTGTTTCTCGACGGCGTAAACACGGCCCCAGGATCAGCAATTCTGGCTCCAACAGCGGGCCAGCACAGCACTGTCGCATTTCACGCCGCTGCAGCTGCTGATCCGGCCGTGGAATGGGTGCCGGGGGATGCGTGCATGCGCAGTGGATCTGGTGCGAACCCGCGCATACGCAGTCCCACAGGCACGATTTCCGCGCATGCTCGATGTCTCCCTTGTCCGAGCCGGACCTGACACAACATGGCACAGGTGTACAGAGGTCGGCGCGGAAGAAAGGAGGCCGGGAGACAGAGAGGCCGGCCCACCGATTGGGCCCCGAACGCGGGCCAGGCGACATCAGCAGTAAGAGTAGAAAATGACAATTGTCGCGTGACGTCCGTTTATCCGTTGTCGCAGCATTGCATGGTCTCGCCAATGTACCACGCTTTGGGATATCCTTTCCTGCAGCGTATGAGGTAGACAACGTTGGCCGAGTCGCACGAGTATGTACTGCGTACTCGTGCGACCACCAGGTACGCGGTATGCACTCCAAGCGTTCTCCAATGCGGCCTTCAGGACACGGGACAACACAAAATCGCTGAGCAGAAACTTATAGCCAAGTTCCGCACACATGAGTGCAGCCTCAACCGGGATCTAGGATTCATGTCGCATTACATTCATCCTCCACCATCTGGTCTGGGCTTGCGAAATCCAACCAACTGTCCTGGCTTGAGACAATTCACACCTCTTTAACCTGGGGTTACACCTCTCTCTGGCTCTGTAAAGACTTAACTACCTGAAAATGCTCGCATTCAAAGTATCGTCTTGCATCTTTGACTTTGTCTGTATAACTTTTTCTGGAATCTACCTCTTCCAGGGGCTGGTTTAGCTCACGGGGCAAAATCGCTGGCTTTTAAAGCAGACCAAGTAGGCCAGCAGCACGGTTCGATTCCCGTACCAGCCTCCCCGGACAGGCGCCGGAATGTGGCGACTAGGGGCTTTTCACAGTAACTTCATTGAAGCCTACTCGTGACAATAAGCGATTTTCATTTCATTTTTTTCATTTCATTCACCTGACGAAGGAGCAGTGCTCCGAAAGCTAGTGATTTGATACAAACCTATTGGACTTTAACCTGGTGTTGTAAGACTTCTTACTATTTTATAGGCTTTGAAAACCCTAAAAGAAACCTGCTTCATTGGCCAGTTTGTGACCACATGGGGAAGCCTGCTGAGGACTTAGAAGTATTCAATGCTTCAACAACTTCAAATGTCACTATTAAATGCTGTATTCTAATGTTGATGTGTTTTATCTGCACAGGGCCCTGTCCTGAAATGGTTGGTTGATCACTACATTGGCATTGTTTACGGAATACATTTCCCATTGGGGAAAGTGTTTTTATGCATTCAAAGCTGAAGAAAACACGGCTTGGTATCTCTAATGTGATGACCAGAAAAAATTGACATACCAAGTGAGTGAACATAAGACAAGCAATGGCCTTTTGCCTGTTCAGCTTCAGCTGAAATTCAGCAAAGATGAGCTCCTGCAGCATTTTGCAATGCACAGTCAAATTGAAAAAAAGAGTAATTAATTCCAAATCCCTGGAATTGATGAGTATGCCAAAGATGTAAAAGTGTCACCACAGCAGTGGCAGAAGGGGATCGTACAGGGGATATTGTCCAAGAACGTGGATGTGATGGCTGATGGTGAGTGCGGAACATAACAATGCATGAGACCAGAAAAGACCATTATGGGCTACTTGGCTCGTCTGTTTGTCTGGGGAATAACACATACCAGATTCGCAGTTTGTCATGGCAGCAATTACAGAGAATACAATTAAACAGACCATGAATCTCAATACGGCAAGTTAAATAGCTTTAGCTCGAGCATCACTGAGCACTGCATTTTGCTCATAATCCATTCCTTCCCAGAGCCTGAATGTAGTGGAACTCCTAAATTTTCCAGCCTTCTACAACCTAGGGGCTTATAAAACCCAAATCCAGCATCATCTATTTCCTAATTGTCTCACATTATCCTCTCCATTCTCAGCCTTAGTATGTCCTGGACTCTGGGATGGTGCAAGGGAATTGTTGCTGCAGTGATTTATTACTGCTGAGAAACTGGCATTTGTACTGCCAAGGAACCATTTATTTAAAATGGTACTACTTAGGCAATAGACTGTGTTACACAGGGCAAGTACAGCAATTTGGAGGATTTATCATGGGATGTCACAGCATGCAAATCACTTCCTTTAACTATGATGTAGCCCTGTGCCTAGATTCTCATATAAACAAGATGAATACAGAAGGAGGAGGCAGAGAAGACAGCCTGGCACATGCATGATTTGTGGTTGGTTTTAATCTATCCAGTGGAGTCAGCACAACAGAGCCAGTTGCAGCACATCAGAGACTCAGATTCGCCCAGTGTGGTTGGGACTGAACTGTTTCGCTTGGTCCATGACTTGAAGGGACAGTTTATCATCCAACTGCAAACGGATGTCGAAGGCTGCCACGGCCTCCAACACACCCTCAATAGCAGTGCCTCTGAAATCCTCCGCCAGCGGCAACGTTTTGTTCTGGCATTTGAACAACTGATGATTTGGTTCCTACATAGTGACTGAATGACACGCTACAGTATAGGTGTCACTTCATTAGCCTATCCAATGTTATTCAACTACATGTTTTATGTATTTTAATGCTACAGTGGTGCAGCAACAATTTATCCCTCAATGCCAGCAAAACTAAAGAGCTGGTCATCGACTTCAGGAAGCAAAGTACTGTGCACACCCTTGTCAGCATCAATGGGGCCGAGGTTGAGATGGTTAACAGCTTCAAATTCCTAGGGGTACACATCACCAAAAATCTGTCCTGGTCCATCCACGTTGATACTACGACCAATAAATAACAACAGCACCTATACTTTGAGGAGGTGGTGGGGTAGAGGCATTGTCACTGGACTAGAAATCCAGAGACCCAGAGTATTGCTATGTGGTCCTTACATATGCTACATTACACCGGCATCGGTGAAGCACACATGTAGTGTTAATGAGGTCTGTCCATAAGGGGGTCGTTTAGGAGTCTGGTAACAATCGGGAAGAAGCTGTTTTTGAGTCTGTTTGTGTTTGTTCTCAGACTTTTGTATCTCCTGCCCGATGAAAGAAGTTGGAAGAGCGAGTAAGCCGGGTGGGAGGGGTCTTTGATTATGCTGCCCGCTTTCCCCAGGCGGCGGGAGGTGTAGATGGAGTCAATGGATGGGAGGCAGGTTTGTGTGATGGACTAGGCTGTGTTCATTACTCTCTGAAGTTTCTTGCGGTCTTAGGCCAAGCAGTTGCCATACCAGGCTGTGATGCAGCCAGATAGGATGCTTTCTATGGTACATCTGTAAAAGTTGGTAAGAGTTAATGTGGGCATGCCAAATGTCCTTAGTTTCCTGAGGAAGTATAGGCTCTGTTGTGCTTTCTTGGTGGTAGCATCAACTAGGGTGGACCAAGACAGATTTTTGGTGGTGTGTACCCCTAGGAATTTGAAGCTGCTAACCATTTCCACCTCGGCCCCCGTTGATGCTGACAGGGGTGTGTACAGTACTTTGCTTCCTGAAGTCAATGACCAGCTCAATTTAAACGCCTCTTACTTTTCCCATGCTTCTTCAAAGGTCCTCTCATTCTTCTTGTCCATTCGGCTTTTGCTTAAATGCCTCCAGTCCTCGTCTTGTCTTTCAGATCCAATGTTCATGGCAGTAAAATGCTATCGCCGTGGATAAAGCTGGGAAATTCTGCTTCTCAGCATTAACTTCACTTTATAGCTACACAGAAACTCTTTCTTGTTACCAAAAAAACCTATTTTACAATTCCTGCCACTCACTTTGCTTCTTTATTACTTTGATTATCTGACATTAGATTACCTGAATAAACTGTTTTATTTATTTGTTCGAGTTCCACACTGCCCAGTCTGAATGATGGTGTGGGAGATATTCTCCTTTCCTAGTTATCGCTGGCTTTGCCTCAGCATTTATTTCTAATCCACATTCCAAACTTGTCTGACCTTTCCAAGTATCTCTTATAATCTCTTTTGTATCTGCAATCTATATTATATCATTGGTGTGTGAAGATTGTTTATCAATCTTCTATTGATTTTCACTTCAACTTGGATGTCATCCAGAATGACTGAAAGAATGAAATCAGAGCATATGTTGATCGGCTGATATGACACAATCTTATCCCACTCTTCATCGAATAATTGTTCATTTTGGTGATTCATTTTCTACTCTTACTGCTGCATGCTGCTCCTAATAAAGATTGTCAAACAATGCCATTTCTTTCTAAATACATGTTTACATTTACCTGCTTTACATGCAGCCATCTTAAATAGTGACTGCTTCCTTTATTATCCATACATCTATTGTGAATTTCCAGTAATATTTATGCCTTACCTGTCATAATATACATCTATGTATATAATGGAGTGCAGGCAGGCAGTGATTGACACACAGGATGACCAGTAAGCACACAGAACAGAGCAGCCAATCACCAGACAGGACACTACCACTATAAAGCCAGGGGGCACTAGGTTTCCCGCTCTCTCTGGACCCAGCCACCGAGACAGTCAGAGTTCGTGAGCTAGCCAGTGCAAACACCATGTGGTAGCTACTAAGTCTGGTCAGGCTAGTACTAGGTCTCCAGTCAAGTCAGTATAGTGTCAACCCACAGTTGAACATGTATAATAGTTAAGACGTTAAATAAAATTGTGTTGCATCTTATCCAGTGTTAGAGGTCTGTGTCTCGCTACACTGCAGTCCACGTCGACCCAACCTGCCCAACACATCATTACCTATCCACTCTTCTTTAAGTTATTCAGCATTTTGCAGCTTTCTGGTTGAGTCCTCAAAGTCGCTGACTGTTATATCACCCCTCTTATTTTCATTCCATTGATTTCATAAATTGAAGATAAAAGCAAATCTCTTAATTTGTAACTTTGAAGACTATCCCTCACTACAAACAATATCCTCACATTGCTCCATTGTACAGGTTGTCAACACTTGCAGAATGTTTTTGTTACATTAGAATCATCTTTTAATTGCTATTCTGCCACTTTCACCAATAATTGTTTAACAATCTGGAGTCATGAAGTTTTTAACATTTATACTGATTAAATTGTTGCTTGAGATGCTTTAGAGGATGGTTGCTATTCTATTATTGCCACAAATGATTTCTTGCTACCAGAAGTCACATGCTCCAAAGCCGTACATTCCCGTGGTATCTTTAGCATATGCCGAATAGAGTAAGCTGTCAGCCTCCTGGTCTTCCAAGTCAGAACATGGTGGGTTATTCCCCACTCCAAGGATTTCTACATATAACCTGGGCTGATATTCCAGTGTAATACTGAAGGAGTGTTGCATTATTAGATGAGACATTGGTCATCATTCAACGGCCCACTTGATTGCCGGCGCAAATCCCGTAATGGCTGTTAAATCTTGCGAGCGGTCGGAAATGTGATTTGTGTCAATGAGATCCCAGTTTGAGAACTTCCCTGCCTTCCTGCCACTGAAGTGATCAGGTTATAACCTAAAAGTGTGCCAACCTGATTTCCCTATGTTTAAATAAATTAATATTAATAGGGCGGCACGGTGGTGCAGTGGTTAGCAGTACTGCCTCACAGCGCAAAGGACCAGGGTTTGTTCCCGACCTTAGGTCACTATCCGTGTGGAATTTGCACATTCTCCCATGTCTATTTTGATGCCGTAACATACGCCCACACTTTATCCTCCCAACCAGTCAGCGTGATGTCATGTAGACGTGAATCACTACTGGTTTTCATAAACGAAAACCAGTCGTGATGACCATGCCGGGAGAGCGGAGGTGCATATAGCCCCCAGATGGTGAGGGGCATGGCTAAGCAGTGCCCTGGCACTTCCCCTGGGCACTTTGGCTCTACTCCTGCCGTGACAACCTGGCAGTGTCAACCTGGCAGTGTCAACCTGGCAGGGCTGACCTGGCAGTTCTCCCAGTTGGCACTGCCAGTTTGGCACTGTTGGAACAGACCCTCAGGTGAGCCCTACTTGAGGGGGCTGTGTTCCCCTTATGTTGTGGAGGTGATGTTTGTTGGTGGGGCGTGGTTGTGCATGTATTGGAGTTGGGAAGGAGGAGACTGTGTAGGGGGTGGGTGTCAGTGAAGGGGAAGGGAGGGTGGTGTCAATAAGTGGGAGGGGGGGGAAGTGTCCTGATACTGATACCGGGTGGTGGAGTTTTGTCACCCCAATGCTTGCATTGTGCAGGCAGAGGAGGAGCTGTCCCGATCGTTGTGTTGGGGGGTGGGGGTGTAGTTTGCCCTTCTGTGTGCGAGGGTTGGGGGTGTTCCCAATGTCTGTGGAATGGTGTCCTGATCTCCAATAGGGGCGGGTCCTGGTCTCCATGTAGGACTGGTCTCCATGAGGGAAGGGATGGAATTGGCCTTTAATTTAACGTTGAGGTTTGGGTGTCTGTCTCAGAATCCCAGCATTCACGGTGTGTTTTAGCCCTGGCCCTCCAGCTGGCTGTGTGATCCTCGCCAGCACATTGAACTTTAAAATTGCAGAGTGCTGTTGAATCAGGCGAGAAAAGGCATCTGAAGTTAAAGTGTTTCACGCAGTTTTTCTCACCTGATCCAACACTCTGTGCACCTTCAGGAAAATTGCACCCATGAAATTGAGGCCCTGTCTGCTTGCAGAATGTCCCATGGCACCATTTGAAAAGCAGCAAGGGGGTCCACCTAGTAATCTGACCAACATTCATCGTCAACCAATATCAGCAAACTAGTTTAACTGACCATCTATCTCATTGCTATTTGCAGCGGTTTGCCGCACACAAATTAACTGCTGCATGTTCTGACATTAAAACAGTGACTACACTTCAAAAGTTCTCCTTCCTATCACAATCCAGTTTGCAACTATCGCTTCCACTCAGCTTTAACACACCCTCTTACCAGCTCCCTGTTCTATTCCTTTCAAGCAACTTAGAGCTTTTATTTTGCATGCATTAATAAAATTGAAGTGAATTTGGTATAAAAACCAATGAAGCTGCCATTAATTATTCCACACTACCCATCACTTTAACATTGTGCCCTCAAGAGCTGGGGAAATTGGGAATTGAATTGAAACCACACAATTTAACTTGAAGTGAGACCTTTAAGTCCAGAAACCACTCGAAGGTAGTCTATTCAGCAGATAATTCTGTATTCGTAATATTCAGTGGGGTAGATCTTGATTTTGTGTGATAATGTAAAATAGGTGAAAGAGAAACGACAGCCCGTTTTATCATCTCTTTCGATTTTTATTTGATTGGGCGGTTGAAATCAGGAGAGATGTAAAAGAGGCTGTCAATTCATTTGGCACCATTGGAAAAGTGTTTGGGCTGGATTATCCGTTGCACTGGCAGCGCACCCATGCCCGCGGATTTCCCGACAGTGGAGGGCTGCCCACAATGGGAAAACCCATTGGCCGGCTGGCGAGACGGAGAATGTCACCGGCGACGGGGGCGCGCCGCACCTGTAAAATGGTGCAAAGGGATAGAGAATCCCGCCCTTTGTTTTGGAACGGTAAAGAGTTTCTCTTATTTTCGAATGTAGGCTAAAATGTAGGATTTACTCCTGACATTGGCCAGCCAAGGAAGAAGCAACCATCATCTTTGGTTGCGATGGAATTGTCATGAGCTGCAGACGAAGAGGCATTTACAGAGTGGAACTAGGGGCCAAGTGATGATAAATGGTACCTTTTCTGCTGATCTTAATGATGCAGTCAGAAAATTGTTACCTTTGTGACCTTGCCCTGTCGTTACTTGGAAAGTGAAGGTGACACTTTAGAGCCAGCCTTTTACATGGGCATATAATGTTCTCACACAGAATGATTTTGATTTTTGACGTGTAAGAAAGTAAGGCCATTTCTATAACTCAGTGGATTTTCAGAGATTTGGGTGTAATCTCCAAGGCTAATTCACATTGAGGCTGATTTTCCAGCAGGTTAAACAGCAACCTGAAAATACCTTTGGACCACTTGCGCACTGTCATTCCCAAAACTGCGTTCCTGATTCTTATCTGCAATTTAATACTCTGCTTTTGTCTTAATGGATTGGTTTGGTTTGTCAGTTTAAGGGGCACACCTGTTGGTGGGTTTACTTAGTGGGCAATGCTTGCCCCACCGTCAGCTCGTGTGAGGACCTCAGTGGGTAGCACTGCTGCCTCACAGCACCAAGGACCCAGATTTGATTCTGACCTTGGGCGACTGTCTGTGTGGAGCTTGCATGTTCACCCTGTGTCAACGTGGGTTTCCTCTGAGTGCTCTGGGTTCCTCCCACAGGCCAAAGATGTGCAGGTTAGGTGGATTGGCCTTACTAAATTGCCCCCCCAGTATCTGAAGGTTAGGTGAGGTTAGGGGGATAGGACATGGGAGTGAGCCTAAATAGGGTGGTCTTTCAGAGGGTTGGTCCAGACTCAATGGGCTTAATGGCCTGTTTCTGCAATGCAAGGATTCTGAGATTCTTTGAATCCCTCCCCTCCCTGACCCTGGATTATCTCTCCGCCAAGCTTCATCTGTTATCTCCAAACACTGAGTTGCAAGGTGTTGTATTTTTTGTATTTTCCTTCTGTTTGTGCTGCTCATTAAGGCACCAACCACCCATAACGAATTAGTTAACACAAGAAATACGTAAGTTCTTTTATTAAGGGTAGAAGAGGTCGGTAGTAGTGTTACACAGTTGGAGAACTTGCTGTCCAGATGTCTGAGCTGGTTTCTCAGACCAAACTGAAGTCTGAATCACAGGACACATCACATCATTTCTGGATGTAGAGAACATAACTGTGTCCACTTAAAGGTGTATCACAACAGCTTGGAGCTTGTTGGCAGAATAGGGATTAGACCTGCCCTCAAAACAGCTCAAGCCGCAGACTGGTAGCAACAGACAGATTTGCCAACAGCCCAAAACCTGGTCCCCATGGAGAAATGAACTTTTAAAGGGACTGAGGCATTGTTAATGAAGCAATTCATTGTTAGTATTGATGTTAGTTTTAAAGTAGTACCAGACACACAAAAAGGAGAGTCTGCAGATTGCGCAGTGGACTAGTTAGCCATCTTAGAACCGTCAGAGCAGAGTCGAAGCAAGTCATCCGTGATCCACAGGACTTGATGCTCAAAGCAACAGCCGAAAAAAGACAGATTACCCAGCTGGTTTATGGGCTGACACCTACCATCAATCGTGCCTTCACTTTTGGCACACTTACGTCAGCAATGACTGAAGGGAACAGCTCTCGTTCAGCACAGAGCCAAGTCTATGAAATCTACAACTCTCTCCCACAAAACTCTGTGGATTTTGGCCAGGTGAAATATTATAGACTAAAACTGACAGACTTAATTAAGTAAGTGTATGAAGGTATAGGAATAAAGGCAGTGAATTTGAGTTGTGGCACAGATCGGCTATGATCCAATTGATTGACAGAACAGAGTGTCAAATGGTCTAGTTCTGTTGCTATCTCTCTCTGTTGTAAAACTCCTGCACACTCTCTCAACGGTAACAGGGAGACTGCAAGGCACAGTCAAGCTCACCTGTGGAGAACCTCCAAAGTCGGAACTTAATAGCCAGAGTCAGCCACAGTTACCTTTACCTGAAGCAACTATGCCTTCAGGCTGGTGTGGAGAACATCTACAGTATCAGTCAATTTTTTTTTTGCTGGAAGATATATCAAGCAAGTGTCCAAATTGTTGTTCAGCACACCAGCATTTACAGCTCTTTTCCCACTGCATAGCAAAATCAGCAGGATGCAGATGCCCAATTTCACCGATCATCACTGTCTGCTGCATGCTCCATAGCTTTGCCACTTAAAGAGAACTCATTATGAAAGGAGAAGCCCATCTGCAGAAAACGCTCTGCAGGACTCTGAAATGAAGCTAGAGGCTGAAACACCTTTGTAGTATTGATGGGTATCATGCACGTTTCTCACATAAGCAATATTTATCCCACTGCTTAAATGAAACATCCTGTCCAGGACTGCTGTCACCCAATATACCATTATCAACTTGTAAAAAATTCCCATTCTTTAATCTGATCCTACATCATCTGCATTATCAGAATGGATGCTCAGAAGTTTCAATAAATCATGCTTATTTCTCTATGACTGACTGATATGCATGTGATACATTACTTCAATGTTTACAGTGTCTTCTCCAACTTATACCGTACTCCTGCTGTTTCCTCAGAGAAATGAGTGACATAGCTGATTGATTGGTGTCAATCGTAAACATTTGGGATTGAGGTGGTATTATACCTCATTGTGCTTCGCCATATATGGCCATGTCCTTGGTTCCATTGTGTGCAATGCTCTGATTGCCTCAGAATGTTTCCTGTTTCATCAATTGACTAGAAACCTTTTTGGTTCCTTCTTACATTTATTTAATAGATTTCCGCTATTTTTATCCGAGGGAGAAATATTGTGCCAGTCAGATGTTTCATGCCCAGGATCCTTCTTGTATTCCAATTCTGTTGTGAAACATTTTTTTTTTACCTTTCATATTTAGCTGCTTGTTCTTAAATGGTCTTTCCAGCCATTAAGATTGTTGTGAAGTGCACAAATTTCTGACTCCTCCTTATCCGAGCCGTCTGTAAGAAGCGTCTTTCAGATGAGGATCTCATGCAGAATATGGGAATCAGAAATCATGCTCCATTCAGAATTGGAGGATGAGGAGCTGCCGAAAGTTCATATAGTGCTGTTCCCATCACCGGCCTAAAATTAAGAGATTTTGTTAGCCACGGGTGTTAAGGGTTTCAGAACACAGGCAGGTAGATAGAATTAATGTATAGAATAACCGTGATCTAATTGTAACATTTTTAATCGGTAAGGGATTCAAACACTTTGGGGATAAGTGTAGAAAGTTGTGTTGAGGATTATCACATCAGACCAGTCATGATCTCATTGAATGGTGGAGTCGATGGGCCGAATGGCCTACTTCTGCTCCTACGTATTGTGGCCTAATGGCAGAACAGGCTGAAGCAGCTGTATTTGCTATTCCTCTTTTAATGACTATTCGTGTTTTGGAAATTGCGCCCCATGTTTCGTTCCCCAATTTTTCTAGCATTCATCAGCTTAATAGTTCTTCTGCTTAGATCATGCACTGAAGCCTCTTCACCTGGCCAGCAATGTTGGACAGAGTACTTGGCAATATTGGTAAATAGCTTTCATATCAGGAAGGTGTGTTCCTCCGTATGTTGACTATAATGGTTCGAAATTACTTCAGTATGAAGGCTTGCACGAGCAGCAATGCAATGGTAACATTGAGAATGTGAAAGCTCAGAAGGATCCAAGGGCACAAAATGATTGACAGGCACAAGGTTTTTCTTTTGGATAATAAACACAGTGGAAATAGGCAAGGTGGAAACAGAATTTCCAGTCATAATAAAACTTAGAAAATGCTGGAAAAACTCAGCAGATTTCGCAGTGTCTGTGGAAAGAGAAATGTAATGAACATTTCAAGGCTTTGCGACTCTTCTTCAGAACTAAAGAGAGGGAGCAGTGTGATGGATATTTGCTGTTTAAGCGAGGGTGGCGGAACAGGTGGAGTGACATAGAAGATCGGGGATAAGGTGGGAGGGTAGGGGAAATTTGACAAAGGTGTCAAGGGCACAGGACATAAGGACTGTTAATGGCAATGTTAAAGGTGAAAGAAGGTGTTGATGTTAGTGGCATGTTAACAGCAGAACAAAGCAGAACTCTGTGGAAGCAAAACTTCTGAACATGCAACAGATAGCCCTGTGGGGAGAAGGTGGATGACTGGGACAAAAAAATTGGGATTAAAAAAGGGAGTCAAGATGGAGGAGAGAGTTCATGGTCAGAAGTTGTTGAACTCAATGTTAAGCCCAGAAGGCTGTAAAGTGCCTAATCAGAGGATGAGGTGATGTTCCCCCAGTTTGTTTTGGGCTTCACTGCAACATTGCAGCAGGTAATGGTGGACATGAGGGCAAGAGAGCAAGGGCCATCTTCGGTTTCACTGAAGTATTGAAAATATACCTTGCCCTAGTGCCAAACAAGATTTCTGATGATTATAATAGGAGGATATGTTAATTATTGGCACATGAAATGTTGAAAACATTGTGAAATTTTGAAGGAAATGTTGAAAGCAGTGGGTACCATCTTCAAGATGTACAGCAGCAGCTAAACAAAGGTCCTTTGACATCACCTTCCAAACTCAAAACCACTATGACTGAGAAAGACATGACAACAGGTCATGGTAACACCACCATAAGTTCCCCTCCAAGTCACATACCATCCTGATTATATGACTGTTCCCTCAGCGTTGCGGGGTCAAAATCCAGGAATGTCTCTTCTTAACAACACTGTAGGTGTACTCTACACCACAACGGCTGCAACGGTTCAAGAAGGCGGCTCACCAACATTTCCCAAGGGCAGTTAGGGATGTAGATTAAATGCTGGCCTAGCCAGAGACGTCCACATTCTGTGAAATAATAAATCTATTATTTTAAAGTTCTACTTACCCTGAGTGACATTTACATGTGTTCACCTTTATGATTATTGTTGCGTACAGTGATGAGAGAGAACTGAAATCCTTGTTCCCTTCCATTGCTGTATGTAATCGGTGTGGTTTTTTTAAAGGAAGATGTGTTTGTTTATTTACCCGTGAGTGCATGGTCAATTGGAATAACAAGCAGCAAGCTTTTGTGGGCTTAAATCAATAGGATTATATATTCACATGTTCACTCCAGAAATCTAATGCTACATCAATCTTTCACCAAATACACACACACACGCACACAGAAAAACACACAAACTCAAGTAAAATACAGTAAGGAGGATAGTGCACTTTTACAAGTTACAAACAAAGGAGTAATGAGTCAGTCAATTATTTGACTCATCTCAGTACAGGGCTGATAAGGAAGAGGTTCCTTTCCATTTTTGAAGTGCAGCTAGGAGAATTCAATAACTGAAGTGATATATCAAAATCACTGTAGCTTCCTACAATTAGTGGATTCCCGGCTGGTCAGAGTCAGTTGCTTGTAGTCTTATGTCAAGACTGCCTTCAGGAAGGTTGGTTGTCTTTATGAGTGGACTTGAAAAGGAAACCTTACAATGCTGCAGTCGCTGGCTTGGAGGCAGAGATGTTACTGCTGTTTCTGACACTATTTCTTGTTATGTTGTTTTCAGGATGACTGGTTTCTCTTTGGTGCTTGGAATAAGTAAGATTTGTTATCTAAAGACAGTTTGCTTCAGCTGACCACATGATCATTCCTTCTATTGTCCAGCAAAAAATGGTTTTACTACTACACAAGGGGGTGTTGGATGGTGGCCATTCACACCTACTTCTGATTCAACTGGTTTCTCTACAGCTCTGTTTGTTCATTTCTGAGTTTGGTGAAAGTAATATCGGGGACCGTGGATTTTAAGTTTTGGGTATGTTGCAAACAATAGGACCTGTGAGTTACACAAATGGATTAATCTGTTCAAGGGGTGTACCCCACCCATTATCATTTAATTAGGAATTTTCCAGAGATTGAAAAATTTCTGAATCCTAGTAAATATCATTGCACTATTATGGGCCAGGGTTTAGAGAACACCAAAGTATTATGGAGTTCACCTGACCCACAACTTTTAATAGATATTGTATTTTGGGAGCACAAGGGCCCACTTTACTGGTGTGATGCAACAGAGAACTAAAAATATTTTAAAACAAAAACAATGTTTATTCTATGAATCCAGTTAACATTGTAATAAACACACAGTAAACAGTTGATCAACTACCAACACACAAAAAATCCCCATAGATACAGTACTCTATAGATAACCCTTAATAACTTTCCAAACAACATCCATAAGTCAAAAAACCCTTTTTAACAAAGACAGTAGGTTTGCATTCCTTGCAGAAACAGATATTACTTTTAAATTATCAAGTGATCTTGAGACATTCTTTAGATTGCAGAGAGAGCGATCAATACACATCTGCTTGGTTTGAATACAGCTCTCCAACTGAAAGCGAACCTAAACACAGAGCCAAAAAGAGCTTCCAACTCCACCCACACAATGACAGCACTGCAGCCATTTGATAAAGCACACTTTTCTTCAAGGGACATTCACATGACAGTACACTCGGCAGCCATCTTAGCAGCCTTGAAATGTCTTTATTATAAAGGCAGTTCAAGAAAATGAATACAGTCCATGTTTAAAGTTATGAATATGACATGCCTTCACTGGGCTTGACAGCATAAAATCAAATTTCAAACACTTGTACAAGGAAGAGCATGAATGTGGAATAAGAACCGAAGGACCTTTGGTTCCTGACACCAAAATGGTAGAACAGAAGAACAGTGGAAGAGTGATTATTGTTTTGAAAAGGCAGATGATGCCTGCCATTTTACTGAAAGATTTTCCGATTAAAAACAAGAATCCCATTAGTTCTGTATATACTATCTGGGGAAGAACTTGGATAAGTTCCTAAGCCCAACAGTAAGCAATTTGCATTTATAGGTCTTTTATTATACTCCTGTATTATCTTTTATTCCACTTCTCTGTGTGTCTTGATATACTAAGGAGTGTAATATGTGTTACTCAAACCTCGGTTACTGATGAGGTATTCTGAATCTCGATGAAGAAGACTCGAACTCGTCCAGTAGTAACAAAAAATGTATTGAGTAACTATAAACAATAATTGCATGAGTTCTTTACTTTAACATTGATACTAGTGATAAGATTAACAAGATCTAACTACAGTGACTACACGTAACTCCACTAACCATCTGAACTAATCTGATACTCCTGTCCTGGTCACAGTACACCCAAAAGAGAGGGAGAGGGACCAATGTGGTTTCTTTTATACCCTATTGGTCCGGCCCTGTAGTGATCATGTGGTGCTACTGATTACACATTAACCCCTTATGTACATGCACATACAGAGATCACTACAATAGGTACTTTGGAGGCAGCAGCATGACAAACTAATGTATTGTTGTTAATTGAGACCTTGCTATTGTTTGGCTTAATTTCCAGTTTTCCCTGATGATGCCACTGCTAAACGGAGAAAGTAAGTTTGAGGAAAGAGATGCTAAATAAAATGATGGAATAATGTTTCCTTTCAGTGCTCCTGAGGCTGGAATGCTCACTGTGAAGGGTAGCAGATGAAGGTTGAATAGATAAATAGTCTGAAGTTTTGCTTAATTCCTTCAGAAGCATTCAGATTGGGAAGGACAATAGGCGCCTTTACTAATGTTCAAATAGACTTGGGTACAAATAGACTGTGAGGACTTTGTACATAGACGTAACAAAACAGCATGAGAATGATAGCGACAGAATGAAATCTCAAAGTGGTGGTCTGATTTTGTGTGTGCATTTAGTAGAAGAACAATTGAGCTGAGAAAACTTCGCAAAAGTCAGCAAGTCTATTTCTGAAGCAAGTACAATGATATTACAAATCGAAAAGTAGAGATGACTCCTGCTGCTGTGGTCAGATTGAGATTGCAACTGTGCAATGGCTCATTACAGAAATTCTCACAAAGAATAGAAAGGATAAATTAAGGCCCAGGGTTTTATGATTTACATGATATAGCAACTTGTGGGCCAGCACTACCTCTGAGCAAAGTGTTCATGTTTATGGAAGGTCATTTTCTCCTGCCACATACATTCAAATGTAAACTGAGAGGCAACACAGTTGCAAGAAAATAATTACTGCTCCCATATGAAAAGGTGTAGGTTGACCATTTAGAAATGCATTTCATAAGCACTGGACAATAAAGATCATTGCCATATTATTCACATTAATGGTGACCTGCTGTATACCATGGGTGGAATATTACCAGAATTTGGCAAAGTGTCAGGCTCACACAGAAAACTGCTGTGGAACTCTTCAGTTCCAGAGACCAGTTTTCTCACGGAATCTTGAGCCACTTTGCCAAAAACAACTGAGTGGGTGTGGTTTATGCTGCCACTCTGGCGGGGCCTTATAGAGCTGGGAACCGGCTCCAAACACATCGGGGTGCCATCTTTAAAGATGGCACCCTGACCGGCACTGCAGATGAACGACCTCCAGCACACACCACGGAGGTCGCGGGAGCTCTCCCTAACATCATTACTGGCATATCTGCCCCCCCCCCCCCCTCCCCCACCGGTACCGGCATCCCCTTCTCCCCCCACCACCGAGATTCATTGCTGGCATACCACACCCCGAAATTCCATTCCCTCCCCCACGCCCACAGACTATACATCAAACCAGGGACAGGAATGGTTGTTGCAGGTTCCGGGGTTCAGGTGTTTTAGTAAGGTCAGAGAAGGGGGCAAAAGAGGGGGAGGTGTGGTGCTGCTAGTCAAGGACAGTATTACGGTGGCAGAAAGGATGCAAGATGGGGACTCTTCTTCCGAGGTAGTATGGGCTGAGGTTCGAAACAGGAAAGGAGAGGTCACTCTGCTGGGAGTTTTCTATAAGCCACCTAATAGTTCTAGAGATGTAGAGGAAAGGATGGCAAAGATGATTCTGGAAAAGAGCGAAAGTAACAGGATAGTTGTTATGGGAGACTTTAACTTTCCAAATATTGACTGGAAAAGATATAGTTCAAGTACATTAGATGGGTCGTTCTTTGTACAATGTGTGCAGGAGGGTTTCCTGACACAATATGTTGACAGGCCAACAAGAGGTGAGGCCACATTGGATTTGGTTTTGGGTAATGAACCAGGCCAGGTGTTAGATCTGGAGGTAGGTGAACACTTTGGAGACAGTGACCACAATTCGGTGACCTTTACATTAGTGATGGAAAGGGATAAGTATACCCCGCAGGGCAAGAGTTATAGCTGGGGGAAGGGCAATTATGATGCCATTAGACATGACTTAGGATGTGTAGGTTGGAGAAGTAGGCTGCAAGGGTTGGGCACACTGGATATGTGGAGCTTGTTCAAGGAACAGCTATTGCGTGTTCTTGATCAGTACATACCAGTCAGGCAGGGAGGAAGGGGTCGAGAGACGGAACCGTGGTTTACCAAAGAAGTGGAATCTCTTGTTAAGAGGAAAAAGGAAGCCTATGTGAAGATGAAGCGTGAAGTTTCAGTTGGGGCGCTTGATAGTTACAGGGAAGCGAGGAAGGATCTAAAGAGAGAGCTAAGACGAGCAAGGAGGGGACATGAGAAGTCTTTGGCAGATAGGATCAAGGAAAATCCAAAAGCTTTCTATAGATATGTCAGGAATAAAAGAATGACTAGGGTAAGAGTAGGGCCAGTCAAGGACAGTGGTGGGAAGTTGTGTGTGGAGGCTGAGGAGATAAGCGAGATACTAAATGAATACTTTTCGTCAATATTCACTCAGGAAAGAGATAATGTTGTGGAGGAGGATGCTGAGACCCAGGCTATTAGAATAGATGGCATTGAGGTGCGTAGGGAAGAAGTGTTGGCAATTCTGGACATGGTGAAAATAGATAAGTCCCCGGGGCCTGATGGGATTTATCCTAGGATTCTCTGGGAAGCCAGGGAAGAGATTGCAGAGCCTTTGGCTTTGATTTTTATGCCATCATTGGCTACAGGATTAGTGCCAGAGCACTGGAGGATAGCAAATGTGGTCCCTTTGTTCAAGAAGAGGAGTAGAGATAACCCCGGTAACTATAGGCCGGTGAGCCTAACGTCTGTTATGGGTAAAGTCTTGGAGAGGATTATAAAAGATACGATTTATAATCATCTAGATAGGAATATTATGATTAGGGATAGTCAGCATGGTTTTGTGAAGGGTAGGTCATGCCTCACAAACCTTATCGAGTTCTTTGAGAAGGTGACTGAACAGGTAGACGAGGGTAGAGCAGTTGATGTGGTGTATATGGATTTCAGTAAAGCGTTTGATAAGGTTCCCCACGGTCGGCTATTGCAGAAAATACGGAGGCTGGGGATTGAGGGTGATTTAGAGATGTGGATCAGAAATTGGCTAGTTGAAAGAAAACAGAGAGTGGTGGTTGATGGGAAATGTTCAGAATGGAGTTCAGTTACGAGTGGCGTACCACAAGGATCTGTTCTGGGGCCGTTGCTGTTTGTCATTTTTATAAATGACCTAGAGGAGGGCGCAGAAGGATGGGTGAGTAAATTTGCAGATGACACTAAAGTCGGTGGAGTTGTAGACAGTGCAGAAGGATGTTGCAGGTTACAGAGGGACATAGATAAGCTGCAGAGCTGGGCTGAGAGGTGGCAAATGGAGTTTAATGTGGAGAAGTGTGAGGTGATTCACTTTGGAAAGAATAACAGGAATGCGGAATATTTGGCTAATGGTAAAATTCTTGGCAGTGTGGATGAGCAGAGGGATCTCGGTGTCCATGTACATAGATCCCTGAAAGTTGCCACCCAGGTTGATAGGGTTATGATGTGTTGGCCTTTGTTGGTAGAGGGATTGAGAGGGATTGAGGGATTGAGTTCCGGAGCCATGAGGTCATTTTGCAGTTGTACAAAACTCTTGTACGGCCGCATTTGGAGTATTGCGTACAGTTCTGGTCGCCTCATTATAGGAAGGACGTCGAAGCTTTGGAGCGGGTGCAGAGGAGATTTACCAGGATGTTGCCTGGTATGGAGGGAAAATCTTATGAGGAAAGGCTGATGGACGTGAGGTTGTTTTCGTTAGAGAGAAGAAGGTTAAGAGGTGACTTAATAGAGGCATACAAAATGATCAGAGGGTTAGATAGGGTGGACAGTGAGAACCTTCTCCCGCGGATGGAGGTGGCTAGCACGAGGAGACAGCCTTAAATTGAGGGGTAATAGATATAGGACAGAGGTCAGAGGTGGGTTTTTTACGCAAAGAGTGGTGAGGCCGTGGAATGCCCTACCTGCAACAGTAGTGAACTCGCCAACATTGAGGGCATTTAAAAGTTTATTGGATAAGCATATGGATGATAATGGGATAGTGTAGGTTAGATGGCCTTTAGTTTTTGGACTTCCCATGTCGGTGCAACATCGAGGGCCGAAGGGCCTGTACTGCGCTGTATCATTCTATGTTCTATGTTCTCTAGGTCTCCCATTAGGGTCTTACCCTGCCACTGCCCCATGGCACAAGTTGGCACATTCAATCCCTCCACCACCAATGCACTGTAGCAGCAGTATATACCAGTAGCAGCAATGTATACCATCTACAAGATGCACTGCAGGAACTCACCAAGGCTCCTTAGACAGCAGCTTCAAACCCAACCACTGCCATATAGAAGGACAAGGGTAGCCGATACATGGGAACACCACCACCTGGAGGTTCCCGTCCAAGTCACTCACCATCTTGACTTGTAAACAGAGCGCCGTTCATTCACTGTCACTGGGGCAAAATCCTGGAACTCTCTCCCTAACACCATATGGACTGCAGCGGTTCAAAAAGGCAACTCAGCACCACCTTCTTAAGGTCAATTAAGGATGGGCAACAAATGCTGGCTGAGCCAGCGAAGTCCACATCCTGTAAAAATTGAATTGGGCTGGTATTTATTCACAAACAATGAGAAAACAATCAGCATTAAACAATTCCATCTTAATTTCATCCCTGTGAAATTCTCATTCATCTGGAGCAATCTAATGCCTTCTGAATTATGATAATACAGCTTGGAACCGCAGTGCAATTAAACAAAAAAATAATTTCATATATGACATAAACCCAATTAGACACAAACTAATAAAGGAAATAGGAACCAATATTTCACAGGAATTACTCACGAAGATAATCCCACTTTGTCCTTTACACCCTCCCCTTCACACCTTGCATCCAAACTATGCAGTGAGAGCACTGAATACTTATACAATTACATCATCTGCTTTCAAAACTGGACTCTGTTTGCTGAGCAGTTGGGTTCACTGAAGTGCAGCAAGGATGTTGATTTTGCAGGGAAGGGGCAACGCGTTACCACTCATCCCAACCCAAAAGTGATTGGTGCCTCACCGACGTGAAATGCGGCTGCCTCGCAGTGACAACACATTGGAAGTGGCCTTATTTGGATCAGAGTGACACCGTTGGCCAGAATCTCTGTAGTCGCAGCAGCGCCAGAAGAAAATAGTGGCCACTGCTAGAACTACAAGCAATACCGAGGAAGAATTGAAGACATCTCCCGGACTTCAGGCAAGTCTGGGGATTTTGGGCATGCATGACTGGGAAATACCAACAGGTGGGGGTAGGGGGGTGGAGTTTGGCTTTGACTGGTCGTAGGGGAGGGACAAAGGGGTGTTCCATCTTGTGGGAGGGCTGGGGTGGTGCCCCTGATGAGCACTAGGACCCCCAAAGGAGGTATGGCCCTCTTCCTAGCCACCAACAGCCTGTGTAGTGAATTCTGCCAGTTTGTTCAGTTTGTTAGCCATGTTCCTACCTCGCCGCTCAATGAGGCAGAGATGAAATGAGGCCCTTTAAATAACACTTAAATGTCCACTTAAGGGCCTAAATAAGCTGAAGGGCAGGCAGGTGCCTGAATCTTACTCAACTCCCCATAATACTGGAGCAAAGTGAGGGCGTGTGAGAAGATGGCAACCCAAATTATTTTACAACTCCCCAACTTTAAACAATCTGGCAAGGGTCTGTAATTTGCCACAAAGGGTTGGGCAGCTAATTCATTCCCAGGGCACATGTTGCCATGTAGAGGTGTTAATGAGGGTAGGGGCCACAAATTTAACTTGAGGCAGGGCTTTCCTGCCAATGGATTTGAAGGCGAGAGACGGTGGCCGTAAAATTCTTCATGTAGGCTTCCCACCAGGCTCCAGCCTTCCCATCCTTTCCACAGTTTTTACAGTGGAATGGGCGAATTGAGATCCTTAATGAGCAATTAATGATCACTAAAACACCATTCCCTGCCCAGCCTCAATTTTCAGGCTGGTAGGAGGAGTTTGGGGATCAGGGGAAAGCCTGAACTGTGACAAGTGTTCCTGAAATTTTAGCCAAATTTCCCGAAATGTTAACCTGTTCAGGCTCAGGAGGACAGGAAGGATGCGTCCATTAGCAGACTCCTTCCAACGTTGGACACCACCCCCTCTCTAAAAATATCTGGCCCCTGCAGGTGTTTCCTCCTCTTCTTACCTCTCCACACACATCCCTGCCCCCCTCTGCCCAACGTCCTCTGAACCTTACCTCCCCACCCCACCACACCCTGAAATCCTCAAACTTACCTGGTCCTGAACTCCCGGCACTTTGATTCTGGGGACTGCATGAGATCCCAATCCTGCCTGCTGCAGTGTCTGGTAGTGCAGGAATGGAGCAGGCAGCCAAATCTGGTTGTCCATAAACTATCTGAGTCAGGACGTCCTCCTAACTGAGGGGGCAGAAGTCCAATTTCCTGTCAAGTAACGCTCAATTTTTAAAAAATATATTCAAACACAAAGTTTCATTCACAAGTAGTAATTAACTTGCAACAGGTTACAAACAGTTTGAAAAATATTTTCTCCCCTTTGTTTTCCCCTTCCCAAAATAACCCCTCATTTCCCTCTCCTATCCTTAAACCCTCTCCTGTCACCTTACCCTTTGACGATGAAAATTTCTTTAAAAAAAGATAGAAAGAGCTTCCAGCTCACAAAGAACTCTTCTTCCAATCCCCTGAGCACATAGTTAATTTTCTCTAATTTCAAAAATACAGCCAAATCTCCCAGCCATGCTGAAACCCCCGGTGGCTCCATAGATCTCCAACTTAATAGGATTTGTCATCTTGTACTTAGTGAGGCAAAGGCTACTCCATTAGCCCCCCCCCCCCCCCTCACTTCCAACAGCTCTGGAAATTCTGAAATCACCCTATATTTTGGATATTGTGTCAGATACTGCAGCTCAGAAATCCCTTAGCTTTGAGCACTCCGAGAACATATATCAATGGTTTGCCAATCCCCTCCATATTTTCACATTCATCTTTTACTTCTGGGAGAACCATGCTCATCCGGGTCCTTGTCCTGTGAATCCTGTACACAACCCTGAACTGGATGAGGCTTATCCTAACACAGGATGAAGTTGAGTTAATTTGGTGCATGATCCCCCACCATGCTCGAATCCCAACTCTTCCTGCTGCTTCTTCCTTATTTCTTCTGTTGCTGCTTTATCAGTTTTCAGTCGCCACTCATAAATATCTCCAACTTTCCCTTTCCCCAGGTCGTTCCAAGTTAACAATTTTTGCAGTAGTTCCAGCAGATGTGGAAACGAGAGTAATTCTTTGCGTGCAAAATTATGGACCTGAATGTATCCAAATTTGCTCCCTGTAGGTAAATCAGATTTCCCATGTAATTCTTCCAGTTTTGCAAATATTCCTTCAATAAATTGGTTCCTCAACCATGCTACCTCTTCTCTGTACCAACGACCATACATTAAATCCATGGGGAGAGTGTGCAAACTCCACACGGACAGTGACCCAGAGCTGAGATCGAACCTGGGACCTTGGTGCCGTGAGGCAGCAGTGAACGACAGGGAATTCTACCTCTTCAGATCCCCTTTCCAAACTAGACAAGTTCTATTTGAGCATTGTGACCCAGTCATTTGTTATTTGTAATCCCAAGTATCTAAACCTTGTCCTGGCCAGTTTGAACGGTGAAACATCCAGATTTGTACTCCTTCACTGGGTATTAACCGGAGATAACTCACCCTTTGTAAATTTAGCTTATATCCTGAGAATTTCCCTCATTAATTCATTATTCTATCCATAGACTCGAGTGGTTTGATACATATAACAGTGGGTCGTTGGCATAGAATGATATTTTATGCTTCCTGTCTCCCCTAACAATACCTCTCTGCTCTCAATGCAATAGCAAGGGATTCAATCGCTAGTGCGAATATCAATAGTGATAACGGGCATTCTTGCCATGTTCCCTTATGTAACCTAAAATACCCTGAGTCCATCCCATTTGTCCTGACACTTGCTCTGGGTGTGGTATATAATAACCATGTCCATGCTATAAATAATGGTCCAAATCCAAACCTCTTTAGGGTTTCAAATAGGTACTTCTATTCTATCCGGTTGAAGGCCTTTACTGCATCCATCGATATAATAACCTCTGGTTCTTTCCCTCTTGATGGAGTAATTACAATATTTAGCAAACGCCAAAAGTTACTGGCTAGTTGCTGCCCCTTAATGAATCCAGTTTTGTCCTCCGAGACCACTTGCGGTACACATCCTTCTAAACACCTTGCTAGTATCTTGGCCAAGATCTTAATATCTGTGTTTAGTGGAAAGATGGATCTGTAAGTTATCATTCTGTCAGGACTTTAGCCTTTTATGGTATCAACGAAATGAAGGCTTGTGTGAGCGTGGTCGACAATTTACCGTGCACAATTGATTCATTGTATATCGTCAGGCGATGGAGTAATAGTACTGGGAAGAAATATTCATCAGACTCTACCGTGAATCTTTCTGGCACCGGTGCTTTCCCAGAATGCATCAACACTACCCTCTCCATTATTTCTTGTAGCCCTAGTGGCTCTTCCAATCCTTGTTTCTTCCCCTCATCAACCTCTGGAAACATCAACCCATCGAAGAACCATCCTATCTCCTCTTCCTCCCCTGTGGGTTCTGATCTGTAAAATCCCTGGTAGAAATCTTCAAATATCTTCTGATGCTGTCACCAACCCTCCCCTGCCTCTCTTATTTGTGCAATTTCCCCTGTGACAGCATGTTGTCTCAACTGATGGGCTAATAATCGACTGGCCTTCTCCTCATTCTCACACAGCAAAGTCACATCATCGTATTCCCAGTCGTCAGAATGTAAAAATTCCCTAGAAGTTCCTTCGGCCCTGCCAATTACTCTTTAGTTGGGTGTGACCACATATCACCAATCTACTTCTATAATAGGATCCACCAACCTTTGTCTTTTTACTTTTTCCAGTTTATCCCTATGGGTTTTATAGGAGTTAATCGCTTCCTAAACCACTGCCTTCAGAGCTTCCCAAAAAGTTGAGGCTCAAACCTCCTCGTTTTGGTTAAGAGCCACATAGTCTTTAATCACCCGGGTCATTTTCGTACAGAACTCTTTCTCTGCCAGGAGCCCCGAGTCTGGGTTCCACACTGGCCTTTGGGCTCAACCTAAGTGAAACCTTAAATCTAAATAGTGTGCCACGTGGTCGGAGATTACAATCTGTGTAGATTCCACTCCAATTAATCCAAACAACATGGACTTTCCTACAACAACAAAAAATCAATGTGGGAGTATATCTATTGTACCTGGGAGTAGAAGGAAACTCCCTTTTTCTTGGGTGTTTGAACCTCCACAGATCCAGCACACCCCCCCCCCCCGCCCCACACCCAATTCAGTCTGTTCCAGAAATCTTCCTAACTCTTTTGCCATCCCCGATATAGTCATTTATTTGGGGTTGGGCCTATCCACCCTTGGGTCCAATACACCAATCCCCTCCCATTATTAATTTATGAGAGTGTAAATCCGGGATGGATGCCAGCATCTACTTTACAAAGTCAGCATTATCCCAATTGGGCGCGTATACATAATAAAAACCATTGGTGTTCCTGCCAACACTTCGCTTACCATCACAAACCTTTCCCCCGGGTCATGTACCTCCCTGGTCATCGCACATGTCATCATTTTACCAAGCAGGATCATCACTCCTCTTGTCTTACACTCAAAGCTCAAATGGATCGATTGTTCCATCCATCCTTTACTCAGTCGCACCTGATCTTTTACGCGCAGATGGGTTTCCTGTTGGAAAACAACATCTGCCTTCACACTTCTTAGAGGAGCGGGCACCCATGATCTTTTAACTGGACCATTCAGTCCACGCTTCGACATTACTATTCTCACTTGGGGAATTTGTTGTCCACCTCCCCTAGAGATTGCCAGTACCATTTAGTACGTTCATCTTCCTCGTCCAGACCCACAAAAGGTGTCTGCCCTCCCCATGCTCCTCTATTTCTAGCTAGAAAAATACTCTCATCACCAACCTTCCAATCCCTCATGATCCCACTCCCTACTTTCATTTCTTAGCTCCCATTTTCTCCTCTATCCTCCCCCCTTGATCAGTCTATCTACAATAGTCCCCTCCCACACTCTTCTTACGTTTACTAGCATTTCTTGCTAGTATGGTGACTCCAATCTGGAGAAAAGTACAAAGGGTCCTGCCCTAGCCACCCTGATTACCCCTCTTCCGCAATATTTCTCCTTTGTCGTCTTCCGCAATATTTCTCCTTTGTCTTCTTCCGCAGTAACTCAGATTTTGCCAAATCCCCTCACCAACTTACAATTGTATAATGTTAACCAATACGAACGAAACAGGAAATAAAAATGGTAATAACTATCTTAACTTGTGAAAACATTTAAAAAGTACACACAATATAAAAATACATCACAGCAAAAATTGAACAAGTTCAACTTAACGAACGCCCATTATGCATAATCTCCCCCACATTTAACAACTTCAGTACAAACCACTTATACACAACAGCAACTCACTATTTTAACAATACAACCTGGAAACTTACCTAAATATATTAACCACAGAACAAAAGGATTTTTTTAATCTTTGGCCCTCCACCAATCTATATTCCTTAATGAAATTATCCACTTCCTCCAGTGTCAAAAAATAATGTTCACTGCATTGAAATGTTACCCAATGTTTGGCTGGGTGTAAATCACCAAATCGGACCTTACTGTGTAAAAGTGCCACTTTGGCCTTATTAAAACCTGCCCGTTGTTTGACCAGTTGAACTCCAATGTCTTTGTATATTCTGATTTGTCTCCCTTCCCAGCTGCAATTTTCAATTGTTTTCACCCCTCTCAGGATCTTTTCCTTCTCTTGAAATTTATGCATATGCACAATCATCTCACATGGATGTTCCCCAGCTTTCCGTAAACACTCCATGTTCGCCAGGAAGAATAACATCGCCTATTCACAGCATCAGGCACCTACTGTCATATTAACCCACCCTGGGATCGATCCACCCAGCACTGGAATAGGATTGTACCTGCACATCCCCAGTCCCCGCTGTGATCAGAAATTGAACACCACTGCAAGCTTTAGAATTGGATTCCCTACTCACCACCTCCCTCTCTCACTCCTGGGGTCAGACATCTCTGGGGTCAGGAGTCAGAACGCCCTCCCCTGCTGAGGCAGAGGATCAGAGTCCACTTGGCATGTGACTTCCTTCGTCTGAGGGCCTTTCATCTTCCTTGCTCAACTGGAAGCCGAGTCAGTCAATCAGGCTGACTACTGTAGAGGAACATGTTCATTAGGTCACATGCACATTGTGCAATTAAAACTCCACTGTGGGCTCTTCCACAGCCAGCACATAAAAATGTTAACCCCCCTCCCCATCCGAGCATTGTTTCTGCTAATTTTCTTTGAATTGCCTCACTCTGCTGTTAGCATCATAAAAAACATAGCTCACTATCAAGTTTGATGGAACTGTTTTATTTCTGGAATGAATACAGCTTAAGTTCACCACATAAAGCTAGCGTTGCTGTTTCATGACCTAATAATGACTTATGTTCTTGACGTGCCACTCAACCACAGAAGCCCAGGAAGAGAACAGTGGAAAACATAATAACGTTTCACATTTGCAGGTAATAAATTGTTCTTTGAGGTTCTTTAAATTGTATAGAATCTTTTCTTAAACTGTTTTAAACTGTTAAAACACGGCTGATGGTAAATGTTTGATTATCCCAAATCCCAGAATAGAAACTTGAAACAATTGCCCTCAACTGCAATTTGACATAATTTGAAAAAAGATTTGAAATACAGAAAATGATGTCCCAGGCATTTTGTGATGATTTTATATAAATAATCAAACAACAATAAAGGCAACTAGAAGTACACTTAACTAAAATAACGACTATAAACACCTTTATTTCACGACCTTCAGAGTTAATTCTCCCCAAACTTCCATAACCTCTTATCATTTTAAAATTGCTAAACAAATCCAGTAATAGTTACCACATGAGGCAGTTATATATTTTAGCAGTTGCTTCGGTGGTAGAACAAAACAACTGTTTTGCAAGCCAAGCCTTCTTTACAGACACAGCTTGCTAGGAGTTTAAACAACTATTCTTGTTGTTGGCTGATGTCTCAAACTATTATCATTGAATACTGCTGATATTGTTTTTCCCTTTGGACTTTCCCCGATCTGAACTAACCTCTTCAGAGGTGAAACTTAATTACCTTCATTTTGTGAGGCAGCCTTTTAGAATGTAAATGAAACATTTGCACCTTGTCTCCTCTTTTGAAACCCTAACACCTAATTCAAGCTTTTTATGTTCTATTCACCACTGTTACCAACTTACCTCAGGTAAACATTTGTTAGCTGTGTAGTCAGGCTCATCAACATATCAAAAGCACCAGTTCCCTTGACACAACCAAATTCTCCCTGTATCTAAGCAGCCTACATTTTCCAATTGTTTTTTAAAAATATACATCCAGCAGAAAACACCCTAATGTATTGTTGTTCCCTGATATTCTTAAATCAGCACTGTTTTTCCTGACATAACTTTAGTGACAATGCAATAGGATATATACTGCCATTCAAAAAATAACAAAGAATATTTTTGCAAGTATAGATAACTTTAAAAATAAAGTAGAGGGGTACTCTCCCTCACCTTAGGTTTCCTATCCCTTAAAGTGAAAAAATAAATAAAAGCAATTATCATAAGTTTTGTATTTTAGAAACAAATACTGTAATCTACTTTGACCCAAAGTAATTTTGCATTGAATATTACTTTTCATAATTTCTTCCCATATTTATAAGTTAATTACATAAGATTTTCCATTAAAAAATACAGTGATACAGTGATATATATGAGCTGCCTCATGGAGAAAAGAATTTGCAGATGAAAATGTTGCTAAGCTTCCATTCATAGCAACGCCATTGGAGGAAAGCTCAATGAAAACGTCAATGACATTCCAGTAAACATTTAAGGGAAAATACAGGAATGCTTACAAACAAATTAACTAAATTCTCGGAAGGGACGTAAACTTCCGCGACAATGCACGAGGAAGGGCATGGGAGTTCTTCAGCTGTCTTTCCCAAGATTTATCCCTCAAACAACATCACTAAAACGGATTACCCATTCCTGTATTTTGTTGTTGTTTGTAGGACATTGCTGTGCAGAAATTAACTGTTTCCCCACATAACCACAGTGACTACAATTTGGCTGTGAGGAATATTGAGACGTGTTCTAAATGATTGGATATAATGCATGTCCTTGAGTGGAGCCGGTCAGATGGAAAGAGAAACAGATAAATCGTCAACTTTAAAAAGGACAATATACTTAAAAGGATCAAATCAATACGTCCGGGATAACATAAACTCTTGAATAATAATGAACATTTGCTTTGTTTTTACCGGTTTCTGCTGCAATAACTGAGGATGAAGAAAAGAAAGAAAAATAAGTGCTCAACATAAAGGGCAAAAATATAATTTTGGCACCATTCTAAGACAACCTGTCCCTGTTGACTATCACACAATCAACTTGTTTCAAAGGTTGTTTTTTTAAACAGCAATATATTTGACATTCTGCCATTTTGACTCAATGTTATTAAGTCTTTGGGGAAATTCTGCTGCTTTGCAGTGATGGGTTGACTCATTACAGCTGCTGGTGCTCTCCCCACCTGTGTAAGAATAGTTCTGATTAGTTTTCTTTAATCCTCTCCAAGAGAGGAGAGTGGAAATTTCCCTCCATAGAACATGGAACTGGACCAGGGCCATCCGGAATAGCTGATTACATTTTTATTTCTCAAACCTCAAACCTGTGTAAGGAGTTTTGATATCTCGTGGAATGACTTTGAGGTAGTGTCCAATGCAGTCGTAAAAACATCCAAGTCGAATGAGTGATGAGACATAAAACATAATTCAAAGCTTGGTGAGATAAACCAAGTGTAATTTGACAACAAAAATTATGTAGGCTGGATTTTTCTTTACCTACCCACTTCCCACACCCTGCCATGACCCCAGCAAAGTTTTCTAGGTCGGGTTCATTATTGATTCCAGTTTGGCTCCTTGCGCGATTCTCGCCATTTAGTTGCCTCCAGGAAAATTACCGTGGAACTGCCGCTGGAGTTTGAGAAAAGGCAGGAGACAGGATCGAATGCCCACTTTTCACACAAAAAAGATATATTTCCATTTATACAGGAGCTTTCACAACTTCAGGAAATTCATAGACTGTTGAAACTCAATGAAATTCTTTCTGAATATCGGGAACCAGCGCCACACCACCTTCTCAAGGGCGATTACGGTAGGCGACAAATGTTGGTGATGTTCCTGAACAAATTTTAAAAATGGCAATTTTCACACAAATTCCCACAACAGCAAATGGGCCGGAATTTTCAGGATTGCGAGTGTTTGGGGCCTGCTATCGGAACAGTTGGCAGGGAATTCAACACCGCTGACTCTGCCCTTCACGCTAAAATGAATGCTGTTTAACAGCGAGTGGGACTTCCGCCCACACTTGGAAGGAAGATCCGCGTTGGAGAGCCTGTCAGATTGGCTGACAGCTCGACAACCAATTCAGGCTCAACGCTGCTGTGGCCGGAAGCGATACTGCAGCACCATGCCAGAAACTGAGTCCTGGGATTGATTGATATTTATTGTCACATTTACCAAAGTACAGTGAAAAATATTTTTCTGTGGCCAAGGGAACATATACAGTATGTACATAGTAGAAAAAATAATAATCGACATAGTACATTGACACATGGTAAATCAACAAATAGTGATTGGTTCCAGTGCAGAACAAGGGCCAAACATGGCAATACATGAGCAAGAGCCACATAGTGCGTTGTGAATAGTGTTTATACTGAGAACAGATCAATCCGAGGAAGAGTCATTGAGGAGTCTACTAGCTGTGGGGCAAAAGCTGTTCCTATGTCTGGATGTGCGGGTCTTCAGACTTCTGTATCTTTTGTCTTATGAAAGGGTCTGGAAGAGGGCAAAGCCAGGTTGTGAGAGGTCTCTAACAAGAACTGCAACTACCAAGGGCACCGGGAAGGGCAGGGTCGAGGATGTCCTGGGGAGGTTGCATGGGAGACATTCTTGCTGTCGTGGGTAGGCCGGAGGGTCGGAGGTCTCTAGTCTGTGATAGGAGGTCCAACCCATTCTGAAGGGGGTCCCGTCCGGGACTGCCCGCTCAGCGACCGATCCGTGACCGGAGCCCTCCCGTGCAGCGACCGCTCACCCAGCGACCAATCCCGGACCGGAGCCCTCCCGTGCTGCGACCGCCACCCTGCGACCCACCCTGCGACCGATCCCAGACACCCAAGGGCCCAGCCAAAACTCTTTAACTTACGTGGCCCAGGAGAACTGTTTTATCTTTTCCCCGGCATAGGCCCTACTGGGCCCACACCGGAGTCCGACCATGTGGCCGCTCCCTCCAGACTCTGACTACGTGTCCTGATCGAACGACATGGTGTTCAGTCTGACCATCATCCTGAAGCACCTGGGGGAAGAAAAGGTAAAAGACAAGGCCTTCTGGGCCTCCACCAAGGCCAATCTCAGTGTGACAAGACCGCGGGGGCGCGAGGCCACGCCAGCGAAGCGAGAATGCCTGACTCAACAAAATGGTTCACTCCCTGTTGAAGTTCCGGATGGAGGCGTTCAAGTCTGACAACCCTGACCTATATAAGAAATCCAGGTTCGACGTATGGAAAGCTATCAGGGATGCAAAAAGACAACAACGCATCAAACTAGAGTCCCAGGACAACGACATTAACCCATGACAACTATGGCAAGGTCTACACAAGATCCCAGGCTACAAAGCAAGGCCAGGTGGAATATCTGGGGCTGGAGCATCCCTACGCGATGATCTGAAAAAGTTCTATACCCTCTTTGAGCACTCAGCCAATACATCAGTGCCACCTTCCCCAACAGCCCTGGAAACACGCATACCCAGTATTACAGCCTCAGAGGTAAGAGCTGCCTTTTGGAAATTAATCCGCGGAAAGCGAAGGGCCCTGCCAGAGTCACTGGGTGAGCACTCAGAGCCTGCACAGACCAGCTGGCGAGCGTATTCGCAGATATCTTCAACACCTCACTCCTCCACTCCAAGGTCCCCACCTCCTTCAAGAAGACCACCATAGTACCAGTATCAAAGAAGAAAAAGGTCTTCAACGACTACCGACCGGTGGCCAGCCTCCCAGACGGTCTCGATCCACTGCAGTTTGCAATCGGTCAACAGCAGATGCTATCTCCCTGGGTCTACAATCAAGACTTGAACAACTCAACACCAAGGCCACCTACGTAAGGCTGCTGGTATAGACTAGAGCTCCGCCTTCAACACCATTATCCCGACAAGACTAATAACAAAACACTGCAATCTTGGACTTGACCCCTCCCTGTGCAGCTGGATCCTTGACTTCCTCACCAACAGATCCCAATCTGTCAGGATCGGCAACAGCATCTCCTCCACAATAGTCCTCAACACTGGGGCACCTCAAGGATGTGTGCTCAGTCCTCTACTCTACTCCCTATACACACACATGACTGTGTGGCAAGATTTAACTCCAACTCAATCTATAAGTTTGCAGAATATACGACTGTGGTGGGCCGTGTCTCAAACAATGAATAATCACACTACAGAAGGGAGATAAATCACTTGGGTGCATGGTGTACCAAAAACAACCTCTCTCTAAATGTCAGAAAGACCAAGGAACTGATCATTGATTCCAGGAAGCGTAGCATGACTCACACTCACATCTGCATCAATGGCTCCGAAGTGGAGGTGGTCGATAGCTTTAAGTTCCTGGGGGTCACCATCACCAACAGTCTGTCCTGGTCCACCCACGTTGATGCAACAGTCAAAAAAGCCCAACAACGTCTCTACTTCTTATGGAAGGTAAAGAAATTTGGCATGTTACCAACACAGACACAGGGAGAATGGGCTGTCATGATATGCAAACATGCAACCAATGAACACTCAGAATAGGACACAACCAATGGGCAGTCACGACACTCAGAGGTGGCATCACCACAAGGGGGCATGACGTAAACACTATAATAGGGATGAGGCACTCACACCCTGCCTCTTTCCACAGACAGACACCTAGAGAGTTAGACAGGGTTGATCAACAGCATCACACCCCAGCACGTGGCTTAGAGCAAGCTGGTACAGTTAGACTGAGTTACTTCAGTTAGATTAGCAGAGAGTCAAACTCACTTGAAAACTGTGTTAATAGTTCAATAAACGCATTGAACTTATTTCAGAGTCTGGAGCATCCTTTAGTTAAGACTGCATCAAGTAGCAGCCTATGTTGTCCAAAGCAGCAGAACACAACATGGCCAAACTCCCACATGGACAGAGACATCCACATTTGATCAGTGACAATGATCAAACCGTAATTTGGTGCCTTGCCAACTACAGCGCCACTGTGCTGCCCTCTGAAGCACGCTTTTGATGGAGGTGCCCTGCCACCACCCTTCCCACTTGAGATAGAAAGTGAGAACCTTATCTGTTTCCCACCGACAGTCTTCGGGAGCTTGTCAGCCTACATATTGAGGTTGGGTGCGAAAAGGTCTTAAGTGGCCACTTAAGGGTCTTCTTTTGGCACAGATGAGCTTCCTATCTATAACCCTGTCCCCCCCACTGTAAAATCCAATCCAGGTAGGGATGGGAGCAGCCGAGATCCTGGAGGTAATTCCTAAGGGACAGGTGAGAATGGGGTGGGGGTAGTTTAAACGACTGGCCAAGATATTTCACAGATCATCAATTTTTAGTGATATTGCTTCAGGTATAAATATAAGCCAAGGTACTGGGGATAACTCCAGTCACCTTCAAAGTAGCACAATGGCTTCTTTGGCATCCATCTGAGAGAGCAAGTCTACCTCCAGTATCTCATCTGAAAGACTGTACATTGCTCTCTCACTAAATTATCATTAAATTATCAGTCTGGATAATATGTGCTCATGTCTCTGAGATGTACTGAAACCCACCCCTTTCTGCCTCTGAAACAAGAATGTAGGAAATCAGACATTAGAATGTCTCCACTTTTTAATTCTCATACTAAATATGTTCCAATTTTGTTCATTAGTTTGGAACAAAATGTTTGGGGTTTTGTTATTTGATAAGACATTGGAATTAAATTTAGATGCCGACTGTCCTCCCCCATCCCATTAGTGTATTCGAAGGTGGCTGGGTAGCACGGAAATTGAATTGGGAAGCCAGCTCACCACCGTCCTGCCTACTTGACTTGCCCCCGTATTCACAGTAGCACAGTGGTTACCACTGTTGATTCACAGCAGCAAGGTTCAGGTTCGATTCCCAGCTTGGGTCACTGTCTGTGCGGAGTCTGCACGTTCTCCCCGTGTCTGCGTAGGTTTCCTCCGGATGCTCTGGTTTCCTTCCACAAACACGAAAGATGAGTTGTTCGGTAATTTGGACATTCTGAATTTTCCCTCAGTGTAACCGAACAGGCGCTGGAGTGTGGCGACTTGGAGCTTTTCACAGTAACATAATTTCAGTGTTAATGTAAGCCTACTTGTGACACTAATAAAGATTATTACTATGGGGAGGGCAAGTTAAGATGCACGGCAGCCTACCTGCTCTTTGGCCTACCATGGCCATTGATTAATAGCCAATTAATAGCCTTTTAAGCATCTCGTTCTGCAAGAGTGTGTGCCTCTGGGAAGATGAGAGAAGACAAGTAGACCGGCAGGTTTCAATGGACATGCTAAAGGTGGCAGGAAGGGGGTCACTTTCTTTGGGGTGTCTTCTGTGTCCATCAGGTGTATTCCCCCTGCCCCCTCCAAGATTGCAACCTCCGCTTTCGCCTCCCCCTCAGCCTCTAAATTCATCCCCCTCACCCACCTGCCCCATCCTCCCACCCCCACCCTACCCTCACTCCACCCCCCCCCCCCCCCTCCCCCTCCCCACTCGCTGGGTCACGGAAACATCTCCAACCACAATTCTCAGACTTATCTGAAGTCTGGTATCCATCATGCATACTTTTTTTCAGGACCCTGTGGGAGGGAGGAGGGTGGGAAGGGTGTAGATGAGGGGTGCATAGGTGGGAAATTTGTTCCTCTTGTGAAGTTCACTGTATTGTTTTATTTCATGGCAAAGTGAGTTTCCAAGCTGTCTTGCAAAACATCAGAAGGCAACAGAATGTCTAAGAGTCGCAGCTGACAGATATGAGGAAGCGGTGGCGTAGTGGTATTGTCATTGGACTAGTGAACCAGGTTCAATTCCCGCCACTGCAGATGGTGAAATTTGAACTCAATAAAAAAAAAATCTGTGAAAAGGGTGGTATAAAAGGTTAATAAAGTAAATTCGCCATGGTCCCAGATGACTATAGGCTGCTTTCCCCTTTGAGGGAGGAGAGCTAACTGGTGGTGATTCAACCTGAGGATCAGCACACCTCAGGCAAGGGGCAAGATTGAGATGGTGGGGCTTTCATGAATAACCTTAGTCGGTACAGGACTTTAACCCACGCTGTTGGCCTCGCTCGGCATCACTTAACTAAGCTAAACCGGCCAAACCACTTAATAGCTACTATGTTAATAGCTAGAGTGCATCATCAGTGATGTCAGATCGAATGAAATTGGAACCTGAGGGATAAGCCCCTCATGGCATCCTGCTAAATTCTGTATCAGTTTATAGTCAATAAATCTTCACTGGTTTGCGACAGCGTGTTTTCCAGCTCTCTTCTATCGAAGACACCGAAAGCCCAGTCATGAGAGTAATACAATAAGTTGAGGTCTGGCAGGATGATGATAGTGTAACGCTTTGGCGCTGGACGTTTTCCCCCTTTGTTTCTGCTGTTGTCCTGCTTGATTTGGAACACAATAGTTGAAGAATGTCCAGACTAATTTTTGCATTAAAATTCTTACATTTTTTCTGATGCTCATTTTGTGACTCTGGGGTGGGATTTACCGGCCTTGCCACACCCGATTCAGTGACCCGACGAGGCTGTTGAATCTTGTGAGAGGCCTCTCGCAGGATTCGTGACACTTGAGACATTGCGCGTGGTTCAAACGAACCTCGCAAGATGTGGCGAAAGAAAACAAAGCTGTCATAAATTCAGGCCAGAGAAGGTTGTATTTAAAACCTATTATTTAATATTAATAATGGCGTGAACCACTCCGGCATCGGGCAAAGCTGCGGAATCCTCCGTACCTTCAGGGGCTAGGCCCGCCCCGGAGTGGTTTGCGGGGTCAGCGGGAAAGAGGCTTGGCGCCACATCATCTGGCGCCGAAGGGCCTCCGCCAGCGAGTCGGCACATGTGCGGGAGCACCAGCGTGTGCTGGCATCATCCCCGTGCATGTGCAGAGGGCTTCACTTCCGCACCGGGAATGGTGGAGGGCCACAGCCTTCGTTGCAGAAGTATAGAGTGCCCCCACGGCACAGGCCCACCGGCAGATCAGTGGGCCCTGATCGGGGGCCAGGCCACCGTGGGGGGGCACCTCCCGGGGCCAGATCCCCCCCGCCAAGAACCCCGGAGGCCGCCTGCACCACCAGGTCTCGCCGGTAAGAGACCTACTCTAATTTACGCCGGCGGGACTGGTAAAGAACGAGTGGGACTTTGACTGGGAATTCGTGGAGCCCCGGGGCCCATTGAGTCGTGCCGGTCCCCCCATTCTCCGAGGCGGGCGGCGCGACTCACGCCGGAACAAATTTTGGGGGGGGCGGGAGAATTTGGAGGATGGCAGGGGCGGAATTCACGCCGACCCCCGGCGATTATGCGACCCGGTGGGAGGGTTGGAGAATCCTGCCCATGGTTTTTGATTCAGGTGTGCCTGAACCAGACAAGAAAGCCACAGGAATTTGCCCAGTGATTAGAAACAAAGGTCTATACAGGTTGAACACGTCAGGAAAGGGGCATGGGGGCACAGTGATTAGCATTGCTGCCTCAAAGTACCAGGGGTTGGGTTCAATTCTGACCTCAGGTGATTGTGTGCAGTTTGCACTTTCTCCCCATGTCTGCGTGGGTTCTTCCACGTTCTCCGGTTTCCTGCCAGAGTCCAAAGATATGCAGGTCATATGGATTAGCCATACTGAATTGCCCCTTAGTGTCTAAAGGCTAGGTGGGGCTACAGGGATATGGTAAGGTTTTGAGCCTGGTTAGGATGGTGTGACTCAATGGGTTGATTGGCCTCCTTCTGCACTGCAGAGATTCTATGATCAACAGCAGGTGAGGTCAAGAATCCCTGAAAAATATGGATCATACCGGAACATCGGTTCAAAATCAGGTAAAACTTTCACATTTCATGTAATTTCAGCAACAGCCTCCAGAATCCATAGACCACTCTGTCAGCAGATGCAGAGGAAAAGGCACTTGCTGTGATTTTTCAAACGCAGAACTAGCAGACAGAATTGTTGAGCTGGCGACCACCTCCATTCCCAGAGAGAAATTCCAGAAAGATCCGCTAGACATACCCAAAATGTATGAGCATTGAAGAATGTTATGGGCCAGGGGTTTAGAAAATGCCAAAGTATATCATAGAGTTCACCTGACCCACAACTGCTTATAGATTTTGGTTATGAGCAGCATAAGGGCCTACCTTTCAGGTGTTATTCAACAGAGGCCTTAAGCATTTTTAATCAAAAACAAATTTTATTCCATGAATTCAGTTAACATTTCTATAAACACACACAGTAAGCATTTTTATCAACTACAAACATAAATCCCCCACATAGCTACAGTGCTCTAAATATATATATATGAAACCCTTAATAACTTCCCTTTCAACTGTTTCCATTTGATAACAACATCTAATAAACCAGACAAAACCCTTTCACCAAAACAGTAAGTTTGAATTCTTTCCAGAAAACAGTTAACACTTTTAAATTATCAAGTGATCTGGGCACCTTTTAACAGGCAGAGAGAGAGAGAGACAAGAGAAGCCTTCTTTTGTCTCAATCCAGCTTCCCATTGTGTAAACCGCAAGTAAAACTCAGAGCCACAGCCAGCTCCCAGCTCAAAACGAAAGTCTAAGCCAGAGCCACAGCCCAGCTCCACCCACACAATGACATCACTGAAACCATTTGATCAACACACATTTCTTAAAGGGACAGTCCCATGACAGCCCCCCCCCCCGAGAAAAAGAAATAAGCCAGCAACATCAAAGATGGTTTCATTTTTCACCTTTTCACTTTCCTTTAAGAAAGATTGACAGTAAATATACAATTTTTTAAACAAAACAAAACACGCAAACTTTTATAATAACATAGTCCATTTTAGTTCTTCTTCCTGCAACTGGAATCCCTCTTGATTGACAGTCTGTTTGGACAAGATCCATTAATTTCTCTACACCTCAGCATTTTTCTTTAAGGTCAGGTCCTTCAGTTCAAACTGATCACAGAGCCTCTTGTAATTCTCCACCACAGGAGCATTGGTTAACATAGCCTTTAGGCCCTCAAATGCTTGTTGACATTTGGCCGTCCGCTGAAATTTGCTACGCTTCTTCAGCAAGTCCGTCACTGGAGCAAGAACACTGCTAAAATTTGGCACAGAATTTCGGATAAATCCACTCATGCTAAGAAATCGCATTATTTCCCTTTGTGTCGAGCGTATTGCAAACTTCCCAATAACTTATGTTTTCACATCCCGTGGGAGCATTCGACCCTATCCAATTGTATGGCCAAGGAACGTAACTTGGGCTTTTCCAAATTCACTTTTGGCTCGGTTTACCACCAAACCCGTCTCCTGAAGTCGATCGAATAACTCTGTCAGATGCTTCAAATGTTCTGTCCATGTCTGGCTGAAAATTACCAGATCGTCGATGTATACTGCACAATTGGGTATTCCTGAAACAAATTTGTTCGCTAACCATTGAAGTGTGGTTGGGGTGTTTTTCATGCCAAATGGCATAACTTTGAATTGTTATATACCATTTGGAGTCACAAAAGCTGAAATTCCTTCACCCTTTTGGATATCTTTAAGTAATCTTTAAGTAAATCCAGTTTGAAAATAAAAGCTGATTGACCCACCTTCTCGATGCAGTCCTCCAAGCTTGGGATAGGATAAGACTGTTCTTGTAACTGCATTGACCTTTCTATAGTCAACACACAAATGTTGGGTACCGTCTGGTTTTGGTACCGTCATTATGGGTGAGCTCCATTGGCTTCAATCCACTTCAATTGTGCCATTTTTAAGTAAACTTTCAATTTCTTTGTTAACCTGTGCCAATTTTAAAGGGTTAAGTCTATATGGATGTTGTTTAATTGGATCAACTTTTCCCACATCTACATCATGTATAGCCATTTTAGTACTCCCCAACTTCTCTCCACAAACTTGTCCATGTGATATTAATAACTCTTTCAGGTCAGTTCGTTTTTCTTCTGGAATTCAACAACTTATTCCAATTTTTAAGAACATTCTCATTATCCAATTTAATTTGGACAATGTCAAATTCAGAGTCATCTGGATTTGGTTCTTCACTTTGTGTTGGAATCACTAAATCCTCCTCCTGTTGATCTTCTTCTCTTTCAAAGTACCTTTTAAGCATATCCACATGACACACTTGGTGAGTTTTCCTTCTATCTGGTGTTCTTACCACATAATTCACCAGACTTCATTTCCTTTCAACCTAATAAGGTCACCAAACCTTGCTTTTCAAGGCTCACCTACCACTGGTAACAATAGTAAAACTTTATCTCCACTTGCAAAACTACAAACTCTTGCTTTCTTGTCCGCTATCTATTTCATCACATGTTGTGCATCTTTTAAATGTTGGCCAGCCAATTCACCTGCTCTATTTAATCGTTCCCTAAAATTTGACACGTAAACCAATGATATCATTTCAGACTGCTCACACACCAATTTCTCCTTAATCAATTTAAGTGGTCCTCTTACCTCATGACCAAAACTTAATTAAAAAGGACTGAATTTGGTTGACTCATTAGGTGCATCCCGAATTGCAAACAGTACAAATGGAATTCAATTATCCCAATCCTCTGGCTAATCTTGGCAATTAGCCATCACCATTGTCTTTATCGTCTGATGCCACCTTTCTAAATCTCCCTGCGATTCTGGATGGTACGCAGTTGATTTAAATTGTTTTACTCCTAAGCTATCCATAACTTCCTTGACTAATCTTGAGGTAAAATTTTATCCTTGATCCGATTGTATTTCTGTGGGCAGTTCATATCTGGTAAAGACTTTTAGTAACTTCTCCACAATCATTTTAGCTGTAATATTGCGTACTGGAATGGCCTCTGGAAACCTAGTAGACACATCCATTATAGTCAAAAGATATTGCTTCCCACTTTTTGTTTTAGGAAGTGGTCCTTCGCAATTAATTAACACCCTTGTAAAAGGTTCCACAAATGCTGAAATGGGTATTAAGGCCGCTGGTTTTATCACCGCTTGAGGTTTCCCTATCGCTTGACCTGTGTGACATGACGGACAAAATTTAACTACATCTTTATGTAGTCCAGGCCAATAAAAATATTTTGGTATTTTAGCTTGGGTTTTCCTACCGGCAATACCACTTGATGAACTTCAACTTTATCTCCTCTTTATCTTGGTTTCTCCTCTTGTCTTAACCTGTGACTTTGTGACCTTTTTCCGACACAATCCGGAAATATCCCAGGATATTCGTCCTTCAACATGTCAGTTGTTTAATTTTCTACTGGCTTATTAAACATCACTCCCACCTGCGATCCAGCTATATCATTACCAAAATAAACTGTATTCCTGGACAAGATAGTTTCTCTATTACTACTACTACCACTTCACCATTCTTCACTGGACTTTCCAACCTTACCTTATATAATGGAACACTACTCCTCTCACCCTGAGTTCCACATATTACCACCTTTTCTGGCAAAATTCCCCTGAAACTACATAACTCCTCATCTCTTACCATCAAAGATTGACTAGCTCCCGTATCTCTTAAAATTCTGACTTCTTTACCTACTCCTTCTGGTACACATGAGTAAACTTTACCCACACGAGTAAATTATTTAAAGAGATCTGGCACCTTCTTATCGATCACCTCGTCATCATGCTGTACATTCTTTTGCACCTTCTTTGCTTCAATTAGGCTTTCCTTTACCACTTTAACAAACCCCACTGTCTTATCCTATTTTACCACATCAGCCTTCCCAGTGCTTTACTTCAACCCCCAACACTGTGACTTTACATGGCCTAGTTCAGGCATTGTCAAACTTGGGGACTTGACCCACAGGTGGGTCGCGGGCGGGTGTCAGGAGAGTCGCGGAGCCATCCGTCGCGGCGTTCCCTAGCGCACAAATCCGCACGCAACAGCCGCAGCAGCCGGCTTTTAATAATGCCAGCTGCGAGCGGCCTTCAAAATAGCCAGGAACAAATAAAAAAAGATTGACCACACTGTGCATGCATGCCCGATCATCAGTGCGAATGTGCAACTATGTGCATGCGCACCGAAGATCATGCACGCATGCGCAGTGCGGCCGCATTCTTTTTTATATGGTCGCAGTCTTTTATTCTCCAAGTTCGGGGGGCCAAAGAGACCATTGGGGCCAAAGGGACCCAAAACTATTTTCTCCATTTTTGTCAGCCACAAACAAGGTAAGAGAAAATGGTAGGTTGCGCAGGTTGGCTGGCGTGGGTCGCGAAGGGCGGCCGGGTTGGGTCATGAAGGTTGACAGATTGGTAAAAATGGGTCCCCAGAAAAAAAGTTTGAAAAACTCGAGCCTAGTTTATTACCGTAAAAATATCTGAAACTTTTCATTTCTCTTCCGCCCTCCTGGATTTCTTTTTTAATCTAAGGTACAGTCTCCTTATTATCTCCCATCAGATCCTCTTTACTTTTACCACTTGGGTATTTCTCTTTTCCCCAATTTCTATCCCTCACAGGCTGAAACTGATGTCTGAAACCAAACTTTGATTTATGAACTAATTCATAATCATCTGCCATTTCTGCTGCTAGTCACACAGTTTTAACCCTCTGCTCTTCCACGTGAGTTCTTACGACATCAGGAATTGAATTTTTAAACTCCTCCAAAATTATAATTCCTCTCAGAGCTGCATACTTTTGGTCTATTTTCAAAGACCTTATCCACCTATCAAAATTATTCTGTTTGATCCTTTCAAACTCCATGTGTGTTTGACGAGGTTCTTTCCTTAAATTTCTAAACCTTTGTCTGTAGGCTTCAGACACTCATTCATATGCACCTAAGATGGATTTTTTCACCTCCTCCTATGTCCCAGATACCTCTTCTGATAGTGATGCAAACACTTCACTAGGTCGACCCACCAATTTTGTTTGTATCAGTAAACCCACATGTCCTGTGGCCAATTCATTTGTTTAGCTACCTTATGAAATGAAATGAAAAAGGCTTCTATCTCCTTCTCATCAAACCTTGGCAATGCTTGGACATATTTAAATAGTTCCCCACCAAGCCTTTGACTATGACCCTCTTTCTCACTATCCTTATCACTATCTTTAAATTGTATGTTTTTCTTTACATCCGCCAATTCAACTGACTGACATGTTTCATGGCCATTTTCTGTCGTTCGAAGTCTCTCTCTATTTCCCTTTCTTCTCTCGCTTTTTCTTTTTCCCTGATCTGTATCTCCCTTTCTCTTTCTTTTTGTTCTGCTGCAACTATTTTTTCTTTTTCTCTTTCTTCATATTCAAGCTGCTTTAATTCTTTTTCAGGGTCAAGCTGCTTGATCTGTAAGCAAATTCTTGCCGTTTCCAATGATTCTGATTGTGTCTCAGGCAATTTTAAATGCTCAGCTGCCACCGCAGTCACCTCTTCTTTTCGTACTTTATCAGGTAATGTTAACTGCAATGTTTTTGCCAAATCTAAAAGCCTTTTTTAGTCTCTGTTTGTAAGGTACTGTGTGCGACCTTCGCCACCCCAAAAAACTTCTGAGCCTCTGAAAGAGCCATTGTCCACAACACACTCTGTACTTAAACCGGAACATCACACCTGAAAAGCAAACACAAATATGCTGACCCCTCACTTTCTTTAAGTTCACTATGCCAACCCAATCACGAAAGATCAACTTTTATCCTGCGAGCCCCCAATTTGATCTGTGAGCAGAACATAGCACACACAACACTGCTGCTGAAGTCTTCATATTATGTTCCCATGGTTATCTGTCTTTCTGTGCCTCGTCTTAATAGTATGCCACAACTTGCTTACTCAATTCCTTTTGTGTAATTGGTGCCTTTATATTGTTATAAAAACACAACAACATATGTGAGGGAAAGAGGTAATTAGTGATTTTATAGGAAAAGAGAAAGTACTAATTTTGGTTACAGCATGAAACAAACGTTGGAACCTAAACAAATTGACAGGAAAAAGGGGACACACGTTATCCTTTAGCACCTCTGTATAAAGTCTTGCTTGCCTGCAACAAATAGATGAAAGTCCACTGCAGCAGAAATTATGTCCATGATGGAACCCATCTAGTTTCTGCTCTTTACAGAAGTTAGATTGCCCCCTCCACCTAGAGGCACTTTAGCCAATGTTTCAAAGAGGCTATTCTCTCCCACATGAAATTTATTTTCCATGGGAGGATAAGAAAGCATACAATAGGCTACCAAGATCATTCCTTTCACCCGTCTGTCGATTGTTAATAGAGAAGCTATATGAGATGGCACGGTCAAAGGAGTGACCATGACAATGTAGAGGGAAAGTACTGAATCTTATCACCAGGTTGGCAGGTGTCAGTGAATCGCAAAATATGATTGCCTGTGAGCCACATACGCTTCAAGATCACAATGTGAATTCAGCCATCTGCTATAAGGTTGTGGATGCCACGGGCTTTTGTTGACAAGTGAATGGATGTTCTGAAGGGAAATATGGAGAGGGGACTATGGTGAATCACAATCCTAGTAATTCACACTGTGTTATATTGTATGTGTTGTGTCTCTGTAAGCTCGGTATATGAGCAGTTGCACGGCTCTGCCCATAGGGGGAGATGAGGAGTTTGTACTGGGCTCCACGCTTGGCTCCGCCCATGGTCCTGCCCATGGCTCCTCCCACCAACTGGAAGTATAAAGATCTGCAGTTGTGAGCCTGCTGCCAGTTCATCTCGTCGCAGGCAGGCTCAGTTGTAAGACTCTTAAAACCGCTGTTCACTTCCAACCACGTGTCTTGTGAATTGATGGTCACATCAGGGACGTGGAGTCCACTGGTAGAGTCTAACAGGTCAGATGTAGGAAGGGTCAGTAGAAGGGAAGGAGGATGGTAAAATTAGCCCAAAGGCATGTTGAGCAGTTGTGTTTACTGTAATGAGGCAGCAACAATAATCTTAATTTCAGTGACTGCTGAGTGAAGCACAAGGGGGAAATGTGAGCTTATCAAAGAGAGTGTCGTGCAAGTGAATAAGAAGGTAGAGGGAAACTGAAAGGTTGTGAGATAACTTTTCTTTTGGGGGGTGGGTGGGATGTACAACGTACATAGAGGCAAGTAAATGGGAATAGACATTGTTGGGTAATAGGAAGGTAATAGGAGACAAGACACAAGGACCCAAGAATGATGAAGAGAAGGGTAAAAAGGAGGTAGGGCTTGAGATCAGAGCTAAAGTGCACTGGAATCAAAGGAAATTTTAACAAAGGTTAGGATAGATTTTACCAGATACAAGTGGAAAGTAGGGAGAAAACACTCAGAGGAAACACTAAGGGAAAGACCAAAATTAAGGTTAGATGTCCTGTGATGGGGTGAAGTTGACTTAAAAATTGACTTATAAATCCTCAAGCAGGAACAAAGCAGAATTGGTGCTGACATCCTGACAGACATGACTTAGAATCCTCCTTTAATCAACAGAACACACACAATCGTTGATTTCTATTTGCCAACCAACAACCTTCCCATGATGCTCCATTTTCTCTTGCATTAAATCCTGCATTTTTCTAATAAGCCTCTTGTGAAAAATCTTTCTGAATACCTTCTAGAATCGATATGAACTACATCCACTGTATTCCGTTTAACTATTCAATCCATCACATAATTCAAATAAAACCTCTGCTGCATTCATCAAACACAACTTGCGTTTAATGTATTCGTTCTGGCTGACCTTGATTAATCCATGCATTTTTGATTGCTCAAACATTTTACCTCAATCACATCTTCAAACTTTGCAAACAGAGGAAATATTTGTTCATATGGGTTATTATCGATGTATGGACAATCTACACTGTCCACGTGCACACAAATTGCTTCTCCCCATATTTTGATCTGACACTTTTTCTGAATTGTCCATTTTACTATTACTATGTATTTTATCGACAGCATTAAGAGCTCAGAGATTAGAAATTACTGTTTCGAATGTTACTGCATGAAAGCTTAATGCATTTGTATGACATTACTCTGTCTACCATCTGAGCAGATGTATTGAACCATTTATTATAAATGCTTGATTAAAATAACAAAATAATGTCTTACAATAATATTGTGTATAATAATATCTACATTAACCTGGACATACAAAGTGCCTGTCATACAGTAAAATGTTTTAAAAGTGTACGGAGGCTAGAATAACAATGTCATGTAGGTGTGGGAGAAGAGTTAGAGGCGACTGAATGAGATGTATATTGAATTGTCTTTAATGGAGAGCATAGAGGACAGGAATATTAAAGTCCGTGCATTAGGGAACTGGGAGCTGATGAAGATATATAGTGAGAACGAAGTGATAAGGGAACAGGAAATACTGCAACGAAAGAGAAAATGGTGGAAAATCTCAGCAGGTCTGGCAGCATCTGTAGGAAGAGAAGCTTTGTCAAAGCTTTGACAAAGAGTCATCGGACTCGAAACGTTAGCTCTTTTCTCTCCCTACAGATGCTGCCAGACCTGCTGAGATTTTCCACCATTTTCTCTTTCGTTGCAGATTCGAGCATCCGCAGTAATTTGCTTTTATCCTTAGGAAATACTGCAAAATGCATTGCAGGCAGTGGAGTTTTCAAAGAATCAAGGAAAAACTTGTAAGCTTGACAAGGAGAGCACCAGAGCAACTGAGTTTTCAGTTGGGAAAGGATGGACGCCCCAGAGTAAAAGCTTACTCTGATCCTCAGATTAAATCACCTTATCATCCAGCAGGGGGCAGCAGAGCAGAGCTTCTGATTGGCTGTTCCGGGGAGATTTGCATACGTGCAGTGCGGTCAGTGTAAGTTGAAGGTGCACCTGCATCAGTGACCCGAGGAGTTCGACGGAAGTCAAGCATCCAGCAGGAGGCAGCAGAGCAGAGCTTCTGATTGGCTGTTCCGGGGAGATTTGCATACGTGCAGTGCGGTCAGTGTAAGTTGAAGGTGCACCTGCATCAGTGACCCGAGGAGTTCGACGGAAGTCAAGCATCCAGCAGGAGGCAGCAGAGCAGAGCTTCTGATTGGCTGTTCCGGGGAGATTTGCATACGTGCAGTGCGGTCAGTGTAAGTTGAAGGTGCACCTGCATCAGTGACCCGAGGAGTTCGACGGAAGTCAAGCATCCAGCAGGGGGCAGCAGAGCAGAGCTTCTGATTGGCTGTTCCGGGGAGATTTGCATACGTGCAGTGCGGTCAGCGTAAGTTGAAGGTGGTTTGTGAAGGGGCTGTTCTCGAGTGACAGCTTTACCCATCTCCTCTAACCAAAAAAAAAAGTTCTGTCCGTTGGATTGCTAAACTAACAAGTTTTTAATTTTTATTTTTCAGTAGTTGGGAAGTTAGTTCAGTGGGAATGGAGGCTAGGGCAGTTGAATGTTCCTCCTGCAGAATGTGGGAGGAAAGGGTCACCTCTAGTGTCCCTTCTGACTACATCTGCGGGAAGTGCACCCAACTCCAGCTCCTCGAGAGCCGCGTTAGGGACCTGGAGCTGGAGCTGGACGAACTTCGGATCATTCGGGAGGCGGAGTAGGTTATTGAGAGGAGTTATAGGGAGGTAGTCACACCTCAGGTAAAAGAAGAAGGTAGATGGGTTACCGTCAGGGGAGGGAGAGGGAACTGGCAGGCAGTGCAGGGATCCCCTGTGGTCATTCCCCTCTATAACAAATATACCGTTTTTGATACTGTTGCGGGGGACGACTTACCAGGGGTAAGCAATAGGGCACAGGTCTCTGGCACAGAGTCTGTCCCTGTTGCTCAGAAGGGAAGGGAGAAGAGGAACAGAGCACTTGTCATTGGGGACTCCATAGTTAGAGGAACAGACAGGAGAGTTATAGGAACAGACAGGAGGTTCTGTGGGAACGAAAGAGACTCACGGTTGGTGTGTTGCCTCCCAGGTGCCAGGGTTCGTGATGTCTCCGATCGTGTTTTTGGGTTCCTTAAGGGGGAGGGGGAGCAGCCCCAAGTCGTGGTCCACATAGGTACCAACGACATAGGTAGGAAGAGAGATGGGGATTTGAGACAGAAATTCAGGGAGCTAGGGTGGAAGCTGAGAGCTAGAACAAACAGAGTTGTTATCTCTGGGTTGTTACCCGTGCCACGTGCTAGTGAAGTGAGAAATAAGGAGAGAGAGGAGTTGAACACGTGGCTACAGGGATGGTGCAGGAGGGAGGGTTTTGGTTTCCTGGATAATTGGGGCTCATTCTGGGGTAGGTGGGACCTCTACAAACAGGATGGTCTTCACCTGAACCAGAGGGGTACCAATATCCTGGGGGGGAGATTTGCTAGTGCTCTTCGGGGGGGGTTTAAACTAATTCAGCAGGGGGTGGGAACCTAAATTGTAGTCCCAGTGTACAGGATGTTGAGAGTAGTGAGGTCAGAGATAGGGTTAAAAGTTCGAAAGAGGGCACCGGCAAGCAGGACGCTGGTTTGAAGTGTGTCTACTTCAACGCCAGGAGCATCCGGAATAAGGTGGGTGAGCTTGCAGCATGGGTTGGTACCTGGGATCTCGATGTTGTGGCGATTTCGGAGACATGGGTAGAGCAGGGACAGGAATGGTTGTTGCAGGTTCCAGGATTTAGATGTTTCTGTAAGAACAGAGAAGATGGTAAAAGAGGGGGGGTATGGCATTGTTAATCAAGGAAAGTTTTACGGCGGTAGAAAGGACGCTTGAGGACTCGTCTACTGAGGTAGTATGGGCCGAGGTTAGGAACAGTAGAGGAGAGGTCACCCTGTTGGGAGTTGTCTATAGACCTCCGAATAGTTCCAGAGATGTAGAGGAAAGGATTGCAAAGATGATTCTCGACAGGAGCGAGAGTAACAGGGTAGTTGTTATGGGGGACTTTAACTTTCCAAATATTGACTGGAAATACTATAGTTCGAGTACTATAGATGGGTCAGTTTTTGTGCAGTGTGTGCAGGAGGGTTTTCTGACACAGTATGTAGACAGGCCAACAAGGGGCGAGGCCACATTGGATTTGGTACTAGGTAATGAACCCGGCCAGGTGTTAGATTTAGATGTAGATGAGCACTTTGGTGATAGTGATCACAACTCGGTTATGTTTACTTTAGCAATGGGCAGGGATAGGTATATACCGCAAGGCAAGAATTATAGCTGGGGGAAAGTCAATTATGATGCTATTCGGCAAGATTTAGGATGTATAGGATGGGGAAGGAAACTGCAGGGGATGGGTACAATCGAAATGTGGAGCTTTTTCAAGGAACAGCTACTACGTGTCCTTGATAAGTATGTACCTGTCAGGCAGGGAGGAAGTTGTCGAGCAAGGGAACCGTGGTTTACTAAGGATGTTGAAGCACTTGTCAAGAAGAAGAAGAAGGCTTATGTTAGGATGAGACATGAAGGCTCAGTTAGGGCACTTGAGAGTTACAAGTTAGCCAGGAAGGACCTAAAGGGAGAGTTAAGAAGAGCAAGGAGAGGACACGAAATGTCGTTGGCGGATAGGATCAAGGAAAACCCTAAGGCTTTCTATAGGTATATCAGGAACAAAAGAATGACTCGAGTAAGATTAGGGCCAATCAAGGATAGTAGTGGAAAGTTGTGTGTGGAATCAGAGGAGATAGGGGAAGCGTTAAATGGATATTTTTCGTCAGTGTTTACACTGGAGAAAGACAATGTTGTTGAGGAGAACACTCAGGTTCAGTCGACCAGGCTAGATGGAATTGAGGTTCAAAAGGAGGAGGTGTTAGCAATTTTGGAAAATGTCAAAATAGATAAGTCCCCTGGGCCAGATGGGATTTATCCTAGGATTCTCTGGGAAGCCAGGGAGGCGATTGCAGAGCCTTTGTCCTTGATCTTTATGTCGTCTTTGTCGACAGGAATAGTGCCGGAAGACTGGAGAATAGCAAATGTTGTCCCCTTGTTCAAGAAGGGGAGTAGAGACAACCGTGGTAATTATAGACCTGTGAGCCTTACTTCGGTTGTGGGTAAAATGTTGGAAAAGGTTATAAGAGATAGGGTTTATAATCATCTTGAAAAGAACAAGTTGATTAGCGATAGTCAACACGGTTTTGTGAAGGGTAGGTCATGCCTCACAAACCTTATTGAGTTTTTTGAGAAGGTGACCAAACAGGTGGATCAGGGTAAAGCTGTTGATGTGGTGTATATGGATTTCAGTAAGGCGTTTGATAAGGTTCCCCACGGTAGGCTATTGCAGAAAATAAGGGAGTATGGAATTGAAGGTGATTTAGCGGTTTGGATCAGTAATTGGCTAGCTGAAAGAAGACAGAGGGTGGTGGTTGATGGCAAATGTTCATCCTGGAGTTCAGTTACTAGTGGTGTACCGCAAGGATCTGTTTTGGGGCCACTGCTGTTTGTCATTTTTATAAATGATCTGGAAGAAGGTGTAGAAGGATGGGTTAGTAAATTTGCAGATGACACGAAGGTCGGTGGAGTTGTGGATAGTGCTGAAGGATGTTATAGGATACAGAGGGACATAGATAAGCTGCAGAGCTGGGCTGAGAGGTGGCAGATGGAGTTTAATGCGGAAAAGTGTGAGGTGGTTCACTTTGGAAGGAGTAACAGGAATGCAGAGTACTGGGCTAATGGCAAGATTCTTGGTAGTGTAGATGAACAGAGAGATCTCGGCATCCAGGTACATAAATCCCTGAAAGTTGCCACCCAGGTTAATAGGGCTGTTAAGAAGGCATATGGTGTGCTAGCCTTTATAAGCAGGGGGATTGAGTTTCGGAACCACAAGGTCATGCTGCAGCTGTACATAACTCTGGTGCGGCCGCACCTGGAGTACTGCGTGCAGTTCTGGTCACCACATTAAAGGAAGGATGTGGAAGCTTTGGAAAGGGTTCAGAGGAGATTTACTAGGATGTTGCCTGGTATGGAGGGAAGGTCTTACGAGGAAAGGCTCAGGGACTTGAGGTTGTTTTCGTTAGAGAGGAGAAGGCTGAGAGGTGACTTAATAGAGACATATAAGATAGTCAGAGGGTTAGATAGGGTGGACAGTGAGAGTCTTTTTCCTCGGATGGTGATGACCAACACGAGGGGACATAGCTTTAAATTGAGGGGTGATAGATATAGGACAGATATCAGAGGCAGTTTCTTTACTCAGAGAGTAGTAGGGGTGTGGAACGCCCTGCCTGCAACAGTAGTAGACTCACCAACTTTAAGGGCATTTAAGTGGTCACTGGATAGACATATGGATGAAAATGGAATAGTGTAGGTCAGATAGGCTTCAGATGGTTTCACAGGTCGGCGCAACATCGAGGGCCGAAGGGCCCGTACTGCGCTGTAGTGTTCTATGTTCTATGTTCTATCTTACCTCTGGGGTTCCATCAACAATTCTCTGCCTGGGCTGTACTGCATCATTCCCGATGGCACTGCTGGTTCTGGAGAGCTGCAAGCTGAATCACTGGTCGGTCATCCTCAGAGGTGAGAAATCCATCCCGCACAGGGATCTTGGCTGCGAAATTCCCCTCTAATGATCTGGGAACGCCACTGCCACTTCCCACATCGGGCTTCCCAAAGATGGCCACGTGGGGTTGCCATTGAGTCTAAAGCTGGTGGATGCCCCTGCCAGGACTATTACATTCTGCCCATTGAACTGTTTGAAAATGGAAACAAGCTCGAGAAATGCCACAGCAAGGATACTGGGAGGTGAGAACACATTCAAAGACCTCAGAGAGGAAAGGGAAATTGGAGACACGGTGATAGCTGGAGAAGATGGACAGGTAAGAATAGGTTTTTGAAGGAGGGTGGTGTGATAAAACTGGTCTTGAAGAATAACATCCAAGATTTCAGAATATTTATACATTTCCACCATTCTAAACCTCCCTTTAGAATTATGTTGATGTCCGTCAGTGTTTCTCTGACTATTTTGTTTGCAACAGATGCATGTTTTACCAATCGTGCTCCATCGAGAAAAAAAAAACTTACATTTATATTGCATCTTTCATCACCACTGGACATCTCAATACACTTTATAGTCAATGAAGTAGTTTTGAAGTGTAATCATTGTTATAATGCAGCAAACCCAGAAAACAACTTGTACACATCATGCCCCACAAATAGCAATGTGACAATGACTAGATAATCTGTTTTTTATGATGTTGGTTGAAGGATAAATATTGACCAGGACACGAGGGATAACTCCTCTGCCCTTTTTTGATTGGAATAGCGCCATGTGGTCTTTTTCGTTCACTTGCAAGGGCAGACAGAGTTTCTGTTTATAATAACAATCTTTATTAGTGTCACAAATAGTCTTACTTCAACACCGCAGTGAAGTTACTGTGAAATTCCTCCAGTAGCCACATTCCGGCGCCTGTTCCGGCACACAGAGGGAGAATTCAGAATGTTAATTTCACCTAACAGCACGTCTTTCGGGACTTCTGGAGCACCCAGAGGAAACCCATGCAGGCATGGGGAGAACGTACAGACTCCGCACAGTGACCCAAGCTGGGTTAAATGTCTCATCTGAAAGATGGTATCTGTGACAGTAGAGCACCTCTTGGTACAGTGCGGGGGTGCAAACCTTGATTTGTGTCGTCAAGCCCTGGAGTGCGGCTTGAACCTAGATGCAGAATTTTACGCTTCCCCGCGGTGGGTTCGTAGGTGGGGAGGGGGGGGGGGGGGGGAGCGTAGAGTTCTTCGGTTGGGCTGCCCAGTGGGTTCTCACCCACCCATGATCTCTCTGCAATTTTACGCAGCAACAGATAAGGTCTTGATCAGCCTTTTGCAAAATGAGGCATTAAAGTGGTCAATTATTGACCACTGAAGAACTCATTCCCACCTCACCTCAATTTTTAGGCTAGTGGCAGGAGTTCTGTGGTATGGAGGTCGCCTGGAAATAAATTGGGCTCAGGCTGGAAGCTGAGAGGGATGGGGGGCAGGTGTGTCCCACATCCAAAGCCCCTTTTTAACATCGGGCACACCCCCTCTTTCAGGCCCTGTAACGGCAGGACCTATCACCTCCCATCCCCCGGCCTCTCCAACGAAACCCGAATCCCCCACTGTCTAATACCTCTCCCTTGGCCTCCCCATCCCTAAGAAACTCAAAACATACCTTTTCCTGGAATCCTGGGGTTTGTTCTCTGGGGACTGATCGTAGTCCCAGCCCTGTCCACTGCAGCCTCTGGCGCTGTACGGACTAGAGAGCTGCCAGCCTATCTGATTGTCTGGCAGCTCTATAAGGTGGGACTTACTCCCGTGTGAGGGGCGGCTGTCCCACCTCTGGCCAATGAATGCTTGTTGGAGCATGAAATCGCTGCAGGGGCAGGCAGTGTCGGGGGGTGGGGGGGGGGGGGGGGGGCAGGAAGGGAAAGCTTGTCATCCTAGGGGGTGGGAACGTTCTCACTGAGCCATAAATGACAATCCAACATAATCACTGAAGTGGATTCCTGGTCATTTTCATTCCCATTTCACTGAAGTGAACATCCCAAGTCATCGTTGCATGTATGGAAGCCACAGAGCATAGATACTTTACATGGGGAACAGGCAAAGAGGTTTGTGAAAAACCAAAATGAAGACTAAAGTTGCCCGTGATGAAGATAGCAATGCAACAATAATAAAAAGTTCAAATAAGGCTGAGAGGGGTGCAAGGCTAAGCTAAACTGCTCTTAGCCCTGTCGGTAACAGCACCTCATGCACAAATCTGGTGTTCTTGATTAATACGGGGATTTCTTGATTAATAAGGGGATCAGGGCTTATTGGGAGAAGGCAGGAGAAAGGGGATGAGGAACATATAAGCCATCATCGAAGGCAGAGCAGACTCAATAGGCCGAATGGCCTAATTCTGCTCCAAAATCTTATCGTCTTAGGCTAACGGCAGCGAATAATGAATAAACTATTAGAATCGGAAGTGCACACAGCTGTTAAAAACCGGAGCACCCAGAGGAAACCTGGACAGACACAAGGAGACAATGTAAACTCCACACAATCACCCAAGTTCGGAATTACATAGAAACATACATAGAAAATAGAAGCTGGAATGGCCATTCAACCCTTCGACCCTGCTGCTCCATTCATTATGATCATGGCTGATCATCAAGTTCAATACTCTGATCCCGCCTCCCCCTATAGCCCTTGATTCCTTCAGCCCCAAGAGCTATATCTAATTCCTTCCTGAAATTTCACAACGTTTTGACTTCAATTACTTTCTGTGAGAGTGAATTCCACCCATTCGCCTCTCTCTGGGTGAAAAAGTTTCTCCTCACCTCACTCCTAAAAGGTTTACCCCATATCCTCAAACTATGACCCCTAGTTAGGGACTCCCCCACCATTGGGAACAAAGGGCGTGATTTTGTGTCTGCGTTGCGCTCTTGCTCGAGCGCATCGCGGCTGGTAGATGACGGGAGAGGCGTCTCGTCAAGCACTGCCAAGGTGTCCGGGTGGCGCTGCCAAGCTGGCAGCACTTCCCGGGTGCCAGAGTTGCACTGTCAAAGGTCAGGGCCTGAGAGGGGCCATGCCTGTGAAAGGAGAGTGGAGGGGGTTTGAAGGGTGGAGGGTGCATGGCAGGTAAGTAGAGGCCTCTGGGAGGTTGGGAGGGGCTGGGTGGGTGTCCTGGAAGAGAGGACCTGTAAGGGGGTGTGGAAGAGCCTGAAGAGGAGGACCCCCCAGAGACCCCATAGCAGGGTGTCCTCAATTTGGGGTGTGGGGTAGTGCCCATGTGTGTGGGGGGTGACATTGCCCATGGGTGGGGGCTGCAAGCTCCCCTACGGATTGGGGCACCCTTTCAAAATGGTGGCCCTCATCTCTGAGTTCAGCTCCACAATGCTGAAAAATATTCTAAGGGGATGATTTCATGGAAAGTGTGGTAGGAACGGGAACTGCTTCGAACTTCCTGACGTTCGACGAGACAAGGCCGTCAATCGAAAGTTAATTGGTCCATTTAACAAGGCCCAACGGGGTTTACTCCTCAAATAATGTGTCACCGGCTGATCCGTCTGCTAACATGTGACTGGAGCACTTAAACCGCTGCAGTACAGCTGACCTCACTCTGCTAGCAACCATGGCACCCAGGAGATCAGCACCCCGTTCAGAAAAGGCAACCTGAGCAGATGCTGGACGCATTGGAGACCAGGAGGGATGTCCTGTTTTCCTGAGGGTCCAGGAGGGTAAGCCACCGGCCAGCCACCGCCGCCTGGGAGGAAGTGGCAGAGGCCGCCAGCTCGGGGAGTGTGACCAGGGAGACTGGCACCCAAGAAGGTCAACCACCTCCACCAGGCTGCTCGGGTGAGTTTGAACCCCTCCCACCCAGCCTGCATATTCTTGCTCCCCTATACCCCCCCACCATGCTCCCGATCCATCCCTCTACCACATACAACCCATCCCCCCTAACACCCTCACACATAACCCAGGCCACCACCACCCCAACCATGCAGTTAACCATGCATGAGGCTAATGATGCCCCTTTGTGTCCCTGCAGGAGAAGTTGGTCTATAACCACATGGAGAGGGCCCAGGCGGGCGGCAGGGTGCCGGACTTGCGTGTCCTCACCCCTATGAGAAACGAGCCATGGACGTCGCTGAGGGTGGCCGTGGTCAGAGTGGCGACTGCCATTGAGATCGGCCTGCGGCGCAGAGGAGAGAGAGGGGGAGCAGTGGGTATGGGGGGGTAAAAGATATAAGTAGGGGGTAAATGGGGTGCTGGGGCATGAGCGGGGAGGGGTGGAGTGAATGGGATGTTATAATCGGGAGAGTGGGACAGTTGGGGGACACATTTGTACACCATTAAAGTCTGTTGGCCTCGATCAGTATGATGCCTCTTCCACTTTCTTCAGCAATGTAGGACGAGCACCAATCCCCTGCACCATCCCTCCGGTCAGGGGGGGTCTGTGCTTCTCCACCTGGTAACATTCAGGAGTCTGGTAACAGCGGGGAAAAAGCTGTTTTTGAATCTGCAAGTGCGTGTTCTCAGATTTTTGTATCTCCTGTCCGATGGAAGAAGTTCAAAGAGAGAATAGCCCGCTTTTCCAGGGCTGCGGGACGTGTAGATAGAGTCAATGGATGGTAAACGAGTTTACGTGATGGACTGTTCTGTGGTCACGATTCTCTAGAGTTTCTTACGGTCTTAGGCCGAGCAGTTGCCATGCCAGGCTGTGATGCAGCCAGATAGGATGCTTTCTCTGGTGCATCTGTAAAAGTTGGTTAGAGTCAATGTGGACATGCTGAATTTCCTTCGTTTCCTGAGGAAGTTTTTTGTTTAATTCGTTCATGGGGCGTGGGCATCGCAGGCTGTGCCAGCATTTATTGCCCATCCCTAATTTCCCTTTGACGGGCAGTTAAGAGTCAGACTGTGGGTCTGGATTCACTTATTGGCCATACCAGGTGATAATAATAATCACTTATTCTCACAAGTAGGCTTCAATGAAGTTACTGTGAAAAGCCTCTAGTTGCCACATCCGGTGCCTGTTCAGGGAGGTCGGTATGGGAATTGAACCCGCGCTGCTGGCATTGTTCCGCATTATAAGCCAGCTGTTTAGCCCACTGAGCTAAACCAGCCCCAACCAGATAAGGATGGCATATTTCCTTCCCTAAAGGACATCATTGATCCCAGATGGGGTTTTACAACAGTCGACAATGGTTACATGGTCATCATTAGACTTTTAATTCCAGATTGTTATTGAATTCAGATTTTACCATCTGGAGTGGAGGGATTTGAACCTGGGACCCCAGAGCAATATTCTGGGTCTCTGGATTTTTAGTCCAGTGACAATACCACTGGGCCACCACCTCCCCAAAGTATAGGTGCTGTTGTGCTTTCTCGGTCGCAGCGCCCTTGATGCTTGTGTAGCAGTGGTCAAGAATGTTGATGCCCCTGGTGGGACAGGAGATGTGTTGGTGGAATTTTGGCAGTACACTCTTGAGGTTGGCCTAGTTGAAGTTCCCAGCCACGATGAATAAGGCCTCCAGGTACTCTGTTTCATTGTTATTTATAGCGGTGTACAATTCATCAAACGCCTTCTTCACTTCCACCTGGGTTGGAATGTAGACCACGGTGATGATGGCAAAAGTTAACTCCCATGGAAGATAGTGCAGGCAGCACTTCACAGTCAGGTATTCGAGGTCAGGGGAGCAGATCGCCAGGGTCACCAACCAAGCACCAAGGGGAGTTGATGAGAAGGCAAACCCTTACATCCTTCACTTTGCCTGATGATGATGTGCGTCCATCCTGTATATTGAGAAGCCAGCAGATTGTATGGCACAGCCCGGTAAGGCAGGGTGAGCCATTTATCTGTGAAACAGAGCACTTAGCAGCCTCTTACTTCTCTCTGAGAGTGAATTCCAGTTTGTTTTCAATCGCTTGGACATTTGCTAGGAGTATGCTTGGGAGAGGAAACTTGTTTTAGTCTCACCATGACCGCTATGTTTCCCTCGCTTCCTTGGGCAATGGCTGCTTCTGGATGGTTCCAGGATCCAATGAGAGCAGCCTTACCGTGTGGGAGGTAGGTCGTTGCATCTGGCAGGGTCCCGGATGCTGGTTGCGATTTTGGGGTCTCCTGCGGGGCATGTTCGTGATCCGGTCGGGCCCCGGTGTTCCGTGAGTACAGGTTTACATTTCGACACGTTTGGGTCCAGACATGGGATCTCCGCCATTTTGGGGGTGTTTAACCTGGGTTTGGGTCACTGGCATTGTCTTCCTCGGTCAGTTTGGGCTGGATCACGTGTTCGGTTGCAGCTTTGGTGGCCTGGAATCGAGCCTTGGAGTAGGCCTGGTTGGGCATCCTTGTGAATTCTCCTCCTTCCCGCCATCTGTTGATAAGTCGGGGCACTGGGCGAGCCTCTACGGGTCGGGCGCTCAGGGGACCGGACTCTCTTGCCAGGCTAGGACAGGCGCTCCAGGAACTGGGTTGATTCCTACGCAAGGTCGGGGTCGGACGTCCGGGTGAGGCCACATCCGCTTCCAGATCGAGGCCAGGGCAGGACGTTGGAGTAGTCCTGTCAGGTCGGGTCATGTCGATGGGCCCAAGGACATCGGAGGATTCTCAGACCTACAAGTAAACATGAAAGAGAAAGGCTAGAAAGTTAGAACTATGTTTTTAAAGGGTTATAAGAGATGTAGGAAGAGAATCTGTGTGAGAGAGCTGGATGTTCAGGAAGTGGAATCCCTTTCCTCTTAATGAAGGGCATTCCCCGATGGTCCAGTGAACATAAGGTGACATGCATGCCATCTATTAGCACCTGGACCTGGGGATTCCCGGTGATGGTGCAGAATCTTGCTGCCTGGCCATCTTGTTGGGCTTGGTCCAGGTTGAAGTTCATGGATGCACTTGTGGGCTGCAGCTTGTCAGATGCCACACAAGTCCGACTGCTCCCGAGGCATAAAAGGTAAGGGCTGTGGTGACCTTGACGGTCACCGGGGGGGTGGATATCCTCCTCCTCCATGTGGTGCCAAGTCTGCAGGACATGGTGTATGTGCCACACCATGTTCTTGTTCAGGCTGAGCCTCCTGCAGCACATACTGTCCGTCAACTGTTCGAAAGATCAGCGACATCTTGTCATCTTGGGAAAACACACAGCTCCCCCACCCAACACCCCCCCACCCAACACCCCCCACCCCCACCCCCACCAGGTCCCTTCCTGGTGTTGGACGTCCAGGTCTGCAGGATGTGGATTAGAGCCCTGCACATGGGCCACCGCCTCAAGCCTCTGCTGAAGCTGCTACCACCGCCCTTCTCCGCCATCTGCCTGTCCAGCCTTCCAGCAGCACCACGAGGGCAAGGTCGGCAGGATCCAAGATATCGTCCATATCTGGAAGTAATTGGGAAAGGGTGGGAGACTGATAACCAGCGGTGTCTGCCATCCCGGGACTTTCCAGTCGTCCATCGCTCTCTCCACCACCCTCTCCCTCCCTGGCACTCCCAGCCTATGTACCCCCAGCCACAGTGGAGGCTCCTGCTCAGCAGACCCCAGACCTTGGGTGCGATTCTCAGAAATGGAGACAGAGTGTTTGCGCCGTCGTGAACGCCCTCGCATTTCACAATGGCGCAAAATGGGCACGGGCGGTAGCGATTCTGGCCCAGCGCTGGAGCGGATAACGCCACTCCAGCCTCCCTTCCCGGCGCCAAATGGGCGCTGCGCCAACCAGTACATGCGCAGTTGGGCCGCGCCAAACCGCGAATCGGCAGCCCGGCCGCGGACAGCAGCAAATGCCGCCGATTCTCCGCTCCTCGGAAAATCGCCTGCCGCCGTTGGACCGGCGCCGCGGGAAAAAGCATGAACGGCGATTCTCCATATGGTGCGGCATCGGAGAATTGGGCCCCCTGAACCCTGGACACCCATATGTGATGTAACCTGGACTGGGCAATGGTCCTCTACACACCCTCTGGCCGTGGTACTGTCCACGGTGCTGGGGCGTAGCCCCGGGGTGGTCAGATGCTGTCCACTGCATCTGTGATATTGCCTCCCATAGTGTTCAGGCACAGTGTCCAGTCATCAAGGTCTGATTGGGATGCTGGGCAATAACACCCACATGCTACATGGCCCGCCTACTCACGGGAGTCCACTTGGAATGTGTGAAGTGCTCACCTGCCAACAATTCCCAATTGGCAATAGCCTTCAGCCGTGTGGCCAGTGGCCTCTGTAGTCAGTGGGGGTTATGGGTGGTCCTGGAGCAGGAGCACATGGTCCAGGTGTGTGCAAGGTAGACCAGTGGATGCAGCGGTATTCATCTTGTTAACTATCTCTCCCCCACACCCCCACCAATGGCAATCCATCCCGACCGAGGCTCAGCCCCCGGCGGCTCCCCCACCCTTCTCAAAGCACAAGGGCAGCAGCACCATTGCAATTGGGCTCTGCGTCTGTGAACCAAGATGGCTGCTCACCCCGTCAGGATTCACAGCAGCCCTTCCGCCAGCTTCACATTTTTGATAAGGAGTATTAATAAGCGGCAGCGTGACCACTCGCTGTGGAGGCGGTTGATTCACGGTAGGCTGATCGATAGGGAGTCTTTCTCGTTAATTGGAAGGAGATTGGATTTAAATGGTGTTAAGTGGTTTTCCACCACACTCAGGCGACATCCTGATTTTGCCAAAGGGAGCGGGTTGGTTAGATCACAAACCTATCACCGTCCGGCGCGGTGGCCTATCCCACGATTTAGCCACCTCGTCGCGCTCTCATTTTAGCGCAACAAGGCGACAAAACCGCACACTACGTGTGGGCTAAACTGGTGAGAAAATCCCGGCCCAAAAATTGACTTGTTGTTTGATCGTGGTGGGGAAACTCGCCGCAGGGCCGGTGGGAGACTCCTTGAAAAACCCGCTGCAAATTAACTTAGAAATTATTCCGCTAAAATCCGCTCATACTTTCTGAATCAACCCTGTCTAATCCTGGTAGAATTTTATAAGTTTCTAAGAGATCTCTGTTATATTACGATTTTGCAATATATATATTACTCTTTTTGTCTAGCCGAATTGTTGAAATATAGACATAGTCTTCCAGTGATGACAAAATAATTTAATGAGTAATGTGAAATAAACTAGTGAGTTCTTTTTACTTCAATACTGAACTAGTAAACAAACAAATAACTATAGATTAAACTATTAAATAAGATAATGCTATATACTAAGGTCTGTTAGCTTCTCTCTAGCTGTTCCCCTTCTGTACTCTCCACATTCCTAACACACTCTCCTTGAGGAAAGAGCGGGGAAACCTTTTTATAGCTCTTGGTAGTGTGGCCATCTGGTGATCATTTGTCTGTACTTGCTTAACATTACTTGATCATGTATTACTACATACAGAGATCACTACAATCCCCTCTCACTCTTCTAAACTACAATGAATATAATCTTAACCGACATAGTCTCTCATCATATGATGGTCCCGCAATCCCAGGAATCAGCCTGGTAGATCTTTGCTGCACTCCCTCCACAGCAAGAACATCCTTCCTCAGATAAGCTCACCAAAACTGCACAGAATACTCCATGTGTGGCCTCACCAACACCCTATACAATCGCAGTAAAACATCCCTCTTCCTGAACTCAAATCCTCTCGCTATGACGGCCAACATACCATATGCCTTCTTTACTGTGTGCTGTACCTGCGCACTGGGAGGCAGCAGTGCTAACCACTGTGCCAGATGAGAACAGAAATAACAATTTGTACTGAGAATTTTTTTTTAGGATCATGAATAAGGACCTTGTACAAAATGGGCATTTTATTGGAGCCAAGAATCATCAGAGTTGGGATAGTGTCTGTTCAGTGAGGGGAGAATTCTTTGGGTGATGTTGGTGGATGGGGTGTGGGGGGGGAATGGGTGATTTCCCTCAAGTGGTTTGAACAAACACCCCTCACATAAATTGGCATGTGTGGAAGTGGAGGGGGAGAACGGCTGGAGAAAAAGAGAACTGGAAACTTATGGAAGTCTATTTCTATATAATTGATGTCCTTGGCAGAGCAGAGCAACTGTAAATTGTTTACAAGGCCCCACAGGGGAGCAAGTGTTGTACAGACACATTTTTAAAGGGGGCTGTAGAATATTGGACCAGAACATGTCTATAAACAGTTCAAAATCACACCATTTAATAATAATAATAATAATAACCTTTTTCTTGTCACAAGTATGAAATTGCTGTGAAAAGCCACTAGTCGCCACATTGGGGCACCTGTTCGGGTAAGCTGATAAGGGAAGTGCTGCTGGCCTTGTTCTGCATCGCAAACCAGCGGTCTAGCAGAACATTTCAATAGGCAGTCAAACATAAGCAGGGGAAATAAGCTTATTTGCGACTTCCCCCTCCCTATGTTCACGGAATCCGTACCTTGGACATGATATAGCATTTCTTTGACTCGCAATGATCGACAGGTCAGAATTGAGGATGGAAATTACAGATAGCATGACAGCAGCAATTTGATTGAAATTCAAGATAAGGATAATAAAGAAATAATGGGAAATTGTGAATAGATAGGCAGTTATCTAGTTGAATGAAAGAGGTAGCAGGAAACACAACAGTGATAATCCAGCAGGGGTGTAATACTTCAGCAGGAGATTTGATCAGTTGAGATAGCTGCAAAGGGAAGTGTTAAAAGCTGCAAAGCACAGTGCGAACACCTGCACAGAGGTAATGTGTAACTATTTCTTAACACTAAATGAAGGGCTAATTGTGCAGATGCTTTATTAACTCTATTTTATCGAGCATCCCGAGGATGTCGGAGGTGAATGAGCATCTGGACTCCAGTAATGCTCATACTAAGTTTCCAATTGTAAGTGATGCCATTTTAAATCATTAAAGCTTTGTAAGACTTAATTTCCTCCAAACGTTAGAATTTGGAGTTTTGTTAAAGAACAGTAATTTTGCATGTTAGCATCAATGGAATCTTATATTAATGGGTTTTACTTGTTAGTGAGTGTGAAATAATTGCTTCCAAGTTGCAACGGGTAGCTATCTAACAGAGAAAATAATGGAACTGGTGCTCAACACAAGAAGGTACACAAAATGGTGTGAAAAACATAACATCATGCGCCACGGGGGTGGGGGGGGGTGGGGAGGGGGGCGGGGGGGGGTGGCAAGAAAGGGGAGAGTTAAGGGCGGCACGGTAGCACAGTGGTTAACACTGTTGCTTCACAGCGCCAGAGACCCAGGTCCATTCCCGGCTTGGGCCACTGTCTCTGCGGAGTCTGCATGGTCTCCCCGTGACTGCGCAGATTTCCTCCGGGTGCTACGGTTTCCTTCCATAAGTCCCAAAAGACGTGCTTGTTAGGTGAATTGGACATTCTGATTTCTCCCTCAGTGTACCCAAACAGGCATCGGAATGTGGCGACTGGGAATTTTAACAGAAACTTCACTGCAGTGTTAATGTAATCTTACTTGTGACACTAATACAAGGTTCTTATTATTAACAATTTTACCAAAGATTTGGTCAATTAGATAGAGAAGTTTTTAAAAGAGTAGATAGAGGTCACGAGGAGGAAAGGTCAGTGAATTTCAAATGGCATAACCCAGACAACGAAGAGAGGATGTAAAGGGAATAGATGATTGGTGGACATGGAACAAAACATCATGGAAGATTGCTGAAACACATTGGGGCAAGGCATGGAGGTATTCAAAGACAAGGGTGAGGATTTTAAGTTTATTGCATTGGGGATAATGAGTGAAGTGTTGGATGAACATAATGAGGGAGAGGATGTATGAACAAAACTTTACTCAAGTTGAAGTCTATCAAATGTGAAAGATGGGAAATCAGCAGGAAAAATATTGTCGAAGTCAAGGACACATATGAGGGTTTCAACAGCAAAGCGACCGATGTTGCGATGGACAGAGGTAAGGGAGTGGAGATTGTGACAGATCTGAAGATAATAGCTTCAGTATTTATGAAGTTAATGCAGATGAACCTGTGATTATTCAAAACAGTCAAGGAGCAAGAGTAACTGTCTAAAGAAACTCATACCATCAGCATCCATGTGGAACCTGACCCCAAGCCTGCGCCCGATGCCAGTAAGAAGTACCATTTCAATGAGGTTGAAGAAAGGAAAAGAATAGGGGTGGGAGTCTTCTTTTCTGAGACTAAGTGTTGACGCCAACGCAGAATCCGTGGATTTGTACGACAGAAAGACTGGCGACACACCTGGAACGATTCCGTTCCCACTGAAGTACTAGCGCTGGGGCCGTGTGGAACACAATCGATTCCAATGAAAAATGGTGTGGGATTCGCCGGGTCCGTGGTCGACAAGCTGTAGCCGCATATACACATTACACAAACCACACACTTATCCCAGCCAAACATATGGCACTAATTGTGCTGGAGCAGACCATACAGCTGATTGGTCGGCTGGGGAGGAGCCCTAGGGGGATATCTGTATGACCCATTGCACTATGTTCACAGTGGGCTGTTAGCGATGTATGCTGCAGCATGGCTGTCTTGCAGTCTGTGGCAATGATGTTTTGTGCCTGTCCACCCTGACCACAGCTCACCTCCTGGCCACCCCCACTACTCCCCTCCCCACTCCCACACCGCTCCTGGCAGAAGTCCCCCAGCAAGCGGCACATCTGCGAGCAAACTCCGGTGATATTGGACACTTTCCGTACCCCTTCTCTCTCCTTCCAGTCACCACGCCAGTGGGCCCCGACCAATCAGAGGCAGAGAATCGCGGGTGCCCCTGAGAATACTGGGTCAGGCCTGCTAATGATATGCAAACAGTGTCGACTGTACGTGCATTCTGGAACGCATTGTCGGCGCTGTCGAGGTGCTGGAGCATTGAAATTTGGCGTCAAATCGGTGCATGCTGTGGAACTGATTCTCAGCCTTTCCCAATTTTGGCGTCGGCTAACGGACAATCCCACTCTAAATTCATTGGAGAACAAGACGCCATTTCTTGGGAGACAAAACCAGTGTGTAAGACATAGAATTGTACAGAGCTCACAGCAGCTGAGTGTCATGATAGGAAAGTGCATTTCCTATTGCAAACATCCCAGTATGTGTCTTGTAGATGTCTTGCTATTGATGTGAACATCATCAGTTATTTTGCTGTGATCCATGGTATTTGCAATTAATAGCAAAAATTCTGTAAAAATGTTGGGCTTGTTTTATGCATTTATGTATTCAGGAGCAGAGTGATAATAACAGTAATATTACACAAAATTATATTAAAATTTCTGCTGGCATGACATGACAGGATTTGACTTTTGCAAATAGGTGCAATTTAACTGAATGGGAATATAATGTGTCCCATAGCGAGCGCATTTAGCCGTCAGTTTCCCGTCGCTTGCAGCGGCGAGAAACAGCGCTATCTAAAGTGACTCTGGTTAGATACGGGACCTCATGGGGGAACGTGCGCTCGAGGCCGCACTTAGAACCATTTCCTGCACCAAGGTGCCCTGCTCACCGAATCTCCTCAGTCAGTGAAAGATCGGATGTCACCCTGATCTCTCGAGTCCCAACACGACATCCTGAACCTCTGCCCCCAAGCCCTAATTCGCTGTAAGGGGGAGGTCACGTTAGATCTTGTGAGACATGGTGAGTCGGGTAGATCCCAAGAGCTGTGTCTCCCGTCATTTACCGGCCACAATGTGCCACAGCGCACTGCATTTCAGGTGCAGTGTGGTCGGTAGATCACGCCCAATATAATCAATTTAATCGGGAGACGTGACTACATGTATATGGAAGTTTTTTTTACCTGAGCGCAATTGGCTATTGCTCCTGAATCATTTTTTCATTAGTTAAACACATAAAAATAACAAGTTTACAAATATATTTACCAGGTTTACAGATTATCTCCAATAATGAAATCACTGGTTAACTGTAATGAAGAATAAGTCAACAAACATGGAAAATATACAATAAATTAATTTGAATCTAAAAGAGTGGGGAATAACTATTTGCTTTCTCCGTACTCCCAGCATTTTCTGCCTTTATTTGCGATATCAGCTTAGCTCAGTGATTTCACTTTCACCTCTGAAGCAGAGGGCAGCGGGTTCAAAGCTCTACTCCTGATGTGTGAGCACATCGTTGAGGCTGATGCTTCAATGCAGCCCTGAGGGAGTGCTGTTTCATCAATGATGTGACACTAAACTGAATCCCCTGTCTCTCTGGATAGAAAACATCCCATGGCACTATTTGAAGCAGAGTAGTTTTCAATGGAATAGCAAAATATTGTGTATCGTGGAAATCAGAAATAAAACTTTTTTAAAAATGCTGGAAAAACTCAGCAGTTCTGGCAGAACCTATGGAGAGAGAAACAGAGTTAATTTGTTTGTTGTACATGTGGCTCTTTTTTCATGGGATCGAAATGTTGGATGGAATGTACCCACCACCCCCACACTTCCCGGGAAACCACCTCTCCAGGCTGACCTGCCCAGCAGCCTGCCTGGACTGAAGGGGGACAGGAAAATCAGGCCCGTGGATACCTGGAGCAGGTCCGTCTGGTGTCTTGGACTGAGAGGATTTAGAGAACTTAGGGAGAAGGGTTGGAGCGGTAGGAAGGAAGGGGGGGTTCAACCAAAAGACCCTATGATTGGCAAAGGGCAAGTCCTGAAGGTGACCATCCCTCTTCCACTCCACTCTTTAAATATTTCATTTCAAAATCCGGGCCTCCCGCTCCCATCCTGCTGCCTACGCCAAATGTTTTACGGTGTGGGCAGCGTATTATGAGAGTCAATTGGTTTGAAAACAAGCCTAATCGACCCTTAATTATTTATTTAAATATGGCGGGTGAACTGCCGATTTCAGCACCTGTTGCATTGTGGGGGAGAGTTCAGGGGTGGATGGGAAGGTGTTGGAATGGCCACCGACCCCATTTTACCTGATAACCCCTCCTCTCTTCCCACGGGAAACATTCTCGCCAGGGACATATAAAATTCAACCCGTTTGCTCTGCTTCTCCCTTCGCAGATGCTGCCAGACCTGCAAAGTTTTGCTGACTTTTTCTGGGTTTCTTTTTTCAGAAGCTCCCCTGGTGTTGTGGCCAACAGGAGTTTCCGATCCATCTTATCCAAAATGGGTTTCCTTGTTATTTATCATGTGGAGATGCCGGCGTTGGACTGGGGTGAGCACAGTAAGAAGTCTTACAACACCAGGTTAAAATCCAACAGGTTTGTTTCAGATCACTGAGGAAGGAGTAGTGCTCCAAAAGCTCGTGATTTGAAACAAACCTGTTGGATTTAACCTGGTGTTGCAAAACTTCTTACTTGTTATTTATGTCACTGCTGTTTGTGAGACACAATTGTGCTCAAATTGACTGTGATGTTTAATTATACTATGCTTCAAAAACAAGTTAATTCATTGGCTGTGAAATGCTGTGGGACACTGAGGACTCAAAAGGTGTTCTATCAGTTTTTTCTTATTTCAAGGTTGCAATGTTTTTTTTGCACATTATCATTTTCACTATATGAGATGGCAAAACTTTTCACTGCTAAAACACGTATAAAACAAATTATATGGGGCTGAATTCACTGCTTTGCAACTCCAGCAGCGAGAACTGCGATCGGAAGGAGAATAGTGCGCAATGGAAAAATCCCGTTTCGCACCTGGTGCCAATTCTGTCGCCACGCTCCGGTCCCTCACTGACAGCACTATCGATGTTTCCGCTAGCATTTTTTGCCGTTAGTTGCATGGGTTTCAATATCATTAGTGGGTTGGACACTTCATGCTCCAAACCTCCACGATCCTCCCCCCCTCTGAGGTGGAAGTCTCGCGGACGCAAATTGGTGCAAGTATTTACAAGCGGGACCTGGGTACCACGGCTGCTGAGGGGTCGCGGGAATCTAAAAAGACTCTCTCAAAAACCCTAAAAAATGATCAGGTTTTCTGGGAGGTGGCTGTTTGAGGCGGGGGCAGTGGCGGTGTGTGGTGAACCACTGTGCACCTGTATTAGGGGATGTATGGTAGGACCTGCACTACAGGTTCGCCGGTAGCCCTTGCCGGCTAGCTCCGCCCACAAGGAGCCGTATAAATATGTGTGTCCTCCTCCTGATCAGCCATTTCGCCAGCTGCAGTAGGAGGCCACGCATCTGACTGTATTAAAGTCACAGTTGTACCAATCTGAGTCTTTCGTGCAATTGATTGTGCATCACGGTGAAGGACTGGGTGCCAAGTTCTTGGACTCGGTGTGCCCCCCTCGGGATCAGAGTGGGCTGGCTCAGAACACCATTGCTCCAGTATGTGGATTTAAACACACCCCTTTCATGTAATTGATCGTGCATTAATTTATAACAGTCAGATTTTCTAAGACATGGACATCAGAATCAAACCAGATCGCCTGCAGTTGGATCCGCACTCGCCCGATGCCAGAAAGGACTTTAATCACTGGCTAGCTTGTTTTGAGGCCTACATCAACGCTGCGACCCCAGCGCCGACGGAAGTTCAGAAGATTAAAGTTTTATACTCCAGGTTACGCGGAAGCAATGGCACTCCTAAAAGAGAACTATGCGCAGAAATCAAACACGATCTTCGCCAGGCACGTACTCGCCACTCGCTCTCAACTACCTGGTGAGTCAATCGAAGACTTCTGGCGGGCCCTAATCCCACTCGTACGGGACTGTGACTGTCAGGCCGTTACGGTCACCGAACACTCTAATCTCCTGATGCGTGACGCGTTCGTAACAGGGATTGCGTCAGACTTCATCCGACAACGACTACTGGAAGGGGCCACGCTCGACCTTGCGGAGTCAAAACTTTAGCGCTCTCCATGGCGGTCGAATCTCGTAACGTTCAGGCCTACCCGCTCGCCGCGCAGCCCACCCGTCCTACCCCTCCTGGACCCCGCAAATGACCCCCCTGGCTGGGGTCCTTCCAAGTCAATACGCCTGCACCGCCTGCCAACCCGTGCACCCGGGGGGTCCCTGTTGCTACTTCTGCGGTCAGCAGAAGCACCCCCGCCAATGCTGCCCAGCCGCCACTTGCAAGTCTTGCGGTAAAAAGGGCCACTTTGCAGCTGTGTGCTAGGCCCGCGCAGTCGCCATTCTCGCGCTCGCAATCACCCCCTCCCCCCTGCCGCACGCTCAATGGGCGCCGCCATCTTCCCCTCCTGAGGCCACGTGCAGCCAATGGGTGCCGCCATCTTCTCGTCCCAGGGCCACAAGCGACCACTGGGCGCCGCCATCTTGTCCCGCCCCCACAATGTGCGCCCCATGGGCGTCGCCATTTTGTTCCTCACAGGACCTCCAGACGCCGCCATCTTGTCTTCCCCACAGGGCTGGAACGCCAACTACACATCATGATCTGGGTCCATCCGACACCTCTGATGACCACCCGCAGCTTGCCTCGATGACGCTGGACCAATCTCGTCCACACAACCTGGCCACCGGTTCCACAATGGTGAAAATCGACGGCCACGTGACCTCTTGCCTGCTGGACTCTGGGAGCACCGAAAGCTTCATACACCCGGATACGGTAAGGCGCTGCTCCCTCGCTAGTCATCCCGCCAATCAAAGGATCTCCCTGGCCTCCAGATCCCACTCTGTCCTGATCCGAGGGTTGTGCACGTTCACTCTCACAGTCCAGGGTGTAGAATTCACCGGCTTCCGCCTCTACATCCTTCCTAACCTCTGCGCTGCACTATTGCTGGGCCTGGATTTCCAGTGCAATCTCCAGAGTCTCACCCTCAAATTCGGCGGGCCCCTACCTCCACTCACCGTTTGCGGCCTCGCAACCCTCAAGGTCGAGCCTCCCTCCCTCTATGCCAATCTAACTGCGGATTGCAAACACGTTGCCACTAGGAGCAGACGATACAGCACCCAGGACAAGGTCTTTATCAGGTCCGAAGTCCAGCGGCTGCTTCGGGAGGGTATTATTGAGGCCAGCAAGAGCTCCTGGAGAGCCCAAGTGGTAGTGGTTAAAACTGGGGAGAAACAGAGAATGGTTGTTGACTACAGCAAGACCATCAACCGGTACACGCAGCTCGACGCGTACCCCCTCCCATGCATATCTGATATGGTCAATCAGATTGCACAGTATCGGGTCTTCTCAACAATTGACCTGAAATCCGCCTACCACCAGCTCCCCATCCGGAAATCAGACCGTCCATACACTGCCTTCGAGGCAGACGGTCGGCTGTATCACTTTCTTAGGGTTCCCTTCGGCGTCACTAACGTGGTTTTGGTCTTCCAAAGGGAGATGGACCGAATGGTCGACCGGTACGGTTTGCGGGCCACATTTCCGTACTTAGATAATGTCACCATCTGCGGCCATGACCAGCAGGACCACAATGCCAACCTCGCTAAATTCCTCCGCAACGCCACTCTTCTCAACCTTACGTATAATAAAGAGAAGTGTGTGTTCAGCACGACCCACCTAGCCATCCTCGGCTATGTTGTCCAAATCGGACTTCTGGGGCCCGAATCCGACCGCATGCGCCCCCTCATGGAGCTTCCCCTCCCCCTCTGCCCCAATGCCCTCAAACGCTGCCTGGGGTTCTTCTACTACGCCCAGTGGGTCCCAACCTATGCGGATAAGGCCCGCCCATTTATATAGTCCACTCAATTCCCCCTCGCGGCCGAGGCACAACATGCATTCGCCCATAATAGAGCAGACATAGCCAAGGCCGGGATGCACGCAGAAGACGTAACACTGCCCTTTCAGGTAGAAAGCAATGCTTTAGATGTCGCCTTTGCCGCCACTCTAAACCAGGCAGGCAGACCCGTGGCTTTCTTTTCACGCACCCTCAGCGCCTCTGAAATTCGGCACTCATCCATCGAAAAAGAGGCCCAAGCTATCGTTGAAGCTGTGCGGCATTGGAGGCATTACCTGGCCGGCAGGAGATTCACTCTCCTCACTGACCAATGCTCGGTAGCCTCCATGTTCAACAACATGCAGCGGGCCAAGATCAAAAATGATAAAATCTTGCGGTGGAGAACCGAGCTCTCCACCTATAATTACGAGATTTTGTAACGCCCCGGCAAGCTCAACGAGCCCCCAGACGCCCTATCCCGAGGTATATGTGCCAGCGCACAAGTAGACCAACTCCGGGCCCTACACAACAGCCTTTGTCACCCGGGGGTCACACGACTGCATCACCTTGCCAAAGCTCGCAATCTGCCCTACTCCGTCGAGGAAATATGGACAGTCACCAGAGACTGTCAGGTCTGTGCGGAATGCAAGCTGCACTTCTACCGGCCAGACCGCGGGCACCTGGTGAAAGCCTCCCACCCCTTTGAACGCCTCAGCGTGGATTTCAAAGGTCCCCTCCCCTCCACCGACCGCAACACGTATATCCACAGTGTGGTCAACGAGTACTCCAGATTCCCCTTCGCCATCCCACGCCCCGATATGACGTCTGCCACCATCATCAAAGCCCTAAACAGAATCTTTGCTCTGTTCGGTTTCCCCACCTACATCCACAGTGACAGGGGATCTGCATTCATGAGCGATGAGCTGCATCAGTTCCTGCTCAGCAGGGGTATCACCTCCAGCAGGTAGACCAGCTACAACCCCCGGGGAAACGGGCAGGTAGGAACCTCCCAGCCTCTCACTGGCAGGAGGTCCTCCCTGATGCACTACACTCCATCCGGTCACTACTGTGTACCGCCACAAATAGCACACATCATGAACGTGTTTTTACCTTCCCTATGAAGTCCACATCCGGGATGTCGCTCCCGACTTGGCTCGCAGCTCCAGGACCGGTCCTTCTACGTAGGCATGTCCGGCTCCACAAGGCGGACCCCTTGGTGGACAGGATATACTTGCTCCACGTCAACCCCCAGTATGCCTACGTGGAGTTCCCCGATGGCCGCCAAGATACTGTCTCCTTCAGGGACCTGGCTCCCTCAGGTTCGACTCCAACACCCTTACCCACCCACGCGCCACCCTCCCTTCCCCCCGGCGCTCCCAACATTAGCCCCACCAGGTCCATCCCTCCTTCCCCTGCCCATGCTAGAGGACGAGGAAGATTACGGCATGCTCCCGGAGTCATCACACTACTGGCCAGCACCAATACCGGCAGCCCCGACGTCGGCGACACCAACACCGCCAGCACCGACATTGCCGCCACCGTTACGTCGCTCCCAGCGAACTGTCAAAGCACCGGATCGACTTAACCTGTTATGGGAACCGGACTATCAAAATTAACATTTTTTCCCCCTCCCCACTGTAAACTATTTGCAAAACTGTATATAGTTCCACGCCACCCCTGTCGGACTCATTTTTAACAGGGGGTGAATGTGGTGAACCACTGTGCACCTGTATTAGGTGATGTACGGTAGGACCTGCACTACAAGTTCGCCGGTAGCCCCTGCCGGCTAGCTCCGCCCACAAGGAGCCGTATAAATATGCGTGTACTCTTCCTGATCAGCCATTTCACCAGCTGCAGTAGGAGGCCACGCATCTGACTGTAATAAAGCCACAGTTGTACCAATCTGAGTCTTTCGTGCAATTGATCGTGCATCACGGTGAAGGACTGGGTGCCAAGTTCTTGGACTCGGTGTGCCCCCCTCGGGATCAGGGTGGGCTGGCTCAGACCGCCATTGCTCCAGTATGTGGATTTAAACACACCCCTCTGGTGCTACTAACAGGCTCCTGGCTGCTTACACTTCTGACTGCTCACTGTGTCCGATGAATGTTCAGAGATCCTCTGGTGATGTGGGTGCCGACCCAGGCCATCTCTCTGGGAACCCTCATACCCACCGGCATCAGCAAGAGGATGGCCGTAGCCAAGCTCAGTCAGTGTTCTACCAGGTGTTGGCGCTCCTCAGAAGCGCTGACCTACTGCAGAGAAAGCAGGGATTTAGCAGAGCTCACCCCAAACAAGGGACACCAGCGCTGTGGTCATTATAGCCCTCTCTGGTTCTCTGCCTCTCTTAGGTAGAGGCCTCACAGTGACTTCCAGCCCTCAGGATCACAAGCTGTTTCCTCCCAGTGAGACTGGCAGTACTGACGGCCTCTGCCACCTCCTCCCAGTCCTTGTTCAGCAGGATAGGCTTGGGTCTGAGGCCCACTGGGGTGGCAAGACCAATGCCCCGGGGCTCTTTACCTGTGAGCAAAGATGGTACTCACCTCCTCGGCACCCTGTGGAAGCCCTTCCGCCAAGTTCACTTTTTTAAGAAGAAGTACGAATCTGCACCAGCTTGACCACTTCCTGAGGACGCCGATGAATGACGAGAGTGATCCTCGATGTGCTTTGCCTTCTGAGTTCTACTGCTATGTCTAGGTGTGCCGCAAGGATGCACAGCAAAGGTGGAGGCAGCCAGCTGCTTACCTCATCTCGTGGTCTTTGATGCCCCTGGTAGGTGTCCTCTGGGGGCTCTGGGGACGGAGGGCCCGGCATACTTGTCGGCGGCACATGCACAGCCTTGCCACGCTGTTCCGGGTGCTGACTGTGAAACATGGCCTCATCAGAGGGGCGGAACTTGGGGGAGTTGATGGCCACTGTCACCACTCATGGGACGGGTCCAACATGGCACTCAGCCCCCCCCCCCCCCCCTTAGCCCAGTTAGTGCCCATAGGGCCCTGGGGTTCACCTTGGGGCAGCTGGTTCGAGCCCCGGCTGCCCCGGCATCATCTGGCTCTGCCAGTCCAAGCGGGTCCCCATGATCTACAACATGCTCCTCAGTGACTGGGACAAGCTCTGCAGTGACTCGGCAATGCCTACCTGTGACTGGGACAAGCTCCGCAGTGCCTCGACCTTTTCCATCTGAAAGCGGCGCATGTCCCGCAGACCCTCATCAAGGTTGGCCTGGTACTGGGTAACATCCACTAGCGAGGCGGAAATTCTGTCGAGACGCTCAGCCATGATCGTCACCTACTGCGCGATGCCTTAGACAACCTCACTTTTAGTGCCGACTTTGTGCACCGGGCTGTCCACTACAGTCGCCACCCTCGCAGTGTTAGCCTCGGTGGAACGCATTGCCGGCAACACCTCCTGCACCCGTAGCTCCTGGGACTCCTCCAACCGGCCATAGATTTGTTGGAGTATTGCTGATGTCTCCCTCTAAATGTCCTGACCACTCCCTATCCCAGACCATGAACATTTCCCACCAAGGTGCGTGTATCTGCTCTTGTGGAGGTTGGGGATGACAGCTGTGACGCCCCGATCGTGTCTTCCTTGGAGCTCCTCTTCGAAGTCTTCTCGTGGGAGGCTGGAGAGGGTGTCACCTGGGATGGGAGCGGAAAGGTCTCGGGGATGGTGTGGGGCGGGGGGAGGCATTGGTATCTACTCACTTGTGCTGCCCGGTGTACATCGTGGACCTTTTTCCAGCACTGGAGGGCAGTCCTCCTGGTCACATCCTGGCACTCACAACTGCCGCCGCCTCGTCCCAGGCAGCACTGGCTGCCCTGTGGCTGATTCTCTGGGTCCGTCAGGGGAAGAAGACATCTCTCCCGGCCTTCTTTGTCTAGGAGCCTCCCGAGGTCAGCGTCTCCTCGGCACTATTATTGTGAGCTGACTGGGGTTGGCTGAGCAAGTGCTGCTCTACCTTGTTCACGGGGGGTTGGCGAGCCCGGTGCTGGCGAATCGACTGGCAAACCTTCATTTGCGGCGAGAAGCACTTGTTAAGTGGACCAATCAATGTTGAACAGCGCAGCCGGTCCTACTGGACCGAGCTCCGGGAAGCTCAGGGCAGATCCCGCTCGCCACCACACTTAGAAATCTTCTGGAGAATCGCACCCCTGGTCCCTCAAACACACAAGAAATAGAAGGAGGAGTAGGCTATCAGGCTCTTCAACCCTGCTCCGCCATTCAATACTATCATGGCTGATCAAATAAAAAATCCCAGACCATATGATTTTGATACTCATAGCAGCGATTTCAGTCGGTGCAGGAGATAGATTGAGGTATGGACATGTCAGGTTCCAATCTTGTAATGGGGGCTCTCTAAACATGGAGATTCCATGTCCCTTGCCTCTGAGAGGTCTGGAACACTGAGAAGAAAGAGGCGTATAATTTCTGTTGTCAGGCTTGCTTCAGAGGGCCTGAATCCCAAAAGGTGCTGATATTTCTTCTTCATTGTTACATGTGGCTCCCTTACAAAGGGGGGAAAACAGAGCCACTGGGAGAGGGAACACTTCAGTTACTTCTGAAAGGCAGAAGCCGGCACTCTCTCTGTAGCCAGGCACCAATGTTCTACCTTCTCTGCCATGCAGCTGAACACGATGTATCCCTGATAATGTTCACTCTGGCAGGGTCAAGGTCAGAGGTCATTGGGAACATTAGGTGTGATGTGCTCTATTTCTGAGCCGGTGATGAACTAAGCAGGAAGAACAGCGAGGCGTTCACCACTCTGTCGATTTTTAACAGAGGCTTCCTTTTGTTAGAATTAAAAATGAGAATGTTTGACATTAAAGGCACAAATGAACGCGGACAGGCATGATAGTTTGGGTTTCCTGAATTAATCACAGCTAAAAGCTTTAGAGGCATGCACAGCACACAGAAGAATTAACTAACTTCCCCAGGTTTGACCTCATTAGCAGTTTACCAAGTGACTCAATAGCATCAATCCAGGTGTGTGCAGAATGGTTCCTCCGGTGTGTCTGAGCCAGAGCCCAAGAGTGAATGCACAGGGAAGCTGTGAGTTCCTGTGAGTGTACTTAAAAAATGGAAGAAATGATTAATCATTTAATACTCCAATCAGTGCACTGAGAATAAAATTAATCCCAAGGATGAACAAACCTTTGGGCTAGAAAAGGTATAGAGGGCGCCAGAATGGCGGGGAAGCGAGATGTGAGGATTCATTTGAGAGTTGGCGAACAGGGATATCTCGAAACAAGAAAAGCAATCATTGCAATAGCCGCAGTGATTAATAAGTGTGTCAGAAAAATGGAGGCAACATTTTCTGAAAGATAAAAGGGATCTAAAATAATGAGGGCTGCGAGTTGTATGAAAGATATCTTTGGATAACTAATATCACTAAATTAAATTAAGTCAAAAGGAAATGGAGGATGGATTGTTGGCAGCAGCAAAATAAATCTGCGTTCAAAACTGGCGTGTGTTAAAATCCAAGGACTGGAATTAATTTTAGCGAACGTAAATACAACTACGAGATGTTAACGTCAGGGGAAAACATCAATAGATGGTTTGCCCATAGTTAATGTCTGAGGATTATTCTTCCTCCAGCTGTGGATCTACGAATGAAAAGTTTTTAAAAATCCGGAAATGATCAATTCTTCAAGCCTTTTAAAAAGTACTCCAGCAGCTTTCCTTTTGCAGATTAGAATAGGAAGAGACGATCTGATTGAAACCTTTAAAAACATGCGGCGGATGATTTCCTTTTGTGTGAGAATCTAGCTCTCGGGGTTCACTGTTTTAAAATAAGGAGTCACTCATTTAAGACAGAGATGAGAAGCATTTGCTTTTCTCCCAGAGGGCCATGACTATCAGGAACCTCATCCTCAATAGCCAGTGGAAGCAGAAACTTTGAATAATTTTAAGGCTGAGCTGGGTAGATTGTTGATTAACAAGGAGTGGCCAGGTTATTGGCAAGCAGGAATGTGGGGTTGAAGTTACAATCAGAGCAGCCATAAAATGGCAGAGCAGGCTCGAGGGGCCAAGTGGCCTACTCCTGCTCCTAATTCGTGGGCTGGATTCTCCGCCGTTGGGATGCTCCATTTTGCCGGCAGCCTGGGGGTTTCCCGACGGCATGGGCTGCCCCACAATGGGAAACCCCATTGAACAGCTGGCGAAGCGGTGAATCCCACCGGCGCGCTGAACCAGAAATCTGGCGGGACAGAGAAACCCGCCCAAGATGTCTGTAGGTAATAATAATAGTAATAATCTTTATAGGTGTCACACATAAGCTTACATTGACACTGCAATTAAGTTGCTGTGAAAATCCCCTAGTCGCCACACTCCGGCGCCTGTTCGGGTACGCTGAGGGAGAATTCAGAATGTCCAATTCACCTAACAAGCAAGTCTTTCAGGACTTGTGGGAGGAAACCGGAGCACCCGACGGAAACCACCCAGACACGGGAGAATGTGCAAACTCCGCACAGACAGTGACCCAATCCGGGTCCCTGGCGCTGCGAGGCAACAGTGTTAACCACTAAGCTTCTGTGCCACCATATGTTCATAGTGTGGTGGAATCGAAAAGTGAGTGAAACCAATTCTCCTGATCTTTGCCTGAGAAAGCACCTGTCATGGTCAGGGAAAAATGAGGTTTAGAAACCTAAAGACAGTGAACCAATCCATGTTACCTCTTCCCGGAAATGCCACATGTCTCAAAAGGCCAGAGTACAACCTACATCTGAATCTACACCTGTGGAGAATCTGTTGGTGGTATGGTGTGAAGTCCGTACAATAACACAGTGGTTATATCACTGGGCTAATAATCCAGTGGCCTCGGTATACGTGTTAGTTATTGTGGTGAATGTAATATATGATATGATAATTCACACTGTCTTTGTAAGCGCAGTAGCATTATCCAACCACTAGGGGGAGTAGCTCTGGGAGTACTCAGGAACTTGTACTGGGCTCCACCCTTGGCTCCACCCACGACTCCTCCCCCTAGTGCTGCTGTATAAATACCCTTGTCCAGAGTCAGCCTGAGTTCACTAAGAGTTCATCAACAGGTAACAGGCTGGCTCTGAAGTAAGTCGATTAAAGCCTAGATTCATATCGGAAACACGTGTCTGGTGAATTGATGGTTCCATCAGTTATTTAATATGAGTTTCAATCTCACTGCAGCAGAAAGGTAACTTAAGTTCAGTTAGATAAATGAATCTGGAATTTAGCAAGAATCGGTATTATTATTGGTAACTGTGGCTGACCTTGTCAACAGTGCGTCGTTCCCAGCACTGTAACCAAAAATCACTTCAGCCTTCCCTCAGAGAATCAGTTACCGCACAGAAGGCGTCCATTTTGCTCAACTTGTCCATGCCAACCTGAGGGCACCCAGCTGGCTTTTCTAATCCCTCGTTTTCCTGTTTCCTGATTAGAGTTACAATTTGCGATTACAATTAAAGTTCTAAGTTTCCTAACCAGCCTCAATTTTTAGGCTGTGGGCAGATGACAGCTGGCGTGCATATACCTAAATAAAGATAATTGGATCTGAGATAGAGAGAGGGGGACGCCTCCATCAGAAGCCCTCTATGACTGGGGGGATCTCTCCCCTCCCCTCTCCATTAAGGTCCAGTGACCTCCAGACCTCCCTCCCACCCCCAGCCTATCCCCGAGACCACAATTGCCCCTTTGAAAGCCCCCTGTCAATTTCCTACCCTCCCTGGGACCCCTGCCATTTACCTTGTCCTCCGGTTCCTGGGTCTTAGTGCCAGGAAATTCCATGATTGGGGACTCAACTTCCGCTATCGTGAAAGTTCAGGACCATTGTTCTTTGCTGAGACCAACTTAGACAGTCAAAAGGTATGCCTCATGGTTGGTGCAAATTGATTGTTACATGAGAGCGAGGGACCCTTCCTTTACTATGCAAGAAACAAGTAATATCGTTCACTCTTTATTGAATGTTCATATTTAGTGCTGTATTTACCACTCTGTGAAACATGATTGAACTTACAGGCTCATCTGGCCTGCCTTTCTAATCATTGTAAAGGACATCCACAGAATCACAGAATAATACAGCACAGAAGAGACCCTTTGGGCCATCGAATCTGCTCTGACACATGAAAGGCACCTGACCTTCTACGTAATCCCTTTTGCCAGCACTTGGCCCATTGCCTTGAATGTTATGACCGTGCCAAGTGCTCATCCAGGTACTTTTTAAAGGATGTGAGGCAACCCACCTCTCCTACCCTCCCAGGCAGTGCATTCCAGATCATCACCACCCTCTGGTTAAAGAAGGTTTTCCTCAAATCCTCCCTAAACCATAAGACATAAGAGCAGAATTAGGCCACTCGGCCCATCGAGTTGGCTCCGCCATTCAATCATGGCTGATATTTTCTCATCCCCATTCTCCTGCCTTCTCTCCATAACCTCTGATCGCCTTATTAATCAAGAACCTATATTTCTCTGTGTGAAAGACACTCAGTGAATCTCTTGCCACTTGTCTTAAACTTGGGTGCAGTTCTCCCCCAAAATTTCGAAGTTAATTTGTGATGGGTTTTTCAGGGAGTTCCCCGTCGGTTCCCCATCGCTATTCAATGACACTTAGTCATTTTTGGGGGCTCTGGGGAGGTTCTCACCTGTTAAGCCCACACATAGAATTTTTTTCAGCACTGGGGAGCTGAACTCTGAGATTGGGCCGCCATTTTGAAAGGGTTCCCCAATCTTTGAGTGAGCTTGTGTGTGTCCCACCCGCGCCCCCCGACCACCCCACCCATTGGCAATGTCACCCTTCACACACACATGGACACGTCCCGACACCCTCCAAGTGAGGACACATAGCTATTGGGTCCCTGGCGGTCCCCCCTCTTCGGGCTCCCCCCAAGCCCCCTTATAGCACCCTCCCCCCTTCGAAGACCCCCACCCATCACCCCAACCTCCCAAGGCCCCTACCTACCTATCCTGCACTCCCCCACCCTTCAAACCCTCCCTTCCTGATTACATGGGCATGGGCCCCCTTATCCCTGACCCTTGGCAGCTTTTTTGGTGCTCCTGCTGGCTTGGCAATGCCATCCAGGTACTTGGCAGTGCCAAGTTGGCAGCGCCACCTGGGCAATGCCAAGGTGCCGGCATTCCAAGGGGAAGGCCAAGGAACCACCCTGCACTTAACCTGACCAAACCTCAGGGGCCTCCGATGGCCCTGGATACACACCCGGGTGCTGTTTCGCTTGGCCCATGTGTGTGGACCAGCATTGATCGGTGCCTGGCTGTAGCCTCCCTGGGGAGGCCGAAGAATCGAAGGCCAGTGGATCCCCTGCAGGGAGATCGTAAGTATTTTTACGATCCACTTCTGCGAGAGTCAGTCGGTCCCACCCATTCAGAGCAGGGTTCCAACACCAACATATCACGGGTCTTCAGAGAATCCCGCGAGGCGCAGAGCCTATCGGGAGTCTTGCTGGAAACCTCTCCCAGTTTTCTCTCCCAGATTCTCGGAGAATCGCACCCTGCGCCCCTTCATAATTGACCCTTCAACTGCTCCCTAACTACCCTCTCTGGACGAAACTTTGGAGCCCCTCAGCAATGTCGCTCTGTGTCTGGACTATACTCTCAGGGCCCTCAGTCATGGTCCTCAGAGACTGAGACATGGCTTGGACGTCATCATTCATAGTTCAAATGTCCTGCCCAGGCTTTTCATTGCGCACACCACCCTTGCAGTGTTGGCCTGGATGCCACACAATGCCGGCAACATCTCCTGCACCTGAAAGCTGAACAATTCCTTGAAGCAGCTGTGCAGTTGCTGGAATGTCACTGACACCCCCTTCTGGATTTCCTGGTTCTGCCTTTGCAGCTCTGGGAGAAACCTTGCCATTGGGCTTGGCATCTGGAGGGACCAGCTGTTTCCTGGGGTTCTGCAGTCCTTCCAACTGTCCACTCCCTTGTAAGTTCCTGCCTCCACCTCTTGTGCACCAGCAGCTGTGTGATGTTCAACAGATAGTGACCCCAAAGCCTTTCCACTAATATGGCCCACCGAAGTGCGCGGGTGGGATTCTTCGACCCTCCGCGCCGGGGGCGGAGAATAGCCGTTCACACAGGAGATTCAGCGCGACGGCGCTTCCGCGATTCTCCACGGACCCACCAAGCCACGCGCGCGGGTGACGGGGTGCCGGTCAGGGGCCGTTGAAAGATGCCCCGGCGATGATTCTCCACGCTTGACGGGCCGAGTACCCGCTGAGTTCCGCAGAGTCTCGCCGGTGTGGTTCATATGTGGTCCCACCCAGCGGGACCTCGGCATTCTGGCTGTGGGGGCCGTTCTCGTGGGGGGGGGGGCAGGGGGATCTGACTCCAGGGGGCAGGGGGGGCACAGTGGCCAGGCCCGCAATCAGGGGCTACCGTTTGGTTAGCGCGCTCAATCCGGGGGGCCTATGTTCGTCCGCACCGGGCCCCTGTAATGATCCATTATGTTGAGTGGGGGCCAGTGCGAAGACGACCGCCGTGCACATGTGCAGCCGTGTGGGCATAACTGCAGGAGTCCGCCGGCAGCCAGAACTGTGGGACGCACACTGGGGCCCTGCTAGCCCCCTTGAAAACAGAGAATCACCCCGCACCTTCAAGGAAAAAGTCCGGAGTGATTTTCACCCGTTTTCCGGCGGGCATGAGGACTTAGTCCCCAGAAGGGAGAATCCCGCACCGCGAGTTTGGGCTGGTGGCTCGTGCACATAATGCCTGTTGTGACTGACTGGTATCCTTCTCTGGGCTCTCCTCCGAGGTGCTCTCCAGGGTTGCAGGAGGAGCGGTAACTCCAGATGGCCCGGCCTTATCTGATGGTGATCCTGAAAGACTATGGACATGGGTTCAAGAAAATGTAGGGCCAAGGGTCTGGGAAACAGGCAACTCACTTGAGATAGGTCAAATAATGAAGATGCAGTGGATCCTCACTTCTCTGGCACAGTCCAACCTCGCTGTACATCACAGCTTGCTCCGTGTCCTCCCCCGCGATCTGCAATGCCCTTTTCTCATAGGGGATGAGGTCTCCCAACTCGGGGATTCTTCCACCTGTATTTTCCCTCTCGCTTTTATCATGGGCTATTTTCTCCTGTAGGGGGATAAGAGGACATTGTGAGCTGTAGCCTGGTGGGTCTGGGGTCTACAGCAAGTGGCATATGTGGGCACCATGTCTGGACAAGAATGATGAGTGCCGAGGAGTTCTGAGGAAGATGCTGGGATGTCCATGTTGGGAGGCTGCGTGCTGGCAAAGAGTGGATTAGGGGTGACGTTCCAGGGGTGGCAGACGAAACTGATGCCAGGAAGAGGCAGGTGGTCACTCATCCTTGCAGCTCAGATGAGGTCAGTCATTTTATTTCCGACATTGGACGCTGGTCCTGCTTGTCAGGCTGTCCGCACTGACTGCAGCAGCCACTGCATCCCAGGAGGGATGCGTCTGGTTAGCTCTGGTTCTTCTACCCACTCAGGGGTAGAGTGTGGCTTTCCTCTCCTTCACTGCATCCAACAGTCTGCTGAGATCTGCCTCCAAGAAACGTGAAGCTGGTCTTCATGCAACCATCCTGCTGGTTTGACTGAGAGTGAGTGCAAGGGAACCATTTAAATGCAGCTCTCCTTTGTTAACACAACTGAGCCCCAGTTCAGGTGAATTAGATGCCTGAGGACTGTACCTCATGGTGATTCAGGCGGGGATTCATTCATTGCACTAAGTGCGGGAAGATCAGTTAGTCATTTTTTGGGAAAATTCAGCCCAACACCAAGAGAGTATGGCCCTCCAGCAAATACCTTGGCAGCTGGAACTTCATGCTTATTGGTCCAGTGGGCAGAACGGTAGGACGATGGTTAGCATGATTGCTTCACAGCTCCAGGGTCCCAGGTTCGATTCCCGGCTTGAGTCACTGTCTGTATGGAGTCTGCACATCCTCCCCATGTCTGCGTAGGTTTCCTCTGGGTGCTCCGGTTTCCTACCACAGTCCAAAGATGCGCAGTTAGGTGGTTGACCATGCTAAATTGCCCTTAAAATGTCCAATAAGGTTGGGTGGGGTTACTGGGTTACGGGGATAGGGTGGCGGTGTAGGCTTGGGTGGGATGCTCTTTCCAAGGGTTGTGGAGGCTCGATTGGCCAAATGGCCTCCTTCGGCACTGTCAATTCTATGATCTATGATTAAAGGAGGCCTTGCTCCAGGACATTATAGATACCAGCAACATGAGACATTGGTGCTCAGACGTGTTGAGAAAGCTGATCCTCTGCTTATAGACCCTGTTTTGGGAGACTTGCCACCTTCAAGTTGTCCCGTGGAGCAGCAAGAGGCTGAGGAGAAGGTAGTTGCTTCCCATGGTGTTTCTTCTCCCATTCTGGTGGCATTGGTATTACTGCCCCTCTTGTTCCTCATCGGAGGTCTAAGGTAAAGCTGGATAAGCTTCTACCATACCACAGTGAAGGTTGACAGCAAAGAAGTGCAAATCAAGGTGCAAACCGTTTGAGGTAGGTGAAATTACTTCCAGAAAGGTAAATATCAATTGTGAAGCAGTGAAATAAGGTTATCAGCGCAAGTGTGAGCATGAGCCGTCCACATAAGTAGGACATTGGTTATTCTGTTTCAATGTTTAAAGGCTTTCAAGAATGTTAATTTTATTGATCACAAATTTCCCACTGTGTTAAAGCCTAGTTGACTGTGGCAGTTTCTACACCGGGCAAAAAACCGGGGCTGGCTGTTAAAGTCAGGAACCTGTGTTAAATCCGCATCAGCTAATTGTTTAACTATTTAAATCACGGCCCCGACAGCTTCACATGGGGTTTCCCAAAAAGCCTCAACCTCACCCCAGTGAAATTCAGAAGTGGGCAGGTTCGTTCGGGTTTCTGACCCTATGGTACTTTCAAAGCTCTACTCCCCCCATCTCCATCCAAACCTGCCTCCCCCCTTCACAGTCAAGGTTCTGCCTATAAACTGCAAAACATAGTGACAAGCAATTTCATTTTCACTTCAATGGAATGAAAATGAAGCAGCTTCTGTAATGGACAGACCGCAATACCACACAGACAAGTGCAGATGAAAATCCACCCCTTGCATTTGTGTCTGCCTGTGTGCCAACAATAAAAAATCTATCTTGCAGCTGTAAGCAATTACCATTGACTATTTTCACTGACAACAAAACCTAGGTGAAATAGGTAGTGGTTTCAAAACTGAATGAGCGTTTTTTTAAAATTGTGCTGTTAACATGCAGATTGACTCTCTCACCCTCTCGCTCTGTTTAATACATTTTCTGAAGCTCATAAAGACAAAAAAACGTTACAACTATATACAATCAGTATACTGTGGTGTCTCACAAAACCTTTATCTTATGCACAAAGGAATAAGCAGACACTCACAACAAGTGAGGACAATTTTCACTAGCTAAAGGGTTTTGTTCTATTCGTACAGCTGACTGAAGGAGACCGATTAACCCTGGAAATTAGATACACTGAACATGATCAGACTACAAGATCCAAATTTAAATCACACCTCGACTTTCAGTTGAAGAGGCCCCAGCCTCTCCTGGAGTTTTATATGGGTATTTTTGCCCAGAGCTGTCACACATTGAGCTGCACTGGAATTGAGCAGTCTGAATATTTGCCGGATGTCAGATTTTCTCGGCTGCATTTTCTCGGTGCCATCCTTGGAATTTCTGCTCAGTTATTTTTCAGAATCATTTGAAGAAAAGTGCGAGGGCAGACTCCAAAATCCTTTTTTAAGGTAAAGGCTAGATTTTTTTTACGTAATGAAGCTGTACCGATGTGGGTATTTGAGACAGTGAGAAAAATTAATATTTCACTAATTACACACTTGTAACCTTAGCTTTGCATTCTTATACATTAAGATGATCAAGAAAGAATTTGACACTAGCTAATTATCTTTCCAATATTTTTATTAATGGTTGATAAAGATTGGTTTGCAGAAGTGAGATACATTTTGAATGTGTACATCTGTCAGACGGTGAAATGGTAAGAAAAAGAGATAAAGATCGACAAACCTTCCTCATTCTAATTTGATTTATTTTTGGGAAAAATAATTGAATATTGAAAGTAAACAAATCCTCTTTGAAAGAGATAAATAGGAAGAGTGTATGGGAGGGAGGAAGTAAAACAGTTTGAGGGTGAGGGGGGCATCTGCCCACTTGCCATTTGCCCTGAGTGGGAGGCTGGAACAATGGAGAGAGGGGGCTTATGGTGAGATGAATGATAATGAAAGAAAGAAAGATTAAGATACCTGATTTGATTATATAGTTTCAAAATGGCAGATGACAGGGTCGTGATGGGAGAAGAGGAGTAGGAGGAAGGGGAGGAAGATGTACAAGGTGGTTGGATACGTCTACCTGTTGGAGAAGCAGTTGCAACCTCATTGTGGACATTTCATGCTCTCGCGATTGACCTCTGGGGGGCCCTCTCACCCCCAGGGACCACTGGACAATCAGAACGCAGCAACTCTCTATGACTGGCAGCCCACTGGGGACACCAGTATGACAGTACAACCCAAGGGCAGATGATCAGCGATGGAGCTCCATGAGTAAGCAAAGTTAGGCAGATTTTCCAGGACAAGATAGGGATGCCCCACAAAGAGGAGGAAGGGGGTAGTATTTTGGGCATGCACGGGTCTTCACCAGTGGGGAACCAATAACTTTGGTGGTCTGTCCATTGTGTTACCAAAGTAGGAAGGTAGCCCCACTGGACCACGGAATGAAGGGTTTAGCTGGTGGATTTCCCACATGGTGTGGAGTCACCACCCCACACCTTCGCCCCGGATTAATCAAGTTTCCCAGCGCACGTCCAGGGAGAAGAAAACTTTGCCCAATGTGGGATTGACTGCTGTTTGTTAATGCGCAAAACCTTACATTTGGTGTTAGACATAACAATTTGATTTCAATATTTAAGTCCACATATTGTTTTCACCTTTCCTGGATTGATTGGAATATCTCTTTTTTTTTTGAAGTAATTTGAAGAATTTAATTTGTTTTAATGCCTAAAGACATTTTAATATTTTCTTTCCAAAGTGAATTGGGGACAGGGAGGTACTTTGCATATAGATACTCCCTCTGCACTGGAGCTATTTCTGGGACTGACATTTCCCTGTTGCTTTCTACTGTGTACACCAATAATGGTCAAGAAATACAAAATAAAGTACAGTCACTAATTTCCCCTCCCACAGCAAATGCAGAAAGAAAATGAGGAAAATGGTAAATATTTGAATTTAAGTGCACTGCATATTTTTAGATTTGTGATTTCATTAATGAAACTGGCACTGCAAATGAGATATATGAAGGGTGTAAGAAGCTGTCGAGTTTGCAATTACAGTCTATCTCTGATTTCTGTAAACAGTTGGAATATTTACATAGATCAGGCTGTATATATCCGTGTACAGTCTGTGACATTTATTTTATGAATAAATATTGAGCATTCACTGACACAATAATGGGTCTGTTGGAGTACAATAGTTTGTAATCCAGATGGATAGCTGGATTGAAGGATAAAACTATTCCATTCACTCCTCTGCTTAAGCTGACTGTCAATTATTATTCAATTACATTTTAGGGAAAATTTTAATTAAACTGTCGAGAGATGCTTCTAAACAAGACTTGAGTGGGCACAGGCCCATGGTTTTCTTGTTTGTCTATATCATTGCTCCTTTGATTTTAATAGTTTCAATTAGCTTGAAGATTAACTAAGAAATCGACTCTGAAATTTAATATGAGGTAAAGGAAAAAATAACTTGCATTTGGTATAATTCCATATCATAACGCTCAAAATGTACTTTGCATACAATGAATTAATTCAAAGTGCTGTGACAATTATTATCTGTGCAAAAGCCATTCTGTGCACAGCAGGGTACTGCAAACAACATTGATTTGCATTTGTACAGTGACAAATATTTCACATCTTCATCTATGAATGTATCACGGTTTAGGAGTTGGTTGAAGTGTTCTCCCCATCGAATGCTGATATTTTCACTGTCTCTCAAAAGTGTTCCGTCCTTACTCTGCACTGGTTTGAGACCTAGTCTGCTGGTGTCATGCTTGTCGACCAAGGAATTTCAGCTCTCTAGCTTTCTCAGAACTAAGCTATGATTTGTTATCAATATGGTGTGGACTGTGTCTTTAAATAACACTTGGATTTTGACCTGCGGATGATATAACCATACAGATGCAGGTATTAAAAGAAAAAATGATGGCAGACTTCAATACCAACAAATTAACTACATGATGATAGCAGTGAGGACAGGGCACTAAATCTCTGCTACGAAGCAGCCTTATTCGTGATTGTACCTTACACAGTGATTCTATCTGTCCTGGGAACTATAACAACAGATGCATTCTTTCTCTTGTTGAGGATTCACTGTGGCTTCCTGGCCTGGTGTAAATCTCCTTCCTTCATACCCTTAGCACTGATAGTCACAGCTTTGCAACAAATTCCAAGTTGGAGAAATCCGATAATGTAGCGCCGTTTCTAATGGCCCACACATTTCTCTTCAATGAGCGGCATTATGCAAACAAATTTCTCCCCATCCAGTTCAGAGATCCACAGATTATTTTCATACATTCAACCTGAGCTATTCCCCCAAGGACATTTACATGCTATCATTTGTGTTTCCACAGATTTTTCCACACTAGCCATCAGTGCAATCATTCCAGGCAGTAATTGACCTAATGGGTGGAATTCTCCCAAAAAATGACGAAGGGCATGATCTACTGGCCACGTTGCACTTGAACGGCAGCCGGTAGGTCCCCCTTATGACATCTACCCGGCTTGCCACACCTCGCGAAATCTAACGCGATCTCCCGAGACACTGCAATCTGAATCTCATCCATTGTGCGTGAGATCACCATCTGGAAAATCTGTATATTAGAGTGAGACAGCTAGTCTCCTTCTGACATGCATTTGCCTGATCTACTCTGGGATCGAACTCCTTAGCCTCGGAGACCTCAGGTGAGAGCTGTATAGTGCTGGTCCACACAAACAGGGATCAGATGGAATGGTACTTGGGGGTGGGGGCACCTAGGGGATTGGAGGCCTCTGGGCAGGTAACACCTTGGCACTGTCAGCCTGGAACCCTGCCACCTGGGTGTCAGCCTGGCACTGCAAAGGTTCAAGGCTGACATTTCCTTGTGCTGGGGATCAGGCATGAAGATGCCCTGCCCATGTGAGGTGGGGTGTGGGGGTGCCAAAGGACCCCCTTATGGGTGAGCTAGGGTTCAGGGGTTATGCTGGCGAGGGGGGGGGGGGGGGGGGAGTTGAGGGAACGGGATGCCATTTACAAATGGCGATTTCTTCCTGCACTGAGGAATTCTGGTGAGCAAAGTTCCTTAGAGCAGGAAACAAATATGGCTTTGGCTGGGCATTCCGCACTGAGGGCCTGGATTGCAACAAAGTCCCAATATATAGCATTGTGTTTCTCGGTGTTGCGAGCAGTGGGAAACACCCAGCTAAATGTGTTCACCATGGGACTTTACTGCAGTTTTGTTAGATCGCGCCTTAAGTGTCATTGCGGGCTGCCCCAGTGCATTTTCCATCGTGATCTTCCCACACTAAATTATTTCTTTGAAGCCAGGTGTGATTTGCGCCAAAATGTGATGTGTGAAACCCGAAGGTACCGACAAGGCTGGATCCTCAGAGATCAGGGTGTCCTTTTTAAAGGATGCCCTGATTTCTGAATAACCCGAGAGCAGTCTTCTCACTGGCAAAGATGCCCCACCCCATCGCTGTCATCAACACCCCCCCCCCCCTCCCCACCCCCACCCCCGCAAGTGTGTGACACCCTGCTATGGGGTACCAAAGAACTCCCTAGGCATTGCCAGGTTAGCACTGCCAGGCTACAGGGTGGGGTGGGGTGGTGGGAGGGTTTGGGGGTGTAGGGTGGGGGGGGGGGGGGGGAGCTGGGCGGGCAGCTGTAGAATACCGGGAAGCCACTGCATTCAATTTCAATCTCACAAAGGAAATTAAAATGAATGTAAATGAGCTGTGATCAGTGTTTCGCCCTTTCTGGGTGAGTTCCTGATCATGCCACCAGGAGCAGACTGGGTGAAACCGGAACTGATTTGCACCTGGCGCAAATCCTGTTTCAGGGCACTCCTGCAATTCATCTGACATCAAGGGAGCAATGCGGCCGGGGAATCACCCCCAATATGCTTGTCACATGTTCTGCTCTGTGCCATTGCTGGTGGTATTTGTCTCGCCTGTGTTAACCCATCCCTGGACAGTATTTGCTCACCTCTCTTTGCTGAACACTTTCAGCTGTCCTCTGTTGCAGTAATGCAAGGTCTGAAAAGCTTGGAGTTACTTTGCAGTCTTCAGTGCCTTACAAGTCAGATTAACCATCCTCATTTTGACATGCACGGGGATAGCTACTCCCTTGTGTACCTATTAGAACACCAGGCAATTAGAATTGTGATCTTGGGTTTGTTTAAACTCTCTGGTTTCACAATTAGCATCAACACAGATCTCTCTCTTCGCAAAAGACCTTCAACACTGCAGTGCAATTGTTCCAAATACTTTGTGAGAAATTCTCTCCTGAGGTAAGGTTGCTGACAGAAGCAGATCTTCATCCTTTACTTTGAATTAGATAAAGTGTCATGGCAAGTATTTGTAATATTTTTTTTAATTCATGTAAATTTGGTCTGTGCACTGTGGGTCCAGCTCAGTTAACCGCAAAAGTACCTGCTCACTCGCATTTTCCTCTTTCTCCTTCTTTTCCATTGGATTCACAGCCAACAGTGGACCCCCAGCTTGATGTTTGCTGCTTCAGTGGAAACACACCTTGTTTGCTTTGTGTAGGTTAGCTCAAAGGCCAATTGAGGGTGATTCTCTGGTGCCTGCCTGCCCAATCTACCTAAAGGGTGGAGTGGCTACTTGGTGATGCAGGTGTGTGCTCATGTGTGTGTGTCTGTGTGCGTACTCCCCGATAATCATTTAAAAAATATTTCCTCCTCACATCTCCAATGTGCAACCATGTGGGAGATGATCTGTTCCAATACACCACTAACATTGAAACACTTGTCCTTATCCAGGGCCAAGTGGTTCAGGGACAACCTGTCACTGTCACCACCTCAGGCACATCATTTGCCACATAGCCATTCTCCATAGGTCAAATTAGAATATTACACAGACAGCAGAAATCGGAAGTGTTCGGAAAATAACAATTTTCCCTGGAGATTCGAATGAACTTCCACCAAAGCTGCAATGGGAGGGAGGCCAATAGAACATTTGTAGATTTTGCGGCTCAAATCTCTGAACACTTTAGAGGTTACAGTCACACAGCCAGCATCCACTAGTCTGACACTACCTGTGTCCAAATAAACTCCATATTATCCCATTTAGGCCCAATGGCTTATGAGGCATCGAGTATTCTAGTTTAAAGGTGATATTTAATAAAACAAACAGGCTCCCGATGGCAAGGATGGAAGTGGATGCCACTTCTGCTCACTTGTCGGAAGCCACAATGTACCCAATTACAATGTTAATTGTAAGTCTGTATGGCAGGCATGTGCAATCAGGCAGGGTGAGCAGGCAGGATGTATCTGTCCCCACCATGAGCTGGCTCAATTTCAGGGCAGGGTGGCCTAAAGAAGGCCCTTCTCTTCAAGCATCTAGTCACTGCAGGCATCACAGTGGGCAGCACGGTAGCATAGTGATTAGCACAATTGCTTCACAGCTCCAGGGTCCCAGGTTCAATTCCCAGCTTGGGTCACTGTCTGTGCAGAGCCTGCACGTTCTCCCCGTGTGTGCGTGGGTTTCCTCCGGTTTCCTCCCACAGTCCAAAGATGTGCAAGTTAGATGGATTGGCCATGCTAAATTGCCCTGAGTGTCCAAAATTGCCCTTAGTATTGGGCGGGGTTACTGCGTTACGGGGATAGGGTGGAGATGTGTGGTTGGGTCGGGTGCTCTTTCCAAGAGCTGGTGCAGACTCGATTGGCCGAATGGCCTCCTTCTGCACTGTAAATTCGATGATCTATGAATCACTCTTCGGCCTGAAGGGAGATTGTGATGAAATCCTAGATGAAGGTGAGTGTGGGTAGGGAAGGGATCACCAATGAAGGGTGAGGGAAGAGTGACAGAAACAAAGGCAGGGAAGTGGCTTTCAGCCGGCCCCCCTCTTCCTGATGCTGGGTACCTCGATAGGACATGGAGTACCTGTGATTGAGAAACTCCCCCGCACCCAATGAAGCTGAATGCAGCCTGCTTGGGTTTTCTGCATGACCTCCTCAGATGGCGAGTCCCCCACCACTGCTAATTAAAAACAAGTTTCAGTGATGAAGCCTTTATCCGCCTGCCTCGCCAAATAGCACCATGACACCCCCCCCACCCCATCTTTGAACATGTCTTTGGGGGGTATTAAATTTCATCCTTGTTCCCAAAGACGTGCAGCATTTCCTCAATGCTGCACTGTAGTGTCAGACTAGATTTTGTCCTTGACTCTGAAGTGGCAGTTAAGCTCAAACCTCCCGATTCAAGAGCTGAGATGCTACCATTCGGTCACTGCTGACAGTTTTTATTCTTCAATATGTTGTTTTCATCAAAGCCACCAATATCATTGGGTTTCCTATCCTGTAATGCTGCCATAACTATTTTGAGGGAAATCACACCTGCCTGTGTAAAAGGACTTTCCACAAGATGACTGAGGAAATACTTGCTCACAATTCATTGTGACTTATTTTCACCTGCTATCTCTTTACCTGGCATCATTTCCAATATTCCTCCTTTAAATTATTTGAACAACCTCATTTTCTTCTTAGCTTGCTCTGCAGACCTGGGTTTTGATGTTCCTACCTTTGTACGTTACTGTAATCATAGAATCCCTACAGTGTAGAAGGAGGCCACTCAGCCCATCGAGTAAGTTCCAACCCTCTGAAAGAACACCCGACCTAGGCCCACTCCCCTGTCCTATCCCAGTAACCCCAGCTAACCTTTGGACAAAAAGGCTCAATTCAGCATCGCCAATCCATCTCAACTGCACATCTTGGGACTGTGGGAGGAAACCAGAGCACCTGAAGGAGACCCATGCAGACATGGGGAGGATGGGCAAACTCTCCAGACATCACCCAAGGTTGGAATCGAACCCAGGTCCCTGGCACTGTGAGGTAGTTGTGCTAACTACTGTGCTGCCCCCCAGTGCATTCATGATGTTGTCAAGCAGTTTGATTGTCAACCTACAAATGCTTCTGGATTGCCGATAGCAGATGGTAAGAGAAAGAGAATTTCCTGGTCAGCTGGAACCATGTGGTAACTGCAGCACAACAGGCTCACCATATGTAAGAACATACCATTGGTCCTGTGACAAGCATCCTCCTCTCTTCAAGGGGCTGCCAGTCTTTACTACAACATTTTTGTCTTAATCAGTATATCTTATATAAAATCACACTTCTGTAAAAATTATTAGGTTACCAGAATACCAATTGTTCAAAATCTAACCTCGCAATTTACTAACTGCTGACTTTATTTGACATTGGCCAGGATTCTCCAGGGCTATGCATTGACCTCAGGATTTGAGATGACCAGCTGCATCTAGTGTTGGGCCTAAATCAGGAACTGTGTCAAGCTGCTGCCACACCTGTTCTTTCCAGGAAGCAATTAAGAACGAAGGGGGAGCCTCTTAAAAAAAAACTATGTTTAGAAAACCAGCAGCTCAACTGAGTTAATAGATCATTGCAGAGCTATATAAATTAACAATTAATCACCCTAACCCTTAATCACCCCCTTGAAACTCCTTCATGTCAATCAAAAAGCTTTCAGGAAGCAATAGAGCATGGAATTGAATGTAAACAATGCAGTTCAAAGCTTTTAGTCTTCTAGGCATACAAACAGGCTTTAATACTTGAAAGGACAATGAAATTAACTGTGAGAAAACCACTTTAAAGGTTTCCACTGCATTAAAGGCAATACTTTTACCTTCATCTCACAGATCTTTGAACTTGGTATATTGGCAGACTATTTAAAGAATTTAGGGATACAGATGGGCAGACTTTCACTTTATTGTCGGAGAACTGCATTTTTGAAATCCTGTCTGACTGAAGGGATGCAGATGGTTGCAGATGGGGAGATTTTCACTTTATTGTGAAGGAACTTTGATATTTAGATACTGACTAACTTTTTAAAGGGTTTAAAGGCTGTCTGTGGGAAGAGCAGCCAAGTGGCCTTGATCCCAGGAAAGAATCTCAAATTGAGCCCCTCCAACCCAGGACAAGTGCTCCTGACCCATGAAGATCCTGTTATGGACCAGGGTTTAGAAAACTCCAAAGTAGATCATGGAGTTCACCTGACCTACAACTGTCTATAGACTTTGATTACAATAAGCACAATGGCCTGTCTTTCAGGTGTTATTCAACAGAGGCCTGAATCACTTTTAATCAAAAACAAGCTTTATTCTACGAATTCAGTTAACATTTCTATAAACACACACAGTAAGCATTTTTATCAATTACACACATAAATGCCCCACACAACTACAGTAATCTATGTCTCACCCTTAATAAATTTGCCCCTTCAGCTGTTCCAATTGAATAACAAAATTCCATAAACCAGTACCACCTTTTCAAAGGTTTGGCCCAGCACACAGCACTCAAGACCTGGTTTAAATGTTCTGTGTCCTTTCCAAAACAGCAGGTTTGAATTTCTTCCAGAAAACAATTATCTTTTTTAAGTTATCAAGTAATCTGGAGACAGCTTTTAAAATGAGGATTGAGAGACAGGACAAGACTTCTCTGTCTGAATCGAGCAGCCAAATGTGAAAAAGAAAGCAAAAACACAGAACCACAAACAAGCCCCGAACGAAAGCGAAAGTAAAACTCAGAGCCACGGCCCAGCTCCACCCACACAATGACATCACTGAAGCCCTGTGATCAGACTAAACATTTCCCAAAGGAACATGACAATTCCCCTTTGGAACCCTTGCATTTGAAGGGAGGGTACTCACCTCTTTGTCACCCCTCGGGCGCTGCCAAGGGGGAGGGCCTGAAAGGGGGGAATAAGGGGGCTCTGAAGGGTGAGGCTGTGGGGAGGGAGTGGGGGATAAAGAGGGGCTTTAGGAGGCTAAAGGGGGTACTCGAGGTGGGGGGGGTTCTTGTCAGCGATCAGTGTGGGGTGTCTGAGATGTACTGCCCCAGTCTCTGAGCTGCGGGACCTGCCCATAGAATGCCTATATTGCAGAAGGATAGAGTCAGCATTGGCCCTTTGAAAGAGAACCCCACCTCGGCCCACTCCCTCACCCTGTGCCTTGAATCCCATAACCCCGCCTAACCTGTACATCTTTGGACTGTGGGAGGGAACCGGAGGAATGCCACGCAGACATGGAGAAAATGTCCATACAGATAGTCACCCAAGATTGGAATCAAACCCGGGTCCCTGGCGCTGGGTGTCACCATGCCACTCCACTAAATTTCAGGTAGGAATGAGCATTTGTGGCATTGAAAGGCACTGAAAACCCAATTGTGGGTAAAAATATTCCCAAGTGGCATTGAAGGGCATGCCATGGTCGCTCCTAGTGTCAGAGGGAATCACTCCGATTTTCCTTTTGGGTGGATCACATACTCGCTGATCGGGGGAATCGTTCCCATTGTCCTTGCAGAATAGTAAAGTGGGAAGACCTAGAAGTACAGCACAATATTGAAAATATGCCAAAGGAGAGGGATTCTGGGACTTTGTAATTTGTTATTTGTAAAATAACTTACGAGCAGCACAAGGATGAGGTATTGAATGTTGGTTGTGGAAAACTGTTAGTTTGTGAGAAAGGAATGCTTTCTTTGCCAGGTAAGGAACCATAGCATAAAGATTAAGATCCAAAGGACGTTGCTTCAAAATATATGTAAGGTTACCAAAGCCACATAACGCCCTGTTTGGACAAGGGAAGTGTCCACGCACACAGCGGCTGAAGATGATTGGGGTGAGAGAGGTATTAATTGGATAGCAGATCTGAGTTTTCCTTCTTGGCAGCCCAGAGAGAGACAAAAACAAAACAAGAGACTGGAGGGAGGAAGGGAGGGGAGGGGAGGGGAGGGAGGGAGGGAGGGGAGGGAGGGAGGGGGGGAGGGAGGGAGGGGAGTGAGGGAGGGGAAGGAGGAGGGGAGGGAGGAGGGGAGGGAGGAGGGGAGGAGGGGGAGGGAAGGGGGAGGGGAGGGAGGGGGAGGGGAAGGGGAGGGGAGGGGGAGTGGAGGGGGAGTGGAGGGGAGGGAGAGTGGAGGGGAGTGGAGGGAGGGGGAGTGGAGGGAGGGAGGGGAGGGAAGGGGAGGGAGGGAGGGAGGGAGGGGAGGGGAGGGAGGGGGGAGGGGAAGAAAGAGACAGAGAGAGAGACTCAAAACCAAACTGTCATATAGATCTTGAGGAGGACATTCTGTGTTAAACTGTAAATCGTTACCCAAGTTTGTTGATGTAGTTTACCTGAGAACTTAATAAACTTATCCTCACTTGGGCTCAATGAAGTTAATTCGCAATAAAACTTTGCTGTCGAGTCTGTTCCTACCTCTGAATTTGGAAGAACCCAAATTCTTCCAGTTATGTTTTAATTCCTGTTTCCTTTTCTGCAGCTCTTCCCACACAGATTTACATTGCCCATTTCTAAATGTGTTGAGTTATTTTCCATTGCCGCATGCAATACATTTTCTTCAAAATCATTCTGATTATGGTATACAAAACCTCCTCAACCCTGAAATTTTCCATCATCTCCAGTTCACTACTAACTAGTGCGTCAAGCAGAACACCCAACTCATGCAATTTTTTAAAGTGCTACATTAAGAAGTAATCCCGTGAAAGCTGCTTTGTTTCATCACCCCTGTTGAAAACACCTGAGCACCTTTCCACTTAATGAGAAAAAAAACAAACAAAAAAATTGACAATAATTCAAATAGGCAATTGGTTAGTCAGACATTGAAAAGAGGAAAAAAGCATTTTAACATTGAACAAAGAAGTCTTCAGTGCTCCATTCTAATGTTCTCCTTACCATGTTAAATAAATTACTCCTAATTAGATTTTCACTTTCTGTAATACTCTTTCTATCCACCACAATAACTCCGAACCATTTTTCCATTATGTTGTTAGCCCAATAAACATTCAAAATTATTAACTTTTGCACGGTGTCTGTTAAGTACAGATGAGATTGTTTTTGTTCAATTTCAATTCATTACTCCGACAAATTCTCCCAGTCTAATTTTTTCGTGTATGGTTTCCAAACTCTTCAAACATTTTCGGGCTATCATCATATCATTGTTTGGCTGATGGTTTATTTGGAAGCCTGCACATCTTCGTTGCAGCAGTGTTTCTCCCGCCCAGCTGGCACCTACATTCCTGTCATGACTAATGAAAAGCCAAGAAGCAATTTTACACCGAATTGGAAAGAGTTCATTTCCTGGTGACAAGTTGTTCATCCTGCCTGGCGACTTGAAGCAACGTGCTGAAGTGTTACCTGTGGTCAACAGCGCTGTATGAATGTGAAAACTGGACCTTGAACAATCGAAGTAAAATAAAAATGATTGAGGGCACTTGAGCTGCAACATTGAAAATTAGATCTGCCGGAAGGATGATTAATGAATGGGTCCTTGAATCAGCACGAGGAAAGAGAAAAGCGAGATTAATTACGACGAGAGAGGTAGTTCACGGTTGACACTTTATTTCGATGTCACAAGGAGAGCAATCTGTGTGGTAATTGCCTGGAAAAGTTAATGGCCACTCCTCAAGAGGGAGGCAAAGAAAGCCAGACCCGATCATGTGATGAAATGGGAGTGGAAAAAGAACAAACAGCTATACAAACCACCAGTACTGATACTGGCATGTATCTAACATATTAGTTGTGCATACTCGGAGTCTAGAAGAATGAGGGGGGATCTTATTGAAACATATGATAGGTAGACCATCATCTGTATATAATATGAGTAGTTCATCATTACTGTAAATTTTATGATCTATGATCTGTATGTGTATTATAAGTTATATATTTATATTACTATTGTAGTTCTACCATCCAACCAGCAGGTGACGCGAGTACAGAGTCCCAGGACCAAGGATGCACCATGTTTTTCTTCAGAAGGTGTTTGTAAGGAATTGACAGCAGTTGCAGATTAGAGCAGCTCGGTTGTACCTTAGTGTAAGTTAATGTTCGATATTTACTTCCAACTGTATTCACCTGAGACATTTTAGTTATTTGTTAATGTAGGGTTAGTAAGAAATAACTTTGTTTATAAAACAAAGTCTAATGTTCTTTGTTCACATCAGCCCAATCAAAGAACATTACATGGTAACTTTGGAGTGGATGTCGAAAGAGAATAGTTAGGGAAAGTTAGATAAGTCGAGAAGTCACAAGAGAACAAGCGGAGACTCGAAAAAAGGAATCAGCTGCTAAATGGAATACTGCCAGGATGGTCAAAGCAAATTGAAGCATTTAAGACTCCCAGCCAACTGTTCACGACTGGTAATGTAGATGTGAATCGGCATGCTTTCAAGCAATAATTCACTTTTTAACATGCAAACTCTTGGTCTCCAAGAAGCTTTGTGCCAGATGTGCAAGAAAAATTCATTTTGCGCAGCAATGCCTGTTCAATGAAAGGAAACAGCAACCAAAGTGTCTGAATGTAATATCCAAGGAAACAAAAACTAGCGATTCATCAATTATACCAAAGTGTATCCTTGAACAGGCAGCATGAAGTAAATGATGAACCAATTGGCTCTGAAAATTCTGTCTTTGTGAACATAATTAATGAAAATGTTGGATGACAAAAAGTACTAAAAATTCAGACGATAAAAACAGCGAATGAGCGGACTACATCGCTCAAAATAAACAAGACCATTGTAAAAGTTAAGTTAGACACTGGAGTTCGTACAAACGTAATTCACAAAGCCGATTTGATGAAGTTAAAAATAAAACCGAATATCCAAAACACAGATTGCCTCCTGAGCGACCATAATGGCAAAACTATCACAATTCTGGGTGCTTGTAACCTACAGGTGGAAGTTAAGGGGAAGAATATTTAATCAAGTTCATAATAGTTCAATCATCACGAACATCGTCATTAGGCGCAGATGCCTCTGAGCAGTTATAACCGGTGAAGGGTGTCTACAGCATTGTGCAACAATCACACAGTGTCGCCATTGAGCAAATAAGAAAGAGATTTCCCCAAGTATTCCAGGGAATTGGAATGTTGCCATTCCAATACAAAATCTAGCTAAAGGATGATGCACGTCCTGTAATTCACCTGCCGAGAAGAGTGCCTGGGCCACTGCGAGAACACCTCAAGATCGAGCTCGACAAGGTGCAAAGGTTAGGCATCATAGAGAAAGTGGAAGAGCCAACCGACTGAGGTACCTCGATGGTCTGTGTGAAGAAGCAGAAAGGAGAGCTGCTCATTTGCATAGATCCAAAGGAACTAAACCAAAACATTAGACGGGAACACTACCAGATCACCAAAAGAGATGTGATTACCCCTGGGGGGGGGGGGGGGGGGGGTGGGGGGGGGGCTGCTCCTGAGCACTGAACCAGTAACCCCTGTGTCCTTGGGTTCACAGCCCGGCTTCGTAGATGGATACTTACCTCCTCTGATCCCCACAGCAGCCATTCCATAGCCACCTTCACGTTTTTAAAAGGTGTGCTTGGTGCCCGTGTGACCACTTGCTGGGGAGGTGGTTCGATCACGGGAGGCCGTTAGGTAGGGGGTTATTCCCGTTAATGGTATGGAGATTGGCTTTGTTTGGTGATTATTGGTTTCTCGCCACGTCACAGCGCAATCCTCATCTTGCTGACATGAGCGGGCTGGTTAGATTGCAAACCAATCGGTGCCCGCCGCAGTTCCCAATTTTGACCTCTCCCGCGATCTAACGGCCACTCACATTCTCGCTTGAGCATTACGCAGCCGGTAGATCGTGTCCTTGGTGTTTCCTGTTGTCTGAGCCAGCAGGTGTATGCCCAGGTGAGTGTTACAAGACTAATCATTTCCACTGCTTTTGTCTGGATTGCTCTCTAGCTTCCAGACAGGGATCTTTGGGGGGCTGCCTGACAGGTTGATCTTTTCCAGGGGGTCTGTGGGGGAGCACGGCTCCTTATTAAGGAGTCTGTAGGGGATGTTTCCTTATCTAGAGGCTCCCTGGGGGGGGGGGGGGGGGGGGCAGGGGCGGTTTTACTGGAGAGGTTGGGCAGGACTTGGATTATGGGGGAAGGGTGGTCCTCGGATCGACATTGGGGACAACTTCCTTAAGCAGTTACCAACTTGACACACTGCGAGCTGCACCACATCAGGGCCACCTTGGGAAATACCTGTAGTAAATCCTGCCCACGTGATTCCCGACTCAATGAACCTGTGAATCACTTGGGCCCAGAGAATATGGTGCCTGGCTTACTAAGTGGGTTTAAATGGGTCATTAAGACATATTTGAATCCTCCCACAGTCACGAGTCTTGATTCCACCACCAGCGGGGAGCCAGAGCATCGGAAACGGCTCAGCACTCGGTGCCGATCCCGTTTTCTTCACGGCGCCCGATTCTCTGCCACATCGGGAACCCTGCTACCATGGCGGATGATAAAGAATCCAGGCCCGTGTTGTAAACCTTTGTATTTTAGGCAGAAGAATCCAGACTTTATGTTGTGCAAGCGATTGGAGGGGTTTGTTTTGATTGGTTGGTTGGTTGCCAATGGATTAGCTAGGGACAGTATTCGGCCCAACAGCGATTGGTTTCTGTCAGGTGGAGTGTTTGGAGAGAACCAAGGAGAAGCCACTGGACCCTCAAAGTGGAAGCAGCTCTCTCTCTCTCTGCTCTGCTATCTGCTGCCTGAAGGTAGAAGCTTCTAGACCCTGAATAAAGAAAAAGGATGGATTTTCCACCTCGTACTGCCAGTAGCAGAGTTCTCGATGCCTTGTAGAATCCAGCGTTGGGGAGAAAATGAGATCAGCGCTGGACGTCAACATGTTTCCAATGCTCTGGTACCCCATTGGTGTTGGGATCGTGGTCCGCGCAATGGGAAGAGGGTGTAGAGCAGTGCCAGAGGAAAACTACAGAAGGGCCAGGAAAGCAAGGTGGCACCCTTCTCTCCTGAGGGTACAGGATACCCCTACTTCACAGGATCTTTAGTACCACAGCGAACCAAGTGCTATTGCCTTCAGATTTGAGGCATTTTTGTAATGTGCTGCTATGTGTCATATCCTATGGTGGAAGTGGGGACAAGGAGCCCCGACACTTCACTTTCCAAAATACTGTTGAGTAAGGACTGAATTCACGGCGCCGAGGTCCCAGGTTCGATCCTGGCCCTGGGTCACTGTCTGTGTGGAGTTTGCACATTCTTCCCGTGTCTGCGTGGGTTTCGCCCCCACAACCCAAAGATGTGGAGGGTAAGAGGATTCGTCATGCTAAATTGCCCCTTAATTGGAAAAAATGAATTGTGTACTCTAAATTTAAAAAAAAAGAATAAGAACTGAATGCTAAAACTATAGGTTTCTGGTTTAGCACCTCCAAGCAAGTTTAATCCATGACAATTAACAATCAAATCAAAATTGTATGCTAAATACAGACTTTTGAACAGTCAAATCTGATATCAGCACTGTGCCATTTAACATCTGTTTTCACCCTATGGCCAAATAAATCACGCGCTCAATACTGCACTAAACTGTCAATGTATATTATATACGCACATGCCAGGAATGGGATATGAACCCATGACCTTTTGACTCAAAAGACAATGAGAATTTAATCGTGCTGTCTCTCTTTACACCATTTGTATATCAATTTACTCACAGAATTACCCAAACATTCAATAAAAGCTTTGCAGAGCTTCCCATGTTAGCACAGTGGTTTGCATTGTTGCTTCACAGCGGCAGGGTCCCAGGTTCAATTCCCAGCTTAGGTCACTGTCAGCGTGGAGTCTGCACATTCTCTCCGTGTTTGCGTAGGTTTCATCCAGATTTCCTCCCACAGGTCCCGAAAGACATGCTATTAGGTGAATTGGACATTCTGAATTCTTCCTCCATGTAACCGAATAGGCGTCGGAATAGGTGACTAGGGGATTTTCACAGTAACGTCATTGCAGCATTAACATAAGCCTACTTGTGACAATAATAAAGATTATTATTATTAGAAATGTTTTTGAAAAGAAGTCCATGCCCAGAGCTGTCATAATGTGAAAGATTACTTTAAGATTAAAACAACCTACGTTTTATTGTTATACGTAGTTTCACTCTTTTCTTTCCTAATATCTCTAAAATTTCCACCGTAGAGCTCTCCCAATTGATAAATCCTGAGCCCCTCCACCTCTTCCTTTACACCCTGTCCCTTGGTGACATCATTCAGATGGAGGGTCAACTTCCATTTATACACTTTTATCTCTCCACTACTTCTCGCAATCCTTCCATTGTTATTTTCTTTCAGCCAGTTTGTCTAACTTGAAGTCTGGGGTATACTGCAATTTCCTCCATATGGACATTGGGAAGACCAAAGCAATTAATTTAACCACTTTCTCTCTCACTTCCTGATCCCTGCCTCAGCTCAACCAGAACCCAAGTGTTCTTCTGCATATCAAATGGAACCTTTGTACAGAAACCCTCTCTATGAAAATGAGTGCCTACTTCTAACTCGTTAGCATCACCCACCTCTGCACCTAGATCATAAGACCACAAGGCATAGGAGCAGAATTAGGCCACTTGGCCCATCAAGTTTGCTCTGCCATTCAATCATGGCTGCTATTTTTCTCATCGCATTCTTCGCCCTTTTCCCTGTAATCCCTGACACTCTTATAAATGAAGAACCAATCTGTCTCTGTCTTCAAGAAACTCAGTGATTTGGCCTCCACAGCCTTCTGTGGCAAAGAGTTCCACACATTCACCATCCTCTGACTGAAGAAATTCCTCTTCATCTCTGTTTTACAGGATCATCACTTTAGTCTGAGATTGTGCCCTCTGGTTCTAGTTTTTCCGACCAGTGAAAACATCCTCTCCACGTCCAATCCATCCAGGCCTCGTAGTATCCTGTAAGTTTCAATAAGATTCCCCCCTCACCCTTCTAAATTCCAATGAGTACAAACCCAGAGTCTCAACCGTTCCTCATACGACAAGCTCTTTATTCCAGCGACCATTCTTGTGAGCCTCCACTGGATCCTTTCCAAGACCAGCACATTCTTCCTTAGATATGGAGCCCAAAACGGCTCACAATATTCCAAATGGGGTCTGACCAGAACCTTATACAGCCTCAGAAGTATATTGCTGCTCTTGTACACTAGCCCTCGCGGCATGAATGTTATTGTTAGATTTGCCTCCCTAACTGCCGACTGAACCTGCATGTTAACCTGAAGGTAATCTTGAACAAGGACTCCCAAGTCCCTTTGTGCTTATGATTACTTGAGCATTTTCCCATTTAGAAAATAGTCTATTCCTCTATTCCTCCTTCCAAAGTACATAACCTCACATTTTTCCACATTGTATGCCATCTGCCACTTCTTTGCCCACTCTCCTAGTATGTCCAAGCCCTTCTGCAGCCCTCTTGCTTTCTCAATACTAGCTGCACCTTTACACATCTTTGTATCATCTGCAAACTTAGGAACAGTACCTTCTGTTTCTTCTTCCAAATCGTTAATGTCTATTGTAAAAAGTTGTGGTCCCAGCAGCTACTTTCCAGTCCTCTGGGACCCTCCCTGCTTCCAGTGAATCCTGAAAGAACACCACCAATACCTCCACAATCTCCTCAGCTATCTCTTTTAGAACCCTGGAGTGTAGTCCATCCGGTCCAGGTGATTTATCCATCTTCAGACCTTTCAGATTCCCCAGAATCTGACCCTTAGTAATGGCCACTGCACTCACCTATGTCCCCTGCCTCAAATAATCTGAGAGTGAATTCTGCATTTCTGTCTTTCTCTCTTCCAGATCAATTATACCAATGCTCTTTTGGCTGATTTCCAATCCTCCATCTTCCATTTTTCATAATGTCAGCTCATCTGAACCTCTGCTGTTCATATCCTATCCCTCAATGAATCCTGTTTGCCAAACACCCGTTCCAGGTTAATTTACGATGGCTTCCAGTTCTCCCACACATCAAATTTAACATATACCCTCGTGTTTAACTTGCTTATGGCCTTTTCCATCCTGATCTTATACCACCACCTCAGTGCTATAACCACTTCCTGACCGCTCCTCTGTCAGGATGAACTTCAACCAGCTGGGCATCATACTCTGTACTTTCTCCATTTTAAATGCATCCACCTCTGTACTTTCCTTTCCTTATTTAAAACAGTCTTTGCTCTTACCAAACTGTTGCTCACTTCTCCTACAATCTCCTTCTTTGGATCAATGTCTATTTTCCCCGATATGAAATGCCTCGTTGTCCTTTTCGGCATTAGGGGCGGGATTCTTTGTTCCCCGCCGCTGGTTTCATAATCGCCGATCGGGCAAAGAATCCCTTTTTACGATGGAATCGGGTGAGGCGCCTTTTTTCGCGCGCTCCTCCCCATCCAGAATGGCATCATCAAGGAGCGCAGGACGTGCCGTTGGGATGGTCTCAGGACGTCACGTGAAGGCATCTCACCCGATGTTCCGCCCACGCCAAGCTCCCGACTGCGCAGGGGAACGTGTGGTCTCAGCAGTCGGGAACCCGGCATGGTGGCTGCGGACTGTGTCAAGCGCCGCCACAGATGGGAGGGAGCCGTGCTGAAGGCTGGGGGGGGCTTCAGCGAGGACGAGGAGGACTGGTGGGAGGTGGTGAGGGGATATCCGTGGGGGCACTATCTGGCAGGCCGGGTCCACGCACAGCTGGAACCATATTGTATGGTGCGACCGCTGCAGGTCACCACTGTGCGCATGTGCGGCCACGGACGAAGAAATTCTCCGGCCTTTTATTTTGTGGAGGCTGGCCTTTTTGTGTGGCGCAGCTGCGAGTCCCTCAGACGTCGGAGGACCGCTGCTTGTGCGGCGCCTATTTTTTTGACATAAAATGCCACGGATCCTCCGGACATAGCCTAACAATCGGAGAATCCAGCCCGAGGAGTTTGATTGGCGGCGTGTTTTGTGGTGGCAGAGGCACCATTAGCTGGTAGCAGGATCTTCCAGCCCCACCGCTGTCAAGGTTTTCCTGTTGACCATGCCTTCCACCGCTGGGGAACCTGCCAGGGAGCGGATGGAAAATTTCAGCTCAAGTGTTGTCCTGCACCTACATTCTAATCCTCCTCTGTTCTGTGCGGGATGCATTAGATTGTAAAAGGTCTTGATATCCTCACAGAACATCATGATATTATTTGACACAATGGCATTTCGCTCTACAACACAGATCTTGAACAGAAAAAGATGTACTCTACCATTTGTAAAATGTCACTGCATTTTATTTTTTTTAAAAGCGCAGTCCTATCTGATTTGGATTTGTCAGGACTACAGCAGGGAATACCACTGTGTTCATATTTCTTCCTGACATACCTTTCTCTGGCCTGTGCAAACTCCATTAAAATTTTGACTTTCCTGTTGCAAAAGTAATAACTGGGTGGGATTTGTCAAGGTACAAAAGCAGAGAAATAAAGACTCAGAAGAAAAATTGCCTTTGTGCCCAGAGTCACATAAAATATTAACGCCACGTAAAAACAAATCTCATATATAAATGGTCAGAGAGAAAACAATCAAATAAGTTAAAGGAAGGACAAAGAGCTAAGAAGACATTTTCATGATAACAAAAGTCTCTATTCACCATGTGTGAAATGTGGTGGTGCCTCAAATGATAACCACCACGGAGGCACGTGACATGCAGAAAATCTAAGAAATTACTGACTTTCCTGAAACATGTTGTTTGCTCCCCTCCCCAGCTGCGTGCAAAAACCCCCCTCCTTTAATGTAAGCTGCTTGTGACTTGTCAACTTTTCGTTTGCTTATTTTGAAATAAGCAAAATTGGGTGACCGCAATACTTTCTGTGTTTTCATTTGCCAATTTGTGCATCGGTAGTGTAGAATCAGCTAAAGCAGCACGCACTGACAAGACAGGTAGAAAAGAAAGATTATGGGTGTAATTCTCCATCGGGCAATGGCGGCATCGGAAAACGTGATTGGGCAGAGATTCGACACCAAAATCGTGGCGGGCTCCGGTTTCAAATCATAATTCTCCGGTGTCTCGAAAGTGGTGTCAATGCTTCTCCTCCAGCATGTCATCCCTCCGCATGTACAGTAAACCCCGTTGACATATCATTAGTGGGCCCGACCCGGTATTCTCCGGGGCTTCTGCGATTCTCCGCCTGCAGTGGGGTGAATTCCCGATGGCGGGGTTCACTTCTGCTTTTAAAAATTGTGAAACAGGCGCCGTGGTTGATGAGAGAGAGAGAGAGAGAGAAGGTAGGACACGGAGAGACGCGACTGTGAGCTGTCGGGCCAGACACTGGCTGGGGCGAGGGAGGCCCTGCGAGGGCTTGGGGTGTGGGGTGGAGGGGGAGGGGGGAGGGGGGTGAGGGGAACAGGCCGTGTGGCCGGGGTGACCCACCCACTGGATTGGGATGGTGTCCAGGCATGGACTGCCATTGCCGCGGCCTGAAAGGCAACCACCTTGCTGCACATTCCACTGACCACCACTTGGCCTTGATTCTGCAGAGTGACACCAGCCCCACGGGTTCCCTCACCTCACCACCCCCCACCCAACCACTCCGTGCACCGCAGCCCCCACCCTACCACCCCACGCTCCACCCTAACACCACCACACCCCACCCTCCTCCATACCTCCCCCACACCCAAACCGGCCGCCACCCAAAGGCCAGGCATCAGGTAACCTTCCTATCGCAACACCTACTGCAGCCACTGCAGGGAGGTGCCGGAATGTGGCTGCGGAACATTCCGCTGGCAAGGGCACACCAGCTGATGGTACTCCTGGTAGCAGGGATGGGCACCAGAGCTAGAGGCCCTCATGGTTCCAGCTGCCAATGGAGCCAGGGGTGCGGGGATGGGGGGGTGGTCATGCAGGAGCAGTTTCCGCAGTGACAACCGAAGGCACCATGTAGCCTGTTGGACCTGGTTGGGCACAGGGGTATGCACCCTGCTAACATGTCAGCCTTTCACCCCCTGCAGACAATTCAACCAGCAATGGTGGCCTTCGTCCTGGTTGCCACAGACCTGGTGGATGCCCTGCGGCTATACAAACTGGAGCTGCTCGATGAGGAGGGGGAAGTAGCAGCAGCGGATCCTGCAGCAGCGGCGCCTGCAGCAGCGGAGCATGCAGCTGCAGAGCCTGCAGCAGCGGAGCCTGCAGCTGCAGAGCCTGCAGCAGCGGAGCATGCAGCAGCGGAGCTTGCAGCAGCGGAGCATGCAGCTGCAGAGTCTGCAGCAGCGGAGCATGCAGCTGCAGAGCCTGCAGCAGCGGAGCCTGCAGCAGCAGAGCATGCAGCTGCAAAGCCTGCAGCATCGGAGCCTGCAGCAGCAGAGCATGCAGCAGCGGAGCCTGCAGCAGCGGAGCATGCAGCAGCGGAGCCTGCAGCAGCAGAGCATGCAGCAGCAGAGCTTGCAGCAGCAGAGCCTGCAGCAGCGGAGCCTGCAGCAGCGGAGCGTGCAGCTGCAGAGCCTGCAGCAGCGGAGCCTGCAGCAGCGGAGCCTGCAGCAGCGGAGCATGCAGCAGCAGAGCATGCAGCAGCGGAGCCTGCAGCAGCGGAGCATGCAGCAGCGGAGCCTGCAGCAGCAGAGCATGCAGCAGCAGAGCTTGCAACTGCAGAACAGGAGGCAGCCGCTGAGGATGGCGAGCCGACTTTCCAACATGCCAAAGAGGAGGAGGAGGAGGTGCAAAGGAGGTGCCTGTCATTCGAGGACATGCTGGACCGAGCATGCCATCGAAGACTCCGGCTGAGCAGGGGGACGGTACGACATATCTGCCGGATCATGGCGCACCGGGCACAGCGGGGGTATGGGGGAGGACACACGCTCCTGGTGGCCGTCAAGGCGATGGCCACCCTGAACATATATGCGGCTGGGTTCTCTATGAGCACCTGCAGATGACAGTCTGCAGTACGTGAAGCTGAAGAGGTTTCCCTTGATGAACGTGTAGCCGATATGTGACCATCAGCTGCGCACCATGCATGTCTGTGCTCGAAACCGGGCAGTGTGCATGACACCCTCATCCTGGCACTCTCGACAATTCCTGGCCTCTTCGAGACGCTCCCCCGCATCTGGGGTGATGGCTCCTGGTTGACAGGAGTTATCCACTGCGGTCATGGCTGATGACACCTATTTCAAAGCCAGAGACTGACGCGGAGACCAGTACAGCGACGCCCATGCTGCGACCTGGAAGGGGACTGAGCGGTGTTTTGGCATCCTGACAATGCGGTTCAGGTGTCTGGACTGCTGTGGAGGGGCCCTCCTGTATGATGCTGAGAGGGTTGCCTACAGCATGGTGGCCTGCTGTGTCCTCCACAATATCATGCAGCAGACGGATGACATGCTGGAGGAGAAGGATGAACGCCAGTCCTCGTCCGACGAGCAGGATGCGGGAGAGGGGACGGATGGGCAGGACATGGAGCACAGGCAAGCATGGGAGGTCACACAACATTGTGCTCGGGCCAATGCACACAGGGCATTCTGGTTGTCTCCAGATTTTTCGACTGGGGGGGTCTGACCAAGACCATGGACTCCACATCCCATCGCCCCCAACCCACGCCCCCAACCTGCAACCCCCTCCGTAATACATTCTTGCTGCACCATGCAGTGCGGGCCCTGGGTTGGCAGGAACTAGTCCATGGGATGGAAGATGATGACAAGCCAATCTGTGACGAGAGCTGGTGCTCCGCATCATTTGACTATGTCTGACTCCTGTCCATGCGATCACTTCCCACCAGCTAGCTGGGTGATACCTGCATGTGAGCTGGCCCTCCATCATACGGTCCCAGCAAATCCCTGGGGAGGCAAACATGGTGGTGGGGATGGTGAAGTGATGGCCTTCATGGCCCCCAGGATATTCCATGGGATGAGGTTGCGAGTGGAGCTATCCCCTGAGGCTCCCTCGCTACTTGCTGCTTCCAGTCTTGGAGACCAGGGTCAGCATGCTGGTGGCCATAGAGCACAGGAGTGGACCATCTCCATCTGGGACTGCGCAATATCAGCTGTGACTGTGCCACCACCTTCTGGGTCTGTGCCACATCAGTCACTGACTGCGCCATCTCCCTCTGGGCCTGGGCTACCTCTCTCTGCATCTGTGCCACATCGGCCAGTGCCTGGGCAATGCCGCCGACATTCTCAGCCGCGGCCCGCTGTGACTGGGCCATGCTCAGGAGTGCCACTGCAATTTCCAAGTGGCCAAGGCACATGGCATGCCAGCGCCTGCACAGGATGCCCCAAGCAATTCTCTCTGCAGTCCCTAGCTCTGCGACTGTATCTGCACAAGAGATGGGACTGCCCGTTCCTGAAGCCTGAAACCCGCAGACCGACCGCCCCTTCGGGTGTTCCTACTGACACTTGATGGACCGGAGCATGTGTGTGATGCATACCAGTAGGTTTCCCAGGAGCCTCTTCACTAAAGTGGCCAACCAAGATGAGTGTCTCTGGAATGATGGAGGGTGTTGGAAACAGCTGTGATGGGAAATCAGTGTCAACATCAGATTCGAACTCCGGGGTGTTCTGGGTTTCAGGCATATGGCTCCCCTCCGTGTCCGTGTCTTCATCGCTGCGGTGCACTCGGGGGGGGGGGGGTGGCGGGGGGGGTTCAGGTTGCGGCTGTTGTGAGGGGGCGGGGTCATCAGATGGACCCGCCCCAACACCAGCAGTTCCTGCAAGACACAAGACAACATACATGATTAGACCACGGGTAGGTGGATTGGTGGGGGTGAGGGTGGTGTGGGGGGGGAGGATGGTGTGGGGTGAGGGTTGGGGTGAGGCTGGTGTTGTGGGGAAAGGGGGGGGATTGCTCGACACAGTTGCTATTGTAAACCGCAACTTGCCGGGGTCTCACTTCCACGCCCAACGCCGACCTCCATCCCGATGACCTCCCTTTCCTCAGGGCTGGCCAACCACATCCAGGGCCCGCTGCTCCGCCATGGTGAGGGGCCACAGGATCGGCAGTCCCCCACTAGCTTTCTCCCGCTCCTGGCAGTTATGGGCGGCCTTCTCCCTGGCTGGGAGAAACAGAAAACACATGCAGCCCAAAGGGTGGCTATTGGTGGCCTCAGAGGCCAGGGTATTCAGCCATGACAGCCGGTATGGGTGCCGGCATTTGTTGCTGGATGGGAGTTCAGATGCCCTCCGGTCTGAATGGTGTTACTGGTGGCGCTCACCACATCTGCCACCTGCGCCCAGGCACAGCGAATGCCAATGGCTGGCAGTCTCCTTCCCGGGCCCGGGTACAGGGTGGCCTGCTACTCCTCCACGCTGTCCAGGACAGCCTCTGGCTCGGTGTCTGTAAATCGCGGGGCCACTCTACTTACTGCCATCTTGTTGGCTGGGATGGTGTGTGTGGGGAGTGAAGTGTGTATATGCAGCTGCAGCTTGGCAGCCTCCTGAGTGTCAATCGCAAATCCGGCACCATTTCTCATTGGAACAGATTGTGTTCCACGTGTAGCCGGTGCCAGCCTCTTAACAGATGCTGAATCGATCCAGGTGTAGTGGCAGTTTTGCTGTCGCGGAACTCCACAAATCATATCCTGGCATCAACACTTAGTCTCAGGAACATAGAATCTAGCCGCATATTTATTTCCGATATTACACTCTCCACGCCCTGAAGGGTCAACCTCCTCAAGTTGCTCCCAGATCGGGGTTTTATACCAGAGATCTGGAGGGGCGGGATTCTCAAAGAAAATAAGCGGGGGGAGGGGGGGGGGGGTTGCGGGTGGGGTGGGTGCTTGAATCCCGCCACGCTGTTCTGACGCTGGGCCGCTGTTTCTCTGGTCGCCGTTGAAAGCGGCCCTTGCAGCAATTCTGTGCGCTCGATGGGCCGAGTGCCCGCCGACATCCGCCGAGTCCTGCCGGCGTTGTTCGTGTATGGTCCTACCCGGCGGGACCTCGGCGTTCTGGCTGCAGGGGCCGTCCTGGTGGGTGATATGAGGGCAGCCGACTCCGGGAGGGGAGGGGAGTGGGGTCTGGATCAACTCCTCCCATGTGGCAATGGGCTGAGCCAAGCAGATTGGCACGATTGGGGGCAATCGATCAGTGGGCGCGCTAATTCCGGAGGGGGTTTATGTTTCTCCATGGCGGGTCCTTGCAGAGCTCCGCCATGTTGCCCGCGGCCGTAACGTGCATGCGTGGACGCACACCAGCCGTGACGTGCATGCGTGGATGCACACCAGCCGTGGCGCGCATGTGTGGACCCGCACCAGCCATAGCGTGCATGTGAGGACCCATGCCGGCAGTCTAGGGCCGGCTTTCAGCGCCGGAGCAGCGCACAGCACTGCGGGGCCATTCTAGCCCCCGAGGAAGGGGAGAATGACTGGGCCTGGAGGCCCGTTGACACCAGCGTCGCACCCGCCGGTTTTCACGCCGGTGTCAACACTTGGCTGGGATTTCGCAAAATCCCGGCCCGTATTCCCCCTCTTAAGGGAGAAACTCTGCCCTCTCGTTACCGGACAAACTCCTATTCAGTGCAGGTCACATGAAATCTAACTGTCCTGCTACCGTGACCTCCTTGAGGGTTTCACAGGTAGTTTAATTATGTGAACATTAAGTATAATTCCCCGTTTTGCATTAAACAAATTGAATACTTGTTTTTTTCAAAAGAGTAATTTCATCGACAGAAATGTTTTTGTAAATCTTCCTTTGTTGATGCCTCCCCCACATCCTTAAGAGCCCAATGAATAAACATTTTGCCAGTGTGGTGCTGAGCCAAGCAGATTGGGCAGGTTCAGAGTGAAATTCCTGGTTTCGTTCAGCAATCGGGCATGACAATTGTCCTCAGCACTCTTGCGTAGGAAAGGAAAGGAGAAAACAAGCATTCCTGTCCCCCCTCATCCTCCAGGAGCGGGATTCTCCGGGAATCGGCGGGCAGAAACAGCGCAGTGGAGTGGCAGAAACCACCCCGGCATCGGGCCGCCCCAAAGGTGTGGAATCCTCAGCACCTTCAGGGGCGAGGCCGGCGCCAGAGTGGTTTGCGCCCCAGTCCGCGCATGCGCGGGAGCGTCAGTGGCTGCTGACGTCATCCCCACGCATGCGCGGGGGGGGTTCACCTTCGCGCCGGCCATCATGGAGGCTTACACGGTCGGTGCGGAGGAATAGTGTGCCCCCACGGCACAGGCCCACCCGCGGATTGGTGGGCCCTGATCACGGGCCAAACCACTGTGTGGGGAACCCCCCTGGGGCGGGATTCACGCCGCCCCCCACCGATTCTCCGACCCAGCGGGGGGTCGGAAAATCCCGTCCCAGGATTGGGCATGTAGCCCTAATCCATTGACAATAGGCCAATTAGCTGAGAACTAAGGAATACAAATTTAAGATTTTGAGCAAGCGATACCAAGGAGATTCGAGAAAGAAATGTTATTATGCAGCAGGTGATAATGACTTGAAACTCGGAGTGATGGATGTGGACATGATCACTTGGGAGAAATAAACTTGCAGAACTGCAGGAAGGAATAGGGGTGACTGGGTTGCTTGACAGGGAGCTGGCATGAAGTTGATAGGCTGAGTGGCCTCCTTCTGTCCCATAATGTATGACCCTATCCTGCGCAGAATGCTAACTTGGCATGTGGAACCATATCCCAATGTGGTTCAACCCCTTCAGAAGATCAAGGCTGGCAGAGATCAGAGAAGATGGAAAATGCAATGGAATCACCAGCAACAGCAGAAGAACTTGATTTTCCCTGGAATCTTTCACGATCACACCCTTCCAAAAGTGTTTGCAGACAACTAAACATTTTGGAAACGTGGGTGCTCCTGCAAAATTGGAATTGGGAAAGAGGAATTTTTATTCCCAATTCCTCTTCCTTCACTGCTCCTCTGTTTTTACTTCCAGAAATGTATATAGATGTGAAGCAAATCAAAACCAATATTGCACCATTTACCCACATGCAGTTTGACAAATAAAATAAGAATGCCTATTTTATTGATGTTTTTTTTGTGTCTGACCTTTTATGAAGAGCAACTACATAACATGTAATAAAAACACATGAAATGGCCTTGAACAGAAGTGATAGAGAAACATTAGTAAACCAATCAAATGCAGTGACTGTAGAGTTCAGACATTGGTCGAAATTTTCCAGCCTATCCCGTCGGCGGGATCCTCCGGTCTCACCGATGGCGACCCCCTACGGCGCACGCCCCGACGGCCAAGGATGCAGGGCGTGCAAAATCCCGTAGACGTCGACGGGTTCAGTAGATCCCGCCAGCGACCAATGGCGGGTACCTTTGTCACCGGAAAATGAGCCGTGGGGTTGGGTGGGGGCAGGCACGATAAACCCCACCCATTATTTCAGAATCAGGAAAGCTCCTCCTGAATTTTAATCTTCTATTGGTTGCTGCAAATCCAACATTGCAACAGTGACTACAATCCAAGAGTACTTCATCAGATGTAAAGTTGGGACATACTGTGGTCATGAAGGAAGCTCATTAACTGCTTGGCTCCACTTGCCTTTTCCGATTTTCTTTCTTGAAGCACGGAATGAAGTGAAAGGTTTGATGTGTTGCAGCTGAATGTATGTGCTTACTGCAGTTAGTTATTATGCTCCTGACATGACATGAAGATATGCATTAAATATGCCCATAAAATAACACAAGCTAATTAGGTACCTGTATAATAAACTCCTGTTCCATCATTATGATTTGTGTCAGCACGTTAACAGATTATTAAGAGTAATAGTATTTTGTTAAAATTCAAATATCCCAATTTAATTTTATGGCTTGTAATTGAAATTAACCTCATTGATTGAATGGCTTGGAATCACGTTTTGATGTGAACTTTCCCTTTCTAACAGCCGCTATTCTGACCTTCCATTTGAGTATGTTAAAGAAGATTCTTAGATCTTCATGAGTAAAATTTGGAAATATGGTTCTATAACTACCTTTAAACTCTTGCATCCACCATGTACTTGTGTGTCTTATGGAAATGCAGCACATCCTGGCAAGGATCTTGTGCATCATGGTGGTTTGCTGCACTCTCTAAAATATGACCTTCTGTTTGACCTTGAAGTGAAAGAGGCACGAGATCAACATGGTTCAGTGGAGGAGATGGAAGTAGAGGAGGAAGAATATGCAGAAGTGTCCAGGGTCAATTCAGGAATCCAGGTTCTCTTCAAGTTGGCATGAAGGCCAGGGCACAACTGATCCTGGCATGTTTCACCTCACCACTTCTCATCCAGCAGGACAGAAAGCTGTAGAACTCGCCTTGACCTGCCTGTGAGAACATTTCCTTGAAGACATAACCTTGCTGTTACCAATGCAAGGTGCATATCTGCCCAGTGCTCTCACTGCCTCGTTCAAAAATACAGCTTCTCTTCACCATTACTTCATCACTCATTTCCAGTTTTGCCATTAGTAAAATGGAAGCTACATGTCTGGGATCGTGTCTCAACATTTATAGTGCCAACAATAAATTACAAATTGCATATTGGGAACCACTCAGTAACCTGACCAATGAGTTGGCCTCCACTCTCGGCCACTTCCATGCAGTGCAGCACTTATCGAACATTTATGGCCAAAGATCAGGTGACGGCTGCCTGATTGCATGCGTTTACTTACAGCTGAGATGCCCTTGGTGGTGATCCTCATCATGGAGGTTTCAATGAGTGCACCTGCAGAGGTTGCTTCACCAGTGTCACCACAAGGACAAGGTGCTGCTGCAGAGATGGACAGTTAGAGGGGCTATGGAGGCCGATGATGATGATGGAGCCCCATGAGGGATGGTAATCTTATCCACATTGGTGACTGTCTCAGTCCTTGAATGGAGTTCTGGGGATCATCCACTGTACAGTCACTTCATACCTCTTTGTGCCATCAGTGTCACTGAACAGTCAATGCTACAAAGTGTTAAATGCATTCTTTGCAAGACAGGGCATTGTTGTTCCTGCATCCACTCCATGTGATGCCGCATACTGGGGTTGGCCATTCTATCATTCGAGGAGCTCATGGGTTCAAAGCCCTGAGTCAAGGTGATGTACATGAGATGAACGGATTCCTCCATTCTCAGTCCATAACCTCACACTAACTCAGAGAACTGTGATAGGTGGGTACGCACCTCACTTTGCAGGTTAAAGTAGGGCTGATTTGCCTGTGACTCCCCTGGTCCTGCGTCTGCACCCAGTTGAGCACGGCTGTGTATATTCTCCATCCTGTGAGGGGGACTGTCCACATCTGTTTCAGCCTCCATCATCATCTCCATTCACTCATGCTGTGCTCTGTGCCAAGTGGCATCTTTTCTCTTTTTTTATAAATCTTAAGCGCCCAATTCTTTTCTTTTCCAATTAAGGGGCAAGTTAGCATGGTTAATCCACCTGCCTGCACATCTTCGGGTTGTGGGGGTGAGACCCACGCAAACTCTGGGACAATGTGCAAACTCCACATGGGTAGTGAACTGGCGCTAGGATCAAAACCGGGTCTCAGTGCCGTGAGGCAGCAATGCTAACCACTATGCCACCAATGCCACCAGGAAGTGGCATCTTTTCTAATCACACATGAGGGACCTTCGATGTGAGTGGATCTGCATTAGTGGAGGGTGTGCTTGAATAATAACGATGATACAGATGGTTGATGGGCTCCCGATGGTGCTACTGCACCTGCCCCTCTATGGTTGACCCTAAAGGCGACCCAAAAAGGAGTCATTAACATTTTGCGGCACTGCACCAAGTCACCCGGGTAACACCTCAGTTACTGACGATTTTTCCAGCCAGGCCTGCTTGCTTTGACTGGCTGCTCTTCTCCGACCACCCTCTGGGAACAAGACCGTTTACCTCTCTCTCAATGCCTCCAACAGGACCGCCAGAGCTGAATCTAAATCATAGAATGGCCATACCACAGGTGCCAAGCCTTCCTACTCTCCTCCTGCACACCTCAGGCTTCCATATGGGAAATTGCTGCCACAGTCAGGGTTTTACATTGGGTCTGTATTTACAATCACCACCTCCATCCCTGCAAATGCCAGTTGCTAATTGGCCGCCAAAACTACCCTCCAGCCAATTAGCAGCTGAGCTGAAACCATGATGACTTTCCTTTCCTCCCTGGTGGGTCGGAAGCTGGAAATTGGATTCCCGAACCCCAGAGGTAAATACTTGCCGCAAAAATCAATCCGTGAACTTTCTGGTTATGCTCAGCTCAATTCACATCTGAAAAACCTGTTGACTAACTGAGTCTCTGGGAAGCCCTTTGAGAAAAATAAACTTATGCAACAGATTGATTTTATTTTTGATTTCATGCTACACTTAAGATCAATGCTAACAGGTTACTCAGACTAAGTTAAAGAAAGATTTACAACGTCTATAATGAATGAATCACTCCAGAAAACCCTCCATCTGTTCAAGTGCAGTGATTCATTCACATCTAAGGTTTTTTCTAATGTGTAGCTCAATATTAATTCCCATACATGTTGCAACGTGGACGAGGGAAATAGAACCAACTTTACCGAAGACCCTTTAAAGGAGCCAGGAACGTATTTGCCTTTCATCTGCTGAGGAGTATCAAGGATATGGAGCTAAGACAAGTAAATGAAGTTGAGGTGCAGGTCAACCATCATGTGGTTAAATGACAGACCAGGCTTGAGGGGCTGAATGGCCTACTCCTATTACTATTTTGTAATTTCAGGGTCAGAACCTGTGTGGGGACTTCTGGAGGGGGAGGGAGGTGGGTTGGGAGGGAGCAGTAGATCATCTGGGGTACCTCCTGGTATGGACCAACACCCCAGGTGTCCCCCACCCCAACCAGGAAACAAATCCTGGGCCTGTTTAATGTTCCACATGGGAGGAGTTGATTGAGGTGGTGGCGAGGTAGAGCTGGATAAGTTCCCTGTAGATGCAGAACCTGGTGCTCCTTTGGAAGATATTGTTGCTGAGGTGAAGCCTGTGGGTGAGAAATAGATACAGTCCGAGGTTAGATCTATCTATCAGTTTGCGCCGACATGTCTGTAGTGGGTTGGATCTTGAACAAAAATGAGTCAGAATACAGGAGGGAGATAGAGAACCTAGTGGAGTGGTGTAATAACAACAATCTCTCCCTCAATGTCAGCAAAACTAAAGAGCTGGTCATTGACTTTAGGAAGCAAAGTATCATGTATGCCCCTGTCAGTATCAATGGGGCCAAGGTGGAGATGGTTGACAGCTTCAAATTCCTTGGTGCACATTACCAACAATCTGTCCTGGTCAATCCATTTCAACGCTAAGACGAAGAAAGCACAACAGCATCTATACTCAGCTGTATATGGCTGCATCACAGCCTGGTATGGCAACTGCTCAGCCCAAGACTGTAAGAAACCACAGAGAGTCATGAACATATCCCAGTCTATCACACAAACCTGCTTCCCATCCATTGACTCTGTCTATACCTCCAGCTGCCTTGGGAAAGCGGGCAGCATGATCAACCCCCCCCCCCCCCCAGCTTATTCACTTTACCTACTTCTTCCCCCCCCCCCCCACCCCCACCCTCCCCCCCCCTTCCCCCCCCCCACCCCCCCCACCCCCTCCTCCCCCCCCCCCCCCCCCCCCCAGCTTATTCACTTTTCCTACTTCTTCCATCGGACAGGACATCCAAAAGTCTGACAGCATGCACTAACAGATTCCAAAGCAGCCTCTTCCCCGTTGTTACCAGACTACTAAACGATCCTCTTATGGACTGAACTGATCTCTTCACACATCTTCTCTACTGAATAGTACTACACTCCTGTGCCCTTCACCCGATACTTGTGTCTATCTTATTTACATTTTGTATTTTATGTTTGCCCTAGAAGAGAAGTCAGTGCAGGAGATTCTCAGGCTATGATTGGATCGGTAAGAGTGGAACCAGGCAAGAGCAGTCGCTGGAGAAGAATGTGATCAACCAGTCTAATGGCTGGAAGGTGGCTCAAGAGGACGAGGCGGGGTGGTGCAGCAAGGTCACAGTAATATAGCTAGTCATTTGTGATTTTGTTCAGAAGTGTTTCTGTGCTGCGTTGGTGCAGCAGCATGTTTGTCTAGAATGGTGGTTGGAAGAAAGATAGGCCTGAGTTTGGGAATTTTATTCAAAAACTTTTTCGACTTGTTTGCTCATGAGTGAAATTTCCTTTAAATTATAGCAAATGAAATTGCATTTGACAGGCGATGTGGCTTGAAGGAATCCAATTTTGTTGCTGCCAATTAATAGGGCAGAAAATGCACCATCGGTGTTGTAATTACCAGTCATTAGTGGCTTCGTCTTCTTTTAGTTTTCACAGCTTCCACATTTTGTGAATTGAATTGCCAGAAGCAATTATGGACAGACACTCTCGTTGTTAGAAAGCTTGTGCGACCAAAGCGAATGAAATTCAAATGTAGTCTTTTTCATAGAGCACCAAGCCATTCAGCTACAGGGGTGGTAAAACAAGGGAAATACACTTTGTGGATCTGCAGGAAGACTTACTGACTTCAAGTAAAGTAATGTCAGAGGAAGTATCCAAGGAATAATCCTATATATGAATTCAGTAAGGTTGACAATTAGAACATTTGACAAATTATAAATGTGTTTGATCGTTACAGGAACATTGTCTTTGGGGAAAAATTAAATGCGTACCAAAATCTGTAGGCCCCGATTTTGACTTAAGCAAAATGTGAAAGGTGTGGGCAGGCCCTCTCTAGCCCACATTGTAATGTCTGAGCCAGGGGCTGGTTTAGCATCTATTTAGTGGGCTGAACAGCTGGCTTGTAATACAGAACAACGCCAGCAGCGCGGGTTCAAGTCCCGTACCAGCCTCCCCGAACAGGCGCCGGAATGTGGCGACTAGGGGCTTTTCACAGTAACTTCATTGAAGCCTACTCGTGACAATAAGCAATTCTTATTATTATTACGTTACCTCCTCAGCCTTACTAATTACTCTATTGCACAATCTTAGACCTGCTTCTGCCTCAGCCCATAGAAAATTATGTGAAGTCTGATGGACGGGATCTGGAATTGGAGCACGGTAGGGTAATTCAGACAAAGCACACACAATGGCATGGTGGCACAGTGATTAACACTGGTACCCCACAGCCCCAGGGACCTGGATTAAATTCCGGTCTTGGGTGACTATGTGGAGTTTACACTTTCTCCACCTGTCTACATGGGTTTCATCCAGGTGCACCATTTTCCTCCCACAGTCCAAAGGTGTGCCGGTTAGGTGGATTGGCCATGCTAAATTGCCGCTTGGTGTCCAGGGATGTACAGATTAGGTGAGGTTATGGGGGTAGGATGAGGGAGTGGGCCTCTTTCTTTCAGAGGGTCAGTGCAGACTTGATGGGCTGAATGGCCTCCTTCTGAACTGTAGAGATTCAATGATTCTAAAACACAGGGTGGGACTATAACAGGCACCTACAGCCTGTCTGGAATTGAATGTGCCATAAAATGGCTTCAAAATGGCTCTTGCTGCCATGATGTTTTAACAGTGGACGGCAAGACGGAGAACAGCCCGCCTACCCAGTGGCCAATTGAACGACTTAAGAAGCCAACTAAGGGCCTCTGTCAAACGCCATTGGCATTTTACCAGTGGCAGATGAGTCCACAATCACATGGGGACTGCCTGGTGAACGCTGACATTATCCCTGTGAGCCAGGTGGGGTGAGGGGGCTTTCCTAGTTATGAACTCGGCCATCGATGGAAGGACTGTCCATCAGCATTGTCTACCACCATGGCAAAATTCAATTTCCTCACAAACATTCGCACCATTCCCTCTCCAGGGCCTGACTTGACTAGCCCCCAACCACCCCAGACACCACCTACCTCATTGCACAGGGGCCTGCTCCCATGGCATTCACTCAGCTGAATGCAGTCAAGCAGTGGTTACTGAGTGTTCACCATCCCATTTGTAGATATATTTTTCTTGCAGATGCACTTTTGACCTTTAACTTGGTAGGAGCCCCTGCAGCAACTACTTAGCTACTGGATAGGCGATAAATATGGCTGATCGTGTTTGGGGGGCATGCTTGGGAAACAGGAGGCCCAAATATCCCTTTTGGGGCCTCACTCCTCTTGATCCACAAGGAAACAATGGTAAAGTAAATTTACTTAGCTTCACAGCCTTCTCTGCACCTGCTCCCATGTGATCGGTTTTCTCTGCAAAGGCTGGTACAGGGCATCAAAACTGGAACAATACATTAAAATTGCTTCAGGGTCAGAATTACATGATTGAACCCAACTTTGATATTTTAATGGGAACCTCAATTCCCTGCAACAAGTGCCTCCGCGCAACCTAACATAAGCCTGTTAAAATGGTGCAGGGTGCAAATGCACCTTTAACAAGCTTAAGTATCACCCTGCAGATATTTTCATCCGTTCCCTGCTCCTTTGGTAAGGGTGAAAACCAGGCCCATGGGTTCTGAATTTTACATGTTTGGGCGGGGCCCACGCCCGACCAGAAGTGTGCAAAATGTCATGAGAAGGCATTGGGAGTGAGATTTTCAGTTGGGGCGTATGTGCATGAATCAAATGCACACCCACCAACAATTAAACAGCCAATTAAGGTCATTAAATGTCCAATGAACAGCGATTTTGTGCCACCCGTGCTATTTATAGCTCGCTTATGGGGAAAATAGGTGGATGCCCATGACACTTTTTACATTTGTTCATCCGTGAGCGGGATAAAAGACCCCCGGAGCAGCAGCTGTTTCTGTGTGATACAGTACGTAGCTGTGTGTAGATAGTTTAACTTGAATCTCCGAGTTATTGGTTAGCATTTGAGGAGTGACTTTCAGCATTCCAGGACTTCCCTGGAAGAATTTACTGAGGATTGGAGGACAGTGTTCCAGTATTTTCAAGGCACTTGTCCTCTGCATCTGCTCCAATGGGGATAGTGTATTCTGCTAATGGGACCTCCTCTGAGGAGGAATAGAGGGACAGGAGGAAGAGGAGACAAGGTGAAGGCAGGCAGAATCTCAGGCAGAAATCTACAAGGGGAGAAACAGTTGGTGCAGTTGGCGTAGGTCCAGCAGGGAGACCAAGGTGGGAGGGACACCAAAGGTCCCGCTACCCAGCGGCTAGAGTATACATGTAGCCCACCAACCCTCTACAAATGTCTGGGGTCCGGTGCCGCATGGTGCTATACCTCATAGGGATACAGAGACATCCCTTTGCGAAATGATAGTTCCTGAAATTTCTTCCAGCTGCATGGGCGGTCACCCCATGCCGGTGGTGTTGAAGATCACAGTAGGCCTCAACTTCTACGCCTCTGGTTCATTTCAGGGTTCAGTGGAGATTTGTGCATGTGTCTCTCAATCAGCCACACACAAATGAGTCGAACTAATGACTGATGCCATCTTCAGACATGCCTGCACTTTTAACAACCAGTGGACACACAAGGGTGGTCAGGCAGAGAGTGCACGAGGGTTTGTGGCAGAGGTAGGATTTCCCCACATCCAGGGTCTACAGACTACATGCATGTGGCCATCAGGGGCACCAGAAAGAGCGCCTTCATCAACGGGAAGGGGTACCACTTGATGCAGATTGTCTGTCACCACAGGACTCAGATTCCCCAAGTCTGTGCCTGTTAACCTGCAAGCTTACAGCATTTGTACATGTTATGGCAATCACAGATACCAAAGCTGTTTGTTGTTCCTGCACGATTGGATGGATGGTTACTGGGTGACAAGTGATATCCCATGAAGAGATAGCTGATGACCCCAAGAACTGACAGGCATCACATATTCACAAGAGTGGTGGTGGAGAGGACCATTGGGTTGCTCAAGATGTGCTTCTGATGCCTTGAAACCTCTGGGAGATCATTGCAATATCCGCCAGATCTGGTCTCCCTCATTGTGATCGTGTGCTGTGCCCTGCGCAATCTAGATCTGACAAGGGAGTGGAGGCTGAGGAGAGCGAGGCAGGGCCACAGGCTTGGAAGGATAACTCCAGTGATGGGCCTGAGAGTGAGCCTGGGATCGCACAGTGTGAGGATTTTGAGGTGGATGATATGAACATGCAGGGGACAGGGAGGGGAGGAATGCAAGGATCCAGCGAACCTTCAACTTGGCAGCCAAGGCATGGAGACCAGCTCAATCCAATGGCATTGATCCACTCACAATGAAACTTTCCCTTAGAGCCCAACCCAGAAATCCTGCACCACACAAATCCCTCAGCATAAAGCCTGTTCTTCTTCTGTGTACCCGAACAGGAGCCGTAGTGTGGCGATGAGGGGATTTTCACAGTAACTTCATTGCAGTGTTAATGTAAGCTTATTTGTGACAATAATAAAGGTTATTATTATCATCACAAATTGAGCTGAAGTAAATGTGACTAAAATTATCACACACATTTTCATAAATGTGCGGGGAGAAGAATTGCTCAGCATGCTTTTTATCAAGAAAGTGCCTCTTTAATTTGCTTTTCAAACCTTTCCTCCGTCACACCCACATTGTCAGTCTAAATAGTTGCCAGAAGCTTGCCAGTAACAAGAAAAATCCTTTTAACATATAAACTGTCCGGTTGCTTCATTGGTGACTAGTTTGATAATGCCTCCAGCTGGCGGCATGCTGTGAATTATGACGGTAACAAAGCTTCCGAGTTCTAAAACTCTTTCCCTGAAGCTGCGCGCAGCTCAGAAGCCTGGCGATTCAATGGGGAAATCATGACCTTGGCTTATTGTTTTCATCCGGTCATGATTCCAGCTTCGCTCTCTCTGCCTCCACCATTACACAAATCCCTACCAGCCGCAACTGTATGTCAATCTGTGTGCACCACCCCCTCTTCGTGTTGCAATTACCATCCTGAAAATGCCATCACGTCTACATGACAATCAGCAACTCTGCAACCGACTCTGACAATAAATCACTGGGAAATAGTTTCCTCGTTTTGATTTTTATTTGATTTGATTGTTTTTTTTTTGTTTGTCGGGAAATATTAATTTGAGTCGAAATTTCACGGTGAACAACCTTGGTATTTTCGTTGTTGGAGAGCCGACGGGAGGGGGTTGGTGGGGGCGCAGAGAGAGGTTTTGATTGCTAGCACTGCAAGGCTGAGGGGAAACAAGCCAGGAACAGTGTGGGTCTTTTTACAGGCCGGATTAATCCAAATGTGAGGCGCAAATGTGGGAAGATTGTTTTTGATAAATGAGGTGAAACTCCCACATGAGCAAAATCAATCTCTGTTTGAGACCCTGCAGCATTGATCTGTGTAAACTACATGTGACTAATTTCTCATGATTTAAGCTTTGTAAAAAAAAAGCTAGCGTGTTCAGCAAAATGACAACGGTATTCGATTTGCAGAAGGCTGGAAAGCCAAACGCTGCTGCTAAATAACAGTTTTATTTGAAATTCAAGTCAAACTGGATTTGCAAGTCTCAGTCCTGGCTCTCGGGGGAAGAGATGGGTGCCTGGGAAAGTGCTAATATATATCAAATGGATGGAGAATGCACTTTGAATTCATGATCAGATGAAGAAGATTGAGCATTCAATATGCGAGAAAGTAAACTGTTTATATTAAAGGTCACCTTGACGATTGAAAGAATCAAACAAGTCGAGCTCCTGGATGAAAACTTCAAATCATGTTTCAAACAGTAAGCGAGACAATCAATCAGTCACGAGGGAACCAAGAAATTAATCTTATTGGAGAATGGCGATGAAACAAAGTCTGGAGGAGATGACTGAAAATAAAGCATGAGCTGAAAATAAAACATAGTGCCAAAACGCACAAGAATTACAAAGTGAGATGGTGGGAACTTTAACTGCTGGGCTTGAAATCGCCCACTCAATAGCAGCAGGGTTGGGCAGAGCCAGTTGGCATTAATAGCCAGGCCTCATCAAACATTCGCTGGCTGACTGCCTGCCAAGTCAGGGAGTGCAAATGGGACACCTGTTGGGACAAAGGTAGGTGAGGGGGTGGGCTGGGGTTATAGGGGGGCTCCAGGCTAATCATTTTGGGAATCATAGTGGGGCTTTACAGTAGGCCAGCTGTGCTCTGCCCTTGTTGAGCCCGGTGGAACGTTTTAAACTCACTTACCTGGGCTCTTCCTGGTTTGCAGGTTGTTTGGATCCGGTGGCCTAACAGGGCCCCGATTCCATCTGAACATATGAGGTTGCTGTCAGACTGAAGCACTTATAAGGCATGTGAAGATCACAATAAGGTGGGACCAGATTGAATATTTCACCGACGCCTCCCTGGCTGCCAGCCACTCTAATCTACCCCCCTGGATTTTGTTGCTGGGTGAGGTCAGTACAATTTCCACCAATATTTTTCTGTTTCTTCCATCTCCACAGAGGAATCCTGAGTCAAGGATGAAGTCAATTTCACAAAGCATTTGAAAAAAAAATTATCTATTACCTTCAATATCCCACCTAAACCAGAATCTGAGAAGTGAATACTTCCTGCAACATGAACAGAAATGAGAAATCCCAAGCCATCTTCCTGGCTTCAACTCACGGAATTGATTCCTGTAAAGTGAATCATCTTAAACTGCAGATTCCTGTTAAACCATTTGTTAGCTCTAGGAATAGGAAGTGCTTACTCATACATGTGTCTCAGTTGATTTCTTGACTTCAATATTTAAAAATCAATTTACAAAATATTCCCTTTCATTCAGATTCTCTGGGGATCTCTCAATGTTCACTTTAGGCTCCTGATCACCCGTTTCACCATTTTCACATATCAAATCACTGCGCAGGATAACTTACATTTGTATAGTGCTTTTAATGTAGTAAAGCATCCCAAGCAGGAGTGATCTCAAACAAAAGTTGACACTGAGCTACATGGGGGCTCTTAAGGGGGGGGTGATCCAACCATGGTCAAACATGGTAGATTTTAGCGACTGGCTTAAAGAAGGGAATTGTAGTCAATGAGGAGTCCCGAAAAGGTGGTCAAAAGTAGTTTATTTCCGACTCCGAGCTAGGAAACACAGCAACTAAGCAACAGTCCAAGTTCCAGCCAGGACCCTCCCGAGATTCCGGCTTCCTTCTGGGCTAGCTTTTATCTTGGGGAATTAACAGGCCTGCTGTTGGGGTTCCGCCCATCTGTGAGGGAGATTGTACTCCACGAGCCCCACGAGGAGATCAATCGGGTCGGCCCCATGGCCGTTATGGGGGGGGGGGGGGGTTATAACAGAGAAACAGAGGTAGAGAAGCAGAGAGGTTTAAGAATATGTGAAAAGATCTATGTCTGTTAGTCAACTGGAGAAGTAGGGCTCTATTACATCTATTAACCGGAACGGACTGCCAACTTAGCCAAGCATTGGAAAAGATAACGGGCAAGGTTAGTAAACGGCAGGGCAGCACGGTGGCGCAGTGGGTTAGCCCTGATGCCTCACGGCGCCGAGGTCCCAGGTTCGATCCCGGCTCTGGTAAATGTCCGTGTGGAGTTTGCACATTCTCCCAGTGTTTGCGTGGGTTTTGCCCCACAACCCAAAGATGTGCAGGGTAGGTGGATTGGCCGCGCTAAATTGCCCCTTAATTTGAACAAATTAATTGGGTTTTTTTTTTTTTAAATTAATAAATTGCAGGGAAATGGGGAAAGAGTGAATGAGTGGGAATAGCTGGATTGCTCTTCGAAAGAGTCAATTGCAGGCTCAAGGGGCCAAATGGCTTCCTTCTCTGCTGTATTACTCTGTGATTTTATTCTGATTCTGTCATGATGTACACACAAGTATATGATGGTGCATAGACACACACTGACTGACACACTGAAAGACCAATCAACACACAGAACACAGCACCCAATCACCAGACAGGAAACGGCCACTATAAAGCCAGAGGGCACTAGTTTTCCCGTTCATTCGGGATGCAGCCTCTGAGACAGCCAGAGCCCGTAATCAGTAGCACGAACATCTACCATGTGCTAGCAGTATAGTCTTGTCAGGTTAGCCTCAGGTCTTCAGTCAACCTTTTTTTTTCTGTTTTTAAAAAAAAAATTTAGAGTACCCAATTATTTTTTCCAATTAAGGGGCAATTTAGAGTGACCAATCTACCTACCCTGCACATCTTTGGGTTGTGGAGGTGAAATCCACGCAGACACGGGGAGAATGTGCAAACTCCACACAGACAGTGACCCAGGGCCAGGAATCGAACCCGGGTCCTCAGCGCCGTAGGAACAATGCTAACCACTGTGCCACCGTGCTGCCCCCGGTCTTCAGTCAACCTAACATAGTGTCGACCCACAGTGCAAGTATGTTTAACAGCTCATAGTTAAATAAAATAGAGTTGTACTTCTCCAAGTGTTGGTAGCCTGTCTCTCTCACTGCTCTGGTAAACGCAGTCCTCGCAGACCCAGCATACCCAACACATCAGATTCAACAGGATGGAATGACAGAATTTTTGACCTTGGCAGCTGACGGCACCAGTGGTGGGGCAAAAAGTAAAATCAGGAAAGGTCAAGAGCCCGTATTTGGAGGAATGCCAAGATCTTTGGGGCTGAAGGGGGCAGGGTGAGACCACAGAAGGATTTGAAAACAAGGAAGAGAATTTTAAAACCATGACTGCAGTAATGACTTCCACAGTTTCTCAAATTGACCTGACTGACACAAGGGGGTGAACATCTGCAGGAATTCTTCCACTCATCTGGCATAACTTTGGTGGAAGGCAGTGGAGGAACCCATGGAAAAGGCGCAAATGTTTACATGTTTTTTTTTCCAGGTTTTTCTGTTATGGTTTTACATAAATAAAGACTTGCAGTGAAATAATGCCCTTTGTGAACACTGGGCATCTCAAAATGCTTTGCAGCCAATGAAGTATTTTTGAAGCTCAATCAATGTTGGAATGTAGGAAATGTAAGTATGGGTCTTCAAGTCGGGTGGGAGTATGAGAAAAGAAAATGAGCCCCACAATGTTTAAATCTATCAATTGACACTGTGAAAAGAGCACAAGTTTAATTCAAGGTACGCAAGGAATTGCACCAATTCTTTTATCATGAATTTGTGACAAGAAAGTAGATAAATTTGTAGTTAACGATGAGCTGAACACTGCATATCCATCAGACTTGATTGGGAAAGATTTAAGAGCATTCTGAGGCAAGAGTGATAAAGGCGTAATTTCTAAATGCCTATAAACTCAATCATTTCATTTTCAGGGGCATACGTTCCATTCCAGAGACTGCTGTGATATCGCATCTTACATAAATAGAACATAGGACAGTACAGCACAGTACAGGCCCTTAGGCCCACTATGTTGTGCTGACCACTTATCCTAATCTACTGCTGTCCATACTTATGAGTAGATATCTTGTCTACATCAGCCCAGAAAGTGTTACAAGTTTATATGTAATATTATAGTTGGAGCAGTGTTAAACATCAGGTAACATGGATGAAGAGATCTCCTGGAATCCTGTCATTTTTCAGTAAAGAACCCGTGCGGGATTCTCCATCCCGTCGCACCTGTTTCTTGGTGTGGCGAGCCCCCGCCGGCAGCGGGATCCTTCATCCCGCCCACCAACCAGCCAAAAGGGTTTGCCATTGTGGGTATCCCTGCGCCATCAGGAAATCCACCAGCGTGAGTGCGTTGCCAGCGAAGCGGAGGAGCCCGCCGATGGAGAATCCAACCCCCCAATCTTTTAAATGACCAATCATGGCCACAGTATTTGGTGGCTGGAATTCTCCAGTCGTCATGATTCACTTTCCCCATCGGCAGTGCACCCCCACCGGTTTACCGACGGCGTGGGCTGGTTACAATGGGAAACCCCATTGACAAGCGTCAGGAAGATAGAATCCCGCCACCAGCGAACAGCACACTTCCAAGAAACCCACGACTGGGGGACTGGAGAATCTCGCCGGCTATGTTTTTGTTATGAGCCAATAACACAGCAGAGACTTGAGCATATAATCTAGGTTAACACATGGGTGAAGTACTGGGGGAGTGCGGCATTCTCAGAAATGCCTGTCTTTCAGATGAGACGTTAAACGGAGACTGTCTGTCCTCACAGGTGGACTAAAAATAATCCCTGGTTTTATTTGAAGAAGGGTGGGATATCCTCCCCTGGGTTTTAACCAATATCTAGCCTTCAACCAACATCACCAAACTAAATAATTCATTTGTTGTCAAATACGGACATGAAAATGCTACATAAATGCAAATTTTGTTCTTTTCAGGTGAAAGAATCCCATCCCCAAGTGAGAAGTCTGGCCTTTCAGATGCTATTCGTGAGCCAGGCTGGCGGACCAACCATCAACGATGCAAGTAATAAAAACTTGTGGCTAATGTTGAGAGGGACAGCAACAATAATGAAAAACTGAGTTGCATCAGGTTATGTGGGTTATATTTGTTCCACTTTTTCGTCATCACCAGCTGCATTATCCTGAACCCAGCACAAACCAATGGCTCGTCCCATGCTTCCAATCTCCAGAGGATCATCGCCAGTTAACCATGACCGCATTGCTCCTGACAAAGCATAATGCTGGGGACAATCTGTGTCAAGTCACCTGACTCATAAAAGGAAAACACACTTGAATGGATGGCACGTATCATTCATGGTCCGAGATTTTAATCCTGACACTCAAAAGCAACTGCAAGGTTAGAATAAGTCAGAGCATTATTTTTGTTGTTTGACAGCTCCAAAATGCCAAGTATCTCCTCACAGGAACTTTACATCCAAACCTTTCATGCCAAATATTATGGGCTGGGTTCTCCATTTCTGAGACTAAGGGCTGGATTCTCCGATTCTGCGGCTATATATGCAGGATCCGTCTGGTCTTATGGCTAAAAGGTCGGCGGCGCCTCCGCACTGATCCTCCATTCATTGGGGGGCTAGCAGCCGCGGCGTGTACAGCCCCCAGCTTTAACTGCGGATATGGCTGCAGAATGGCTGCGTCCGTGGCCGCGCATGTGCACGGCGGCGGCCGCGCTGTACTACATGGCGCCGGCCAGGCACGGACCCGAGCTGCAAGAATCTGCACCCCTGTAACCCCCCTCGCCACCCCTGGACCACCCTCCACTAGTCCCACCAGCCCCTGCTGAAGCACCCCCCGCCAGAAGAATGGTTCCTCCCCCCGACACAGTCCGCAGCCGCCATGCAAAGTCCCCGAAATTGTGAGGACATGCACCCCACTCTGTTGGGTACTCGGCCTATCGTGGGCGGAGCATCGGGAGAGGACCTCAGGGGGTATCCTCAGGCCATCCTAATGGCGTGCGGCGTACTTCTCGAGTACCGATCGCCAAAGCCGATTTCACCGTCGACGATTGGAGAATCCAGCCTTAAGTGTTGACGCCAGTGCAGGATTTGTGGAGTTCCACGACAGCAAAACTGTTGCCGCACCTGGACCGATTCAGCTACTGTTAAGGGGCTAGCACTGGCGTCACGTGGAACGCAATCAATTCCAATGAGAAGCGGTGTGGGATTTGCCGGGTCGGAGATTGACACTCAGGAGGCTGACAAGCTGCAGCCGCATATACACACTTCATTCTCCACACACACACCATCCCAGCCAACAAGATGGCAATGAGGAGATCAGTACACTGTTTCACAGATGGCAAGCTGGAAACCCTCCTGGATGCAGTGGAGGAGAGGCGGTTGACCCTGTACCCTGGCCTAGGAAGGAGGTTTCCAGCCGCTGGCATTCGTCGTGCCTGAGCACAGATGGCAGAAGCGGTCACGCTGTCAGGGTGGTGAGGAGTGGATAGTGAGGGTGTGTGTGGGTGGGATGCGGTGTCCGTGCCCCTGACCAGACGCCCCCTCCACCACCACCCCAGTCGGTGCACCTGGAGACGGTTAGAGCATCCCATGCGCTGGCCCTGGCACACACGACGTGCATCCTCCCGTGCTTGCCTGGGCCCCATGTCCCACCCACCCTCGCCATCCCCCGCATCCTCCTTGTCAGACGAGGCCTGGTGTTCCACCACCTCCAGCACTTCGCCACTCTGCTGCTAGATGTTGTGGAGGACACAGCAGGCCGCCATGATGTGGGTGATCCTCTCAGCATCACACTGGAGGGCGCCTCAAGAGTGGTCCAGGCACCTGAACCGCATCTTCAGTAGGCCGACACACTGCTCGATTATGGACTTGGTCGCTGTATGGACATCGTGTAGCAGGTCTCCGCATCACCCTGTGGCGTCCAGATAGGTGTCATCAGCCATGACCGCAGTGGATAACCCCTGCTGCCCAGGAACCAACTCCCCACGCAGGGGGGAGAGGGGTGGGTGGGGGCATCTCAAACATGTCAGTAATCGTTGAGTGTGCACACTGCCTGGGTATCGGGCGCAGACATGTATGATGCATAGCTGATGGTCACATATCAGCTGCATGTTCATCGAGTGGAACCCCTTTTGGATTATGTACGGTGGCACGGCAGCACAGTGGTTAGCACTGTTGCTTCACGGCACCAGGGTCCCAGGTTGGATTCTCGCTTGGGTCATTGTCTCTGCGGAGTCTGCAGGTTCTCCCCGTGTCTGTGTGGGTTTCCTCCGGGTGCTCCGGTTTCCTCATACAAATCCCGAAAGACGTGCTTGTTAGGTGAATTCTGAATTCTCCCTCTGTGTACCCGAACAGGCACTGGAGTGTGGCGACTCGGGTTTTTTCACAGTAACTTCATTGCAGTGCTTATGTAAGCCTACTTGTGACACTAATAAAGATTAAAAAGAAAAGTAAATTAGAGCGGCCTGTGATCTACAGGTACTCGTAGGGGGACATGGATCCCATTGGTCATCCCCTGGACCCGGGGCATTCCGTCGATGGTGGCGAACCCCGCTGCCAGGCATCCTGGTGGGCTCAGTCCACACTGAAGTGGATGTATTAAGACGCCTGGGCATATAGAGGCTCCGTGATGGCACGGATGCACCTTTACACCGAGGTCTGTGAGATCCTGGACAGATCCCCACTCGGTGCCTGGAAGGAGCCCATGGTGTGAAATTTCAGGGCGACCGTCACCTTGAAGGCCACCAGGAGCGGGTGTCCTCCCCCATACCCCTGCGGTGTCAGGTATGCCATCATCTACCAGATATGTCGCTCTGTCTCTTTGCTCAGCCGGAGTCTTTGATGGCATGCCCAGTCCATCAGGAACTCGAAGGACAAGTGCTGCCAGTACACACGAGGCCTCAAGTGGCACCTCCTTGGCACCTCCTCCTCAGCCAGTTAGGTGGCCAGCTCTTCATCCTTGGCAGCTGCCTCCAGTTCCTGAGGATCACGCTTCGCTGCTGCAGGCTCCACTGCTGCAGGCTCCACTGCTGCATGCTTTACTGCTGCAGGCTCCACTGCTACAGGCTCCACTGCTGCATGCTTTACTGCTGTAGACTGCACTGCTGGAGCTTCCTCCTCATTCTTAAGCAGCTCCAGCTCATCCAGCCACAGGGCATCCCCGAGGGCTGCAGCTACCAGGAGCAAGGCTGCCATTGCTGTTTGAATTCCAATATCCATTGTCTGCAGGGGGTGAAAGGCCGACACATTGGCATGGCGCTCCCATGCCCAACTCGGTCCAATGGGCTACATGATGGCTCCGGTTGGCACTGCTGGTGTGGGGGCACCCATAAGGCTGATGTCACTGTAGTACCAGGGGCCAAGTTGGGTGGTCAGTGGGTTGTGCAGCAAGACAGATGCCTTGCATGCTGCAGCAATGGCGGTCCGTGACTGGACACCAGCCCAGTCCCATGGAGGGGGGTCACCCCGGCCACTCGGCCTGTTCCCCTGCCACCCACCCACCACACACCAGCGTCCGGCCCAGCAGCCTGCAGTGCAGCCTCTCTGTGTCCTACCTCCTGTCTCTCCCTCAACAGCCACAATGCCGGTTTCACGATTTATAAAAGCACAAGTGAACCGCGCCATCGGGAATTTGGCCCATCGGAGGTGGAGATCACAGAGGCCCCAGAGAATACCGGTCCAGCCCCGCTCATGTTCGGCAAATGGTGTGTACTGTACCTATGTTCCTGTTGAGATGACTGAGAATTGCGATTTGGCGTCAAATCGGCACCCAACACAAATTTAGTAAAAACTCTACTCTCGTCTCGTTGTAATTGATAGTGCATCAATTTATTACGCGGAGGTTTTAAAACGATGGATCTCCGCATCAAGCCTGATCGCCTGCAGCTGCACCCTCAAGCAGACAACGCCAAGTCGGCCTTTGCACATTGGCTGGCTTGCTTCGAGGCATACATCGGAGCTGCAACTGAACCACTGTCAGAGGCACAGAAGCTCCAAATCCTTTACATGCGGCTGAGCTTCGACATCTTTCCCCTCATCCGGGATGCGCCGACCTATGCAGAGGCCATGGCGCTACTGAAGGAGAACTACGCTCAGCAGACCAACAAGTTCCATGCCAGGCACCTCCTCTCCACGTGGCATCAACTCCCCGGTGAGTCTGTGGAAGATTTCTGGCGTGCCCTGCATGCCCTGGCAAGGGACTGCGATTGCCAGGCCGTTTCGGCCGTTGAACATTCTGAACTTTTAATTCGAGATGCGTTCATCACTGGCATCGGGACAACTTACATCCACCAGCGCCTCTTAGAAGGGGTTACGCTCGACCTTGCAGCGACCAAGAAGCCAGCAATTTCACTTATGGTCGCCTCCTGCAATGTTCAGACATATGCCCTCGATCGCTTGGCCCACCCCTCCTGTGCATCGTGGACCCCGCTGGCGACCACCCCATCGTGGACCCCACCAGCGGCCACCCCCAGTCAACCTCAGGCCTGCGCCACGCGGCAGCCAACTAACCCCAGAGCGCGCTCTGCAAGGCCTGTGGGAAGAAAGGATATTTTACTGCTGTGTGCCAGGCCCGCTCCATCGCCGCTATTGTCCCTGCACCCCCCACATGCATTCCGTGGGCGCCACCATCTTCTTCACCTCAGACCACGTGTGGCTCGTGGGCGCCGTCATCTTGCTCGCCATCCTGCTCACCTCACAATACGTGCGGCCCATGGGCGCCGCCATCTTGCCCCCCTCATGACACATGCGGCCCGTGGGCACCGCCATCTTTACCGCAGCCCGCCACGTGCACCCCATGGGCGCCACCATCTTCCCCACATCAGGACCCATGCTCGTCGGACACCTCATCTGGCCGATCATCACCTGCAACTGCCGCCTATCAGCCGCGTCTCGCCTCCATCATGAACGACCAGTTCCGACCACACAACCTCGCGGCCGCGTCGACGACAGTACAGGTCAACGGCCACGAGACATCCTGCCTTCTGGACTCCAGGAGCACTGAGAGCTTTATCCACCCCGATACGGCAAGGGGCTGCTCCTTCGCGGTACACCCCATTAACCAAAAGATCACAATGGCCTCCGGATCCCACACCGTTGTGATCCAGGGGTATTGTACCACCACCCTCATCATCCTGGGCGTAGAGCTCAGTGGCTTCCGCCTCTACGTCCTCCCCAACCTCTGCGCTGCCTTGCTACTCAGCCTGGACTTCCAGTACAACCTCCAGAGCCTAACACTGAAATCTGGCGGGCCTCAACCACCCCTCACTGTCTGCGGCCTCACGACCCTGAAGGTCGACCCGCCTTCCCTATTTGTAAATCTCACCTCGGATTGCAAACCCGTCGACACCAGGAGCAGATGGTGCAGCGCCCAGGACAGGACCTTCATCAGGTCTGAAGTCCAGAGGCTGCTGCGGGAAGGTATCATCAAGGCCAGCAACAGCCCCTGGAGAGCCCAAGTGGTAGTTGTGAAAACTGGGGAGAAAAACAGGATGGTCATTGACAACAGTCAGACCATCAATCAGTACACGCAGCTCGATACGTACTCCCTCCCACACATATCTGATTATGGTCAATCAGATTGCACAGTACCGGGTCTTCTCGACAGTGGACCTGAAATCTGACTACCACCAGCTCCCCATTCGCAAGCGGGCCGCCCCTACACCGTGTTTGAAGTGGACGGCCGCCTTTACCATTTCCTCAGGGTTCCCTTCAGAGTCACTAACAGGGTCTCGGTCTTCTAACGGGAGATGGACCGAATGATTGACTGGTACAGAGAGCGGGCCACCTTCCCGTACCTGGATAATGTCACCATCTGTGGCCATGACCAGCAGGACCACGACGCTAACCTTTCCAAATTCCTCCACACCGCCAAACTCCTCAACCTAACCTACAACAAGGAGAGCTGCGTGTTTAGCACGAACCGATTAGCCGTCCTCGGCTATGTGGTCCAAAATGGAGTTCTAGGGCCCGACCCCAATGGCATTCGCCCTCTCATGGAACTCCCACTCCCCCACTGCCCCAAGGCCCTCAAACGATGCCTGGGGTTCTTCTCATACTACGTCCAGTGGGTCCCTAACTATGCGGACAGGTCCCACCCATACATCCACTCCACCGTTTTCCCACTGACAGCCGAGGCTCACCAAGCCTTCAACCGTATCAAGGCCGACATTGCCAAGGTCGCGATGCACGCGGTCGACGAGACCCTCCACTTTCAAGTCGAGAGCGATGCATCAGATGTCCCTCTGGCCGCCACCCTCAACCAAGCAGGCAGACCCGTGGCATTCTTCTCCTGCACCCTCCACGCCTGCGAAATCCGGCACTCCTCCGTTGAGAAGGAGGCCCAGGCCATAGTAGAAGTTGTGTGGCACTGGAGGCATTACCTGGCCGGCAAGTGATTCACTCTCCTCACTGACCAATGGTCGGTAGCCTTCATGTTCAATAACACACAGCGGGCTAAGATCAAAAATGATAAATCTTGAGGTGGAGAATCAAGCTCTCCACCAACAATTACGAGATTTTGTATTGCCCCGGTAAGTTCAACGAGCCCCCAGACGCCCTATCCCGAGGTACATGTGCCAGCGCACAAGTAGACCGACTCCGGGCCCTGCACGACAGCCTTTGTCACCCTGGAGTCACACGGTTATACCATTTTATAAAGGCCCACAATCTGCCCTACTCCATCGAGTAAGTCAGGGCTATTACCAGAGACTAACAGGTCTGCGCGGAGTGCAAACTGCACTTCTACCGGCCAGACCGAGCGCACCCGGTGAAGGCCTCCAGCCCCTTTGAATGCCTCAGCATGGATTTCAAAGGGCCCCTTCCTCCACTGACCGCAACACGTACTTTCTTAATGTGATCGACGAGTATTCCAGATTCCCCTTCGCCGTCCCATGGGCCGACATGACGTCTGCCACCATCATCAAAGCCCTCAACACTATCTTTGCTCTGTTCAGTTTCCCCGCCTACGTCCACAGTGACCGGCGATCCTCATTTATGAGCGAGGAGCTGCGCCAGTACCTGCTCAGCAGGGGCATTGCCTCGAGCAGGACGACCAGCTACAACCCCCGGGGAAACGGGCAGGTGGAGCAGGAGAATGGGACGGTCTGGAAGACCGTACAGCTAGCCCTACGGTCCAGAAATCTCTCGGCCTCCTGCTGGCAGGAGGTCCTCCCCGACACCTTTCACTCCATTCGGTCGCTCCTGTGCACAGCGAGTAAAGAAAGTCCCCATGACCGTCTCTTTGTCTTCCCCAGGAAGTCTCCCAGGGTTTCGCTCCCAACGTGGCTGGCAGTTCCAGGACCCGTTCTCCTCCGCAAGGACATGCGGCTCCACAAGGCGGACCCATTGGTTGAGAGGGTACAGCTTCTTCACGCGAACCTGCAGTACGCCTACGTGGTGTACCCCGACCGCCGCCAAGACACGGTCTCCCTCAGGGACCTGGCACGAGCTGGGTCTGCACACCACCCCCTCTGCCCCGGCGCCACCGTCCCTCCCCCCAACACACCCGTCAGTGATCCGTCCTCCCCTTGGTCCCAACTGGTGCTGAAGATGAGGTCAATACGCTCGTGGAGTCACCGATGACTGAACCGACGCCTGAATTTATGAACTTTTCCTAAAATTTCAAACGCACCCCCGCCAGACTCTTTTTTTAACAGGGGGTGAATGTGGTAGTCACTAGTCACCATTGTTATATTGTATTGTATTGTATTTACCGTATAGGAGGTGTATAACGGTAAGACCCTGTAGTACAGATACGGGGGCAGATCCCTGCCTGCTGGCTCCGTCCAGTAGGCGGAGTATAAATGTGTGTGCTCACCGAGCTGCAGCCATTTCAGCAGCAGCTGCGGGAGGCTACACATCTCTGCGTAATAAAGCCTTGATTACATTCTACTCTCGTCTCGTCGTAATCGATAGTGCATCATGCCCCACAGCCATTTCACGCTCGACTGAGTATAAAGTGGCTGCAGGCAGGATTTCTGAACCTCACTCGGGAGGAAGTCCCAAATTGGGTGACACCTCTCCAGGTTTGGGAAGAGAATAGAATTGAAATTTTATTATCTCAGGAATCTGGTGGAAATGTACTTCAACAGAACAAATTCTCCATCACCAGGGTGCATTACGAAGCCTATCCTTCTTCATGAAAAATGTAGGTTGCTTTGGTTGCCATACATATCAAAATGGCATTGTTGTTTTTGTGACTTCATTGAGCCTGGGTATTCATTCCAGTTTTGTCATGAAATTTGGAGATTGGTTTGGAGATTTTCACTGCAGGCAATCCCAACAAAGGGAATGTTCATTCTGGCCATTTTTAAATGTCAATATGTCTAAATTGGGGGAACATATTGACCAGCCTTGTCATCACTTCCAGGAATTGGAAAGGTATATTTACCACACAGCTTCTAAGTTCCTATCTCACCCCTTAATTTGGCATGCATCAGAAGATCGTACATCTTCTGGATCTGACTGTCCAACCATATTATAAATTTGAAGTAATCAATTTAATTCAATTTGCTGAATGGTTGTGTTTCGCTTAGTTTGGTTAATTCAGGTTCCAAGTGACGGACAGTTAAACGCATACTCATATTCTTGCTCAACGCCTCTCCTTCACATGCACACAAACACATGTGCAGTTAAAGAGGAACATTTCTCTATTGGGGGCTATTTTACCTCTCTCTGACTGGGTCCTACACTTTTAATTTTCACCTGCTCTTCAGAGACACCAGGATCCCATGCAGTCCTTATTTAAATATGTAGATTTTTAGGCTTCGAGGAGTCACCAGGATGCAAAATGCTATTTTATCCAGATTCCTCTGGCAGGAAAAATCTGTGGCTTTCTCAATAGGTCAATGTAACAGGAAGTGGAAAGGCATAAGACAATGGATGCTGGAAATCTGAACTAAAAGTAGAAAACGCTGGAAACAGCAGGTCTGGCAGAATCTGTGGGGATTCGCTCACTCACACTCACCGTGTTAGAGATGTGAATGTCTGCTGATGTGCAGAGGCAAGGGTAAGTGAGAATCCTGTGATTGGGAATGAGTCTGGCACATATTCTCTTTCTCAAACTTACTTCTTCACACACACATCAGCATCTTTCCCTACCCCTCAACCCCAGTCTCCGCAGCCTCTTATCGCTGGGCCCCCATAGTCTATTCGCCTATTGAGTCCTGCAGTCTCTCGTTTTCCCTGTGGCTTCAACAGTCTCTACTTTCCCCGTGGCCTCAGCAGGTTCTACTTCCCCAGCGGCCCCGGCAGTCTTTAATTCCCCCATGACCCCAGCAACCTCTACTTCCCCTGTGGCCCCGACTGTCTATAATTCCCCAGTGACTCCAGCTGTCTGTGTTTCTCTTTCTCTCCTCTCTACTGAAAACCTGCTGTCCCCCAGCATACTCACCACTGTTGGTGTTATTTGACCTTCCAATCACAGGCAGTTTCTCAGCAAGTCTGATAGCATCTGTGGGGAGACAAGGGTTTCAAGTCTGGATGGCTCTTTGTCAAAGCTGGAATGAACTGGCAATAGGGTCAGAGTTATATTGCTGCGGGAGGGCCATGAAACAGTGGGGCTGGAAAGAGGGCCAGCGATAGGTGGAGATTGTGGACAGAAAGACAAATGAAATGTAAATAGGGGTAATCAAGGCTAAGAGGGGTGCTGATAGTGGCACCTAAAGAGATCAGAATGTGTTAATGGCACAACAAAGGTAAGCAGTGTGTCAAAGGGCAACTAGGAACAGGGAACAGATGACCCAAGCGTGGTAAGGTGGGGGGAAGGGGAGGACAATGGTGAGGAAAACACAGATCGATGAAAGAGATGTCAAAAAATTGATAGAAATAAAAATGGGGTGAAGGTGGAGGAGAAATTTCATAGTCTGAAGTTGTTGAACTCAATGTTAAGCCCAGAAGGCTGTAAAATGCCTATTCGGGAGATGAGGTACTATTCCTCGACTTTGAGCTGGGCTTCACTGGAACATTGCAACAGGCCAAGGGTGGACATGTAGACGAGAGAGCAGGACGGTGAGTTGAAATGGCAAGCGACAGGAAGGGCTGGGTCCTACTTGCAGACGGACCCAAGATGTTCTGCAAAGAGGTCACCCAGTCTGCTTTTAGTCTCTCCAATGAAGAGCAGACCGCATTGGGAGCAGCGAATGCAATAGACCAGATTGAAGAAGATGCATGTGAAATGCTGCCTCAGTTGTAAAGAGTGTTTAGGCTCTTGGATGGTGAGTAGAGAGGAGGTAAAGGAGCAGATGTTACATCCCTCCCTGAGGGGCTGGTTTAGCACACTGAGGGGCTGGTTTAGCACTCTGGACTAAACCGCTGGCTTTTAAAGCAGACCAAGGTAGGCCAGCAGCACAGTTCAATTCCCGTACCAGCCGCCCCGAACAGGCGCCGGAATGTGGTGACTAGGGGCTTTTCACAGTAACTTCATTGAAGCCAACTCGTGACAATAAGCGATTTTCATTTTCAATTTTTCATTTCATCCCTGCGATTGACAGAAAGCAGGAAATTGCAAGCTGGTATTTATCACTTGTTAGAGGGAAAATTCTGGAATCTGTTTAATGACGAAGGAAAGCAGTGTTTTGTGTCAGTGAGAGGCTTTATTGAACTGGTTTTAAGATGTCTGCCTCCAGAAGCAGCCTCATGGCATAGTCACACGACCACAGTGTGAATCATACTGGTTATATTTCAAAACACAAATACACCCTTTTCAATATAGAACAAAATATACAAACATTCCCCTTTTATTGGCAAATAAAAGATGCATTTGTATTTCTGATCCTTTATGACTGTGAGTTACCCAAGTTACCCAATGTACACCTACTCTTGTTTTATATAATTAATTTATGGGATGCGGGCATTGCTGATTGGGCCAGCATTTATTGCCCGTTCCAGTTGCCTTTCAGAAGGTGGTGATGAGTTGCCTTCTTAATCTGCTGTAGTCCTTGCGGTGTAGGTACACCCACTGTGCTGTTAGGGAGGAAGTTGCAGGATTTTGCCCCAGTGACAGTGAAGGAGTGGTAATAGATTTCCAAGTCAGGGTAGTGAGTGACTTGGAGGGGAACCTCCAGGTGGCGGGGTTCCCAGGTATCTGCTGCTCTTATCCTTCTAGATGATAGTGGTCCTGGATTTGGAAGGTGCTGCCGAAGGAACCTTGGTGAGGTACTGCAGTGCATCTTGAAAATGAAATGAAATGAAAATTGCTTATTGTCACGAGTAGGCTTCAATGAAGATACTGTGAAAAGCCCCTAGTCGCCACATTCCGGCGCCTGTTCGGGGAGGCTGTTACGGAATGGTACACATGGCTGCCACTGTTCGATGGTGGTGAAGGTTTTGAATGTGTGTGGAAGGAGGAGCCATCAAGCGGGTTGCTGTGGCCTGGATGGTGTCGAGCTTCTTGAGTGTTGTTGGAGCTGCACGTGGAGAGTATTCCATTGCACTCCTGACTTGTGCCTTGTAGGTGATTCCGAACCTTTAACCTGCCCTGGTAGCCACAGTATTAATATTAATATGACTATTCCAGTTCAGTTGCTGATCAATAGTAACCCCCAGGTTGTTGATTGTGGAGATTCAGGGATGGTAATGTCATTGAATGTTAAGTGGCGATGGTTAGATCCTCATGCATTGCCAATGATTTGTTCTACTGCTCAGTTACGGCACATGAATTACTCAATTATGCAGGTTTCTGAATGGTCAATGCGTCCATGTGTGTCATTGGCTGTATGTCAGGGTGGTGTTCCTCATCCAGAAAGTGTCGTTCCCATGGTACTTGTTGCTTTGGTGACTGTTGTTGTTCCATTGCAGTTGTTGGGGACTCGTGGACCTCTTGGATTGATGCTAGATCTGGACTCAGTGCAGCTAGTGGGACCTCTTCTTCCTGACTGGACAAATGCTGTGAAGGAGCAACTTCGTTAGTTGAGCCTATATGCCTAAGGTTGAGACTACATATCTGGTTGAGTTTTTTCAACTTCCACTTTGAGTTGCCAACTGTGGAATTGTGGGTCATTCTTTCCCCCGGTACCTTTGTGTTGTCCCTGAAATTTGCTCAGATTTCACACAGCATGGTTCATTGAAGACCTCAGTATGTTATGTATTTTCACCAGAATATGCTCAGCTGGAATCTTGCCTTCAAATCTTCCAGTTTAGCTCTGCAGAATTGACTCATTTACCTTCAGCTCATGCATTTTATTTCTCTGTCGTGGTTTGCAACCATCTTGTGGCTCACTTAAATGTCATCACCGTCTCTTTGGGTTCTTCTGTCTCCCTCACTCTTTCAACTCCTTCTATTCGTTCCTTCCCTGGAGTATTTTTTCTTCTACTCTCTTGAGTCTTTTTCTGCCCTTTCTACCAGCCGCAGCTCTAGACTTGCTGAGTTGAGTTGCCATTGCATTCGGTCTCTGATCTTGAACTCAAGATCTTCCTTCTTACCATTGCATTGAGCTGTCAGCCTAATCTTTCCTCTCGGTATGAGTATTGTGCCATTATGGAACCTCAATCCGTTGATCAAAAGGCTTCATTTTCAGATTTCCATGTTGCGCTACTTAACACAGATCTGTGAAGATCATTATGTTGCATGACACATCTGTATCTAACTGCTACTTCTCATTCACTTGATACTCCCCTCTGTGGTCACCATTGTCACAGTCACAAGCCATTTGTCTCCCATAGACATAGCTGACTCAATCTGTTGTATTGTGTATAATTCTTCATCAGGCTTGCCTGCTGATAGCTCTATATCTCTCCAGTGGCCTTCTATATTGGCTTATTTTGCTCCTTTTTTTTGCCAAACATTTGTGTGCGAAATGATTCTGCTTCCTACAGTTAAAACATTACTTTCTCGATATTGGGTAATTCTTCTTTCCCTGTGCATTCTGTCTTCCGCAGTATTTGCATCCTTCCTTTTCTCTGTGATTGCTCCACTCTTTCAACTTGGACTGTCTCTCAGTACAATATATCTGCTGGTCTGCTCTGTTATACATATAGGCTAGCTGGTGTTTCATAACGTCTGCATTTTGAAACACATTTATCACTTTCTTTCATGTCAGTTATTCCTCTTTCAGTAGACCTGCTTTCACTGAGGGGTCTCTCATACCTAACGCTAATCTATCTTTAATCAAATCATCTTTTAGCTGCATTACAGCATTACTGCAGTCACGTACTGCTCGTTGTGTTGAATATATATCATTCAAATGCAACATCCACTCAAGGTTCATATTGTGTGCTCAAAATCCATGCTATCGGCAATCTTTGCTCATCGGTTTGATTCAGGGGGGTATACACTTTGTAGTATTCCCTTCCCAGCAGTGTTGAGAGTATAGCTAACCCTTACCTTTTCAGACTTGTCGGCTGCATGGTGGCACAGTGGGTTAGCCCTGCAGCCTCACGGCGCCGAGGTCCCAGGTTCAATCCCAGCTCTAGGCCACTGTCCGTGTGGGGTTTGCACATTCTCCCCATGTTGGGGGTTTCGCCCCCACAACCCAAAGATGTGCAGGCTAGGTGGATTGGCCACACTAAATTGCCCCTTAATTGAAAAAAATTAATTGGGTACTGTGGTGAATCATAATAGCATAATTCACACTGTTATCACACATGTTGTACCATGCCTCTGTAAGCTCAGCACACGAGCAGTTGCGCGGCTCTGCCCCTAGGGGGAGGTGTACTGGGAATGTACGGAAGTTTGTACTGGGCCCCACCCTTGGCTCCGACCATGACTCCTCCCCCCCCACTGGTTGTATAAAGATTGGCAGTCGGGGCCTGCCTGCCAGTTCATCTAGAGTTCACCTCGTCACAGGCAGGCTCTGTTGTAAGACGATTAAAACCACTGTTCACTTCTAACCACGTGTCGCGTGAATTGATGGTCTCATCAATTTAGTCGTCTTAAGAAACAGTAAGGAACGACTATGGAATCAGCCCTCAAGCCTGATCGACTGGAACTCGACCCACAGGATGCAGAGGCAAAATAAATCCTTTCGCAATGGCTCCGATGTTTTAAGGCCTACCTGGTTAAAGCAAGCACCACAGAAATGACGGAGGAGCAGAAACCCAGCCTACTGCATGCAAGGGTGAGCTATCATATATCTACTCAGTTAAATTGTACCGGCTCATATACAGAGGCCCTGGCCCTACTCGACTGGCCATGTACGTGAGGCCCATCAATGAGGTCTACGTGGGCCACGTTTTTATTACTCAACGCCAGCTCCCCACAGAATCGCTAGAAGAATTTCTAAGAGACTTAAAAGCCTTATTCTGGGACTGTAATTACCAGGCAGTAAATGCTGCTGAACATAGAGAACTTGCTGTCCGCGATGTCTTTGATGCAGGCCTTAGATCAAATTGCGTGCGCCAGCGACTGCTGGAGAAAGGGGCTCAAAATTTAGAAGATATTGTTGAACTCGCTACAACTATGGAGGTCTCGTTTCGTAGCCTCATCTCATTTCCTGCAGACACCGCGACCCCATCATGGGCCCCCGACCAGCGACTGCCCTGGGCCTGCGCAGCGTGGCCGCCCAGCCACCATGCTGCCCCAGCCTGCCACTTTTGTGGCCAGTCCCAGCACCCGTGGCAGCACTGCCCGGCCCGCAACGTGACCTGCAGCAGCTGCGGGCAACAAGGTCACTACGCCAGAATGCGTCTGGCAAGGAAGGCCCCAGCCCCTAACCCTCCCGTGGCACAAAGCAACCGCTCGCCGCACTCGCAGGCCTTCAGGCCCCGGAACGCTGCGGCCTATACACCGACTCCGCCCCCGCCCGCCACGTGCGATCCATGGGGGCCTCCATCTTGGCAGACCCCCACCATGCGGCTGGCCACGTGCGACTCATGGGGGCCGCCATCTTGGACGCCATCTTCCTCGCTGCCCGCCACGTGCGATCCACGGGGGCGACCATCTTGGGCTCCATCCTCTCCAAACTCAGAAAATTTGATTGAAGACTGCGACCTCAGCGGGCACTCATCGCGGGGCCACCCCAGCGCAGCCGAACGAGCCGCCGACTACCGCAACTCCACGCAGTCACACTGGACCAATCGCGCCCAAAACAGCTCCACAACTCTATGACGACGGCCCAAATCAACGGGTACAGCACGCCGTGCCTTTTTGACTCCGGGAGCACCGAGAGCTTCGTACACCTAGATCTGGTAAGACGCTGTTCGCTCCCTATTTTTCCCGCATGGTAAACTAGCTCCCTCGCTTCGGGTTCCCACTCTGTCCACATCCAAGGACGCACCGTCGCAACTCTAACAATCCAAGGCGCTAGTTATTCTCATTTTCAACTATATGTCCTGCCCGAACTCTGCGCCCCACTCTTACTGGGTGAGACTCGATTTTCAGTGCAATCTCAGGAGTCTCGCCCTCACCTTCAGCGGACCCCTACCCCCACTCACTATCTGCAGCCTAGCCACGCTGCGAATCCCCCCCCTCCTCTCTTTGCCAATCTCACTCCGGACTGTAAACCCGTAGCCACTCGCAGCAGGCGGTACTGCCTACAGGACAGGGTGTTCATTCGATCCGAGGTCCAGAGGCTCCTACGTGAGGGGATCATTGAGGCCAGTAACAGTCCCTGGAGAGCTCAGGTGGTGGTCGTCAAGACCGGGGAAAAATTCTGTATGGTCGTAGACTATAGTCAGACTATTAATCGGTTTGCGCTCCTTGACGCGTACCCCCTCCCCAGGATTGCAGACATGGTGAATCAGATAGCCCAGTATCGGATTTTCTCCAGGGTGGATCTGAAGTCTGCATACCACCAGCTCCCAATCATCCGGAGGACAGACACTTCACGGCGTTCGAGGCCGATGGCCGCGTCTTCCACTTCCTCCGGGTTCCCTTTAGCGTCACAAATGGGGTCTCGGTGTTCCAACGAGCAATGGACCGAATGGTGGACCAGCACGGGCTGCGGGCCACGTTTCCGTACTTGGATAACGTCACCATCTGCGGCTGTGACCAGCAGGACCACGATGCCAACCTCAATCGATTTCTCCAGACGGCCCAGAAGCTTAATCTCACGTACAACAAGGAGAAATGCGTTTTCCGCACAACCAGACTAGCCATCCTCGGCTATGTCGTGGAAAACGGAGTCCTGGGCTCCGACCCGGACCTCTTAGAACTCCCTCTCCCTCATTGTCCCAGGGCCCTCAAACGGTGCCTGGGGTTCTTTTCATATTATGCCCAGTGGGTCCCTCAATATGCGGACAAAGCCCGCCCACTCTTTAAGGTCACACGTTTTCCCCTGTCAGCTGAGGCCCGTCAGGCCTTCAACTGCATCAAAGAGGACATCGCCAAAGCGGCCCTGCGGGCGGTGGATGAATCCGTCCCTTTCCAGGTTGAGAGCGATGCCTCAGAGGTAGCTCTTGCAGCCACATTAAATCAGGCAGGGAGACCAGTCGCATTTTTCTCCCGAACCCTCTCCGCTTCGGAAATTCTCCTGGGGCGAAAAGGAAGCACAAGCCATTGTGGAGGCTATTCGTCACTGGAGTCACTACCTCGCAGGTAGAAGGTTCACCCTCATCACCGACCAAAGATCGGTTGCCTTCATGTTTGACAACTCACAGAGGGGCAAAATTAAAAATGAAAAAATTCTGAGGTGGAGGATCGAGCTCTCCACCTACAAATACGATATTATGTATCGACAGGAGAAGCTCAACGAGCCCCCAGATGCCCTGTCCCGCGGCACGTGCGCCAGCACGCAGAGCGACCGCTTAAAAGCCATCCACAATGACCTCTGCCACCCGGGATTCACCCGGCTCGCCCACTACATTAAAGCCCAAAATCTGCATTTCTCCACCGAGGAGGTAAAAGCCGTCACCAGGGATTGCCCGATCTGCATGGAGTGCAAACCGCACTTCTACAGACCAGACAGGGCCCACCTGATCAAGGCTTCTAGGCCCTTTGAACGCCTCGCTATCGATTTCAAAGGGCCACTCCCCTCGACTAACCAGAATGTGTACTTCCTAAATGTCATCGATGAATTCTCCCGATTCCCTTTTGCTATCCCGTTCCCCGACATGACCTCCCACACAGTCATCAGAGCCCTGAATAGTATCTTCACCCTGTTTGGTTTCCCCAGCTACGTACACAGCAACCGGGGTTCGTCCTTCATGAGCGACGAGCTGCGTCAATACCTGCTCGACAAGGGCATCGCCTCGAGCAGGACTACCAGCTATAACCCCAGGGGGAACGGGCAGGTGGAGAGGGAGAATGCGATGGTCTGGAAGACCGTCCTACTGACCATACAGTCATGTGTGTACAGGGAGTAGAGTAGGGGGCTAAGTATGCAGCCTTGCGGCACTGGTATTGAGGACTATCGTCGAGGTGGTGTATAAAGAAACATGAGAGACAATTTTTTTTTAAAGACCCTCCAGTCCAGGAATCTCCCGATCTCCCATTGGCAAGAAGTCCTCCCAGACGCGCTCCATGCTATTAGGTCCTTCTTGTGTACCGCCACCAATCAGACCCCTCACGAGCGGCTCTTTACCTTTTCCAGGGGTACTACCACGGGGGTTTCGCTCCCGGCATGGTTGAAGACACCGGGCCCAGTGCTCCTCAGGAAGCACGTCAGGGTACACAAAACTGACCCGCTTGTGGAAAAAGTGCTCCTACTACACTCGAACCCCCAATACGCCTTCATAGAGTTCCCTGACGGCCGTCAGGACACCGTATCCCTCCGGGATCCAGCTCCTGCAGGATCCAACCCCACCACTACCACCGCCGAGGTACCCCTCACACTACATCCCACCCAACTCGCAGCGCCCCACGCCCCCGCGCCTACCAGTTCGCTACACATGTTCCGCGCGCCCGCACCCACAAGCTCCCAGCGCCCCCACTCCCCAGTCGAACCAGACGGGTACAAAGCTCGGAAAGAATCACCCCCGGAGTCCGCCATCGTACCCCAACCGACCATAAGACCATAAGACCATAAGACATAGGAGTGGAAGTAAGGCCATTCGGCCCATCGAGTCCACTCCACCATTCAATCATGGTTGATTTCAACTCCATTTACCCGCTCTCTCACCATAGCCCTTAATTCCTCGAGAAATCAAGAATTTATCAATTTCTGTCTTAAAGACACTCAATGTCCCGGCCTCCACCGCCCTCTGTGGCAATGAATTCCACAGACCTACCACTCTCTGGCTGAAGAAATTTCTCCTCATCTCTGTTCTAAAGTGACTCCCTTTTATTCTAAGGCTGTGCCCCCGCGTCCTAGTCTCCCCTGCTAATGGAAACAACTTCCCTACGTCCATCCTATCCAAGCCATTCATTATCTTGTACGTTTCTATTAGATCTCCCCTCAACCTCCTAAACTCCAATGAATATAATCCCACGATCCTCAGACGTTCATCGTATGTTAGGCCTACCATTCCTGGGATCATCCGTGTGAATCTCCGCTGGACACGCTCCAGTGCCAGTATGTCCTTCCTGAGGTATGGGGCCCAAAATTGCTCACAGTATTCTAAATGGGGCCTAACTAGTGCTTTATAAAGCCTCAGAAGTACATCCCTGCTTTTATATTCCATGCCTCTTGAGATAAATGACAACATTACATTTGCTTTCTTAATTACGGACTCAACCTGCAAGTTTACCTTTAGAGAATCCTGGACTAGGACTCCCAAGTCCCTTTGCACTTTAGCATTATGAATTTTGTCACCGTTTAGAAAATAGTCCATGCCTCTATTCTTTTTTCCAAAGTGCAAGACCTCGCACTTGCCCACGTTGAATTTCATCAGCCACTTCTTGGACCATTCTCCTAAACTGTCTAAATCTTTCTGCAGCCTCCCCACCTCCTCAATACTACCTGCCCCTCCACCTATCTTTGTATCATCGGCAAACTTGGCCAGAATGCCCCCAGTCCCGTCATCTAGATCGTTAATATATAAAGAGAACAGCTGTGGCCCCAACACTGAACCCTGCGGGACACCACTTGTCACCGGTTGCCATTCCGAAAAAGAACCTTTTATCCCAACTCTCTGCCTTCTGTCTGACAGCCAATCGTCAATCCATGTTAGTACCTTGCCTCGAATACCATGGGCCCTTATTTTACTCAGGAGTCTCCCGTGAGGCACCTTGTCAAAGGCCTTTTGGAAGTCAAGATAGATAACATCCATTGGCTCTCCTTGGTCTAACCTATTTGTTATCTCTTCAAAGAACTCTAACAGGTTTGTCAGGCACGACCTCCCCTTACTAAATCCATGCTGACTTGTCCTAATCCGACCCTGCACTTCCAAGAATTTAGAAATCTCATCCTTAACGATGGATTCTAGAATTTTGCCAACAACCGAGGTTAGGCTAATTGGCCTATAATTTTCCATCTTTTTTCTTGTTCCCTTCTTGAACAGGGGGGTTACAACAGCGATTTTCCAATCCTCTGGGACTTTCCCTGATTCCAGTGACTTTTGAAAGATCATAACTAACGCCTCCACTATTTCTTCAGCTATCTCCTTTAGAACTCTAGGATGTAGCCCATCTGGGCCCGGAGATTTATCAATTTTCAGACCTTTTAGTTTCTCTAGCACCTTCTCCTTTGTGATGGCAACCATATTCAACTCTGCCCCCTGGCTTTCCTGAATTGTTGGGATATTACTCATGTCTTCTACTGTGAAGACTGACGCAAAGTACTTATTAAGTTCCTCAGCTATGTCCTTGTCTCCCATCACTAGATTACCAGCGTCATTTTGGAGCGGCCCAATGTCTACTTTTGCCTCTCGTTTGTTTTTAATGTATTTAAAGAAACTTTTACTATCATTCCTAATGTTACTGGCTAGCCTACCTTCATATTTGATCCTCTCCTTCCTTATTTCTCTCTTTGTTATCCTCTGTTTGTTTTTGTAGCCTTCCCAATCTTCTGACTTCCCACTGCTCTTTGCCACATTATAGGCTCTCTCTTTTGCCTTGATGCATTCCCTGACTTCCTTTGTCAGCCATGGCTGCCTAATCCTCCCTCTGATAACCTTTCTTTTCTTTGGGATGAACCTGTGCACTGTGTCCTCAATTACTCCCAGAAACTCCTGCCATTGCTGTTCTACTGTCTTTCCCACTAGGCTCTGCTTCCAGTCGATTTTCGTCAGTTCCTCCCTCATGCGCCTGTAATTACCTTTATTTAACTGTAAAACCTTTACATCTGATTCTACCTTCTTTCTTTCAAATTGCAGACTGAATTCTACCATATTATGATCACTGCTTCCTAAGTGTTCCCTTACTTTAAGATCTTTTATCAATTCTGGCTCATTACATAACACTAAGTCCAGAATAGCCTGTTCCCTCGTGGGCTCCATCACAAGCTGTTCCAAAAAGCCATCCTGTAAACATTCAATGAATTCCCTTTCTTTGGGTCCACTGGCAACATTATTTACCCAGTCCACCTGCATATTGAAGTCCCCCATGATCACTGTGACCTTGCCTTTCTGACATGCCCTTTCTATTTCGTGGTGCATTTTGTGCCCCTGGTCCTGACCACTGTCAGGAAGCCTGTACATAACTCCCATTATGGTTTTTTTGCCTTTGTGGTTCCTCAACTCTACCCACACAGACTCCACATCGTCTGACCCTATGTCGTTTAGTGCTATTGATTTAATTTCATTTCTAATTAACAAGGCAACCCCGCCCCCTCTACCCACCTCTCTGTCTTTTCGATAGGTTGTAAATCCCTGGATGTTTAACTGCCAGTCCTGAACCCCCTGCAACCACGTCTCTGTGATGCCTACCACATCATACCTGCCAGTCACAATCTGGGCCACAAGCTCATCTACCTTGTTCCGTACACTGCGGGCATTTAAATATAGCACCTTTAATTCCCTATTGACTGTCCCTTGATCACCAGCCACCAGAAGAGACTGCAACCCCGGTGCTCCGCCGATCACAACGGACAACTCGACCACCGGACAGGCTCAATCTGTAAACCATCACCACGCCGGACTTGATTTTTTTACAGGGGGTGAATGTGGTGAATCATAATAGCATAGTTCACACTGTTATCACACATGTTGTACCATGCCTCTGTAAGCTCAGCACACGAGCAGTTGCGCGGCTCTGCCCCTAGGTGGAGGTGTACTGGGAATGTACGGAAGTTTGTACTGGGCTCCACCCTTGGCTCCGCCCATGACTCCTCCCCCCCACTGGTTGTATAAAGCTTGGCAGTCGGAGCCTGCCTGCCAGTTCATCTAGAGTTCATCTCGTCACAGGCAGGCTCTGTTGTAAGACGATTAAAACCACTGTTCACTTCTAACCACGTGTCGCGTGAATTGATGGTCTCATCAGGTATACTAAATGTTTTTTTTTAAATCTTTTCAGACTTGTAAATTAAGTCTGTTGCAATCTCATAGTTTTGCAATTGTAAATGGAAATACTGCCAGTTTTGCTATATCTCATTATCCAATGTTGCTAGAGAAGGGTTGGGAAAATTTACTGCCGACATTTTTTATGTGGATATGGTACAACAACTACAGAAGAGGGGAAGATGTACAGCTGAACTCAAAAATCTAAACATTGCTGGCAAGGTTGCACCTTTACATTTGTAAAAATCACATCTCGGTCAGTGTCTGTTTGAAATGCATTAAATGGAATGAAATTGGCAAATAGATACAAATTAAACTCACTGCAGAAAGTGCATTCCTGTCATTTCGAGTCTAAGTATTCGTTTAAAAAAATGATCACTATTAATCACTGTCAATCAACCTGTCTGAGATTGAAAATTAACTATTTTTATTACTATCCCCATGGGAATCAGTAAACCAAAGTAACCAAATGTCCCAAATGACCCACAAATGAATAAACTGCAAACACGTTTTCACTTCTGTGAACTGTTAGTTTAACACAAGTCAGATTCAGTATAAATTATGCATGTACATAATAGGAAACTCATAGTCAGTATGAACTAAGTTACATGATAGAGATAAAACAAAGATTAGCTCAGAATATTGGTAGATTGTCCATGCAACCTGTATGGTTCCAGTTTTAACTGCACAGTCTATCCAAACAGAATTACTATCCTTTTCCTTCAAAGACTTAGCCAATGCTCAACAGGCAACAGCTATCTCTTCTGTTTCCTCTTTGAGTCTATGCGCCTCATTGCCTCTGTATTTTGCCTTGATCTGTGTGGGTACTGCTATCAGGTAAAGGGTCGCCATGTTACATGGCCAATATTTCTTATTACCCACAACTTCTAACTTATCTCTTTATAAGCAATACAAACTCTTAAAAGTCCTTATTTCCATTTTAAAATTCAATGACAGATTCCCCAAAGCATTGTAAAGCAATTGAAAATGTTCCTCACTGTTACTGCTTCCAGTTCAAATGGGTTCCTGTTTGAGTTTCTTTCTCCATGGCAACTGGATCATATGGGCATGTTACAAGCTGAGGTGTTTATCTGGAATTCTCGGTTTTAATTTACTCTTTAAAATGACCCTTTCATAGACTGGTTTTGACATCTGTTTGTTATTGTCCTCTGATTTTTATTTTGAATACTATTCCGTGAATATAGAGGCACTGTGTGACTAGTACTACTCAGCAATGGGGAACACTGCATTTGAAATCTCTGTACTTAAGTACACCAATGTGCTTCAAATATATGCAGACCAAGGGCACGATTCACCGGAACAATTTCGATGTCCTGCTTCGGGCAGGTATGTTTCTCGGTGGCTGCAGTGTCAAGAAACATCTCGTTATTCAATGGCACTTTGCTGGTTGTTTTGGCCCCAGGGATTCTCTCCATCGAGGCCACACTTAGATTGGCTCTTCACAGAAGAGGCACCATTTTATAAAACCGCACCGATAATCCCCCCTCCCATTCTGACCCCACCATTTTCGACAAGCCCCCTCACCTCCCACAACTTTGGGGAGGCCCCCAGGAACCCCCTTCACCTCCCTTCTACCTGGTAAAGCCCCTGGGTCCCATCTCTGCCATTGCAAACATGGCGATCAGGCACCCTGGCAGTGCCAGGCTGGTGCTGCCAGGGTGCCAGGCTGGCACTGCATAGGACTCCAGGTGCCAAAGGGAGAGCCAGGGTACCGCCCTGCCATGACCCAGACCACCTGGGGGTTTCTAATGGCCTCGGAAACCTCCCACCCCCCCACAGATGCTGTTACGCCTGGTCCACGTTTGTGTGGCCCAGTACTAAAAGGCACCCTGGCAAAGTCTTGCAGGCATGGCGGTTGAGCCCCATAAAGAATCCAGTGAACGTATATCTAAATAACCCATGTGGCTCATTTAAGTATGCTGATCTGGGTTATGCCCAACAAGAGCATTTCAAGCGTTGCAACGGGCAGCACGGTAGCATTGTGGATAGCACAATCGCTTCACAGCTCCAGGGTCCCAGGTTCGATTCCGGCTTGGGTCACTGTCTGTGCGGAGTCTGCACATCCTCCCCGTGTGTGCGTGGGTTTCCTCCGGGTGCTCCGGTTTCCTCCCACAGTCCAAAGATGTGCAGGTTAGGTGGATTGGCCATGATAAATTGCCCTTAGTGTCCAAGATTGCCCTTAGTGTTGGGTGGGGTTTCTGGGTTGTGCGGATAGGGTGGAGGTGTTGACATTGGGTAGGGTGCTCTTTCCAGGAGCTGGTGCAGACTCGATGGGCCGAGTGGCCTCCTTCTGCACTGTAAATTCTATGTAAAAAAAAAATTGTGCGAGAGGCCTCTTATGAGATTCAATGGCCTCATCACGACATCAAATTGGGCACGACAAGGCCGCTGAAGCACGCCCTAAATCTATCCTCAAATGCTGTGACCTCTTAAAATGTAGGAACCATCATAATAAGTGATAGTTTTGCAATAATATATAGAGATGATTTATGTGTGTGCGTATGTGTGCTTGTGAGTGTGCATTTATGCGTGTGCGGTGTGTGCATATACGTGTGTGACTGTGTGCGTGTGTTTTTCAGGTCTATGCCTTAAAAAAGTATTTTTAACTGATTTATTGAAAAACAAACTCTTTCAAAATATTAAGATGCGCACCACAATCCTGTAAGTCCAATGTTTTGTGAACACTGGGATCATTGCTAGGTCTGGCAGGACCTGATAGGAGTGGAAGCTAGGGCAGGGACTGTAATGATATGTGTATATGTAGACAAGTAAAGGGTTAATTATTTCATCTCAGTATAGCACAACCACTAGAGGGTACCACTAGTTCCCACTATAAATATGAGAACTCAGAGAATCTTGGGTACGTCTAACCAGGAGTTTCTAGACAGTAGAGTGGAAGTGAGATATATCTCAGCATAGTTAATATTAGATAGAAGCAGCATGTGTAGTTTAAATTAGTTATTACTTTAATGTAGATTACTTGATTACTAGTTATAGTTCTGTAGCGTGTGCAAACTCAATATTAATCAATCGTTATTCAATAAATCAGTTTTGCTTTAAGTTAAAGATTGGTGGTTTCTTCAGAATCGCACGATCAAACCATTCTGGATTATGAAGCAAAGAGTAACAATATATTACTAAAGAGTAATATAACAGGGACCATTTATATTTCATTGTCGCTCTGCTGGTATTCCTTGGATTGGAGAGAAGCCGTTCTGTCATTCATCCCCTTTACTGATTTAGAATTTACAGTGCAGAAGGGGGCCATTCGGCCCATCGAGTCTGCACCGGCTCTTAGAAAGAGCACCCTACCCAAGGTCAACACCTCCACCCTATCCCCATAACCCAGTAACCCCACCCAACACTAAGGGCAATTTTGGTCAAACAGAGCAATTTATCATGGCCAATCCACCTAACCTGCACATCTTTGGACTGTTGGAGGAAACCGGACCACCCGGAGGAAACCCACGCACACACGGGGAGGATGTGCAGACTCCGCACAGATAGTGACCCAAGCCGGAATCGAACCTGGGACCCTGGAGCTGTGAAGCAATTGTGATATCCACAATGCTACCGTGCTGCCATAATAATGATAATAATAATCTTTCATTGTCACAAGTATGAAGTTACTGTGAAAAGCCCTTAGTCACCATATTCCGGCGCCTGTTCACGTAAGCTGGTATGGGAATTGAACCCACGCTGCTGGCCTTATTCTGCATGACAAACCAGCTGTCTAGCCCACTGAGCTAAACCACCTATCAAGGAATGAGTTGGGATAGGTTGAATGAAGCAATCCGATGTAAATCTTACCAACTCTAATTTTGGTGTCACTGGCATTCTACGCACAGTATGGAGCAGTGTACAGTAGTTGCCAGATTACAGAAGTGACATCCACCAACTTGGAAAAGCTGGTTACCTTATGTCAAAAAGCAACTGTCTGCCATAAGGGAATGACAGTCTCAGAAAAGGGTCAAGTCTTAAACTTGTTCAGCCAGGCCTAACATCACTTAGGCCTCACACCTGGCTAAACCTGCTGTTCCCACCTCTCTCCGACCTGGTCAGTTTATCCTTTGTGCCAATATTTATCTGAAAACCAACTGACTTTGAACAAATAAGCTGAACAAATGTATTCCAACAAGGGTATTGTGCCTGGAACACAACAGCAGTCATCCTGCCCCACCATAGTAATAGATACATTGTCTGTCCATGTAAATTCAAGATCTCGTTTGAAGGTAACTGATCCAAATGATAGCGAGTGTTTCAGAAACTGATTCCGCGACGACTCATATCGCATTTAATCAATGGGTTTCTGGAAGAACCGTAATGATTATTATAGTTTGTTTCTCCAGTGAACAGCTGTTTTGCAGTTAAACGTGGCATGATTCACTGCATGAAACATACACCTCACATGTTCATGTGCAGTACAACCACACCAAGATAGACTAATTGCTCATTTATCTCATTTCTAATTGTTGGGACCTTGCTGTGTACAAATTGGCTGTTGTGGCTGCCCACGTAACTACACTTGAAAGGTAGCTCATTGCCTGTGAAGTGTTTTGGGGCATGCTGAGACATGAAAAACACCACAAATAGAAGTTCTTTCCATGAACTTCATAGTTTTATGATTGTTAAAGTCTTGTAGATGACATTGGCAGCTTACACTTATTTTTCTCTTACTCTACCTAAGTTGTGAGAGGTGGTTGGGGGGGTGAGCAGTGCATAAAAGTTGCTGAGAGAAGTGCTCAGTAAAAAATAATCTGACATGTTTAAACGTTTTCTCCTCCTTCCCTTTGTTGTTCCCATTTGTCTGGTGTCACAGTTCAGCACTAACTTTGTGGACACATCAAAACATACCAGTAGGCAAGTAGAATGCAGCCATTGCTTGACCTTATTGAATGCTTCTCTCTCTGGTGCTTTCCAGACCATCTCTTGTTTTTTTCTCAGTAATACATGTAAAGGGGCCAATAGTGTTGACAGATTTGGAAGGAAGTGTCCATAATAATTAACCATCTCCAGGAATGATTTAAGATGCGAGGCGTTCCGAGGGGCCGGTGCCTCCTTTATTATCCTTACTTTGTCCTCCATAGGATGCAATCCCTGGGCATCCACATGGTAACCAAGGTAACCTACTTTGATAGCCTGGAAAACCCATTTTTCTCTTTTTAGGTGAATTCCTGAAATCTTCTTCTAGATTATCTAAGTGTTATTCTTCGGTTGACCCATTAATCAATATGCCATCCAAATATAAAATGACATTTGACAAGTCCAATAATAAACTTTCCATAATAAACTTTCCACTAGGAGCAGAAGTGGGGCCTCACGGTAGCATGGTGGTTAGCATCAATGCTTCACAGCTCCAGGGTCCCAGGTTCGATTCCCGGCTGGGTCACTGTCTGTGTGGAGTCTGCACGTCCTCCCCGTGTGTGCGTGGGTTTCTTCCGGGTGCTCCGGTTTCCTCCCACAGTCCAAAGATGTGCGGGTTAGGTGGATTGGCCATGCTAAATTGCCCATAGTGTAAGGTTAATGGAGGGATTGTTGGGCTATGGGTATACGGGTTACGTGGGTTTAAGTAGGGTGATCATTGTTCGGCACAACATCGAGGGCCGAAGGGCCTGTTCTGTGCTGTACTGTTCTATGTTCTAAGTAGGCAATCCAACATGATCATGGCTGATCTCCTCTCAGACTCAAATCCACTTTCCTGCCCGTTCTCCATAACCCTTCAACCCATTGCTAATTAAAAATCTGTCTACCTCCTCCTTAAATTTACTCAAAGTCCCGGCATCCGCTGCACTCTGGGGTAGTGAATTCCGCAAATTCTTCTGAGAGAAGTAATTCCTCTTCATCTCTGTTTTAAATCTGCTTCCCCTTATCAAAAAACTAAGACCTCTCGTTATAGATTGCCCCACAAGCGGAAGCATCCATTGCACGTCAACTTTATCCATACTTTTTAATCATCTTATTTACCTCAATTAGATCGCATCTCATTCTTCTAAACTTGACAGAGCATAGGCCTAAATTGCTCAATCTCTCTTCATAAGATAAACACCTCATCTCTGGAATCAATCCAGTGAACCTCCTCTGAACTGCATCTAATGCAACTACATCCCTCCTCAAATAAGGGGACTAAACTTGCACACAGTACTCCATCTATACAGTTGCTGTAACACTTCCCTACATTTATACTCTATCCTTCTAGCTAACAAGACCAACATTCTATTCGCCTTCCTTAGTACCTACTGTACCTGCATACTCATTTTCTGAGATTCATGCACAAAGTCACGCAGATCCCTCTGCACCAAAGCATTCTTAAGTTTCTCTCCATTTAAGTAATAAGTTGCCTTTCCATTTTTCTGACCAAAATGGATAACATCACACTTATCCATGTTAAACTCCATCTGACAAATTTTGGCCCACTCACCTAACCTATCTCTATCCTTTTGTAAATGTCTTATTTCCTCATTGCAACTTACTATCCCACCTATTTTAGTGTTATCTGAAAATGTGGCTACAGTACTCTCTATCCATACATCCAAGGCATTCATATTGTACGTGCGTCACAGGGTGCAGTGTTTAGCACTGCTACCTTATGACGCCGAAGACCCGGGTTCAGTCCCGGCCCCTGATCACTGTCCATGTGGAATTTGCATATTCTCGCCATATCTGCATGGGTCTCACCATCATAATCCAAAGCTGTGCACGATAGGTGGATTGGCTACGCTAAATTGGATATTTTAAATATATATATATATATTGCAAATAGTTGGGGCCTGAGGACCAAACTTTTTGACATCCCACTAGTTACATCTTGCCAACCAGAAAAGGATCCATTTATCGCGATCTGTGTCACTTAGCCGGTCTTCTATCCAAGCTAATAAATTACCCCAATCCAATGTGATCTTACCTTTTGTGTGGCACCTTATCCAATGCCTTCTTGAAGTCCAGATATACTACATCTACAGGATATCCATTATCCACTTGGCTTGTTACATCTTTGAAGAACTCTGACCAATTAGTTAAACACAATTTTCCCCTCATAAAACCTCTGATGGATTGCAAATTTTGACTTTCCAAGTATCCTATTGTCACTTCCTTAATAATGGTTTCTAGCAATTTCCTAATGACAGATGTTCTATTAACTGGTCTATAGGTTCCTACTTTCTACCTCCCTCCTTTTTTAAATCAGGGCGTTACATTAGCATTTTTCCAATCCACTGGAACCTTTCCTGCCTGCAGGGAATTTTGGAATATTTTAACCAATGGATTCAGTATCTCCAGTGCCACTTTAATACCCTAACATGGAGGCCATCAGGCCCTGGGGACTTGTCTGCCTTCGATCCCAATAGTTTGTTTTGTGCATTTTCCCTATTGATGATGATTTTTCTAAGTTCCACCCTTTCTATTGCCTAGAAATTACCCATTCCCATAGTGATGGTGCTATTATCCTCCACTGAGAACTGAGGCAAAATATTGATTTTGCGTCTCCGTCATTTCTGTATTTCCCAAAAGTAACTCTCCGGTCTCATGCACCAAGGCACCGACATTCACTTTAGTCATTCTCTTCCCTTTTATATGTCAACGTAATCTTATTCTATCCTTTTTTATACGTTGCCACAAGTTTCTTTCATAATTTACCTTTACTCTTTTTATTGCCTTCTTAGTAACCCTTTGTTGATATTTAAAGATTTTTCCAATCTTCCAGCCTTCCACTGGCCTTTGCAATATGGTATGTCTTTGCTTTTGTCTTTATTTATTCTTATTAATTTAGAGTAACCAATTATTTTTTTTTCCCAATTAAGGGGCAATTTAGTGTGGCAAATCCACCTCACCTGCACATCTTTGGGTTGTGGGGGTGAAACCCACGCAGACACAGGGAGAATGTGCAAACTCCACACGGACAGTGACCCAGAGCCGGGATTCGAACCTGGATCCTCAGCGCCGTAGTCCAGTGCTAACCACTGCGCCACATGCCACCCCTCTTTATATTATCTTTAACTACCTTGCTAAGCCATTGATGTTTTTCCCCCTAGTACAATCTTTCTTCCTTACTGGAATATATTTTTCGTTGGGTTAACTTGAATATCTCCTCAAACAACTGGCACTAGTCATAGAACATAGAAGGTTAGGTGGATTGGCCATGATAAATTGCCCTTAATGACCAAAAAGTTTAGGAGGGGTTATTGGGTTACGGGAATAGGGTGGAAGTGAGGACTTAAAGTGGGTTGGTGCAGACCCGATGGGCCAAATGGCCTCCTTCGGTACTGTATGTTCTATGTTCTATGTCATACATTTTTGTTTCCTCATACAAATCCGGAAAGACATGCTTGTTAGGTGAATTCTGAATTCTCCCTCTGTGTACCCGAGCAGGCACCGGAGTGTGGCGACTAGAGTTTTTTCACAGTAACTTCATTGCAGTGCTTATGTAAGCCTACTTGTGACACTAATAAATTTCGACTGTGGGAGGAAACCGGAGCACCCGGAGGAAACTCACGCAGACACGGGGAGAACGTGCAGACTCCGCACAGACGGTGACCCAGCAGGGAATCGAACCTGGGACCCTGGCGCTGTGAAGCCACAGTGCTATCCATTTGTGCTACCATGCTGCCCTGTCCTACATTTTAATGTATGGCCCTGCCCACGAAGGCCATATCTGTCCTCATGCCAGTGTAATTAACTTAGTTTAAGTCCAGAACGTGAGTGTGGGACTTCAGTTTCTCATCCGCAAACTGAATATGAAATTCTATTATGTATAATGACTCTTCTTTAGAGGATCACGAACTATGAGGTCATTAATTAATCCCTCCTCATTGCACAATACCAAATTCGGAAAAGCCTGCTCCCGGATTGGTTCCACAACACATTGCTCCAAGAAATAGTCTCTAACAGATTCAATAAAATCTACCTCGAGACGAAATCTCCCTTGAGACTACCTTTGCCAATTTGATTAATCAGTCTATATACACATTAATATCACCCATGATTTTTGTCATATCATTTCTTACAAAGCTCCAATATTTCCTGAATTATACTGTGCCTCATTGTGCAACTGCTGTTTGGGGATCTATCGATTACTCCACCCAGTGACTTCTTTCCTTTGCTATTTCTTATTTCTACCCAGACTGATTCCACGTCTTGATCTCCAATGCCGATATCATTTCTTGCTCCAGCATTGATTCCTTCCTTTGCCAACAAAGTTATGCCACCTCCTTTACCCTTCGATCATTCCGAAATACTGAGTACCTTGGATATTAAATCCGCAGACCTGGTCTCCTTGTAACTATGTCTCAGTAACGGTCATCAATTCATACCGGTTTGTTTCTATTTGTGGTCTTTGCACATTGATTTTGTTCCAAATGCTTCATGCATTCAGACACAAAGGACGGGATTCCTCGACCCCCCGCCGGGTCGGAGAATCCCCGGGGGCGCGGCGCATATCACGCCCCGACGCCCCAACACCGGCTGGCGTCTTCTCCAGTGCTGTCTTTCGGGCTGGGGTGGGATTCCCGCCACGCCGGTTGGGGGCTGTAGGCATTGATCCCCGTCCCCCCCCGCCCCCACCCCGGCGATTCTTCGGGACCGATGGGCTGAGTGGCCGTCTATTTTTGGCCAGTCCTGCTGGCGTGGGTTACTTATGGTCCCACACGGCAGGACCTGGCAGGTAAATCAGTCCTCGGGGGGGGCGCTGGGGGATCCGAACCCGGGGGGGCCCCACGGAGGCCTGGCCCATAATCGGGGCCCACCGATCCAGGGATTATTATCTTTTGGTTATGCTTTTTAATTTAGCCCCTTGCTGCCCATATTCCTTCAGCAAAACTTATCCTTGTTCTACCTATGTCATTGGTACCTACCATGAGAGGCACGGTAGCACAGTGATCACTGTCTGTGTGGAGTCTGCACGTTCTCCCTCTGCCTGCGTGAGTTTCCTCCGCGTGCTCCGGTTTTCCTCCCACTCGTCCCGAAAGACGTGCTTGTTGGGTGAATTGGACATTCTGAATTCTCCCTCTGTATACCCGAACAGGCGCCGGAGTGTGGCGACTAGGGGCTTTTCACAGTAACTTCATTGCAGTGTTAATGTAAGCCTACTTGTGATAATAATAATGATTATTATAATAAAGATTATTACGTGGACGATGGCAACTAGACCTTTATCCTCCAACTCCAAGATCCTCTGCAGCTCAGTAGAGATATCCCGAACACAAGCACAAGGTAGACAACACAACCAGCGGGATTTTCAATCCTGGTCACAGACAACGTTGTCTATGCTCTTCCTATACTATCCCCAATTACAGCTATATTTCTTTTCTCTCACTTGAATGGCTCCCTGTACCATGGTGCTGTAGTCAGTTTGCTCATCCTCCCCACAGTCCCTGCTCTCATCCACAAAGGGAGCAAGAATCTCAAACTGGTTGGACAAGGACAAGGGTTGAGACTCCTGCAACCCTACCTCCTCGATACCTCTACCTACCTCATTCATTGTCACACCCTCCTGTCTCTGACCACTGGCAAATTTCAAGATAGTTAATCTAAGGACTGCACTTGAAACATAGCGTCCAAGTAACTCTTCCCCTCCCTGATGTGTCACAGCGTGCCAAAGCTCATGGTTCTTTGAAATGCAGCACAACCACAGTGGTTAGCAAAGTTGCTTCACAGCGCCAGGGTCCCAGGTTCAATTCCCGGATTGGGTCACTGTCTGTGCGGAGTCTTCACATTCTTCTCGTGTTTGTGTGGGTTTCCTCCGGGTGCTCCGGTTTCCTCCCACAAATCCCTAAAGACGTGCTGTTAGGTGAATTGGACATTCTGAATTCTCCCTCAGTGTGTCTGAACAGGCGCCGGAGTGTGGCAACTGGGGGATTTTCAGAGTAACTTCATCGCAGTGTTAATAAAAGTCTACTTGTGACACTAATAAAGATTAGGATTATAAATTGAAAGGCAAGCATGTATACTGATATAATTCTTTATGGATGTTAATAGTCATGTAGCCCTTGGTAGCATCATCCAACTCCATCTATTGATATGCATGACTCATATCCAATTTCAATTAGGAATGTCCTCCAGCCAGTCTTGCATATCAATCCTCCATCATTGGGATAGGATATCTGTTCAGCTTTGCAGCTTGGTTTACTGTTGATTTATAGTCTCCTCAGATATGGTCTGTTTTATCTGGTTTAACAACAGGTACCATAGTGGCTGCCCATTCTGAAAACTAGACTGGTTGGATGATTCCAGTTCTTGAAGCCTTTGAAGCTTGTACTCAACTTTCTTCAACAAAGCATAAGACACAGGTCTAGCGCTGAAAATTCTTATGTGGCTTCTAGATCTACATGCATTATTCCTCTAAGCCTTTGATTCTTCTGAGCTCACGCTACAAAACATCCTAATACTTCTGGATTACTTCATGCACGTCCCATTCTTTAATTCTAAAACTTTCCAACTTGTTTAGTTTCATTTCTTGGAGCCAGTCATGGCTCATTAGATTTGGTCCTTGGCCAGACACCGCAATTAATGGAAGTTGGGAAGATTGATGCCCAAGGTTCACAGACATTTCAGTTGTCCCTACTCTCTTAATGGCCACCCCTATGTAGGTAGCCAATCTGTTCTGCAGAGTGACGGGCTGAACCATTTCTCGAAGATAACTGTAGGCCTGTTCCCCGACTACAGCAGCAGCTGCTCTCTTATCTACTTCCATTCTTAATGGTTTGACATTGACAAATCATACCACTGTAATGGGGGCTGCCTTGCCCATCCTTGCATTATTCATCTGAAATGTTCCAATCACTCGCAGAAAAATCTTCAACGCTATGTTATGATGCTGGACTGTTCATTCTATTACTAAGAGGCAGACTCTGCTTACTCTTGCACCTGTGCTAGAAATGGCCCTTTCTGTGTCAAGTGAAGCATTCCATTTCTTTGAATCTGCAAAACCCCGGGGACTGATTTTCTCATACCTATAACACACCTGTACCGATCCTAGGCTGTTGATTCATCCTCCTGAATCTTCTAACTTTACCAGCTTCTATATTTGTTTCTTGATTTAACCTGGTCTCTTTGCTATTAGTGCCACTGCTGTCTGCAGCTTCCAGCCCTAACTGGTGGACTGCACCGTTCTGAGCGCTTTGACGTTCCTGGGTGCCTTTCCAGTTCTTTCCAATAGTTTTTCAAAATTAATCTCAGTTTCTGCCTCTGTATGGCCACATCATTGAATCCACAAACCAAGCGACCCTTTGCATCTCACGGTGCGTTGTCCTGAAGTCACTGTGTTCTGCAATTTTCCTCAGCCTTGCTACACAGTTTGAAATGGTCTTCCCTGGGACTCACTCTGTGGAATTGAATGTAAATCATTGTAAAATCACAATAGGTTTTGGGTGCTCGTGCCCTTTTATGAAACCACGATCTCTATAACAGAGCTTGCTTCGGGCACGTTTGAGGATGTAAGGTAATGGATTTAATTATTTGTTTGGGTCCCACACACGGCTAACAACATTGTCTTTTCTTCCTCTCCTCCTCAACTCCACATGCTCTGAAGAAAAATTCCAATCGAGTCATATACTGCACCCAATCTTCAGCAGAGATGTCAAAATACCAAATACAGCCATCTCTAAGCTGTCTTCTACTTTGAAAGCTTGACTTTGACTGGACCAGGTTCTGAGGTGGATGATCTTGCACTTGCTGCTCTGTCTTTTCACCTCTTCGCCAAATGTAACAAATTGGATCCACAAGTTAGTCACAAAAACAAACATTTACTTATACAACACGTTGTTTATACAGTAATTCAGCATCAATGCTGCCAGTCTGCCTCCTGACTCGAACTGGCAAAAGCACGAGCTCTGCTTGCTGATTCTGTGCTCTAGGTACCGATTGGACCAGCATATCACATGACCCTTTAGAAGATTGCCTCCTAAAGTGGCCAGCTACTTCACCCACCTACCACCTCATCTGTCTACCCACTTACCAACGTACCACATGCACACCTCACCACCTACCACATCACTCACCATATTATACATCAAACAATCAGCCACCTACCCTACTTGGTCTCTTACCACCTCACGCACCAACCACCTCACTCTCTCCCCATTCACCCATCAATCCATTCATTCATTTACTATAATTCAAGCCTGGATATTTCAACTTCCATATTGCAGCAAGTGTCGTTAAAAAAAGGTGTGCGTACTGTCTTCCCTCAACTCCACTTCATTCCGACCGAGTTTTCCGAGGGATGCTGCACTGCACATTTCTCTGAAGGACGAGATCGGAGGGTGCCGGAAGAAATGCACAGTGGCATCATGTTGGGGGTATTTTATGCGAACAGTCGCAATCCTACCACCGTTGTTACTGCTTGGAAGATAGGGGCCAATGAAGTCTTTAAATCTTGCCACCATTAAAGTTACGCAATCAAAACATGCATAACTTAATCAAAAGTGTGGGATCAATTAACAGAAAAATGTAGGCGATATAGAATGAAAGTAACGCCTTCCTCCAAAGTGCTAGCATCAAATTAAAACTAAAATGAAACTCATTCTATCCACCCCTCAACTACCTACACAGGGTAGCTACACGAATGACAGGACTGAAAAACGGACATGTTTTAATTTGAAAGAATGTACAGAAATTGATGTACTGGTAAATTAATGTGTTAGTCTATCAAATCAGAATAAAAGTAATACTTCCACATTGAAGGAAACAGGAAATTTTATATAAAATGCCTCCATATACCTTTGCAGTAAAAAGCAAGATTTATATGATTTGTGGGAAATGAATCAAGTTTGTGTGTTGGTGTACATGCATAAAGGCACTTAGAGCAATGAACAGGAATTATCTTACTCTTTTGGACTAAATATAAGTCAAATGTTAGCTAATTCAGCTTTGCCTACAATACTGTTGAGATAGAGAGAAAAGAGATGATTCATCTAAACACGTTCCACTTGACTTTTGTTTTTAGACATGATACTCATCCATCTCCCCCTGTCTCTGGAGTATTAACTCAGTGGGTTAGATTTTATAGTGTGCTGTATTTCACCATCCGCTGCGCACCCCACCCCCCATCCCCCACCCCCACACCGCCCAATCCCCAACTAAAACGTCTTTCTGGAGCCTACCCTGTTCAGAGAGGTGTTGATTGCCTAGGGTCAAGACTTCTTTCCCCTTCCGAGGAGGACGTCCTGTATTAGAGGACTTCCGGCCAATCCAATTAGTCTGCCACTCTGTAGTACCAGCAGTGCGGTGATGTTCTAGTGATGATCACAGCTGGAACTATAGGCAATCACTGAACAAGAGGAAGTTATGGAGGTGAAACCCAGGTCCAGGATATTGCCGGGGCTTGGCTGACAGGCCTGTTCAAGGTGGCTCATGGGCCAGGTTTTGAGGTCAGGTGGGGAAGGAGTAAAGTGCGAATGGTGCCCCCAATGGGGAGAGACCACCCCTCAAAGGAGGATACCCCCCCCCCCCCACACCAGTTCATCCTATGAAAGCTACCAGGTCACCACCTTGACATGGGCCTTAAATCCCTTGGCCCGGGTAAAATAACTGCAGGAATGCAAAACGGCACTAATGTAACCATTAATTGCCCGCTTAAGAGCCCCAATAGACCCAAGCGAAGGCTAACTGTGTGATGCATCCACTGTAAAATGGGAGGCAGGTAAGGGATTGGGTGGGAAGGCAGTGGGCAGGTTGCACACTGCATTTTATGAGCCAACCTACTCTCAAACAAGCCAACAATTCCAGTCCGTTGTTATAGAACAAACATGAGACATCATGAGCCTGATAATGTGTGTTTGACTATCACATTGAACCATATGGAGAAACATGTATGGAACAAAAGAACAAGTACATTGTCCACACAGTTAGCATTTGGCGTATTCTGTATCAAATGCCATTTAATTGTAATAAATACAATTCTTTGGTCCCTAATATGGCTGTACCCTGCATGGCATCAAATTTACTGGCAAAAGGCGACAAAGAGCACTCAGAGTTGACCATATGGTGTAAGTCCAACTGACATTACTTTCCAATAATGTATTACAGTATGCTGCTTTCTAAATTGGTTTAATTATGTTGTCCTCACCCTCTCAAAGTAGCTGAAGTCGGATTGACTTTTTTGGTTGAAGGGAAAGTAAATTTTCCAACTGATCTAATTTTCATATGTAAATCAGACATAGTAGATCATCCATTAATATGTTCTCACTAATTACATAATAATTGCACTGTCTATATTTCATTAAGATAGGATTTACAGTTTCTGAGAGGTAGGGAGTCTATTTTTTAATTAACAATTTGTATATTCAAATTAAAATATAATTAGCATATCTCATTAAACAGGTTATCCCTTTGTAGCATTATGATTACATGCATCATTTTCAAAATGAAAGGACTTAGAATGTTTGAGACAACAAAAATGCTTCTTCATTGATACTGATGCTAGATGCCCTGCCCTTCCATTAAATTAATATTTAAAAGTTGAACTGGGCAAATTGATTTTGTTGATGTTAAGTTGTTAATAGCAATTTTGCTGTCAACTAGCTTTCCCAGGTTAACAGATACTTCATCAGGGTGGCACAGTGGTTAGCACAGTGGTTAGCACTGTTGCCTCACAATGCCAGGGGCCTGGGTTCAATTCCAACCTCTGGTGATTGTAGGTGTGGAGTTTGCCCTTTCTCCCTGTGTCTGCGTGGGGTTCCTCCGGGTGCTCCGGTTTCCTCCCACAGTCTAAAGATGTGCATTCGGTGGATTGACCATCCTAAATTACCCTTAGGGTGGGGTGGCTGGAATAGGTCAGGGGATTGGGCCTAGGTAGGTGATCTTTCAAAGGGTCGGTGAGGACTCGATGGGCTGAATGGCTTCATTTTGTACTTTAGGGATTCTATAAGACGGAATGCAACTTCAAAGATTTCTTTAATTACAAAAATTAGTTATTCAAATTTCTTGACATATTACAATGTAACATTGATACATTATTGGAGGCAGTTTCCAGTTTTGTTTGGGACAATGACACTCCTTTGATTCTCTGGCTTCATGCAAGTACCAGGGGTGCGATTCTCCGACCCCCACGCCAAGTGGAAGAATCACGGGAGTGCCGGGCGATTCACGCCACGCCGCCCTGACACCCGCACGCGATTGTCCCACCCCCCCAAACCGGCGTGTCGCATTTTGCGACAGGCGGCTCGGAGAATCGCCACTCCAGTCGAGCGGCGATTCTCCGGCCCGGATGGGCCGAGCGGCCTGCCTAATACGACCGGTTCACGCCGGCGGCAACTACACCTGGTCGCTGCTGGTGTGAACAGCGCGCGACCACTGCGTGTGGGGCCTGTGGGGGGCGGAGGGAGGATCAAGCACCAGGGGGGTGCTCAGGAGGGGTCTGGCCCGCATTCGGTGCACTCTTTTCCCTCCGCCGCCCCGCAAGATCAATCCTCCATGTGCGGCAGAGGGGAGGACGGCAACCGCGCATGTGCGGGTTGGCGCTGGCCAACCTGCGCATGCACGGGTGATGCCATTTAGGTGCCGCCAGCTGCATCATTCAGGTGGTGCCACTTTGACAAGGGTGCCAAGGACCGGCGCGTGAGATTGACGCACCGCTGCTCCTAGCCCCCTGGGGGTGGAAGAATAGGGGGCGAGGAGCGGCCTCCGACGCCAGAGTGAAACACTCCGGTTTTCACTCCGGCGTCGGCACTTTGTCTCCCTTTGGGAGAATCGCGCCCCAGATATTAGTAGGTTCTGGGACTGGATAATATATGAATACGAGCTAAAATAAATGCAACTTAATCAATCTCTTCATAATAGTGTCACTACAGGTTTGCCACCAAATATAAGGAGAACAGATTCATCGATAATTACATGAATTTGTCATTCAATGAAAAGAAAGGCTTTGATCAGGTCCTCGAATAAGACCTGGCTGATATGAAACCGTACTGAATAACTGCTTATGAATCCTATATTTATTAGTTCTTAGTCATTAATTGTAGATATTCAATAGAACTATGATTAGCAACCGATGAATGATTCTAATGAATGCCTTTTTTTTACGTGACAATTGTGATGAATGTGGAAATTGTCATATATTATATTTCAGATTCCTGGCAGTAATATTATCAAAAATCCTGTTTTAAAACACATACATGCAATGTGCCTACTAAAGCTATAATTAAAGAGTCTTAAAGGTGAGGTTTTATACCATTCACTTACTTGGTTACAGACAAAGGCTAATGGAATATTGTTGTGATTACTGGATATTTCCTGGAGTGCAGTTAATTTAGTCCTAGCTAAGCTGGTCATGGAGCTGAGAGAACATATAAAAACATAAGAACATAAGAACTAGGAGCAGGAGTAGGCCATCTGGCCCCTCGAGCCTGCTCCGCCATTCAATTAGATCATGGCTGATCTTTTGTGGACTCAGCTCCACTTTCCGGCCCAAATACCATAACCCTTAATCCCTTTATTCTTCAAAAAACTATCTATCTTTACCTTAAAAACATTTAATGAAGGAGCCTCAATTGCTTCCCTGGGCAAGGAATTCCATAGATTCACAACCCTTTGGGTGAAGAAGTTCCTCCTAAACTCAGTCCTAAATCTACTTCCCCTTATTTTGAGGCTATGCCCCCTAGTTCTGCTTTCACCCGCCAGTGGAAACAACCTATCCTATCTATTCCCTTCATAATTTTATATGTTTCTATAAGATCCCCCCTCATCCTTCTAAATTCCAACGAGTACAGTCCCAGACTACTCAACCTCTCCTCGTAATCCAACCCCTTCAGCTCTGGGATTAGCCTAGTGAATCTCCTTGCACACCCTCCAGCGCCAGTACGTCCTTCCTCAGGTAAGGAGACCAAAACTGAACACAATACTCCAGGTGTGGCTTCACTAATATCTTATGTTATGCGAGCACTTTTCCAGGAGGCACATCCGGAGTGAGACTCATACAGAGTGGGAGATTGAAACTTGGTAATTTGGTGCAGTGAGGTAATTCGGTGCAGAGTGTGAGGAGGTGCTTTTTAACCCTGGTAAGCGACTGGTAAGAAGTCTCTCTTTTTCTTTTCATTGTCTAATTTATTTATTTTTATTTTGAAATTCTAGTTGTTTAAGTTTACCAAGGGTTTAAGACATGGCAGGAGATCCCAGACCCGTGTCATGCTCCTCGTGTGTGATGTGGGAGCTCAGGGACACGTCCACTGTCCCTGGCTCCTTCACGTGCAAGAAGTGTGTTCAGTTGCAGCTCTTGTTAGACCGCTTGACGGCTCTGGAGCTGCGGATGGACTCACTTTGGAGCATCCGCGATGCTGAGGAGGTCGTGGATAGCACGTTTAGCGAGTTGGTCACACCGCAGGTGAAGGTTACTGAGGGAGATAGAAAATGGGTGACCAAAAGAAAGAGTAGGAAGGCAGTGCAGGTGTCCCCTGCGGTCATCTCCCTGCAAAACAGATATACCGCTTTGGATACTGTTGAGGGAGATGGCTCACCAGGGGAAGGCAGCAGCAGCCAGGTTCATGGCACCGTGGCTGGCTCTGCTGCACAGCAGGGCAGGAAGAAAAATGGCAGGGCTATAGTGATAGGGGACTCGATCGTAAGGGGAATAGACATGCGGTTCTGTGGACGCAATCGAGACTCCAGGATGGTATGTTGCCTCCCTGGTGCAAGAGTCAAGGATGTCTCGGAGCGGCTGCAGGACATTATGGGGGGGGAGGGTGAACAGCCAGTCTCAAACTCCATCCCTCTAGCAATGAAGGACAAAATTCCATGTGACTTCTTAATCACCTGTTGCATCTGTAAACCAACTTTCTGTGACTCATGCACTAGCACACCCAGGTCTCTCTGCACAGCAGCATGCTTTAATACTTTATTGTTTAAATAATAATCCCATTTGCTGTTATTCCTACCAAAATGGATAACCACACATTTGTCAACATTGTATTCCATCTGCCAGACCCTAGCCCATTCACTTAACCTATCCAAATCCCTCTGCAGACTTCCAGTATCCTCTGCACTTTCCACTTTACCACTCATCTTAGTATCATCTGCAAACTTGGACACATTGCCCTTGGTCCGCAACTCCAAATCATCTATGTAAATTGTGAACAATTGTGGGCCCAACACGGATCCCTGAGGGACACCACTAGCTACTGATTGCCAACCAGAGAAACACCCATTAATCCTCACTCTTTGCTTTCTATTAATTAACCAATCCTCTATCCATGCTACTACGTTACCCTTAATGCCATGCATCTTTATCTTATGCAGCAACCTTTTGCGTGGCACCTTGTCAAAGAGGGAGAGGAGAGGGATGCAGAGGGATGCAGACGGCGTAATTAATGGCAAGAGCCAGGTTTGTCTGTAATTTTGCAGTCTTGCCAAATGCTGTTACGTTGAGCTGAAGTGTACTGGATCTGTTCTTGAAAGGGTCTCGCTCCAAAAGTCTCCAGACAGATAATCAAGTAACCTGTTTTCTAAGTGTTATGTATAAGTGGCATGTGAACTGTGTTGGGTTGCTTAATTGGAATTACTGGCATGTATAAGTTCAAGTTTTTCCTTTTATTTAAGAACTGCTTAAATGATAATGGTAAAGCTGTTTCTTTGATGTTGATATGGTTAATACTGTGTTTAAATCAAAGTTTGCTTTAAAATAAAAGATATCTAGTGGCCAGAGTCATCACTCCTGGAATGAAATAGCCTTTCCTCGCAGTATTACAAATTTTTAAAATTGTTTGGTCTTCTCATCCATTAAGCATTGGTGTCCGGCCCAGTATCCTAACACAAACAAATCAACAAGAAACCAATATCATACGACCATAACGTAAGGAAGAAAATATCTCCACTTCATTAAGTTTATTTCTGTTCAAGGTCATGGATGGGATTTATGGTCCCGCCCTCCCCGAGACTGGAAATTCCCACCCAAGGCCTACAGACCTTTGAATGGTCTGTCAAATTGTCTGCCCCACCCATAACAATTCCCACGGCAGGCAGGACTGGGAAATTTACTCCCATGTCTTGCTACGGAATTTTCCTTACTCAATCTCTTTAGGGAATGATTAACCACATATAAGACCCACAGGAAGGTGATGTTCTGTCAAATTTCTTCATAAAACTAAACTCTGAAAATTCCGGATGATTAAAAAGGGGCAAAAACGGTTAAATTAGGAACATAAATGTCAACAAGGAACCCTATGTTTCCTTGAAGTAAAGATTAAGGGATTATGTAAATGATGTTTATGGTGATAAAAGAAGTTGACAGAGAAACGGAAAGTTATTGGGCAGGATTCTCCGTTGGTGGGATCGTCCGCTTCGCTGGCAGCGCTCTCATGCCCGTGGATTTCCCGGCGGCGTGGGAGTGCCCACAATGGGAAACCCCATTGGCCGTCTGCCGGGACGGAGGACAGAGAATCCCACCCACTTTCTCTGTTGGGGAATCCAGAACGAGTGGGCATCACATTAACATCAGAACAAGACCACTCAGATTCAGGGATATGTCGTGAAACACTTCTTCACACAAACTGTAGGGGAAATCTGGAACTCCATTCTGCAAAAAACTTGTGATCACCATTGCCAATTTAAAAATGCAAAACTGAGAGTGATAGATGTTTGTTAGGCGAGGAGATTAAGGGATTATCCCTGATCTAACTGGACTGCGGAAGAGTCAAGTAGGACTGATGTTCTCACTTGTATATTGATATTCCTAAATCATAAAATTGAATTAGTCAGCTTTAGCCAACTACATGTTGCCAAGTACACTCCTGCAGCAAAAAGTAAATTGTGTGCTGCCCGAAAGGAAAGGAAAACAGATTTGCATTTGTATAGTACCCTTACTGACCACAGTACTCCCAGAGTGCTTTGCAGCTGAAAACATACTTGCAAAGTGGAGTCATTGTAATTTAGGGAATGCTGCACTCAATTTACACACAGCAATCTCTCACTAATGGCAATGTGATAATGAGCAGGGACTGGGCGAGATTCTCCGACCTCCCAGCTGCATGTTTCTCAGCAGCGGGAGGTGGCACACTGCTCATTGGTGGCGGGATTCTCCGTTCCCGTCTCTAGCAATGGGAATTCCGATTAAAATCAGCCCACGCGGCCAGGAAACCTCGCGGGCTAGGTGAGGGACCATGGAATCCCGCCACCAGCGAACAGCTGGAGAATTCCGGGCGCTGTGTTTTTGTGATGTTGATTGAAGGGTCAATATTGGCCAGGACGTCGAGCATAAATCCCCTGCTCTTTTTCAAATGAATGCCATGAGATCCTATTACAAGTGCCTGGGAGAACAGAAGGGGCCAAGGTTTAACATCTCATCTGAAAGATGGCACCTTCAAACGTGCAACACTCAGCAATTCAATGGAGAGTCAATTTTTGATTTTTACGCTCAGTTGCTTTAATGGGAACTCAAAAAGCTCTGACTCACAGGCAAAATCCAGCTACAGTTTGCATCTGTTGCATGATCTAGGTTTGTCCGTGCATGACATTTTCCAACCTACTCTCCACTAAATACTTATCCAGTTTTTTTTTCTTGTGAAAACGTTTCTGCGTGAGGAACACTGATGATCTTCCAATCTGCACTCCAATTAAGCGTGCCTCTGTGGCAAGTGTGCAAAATAGCTGACTGAACTCTTATGTTCATTAATCTCAGAAGAAAATAAAAACCTGCTCTTTAAAACCTCTGGAATCTTGTTAACATTGCACTCGCTCTCCAGTTCCGAATTGTGTTTTATCTTAAATGACCTGCTGATGTCTACATTATCCAACCTTCCCAGCACTTTAAAGAGTTCGACTTGGGCTCTTTCTAATCCTTTATTTCCTCTTCAAAGCTAAGTGCAGAATCGTCCTCTGTGCTTCACTCTTGACACCGACTAATTATATCAATTTATTTTGTAGGAGGCCGACAGAATTACACACAATGGCTGTAATGTTAACTACAGAACTGATGCAGCTTGGCTGCTCATTAACATTGCACCCTGTGTCCTTTTTCAGTGTAGCCAGGCAGGATATATAACATGTGGCCAGTCTACATCTGCCAATTTTATGTCGAAGCCCAAGATGAAAACTACTCCAATTTTCTTGCAAGACTTTTATTTCGCATTTTTATGGTCAAATATTTGGGTTTTATGAAATGCCAAATATGATTTCACATTTGTGAAATAATTTAACCGTCACATGGATTTTCTAATATTTTGGAGGAGACAAAACTTGCCGATAGAACAAGAAAAATTGAGATTCGCACCAGCATTTAAACATCCACAAAATTAAATTCGACTTACAGTTGTTAGTTATGTGGAGAAACTAGAAAAGCAAGAAGTGTTCGTCCTAGGCAGAAGTGGCTAAGGGCAGATTTAATGGACGTGTTCAAAGTTATGAAGGGTTTTGATAGGGGAGAAACAGTTTCCACTGGCAGCATGGTCAATAACCAGAAGACACAAATTATACAATAAATGGTAAATGAAGAGGGGCAACTTGATACAAGTTTATAAGATGATCAGGGGAATAGATAGAGTGGACAGTCAGAGACTTTTTCCCCGGGTGGAACAAACCATTACAAGGGGACATAAATTCAAGGTGAATGCTGGAAGATATAGGGGGGATGTCAGAGGCAGGTTCTTTACCCAGAGAGTAGTGGGGGCATGGAATGCACTGCCTGTGGAAGTAGTTGAGTCGGAAACATTAGGGAACTTCAAGCGGCTATTGGATAGGTACATGGATTACGGTAGAATGATGACGTGTAGATTAATTTGTTCTTAATCTGGGATAAAAGTTCGGCACAACATCGTGGGCCAAAGGGCCTGTTCTATGCTGTATTTTTCTATGTTCTATTTCTATGTAACAAGAGCAGAGATAGGAGGAAGATTTTTTTTGTCATGCAGCAAATGATCTGAAATACACAAACCAAAGGGCTGGCAGAAGTAAATTCAACAGTATGTTTTTCAGAAGATAATTGATTATGTATTTGAATGGAGGCAGGGGGGAAATGCAGGAGGGTAGGGGAAGAGCAGAAGAGTGGGATTAATCGGACAGATCTGTCAGAGAGCCAGAATTGGTACAATGGGCCAAGTGGTCTTCTCCTCCTTAGAATCCATACAGTGCAGAAGTAAGCCATTCAGCCTATCAAGTCTGCACGGACCCTCTGAAAGAGAGTACTGACCTAGGATAACCCATCCACCCACCCTACCCCTGCAACACACCAAACCTGCATATCTTTGGATGTTAAGGACCAATTTTAGCATGGCCAATCCACCTAACCCACACATTGTTGGACAGTGGGAGGAAACTGAAGCACCCGGAGCAAACCCATGCAGACAAATGGGAGAGCATGCCAACTCCACAGTCACCCAAGGCTGGAATTGAACCCAGTTCCCTGACACTGTGAAACAGCAATGCTGACCACTGTGTCACCGTCCACGCATAAGTAGCTATACATACTTTTACTCTTTTTGATTGAACTCTAACTCCACTGAATATTCTTATGTGTGTATGTGTGCAAGTGTGCGTGTACTTGGCATATGTGTCCTGAAGGGCATGAAGCTTGAATGTTTGGCATCACATTTGTATTAATTTCTTCATCTTTAGTGGTGAATAAATTTGCTTTTCCTTTGTCTCAAGAAAACCTGGTTTGATTGGCTCCTTATTGCTGACAGCTTAAGCAGGGAGACACATTCTGATTTGGAAAAGACCATCCTCCTGGAAAGGAAACAAAAGCCTTTGTTGTGACCAACTGAGCAGATTGAGTAGAGGGAAGCCTGTTCCTCCCTTCTCACCCGGTCACAACATCTGTTAAAGTATTAAGTCATGAAGATAACTGAGGAATCTTCATACATGCTCTTTCGATGCAACTGAATTTTGTGAAATACGGAGGGTGGGAGATGGCGGAATTTTCAGTCCAGCAAATGCCACACCTGACTGCTTCAGCCTATGGCTCCTCCCATTAACTACATCATCTCTAACCCATCTTACAATAGCAAAACACAATGGGATGGATTCTCAATCCAGCGACGGCAGAATTTCAAATCGTGGGGACATGAACTGCAATGCAGGCCAGGACCACCATGTACCCCATTGGACCTGGGCTTGTGGGTTTGCACCATGTTATCGTTTCTGCCTGTCACTCCCTGCTGATAATTGACATCAGAATTCAACTCAGCATGGTTGCCTTCATCCTGGCCACCACAGCCCTGGGGGATGGTCTCCCGCATTGAGGTGGCCTGCTGTGTCCACCACAACACTGCGCAGCAGAGGGGCAATGTGCTGGAGGAGAGGGATGAACACCAAGCCTGGTCTGACGTAAAGGATGCGGAGGAGGGCTAGGATGGGCTGGGCATGAGGCCTGGGTAGGCACCAGCAATCCCCTGTGTAATCCCTACCTTCGGATGTGGGCCCTGGGGTGGCAGTAAGAGTGGGTCTGGTCCATGGGATGGAGGATGATGACAATCCACTCTAGAATGAGCTCTGGTGCTCTGCATAATTTATCAATATCTGATTCCTGCCCACTGTAGCTTTTTCCATCATCCACCTGGGTGATTCCTGCATGCGAGGTGGCCATTCCATCACACGGTCCCACTGAAGCCTGGTGCAGTGGTGTAGGTGGGGTGCAGGGGGGTGGTTTGGGTGAGGAGGAGGGATGGGCCCGGGTATCGTGTGATATCCAGGGTCCAGACTGGGAACCCTGCCCCGTGTCGCCTTCCACCATCCGCCCATCGCCCACCCACCAGCCCCTCTGCAGTCAGCACAGCCCTTCCCTCACATCCTTCAGAAAGAGCATCGAGGCACAATGGAACATAAGAACTAGGAGCAGGAGTAGGCCATATGGCCCCTCGAGCCTGCTCCGCCATTCAATGAGATCATGGCTGATCTTTTGTGGACTCAGCTCCACTTTCCGGCCCGAACACCATAACCCTTAATCCCTTTACTCTTCAAAAAACTATCTATCTTTATCTTAAAAACATTTAATGAAAGAGCCTCAACTGCTTCACTGGGCAAGGAATTCCATAGATTCATAACCCTTTGGGTGAAGTAGTTCCTCCTAAACTCAGTCCTAAATCTACTTCCCCTTATTTTGAGGCTATGCCTCCAAGTTCTGCCTGCACCCGCCAGCGGAAAAAACCTGCCCGCATCTATCCTATCTATTCCCTTCATAATTTATATGTTGCTATAAGATCCCCCCTCATCCTTTTAAAATCCAACGGGTACAGTCCCAGTCTACTCAACCTCTCCTCGTAATCCAACACCTTCAGCTCTGGGATGAACCTAGTGAATCTCCTCTGCACACCCTCCAGCGCCAGTACATCCTTTCTCAGGTAAGGAGAACAAAACTGAACACAATATTCCAGGTGTGGCTTCACTAACATCTTATACAATTGCAGCATAACTTCCCTAGTCTTAAGCTCCATCCCTCTAACAATGAAGGACAAAATTCCATTTGCCTTCTTAATCACCTGTTGCACCTGTAAACCAACATTTTTTGCGACTTATGCACTAGCACACCCAGGTCTCTCTGCACAGCAGCATGTTTTAATATTTTATCATATAAATAATAATCCCTTTTGCTGTTATTCCTACCAAAATGGATAGCCTCACATTTGTCAACATTGTCTTCCATCTGCCAGACCCTAGCCCATTCACTTAACCTATCCAAATCTCTCTGCAGACTTCCGGTATCCTCTGCACTTTTTGCTTTACCACTCATCTTAGTGTCGTCTGCAAACTTGGACACATTTGCTTGGTCCCCAACTCCAAATCATCTATGTAAATTGTGAACAATTGTGGGCCAACACGGATCCCTGAGGGACACCACTAGCTACTGATTGCCAACCAGAGAAACACTCATTAATCCTCACTCTTTGCTTTCTCTTAATTAACCAATCCTCTATCCATGCTACTACTTTACCCTTAATGCCATGCATCTTTATCTTATGCAGCAACCTTTTGTGTGGCACCTTGTCAAAGGCTTTCTGGAAATCCAGATACACCCACATCCATTGGCTCCCCGTTTCTACCGCTCTGGTAATGTCCTCAGAATATTCCACTAAATTAGTTAGGCATGACCTGCCCTTTATGAACCCATGTTGATCTGCTCAATGGGACAATTTCCATCCACATGCCTCGCTATTTCTTCCTTGATGATAGATTCCAACATCTCCCCTACTACCGAAGTTATGCTCACTGACCCATAATTACCCACATTCTGCCTACCTCCTTTTTTAAACAGTGGTGTCACGTTTGCTAATTTCCAATCCACCGGGACCACCCCAGAGTCTAGTGAATTTTGGTAAATTATTACTAGTGCATTTGCAATTTCCCTAGCTATCTCTTTTAGCACTCTGGGATGCAGTCCATCAGGGCCAGGAGACTTGTCTACCTTTAGCCCCATTAGCTTGCCCTTCACTATCACCTTAGTGACAACAATCATCTCAAGGTCCTCACCTCATAGCCTCATTTCTATCAGTCACTGGCATGTTATTTGTGTCTTCCACTGTGAAGACCGATCTAAAAAACCTGTTCAGTTCCTCAGCCATTTTCTCATCTCCCATTATTAAATCTCCCTTCTCATTCTCTAAAGGACCAATATTTACCTTAGCCACTCTTTTTTGTTTCATATATTTGGAGAAACTTTTACTATCTGTTTTTTATATTCTGAGCACGTTTACTCTCATAATCTATCTTACTCTTCTTTATAGCTTTTTTAGTAGCTTTCTGTTGCCCCCTAAACATTTCCAAGTCCTCTCGTCTCCCACTAATCTTTGCCACTTTATATGCTTTTCCTTCAATTTGATACTCTCCCTTATTCCCGTAGATATCCATTGTCGATTTTCTCTCTTTCTACTGTCCTTCCTTTTTGTTGATATAAACCTTTGCTGAGCACTGTGAAAAATCACTTGGAAGGTTCACCACTGATCCTCAACTGTTTTACCATAGAGGCTTTGCTCCCAGTCTAGCTTCTCTCATCCCATTGTAATCTCCTTTGTTTAAGCACAAAACACTAGTGTTTGATTTTACCTTCTCACCCTCCATCTGTATTTTCAATTCCATCATATTGTGATCGCTCCTTCCGAGAGGATCCCTAACTATGAGATCATTAATCAATCGTGTCTCATTACACAGGACCAGATCTAGGACCGCTTGTTCCCTCGTAGGTTCCATTACATACTGTTCGAGGAAACTATTGCAGATACATTCTATAAACTCCTCCTCAAGGCTGCCTTGACCGACTTGGTTAAACCAATCGACATGTCGATTAAAATCCCCCATGATAACTGCTGTACCATTTCTACATGCATCAGTTATTTCTTTGTTTATTGCCTGCCCCACCATAATGTTACTATTTGATGGCCTATAGACTACTCCTATCAGTGACTTTTTCGCCTTACTATTCCTAATTTCCACCCAAATGGATTCAACCTTATCCTCCATAGCACCGATGTCATCCCTTACTATTGCCCGGATTTCATCCTTAAATAACAGAGCTACACCACCTCCCTGACCATCCTCTCTGTCCTTCCGAATAGTTTGATACCCTCGGATATTTAATACCCAGTTGTGACCATCCTTTAACCATGTTTCAGTAATGGCCACTAAATCATAGTCATTCACAATGATTTGCGCCATCAACTCAGTTACCTTATTCCGAATACTACGAGCATTTAGGTAAAGTACACTTATGTTGGCTTTTATACCTCTGTTTTGAATCTTAACACCTCGATCAGTAACCTCTGCTAAGTTATATTCCCTCTTAACTTTTCCCTTATTTTCCTTGTCGTTGAACCCATATTTTCATGTAACAACCTGCCACATCGCTTACCATTTATGTTTTTACTTCCCGTTTTATTTCTTTTGGTATTACTGGGCCTATTCACTGAGCTCCCCTCAGTCACTGTGCCTTGTTCTGTCGCCTTTTTTGATTTTAGACTATGGCTTCTCTGCCTTACACTTTCACCCTTACTGTCTTTTGTTTCTGTCCCTATTTTATTACCTTCTGACTTCCTGCATTGGTTCCCATCCCCCTGCCACATTAGTTTAAACCCTCACCCACAGATCTAGCAAACACGGTCAAACTAGGTCATCGGTTCCAGTCCTGCCCAGGTGCAGACTTGTCCCACCTCCCCCAGAACCGGTTCCAATGCCCCAGGAGTTTGAATCCCTCCCTCTTGCACCATCTCTCGAGCCATGCATTCAGCCTACCTATACTGACATTCCTACTCTGACTAGCTCGTGGCACAGGTAGCAATCCTAAGATTACTACCTTTGAGGTCCTACTTTTTAGTTTAACTCCTAACTCCCTGAATTCAGCTTGTAGGACCTCGTCCCATTTTTTACCTATATCATTGGTGCCTATGTGCACCACGACAGCTGGCTGTTTACCCCCCCCCCCCCCCCCCACCAGAATGTCCTGCAGCCGCTCTGAAACATCCTTGACCCTTGCATCAGGGAGGCAACATACCATCCTGGAGTCTCGATTGCGTCCGCAGAACCACCTGTCTATCCCCCTTACGATTGAGTTCCCCATCACTATAGCCCTGCCATTCTTCTTCCTGCCCTGCTGCGCAGCAAAGCCAGCCATGGTTCCATGAAGCTGACCGCTGCTGCCTTCCCATGGTGAGCCATCTCCGTCAACAATATGCAAAGCGGTATATCTGTTTTACAGGGAGTTAACCGCAGGGGAAAACTGCACTGCCTTCCTACTCTTGCTCTTTCTTTTGGTCACCCATTTTCTATCACCCTCAATAACGTTCACCTGCGGTGTGACCAACTTGCTAAACGTGCTATCCACGACGTCCTCAGCATCGCAAATGCACCAAAGTGAGTCCATCCGCAGCTCCAGAGCCGTCAAACTGTATAAAAGGAGCCGCAACTGGACACACATCTTGCACGTGAAGGAGCCAGGGACAGTGGATGTGTCCCTGAGCTCCCACATCGCACACGAGGAGCATCACACGGGTCTGGGATCTCCTGCCATGTCTTAAACCTTCAATTAACTTGCACAACTACAATTCCAAAAAAAACAAAGAAAAAATAAATAAATATACCAATGAAAAGAAAAAGAAAAAAGAAAAACTACTTACCAGTCACTTACCAGGGATAAGAAGCACCTCCTTCCCCCAAGCTGCGAATTCCCACCTCGCTTCAAATTCCCAAACTCACTCTTAGCTGTGTCTCACTCTGGCTGTGTCTTCTCTGGCTCACTGGGAGATCGTTTGTGTATAGGTGTTTATTTTGCAGATAACATGTGAACATTACTATAAATATTTGTGCCCAAGCCGCTAACTTTATCCTATGTCCTGCACCCATGCCAACCTAACTGGTGTCTACCTTTCTGGCCTTATGGGCCCTAACGCTACATCTAGGTGGATACCCATGCAGTACATCAGGGTAGAGGCAGCATACTGTGAATCGTGCCCTGTGACATGGGTCCCATTTGGCGGTCGTCTTCTGGAGCAACCGGGTGTAGTAGACCTCTGCAGTTGCTCGGATGTCCCAGGTGGTGTGGCGCCACCATGCTCTGCCCATTGGATGTGCCAGGGAAAGGGTGGTGCCCGAAGCACCATGTTGTTCCAGTACCTCCCCTACTTGAGTCACGACATGGGCCCCATCAACTCCTCCTTCCTTGGTGTGTATGATAGCCCCTGGGCTGTTCTGTGGGGCGGAGGTGCGACCGGAGAGAATTTCTTCCTGCCAGCTGACACTGCCAGTCCTGGTGAGCCGCTCTTGTCTCAACCAGGGTCTCCATGCTTGAGGCCACGGAGCACAGGGACTGGGTCACCTACCTCTGGGATTGTGCCACATCACTCAGTGACTGTGCCACCCCACTTTAGGACTAGCGCAGGTCAGTCAGCACCTGGTCAATGCCAACAACGCCCTCAGCCATAGTCCGTTGTGACTGAGCCAATCTCTGGAATGCCGTTGCAATCGCCAGATGGCCTTGGTACATAGCTGCCTGTCAGAGGGCAGCCCTGTCCTGTGCTTCGGCCACCACCCGCACAGAGTGCCCAGGCCTTGGACATCCTGACCCATGGCTGCTACCATTGTCCCCAAGTCCTACACTGTGGATGCCACCCATGCGGTGTTGGTCTGGGTGACATGCATGGTCGGCACCACCTCCTGGTCCTACACATGGGTGGGCTCCTCCAACTGCAGCTGCAGGTGCTGGATGGTTACTGACAGCTACTGACTCTGTGTCTCCATCTCCAACGGGACCGCCCTTTCCAGAAGTCCGAGACCCTTCTGGATGGCAACTAGACCCTGGGGTCGGGCCGCCCTCCAACAGTCCACACCCTCGGGCATTCCTTCCTGTACGTGATGTACCACAGCACATGTGTGGTCCGCACCAGCTAGTGCCCCAGGAGCCTCTTCACTAACATACCCAACCGAGGTGAGTGCCTCTGGAATGGTGAGGGTGTTGGTGACAGTTACAATGGGAAGTCAGTGTCGTTCCAGGATTGGTGTTCGAGGTGTATCGGGCTGTCATTTGGGGGTACGCGTCACTGTCCGTTACCTCCTTGTCATTAGAATCTGATTGGGATTGCTGCCAGAAGAGCCCATCTCGTTGCGAGATGATCCTGCAAGGTGCAAGACATGTTCCATGATTGGAGCATGGGTTAGAGTGGTGTGGGGGTGGCAAGGGACTAGTGAGGGGTGGCGAGGTGTGGTGTGGTGTTGTGTGGGGGGCGGTGTGGGGGTGGTGAGGTGGTGTTATGCCACCTATGCAATGGGAAACCACAACGCTGTGGGGCTCACTTGTTTGCCCAATGCCGACCTCCGCCTCAGCAACTGTGTTCTCTCTGGGCCCACTGATCTTGTCCAGTGCCTGCTGCTCCACGATGGTGAGGGACTGAAGTTGCAGTGGTTCGCTTCCGATCCTCTCTCACTCTTCATTTCCAGTTATGCGCTGCCTTCTCCTGGGGGTTGGGGGGGGGGTGCGTGCACACTGCCGGCAGGTGCAGTTCAGTCGCCCCCCACCCCCCAGGTTTGTGGGCAGGGTGGGGAGGGGGGTTACGGGTGTGTGGGATGGGGATTAGTGCCATGGCAAAGAGCTGCCTATTCACCCTGGCGGCCCTGGGGAGGTCATGCAACTTCTTTTTGGACTGCTGTCCAGTCCTGGTGGCAGAGCCCATGACGCTCACGACCTCTGCCACTCGTACCAGGCTGGTGTATGGTGGCTGGTGGTAACCTCCTTCCCACCCCGGGAACAGGCTTCTCCTCCACTGTGTCAAGTAAGGTCTCGAGCTCCGAATCCATGAACTGGGGTGCCGCTCTCCGTGCTGTCACCTTGTTGGCTGGGATGAGTGGAGTGCTCATCTGCAGCTGCAGCTTGGTAGCCTCTCGGGTGGCAATCCCGACCCTGTGGTATAATCATAACTATCAACACTGCAAGGGTTAATGAAGTGTCGAGAGTAGACACTAGAGGGAGCTACAGTTACAACTATATAATGCAGTGATGCTAAGCCTTGTGGGAGATTCTGGGAGAGTATCTGCAGGAATTAGCTAGTGAATCAGAAATACAGATAGTGTTAGTGAGGGCAGATCATAGTTTAAACCAGTCGTGACATTAGCTTTAGATGAGTGTAGTTTAGATGTTATTTATCAACTGTGTATTCTTTAGGAGTATGAGTCGAATCCAAGTTCGTAGTGCAATAAATTTATAGCTTTGTTTAAATTAAAGCTATTCTGTGGTCTTTGTGAACCATCCTGAAATAAGCAACACAAAGAACACTACAGACCCCCAGCGAATCGGACACCGTAATTCATTGGAATCGATCGTGTTCCATGTGGCGTCGGTGCTAGCCAATTAACGGATCATGAATTGCTCCTGGATCGGCACCAATTTAGTTGCCGTAGAAGTCCACAGATTCAGCCTCGGTGTCAATACTTATTTTCTGAAACTGAGCATCCCGCCCAGGAATTTTCTTTCCGATAGAAAATGGGCAGAAAATCCATCCAGATTATATTTATTGTATTTTGCTACGTTAATGAGTGTTCATCAATTTGCCTGACATTGGAATATGTCATTGCGAATTCTGCAATGTCAGGCTTAATCATGAGGACTTCCATTGTCACCTATTCGTTAACTTATTCAGGTGTACCTGACATGATATGTGAATTGGGCTAATGCCAGAATAAAATGGATCTCAGATTTGGAAAGGAAGAGAATCAAAGTCAGCTATAAGACCAATTCCGTTAGAATCCAGTTCATCTTTCAACATCTAGAAATATATATACTGGTAAAGCTTAGCAATACACCAAGGCAAACATCCCGCATGTTACTTTACTGCAAATATGAGATAGAAGTTATCATGCGTGTTGCATTGCAGCATTAATCAGGAAATAAGTTCATTTTCCATACGTGTTTAAAGTTTCAATAGTCTATGGGGTGTGTCTAGCTGGGACTGAAGTACTTTTTGTTAATGACTTAAAGGCTTGTGCACAAACCAGTTGCCTTCGGACATATGTTGCCTAATAGAACTTGTGATAATGACTGGGAGAATGAGCGACGGATTCGCAGAGTAGGACTAATCACCATAAGGGGGAGCAAGAAGGGTTCTCCGTGGGAAGTATCCACCAGGCACATTCATGGAGCAATTCTCTTATCTGAGCCTCTGACAACAATGCTCGAGATATTGTGATTCATAAGGAGGTCCTCACTGAAATCTGCCAACATCTGTAGACCTTAGAGTCGGCAAAGACAACATTGCCTGTGGTTGTCAAGGTGACTGTGGCTCTGATCTTTTATGCATCTGGCTCTTTCCTGGCTGTTACTGGAGAAGAAAGCAAAATATTGCTGTGGTAGTATGACGAAGGGTATTACGGTACCTTGGAAGTGAGCCGCTATTGGTGCAGAGGACTCGCTGCCCATTGGCCCGGGTAAGTCATGTGCCTCTCAGCCAATAGCTCCACCTACAAGGCGGGATATAAAAACCCATGCTTCCCGGCAGTCGGCCTTTCTTCTGTACGTCTGCTGCTGGGCACACATCTTGTGCATTAAAGCCTATCGTTTGGATCTCATCTTCGTCTTGTGTCCATTGATGCTGCATCAATTGCTAAATAAGATGCATCACTGAAGCTCTCTATCCACAGATAAACAGTTTCATTTCAGTCCCTCATGCCAGAGGCAAGCAGGCAAACCAAGGATATGGGTCTCCAATGGATTTCGAGCAGTGCAGGGTGTAACTGATTAGCATATGCCTCAAGCAAATGCCATCATTTATGTGAACCAAAAGGAATTTCACTTCTTCAACATGCGGCTGGGGTGTAAACACAGGGCGGGATTTCTCTGCCCCACCTGCCGGGCAACCAAAGTCAAGGGACCTTTCCACTGTGCGGGTCTCGCCAGTGGTGATCTTGCAGAGGGCGGGTTGGAAGAATCCAGCCCACAGTCAGTGCATCATGCAAGTCAATGCCTAGTATTCTGGCAGCAGTCATTGTGCCTTTAGACGGTGGCAGTTCACTGAGCCAGCTGTACTCTTCAACCATCACAGCAAATTAGAAAGTGGTTGTTGGAGACAAGTGCTGTCTACTGTGGTAACCTGACAGGGTCCAGTTTTGAGCCCGATTAATTTGGATATTTTAAATTAAAGAACTGGACACTTGCAGCCAACATGCAGTCAAACCTCAGTAAGGTTGTTGGGAATTCAGACTTGACCAAAGTCAAATACACAACCAACAGACACCTGCCAGAAACATGTCTGGAACACACCTGTCAATCACCCATCAGGTGATCATTGTCCCCTATTGATATGTACCGGTCTATTGTCAGTAGCCCAGATGGAGCCAGACTCTTGGTGGCACAGCACCAAGGACCCAGGTTCAATTCCTGCCTTGGGTTGCTGTCTGTGTGGAGTTTGCACTTTCCCCCCATGTTTCTCCCACAACCCAAAGGTTAGGTTGATTGACCATTCTAAATTGCTCCTTAGTATCCAAAGGTTGTGTAGGGTTACGGGGATAGAACGGGGGAGTGGGCCTAGGTAGGGTGCTGTTTCAGAGGTCCGATGTAGATTTGTTGGGCCAAGGCCTCATTGGCAGAAAGTCAGAGGAAATGGCAAAAGGGCGCGAAGGGAGGGGTGATAAAAACAGGCACCTGAGGCACATCAGCAGCGAAGACTCCATCCCGAGGCAATCGAGACATCTGGCCTCAGTATCTGGTATCATTCATCAATTTTATGTTCATGTGGAGCGCAGGTAGAAATGGGCTGCCTAATTTGCAAAGAGGCAAAAAGAAGCAACGTTTGAGACCCACCTTCACAATGACGCACCTGAGAGACTCAGAGAATCGGATCCACGGCACAACCAAAGTCATCTTTCCGGGTTGTATAAAGAATCTTGGGAATCTTTAGCAAATGTTATTAGGTTCATTTAAGAGTAAATATTGTTGTTAAATGAAGTTGGTTTGATTTTATACTTATGTTGGCCTTTGTTCTCCTCACTATTAAAGACACCTGGTAAAACTTTGATTAAAGTGCTGATTGGCAGGGCAACACGGTGGCAAAGTGGCTATACCTGCTGCCTCACGCCATTGTGGACCCGGTTCGATCCCAGCCCCGGGTCACTGTCAATGTGGAGTTCGCACATTCTCCCCGTGTCTGAATGGGTCTCACCCCCACAACACAAAGATGCGCAGGGTAGGTCGATTGGTCATGCTAAATTGCCCCTTAGTTGAAAAAAAGGAAAAAAAGTACAGGTCAATGTCTCTAAGGTTTTACAGATGCAACACGACCATGGCATGGCTCATGACTTCCAGCCAGAGCTCATACACATTTGCACTGTCGGGGCTCAATGGCAGTCATGCAGTCACAAGGATAGAAGAGATCATTGGCATCCATCCTCCAGCAACATGTCACTGCCTGCATCACAGCCAGCTGAGTGGATCTCATGATTGGTTATGGTATGTTGCATGCGACACAACATTGCCATCTTGGGAAATCAACCCTTACCCTCAGCGATGAGGCAGGAAATTGAGGTACAGGAATACGTGTAGAGGAGATGGAGATGTTTAGCAGGAGACAGAAGAGGAGGAAGAGGAAAGGAGATTGCAAATTAGGCAGCCCATTTCTGCCTGCGCTCCACACGAACATATAATTGATGAATGATAGCAGTAACCTCGACCCCAATTTACCATTCACCAATAATCCCATATTCCTTACATTCTCTCTGATAGTAACTAATACACTGCCCTCCTGGCCACAATGCAAATTTAAAGTCACCATGAAACACACATTCCTGTCTACTTTATTAAAATAAGTTGTGCCATAGTGCATTCAAAATTAAATCAACCGTCGCTGTATATTCTCTTAGCATCTTTTCCATGTGCCTTTGTCTGTCCTAGAGTTACCCCAATGGTTACAACCTGAGTGGGGAAAGTTTCTGACTTTCAAATAAATTAGAAGTCTGTAGATCTCATGGAGGGTGACCTCAAGCAGCTCTGGTCCTGTCTGCAGACTGCACCAACCCAGACTGGTGACAGGCAGCATTAAGGGGCACTTGGCGGAGTAGCAGGGATAGGAGTATCAGTGGTGTTTTGGTTCCATCTCGAGCAGCAGCAACAGTCTCAAAGAAGTCAAGTTCAGAACGACAGTCACCCTTGACAGCCTCAGGCAGTGTTGTCCTTGCCTGCTCTGGAGTTGGAGCTGTGAGAGAGGACAGCAGGTCTATAAACTCTGCTGCCACTGCCACTCCCTCAGGACGGCACTTCAGCATGCTATTTAACAGCTGGAAACCCCTTTTCGTGCTCTCATGTAGAGTCATTATGAACTTCCATAGCAGCATTCAGATGCTGCGTGGATATTATTTGCGCTGCAATGGAAGCTGGCACATCAGATACGGCATTATGATTGATTGCACAGATGTCTTGATGAAGGCAGCTTTTATATTATGTACTTATTATAGGTTCTTTGTGGTTCTTTATTTTGCAGAGGTGATGACTGATGAGATCTTGAGGATTGTGTGTTTCAGCATAAACACTTTTATCGGTAGGCTTTAACTGCCGTACAATTTCATGTATGGTTGTGCTTGGAGCTGTTGCATGAGTTCTTGTTCTGGGCTGTTTTCTGACCATGTGACTACAGATACTGCACTGTGAATGGTGCCCGCCAATCCCTTATTAAACCTTGCTCTGTCGAGAACCTTACATTATAATGCATGCAGGCAAAAGTCATCGCAGTGGCCCCACATCCATGCTGGAAAGCATGAGTTCCACCTCTACATTAAGCATTTGCCTGTTTGGAACTGGACTCCTCCATACATCCTGATACTGAATGCAGGTTTTCCAAAAGGCTTCCTTGTGGATCATGCCTTTGGGTGCATACATTCAACCACCTTTTTATCTATCCTGCAACATGACGTTCCTCATCTGAGTCCTCAACAGTGTGCGACCTCACCCAACAGAAAGCTGATACTTATACTACTCTTTCCCATAGTCTTGGGTCTAATATACTTGGCCCGGGTATCTCACTACATGCATATTCTGCCTCTATCCTATACCCTATGTTACCTGCAGTGTCAGCATCTGAGCTGGTGGCTGCTTTTCTACACTGCCAAAGTAGGATCCAGTACTTGAGCACCTGAAATGGGACAAAGATCTAGGGGCTGGTTTAGCACAGTGGGCTAAACAGCAGGCTTGCAATGCGGAACCAGGCAGCAGCGCAGTTAAATTCCCGTACCGGCCTCCCCGAACAGGTGCCGGAATGTGGCGACTAGAGGCTTTTCACTAAGCGATTATTATTATTAGTTGGGAGGCGGAATTCTCCGTTAATGAGACTAAGTGTTGACGCCAAGACTTACATGACAGCAAACCATGCGTGTCACCGATTAAGCGATCATTGAGGGGCCACCTCAGGCCCCACATGAAACACAATCGATTCCAATGAGAAGTGGTGCGGGATTCACCAGATCCGTGATTGACACTCGAGAGGCTGAAAAGCTGCAGCCGCACATGCACATTACATTCCCCACACACAAAAGCCCAGCCAACAAGATGGCACTGGTCGTGCTGAAGCGTGTCCATCCCGCTGATGGGTCGGCTGGGGCCAAAGGGCACCAAGGTGGGTGGTCGGGTTTGGGGGGGGGGGAGGACCCATATGACCTGCGGCCCTAAGTGAACAGTGGGCAGTCAGCAATGTACGCTGCTGCATGGTTGCCTTGCAGGCTGCGACAATGGTGTTTTGTGCCAGTCCACCGCGACCCTATGGCCCACTTCCTGGTCAACCCCATTGGCGCTGGAAGAAGCCCCTTGGCCAGCAGCACAACTGTCGGCAAACTATGGCGACGTTGGACACTTTCCGTACCCCCTCTCTCTCCCTCAGCAGCTCCTGTGTCACGATTTTTAAAAGCACAAGTGAACCTCGCTGTCAGGAATTCACCCCAGTGGAGGCGGAGAATCGCGGAGGCTCCAGAAAATACCAGGTCAGGTCAGCTAATGAGGTACCAACAGAGTTTATTATACGTGCAGAGTGGAAGACATTGATACCACTGACGAGGCACCAGAGATTTGTGATTTGGCGTGAAACCGGCGCCCACCACGATTTCGGCATCAAACCCGCGTTACCTGGTTCTGGCATCAGCCAACTGAGAATCTGAGGTTTTCATGAAGGGAGAGGGGAAAATAAGAAGTGTATAATTAAATCACCTGTACTTAGTAAGTCACACGAAAATGAGAGGTGCGGGAGAAGTGGGTTGAGAGAGGGAAAATTAGATACATGGATACTCTCATCATCAATTGCTTCCGCCCCACCAGTGGTATGAGCTCAACACTTTTCACTGTCTTAATGGCCACATATCTCCTCCATGAAGGTAAAAGCATGTAGGTGTTTCCCTTCTCCTCTTAATAATTGCTGCCTAGTGTAGCCCTCTATCATTCCCCCCCAAGAGAGGCAAGTGAGTCAGTGAGTTATGTGCATTATGTATGGGTGATGTGGGGCGGAATTCCCCGCTCCCGCGAAAAATCGGGAAGGCCGTCGTGAACTCGGCCGAGTTTCACGACGGCCTCGGAGGCCGGTCCTCTCACCTTATTCACGCTAGAAGCGGCCCTCCGTAACTATTGGCTGCCAGGCCTTGATGCTTGCGTCAAGGCGGCGCGCCGAGAATGACTCGGCCGGCGTACCTAAGTGACGTCAGCCGAGCATGCGCAGGTTGGCCGGCTACAACCCGCGCATGCGCGGCTGACGTCACGACGGCTGACGGCTCAAACCCGCGCATGTGCGGTTGCCGTCTTCCCCTCCACTGCCACGCAAGACGTGGCGGCTTGATCTTGCAGGGAGGTGGAGGGGAAAGAGTGCGTCCCTTTGAGACGCCGGCCTGACGATCGGTGGGCACGGATCGCGGGCCAGTCCCCTCCCGAGCACGGCCGTGGTTCTCACTCCCCTCTACGCCCCCCACAAGCTTCAAACCAGTATTTGCCCATGTTCACGACGGCGGTGACCAGGTGTGGTTGCCGCCGTCATGAACCGGTTGGGAACGGCAGGCTGCTCGGCCCGTCCGGGCCGGAGAATTGCCAGTCGCCGTGAAAAACAACGAACGGCGATTCATCCAAGCGGGAAGTGGGAGAATCGCGGGGGGCACCAGGGGGGCGTGTTGTGAGTCACCCGGCCCTCCCGCGATTCTCTCACCCGGCATGGGGAGCGGAGAATCGCGCCCATGGTTTCCATTGTTAAATAGTTGACAATACATGGGGGCCGTGAGATTTAGATAAGAGGTTTACAACATAGTTAAGTGTAGCATAGTGAGATGAAATGTGTGAATGTTAATGATGGTCCTGATTCATTGAAATTATTGGGTGATTAATGAGATACAGTGAATTGAGGGTAGCAGATAAATATAGTGGTGCCATTGGTGCAATATGAAATTTTAAGATATGTTCACTGACCTTAACAACAATTGTGAGGCCTGAAACTGCTTTGTATGTTCTTAAGGCTGCACTCCAGGCATTGATCTTAGCTCTTGGCTGCTCTATCTTGAATTGTTCACTGAGCATGTATTTGGAGAGCAACCAGCCCACCAAGTGCACAGGATACTTTTCCTTCTTTCTAACTTGTTATGTATCTGGGAATACATTCTTGCTGGTTCTGCATCACATGATGTGTGATTACGTCAGCAGAGGAGTTGCGCAGACTTTGAGCAGATCACCATCTTTGATTGTCTGAGCAACACCCTGAATAAACTTCTCATCGTGTTTTACAAGAATCCAGAGGGTGGGCACTCTCCTTGCAGCAACAAAGAAATGCATCAGGAGAGAAAATTGGCGATGAGGATTGAGGCAGAAAATTTATGGAAAGAAAACTTTTGTTGACTAACTGTGGGATGGCATCATAAGCAATGGAAGATTCTCGTAACCGGACTCGCTTGCGCGCGCACACACACAGACGCGGGGCAAAACACTGCCACTGATCTGAAGGTTAAACAAAAGCTTTCAACAACAACTATGACTAAGAAGACCAACAGTCGGGGAAGATTTGCTTGTGTTGAACTGAGTGGGGTGGGAATTTCAGGGATCACACAAATGACGACACCACATGGCTGCAGGTAATGGGGATTTTGAAGTCTGCCGACATGGCACAGGCCACTACTTGGCAATATGTCAAAATACTCAGGCAGAAAAGGGAAAGATTTCCGGGTTTATTGTTTAAGGGATTGTTTGCGCCAGACTTTACAAGACGGCTGGAAAAGAAGTTTAGAACCGGGATCCCAAAAATGGCAGGAATAATGAGCGTTATAGATGCCTGATGAGGATTATGAAACATGGCATTCATATGAAGAAAGGTCCCAACTGTTTTCATAGCTAATCAGACACTGGAGGACCTAAAGGTTGCAACATTTTTCAGCTCAGTTGGCTGCAGAAGGTCAAGGCCAATTCCTGAGGATCATCATTGGACTCAGAGCTCACAGATGCCTCTTCCCAGGGGCCCTCCGAGAACTGGGAAGTACAGTTGTCTCTGCCTCCTGCTGCTGTGTACTTGTACCCATCTGGTGGCCACCAGATTGTGAGATGCATCCTAGGACAGCATTAATACCCACTGAGGTGTGTGTTCCTGAGTAGCTGGAGGAGATAAGTGACTGCTGTGACATGTCTAAAGGTATCTCTCCTGGTTTATCTGGGGGTTGGGGCTGCTTTTGAGGCCTAACAGGTAAACCTCCTCCTCCTCAGGCCTTGATCTGTTCCTGGAGGCACCTGTAAGTGAGAGAGGAGAACTCAAGTTACAGCCTTAGTTGCCTCCAACATGGAGGTATATTTGTATGGAATGGTTGAATCCAAGGTGGATGCCCAAGTCAGAGCTCCCCATTGCCAATGGCACGGTTCTGCTTGACTCCTGCAAACCTAGATGCCCTCTCCTAAATCTCAGTGAGAGACCGCAAAAATGGGCATTTGTCGCCTGTGTTCTCATGCCAGAGCTTCTTCTGTCAAGGCAAGAACATGTTTCAGAGGGGTCAGCAAAATAGAATGGAGCATTGGAATTTGGCTCCTTAATCACACCTCCCCTCGTAAGATAGTCTGCTTGTGTGTGGCCGGTCATCATTGGTGCTAATTGTGCAAAGCACTGGGACGATTCACATACAAGGGAAAGGCTCAGAGGGGCATATGATTTGTGGACGTTGCTGATTCCCTCTGCGCCTAAGCTCCCCCCTCTCCCCACACAACCGCCATGCAGTGCTCCATGTGTGCTGAGGATGAAAGAGGCGCAGTGGTCACTACATTGGTTTTGTGAGGCAAGACATGTTGTGGCCATTGACCCTTGCACCTTGACATATCAAAGTCTTTGTGGGTTATGTGACCATCTAATAATATTTACCCTGGCGGAGTTAATAAAGTCATTCATCCTTTTATGGGACTATGTGGCCAAACCTTTTGTGCACCACCTGAGCACTAACGGCTTTGACTACCTGAGCCCATGCAGTGTTGGTCTCCCTTCTTGGCTTCCTCCTTCCATCACAAGGGTACAGTATTTGCTTTTGCACCTCTACATGGTCCAGAAGGATATGCAGGGAAGCGCCGCTGAACTTTGGAGGGGAACTGTAGGTCGCCTTCCAGACATCTGTTTTTGAAGTGACTGTGGAATTATGCAAAATATGGCATCCGGGTATGACGGCAGGGTGGGTGCAATGGCGCAATGGCACCCGCCCTCCACGAAAAACAGCGCAAAAACCCAGATGCATAACTAATTGTGTTGAGCCGGAAGATCTGGCATTAATTCCTGTCGGCCTCCACAGTGGGTTTCACTCCCCATCCTTGGACAGGTCTTAGTCCCAGTTGGGATAATTCTACTCCCTGTTTCCATTTTGAACTCATCCAGTTTCACCCTTGCAGTTTATGAATAATCAGTGAATAATAAATAGTCATACTCCTCTATCAAAAACGATTCCACTCATTCTGATGTTATTCTCCACATATAGCAGGTCCCATTCTTCTTCATTTGCCCTTAGTCTACCTGAGTTCTGTTATTTATAAAATAATTAAAGGCTGGGATCCAGTAACTTACTATTATAATTGCCAGCACAAAATATAGCACCAATCCGTAGGGAGGATTGTGGGGTCAGGCACATCTGGAAAGTGCTAATTGCTGCCAAAGTCATTCTGTCTGTTTTGAGGCTGATGTCGTTGATGAGCTTGCATTTTGCAGAGAGCAAGCACGATGCGGGTGGCAACTAGTATGATGGTTATAACTACAATGAACCAACTTGAAGAGTCCAAACTGGCAGGACTGAAGTTGGGCCAAGTTTCGTCCTCGGGCCTTGATGAAAATCTTTGCAAATGCTAAAGGCACCTTTCACACCTTCACCTTCAGCTTTTACATTTTGCTCAGATGAACATTGGGCCGCTTGCCTTACCTAGAGGTCTGGAGCAGGAAGACTGGATGTGAGAACTATTGCCGGCTTCATGAGACAGAGACTGTGATTTTTAAAAATGCACCTTCTGTCGGCAACTGTTGCTTAGGTTGCAGTGTTCACTGAGTGGAACAAGCCTGGTGCCTGTTCAGTGACCCAAACTCTGCACAGGGGCCTCATATAATGTTAAATACATATGTATGGGGCCTAGCGCCTCTTTTTGTTGACCACCCGGGTTGCATGCAAAGCCATCTTTACCAATTATGGTGGCATCCATAATGAGGCCACATGAACATCTGGAGCAAGAAGTTGCAAACTAAAATTGATGCTTTTTGACCATGTTTCTTCCCTGATAAATGGGGGTAAGAGGTCAAATTCTACCCCTTTATCATCAATTGTACTGTCTTAAAACGAGTTCAACAATTTCACAAATGTGAACCCGTAAAGGGCCATGATTCCTGAACATTGTTTCCCTTTTAACTCTGAAAGCATGCCATTGTAACTTTCAATTATTTGCAAAATGACATGGCGCTGGGATTTTGTGATCACTCCACCCTCAGACTTTGCCATTTTAATGATTTGATCAAAAAAGTGGCATTATGGCGGTAGGTTCTGTCACCAAGGAGAATGTGAAGTGGGTACACACAAAAGAACAAGATCAGAGACATTTTAGTCGATTGAAGGGAATATTGATCTGGGGGAATAATGTGGAGCAATAAGGAGGAATTTATATGTAAAAAGTAGATTTTCAGCATCCAACAACATACAACAATATTTTGCAGAACTAGATTCTTACTCCATGCCGCACCTGATCACTATTAGCAGCATTGATGGCATTGCTAATTGAGTACAATCTCACAAGTTTGGTCAATGTCAGTGTCGATCTTTTGCCCAGGTAATTACTCTTCACATTTGAACCAAACCAGTTGACAACATTAACCCTCACCCCTCCCAATTCCCATCACAGGGATAGCGATCAGAATTGAGAGCCTCTGTTGACTCGTCCTTTCTCTGTCCCAAGGTATCAAGACCCATTACAGAGGTCATAGTGTCATAGAGTTGAACAGCACAAAAAGAGGCTCGTTGACCCATCGTGTCTGCATTGAACATCAAGCACCTATCTATTGTCATGTGAGAGTACCTTTAAGAAATGGATGTTTAAGCAATATACCTTTAAGAAATAGAGCAGCTGATATTACTGAAGTGATGTCAGAGGGTGGGGGTAGCTGAGCTGAGCTCATTTCTGCTTTTCGGGAGTTTTAGTTTCAGTTTTGAGGAAAAGAGCTTGGGTGTGTCTATGTTTACAGTGAGCTGGATCTGCTGTGATCTCTGCCAGGAAAGACTATCTTTGAATCATTTGGGTGATTTAAATTCATAATAGTAATGTCTTTAACCGGATGTGTTTCTGTTTAAAGGTGTTAAGTCTTTTGGAGGTTTGAAGGAACATTTTGAGGGATTATTTAGTGTTGTATTATTTTCGGGGTTATCTTTGAAGTAAGGAGTGTTAAGGGATCCAATGTTTATTTAAAAAGGTTAAGTTGAATTCATGGAATAAACATTGTTTTGTGTTTAAAAACCCACATGTCCATAATTGTAATACCACACCTGGAGACCAAGCCGTGTGCTTCAAAAGCAACAATACATTAAAGGGAGAGGTTGGTTGAACTCCATGGTACATTTTGGGGTTCTGAAAACGCCGCTCCCATAACACTATTCTAATCCCATTTTCCAACACTGGTCCATAGCCTTGTATGCTATGGTGTTTCATGTGCTCATCTAAATGCTTCTTAAATGTCGTGAGGATGTCCATCTGTACCACCCTTTCAGGCAGTGAAAATATAAATTCCTCCTTATTGCTCCAGATTCCCACCATCCTCTGGGTGGAAATGATTTTCCTCATGGGATACAGGACTCTAGCACGGAGTCTGTCCCTGTTGCTCAGAAGGGAAGGGGGGAGAGGAGCAGAGCATTAGTAATTGGGGACTCAATAGTCAGGGGCACAGATAGGAGACTTTGTGGGAGCGAGAGAGACTCACGTTTGGTATGTTGCCTCCCAGTTGTAAGGGTAAGTGATGTCTCGGATCGTGTTTTTCGGGTCCTTAAGGGGGAAGGGGAGCAGCCCCAAGTCGTAGTCCACATTGGCACTAATGACATAGGTAGGAAAGGGGACAAGGATGTCAGGCAGGCCTTTAGGGAGCTAGGATGGAAGCTGAGTGAGAACAAACAGAGTTGTTATCTCTGGGTTGTTGCTCGTGCCACGTGATAGTGAGACGAGGAATAGGGAGAGAGAGCAATTAAACACGTGGCTACAGGGATGGTGCAGACGGGAGGGATTCAGATTTCTGGATAACTGGGGCTCTTTCTGGGGAAGGTGGGACCTCTATAGACAGGATGGTCTACATCTGAACCTAAGGGGCACCAATATCCTGGGGGGGAGATTTGTTAGTACTCTTTGGGGGGGTTAAAACTAATTCAGCAGGGGCATGGGAACCTGGATTGTAGTTTTGGGGTACGGGAGATTGAGAGTATAGAGGTCAGGAGCACAGATTTGACTTTGCAGGAGGGCACCAGTGTTCAGGTCGGTGGTTTGAAGTGTGTCTATTTCAATGCCAGGAGTATACGAAATAAGGTAGGGGAACTGGCAGCATGGGTTGGTACCTGGGACTTCGATGTTGTGGCCATTTCAGAGACATGGATAGAGCAGGGACAGGAATGGTTGTTGCAGGTTCCGGGGTTTAGGTGTTTTAGTAAGCTCAGAGAAGGGGGCAAAAGAGGGGGAGGTGTGGCGCTGCTAGTCAAGGGCAGTATTACGGTGGCAGAAAGGATGCAAGATGGGGACTCTTCTTCCGAGGTAGTATGGGCTGAGGTTAGAAACAGGAAAGGAGAGGTCACACTGCTGGGAGTTTTCTATAGGCCACTTAATAGTTCTAGAGATGTAGAGGAAAGGATGGCGAAGATGATTCTGGAAAAGAGCGAAAGTAACAGGGTAGTTGTTATGGGAGACTTTAACTTTCCTAATATTGACTGGAAAATATATAGTTCGAGTACATTGGATGGGTCGTTCTTTGTACAATGTGTGCAGGAGGGTTTTCTGACACAATATGTTGACAGGCCAACAAGAGGTGAGACCACTTTGGATTTGGTTTTGGGTAATGAACCAGGCCAGGTGATAGATCTGGAGGTAGGTGAACACTTTGGAGACAGTGACCACAATTCGGTGACCTTTACATTAGTGATGGAAAGGGATAAGTATACCCCGCAGGGCAAGAGTTATAGCTGGGGGAAGGGCAATTATGATGCCATTAGACATGACTTAGGATGTGTAGGTTGGAGAAGTAGGCTGCAAGGGTTGGGCACACTGGATATGTGGAGCTTGTTCAAGGAACAGCTATTGCGTGTTCTTGATCAGCACGTACCAGTCAGACAGGGAGGAAAGGGTAGAGCGAGGGAATCGTGGTTTACCAAAGAAGTGGAATCTCTTGTTAAGAGGAAAAAGGAGGCCTATGTGAAGATGAGGCGTAAAGTGTCAGTTGGGGTGCTTGATAGTTACAGGGAAGCGAGGAAGGATCTAAAGAGAGAGCTAAGACGAGCAAGGAGGGGACATGAGAAGTCTTTGGTAGGGAGGATCAAGGAAAACCCAAAAGCTTTCTATAGGTATGTCAGGAATAAAAGAATGACTAGGGTAAGAGTAGGGCCAGTCAAGGATAGTGGTGAGAAGTTGTGTGTGGAGGCTGAGGAGATAAGCGAGATACTAAATGAATACTTTTCGTCAGTATTCACTCAGGAAAAAGATAATATTGTGGAGGAGAGTGCTGATACCCAGGCTATTAGAATAGATGGCATTGAGGTGAGTAGGGAAGAAGTGTTGGCAATTCTGGACAAGGTGAAAATAGATAAGTCCCCGGGGCCTGATGGGATTTATCCTAGGATTCTCTGGGAAGCCAGGGAAGAGATTGCTGAGCGTTTGGCTTTGATATTTAGGTCATCATTGGCTACAGGAATAGTGCCAGAGGACTGGAGGATAGCAAATGTGGTCCCTTTGTTCAAGAAGGGGAGTAGAGATAACCCCGGTAACTATAGGCCGGTGAGCCTAACGTCTGTGGTGGGTAAAGTCTTGGAGAGGATTATAAAAGATACGATTTATAATCATCTAGATAGGAATAATATGATTAGGTATAGTCAGCATGGTTTTGTGAAGGGTAGGAAATGCCTCACAAACCTTATCGAGTTCTTTGAGAAGGTGACTGAACAGGTGGACGAGGGTAGAACAGGCGATGTGGTGTATATGGATTTCAGTAAAGCGTTTGATAAGGTTCCCCACGGTCGGCTATTGCAGAAAATACAGAGGCTGGGGATTGAGGGTGATTTAGAGATGTGGATCAGAAATTGGCTAATTGAAAGAAGACAGAGAGTGGTGGTTGATGGGAAATGTTCAGAATGGAGTTCAGTTACGAGTGGCGTACCACAAGGATCTGTTCTGGGGCTGTTGCTGTTTGTCATTTTTATAAATGACCTAGAGGAGGGCGCAGAAGGATGGGTGAGTAAATTTGCAGACGACACTAAAGTCGGTGGAGTTGTAGACAGTGCGGAAGGATGTTGCAGGTTACAGAGGGACATAGATAAGCTGCAGAGCTGGGCTGAGAGGTGGCAAATTGAGTTTAATGTGGAGAAGTGTGAGGTTATTCACTTTGGAAAGAATAACAGGAATGAGGAATATTTGGCTAATGGTAAAATTCTTGGTAGTGTGGATGAGCAGAGGGATCTCGGTGTCCATGTACATAGATCCCTGAAAGTTGCCACCCAGGTTGATAGGGTTGTGAAGAAGGCCTATGGTGTGATGGTCTTTATTGGTAGAGGGATTGAGTTCCGGAGCCATGAGGTCATGTTGCAATTGTACAAAACTCTAGTACGGCCGCATTTGGTGTATTGCGTACAGTTCTGGTCGCCTCATTATAGGAAGGACGTGGAAGCTTTGGAACGGGTGCAGAGGAGATTTACCAGGATGTTGCCTGGTATGGAAGGAAAATCTTATGAGGAAAGGCTGATGGACTTGAGGTTGTTTTCGTTAGAGAGAAGAAGGTTAAGAGGTGACCTAATAGAGGCATACAAAATGATCAGAGGGTTAGATAGGGTGGACAGCGAGAGCCTTCTCCCGCGGATGGAGGTGGCTAGCACGAGGGGACATAGCCTTAAATTGAGGGGTAATAGATATAGGACAGAGGTCAGAGGTGGGTTTTTTATGCAAAGAGTGGTGAGGCCGTGGAATGCCCTACCTGCAACAGTAGTGAACTCGCCAACATTGAGGGCATTTAAAAGTTTATTGGATAAGCATATGGATGATAAGGGCATAGTGTAGGTTAGATGGCCTTTAGGTTTTTCCATGTCGGTGCAACATCGAGGGCCGAAGGGCCTGTACTGCGCTGTATCGTTCTATGTTCTATGTTCTCAGATCCCCTTTAAACCTCCTGCCCCTTACCTTAAACCTATTCCCTCTGGTTATTGGCCCCTCTCCTAAGGGGAAAAGTTTATTCCTATCTACCCTATCTTTGACCCTCATAATTCGGTATACCTCAATCAAGTCCCTCCTCAGCCTTCTCTGCGCTCAGGGAAAACTACTCCAGCCTAACCAGCCTCTCTTTGTAGCTAAAATGATCCAACCCAGGGAAAATCCTGGTGAATCTCCTCCGCACCATTTCTGGTACAATCACATGCTCCCTATAGTGTGGCGATCAGAACGGCACACAATACTTCAGCTGTGGCCTAATGAGCGTTTTGTACAGCTCCATCATAACCAAGATTCAGTAGGATTTTGCCTGGGTTGGAGCATTTTAGTTATGAAGAGTGGCTGGTTAGGCTGGAGTTGTTTTCCTGAGAGCAGAGAAGGCCATCATAACCACTCTGCACTTATAGTGTATAACTGAGCTAATAAGTGCAAGTATCCCATATGCCTTCTTAACTACCTTATCTACCTGGTATGTTAGTGCTCCTGGTTGAGGTCAGATAACTGAATCCAAGCACAGGATCAAACCCTGTAAATGCTTTCTTTTGTGTGGATTAATACCAGTAATTGGTGCGCTGATCAACTGGATTGATCTGAGGAGCAGAATTGCCTCTATCACCACTCAGTCATCAAACATATTCAGCAGCATTTTCCCTCAGGCTCAAATTTGAATTACTAAAACTTGGACTATTAGATTTGAACTCGTGATATTTTGTTCTATTTTATTCAATTGTTTTCATCTTTGTTCACATTAAATCCATTTGGACCATTTTTCCCTCCAGGTAATTTTTGAAAGCAAATTTTGTGTCAAATTCAATTCAGTAACAACAAAAGAGGATCAAGTCCAGTAGCAGGCCCATGGATGAAATGGTTCAGGTTCTAAACTGGAAGTTGAAGAAAAGATGTTCCTCTTCACGTGAAGCTGCCTTGGAATGATTACTTGTGTCACCAATTCACAATCAAATGCTTGACTTTATGTCATACAACTCTAAGTGAGGCCTGTAACGTAAAGTAACACAAAGAAAATTGTTGTAACATCTGTGGCTCATTAGGATCCGATTCCAGTTCTACTCCAGAGTTTCAGCACAATAATCAAGGCCGGCATTCAAGTGTGGTTCTGATGGACCGTTGCCCAGTCAGAGGTACCATCTTTCGGATGAGGCATTAAACTGAGGCTCCCATCTGCCTATTCGGGTGAGTGTAAACATTCCCATGGGCGCTATTTGAAAGAAGAGCAGAGGAGTTATCCTCAGTGGCCTGACCAATATTCTCCATCAATCAACATCACAAAAACAGATTATCTGATCATTATCACATTGCCATTTGTGAGCGTTTGGTTTGTGCAAATTGGCTGCCACATTTCTTACATTACAACAGCGACCACATTTAAAAATACATAATTGGCTGTAAAGTGCTCAGATGTTTGGCGATCGTGAAAAACACTCGATAAATTTATTTATTTTTTCTTTTCATCTATTAATCATAATTAGACTTCAGTGAACACTTCTGAATTGTAAACTTAGAAACCACGATGCACTAATACATTAATTACCGGTTACTTCACATACTGAGCAAAGTCAAGAATATACATTAATACTGAAGTAAATTTAACGTTAATAAGTACATTTTTTCTATTATTTTGCCTTATTATTTTGTGGAAATAGTTTGTTTTGCCTCGTAAAGTGGAACAGATTTCTCGAGGATCTTTTTACTGAGTCCCTAAGATAGTTTTGCCGTATTTCACATTTTCATCCACTTAATCAGAATTATGTTCTGAAAATCCTAACCTTTGCATAAAATAAAACAAAAATCAAAGTGGACTACCGGAGGAATTAAAAAAAAAAAAATTTATTTTTTAAGTTTCCAATTCGGGGGCAAATTAGCATAGCCAATCCACCTAACCTGCACATCTTTGGGTTGTGGCGTGAGACCCACGCAGACACAAGGAGAATGTGCAAACTCCACACGGACAGTGAATTGGGGACCGGATCGAACCTGGGTCCTCGGTGTCATGAGGCAGTAGTGCTAACCACTGTGGCGCCCTGAACCTGAGGAATTTTGAAGTATGTATTCGTTCACTCAAACTTTCCCACAAGACCACAAGACATCGGAACAGAATTAGGCTATTTGGCCCATCGAGTCTGCTCCACCATTCAATCATGGCTGATATGGGGCAGCACGGTAGCATGGTGGTTAGCATAAATGCTTCACAGCTCCAGGGTCCCAGGTTCGATTCCCGGCTGGGTCACTGTCTGTGCGGAGTCTGCACGTCCTCCCCGTGTGTGCGTGGGTTTCCTCCGGGTGCTCCGGTTTCCTCCCACAGTCCAAAGATGTGCGGGTTAGGTGGATTGGCCATGCTAAATTGCCCGTAGTGTCCTAAAAAGTAAGGTTAAGAGGGGGGGTTGTTGGGTTACGGGTATAGGGTGGATACGTGGGTTTGAGTAGGGTGATCATTGCTCGGCACAACATCGAGGGCCGAAGGGCCTGTTCTGTGCTGTACTGTTCTATGTTCTATGTTCTATATGTTTATCATCCCCATTCTCCTGCATTCTACCCATAACTCCTGATTCCCTTCTTAATCAAGAACCTTTCCATCTCTGTCTTAAAGACACTCAGTGATTTGGCCTCCACAGTCTTCTGCGGCAAAGAGTTCCACACATTCACCACTCTCTGGCTGAAGAAATTCCTCCTCATCTCAGTTTTAAAGGATCATTCCTTTACCCCTCGCTTCAATGGACCAATATGTGGACCAATGATTTTGACACCCTTCGAATATGCCATTCAGCAACCTCTGAAGCAGACATCTGACAGTAAATTCCACCAATAATCGAAGGAATAACAAGATCCTCTCATTCAAATTAGCATGTTCGCAATGGTTTTTGTTGCGGGCTTAAATAGTACATTACTTCTAGCACAATGACTATATTAGAACTGACTGTATGATGGCTGCCTGCAGCATGTGCCTCATGGTAGAGGTCACATGACTCGGACAAGCCAAGTAGGACCTTTCGTATATGATTGCATTTCAATCCCAAGCAGTTTTCATTGTCAGCAACTTTACCTGCCGAGGACTCACCAAGTGCAATAAATTGACTTTTAACATTTCTGTTTACTTTGATAATTGAAAGGCTGCCAGGTTTTATGGGTGTTCAAAGCAAGAAGAAGAGAAAAACGCCTGTGTCCTGAATGATTCTAAATCAGCATGGTTTGCAAGATGCCATCAGGAATTTCAGTGCTTGTTAAAAGTTTTATTCCCGTAACATTTAATCACCCTTTAAGGCAATTACATCCACTGCAACATTACTGCCTGACATTCCACATGTATAATTCAATACCATTTTGTAGTATTTTGTAGCTAACTGCAGAGTACAATATAGTGAACTTCCATCCCCAAAATAAAAATGAAAATGACTGCAAGGTAAAAGGCCCTGTTACAAGGTTTTCCACTTCTCCAGTAAAACAATTCCTTATGATGTATTGAACTTTCTCACAACAGCTGTAAAACTCACACTGTTAAAGCAAATAGATTTAAACAATGATTAATCAGGCATTTTTTTCCACAGTAACAATATGATGGTGATTATCTGACCAACTGTTCAGTCTGAAGAGGATAGGTGACCTATTACCTTAGAGGAGCTCTGTTGCGTCTAAGAAATATCCTATAGAATAGCCACACGACAAGAGGTTAGACATTCAAGCTTAGTATCCAAAAAAACAATGAAAAGAAAATTTGTCTCCCCAGGGTCTGAATACTGGCAGCTTCCAGCATGCCCACTCACATCCGGTTCTCCCCTCAACTCCAAGGGTGCTGTCTCTGAGCACAATCTTTCGAACCACGCACAGACCAAGCACCAGAAATATTGTCAATCATCAGAAAGCTTCGGCGTAGATCTTGTTTATTTTGTAAAAGGATGTTTGTATTCCTATCGAGACCTTTTCAAAGCTGACATGGAAATTCAATTCTGTGTATAAATTCTGTGGCTTTGGGCGCGATTCAGCTGGAACAAAACGGAGTTCACTTTCGGACACGTTGAACGGGCTGCTTCTCGGCACCGAAGACCGCATTATTCAATGGCACTTGGCCAGTTTTTATGGCCTCGGCGGGGAATGCCCCGTCGTGGCCGCATGGACATAATTTCCTGCACTGACAAACTCAGTTCGCGGGTGCGAGAAAACAACTTGTGGATCAGGGAGCCATTTTTAAAGACCACCCAGATCTTTTGACCCCATTCAGCAACTCCACTGTGGCCTCCGGACCAACCCCCCCCCCCCCCTCCCCCGCTTCCACTGCACCCAACCTATCTCTTCTGGGGTCCTCAAACGTCTCCTCACCCAACCTCTTATGGACAAGGCGCCCTGGGAGTGACCACTGCCTGCCTTGCAGTGCCACTTGGGAACCCTGGTAATGCCAGCATGACACTGTCAGGGTGCCAGGCCTGCCAGTGCCAAGGTGCCAAGCCGGTAGTGACAAGTTGCCAGGATGGAAATGCCAAGGTGCCCAGTTGGCAGTGGGAATTCCAGCTTGCCACCCTGCCCAATACCTGTAGGTGAGAGTCCTTGTTCAGGAATCCAGCCACATAACGCAGCACCAAGGGAATTTCTTGCGCTCTTCATGACCAGGCAAATCTCAGTTCGCTGGGCCCAACTGTACTCTCTGATTATTATTGCTTTTCTCCCGAGAGGTGGTGCCATGATATTGGAAGGACAGGGAGCCTCTGACACTGTGAGTGGGATTCTCCAATAATGGTGCATCAACGGCCCCCGGGAGTGAGGAATTCTCACCTTTCTAGTATAGAGGTTGCCGCTGGAGCGGTCCCCGCAGCTCCAGCTGGCGGGGAACGGCCCACGCGAGTCCATGCATGCGCGGAACGGCTGGCGTATTCCCGCGCATGTGCAGAGGTTTCCTTCTCCGCGCCTGCCCCCAGGGCAATATGGCGGAGCCCTACAGGGGCCTGGCGCAGAGTAACGTAGGCCCCCATGTAACCAGTCCGCTTGCCAATCGGTAGGCCCCGATCGCGATCCAGGCCACTGTGCCCCCCACCCCCCACCCTGGGGCCGGATCCCCCCACCCCCCTCCAGGACATCCCCCGCAAACTCACCTTTCAGGTCCCACCATGCAGGAGGAGAGTAAGGGGAGTAATCCACGCTGGCGGGACTCGGCCAAACTCGTCGGCCACTCGGCCCATTGGGGCCCGGAGAATCGCCAGGGGGCCACTGTCAACGGCCCCTGACTGGTGTGGCGGCGATCTCGCCGGCGCCCGAAATATGGCGCCAGAGAATGAGGAAGCCGGCGTCGGGGCACGATTCTCGCGCCTCCCCGGGGATTCTCCGACCGGCGGCGGGTCAGAGATTCCTGTCCTGTTAGTTTCAGCACTGTTTAAAGATTCTGAATTGCAAGTCCTGTAACCTTTTACAGTGCATTGCAAAATACAATGGTTGCATTTTGAAATTTGACATGCTGTAAAATGACAAAGTCAGAGCCTGCAAACTCAGACCTTGCTTTTCACCACCAAGGCAAGCAGCATGGGCAGGATTCTCCGACCCAAATCCCCCCCCCCCCCCCCCCCCGCCCCCCGGCCGGGTCGGCAATCCCCTGGGGGGGGGGGGGGGGGGGGCGGGGGCGGCCTGAATCCCACCCCACTGCTCTGACGCCAGCTGCTGTATTCTCTGGTGCCGGTTTTCGGGTGGGGCGGAGTTACTGCCACACCAGTTGGGTGCCGTTGGCAGCGACCCCCCTGTCATTTCTCCAGGCCCCGATGGGCCGAGCGGCCGTCAGCTCCTGGCCAGTTCCGCCGGTGTGAAATGGACATGGTCCCACACGGCGGGACTTGGCTGGTAGGCCGGCTGGTGTGGTTCTCGGGGGGGCGTGGGGGGATCCCGCCCCGGGGGGGGGTGTCCCCACGGTGGCTTAGCCTGTGATCGGGGCCCACCGAACTGCGGGCAGGCGTGTGCCATGGGGGCACTCCTTCCTCCCGCACCGGCCATGGCGAGAACCCCCTGCGCATGTGCAGGAACACATGTGGCCGGTCTGCACATGCGCGGAACCATGCTGGTGGCTCTGCGCATGCGGCAACTCGCGCCTGCTCTTCGTCGCCAATTGGCGCGGCGCCAACACCTCCGGTTCCGGCCTAGCCCCCAGAAATGTGGAGGATTCCACAACTTCCGGTTGGCCTGGCGCCGCAGTGGTTCGCACCGTTCTTGGTGCTGGCGTCGAGCCATTCCGCCAATTGCGGGAGAATGCCGGCCAACATGTGTCTGGAAATTAGCCAACACATCCTACTCGCTTCAGTCGAAAGTGCCTTTTGATTTTTGCTCGGGGTTAGGGAATGCGCATGCAGAATGGAACTAGACCCACCTCTGCTGGAAACCGATCATGGGTGAGTCTCCCATCCGCATGTTTCTCAGTGGCACTGTTTGCTTGAGGTGGGATTCTCTACTCCCGTGCTTGTCAAAGGGATTTCCCATTGAAGCCAACCTATGCCACCAGGGATTCCCCGCAAAGCGCCGCTGACATCTGTGGGACCAGAAGATCTCACTTGTGGCCAATGGGGAGCCTACTCCCCCGCTGGCAAACAAATCACGGGGGAGCCATAAAATGCTTCCCTCAGTGACGGCTACAGTTTTGTTTTTAAAGTCTAAAGAGCAGAGAATTTAAACAGACCTCTTCCTCAAGAGCAATTATGTCAACTCCATCAATCTGCGACACCCACACTGTGGTCAAGACCCCTGAACCAACCAAAATGGAACCTGAACTCTGCTCTGAGTTCAAGACTGAAATTCTCCGGCATTTGGGATAAATGTTTCCTGCCGACAGCGTGCCCCCGCCTTCGGGTTTCATGACAGCGTGAGGTGCCTTCAATGGGAAATCCGATTGACAGGCGACGGGGGTAGACAAACAGCGTGAGAAACATGCGACTGGGGGAAACAGAGAATCAGTCCTTTATCGTCGCCTTGAGCTCAGGTTCCCCTCCGATGTGTATCATGCCCCACACCCCTTCCTCTACCAGAAAATAATTGCATCTGTCAGAAATGGATGCCATTCCCCGACCGCACTTTGGGAAATCAGACCATAAGACCATAAGTGGGCAGCACGGTAGCATGGTGGTTAGCATAAATGCTTCACAGCTCCAGGGTCCCAGGTTCGATTCCCGGCTGGGTCACTGTCTATGTGGAGTCTGCACGTCCTCCCCGTGTGTGCGTGGGTTTCCTCTGGGTGCTCCGGTTTCCTCCCACAGTCCAAAGATGTGCGGGTTAGGTGGATTGGCCATGCTAAATTGCCCGTAGTGTCCTAAAATGTAAGGTTAAGGGGGGGGGGGGGGTTGTTGGGTTACGGGTATAGGGTGGATATGTGGGTTTGAGTAGGGTGATCATGGCTCGGCACAACATCGAGGGCCGAAGGGCCTGTTCTGTGCTGTACTGTTCTATGTTCTAAGACGGTGCTCCTTCTCCTGGCTTACAAGCAGAAACTCAAGCGGGAGAATCCAGCTAAGAAGGTTGTGCAGTGCTGGTCCGAGGAGACAGAAGAGCTCTTATGTGACTGCTTAGAGACAGTGGATTGGTCCATATTTAAGAACTCAGCGACTAACTTAAATGAGTATGCCACCACCGTCACAGACTTCATCAGCAAATGTGTGGACGACTGCGTGCCAAAGAAAGCAGTACGTACGTTTCCCAACCGGAAACCATGGCTCAACCGCGAGATTGACACCCTACTGAAGGACAGATCTGAGGCGTTCAGGGCAGACGACCCTGTCCTATACAATAAACCCAGGTACGACCTCCGCAAAGCCATCCGAGATGCCAAGAGAGAATATCAAACTAAGCTAGAGTCACAGACAGACTCTCGGCGGTTGTGGCAAGGACTAAACAACATAACGGGCTACAAAGCGAAGCCGAGCAGTATCTCTGGCAGCAGTGCACCCCTCCCTGATGAACTTAATGCATTCTATGCTCAGTTTGAGCAGGTAACCAACAATCCGCTGTTGAGTGCCCCAGCAGCCCATAATTCACCCATACCCACCATCACAGTTTCCGAAGTCAGATCGGCCTTCCTGAAAGTGAACCCACAGAAGGCGATGGGCCCGGATGGGATCCCTGGTCGTGCACTCAGAGCCTGCGCATACCAGCTGGCAGAGGTATTCACAGACATCTTTAACCTATCCCTACTCCACTCCGAGGTCCCCACCTGTTTCAAGAAGACCACCATCATACCAGTACCAAAGAAGAACCAGGCAACGTGCCTCAATGACTACCGCCCGGTGGCCCTGACGTCAGTTGTAATGAAGTGCTTCGAGAGGCTGATCATGAAGCGTATCACCTCCATACTCCCGGAACGCCTTGACCCACTTCAATTCGCATACCGTCGCAACCGGTCCACATCAGACGCCATTTCCCTGGCCCTACACTCATCCCTAGAGCATCTCGAAAACAAGGACTCCTACATCAGACTCCTATTTATTGATTACAGCTCCGCCTTCAACACCATAATCCCAGCCAAGCTCATATCAAAGCTCCAAAACCTAGGACTTGGCTCTCCACTCTGCAACTGGGTCCTTGACTTTCTGACCAACCGACCTCAGTCAGTAAGAATGAACACCAACACCTCCTCCACAATAGTCCTCAATCCCGGTGCCCTGCAAGGCTGCGTACTTAGCCCCCTACTCTACTCCCTGTACACACACACGACTGGGTGGCAAAACTTGGTTCCAACTCCATCTACAAGTTTGCTGACGATACGACCATAGTGGGCCGGATCTCGAATAACGACGAGTCCGAATACAGGAGGGAGATAGAGAACCTAGTGGAGTGGTGTAACAACAACAATCTCTCCCTCAATGCCAGCAAAACTAAAGAGCTGGTTATCGACTTCAGGAAGCAAAGTACTGTACACACCCCGTCAGCATCAACGGAGCCGAGGTGGAGATGGTTAGCAGTTTCAAATTCCTAGGGGTGCACATCACCAAAAATCTATCCTGGTCCACTCACGTCGACGCTATCACCAAGAAAGCACAACAGCTCCTATACTTCCTCAGGAAACTAAGGAAATTTGGCATGTCCACATTAACCCTTACCAACTTTTACAGATGCACTATAGAAAGCATCCTATCGGGCTGCATCACAGCCTGGTATGGCAACTGCTCGGCCCAGGACCGCAAGGAACTTCAGAGAGTCGTGAATACCGCCCAGTCCATCACATGAACCTGCCTCCCATCTATTGATTCCATCTACACCTCCCGCTGCCGGGGGAAAGCGGGCAGCATAATCAAGGATCCCTCCCACCCGGCTTACTCACTTTTCCAACTTCTTCCATCGGGCAGGAGATTCAGAAGTCTGAGAACACGCACGAACAGACTCAAAAACAGTTTCTTCCCCACTGTCGCCATGTGATATACATTGTATATCTTGTGTTGCCCTATTATGTATTCTCATGTATTTTCTTGTATTTTCCTGAATTTTGTTTAATTCCCTTTTCTAATGATCTGTGGAGCTGCTTGCAGAAAAATACTTTTCACTGTACCTCGGTACACGTGACAATAAACAAATCCAATCCAATCCAAAATGGGGGTTGGACATCTGCATCCAAGTCCCATTCGCTGTTTTTAAAGGTCCACAGAGTCAGGAAGGCTTTGTGAAAGCCCAGCCCACAGAGTAAACGTCAGACCAGAGTAGCATTTTAAGCGAAGGTCAAACAGTCGATTGGAAAGGGTGAGAAGTCCAATTTCTGAACAGTTCATAAACACGCAACCAGTTTAATAAACTGTAATTTCATAAATAAGCAGTCCCTTGTAGCGAGTTATTTGTTTAAGAGAAAAAGCCAGAAATTCCTGGTTTATGAAGTTCAGTTTCCAGGGTTATCCATTGCACCAGAAAAGTGGGATATGTCGCATAAACTGCAAGTCCTGAACTGATTTGTACAGACATTTACAGAATATAAGAGAAAGATTTTACAATGTAAAAGGCTAATGTGAATATGTAAACAGGATAGCTCACATCACCTTGTCGGAGTGATGTAAGATCACATGACTACCATGATCAGGTTCTCCCTTGCAGCCTCATGGCAAGGATGAAATCTCAGTCTAGATGCAGTTATTCCAACATACAAATCAGGAGCAGGATCAGGCCATTCAGTCCCTCGAGTGTGATGCACCCGTCAGTGAATTCTCAGCTCCACACTCCACATGCCCCGAATAATCTTTCACTGACTCTCTCGTTCGTCAAAATGTTATTTGTTATGTTTTGTATAAAGTTGATGTTAAACACCACCACAGAAAACTCCAACTGGTGTCACTGACAACACCTCGAACAAAAGAGTATTCGAGGTTCCAGAGGGTGGGGAGGTGAATTAATTGAGAATGAGCCAGCAGCAAAAAAACCACAGGCAGGCCCATTCCTTCAGGACAATGGAAGATTACAGATGGACATTACACAGCAGCACCGCGGGCTGTTCAGAAGTTTGGGTGAATGAATAGAGAACTGCCACCCCTGAATCAATAAATGCATAGTGTAGCAGGCACCAACTAATTAATAAAGGAATACAGAAATAGGAACACCAGGGACGCATTAAAACAACAGGCACACCAATCAGTCAGTAAAATGATGCAGCAATGGATAGCAGTGCATTAATTAATTAATGAGCAGCTGGAGTACAAAAATTTACCATATCAATGGACTAATAATGTAATGTAGCAGCAAGCACTCATGAATTAATAAGTTAATGAAGAAGTGAGCATCAAAGGATAGCAGAGGAAAAAGTTAGACCTTGTTGCTCTCGAAAATTTGACGGAGACGATAGCCAAAATTGGATTATAAATGGAGTGGGTAATTTAAAGATTAAAAGCCTGGGGTTAGGATGCGTTTGTTTCAAAATAATTCTGTTCTGCCTGGCCGCTGTTCTGAAAAATATTTTGTTTTGCTTTGAAGAATTAGCAGGTTAAATTTACAAGGAATGTGTTTTTAAGTCTAGTATAATAGACTGTGGTTTGACTGGGGATGTCCCTGGGGAGTTAATGTGCAGTCTGCAGAGTTAATGGGGTTGAATCACCGCATGGGAGACTAAAATCGGGGTGGATCCTCCGCTTTTCGGCTATGTCTGGAGGAAGTGTCTGGTCTTATGATCAAAAATTCGGCGGCGCCCCCCCCCACCGATGTTCCGCCTGGGCAAAGCCCCTACATTACCTGCAGATATGGATGCAGAATGGCCAAGTCAGTGGCCGCGCATGCCCACGGCGGCGACCTGCGGCGACCGCGCTGTACAACATGGCGCCGGCTGCGCGCAGACCCGGCCTGCCAGATAGTTCCTCACTGTCACCCACTTCGCCACCCCGGACCACCCAAGAATCCCCTCAGTCCCTGACGAAGCCCCTCTGCCAGCAGAACAACTCCTTCACCCCCTCCCCCCAACTGTACATAGGCCGCAGCTGCCACGCCGGTTCACAAAACTTGAGAGGACACATATCCCACGCCATCCGGAAGTCGGCCCATCAGGAGCGGAGCCGTCCCAGTGGCGTGCGGCGTACTCCTTGAGTAAGCCATTTGTGTGGAGGCGAAAAGTGGTGCCGCCCCTGATTCTGGGGTAAAAACGGATTCTCCAACCAATCACCGAACCCAATTTCAGCGTCGACAATCAGAGAACCCGCCCATGTTCTCCCGCCAGAGGAAAATTGCAACCAATTCACATTCCCCCGAGAGCACAAATCAGGAAGCGATTCCTTAGTCCTTGCCATGCAAATTTATGCACGGGGGAAAATATCAGGGATTCTCGAGGGAATCCCGCATTTTGAGTGGGTGGCCCATGAGCAAAGTCCCATGCACAGCCACATCTCACGCATTCCCTGGGTGAATCCCCTTCTCCCAAGTGCAGGGGTGATCCTACCCAATTTCCCCCAGGGACTCCCTAATGAGGGAGACTCCCCGGGGTCTCCCTTAATAGGGAGGTCTCCCCCAGGGACCGCATGAATAAGGAGACCCCCCCAACGAGGTCTCCCTATTTATGGGTCCCTGGAAAGTCTCCATCTTCATGTGACCCCATGAAGATGGAGACTTTCCAGGGACCCATAAATAGGGGGACCCCATAAAACCCCCAAATTGAAGGAACCCCGACAGGGACCCCTTAACTAGAGGGACTCCCCACAGCGACCCCTGACTAGAGAGACACCCTCCCCCTACATAGCCCCTCCCCAAGAATGGAGACCCCTTTAGGACGCTAGAGAGCAGTCCAGACAAGCACAGTGAAACAAATTACGGCTTTAACACTTACCTGGAGATTGCACATATCTATTCCTTGAAGGAGAATGGCTGTGACCTGTGTTTTCACCCCTCAGATCAATTAGCTGCAAGCATTCATTCCTTTCTTGTGATTGAGAGCTTTCACAAACCAGCTGCAGCCTTGATTCATTCATCTCCTTTCATAGATGAGTGACTCTAAGTCCTTCAACCCCATGTTTACAAACATCAACTATATCAAAGAGCGGTAAGTGCATTACAATCATATGCTTGAGAGCTTGGAATACACTTAGTGGTCGGAATGCACTTACCTCTCTTTGGAGTGCTCCTTCAGTTAGGGGGTCCCTAGCCATGGGGACCGTGTGATGGTTCTTCCTCTCATGGGATCCATGGGGGTCTCCTTCTTCATGGGGTTCTTGGGGGTGTCTCCTTTTCAAAGGGGTTACTGAGGGGTCTTCCTGTTAAAGGGGTCCCAGTGTGGGGGAATGTGAGAGAGTCTTGTAGAAGAGGGGTGGGAAGGTAGTGCATTTTTTGAAGAGTAAGGGTGGCCCTCGGATGTACTTTGGGGACAATTCCCCTCAGGGATTACCCCCTTGGCTCACCACAAGTTCTGCTGCATCAGGGCCATGCTCTTAAATACTCAGAGTAATCCGCACCCACATGTTTCCTGGTCAAGGGAAAGGCCGGAGAATAGGATGATAATCCCACAAAATGGATGCAAATGGGACATTAAGACCCATTTGCATTAACTTACATCCTACCACTGGCGCATGGTTGTGAACCTCGATCCTGACACCAGTGAGGGTTCGAAGCATCGCATTCGGATCATTTGTCTTGCACCGATACAGATTTTCCCACCGACACCCGATTCTCCGTCAGGAAACGTGTTTCGGGCGGCAGAGGACAGAGAATCCAGCCAATGTGTTTTCCAGCTCGGGGAGGTGAGGTCATTGCTGGGTGAAGCTCAGCAAGGCGGAGAGACAGTAAGTTTGGAAAAGCTTTGAGACAGAGGGAAGCTTAGATCTGATCTGCCTGACTCTGAGTCCACAGTTTTTCCAAATAGTATATAAAAATAAGAGGAATAATATTGTAAAGTCGAACAGTCTTCTCTAAAGGAAGAGGCTGAAACAACCTAGTTGGAGCAGCTATTTGAAGATAATCAGACAGATTCTGAAGGGGTTTGAACCGGAACCAAATCTGTTTTATAAAGCAAGTATTATGCTCTTCTAATTGTAAGCTGTATGTTTATTTTCTTGTTGTTTAATGGGTATTATATAGTTGTATTAAGGGGTAATTGTAAGCTGTTATTTTTGGGTGTGAAGCTAAAGTTAATAACATTTTGTTATAGAAATAAAAAAAGCCCTATTTCTTCTTGCAGTCGCTCCTGGAGTGAATCCTTCTTTCCACACACTCTTAAAATATTGGGGTTTTGGTCAGTATTGGGGTCTGGTGTGGGATTGTAATAAAATCCCTTCTTAACTTTGAAAACCGGTATCAAATCTCCTCTTAATCTTTTTCATTCTCATCAGAACAACCCCAGCTCCTTCAACCTCTCAACATGACTGAAGGTCGTTGATTGGTGTCTGTTCCTCCTCTGTATCTTCTCCAATGTCCATGGTGCCCAGAGTTTTATACAATAGTCCAGCTGAGACCTCACCAATGATTTGTAAAGCTTTTAAGCATGACCTTGTATTCAATGCTTCTATTTGCAAAGCCAAACATCCCATTTTCTTCCTCAACTGTTTTACTAATCTCCCTGCCACCTTGAAAGAATGGAGAGTAGGCACCCTTGGGTTCCCCTCAATAGTATATAATTTAGGTATACCAGTCAAACCAACCAACTAATACAACACTGGACATTTGTGAATGAATGAATAAAGCACTCGGGGTGTAGAAACCTATTGATAAGGTATTACAAACAAATCAATATGTAAGAGGAACTGGTAACCATTAATTAATACCACATTCCGAGCTTTGCTGCCACTCTGCTTTCTGGTTACGGTTTTTAAACTACTTTCATTTGTTTCATCATCAGTTTATTTTTCAAAGCATGATAGAAGCCGTTATGAGACGAAGAAAGGTGCAATTACTCCTCTCCTTTACTACTCCTTTGATTATAGCAGAGGTTTTGAATTTTCAATGGGTACTGTATTGTTAATTCAGCATATACTTGGCCGTGCCCAGTCTGCGAGAATTAAGCCGTACAGGTATTCTTGAGCTGAACAGTTAAGGGGTTATTTTCTTTGTACTAAAACCCACCCAAGCAAAATAATTTTTAAAAATGCAAAATAAATGTACAACTGTGTCGTACTTCCCACTAACGCACACAAATATGCATTCAAACCTCAGGCATGCAGAAGAATAACAACTTTGCAGAGGACCAGATGTTAAAACTTGACCAAACTAAAGTGCAGATTTAGAAAAAAGGAGTAAATGAAGATTCACAGATTATGGACGCGATTTAAGAGGAAAAATAGAGTCCCATTTTGGGCATGTTTAGCAGGGTATATATCGACGCCTGCAGCCGAGAACGATCCCGCTATCAAATGGGACTATGGTTTACTTTAAGCCTTGGTTGGAAACACCCCTCCGTGGCTGCATTACCTCACTTCCTGCACTGACAGGATCATCCTACGAAGAGATATTGAGGTAACCAGGACTGTATTATCTTGAGTTTCGAAGAATGAAGGATGATCTCATTAAAAGTTTTAAAATTCTGACAGGACGTAACAGGGTAAATGTAGATAAGGTGTTTCCCCCAGGGTGCTGAGTCTAGAATGAGGGGACACAGCCTCAGAATAAGGGGCAGGCCATTTAAGACTGAAATGGGGATGAATTTCTCCATGGAGAGGGGGCTGAATCTTTGGAATTCTCTAATGCAGAGGGCTGTGGAAGATCAATCACTGAGCACGTTCAAGACAGAAATCAGTAGATTTTTGGATACTAATAACATCATCAAGAGATAACTGGATAGTGGATAAAAATGACATAGAGATAGATGATTAGCCATTAGGGCAGCACATAAGCACAGCGGTTAGTACAGTTGCTACATAACTCCAAGGTCCCAGGTTCGATTCCCGGCTTGGGAATCTGTGCGGAGTCTGCACGTCTCCCTGTGTCTGCGTGGGTTTCCTCCCTGTCAGTCCAAAGATGTGCAGGTTAAGTGGATTGGCCATGCTAAATTGCCCTTAGTGTCCAAAAAAGTTTAAGTAGGGTTACTGGGTTACGGGGATAGGGCGGATGCGTGGGCTGAAGTAGGAAACTCTTTCCAAGAGCCAGTGCAGACTCGATGGGCCAAATGACCTCCTTCTGCACTGTAAATTCTATGATTCTATGATCTGTTTGAATGGGGTCAACAAGCCGAATGGCCTACTTCTCCTCATATGTTCCAGTGTTTCTTGCACATCACCAGAAACTTTCCTCAGGGAAACTTTCCTGACCATCTTTAGTTGTTTCATTAATGAGCTTACGTTTGTCATAACGTCACCAATGATACTGATGACTCCACTATGTTTAACTACATTTGCAACTCCTTTGATAATGAAGCAGCCCAGATACTCCTCATCTGGATAACATCCATACTTAGGCTAAAAATGGCAGACAATGATCATCTCTGGTCAGAAAAGGCTACAATACTAAATAGGGAGGGATTCCCCGTTGCCCAGCACTGAAATCGGGAACGGCGATTGGGCAGAGATAGTTCCTGATGCCGAAATCGTGGCGGGTGCCTGTGTGGGGCTTCGTCCCCGCCAAATCGTTGTCATTACACCGCCTGCCACGCGTAGCTGCAAATGCGTTTGCATCTCATTATCGGGCCCACCCATCATGCTCCGCGCCCGATGGGTCGAGTTCCCAATAGCACAGGCCATGTGTGGTCACAACAGTTGTGAGCCTGGCTTGGTGCCTGCGGAGAGAGAGAGGGAGTATGGACAGTGTCCAGCACCGTCATACTTCGCCGACAGTCTTGCCGCTAGCTGGGGAGCTTCTGACTGGGGGGGGGGGGGGGGGGGGGGGGAGTGGAGGAGGAGGGGGGAGGAGTGGTGGGGGGTGGCCAGGAGGTGGGCTGTGGGGTTGGGGTCAGCAGGTACGCGGCCCAGCACAGCCCACGCTATCTTTTTCGACACAATCGGTGCGTGCGTGCGTGTGTGTGTGTGGGGGGGGGGGGGGTGGAGGCATACGCGCGGCTGCAGCTTGTCAGCCTTGCGCATGTGCAGCACGGACCCGGCGATTCTCCAACCTTTTCCCGCACATCCTGAGGATGTTTCACGCGGCGCCGATGCTAGCCCCTCACCGTTAGCAGATTCGGTATGGGTTTCACGTCGATTTTCCCATCGTGAAAAGCCACGGATCATCCGTTTGTGTCAGCACTTAGCCTCGGGAACGGAGAATCCAGATCAATATGTTTTGATCCAAGAATTGCAAATTTGCTGCTGATATAAGTTATCACATAGTAAATGATAGGACTCATGCATCGAAGTCACAGCCCTGCACATGTACAAAAATAAGCAACTGCATTTATGCAGAATATGAACAAATAGACAAGGACATAAACAACAGACACAACATAGAACCTAACGGAGTAGTTCCCATCTGGAAATACCCATAAACACGTGACCTGATCAGGAAGCAAGAGTAGTGGTGCACATTTTCCTTCAAGGAAGAGCAGGTATTTCATTTTTTGTCAAACATCGCCTGCCACTGTTGTATTTTGTGCACAATCCTGTTTATCACAGTATTATGCTGGAAAATTGGATTTTAACTTGGCCAGAGGTGGCAATGGTGTTTGCAATTCATCCCAACCACTTTTATTGGAAAATCGTCAGACAGTTATCAATATATCTGAAATCTTATACAGAATTGTACCTCACAGAATGCCTTCAAGTGACAATCACAGACATTTGAAATTCAACTTCTCTCCTTCTTAATCTCCCACATTTCCCTTTTGAATCTTGAGACTGAACCAAAGCCCTTAATCTTGGTTTCTCAATAAAGAGTAATTTAGCGCATTGTTAACCCAACTTCTATTCACAAAAAGCATCCATAAGACACGAGATAAAAACAGAAAATGCTGCAAATACTCAGCGGGTCTGGCAACCTCTGTGAAGAGAGAAACCGAGTTCACTGGCAGGACTTTTCAGCAGTTCCCACTGGTGGGGTCTCCCAATCTCACTTTTGGTGACCCCACGCCATGGGTTTCCACTGACAGTGACGGGAACGGAAGATCCTGCCTCTGACCAATAGCGGGCTGCCTCCACCACCGCATTCAGTGGGTGGTTGTAAAACCGTTCCCATCATTTCAGCTTATTGACCATTCATCAGAGCTCATTATTATCACTGATCACATTGTTGAGCTTTTGTTTTCTATTTTCACTGTTTGACAGTAACATATAATTTCAGATTATCTATATGTTAGTGTTGAGGGAAGGGATTTAACAAAACGGGGACAAAGATTGATAGCGAGCGCGTTTAGTCAGATGTTTCCCGGCGCTTGCATGCCGAGAAATGTTATTGAACAGCACTCGGGTTAGACGGGGGCCTCAGTGCGGAACGTGTGGTTGAGGCCGCACATAGCCCCGTTTTCTACACTGAGGAGCTCCGCTAGCATCCTGATGTCTGGAGCCCCCAATGAGGCCGCTGACCCAAAAGCCTTAATTCTCTATGTGCGGGTGGGCCCCCAGGCTCCCTCACACCCTCCCATCACACATGCATGGGACCCCTGGCACGATTGCCACCATGTGGAAAATGCCGGCTTGACACTTGGCAGTGCCATCATGGTGCCCTGGCAGTGCACTGGCCATCTGGCAAAGCCACCTGGGAGCCTGCAGTGCCAGGGTGCCCAGATACACCATGCCCAGCTGGCATGCACCTGGGACATCCAACCCTCTTTGAGACCCCCCCACCACCCCCACCCCCACCCCCATGAGTGCCATTCCATCTGGTCCCCATTTGTGGCAACCAATGGTGCTCGCCCGAGGTCTCCGAGGTGAAGGGAATAGATCCCAACACCTCGGGCGCCTTGGGATATTGCATATTAAACTGAGACAAGCCGTCTTATTCTAATATGCAGACTTGCCAAAACGTCATCCCGTCAACAATGGGCGGGATTTACATTGCAGCATCTCACGAGATCTCGTTGGATCTCGAGAGACGTTGCGAGCTGGGTAGATCCCAGGAGAAGGGTCTCCCGTCTTCTATCGGCCATGATGCATCACAACAAGCTGCTTTTTGGGTGCAGAATGGCCATTTGTTCTTTTGTCTAAAAATAATTTGAAATTGAAAATACCATTGCTGTTGAGTTGTTATGATGATATAAACAACAATCACTCATAAGAAATTGTGTAAACATTTTGTGGGTTCATTTATTTAATCAAGTAACTGAAGGAACATTTGTACACGGTGCAAAACTTAAAGATTTCAGCAGCAGTGTGTGTCTGTGTGCTCTGCTCAAAATCAAAAGTGCAACTAACAATGTTTCACATGACACACTTTCCTCCGAGTGATGTTCTGCTGCTATCCCTTAATGGTATATTACAATTGACATCTTTGGCAGTGTTAAAACGGTGTCTTTTAACATTATTAGTTCTGACCCAAGCTGAAATCTTGACTCTACTTCTCTCTTGAGTTGCTGCTAGATCTGGTGAGTAATTCCAGCTCTTTTAAAATATTATTTTCGATTTCCAGCATCAACTGCGTTTTGCTTTTCCATAAATCATGGGTCAGAACTTTACATTCCACGTGCCATAGAGTCGTAGAGCTTTACAGCATACAAAAGGCCCTTTGGCCCATCGTCTCTGCATTAGTCAAAAACTGTCCTGACCTGGACCATGACGCAGGACCATGTGGAAAAAAAGTTAGGCGCATGTCCTGCCATTATCGCACATTTGTGCAAAAATGTAGTCGCGGACACGAGCGAGAACCAAAAGCGCACTCAGGTGATACTGTGGCACAATGGTTAGCACTGCTGCCTCACAGCACCGAGGACTCAGGTTCGATCCTGGCCCTGGAGTTTGCACATTCTCCGTGTCTGCGCGTGACTTACCCCCACAACCCAAAAAGATGTGCAGGATGGGTGGATTGGGCTTGCTAAATTTGCCCCTTAATTGTAAAACAAAAGAATTGGATACTCTAAATTTATTTTTTGAAAAAGTGCACCCGCCAACAGTCAAGCAGGCAACTTAGCCAATTAATGGGTCAGTTGAACTCAATTTTATGTGGTCTGTCCGCTTTTACAATTCAATGGTGGGATGATTGTCCATTCAGCAATTAGATTTTAGTTTTGATCACAACCCAGGGCCAGATGAAATGTCTGGGCTGAAATAAAACTTAAAAGGCTGTCTGGAGACGGAGACTTCCACTTGAATGTGCTGCTGAGACACTTTTTGCATAGGTTTGCAGTCGTAATTTCTTTTGTTACTGCTCAGCAGCTCCCTGAGACAGTGCTGCGGTGGTTGACCCCTGAAGGAGCAGATTAGAAGTGCCAGCTCGCATGCTCCCCTTTCATGGGACCCACCCTCCTCCCACCATTCCCAGCAGCTTCAGCCTTTCACAGTGCATCTTTCACACTGCCTGCCTGTTAATTGGTCAACCAACATGAAATTGAGCTCTGGGGCCGACCACGGCATGGAATGTGTTTCATGTCTATTTCCGAATGCTCTGAGTGCACATGCCTGATGGACAAAAATTCAGGACACTATTTTGTTTTTCTAAAAGTATAGTATATATTAGAAATATTGCAATGCAACACAACGTACACTGCATAAGCTGTCATCAAGAAGAGAGTGCAGGAATAGCATGCCTGAGTGTTATCTTTTATTATATTTCCTTCCAGCACAATGCTGCGAGATATAGTTCCAAGATGATATCTTTCCATCTTCACAAAGTTTTCGGTAAAGCTCCTCAGCTTCAAGTCCAGTGAGCCATTTTAGTATGACCTTTACATACGCTACAAAGCAGAAGGTAATTAACTAATGCAACTGCTAATTTGCGTGTGGTTAATTAAATACATAACCTTGCTTTATCTTTGAGAGTTGAATGAAGAAAACATAAATTTGTTCTGCCTCAGTTCACACAAGTTCATTGCACATTTTAACCCAGTAAAAGGTTCACATGTTATTATAGCACCTAACAAGAACTGTTAGCGCAGGCACCAATGGGAAATATGTGATCTGTATATAATAATGTCCTAATATTGTAACACAGACAGGAAATATTTTTGGAGCATGAATCCACAGGTCCTAGAAATGTCAGTCGATACCTAACTATTCTAAATGAATGAATAACTTTGAAATAATTCTAAGCGATGGCATTGCACTTAACACATTTACATCAAACCCTCTCACGACTACTCACTGACCTAAACTAAATGGGTTAATGTTCTGTAAAACTCGCAGCCAGAAGAATTTGATGTGAGCATGTTAAATGTTTGAACAATTGCAATGCCCTCTGTAATTTCTCGACTAACACATTTCCTCCTATCCTGTTTCAGGTATTAACCGGTGAGGAGTAGTTTTGAAGAGTTTAGTATAAAATGTGTTATGCTGCTTCGGATAACACAGGCTACTACGTGATGCTGGGGCAGCACGGTAGCACAAGTGGACAGCACTGTGGCTTCACAGCGCCAGGGTTCCAGGTTCAATTCCCCGCTGGGTCACTGTCTGTGCGGAGTCTGCACGTTCTCCTCGTGTCTACGTGGGTTTCCTCCGGGTTTTCCGGTTTCCTCCCACAGTCCAAAGACATGCAGGTTAGGTGGATTGGCCATGATAAATTGCCCTTAGTGACCAAAAAGGTTAGGAGGGATTATTGGGTGACGTGGATAGGGTGGAAGTGAGGGCTTAAGTGGGTCGGTGCAGATTTGGTGGGCCGAATGGCCTCCTTCTGCATTGTATGGTCTATGTTTGATGCAGTCTTAACTAAAGGATGCCCCAGACACTGAAGTGAGTTCAACGTGTTTATTGAACTATTAACACAGTTCTCAAATTAGTTTGACTCTCTGCTAATCTAACTGTAGTAACTCAGTCTAACTGTACCAGCTTGCTCTAAGCCACGTGCTGGGGTGTGATGCTGCTGATCAACCCTGTCTAACTCTCTAGATGTCTGCCTGTGGAAAGAGGCAGGGTGTGAGTGCCTCATCCCTTTTATAGTGTTTATGTCATGCCTCCTTGTGGTGATGCCACCTCTGAGTGTCCTGACTGTCCATTGGTTGTGTCCTATTCTGAGTGTTCATTGGTTGCATGTTTGCTGATCATGGCTTAAAACATATTTAGAAATGATTTTTGTCTAGTGTTACCTGTAGGACAACAAATAAGTTGACTTTTATACAAGCAGATATGCATCAGGGGATAAAATGATGCAGGGAAGCCCAAGAACAAAAACTGAAAGTGGATTATCAATGTGATTTCAACCTTGAGACGTGTTACATCCTTGAAACATAATGCAGTCTTGTTATTCGATATTATGTATAACAGAAAGCTTGCTTGTTTATTTACTTTGCTGGCAGCAAGATTCCTGGCTACCAGGACAACAGGTTTCTCCTGTGCAACCACGTGACTTGAATTGTGCTATAGTCCCGGAACGTTTGATGAAGGTCATATATTTTCGTTCATTGCATTTTGCTGGCGAATAGCAGCTGAGAAACACTTTTGATGATTTGACGAACAGTGTAGGGGTTATCATATGATGTTCATCTGGTTATGGAACACACTAGGCTGAATTTTACTGGCCACCCGTGAACCCCCTAAATTCAGGTGGCTGGTCTGATGCCAGCCTCCCACCTCACCTTTACAAATGGCGGTCGAGGTGCCGTGTGTGTTTCCCATCTGTGACCACATTAAAGCCTCGAGGTGGGTAATTAATGTGTAGCTTAGCAGGTTTAACCTTTTGGGTTGCTGGCCAGTCCAAGTGGAAAGGGTGTGGGCGCTCCCTGGTGCCAATTGGAGGCTGCTCCCCACGGGTTTGCTGCGTCACATCCACCCTTCCCCCTACTGCCCTGTCCAACACGTCCCCTCTCCGGGCCCTGTCAGACTGACCCTGGACAAACCTGAATGACCTGTTCCATCGCTGAATGCCATCTGCTTGGCCTACTTACAGCATCAGCTGTGGCCACGGCTACTGCTGCCATTGCTGGTATGCAGGGCTGCCAGCTTCTGACTGGTTAGCTGTTTAGGAGATGGGACTCTCTCCTGGATACACCCTCCCCCACCATCCCCATATGAATTAAAGGTCGTCGGCCAAAAAAATAAAAGGGGGGTGAGCTGGTTAAGCGGAGGCGGGCTCATCCCCTGTGTTTATGCTGAGGTTCAGAGAGCCCACAGTCAGTTTATAGTCCATCCGTAGTATCCACTTTCGAAAGCATCGAAAGCGGGATTTAGAGATGTGTCACCGATCACTATACATCATTCATAGGATTCTTACAGTGCAGAAGGAGGCTATTTGGCCCATCAACTCTGTACCGATCCTCTGAAAGAGCACCCAACTAGGCTGTCTCGCCGCCCTATCACCATTACCCCATAACCTCACCTAACCCGCATATCTTTGGACACTAAGGGACAATTTAACATGGCCAATCCACCTACCTGCACATCTTTGGACTGTGGCTGGTTTAGCTCAAGGGGCTGATTTAGCTCACTGGGCTAAATCGCTGGCTTTTAAAGCAGACCAAGCAGGCCAGCAGCACGGTTCGATTCCCGTACCAGCATCCCGTGACAGGCGCCGGAATGTGGCGACTAGGGGCTTTTCACAGTAACTTCATTGAAGCCTACTCGTGACAATAACCGATTTTCATTTCATTTTTTCATTTTCATATTTGAAATGAAAATGAAAATCGCTTATCGTCACGAGTAGGCTTCAATGAAGTTACTGTGAAAAGCCCCTAGTCGCCACATTCCTGCGCCTGTTCGGGGAGGCTGGTACGGGAATTGAACCGTGCTGCTGGCCTGCCTTGGTCTGGTTTAAAAGCCAGCGATTTAGCCCAGTGTGCTAAACCGGCCCCTATTTCTCAGCAAAAGGGCACCAATTGCTTTTCATTTCAAAGCTAATTTATGCAACTATCACCAGGTGTTGCAAATTTGAGAGTTAACAGTAAGAAGGAGTTCACTAAATTTTTGTCATGCTCTTAAAATCCTCTGGCAAGCAATGCAATTTAAAGCGTGTTAATGTAAAATTCCTTCTGCTAATATTTTTTTGGACTTGCTAAACACCAATTATAGGCAATGACTAAATTTGCTCATGCTCGCCTTCCAGCTGGCGCTGCATTGATGGTAAAAGACATTTGGGCACTGGAGAGAGTCAGCAGGAAAGAGAAAACAGCATTATCGGGATGGATTTTAATGTTTTAGTTCAGAAACTGCATCAGGAGGTCTCACTGGATGCGTTGGAGAAGGAGAAGGACAGTGACTGGTTACAGCAGCACATTCGGGTTAATGTTACCAAGGCCACAGAATGAGGACCAACTTGACACGGTACAATACCCAGGGCAACATGAACTTAACTAGAAGTATTGTCTGTGGATGTTTTGTATCACCAAGAGATCCATCAACATGAAGATATGACAGTAGCAGGTGGGAAAAGCTCAACTAGTGTGTTAAGCCTACTCCACATTCATCATGCCTGGAGAAGCAGGACTGGATACTTCCCACCACACAGATTTAGGATAGGCAATCTCCAAAGAGAGACAGGGAAACAGGAAAAAGTAACCATCCTGCCAAAAAGGGAAAAGACATTTCTCCCTGACCTCCTCACATGATTGAAAGCAGTCCTGGAGACAACATTGGTCACGGTTACATTAACTGGTAAATCTATGATGCAAACCCTTCCCCAGCTAGGAGCTGTTCCCGTATGAAGTTATGGAGAGAATTAGTAATGCACAAGGAGGCAACATCCTCCAACGGTTCACAGCTCAGGAGAAAAGGTGGCCTGCCTAACAGCTATAGCTTAAACAAATGCCTCAAGTCCTCCCAAGACTGACAAATGGAGATGGACTGTCCCTAGGCACACAATCAATAACTTGTATTATTGCATATACCTCTATCAGGTAATAAATTGTGTCATTGCATAGAGTTGGATCTGCAACCAATGAACACTAAGTGATGTGAAGCCATTGTGGTTCAAGGTCCAATGTATGTGTATCCTCCAGGTAATAGCAGGAGAATTGGTAAGTTTGTATTTGAGTGCAACATAACCATGTTCACATGCTGCTGACTAAAATACATTCAGCATTTTAATGCAGAAATGGAAAGGAGAAGCACTCAGTTCCAGGGATGGAATATACAGTTGTAGGTGTGAAATATAGTTCCATGTATGGGACACAGTCAACGTCACCCACATAACTCTTCAAACACATACATTTGCTTTGCATTCCTTTGAGGTTAGATGATTGAGTTGTGATCTAAATGATGAAAGGGTTCCATAGGTTAGATATAAAAAAAACAATTTTTTCTGATGTCAAAGCCTCAAAAGGCTGTCACTGCTCAGTCAATTGAATTTTTGTACTCGAAATTTGACAGATTTTTATAACGAAAGAAAATGAAATGAAAATCACTTATTGTCAAGAGTAGGCTTTAATGAAGTTACTGTGAAAAGCCCCTAGTCGCCACATTCCGGCGCCTGTCCAGGGAGGCTGGTACGGGAAGGGCATACGAAAGGGCATAAAGAGAACAAATCAAAGGGTGAGTAAATAGAATTTTTTAAATTAATTCAAGGAATGTTGGCTTCGCTGGCTGGGCCAACATTTATTATCCATTCCTAATTGCCCTTGAGAAGGTGGTGGTGAACTGCCTTCTTGAACTGCTGGAGTCCATGTGGTATAGGTATACCCAGAGGGCTGTCAGGGAGGGAGTTTCTGTGTTTTGACCCAGCAACAGTGAAGGAGTGTTGACGTATTTCCACAAGATAGTGAGTGACTTGGAGGCGAACCTCCAGGTGGTCGTGTTCCCAGGTAACTACTTCCCTTGTCCTTCTCAATAGTAGTGATCATGGGCGGGGCTCTCCAACGCCCTGTCGGGGCAGTGAATCGCTGGGGGGCGGGGTGAAACCCGCCCTGCCACCCCGACGCTGGCTGCCGGGTACTCCGGCGCTGGTTATTCAGCAGAGGCAGGAATCGCGTCGCATTGGTCGGGGGCCATTGGCAGCGGCCCGCCCCCCCGGCAATTCTCCGTCCCGCAATGGGCCGAGTGGCGGCCTGTTTTCGGCCTGTCCCGCCGGCGTAAATTACACCAGGTTTGTACCGGCGGGACCTGGCTCTGCGGGCGGCCTGCGGAGTCATCGGGAGGGCGTGGTGGGGGGGGGGGGGGAATCTGGCCCTGGGGGGGCCCCCATGGTGTCCTGGCCTGCTATCGGGGCCCACCGATCCGCGGGTGGGCCTGTCCCGCGGGGGCACTCTTTCCCGCCGCACTGGCCGCTGTAACGGTCCGCCATGGCCGGCGCAGAGAAGAACCCCCCTACGCATGCGCTTGGATGATGCCAGTACATGCTGGCGCTCACCCGCATGCACCCAATCGCGCCGGCCAGCAGAGGCCCTTCGGCACCGGTTGGCGTGGTGCCAAACCCTTCAGCACGAGTTGGCACGCTGTCAACCCCACCGGCGCCGGCCTAGCCCCTCAAGGTGCAGAGGATTCCGAACCTTCCGGGCGGCCTGACGTTGGAGTGATTCACGCCACTCCTGGGTGCCGGTACAGCCCACCCCGCTGGTTAGGGGAGAATGTGTTTGAAAGATGCTGCCAAAGGAATCTTGGTGCTTCCCTACAGTGCATCTTGTTGATGGTACACACTGCTTCCACAAAGCGTCGGGAGTGGAAGTAGTGAATGTTTATGCAAGGGATGCTAATCAAGCGAGCTGCTTTGTCCTGGATGACGACGAGCTTCTTGAGCGTTGTTGGAGCTGCACTCATCTAGGCAAGTGGAGAGTATTCCATCACGTACCTCTGACTTGTGCCTTGTAGATGGTGAACAGGCTCTGAGGAGGCAGGAGGTGTGTTACTGACTGCAGGATTCCTAGCCATTGACCTGCCCTTCTATTTATATGGTTAGTTCAATTCAATTTCTGGTCATTGGGGACTCCCAGGATGTTGATAGAGTTAGAGATCAGCTGGGATCTGTGGGATATGCTCAAGTGGGCTGACTCTCAGTGGGTTGAGTGGCCTACTCCTGTTCCTATGTAACAACACCCCAATGGCCATAAAATACCTTTCCCAGCTGGAGTCAGCTCTTTTTCAGTTGCCGCCAATGCCACTTCCACACCCATGGAAGTCACCCATACTGGTCTTTGACCCTTACACTAAGTCTCCAGAATTGGAGTCTTTGGTGTGTTGAAGTTGTGGATTGCTATGGTGACGTAAACAAGGCAAGAGTCACTACTGAGTGCCTTTGCAAAACTCTTCTGAATAGAATCAAGAATGCAGCATGAGAAAATTTATGGGCGAAATCGGGAAACGCGATTGCTTGGAGTATCTTTTCCAGCAGCGAAATTGCGGCGGGCGCCAATTTGATGCCAAATCGCAATTCTCCGTGGCATCGACAATGGCGTCAATGAATTCTGGAACGCACGTACAGTAAACATTTATTGTACATCATTAGCGGGTCTGACCCCGTGCTCTCCGTGACTTCCGCGATTCTCTGCCTCCAATAGGCTGAATTCCCGATGGAGTGGTTCTCTTTTGTTTTTAATATTCATGAAACCGGCATCGTGGCTGATGAGGGAGAGAGTTGAGGTAGGACGCAGAGAGGCGTAACTGTGGGCTGCTGGGCTGCACACTGCGTGGGCTAGCTGGGGTGGGTACCTGCCAGGGTTGGGTGAAGGGGGAATCGGGTCGAGTGGCCAAGGTGACTCCCATGGAACTGGGGCGTTGTCCAGGCATGGACTGCCATTGCCGTGGCCTCCAAGGCAGCCATTTTGCTGCGCACCCCACTGACGACCGACCTTGGCCACTGGTTGGCAGAGTAACACTGGCTGTATTGGTGCCCCCCCGCCCTCCCTCCCCCACTGCAGCTCAGCTCCCACCCCGCTACACACCCTCCGCAACACCCTCCATCATCCACCGGCCCACCGATTAACGGCTACAGGGGGGTGCAGGATGGGGGTCATGGAGCATACTTTTGGCAAGGGCAGAGGCAGCCAACAGTACCTTTGGCATCAAGGATGGGCGCCAGGGCCAGAGGCCCCTATGGCACTGGACATCGACGGGCTTGGGATGTGGAGAACGGGGAATGCATGCAGGGACAGAGCCTGCAGTGCCATCCGGGGCCACCATTTAGCCGAGTAGACCTGATTGGGCACAGGGGTGTGCACCATGCTAACATGTCAGCCTTTCGCCCCCTACAGACAAGTGCTGGTGCTGCTGAAGGAGGATGAAGCTGCAGCAAAGGAACCTGCCCCAGAGGAACAGGAGGCAACCGCTCAGAATGGAGAGCCTGGCGCCCAATAAGCTGAGGAAGAGGTGCAAAGGAGGTGCCGCATGAGGTCTCGTATGTACCGGCAGCGCTTGTCGGACCTCGCATGCAGTCGAAGACTCCGGTTGAGCAGGAAGACGGTCTGACATACCTGCCAGATCATGGCGTACCTGGCACTACGGGGGAATATGGAGGCACACCATCACCCGCTGTCCGTCAAGGTGACAGTCGCCCTGAATCTTTATGTTATGGGGTACTTCCATGCACCCAGTGGGGATCAGTACGGGATCTCACAGACCTCAGTGCACAAGTGCATTCATGCCATCACGGAAACCCTATATCCTCACTTGGCACAATACATCCACTTCAATGTGGACTGAGCCCACCAGGATGCTCAGGCAGTGGTGTTCACTGCCATCGGCAACATGCCCCAGGTCCAGGGGGTGATCGACGCAATGCATGTCGCACTACGAGCACCTGCAGAGAACAGGCCGCTCGACATAAACCAAAAAAGGGGTTCCACTCGATGAATATGCAGCTGATATGTGACCATCAGCTGCCCAATATGCACTCTGCGCCCGGTACACGGGCAGTGTGCACAAAGCCTTCATCCTGGCACACTCGATGATTCCTGACATGTTCAAGATGCTCCCCCGACTGGGGGGGGGTGGTTAGCTCCTGGGCAACAGGGGTTATTCCATGCCGTCGTGGCTGATGACACCTATCCGAAGGCCACAGAGTGACGACGAGACCTGTTACAATTGCGCCCATGCAACAACCGGGAGCGTGATCGACCAGTGCTTCGGCATCCTGAAGATGCGGTTCTGGTGCCTGGATCGCTCTGAAGGGGCCCTCCAGAACAACGCTGCGAGGATCGCCCGCATTGTGCTGACCTGCTATGTCCTCCACAACATCGCGCAACAGAGGGGCGACGTGTTGGAGGAGGATGAACACCAATCATCATCCAATGGGGAGGCTATGGGGAAGGGCAAAGATGTGCAAGATATGGGGCCCAGGAGGCCCCACGATGTGTGCGCCAGTGCCAATGCGCAGGTGACTGGGCCATGTTCGGAAGCACCATTGCAATTTCCTGGTGGCTCCTGGCCTCACATGGCTGCCTGTGAGGCAGCAACACTACCTTGGGCCTTGGCCAGTGCCTGCACAGAATGCACCAGGCCTTGGACGTGCTGATCCCTCGCCGCACCCCTCACTCTGAAAGCCTCCACCGCAGACGCCACCGGTGCGGTGTTGGTCTTGGTGGCACGCATTGTCGGCACCACCTCCTACTCCTGCAGGTGGTTGGACTCGTCCACCTGCACCTGTGGGTGCAGGATGCTCACCGACAACCCCTCATGTAGTCCCTGGCTCTGCAACTGCATCTCCACAATTGGTGGGAGTGTCCTTTCCAGAAGCCCAAAATCCAACTGGATGGCAGCTATTTCTTGGGGTCGGCCTGCCCTCTGATCATCTGCCCGCTCAGGAGTTCCTACCTCTACCTGATATACAGGGTCAGCTGTGAGATGCGCACCACATAGTGTCCCGGAGCTTCTTCACTAAAGTGACCAACCAAGGTGAGTGTCTCTGGGATGGTGAAGGGTGTTAGAGACAGCTGTGATGGGAAATCTGTGCCATCCTCGGACTCGAGCTCCGGGAAGTCTTGGGCCTCTGGTCCAAGGCTCATGTCTGTGCTGTTCTCCTCATCACTGCTTGCCCCCCCCGGGCTTCGGCTGTGGCACTGGCTGCGGGCGGGGGGGACACAAGGTGGACCGCCTCATCACCAGTAGGTTCTGCAGGCCGGGGTGGGTGGGGGTGAGACTGGGGGTGATAGTGGTGTGGAGGTGAGGGTGATGTTGGGTAGGGTGGTTGACACACATTTCATGGGGAACTGCAAGTCAGCAGAGTCTCACTTTCTCGCCCAAGGCTGAGTCATCACTGCTTGCCACCCCGGCGACCTCTCTTTCCGCTGGGCAGCCAACCATGCCCAGGGCCCTCTGCTCAGCCATGGTGAGGGGCCGCAGGTCCGGCGGTCCTCCTCCGGTTTTCTCCCACTCTCAGAAGTTATTTGCGGCCTTCTCCTGGAGGGGCGGGGGTGGGGGGGGGGGGGGGGGGGGGGGCAAAAAATGACTGTGTTAGACAGTCCTACGCTTGCAGCCCATGGGGTGGCCTCAGGGTCAGGGCTCCCGGCCCTGGCTGCCGTTTGGGTGCCGACATGTGGTGCAGGGTGGGGGTACGACATTACTCCTTGTGGGGAAAGGGGGGTGGGGGGGGCTGGGCGGGTTAGGTGTACAGGTTTGTGAGACACAGGTTACTGCCACCAGTGCCCAGGCACGGCGAATGGCAGTGGGTGGCAGACTCCTTCCTGGGCCAGGTTACAGGGACACCCATCTCTTCTCCACCCCATCCAGGAGGGTCGACAGCTTGACATCCAGAAATCGTGAAGCTGCTCCCTTCGCTGCCATCTTGTTGGTTGGGATGGTGTGTGGGGGAGTGGTGTATATGCGGCTGCAGCCCGTCAGCATCCTGAGTGTCAATCGCGAATCTGACGAATCTCGCACCATATCTCATTGGAATCGATTGTGTTCCACGTGGTGCCGGTGCTAGCCCCTTAACAGCCATTGAATCGGTCCAGGTGCGGCACCAGTTTTGCTGTCGTGGAAGACTACGAATCCTGCCCTGATATCAACACAGTCTCAGGAATGGAGAATCCAGCCCATGATTTTACTTCACATCTTGTTATTTAATGCTGATATTCAATCCCTGTTGCATGAATGAGAATGTTCATTTGCTCGCTATCTCTCGCAGCAGGCTGTGAAAGTGAGAATATTTGTAACTTGCCGATAGCAAGGTCCATTCCACAATGCATTTGCATACGTGCACACCGAGTAAAATGGGCATTCTTCTTCGCAGGTATCCTGTATTGTGAGGACCAGTTTACCAGCTTCTGATTCACAAACACACAAGTACCAAGCAAAAAAATCACAATGGAATGGTGATTCGACGCAGAACAAAAAATACCGAACACCATTGTCAGTTCTTCTTCCAAATCCACATTGTCTCTACGACCTTCACAATGTATGCTGCAGAAATAGATGCAGACAATGTATAATAAGAAGATAAATTTTGGGACATTTTAGGCAGTAATTCGATTCTGTTCATACTTCTAATCAGTTCCAGCTTCATTCCTGTACTTTATGATGTCCTCAGGATTGCTTGACTAAATTAATGCTTGACAATTCACTATCAGACACCTGTTCTCCTCTCTGCAATATCTGTCATCCACTTTCTAAGCTTGGATCTACATGCAAGTATTAATATACAATGATGATTTTTTTTTGTTGAAATTATGTTAATCAACTATTCTGCAGAGAAAAGCTATTTCATTTGTTTGACAAATTAACATTTCATAAAATAATATATCAATGTATTTAACATTTAACATTAACAAGAGGAAATTTGCAGGTAGTTTGTTAAATTTAATTATGCAAATTTTCTCATGGCGCAGAAAGCTACTTGTCAAAACCTGTGGAAAAAATCTAAAACAGCATAAATACGACATAATTGTCAGTTTGAAAGGCAAAATGGATAATGTGAATCCTTGGAATTGTCAAGCTTGTAGTAAGGATAATGTTCAAATGAAATGGTGGTGATATCACTGTCGTTAACTCAGTGCTACATTCCTAATTTTCTGTGCTCTTTCATCTCTTTCTATTGAGTATCTGTGTGTTTATCATGAGCTTTTATCACATGAAGGAACAATTTGACAGCTCTGATGGAAAACTGTGCAGTTTGCAGTTGGGCACATTCCTTTCATGTATTGAATAGGACAAGTTATCATCAGTAGGTCCTGACCATCATGACTTTATATATCGATATGGAACACAGTTTCTAAAGCTTAGGTCAGCATTTTGAGATGAGACCTTCAGAGGTGTGATAGTTTTCCTCATCAATAGTTTTGATATTATTAAGACTCCAGCAATACAGCATTATGAAGAGCAGAGCTGTCTTCTTGGTTAACAGATCCAAAGTTTCAGGATGACAGGGTGGCCCTACGCCCTGCTTCCTCACGGCGCTGAGGACCCGGGTTCGATCCCCGCCCCGGATCAGTGTCCGTGTGGATTTTGCACATTCTCCCCGTGTCTGAGTGGGTCTCACCCCCACAATCCAAAGAAGTGCAGGGTAGATGGATTGGCCACTCTTTTGGAGGTCCACCAACAAAACAGAAGAAAGGAAAACAAACTGAGGGACAAAGCAAAAAAGGACCGCTCCTGTTCGGGGCACTGCCCAAACATAACAAAGATCAACAAAAAACATCAAAGAAGAGTGGAGTTATAGGGGTCAATAAAGTACCCCAACCCCTGCGATGCCCATCGGGCACAGAAGGCCTCGATGATGCCCATGGATATCACATCCTCCCTTTCCAGGGACACCCAGCCACAAATGTAGCTGCGGAAGAGGGGCAGAAAGTCTGGCTGTAAGACTCCCTCGGTTGCCCGCTGCCTATAAATGGCGCGCTTCGCCAGGCCCAGGAGCCGGTTAACAGGAGGTTCTCCACCTTCCCTGCCCCTCTCCATACCGGGTGCCCGTAGATTACGAGTGTGGGGTTGAACTGCAAACAAAACTCCAGCAAAAGATTGGCTAGAAAACTAAAAAGGAATGCAGCCGAAAACATATAACATAGGCACAAGCTACAAAGACCGCAAAAATGGCAGGCTTCTTGGGAGTCCGTGAACCGGTGCAATTGGTGTTTGTACGGCACTGCTGCATGCAACACCGCCCACCCCAGGTCCCCACGATTGAGGGGGAGGACTCCTCCATAGAGGGACCTCCAGTAGGGACCTCCGCTGCCGGACGGCAAAAAGGCACGCCATGGAGTGTCCGGACGACGGGAGAGGGTGAGGAGGGGTGTGCAGCAGCAGCCCGTACAGGAAACCCCTCCGTGCAGTGCGAAAAGGCACAGAGGGTACTTCCGTGAGGCGGCTGGGATTGTGGAGAACCAGCTCCCGAGGCAGGTTTCGGGGCCTGGGACCAATGTGGAATTCCGTCCGGGCAAGGGTTCGCCCAGACGGGATACCACCACACACCTGCGCATCCTCCAAACCACGAGTGCCATCGGGTCCGAGCACGACCGTTTTGAGGTCTCGGGTGGTATTGACTGCGAGCTAGACGTTCACCTCTGCACGTTGTGCTAACTCATAGGGCATCAGCCAGCCCACTCCTCCGCCACCCAGCACGTCCCCGATCCTGGTCACCCCGGCTGCCACAGCTCGCTCCTCTGCCAGCCACTCAAAATGGTATCGGTGGAGGTGCGGATTCCTGAGCAGCAGTTCCCTGACGACAGCCACCGCTCCTGACCGGGGGGTGGGGGGGAAGGGGGGGGGGGGGGGGGAGCTGCGACGCGCGGTGACCATGTTCTAGACTTTGAGCAGGTCCTGGTAAAAGACGGGCAGCACCTGCAGAGGGTAACGAAGACCCTGCAGATCTATGACCAGGAGCTGCACGTCATAATTCAGGCCATGCACCTGGCGGAAGAAATGCATCGCCAGGGCACACCATCATGGAGGGGGCTCAACGTAAAGGTATCATTGCAGGGTCTGAAGGTCACCAGCTGGGTACGAAGACACACCAGCGCCTGGCCGTCCTCCCTAAGCAGGAAACTCAAAAACCTCAGTAGTGATCCAGTGCAGTCTCTTGTCCCAGAAGAACTCTACAAGCCTCCTCTGGATCTTTGTGACAAAGTCAGGGGGAGGGGTCAAAGTGACCAGCCGGTACCACAACATGCAAGCTATCAGCTAGATTGTGACGAGAACTCAACTCCTGTAAAGAAAGCACTGGGAGCAGTCCTAGTCAGCGTCTCAAGCGACCGGCCACCTTGGTCTCCAGCTCCTGCCAGTTAGCCGGCCAGGATTCCTCAGCCGGGAAAAGGTGGACTCACAAATAGAGAAGGCTGGTCCTGCACCAGGTGAAAGGTTTGAGCTCCTCTGGGAGGGAGTCCGTTTGCCACAGACCAACCAGGAGTCTGGAACATTTGGCACAGTTGATCCTGGCAGAGGACACAGAGTACACAGCCTGGCACTCTCGCATCCTCCGCAGGTCAGAAGGATCCGTGAACATGAGGAGCACATCATCAGCGTAAGCTGAAAGGACCACCCCAATGCCCGGACCACGCAGAAGCAGTCCCGACAGCCTCCTCTGCAGGAAAGACTCTACGCAAATAGAATAAAGTTGGCCAGACAAAGGGCAGCCCTGACGCACTCCTCTCTCAAAGTGAAGAGGTGCCGTCAGAGACCCGTTAACCTTAACGAGACACTCTGCACAGAAGTCGGATCCAGGCACCAAATTGCATCCCGAACCCGAATGCTTGCAGAGTCCCGAATAAATATTTGTGATCCACCCTGTCGATCGCCTTCTCCTGATCAAGGGACAGGAAGGCGCTCGACATACCAGCCCTCTGGGAATGATGGACCAGGTCCCGGACCAGATGAATGTTGTCGTGGATTGTGCGGCACAGGACCGTGTAGAACTGGTCAGGGTGGATCATGTGGTCCAGCATGGTGCCAAGGTGCAAACTCATTGCCTTGGTGAAAATCTTGTTATCTGTTCTGAGGAGGGAGACCGGACATCAGTTTTTAAGGTAGCGGAGATCCCCCCTCTTTGGCACCAAGGTAATGGTGGCTCTGCGCCATGAGAGGGACATCTCCCAGGTTGTGATGCTTTCCCCCAGGACCCCCACATAGTCGCTCCCCAGGACGTTCCAGAATGCCCTGAAGAACTCCACGGTCAGCACGTCCAGCCCTGGACTTTTGCCCCTGGACAGGCTGTCGAGAACGACGGTCAGCTCCCCCAGGCTTATAGGGGTATCAAGCCTACCGACGCCTTCTGGGCCGAACTGCGGTAGGTCTTCCCACAAAACACTGCAAGCATCCTTGCTGGATGGATCCGGAGAGAAGAGAGAGCTACAGAAGCTCCGGATTTGGGCCCGAACCTCCTCCAAATCCGAGACGAGGGACCTGTCATCGGCCAGCAGAGTAAGGAGCTGCTGACGGACCCCGCGCCTTTTTTCCAGCGAGTAGAAGAAGGGGGAGCTGCGGTCCATGTCCGTAAGGATCTGGATCCCCGACCTCACATACATGCCCCAGGACCCGACAATTTGCAGGTCCTGCAGCGTGCCCTCCTTCTCTCCGTACACCAGCCGCAGGGTAGGGTCTTCATCGGGCTGATCGAGACATGACTCCAGGTCGAGCACTCCTTGTCCAACTCCTGACCCTGGATTTCCGCTTCTTTGTCGACCCCCTCGCATACTCCTGACAGAAGGTACGCACGTGAGTCTTGCCCACGTCCCACCATCACCTCAAGGAGGGGAAGCCTCCCCGCTTCCTTCTCCAGCCGGTCCAGAAGTGAGGAAATGAGCCCAGAAACCGCTCGTCCTCCAGCAGCAGGTTGTTAAAATGCCAGTACGCGGACCGCGACTGAGCGCGAGACAGGACGAACCCCGCCACACGAGACAGTTGTCCGAGGATGGCACCTGCTGCACAGAGGCCGTCGGGACACGGGGCAGGCATGCCCTTGAAACGTAGAGGCGGTCTCAGGCCTCACCTTTTTGAAGATGCTGGAGTCAGGATGAAGAGTCCGCCAAGCGTCCACCAAGTCAAAGAACCCGACCAGGTTCCTTAACTTCACCGCCTCACGAGAGCTGCACTGGGGATCAAAACGGTCCTTTGTCCCGAGAATACAATGAAAATCCCCGCCCTCCTAGGACGATGCACTCGCCCACGGCCATGGTGCCAAGATGAGTGGACACTTGTTTGAAGGAAGTCGTCTGCTGCCTGGGGAGCGGAGACATTCACAAAGTGAAGTACCTCAACCCCTTCGCGGACCGTCAAGTGCTGCAACCGGCCTGGCACTGGCTCCTCGAACCCCAAGATCTCCAGCTGAAAATGTGGGGCCAACAAGATAGCCATCCCGCCTAAACATGAGGTTAGGTGACTCATGTAGACCCCCCCCCCATCACTCCAGGAGCCATGTGGCTTCGTCTCCCGGAGCAGTGTGGGTTTCTTGCAGGAAGCACGCCGCATACTTACCATTTCAGAGGAGCGAAGTTCTGGAATCTGCGGAGTACATCCCTGCTGCCGTTAATGTTGAGGCTGCTATGGTCACCTCCATGTCAGTAGTAAAGTGCTACTTTCACCTTTTCGGTGCTCAGAAGGAGCAGAGGAGCGCAGGCCCCTCTGCTCCCTCAGGAGTCCAGCGAGGAAAGATTTCCAGCACTGCTCAGAAGCGTCCGTGTCTCCTGCCTCTTTAACGTAGGAGGACTGGATGAGCAGCGCCAAGTCCGACCACCGGTCGAGGGCTAGTTGCACTCGGTTTCGGCGACCGCGGTTTGCACGCAGAAAATCCTGGAGTTCCCCTCGGGGGATGAGGGGCGACTCGGTGCCGGCCACGAGGCAGTCGACAGTCTCGCTGCAGATGGACCCAACATCATCCCCCGTGTCCCCCAGCGAGCAACCGTCCTCCTCCAGGCAGTCACCGTCTGGGACCGAGTCCTCCGCCACATTGAGTGTGCGGACAGCACGGTCCCACCAACCAGCCCTGGGGGGTCTGCCTCGATCCCACCCCCCGGATAGTCGACAGACGGGTTCCTCGCAGACTCCTCTAATTGTATCAGGCCACAGGGAGGTGGCGGCTCAGATCCCTCCTCCTCTTGCGACGCTGAGTCATCGGATAGGCCCGGGAACAGTTCCGGAATAAGCTCCGGGGTGGAGATGAGGACTGCCGGTGTCGGAGGCTGGGATGGAGAGGGGAGGCACTCCTCGCCACCACCACCCAATGACCCTGAGTTCAGGGAGCCGTCAAGGCCCTCTGGCATTGTAAAAAGGAACGTCTCAGGGGTGCAAAATGGCACCGGGCGGAAGGGGCCATCGGGCGACTCGCTCGCACCCGGCCCCGAAGCATCCTGCTCGGTGGGGGGTGGGGGGGTCTCGCTCGCACCCGGCCCCGAAGCATCCTGCTCGGTGGGGGGTGGGGGGGTCTCGCTCGCACCCGGCCCTGAAGCATCCTGCTCAGGGGGCTGTGACAACTCAGGGGTCAACAGATGATGGATTTTGTCTAATCTCTTCCGGGGGCACGGTGTAATGTCAAGGGGCAGGAGTCGGGGCACCACCCACTCTGTTCCGGGGGGGGCCATGATGTTTCTCTCCCCCCCCCCCAATCCAAGGAGTGGCGCCGCTTGCGGGGGTGCCCTGTGCCAAAGAAATCTCCATTCTCACAATGCCCCCCCTCCTCCCTCAACACTTTGCCCCACGGGTTCGAGATGTTGCCGTCTTCTGCGCTGGCCTAGGAGCACGCGCATCACCACAGCCCCCCCCCCCGCCCCCCCCTTGCTGACCCGCGCCAAAACGACGATGGGCCCGGTACCCGACGCTGAGGCATCAATGGTCCTGGGATGAGCTTGAGTGTCTGCGGAAGCGCCCAGGCCGGAGTTCTGGGGCGCAGGGGTCTCTCAGCTGACGGGGTTGGGGGTATCTGCAGCCGATCCCCGCCTTGCCTTCTTTCGGGACTTGCAGCCTGGTGGATGCCCTCCCTCCTCCACTCCGGCAGCCGACCAGCCAGTCTGCGGCAGCACGGTGTCCCCCTGTAGGGTCGGGGTGGTAATGCTAATGGAGGGGGAGGGGCCGGCATTGCCACTCGCAGCCACCTTGGTGTCAGTGGTGGCTTTGGAAGCGGGGCAGTTCCTCCGCCGTGCCCCACCTCCTCGCACCTGTGGCACCGCACGCCATCTGCAGACCAGAAGATGCGGAAGGTCTCCCCTAGATAGGAGACCTCGAATCCCCCCACTAATACATCCTCCCAGGCCAGGCAGATGGAAGCCTGGCGCCGGAAGGACTAGATGTGCCTGAGGGGGGCATCCTTCAGGTCGAGAGGGAATGGCGCTACCTCAGAACGAACCTCCACCAGTCGTTGGAGGTGGGGGAGGAGGAGCTCGGTAGGGAGGTAAGGCAGGACATTGGACAATATGACCCACGGCAGTGGCCTCAAGAGGGTCCACCGCCACCTAGGTCCCGCCCACCGTGAGCCCCTTTTCAAGGACGAGGTGAACTGCCCTCTCGGCCCTCAGGAAGAACACGACTTTCCCGTACATTCGAGAGGCAGCCACAATGGCCGAGGAGCAGACGACCCCGGCCATTGCGCGAACGCACACCTCTATGGTGACGGTGGGGCGAGCGTTAGCACTTTACGCCCAGCTTTCAGGTCAGCAACCGGAAAGGTGGCGGGGCTGCGGGAGTATTGGAGGCCGAGGTGGCTACCACCCCCGCATAGGTGGCTCTGGTCGGCCCCGCCACCGGCGTAGGTAGAGTAGCCATCAGGGCAAGTGCCACGCCCACCCCAATGAAGGTTTTGTCGCTTTGGAATTTAATTGATGAAATAGATAGTGGGAAGGTGGTTGTCAGGGGAAGGGCAAGGTAGAATTACGTACTCTCCACCTTGGAAGGTATACAGGTGAGCAAAGCAGGGAAGGTGAGAGAAAAGAGAACAAGGAGCACTGTTGGAGGAGGTCAGCAACACAGGAGGGTGGGGCACCGTAGATGGAATGGTGCCCAAGGTGGGAGACTCCTGAGACTCCGAGTGAAGCTGGAGGGTGGGAGGATTGGGGATCTTCAGTCCAGGAGGGGACCCAGCAAAAAAAAAACACACAGTCCGTGCTCCCACCCTAGGTCACCACTGAGGTAAGTGACGCTGGTTTAAAGAAGCCCAAGTAGGGCTGAGCAAAATACAGTCTGTGCTGCATCCTGGATCGACCACCCAATGGAACCGATCTCCTCCCTGCTGGTGTAAGGGATCTTCAGCCTGGGAGGGGCCCAGAAACCACTCAATGTCCCAGTCCTGGAACAAGCTGACCAGATGGAATGAGGAAGGCCTGACAGTTGGGAGAACTGGGCAGGGCCGGGCCCTCAGCCCGGGAGGGACCCAGCAAACAAACAGTACAAAGAGGCTTTAGTCCCACCTTGTTTTACAGCCACCTTCCTGTTGTTGTTGTTGTTGTTCCTTCTCTCCTTCCTTCTCTCCTCCCTGTCTCTCTCCTTCCTGCAGGCAAGTCAGCAACAGCCAGCACTCAGCAACAGGGACGGAGAGCAGCTGCAGCCACACAAGGTGGATTGGCCACGCTAAATTGCCCCTTAATTGGAAAAAAAGAATTGGGTACTCTAAATTTAAACAAAAATCCAGAATTTGAGGAAGACCACTGTGCAGTAAAAAATATTATAATGTTGTATCATTGGGACTCGCCAAATCATGTACATATTTTTAATTAAACTAAATTGTTAAAACAGATTATCCACCATGGATCATTTGATGACTATACAATGCTAAGTTACAAATGATTCTGGCTAAGGCAATATCATTATCATCATGCATTTGGCCTGTGTTGAGGGGCTTTTCACAGTAAAGTTGGTTGAAGCTATGATATTGCTGGGTGGCAACAGATTATTTATTTTAAAACTATATTTGCCGCTGCAGCAATCCATGTAAGAATGCCTTGAAAGACAGGTGTTGAAAATGCTCTGATAAAGGCATGAAGGACTTACTATGCAATCACTTTAAGGCTTCAGTCCCCTCATTTTTAATAGGCCATGATAGCCACTCCTTAGAACTGACGGCACACTATTAGGCAGCCATGCAAACTAGGATATACAAGGCCATCTCCTGTCTTGTTAATTTTGAGAAGCACTCAATGCATGTAGACATGAGCATTCCTTGAATTCTCCTGATCTGAGTTCACCTAGTTCTGTCTTTTTGGTGGTTCGAGGTGGAAAGGGAACATATAGGGCGCAGTTTAACCACCACGTTGCGCCTGGCGCGGATATGGGCACTCCGGGCAAATAAAGAGGAAGCACAAAATTGAGATTCGATCCAGGCGCGAGCCAAATTGCAAATCAGCCGGCACACTCCCGATGGCAAGTTTCAGATCTTGCCCAAAACTGGCGAACATATCATTAATCCTCATTTGTATTCATTTCAGTTTCATGAACAAGATTGAAGTTGAATGCAGCTGCCTCCCGGGAATTAACTGACTCCCCAGCGAGAAATCAAGTGGGCGCCATTGAGCACTCTTTTTTAAAAAGATAAAGATGGCACAATGGCAACTGAGGTGAAATGAGGAGGTTGGGTAGCCATTTCCATTTTGCAGCATGCAGCTTAAGGGCACCGGAGCTGCGGCCCCAGTGGTTGGTGTGTGTGTGTGTGTGTGTGTGTGGGGGGGGGGGGGGGGCGGTCACGGCAGAGCATGGGCCAGGGGACAGAGGGGCTTTGCGTCTGTGAGGCCTTCAAGCCATCTTCATGGCCGTGATTTATCTAAATGGGAATGGAGTCCCATTACAAGCGCATTTAGCTGCGTGGCTCCTGGCACTTCAAGCGCGCTGAGAAACACAGCGCTATTTAACGACATGCGGATTAGATAGAGCTCCTCAGCGGGGAACATGCAGCCGAGGCCACACACAGCCCCGTTTGCTGCACTGAGGGCCTCTGCTCGCCGGAACTCCTCAGTGCAGCAAGAGGACGGGATGCTATTTTTAAATGGCGTCTCGATCTCTGGAGCTCCCGACACGACCCCCGACCCTTTCCCAAGTTCCAACTCACTATGCAGGTGTCCCCGGGCCCCCCGCACCTCTCCCAGCACCCGCACAGGGCATCCCCGACCCGATCAGACCCGGAAAAATTGCCAGCTTGGCACTTCGGCAGTGCCAACCTAGTATCACTTCCAGTTAGCTGTGTCACCTGAGCATCTTGGCAGTGCCAGTCTTGCACCCAGGTGGAATTTCCAGGGTGCCAGTCTGGCACTACCAGGGTGCCTCCCTGCATAGACCTGGGGGCCTCCGATCCCCTTAGGGACTGCCATGAGTGCTATTGTATTTTGGCCCTATTTGTGAAGACCAGTGCTGAACGGTGCTCACCCGAGGTCTCCAAGGCATAGAGGATAGATCCCAATGCTTTGGGTGCCTCGGGAAACTGCATATTACAATGAGAATAGCTGTCAAAGCTAATATGCCAAAACTTCATCCCGCCCACAATGAGCAGAATTTCAATCACAGCGTCACACGCGATAGAGTTACATTTCATGAGATGTCGCGAGTCAGGTAAATTCAGGGAGCGGGGTCTCCCGGCTTCTATCGGCCATGTTGCATCTTCCGCGATGCTTTTCAGTGCAGAGTGGCCGTTCGATCACGCCCAATATATTGTGGAGACGCATAACAGGGGCAAGCACTGCTGAGGCCTGTCTGGCCTGCCAAACACTTCCAGGGCAGAGCCCTGCTCCTGGTTCTATGTTGAAAGCTAATTTCATTGCCTTTGACTTGTGAGCAGCCTCAGCTTCGCAGCTGAAGGCTATTGCCCCGTATGCCCGGCCATCTAACTTCATCACACTTGGATGGGCTGCAGAATTCATCGCCAATGCCAGGATGCCCTAGATCCAGGAGGCAATAGATGGCACGCATGTCACCTTGTGCCCACCAGAGCATCAGGGAGTGCCCTTTATTAAGAGGAAGGGGTTCCATTCCCTGAATGTTTAGATTGTGTGCAAACACCTCCTCCGTATCATGCAGGTGTTTGCCCCCTTCAGATGGAGATCCTGTGAGACAATGGACAAGTGGTCAGTGAGAGATGGATCATTTTGTCTGACATGAACTATTCACATGAAACAGGCCATCCAGGTGAGGGGGCAATGGATCCTCATCTCTCTGGTGCAGGCCAACCTTGCTGTCTGTGATTGCTCTCTCCTTGCTCAACCCCACAACTTCCAGGGCCCATTCTTCATAGCGAGCGAGGACTCGGACCTCCGGGAATCCGCCCCCGGTCTTGGGTCTTGGCCCTTTCCTGCATAATAATAATAATAATAACCCTTTATTGTCACAAGTATGAAGTTACTGTGAAAAGCCCCGAGTCGCCACATTCCAGTGCCTGTTCGGGTAAGCTGGTACGGGAATTGAACCCGTGCTGCTGGCCTTGTTCCTCATCACAAACCAGCTGTCTAGCCCACTGAGTTAAACCAGCATATTATTATATCCTGAAAGTACAAAGAGAGGGCATTGTGAGTTGCATGCTTGATGCCTACAGCAAAGGGCATGTGTGTGCACGCCACCTGGACATGAAGGAGCTGTGCTGGTGGGTGCCAATGGGTTCTGAGGAATAAGCGCGAGGGTCAGATGTGGAGAGGGGTGAGAGGTGTCAGCCAATGGATTATGGTGGGAGGAGAGGGGTTTGGGAAATTGAGGGTGGCAGGAGAAACAGATGCCAGGCGAGAGGTGGTAACACACCCTTGCCTATCGGTGGAGGTCATTGATCTCCCAACATTGGGGCTGTCCAAACTGCCTCCCAGGTGCCATTGCTGACCCTGCTGCTGGTCAACCGACTCCCTAAGGAGAACCCCATCTTGCATCGACAGCATCGAGAAACCTGGCCAGGTAGACATCCACAAAGCAAGGAGTAGGTCTGCGTGCTGCCGTACGTGTGTGTTGACTGGGAGTAAGTGGTGAGGGAGCATTTAAAAGCAGCTCCCTCTTGTTAATGGAGAGAGGCTGAGGCGCCAGGCAGACAAATCAGACGGTGAGACAGTCAGTAATGGCAAGAAGCTTGTGGGGGCTCATTTCTGGCACTAAGTGCCATATAAGTACAGGCCATGATCTCACCAACGCAGCCGTTGAGGAACACCCTGTCAATCACACCCATAGTTTATTACCATTTGTATGATGTGGCACTATAATTAATAAATTACCTGCCAAGGCTACTGACCAAGAAACACAAATGCCCTGATAAAGGACTGCATTTATAACATGAGTGCCCCTGTTCTGTTTATGGATGCTGATTTACTGTGTATTTCCAACATTTTCTAATTCCACAGACACAAAGTTGTTTGATTCTGATCACTGGTATGGTGTTTTAATGTAATCCTTGTGTGGCAACGTATGTGGAGGAAAAACAGTTGTACTACTTTTTGCCTTGTCCTTATCTTGCCAATTACTTTTGTCTCAATAAGCCATGTCGAGCACTTCATCAGAAACACACAGCAAGAACAAACTGGCTACACCTTGAGAGATTTAGGTGACGAGACCATAGCTATTGAATTTGGGCAAGGAATCAAACATAGGATTTGATCAGCCACAGCATTACTACCCCTCAGTCAATCTCTTTGCTGAGGCAAAGTAGTTCCTTGAAATCTTATTCGTCAAAAGTTGGCATACAACCTATTAGTCTTGTCTTTAAATTGCAGACTGCTATCTCCAGTGATAAAATTCAATGGTTTGACATCAATGAGTGCTCATTGTTTATTACAAACACCCCCATTTTGGCTGGACCAAGGTTTAACCCACTGTGCAGCAGTCACAAATTGATGGAATAGACTTCTGAAGGGTAGATAAGGGGTTGGATTCAATGGTGCCTCAGCCGCGTGTTTCTCAGCAGTGCCCCATTCGCTGATGGTGAGATTCTCTTGTTAATGGGATTTCCCATTGAAGTCATCCAACGCCGCTGGGAAACCTACAGGCGGGGGTATGCTGATGTCAGAAACAGGGGGCGGGATTCTCTGATCCTGAGGCGAAGTGTTGACGCCATCGTAAATGCCGTCGCGTTTCTCGATGGCATCAACATGTCCCCAGGAGCAATGATTCTGACCCCTACAGGGGGCGAGCACAGCACTGGAGCGACCCACGCCGCTCCAGCTGCCGATCCCGGCGTCAGATGGGCGCCGCGGGTCTGCGCATGCGCAGTGGGACCGGCGCGATTGGCCGCATTCGCGGTGGCTCCCTTCTCCACGCCAGCCCCAACACAACATGGTGCAGAGCTACAGGGGTCAGCGCGGAACAAAGGAGGCCCCCAGCCCAAGAGGCCGGCCCGCCAATCAGCAGGCCCTGATCGCGGGCCAGGCCACAGCGGAGGCCTCCCGTCGGGGTCAGACCCCCCTAACCCCCCACCAGGCTGCCCCCGGATGCATGCACACCAAGGTCCCGCCGGGTAAGAGCACACGTGGACGGCGCCGGCAGGGACTTGTTTTTTTTACATGGCAGCTCGGCCCATCCCGAGCTGCGCCGACCGTGCCTGCGCCGATGCTGCCAATTCTCCGCTCTCCAAAGAATCGGTGGACTGGCATCGGGACGGCGTCGCGTGATTCGCGCCTGTCCGGTGATTCTTCTGCCCGGTCCAGGCTGAGAGAATTCTGCCCATGGTATCCAAACAGCCAAAGAAATCTGGCCAAAGTCTGAATAGCTGTCATGATCTGAAGTTTTTTGCTAAACCTCCTGCTCTCTAAACTTAGAAAAATAAAAAGTCTGCAGCTGGCAGCACGATAGCAATGCTGCCTCACATCATCAGGGGCCTGGGTACAATTTTGTACTTGGGTGACTGTGTGGAGTTTACACCTTCTCCCCATTGTGCGTCGGTTTCCTACGGGTGCTCCGGTTTTTTTCCCACAGTTTCTCCGTCCCGCCGTACCAGATTTCTGATACAGCATGCCGTCGGGATTCTCTGTTTCGCCGGCTGGTCAATGGGGTTTCTCATTGTGGGGCAGCCCCATTCCATTGGGAAACCCCCGGGCCGCTGGAAAAATGGAGACTCCCGACAGCGGAGAATTCAGCCCCATTTGTTTGAGTGATTTGATTGACAGGTAAGAAAAAAAGCAACATCTCTTCATGCAGTTTCAATAGAACTCTTTGTTGAGCTTTCCACAATAGCTATCATTACATTATTCTGAATGCTTGGCTGAGTTTCAAAAGATCCTCCACATTTCAATAGGGGGCCCAAAATTGATACTTGTGCACACTAATTAATGCTACGCATCATGAAGAGGAGATACACTGTGGTTTAGCAGGTCTTGGAGTACCATGTGAACTGATAAAAATAGAAAAATGATCAAACATGGGATCTCTCTTTTCTGAATTCATATAGAGATTTTAGTGGAGCGGATGGAAAGAAGGAGGGATGTGCTCTATCCACAGGGCTCCAGGAGGCCCTCCAAATGCATGTTCAAAAGGCCGTGGAGACAGATGAATTATCTATAGTGTTCTGGTCACTATTGACTATGCTAACTGCACAATGAGCCTTAGCCACTCTGCAAATCACCGCATCCCATCACTCATTTACCAGCAATCCTATCAAGTAGGCTTCATAACTAACAGGCTTGGACTTCCCTTTACGTTAAAATAGCACTGTTGTGAGCCTCGCACCCACATCCTTCAGCTTGCACATGCAAATACTGAGTTAATCTGTTCTCTCTTGAAGGTCTCATTAACCAACGGCAGTAGGAACTACTCAGAGGGAATAGGCACGCTTGCATGCTGCAACCCTTGTGGGAGAGATGGTGCTGGCCTTTATTAGAACACCATTGCTGAGGCTGTGGCCAAATGTGGGGCTGAAGCCATTGCAAATGCCAAAATCCTTTCCCCACCTCCCACACCACATCCTTACCCGAGCTGTGTCTTTTTTCTTTTCAGGTAGCTAAGACGTGCGACTTGGCAAGATGGTGGAACCCCAAGAAGCCTGCTATGAATAAAAGATGTCCACCACTCTCTTACATGTGCAGCCACCAGCACAGATATTGTCAATACATATAAATAAGAGGATAGTTTAGAGAACAGGGTCTGCACTAGGTGCATCACCGGACATAAGTATGCGGCAACCGAGGCAGTGGATAAAGGTAACACATGTGCCAGATCCCAGGCAAGGTCGAGCATGGGTTTTTCAGCAGTGGATTCAGGTGGGGGAAAGAATTTTCAAGAGCAATGATGGATGTGGGAAGTTAAATCCCGAAAAAGTGACATCAGCTCAAGATACCAAAATAATCCTGTTCACTTTGGGGTTTCACCCAGTGGGCTTGCAGGCAAGTGGGAAATGCACAATATTCAAATCAGTCATTACCTACTTGTGACCCAATCAGTCGAGTACTGCAACACTCCCCCAACGCACTTCAAGCAGTGAAATCCATTTTGATTCTGGCGCACCTGTGAATTGAAATGTGGTGCCCTTCAATCAATTTCCCCCTCCATCACAGAGAAGCCTTTGGTAAGAGTAAATAATTGCGCTAGCTTCACCTGCTAACCTTTGACAATAAAGAAACATCGTCAGCACTTTTTGAATAGAGAGCCTCAGTGATCTCCTTCATGTAACAGTGGATGACAAACTGTGAGAATTATCCTCAACATCTCTCTGAAAAATTCCAGATACATGAAAGTCCATTCCCATGGACACTTTTGCAGCCTCCTTGACCTGCTTTGAGGATGGATTTATAGCATCGAAAGTTGTCTGATTTCAGTGAAGCTATCATAAGTGAAGTGCAGACACCTTGGGCACGATTCTTCGCTCCCCACGTCGAGGGAGGGCCGGGCAACTCACGCGACATGCCGCCCTGCCCCCCCCCCCCCCCCCCGCGATTCTCCCACCCCCCCCCCCTCTCCGCCGTCGTGAACATGGGTGCCAGATGCTCATTTGTGGCTTGTGGGGGGCGGAGAGGGGAGTGAGCACCATGGCCATGCTCGGGAGGTGACTGGCCAGCGATCGGTGCCCACCGATCGTCGGGCCGGCATCTCAAAGGGACGCACTCTTTTCTCTCCGCTGCCCCGCAAGATCAAGCTGCCACGTCTTGCGGAGCAGCGGAGGGGAAGGCGGCAACCTCGAATGCGCGGGTTGGAGCCGTCCAACCTGCGCATGCGTGACTGACGTCACTTAGGCGCCGCCGTCGTGTCATTCCTAGTCCCCTGGGGGGAGTGAATAGGGTGCGAGGAGCGGCCTCCGAGGCCGTCGTGAAACTCGGCCGAGTTCACGACGGCCTTCCCGATTCATCGCGGGAGCGGAGAATTCCGCTCCTTTTGCAATATGTTTCACTGAGGTCGAAGAAGAATTGCTTTCTGAACAGCCTGGGAAAACATGTTCTCCTGCTGAAGCCCATTCTCCACTTCCTCCCCCTTCCAACAGCTTGTTTCAATCCATTCTCCCACTTATTTAAAAAATAATTTCAATTAAGGGACAATTTAGCGTGGCCAATCCACCTACTCTGTACACATCTGGGTTGTAGGGGTTGAAGTGTTGGCTAGTGTAGACTTGAGAGATGAACAGACACTTCCAACACTGATGAAGGTTCAACTCAATTTTATTAACTAACTTCTAACTAACTAACACATGATGACTATGGGTCTAAATGATGCTAACTTAAACTAGAGACCTAAGCCTTGTCCGAACCAGTTGATTCTCTCAGCACGTGGTGTGAATTTGTGCTAGGCTGGATGAGTTCTTGTTACACTGAGAGGCAGCACCCAGAATGAGTGGGAACCGTGGTGCCCTCTGCCTTTATAGTGTGTGTATTCTAACTGGTGATTTGCTGCGGTGTTTGTACATGTTGATTGGTCCCTGTGTGTGTCCATCAGTTGTGTGTCTGCACCATGATATACTTGTGTATGACAGGGGTGAGACGCATGCATACACAGGCAGAATGTGCAGACTCCACACAGACTGTGACCCGGGGCCACGATCAAACCCGGGTCCTCGGTGCCCTCATTCTCCCGCTTGTGTTATTTTCCAAGAAGAATGCCTACTAATACATCCATGTTGTTGATGAACTCTTTATTTAGCAGTACGGAAGTCTTGTGGCTTTTGTGGCGCAGTGGGTAACGTCCCTGCCTCTGAGCCAGAGTCCAAACGATTGAGTGAATCAACCTGTAAATCCCCCCAACATGCCCATAGCTAGTGGCATGAGCAGGGAGATTCCTGGTCAACCATGTTTGATGAAGAGGGGGTGTCCCTCAAGCTATAAGCTCCTGGCAACAGAGTAGCGACCTGTTCCCGGAATTACTAGCTGTGGAAACAGATGAAAGTCTGATGGATATCATGATGTGCCTGCTCTGACCACTACCAGCAGACACTCACTTTGCATGTGCTAACCCCAACATGAGCTGCCATCTGACGTGCTTCACATCACTTGCGTGCCACCATTTTGGAATCAAAATCACACTCGGACACTACTGAGCCGAATTGTTCATCCATGGTCGCCAACCTTCTGTAGCAAGGGGTTGAATCTATGTTATAGAACCAGTATGTAAGCTGCTCATGGAGGATTAGTTGAAAGTGAAAGGTTTCCACCACATCAAAAATATAAGTCATTCATATTCAGAAATAAAAAGCTTCCCTACCTAAATAAATCTATGGTCTCCATATACAAACCTCAAACCTCCTCTGGAAAAGTTGTTTGTACTTTGCTTAGCAGTTTGTGCTTCAACTGTTTGCTCACCTGGTTTTCTCCCCTACCATCGCCTTCCTGTTCCTTTTATCTTTCTCCAGCTTTGCTTCCACCATTGCTGTCACGCAACTGACATCTCCACATTTAGGTCTGCTGCAAAGTTTGAATGGTTGAATTTTCAGCTTAAGCTTTTTAAAATTCCTAATTCCTGAGATAGCAAGGTCACTGTCTGATGGATACCAATTCCTCAGGGGACAAAGTTTTCCATTGCCTCAGAGACAGGAAGTTGAAAGGGCGAACGAAAACAGGAGTGTTCACACTGAACCTTTCTGCCCATCTCCAATCCAAAACATTCGGCTTAAAGTTCTAAACAACTTACTGGGCTGCCTCCAGCCCATATACATCAGAGAGGACCACTCAACCAACCGTCTAAAAACCCCAGACAACCTGCATTTGGTCTGGATGCAACTGACAGATAAACTAATAGAAGTAGCAAATACCAATGAGGAAGAATTTATGTGAAAAGGGCTGCAGTGATATATCAACATGGCATTTGGTTCAAAAAGAGTAGGGAATTTATTAAAGCCTGGCTCAGGGAAGCAAAGAAAAAAGTGAATGCCAACTCTTCAATGTCAATCGCAAAAAATCCATTGGAATCTTTTTTTGGCAACAGGTTGAATGAGTTCAGGATGCGGAACAGCATCGGATCTACAGGATTACATGCAAACCTGTCAGAAGACATAACTGCCTCGACATGATCTGAGCAATCATGTAGACACAGACTCAAGGAAAGCTGGGTTCTTCAATAAAGCCTACTGTACTATCAACGTCAAAGCAAATCACAGGAAACATGGCAGTAACAGGGGAAAGGATGGAGGACATTTCAGCTCTATACATCCAGAACTGCTTGAATCAATAACTTGAACACAGCACATCCAAAAGGTCATCACCAGGGCATTAGCCTGGTTGCCAAATTGCAAGTATTGTGGGAAAGAAAGAGCAAAGTCAAGAACATTCCTCAGACTGTACAGGGCTTAAATCCCATAATGTTAGGATATTTACTGTAGAATCCGCTAAAGCAGCACACATAGATCAGCCAGGTCGAACACAAAGATTCTACTTATTCACAATATTTCACTCTCCACTCCCGAAGAGCCTCCTCCGCAACCTGTTCCCAAGCCGGGGTTTTTATATTAGAGAGCTGAGCCCTCAGTTCCGGGGCAAACTCCGCCCCCTCATTACTGGGAGAACTCAACCAGACAAGGTCACCTGGAATCTAATTGTCCTTATGTTGTGATCTCCATGAGGTTGTAACATTCCTCCCCCCCCATAGAGGCAGTGGCGGACTGGCCAGGGTGTCAGCTTGCCCGATGGCAAGTGGGCCCCTGATGAAGTGGGCCCCCTATAGCAAATAAAAATGCAATAAAGAAACAAACACAGACAACTGTTTCAGTAACAAAAAGGAATAAAAAAAAAGAGAACAGGACACAAATAAGCAGTGCATGAAAAGGAACGAAGCAGGGGAGGTAGTGGAAGGATGTGGAATAGGGGGGCCCGGGTCGGGCATAATTAAGGAAATTCCATGTTTTCAGCAAGAGTGTGTGAATTTAAAGATAAAGTTACAATTCGTGATTTGAGATGGTCGGCAACTTCAAAGGATATCAAGCAGAAGTCTTGGTTCAGCCGGTACATCGGTTTGGGGCCCGGAGAGCCAAGAAGGGGCCCGTAAATCTCTGAAGGGCCCTTAAAAATTATAATTAATTAGATAAATAAATCTCCAACTTCTTTCCTGAGATTTGTATTCTAACTTAATAAAATATAATTGTTTTTAAAAAGAGCAATACCAAATAAAAATGCAATAAAGAAACAAACAAATAATCACTCAGTGTATGAAGGAACAAAGCAGTGTTAAACGGATGTGAAAAGGAGTGGAGGAGGGGAGGGGGGGTGGGGGGGGGGGGGGCTGGTTCACCCGGGTCGGACATAGTTGGAAATCCACGTTTTCAGCAAGAGTGTGTGAATTTAAAGATAAAGTTACAGTTCGTGATTTGAGATGGTCGGCAACTTGAAAGGATATCAAGCAGTACATAGGGTCGTGAGGTCACCGAAAAGGAGAAGCGGTATCTTTGACCGTGAATCATGAGGTCAAAGATATTGAAGTGATAAGCCATGATCGGTAAACTCAAAGGGTTGCGACTTGTAACACTACACTGGTATCAAACTGGACATGTTAACTTTAGTCGTGGGACCATTCTTAATGTCTTACTATAGTCGGACCAAACTTCTAAGTTTCAACAGTTGTCTCAGTTGCTTGCTGGTGTGAACACTGGACAGTGGATTGTCTCCTCTTCTGAAGCTGCATAGGCCACAGTAGTATTGACTAGTGAACATAGCCTATTGAAGTGTAAGTAAGTTATTTTATATTTTTTATCAAGTAGGGGTTTATCTGGCGTTCCTTCAAGTTATTCTTGCAATCACCAATATTCATTTTTCCCAATGTGGGCTATTTTCAATTAAGTTTTTATTTCAGGAATATTACCCCTACCAGCATGGAAAAGAAAAAGCATAAATCTGGGTCACTAAAACGCAAAGAACAAAAAGAAGCAGAAAGGAAGGATTCAGCCAAGTGATGCAGGCCTATTACAGGGTTTATAATACCAAAAGCACAATCCACATCAATATCCAGTTCAAATAATTCAGCAACAAATAATCAAGAAGCAAGAGACAATGCTCATGGTGATGATGCAATGACATGCGAGTTACAAGAACAGAGAAGAGCTACTTTGAATGTAGAGACAAATACAAGTGCAACCATTACTAATCAACCCAGGCCCAATATTTCTTCTGGCTTCCTTGTTCCGGTATCTGTACTGCCTGTGGTTGCAACATCTGAACACATAGCTTCAACTAGTGACAGGGAATCAGATATTCCTTCAAGCATAAATGACTTGGTTTCTGAAGCACATCCTGTAAATGAATCTGCGCAAGAAAATGAAAGATCAATTACTGGAATCTTCCAATATCCATCACGAGCAAAGCTAAAACAGTTTTTTGCTGAACATCCACTTCAGCCACTTGATGATCTGCCATTTGATGCCCGTTTGTATGAGAGGAAAATTATGAATGACTCAGTCCCAAGAAAATGGCTAACATATAACAAAGAAAATAGATGCTTATATTGTTCATACTGTTTAGCCTTTGAGTTTCCCAACACTTGTAATCCATCAGCCTTTGTATGTGGCTTCAGTGACTACAGGCGTATTAGCCAGAGCTTGACTTTACATGAATCGACAACAACACATGTCAGAAATGCTCAGCAATATATCAGTGTGGTTAATGATGGCACCTTAGATACATTTTTTGCAGCATCACTAATTAAAAGGAAAGAAGAAGTATTGAAGCAGAGAAGTATTGTCATGAGGATTATAGACATCATAAAGATGTTAGGCAAGCAAGCACTTCCTTTTCGAGGTCACAGAAATGAATCGGCCTACACTCTAGATAATGAGGTTCTGAATCATGGCAGTTTTTTAGCTACAGTGCAGTCGATGGCAAAATATGACCCCATTATAGCAGCTCACATTTCTGCAGTGCAAAACAAGTCTAAACAAAGAATCAAACGATTAGAGCAACAAGGAAAGGCTCAAAGTAAAGGCCGTGGTGGACTTGTTACATACCTGAGTAAAACAACTATAAACATGTTAATCAAAATTTTGAAGAATATGACACAAGAAAGAATTAGTCATGAAGTTTCTCAAGCAAAATATTATTCTATTCAGGTTGATTCAACACAAGATAATTCATCCATCGATCAGTTTAGCATTATTATTCGGTATGTGCTTAAAGGTATTACCTGTGAGCGACTACTTTCAGTTGTGCCAAGTAATGATGGTACAGGATAGGGACTTTTTGATCTATTGATTGAAACATTACAGCATCTTAAAATTGACCCCCCAAAATGTTTATCTGATAGCACAGATGGTGCTGCAAGCTACCATGGCCAGTAAAATGGTTTACAAAGTAAAATTGCTGATGTGGCTGATCAACATGTTCATATATGGTGCTATGCCCATGTCTTGAATTTGGTGATAACTGAAACAACAAAATGTTGTGTGCCTGCAGTTTCTTTTTTCAATTTGCTCCAGAATATAGCAAATCTTGTGAAAGCATCATACAAGAGAATGGCTGTATGGATAGAAGTTGTTGGAAAACATCTAGGACAAGAAAAAATGAAACGATTAAAGCTAATTGGTTTGACCAGATTGTCAGGAAAATCCAATGCAGCAACAACTATATTTGGACGTTTTGATGATGCCGCTGCCAGTACTTTCGTAAATCTATTGACATGCTTATCAATGATACAAGATTCAGAAAAGTTCGATGCAAAAACAAAACATGAAGCAAATGTTTTACTTCAAAGTCTTCAAAAGTTTGAAACCATATTGACAGCATTTACTTACTTGTATATATTTGAAAATACAACCCCGTTATCAAGTTATCTACAGACAAGTGGTTTAGATATGTTTACAGCATGGAGTTTGGTAGATTCAGCTACAACAAAGTTGAAGGAACAGACAAGAACATTTGATAACTTTCACAGCAAGGCTTTGGAATTTGTAAATAAATGTAATGACAGGATTTCACAGATGAATATGGATGAAAGTCAAACATTGGAAATTGATGCGTTGGAAACAGCATTGCCAGTTAAGAGGCAGAGGAAGAAGAAAAGAATGGCAGATGAGCTTATTGATGATGAAAGAAATTCCTCAGATTCTCTAGCTGATTTTCGAGTTTATGTGTTTAACCTAATAATGGATCGCATTGTCCAGTCACTAGAATCACGCTTTGTACAACACAAACAAATGTATAAAGATGTGTCCTGCTTGGACCCAGCAAAGTTAAAAACTATTGCAGAGAAGGGCCTTGAAGATGAGGCATTGGAAGGTATTATTAAGCTGTTCACACAAATCAGCAAAGATCAAGTAATATTGGAATTGTTTTCTTTTGCTTCAAACTTTGATGTATTAAAGCTATTGCTTAATGATGGTGAGAATATGGATTCCAGTTGCAACAATTGTAATATTTGCAGCACTTGCCCATCGTGTGTACTAAAAATTCTGGCATCCAACAGACTTCATGACAAGGCATATGATAACCTTTATGAACTTTATAAAGTCATCTGCACACTATCAGTTACTCAAGTCCAATGTGAGAGGACATTTTCAAAGCTAAAGATCATAAAGACAAGGTTAAGAAATTCGCTGTCTGAGGAGAATTTGGAATCATACATGTTGCTATCCATTGAAAAGGAATTGTTAGATGAATTGGATGCAGAAGCAATTATTGGCAGATTCGCACAATCATCTAGCGAACACAAACAATTGCTCTTAATATAGTGGACTGCATGCAATGCTCTATTGTGCTTTTGAACTATCTGTTCATGTGTAAATTGTGCAGTAAACTATTTAAAAATATCAACCAATTACTTAAAATTTAAAAAAATAAATAAAAAATTCAATTATAACATTCTGTATTTACATTTGGTATCTACTGCCAGTAATATGTACAGTACATGTACACTGTAATTACTAAGAAATACACATTTTTTCCACAAAAATTTTAATTGTACCATTTTTTCCATATGTAATTTTTGAAAATTTTATTTATTCGTTATGAAAATTAAATGATAGCATTGTAGTTGTGGGTGGGCCCCCTTTGTCTCCTGGCAACCAATATTTTTAGATCCAGTCCGCCACTGCATAGAGGCATTTCATTACAAGTCATCTACAGTAGTTGACTGATTCAAAAGTACCTCAGTTGTTCGAGAATTCCTCCCCCCAGGATTCACCAGTCTGAATCCTAATTGGTCACCAGACCTGGGAACTCTTACTCTGCTGTGTGCCCCTTCAGGGGACAATCACCACAATATTCAATAAGGAATCAGAAACAGATCCTATTGTATTGTTTTGCAATCTTATATGGCACGGTGAGAATACTGTGAAACATGGAAGCCTCAAAACTCCACATGGGTTCTGCCACTCTTACATGAATTAACAGAAAATGATACATGAAATGAAAGAGAAATTTCATTTCAAATAGTCGATACAACAATGATATGTCTTATGCAACCATAAAGCATCCCTTTTCAGCATGCCTGGCATTACATCGCTACATAGTTCCACAACATGCTGTTCTTTATACTCGTAGGTCGAGAGTCGTATCAGACAATAGTTTTCACCCCGAGTCCCCTGCATGCAATTATCATTGGCAAGGTGTGCTTCTATTAACTCTCTTACGATGGTGCAGCTCTGCAGAGTTCCTTTTCAACTGACTGGCCAATAACACCCCAGTTCATGATTTGGTTACTTCTGTTCAAACACGCAGCTCTTTAGCATCTCTGAGCTATTCACGCAGCAATGCTGGGTTTAGACCTTTTTAGTCTGCTGACACAGTGTGTTGGATTCTCTGTTGACCGACACTGGCAGATTGATAGGGCAGAGAATCCAGCGTTGTCAAAGAAAACAGATCGGCAGCGATACTCCGATACCACACTGATGGCGGTATCGAGGTTTCCGTTCCATGCTAGTGGGAGGATGCAAATGAGTTGAATTAAAACCCCACCAGAGACCCCCATCCCATCAGTCAACCCTGCCTGGGAGCTAAAGAGCAGCCCAGACAGAAACAATGAGAAAATCTGTGCTTTAAATGTCACTTGACTCTTCCAGCTGCTGCCTCAGACAGAGAAAGCAGCAACTGTAAATTGCGAGAAAGCAAAAACAACATTACCAGGGTTCAAACCCCCCAGATCCTTTGATCTGCAAGGCTTTATTCAGATGAAAGCGAAACAGCTGTTATTAGGATGTGATTGACATGTTCCTCTTTTTCTCAGCAGAAAGAATGTTACATCTTTTGATGTGGTCATGAGCTGTCAATCATAGCTAGATTGTGTTTCACAGCAGGATACTTGAGATCTATTCAAGCATGAAGGGATATGGAATTATACAATCCAGACATTTGGCTGTCTGGAAGTTGTTATGGGGATCTCTGGTGGGGGTCTATGGTGGGGGGGGCATTGTGTCACCCTCATGTGTGCATACAGTGGGGGGGGGGGGGACCCAGCAATTCACGGTGGTGAGCGTGGTACAGGCAGGATTTGCATTGCGGGGGGGGGAAGGTGGCCAGCAGCTGAACCTTACTATCGGGCAGCCTGCTCAAAATGGTGCCATGATAGCGGAATTTGCTCGGGAACCCCTTGCGATTTCCAGCATGTATACATATGGCAAGGAATAGTGAATCGCCTCTGGACGCCAGCCCCAGCACGAACAGAGATCAGAGGCGATTCATCTCCATCAGGAGGACATCTCCCAAACGGAGAATCCAGCCCTGCCTCTCAAAGAAATCCTGCTGAACACCTTCTGCTTCCAACTCTCCTCCGTGTCTGACAGCCATACAGCTTTCACATGTTCACATTTTTCTGTTGTCACCGTTTTCAGATCAAGGATCTCCTTGCAACATGGACCAATATTTCTTATGTTCAAGTAAATTACAATTGACCCCTTTACAATTGATGCTCTTAAAAGTTTTTTTTCAAACACTCTTCGGTTTGAAGAAAAAATTTCAAAGTTAAATATATCAGAATTTGAAGTGAAAAAAGCCAGAATATGACTATACTTTAAACTACATATTGAAGCAGGTAGCAACAGAAAGAAAGGTTGCAGTGTTATGGGGCAGGGTTTCGAGAATCCCAAAGTGTATCATGGAGTTCACCTGACCCACAACTTTTAATAGATTGTGGTATGGGGAGCACATGGCTCACTCTACAGGTATGGCACAGCAGAAAATGGACCAGTGGTTTTTAAAACAAAACAATGTTTATTCTATGAACTCAAGTTAACCTTTTGAAAACAAACAGTGGATAACATAGCAACCAGTAAATCAAATACATGCCCCAAAGAATACAACACAAAGTAACCTGTATGCTGTCCTTTTACATCTAAAAGACTTAACAAACCTTTAAACAGGAGCACATTAGGTTTACATTCAATATTGAGACCTTTTTACAATTCTGAGTTCACCAAATGATCCATAGATAGTCTTTGGATGGCAGAGATCAACAGCAGTGTAGCTCACTGAAAAAACACAGACACACCCAAGCTCTTTCTCAAAACTGAAACTAAAAAAACCGAAAAGAAGTAGAGCTCAGTTCCACCCACACTCTGGTATCACTCCAGTAACATGAGCAGCTCCATTTCTTAAAGGTATATTTCTTAAACACCCATTTCTTAAAGGGTACTCTCACTTGACAACAGAGAAATTGAAAGAAAATTCATGTGACAACTAATGCACTGGAAATGAAATCATGTTCATTACTTATGTCAAGCACATGCAACACCTCCCCCTCAGTGTTTCCAGGGATTTATTTTAAAACAGTTTTTAAATTAAATTCGTGCCAATTTGACTAAATGTTAAATTTAAGCACAAAGATATAAACAGTTTCGTATAATGAATTGTTGTTACTGTAATATATTAATTTAATTTCGATGACATTTTCAATGCAGCAAGATGCTTCACAGGAGCTCTTTCTCTACATGCGATAGGATAAGTTTCCATGAATCTCGCCTTTAATTTGTCCCACGCTGCATGCTACGGTTGTGAAGAAATTCAGAGGGAAACGGGTCTTTGCTTGGTATATTTATTTCTTGCTCCAACATCATCACCACATTGAGAAGTAGCAGTTATGGGTTCTGACCCTGTCACTTCAAGAGGGCATTTGATGACATGCCACATCAATTGTTATTGCGGAAAATACAAGACCATTCAGGGTGCAACATATTGGCATAGGTGGCCAGCTAACAGGAAAACAGAGAGCAGGCATAAATGGATCTCTTTCTGGTTGGCAGGATGTGATGAGTGATGTGCCACAGGGATCAGTGCTGGGGCCTCAACATTTTACAATTTATATAAATGACTCAGAAGAACGAACTGAAGGTTTTTGTTGCTAAATTTGCTAATAACCCAAAGATAGGTGGAACATTAAATTGTAAAGAGTTGGTGATGGTGTTGCAAAGGCCCATAGATAGGTTAAATGTGTATAGGCAAATGGACTATAATGTGGGAAAATGTGAAGTTGTCCGTTTCGGCAGGAATCATAGAATTTGCAGTGCAGAATGAGGCCATTTGACCTATCGACTCTGCACTAGCCCCTGGAAAGAGCACCCGACTTAAGTTCAGGCCTGCACCCTATCCCCGTAGCCTAGTCACCCCACCTAACCTTTTTGAAACTGAGGAGCAATTTAGCATGGTCTTCCACCTAGCCTGCATATCCTTGGAAGAATAAAACGTTTATTATCTAAATGGCAAGAAACTACTGAACCCTGAGGTGCAGAGGGATCTGGGTGTCCGCATGCATGAATCACAAAAGGCTAGTATTCAGGTACAGCGAGTAATTAAGGAAGCTAATAGAATGTTATTATTTATTGTGAGGGGAATTACTTACAAAAGTAGGTATGTCATGTTCCAGTTTTACAGGGTATTGGTGAGACCACATCTGAAGAATTGCATCCAGTATTGGTCTCTTTGATTAAGGAATGGTGTAAATGAGCTAGAAGATGTTCAGAGAAGATTTACTGGACTAATAAACAGGAATAAGCGAATCCTCTTATGAGGAAAGATTGGAGAAGTTATGTTTGTATCCACTAGAGTTTAGAAGAATAAAAGTCGACTTGATCATAACCTTTAAGATCCTGAGGGGTATTGTCAGGGTGGATGCGGAGATGTCAGAAAATCTAGAATTAGTAGTTACTACTTAAAAATAAGAGGTCACTAATTTAAGACAGAGATGAGGAGATTGTGTTTCTCTGAGAGGGTAATGAGTCTCTGTAACTCTCTTCCTCAAAAAACAGTGGAAGCAGGATCTTTAACTATTTTTAATGCAAAGGTGGATAGATTCTTGATTAACAAGGGTGTCAAAGGTTATCAGGGGCAGACAGAAATGTGGGGTTAAGGTTACTTTCAGATCACCCATGATCTTATTGAATGGAGCACGCTAGAGTTTCCAAGTGGCCGACTCCTGCTCCCAATGTGTATACTCGTATGCATATTCATATGTAGGTACATACAATTATTGTATAGCTGCATACAGCAGTTTTCAATTGAAGTATTTAAACATATCAAGAGTGGATCAATTTCTGATTTCTGTTTAAGTGAGTATGGTAAAATGTGGTGTGTGACAGGCAAAAAGTTGCACATGAGTTATTGATAGAGATGAGGACCTGAATTTTGCAAATAGTGGCAAAGCAATGGCAGTTTCTTGACCTCAAGAAATCTGCCCACAATCATCTATTGATGTCTGTGGCATGGATTTCATTTCTCCTGATGTTCTTTTGAACTTCATATCAAGTCAAGGGATCTCCATTCATCCAGCAACAGTGACATCATCAAGCTGTGCAAACAGGCAATCACATCGAAGAATTCTCAGACAGGAAACTTGGAAATAAAATGCATTGATTTCCCACACACTTTTAATCAATTTTACCGAGGGTGAAATTAAGATTGGAAACTGAAATATCATAATCTATTTGTTAAAATCTCATTATACTACAGTTTTATCATAATGGATAACTATGATATTAAGCACATGTAATATTAGCTTTCCAGGTCCAGAGAGGTTGTTCAACTGTAGTTGTGACTGAGTACACTGTCACACCACATTTTCAAGGATTTTATCAGTAATTGTTAGTTCACTCCCTGCATCTAGTGGCATACAAGGCAGACTTTCATCTGTCTCTATAGTAAGTTTTTTTCTGGAACAGGTTGCCACCCTGTCGCTGGAGGTTTACAGCTTTAGGGGCACCACTCCACATCAAGCATTGCTGACCAGGAGTCTCTCCTGTTTTAACTACCTGCCATTGATATATGTTGAAAGGAATTTGCAGGATGATAGTCAACCTGTTTGTTGTGTTAAGAATACACCTTCCTTGGCCGTCAAGTCCTGTGGTGGGAATTGAACCTGATGCTAGTGGTTCAGAGGCTACTCACTACACCACAAGACCTCCACTTTAACAGTAATACAGCAGCAATAAATTTAATAATCTTTATTGTCACAAGTAGGCTTACATTAACACTGCAATTAAGTAACTGTGAAAAGACCCTGGTCGCCAGATTCCGGTGCCTGTTGGGGTACACAGAGGGAGAATTCAGAATGTCCAAATTACCTAACAACACGTCTTTCGGGACTTGTGGGAGGAAACCGGAGCAAACCCACGCAGACACAGGGAGAACGTGCAGACTCCGCACAGACAGTGACCCAAGCCGGAAATCGAACCTGGGACCTTGGCGCTGTGAAGCCTTAGTGCTAACCACAGTGCTACCGTGCTGCCCGGGGAGGGAAGTTCTAATCCCTTTAGTGATTTCTAAAGATTGCCAGCTGAATGGACCTAAAAGGTCCATCGTGCGGAGGAACAAATCATTAATTAGCATATACATGTAGAATGAAGGTAAAAGCTGAAATTTCGTGAACAATTTATTTTAAAAAAAAATATGTTGAATTGTTCCATTATGATGGCATGATATGACATTCCATCAATAGAAAATTAATTTGCAGTGCCATAAAGACTTTTCAACAATAACTATGCCTTCATTCTGCAAGTTGGAACTTTATCAAGGGTGCTGGCAGCTAGATGAATCGTACAAAAGGGGAAGTTTTTGTTACGTCAGTGATTGTTAATTAATTGCAGTCTGTGAACACTTTAACAGTGCACCCTATGGAGAAGCATAGAACAGTGATGGGAACTTTAGAGGAGTAATGAAGCTGAACTTGAACAGTGAAATTGAAACCCCAATCTGTTTTTGTGATGTTGTTTAAGGGAGAAATACTGGCCAGGACAGCAAACAGCACTCGCCTGCCAAGCACTCAACTTGCATTTAAGATCATTTAGAATACTTTCCACCGGTATCTGGAAGTGCTGTGGAATGCTTTTGGAGGTGGTGTGCTGAGTTCCCGGAGTTACCAGTGAGTGCTCCTGCATCTTCACAGAGGATTTGATGGAGACCCATCAATACAAAGCTGAAACAGTATATTGGCCGCTATGGCAGTGCCTCTTGGACAGCAGCATGCATGGAGATGGAGCGGAGGATGAGTAGAGGGCAAAGTCTGCACAATACCATCCTGTCAATTTGGATCCGGACTCCTCCTTGTTCTTTGACTGAAAGCTGTCTTGTAGGCCAGTCAGTGCAGCTGGCATCTTAGTGGTGTATCCACATTCTTCAGCACCCATCAATCAAACACAGTTAAACCCAATTATTGACATTCTTCTTCTCTCTTACAAGGCAGGTTTACCCAAGGCAAAACTGGCGGGGGGCAAGGGTACCTACATCTCCTGAACCATGTGGAGGAAATCGGTCCTCACATCATGGGGCTGGCTGCGACAGACTTTGTAGCATCCAGCATCACTGAGAGAACTGAAAATGGCAATATCCAAATGCCGCCCACGTCTTCTCTATTCCCAGCTCACCCTCATCCTGCGAGCTGACATGATGAGCAAGCAATGCTTAGTACGACCATTGACCTCCCTTCAAACATCCACAATCCAACTTTCCTACTTCCAATTTTCCGATACCTTACACCTGCCAGCTGCCCAGCCCCAGGATACGCAGGAAAAAGAGCAAGAGCAGCTCCAAAGCGCCGGAGAGGCCCCGGCACATGACCTGAGACTTGATGTCTGCACAATGTGTTCTCAGTGCACATTGCTTGGTCCCCATCACAGCAAGCATCCTGCTTTGACAAACTCTACAATTAGATCAACGAGCAGGCAGCTTCATGTTTGCGTACTGACTGTCTCCATGGCAATAGGACCGAGCAAGTCGCAAATTATGAATCCAGCACCCCCCCCCCCCCCCCCCCCCCAAAAGCAGACATGGACCAATTTTTAAGCATCTAACTAAATCTTAATGATAGGCACCCATTAAGGTGAGGCGAAGATGGCGGGGGGTGGGAGCCAAATGTTGTCATGTGATATATCCAATAATTAGAAACAGAATGGCACAATTTTCTATTTGACCTCCGGTCACGACATGAACTGAATGGAGGCCTTGTGATGTCAAACAGCACAAAACACAAAAGCGAAAAAACTTCAAAATATACATTTGGAAGCTACATTTTTAATTGGTTTTTAACCATAAGAATAAAAACAAGCACAATTACAACAAATATGTGGAACACTATTCTCCAATTATATACTTCATTGCCAATTAGTGGCTTGCTCAGAAGAGATTTTTCTTCCACTGATCAATTATATGGAACTCCATTCACCAAGTTTTATACACAACTTGTAAATAAAACAGAGCTAAGCTCTGTGAAGATATTTTGTGCCAATTTTGTTTCCTATACCTCTGCTTGTTTTTTCTTATCTTCATCAATCCTGAATTGTACAGTTCTAGTCCCCATTTTTATTTCATTCTTGGGATGTGGCAAGGTTGGCATTTACTAACCATGCCGACGTACCCACTTTTGATACACTAATGACTCACTAGGGTGCCTCAGAGAACAGTTAAGAATTAACATGAGCAGAAAAGAACAACAGGCTTCTTGCCCTAAAGGGCATGAATGAATCAGTCGCATTTTCATAACTATCTAGCAGTTTCACGATCACTTCTGCGGATTTGTGCGAACTCGATTTTCCCACTGTCTATGGCAGCCAGTAGGATGAGGATATTCATAATTCATATGATATTATACAATTGTGGTTAGTAACTACAGGTTGGAAAACTGAATGAATACTGGTGCACAAAGGCCATTAGTTCTGATGTTGACCCGATAATATTAGCTAAATTAGGGCGGCATGTGGCGCAGTAGTTAGTACTGGGACTGCGGTGCTGAGGACATGGGTTTGAATCCCAGCCCTGGGTCACTTGTCTGTGTGGAGTTTGCACATTCTCCCCATGTCTGCGTGAGTTTCACCCCCACAACCCAAAGATGTGCAGGTTAGGTGGATTGGCCAGGCTAAATTGCCCCTTAATTGGAAAGTAAATAAATAAATAATTGTGCATTCTAAATTCATTTAAAAAAAGAATAATATGAGATAAATTTCATTTTTTGGGGGGGTAATTGGAACCTAACCTGCCAACTTTAAACTGATGAGATTGGGTGCAACACTGCTATTACACCAGGTCTGATTTAACCCGGTATTGCAGAGTAACACACTGGGTAGGGAGTTACGGTAACTTGTGACCACAAAGAAGGTCGACAAATGCGTTGTTCAAAAGAAAGTATTTTGTAATTCAAATAAATAACAATAACACTAACATAGCAGGACAGTAGTAACAACAATAATTATGAAAACAGGAGCATTTGTAAAAGCAGGTCTTCCTTACAGGCCATCCCCTTGCAGACTGGAAAGCCTGCCAAAGTCTGCAAATGCTTACAGAATGCCCTCAACAGAAACCAGTGAAACAATTACATAGGACGAAGGTTCATAAGAACTTTCTGGACTCAAAATGGCACGAGAGCGCAATCTTCCCGAAAGGAATCAAAGTTCCCGAGGGAACGCGTTTAGTCGTGTGTTTCCTGCCGTTGCAGTGCTGAGAAACACATGGCGATTCAATGTGGCCCGCTTTGAATAAGGGGCCTAAACAGGGAATACGCTCGTCGGAACTCCCTATTGTAGCGAGAGATTGGGACACCATTTTTAAAACACCACCCCAGACCAGCACCCCAGCCCGAACGCAACATGGAAGCGATGCCTGCGCAATACCAAAATTCTGCACTGCTAACTCTGGGTTTGTCAAACTTGTCTAAGCTTATTATATGACCAATCAGAATGGAGTTCGACCATACAAGAGTGCAAAATTACATAGCTCTGGACATTCTGCAGTGCAAAGCTCCTGGCGTTTCTGAGGTTAGGTCATTTTAAGGTGTAAAAAAATTGAATAAAGACTTTTTCACACATTTACTGCTTTACAGCGTTTTCATTTCAATCTGTTGCTTTTGACGTAGACCATTATAGACAAATTGGATTACATAGAGATGCATTCATGTGGGAGCGGTGCCTCCTCAGCATTTACAAAGTTCCACTTAAAATACATTTATGGGCAGATCCCCTGGGATTGGATTCATTGGGATTTCATTGTACTCTGAATATTGCAGGAACAATTCAGCATTGCAGCACAGCGAGTGGAAGACATAACCATCAGAATGGAACTTGTGCCAAATCAGCAAAAGTCTGCAATATTTAGCTTTGACCTCTAAATGGAAGATCTATTATTGTGTCAATTAAAAAAGAAAATCCTTGCTTCAATGACTTCTACGATATTTAAATTGTCTCAGTGCCATGCTGTACATTAAGGTGGACGTACAATCTCAAAGAGTGCTTTTTCTTCAGAGTAATTCTGTTATATGTGGAGCTGTGTGCAGGATGGTGAGAGAAGACTCGGCATAATTTTGTTTGATGTCCTGTATAAACCCTATGTTTTGGCTTCTAATCAGCCCCACGACCTGTTTACTATTGATATATCTTGAGAAGATTTACATAACTTATACTTTGACTGACACAGCCTCTCAGAATATATGCGTGTGTAAGGAAAGGGTTAATGGACTTGCCACAAGTTCAGGGCAGTCTTTGTTGTGTGGAAACTAGATGGGTGCAATACTTACTAATTCCAGTAATGTTTGTTAAATGCAGTGATACTCCTGAATTGAATTTTAAAAATTGAATTCAATAGAATTGTTAATTGCAGCAAACTGATTGAAATCAGTGGGGGATTATTGAAATCAGACAGGTAATCACAGCATGTCCAATTTTAAACTGGCCTATTCCCTCCCTATTCTCAGACAAAATCCCAAGAATGTCCCATGGAGCTTGATCAAATAGGCACCAGTAGTCTAAATTAAAGGGGTCTCTTCCTCCCTTTGGTGGCCAGTCCGTCCTGTTTAGCATCTCTTTGTGGCACCAACAGACTAGCCATGAGATGATAAAAACGTTGAAGGTGACAGAGTCAAGGATCCACCATATATTCCAGCCTGTGTGTGATTAAACGATCATCCAACTGGGTTGGGCTGTGAGTTGTCTTTATATTCTAGCTTTTGTGCAATAACAGCTCCAATTGAAGTGGCTGTAATGAAGTTACACTCACATATTACAGACAAAGATAGGAAGCTTGGTAAATGCTTCATGAGCTGCAATGCCTGTATAACAGGGTGATGAAAATTCTCTGCAATACTTCATTTGTTCACCCAGGGCATGATTCACCAGCCTTCTTGCACTCTTGTTCAAGCAAAACGAGGCCGAGGAATAGCGGGAGGGGCGGAAAGCAGGAACCACACCAGGTATCATAGTTTGCGGTGCAACCAGCCCACTCCCCAGGGCAAAATCTTGATCTTGCCATGAAAGGCAAGAAACCAATTATCACCACCAAAGCCCAATTTCCATACAATTAACGGGAGCCACCCCTGCCCCACTAACCACCCCATCCAATGGCCTCCCATCATTCATTGCCCTTCCCAGCATGTGGTCACGCTGGCATTTATTATGGGCCAGGGTTTAGAGAACACCAAAGTATATCATGGAGTTCACCTGACCCACAACTTTTAATCGATTTTGGTTATGGGGCGCACAAGGGCCTGTTTTACAGGTGTGATGCAACAAAGATCTAAAGTATGTTTAAAACAAAACAATGTTTATTCCATAATTTCAGTTAACACGTTATAACACACAGTAAACAGTTTAGCAACTACCAACCTTGATAATCCCCACAGATACAATACTCCATAGGCAACAATTAATAACTTTCCTAACAACATCCATAAGTCAAAATACCTTTTTAACAAAGGCAGCAGGTTTGAAATATCTCCAGAAAGCAGGTATCACTTTTAAATTATCAAGTGATTTTTAACATTGCACCTTTTTAACATACAGCAAGAGAGAGAGAGACTCCAACATCCTTGTAGTCTGAATACAGCTTTCAACTAAAAACGAAACTGAGACACACTGCAGCTCCCAGCTCAAAACAAAAGTAAAAGACAGAATCACATTCCAGCTCCATCCACACAATGACATCACTGCAGCCATTTGATAAAACACGCTTTTCTCAAAGGGGCTCTCACATGACACACCAATTAGTACTTCTTTTTAAAAACGTGAACCTGGCAAAAGGGCTTCTGTGGGGTACCGAGGAGGTGAGTAGCCATCTTTCCTCACAGGCGAAGATTCCGGGGGCACTAAGCTTTCAACCCCAGTGCTCTGTGGAATGTGGGGGCCCTCCACTGGGATGGGCCACCATGGGAAGGTGGAGGAGGGAAAGTGCTAGGAGGGCAACTGAGGGAGAAATCGCTCATGGCACCACTATGTCAACCCCTGGATCGTGTGTACTCGTTCCGGGGGCAACCCTTGTCCCTGCCTGCCTGCCCCACCAACCACCCACAACCCCCACTGAATCCCGAGGCCACTGATCAAGCAGCTGAATACAATTCCTAATGGAGAATTGGCAATCGCGGTTAAGTGAGCACTTCACACAACCCAAGTGGATTCCTGTGGGTGGGCGGGCCTTGTAGCATGTGTGAGTCATTGCCTAGCAACCCAATCAGACTGCGATGTCTGGGCACTGTACGTGAACACTGTGGGAGGCAACACCATACATATAGCAGCCAACATCCGAAACCCAGGGGATGGGGTGGGGCACAGCTCCGGGGAGCTGTCCATGACCGGAGCATGGTTGAGTGCTACCAGGAGGGGGGGATGCTGGCAGAGGCATCATACTGTTTGTGCAGATGGGTGTTTATTGTGTTTAACAATTCCCCACTCTCCTGATGATGATGACACCCCCCCCCCCCCCCCCCCCGCACTCACCCCCTACCTGATGTGCTGGCTGTGCGATGTAGCCTCCTGAGAAGGGTGAAACTTGGGGGAGCTGATGGTCACCATCACCACTCCATGGGACGGGTCCAGGTTGCCACCTAGTGCCCTCTCCTCCTGGTCGGTGCCCACTGCTTCTCAGAGACTGGGACACACTTTGCAGAGTCTCGGCCATTTCCATCTGCGAGCGGGACACATCCCGCAAAACCTCATCAAGGTCGGCCTGGTACTGGGTGACATCCCCAAGCGAGGCAGCTATTCTACCAGGACCTTCAGCCAATGCGTCATGACTGCGCGATTCCTTGGACAGCTTCACTAATGGTGCTGACATCGTACACCAGGCTCTCCACTGCAGTGTTCACATTAGCAGTGTTGGCCTCGGTGCCATGCATTGCCGACGACATTTCCTGCACCCATAGCCTCTGGGGCCCCTCCAATCAGCCATGGATCCATGGATCTGCTGAAGTGTTGCTGACCTCTCCTTATTTACCTCTGCGCCCTGACCAAACTTGTTGTAAACTAAATATTTAGTGAGGGGTATCATTTGAGCTTCACACCTTTTGTGGGCATGAATTAAATGACATCCCCGGCGAGGAGTGTGGAAAATCAGGAAATGCGATCTCTCCAGCAAGAATCGCATTTCCAGATTCTCGCAAACTTTTCCAACTGCGTCGCCTGTCCCGAAGATGTCGAGTCTTGCCTCAAGATCGCACCCAATGTATGACTGAACTCTGAGAACCAACATTATAAAAGACATGCTTAGAAATGACAAGATTATTGATAGGATATGAATCATATAATTTAGTAAACACACAAAGAGAGATGAAACGCATGCAATCAACTGCTAACTGATAAATAATTCTAACCATCTGTACAAAATTGAAAATCTGACCAAGAAATGTCTGAAAAGGTTCTTAACCGAACTAGCTGGGATTGAAATGAATGTGACTGCAATTAAAACATCAGATTAAATATTCTTCCGTGTTTTTTATGGACACAGATTTTATTTACATTCAAGACTGAATTGATATACAGCCCAGTAATTTGTCGAACGCTTCTCTTGTGAGTATTAGGAAGCTGAAGAACTGTGTTTGTATTTCGTGGTGGCCTGGCTGAAATTTAATTATATGCACCAGTCATTTTTACCCACTCACAGTTGAATGTTGCAAATATTGACCCTGAATTTGCCCACAGAAATGTCTTGCTTGATGCAATCCCATAACTGCGTTGAAGAGTCCCTATGAGCTCCTTTCCCAGCCTGTTCTTGCATCCAGGCTCAGGATGGGATCATTATTTCAAATATTTTCGGTGGGATCTCTGCACCAACATGTGTCTGGTGGGTATGGATGGAAGTAGTGGCAGGGGGAAGGAGGTTGAGACACTGCTTGGGTGGAATCCTCTCTCCGAAAAGGTGCAACTATGTCATTCATTACCGCCTTGAGAATCAAAATCGAAATTTTAAAATGGCACAATATTTCTAGCACCTTCGCATCTGTGGTCTTTGCCAAAGACCCAAGTGGGCACCACTCCCATCCCTCCACAAACCTGGAATGGTTTCTTCCTGAAATCTAGGATCAGACAGGAAATTGGACCCCTGGAAAATGCAGCAAAGGATATTCCCACACGTTCTTCCTCCTTTCTCCTTGCCATGATGTAGGACTTATGTAGGAACAATAGAACCTCTGCATATCTCAGCTCCTTACCTGGAAAACCCTCACCTGGAGAAAAAAGTCACACATCTTGATGTTGTCCAATTTTATTCCCACTTTCCACCTCCTCAACCAATGCCATATGCACTCACTCCACCACATTCTCTGCCCATCCACAACATTGCGCCTCTCGTCTGGGGTAAATTAGGGGTCTGCACCTCGAGCATATGGATAACTTTCTGAGACATAGGTGGCAGCAGCATCGGTTTGGCCCAAGACATCTCGACAATGTTTTTGCTCTCGGATTTATATGTACAAGGTGTAAACAGCAAAAGAAATTCTCGACTTCACAAACCCACTTGGAAGTCATTCATTCCTCAGCACCAATTGAACCAAAAATAATGAGCTTTAATGGAAAGATACTTTTCACCAAGAGCTTAGCATAGGTTGTCCATTTATGTAATTACTGCATTAACAGTAATAATTAAAAGAATAAATTTAACAGAGAGGAAATGAACAGATTGCAAAGCTATCCAAAATAATGCGAATGAAAATCTAAATTATAGTGATAACGGAATGTTAAAATTAAACAGAATCAATGATTTGATTAATTATCAACCAAGTAAAAATGGGGGGAAATGATTGTGATGAGTTAATGTTCCAGAAGCAGCTTCTTTCTATTGGAAATATGATGAAGTTATAAGGTGCAGTGTGCACCTGCACGGAAGAATAAGCATTTTGTGACTTTGAATTGCATTGGCTGGCACATGCTCAGTCTGAGGTGCAGGCAATGTGATGCTGAGGCAGAATTGGGCAACAATGTTGCACATGAACAGGCATAAAATGAGTGTCAGTCTCTGTTTTCTGCTGGATCAAAATGTTCTCCTATTATAAAATTTCCATAAGGATGGGATCGTAGCACAGTGGTTCGCATTGTTGCTTCATGCCAGGGACCCGGGTTCAATTCCTGCTTGGGTCACTGTCTGTGCGGAGTCTGCACTTTCTCCCCATGTCTGAGTGGGTTTCCTCCGGGTGCTCCAGTTTCTTCCCACAAGTCCCGAAAGACTTGCAGGTTAGGTGAATTGGACATTCTGAATTCTCCCTCTGTGCACCCGAACAGGCACCAGAGTGTGGCGATGAGGGGATTTTCACAGTAACTTCATTGCAGTGTTAATGTAAGCCTACTTGTGACAATAATAAAGATTATTATTATTATATCCTGTCTTTCAATATATTGAGAGAGCTATTATCATGCAAGGTTATAAGTGGAACGTTTATTCCACATTTTAAAGGTACCTGATAATTCAGGAAAGTTGCAGTCATGGGAGAATTGTGTTTGTTAAAATAATAAATAGATGCTGGACCACAAAGAATCATGGAGTGTAAAACTATTGAAAAAAAAAATTCAGGGAATTAGGACGCAGACTAAAAAGCAGGAACTTTCGAGTTGGAAGCTCCAGATGATTCCCAGTGCCACGTGAGAGTATAGAAATAGGAGAGTAACGCAGATGAACGCGTGGCTGAAGAGTTGGTGCAATGGGAGGGTTCTAGATTCCTGGATCACTGGGACCATTTCTGGAGAAGGTGGGACCTGTACAAGCGGGATGGCCTGCATCGGAACCAGAGCTGGCGGGTTTGCATTTCTGTTGGGAGGAGTTTAAACTAATTTGGCAGGCGGAGAGGGAATAGACAGTTAGCAGAATAGGGTCACAGCATAACACAGTAAAGCAATCAAGTTGGAGGGACTACAGCTGCATTAAGATTCAAGGGAGTAAGACAAGGCTGGATAGCTTCTACTTTAATGCAGGAGTATTACAGGTAAAACGGATGAGTTAAGGACACGTAAAATTGTGATATAGTAGCCATCACGGAGACGTGGTTGAGATCCCAGGATTTCGAATCTTCAGGTGAGACAGAGGAGGGGGTAGAAAAAGAGGAGGCATTGAATTATTAGTTAAAGAGTCAGTTCACTGTAGTAAGGAGAGATGATGGGCGGGGTCTGCCAGTCACATTGCGCTCTAATAGCAGCGCGGTGCGACGCAACCGGAGGATGCCGGGCGATCCCACTTCCGGGATCTGCAAAGCATGCCACGTCCCCCGGGATCTACAAAGCATGCCACGTCCCCCGGGATCTAACAGCCCATAATTGTGGTCAGAATTACTTTCTGGCAAATTTGCACATTAGAGTGAGATCTTGGGTGAGTGCTAGTCTCCACAAATGCGGGGGGCAATTCCTCGTCGGGTGTTGAAATAACAACAAAGTGCCATTAGATAGCGGGGTTGTTCTTGGTGCTACAAACACCAGGAACGACTCCACTATTTTCACCTAAAACGGACACTGATTTTTAAAAATGTAATCACGCCCATAGTGTTAATGGCATGGATGGAGCAGAGTTCTTACAATGTATACAGAAGAACATTTCAAGTCAGTATGTAGAGGATTCAACAAGGGACAGCGCAATGCTGGACCTAATTCGGAGGAAATGAAACTAGACAGGTGGTTGAGGTGTTGCTGGGGGAGTGTTTTTGTGATAGTGATCACAATATAGTACAATTTAAGCTTGTATGGACAAACAAATAGACAAGTTGCAAATAAATGTTTTGGATTGGGGGTGAGCGAATCTTAGTAAAATAAGACAGGATCTGACCCAGGTCGACTGGGAATAGTTACTTATGGGGAAATCGACAGAAGAGCAGTGGCGGGCATGCAAAAAGGAAATGGGAAGGGTACAGGCAAAACGTGTTCCCTCCAGGATGAAAGGAAGAAGTAATAAGCCCAGAGGACTATGGATGACCAGAGATATTCAGGGCACGATGAAAAGGTAAAGAGAGGCTTCAGCAAGTAAAAGGGGAGCAAATCAGCAGGGGCATTAATGGAGTACAGAAAGTGCAGGATGGTGTTTAAGAAAAAAATTAAGAGAGTAAAGAGGGGTTTGAGAAAGCTTCGGCTGGTAAAAGATATTTTATAAGTATGTCAATGGGAAGAGAATTACCAGGAAAAGAGTAGGGTCCATTAGGGACGAAGGGTGCAATCTGTGGGTGGAGCCAGAGGATATTGATAAGGGTATTGAATGAATACTTCACATCTGTCTTCACCCAAGGGAATGAACATGTCGGTATGGGACTCAGGGAGAGAGACTGTGAGTTTCTTGAGAAAATCGACATAGGGCGCGATAAAGTATTGGAGGTTTGGCAGGCTTAAAAGTGGACAAAACTGTAGGTCAGGATGAATTTTGTCCCAGGCTGCTGTGAGAGGTGATAGAGGAGATTGCAGGGGCTCTGACCCAAATTTTTAATTCCTCTCTGGCCAGGAGGTGCCAGAGGACTGGAGAACAGCTAATGTGGTTTTACTATTTAAGAAATTTGTCGAGATGAGCCGGGGAACTGCAGACCAGTGAGGCTCATGTCAGTGGGTTGGGTAATTATTGGAGACAATTCTGAAGGAGAAAATCTATCTCAAATTGGAGTGGCAAGGTTTAATCAGGAATAGTCAGCATGGCTTTGCCGGAGGGAGGTCATGCTGAACAAATTTGATTGAATTTTTTGAGGAGGTGACCAGGTATGTAGATGGGGGTAGTGCAGGTGATGTCATTTATGTGGATTTTAACAAAGCCTTGACAAGGTCCCATATGGGAGACTTATAAAAAAGGCAAATGCACACGGGATTTAATAATCGCTTATTGTCACAAGTAGGCTTCAATGAAGTTACTGTGAAAAGCCCCTAGTCGCCACATTCCGGCGTCTGTTCGGGGAGGCCGGGGCGGGAATTTAACTCGCGCTTCTGGCATTGTTCTGTATTACAAGCCAGCTATTTAGCCCACTGTGCTGACCCAACAACTATATAAGGTAATTTGATAAGGAGGATTCAAAATTGTAAGAGACAGAAGGTGATGACAGATGTGCGCTCTGCAACATGAAAATGAAAATCGCTTATTGTCACGAGTAGGCTTCAATGAAGTTACTGTGAAAAGCCCCTAGTCGCCACATTCCGGCGCCTGTCCGGGGAGGCTGGTACAGGAATCGAACCGTGCTGCTGGCCTGCTTGGTCTGCTTTAAAAGCCAGCGATTTAGCTGTGTGAGCTAAACCAGCCCCATAGCTAAACCAGCCCGTGCCGGCTGTGCATGGACCCTGCCAAAAACTGAACCCTGTAACCCCCCTTGCCAGTCTGAAGCTGCCACGCGAGGTCCCTGAAAGTTGTGAGGACACATTCCCCATGCAATCGGGGACTCGGCCCATCGGGGTGCGAAGCATCGGGGGAGGGCCTCAGGCGACATCCTGTGACTGTCCATACCGCGTGCGGCGTACTTCCTGAGTGCACCATTTCTGAATGGACGGAGCTTTGCAAAAACAATGCCGCCCCTGATTCCAGCATAAACATGGATCCTCTGGCCGATCGTCGAACGCGATTTCTGACTGTGTCCAATTTTCAGGACAAGTGAGATTGTTTGGCAGAATTAAAACTTACCATGCTGTTTAAAATCTACATACGCTGGAATATAAATGGCCTGACCTTTCCTCGTGAGTGGGCATTTGTTTCACAAGAACTACAACTTTAGCCTGTTCCATGTGTTCATGTGTTTCACTGCCACGTCACACAGTACAGCACATCCTCTGGAGAAGCAGAGCAACTCAGAAAGCAACTGCCTACCTTCCGCATTAAACTGTATGTGTAGTTGTCAGAGGTTGCTGTCTGATTTATACATTAATAACAAGTTGTGCTGATAGCTTCACTTTTATTTTTGCCTTCCAATCTGGGCCAATATGTTCAGTGCTGGTACTCTACTGGAGATGAACAATTAGTGTATAATGAATGGATTAAATTAATTTGAAATTAATGGGATTGCACCTCTGTTAAAACAGCATGATGCAGTCATAGGCTAGTTGATAGTATACATTGTAATGTGCTAGTATGCTCCATGTGTATATAATATGATTACCCTACATTAAAACAGTGGCAACACTTCAAAGAGTATTTAATTGGCTATGAAGCACTTTAGGAATTCCGATGGTTATTGAAGGCGGTATTTAAATGCACATTTTTAATGATATTTTCTTGCTCCATATTACTTTCCTAATCATGTTGAAAATTACATTATTGGGGTTGAAGGTTAAAAGAAATGAATGTTGTCAGCACCTCTCCAGTAACCATATATATTCTAATAAATTCCACTGCAGGTAGGTTAGATTTTTATCTCCTTGACTCTGTGCACTTTGAAGAATAATTAGAGGAATATAAATAAATGTTATCAATGCAGTCATCTGACCTTGCCCTAAATTGCAATTTAGAGCTGATCCCACTTCAGTTTTCTGCTGAAAATCAATTTAAAATATATTTACTGAAAAAATATTCTTTTCTGCTCCTAAAAGCTGTGGCGACAGGAATTTTAAATTATACCTGTTATGTATAGAACAGATGTTTGAACGACAAATGTTTACTTGAAAGTATATATACCACACAATGAAGCTTGTTGACAACATTCATAATTGATGTGTGAGTAGATGATGATAACCTATTAACGAGAGCCTTATAAAATCAACAGACTATTCCTTCACTTTTATAAAGCAAAAATTGAATGATTTTGGGTGGGGATGGGAGTATGGGATAGTGTGGTAGGCTTTATTGGGGGTATTGCGGTACCTAGGTGGGATGTACCTTATACTGTAGTATGAGTGGTAGAACCTGCCTGCTGGTTCCGCCCAGCAGGCTGAGCATAAGAGTCTGTGTTTCACCCACAGCAGTCATTCTGTACCGGAGCTGCTGGGGTAACTACTTGTTCATTAAAGCCTTCAATTGGACTACAATCTCGCTTCAGTAGTGATTAATCGTGCGTCAGATATCGAGTGATTGTGTTGTGTCTCCACTCCTTTTCTTTGCCTCTAATTCAACGCTATAAGAGGTGGGAAGGTGTTTATTTTGACCCTGGTAGATGTGGGCTGATATCAGGCATCTTAAATTACAATTCTGCCTCCAAAAGCTGTGGCCTAAATATTTTGCATGGTGCTTTTTCCCTTACCGCGATCGAAGAATTGACATGGAACACATTCCCTGCAGCCATATCAAGCTCAAATGAGCATCATTTGGTTGTAGGTGGGATTTTTACCAGTCCCACACCCCCGCAACTCTAACAAACATTAGTCAGCCACCATGGAAGAGAAGAAGCTTCAACATACCAGAGCATAAGCCCCAAGACCAGAGAGCAAGGTAAATTTAGGGATAATGGAAGGGAGGGTAGGGAAGGCCCTACTATGAGATGGTACGGTGGGGTGGCCCAAAGTCAGAAGTGGGCTTCTAACAGAGGTGTTCACCTTCCCACACCAAATAGATCCTCCTATCAGTTTATATATTGAGGCTGAGGGCAGCATTATGGCCCAGTGGTTAGCACTGTTGCCCCAAGGCGCCGAGGTCCCAGGTTCGATCCCGGCTCTGGGTCACTGTCCGTGTGGAGTTTGCACATTCTCCCTGTGTTTGCGTGGATTTTGCCCCCACAACCCAAAGATGTGCAGGATAGATGAATTGGCCATACTAAATTGCCCCTTAATTGGAAAAAATAATTGGGTACTCTAAATTTATTTTTTAAAAGATATTGAGGCTGGTGGAAAACAGCCCTGAGAGTGTACGGGGGGTGGGGGTGGGGGGGGGGGGGGGGGGGGAGCAAGCAGGCGAGTGTAGGGAGGGGAAGGCACAAAGTAAGTATCAGAAACAGTTGGAGGACAGAATTTCGGATTCTTTTCACAGAGGTCCAGAAACAGAAATATAAAGGAAATCCAAAAAGGTTACTGAGAAATGTTCGCCATATTCATAATCAATGGCACCAATTCCAATGAGCTAGACCTGTTAGAACATATTACATAGAACATACAGTGCAGAAGGAGGCCATTCAGCCAATCCGACCCACTTAAGCCCTCACTTCTGTTAAGTAATGGGTTAAGAGGTTTTGCAATTAGTTGTCTAATTTATGTTAAGTGTCCAATAATTGACACTGATATGTAAAGGGGCTTCAGGTGGCCTCTGGGTCTGGTGATGTGTAGAGTTTTGTGCAGAGTCTGTTGGAAGAAATAAAAGTGTATTGGTGAAAAAGGAACAGAATGTTTGTCTCTTCACACCACAGCATCTAATACGTCGAAACAATTGGTAGCAGAGGATGGTTGCTGTATAAATGTAAAGGGTTGAAAGATACAATTTTTCCAGATCAAACCAAGGAGTGAGTGAAAAAAAAAAGGGATATATGGCTGAACCCAGGATAAAGATCGCTGGATATGACTATCCTCCCTTATTTTCTGAAAGGGAATCGTATGACCAATGAAGAAGTGCAGTAGTTAAGTGGACTAAGGTAACTGCTTTGGGAAAGAGAAAACAAGGTATGGCATTGGCTCTTTCTTTACCATATGTCAGTAAAATCCGAAACAAAGTGCTTTCTGAGCTGGAATTGGAAGAGTTAGACTCAGAAGAAGGTCTGGCGACTTTATTACATTATATGGATAAGATTTATAAGAAAGATGACTTGTTAAGTGCATATGAAGCATGGTCGGATTTTGATAAGTTCCGGAAAATGGAGGATTTATCTATGGAAGACCATATAATGGATTTGGCAGACTATATAAAAGGCTGCAGAAACACAACCTGGAATTTCCACAGTCTGTGTTGGCCTTTAAATTACTTGACTGTTCTAGAATGAGCAACATGGATAGACTCCTGGTTTTGACAGGAGTTCAGTTTACGGATAAGGATACTTTATTCGAACAGATGACAAAAGCTTTACAAAAGTTTCTGGGGAAACATTCGATTCCAATGGCTCTGATGACCCAAATAGGTCAGCCTGCAATAAGGCAGAATATGGAAGATACACTACTAACAGGATGGCGAAATCGTATGATTACGAACAGGCCTCAAGACTATAAAAGGAGACCGAGACAAGGAAATTATGAAGACAGAAACCCAGTTAGAACCTACAATAGGAAGATGAACCCCAGAAATGTACGGGCATGATAAATCGATGTTTTCGATGTGACTCTCAATACCATTATGCTTTCAACTGTCCAACTCGTTATGATAGAGTGTTTGAAGAAAAAGATAGTGACCAGAAAGAAGGCATTGTCCTATTAACAAGTAGTTTTACACCGGTAATGAGGGTGTTGGTTGCCGAATCCTTCAAGTGTGCTGTATTGGACAGTGGCTGCACATCTACTGTGTGTGGGATTGACTGGTTAAAATGTTATCTGGACTCCTTGAATGCTGAAAATCATAACAAGGTTAAGGAATTTGAAAGTTCCACAAGTTTCAGGTTTGGGGATGATAATACTCTAAAGAGTGGTGATCCCTTGCAATATTGCTGGAGTGAATCATTTCATTAGCACGGATGTTGTATCAAGTGAGATACCTTTGCTTCTGAGCAGACCGTCGATGAAGAAAGCACACATGAAACTGGACATGGAACAGGATAAGGCAACAGTTTTTGGAAAGACGGTGGACTTACAATTGACACAGTCGGGACACTATTATATTTCATTACTGACAAATAATATTTCAAGTAGAGTAGTTAAAGATATGCTAATGACAGTTGAAAATGGGACTTTAACTGATTAAAAAGCTTGTTGTAGTAAAACTGCATAGGCAATTTGCATATCCATCTCCTCGGAGGCTGAAAAATTTATTAAAGGATGCAGGGGTAAGGGATGACGACTATACTAAACTGATAGAACAGTTAGTGATCGCTGTGAAGTTTATAGGAAGTACCGAAGGACACCAGCATGACCAATAGTAACCCTATCTTTGGCCAGGGATTTTAACGACATTGTGGCCATGGACCTTAATACCTGGGATAAAGTAAATAATATATTTATTTTGCATTTTGTAGATTTAGCAACCAGATTTAGTCAATCAACGATTGTACGAAGTAAAGAAAAGAGAGTAATTCTAGATCAAATCCTGGAAAAATGGATCGGGACAGGAATGGGTCCACCGGCAAAATTCCTTACGGACAATGGGGGAGAATTTGCTAATGATGAGTTTAGGAATATGTGTGAAAACATGAATATCAGAGTTATGAACACGGCTGCAGAAAGCCCATTTAGTAATGGTGTCTGCAAAAGAAATCATGCTGTCATCGATGACATGCTTCGGAAAATGTTGGCAGATCGACCAAACTGCAGGCTCAATTCAGCTTTACATGGGTGGTACATGCAAATAATTCTTTGCAGATGGTTGGGGGCTATAGTCCTTATCAATTAGTGTTTGGTAGAAATCCTAAAATTCCATCCATTTTGGATGACCAGCCTCCAGCTTGGGAGGGGACTACAATTATCTCTGGTTTTGCTGAACATTTAAATGCATTACATAGCAGTAAAAAAGCTTTTTTGGAAGCAGAAATCTCTGAAAGTATCCGCAGAGCTTTAAGACATAATGTACGGCCATCAGATCCCGTTTTTCAGCAAGGAGACATGGTATACTAAAAGAGAGACAATTCTAATGAATGGAAAGACCTAGGGAAAATCATAGGCATAGATGGCAAAACAATTATTTTGCACCATGGTATTCAAACTGTTAGGGTACATTCAACAAGGATAATGGGTACCAATTACAAATTTTAAAATTTAGACAGAGCAGACAGATATGATGAGGAACCAGAGTCATCCGGCACGCACGTGTTACAGAACTATGAGGACCAGTTAACTGATATAGACAGGGTTTCTGTCGAGGAACACAACACTTCTGATAAATTAGAACAGGCCATTTTTCCGAAAGGGCAACTGCCAAAAGTTGGTACAAAAGTGACATACTTGCCTGAAGGGTCTAGTCAATGGAAGGATGCAACTGTTATTAGTAGAGCAGGGAAGGCCACTGGAAAGTATAAACATTGGTTGAATGTACAGCATTCAGGGGAGAGTTAAGACAAAGGATTGAGAAAACAAAGTTCAAAAATGGAGGGCACAGAAACACAGTGCAAGTTCAGATAGTACATCAGATAGTGAACAGGTTCACAGGAAAAGGTCGAGAACTATTGAAAGGACATCCCACAACAGAAGTAAAAGATCAAGCAGTAGCAGTACAGAACAAGATACCAGCCGGGAGAGGGGACGTAGTTTATCAGGATCTCGGAACATGGGTAAGACTACAAATACTAATAGGAGTAGAAGCCCACATGCACGTGAGATTTTGGTGGCTTCAGATAAATTAGATGAAAAAGTTATCAAAGGTGCTAAACAGCAAGAATTGCATAGTTGGAGTGAATTTGGGGTATACACGGAAGTACCGGATAGGGGGGCAAAAAGCTCTATCCCACAGATGGATTTGCATGGAAAAGGTTCTTCTGGATGGAACTTATAAGGCAAAGGCCAGGCTTGTGGCAAGGGGATTTGAAGAAAACTTAGAAGATCAGGATTTAAGGGTAGATTCATCTACAGCAGGAAAGGTTATTTTAAAGATTTTCTTGGCTCTATTAGCCACAAAGGCATGGAAATGCAAATCTATATATATAAAAGCTGCCTTTTTGCATGGGCATCAGCTCCAGAGAGACATTTTTCTCTGTCCTCCTAAAGAAGCAGCTAACACAGAAGGGGTACTCTGGAAGTTGAACAAATGTGTATATGGATTAAATGATGCATCTAGAGTGTGGTACTTTTCGGTAAGGTCAGTTTTGTTAAAGTTAGGCTGTTGCCAGTTGAAAGCAGATCCTGCAATGTTTTACTGGCACTATAAAGGAAATCTTTCTGGCATCTTTATGATGCATGTCGATGATTTTTTGTGCGGTGAGACTAGTGATTTTGAAGCTATTGTAATCTCTGGTTTGAGAAAAGAATTCAGGATTGGAAGTCAGGCTTCCGGTGCATTTAAATATATTGGACTGGAAATCGGACAGACTAAGTTAGGGGCAACTTTACGTCAGCAATCATATTTGGAAAGCATCAGCCCAATAGCAATTAGTCGTGGCCAGGTTTCACAAAAAGACGCAATGGTTTCAAAGATAGAAAAAGAGCAACTGTGAAGTTTAATTGGGCAACTGAACTGGTTAAGTAGACAGACTTGACTGGACGTGAGTTTTGATGTCTTAGAGTTGTGTACAAAAATGAATGATCCCAAAGTGGAAGACATAATAAGAGCAAATAAAGCATTGGCCAAACTAAAAATACAGGAGTGTGTTTTGAAGTTCCCGGTTTTAGGTGACCATAGGCACTTGAAACACATAGGAAGGACCTAAAGGGAGAGTTAAGAAGAGCAAGGAGAGGACACAAAAAGTCCTTGGTGGATAGGATCAAGGAAAACCTTCTATATATAGGTATATCTTTCTATAGATATATCAGGAACAAACGAATGACTAGAGTAAGATTAGGGCCAATCAAGGATAGTAGTGGAAAGTTGTGTGTGGAATCAGAGGAGATAGGGGAAGCGTTAAATGGATATTTTTCGTCAGTGTTTACACTGGAGAAAGACAATGTTGTCGAGGAGAATACTCAGGTTCAGTCGACCAGGCTAGATGGAATTCAGGTTCACAAGGAGGAGGTGTTAGCAATTTTGGAAAGTGTAAAAATAGATAAGTCCCCTGGGCCAGATGGGATTTATCCTAGGATTCTCTGGGAAGCCAGGGAGGAGATGGCAGAGCCTTTGTCCTTGATCTTTATGTCGTCTTTGTCGACAGGAATAGTGCCGGAAGACTGGAGGATAGCAAATGTTATCCCCTTGTTCAAGAAGGGGAGTAGAGACAACCCTGGTAATTATAGACCTGTGAGCCTTACTTCGGTTGTGGGTAAAATGTTGGAAAAGGTTATAAGAGATAGGGTTTATAATCACCTTGAAAAGAACAAGTTGATTAGCGATAGTCAACACGGTTTTGTGAAGGGTAGGTCATGCCTCACATAGATTACATAGAATTTACAGTGCAGGAGGAGGCCATTCGGCCCATCGAGTCTGCTCCTGGAAAGCGCACCCTACACAAGCTTAACACCTCCACCCTATCCCCATAACCCAGTAACCCCACCCAACACTGGGCAATTTTGGACACTAAGGCCAATTTATCATGGCCAATCCACCTAACCTGCACATCTTTGGACCGTGGGAGGAAACCGGAGCACCCGGAGGAAACCCACGCACACACGGGGAGGATGTGCAGACTCCGCACAGACAGTGACCCAAGCCGGAATCGAACCTGGGACCCTGGAGCTGTGAAGCGATTGTGCTATCCACAATGCTACCGTGCTGCCCCAAACCTTATTGAGTTTTTTGAGAAGGTGACCAAACAGGTGGATGAGGGTAAAGCGGTTGATGTGGTGTATATGGATTTCAGTAAGGCATTTGATAAGGTTCCACACGGTAGGCTATTGCAGAAAATAAGGAAGTATGGGATTGAAGGTGATTTAGTGGTTTGGATCAGTAATTGGCTAGCTGAAAGAAGACAGAGGGTGGTGGTTGATGGCAAATGTTCATCCTGGAGTTCATTAACTAGTGGTGTACCGCAAGGATCTGTTTTGGGGCCACTGCTGTTTGTCATTTTTATAAATGACCTGGAAGAGGGTGTAGAAGGATGGGTTAGTAAATTTGCAGATGACACGAAGGTCGGTGGAGTTGTGGATAGTGCTGAAGGATGTTATAGGATACAGAGGGACATAGATAAGCTGCAGAGCTGGGCTGAGAGGTGGCAGATGGAGTTTAATGCTGAAAAGTGTGAGGTGGTTCACTTTGGAAGGAGTAACAGGAATGCAGAGTACTGGGCTAATGGCAAGATTCTTGGTAGTGTAGATGAACAGTGAGATCTCGGCATCCAGGTACATAAATCCCTGAAAGTTGCCACCCAGGTTAATGGGGCTGTTAAGAAGGCATATGGTGTGCTAGCCTTTATCAGTAGGGGGATTGAGTTTTGGAGCCACAAGGTCATGCTGCAGCTGTACATATATCTGGTGCGGCCGCTCCTGGAGTACTGCGTGCAGTTCTGGTCACCACATTATAGGAAGGATGTGGAAGCTTTGGAAAGCGTTCAGAGGAGATTTACTAGGATGTTGCCTGGTATGGAGGGAAGGTCTTACGAGGAAAGGCTCAGGAACTTGAGGTTGTTTTCGTTAGAGAGGAGAAGGCTGAGAGGTGACTTAATAGAGACATATAAGATAGTCAGAGGGTTAGATAGGGTGTACAGTGAGAGTCTCTTTCCTCGGATGGTGATGACCAACACGAGGGGACATAGCTTTAAATTGAGGGGTAGTAGATATAGGACAGATGTCAGAGGCAGTTTCTTTACTCAGAGAGTAGTAGGGGTGTGGAACGCCCTGCCTGCAACAGTAGTAGACTCGCCAAATTTAAGGGCATTTAAGTGGTCACTGGATAGACATATGGATGAAAATGGAATAGTGTAGGTCAGATAGGCTTCAGATGGTTTCACGGGTCGGCGCAACATCGAGAGCCGAAGGGCCCGTACTGCGTTGTAATGTTCTATGTTCTATGTTCTAGGGCGCGATTCTCCGCCCCCCCACGCTGGGTGGGAGAATAGCGGGAGGGCCTCCCGACATTTATCATGCCCTCCCGCTATTCTCCCCCCCCCCCACGCCCGACCCACGCCACGAATCGCCGCTCGCCGTTTTTTATGGCGAGCGGCGATTCTCCGAGGCCGAAGGGCCGAGTGGCCGGGCCTTCACGCCCGTTTCAACATGGCAGCAAACACACCTGCTTGCTGCCATCGTGAAACGGGTGCCAGATGCCCGTTTGTGGCATCTGGGGGCCCGATTGGCACGGCAGTACCACGGCCGTGCCAAGGGGGGCATTGGCCCACGAGTGGTGCCCACCGATCGCGGGCCGTGCGTCCGTAATGGAGGCACTTTTTTCCCTCCGTCGCCCCGCAAGATGAAGCCGCCACGTCTTGCGGGGCGGCTGAGGGAAAAGACGGCAACTGCGCATGCGCGGGTTGGCGTTGTCCAACCTGCGCATGTGCGGCCAACGTCATCGGCCGCGTCAGCCAGCGTGACGCTTGACGTGTGGCCTTGACGACCGTCGTCAAGGCCGCGCCGCCGTGACGCATGGGTCCGCGCTCCTATCTCTGCCCGGGGAGGAGAATCGGCCCCGGAAGTAGGCGTGAAGGCTGATGTGGGTCACGGCCTGTCCCATGGCAGCCTTTACGATTCTCCGCATTAGTGGAGAATCTCGCCCATAGTTTATACTGATGTGTCCTGTGCAAATCTATGTGATGGGGTTTCAAGCGCAGGAGGTTTTATAGTTTTCCTTTTGGGAAACAATGGTAAATGTTGCCCTCTTGCGTGGGAAACAAAGAAAATAAGGAGAGTGGTCAAAAGCACTTTGGCTGCTGAGACGTTAAGCCTTGTGGAAGCGGTGGATATGGCCTTTTATATAAGTCAGATATTGACAGAAATTTTGGGATTTGGGTAATATAGCTATTGACTGTCACATTGACAATAAATCCCTGTGGGAAAATGTGCACTCTACAAAAAGTGTAAATGAAAAGAGGTTACGGATAGACATCGCAAGTTTGAAGCAGATGTTGGACAGAGGGGAAATAACAAAAATTAAATGGGTCAACAGTAGCTATCAACTGTCAGACTGTTTTATGAAAAGAGGGGCTAGTTCATGGAAACTTTTGGATATTGTTATTGAAGGGGCCTGTTTCTGTGACTGGTTTCTTTTCTCTTTCAAACAAAAAGAAAACTGGGGAAAAAAAAGGGGGGGAAATCAGGTGAGTGTTTTAGTTTCTTGAAATTTTGTTTTCACCTAATTGTTTTTTTTCTCCCAGAAAGGGGAGACTGTTAAGTAATGGGTTAAGAGACATTGCAATTAGTTGTCTCATTTATGTTAAGTGTCCAATAATTGACACTGATATGTAAAGGGGCTTCAGGTGGCCTCTGGGTCTGGTGATGTGTAGAGTTTTGTGCGGAGTCTGTTGGAAGAAATAAAAGTGTGTTGGTGAAAAAAGAACAGAACTTTTGTCTCTTCATACCACAGCATCTAATACGTCTAATCAACTTCCACCCTATCCCCATAACCCCTCCTAACCTTTTTGGTCATTAAGGGCAATTTATCATGGCCAATCCACCTAACCTGTACGTCTTTGGACAGTGGGAGGAAACCGGAGCACCCGGAAGAAACCAAGGCAGACACGAGGAGAACGTGCAGACTTTGCACACACAGTAATCCAGCGGGGAATCGAACCTGGGACCCTGGCACTGTGAAGCCACAGTGCTTTCCACTTGTGCTACCGTGCTGCCCAATGGTGATGTGTTGAAACAGGAAAAGGACTTATGAGGCAGAAGATATCATTGTCAGATATCCAAAAGCATTTTTGATCAAGAGGGAGAGTAAGATGTCAGTAAATTTGCAAACTTAAGGCAATATAGCACAAAAGAAAGGTGAATCTTTCACATTTATGTGACATAAAAAGGAATACAACATTGGCCATGCCAATTGGCATTTATCGAGGACACTTTAATGTCGAAAAGCATTGTAAGGCTTTAAGGAAGCATCCTCAGGAAAAAATAGACAAGAGTCAAATAAGAGTATCTTAGTTTGGGAGCCCAAAAACGTGCCCAAAGCAGTGGGTTTTGAGGAGAGTCTGAAAGGTGGGGCCGCTGTTGGGAGGAGGAGGTGTCAGGGAGGGAGTTGTTGCAGTGCTAGGAGATTTCATGGCTAAAGGCATGGTCTCAAACCACATGGCAAAGGGCTGGAGATACATCAAAGGTCAAAGCCAGGGCAATGGAGAATTTTGAGGGATTGTAGTTATAAAAATACCGAATGGTGAACATGAATTTTAAATTTGAGGTACTGGGTGACCAGGAGTCAGTGGATGTCATCAAAGGTGGAGGGGGGGAATATATGACTAAGACCTGATTTAGGTGAGAAACAGACAGCTGAGGTTCAATCAACTTATATTTCTAGTGCGTGGCCTTGAGAGGCTGGATGGTGGTAAAAGCATGAATGAGGATTTCAGCAGCAGACAGTCTGAAGTAGAAAAGGTGATTTTGTGGAGGTGGTAAGGCTATAGAATCAGCAGCTTGGCTTGGAATCTAACAGGACAACAAAGATTGCATTCAGTCTGATTAAACCTGAACCTGTGACAAAAGAGAGGGATCGAGTTGGTGGCATGGAAACAGAGTTTGTGACAAAAGCCAAAGGTGATGTTCATCCCAATTTTAAACTGAGGAAAAAGTGTGACTCATGCATATCAGACAGTCGACAGCAGAGCAACAGTGATGGGGTGGTGAGGTAGAGTTTGGTGTCATCAATATGCATGTAAAAGCTCACCCCGGTGCTGTAAAGATGTTACCAAGGGGCCCTTGTGTGGTGGATTATAATCCACAAAATTTTTCGGGACCATTCTGAATCAGGCATACCTCTCAGGTTAACACTCCTAACCTAAGGTGAAGAAAGACAAATCTTAAAGACATTGGGCGACATTTTCCATTTGGGATGCTAAGGGCGCAATTTAACAAAATAAAGTCCCCTTTTGGGCAGGTTTAGCAGGGTGGTTCTCGGCACCTGAGGTGCCAAGAGTGACCCCGCTATTGATTGGACGCTTTTCTTTTGGCATCTGTGGGGAACGCCCCGCTGAGGCCGAACTTACCTCATTTCGACCTCAGCTGGTTAGAGCAGGAAGAGATAAGGACGCTATTTTTAAATGTCGCCCCGATCTCCCGACCCTCCCCACTGTGGCCTCTGGACTCTCCCAATGCCCAATTTACCAGTTATGGGGTCCTCAAGCCCCCCACCCCCTCATCCCACCTCATTAGGGCAGGGCACCCAGGCGCGAGACCCCTAATTGGTACGTTGGGGCGTTGAGGGGTCTGGAGGCCACGGTGGGAGGTCCAGAGATCATGGCGCCATTTTAAAATGGCACTCCGATCTCTTCCTGCACCGGCAAGCTGAACTCGTTAGTGCAGGATTAAGTCTAAATGTGGCCTCGGCGAGACGTTCCTCGGTGGGGACCAAAGAAGAAACAGGGTACTGTTCAATAGCGGGGAGCACCGAGAAACACCATGCTAAATGGGGCAGCACAGTAGCATGGTGGTTAGCATAAATGCTTCACAGCTCCAGGGTCCCAGGTTCAATTCCCGGCTGGGTCACTGTCTGTGTGGAGTCTGCACGTCCTCCCAGTGTGTGCGTGGGTTTCCTCCGGGTGCTCCGATTTCCTCCCACAGTCCAAAGTTGTGCGGGTTAGGTGGATTGGCCATGCTAAATTGCCCGTAGTGTAAGGTTAATGGGGGGATTGTTGGGTTACGGGTATAGGGTGGATACGTGGGTTTGAGTAGGGTGAACATTGCTCGGCACAACATCGAGGGCCGAAGGGCCTGTTCTGTGCTGTACTGTTCTATGTTCTATGTTCTAAATGCGCCCAAAATGGGGCTCTTCCTTTTCCATTAAATCGTGCCCGAGAAAGAGGAGAAGGCAAGTACAGATCTTTAGTAGACTTTGGAAGCAACAGTGCAGAAAGAAGCTATTGCTAGAGATACTTTAATTTGATCGGCTGGGTAAGAGTGAAGAACAATGGACTAAAAAGAAGGCAATATTGTTATTTTTATTACTAGAAGATTGTTTACCGGTTCACACCTATGGTAAATAAGAACCAAAATGACATTTGATGAATTATGTTTTATGTTTGATATTTTTCTAACTTTATGGTTGGCACTGCTTCCAAATTAAATGCATTCTGACTGAAGGGGCTGGACCTGTGGATGCATAACCAGAAATGATACGAATCTGTCTGCAACAGGCTGGAAAAAGGATACAGGAAAGATCAGATTCAAGTTGGAAGCCTTATTGTCCAAATCTTTTTGTTGCACTGATAGCAAATGAGCAAATAGTTTATATCTATCCCAAATGTCATGGTTTTTATATTATAACGAATGGTGTTCGGTCAAGCTGGGAAATGAGTTCGGGCTCTGCAGGCAGACAGTGCATCAAATGTACCATCCAAGTAAGATATGTACATCAGGCATGGGAAATACAGAGACTTAGTGAAAACCACTCAAGTGAAAGATATGTGGCAGAATGTTAAAGACCTGCATCTTAAAACCTCCCTGCCAAAGACATACCCAGAAGAAATAGGTTAAATAACTCTTCAAGTGACGGAGGTGAGAAACTCCAGAGTCCAATATAATGTCAAAAGAGAGGTAGGTTTGTCTGCAAGTACTCAAAGAGATATGATAGATTTGACAAATAAGGTCAGATTTATAATGGAAACCCTAACAGGAAACAAGCCATGCAACACACCGTTGTGGCATGGTAATATTCCTGACAGTCAATCCCAACTGCCAGTCATTCCATGAATATTAGTAGTTGCCTTTAGACAAGAGCATAGGGAAAAAAAACAGCGATATGCTGGAGGGAATCTGTTCAAAACGTTCAATGTGTATTTTCTGGATCCTCTCTAAGGGCCAAATTATATGCTGCCCCGCTGCTTGTTCTGTGGGGGATGATGCCTGGGGGTGGGGGGGGGGGGGGGGGGGGGGGGGTTGTGGGCATAATATTCCTCGGATGGGCTTTCTGCTGGGTCCCTGTCTGCCCTGACCTCTCTACTATTGCATGCTGGGACAGGCAAGGCCGAAGCTGGTCGGCCCACCCTTGCCCCAATTGAGGTCCTCAAGTGGCCAATTAGTGACTAACTTAGGGCCATTTTCCACCCAGCCTCAATTCTTAGGGTTGTGGGAGGAGTCTTGGGGCGTGAGGAAGTCCAAACAAAACCTGGCCTGAGGTATTTGGTACATTTAACACATGAGAATTTGCCAAAGCTCTTCACAGATGCTTGGCTCGATAAATTTTGACAGAGTTACAGGAAAGAAAATTTAGGAGAGGCGAGAAATAATGCTCAAAAAGAAATAACTGAAAAGGCAGAAAGGGAGGTGGAGAGGATTGGGGTGGAAACTGCAGCGCTTCTAGACAATGCAGCTGAAGTCACACCCATCAATAATTCTTCAAGTGATGGAGGTGAGAAACTCCAGAGCCCAATATAATGTCAAAAGAGAGGTAGGCTTGTCTGAAAGTACTCAAACCATGGACGAGCAAGAGGCCAGAATAGGAAAAAGGTGATTGGACGGTTTTAAATTTAGAAGTGGTTGTAGCGAAACAGGGGAGAGCAAGGCTGTAGAGGGATTTGAAAACAAGAATGAGGTTATAAAAAACATCGAGACATTCCCGAACTAGGATCCAGTCCTTTATTAGAGCAGTCCAATATATAACATGGCTATGAAATTCTGTTGGGATTCTTCCACCCGTCCATAATAACATGGATGAGAACCTGAAGAAAACTGTTTCTTATGGAACTAATTATGGATAGGTGGGAGAATCCTTTGCAGAACTTAATTTTCTTTGCTATTGGGAATCAAGATGAGGAGATGGAACATTCTCAGTGGGAGCTGAAGAAATCTACTCACTGAAGTATGAAATTAGAAATGGTCCAATCAATAACTGAGAATAACTTCACTGAAGTTCTCAAGTGGTTGCATTTAGAAGTGGTGGTAATATGTGTACTTTGTGTATATGGAGGATGTTTGTGAGGGCTTGAGCCCCTGCCAAGTCACACCCCCATTCGAAAAGGGTTTGGGTAGAGGACACTGGTATCCCATAATGCTCCAGCTCTCACTTATGACTCCCAAGTATCTGGTTGCGCACCCCAGCGGTGATACCCTGTGACCTTGACTCAACAGTCATGCAAAACTAACTTGGGGGCCCATCAGCTTCAGATGGTGTAGCGTGGGGGCGTCACCCCTTTAAACGTGCGTGCATGATGTCGGGGAATGGTGGAAGAGGTAGAAGTTCCCGTCAAGTTAGTTGGACAATGGCTCAGAAACCTGCAATGTGTGAGGCACATCCAATGACACCCAGTGAGACAATGTGGCCAGACACGTGCGAATTACAAAGAACAAAGAAAAGTACAGCATAGGGCCAGGTCCTTCGGCCCTCCAAGCCTGCGCCGACCATGCTGCCCATCTAAACTAAAATCTTCTACACTTCCGGGGTCCGTATCCCCTTATTCCCATCCTATTCATGTATTTGTCAAGATGCCCCTTAAATGTCACTAACGTCCCTACTTCCACCACATCCTCTGGCAGCGAGATCCAGGCACCCACTGCCCTCTGTGTAAAAAACATACCTCGTACATCTCCTCTAAACTTTGCCCCTCGCACCTTAAATCTATGCCCCCTAGTAATTGACTCCTCTACCCTTTACCTTGGGAAAACGTCTCTGACTATCCACTCTGTCTGTACCCCTCATAATTTAGTAGACCTCTATCAGGTCACCCTCAACCTACTTCATTCCAGTGAGAACAAACCATGATTATTGAACCTCTCCTCATAGCTAATGCCCTCCATACCAAGCAACATCCTGGTAAATCTCTTCTGCAGCCTCTCTAAAGCCTCCACATCCTTCTGGTAGCGTGGCGACCAGAATTGAAAGCTATACTCCAAGTGTGGCCTAACTAAGGTTTTGTACAGCTGCAACATGACTTGCCAGTTTTTATACTCAATACCCTGGCCAATGAAGGCAACCATGCCGTATGCCTTCTTGACTACCTTCTCCACCTGTGTTGCCCCTTTCAGTGACCTGTGGACCTGTACACCAAGATCTCTCTGACTGTCAATACTCTTGAGGGTTCTATCATTCACTGTATAATCCCTACCTGCATTAGACCTTCCAAAATGCATTGCCTCACATTTGTCCGGATTAAACTCCATCTGCCATCTCTCCGCCCAATTCTCCAAACGATCTAAATCCTCTGACAGTCCTCATCACTATCCGCAATTCCACCAACCTTTGTGTCATCTGCAAACTTACTAATCAGACCAGTTTCATTTTCCTCCAAATCATTTATATATATTACACCTACTAATCAGACCAGTTACATTTTCCTCCAAATCATTTATATATACTACTTGCCTGGGATAACACCCGATCATGTATAAAACAGGTGGCGTATAGAAGATAAAGGTAGCAAAATATTGTTTGAAAGGGATGTAGTAGCAAAAATATGGATGGAATATATAAGTGATTTGTTTGATGATCCAAATTGAGGGAGTCCTCAAGATATAGATGCAAATAAAGAACCAAACGTTGGGCAGAATTGTTCCCTCGTTGATGATGAGTGGGGGTAGACAAAACATTGGGGAGCGGAAAAGTTGGTTTCCCAACAGTGGTAAATGGCATTGTGAACAGTTCTGACCATCTTGGAGGGTCGCGGTCTCTGCCAGTGGCCATCAGGAACCCATTTTGCAATCGGATATGATTCACGTGAAGAGAGGAATATTCAGTATACAGCATAAATATTCAAAAATTTAGATGTACTTCCAAGGGTAAAAACTGGATGCAAGAACATATGAATTTGTGGTACCCTGACAACAAGGCACTCCTCGCAGAACTGGCTGTGGCCCTACAAAACACTGTCAATCAAGTAAAATCTAAAAATTTTGAATTTAGATTGCGTACGAACACCAGAAAGATAAAAACAGTGAAAGCTGGAAAGAATACATTGGAATAAACTGGAATGAAGATTGAAGTGAATGGTGTCACGCTGGAACAAGGAGATAGGTTTGGGGTCCCATTCCAAACTGTGGCTGTGAGATGATTTCCATACAGGGGTACCGGGACCCCATCATTTACAATAATACTTGGATAGATGGCCTGGAATAAAGGAGCATTGTTTTGCTGCTCTGTGTGATTCGGTTGGAAAAATGCTGAAAATTATGTTGCTACCGCTCTTTGAACAGTGGTTGATTGCTCCTGCAAGCATTTCTCAATTCGTCTTCCTTGCCCACCTTTGCAGGTATATCTGCATCATGCATCTGCATTATCTCCTTTGCTTCAGAATAGCTATATTTCAGGTGGACAGATGGTTATTTTTCTGGTAGGGGGATATTATCCCTCCAATCCTGCATTGTTTATTGATATCCCAAGAGAACCTAGACCTTGTGTCCAGCTTAATAGAGGAGATGGTGGTGTTTAGTGTTATTGTCACTGGACTAGTAATCTGGAGACCAAGAGTTATGCTCTGGGCATCAGGGTACAAATATCACCATGATAGATGGTGAAATTTTGATTCAATAAAAAAAATAGATGTCATATCAGAATTTACTGGGCAGAAGGAAGCCATTCGGCCCATTGAGTCTGCGCCGGCCTTTGGAAACAGCACCCCACTTAAGGCCGCGCCTCCACCCTATCTCTGTAATCCAGTAATCTCACCAAACATTTTGGACATCAAGGGACAATTTACCATGGCCAACCCACCTAACCTGCACATCTTTGGACTGTGAGAGGAGACCAGAGCACCGGGAGGAAACCCACCAGACTCGGGGAGAAAGTGCAAACTCCACACAGTCAGCAAGGCCAGAATTGAACCCGGGTCCCTGGAACAGTGCTAACCACTGTGCCACTGTTCTGCCCTCAAAATCTGGAATTAAAAGTCAAATGATCATCATGCATTTCATTGTCGTTTGTCATAAAAGCCCATCAGGTTCACTAATGTATTTTCGGGAAGGAAATCTGCCATCCTTACCTGGTCTGGCCTACATGTGACTTCAGATCCACAGTAATGTGGTTTAATCTTGAACGCCTCTGAAATGCAAGGCATTTAGGGGTGGGCATTAAATGTTGGCCCAGCCAGCGATGCCCACATCCCATCAATTAATTTTAAAAATAACGAAGTTACGCAGGATATGGCCAACAGCACAAATTTAAAGTGTTATGTATACTCAAAAGGAAGTGATTGCATATGGAGACAAGTATTGTTTCAATGGTTATCAAACATTAAAATGAATGTTATGCAATTGCCTTCCCTTGCGAAGTAACTGCCAGACTTAAGTCTAATGAAAGGCAATCTGAAGTATTGAATTAAGTCTGTGGACGAGTGACATGGCAGACCTGTGCAATGATTGGCAAATTAGATGTACTGCTTTATGTGGCGTTATGTGGAAGATTTCCTTATTGAATACTTTAGGGCATTCTGCCCAGAGGTGAGCAATGCATCTTTCCTGTCATGAGTTGGCAGCAGGTTTCATTGATTTGCAACGCGCATGGGTGCCATCTACTAAACCTTTTGCGTTTGGGAGCCAAGAAACTTTGTGCGTCCTGTCATATTGATGCCACCTCTCTTCAGTGATGTGCTAGCTGTGCTGACCCCAGGTCCTTGTCATTTGCTTGGTACATCAGCGGAAAGCTGATTCTGTTTGTCTTTGGTGGCAGCTAGGAAGAATTTGTTGTGGTCAGCATGCAGTGCGTTGCAAACGTGTTTCTACTATGGCATACTCTTGGAAGGAGTTGTTCCTGCAGTAAAAGTCATTTGTAAGTTGAGCCCCTAATGCCCATGATGACACAAAAGCTCATTTCTTTAATTTTCTGTGCTGATGTAGTCAAATGCCCCTGGAACAGGGTTTATGGACATAATGTACCAGGTATCATGTCTTCTCAGGAAGTACTCCTTCTCCTCAAATTCTAGAATGCAATCACAACCACAAAATGAATTCCCATCCTCGCTGCTCGGAACTCTCTCTTTCATTATGGTTCAGGCATGCAGGCGTACGTGTCCTCCTCCAATTCTTTCCTGCAACCTCATAGCAATTATCCAGTGGCTGCGCAGGTACCTAAGACCTGAAAATGCCAGGCAGGAAGGACTGACACATGTATACTAAGCCGGCCACTATACTGGATAAGGAGAGAGAAAAGGTGTGCTCTCCCCACACTTGAAGTAGACAATGAGCCCTTTACATATGCAAGAAAGGGGCTCCTAATGCCTGCTTGATGATTCCTCTCCAAGATTAGTTTGCCCCGGAACAAAAATCAGAGCGCTAGCTCTGGCGGCAACTGTGGAGAGGGGCATCACAGTGGCGCAGTGGGTAGCACTGCTGCCTCACGGCACAGAGGTCCCAGGTTCGATCCCGGCTCTGGGTCACTGTCCGTGTGGAGTTTGCACATTCTCCCTGTGTTTGCGTGGGTTTCGCCCCCACAACCCAAAGATGTACAGGTCAGGTGGATTGGCCACGCTATGTTGCCCCTTAATTGGAAAAAAGTGAATTGGGTACTCTAAATTTATTTTTAAAAACTGTGGAGAGAGAAAAATTTATATTTTGATGACATCCTTGTTGTTTAATCTTTCCTGGCCTCTGACGTTGGGTGTTCAACCCATCACCAACCCCACCACCCTCTAATCTTCCCCTTTTTAACTGCATAAAACTCTTCTCATTTCTACCTTTCTTTGTTCTGAAGAAGAGTCATGTTCAGCTTGAAAGGGTAACGTTGTTTCTCTTTCCAGTTGTGCTGCCTGACCTGCTGAGTTTTTACAGCACTTGACGGATGGTGGAAATCTCAAACGATACAGTATTTTGCTTCCATTTTAGTTTTCCCTGTGATAGCCAATGCCACCGTGGGCTACATACAGGGAAACCAGCCCTTGGGATTGTGTGTAGCAAAGCAGGTAAGTCACCTCTCGAATGTAGATGAGCCGTAATGCTTCTTCCACTTCCATACCGCAAAGTTTGGAATCAAAATGATCACTCTCTGGGCATCTGTCTGAATCCAGTCATCCCCCAATGGGCAATAAATTACCAGCTCGTTGAATATGCGGTGTGACAGAAAACATCAACCGGTTTGCACCAGGCCATTTGTACCAGCTGGTACCAGTCCCTTGATTCACTGACAACTGGAAACCAGGGAAGGTGGGAACTTCATGCTGAAATGGAAATCAGGGTAATTAATTCTGACCTGCTTGCGCTAGCAATTCCGCTTTGAAATCAAACAAGCAATCACAACAAATGTAAATAGTAGAGTCAACAGAACTTAAGAAGCATTAGTGAGGAATCAAAATGATACCTGGCTTGCCTGAGGCCTGACCCTAAATATTGATTTTTCCTATAAATGTTTGTTCAAAGATCCTTTTTATTCAAGGGCATGCACCATTCTATGTGTAACTAATAGTCCTTTGTGACTTTCCCTCACATTTTACCTAATTTCCTGTTGGAAGTGTAATGCACAGTGATGGCATGTCTTATTCATACCTTTAACCATGGACTGCATTCAATATATAATTCACTGGAACTGTCTTTAAGTTAAAAATAGAAAATAAACAGGTCACCAAGGTGGCTGCCAAGGGTCAGGTGACTTTCACAATTTCTACATAGACTCAGGCCTATCTCAAACCTCCAGAAAGTTCCCATTTGAATAAACTTGATGTTGGGGGGGGGGGGGGGGGGGGGGGGGGGGGCTCTCCCTTGAATTAACATACCCAGACATCTGTTATAATCCGACAGGAGGCCCAGGAATCTGTAACCTCAGAGGCCCTGTGGCCTCACCCAAGTACGATCTAGCTAGATGAGGGGGGCCTCTGGGACATAAATACCCCGGTGCAAGCGTGGGCCAGGCACGGGAGACATTTCAGGGAGAAGAAGGTGTATTTATATAAAACTTATGATGATTTAACACAGCAATCACTAGAAACTGTGTATATTTGATATGAATTGGTTATTTTTAGAGTAATTTAATTCAATTTAGTCAGTAAAAAGTTTTTTTCATTACTTTTCATATTAGAATAAGTTTGGCAACGTACGAAAATACCGCTAATCCATTTCCAACCCTCACGGTAAGGTAGATGGACTTTAGGATTAGTTCACCACGCATATAAGAAGCTTTTTTTTCTGTGGAATGGCTATGGGGGTCCACAAAAAAAAAATTAAGAGGAAAAGGGGTCCATGGGTTAAAAAAGGTTGAGAACTCCTGATATAAGTAAATAAATCATATGGTTTTCTGCAGTCCCTGCTTCCAAGTGGTTGCCGCTTTCCCTGAACCTTCACAGCACCTTTGTCATTTACGCTGTTGTTGTTTACGGTTTACTAAAAATAGTCAAATTGACTTCCAGACTCATGTCTCAAGAAAGTGGCTCACCATTGTGTTCTCAAGGGCAATTATGGACGGGAAATAATTCTGGCATAGCCAGTGACGCCCATCCCCATGAATGAATAGAAGGAAGAACCATTGATATCTGATAAGATTCTCCATGATGTCTTATCTCTTACCTCATATTCTCATTGACATCTAGTGAGGTCTAGGTAACCCTTTATCATTGTGGAAACATATTTGTTCTGAACCCCCTCTAAGGCCTCCATCAATGCCTTTGCCTGCTCTGGCACTGATTGTCCTGCAGGTAGCTTTTTCCAATCACTTTTGTCAAATCACATCTTAGCTGAGGGAAATGTCATACCTTTACTCCTGATCTATTCTTGGCCCATCCAAAAAATAGCTAAAATCTAACTGAATGACGTCAAAGGATATGGGGAAGGTGCAGGAAAATGGCATTGAAGTAAATGATCAACCACGATGCAGTTGAACAGCGGAGCAGGCGTGAGGGGCTGAATGGCCTACTCCTACTCCTAGTTCTTATGTTCCTGAATTGTTCCTTTCAAGTTACGCACTGGTGATAAACATGCCTCTGAATGTTTTTTTAAGAATACTACACCCGACAGATTTTATACCATTTTTAACCCAGTTAATATTAGGGTAATTGAAATCCCCTGCTATCTCTGCTCTATATTTTCTCCAATTTTCAGCAATTTGCCTACATATTGCTCTTTTACCTCTCTCTGTCTGTTTTGGGGGTCTATGGTATACCCCCAGCAGTATGATCGTCTTTCTTGTCTTGGTTTACCCCATTTATGCCTCAACTCATTTACCTTATACATTAGTTGTTCTTTGTTGAAATGTATGCCATTAATCAGTGAAAGGGCCCTTTTGTTGCCTATTATTCTCTGCCTTTTAATACTCACTTACTAATTTACTTGTCTTCTGTTGTCAGTTGGCTTCTCTTCCTTCTGTATCTATGCCTAAGCTTCCATCCCACTGTCAAACTGGAATGAACCCTCCCCCAACAGAACTAGCAAATTTCCAAACAAAGTTGGTTCCTGTCCTGTTGAGGGATACCCTGCCAGCCTTGTACAGGTCCCAACTCCCACAGAACTGACTCCAATGCCCGAGGATTTCACGCACTCCTTCCTGCATCACGGTTTAGGCACATACTTATCTGTTCAATTTATACTCAACCCATGGAATTGTCCAATATTGTTTTCAAAGCGTCCTCCTACGCCAATGGCAGGGCCCATCAACACTCCTCATATCCTGCAGCTTTCCCTTGCAGCCTGAAGGTAAGGGAGAAACAAGAGTGCTGCCGTTGACCCCTCGGTGTCAGGGTCCTTCTGTCCTCATGGAGCAAATCATCAACACCTGTCAGAGTCCCCTACATTGCGCATCTAGGACAATAGGAACAGGAGTAGGCCATTGAGCCCTCGAGACTTACCCGCCATTTAATGAGATCATGACTGATCTGTGGCCTAACCCCGTACACCTGCCTTTGGCCCATATCCCTTTAGATATTTGCTTAACAAAAATTTATTCATCTCAGGTTTAAAATGAACAACTGTTAACAACTGTTCTAGCTTCAATCGTCCAGCCTCACTGATCTGCATTGTCACCGAACCCCACATTGGGACCTTCTTCCCCTGGTGCTGACCCAGTGACTGTTCCTGCTCCCACCCCCTTCCACCTACTACCCTAGAAAAACATTCCCTCCTAGGAACCAACACTTAAACCTCAGCGAGGATGACCCAAGATGAGCAAAAGTCTCATTCATGCCCCTCCACACCCCCCCCCCCCCAACTTATGCGTCACACCGGTTGAAGAACAAGAGTTCCACAATAACAGAGGCCCACACTGGCCTAGCGCCCAAATGCTCCTCAAAATGAAAGCCTGTACTAGGTCTGTGAGCAGCAACCACCCACTAAACTGCTGGGACTCAAACACCTGAGATGACTTAGCTGGCTCCTCCACTTCCTCCCTGGTGCCCCCTTTCCACTGGGCTCCCTGATGTTTAGTGGCGACCTGTGCGTTCACCTCCGATATCCCGTTCGGAGGCGAGGTCAGCAGATTCACGTTTTTTAAAAGTTGTTGTAAACCTCACTGGCGTGACATCACGTCACATTACTTAAATATTCAATTAAGGTGGAAGAGATGGCTGGGCACCTCGCAATTGTGGTGCTAATTTATTAAATCGAGTTTGCTGCCCTTCCTGGGTGGGAACCATGTTATGTTACTGGTGAAGGGTGTGGAAAATCAAAAACGAGATCTCACCATCAAAATCCTCATTTCTGAATCCTGCAGGATTTGGGGCCCATGTCGTCATTTACATGAGACGTGGGCTCACAATTCTGCCCAATGTGTTGAATTGAAATCCAAAAGCAGGGCTCAGTGGCTAGAAGGTGTGATGGTATGGAGCACAACAAATCTCAAAATTACATCAAGGGATGTATGAATGTCAGGACACAGTTTTTTACATGTCCTGCATAAACACACGCATACTCTCGTCCACACACTTTCAAGAATATATACTTTTATTCAAGGCATTTTCGCATATATACACAAAATATCAGAAGAACAACACATCAACTCAATAAACAACCACAACTCTCCTGCCCTCCTGACACCATCACCCCGCCATATCCCACCTTATGCCTTTTTAACCCCCTTGCCTACCCCCCACCCTTGCTGACCTGAAATCGATAAATGGCTTCCACCTCCGGGTGAATCCCTCTGCTGATCCCCGCAGTGTGAACGTGACCTTCTCCAGCCTCAGGAATTCTGCAGGTCGTTCACCCACACTCCTGCTTTTGCCGGCTCCGGGTCTCGCCAACCCAGCAAAATCTGTCTCCAGACTATCGGGGAGGAAAAGGCCCCAGCACACACACTTGCACATACTCTCACACATGCATTCGTTCACTCACATGCGCATGGACAATCACAGAAACAATTCAAAATCAGTGCAGGGAAATGGAAAAGAGTTTTTCTTTCATTGACAATCCAAAGGTAAAGAGACATGGAAGGTCCATTGTGCAGGGGAGACATATGATCAAATCATGTTGTGATTAAACATGCGCAAACTTGTTTTTTTTCAAGGTGCAAGTAGCAGAGGGTAGGAAAATATTAGAGAGGTAATAAGTTTCACAGTTTGAGATCCTAGGCAGGAATAAGTTAAAGTAGAAGAATGCTCCATCAGTTTTGTTTCAACAATAAGATGTTGGTTGGAGGACATGCACATCGGGCAGAACCCCTCGCTTCAAGAGGATCAGGTGCGGAAAAAGGAAACACTGCCCATAATACTAATAAAATATAGCAAAAGTTATAAAATATAAATTCAAAGGCTAAAGTTGAGCCAAGAAGTTGTATTTTCTCTAAGAGCAATATGCTAAGAGCTCTGCAGCACTCAAATCTTTTGGACAGCGTGAAATACTGTTCAAATTAAAATGTACTTATCAATTGTCAGGTACGCAGCACATGGGGAAACAGAATTATTGATTGGCAACCAAAGACAATAGAACCTAAAAGTGAGGGATGAGAAAAGGTAATTCAGTCCATCAAAGTCAATTCCTTAATTGCATTAATTCTTCCATTATGGCAGCTAATTACATTTTGGCTAACTCCAATATTTTTAGCTATGTTACTCTATCTCAGCATTTATCACCCAATTTTGTTTTATCCTGACATCCGTTCTAACTTTGCTTTTTAACTCCGTTATCTAAATGGACTGGAAACCAAACACTGCCTGCCTGTGATATCCCACCAGTGCAAGCTGCCCCATGCTGGAGGCGCCCAACAATAGACTCATTCACATTCTCTGCTGGCTTTTTCTCAACCACTTTTTTTCTTCACTCAAATGTTCAATCGACGGTTCCTCTGTCTATTTGAGTCAAAAAATATTTTATGGGGCAGCATGGTGGCGCAGTGGGTTAGCCATGCTGCCTCACGACTCCGAGGTCCCAGGTTCAATCCCGGCTCTGGGTCACTGTCTGTGTGGATTTTGCATAATCTCCCTGTGTTTACGTGGCTTTCGCCCCCACAACCCAAAGATGTGGAGGCTAGGTGAACTGGCCACACAGAATTGCCCCTTAATTGGAAAAAATGAATTGGGTATTCTAAATTTAAAAAAAACTATTTTATAAAATCTGGGGTACAGAAGTGAAAATTTCAACACTTAACCCATATTGTTTCAAATACATTCTTTAGGTATATGAGGATTTATCTAGCTAGAGGGTTTGAATATATGCCAAGTATTTATTTTGTGTGTTGCATGATGGTGCTCATTAATAGGAGAGATATGACTACAGGGGCAATGGAACATGTGTTAGTTTTGTTGCTCATTCTGGGTGAGTGTGCTTTACACTCAATTGGCTCTGTTTTATTCCTTAGCTCTAGAGTCGCCAGTTATCTTTATGATACCGCCACGAGATCAATGACTCAATACATCAGTTGGTAAGTTCAAACAAGACACGATTATTATTACACAGTTATTTACTACTCATGCATATAATATTAAGACTAAACTATTCCTAGAACTACTAGGCCAATACTTATCTGGAATAAGGGAACTGCCTGATCAGGGAACAATGGCCTCTTGCTCTGTCCTGGATCCTCAGGCTTCCAGTTGGTGTGGACTAAAGGGGTCAGGAGTGTCTGTTCTCGTAGCGGACGTTGTATGTCACGTACTTGTCGGTGTAGCAATTGGCCAGGCCTCTGCTTCTCACGTTCAAGTTCCTGGAGAGCTGCTGCAAAAGTGTTCTGCTGGGAGGGCCGGCTAAGAGAGAGAGGGCTGGCTAAGAGATCGAATTTGTCTTGGGACCTTACTTTTATAGGTCCCAGGGGCTTTGCGCCCTTTTGGGCGGACCCCTAACTCACTGGCAATTGATTGGGTCTCATCCCAATCGATTGATATGAATCCCCCAATACTGAGGCTCTTCCTCGATCGGGGGCGGTTCTTTCTAACTTGTTTGTGTCCTTTTGTTTCAGACTCTGTTGGCACCGAGAAGTCTGACCTGCTATAGAATGTTTCTATTGCAGCTAATTGTTGTGTCCATTGTGCCCGGGAACCACCAGGAATCGCTCCATTAGTATGCAAACTTGTTAGTTTCTATGCTGTCTGGTTTCTTCGCAGGCAGAATCCACAGAGAGGTTCTGCAACCTGCTTGCCTTTCTGACATTGTCCAATTTTTCCTGCATGCAACTCAATGTTCCATTTTATGTCGGGAAGTGGCCAGCTTCGGCGGCTACAGTTTAAAATATTCACAAATCGGGTAATGGATAGATTGGATCAAATTTGACATCGCCTGTACTCAAACCTCAGAAGACAACTTCTTGCTGCATCAGTCTACTATTTCAATTTACCGCCCCCATAATATTAAATAATGAGCACATTTGTAACATAGGCCATGTGGTCTAAATTAAGATTAGACAAGTTAACATTTCAAATAAATAGAGAAATTATGCAGAGGTAGTTGGATCGATCTCAATGTTTAAATTTCAATGAGAAGTTTGTAGGTTCTTGTCCTTCACAGGATTTTGGTGTGGCTGGTCTGGTGAGCATTTATTACCCATCACTAATTGCCTTTCAGAAGATGGTGATGAGCTGCCTCCTTAAACAGTTGCAGTCCATATGATGTACCTACACCCACAGTACTGTTAGAAAGGGAGTTCTAGGATTTTGATCCAGTGACAGTGAAGGAACAGCAATATAGTTCCGGTAAGGATGGCATGTGGTTTGATCAGAGACATGCGGGTGTTGGTATTGCCATACATCTATTGTCCTTGCCGCGTCAAAGGACTGGAAGGTGCTGTCTAAGGAGCCTTGGTGGGTTGCTGCAGTGCATCTTGCAGATGGTACAGGCTGTGGAGAGTGGATGTTTAAGGAAAGGGTACTGGTCAACCAAGTTAGTTAGATTCTCTCTTTTTGGGATGGTCATTGCCTGACACTTGTGTGCCACAAATGTTACTTGCCATTTTTCAGCCTAAGCCTGATTGCTGCCCATGTCTTGCTGCTGCTTATGGGCATAGACTGCTTCAGCATTGAGAAGTCACGAATGGTACGCAACATTGTACAGTCATCAGCAAACACCACTTCTGACCTGAAAGTCATTGAAGCAGCTGAAGCTTGTTAGGCATAGGACATTGGGGAATGAAAAGGTGCTTGGCAGAGTAAGGGTTGACTTCAACTGGAGAATAGAACTTCCCACGATAGGATGTATATAGTCACACAGTAAAAGACTGGGAGAACACTCTAGAAGCAGCTTGCATGGAGACATGACATTAACTGGGATTTGTACAGAGTTAAAGATGAGTAATAAATGGTTCCTGTTTAAACATACAAGTCTCAAGATCTAACCATTGAAAGATATAATAAACTCTTAAAGCAACACTCCCATGAGGAACTCCCAAACGACAACCACCTTCCATTGTACATTAAATGGCCCATTGTGGGAATGGGGAATGTTCCCACTGATTTCCATTGACTACAGTTTTGCTTGGGCTCCTTGATGCCACCTGGGTCGAATGCTACCCTCATGTCAAGGGCAGTCAATCTCACCTCCACTCTTGAACTCAGATTTTTGTCTATGTTTGGACCAAGGTTGTTTCAAGGTCAGGAGTTGAATGGCCCTGGCAAAACCCAAGTTGAGCATCTGTGAGCAGGTTATTGTTGGGTAAGTTCTGCTTGATAGCACTGCCAATGATTTCTTCTATCACTTTGCTGATGATAAAGAGTAGACTTAAGGATCACTTCTCGGGTAGCACGGTGGCGCAGTGGTTAGCACTGCTGCATCACGGCGCCGAGGTCCCAGGTTTGATTCCGGCCCTGGGTCACTGTCCGTGTGGATTTTGCACCTTCTCCCCGTGTTTGCGTGGGTTTTGCCCCCACAACCCAGAGATGTGCAGGTTAGGTGGATTGGCCACGCTAAGTTGCCCCTTAATTGGAAAAAGTTAATTGGGTACTCTAAATTTTCAAAAAAGGATCGCTTCTCGGCCTTTTGGCTGAGCTGAGCATGGGGTCAGGTGTAATGCCTGGATCTGGTGTGTCTCTCTTGTGGAATCCATGAATTGGATTCAATTTGGGTTGGTTTTTGGAGCAGGCGGGGAGCTGGATTGGGGGTTTGCCCCTGTCCACACTCTGAGCTCTGGCTTTGTGGCTCTGATGAATAAAAAAAACTTAAGGGCAGTCATTCACTGGGTTGGATTTGTCCTGCTTCTTGTGGACGGGAAAAACCTGGGCAATTTTCCATGCTGTCGGGTTAATGTTGGTGTTGGAACTGTACTGGAACAACTTGGCTGGGGAAATGGCTACTTCAGTATTATTGCCGGTCCTGTAGCACTTTCAGTATCCAGTGTCTTCAACAGTCTCTTGATATCACATGGAGTGATGGCATCTTCTCCATGTGAGAGCCTTCTCCCGCGGATGGAGGTGGCTAGCACGAGGGGACATAGCCTTAAATTGAGGGGTAATAGATATAGGACAGAGGTCAGAGGTGGGTTTTTTATGCAAAGAGTGGTGAGGCCGTGGAATGCCCTACCTGCAACAGTAGTGAACTCGCAAACATTGAGGGCATTTAAAAGTTTATTGGATAAGCATATGGATGATAAGGGCATGGTGTAGGTTAGATGGCCTTTAGTCTTTTTCCATGTCGGTGCAACATCGAGGGCCGAATGGCCTGTACTGCGCTGTATCGTTCTATGTTCTATGTTCTATCTCTGATGTTGGGGACCTAGGGAGGAGGCTGAGATGATGCATATACTTTGAAGATGGTTGTGAATGCTTCCGCTTTATTGCTTGCTCTCATGTGCTGGGCTCCCCCATCAGTGCATCGGTTCACAAACCACTTAAGGACCTCAGCACAAAATCAAGACTGGCACTTTAGTGCAGAACTGAAGGAGTGCTGCATTGTTGGAGGCACCTTCTTTTAGGTCAGGCATTAAATCAAGAACCTCTTTGCCTGTTTTCTGGCAGATGTAAAAGAATCTATGGTTCCATTTGAAGAAGAGTATGGAAGACGCCTTGGACCCCTGGTTAACATTTATCTCCAACCAAATGCATGAAAAATAGATTAACTGGTCACTTATCTTTTTGTTGTTTAGAATCATAGAGTCGTAGATGTTTACAGCATAGAAACAGGTCCTTTGGCCCAACTTGTCCATGCCGCCCAGTTTCTGTCACTAAACACGTCCCACTTGCCCGCATTTGGCCCATATCCCTCTTTACCCAGCCTGCCCATGTAACTGTCTCACTGTTTATTAAAGGAATCATTGTACCCGCCTCTACCACTGTCTCTGGCAGCTTGTTCCAGATGCTCACCACCCTCTGTGTGAAGAAAGTTCCCCTCTGGTCTCTCCCCTCTCACCTTAAAACTATGCCCTCTAATTCTACACTCCTCTATCTTTGGGAAAAGATGTTGACTACATATCTTATCTATGCCCCTCATTATTTTATAGACCTCTATAAGATCACCCCTAAGCCTCCTACGCTCCAGGGAAACAAGTCCAGCCTATCCAGCCTCTTCTTATAGCTTAGACCATCAGGTCCTGGTAGCATCCTCGTAAATCTCTTCTGCATGCTTTCTAGTTTAACAACATCCTTCCTATAATAGGGTGACCAGAACTGAACACAGTATTCCATGTGTGGTCTTACTAACATCTTGTACAACTTCAACAAGACATCCCAACTCCTGTACCTAATATTCTGACCAATAAAACCTAGCATGCTGAATGTCTTCTTCACCACCCTGTCCACCTATGACTCCACCTTCAAGGAGCTATGAGCCTGTACTCTTAGATCTCTTTGTTCTGTAACTCACCCCAACCCCCTACCATTAACTGAATAGGTCCTGCCCCTATTCAATCTTCCAAAATGCATAACCTCACATTTATCTAAATTAAATCCATCTGCCATTCATCGGTCCACTGGCCCAATTGGTCAAGATTCTGTTGCAATCTTATGCAACCTTCTTCACTGTCCACTACGCCACCAATCTTGGTGTCATCTGCAAACTTACTAACCATGTCTCCTACATTCTCATCCAAATCATTAATATATATAACAAATAACAATGGACCCAGCACCGATTCCTGAGGCACACTGCTGGTCACAGGCCTCCAGTTTGAAAAATAACCTTCCACTACCACCCTTTGGCTTCGGTTTGGACTTTTATGGAACTTCACTGTGCACAATTTGGCTGCTGTGTTTGCCCACATTATAACTGGGACTATCATTTCAAAAGTACTGCATTAGCTAAAAAAAAACACATTGCTAAGGTTAGGAAATGTCCCAAATGTAAGTTGTTTCTTAACTGGCAGCTGAGCTTGAGAAGATTGTGGCTTCGCTGAAATTGCTCAGGGAGAACAGAGGAACAAAACAACTTGGGAGGGAATCTCTTGCAATCCAGATGTTGGATGCTTCATATTTGGACAAAAACCAGAGGGGCCACTTGATCCTGATCCCACGCACACAGAGCAATGCACACCAGCTTTCAAGGTCAATGGTGTCATAGTGCAGGAAGCAACAGTGACCATATCATTGGCTGTGAAGTACTTTAGCAATTCCTGAGGACATGAAAAGGACATTATGTAAGTCTTTCTAGGACTCCATGAGACAGGGTATTATAACCCAATCAGAGGCCACGTGGTCTGTGGCCTCACTTGAGTATGACCTCACTAGAAGAGGGGTCGGAGCTACACCCTGAAGCCAGGGGCCTCATAGGACATAAATACCCCAGCCCAAGTGTGGGTCAGATGTGGGAGACCCTTCGGGGAGTAGCAGTTGTAACATAATAGATTTTTTCTTCCAGTCATCACTCGCCTAGAAATTTACACACAGAGAGGTCATATGGTATCTCAACTGTTTGTGTTGGCACCTTTTCAGATACACAGAGGGAGAATTCTCAGCTGGCACAGGAATTGAACCCACGCTGCTGGCCTTGTTCTGCATCGCAAACTAGCAGTCTTGCCCACTGAGCTAAACCAGTCCCTAATAATGTAATGTCATTTTTACTTGCTTGGGATATGACAGGGAAAGCTGCAAAACTAAGGAAATAAGCATATAAAATCATTACTCACTAAGCATGGAATAAAATAAGCAAACTCTGGTTTCATGCTGAGACAGGAAGTAAAAATATAAACATTGCATTTCTGTGGAGCAAAATTACTGAATAAATATCCAAGCATTCTGCAACAAACAATTATCATATTTTATCGAGGTTTCTGCAGTCTCCCCCCCCCCCCCCAAGAATTGAATTAATATTACTGTCCAGAATTAGGTAGCACTTCAAATAATTTCATTCTGTTGTTCCAGTATAATTTAAAATCAAATTAGGGTCATTCAACCAGAAAGTTGTTTTACGAATTTCTAAGAAATCGCTATTGCTGTTTTGTTTTTGCAATCTATAGCTCTAATCATTTTGTTCTGTATCATTGACTACTGTATGAAAGTTTGAACAAAAGACTGGAATGTCTGTGCCTGCACTGTCAGCCTTTATAGTACACCAGAAGCACAGTTTGTGCATTGAGGTCCCAATGAAGATACATACGCAAGTCCCATTATTTGCATAAAGCTGGGTCTCAGATATGAGGAGGAGAAAGTGTGAAGGACACATTTGATCACCGAGCATATAGCTGAGGATTCAATCATACCAGAGGCAGATTTATATAATATTGCAAAGTTGTTTGATCTTAGGGCAGCAGGGTAGCATGGTGGTTAGCATAAATGCTTCACAGCTCCAGGGTCCCAGGTTCGATTCCCGGCTGGGTCACTGTCTGTGTGGAGTCTGCACGTCCTCCCCGTGTGTGCGTGGGTTTCCTCCGGGTGCTCCGGTTCCCTCCCACAGTCCAAAGATGTGTGGGTTAGGTGGATTGGCCATGCTAAATTGCCCGTAGTGTCCTAATAAATGTAAGGTTAAGGGGGGGGGGGGTTGTTGGGTTACGGGTATAGGGTGGATATGTGGGTTTGAGTAGGGTGATCATGGCTCGGCACAACATTGAGGGCCGAAGGGCCTGTTCTGTGCTGTACTGTTCTATGTTCTATGGTGCAAGTTGCGATATTTTTGTTCTTGAATTAAAGATGGAAAGAAAGAGCAATGTTAAGCTTCAATTCACATGAATGTTATTGCTGGCTTAGTAACAGCGGGGCGAAGGGAGTATTTCACATCTGCAGGAGTCTCAGTGGATTGAATGACAAGGAGGGACATTTGATATGTAAATATTTTCATTTCCTGCTAAAAAGAGGATGTTTTCCCCTGAGGGAAATTCAAAAGTTGCATCAAACTTGATTCACATTTAACTGTTCATTCTAGGTCCAGATAGAAGGTGGACATTTAGAGTTTGGCCTGTGGAAAGAGGGGAATTTGGGGACGGGTCAATTTTACATGTGAACATTCGAACATAAGAATTAGGAGCAGGGGGTGGCCACTCGCCCCCTTGAGACTGCTCCAGCATTCAATATGGTCATGGCTGGTCTGACTGTAGCCTCAACCCCACATTCTCACTTACCCCTGATAGCCTTCTCCTCCTTGCTTATTAGTAGTCTAGCCAACACTGCCGTAAAAATATTCACAGAACCTGCTTCCACTGCCTTTTGAGGAAGAGAGTTCTGAAGGCTCAATACCCTCTGGGAGAAAAAGATTCTCCTCATCTCTATCTTAAATGAGCGACTACTTATTATTGAACAGAGAACACTAGTTCTAGATTCCCTCACAAGAGGAACCATCCTTTCCACATCCACCCAGTCAAGACCCCTCAGGATCTTATGGGTGAGATTCTCCATTTGGGATCTACTGACTGTGTTGCACCCGAACGGGAGCGCAACTTGGCTGGTAGATGCTGGGAGCTTCCCCAGCTCGATCCTGTGGACCTCCCGACAGCCAGTAGACCTCACAAGTTTTATCCTGATTTTGCAAGGTGTTGCGATCGGGATCCCGCCCACAAGGCCTTCCATGCCTAAGTAGGTTTAAAACACGCTTAGGTGTGCTGACCTGGGATCTATTTGATTCACGGCATCTAACAGTCTCCCCAGGGAGACCCCAGCCGGGCGCCGTTCAGTACTGGGTCACACAAATGTGGACCAGGCGGAACAGCACTCAGGGGTTCTCACAGGCCATTAAAGACCCTTGGATGGTCAGTGACAGGGCTCGGATATCCCCCTACCCCCTTTGAACATGGGCATCTTTGCACTGCCAGGCAGGCACCACCAAGGTTCCTGGAGGGCACTGCAAAGCCGACGGGAACACTGCAAGGTGCCAGAGTGGCAGTGCCAGGGTGCCCAGGTACCAGGATGGCCCTGTCATGGGTCAGGGCCTGAGAGATGTTATGCCCATGAAAGGTGGGTGGAGGGAGCGCATGAAGGGTGGCAGGAGTGCAGGGTGGGTATGAAGGGGTTTCCAGACTTTTGAGGGGGGTGAAGAGGCTGGGTCCTGAAATGGGGTGGCCTGAAAGGGGTTGTGGGAAGGCCTGAAGAAGCCCTCGGTGACCGCATAGTGGGGTGTGGGATAATACCCATGTGTGTAGGGGGTAACATCGGCCATGGGTGTGGGGTGTGGGGGACCAACAAGCCAACTTAAAGATTGGGGCACCCTTTCTAAATGGTGGACCAATCTCTGAGGAGCAGGTCTGGCGGGCGGGTTAAGCTCCCCAATGATGAAAATAATTCTTTATTTTTTTTCTATAACTCGAGAGTACCCAATTCATTTTTTACGTTTAAGGGGCAATTTAGCATGGCCAATCCACCTACCCGGCACATCTTTGGGTTTTGAGGCCGAAACCTGCACAAACCTGGGGAGATTGTGAAAATTCCACACGGACAGTAACCCAGGGCCGGGATCGAAGCTGGGACTTCGGCGCCGTAAGGAAGCAGTGCAAACCACTGCGTCACCATGCTGCCCTGATGAAAATTATTCTGTGTGGATTTGACTAGGTAAACTCCCCAGGGCACAAAAATGTGATTCAGTGTGCTTCGATAGCGGTGAAGAAGTCGGCGAAGGAACCGGGGAGAAACTCCCAGCAAAACCTGCCACAAATGACACTTAGAGGGCGCGACCTACCCGAATGGGGACAGAGCGCCGTAACCCGTGATTAGCCAGGTGTCTCCTGGCACTCGGAGCACCAAGAAACACCCTGCTATCCGAAGCCCGCCTGGGTTGATCAGGGGCCTCAGCAGGGAACTCCCCATTTTCTACACTGAGGAGCTCTGCTGGCCGGAATTCCCCAGTGCAGCAAGAGACAGTGCAGCAATTTTTAAATGGCATCCCAATCTCTTGAGCCCCCAGCATGACCCCTGAACCTCCCCAAGCCCCAACTCATTGAAAGGGTCTTCCCAACCCCTATCCCCCAACACCCACGCAGATTGGCACAGCCAAGGTGCAAAGCTGACATATTTCACACGGTGGTGATAGGGCCAGGGGTGCCCTGTGTGGGTTAAATGGGGCGTGGGTGGGAAGGGAGGGCCTGGGACCCCCTCATAGTGTGTTGGGGCTTGGGGGGCGTCGGAGTTTGCATCGAGAGCTCCAGAGATCAGGACGCAAAATCGAGACTATGTGCAGCCTCTGTCACAAGTTCCCCACTGAAGCCACTTATCTAATCAGGGTGATTTCCAGCACTGCAGTTGATGGCACGGTAGCACAGTGGTTAGCCCTTATGCTTCACAGCTCCAGGGTCCCAGGGTTGATTCCCGGCTTAGGTCACTGTCTGTGTGGAGTCTGCATGTTCCCTCCGTGTCTGCATGGGTTTCCTCCAGGTGCTCCGGTTTCTTCCCACAGTCCAAAGTTGTGCAGCTTAGGTGGACTGCCCATGATAAATTGCTCTTAGTGTCCAAAAAGGTTAGGTGGGGTTACTTGGATTATGGGGATAGGGTGGAGGTGCAGGCTTAGGTAGGGTACTCTTTCCAAGGGCCGGTCCAGTCTTGATGGGCCAAATGCCCTCCTTCTATACTGTAAATTATATGAAACACATGGCTAAACATGCTCGCTATGGGACTTTGTTCCCATTTAATTATATTGCGCCCATTGAGACCAATGTTTGTGCCAGCATGATAAATCCTGATGACACTCAAGGTGAGCTGGATAAGGGCCATACAGATTTCATAATCAGGATGTTATCCATCCTAAATTCCATGAAATAAATGTATAGGAGTTTACAGCACAGAATTAGACCAGTCCACCCATGCTGGGTCCATGCTGGTAGTTATACTCTGCACTGGCCTCTTCCTATATTACTTCATCTCATGCTATCAATATACCCTCTGTTCCTCTTTCCCTTGTGCGCTTCTCCTTAAATACACCTATTCACCTCAACCACTCGACGGGATAATGTGTACCCACATTCTAACCAACCCTGAGCAAAGAAGTTACTCGTGAATTCCTTTTTGGATTTACTTATATGAAATGAAAATCGCTTATTGTCACAAGAAGGCTTCAAATGAAGTTACTGGGAAGCCCCTAGTCGCCACATTCCGGCACCTGTTCGGGGAGGCTGGTATGGGAATTGAACTGTGCTGCTGGCCTGCCTTGGTCTGCTTTAAAAGCCAGCAATTTAGCCCAGTGTGCGAATCATTCCTGTAGAGTAATTATTTGTGAATTGACAAAGCAAGGATATCTCTTATACGCTGGGGTTACATGAATTATTATGACAATTCTTGTAATCACCTGCCATGAAGGGATGCTCTTTTGCAACTCACAATGGTTATAGATAAGGGGCCGTCCAGCATATTATGCTTCAAAAGTAGAGGTGGGTCTCCATCTCCTTATCCCTATTTCAATCTTTTTTACCTCTCCTGTTGATAAGAAAGCATCCCAATGTCTGTTGAATTTTCTTCTCTAGTTCTTTCCAAGCAAACAGTAAGTTGGCCAAAAAGCACGTTCTTCTCCCTGCATCTCCAAAATTTCCTGTACTGTTGTTCTAAACATGTGGAAACCTTTACTTCAGTCTTTCATCCGAAAAGCCACAGAATTAAAGCCTAAGTTTGTTATTCTGTAACTGCTGCATAGTTCACTTTGTCTTTTCTACTCTTTTCTGTATATGTACATTGAAGGTGGCAAGACAGATGGAGAGACCAGTTAATAAAGCACATAGTATTCTGGGCATTATTAAAAGGGCATAGAGGACAAGACAATGAGGTTATCTTAAACTTATACAAGACACTAGTTAGACCTCAACTGGAATATTGTGTACAGTTCTGGGTGCCACACTATCGGAAAGATGTTACCGCATTGGAGAGGATGCAGAAGAGGTTTCCAAGAATGGTTCCAGTTTCCAGGGACCAAGTTTCAATTCCGACCTTGGGCGACTGTCTGTGTGGAGTTTATATGTTCCCCCCATGTCTGTGTAGGTTTCCTCTGGGTGCTCTGGTTTCCTCTCACAGTCTAAAGGTGTGTAGGTTAGGTGGATTGGCCACTCGTTTTGAGGCCCAATAGCTCCAGAGGATGGCCTCCAAAGGTGACCCATATCACAGGGCAGGATTTGCAGCAGGCCATCTTCACCCCTGATGCACCATATGGGGAATCCACCAACACATAGAGTTAGAGCCCGTAAGAGCAGAAAGATAGACACCAGTTAAGCTGGCATGGGTGCAGCACATATGATTGTGTTGGGGAATAGGGCACAAACCTTTATGGCGAATCCCACCCATTATGTTTAACTATTGTTAGATGAAATAGAGATGATGGAGCTAATGGAAAAAGTCAAGGGCTGAAGCAGTCAGGTGTTGAGTTTTCAGTTTTCGATTTTGACTGGAAGGTGAGCAGAGAAGCAGTTTCTGAAGAATATAGCCAGTGATTCTGCATTATTCTGACAGGGTGTCAGGTCTGTCACTTCAATATCTCGATTCAATGTCTGGTAAGTTGTTCCGTATCTGCTACCTCTGTTAAAAGTGGGTTTTAACCTAAGATTGGAGATAAAGAAGATTTTAGATAGATGTTAAAATATTTTCTTTTATTGTTAAGCATTTCTTGACTAATAATTAAAAGCTATTTTTTTTATGACATGAAAGTTAATTTCATCCTGTGTAAGTAATAAAGTTTGTTTCAACAAACAATGGCCGGGATTCTCCCCTACCCGGCGGGGCGGGGGTCCCGGCGGGATGGAGTGGGGTGAACCACTCCGGCGTTGGGCCGCCCCAAAGGTGCGGATTTCTCCGCACCTTTAGGGGCCAAGCCCTAACCTTGAGGGGCTAGGCCCGCGGCGGAGTGGCTGGGGCCCCGCCGGCCGGCGGGAAAGGCCTTTAGCGCCACGCTAGCCGGGGCAGAAGGGACTTCGCCAGCCGGCGGAAGTCCGCGCATGCACTGGAGCGTCAGCGGCTGCTGACGTCATCCCCGCACATGCGCAGGGGAGGGGGTCACTTCCACGTCCACCATCGTGAAGACTATGGCCAACGCGGAAAGAAAAGAGTGCCCCCATGACACTGGCCCGCCCGCTGATCGGTGAGCCTCGATCGTGGGCCAGACAACCGTGGGGGCATCCCCCGGGGCCAGATCACCCCGCGCCCCCCACCTCAGGACCCAGGAGTCCGCCCGCACCGCCAGTCCCGCCGTTAAGGGAGGTGTTTTGATTCACACCTGCGGGAGAGGCATTACAGCAGCGGGACTTCGGCCATTGCGGGCCAGATAATCGCCGGGCGGGGGGGGGGCACGGACAGGCGTGGTGCGATTCCCGCCCCCGGCGAATCTCTGGTGCCGGAGACTTCGGGAGACGATGGGGCCGGGATTCACACCGGCCCCCCCGGAGATTCTCCGACCCGGCGGGGGGTCGGAGAATCCAGCCCCATATCCCTACTTATGCATGAGGTCACTCCTGGAGCAAAGTATTCTTTCCTCAAAGTCTTACAAATTGAATAAAGCATTGGAGTTTCTGTCCGGTATCCTAACAACTGTTGGGGTCTGGTCCAGAATCATAATAAAAAGCCATTGCACACAAGAATACAGACCAAGTGCTGGAAAATGGGGTTAGCATAGATAGGTGCTTGATGGTCAGCTTAGACACAATGGGCCAAAGGGCCTCTTACTGTGCTGTAAAACCCTATGATTCTATGACTTGCAAAAGAAGCAAATGTAATGTTAGGGGAATTTTTTTCACATGACGAGTGGTTCGATTGTGGAATGTATTGCCGGGAAGTGTGGTGGAGGCAGTTCCGATCGAAGGAATCCAAGAGGGCATTGGATGATTGCTTGAATAGAAACAATGTGTAGGGGTACGTCAAAAAGGCTGGGGGATGGCATTAAGTCCTAATTCTCCTTTGGAGAGCTGGTGCAGACACGATGGGCCAAATGGCCTCCTCCTGCACAGTGGAAATTCTACGATTCTGTGGTCTTCAACCTTGATGGTGTCCCGCATTCTGTGCCTTGCCGCTTATTTGGCCTCTTACCTATATTTCTCAATTGAAACAAAGAAATATATCACCAAGGTGATCTGAATGGCTGCAACATTTTATCTCACCTCCAACCAATGGATAAGACACCAAGCAGTTTCAGACTTAGTAAGCATCAGAGTGACGGAAGTTATTTTGTGTTTATGTGTATCAAGATGGGTATTGAGTGTGAATTTCGAGCTTTTGTATTCCAGTGGCTACCATGTCCTCTGATTATAGTGAATTTGGAGAAACCCAAAATTAAATAAAAGCTTAAATTGGATTAAGAAAGGGCAGACTCGATGGGCCAAATGGCCTCCTTCCGCACTGTAAGGATTCTATGGTTGGAACTACTGTCGTCAATTCGGTTGTTGCTGTTTGAAATTCCACTCTCTGCTGTTGAAATAGAACCATTATCTGGTTGTTAGTTTTGTTAAGCATTTACATGACAACATCACAAAAATATTATTTCTGTGGTATAGTCTTTTTACCACTGAATATTATTTTTCCCCAAAGCTACACGTGAAACTCCTTGTCAATTAACCTGCAGTATATCCAGTGAAATGAACTCAGAAGGTTAATAGGTTTTAGGAGGCTCCTGTATGTTTGAACAAATGTTTATCAGCAAGGAAGCTGTTTAATGTCAAGGACCATTCTCAACTCCAGTACTGTCATACTGCAGGGTTTACAATTTAGAGTAGAAAAAACAGACAATGCTGGGAGCATTCAAAGGTTGCCCAGCATCTGTGACTATAACAGTTAATTTTAAATTTCAGCTGGAGGTGCTGGCCAATGCATTTGGCTCCAGAACACCTCGGATGCTCAAGTGCTCTTTTGCCTCCAAAATGGCATCTACAGTGCACACACATGTCTGGTGCTACTTGTGCCAAATGTAATTTTAGTGAGGGTGTTCACATGTGTTCAGGAAGCTTCCTTTAGAAGTATGCAGAGTAGGCAGATGAGGAGGTCCATCTGTGTATATTGCTGATTTGCTGATTTGCTTTAAGTATTGCCATTTTGGGTCTCCAGCTAAAGACCTCTCTTAGCCTCCCACAGCTGAACATGTGTTTAACAATAGGAATGACCACCCACTAGTACTATTCAAAGTACAATTTAAAGGGATCAAAAACTACTTTCTCGTTAGTTGCTGATAGACTTGTAATGGCTGTTGATGTGATTGTAAAAGTGTTTGCTGGTTTCCGGCATGATTTAAAGTACCAGAGGAGTGGTGTGGCATATAGAAACACAGAGTTCCTACAGCGCAGAAGGTGGTCATTTGGCCCTTTGAAAGAGCACCCCAACTAGGCCCACTCCCCAACCCTATCCCCACCTAACCTACACATCCATGGACACTAAGGGGCAGTTTATCATGGCCAATCCACCTAACCTCAACATCTTTAGACTGTGGGAGGAAACGGAGCATCCGGAGGAAACCCACGCGGGCACGGGGAGAAAGTGCAAACTCCAGACTGGCAGTCACCCGAGGTTGGAATTGAACCCGGGTCTCTGGCGCTGTGAGGCAACAGTGCTATCCACTGTGCCAACGTGCCGTCCAGGAAACCCTGCTGAAGGACGTAGACTGACTTCAAGGATTGTGCACATATCGTTTGTGTGATGTTCCTTGTTGAGTTTCTCAGAATGGATTAAAGTTGTAGAGAAACAAAAAAACATCAAGCTATGTTATTAAACAAAGCTAGTTTATTTACACTACACAAATTATGGCTCGAACACGTTACAAGGTGTTAACTAATAAATAAGACGATACTAATATCTATGCTACAGAACTCTATCCTACTGATCTATCTTAACTCATACCCACTCCAAACTTCTCCTTACTCCTTCTTACACGTTCTAGATGCCTGAGAGGCATTCCCTTTTATGGGTCTGCTCCCCAGCTCAATCTGGCGGTAGAACATAGTATCAGATTAACTCTTAATGTGCCAGACATCACAGATAATGTCACAATTTACTCCCAAACTAGGGCGGAGTAGCTGGCATGCCTCTTGGATTATTGCAAAATGCCAGACCGGGAGAATGAGCAGAGGCGGCAAAGAGCAGGACAAGCTGCTCAAAGAGGCAGAGAGAGGAGAGTGCGAAGGGCTCAAAACAGTAGCCATATTTGTCCATCGAACAAATTTCCAACCTCGGGTGAATCACGCTGGTCAGCGCCTTTTAAAAAATGGACAAACATGCTCAGTTGATCACGTGGCATAGAGTTGACATCGCTGAAGCCTGGTGTCCAATCTCAAATCTCAAATTCCACTTTAATCTTACTAATAACACATTTCTCAAATTCCACAGTGCCACCTCATAAGAAATCATCAACTTGCATCATAAAGGTTCCCTTTTTTGGGTACAAATAAAGCATTGTGGGTTCTGCTTTTAGTTCAACACAACCTCCTTTCAGCAAAACCGATCTCACTGAAAGATACCAGACCCTCGAGGCATCATTGAGGCCATAAACACATCTGTTTAGTTTACATTGTTTCCCTTTTGCATTGCTTGCCTGCTTAGATAGTTTCTCACTGAATTTTGTCACCCTGCAGAAATAGGACTTTTATGCCTGTTGATCTACAATCTTACGAGTATGTGGTTGAAAGAGCTGAAAAGACTTTCAGGATTACGTCGACTGTTGAGAGAGCTTTCGCTCCAAAATCTCTAAAGCCCAGTCGATCTTCGAAACCCCGGGAAATTGGCCTCGCTTAACCTTATCAGTCCCATCTCCAAAGATCTTTTCTGGACAAATCTATCCCCGTAATACAGCTGGCTGCTTCCTATCTGGTAATTCAGAATAATCTCCCAAGTTCCTTCCAACCATTTACTATTGTTTTGCTCCTCTTATTAGTTTACCCTCCGGTTTATTGGCAGCCACTAAAAGTTCACAATCATGAGGACTTCTGCTTCTGGTCCATCAGGAGACCCTTCCGAATCCCTCCTTTCATTGTGTAATCTATTCAAGCTGCTTCCTTTACTTGCACTTTGATGTGGAGTGGCTACCACAGTAAGATCTCTGTCTTGTGCGGTCCGAGACTCTATCTTTGTTGTGTGGTCGATTTTCCAACACAAGAGCCGCTCTCAGATCCAAAGATCTGTCCAGCCACGGAACCCTTTTGACCACCCAAGTGTGATAATGGAACCCCTGAACATCTTTCTTATTATGTTGAAGAGTTAAAGCACAAGAAGATCCTTGTTTTTGTGCAAAGATTGCAAATTAAACAAAAACAAATGAATAAGTATTTACGATTTTCCACATTTTATGCATCAGTCTAGCCTATCGCAGAACCACTGGATGTATCCAACGGAAGCTGTGATGAAAGCAGGGTATTAGATATATTGGATTAGATATATTGGGTGAATAGCCTGGGTTACTGTGTGTCCAACTGCAGTCGTCATGTTTTTAAAATAATCTTGTTTTGCAAGACCAGAAAGCCTTTAGGCGCCAGAGGTGAAATTGACCAGTGTAAAACGCCTGGGCTCATGCACTGTTGTTTGCCAAGGGGGAGTCCCTGGGGAGTTAATGTATTTTCAGCTTGGGGAAATGATGCCATTGCTGGGTGGAGCTAAGGCAGTCAGACATTTTTGAGAAAGATTTGGAGTTGAGTTCTGATCTTGCTAACACTGAGTCCACAAGTAGGGGCCGGGATTCTCTGAGTCTCTGCGCCGCAATCGCACCACGCGTGGGGGCGGAGAATGGGGCGTTGGACCCGCAACACCTTCCCGCGATTCTTGGGTGACCTGGTGGGGGGGGCGGGGGATCTGTCACCAGGGATGGCCTCCACGATGGCCAGGCCTGTAATCAGGGGCCACCTATCGGCGGGCGCGTGCCATCTGGGGGGGGACCACTTCTTCGGCGCCAGCTCGCTGTGTGGGTCTGCAATATTGCGCATGGCCAGCGCCACAGGTGGCCACCACAAACATGCGCAGACCCACATCCAGAATTGCAGGGCCCCGTACCGACAGCCGGAGCTGCGTGGAGCACTACAGGGCCCTGCAAGCCCCCTTAAAAACAGAGAATCACTCCGGACTTTTTAGAAAAAAGTCCGGAGTGATTTGCGCCCATTTTTGCACGGGCGTGGAGACATAGCCCCATTATTGGAGATTCCTGCCCAAGGTCATTTTTTTCTCACAGTAGGATAGATAAAAATGATTAATAGTATTTAAAGCAGCGCTGACTTGTCAGAGGATAAGGGGGAAGCTGAAACATACCAGTTGTAAAGCTTTTGGAAGAGGACAGCCAGAATCTGCCGGGGTTCTAATGGGAGCCAAATCTGTTCTGGAAAACAGGCATTACTCGGTGCCATTGGGATGTTGGATGGTTTGCGAGCTATATGTGTTTTTCCTTTCTTGTTGTTTAATTGGAAATAGAGATAGTAACTAAGGATATTCTATTTACTGTATTTAGTAGTATTGTTTAAGGGGTAATTGTAAGCTATTTTTGGATGTTGAACAGTTTAATATTGTGTTAATAATAAAGTTTGTTTTATAATACTAAATCCCTATTTTTTCATTCAATCACTCCTTGAGCAAAGTATTCTTCCCGCCCAGTCTTCCAAAATAAACTAATATATTGGGGTTTTGGACCAGTATCCTAACCACCGTTGGGGATTGGTCTGGGATCATAATAAACCTCAGCGTTCTGCGTAATCTAGTTTGAGAAACCTTGCACTATTAGAATTCACACTGCATTTTCATACTTTCCATTCTTTTTGCCCAATTTTGCCAGTCTACAGATATCACTTCTTGATCATCACCTTGAACAATTAACCAATATTAAGTAGCTTTCCCTGCATTTCCTACAATTGCTTCATCCCTCCATTCACTGGACCCGTGTGGAGTATATGTTACCTGATTATGTCTTATGGTCTTATAGAGATAGATAGGTTCTTGGTTAATAAGGGGATCAGGGGTTATGAGGAGCAGGCAGAAGAATAGGGATGAGAAAAATATCAGCCATGATTGAATGGCAGGGCAGACTCGATGGGCCGTGGCCAAATTCTGCTCTGATGTCTATGGTCTTATGATTACCCACTTTAGCCAATTGGACTTTGGATATGATAGCCTTGTCCTGTGCAGCATGATCACTCAGCCTACCACCATTCAGCCCTTATCTGTTCTTTTATGATTCTCAAGACTGCCATCGGTTACATTTATGAGGTTTATAAGATTTATTGGACTTTGGGTCAGTAACCTTAAATATGGGGTAAATGAAGAGGGTTGTGTGACCTGTTTTGAAGTCGGCCTGACAGTTAGCCTGGGTCGTCTATGTCATAATATACACCAGTATATCATGGTGCAGACACACACACTGATGGACACACAGTGGGACCAATTAACACGCACAACACCACAGCCAATCACCAGTTAGAGCACACTCACTCTAAAGACAGAGGGCATCAATTTTCCCGCTCATTCGGGATGTAGCCTCTCAGAAGGCTCACAACTTACAGGACAATCTTTACCATGTGCTGAGTGCATAAACTGGTTAGGATAGGCATAGGTCTTTAGTTTAATCTAACATCATGTTAACCCACAGTGAAAGTATGTTCAACAGTTTCTAGCTTAATAAAATAGTATTGTACTATTTTAGGTGTTTCTAGCCTGTATGTGTTCCACGGATCCAGAGCACCCAAAACATCAGTCTAATTGTTAAATTAAAGGATAACTTAGATTGTGTTACTGAACAGAAGGTCTGAGGTTTTTTAACTTGGAGGCAGTGGCAGCAATGAGTTTATAATGTGTAGACTCTTGAGTCTCCCAAAGCTCCAGAAAGGTGTTAATGGTACTCTGTTCGAAAGAATTGAGCTTTAAACTGTCCAATTATTTCGAAGATGAAAGAAAGTTAGGATAAAGGATACCTAATTAGCAGCACTTCTGGAAGGTTGCTCAACACCACTTTCTCAAGGAGAATTAGGGGTCGGAGAATAAATACTATCATAGCCAGTGACACCTACATCCTGTCAATGAATTTTTAAAAAGTGTCTTTTGTAACCATGGGCAAGGAAGCAATTTTTTTAACAATCAGGTTTCAGGCCTCACTACAAATAAATGAATATCTCAGACAAAGAACAGTTGTATGAGGTTAGTTGTGAGAAATACTGTCTGGTTTTGTGAACTATCAGAGCCAGATATCTGCTAGAGAGTGCCTCTAGTCAAAGAGATGCATTTTGCAGTCATCTAAGGATTCCAGGTGATTCATCTTGGCATAGCTGGAGAAAGAAAATTTATTAGAACAGGCTTTGCTGCAGGTGGCGGATTTAAGAAGTTGTCCAAAACTCAGGAAAGGGCCTGGAGATCCTCCCTCTCTGATTTCTACCTGGAAAAACGGGAATATGGGAACAGAATAAAAACTGTGGACTGCTTGCTATATGGACTGTAATTCAATGAACAATGCAAGGTAAGATGACTGTAAAAAGGAGATGAGGACAAAGAGACATTGCAGATGAGCCTGGTGCTCACACATTGGAGGAAGTTAGATGAGGCCATCACAGGTCTCACAATGCTGATCAGGCTGGCATGGCCACAAGGGCCATACTGATTCAGCGACACTTCAACTGAGGGTCTCCAGGCCGAAAGCAGATGGACTGCAAAAATCAACTTTTATCAGAGATTATTCAGTGAGCAGAAATATCCAAACAATGCTACCTAAATATAAGAGGCATGGGTTCTTCAGTGTCTCACATAAGACCTGGAGGCTTCAACAAGGCCATGGATCACAGGCCTCAACCTTCCCACTCAGCATTCTTTTCAGTCTGCAGTAGAACACATTAAGCACAGCAAACTAATCAATATCACCATAAATGTTATTGCAACAACATAAATCAAACGAGAAAAGAAAGAGTTTCAACCGAGGTGACCCATCATGTGTAACTAATAGTATGTTGCGTTGTGCTCACACTCAGAGTGCTCCCCTGATAGCTGAAGATTGTGTCTGCATCTGGCTGAAGTGCCCATGGCTTCCATCCTCAACTGGGATATGTCCTTGGGGCAGCTCCTCCACAGACTGCTACATCTGTGCACTTGCAGGGACAGTCTCTGTCACAGCCTGTAGTGGCAGGAATGGTTTGTGAGTTTGGGGAGCCAAAGAGGTGAGAGCTGAATTTTGGATTTGGATTTGGATTTGAATCCATTGGCCCCTATGGGTTCGCCACATCTTCAGTTTCAGCAACTGCCACAGCTCTTTTATGGTGCCCTTCAATTCTTTTTCAAGGCCACCAGCTGAGACATTATCTGCATCTCTGTGGCATCAGAGACACTGAGTGACCAATGCTACGGGAAGTGTGCATGTCAGTACCCTGCATCCATCGAGAGTGGTGTTGCATATTGCTCTCCGTAAGGGTGATTACTCTCTCAATGGAGGAGCTGAAGTGCTCAAATCCCTGAGCCATGACAGAGAACAAGCATTCCACCATAGATAGCCCATGGGACTTCAATGCCTCAGCGATCACTGACAATTGGGATCTCATTTTCTCCTTTGATGATACAAAATGAGCATCCTTGTGAGATACCAGAAGTCCAGAACTTCTGGCCAGTGCAGTATGACCAACCTATCAGTTCTCCGAGTGGGCTGCTCATCCTCCGACTCACCCTTTCCTTTCTGCTTAATAATGATGTGCTCCTCACCTGCGCTCCCCATTCCAATCTAGATTTGGACTTCACTGAGGTATGTGTGTCTATACCGGTGGATGGTGTAGAGGTAGGCTCTGTGGAGCCCAGCTAAGGAGGCTGGCGACATCTGAACCTTTCCACACTGAGTCATCAGCAACAGGCACCGGAGGGGAGACAAGAAGGAAAAAGTGCAACTCAAGAGATGCATCAAAACAACCAACTCCATAGACGACAGCAGTCAATGAGCCATATCATGCATTGGCAAGAGTCTCCTCCACGTACTTCACCAGATGATAGAGCAATTCAGTTATCTTGCTCTTCTTGGCTTCCAGCCTCATTGTAGAAAATGGCTTGCTGTGATGGCATCACAGCAATGTCCAACATTTCCTATGATGTGGAGATGCCGGCGTTGGACTGGGGTGAGCACAGTAAGAAGTCTTACAACACCAGGTTAAAGTCCAACAGGTTTGTTTCAAACACGAGCTTTCGGAGCACGGCTCCTTCTTCAGGTGAATGGAAAGGCTTGTTCCAGAAATGTTTATATAGACACAGTCAGAGATGCCCCGGAATGCGAGCACCTGCAGGCAATCAAATCATCAAAGATGCAGAGAGAGAGGTAACTCCAGGTTAAAGAGGTGTGAATTGTCCCAAGCCAGTTCAGTCGGTAGGCCTCTGCAAGTCCAGGCTTGTTGGTGGGGGCCGAATGTAATGCGACATGAATCCCAGATCCCGGTTGAGTCCGCATTCATGCGTGCGGAACTTAGCTATAAGTTTTTGCTCAGCAATTTTGCGTTGTCGCGTCTCCTGAAGGCCTCCTTGTAGAATGCTGACCCGGAGATCAGAGGCTGAATGTCCTTGACTGCTGAAGTGTTCCCCAACTGGAAGGGAACAGTCCTGCCTGTTGATAGTCGCACGATGCCCGTTTATTCGTTGTCGCAGTGTCTGCATGGTCTCGCCAATGTACCACGCTTCGGGACATCCTTTCCTGCAGCGTATGAGGTAGACTACATTGGTCGAGTCGCACGAGTATGCGCCGCGTACCTGGTGGGTGGTGTTTCCACGTGTAATGGTGGTGTCCATGTCGATGATCTGGCATGTCTTGCAGAGATTACCCTGGCAGGGTTTTGTGGTGTTGTGGTTGCTGTTCTGAAGGCTGGGTAATTTGCTGCAAACAATGGTTTGTTTGAGGTTGCGCGGTTGTTTGAAGGCCAGTAGTGGGGGTGTGGGGATGACCTTGGCAAGATGTCCATCCTCGCTGATGATGTGTTGGAGGCTGCGAAGAAGATGTCGTAGTTTCTCCGCCCCAGGAAAGTACTGGACGACGAAGGGTACTCTGTCAGTGGTGTCCCGTGTTTGTCTTCTGAGGAGGTCGGTGCGGTTTTTTGCTGTGGCGCGGTGGAACTGTCAATCAATGAGTCGAGCGCCATATCCCGTTCGTACGAGGGCATCTTTCAGTATCTGTAGGTGTCTGTTGCGCTCCTCCTTGTCTGAGCAGATCCTGTGTATACGGAGGGCTTGTCCATAGGGGATGGCTTCTTTAATGTGTTTCGGGTGAAAGCTGGAGAAGTGGAGCATTTCCACTCCATGGTTGTGAGGTGGTGGAAGTCCAGCACTCCACCTCCTCTGTGTCCCGTCTCCCGGGTATTGTGAGCTCTCTTCTTCTGCATGATGAGGAGAGAATGAAGTATGAATTCGCCACCCTTCCCCAAATCTCAAGTCATGGCATTGACATTGAGCTGCTGTGATCTTCAGTGGGTGCCAACTTCTCATTTCACCCAAAGAAAATGTAACAAGCCAAGTGGATAATGGGCATCCTATAGATGTACCATATCTGGAATTCCAGAAGGCATTTGATAAGGTGCTGCACAAAAAGATTAATCCACGAGATAAGATTACATGGGATTGGGGTAATTTATTCGCTTGGATAGAAGAATAGCTAACCGACAAAAGGCAGAGTTGGGACAATTGGATCAGTTTCTGATTGGCAAGATATAACTACTGGATGCAACAGGGTTTGGTCCTTGGGCCCCAACTATTTGCAATATATACTAACAACTTGGATTTCGGATAAAAGGTACTTTTGACAATTTTGCAGATTACACTAAAATAGGTGGGACAGTAAATTGCAATGAGGAAATAAGAAATTTACAAATGGATATAGAACATACTGTGCAGAAGGAGGCTATTTGGCCCATCGAGTCTGCACTGACCCACTGAAGCCCTCGCTTCCACCCTATCCCCGTAACCCAATAACCCCCACTAAACCTTTTGGTCACTAAGGGCAATTTATCATGGTCAATCCACCTAATCTGCACGTCTTTGGACTGTGGGAGGAAACCGGAGCACCTGGAGAAAATTCATGCACACACGGGGAGACCGTGCAGACCTCCGCACAGACAGTGACCCAGCAGGGAATCAAACCTGGGACCCTGGCACTGTGAAGCCACAGTGCTATCCACTTGTGCTACCGTGCTGCCCAATAGATAGGTTAGGTGAGTTGGCTATAATGTGGCAGATGGAGTTGAACGTGGATAAGTGTGAGGGTACGCATTATGGTCAGAAAAAGGAAAGGTAACTTATTGTCTAAATGGAGAAAATCTTCAGAGTGCTTTGGTGCAGAGGGATCTGGGTGACCTTGTGCATGAATCTCAGAAAACGAGTATGCAGGAGTGCTGCAACTGTACAAGGCCTTGGTGAGACCGTACCTGGAGTACTGTAGACAGTTTTGGTCCCCTTATTTGAGGAGGGATGTAGTTGCATTAGAGGCAGTTCAGAGGAGGTTCATTAGATTGATTCCAGAGATGAGGGGTTTGTCTTATGACGAGAGATTGAGCAGTTCTGGCCCACGCTCTCGAGAGTTTAGAAGAATGAGAGGAGATCTAAGTGAGGTGTATAAGATGATAAAAGGTATTGACAAAGTAGACATAGAGTGGATGCTTCCTCTTGTCGGACAATCAAAAGAGGTCATCGTTTTCAGGTAAGGGGTGGCAAATTTAAAACAGAAGAGGAGAAATTACTTCTCTCAAAGGGTCGTGAATCTGTGGAATTCGCTAGCAAAGAGTGTGGTGGGTGCTGTGACACTGTGTACATTTAAGGAGGAGATAGACAGATTTTTCATCAGTAATGGGTTGAAGGGTTATGGAGAATGGTCAGGAAAGTGGAGTTGAGGCCAAGAAGAGATCAGCCATGATCGTAATGAATGGCGGAGCGGGCTCGAGGGGCTGAATTATCCACTCCCGTCCCTATGGGCGGTACAGTAGCACAGTGGATAGCACTGTTGCTTCACAGCTCCAGGGTCCCAGGTTCGATTTCTGGCTTGGGTCACTATTTGTGTGGAGTCTGCATGTTCTCCCTGTGTCTGCGTGGGTTTCCTCCAGGGACTCCAGTTTCCTCCTATAAGTCCCAAAAGACGTGCTGTTTGGTCATTTGGACATTCTGAATTCTCCCTCTGTGTACCCAAAAAGGCGCCGGAATGTCTCTGGAAAATCTCTGCCGGTGTGACAGCATCTGTGGAGAGAGAACAGAGCTAGCGTTTTGAATCCGGATGACTCTTCATCAGAGTCTCCTACATCTTGGCCACAACCTGAGTGAAGCCCTCCAGGATGGCATCGATAAATTTCGCTGGCGTACGTGCCTGTTTGCTACTTTCGGTGTTGGCCGGATCCCAATTGATTCCCAATGCAGTCATTTCTACGGTGAATGGCTGGCCCAGTCATGGATGCCACTCATGCTTTTGAAAGGTCCTCCATTTCTGTTGCACACACCCATGTTGCTCCCTGGCACTGCTGAATCTGCATCGAACTTGACCTGAGCCCAATTAGTTACCCTGCATGCAAGGCAAGGTCATGAGCCTGAACTGCTCTGGCAGGTGGGTTCCAAGCCAACCTAGAAAACTCAGCCCACTTTAATAGATATTTCAATTCACTGAACATATCACCGCCAAAATCTGAAATATGCTGCCTGCGCAATCCTAAAGCAGTGCAAGGATGGCATTGTCAGTGGCTGGGAATGTGACAGTGATCACGAGCAATTATGCACAGATTTCCTTCCGGGCTGCAGTGGCCGATATTTGCAGCAACATCTGAGTTTGTTGTCCATTGTTGTGCTGTATAAGGGCAGTCCCAAAGGATTTGCAATTCAAAGAAACCAAATACAATTCATTTTCTCTTTCCAGAGAAGCAATGGGCTTCCAAGGTTTATAAATTTCTCCATGGTGCAAAACGCCATTGGTGACGGCACGTCACTATGTGAATATCGCATGTCAACTTTGAGATGAACCGTAAGCAAAAGAGGTCCCATTCTCACCTTGTTCAGCTGGCGTGCAACCATGCATAGCCGAACACGGTGTTTAGTGCTCAGTATCCTGGCAACAGCCATGATGTCTTTATTCTATCACAGTCTGCTGTGGTGTGGTAATATAACCACTGTAGTGATGTGTAATTGCAGTAGGGGATGTATGCCTGTACCTGTAATACAGGTTCCTCCGGAAAGCCCCTGCTGGCTAGCTACGACCACAGGGAGCTTGTGTATAAATATGGGTGTGAGTCACTCAGACCCTAGTCTACAGTTGCAGATGGAGGAATAGCATCGCACAACAATAAAGCCTCTATTGTACTACTCTCTCGTCTTTGAGTATAATTGTTAGCGCCACAATTTATTGCTCTGTGATTTTCCGTTCACCATGCACATCAGAATCAAGCCTGACCGTCTGCAGCTGGATCCGTAGTCGCCTCACGCCAGAAAAGACTTTGTTCACTGGCTGGCAGTCTTCGAGGCCTACAACTCTTCAGCGGACCCTCCCCCGACAGAGGCGCAGAAAAAGCCACTCCTGTACTCCAGAGTTAGCTCCAGTGTCTTTCCGCGAATTTGAGATGTGACTGACTACACCACAGCTATGGAACTGCTCAAGGAGAACTATGCACAGTCGGCGAAGACCGTCCTTGCGAGGCATCAACTCTCTACTCGCGTCCAGCAGCCGGGTGAGTTGATTGAGGACTTCTGGAGGACCCTTATACCTCTGGCATGAGACTGCGACTGCCGGGCACTCACAGCCACGGAACACTCTGACTTACTCATGCGCGATGCCTTTGTTACAGGCATTGCATCAGGCCCCATCCGGCAACGACTGCTGGAAGGGGCCGCCCCCGACCTCACGGCCGCAAAGGCTCTGGCACTTTTCATGACAGTCGCCTCCTGTAGAGCGCGATCTTACTCCGCTAGCCACTCGGCCCACCCGTCCTACCCCTCGTGGACCCCGCAAACGGCCCCCCAGGCCCACCCGTCCTACCCCTCTTGGACCCCAATAACGGCCCCCCCAGCAGGCGCCCCCGCGCACTACGCCTGCGCTGCTCGCTGCATCGCGCTCACCGGGGGTCCCCACTGTTACTTCTGCAGTCAGCAGAAGCCAGCGCTGCCCGGCCCGCACCGTGACCTGCAGAGCTTGTGGCAAGAAAGGCTACTTTGCAGCGGTGTATCAGTCCCGGATGGTTGCTGCTATCGCGCCCCCGGTCCCCTCGCCTCAGCTGCTCGCTCAATGGGCCCCGCCGTCCGCTCCCCCCAACCCCATGTGTGATCAGTGGGTGCCGCCATCTTTTGCCGACCCCGCCACGTGCGCTCTATGGGCCCCGCCATCTTCATCCACCACCGCCATGTGCGTTCCATGGGCGTCGCCATTTTATCCACAGGTACTCCAGACGCCGCCATTTTGTCCTCCCCGGGAGAGGGGCCATGGGACACGGGTCGCTGCCGCTCTTCGTCGGACTCATCTGACTCGACCGCCCCCCCCAACCCCACGTGTGATCAGTGGGTGCCGCCATCTTTCGCCGCCCCACCAACGTGCGCTCCATGGGCGCCGCCATCTTCATCCACCACCGCCATGTGCATTCCATGGGCATCGCCATTTTATCCACACGTACTCCCGACGCCGCCATTTTGTCCTCCCCCGGGAGAAGGGCCACGGGACACGGGTCGCTGCCGCTCTTCGTCGGACTCATCTGACTCGACTGCCGATCGCCCGCTACTCGCCTCTGTTACGCTCGACCAGTCGCGTCCTCGCAACCTGGCACCCTCTTCCAAATTGGTGCTGGTCAACGGCCGCGTGACCTCCTGCTTCATCGACTCCGGGAGCACCGAGAGCTTCGTCCACCCGGACACGGTAGGGCGCTATTCCCTTGCAGTCCATCCCGCCAACCGACAGATCTCTCTTGCCTCCGGGTCCCACTCTGTCCCGATCCGGGGTTTCTGCCTGGTTAAACTTACTGTACAGGGCGTGGAATTCGACCGTTTCCATCTGTACATTCTCCCCAACCTCTGCGCGTCACTCTTACTAGGCCTGGATTTCCAGTGCAATCTCCAGAGCCTCACTCTCAAATTCGGCGGACCCTTAATTCCCCTCACCGTTTGCAGCCTCGCGACCCTCAAAGTCGAGCCTCCCTCACTCTTTGCCAATCTGACCGCAGACTGCAAGCCCGTCGCCACCAGGAGCAGACGGTACAGCACCCAGAACAAGGAGTTCATCAGGTCCGAAGTCCAGCGGCTGCTTCGGGAGGGTATCATCGAGGCCGGCAACAGCCCTTGGAGACAGTGGCGGATATATCTAAAAATATTGGTTGCCAGGAGACAAAGGGGGCCCACCCACAACTACAATGCTATAATTTAATTTTCATAACGAATAAATAAAATTTTTTAAAAATACATATGGAAAAAAGGGTACAATTAAAATTTTTGTGGAAACAATGTGTATTTCTTAGTAATTACAGTGTACATGTACTATACATATTACTGGCAGTAGATACCAAATGTAAATACAGAATGTTATAATTGAATTTTTTATTTTTTTTTTAAATTTAAGTAATTGGTTGATATTTTTAAATAGTTTACTGCACAATTTACACATTAACAGATAGTTCAAAAGCACAATAGAGCATTGCATGCAGTCCACTATATTAAGAGCAATCGTTTGTGTTCGCTAGATGATTGTGCGAATCTGCCAATAATTGCTTCTGCATCCAATTCATCTAACAATTCCTTTTCAATGGATAGCAACATGGGAGCTTGCAGCGCCATCTGTGCTATCAGGTAAACATTTTTGGGGGTCAATTTTAAGATGCTGTAATGTTTCAATCAATAGATCAAAAAGTCCCTGTCCTGTACCATCATTACTTGGCACAACTGAAAGTAATCGCTCACAGATAATACCGTTAAGCACATACCGAATAATAATGCTATACTGATCGATGGATGAATTATCTTGTGTTGAAAAAACCTGAATAAAATTATATTTTGCTTGAGAAACTTCATGACTAATTCTTTCTTGTATCATATTCTTCATAATTTTGATTAACATGTTTATAGTTGTTTTACTCAGGTATGTAACAAGTCCACCACAGCCTTTACTTTGAGCCTTTCCTTGTTGCTCTAATCGTTTGATTCTTTGTTTAGACTTGTTTTGCACTGCAGAAACGTGAGCTGCCATAATGGGGTCATATTTTGCCATCAACTGCAATGTAGCTAAAAAATTGTCATGATTCAGAACCTCATTATCTAGAGTGTAGGCCGATTCATTTCTGTGACCTCGAAAAGGAAGTGCTTGCTTGCCTAACATCTTTATGATGTCTATAATCCTCATGACAATACCTCTCTGCTTTAATACTTCTTCTTTTCTTTTAATTAGTGATGCTGCAAAAAATGTATCTAAGGTGCCATCATTAACCACACTGATATATTGCTGAGCATTTCTGACATGTGTTGTTGTCGATTCATGTAAAGTCAAGCTCTGGCTAATACGCCTGTAGTCACTAAAGCCACGGACAAAGGGTGATGGATTACAAGTGTTGGGAAACTCAAAGGCTAAGCAGTATGAACAATATAAGCATCTATTTTCTTTGTAATATGTTATCCATTTTCTTGGGACTGAGTCATTCATAATTTTCCTCTCATACAAACGAGCATCAAATGGCAGATCATCAAGTGGCTGAAGTGGATGTTCAGCAAAAAACTGTTTTAGCTTTGCTCGTGATGGATATTGGAAGATTCCAGTAATTGATCTTTCATTTTCTTGCGTAGGTTCATTTACAGGGTGTGCTTCAGAAACCAAGTCATTTATGCTTGAAGGAATATCTGATTCCCTGTCACTAGTTGAAGCTATGTGTTCAGATGTTGCAACTACAGGCAGTACAGATACCGGAACAAGGAAGCCAGAAGAAATATTGGGCCTGGGTTGATTAGTAATGGATGCACTTGTATTTGTCTCTACATTCAAAGTAGCTCTTCTCTGTTCTTGTAACTCACATGTCATTGCATCATCACCATGAGCATTGTTTCTTGCTTCTTGATTATTTGTTGCAGAACTGGATATTGATGTGGATTGTGCTTGTGGTATTATAAATTCTGTAATAGGCCTGCATCGCTTGGCTGATTCCTTCCTTTCTGCTTCTTTTTGTTCATTGCGTTTTAGTGACCCAGATTTATGCTTTTTCTTTTCCATGCTGGTAGGGGTAATATTCCTGAAATAAAAACTTAATTAAAAATAGCCCACATTGGGAAAAATGAATATTGGTGATTGCAAGAATAACTTGAAGGAATGCCAGATAAACCCCTACTTGATAAAAAATATAAAATAACTTACTTACACTTCAATAGGCTATGTTCATTAGTTAATACTACTGTGGCCTCTGCAGCTTCAGAAGAGGAGACAATCCACTGTCCAGTGTTCTCACCAGCAAGCAACTGAGACAACTGTTGAAACTTAGAAGTTTGGTCCGACTATAGTAAAACATTAAGAATGGTCCCACGACCAAAGTTAACATGTCCAGTTTGATACCAGTGTAGTGTTACAAGTCGCAACCCTTTGAGTTTACCGATCATGGCTTATCACTTCAATATCTTTGACCTCATGATTCACGGTCAAAGGTACCGCTTCTCCTTTTCGGTGACCTCATGACCCTATGTACTGCTTGAAATCCTTTCAAGTTGCCGACCATCTCAAATCACGAACTGCAACTTTATCTTTAAATTCACACACTCTTGCTGAAAACGGGGATTTCCAACTATGTCCGACCCGGGTGAACCAGCCCCCCCCCCCCCCCCCCCACCCCCCCCTCCCCTCCTCCACTCCTTTTCACATCCGTTTAACACTGCTTTGTTCCTTCATACACTGAGTGATTATTTGTTTGTTTCTTTATTGCATTTTTATTTGGTATTGCTCTTTTTAAAAACAATTATATTTTATTAAGTTAGAATACAAATCTCAGGAAATAAGTTGGAGATTTATTTATCTAATTAATTATAATTTTTAAGGGCCCTTCAGAGATTCACGGGCCCCTTCTTGGCTCTCCGGGCCCCGGACCGATGTACCGGCTGAACCAAGACTACTGCTTGATATCCTTTGAAGTTGCCGACCATCTCAAATCACGAATTGTAACTTTATCTTTAAATTCACACACTCTTGCTGAAAACATGGAATTTCCTTAATTATGCCCGACCCGGGCCCCCCTATTCCACATCCTTCCACTACCTCCCCTGCTTCATTCCTTTTCATGCACTGCTTATTTGTGGGCAGCACGGTAGCATTGTGGATAGCACAATCGCTTCACAGCTCCAGGGTCCCAGGTTCGATTCCGGCTTGGGTCACTGTCTGTGCGGAGTCTGCACATCCTCCCCGTGTGTGCGTGGGTTTCCTCCGGGTGCTCCGGTTTCCTCCCACAGTCCAAAGATGTGCAGGTTAGGTGGATTGGCCATGATAAATTGTCCTTAGTGTCCAAAATTGCCCTTAGTGTTGGGTGGGTTACTGGGTTATGGGGATAGGGTGGAGGTGTTAACCTTGGGTAGGGTGCTCTTTCCAGGAGCCGGTGCAGACTCGATGGGACGAATGGCCTCCTTCTGCACTGTAAATTCTATGTAATCTATGTGTCCTGTTCTCTTTTTTTTCTTATTCCTTTTTATTACTAAAACAGTTGTCTGTGTTTGTTTCTTTATTGCATTTTTTTTTATATAGGGGGCCCACTTCATCAGGGGCCCACTTGCCATTGGGCAAGCTGACACCCTGGCCAGTCTGCCACTGCTTGGAGAGCCCAGGTGGTAGTGGTTAAGGCTGGGGAGAAGTACAGGATGGTCATGGACTACAGCCAGACCATCAACCGGTTCACGCAGCTCGACACGTACACCCCCCCCCGCATTTCTTATATGGTCAATCAGATCGCACAGTATCGGGTCTTCTCTTCTATTGACCTGAAATCCGCCTACCACCAGCTCCCCATCCGTAAATCGGACCGTCCCTTCACAGCCTTCGAGGCAGACGGTTATCTGTACCAATTTCTTAGGGTTCCCTTCGGCGTCACGAATGGAGTCTCGGTATTTCAACGAGAAATGGACCGAATGGTTGACCGGTACGGACTGCAGGCCACCTTCCCGTACCTCGACAATGTCACCATCTGCAGCCATGACCAGCAGGACCGTGATGCCAACCTTTCTAAATTCCTCCACACCGCATCTCTCCTTGATCTCACATACAACAAGGAGAAGTGCGTGTTCCGCACAGACCGCTTAGCCATCCTTGGCTACGTAGTCCAAAACGGACTACTGGGGCCCGACCCCAACCGCATGCGCCCCCTCATGGAGCTCCCCCTCCCCCACTGCTCCAAGGCCCTCAAACGCTGCCTTGGGTTCTTTTCTTATTACGCCCAGTGGGTCCCACAATACGCAGACAAGGCCCGCCCACTTATCCAGTCCACACATTTTCCCCTCTCGGCCAAGGCACAACAGGCCTTCGCCCGCATTCGATCTGACATAGCCAGGGCCGGGGATGCACGCAGTAGACGAGACACTGTCTTTCCAAGTAGAAAGCGCGCTTCAGATGTCGCACTTGCCGCCACGCTGAATCAGGCAGGCAGACCCGTGGCATTCTTTTCATGCACCCTCCACGCCTCCGAAATTCGGCATTTCTCTGCTGAAAAGGAGGCCCAGGCAATCGTTGAAGTGGTGCGGCACTGGAGGCATTACCTGGCCGGCAGGAGATTCACTCTCCTCACTGACCAACGGTCGGTAGCCTTCATGTTCAACAACACGCAGCGGGGAAAGATCAAGAATGATAAAATCTTGCGGTGGAGAATCAAGCTCCCCACCTTTAACTACGAGATGTTGTATCGCCCCTGCAAGCTCAACGAGCCCCCAGACGCCCTCTCCCGAGGTACATGTGCCAGCGCACAAGTGAACAAGCTCCGTGCCTTGCACGAGAGCCTTTAACGAGTACCATCTAATCAAAGCCCGCAATCTGCCCTACTCCGTCGAGGAAGTGCGGACAGTTACCAGAGACTGCCAGATCTGTGCCGAGTGCAAGCCGCACTTCTATCGGCCAGATCACGCGCGCCTGGTGAAAGCGTCCCGCCCCTTTGAACGCCTCAGCGTGGACTTCAAAGGGCCCCTCCCCTCCACCGACCGCAACACCTACATCCTTAGTGTGGTCGATGAATTTTCCAGGTTCCTATTTGCCATCCCATTCCCGGATATGACGTCTGCCACCGTCATCAAGGCCCTGGATTCCATTTTCGCCCTGTTCGGTTTCCCCGACTATATCCACAGTGACAGGGGATCCTCATTCATGAGCGATGAGCTGCGTCATTTCCTGCTCAGCAGAGATATAGCCTCCAGCAGGACGACCAGCTACAACCCCCGGGGAAACGGGCAGGTAGAGAGCGAGAACGGGATGGTAGGGAGGGCCGTCTAGGTGGCCCTATGGTCTAGGAACCTCCCAGCCGCTCGCTGGCAGCAGGTCCTCCCTGACGCACTCCATTCCATTCGGTCACTACTGTGCACCGCAACTAGCAGTGCACCCCATGAACGTGTTTTTGCCTTCCCTCGGAAGTCTACATCCGGGGTGTCACTCCCGACGTGGCTCACAACTCCGGGCCCAGTCCTTCTCCGTAGGCATGTCCGGCACCACAAGGCGGAACCCCTGGTGGACAAAGTACGCCTTCTCCACGCCAACCCTCAGTATGCCTACGTGGAGTTTCCCGACGGCCGCCAGGACACAGTCTCGCTCCAGGACCTGGCTCCCTCAGGTGCCGATCACATGCCCACGCCCCTTTTTCCCCCCGCGCCACCCTCCTTTTCCCCGGCGCCCCCCTATTCATCCCCACCAGGTCCCTCCCTCGTCCCCCTGACAACACTAGAGGACACGGAAGATTTCGGCTCGCTCTCGGAGTCGTCCCGCCAGCAGCCAAGCACCAACACCGCCAGCACCTGCACCATCGTTGCCATCACCGCCTGTGCCGACGTCGCCACCACAGCTATGCCGATCACAGCGGAACGTTCGACCGCCAATTCGGCTCAACCTGTAACCAGCTAACCGGAAGGACTCTTGGTTTTCTTTGTTTGTACCATCTTGTAAATAGCTCATCCTTTGTATTATAGTTACACGTCACCCCTGCTGGACTCATTTTTTTACTGGGGGTGAATGTGGTGATATAACCACTGTAGTGATGTGTACTTGCGGTAGGGGGATGTATGCCTGTACCTGTAATACAGGTTCCTCCGGTAAGCCCCTGCCGGCTAGCTCCGCCCACAGGGAGCTTGTGTATAAATATGCGTGTGAGTCACTCAGACCCTAGTCTACAGTTGCAGATGGAGGAATAGCATTGCACAGCAATAAGGCCTCTATTGTACTACTCTCTCGTCTTTGAGTATAATTGTTAGCGCCACATGTGGCATCTGCGTTTGAGTTTCCAGGACAAACCAGAGCGTGTTTACAGGCTAACGTGAATTTTCCTTTGATGACATGGCTCATGACTCATGTGCAATGCACACACATGTGGAAAGCATGTGCACAAATGAAAACCATGCTGCTGTGATATGAAATGTGATTGAGTGGACCACCGGGGCTGCTTAAATAACAGTTTCACCTGGGCCACTCTGGAGGAACCCTGCAATATGTGGCAGAGCACGTGGCACGATTCGTGGTTCCTATCTACTTGCCACACAACCTCACCAGCATGAGGGCAAAGCCCATGCCAGCAACCGAATGGAACCAGCTGAGGAGGAAGAGAAGAAGAGGAGGAGGGTGAGGACGGGTGCAAGCAACCCAGAACAAGCTATTTCTGGTAAGGCTATCCATAGCCATTGTCGAGGTGATGCCTTAATAATCTGTTGGAGAACAGCTTGCTGTGAATCCCTTTAAACACCGGAGAAATATGTGCTTGCATGGCAGGAGCCTCAGCTCCCATGGTAGCAAACTTACCTTGCAGGACTTCAATGAGAGATTTCACTGCAGCACGCAGATGTTTTTTAAAAAAATTTTATTCTCCTTTTTCACATTTTCTTCCAAATTTCACCCACCAACAATAAACAATATGCAGTAATGAATATAATGTCAACCCCCATATCAACAACAACAATCCCATCTTCCCACCAACCCACAAACAACGGCCCGCATGTTAACATAAACAAATAACAAAAAGGAATCAGGAATCATCCATAGTCACTATTAACACATACAGGCCCCATCCCCGACCCTTCCTAACCCCTCCCAACCCCACCTAATGTTCGATGTTATCCAATTCTTGAAAGTACATAATGAATAACGCCCATAAATTGTAGAACCCCTCCATCCTTCCCCTCAGTTCAAACTTAACCTTCACAAGAGTCATAAATTCCAACAGGTCCCCCTTCCACACCAGGGCACAGGGTGGAGAAGTTGCTCTCCATACAAACAGGATCCGCCTTCGGGCGATCACCGAGGCGAAGGCTACAACATCTGCCTCCATACCCGGTCCCAACCCCGGCTGGTCCAACAGCCCAAATATGGCCTCCCCGGGGCCCGGGTCCAGTTTCACGTGCACCACTTTAGAAATTAGCCTAAAAACCTCCTTCTAGTAATCCTCCAGCTTTGGACAGGACCAAAACATATGAACGTGATTTGCCCCCCAACCCCCGTAACGTTCACACACATCTTCTACCCCCTCTGCACTGTAAATTCTATGATAACAAAGAGCCGGCTTTCCCTCACCCTTGGAAGGTGTGCTCTGTATACCACCTTCAGTTTCATTAATCCCAACCTCGCGCACGAGGTGGAGGCATTCACTCTCCAGAGCACCTCACACCAGAACCCATCCTCCAGACCCAACTCTTCCTCCCACTTTGCTTTGATCCCTTCCAGTGGTGCCTTCTCCTCTTTCAAAATAGCCCCGTAAACCGCAGATACAACCCCCTTTCTCCAGTCCCCCTGTCATCAGCACCTCCTCCGGCAATGTGGAAGCCGGTTCCACCGGGAAGCTCTGTATCTCCTTTCTGGCAAAATCTTGAACCTGCATGTATCTAAACATTTCCCCCTCTTCCAGCCCATACTTCGCTCCCAGCTCCTTCAATCCTGCAAACCGACCCCCAAGAAACAAATCTTTTAGTGTCTTAATCCCTTTCTCCTCCCGTTTCCAAAAATTCCCGTCCCACTTCTCTGGCCCAAATCTGTGGTTACCCCGCATCGGCATTTCCTTTGACCCTGAGCCCAACCCGAAGTGTTGGGGTAACTGCCTCCAAATTCTCAATGAATTGTAGAAGGGTGTTCTGTTTCCCTCACAACAGGCTGGAATTGGGTGTCACAGATAGCTGTGGGTGTCTCTCCCCTGCAGGCTTTGAAATCAAAGACCCGGAAGCACACACTGGGACCGCGTCACAAGGGAGAGTGTGCAAGGTTAACCGTTCATACCTGACCAGTGACCCTGTCCTTATGCCACACCAGCTACCCTGACTGCCACCTACACCTGTCTGTCTCTCTCGCTTGTCGGTGACAAAAACTATCATCCAGTAAGTACCTCGCAAGGGCTGCTTCACAAGAGGGAGGGAAGGAGGAATCCTTGTTTATCCCTAACCAGCTGGTTCCTCCTGGTTGAGCGTTTCGAGGTGTCCAGACCCCGTCAAAGATTCTCGACTGCAGAATTATGTCCTGGCACTCGAGTGTGACTTGGCCAGGGCGAGCAATAAGGGAATAGACGAGACCACAACCAAGTTGAATTAAAATTAAGTCATTTATTCAAGAAAAAGGAAGTCCACTTTATGAAATCCACAACCCAAATTGAACTCTACACACACACTTGCAATTATGTCTATGAGAACTAGGACTAACAGCACAACGCAAAATCCTTACTTTAAACAGTTTTAGCAATGTTTTACAAGAAGTTGTTATATACCGTCCCTTACCACCCCTCCTCAACAAGCCTAGCCTAATTGGGGGTTTCTGTATGCTGACAAAATATACTCACCAGTTCCTCGCTGCATCGGTCTGTTTAAAAACACACAAAATCTTCAGGCTCCCCTCTGGCTTCTAATTCGTTACGGTCTGCCTCTGAACCTGGTTCGTGGAGACTTGCTTCTCCTGTTGGACCCGTAGTTCTACCTTGTGGTGGTCCCTTCGTAGATTTTTAGAGTTTCTTCTTCTTCGTTCTCAAATCTCCTCCAGCCCAAACTTCTGTGCAAAACTTCTCAATCGGAACTTCTGAGTAAAATCTGCCCTAGATCGCTCTCTCATTTGTCTTTGTCCTGTATCTTTAAGCGCACATGTTTCAATGGAGCCGGCTGGCTCCTCCTACTGATCGATTTCAAAATCAAAAGGCCGCTAATCACCTTCAGGAAGAAGTTAACCTGATCAGTTTCTTCACAATAGCTGATGACGTCTCCAGAGCTTGCCTGATTGCTCGCAAATGGCTCCTAGGAGATACTGGGACAGTTTGAATTGGTTTGCCATTAGTGGAATAGGTTTCTGTCTGGTTTGGGCAGAAACTCATTTCCATAGTCATTCCTCAGCTCACTCTGAGCCATACACATACCTGGCATAATTTTTCTGTTGGCCCTGCCCTGGCCCATTGTCCCCTTTGTTCTTCTCTGGGATGATCTTGTGATGTGCATTTCCACAGAATCCATAGAACCCCTACAGTGCAGAAGGAGGCCATTCAGCCCATCGAGTCAGCACCGGCCCCCTGAAAGAGCACCCGACCTCGGCCCACTCACACGTCCTCTCCCCGTAACCCCACCTGACCTGCTCATCTTTGGACACTAAGGGGCAATTTAGCACGGCTGATCCACCTAACATCTTTGGAATGCGGTAGGAAACCCAGAAGAAACCCACGCAGACACGGGGAGAACGTACAAACTCCACACAGACAGCCACCCAAGGCCGGAATCGAACCCAGGTCCCTGGCACCACGAGGATGCAGTGCCAACCATAGTGCCACTGTGCCATGTGCCACATTATTCAGGCTGACCCCTCCATTGAAATAGACCAGTATATTGACAGCTCCCAAAGTTCATGCTGCCAAAATGTTTCCATCAACTTATGATGAATGAAATATGAAAAATAAAATATAAACAAAAATATTTTCTGCAGAAGGTGCTTCATTGCATCAATTATGATATTGTGCATTTCTGTTTATACATCTGACTAATTGATCTGCAAGTCCTTTAAATAGGTAACAAGGAGTTATTTTTGTGGTGCTGTGGCAGCTGAGAGGTGTTTAGGCTATGCGAATTGATGGAAGCAGCGTTTTAAATAATTAATCTAATTTATTTTTTGCAGCATAGTAACAGGGACTGATTTATTCATTTTAAGGATGTGCTTTCTGTACATTAATTCATTGATTTAAGACATCAAAACAGTGACCTCAAAGCTTTATCCATCAGCAGTGCCTTCAAAGCACACTGAATAGACAAGATTTGTTTCTTTCGGTGTGGCAATATGCCAACTACACAGTCACATAGTAAAACCACAAGGGCGAAGCTTCTTATTTTGTTTCACAGGATGTTGCTAATCTGTTTTACAGAAATCGCAATCAGCGACCATCTCCCTTTTGTGGAACATCAGGGCGGCACTGTTTCACGCTGTCATTGGCACTTCTGTCACAGCACTCCGTCTCCCCAGCAGTACGATAGCTACATCACGAGTTACAAGCTTATTCATGCAATTCAAAAAACACAGTCAGTGAGCATTATATAAAATAGATGATGCAGAAGAAGAAATTCAGTCTCAGGAGTTGTACTGGTAGACATAAATTATTCGAGCTGTTCCCTTGCAGTCTGTGACATCACTGGAAGCCCTTGATTGAATTATAGATTTGTGGTTCCCTCCGCGGCATCTATTATTTCCTTCATTCCTGTCATCTGTGCAGAGAAAACTTCTATTGCATTGTTCATCATGCATTACAAAGAGTCCACTGGTATCTGTTCGAAATTATTTCAGCTTGTTGGCAAATTGATTTCGAACAGAAGCTTCTTTGGATTATTATCTGACTCTGCACATTTATTGTTCTGAACATTGCGGCAATATAAACTGCCACGTAAAAACATAAAGAGTCATAATTAAGATTTTTTGGGGGGTTGAAAACATTGGCCGTATTTTCCTCTGATCAATAATTCCTCTGAGCACAGAGTGGTGCAATATTGATAGAAAGCACACATAAAGACATAAGGCGCGATTCTTCGCTCCTGCACGGCATCGGGAAGGCCGTCGTGAACTCGGCTGAGTTTCACGACGGCTCGAAACAGCCCCGTTCCCGATCAATTCTGGCCCCAGAAATGGGCTAGGAGCGGGGCCGCGTGAAACACGTGGGGAATGACGGCAAAAGCCCGCGACCCCCGAATGACGCCCGAGTGACGCCACTCCGCGTCGTAAAAAGGCACGAGTGACCACAACAAGTGAGGGGGTGAAAATGTCGGAGCCACGGAAGGCCGCCCCGAGGTTCGGTGAGACTGACCTCGAGATCTTCCTCAATGAGGTTGAGCAAGGGAGGGGCATCATCTTCCCTAGAAGAGGGCATCAACACCTTGCCAGCGTTGTGCGATGAGGTGGCGTGAGGTGAGCACGGCAGTGAATGCTGTGGGGCAGACCCCTGGGTCTGGGGAGCAGTGCCGGCAGAAGCTCCACAACCTCACCAGGGCTGCCAGGGTAAGTGCCAAGAGGGTGCCCCCGGGTCACAACCATCCCCCCCCCCCCCCCCATGTCCCTCATCACCCACCTCCCCCCCAGGCACAAGGGGGAGGGAGAGAGGGTGGCGAGAGTGAGTGGAGCGTGGTTAACAAAGTTGTCACAGACCCACATGAGCACTGCGACCCCCTGGAGAGATACCATGGTGGAGCTGCAACTTTCCCCCCAACCTGTGCCAATATCTGAACGCCCTGATGTTCCCTGCCGAATTGTGATGATCTATCTATGCCTCCCACCCCCCAACAGGACGAGACTGCTCACAACAACCGGGAGCGGAACAGGACCAGAGGGGGTTCACCCATTCTGCACCCCCTGACAGTCTTTGAGCAGAGGGCACTGGACCTTGCTGGGGAATCTGGCACCCGGGAGGTCACGCAATGCGAGGTTGGAGGTGCCGAACCAAGTGAGACAACCCTCCAGGACAACCCTGCCCCCCCCCCCCCCCCTCCCAGCCCATCCTCGGTCCCCTCACACTCTACCCACTGGACCCCCCATCCTCGGTCCCCTCACACTCTACCCACTGGACCATCCTACGCCCGGCCGAGCGTGTCTAACTAAGCCCGTATTATTCTGTTCCCTAGGGCGTGGTGACGAATGTCCAGGGCCGTCTGCTGCCACACACAGGCGCTCATCTGCCATGACCACCGCACCCAGGGTCGCACGCCAGAGGGTGGCAGGAGGTCAGCCAGTAGTGCCATCCTCCCAACCCGGGACCGTCGAGCAGGACGCACACAGGACGCCGATGCAGTCAACAGAGTCACCTGAGGGAGAACCACACTTGGGCCACGTCCAGCCTGTGCTCAAATATGACTGGGACGAGGACACTGCTGGTTTTATGATGGACGAGGACCTAGAGCTTGCGGCACTGCTGTCTCCCACACCATCCACCATCCCAGAGACACTCACCTCGGTTGGGCAAGTAAGTGATGAGGCTCCTGGGTCACGGTCTGGTGTGCACCACACAGCTGAGCTGCTACAGCAGGTGGAGGTCGGAGCAGCCGAGGGGCTGGACGGTCAGAGGGCAGCTCAGGCCCAGCATTCAGCTGGCTCCCAGACGTTTCCCAGGTTCCTGGATTTACTCGACCCACGTGGACAGCCGATGCATTTTGAAACCCAGGGACACAATGACGGGATGAGGGCCGTCTTCCAGCAGCTGCAGATGCAGTTAGAGGAGTCAAACCGCGTCCAGGAGCAGGGAGTGGTGCCGCTCATGGCAGCCACCCAGGCCGACACCGCACAGGTGGCGTCCGCGGTCGAGGCAATGGGTGAAACGGTTTCGGCCATGGGTCAGGTTCTGCAAGGCGTTGGGCTTAATGTGCACGCGTCATCCTCGGCCCTGGACAGGGTTGCCCTTTCACAGGTAGCAATGCGCCTGAGCCAAAACGACATTTTGGGGCAGCAGGGTAGCATGGTGGTTAGCATAAATGCTTCACAGCTCCAGGGTCCCAGGTTCGATTCCCGGCTGGGTCACTGTCTGTGTGGAGTCTGCACGTCCTCCCCCTGTGTGCGTGGGTTTCCTCCGGGTGCTCCGGTTTCCTCCCACAGTCCAAAGATGTGCGGGTTAGGTGGATTGGCCATGCTAAATTGCCCGTAGTGTCCTAAAAAAAGTAAGGTTAAGGGGGGGTTGTTGGGTTACGGGTATAGGGTGGATACGTGGGTTTGACTAGGGTGATCATGGCTCGGCACAACATTGAGGGCCGAAGGGCCTGTTCTGTGCTGTACTGTTCTATGTTCTATGACATTGCCGGCGCGCTACGGGCCCTGGCCGAGTCTCACCAGGCCATGGCCCAGTCCCAGCACGCCATGGCCCAGTCCCAGCATGCCATGGCACAGTCCCAGCAGGCCATGGCACAGTCCCAGCAGTCAGTCGCGGAGAGCATCGACCATCTGACACATGTTCTGGATGGCGTCGCGCACTCACAGGTTGAGGTCGCACAGTCCCTGGCGGGAATGTCTCACTCTCTGGACTCCGTCTCAGCGAACCTTCGGACCCTGGTCGATACAGTTGCAGGCCTCCAAGACTGGCAGCGCCAGGTGTCGGTGGGATGACGGGGCACCCCCCCCGCTCGCACCTCCGTCCCACAGTGAGGCCCGGGGCCACCGGGGTTCTGGGGCCCGCCCCATTAACTCCATCACGAGACTCCCCCCGTCCCATCTCTGGTGCATCGGGTGGGCAGCGGGCAGAGCAGGGTGGCACCACGTCAGCCGAAACGCCCGCGGAGCAGTCTGGCCCATCAAGGCCGGGTCGCCCCAGGAAACGAGTGCCGACGGGGAGACATGTCGCAGGGGGTGATTCTCAGCAGTCCGCCTCTACACCTGCTGTATCATCTGGGGATTCACTTAGACGTAGTGGTAGGGTCCGTAAGGCTATGAAGAAGGACACAGAGTAAGTTGGCATGGGTGAAGGGCACAGTTTAGTTGTAGGGGCTACGGCATCTGTACATAATATTCACCATTAAACTCAGTGTTGCACCTAACTTGTAAGACTGTGTGATTTTTCCATTGCCACGGGGATCGTGATGGTGACCGAGTGTCGCTGGGGTTGACGAGCGGTGAAACTTTGGTGCCGGGTGTGCCCCCCCACCCCTCCCACAGCTACCCCACGCGGGCACATGATGGAGTGTCCCTGACGAACTCAGCGACCACCGAGATGGATGGTTCAGCTATTGCCATGAGTTAGACTTTGTCTAACGTTTCCGAGCTCATAGCTCATCGCAGAGCTGGCTGTCATCATTCAACATGACACTGATCACACCCGCTGACACAGCCATCAATGTCGTGCCATACCGTTGTGCCGCAGTGGTAAGGGTGATCTCGAAGTGGAGCAGTGTACGCAGAGCGGGGGTGCGGGGTGGGGGTGGGGGGGGGTTGGTGGTGGTGGTGGCAGTTGTGTGCTGACTGTCTGCATGACTGGCGATGCAGGTGGTAGTGGTAGTGTTCAGCAATGCCGTCGCACACGATGCATGAATCTTGCTGCCACCAAGGCGTCGCGTGCCCGCTGTCCTCGCCGGTGCCGTCGTGCAGCCTCCTGGACATTACCAGCACCCGGGTCGTGTCTGTGTGCTGCGCCCAATGCACCACCAACCTTCTCCGCCTCCTCCTCCTCCTCCATCTCCTCCTCCTCCTCCTCTGTGTTGGCACCACTGCCAGTGGCTTCTCCCTCCGACTCCTCCACCAGGGCATCTCCCCTCTGCATCGCGATGTTGTGCAGCGCACAGCAGACCACGATAATGCGAGCGACCCTCTCAGGCTGGTACTGCAGGGCCCCTCCAGAGCGGTCCAGGCACCTGAATCGCATTTTCAGCAGACCGAAACAGCGCTCTACCACACCCCTGGTTGCTGCATGGGCCTCATTGTAAAGGGTCTCCGCGTTGGACTGAGGCCTCCGTATGGGCGTCATCAGCCAAGACCTCAGTGGATAACCCCTGTCGCCCAGCAACCAACCCCTCAGCCTGGGGGGGCGTCCCTCAAACATAGCATGGATGAATGACTGCGCAAGAATGTAGGCATCATGCACACTCCCTGGGAACCTTGCGCACACGTTCATGATCTTGATGTGGGGGTCGCATACCACCTGGATATTCATGGAGTATGTCCCCCCCTGTTTGGGAACACTTCCCGTTGCCTGCAGGTGGGCGCATGGGGACATGAACACAATCAATGACCCCCTGGACCATCGGTATCCCGGCCACGTTGGCAAATCCACGGGCTCATGCTTCCTGATTTGCTTGGTCCTCGGGAAAGGTGATGTAGTGGTCGGCGATGGCATACAGGGTGTCGGTCACATCCCGGATGCACCTGTGCACCGATGACTGCGAGATCCCGGATAGGTCCCCGCTCGGAGACTGGAAGGAGCCGGTCGCATAAACGTTAAGTGCCACCCTCACCTTGACGGCAACTGGGATCGCGTGTCCTCCTCCCGTTCCACGTGGGGCGAGGTGCGACACGAGTTGGCAGATATGTGTGACCGTCTCTCTGCTCAACCGGACTCTCCTCCTGCAGGTGATGTCCGGCAGTGTCTTGAAAGAGATACGGGCACGGTACACCCTAGGCCTTGGTCGTCGCCTCTGGTGCCCTGGCTCCACCATCAATGCCTACTCCTCCTCCTCCTCCTCCTCCCCATGATGCTCGACGACGGGCCACTCCGCGGCCATTCCCTCTGCTGCTGCAGCTGCCCCTGCATCCACTGTGGGATGTCACTGTGGATGCTGCTGGATGTCCAACTGCAGTGCAGCGGCCCCAACCACTGCGCTGAACATCGGCGTTCTGTTCGAATACATTATGGTCACCTACAGAAGGGTGGTGGGGGTCAGAGAAACAACATGTTAGACGGAGGTTAGTCAACACCACGGCAGCTGCCTGCCAAGGGATACCTGTGTGTCCCGGTGGCCTGGTCGCGCTACTGACACGCGGCCAGCCTAACCCCTGGTCACTTTCTGCGTTCAACGGGCAGTTAACAACACGTCCTCCTCACCGGTGCATCAGTGGGCTGTGGCCATCAGCCACAGGGCAACCAGCGGCCGTGTCCTCGTCACCGTCCTGCCATGGCAGGGCGGCTGACATGTTACATCCAGGGGAGGACGACCCACTCCACTCACTCCCTCTCCCCCCCACATCTCACTCTCCTCCCCACTTCTCCTTCTCCCCCCCACCACTTGCTCTCCCCCCCCCCACTTCTCCCTCTCCCCACCACTCACTCTCCCCCCCACTTCTCCTTCTCCTCCCCACCACTCGCTCTCCCCCCCACTTCTCCCTCTCCCCCCCACTTCTCCTTCTCCCCCCACCACTCGCTCTCCCCCCCACTTCTCCTCTCCCCACCACTCACTCTCCCCCCACTTCTTCCTCTCCCCCCACTCCCTCTCCCCCCCACTTCTCCTTCTCCCCCCCACCACTCACTCTTCCCCCCAATTCTCCCTCTCCCCCCACTTCTCCTTCTCCTCCCCACCACTCGCTCTCCCCCCCACTTCTCCCTCTCCCCCCCACTTCTCCTTCTCCCCCCACCACTCGCTCTCCCCCCCACTTCTCCCTCTCCCCACCACTCACTCTCCCCCCACTTCTCCCTCTCCCCCCACTCCCTCTCCCCCCCACTTCTCCTTCTCCCCCCCACCACTCACTCTTCCCCCCAATTCTCCCTCTCCCCACCACTCGCTCTCCCCCCCAACTTCTCCCTCTCCCCCCCACTCGCTCTCCCCCCCACTTCTCCTTCTCCCCCCCACCACTCACTCTCCCCCCTTCCCACTTCTCACTCTCCCCCCCACTTCTCCTTCCCCCCCACTACCACTCGCTCTCCCCCCCTCCCCCCCCACTTCTCCCTCCCCCCCCCCCCCCCCCCCCACTGGCCGCAGCGTTCTTGGGGATGCCTTCCCCAGTTTGCGATGACTCCGGGACTGTCCGCTGACCTCCTCAATCCTCGTTAGCCAGCACGACTGGCTGGCGACTTTAAAAAGCAGGTGTGGACGGCGACGGCGTGACCTGGCGTCACGACGTCGGGACTTCGGCCCATCTGGGCCGGAGAATAGCGGGGGTGCCGGAGAATCGCCATTTTGGCTGCATCGGGCGATTCTCTGTGTTTTTTGCACGCGAAACACGATTACAGAAATTTGGCTGGTTGGGAGAATAGCGGGAGCGCGTTGGACCGGCGTCGCGTGAAAAAACGGCACGGCCTGCTATCCTCCCAACCGGCGTGACATTGGAGAATCGCGCCCATAATCTCCATTTCTTGCTGCTCTGGAGATTTCTTCTGCCCAAAATTAACTTTGAAAGAATTATCAATGAGTGTGGAAGAAATTGTTATTTCTTTGGTGTATTATGATCTAAAGAATTATAAATAGCCGCCAACCATAACATATCTGTAATAATGGGCTGGTTTAGCTCACTTGGCTAAATCGCTGGCTTTTAAAGCAGACCAAGCAGGCCAGCAGCACAGTTCAATTCCTGTACCAGCCTCCCCGGACAGGCGCTGGAATGTGGCGACTAGGGGCTTTTCACAGTAACTTCATTGAAGCCTACTCGTGACACTAAGCGATTTTCATTTCATTACTGAGGCCTCTCATGCAGCAAACAGCCACTTAACTCATGTCAAAAAGTTTGATGATGAATATCTTCAGCATATACTGTCTATGTACAATAATTCACTGCAGGTTGAGATAAGTGCATATAAGGGCAGCACAGTAGCATAGTGGGCACCACGGTAACATAGTGGTTAGCACAGTTGCTTCACAGCTTCAGGGTCCCAGGTTCAATTCGGGCTTGGGACACTGTCTGAGTCTGCACGTTCTCCCTGTGTCTGCGTGGGTTTCCTCCGGGTGCTCCGGTTTCCTCCCATAGCCCAAAGATGTGCGGGTTAGGTGGATTGGCCATTCTAAACTACCCTTAGTGTCCAAAAAAGATTAAGTGGGGTTACTGGGTTGCGGGGGTAGGGTGGAGGTGTAGGCTTCAGTAGGGTGCTCTTTCCAAGAGCCGGTGCAGACTCCTTGGGCCGAATGGTCTCCTTTTGCACTGTAAATTCTATGATATAATTCTATGATTCAGTGCCCACGCAAGAAATGTTTCAATCATTCGCAGGGTGGTCTCAGGTGTGGGCAAGTCCAACTTCTGTGCACTCGAAAAGCATCACTGGTCCCCGCCACCTCAGTGGCGCGATTAGACTTTCAAAGCGAGTGAATGAGCGGGGGAGCTGGGAACTTGCACGCCCTCAAATTAATTGCCTGTTGAGTTTGTTGTAGAGTGGTGGGGAACAACAGCTCTCGACTTTCAAAATGGCAAGCACAGTTAACACGGAGCGTCTAGGAAACGTTTCAGTATAGCTGTCGAGAACACAGTGGGGAGCCATTAGTGCTCATGATTGCAGTGTGAGAAAGTTGCATAAAAGGGTAGATTTAAACTCAATTGTTCATGCAACGGCACAGCGCTGCCATTGTTACAGCTGAGATATATAAAAACCAGGAGTCGGTGTCGGCCATTCAGCCCTTTTAGCCTGCTCTGCCATTTAACATGATCATGGCTGATCCTCCAACTCAATGCCGTATTCCTGCTTTCTCCCCATGCCCTTTGATGCATAACAATCTAACAGAAATTACCTATCTCTTCATTGATTATTCAGTGACTTGGCCTCCACAGCTTTCAGGTTAACTGTCATTTGAGTGAAGAAAATTTTCCTCATCGTCGTCCTAAATGGTGTACCCTGTATCTTGAGACTGTGTCGGCTTTGTTGAATAAGCAAAGTTCACCTGACGTCTTGGCAGCCATATTAAGTGCCATCAGTGTCCATTTTAAACAAACAAAAGACAGTTCCAGAATCTTCCATATGCGCTCAGTTCATGTATAAAGATATGAATATGATAGGCTTGGACAGGAAGAATAACAATGAGAGAGCATTCTCTGCCTCTCTATGAATATTAATTAGAAGGAAAAAAAATGTATTGATCTGTCAGCAGCATCCAGGACCACTTAACTGTTGCTGACTGATATGATTGAACACAAAACGTGATATAAAGTGTGCCATTTCGGGTATCAAGGCAATTTTGAGAAAGTTACCAACTCAAATGCTGTATTCCACGTCAATAAGAAGTTTCAAGATGGTGCCGGAGAGAGGCGACTCTGCAAGCTCTCCCCAACAGATCCACCTTTAACTTAACTTATACTCATTCTCTTCCATGTACTGAATGATCTGTTGAGCTGCTCGCAGAAAAATACTTTTCACTGTACCTCGGTACACGTGACAATAAACAAATCCAATCCAATCTTGATTCTCCAATCTACGAATAATCTTCAAGTGCCTGTGGCAAATGTATACTCCGTATAGATACTCGATATCTAAAATTAGCAAAAGGACATATTTTAACTTCCCCTCCCTCTCCACTCCCCACAGACAAACACACAGATGTCTCTTTGAGTGCCACACAACCTTATTTGCTTCATTATTTATGATGATTTGTCAATTCTAAAGAAGCTGTGTTGAAGAAGTTTTTGTTTTCCCGCTGTGATTGGAAACTGATCCACCCATGCAGATCAGCAGACAATATGGAAAAACCTGAATGAAGTAATTGATTAAGTAATCTTTTCCATTCCCTTGTTCTGTAGCATTATTCTTTGCTTCTGTCAGGTACAAATAGAAGCAAAGTCACATATCAATAATTAATAAAAATTGAATAGCGACAGCTGATCTCAACATTAAAAGACAGGATCTTATCAAATGAGCATTTTCTGATTAACAAAAATAAACAGATTGGCAAACTTCATTGAATATGCTATGAGTTGTAAAACACCAAGAACAAACTGACAGATTGTAGTGAATGAAATTATAAGCATCAGGCATAAATTGGCAGATTTTAAGTAGAAGTGAACAGGTGGGTGTATTTGAGTAAATTAGCTTCACACAAATCAAATTTTAGTAAGTGAAAATGCAACAGATTAACAAACTTGTATGCATTCCCAGTTGCTCATAAATACTGGTTTCCTCCAAATGCAATCTTCACTACTTCAGCTGGGAAACAACATTACTTCGCAATGAATTTAGATTTGTTTTGAATTTCTGAATGAGCGAACCACTTTCTTGCAAGTGCAATCACGGCTTAGTCTATCAAATTATGTCAAATTTGCATGTCTGCTCTTCCATCCAGTCCCCAGTCGTCTGCTTGGTGAACAGGTGCTCACAGCGCTTCCTCAACACCTGGTCCCTGTCCTGGAAATTGCTAAGCTGACTATGCTCTGCTGATTCTGCAGCACTTCACCTGCAGCTGTCGTGCACTGTATTTGCCCACTTTAAATCCTTTCCACTCTGCTGACCTTGCAGCTCTATCCTTGCCCATCTTCTTCATTCACAAAACCTAAATTAATTACTCAGGTGAGCACAAATCCACCATTGGCCGCAGTCCCAGTCTGTCTCTTGCCTCCCTCTTTGATCGACCTTCCATTTCACAGCTTGGCTTACTCTGGTTCCCAACTCTGGATAATTCCAGCCTACCCTAGCTTTTATTCCCAGCATCCTTTTTTACTCAACGTTCGACACAAAGTTCTGCAATTCTCACTTCCTTTTTAGCTAAACCCCCAATATAACCCTCCCCTCCCCCACCTCCTCTGTCCAAGGTTCCCGCCTAAGCATTTAATCTGAATTTATTGGAACCTTTTGCAGACGTATCATCACCTATCAATACCTAAACTTTGTCCTTCCATCCCAAGGATACCGAGTGAAGAGAGTCACAGTGAAGAGGAGGCAGAGAATGATAAGCATGGAAGAAACTGGAGCGGGAAAATGGGAGAAAATGGAGTTGGAGACAAATAGAGACAAAAGCATGACAATGAGAGGAACACCATCAGAGAAAAGTGAGACAGGAAGAATGGGAAACAAACTGCAAACCATGGCGGAGGTATCTGGAAGAATTGGGAGATAAGCAGAGAGACAGATCGCAAGAAGAGAGACGCATATATCTCGAATTTTCAGGGTTTTCCAGTGGACAATGATCAAAATGGACAAATGCCATAAATGGCTAAAAATAGACTTCTATTCTGATGTCCCGGAGGTTCCACCAATCTCCTTCCCAACAGCGAGCGAGCAAGAGAATGCTCAGAAATTCAACAGAAATGGTTTTGTCCAAGAAAAAGGACACTGGATATCAGCTCGTAAAGTTGAATTCAAATTGAAGCCAGACGTTCCATTTACACTGTTACATGAGGACAAATTGTTGGAGAAAGTCATGAAGCTTGATCTTGCAACATGCATTGAGGTCCAGGAGGCTACAATGATTCAGGACTTTAGCCACAGCAGAATAGCATTGAGAGACTTTGCAAGGAACAGGCAAATAAGCTCAGAAACATTACAGAATTTGGCTGTTCAGAATTTTACAAAATTTAAGAAACGGCGAGAAAAATGTAAAAATTGCAGGCTGGATTCTTCGATTTTCAGGCTACGTCCGGAAGATCCGTGGCCTTTTACTTCAAAAAATCGGTGTGCCCCGGCATCGATCCTTTGATCGGTGAGGGGCTATGCGCGGGCCCGACCGGCCAGATAGTGCTTCCCTCCGCAGTAGCCACCCCCCCACCCCATCCCCCCCCCCCCCCCCCCCCCCCCCCCAGCCAGCAGTACGATTTCCCCTGACTGTGGCACTGCTGGACATAGTCTGCAGCCACCACGCCAGGATCCCAAATGCTGAGACCACACATTCCCCACACGGTCGGGAAGTCGGCCCATGGGGGGGGCGGTGTATCAGAGGAGGGCCTCAGGTGACGTCCTGAGGCCATCCCAATGGCGTGCGGCGCGCTCCTCGATGACGCCATTTTGGAAGTGGTGGAGCGTCCGATTCCATCATAAAGAGGGACTCTCCACCCGATCGCCGATTACAAAATCAGCATTGGGGAATGGATAACTTGTTTGGATGCATGAAAATTCTTTTGAAACAAAATGAACAGCCCTTCGAAATGCTGGAAAACATTGTCAAACAAAAATACCAAACCAGGCTGCAAAATCGTGCGTCTCAGATAATTTCATTTTTATTTAACCTGATGTATTGCATAGTTTGCCGAGAAGGGCACCCCGTCATTTTGGGTGTTTTCTCCTGACTTGCATGAAACCCCAAAAAGCAAATGTCTTTTCCCTTCATTTCCACACACTGCAATGAGGAGTGCGTTGATTTAGCAGGAGCAGTGGAAGTGAGATTGTCTGTTGTGAAACAAAACGCTCTGCAATTCAGCTGCCTGAGTCTTTACTATCTGGCTGCAGGGGAATTGGCAAGTCTGCAAGAAAGCAGCTGAATTAACTTTGAGTAACAGCAGGTTTGATCAAATAGTAATAATGAGCTCCACATGTATTTTAATGGTGAACTGAGGAAAGAAGTGCAAATGAAGCATGCAAGAGTCGATCTTGCCCTTCAGTTGACCCAACTATATTCCTTTAGTGCATGACAGATAATTGGCCCATTATTATTTTAATTCCCCCCATTTCCACCTACTTAAACGACATGGCTAAAAATGTCACTGGCACTAACGATTTACTTCCTCGATGAGAGAATTATAAACAGCGAGTGTACATTGACATAAAAAATGTAGCTAGTGTGTTACTGCATTGTGGTCTATCCTTAGGTCCCTTGTTGACTCATCATTGAGAGCGTTGCCTTAATTATGCCTGCTTCTTTCTTACATAGAGTGTGGGAGGGAAAGGAGAGCAGTTATCAAGAAAACACTGATCTACCAACAGCACATAAATTTGTATTGTAAAAGGAAAATGTGCTAGCCTTGTATCCTTTGTATCCAAGGTATTCTTTGGGGAAAGGATAGAAAGTTTTGATGAAATTTTTAACTGCCAATAATCCTAACGTTATAGAAAAAATGCGACCTCTCCCAGGGTGAATAAAGGGTGTACCCCAAATGATCCTTCATTCCTGAGTCGCCCACCGCCCCCAATTAACTTTCGAAAATGAATATTGTGCATGAGTATGAATGAAAATTCTGTATTTATAATTGCAGATTTATTTGAAAAGGGAAAGGAGAATATTCAGATACTGATCGTACATTCTCATTGTTTACACTTATCACAGGATATGTATTTGAAGAAATTCACATTATAATATGTAATCTGGCTCACATGATGTAATATTAGGTGTTCCTGTAACAGTAACATGGAGATTTGATGCACAATTTACACAAAACTAATCATTGTGATAAACCGGGCTGGAATGAATTACGTTCTTTGGCATTATTTACTGTCTCACAGTTTGGAAAAGTCACGTGGATGTACGAATTTATATACACTGTGACTCAAACAGAATGAGGATAAAAATATGAAATTTTGGAAAGATGTAATAGGAATCTATAGGCTGGCTTCTCTGTCGGCCGACGCGGTATTGGGTTCCACGATGCGGCAGAGAATTGCAAAATCGGGATAAGCACCGGGCTTTGGAGGGTGCCACAGGAAACCACACAGGGGGCCGATTCCCCTAGCCTCCGTGCCAAAATCGCGATCGGTGCGGAGGCGGAGAATGGGCAAAATCTGGTCCGATGCGGCGTGGGTAGGGGGGCATTGACAGAGGCCCCGGCGGCGATTCTCCCAGGAAAAGTAGCCGAGTTCCCTACGGTGTGGTTCTACCACGTTTTGCCTGTTGGGAAATGTTGGTGGTGAGGTACGGGGGATCCTTCACTTGGGGGGGGGGGGGGGGGGGGGGGGGGGGGCCTCGCAGATGACCAGGCAAGCGATGGGGTGGCACCAATCCGCGGGCACGCGCAATCTCGGGGCGGCCTACTTCGTTCATCATGGTCCGCAGTGTGAGTCCGCCATGTGGCACGGGGCGACCGCCGCAGGCTGCCGCCGTGCACATGCGCGGACTCCGACCGGAAGTGCAGAGTCCCATATCCGCAGCCAGAAATGCGAGGAGCACTCCGGGCCCTGTTAACAGGTGGGAGGTAGGATAATCACCCTGGTGTGGGGACATAGCCCCATTATTGGAGAATCCCGCCCAGGGACTCTCTGACTAAAGGGACACCCCACAGGGAACCCTTGCTAAAGGGACCCCCGACAGGAACCCCTAAGTTTTTGGAGGGGGAATGGTGGAAGGTGAAATTTCCCCGATCCCCGATGAATTACATCCCCCTCCCCCGCCCCCACCTCGCGGATGACTTGATGGGAATCCCAACTTTAAAAGTTGAGATCTCCATTTGCACCAATTTAAGGACTTTATGCCTGATAGACCCCTCACATTAAATGGTTCATTCATGTGAGGCCGCTGAAGTGAATTACGACAGGTACCCATGACTTGCACCTAGCGAGCAGAACCCATTACAGGGCCAGAGGTGATTAGAGCCCCGAGGGGGGAGAGGGTCAGGACCGGGCGCAGCCCCTGGCACTGTCCGGGTAATATTGTGTGTGTGTGGGGGGGATGCAGGGATGTGGAGTTGATGCTGGGGTGGTTCTGTGTGAGGAGGCACCAAGGGGTTCTGTGGTTGGGGCTGTTCCATGGGGCGGCGGGGAAGGGGGTGGTGGAATTCCTCCCTATATTCATTATTTGTTTAATTATTTATCATGCCGGGAATAAATTATTTGTTTTTTTTATTTCTTTCACTCAGTCGCTGTTGATAATTTATGTTACGGGAAGAAAATATTAATACATATTCTATTAAATAAACCCTACTAAATAAGAAAGAAGAGTTTACATTTTTACCCTTATACCTGGCCATAATTTAATAAGGTGGATAGCCTGGTCTTCACAGAACTCCGACATAATTGACATAATGGGTGATCTGCATTGCCAGATTATCACCCAACCATTGGAGACAAATATTTACCACAGGGACTCAGAACCAGATCATTATTCCTTTCCTTTCAGAACAGTAAGCTCCAGTGCTAGAGTCATGTACAAGCACTTCTAAAGTTCCACTCAATTCTGGTGTTTCTTAATTTTGATCACTTTTAAATTCGAAATTTATTTCCGCAACAGTCACTATTCCCACCCAATTTCCTGATGTTTCCACACCAGTTCACAAAAGTACTCTAGACCCCCTGATCCCAGTTGATAGCAAGATGCTAGTTAATCCAACGCCACCCAAGCTGACACAGATTTTCATATAGAGTGATCCTGGAGTGACTCGTCAAGCAAGTGCACCACCATACAGTACCAAGGAGCAAACTGAACCACTGTCTTGATTAGGTCTCATCTGAATGGGCCTCATTCATTGTTTGGTGGTGACCTTAAATTGTGCCATCTGCAAATTTAAAAAGAAACAGAGTCCCTCATACCAATCACTGGCAAAGCCCACTTTACACCTTCCACAAGCATAGAAAATAATAATGCACAAATACTGTTTCCTGTCACTCAGCCAACTTCATATCCATGTTGCCATTGTCCCTTTAATTTCACAGGCTTCAACTTTCAGCTATGTATATTAGGTGGCAATTTATCAAACGCCTTTTTGTAGTTCATTTATACCACATCAATCACATTACCCTCATTAACCCTCTCTGTTAGCTCATCAATAATCTCAATCAAGTGAATGAAACACAGTTTGCCTTTAACAAATCCGTACTGGCTTTCCTTAATTAGTCCACATTTGTCCAAGTAACTGTTAATTTTGTTACCGATTATCATTTCTAAAAGCTTCCTCACTACCAAGGTTAAACTGACAGGCCTGGCATTGCTGTGTTTCTCCCGATACTCTTCTTTTTGAATAAAAGTTTAACAATTGCAAGTGATCAGTTCTATTGCACCATCATTTTCTAAGGAGAATTTGATGATTGAGCAAATTCTATCCTTCCTTCCTTCACCACCCTTGGATGCACCCTATCTGGTCCTGATGGCTGAGTCACTTTAAGTCCACCCCGCCTTTCCAATGCCTCTTCTTTACCAATTGTTAACCCAGTAACCCAACTACATCAACTTTCAGCACAACTTCAAGAATATTTTCGTCTTTAATAAAGGCAAATGCAAATCACTGATTTAGTATCTCAATCAAAGCATATGACTCCATGCGTTATATTCAGATCCACACATCCTCATATTACCGTTTCACTATTTGTATGCCGATAGAAGATTTTTGGATTCCCTTTTATGTTAGCTGCCAGTCTCTCCTCATGCTCTCTCAATGTTTCTCTTAGTTCTTATTTCACTTCTCCTCAGAATTTTCAATAATTAGTTCTGATCTTATAATCTGCCATAGATACCCAAAGCTGCATTCTCCGTCCCGCCATGCCACATTTCTGTTTTACCCCACTGGCGGGATGCTCCATTACGCTGGCTAGTCAATGGGGTTTCCCATTGTGGGGCAGCCCCATGCCGTTGGGAAACCCCCGGGCTGCCGGCAAAATGGAGCATCCCACCGGCGGAGAATCCAGCCCCCATTGTCTGATACATCTTTTGTCAGCTAGGGAACCCTGGCTTTCGCTATCCTTCCTTTCCCCTCACGGGAAGGTAGCTTGGCTTGACCTGAACTACTCGTCTTTGAAAACAGCTCATTGCTCCTTTGCAGTTTTGTTTGCCAATCTTTAATTCTCATTGACCCGAATCATATCCGTTCTCACCTCAGTGAAATTGGCCATCCTCCAATTAATTATTTTTACACTGGATTGTTTCCTGTCCTTTTTCATAGTTAATCTAATCCTGATGATACTTTGATCACTGTCAGCTAAATGTATTCCTCCTTACACTTGATCAGTTTGTCCCACCTCATTCCTCAGAACCAGATCCAGCAGTGCTTCCTCCCTTGCTGGACTGGAAGCATATGGATCAGTAAAATTATCCTGAAAGCACGTCAGAAACTCATCCGTCTCTACGATCCCTTTCTATATTAGAATAATTAAAGTGCCCATAATCACTACTGCATAGTTTTGGTGTCTCTCTGTAATTTCCTTGCAAATCTGTTCCACTGTATCTTTTCCACTAGTTGAAGGCCTGGAGGATAAATCAAGTAATAGCGCTGAACCTCTGTTATTTATTAACTCTAACCAATTAGATTAAGTCCCTGACCTCTCAAAAAAATAATCCCTCTCCTTAACCAATTCTACGAACCCTCCTGCTTTCTTTCTTTCCTTCACTTTCCAGAACAACTTGTGCCCAGAATATTTAGTACCCAGTACCGCTACTTTTTTGAGGTAAGTCTCAGTTATTGCCATATCACATCCCCGTGTGGCTTACTGCATCTGCAGTTCACAACCTTATCGCCCACTCTCCATGCATTTATATACAAGCACCATAAATCTAATTTAATGTTGTTACATTAGAACTCATGCAGTAGCCACAAATGGGCCCAATGTACAAAGTTTATCTTCATATTTTCTGCTAAACATGGAGCAGAATGCATGTTTTCACTTGCTACCTTCCTACCAAACTAGTCTGTCGGAATGCACTTTGTTAAATTGCTGTTAACCTGAAATTTACGTCCCTCAGTCTCGAGAGAGAGAGAGAGAGCCGATCCTCTGCCTCGAGACCTTGTGTTGAGGGGGAGGGGTACACCTCCTTGAGGCTGGTTGGATCTTTGTGCCCAGCCCCTCGAGTTCATGGAGCAGCATGTGGCTGAGGAAAAAGCAGCTGCTGCTGATGCTGTGGGTGCAGGAGTTCTCTTGTTCTTTTTCAGACGCCACAAGGTGAGGTTGCAAAAGCTGTCCCCGCACTGTGGTGAAGATTGGTAGTCGTGATGTTGTGGTAGTCACCACTGATTGTATAATAGAGGTAATACGGTACGGCTCCTGTACTACAGGTACGGGGGTAGATCCCTGCCTGCTGGCTCTGCCCAGTAGGCGGAGTATAAATGTGTGTGCTCACCGAGCTGCAGCCATTCTGGTAGCAGCTGCAGGAAGCCACACATCTCTGCTCAATAAAGCCTCGATTACCCTCTACTCTCGTCTCGTTGTACTGATAGTGCAACAATTTATTAAGCAGAGTTATTACAGCGATGGAACTATGCATCAAGCCAGATCGCTGCAGCTGCATCCTCAAGCAGCCAATGTCACGGCGGCCTTCTACCACTGGCTAGCTTGCTTCGAAAGCTACCTCGGAACAGCAACTGAACAGCCCTCGGATGCACAGAAGCTCCAGATCCTGTACTCATGGGTGAGCTCCGAGATTTTTCCCCTTATCCGGGATGCGCCCACTTACCCTGAAGCTATGGAGCTTCTGAAAGGACACTATATCCTCCCAATCAACAACTATACGCCAAGCACCTCCTGTCCACGAGGCAGTAACTCCCCGGTGAGTCATTAGGCGATTTCTGGTGTGCCCTGCACATCCTGGCGAGGAACTGCGATTGCCAGGCAGTTTCGGCCATTGAACATACAGAACCCTTAATTAGGGACGCTTTTGTTATGGGCATGGAGTCAGCGTACATCCGCCAGCGCCTATTAGAAGGGGGTACGCTCGACCTCACGGCGACCAGGCAACTCGCAAACATGCTAACGGTAGCCTCCCGTAACGTACAGTCATATGCCCCCCCAGCGCAAGACATACGCCCCTGACCACACGGCGCCCTCTTGGACATCGTGGGCCCCACCAGCGGCCGCCCCCAGCCAACCCCAAGCCTGCGCCACGCGGCAGCCAGCCAACCCCGGGGAGCCCAAATGCTATTTCTGCAGGCAGACAAAGCACCCCTGAAAGCGTTGCCCGCGCAGAGTGTAAACTGCAAGGCCTGCAGAAAGAATGGACATTTTGCTGCTGTGTGCCAGGCCCGGTCGTTCACTGCTGTATACGTGGGCGCCACCATTTTCGTCCCCGCAGAACGCATGTGGCCCGTGGCACTGCCATCTTTAATGCCACCAGCCATGTGCACCCCGTGGGTGCCGCCATCTTCCTCCCAGCAGACCACATATGGCCCGTGAGCGCCACCATCTTTAACGCCACCCGCCATGCGCACTCCATGGGCGCCGCCATCTTCGGTGCCATTTTGGACGGAACTTCAGGACCCCTACTCATCGGGGGCTTCATCTGGCCGTTCATCGCCCACTACCACCGCTGACCAGCCCGGGGCCTATCAACACCAACCGCAGCATGCCACCATGACGCTCGACCAGTCCCGGCCACACAACCTCGCAACCGTGACGACGACCGTGAAAGTCGATGGGCACAAGACATCCTGCCTTCTTGACTCTGGGAGCACGGAAAGCTTCATCCACCCCTCTGTGGATGTCCACCTCTGGGGTTTCGCTCCCAATGTGGCTGGCAGCTCCTGGACCCGACCTCCTCCGCAAACACGTGCGGATCCACAAGACGGACCCGTTGGTCGAAAGGGTACAACTATTGCACGCGAACCCACAGTACGCATACCCCGACGGACGCCAGGACACAGTCTCCCTCAGGGACCTGGCACCAGCTGGATCTCCACCCACAGCCCACCACTCGACACCCTCCCCTCCGATTGTCCCGGCACCACCCACCCTTCCCCCAGCGCACCTCACTTCAGCCCCCGCCCCAGGACGATCCATCCCCCCACTGGTTCCACCTGGGGATGAAGATGAGGACAGCATGCTCCCGGAGCCACAGGCGACCAAGTCGGCGCCCGCATCACCACCGGGACTGAGGCGCTCACAGCGGAAGATCAAGGCACCCGACCAGCTGATTTTGTAAATTTTCATCAGACTGTAAACTTTAAATTTTCACAAACCTGTAAATTTTTTTCCACCACCCCCGCTGGACTCTTTTTTAACAGGGGGTGAATGTGGTAGTCACCACTGATTGTATAATAGAGGAAATACGGTAAGGCTCCTGTACTACAGGTACAGGGGTAGATCCCTGCCTGCTGGCTCCGCCCAGTAGGCGGAGTATAAATGTGTGTGCTCACCGAGCTGCAGCCATTCTGGTAGCAGCTGCAGGAGGCCACGCATCTCTGCTTAGTTAAACCTCGATTACCCTCTACTCTTGCCTCATCGTATTGATAGTGTATCAGATGTGCAGCTGAATGTGAGTGGATACAAGGCAGGGAAAGTGAATTGCAAGACGTTGGCAATCACCTGTCAAGAAGTGACAGCGTTCTCTGAGAAGGAGTGCAGTGAGCATTAGCTTTTCATCTGGTCAGAGCTGCAGCTCTTCAGGTTTACTGACTGAAGGCTTACCACCCATCTGTTTCACTGAAGAAGTCTCTGCTGTGCACAAGACCTCAGAAACTCATTCGCTCCACAGGCCTTGTGCTGCCAGTTAAATGCAGAATCTTTGGTTAAAACAAAGGTAATTGCTTGTTAGAATATTTAAATGCCTTCCTTTGCAACTACCCTTGTTCCCTGCTGACTTTCAAATATGGCCGGTTGAAATCGAGAGGAGGCTGAATGATGTCAGGCTCCCGGCTAAGATCACTTTTCAGATATTTAACTTCACATCACATTCAAACCTGACTCCCCTTGCCATGCAAAATTACCCCATAACATTTTGCTGTAAGTCCAACGTAAGTATAGAGTGCTCCTCACAATTCATTGTTTCCATTCATCATTTCAGTAAAGTAAAGTTTCAATATACCAAATCATGATAATATGCATATAAAATGTGCCAATGGTGGCTGATTCTAACGAGCAATGCTAAAACATAAAACAAGCTGAGAAGAATTAATTAATAGTGATTCCGTCAATTGTACAATTCTTTTTTTAATGTAAATTCAGAGTGCCCAATTCGTTTTTTCCAATTAAGGAGAAATTTAGCGTGGCCAATCCACCTACCCTGCTCATCTTTGGGTTGTGGGGGTGATACCCACGCAAATACGGGGAGAATGTGCAAACTCAACACGGACAGTGACCCAGAGCTGGGATCGAAACTGGGACCTTGGCACTGTGAGGCAGCAGTGCTGACCACTGCGCTACCGTGCTGCCCTTCCAATTGTACAATTCTAACAAATAGTAATTTGAAAGTAGTTTAAGAGAAAACTGTCTACTCTTTAATAACTTCGCGGAAAGCACAGTTCGCTGAAAATGCACCAACGACCTAATATTACTACTTACTTTCAATGTTTTAGAATTCTCCCCAGACTCCAGCCCGCCAATGCCTCCACAATACAAAATATTTTAGTAGAGTCTTTTATTTTAATAGAACAATCTGATTATTTAGTGTCTATTAGAATTATGGAATTTTCAAACATTTGTGAGCTGAATGTCACGAAGCATCCTTGGCTGTGTGTGGACTCGACTTTGAAATATCAGTGCCTACACGCACAAACATGGATATCATCCAAGATGTGGTCATGTTTAACCTAACCGGCTGCTTGGCCTCAGATTCAGAAGTGGACAGCTGGTGTAGTTTGCCCCTGAGGAATGCAGATCCATGAAAGCAAACATCCGGATTGGGTGCAACAAAGTTCCAAGACAGCTTTAATGAGTAGGAGCATCTGATCATTCAATCTTCCCGTGTCACAAAGGAATGAAAATAAGTGAGGGTTCTGAAGTTTTGAAGAACTGAAGCTCAGAGGTTCTTCATGGCCAAAGCCAAGCAAAATCAGAGACCAATCCTAAGGGTATGCGAGGTCGAGAGAGAGAGGGGAGTTGCAGCCCGCAAAATACCTCACTCTGGGATGTAAGGGACAAACAGGAAGCTTTAAAAATTAAGTAAAGGCTAGGAAACTCACCAAAGGCGGAACATATATCAAAATAAAAGCATTGGACTTAATGGAGAACAGCTGAGATTCTTTTAAAATCAAACTGGTCAGGAGATGTAGGACTAAAGGAGCAATTACCAAATTAAAATCTGCAGATTATAGTGTAGCCCAATCAATAAAGTCTATTGTAGAATATGGCAGATTATAGTCCACTTCTATGAGGAGTAAAATGCAGTTGCCTATGAATCCTTAATTGAACGAGTTGTCAGAATTCAAATATTATTTAAAGAAAATTTAATTCAGAGGCATTGTTTTGGGCTCATCGGGAATGAAGGACAATTTCTCCTCTACAAATTCTATAAGTATGTTTCTTCAAGAGAGGCTGAAATGTTTAGAAGTCCAGTTGGCATGATCATGCAGGAGCTATAATTGGTTCCAAAGAGTATTGCAGACTCAAAATGTTAGCTTTGTTCTCGCTCTGCAGATGCTATCCGACCAGCAGCGATTGTCCAGCATTTTCTGTTTTTGTTTCAGATTCTGGCATCCGCAGTAACTTGCTTTTATTTTATTTTAAATGGTAGCTGGGCATAACTTGATGGTGGTGCAGTCTATCTGGGGTTCAGTAAAGCTACACCTTCACTACAGTTACAGCACTATACCGTATGCTTCACCCGATGTCTGTGTATTTACAGCGTGTATTTATCGTATGTCCTATATTTTTCATGTATCATAGAATTTACAGTGCAGAGGGAGGCCATTTGGCCCATCGGGTCTGCACTGGCCCTTGGAAAGAGCACACGACTTAAACCGACACCTCCACCCTACCCCCCTTAACCCAGTAACCCCACCTGACCGTATTTTTGTGGTCACTAAGGGCAATTTAGCACAGCCAGTCCACCTAACCCGCACATCATTGGACTGTGGGAGGAAACCAGAGCACCCGGAGGAAACCCACGCAGACACGGGGAGAATGTGCAGACTCCACACAGACAGTGACCCAAGCCGAAAATCGAACCTGGGACCCTGGAGCTGTGAAGCAACAGTGCTAACCTCTGTGCTACCGTGCCGCCCATGTATGGAGCCATCTGCCTGGACTGTACGCAGAACAATACGTTTCACTGGCCCTCGGTTCACGTCAAAATAAATCTAAATCTGAAGAAACATGTTAAACTACTGCTGTACAGATATCTCTCATATCCTTCCGTGGCCTGGAAAGGAAGTGCCACATATCTGGTTTGATGCAGCACAGCTTTGAGAGGAGGCATGCCAGCTCATTACAATGTCGTCTCACTGCAGACGCAACTGCCCCATTAGTGGGTCACGCATTCTTCAGCTCCAAATGATGGATGTCCTTACGCATGATAATTAATAAAATGCAATTGTGAACTGGTGATTAAATTCAAAAGAAATGAACACCTCCATGACGGGAAAAGTAATGAAGAGATGGCAGCTCTGCTAGTTGAAACTGAGCAGGGAGAAGATGACGCTGCAATTAAAAGCCAATCTACAGATTGGTTTGGCTCGATGACACACTCAGTTAATACAACACTTGCAGGAATTCATGCTCCAACTCAAGAACGTACTCATCCAAATGAAAGGTAATTCTGTTAGAAAGAGTGCTTTTGGCTGAGGATAGTTGAGAGAATCTGCCAAGTCAGTGTGTTCAGGTTAAATTGGATCTGATTACAAACAACTTGAAAACACAATTTGAGATAAATAAAAGGCAGTTAAACTAAGTGCCCTTCTTAATTAACCTCTCTTAAAAAATCTGTTATTGATGCAACAACATTGCTCATCTCTGAGAAAAAGATGGCCAACATTTGCACCTAGTTGAGCTCGTTCAGCTAGTCATGCTGACTCTGTTTCATGCTACATCATGCAAATATTATGAGCGGATTTAATGATCGTGGGGTGGGCCCCTCCACCAGCTTGAACAAGTGGCAACCAGCAGCAGCTATTTCTGGGACCCTCAATTGAATTCAATCCCATTCAGGCAGTCTGCTTGCTGCTGTTGAGGTTCATGAGTCCTGTAGGGCAGACGTCCCACCTCAGAGAGTTGCCACGCAGTCAGAGGTTGACAGTTCTCCAGTATCGTCAGCACCACTGGGAATGGTGACCACTGCTGGTGATCCAGTAGGCATCAGGAGTAGGATTGTTGCTGGAACCCTGAAACATAGCTAAATGTGTAAGGCTCACAGTGCCAGTCACACTGGCCCTGGTGAAGGTGGGAAAGGGTCGGTGTAAAGGGCAGGTTGGAGTTTTCTCACTCATGTGGCCTTGTGCTGGTAGGTTCTTTCATTAAGTGCCTAGTGCTTCAACAGGAAGGTGCCATCACATCAGGCCATAGGCATGCCCTCTTAGGTTTACCTGGTAGCTTGCCCACATGGCATGGCCCTCTGCTGCCGCTGATAGAGTAGCCAGGTACTGGAAAAGGTTATGGGCCTTGACTACATGTTGATTTGATTTATTGTCATATTGGGGGGCATGGTAGAACAGTGGTAGCATAGTTGCTTCACAGCTCCAGGATCCCAGGTTCAATTCCCGGCTTGGGTCACTGTCTGTGTGGAGTTTGCACATTCTCTCCATGTCTGCGTGGGTTTCCCTGGGTGCCCTGGTTTCCACCCACAGTCCAAAGATGTGCAGGTTAGGTGGATTTGCTATGGTAAATTGCCCATAGTGTCCAAAAAGGTTAGGTGGGGTGACAGGGTTATAGGGTTACAGCGATAGGGTGAAGGTGTGGGCTCAGGTAGGCTGCTCTTTCCAAGAGCCGGTGCAGACTCGATTGGCTGAATGGCCTCCCTCTGCACTGTAAAATTCTATGTAAATTCTATGTATTGAAGTACAGTGGAAAGTATTTTTCTGCAGCCAAGGGAATGTACACAGTACGTACATAGTAGACAAAAAGAATAATCAACAAAGTACATTGACAAATGGTACATCGACAAACAGTGATTGGTTACAGTGCGGAGCAAGGGACCAAGCAAAACAAATACATGAGCAAGAGCAGCATAGGGCGTCATGAATAGTTTTCATACAGGTAACAAGTAAGTCCGAGAGGGAGTCGTTGAGGAGTCTTGTAGCTGTGGGGAAGAAGCTGTTCCTATGTCTGGATGTGCGGGTCTTCAGGCTTCTGTACCATCTGTCTGATAGAAGGGTCTGGAAGAAGGCAATGCCTGGGTGGGAGGGGTCTCTGATAATGCTGTCTGCCTTTCTGAGGCAGCGGGAGGTGTATACAGAATCAATGTGAGGATGACAAGCTTGTGTGATGCGTTGGACTAAGTTCACCACACTCTGCAGTTTCTTGCGATCTTGGGCCGAGCAGTTGCCATACCAAGCTGTGATGCAGCCGGATAGGATGCTCTCTCTGGCACATCTGTAGAAGTTTGTGAGAGTCGATGCAGACATGCCAAATTTGTTTAGCTTCCATAGGAAGTAGAGACATTGTTCGGTTTTCTTGACTGTTGCATCAACGTGAGTGAACCATGACAGACTGTTGGTGATGGTGAAGCCCAGGAACTTAAAGCTATCGACCATTTCCACTTCGGAGCCATTGATGCAGATGGGAGTGTGTGTCGTGCTATACTTCCTGAAGTCGATGATCCATTCCTTGGTCTTTCCAACATTTAGAGAGAGATTGTTTCCTGTACACCATGCAACCAAATGATTTATCTCCCTTCTGTAGTCTGATTTGCCATTGTTTGAGATACGGCCTACCACAGTCGTGTCATTCGCAAACTTATAGATTGAGTTGGAGTAAAATCTTGCCACACAGTCATGTGTGTATAGAGAGTACAGTAGAGGACTGAGCACACATCCTTGCGGAATCCTGGTGTTGAGGACTATTGTAGAGGAGGTACTGTTGCCTATCCTGACAGATTGCGGTCTGTTGGTGAGGAAGTCAAGTATCCAACTGCACAGGGAGGGTTAAGGCCAAGATTGCAGAGGTTGGTTATTAGTCTTGTCAGGATAATGGTGTTGAATACGGAGCTGTAGTATATGAATAGCAGTTTTAATAGGTGTCCTTGGTGTCGATAATCTGAATAAGTTCTCTGCCCACTTTGAGCAGTCAGCCAATGCAACAGTGCCACCCGCCCCAACAGCACTGAACACATCCATATCCTGTATTATAGCCTCAGAGATAAGAGCTGCCTTCTTGAAAGTGAATCCACAGAAAGCGACGGGCCCCAATGGAGTCCCAGGGCTGAGATTCGAACCCGGGTCCTCAGCACCGCAGTCCCAGTGCTAACCACTGTACCACATGCCGCCCTCTCTTGATTTTTGTGCAGCAGTGGTCAAGAGTGTTGTCGCCTCTGGTGGGACAGGTGATGTACAACTCTTTAGGTTGACCTGGGTGACGTCACCGACCACGATGAATAAGGCCCCCGGATATTCTGTTTCGTAGTTGTTTATAACTGTGTACAGTTCATCCAGCGGCTTCTTCACTTCTGTCTAGGGTGGGATGTAGACCGCTGTAGGGTGGCACTTCACAGTCAGGCATTCCAGGTTTGGGGAGCAGGAGGTCACCAGGGTCGCCACATCCGAGCACCGGGAGGAATTGATGAAGAGGCAAACCCCTCCACCTTTTGCTTTGCCTGATGACGTGGTGCGGTCCGCCCATGAACTGAGAAGCCTTCAGGTTGTACGGCACAGTCCGGTGAGGCAGGGCTGAGCCATGTGACTGTGAAACAGAGCACACAGCAGTCTCTTGCTTCCATCTGAGAGGTAAGCCTGGTGTTAAGTTTGTCCAGCTTGTTTCCGATCGCTTGGACGTTTGTCAGGAGTATGCTGGGGAGAGGAGTCTTGAAACCGAGTTTCAATGATGGACGATGTTGTCAACAGTATCATCAAGTGGCCTTTAAACAGCAATAGTTTGCTCACTGACACTCAGTTTGGGTTCTGCCAGAGCCACTCAGCTCCTGACCTCATGAAAGCCTTGACACAAACATGAAAAGAGCTGAATTCAAGAGGGGAGGTGAGAGCAACTGTCTTTGACATCAGGGCAGCATTTGACAGGGTGTGGCACTGTCCTCATTGCCTAGTTGATGTGCGTAGAACTGTCCAACATATTTTACATATAATGCAAAATAACATGACTAATAAAATATGTGGATACCTTGGGCGCAATTCTCCGGAAACGTTGCTAAGTGTGGTCAGCGAGTGGAAATCGCCGCAAGCTTCCCGACGTTCGATCCAGCAAGGCCAGCAATGAAATGAAAATCGCTTATTGTCACGAGTAGGCTTCAATTAAGTTACTGTGAAAAGCCCCTAGTCGCCACATTCCGGCGCCTGTTCGGGGAGGCTGTTACGGGAATCGAACCATGCTGCTGGCCTGCCTCGGTCTGCTTTCAAAGCCTGCTTTCAAAGCAACCTCAATTCAAAGTTAATTGGCCCACTTAATGAGGCCTCACAGGCTTCTCGTCGCAAATGAAATCTCGCCAGCTGATTTGCCGGGACCACCCTCGCCAGCCTCCTGCTAACAAGGATGAGCAGCACTTAAGCTGCACTTTCTCAGCCAACCCCAGCCAGCTCGCAACAATGGCTCCCAGGAACCGGCCCCACGATTTGGAGATGCTGACTTGGGAAGGCTGTTAGATGCTGTGGAGGCCAGGAGGGATATCCTATTTTCCCGAGGGTCCTGGAGAGTCAGCCACAAGGCAGCCAGCGCTGCCTGGGTTGAGGTGGCGGCAGCTGTTAGCCTGGGGAGTGTGACCAGGAGGACTAGCCTTCAGTGCCGAAAAAAGGTCAACTACCTACATTGGGCAGCATTAGAGAGTAGACACGAATGCCCCCTTCCCACCTCCCCGCCCTATGGGAGCATCCACTCCCCAACTCCCCATGCAACCCCCCAGCCCTACCTCCACCCCCCCCCCCCCACCCGACCCTCAGCGCCCCCCCCCCCCCAATCCCTCCTTCACACTCCCTCTCCCACCATTGTGAACCATGCATGTGGCTAACAGTGCCCTCTCTGTGTCTCCTCAGGAAAAGTTCTCCTATAACTGTAGGGAGAGGACCCAGACTGACAGAGGGGTGCCGAATATAAGACTCCTCACCTCCTTCGAAGAGTGTGCCCTGGAGGTGACTGGTGCGGCCGAGGACAGATTGGTCAGCCACTCAGAGGCTGGCGGGTGCCACTGAGATGAGGAACCACCGGGCTCCACCCACTGACCTGTCAAACATGAGTCATTGCCTTTCTGACTGATCCATCCTCCCACTGACCACATGTCCATTCTCCCGCTGGTCCTCCAGCCAACAGCGCTAGCCCATTCTGGGCGGCCCCCTCTGATGACACCGAGGAGAACACCTCAGAGGGGAGCTCCTAAAATGCAACCATAATCGTGGAAAAATTGTCATCCCCACCCTCCACCAGCACAGATACACACACCTCGGTGGGACATGTTGGTGGACAGATATCTGAGGCACAATCTGGTGAGCACCACACCGCTGATGATGCACATCAGGTGGAGGCAGCAGTCGGAGGGCTGCTGGATCCCAGGACCCAGCTGGGTCCCAACCTGATGCTGAGCTGATGGAACTGATGGAGATGGCGATGTCCGCGTCATCCAGCAAATCCATAGCCACTTGGCGCAGGCCCAGAGGCTACGGACGCAGGAGATGTCGCCGGCAATGCGTAGCACTAAGGCCAACTCTGCTAGGGTGGCGACCGCAGTGCAGAGCCTGGTTCACGATGTCTGCATCATGAATGAAGATGTCCAAGGCGTTGCGCAGTCGGTGACAGCCATGGCCGAGGGTCTCGGCAAAAGGTCCGACTTGCTGGGGGATGTCACCCAGTACCAGGCCGACCTTGATGAGCTTCTGTGAGATACGCCCTGCTCTCAGATGGGAAAGGCTGAGGCACTGCGAAGTTTGTCCCAGTCGTCGGTGGGCATGGCTGAGGCGTTGCAGAGCATGGCCCAGCCACTGAGGAGTATCACTGAGGGCGTCAACACCATGGTGCAGACCATGGGGAGCTGCTAGGGCTGGGTGAGCCAGGTGATGCAGGGGCAGCTGGGGCTCAAACCAGCTGCTCATCCATCCCAAGGTGAAGCCCAAGGCCCTATGGTCATCGATCGGGAATAAGGGGCGCTGGATGCCAAGCCAGACCCGTCCCATGGACTGGGGATGGTGTCACCAGCTCCCCAAGTTCCACCCCTCTGATGAGCAAGCACACGGGATGGGGCAGCACGGCTGAGCATGTGCCACTAACAAGTGAGCTGGGGCCCCAGAGGACACCAGCCATGGGACATCGAAGGCCATGGGATGAGATGAGCAGTTGGCAGCCTCCATTTCAGATGTGCGTTCCGGGGAAACTCTAAGATGTAGTGGTTGAACTAGGAGGGTCAAGCACTTTGAGGATCACTGAGGGAACCAGGGGCGAGGATGGGGGATGGGGGTTAGTAAGGTAGATAGCGGGTGGGGAGGGGGGTGAGGCTTGGGTGTGTCGAGGGGCAAAACTATCGGGAGTGCGGTTTGCACACAAACATTATGATGCCTCTATCACTTCCTTCTGCAATGTGGGCTGACTCCTGGACCTTTTGCCCACCTCTCCAGGCATCATCCCACCCTGCCACCTCACCACCCGTGGTCTCACCACTCCCTGGACATGTCCCCAGAGCTGTGTCCCATCCCCTGGGTGTTCGGATGTTGGCTGTTGCTTGTGCAGTGTTGCGCCCACAGAGTTCAGGCACAGTGTCCAACCATCACAGTGTGATTGGAATGGCAGGCAATAACTCCCACTTGCTACATGTCCCACCCACCCACGTGAATCCACTTGGTATGTGTGAAGTGCTCACTGAACCACAATTGATCACAAGAAACTGCAGCGTGTGGTGAACCTAGCCCAATGCATCACGCACATTTGCCACCCTTACATTGATTCTGTCTACACCTCCCACTGCCTCAGGAAGGCAGACAGCATTATCAGAGACCCCTCCCACCCAGGCATTGCCTTCTTCCAGACCCTTCTATCAGACAGAAGGTACAGAGGTCTGAAGACCCGCACATCCAGACATAGGAACAGCTTCTTCCCCACATCTACAAGACTCCTCAACGACTCTCCATCAGACTGATCTGTTCCCTCTAAGAACACTATTCATGACACCCTATGCTGCTCTTGCTCATGTATATGCTTTGTTTGGCCCCTTGTTCCGCACTTTAACCAATCACTGTTTGTTGATGTACCATTTGTCAATGTAATCTGTTGATTATTCTTTTTTGCCTACTACGTACATACTGTGTACTTCCCTTGGCCGCAGAAAAGTACTTTTCATTGTACTTCGGCACATGTGACAATAAATCAAATGAAAAGTCAAAAAAATCAAATCAAAATCAATGGCCAATTCTCTATTAGCAAAATTAGCAATCTATGTTCTTCAGCCTCGCAGCCAGAGGCCTCAGCAGTGGGTGGGGGTAATGAATGGTTGTTGGGGCAGACATCCAGGGACAAGTGTTGCCCCTGGAATGGGTACACAAGATCCAGGGGCTAGCATGTTGGTGCTAGCATGTAACCCCCGGTTACTTCCCCCCACTCCCCAATGGTGGCCCACCCCTGTGGAGGGCCCCCACCCCCAGCCGAGGGTACCCCAATGAGCACTGGGGCGCCAAGCCCAGCACCCCTGGGATCGTTGCCTGTGAGCAAAAATGGCTACTCACCTCCTCGGCTCCCCACAGAAGCCATTCCGCCAGGTTAGCACGGTAGCATTGTGGATAGCACAATCGCTTCACAGCTCCAGGGTCCCAGGTTCGATTCCGGCTTGGGTCACTGTCTGTGCGGAGTCTGCACATCCTCCCCGTGTGTGCGTGGGTTTCCTCCGGGTGCTCCGGTTTCCTCCCATAGTCCAAAGATGTGCAGGTTAGGTGGATTGGACATGATAAATTGCCCTTAGTGACCAGAATTGCCCTTAGTGTTGGGTGGGTTTACTGGGTTATGGGGATAGGGTGGAAGTGTTAACCTTGGGTAGGGTGCTCTTTCCTGGAGCCGGTGCAGACTCGATGGGTCGAATGGCCTCCTTCTGCACTGTCAATTCTATGTCTATCTATGTTTACGTATTTCAAAAGGAGTACTAATCGGCGCCATCGTAAGCGCTTGCTGGGGAGGCTGCTGAATGACGGAAGGGTATTGGATCTGGGGTAGTTCTCGTTGATTGTATGGAAATGGGGCTTGCGTGATGTTAATTGGTTTCTCGCCACGCTACTGCAAGACTTTTTCCCAGGGTAGAGGGGTCAATTACCAGGGGGCCTAGGTTTAAGGTGCGAGGGGCAAGGTTTAGGGGAGATGTACGAGGCAAGTTTTTGACATAGAGGTTAGTGGGTGCCTGGAACCCGCTGCCGGAGGAGATGGTGGAAGCAGGGACGACAGTGGCATTTAAGGGGCATCTTGACAAATACATGAATAGGATGGGAATAGAGGGATACGGACCCCGGAAGTGTAGAAGATTTTAGTTTAGATGGGCAGCATGGTCGGCGCAGGCTTGGGGGACCGAAGGGCCTGTTCCTGTGCTGTACTTTTCTTTGTTCTTTGTTCTATTCCGATGTTGCCTATGGGAGTGGGCCCGTTGCAGCGCAAACTGTCTGGCGCCTGCCGTGGATCTTGTTGTTGGCCTCTCCCGTTATTCACCGGCCTCGTTATGCTTGAGCGAGAGCATAACGAGGCCGGAGAATCGCACCCCTTGAATGAACTCACAGGGCTGAATATGACATGCGCATGAATGGGACAGAGAGTATGCTGCACCTGAAGTCAAAAATGCAATTTAGCCTTTTCTAAGGCTAGAAATTAGGGTGGGATTTGACAACCCCTGACGCTGGCAGGATCTTCCGTTTCCACCAAAGTCGATGGAGCTTTGAATGGCTCGCAACGTTCCAGGGTCCCGCCCCTGCAGTGACCAGGCCGTGCAATTTTTTTAATTTTTTTTTAGAGAAATACAGCACAGAACAGGCCCTTCGGCCCACGATGTTGCGCCGAACTTTTGTCCTAGGTTAATCATAGAATTTTGGACAATTTGTCATGGCCAATCCACCCAACCTGCACATCTTTGGACTGTGGGAGGAAACCGGAGTACCCGGAGGAAACCCACGCAGTCACGGGGAGGATGTGCAGACTCCACACAGACAGTGACCCAAGTCGAAATCGAACTTGGGACCCTGGAGCTGTGAAGCAATTGTGCTATCCACAATGCTACCGTGCTGCCCTTAAGAAGTTAACCTACACTCCCTTATTCTACCCTAATCCAAGTACCTATCCAATAGCCGTTGAAGGTCCATAAATTTTCCGACTCAACTAACTACCACAGGCAGTGCATTCCATGCCCCCACTACTCTCTGGGTAAAGAACCTACCTCTGACATCCCCTCTATATCTTCCACCATTTATCTTAAATTTATGTCCCCTTGTAATGGTGTGTTCCACCCGGGGAAAAAGTCTCTGACTATCTACTCTATCTATTCCCCTGATCATCTTATAAACCTCTATCAAGTCGCCCCTCATCCTTCTCCGTTCCAATGAGAAAAGGCCCTTGCACCCTCAATCTTTCCTCGTATGACCTACTCTCCATTCCAGGCAACTATCCTGGTAAATCTCCTCTGCACCTTTTCCAAAGCTTCCACATCCTTCCTAAAATGAGGTGACCAGAACTGCACACAGTACTCCAAATGTGGCCTGACCAAGGTTTTGTACAGCTGCATCATCACCTCACGGCTCTTAAATTCAATCCCTCTGCTAATGAACGCTAGCACACCATAGGCCTTCTTCACAGCTCTATCCACTTGAGTGGCAACTTTCAAAGAACTAATGAACATAGACCCCAAGATCTCTCTGCTCCTCCACATTGCCAAGAACCCTACCATTAACCCTGTATTCCGCATTCAGATTTGTCCTTCCAAAATGGACAACCTCACACTTGTCAGGGTTAAACTCCATCTGCCACTTCTCAGCCCAGCTCTGCATTCTATCTATGTCTCTTTGAAGCCGACAACAGCCCTCCTCACTATCCACAACTCCACCAATCTTCGTATCATCTGCAAATTTACTGACCCACCCTTCAACTCCCTCATCCAAGTCGTTAATGAAAACCACAAACAGCAGAGGACCCAGAACTGATCCCTGTAGTACGCCATTGATAACTGGGCTCCAGGCTGAATATTTGCCATCCACCACCACTCTCTGTCTTCTATCGGTTAGCCAGTTTGTTATCCAACTGGCCAAATTTCCCACTATCCAATGCCTCCTTACTTTCTGCATAAGCCTACCATGGGGAAACCTTATCAAATGCCTTACTAAAATCCATGTACACTACATCCACTGCTTTACCTTCATCCACATGCTTGGTCACCTCCTCAAAGAATTCAATAAGACTTGTAAGGCAAGACCTACCCCTCACAAATCCGTGCTGACTATCCCTAATCAAGCAATGCCTTTCCAGATGCTCAGAAATCCTATCCCTCAGTACCCTTTCCATTACTTTGCCTTACCACCGAAGTAAGACTAACTGGCCTGTAATTCCCAGGGTTATCCCTATTCCCTTTTTTGAACAGGGGCACGACATTCGCCACTCTACAATCCTCTGGTACCACCCCTGTTGACAGCGAGGACGAAAAGATCATTGCCAACGGCTCTGCAATTTCATTTCTTGCTTCCCATAGAATCCTTGGATATATCCCGTCAGGCCCGGGGGACTTGTCTATCCTCAAGTTTTTCAAAACGCGCAACACATCTTCCTTCCTGACAAGTATCTCCTCAAGCTTATCAGTCTGCTTCACGCTGTCCTCTCCAACAATATGGCCCCTCTCATTTGTAAATACTGAAGAAAAATACTTGTTCAAGACCTCTCCTATCTCTTCAGACTCAATACACAATCTCCCGCTACTGTCCTTAATCGGACCTACTCTCACTCTAGTCATTCTCATATTTCTCACAGTATGTGTAAAAGGCCTTGGGGTTTTCCTTGATCCTACCCGCCAAAGATTTTTCATGCCCTCTCTTAGCTCTCCTAATCCCTTTCTTCAGTTCCCTCCTGGCTATCTTGTATCCCTCCAGCGCCCTGTCTGAAACCTTGTTTCTTCAGCCTTACATAAGTCTCCTTCTTCCTCTTAACAAGACATTCAACCTCTCTTGTCAACCATGGTTCCCTCACTCGACCATCTCTTCCCTGCCTGACAGGGACATACATATCAAAGACACGCAGTACCTGATCCTTGAACAAGTTCCACATTTCACTTGTGTCCTTCCCTGACAGCCAATGTTCCCAACTTCTGCACTTCAATTCTTGTCTGACAGCATTGTATTTACCCTTCCCCCAATTATAAACCTTGCCCTGTTGCTCGCACCTATCCCTCTCCATTACTAAAGTGAAAGTCACAGAATTGTGGTCACTACCTCCAAAATGCTCCCCCACTAACAAATCTATCACCTGCCCTGGTTCATTACCAAGTACTAAATCCAATATGGCTTCCCCTCTGGTCGGACAATCTACATACTGTGTTAGAAAAGCTTCCTGGACACACTGCACAAACACTACCCCATCCAAACTATTTGATCTAAAGAGTTTCCACTCAATGTTTGGGAAGTTGAAGTCGCCCATGACTACTACCCTGTGACTTCTGCACCTATCCAAAATCTGTTTCCCAATCTGTTCCTCCACATCTCTGCTGCTATTGGGGGGCCTATAGAAAACTCCCAACAAGGTGACTGCTCCTTTCCTATTTCTAACTTCAACCCATATTACCTCAGTAGGCAGATCCCCCTCGAACTGCCTTTCTGCAGCTGTTATACTATCTCTAATTAACAATGCCACCCCCCCACCTCTTTTACCATCCTTCCTAACCTTGTTGAAACATCTATAACCAGGGACCTCCAACAACCATTTCTGCCCCTCTTCTATCCAAGTTTCCGTGATGGCCACCACATCGTAGTTCCAAGTACAGATCCATGCCTTTAGTTCACCCACCTTATTCCTGATGCTTCTTGCATTAAAGTATACACACTTCAACCCCTCTCCTTGCCTGCAAGTACTCTCCTTTGTCATTGTTACCTTCCCCACTGCATCACTACGTGCTTTGGCGTCCTGACTATCGTCTACCTTAGTTGCTGGACTACAGATCCGGTTCCCATTCCCCTGCCAAATTAGTTTAAACCCTCCCGAAGAGTACTAGAAAACCTCCCCCCCAGGATATTGGTGCCCCTCTGGTTCAGATGCAACCCGTCCTGCTTGTACAGGTCCCACCTTCCCCAGAATGCGCTCCAATTATCCAAATACCTGAAGCCCTCCCTCCTACACCATTCCTGCAGCCACGTGTTCAACTGCACTCTCTCCCTATTCCTAGCCTCGCTATCACGTGGCACCGGCAACAAACCAGAAATGACAACTCTGTCTGTCCTGGCCTTTAACTTCCAGCCTAACTCCCTAAACTTGTTTATTACCTCCACACCCTTTTTCCTACCTACATCGTTGGTACCAATGTGCACCACGACTTCTGGCTGCTCACCCTCCCCCTTCAGGATCCTGAAGACACGATCAGAGACATCCCTGGCCCTGGCACCCGGGAGGCAACATACCTTTCGGGAGTCTCTCTCGCGACCACAGAATCTCCTATCTATTCCCATAACCATTGAATCTCCTATTACTATTGCTTTTCTATGTTCCCCCCTTCCCTTCTGATCCCCAGAGCCAGACTCAGTGCCAGAGACCTGGCCGCTGGGGCCTTCCCCCGGTAGGTCATCCCCCCAACAGCATCCAAAACGGTATACTTGTTTTGAAGGGGAACGGCCACGAGGGATCCCTGCACTGTCTGCCTGTTAGTTTTCTTTCCCCTGACTGTAACCCAGCTACTCTTGTCCAGTATCTTTGGTGTGGCTACCTCCCTGTAACTCTTCTCTATGACCCCCTCTGCCTCCCGGATGATCCGAAGTTCATCCAGCTCCAGCTCCAGTACCTTAACACGGTCTCTGAGGAGCTGGAGTTGGGTGCACTTCCCGCAGGTATAGTCAGCGGGGACACCAGTGGTATCCCTCACCACCCACATCCTACAGGAGGAGCATGCAACTGCCCGGAGAATCCCATCATCCCAGCCGTAATGTGCGATAATGAATCAACATATCATTTGACCGGATCTGTCTAGTTGTTCAGACATTATATGCCATTCCATTTTTCCACTCCAGGTACTTTTCCAAATTGATCTTTTTGCTTTTCACCCGGACACAAAACTTTTTCAGAGCCACATATTAACTAATTGACTTGTTCATTTCATAATCGGTGGGGTTTCTCTGCTCTTCTCTACCAAGAGGGCTGAAGGGCCTGTTCTGTGCTGTACTGTTCTATGTTCTATATATAAAACAACATTCTTTTGCTCAACAAACCCCTAATAAACAGCAATATCATACTTTCAGTTGGAAAGAGCAGATATCTTGTAATACCCTATTGATCTGGGATGGTAAGATCAGTCATGCCTGATGCTTTTCAAGGCTGAATGTATCCAAATATGGTATTCACTTTTTCCAAGAAAACAAACTGACTTTGTGTTCCCATAGGATCGGCTGGTCGCAGTGAGATAATTTGTATCTCCGCCGTTTGTCTTAAGATGCTGTTTTTACTGTTTTTCAAATGAGCAGATGATTTTTGTAATTCTTTTTGAATGCCCTGCTGCACTTTTCTCTTTAAACTTTCATGAACTTGTTACTGGGGAAGCCCGTGGGCGGGATTGGGGGGGGGGGGGGGGGGGGGGGGGGGGTGGGTGGAGGCAGGGAGATGGCCTTGGAATACTGGTTGACATTTTTTTATGAAACCCATTGCAAATCCCTGATGATCGACTTCGCGGAATGAGCTGTTTTTAAGCATTGCTATATTTAGGGGTGTTCCCAAGTGCATTGTTTCAGGATTTTTTGAATGCACAGGCCGAGAAATCTGATGATTCTGTGCCAGCTTTGAGGATGCTGAATGCACACCCGTGCCTAGAATCCAGCAAATGAGAGGTATGCGCTAATTGGATGCTCACACTGTGCTCCTCCCATCGGCAAAATAAAGGGCTCACTTTGAAACAGGCTGTAGGACCTTTGGCTTTGGCTGTGTAAATAAGGAACCAAAGCCTAAAATATGATCAGGCACATTAGCTGGTTTGAGCTTTCTGATAAGTGTTTACCCCACTTGGCTGAGGTGATGCAGATAGCACATAAAATTTGTGCTTCTTGTATTGTGGTTTTTGCAATAATATAAAGACACCAAATACTGATAAGGGATTATACAAACACATTGTGGGTTTATTTATTGCGGCTAGGCACTTGAGAACAGACATACATAAGCATAAAACTTAAACGCCAGCAGCAGAGCTATATATGCTGCGTTCTGCTGAAAGCAAAAGTGAAAATAAAGCTGGATCACATGACGCACTTCCTTTCTGGGGATGTCATGCTGCAAGGCCTTGAAGGCATATTATAGCATCTTGCTCATCTCAATGATTATGGTGTGCAAGAGGCACTGCTGACTGGATGCATGCTCAGCAGGGGATCTAGGTGCATGTGAGGCTAGAACAACTTGTAATCAGCCACCATGACTGACAGTTTGCTGCTTCTTAACGAGGAGGTGGATTCAGGCTGCAGTAGATGATGGAACTGCCTGTGAAAGGCTTTGAGTGGAGAAATAATGGAGCAATAGGCAAGAGAGAAGGCTCCCATGGATATGATGCTGGAGGCCTTCATCCAGGAGATCGAAAAGATGAGAGAAGAAGTGGCTTGAGGATCTGGTTGCCGTGTCACAAAATTTTCATCAGAATATAACAAATAGGTGCATGGCCCGGCCCTAGCCTGCTCCTCCAGTCAGTTTCACTTTTAATATCCGCTCTCCATATACCTTAATTTCCTCGAGAGAGATCAAAAATCTTTACATCCCTGCCTTAAATATTCAAGAAAAGAGCATCCACAAGTTTCTGGGATAGAGAACTCAAAGGCACATGGCCATTTGAATGAAGACATTTCTTCACATCCCAGACCTAATAATTGGTCCTTTGGCATAGATGATCGGCCATGATCTAGTTGACTGGTGAGCAGGCTTAAGGGGCTTAATGGCCTTCCCCCGCTCCTCTTTCCTATGTTTCTATGTTCCTCGTCATGGCATTAAACCGCTGTGTACTAGAAACTCTGACCACTGGAAATAATCTCTCAATGTCTACCCTATAAAGCCCCTTCAGGATTTTGTATATTTCAATGAGATCACCCTCTATTCTTCAAAACTTCAAAGAGTACAGGGCCAATTTGACCTGGCCTCTCATCATGGGACAACACTCTCGTCTCAAGGACTAATCTAGTGAACCTTCCATCTAGTACCTCCAAGACAAGTATATTCTTCCAGGAATGTGGCGACCAAAACCACACATAGCATTTTAGATGTGGCCTCACCAGAGCCCAATGCACTTGTCACAAAACTTATTGCATTCCAATCCTCTTGCAATAAAGGCCAACATGCTATAGCCTCCTGAATTGCTTGCTCTGCCTACATGCTAACTTTTTGTGTATGCCCAAGACCCTCTGAACATCACCATTTACAACCTCACACCTTAGAAAAATAGTCCGATTTTCTATTTTACTATTTTTATGACGAGTGAATAACTGCACACTTCACCATCTTTGCAACTTTGTTACCCATTCGTTTATCCCGTCTATATCTCGGCAGCCTCATTGTGTCCAGTTCGCAACTTGTACCATGAGAAAACTTTGGGAGCGATCGAACGAAAACGTTTCTAAATGTGATAGCGATTGTGAATTGATAGGTGCTTCCTGACGGCCGACCCTGCAAGACTCAGGCGGTATCTAACGCCAATTACGGCCAGTAACAATGCCCCACGGATTTCATGTCAGAAATGACTCTCATGCCAGCTGATTCACTGGGTCACCGTCTGCGCGGAGTCTGCACATTCTCCCCGTGTGTGCGTGGGTTTCCTCTGGGTGCTCCGGTTCTCCCCACAGTCCAAAGATGTGCAGGTTAGGTAGATTGGCCATGCAAAATTGTCTTCAGTGTCCGAAAAGGTTAGGTGGGGTTACTGGGCTACGGGATAGATTGTAGGTGTGGGCTTGGGTAGAATGATCTTTCCAAGGGCCGGTGCAGACTCAATGGGCCGAATGGCCTCATTTTGCACTGTAAATTCTATGATTCTATGATTCATCTGGACTGCACCCGGCAGCTCCCCACGAACTCGGGGGAGCAGCTCTCAAACTGATCCCACAGAACAAACCCCAGACAGGATGCAGCATGCCACCATGCATACCTGCTCCATGATTCACAGGTGTCGACCTGGCCAGACTGTGAGATACTGATCCCGTTTCCCCGAGTGGGTCGTAGGGTCAGCCAATGGTGCCTGGGAGGCAATGGCCGTCAGTTCGGGGAGAGACACCAGGAAGACTGCCACCAAGTGTCACAAGAAGCTCAACTGACTCCATTGGGCTGCACGTGTGAGTTGGCATCGGCCCCCTGGCATCGGTCCAATCTGCCACCCCAGCAGTGACACTGCAGCTGTTCATATCCGATTGCAGGAGTTCCAAAGCCTACGGGCGCAGGAGATGATGCCGGTAATGCGTGGCACCAAGGCCAACATTGCTCGGGTGGTCAGTGCAGTGGAAAGCCTGGAACATGATGTCAGCACCATGGTTGTTGGTGTCCATGGCATTGCTCAGTCAGTGATGGCCATGACTGAGGGCCTCGACAGTATGTCCCGGTCACTGTGGGATGTGTCCCTGACGTAGGTCAACCTTGCCGATGCGTTGTGGAGCATGTCCCAGTCATGTTCACATCTTTCTCCTGCCTTTTATATTGACCCGCTGATACAGAAACATGACCCTAGAGTGATGCAACATAGACCCTGGGAGGGTGGAACAGGGAAATTTGGGGGTGAGCTGGGGTCAGGAAATGAGTCAATGGAAGAGGGAGACGATGAAGTGATGGAGGAAGACATGTGCTATGAAAAGCGGGTGAGGATGAGGGCCTCCCTCATCCTCGGGGCATGACGGACGCTCACCGCCACTTGTCATCCATCCTCCCGTGACTCCCCAGGCTCGTCCTCCAGCCCTCCTGCTCCACCTCTTCCTCCTTATCCTCCATCGACGAGGCCACATGTCCCTCCTCCTCCATGTCGACCTGCTGCTTTGCCAGGTTGTGATGGCACAGAAGACCACCACAAAGTGGGCGACCCTCAGAGGGGTGTATTGAAGGGCACCACCAGAGCGGTGGAGGCATCGGAACTGTATTTTCAGCACTATGATGCACCGCTCAATGACAGCCTGGGTGGTCAAATGGGCCTCATTATATCGGGTCCCTGCATCGGTCGCCGACCTCCGTAAAGGCGTCATTGGTCAGGTGTTGCTCGTTCTACTGTTAGTGTGATTAACACGCCTCCATTTAAAGGACATGTGCTTAACACTGGTTGGCTCTGTATCTGTATCTATGCTCAGGAGTTGCCAGGTGCCGTAAGAGACACCGTCACAAGTTATCAAGGTCAAGTTCAAAGCAATAAGTCTTAACACCGATCAGTAAGTCTAAACAATTAGTGTTTATTATAACAGATATAATAAATACTCATGCACACGCTAAAAGATTAATACTTATTTCTACTATTAAACGACTAAATACTTATCTAAGTAGGAACCAGCAAGGTCAGGAGACAAGGCCTTTGTTCCTTTCTGGACTGCACCTTCTGTTCACTAATAGTCGGTAAGAGTATAAGCAATGCCTGGGTCACGTAGCGATCGTTGTTTGGCACTTACTGAAAGATGGCTGATGCTCAACGGCCGGTGATGAAAGACAGGATCTGGAGGCTGGGGCCGGAGTCTGGAAGCAACAGCCTGGGCCGGAGTCTGGAAGCAACAGCCTAGGCCGGAGTCTGGAAGCAACAGACCGAATCATGTGCTTGACCTTCTTTTTATAGGTCCTAGAGGTCCGTACCCCTTGGGGCGGTCTCTTTCACCTGCTAGGTATCGATTGGGTCTTTCCCAATCGATATCATTCGAATTCCCCTATCCTGGAGTCGTTCCTCGATGGCGGGGGGCGTTCCTAGGGGTCATTGACCTGGGTTCTCTGGCGCCATTCTGGCTGGGTAGCTATAGAAAGTATCAATCGATACTTAAAATGTTTCTATTGTATCTGGGACTGGGCCGGTATCATCTCATTAGTATGCAGATCGTTTTCCTATTTGCACCTTTGGCTGAGTCTCTGCACCTGCCTTGAAACCGGTTTTGTATGTGCAAAATGCTACTGCAAGCTGTGTGTCTTTACTATGGCTGTTTATCCCTGCAGTCTTAGCAGTTCTCCATTTTGTAGACTGGTGTCCATTTTAGAGGGCTACACAGGATACCACTTCTACCCCAAAGAGCCAACCAGTCATCCTTGTGTGGTCCTTGACGATGTCGCGGATCTCGAACTGCTCCAGAATGTAACTGTCTTACACACTTCCTGGGAAGTGTGCACACATATGTGTGATATTGAGCTGGTGGTCGCAAACAAGTTGAATGTTCAGGGAGTGGGACACCGTCCTGTTACCGTGGGAGGGTCCCGGACTGCCCAGACCGCATAAGTCGACATGTCTACAGGAAATGGCATGGTGCCGTACCATCCCATAGTTGAGGCAAAGCTTCCTGCGGCACCTCCTCAAATGATGAGCTACGCTTGTACACCTTGGGCCATCAACAGTCTTTTCCTCTGGGTCCCTCCTTGGCCTGATGGGCAGCCGTGTCCTCAAGATGTGGAGCAGTAGCCCCAGTGCCCCTGAGCTGATTTCCCAATTGCAAAGAAGGTGACTCACTTCCTTTGATCCTCAGAGCTGCCATTGCACTAGCTTTACGTTTTTAAATAGGTGTGCTAAAGGGTGCCTGCATGACCAGTCACTAGGGAGCCAGTTAGATCATGGAGGCCATTCGATAGGTGGTTCTGTTGCTCTATTTCAGTCCTAACAGCGTCGTCAATACTGTGGGTATTTCTATTTATCTTGGTAAACCACAAGTCTTTCCCTTATAGAACAGTACAGCACAGAACAGGCCCTTCAGCCCTCGATGTTGTGCCGAGCAATGATCACCCTACTCAAACCCACGTATCCACCCTATACCCGTAACCCAACAATCCCCCCATTAACCTTACACTACGGGCAATTTAGCATGGCCAATCCACCTAACCCGCACATCTTTGGACTGTGGGAGGAAACCGGAGCACCCGGAGGAAACCCACGCACACACGGGGAGGACGTGCAGACTGCACACAGACAGTAACCCAGCCGGGAATCGAACCTGGGACCCTGGAGCTGTGAAGCATTTATGCTAACCACCATGCTACCGTGCTGCCCTTATATCGATCAAACGACCACAGAACCAGTTAGTTAGTTCAAAAGGTGGTTTATTTAGATACACAAGAGTTATCTCAACATGCAAACACAATATCTACTACGAGTTAAACTACACCTATCAAGGGCAGCATGGTGGCCTAGTGGTTAGCACAACCACCTCACGGCACTGAGGTCCCAGGTTCGATCCCGGCTCTGGGTCACTGTCCGTGTGGAGTTTGCACATTCTCCCCGTGTCTGCGTGGGTTTTGCCCCCACAACCCAAAAATGTGCAGAGTAGGTTGATTGGCCACGCTAAATTGCCCCTTAATTGGAAAAAATAATTGGGTAATCTAAATTTATTTAAAAAAAACTACACCTATCAGCTCCAATAACCTATACTTAACTTCAGGGTGACCGGCACTGTGCAAATGGATAAGGCCTTTATCTGGATTTCACTTGGCTGGTTCAAAGAAAGTGGCTGTCTCTTCTGGGCTCATCCGTCAGTTAGCGATCGTTGGTCTTGAACTTAACTGGCTGTTCCTGCTGCAATTAGGCTGGCACAGGCCGGATCCAAAATAGACAGAACACATGGCTGCGTCCTCTTTTATCCCCCTGGGATTTTGTGCTCTTTGGGGCGGTCCTGAACCTTGGACCCAATAGTTCAACAGGGCTCTGAACACTGTCTTCGATTTCGGCCAATAAAGGGGCGGGTGCCTTGGTAGCTGGACGGGTCCTTGGCGGTCATTGACCTTGGCAGTTGTGCTTTCTGAGTAAGGGGAGTGGCGCCGATCAGTCTGTGGCTGTACCGGTTGCTTGATTGGAATTCTATTGTCCTGGGAATATGGGCCATTAAAATACAAACGAGCGGGAGTTTCGATCAGGTCTGGTTACCTTTGTTTTAGATATGCATAGGCTGTGTATCTGTCTGAGTCCTGGGTTGGCCATAATTCCCATGGTCCTTTGCAGGTGGTCATCTTAGATGGTTACAGTTCTTCCCATTAATGTGATGGAGATTGGCCTTAATTGGTGATTATTGTTTTTTTTGTCACGATTCGGGTTCGGGGGGATCCGGATCTCGCCAATGGTAGCGGAAATCGATCAACGCCTGGCTTGCTTCCCGATTTCAGCCTTACCCGTGATCTAAACGACTTTTGCAGATTTTGCACCCGGCGTGCGCGTCTGTTCGATCACGCTCTTTATCTTTTCTTCTCAGCCATTAATATATGTAAGAAACATCTGAAGCCCCACAAACTGATCTTTGCAATAATCCAATAGTCACAGCCAGAAAACTTGAAAAGGTTGCATTTCTCCATCCTCTTTGCTTCCTGCCCGTTTAGCCGATCCAAATAACCTCACTTGAATGGTCAAGGTTAGTCAATGATTCTTCTAATGGTACCACTTAACCATCATACCTCCACCCTCAAGGGCTGAAAAATGTATCACACCTCCATCACTATCCATTAGCAATCACCAGCAATCGGATACAGGCCCTACAGTCTGTTGCTGTTCACCTTCACACACTTACCAATGATCAATGCCTCAGAACCAGTTCTCGGATTCCATATAGTTCAATGATTCAGCATTAACTGGCTCATCACCCAAACATATGGCAATGCCTTCACTGACACATAACTGGAGAATGCAACAGAAAACAATGGGCAAAAGGCATACCTTTATCTGCTGACTTCTTTGAAGGACATGGTGGTCCTCATTATACACTAAGCAGTAACTAAGGGCGGAATTTTTCCATGGCTCAGCGATGAGCTCAATGAGATTCTGTACTTTCAGAAACCTGCCATTTGGTAAAAATCTTGTGTCATTAGGTATTCCTTCTTTTTAGCGGGAATTAGTGAAATGCTTAAATCATATAAACATACGAATCAAGAACAGGAGTAGTCTATTCGGCCCCTCAAGCCTGCTCCACCATTCAGTAAGATCTTAAATGATCTGATTATGGCCTCAACTTTACTTTCTTGTCTACCCCATACGTTTAACAAGATTCAAGCTGGTTGGTGAAGTCAAAACTAAGACACAGGGCCTTTCTTTGTGGAGTGTGTTTATTGACTTTGTCCAGTCTCAAAAATCCAGGCTGATATATGAAATACAATGTGGAACAGTGTGAGGTTATGCACTTTGGAAGGAGGAATTTAGGCATAGACTATTTTCTAAATGGGGAAATGCTTCAGAAATCAAAAGCACAAAGGGACTTGGGAGTCCGTGTTCACAATTCTCTTAAGGTTAATGTGCAGATTCAGTCGGCAGTTAAGAAGGCAAATGCAATGTTGGCATTCATGTCAAGATGGCAAGAATACAAGATCAGGGATGTGCTTCTGAGGCTGTATAAGGCTCTGGTCAGACCCCATTTGGAGTATTGTGAGCAGTTTTGGGCCACATATCTAAGGAAGGATGTGCTGGCCTTGGAAAGGGTCCGGAGGAGGTTCACAAGAATGAACCCTGGAATGAAGACCTTGTCGTATGAGGAATGTTTGAGGACTCTGGGTCTGTAATCATTGGAGTTTAGAAGGATGAGAGGGGATCTTATTGAAAATTACAAGATACTACAGACCCAGAGTCCTCAACCGTTCCTCATACGACAGTTTTTTCATTCCAGGGATCATTCTTGTGAATCTCCTCTGGGCCCTTTTCAAGGTGAGCACATCCTTCCTTAGATACATGGCCCAAAATTGCTCACAATACTCCAAATGGGGTCTGACCAGAGCCTTATACAGCCTGAAAAGTGAAATGAAATGAAATGAAAATTGCTTAGGGTCACAAGTAGGCTTCAAATGAAGTTACTGTGAAAAGCCCCTAGTCGCTACATTCCGGCACCTGGTACGGGAATTGAACCGTGCTGCTGATCTGCCTTGGTCTGCTTTATAAGCCAGCTCTTTAGCCCTGTGCTAAACCAGCACCTTACATCCTGCTCTTGTATTCTAGCCCCCTCGACATGATGTCGGGACTCACTCTAACAATGTCTTGAATTGCCAGCAACTCTGGACCCCAGAACATCACAGCAGTGGATGGGAGACCATCTGCAGGTGTGCATTCCAGATTCAGCGTCCTGAAGGGGGACTAGCCTCAGGAGGTCTATCTTCATTTTCAGGAGGTCCACCTTCTTTCTTCAACAATGGGTCAGTGATGCTGAGCGCTGCTTTGAGATGGTGCCCTAAAAGGAGAACGGACTGTGCACCATCAGACTACAGAATTCGGCGCTGGGAAAGAATACAGCACAAAACACCCAGTTGCATAATTATTTACATCAGGGCTAGAATATTTGGTGCATTTTCCAACCAGTCTCTGCAAAGGAAAAAACGATTTGCCCTCTCATGGGACTCAATCCCCAGATGGGAGAACTCTGTCCAAAGCCATTTTACATTCTGCACTGCACAGAACATTCAGAATGCTACATAGTTGGGTGCCAGGGGGGAAGAACGGTTACATTTCCAAGCCATGATGTCACAGGGATTTTATATAAGTTAAATTTTCGGAACTGCATCACCATTGGGGGCAAGTGCTCAAGAAACCCTAGCTCAACTTTTAACACATTGGACTGGATCCTCCGATCTTACGACCCGAAAGTCAGCGCTGCCCCGCACCGATCCTCCGCCCGGTGGGGGGCGAGCAGCCACGCAGTGTAAAGCCCCCCGGCTTGGATATGGCTGGAGAATGGCCGGGTCCGTGGCCGCGCATACGCATAGCGGCGGCCTGCGACAGCACCACTGTACAACATGGCACCGGCCATGCACGGACCTGGGCTGCCAAAAACTCTAACCAGCCTCACCACCCATGGACCACCCACCACCAGACCCCCAGCCGCCGCCGAAGCCCCCCTGCCAGTGGATCAGCTCCCCTCCCCAACTGTTGCGGTGCTGGACAGCCACCACCCGAGGTCCCCAAACGGTGTCAGCACACGCGAGCGACGCCATCGGGAACTCGGCCTATCAGGGGCGGAGCATCAGGGAAGGGCCTCAGGTGACGTCCTGAAGTCATCCCAATGGCGTGCGGGTTTTTGAGGGGGCGGAGCATCGCAAACACGGGGCCGCCCCCGAGTCCTGCATAAATGGGGATTGCCCGGCTGATCACTGAACGCGATTTTACCGTCGACGATTGGCGAATCCCGCCCATTAAATCTATTATATTCTGATTCATCTGTCACAGTGCAAATACTTTTGTGAGTACAAGATTTATTGCAAAAACTGGTTTGAAATTCAACTTTATAATATTAGATTTGTTAATATTTTACTTTGGGACCTATCTTCTTATCTTAGGCTAACAGGGCACTCGGAAGCCACATATTTCTCTCCTGCTCATGTGTTCCCTGGCCTGTTGACAGATTTTACCAAATCCAAGATACTTAGCACATCTGTTGTTGTAAGCCAGATACTAAAATTGATTAACACACTGCTATTTTTTGCCTCGTATGTGTAGAATCTAAATGCCAAAATGATTGGATGAAAATCTCCTTTCTCTGTTAACTTTGTAAAAGTTGTCAAAAATATTGCCCAAGAGGGGGGAGTTGAAAATAAATCACAGAGGTGGGCATGGTCTGGGTATTCTAGTATTCCAGGTTTGTCTTGGGATTCCTTGGTTTCTTACTCTCGAAGACTTCTTGCTGGAGGCAATGGCCTTTCATTCAAAAAAGCATTATTGACATAAATAACTAGTTTAAAGTTTATAGAACGTCAGGACACAGCTTAAGTTCTTCTCTGAGGTGCTTTGCACTCATCTTCTCTCAGTAAATGACATGACACAATGATATAGCTCCTTTTGCATATGCTCAATAGCTATTATTAGAGTTAATCTTTTCCTCTACTTCTCCTCCAGAGCCTTTTATCCCCATATTATTACACACATGTCCTCCTACAGATATTTCAATGACAGATCTTTACAGTGATGCTTGTCTCCATAAATAATGACTGGAGGTAAGAACAGACATCTTTCCTATTCACCCACAGGAGACACATATTTGACATCCTTGTGAATTAATACAAATCTGAAATTTCCCAAATGTTTATTGCTAACACTGATTTTCAGGTGAGTGATTGCCATAATATTTTTTTTTCACATAACGCATGCCATCATCTCTAGATGCATGCCATAAATGAGAATTTATAAACGAACTGGGAAAATATGTGTTGTATTTGAAGTTGTGTTATGTGAAGAAATGTCATATTGTGTGTGCTAATTATAAAATTCAGCAAAAATCTATTCTGATGTAAGCTGTACACGTGTTGGGCTCCAATAACTGGCGACCAGGGACGAACAACAATAGATATTTGTTCATAGCAACTCACATGCAATGTCTCCCGTGCTGTGGGAGAACTCTCGCGCTCTCTGCAAGTGACCCCTTTTGTACCCTCATCATCCCAACATCCACGTGACCACCTGATCCATGGAAGACCATTGGTTTCAATCTTGTTTAATGTTTGTACTTTTAAATTCCACGTGAATGCACTAACCCATAATGGACAGAATGTTAGGAGTGGACCCATAACATTTCATAATGCCCGTTGCAATGTTGATCATTATGCTGAGCATAAACCAGGAATTGTAGCTGAAGATGGGCAGGGGAGCTTTCATGATGTCTTTTCTCAAAATGCATCCCACAATCAACACAACTGAAATAGATTATCTGATCATTTATTTTAGTGCTTTCTGTAACACCTTGGTATAACCAACCTGGCTACTGTATTTGCTTAAATTATAACCATGGATGCCCTTCCATGAATATTTCCTTGTCTGAGTACCACAGTATCCTGAAGTTCTGAAATGTGCAATATTTGTAACTGACAGGTGAGCATAGAGAGATTGTGACTTCGCTTAAACTGCTCGGGAAGAACAAAGTACGATTTGGAGTTTGGCTGAGGTGGTGACGGAACCTCTTGCTGTCCAAATGTTGGATGCTTCGTATTTAGTCAAATGCATTGGTGCCATCTGACCTGTTACACACAGTATACATAACAGTATTGAGGCATCAGGGGCTTGGTTTCGATCCCTGGCTTGGGTCACTGTCCGTGCAGTGTTCACGTTCTCCCTGTCTCTGCGTGGCTTTCCTACGGGTGCTCTGGTTTCCTCCCATAAGTCCCTAAAGATGTGCTTGTTAGGTGAATTAGAATTTCTGAATTCCCCCTCAGTGTACCCCGCATGCGCCGTAATATGGTGACTGGGGGATTTTCACAGTAACTTCATTGCAGTGTTAATGTAAGCCGACTTGTAACACTAATAAACATTATTATATGAGGAAATTTGTGAACATTTGCTAAATTCCACCCTATTTTGGAGACAAGTACTATTGATGATGATTGTTTATAAGATGCCCTGCAGGAGCTCTGCAAGGCTCATCGACAGCACCTTCCAAACCCAATCACTAACATCTAGAAGGATAAAGGCAGCAGACACATGGGAACACCACCACCTGGAGGTTCCCTTCCCAGCCGCTCACTATCCTAGCTTGGAAATATATCTCCGCTCCTTCCCTGTCACTGGGTCAAAATCCTGGACCATCCTTACGAACAGCACTGTGGGTGTACCTACACCACATGGTCTGCAATGGTTCAAGAAGGCAGCGCACCATCACCTTCTCAAGGACCATTAGGAACGGGCAATAAATGCCGACCGAGCCAGCAATGCCCACATCCCACAAAAAGGATTAATTAAAAAAGACGCCTGAAGTAGAATCTTCCAATTCCCTGGTACTAACTATTCCTCACACTGATGAGCACAAAACGCACCACTCACTTTTTAAAAAATGCTTTGAATTGCTTGTTTTATATAGAATTGCAAGCAAAGGCCCAAATTTCTGCCCCAGGCCTCCCAGATGGGAGAATTCCTGGTTCTGTGCAACTAACCTTTAAAAACGTTGGCCCACAATTCAAAATTTAAATTTCAGTGGGGCAGGCCAGATTAGAAGTCAGGCCTGCTGTCTTCAGATTAAGTGCGGAAGCTGACAGGTGTGGAGGCGAACTGGGTGGAAGGCCTGACTCTGTGCTCCAGCACTTTACTCAATTTAATTAAAAAATTTATGAAAACAGATTACAGCCCTCCAGCCCACACACCCGTCCCATGCCAACCTATGACACCTCATGACTCCCCCCACCCTTCATGACCCCTCATCCCAACCACACCAAGGCACCCACCTCGACTCAGCCCCATTGCCCTCATACCTCCTTGGCCCCCAAATCACCAATGTGCTTTGTAGCCCTGTGCCAACTTAATGCCAACTCATGAAAAACCATGGGCGGGATTCTCCGTTGCCCGTCGTAACGCGGGCTTCCGGCGAGAAAAATCGGTGTTAATCACTCCGGCGTCGGGGCCTTCTTTTAGGCCGCTATTCTCCGTTCCCGGAGGGGCTAGCAGCTGACTGACGCGATACGCGTCAGTTTCACCAGCTGCGGAAGTGGTGAGAACCGGCGTTTTTTGGAGGAGGAGGAGGAGAGACAGACCCGGCATTTGGGGGGGGTTCCGGCATTTGGGGGGGGGGGGTTCCGGCATTGGGGGGGGTTCCGGCATTTGGGGGGGGGGGTTCCGGCATTTGGGGGGGGGGTTCCGGCATTTGGGGGGGGGTTCCGGCATTTGGGGGGGGGTTCCGGCATTTGGGGGGGGGGGGGTTCCGGCATTTGGGGGGGGGGGGTTCCGGCATTTGGGGGGGGGGGGGGTTCCGGCATTTGGGGGGGGGGGTTCCAGCATTTGGGGGGGGGGGTTCCGGCATTTGGGGGGGGTTCTGGCATTTGGGGGGGGGGTTCCGGCATTGGGGGGGGGTTCCGGCATTGGGGAGGGGGGGGGGGTTCTGGCTTTTGGGGGGTGGTTCTGGCATTTGGGGGGGGGGGGTTTGCGGCATCGGGGGGGGGGGTTTGGGGGCAGCGGCGTGCAGAGAGGGGGGCGACGGATGCCCGGGGCCAACGCACCGTCGCCCCCGCCCTCTGAACGCCGCTGCCCCCTACCCCAACCACCCCCCCTCACCACCCCTACCTCCCTCCCCACCACCCCTACCTCCCTCCCCACCACCTCTACCTCCCTCCCCACCACCCCTACCTCCCTCCCCACCACCCCTACCCCCCTCCAACGCCGCCCCCCATCTCTCGCAACGCCGCAACCCCCCCCCGATGCCCCCCCCCCGATGCCGCAACCCCCCGGATGCCGCAACCCACCCCCCCGATGCCGCAACCCACCCCCCCGATGCCCCCCCGATGCCGCAACCCCCCGATGGCCGCAACCCACCCCCCCATGCCGCAACTCACCCCCCCGATGCCGCAACCCACCCCCCGATGCCGCAACCCACCCCCCGACGCCGCAACACACCCCCCCCGATGCCGCAACACACCCCCCCCGATGCCGCAACCCACCCCCCCCCCATGCCGCAACCCATCCCCTGACACTGAACGGCGTCAACCATCATCAATGGTTGACGCCATTTTAAAGCAACTGTGATTTTCGCCGACGTGACCCGTGGCCACGTCGGCGGGACTTCGGCCCATCCGGGCCGGAGATTTGTGGAATCTAAAAATATAATGACATCCCGCCGGCGCCAGCAGTTTTCAGAGGCTGCCGGCGGGATTTGCACAGCGCCGGTTTTTGGCCGGTGGGAGATTTAAAAACCCTGCGGGAGCGGGAATAACGCCGCTGCCGGCCGATTCTCCGACCCTGCGTGGGGTCGGAGAATCCCGCCCCTGGCCTCCCACCCAGCACCCTTTGCCCTCAACCATTCCTTTCCACCTCACCTAGTATCCACCATGGTCACACCTCAGGAGTCAGGCTGAAAAAAGGTTATGTGTTTATTGATGAAGTCACTGGGCAGGATTCTCCGGTCTGCCAGCCGTGTGTTTCCTGACCACACGCTCTTCGCTGATGCTGGGATTCTATCTTCCCGCCAATTGTCAATGAGATTTCCCATTGAAACCACCCCACACCGCTCTGAAACCCACTGGAGGGTCTGCGCTGCCAGCAGGAAAATTAAATTGCAACGACCAAAGAATTCGGCCACTATTTTAAACAAAAAAACACTTCAATTGATGAAAAACATATTGCATAGAAGTTCCTTCAATTCATATTTTATGAAAACAAAATTTTTTATTCTATGTCCACTTGGAGCTGCCAATCAAATTGCTCACCTGACAAGCATATCACTATGATAATGTTAGTTGAAAGTACGTAATTGGAGCACAAATCCTATAATGATAACCCTTGGACGTATGTCATACTGAAATTTGAAAACAGAAACTCCAGACTTTAAAAAATTTAAATTGCAGCAGTGTTAAATTGATCGACAGGTCTGATAGTTCCAATGAGTTTTGACAGTTTCAATGGATTTTGGCAGTTCTTCGACAGGCTTTGACAGTTCTTTGACAACTTGATAGCTCTTTGACAGCTTTGGCAGTTCCAATCAGCTTATGTACTTTTAACACATTATTTACTTTTAACAATCACAAAGGATGCCTTACTTATCCCAAAAGTGCCCCAGGAGCATACTCAAAGGGGCACCTTACCTCTCCATAGGGGTACCCTAGCTAGCCACATTCACAACGTTTATACCAGCATAATGTATCAGGCACTTTAAAAAACAGAACTGCTTATTTCAGAACCCTATGTTATTGAAGTCTATTAAGCAGTCACAATGAAAGGCATCATATTGTTTTCTTAGCAAATAGCACTGACATGTTGCCATCAATTTCTCAAAAAATATTTATGCTACAGCACAAGAAGTTACATGAACATTGTCATTGTGGGTTTAAATACTGCGGGAGAGCACGGAAGGTTCACAAAAGATGTAGAAAAATAGATTCTTCACAAACCAGAAATTACCATCTCAGCCACCCGCCATACAGCACAGGGATAAAAATAATATTTGTGTTTCTGGAGTTAATGAACACTTTAAATAATGGGAAAAAAAAGAAACCAGACCTGCAAGAAATCAAACATCGCTCATATGAAATATACAAATATTCTCCCTGTAGAAATTCAGTCAAGTTTACACATGGCCAGGTTTTCATTATACGCTCAGCAAATGGCATAGTTCACAAAGTACCAGAGGTTGAAGAGATAGACTGTTACTGTAGTGTGTATTTCAATTCAAAAATATTGAGGAGTTTGTTTCTCATCCGCAAGAATCACATGAATATTAGAAACACATAGACACAGTTCTAGCTTTACAGAATTACAGAAAAATCAGCAACATTAAGGACTGTTTTGAGTCTATAATAATAATACATTCGTCCACATATATGTGTTTGTTTTATGTTTACAATTTTTTAACATTAAAATGAGGGAAACATCTTGTTCAAAATTGATTTTGATATTTGAGATTCATTACACATGGCTATCCCATACGCATGGAGGCCAAGTAATTACGCGCTACAAGTCCAACATTTTCACAACAGGTAAATATGCTGTAAACAAGAATGTTAAATAAACACTTTGAAGGTTCATTTCTTTGAAGCAGATTCTATTTTTTAATCAAAGTTGTTCCAAGTTGCAGCTTGACAAAAATGTATGAATTTTAATCTGCAAACAATTAGAATTATTTTCGCAAGATAATTTTAAAGCTGCTCGTTAATCCTCTTTGGCATTGCTCAAAGATCGCCTAAGGTGTGGATCAGCATGGAGTATGTTTCTGATAATTAGGCCTGAATTTTCATCCTGGAGGTGGGGAGCAGGAGTCAGGAAAACCTGCAGCTCAGCCTGCCTGCCGCGGGAGAGTATCCATAAAGTTGGCATCTCCATTGCCAATGGGTGGTTGTAGACAAGAGTCATGTCAACCAACCTGGGAAGATGGTTGGAGGCAACTGCAGGGGCTGTTGAGTGACAAGATAGGTTGGTTAAAAGGCCACCTTGGTGCTTTAGGCTTCATCCCAGTTATAATAAAAATAGCCCTCCGGCACTCACCCCTTACATCCCCTCAAACACTCCTCATGCTCCATCCATATCACCTCATGCTCCTTGCCAGATCATTCCCCACAAACATGCCACATAGCCCCACATGCCCCCTGCCCATGTAGACACCCCACTCACATCCATGACCCCTCAGTCCCCCTATGCCAATGCATGGCACTCCACATAACTGCGATAGCTCCAAGTTCCCCCATGCCAAGCTGCAGAACTTCCATGCCCACCAACCACTATACATGGCATGGAACCAATGAACCCATGTTAACAGTAGGATGTGTACAAAAAAACTTAAAAATCATTCATTACATTCCACTATTTTATAAAAGTCACTGCAAGGCATTATGAAAGTTCATTAAGTACATTGACTGATCCCGAATCATTGAAGATTCAGTTTTTAATCTGGAGCAGGATTTAACTTTCCCTCATCCTTTAAATGTTCAGACACTTAATAATAATAATCTTTATTTCTGTCACAAGTACGATCACATTAACACTGCAATGAAGTTACTGTAAAAAGCTACTGATCACCACAATCCAGCACCTGTTTGAGTACACGGAGGGAGAATTCAGAATGTTCATTCCACCTAACAATCATGTCTTTTGGGATTTGTGGGAGAAAACCGGAACACCCGGAGGAAACCCACGTAGACACGGGGAGAACGTGCCGACTCTGCACAGACAGTGACCAAAGCGGGAATTGAATGCGGGGCCTAGCTGCTGTGAAGCAACAGTGCCAACCACTGTGCTACCTATGTTATTCTCTAAGTCTGAATGGAGACTGTAGACTTACAGTTAACACAAACACTTTATTCAAAGGGTTTGTTCTGCTTCCAGAGCTCAGCTAGATGTAAAATAGTCATGAGGTATGACCAGTGAAACTAAGGTAAACTGCCAATGCTGAGCTGTCTGTATCCTGCTGCTCCCTAGCTCTGTGCTTCTCAAATAGTCGGATCCTACCTTGGGCTCAACCCTTTATACCAGTCTCTGATGCTGCCCTCTAGTGGTGTTGTGGCTGTTACATCTGTGCTGCAGTCCCTGGTGTATGTGCAGATGTATGTACAGATGTACAGATCACTACACCCCCCCCCTTTGGAGTTGGACTGACCGCAAGAAAACTGTACAGAACAACTGGTGAGAATAAGCAAATCTGCACACTGCGAAAATGATAAAGTAATACAGAAACAATTAACAGTGTTATGAGTCCATCGTTAGAAATGTTCATATTCGTCTTGTGGGTGTGTTGAAGTGTCGTTATAAATCGAGCCGGTCGGGTGCCTTACGGCTTCTGCTGGAGCATCGTAACGGTGGATGTGGGGATGATGGTTTGATGCCATCAGGAGTACTGTCTGGCGTTGTCTGGCTAGGAACGTCCTGTGGACTAATGGACTTGGTCAAGTCCAGTGTGAGAAACACTTGCATTGCAGGCCAAGGCATTAACAGATCCCGGCGGTTTCAGCGAAAGAGTACTCCCGCCGACGACTTGACAATGTCGGACCGTGGTGCCTCCTGCCTGATCACCGTGGCTGGCTCAGACCATCTGCCTTCTGGGTCCCTGATCCTGACGATGTCACCCATGTTCAGTGGCTTGAGTGGGATCACATGTTGATCATAGTCTTGTTTTTATTTGGACCGTAGTACCCGCATTTTGTCGAGTACCAGAGCGTTATCGGAGTCTTGGAATTGAATCGCCGGTAGGGTTGTCCGGATGTTCCTGCCAAAGGGCGTCTGCGCTGGCGACAGTCCTGAGCTCAATGGGGTTGCTCGGTAGGATAATAGCGCTAGGTTGATGTCCGAGCGCGAATCCGTTGCCTTGCTAATAAGCCGTTTAACGATGTGGACAACCTTTTCCACTTTCTCATTTGACTGTGGGTAGCGCGGACTGGACGTTACATGCCGAAAGCTGGAGCGGTCTAAGAACTCTTTCCATTCCCAGCTCGCGAAGCAGGGACCATTATCTGACATTACCACACGCGGGATTCCATGTCGCGCGAATGTCTCCTGGCACGCCTTGATGACAGATGAAGACGTGAGATCATGGAGTTTCATTACCTCCAGATAGTTTGAGTAATAGTTCATGATCAAGACATAATCATGCCCTGTGGCATGAAATAAGTCAATGCCCATTTTTGTCCACGGCGCCATTGTGCGTTCGTGTTGCTGCAGTGATTCTTTACACTGTGCGGGTTGATGTCTTTGACAGGTGTCACATGTCATGACCATGCCCATTATTTCTTGATTCATGCCGGGCCAGTACACAGTCTGTCGTGCTCGCATTTTGCATTTCTCAATGCCTAGGTGGCCTTCATGAATCTTACGTAACATCTCGGCGCGGAGTGTGGCGGGAATCACAATCTGCGTATTGCGTAGCAGCAGGGCGTCAACTTCAATCAGTTCTGACTTGACATTCTGAAATTGTGGACATTGTCCCCTCATCCAACCGTGCTGGAGTAGGTGCAGTACCCTCCGTAAGGTTGCATCTTTCTGCGTCTCCTGTCGGATTAGGCAAAGCTTCTCATCCGAAGCAGGCAAATTCTCCATGCATAACTGTGTTTGGGCCTCGATTTCTCTGATAGGGGCTGATGGTGCGTTGTCAGTGCCAATTGGTCGGGTCAGTGCGTCGGCAATGGCAAGGTCTGGTCCCGGGGTGTATACTAGGGTGAAATCATACCTTCACAACTTCATCATGATGCGCTGCAGACGAGGTGTCATGAATGTCATTTAGATCCTTGTCTATGATATGGACCAACGGTCTGTAGTCGGTTTCCACTATGAACGTGGGCAGGCCGTGCACATAGTCATGGAACTTCAGAATCCCAGTGCGGAGTCCGAGACATTCTTTTTCGATCTGTGCATATCTGAACTTAGTTGGGGTCATGGCCCTGGACGCGTATGCCCCCGGGACCCAGTCAGACTGGTCGTCCTGTTGGAGGGGAACATCGCCAATCCCGTCCTGGCTGGTGTCAGTGGAGATCTTGATTGGTCTGGTTGCGTCAAAGAAAGCAAAGGTCGGTGCCCTCGTTAGTTGCTGTTTGAGATCCATCTATTCATTTTGGTGACGTTGTGTCCACTCAAACGCAGTGGTCTTTCATAGGAGATTGCGTACAGCTTCCGTCCATGTGGAAAGGTTTGGGATGAACCTGCTGAGAAAGTTGACAAAGCCCAGAAATCGTAGCACCGCCTTCTTGTCATGTGGCATCTTCATGGTCTAGATTGCAGCAATTTTCACCTCATCAGGGCTGACACCCTGAGATGATATGATGTCACCCAAAAAGGTTACAGACTCCTTTGCAAATGAGCATTTTGCCTGGTTCAGTTTCAAACCATATTTATGAATCCTCTGAAACACCTTCTTCAGATGACAGAGGTGTTCTTCTTCAGTGGTGGACCAGACGTTGGTGTCATCCACATAGACTCTGACACCCTCGATGCCCTCTGTCATTTGCTCCATTATCCTGTGGAAAATCTCTGACGCAGAGATAATGCCAAAGGGCATGCAATTGAAGCAGAAACATCCAAATGGCTTGTTGAACGTACACAGTAATCTGCTCGAATCATCGAGCTGTGTCTGCCAAAACCCCTGCGAGGCCTCGAGCTTGGTGAAGATACGAGCATTCGCCATCTCAGATGTGATCTCTTCATGCTTGGGGATGGGGTAGTGTTCCCGACGAATGTTCTGGTTCAGGTCCTTCGGGTCTATGCATATGCGAAGATCTCCAGAAGGTTTCTTAACGCAGACAATAGAGCTAACCCAGTCAGTCGGCTGTGTGACTCGCGATATTATGCCTTGTGACTGCAGTCTGTTGAGTTCCGCTTTCAACTTCTCCCGCAGTGGAGTTGGAACCCTCCTGGGCGGCTGAATGACAGATTTGGCGTCTGTCTTCAGCATGATTTTGTATTAGCAGGGTAAGGTGTCGATACCTTTGAATACGTCGGGGTATTCTTGTAGCATGCTGTGGATTTTAGCTTCCAGGCTTGATGGATCCTGGGTGTGCATGTAAATGCGTTGCACCAGCCGCAAGTCTTTGCAGGCCTGAGCGCCTAACAGTGATGATTTGCTGTCGTCTACCATCTCGAATCGTAGCTGCTTGCGTATCGTCTTGTTGTCCACCCGGAGATGGCACGATCCCTATGAGGCGATCCAATTGCCGTTGTAGTCCTTCAGCCGACATGCAGCGGGTATTATTTCATGGTCTCCTGGAATCGAATGGAGATCCTTGCTGGTAAGGAGGTTAGCTGAGGCCCCAGTGTCAGGCTTGAAGACTAATGGCAAGTGATTGACTTGCACAGTCGCTGTCCGCTCACTGCTGGAATCAATGCTGTTGACCAGGTGAGGCGTGGCAATTGTTGCGTCATGTTACTCGATTGTCTCGATCGTGTCCACAACAAGCGAGTTGTCGCAAGTGAGGTTGTCCTCATCCGAGGAATACTCATCATTAGGATTTTTGTGCTCCATTGAATCTATGCTTTTTAGATTGATGTTCATGTTTTTCTGTCTAGTTGTCTTCATTAGCAGTGCAGCTCTGCACTGTGAGGCAAAGTGGTTGTATTTGCCACACTTTAAACATTGTTTTCCAGAAGCTGGACATTGCCCTTTTAAGTGGGCGTGTCCGCAGCGGGGACACGTCATGACGCTGTCCCTCCACGCTCGCGCATGCGCAGTAGGCCTTTCTTCCGTGTCAAATCGTCGCGGGAACTGCGCATGCGTGTGGCCTGCATCCAGGTTCGCGCGCGCGGGATTGCCGCTAGAGGAGCGCCTTCTGGAAGCCTGGGCCACCATTTTAATGGGCTCGACCTCATGGTGAAGGCCTTGGTCCTGGTAAGTAAACTCCTCATATTCTTCTTTACTTTTTTCATAAGTAGAGCATCTTTGCATGGCTGTTTCTAGGGTTAGGTCTTTTCGTTTTAATAAGGATTTTCTAAGTCCCTCATCAGATATACCATTGACTACCTGGTCTCTGATGAGGGAGTCACAGAGGTTTTCAAAGTTGCAGGATTGAGCTAGTAATTTTAAATAAGTTATGAAACTGCTGAAAGATTCTCCCGGTTTTTGCAAGCGCCTGGTGAACTTGAATCTTTCAAATATCTCATTGACTTCAGATTGACAGTGGGTTTCACATTTTTTGATGATTATTTCCAGCTTGCCCTTGTCCTCCCCTGCCAGGTAGGTAAAAGAATTTTACATTTCTAGTGCCTGCGACCCAGCCAGGGATAAGAGCAAGGCTATCTTCCTGGCATCAGACACTGAGGTTAGATCCTTAGCTTCTAGATATATTTTGAACTGTTGTATAAAAAGTTTCCAATTGGAATGCATATTACCAGTGCTCTTGAGCAGGCGTGGAGGTTGGATTGGGTCCATCGTGCCGATTGGTATCTGAAGGGTGAGAATGCTGCGATGCCTTCCGTGGTCGAATGTCTGCTTTAAGTCCTCTTCTCATGCTGGTGTCTAGCTAGCTTGCTGAAATCACACCTGGTACCATATGTTATTCTCTAAGTCTGAATGAAGACTGTAGACTTACAGTTAACACAAACACTTTATTCAAAGAGTTTGTTCTGCTTCCAAAGCTCAACTAGATGTAAAACAGTCAAGAGGTATGACCAGTGAAGCTAAGGTAAACTGCCTATGCTGAGCTGTCTCTGTCTGCTGCTGCTCACTAGCCCTGTGCTTCTGAAAGAGGCGGATCCTGCCTTGGGCTCGACCCTTTATACCCGTCTCTGATGCTGCCCTCTAGTGGTGCTGTGGCTGTTACATCTGTGCTGCAGTCCCTGGTGTATGTGCAGATGTATGTACAGATGTACAGATCATTATACTACCATGCCCTTTCAGGAAGCAGTTGCACCCTTAACTTAATTTGGGAATAATTGTTGAGGAAACTATATTTTTGAGATCAGCAGCTGGATGCAAATCCCAACGTCAACTGTAAGAAGAGACAAGGATATCAAGGTTAAAAAGACCTGCATGCGTTGCAGAGTTTAATACATTGGGTATTTCAAATTATGACACCAGGGGTGAAGAAACACATTGGGCAGGATTCTCTGTCTCGCCGCACACCTTTTCTGGTGTGGTGTACCCCACCTTCAGTGGGATCCTGCTTCCCGACGTCTGGCCAATGGAGTTTCCCATTGTGGGCACTCCCATGCCATCAGGAAATCCACGGGTGTGCGTGTGCTGCCAGCAAGGGGGAGTATCCTGCCGATTGAGAATCCAGCCAATTGGATATAAGAATCTCATACTGAGCGATGTTTAAAATTAAGCTGAAACACAGATGTAGCAACTATTACACACAGGGCATATATTTCAAAAAAACTAAATTGCATAACAAAGATACAGAAAACAATATACACACATCAGAAAGACAACAATAATTATACCTCCCAGTTACGACAATTACACACACCACAGACACAGCAACAATTCCACAAACATCACTGATACGCCAACAACTACATACACAGCACAGTTACACCAACAGCTAGACACAGCAAAAATACAATGACACACACAGCGAGTATAATAATAATAATAATAATAATCGCTTATTGTCACAAGTAGGCTTCAATGAAGTTACTGTGAAAAGCCCCCAGTCACCACATTCCGGCGCCTGTCAGAGGAGGCCAGTACGGGAATTGAACCCGCGCTGCTCGTCTTGTTCTGCATTACAAGTCAGCTGTTTAGCCTACTGTACTAAAAAAAACCATACCCCCACCCCAAAAACAAATGCCAGGCTGGCAGTACCAAGGTGCCCAGGTGGCACCAGCAGTGCCACCCTGCTCAGAAGGCAGGCACCTGGGGGTTTCCGATCATTTGGGAGACCCCATAAGTTGCCTTCTGTCTGGTCCCCATTTTTGGAGACCAGCACTGAATGGCACTTGCCCAAGGTCTCTGAGGAATATACAGGAACAACTACCCCGAGAAACAACCACACACAACATGAACATACCAACATCTACACACACAGCAGAGATGCAGCAACAACTACACACACAGCACTGAAAAGGTAACAATTGCAATACAGAGCATTATTCGTGTAGTCAGCGCAGATACAGCCACCCCTACACACAGACAGTTACAGTGGCAAGACTTCATTGAATGGGGATAAAGGGATCAAGGGATTTGGGGGATGACAGGATCAGGGCATTGTACTTGATGATCAGCCAAGATCATAATGAATGGCGGAAGGGTCTCAAAGGGCCGAATGGCCTCTTCCTGCTTTTATTTTCTCTGTTTCTGTTCTGTTGCACCACAGTGGGCTGGATTCTCCCGCCCCACCCACCACGTAGGAGCTGCATTGCGCGAATGGAAAAATCCATTGACCTTGGCGCTATGAAGCTGGAATAGGGCACAGAGTCAAGGAGAGTCAAGGAGGGGCAAAATCATCACAGAACTTAAAGGCAAAGATGAGAATTTTAAATTTGAGACACTGTGGAGTCTGGTGGAACTTACAATCCTGTATTTCTCTCCTAAACAGTGAAGTTTGCTTGATGTCAGAAAGTGAAAGTGAAATATAACAAATACAGAGAATGCTGCAAAAACTCAGCAGGTCCAGCAGCATCTTGAGGGACAGAAAACAGAGTTAACATTCGATTCAGTTTAGCTCTTCATCAGAACTGAAAGGGAGAGTAAGTGTGTTGGATTTTAGACTGTAGCTGGGAGAGATTACAGCAAAAAGGTGGCCCAGTGTTCAAGCATGAGTTGCGGGTGTGGGTGTGGGGGGGCGGGGCGGGAGGGTGGGGTGGGGTGGGGGGGGGGGGGGGGGGGGGTGGGGGGGGGGAAGAGAATAGGAGGGTTTTGCACTGAAATCAAAATTATATGGGATATGTAAGATGGAGGAGAAAGGTCAAAGTCTAAAGTTGTTGGACATTTCAACATTGCCACTGGTCATCCCAAGCCTGGATATTGTTCAAGTCTTTCTGCATTTGGACATGGACATTTGCGGTGTCTGAGGAGATACGAATGGTGCTGAACATTGTGTAACATCAGTGAACATCCCAACTTCTGACCTTATGGTGGATGGAATGTCATTGTTGAAGCAGCTGAGGATGGTTGGGCCTCGGACATTATCCTGAGGAACTCCTGCAGTGATGTCCTGGAACTGAGATGATTGACTTCCAACAACAGCAATCATCTTCCTTTGTGCCAGGTATGACTCCAAACAACGGGGAGTTTCCCCCCCCCCTAATTCCTAGTTTTGCTAGGGCTCCTTGATGCCATGCTCAGCATGGTAGCATAGTGGTTAGCACAATTGCTTCACAGCTCCAGGGTCCCAGGTTCCATTCCCGGCTTGGGTCACTGTCTGTGTGGAGTCTGCACGTTCTCCCCGTGTGTGCGTGGGTTTCCTCCGGGTGTTCCGGTTTCCTCCCACAGTCCAAAGATGTGCAGGTTAGGTGGATTGGCCATGCTAAATTGCCCTTGGTGTCCAAAATTGCCCTTAGTGTTGGGTGGGTTACTGGGTTATGGGGATAGGGTGGAGGTGTGGGCTTTCATAGGGTGCTCTTTCCAAGAGCTGGTGCAGATTCGATGGACCAAATGGCCTCCTTCTGCACTGTAAATTCTATGATTCTATGATTCAGTCAAATGATGCCTTGATGTCAAGGACAGTCACTCTCACCTCATGTCTGGAGTCCAGCTCTCCTGTCCATGTTTGAACCAAGGCTTGTTGTGTTCTGTTGTCTTTGTCTTTGCAATGATTCATACAGAACTGCTGGTGACTTATTCGTTAACACGTAGAAGGATAACAGACAGAATGCTATACAGACTAGGTTGCTCTGGAACTATCCGATGTGCGACTGTCCTTGTTTATGCCTTATTACCAATTGGTGAGTCTGCCACATCCCTGTGACCAAGGTCTGACGCCACCAGCTGGTTGGAGGTCGCATTACTAACTGCATACAATCTTATTCACTGACATATCACCACAAAGCTGTAAGGAGGTCAGGAGCTGAGTTGCCCTGGCGAAACCCAAACTGAGCATCAATGTGAAGGTTATTGCTGAACAAGTGCCATTCCTCAGCAGTCTTCATGATCCCTTTCATCACTTTACTAATATTGAGAATAGACTAAGGAGCAAAGATGAGCCGGGGTGGATTTGGCCTGCTTTTTGTGTACAGGACATATCTGGACAATTTGCGACATTGCTCAGTACTTGCCAGTGCTGTAGGTACTTTGGAATATCTTGACTCGGGACATGGCAAGTTCATGCATTCAGTACAATTATACTAATTTACTGTTACATGAATTGACCTATGGCTATGGCAGCATGGTAGCATGGTGGTTAGCATAAATGCTTCACAGCTCCAGGGTCCCAGGTTCGATTCCCGGCTGGGGCACTGTCTGTGTGGAGTCTGCACGTCCTCCCCGTGTGTGCGTGGGTTTCCTCCGGGTGCTCCGGTTTCCTCCCACAGTCCAAAGATGTGCGGGTTAGGTGAATTGGCCATGCTAAATTGCCCGTAGTGTCCTAAAAAAGTAAGGTTAAGGGGGGGTTGTTGGTTTACGGGTATAGGGTGGATACGTGGGTTTGAGTAGGGTGATCATTGCTCGGCACAACACTGAGGGCCGAAGGGCCTGTTCTGTGCTGTACTGTTCTATCTATCTACCTTGCTCTTTCAGATGTTTATTGGTCAAGGAGCCAAATGTTACACATATATATATATATATATATATCTATATATCGCCTACCCTGCTCCTAATTTGTATGCTTGCACGTATGCAACTCCATATGTATGTATGGTCTGCTGTACATGTCAACCTTTCCTAATTTAATTCGGGACAGAATTAAGTTTCATACTCAGAAAAGCTGCACAAGCATAGGAAGATTATTTTTTCCCCAAGAGTTTTGTTTTGGGATATATTTCTTGTAAATTTCTAATGGCACTGTGACCATTCTGACTGGCGGCAGTAATTTTCTCAGTGCAACGTTCCAGCAGTTAAAGGGGTAATTTCCCTTGATTACGTGAATTGCTGCAACTTTTTTATGTATGAATTTCCTCAAACATTATTTTCTCTCCCAGACGGTAATATATGATAATGGCGCAGAGCCTCCATGCCAGTTATTACATGGCTGAGCTGCATCTCATGAAGTCGCATTGAAACAGCCAAACAGCTGTTTGCCATGAAATGCGATCCTCAATCCCTCCACAGCAGTGTGCAAACCAATCAGTGCTACTGATGACGGACTCAGCCCAACGCTGTGGCTTTGAAATTAGGCAGTGACATAGCAGTGCCCGATGCTTAACGTGTAGGGCTGCAGTACTTTCCTCTACTATTTTAGTAAAAGCATTGACCTATTTTAAGTAAATGGGTTTGTGCTGTAACTAATGAAGCCAATGTAGACGGAAATTTCATACAAAATGCTGAGAGGATCTTCAAAGGTGCGCCTTGTCAAATAATGTTATTGTCAGACACTGTGGCAGTAACTTCAACCAGCAAGAGGAATAAAGATGCCTTTTTAGTTTGTCTTCCTCTTGCAAAGAATTTCACGGAAAAACATGGAAAAGTCATGCTGACAGGAAAATTGGGAACTACCTGATTGTAATAATCAAAGAACATGAGGAACTAAGAATGTAATAAATAGGAACAGAGTCCCCCCTGTCATTCAATAAGATCATGACTTATCTTCTACTTTGACACCATTTTCCTGCACTATCCCATAGCCCTCGATGTTTTTAACACATAGAAATTGATCAGTCTCAGCCTTGAACATGCTCAGTGACTGAGCCTCCACAATCCTCTGGGGCTGAGAATTCCAACGATTCACCATCCTCCGAGTGAAGAAATTCCTCCCCACCTCCGATCTAAATGGCCTGCCTCTATTTCTGAGACTGCGCAACCCGGTTCGAGACCTCCTAGCTAGGGGAAACACCCTTCCTGCATCCACCCTGCCAAGCCCTCTAAGAATCTGGTACATTTGAAAGAGGTTACCTCTCATTCTTCAAAACTTCAGGGAATAAAGGCCCAGTCTATTTAATCTTTCTTCATAAAATAATCCCACGATCCCAGGAATTCCTCAGGACTCAACATTGAGTTTGCAACTTTAGATTTTGACTTTTCTCCTCCTTCTAAACCCTCCCCCTTTAAAAATAAATTAATGTCTGTATATCCTCAATGTAATCCCCCCCCCCCCACATCTCTCATACCAGGCCATATATCCTTCGTTCTTAAATTTGCTACTTTTTGTTGCAGTTTCCGCAGCTTGAAGACATTCTCCTTCAGCTCTGAAGAAGAGTCAAAGGACTCAAAACATTAATGGACTCTGTTTCTCTCCTAATAAATGCTGACAGTTCTGCTGAGTTTTTCTGGCATCCTATTTTCTTCTTTCAGATTCCAGTGTCCACAGTACCTTGCTTATTTTGGGATAACTTTGGTTTCAGTGGGCCAGGCATCATTTCCTTATCCTCTTATTTTCCCTGAACGTCTTCTTGGATATGAATTTAAGAAAGAAGAGAACATATGTATCTGTAGGCTTCGGGGATTTTACAGCTAGCCAGGTTTCTGCAATTAAAAACAATAATTCTCTTTTCTTTGCATTATATTCCCCAAGGAACCTGGATGTCCTTGTTCACAAGTGAGGGCGCGAATCCCGCGACGTCGCTGCGACACTGGGCCGCTAATTCTCCGGCGATCGAAGAATCGGCGGCAATGGCAGCGGCACGGTCGCCGCGGGGCCGGTCGGGGGCTGCTATTCGCGGACACCCCCCCCCCCCCGTCCCCCCCGCCGATTCTCCACGCTCGACGGGCCGAGTGCCCGCTGAGCTCGGTCGAGTCCTGCCGGCATCGTTCGTATACGGTCTTACCCGACGGAACCTTGGCGTTCTGGCTGCGGGGGTCGTCCGACTATGGGGGCGGGGGGGGGGGGGGGGCCTCCACAGTGGCCATGCCCGTGATCAGGGGCTATCAATTGGCCGGCCGGCTAATTCCGGGGAGGGGGGGCTATGTTCCTCCACGACAGGCCCCTGTAGGGCTCCGCCATGTTGCGTGGGGGCCAGTGCGGAGACCGCAACCCACACGCATGCACGGACCCCTGCCGGCCGTGGCACGCATGCGTGAACCCGCGCCACCCTTGCTGGGGTCCGTATCGGCAGCTGGAGCTGCGTGAAGCGCTCCAGTGCTGTGCTGGCCCCCTGTGGGTTGGGGGATCGCTGCTCCTAACAGTCAGATGATGCTGCCGTTAAATGTTCCGGTGTTCATGACGGCATTAACACTTAGCCCCATTATCGGAGGGCGTCTCGGGGAATCTGAGGAGGGGAATCTGAATGGGGGAGCCTGGGGTGATGAATTGGCCTGAGGGGCTGAAGGGGGATTTTGGGGGGGAAGTCTTGTCAGCGATTAGGATGGTGGTGCCCTGCCTGCACTCAGGGATCGAGGGCGGGTGTGGGGGTGGCGGGGAGGTGGGTGGGGTTGTGGCTGCTGCATCAGTTCATGGAGATCGGAGCAACCTTTAAAAGGGACCTGTCCAAAAGATTAGGTCCCTCCCGTGACGGTTGCAGTGGAGATCCTAGCGTGCCATGGAATGACATGGAAAACCCGATTTGGAATGGCATATTGGGAGCGGTCCGGGGACCAGTCCCAGTTCTCTGCTAGCAGGACCTTTTAGACTCCTGAATGGAGAATCCCAGCCTTTAGTTTGTTATCCTGAAGAACAAACACAGCCCACTGTATTTAAATCTGCCTGAAATCCAATTTTTAAAATGATTTTAAGCACAAATCTTGCACCACTGAACAAAATTTCAATGAAAGATTTTGAAGGGAAGTGTGAAGAATTATGGGAAGAAGTCTTGGTGATGATTTTCTTATAACTAGCAATATTTTGCAGAGACACAAAGAGTAAAGCTAACGTGTGGAATGGATTTTACATCCATTATGAGTTATTAGAATTCTAGCCCATAAAAGCCAGCCTTCAAAACCACACCACAAATTCTGGACATTAGCCCCAGCCCAAAATGATTGAGATCAAAGGCATTAATAATTAAAATGATTTGATTGTTCACTCACACTGACCAGTGTTATAGTAAATCACACAGACTAAATGTTCCCTCATTCGATTTCCAAATGGCGCTTAGTGAACATCAACAGCAACAACAGCAACCTGCGTTATAAGGCAGCTTTAGTATGATATAATGCCCCCAAAGTGGTTTACGTAAGTGTTACACAATACTAAGCCACAGAAGGAGATGTGAAGGATGGTCTCAGAGGCAAGTTCCAAGATGCAGCCATGGCGGAGGAGAAATTAGTGGTGGGACAACTGAATGCACATCCGTCAATAGTGGAGCCATTAAGCGGCCTCAGAGGATCAGTTGGGATGTCAATGCACCTTAACACGGGGGAGGGACAAAAACTCGGCCAGTGCCTGCGCTGCTGCACACCACCCAGTGGAATCCCTGCTGGAGGGCATGTGTGTAAGAACAAAGTGTAGATTAACTGTTAGAGTTTCCATGTCGAAAAGGCTGAAGACATTTTCGCATTTTACCTGTAGAATCAAGGAGGCTGCACCTGTTGAAATCCTAACCCGCCACAATAATGCTGAGAGAACATAGAACATACAGTGCAGAAGGAGGCCATTCGGCCCATCGAGTCTGCACTGACCCACTTAAGCCCTCACTTCCACCCTATCCCCGTAACCCAATAACACCTCCTACCCTTTTTGGTCACTAAGGGCAATTTATCATGGCCAATCCACCTAACCTGTACCTATTTGGATGTGGGAGGAAACCGGAGCACCTGGAGGAAACCCACGAAGACACGGGGAGAACGTGCAGACTCCGCACAGGCAATGGCCCAGCGGGGAATCGAACCTGGGACTCTGGCGCTGTGAAGCCACAGTGCTATCCATTTGTGCTACCATGCTGCCGAAAGAGAGGCCAAATCATGCAGACTATTAAATTTTACACTTGGAATTCAGGAGAGGTGATTTTGGAATTAAAATGTGAGAATTTCCATGTTAATAGAAGCAAGTGAGCAAAAGCACATTATATAGTTTGATATATTAAGCAGATCTAACTCAATAGATGTAAATAAGAGCAGCTTTCAGAGCCTCAAGGACTCTTTCAGGTGATATATGGGCAACATCTCTCTTGAGAAAAGAATTTAAGCTGCCAAAAGTTATTTACATCTGTTATATTCCTTCAATAAAACACACCAGACAGTGGATTGTGCTGTCTTTAAGCAGTGATGGTAAAAAACAGTCATAATTTATGCTTCAATCTAAACAAACAAGTAATTCTCTTTTTAATGGATCAGATAGATTTGGATTCTGAAACTGTGATTAATGTTAGCTGTGTGTCACTCTGGATGGTTATTTTACATGCACCAATAAGTTAAAAGAGAAACACTCTGGAAAAGATAATCATTATCTCCAACTGTTTGTTTCTTTTCTTTTTTCCAATACAGAATTTCTTAACTGGCATCTGACTGTGGCTCAATTCAATTAAGGTCTAACATCACTGGAGGGAAGAACAGTTCCTGTCTAAGTTCTTCCTCGAAACTACTTGCTGTTAAAAATAACGTTCTACCTGATCAGAGATCCTCTCCCCTCTCTCCACCCGGGGTTTACAGAAGCCAGTCATTCCAAGCATTGCTCTCTTTTATAATTCCCTCTGAAACGGTACCTACACATTTCAGCAAAGGGTTTGACAGCAGGGGGGGGGGGGGGGGGGGGGGGGGGGGAAACCCTTGTTACATTTTTTATATCTTCTGCGTCAAAATTATTGCACCAAAGATACTTGGGCATATACAACTTGAAAATAGATACTTCCTCTCTGGCCAGATTTCTTTCCTGCCGTCACAAAGGAACAAGCTGTGGGAAATAATGATTGAACCGTTTCTCTTCTACCGCATGCGTATAAAATCACCAACTACTGCCGCATTCCGCTAACATTAATTGTAGCCCTGACACTCTTCTCCCAGTTCCCTGCGGTATCCTGGAGTTTCAGAATCCGTCGCAAGGAACTGTGGAACTGCCACACTGTCAAGAAGAAAATGACAGGTGGACGCAATGGCAGGGTCAGGTTTCCATAATACTGCAATCCCAGATCCTCATTTGGAGCCTGCATTTCTGTGCTGGTCGGTAAAAGAAAAGAAAGACCTGCATTTTTATCACACCTTTTATGATCACCGAAAACTCCACTGCACTGTACAACCAATGAAATATGTTTTGTTTTCAAGCTTATTCACTGTTGTAACATAGGAAACATAGAGCCAATTTGTGCACAGACTGCTCCCCCAAGCGCCATCTGATCGTGACAAGGTGATCTATTTTTACTGACCGGTCATTGAGCGATAAATGTTGACCAGGACTGGAGATAATTTCCTCACTCCTCTTTGAAACTATGCTATGGAATCTTTTAGGCCTGCCAGAGAGGGAAGACAGCGCCTAATTTTAACATCTCATCCAAAAACCAGCACCTCCAGGATTAAGTCCATATTGTACTGGAATGTCAGCTTTCATTTTTGTGCTCAAGTCTTGGAGCTGAGCTTCAACCCACAACATTCTGACACAGACTGAAGAGTGTTACAAAATAAGCTGTGGTTGACGCGGTGCCAGGTATCTTATGCCAAGGACTAGGAATGCACTCAATTTCTCAAGGGCATATATTGGTTTCAAGAATAGAGGGCGGGATTCTCTCAGCCCCGCGCCGGGCCGGAGAATCCCTGCCAACGGGCCACGCCGCTCTGACGCCGGCACACGATTCTCCGTAGTGCAGAGAATTGGAGCCATTGGCGCTGACATGGTTGGCGCGGCATGGTTGGCCGCTCGATGCGGCCAGCCCACCGATTCTCCGACCCAAATGGGCCGAGCCCGAAGGAAAGAGCCGTGTCCCACCGGTGCCTTTCTAACCTGCTCTGAACCAACAGGACCACAGCCTGTCAGGGTCGGGTGGCGGCCTGTGGGGGGGAAGGGGGGGTCTGACCCCAGGGGGGGGGGGGGGGTCTCCGATGTGGCCTGGCCAGCCTCTGTGGCTGGGGACCTACTTTCCTATGCGCTAGCCCCTGTAGCCCTGCGCTATGTTGCGTCGGGGCTGGCGCGTTGAAGGAGTCCACTGCGCATGCGCATGTCGGCGCTGGCACCACTACGCATGTCCTCGTTGGCGCCAGCGCAACTGTGCATGCGCGGATCCCGCGGAGTCCAGTTCACGCCGGGATCTGCAGCTGGAGCAGCGCGAACCACTCCAGCGCCATGCTGGCCTCCTGTAGGGGCCAGAATTAGACGTGGGAGTGGCCCATTCATGCTGGCGTGGACACTCTGCCACGGGATTGAAGAATCCCGCCCAGAATTTGGGCCATTGTGGAGCAATGAAGGTATCATAATTATATATTTTTTAATTTAACCAAGTTGGACAACCTACTCAAGAAGCTGACGAGAATGTAGCAGGTTTTGAGCGGAAGCAGGTTGTGGGGTGGAGGGAGGAGCTGGAGGTGGTGTTTCCACAGCCCTCCTAAGGGCAGAGCAAGATGTGAGCTTTTGTCAGCATGGCGCAGGTGGGCATAAACAAGGTGAAAGGAAAATAGATAATGTTGGGAAAACTCAATAGGTTTGGCAGCATCTGTGGTGAGAGAAACAGAGTTAACGTTTTGAGTCCAATATGCCCCTTCTTTGGAACTTCAGCTCCGAAGAAAACTCATATTGGACTCAAAATAATGCATCGATGATGTAATTCACAACTTTTCATCCCCATTGTGTCCCTTTCCCCCCCGTCCCATTGGCCTCCAGGTGTAACACCTGTGGAATGGAATGCTGCTAACCTCTATATGTGTGCTAGAGTCCCAGAGGCAAGGTAACACAAGGAACAATACAATCTAATGTGCCAAAGGGTGGTAGCACAGTAATTTCAATGCAGTGTTAATGTCAGCCTGCTTGTGACAATAGTAAAGATTATTATTATCAAAGGTTAACTGTCCAACATTTCCCATAGGTCTCTTGCTCAGACCTTTGTTTGAAGCACCCGTTAACTATTCCGGTCTTCAAGATATCTTTTCAGGGGGGAGGCAAAAGTGACAATGCAACTACTCGTCCAGGGAGCTTTTATACAAATGCTCATTCTATGCTGGAGGTGAAGGATTGAAAGGTAGCAGTGTTTGCGGCTAGAATAGGAGGCATGGCACTGCCTGGGGTAAATGGCCAATGTGAGAGTGAGTAGCTACAGGAGGCTGAGGAACAGACAGAAAGACAGTGAAGGCAACAGTGGAGGTGTCCTTGCTGCAAATAAATGAGAGGCAGTGCAGGGTAATGCAGTGATTCTCCAGCGATCTGGCCCACCATATATTCCACACGGAGCGAGAACATTTGATACCATGTGCGTGGAGTCTTCCCTCTGCCAGTGACTCTGAAAGTGATAACAGCATTCAATTAGTCTCTGGGTCTTTCCAGAGAGCGACTGGGGACCCTGCAATATTTCTCAATGTGTAATACATTGTTGCATTCAGGAGGTGACCAATGCCCTTTACAGGACGGCCCATCATTTTGTAAACATTTCTCTGGATGAGGATAGCCAAGCTGAGAGATTCACGGGCTTTGCAGCTACCTCAGAGTGCAGGGAGCAATAAATTACACCCATGTGGCTGTACAGGCTTCCTGGCAGCAGCCCTTAATTTTCACTAACTATAGGGGCTGATATTCCATGAATATGCAGTTGGTGTGCGACCATTCCAAGCACTCTTTCCCTCCGCACCGGCTGCTGTGGACCTCCGCCATAGTCGGTGCGGAGATGAACCCCCTGCGCATACGCCAATGCGCACCAGCTAGCGGAGGCCCTTCAGCGGCAGTTGGCATGGCACCAAGCCCATACCTCACTGGTTGGCGCGGCGCCAACCACGCCGGCGCTGGCCTAGACCCTGAAGGTGCGGAGGATTCCCCACCTTCCCAGCGGCCTGACGCCGGAGTGGTTTACGCCACTCCTCGGCGCCGGAACCACCCGCCCCGCCGGGTAGGGGAGAATGCTGCCCTGGGTGTTTATCAAATAGCTGTAGTGGATGTACCTTTAAGAAATGGGTGTTTAGCAAATAGCTGCAGTGATGTCAGAGTATGGGTGGAGCTGGGTGGGCTGTCTTTCACTTTCGCTTTTGAGCAGGCAGCTACATGTGTTTTAAATTTGTTTTTAGTGCTAGATAGCTGCAGGCGAAGCAAGTAGCTGTATAATGATCTCTCTTTACAAGCTGCATACTGTCTTCACTTCATTTGAGGGTTGCCAAGTTATACCTTTTTCTGTAGAGAATTTAAACCTGCTGTATTTCTGTAAAAAGGGTCTTTTGGTCTTATTGATGTTGTCAGGAAAATTATGAAGGGTTATTTATAGAATATTGTGGGGATTATTGGTGTTGATAGTTGTTAAGATGTTTACTGTTTACTGTGGGTTTATAAAGTGTTAACTGGATTCATAAATAAACATGTTTTTTTTTAAAGTACTTTAGGTCTATGTTGCATCACACCTGTAAAGTAGGCCCTTGTGTTCCCCATAACCACAATCTATTCAAAGTTGTGGGTCAGGTGAACTCCAGGATATACTTTGGGGTTCTCTAAACCCTGGTCCATAACAGGGGGCAAGGGCTAACCACTTAAATACTGGTTAACGACTCTGGTGCATAGCCTCAACTCCAGCCGAGGAAAGCTACAACGCTGCTCACACTGCCATACGCTCCCTCATACAGCAGACCCCAGGATATCTGAAGATGGGATTCAGATGTCGAGATGGCTCAGGTGGCTCTCCGCAATATGCACCACAGAGGATTTGCCACATCACAACAATTTTCACAATCTGGTTATGCTGAGAGTTGAGGCCCTGTCAGAAGGTGAACTGGAGGAGGAGGAGGTCCTCCTGGGAAGGTGAATATGAGGAGGTGCAGGCTGCGGGGGGACAACATGAGCATGTTAATTTCATGGAGGAGGGGGGTAGTGTCCCTGATACTCTAATAGCTGACAGATTCCAAGAGAAGTAAAACTAAGCCAGATCATCAGGAGACATCTTCTTTAGCCATTTCATGGCTCACTAAGATTAGATCTTTTCTGACCGCTGGGTAACTGTGTGGAGTTTGCACTTTCTCCCCGTGTCTGTGTGGGTTCCCTCCAGGTACTCCAGTTTTCTGCCAAAGATGTGCAGGGTAGGTGGAGTGCCCGTGCTACATTGCCCCTCAGTGTCAAAAGGTTTAGGTGAGGTTACTGGGTTATGGGGATAGGGTGGAGGCGTGGGCTTAAGTAGGGTACTCGTTCCAAGGGCTGGTGCAGGCTCGATAGGCTGAATGGCTTCCTTCTGCACTGTTAATTCTACGATTCTCTGATTCTATGAACAGAGATGTGGGGCAAAATCGCCCGGGGCCGCCGAAAATCCCGCCCCCGCCGTGGCATAAATTCTCCGCCACCCAGGAGTTGGCGGGGGCGGGAATCGCGCCACGTCGAGTGGCAAGCCTCCTGCGGCGATTCTCCGGCCCGCGATGGGCCGAAGTCGTCACCACCGGCGCATGCGCGAACTGGCGAAGGCCTTTCGGCCAGCCCGGGCGCCGGGCGTCAAAGGCCGCTGGTGCCAGTTTTTGCGCCAGGCGGCGTAGTGCCAACCGCTCCGGTGCAGGCCTAGCCCCCAAAGGTCCGGAGAATTACGCACCTTTGGGGAGGCATGACACCGGAGTGGTTGGCGCTACTCCGCTACGCCGGGACCCCCCGCCCCGCCGGGTTGGGGAGAATCCCGCCCGTGAGTCAAGGCTGGATCCTTCCCATGCCATGTCAGGATGCAAACATTCCCAGGCCAGCGTAGGGCTCTGGTCCTAAAATACGTGTCGTAGTTTGGGACACTATCAGTCAGGAAACGCAGATCTGCAGTCACATTTCCAATCAGCGGTCCTCAACCATTGCTATCCCATGAGAACTAAAAGTTAACAACTCACCCATCATACATTCCTAATCAAGAATTACACATATCTCCCTGACAACACACAAGGATCCAGAAACATTGACGTCATATGAATGTTAATCTTGAAAGGGAACATTGAGTGTGAGGGAGACTGAACCTCAGAATAAAAGGATTGCAAATAATTTAATAAAATGCTTTCATATGGCCATTATATTCATATATATCCACTTTCCGGCCCGAACACCATAACCCTTAATCCCTTTATTCTTCAAAAAACTATCTATCTTTACCTTAAAAACATGTAATGAAGGAGCCTCAACTGCTTCACTGGGCAAGGAATTCCATAGATTCACAACCCTTTGGGTGAAGAAGTTCCTCCTAAACTCAGTCCTAAATCTACTTCCCCTTATTTTGAGGCTATGCCCCCTAGTTCTGCTGTCACCCGCCAGTGGAAACAACCTGCCCGCATCTATCCTATCTATTCCCTTCATAATTTTAAATGTTTCTATAAGATCCCCCCTCATCCTTCTAAATTCCAACGAGTACAGTCCCAGTCTACTCAACCTCTCCTTATAATCCAACCCCTTCAGCTCTGGGATTAACCTAGTGAATCTCCTCTGCACACCCTCCAGCGCCAGTACGTCCTTTCTCAAGTAAGGAGACCAAAACTGAACACAATACTCCAGGTGTGGCCGCACTAACACCTTATACAATTGCAACATAACCTCCCTAGTCTTAAACTCCATCCCTCTAGCAATGAAGGACAAAATTCCATTTGCCTTCTTAATCACCTGTTGCACTTGTAAACCAACCTTCTGTGACTCATGCACTAGCACACCCAAGTCTCTCTGAACAGCGGCATGCTTTAATATTTTATCGTTTAAATAATAATCCCGTTTGCTGTTATTCCTACCAAAATGGATAACCTCACATTTGTCAACATTGTATTCCATCTGCCAGACCCGAGCCCATTCACTTAACCTATCCAAATCCCTCTGCAGACTTCCAGTATCCTCTGCACTTTTCGCTTTACCACTCATCTTAGTGTCATCTGCAAACTTGGACACATTGCCCTTGGTCCCCAACTCCAAATCATCAATGTAAATTGTGAACAATTGTGGGCCCAACACGGATCCCTGAGGGACACCACTAGCTACTGATTGCCAACCAGAGAAACACCCATTTATCCCAACTCTTTGCTTTCTATTAATTAACCAATCCTCTATCCATGCTGCTACTTTACCCTTAATGCCATGCATCTTTATCTTATGCAGCAACCTTTTGTGTGGCACCTTGTCAAAGGCTTTCTGGAAATCCAGATATACCACATCCATCGGCTCCCCGTTATCTACTGCACTGGTAATGTCCTCAAAAAATTCCACTAAATTAGTTAGGCATGACCTGCCTTTTACGAACCCATGCTGCGTCTGCCCAATGGGACAATTTCTATCCAGATGCCTCGCAATTTCTTCCTTGATGATAGATTCCAGCATCTTCCCTATTACCGAAGTTAAACTCACTGGCCTATAATTTCCTGCTTTCTGCCTACCTCCTTTTTTAAACAGTGGCGTCACGTTTGCTAATTTCCAATCCACCGGGACCACCCCAGAGTCTAGTGAATTTCGGTAAATTATCACTAGTGCATCTGCAATTTCCCTAGCCATCTCTTTTAGCACTCTGGGATGCATTCCATCAGGGCCAGGAGACTTGTCTACCTTTAGCCCCATTAGCTTGCCCATCACTCCCTCCTTAGTGATAACAATCCTCTCAAGGTCCTCACCTGTCATAGCCTCATTTCTATCAGTCGCTGGCATGTTATTTGTGTCTTCCACTGTGAAGACCGACCCAAAAAACCTGTTCAGTTCCTCAGCCATTTCCTCATTTCCCAGCGGGGAAGAAGCTGTTTTTGAATCTATTGGTGCGTGTTCTCAAATTTTTGTATCTTCTGCTCAATGGGAGAAGTTGGAAGAGAGAATAACCTGGGTGGGAGGGGTCGTTGAATATGTTGCCCGCTTTCTGAAGGCAGCGGGAGGTGTAGGCAGAGTCACTGGATGGGAGGCGGGTTCGCATGATGGACTGGGCTGTGTTCACGACTCTGTAGTTTCTTACGTCTTGGGCCAAGCAGTTGCCACAGCAAGCTGTGATGCCGCCAGATAGGATGCTTTCTATGGGGCATCTGTTAATGGAGTCTGCCCCAGAAGAGCAGGGGCCAGCTGGTAAGGCTCAAGTAGGCGTGAAGGAGGCGCCGTATCAGACATGTGTAAACCGCCAGAGGGTCCTGAGCTTCGTGGTGGCCTGCTGCATCCTTCATAACATCGCGCAGCACCTGGGAGACATTTTGGAGGAGGAGGAAGAATGGCAGGCTTCATCTGACGAAGAAGGACAAGAACAGCAGATACCTGGAAACCCCACCACCTGGAGGCTTTCCTCCAAGTCACTCACCATCCTGACTTGGAAATATATCGCTGTTCCTTCACTGTCACTGGTACAACATCCTGGAACCCCCTCCCTAACAGCACAGTGGGTGTACCTATATATCAAGGGCTGCAGCGGTTCAAGAAGGCAGCTCACCACCACCTTCTGAAGGGCAACTAGGAATGGGAAATAAATGCTGGCTTAACCAGTGATGCCCACATCCCGTAAATAAATAAAAAATAAGGATCCGGGCGTGGATTAAGAGCTGGCAAGGCGGGCTGCCCAATGTGTGATCCAGGGTCATTGCATACATGAAAACCTCATCACCTCCCTATTTACCAACTAGGAGGCCAGGCCACAGGAATCTCCACTACCCTGTCCCACCTTTTCCCCTGCATCCTGTACTTCAACCCACCACACCCCCGCCACCGCACACAGAATCCACCTTCCCTTGAGCCTCTCACCCCTTCCCTCTCCCTCAATCCTTCCACCTCTTCCTTTTCCCTCAGTCCTTCCTCCCCTTCTTAATCTCTCTCTTAGTCCTTCACTCCATCTTCCCCATCGCCTTCCACTGCTTCCCACGACCACAGCTCCCCCTCCCCCCTCCGAGGGTAATATCAGCATCACCACAGGATATTGACCCTGGGTTGGCAGCATCGGCGGGTCTTGTCAGGATTGGGAACTGTCTAAGGCGCCAGATTCAAAGAGTGTGTTTCCTTGCCTGAGAACATAGAACATAGAACATACAGTGCGGAAGGAGGCCATTTGGCCCATCGAGTCTGCACCGACCCACTTAAGCCCTTACTTCCACCCTATCCCCGTAACCCAATAACCCCTCCGAACCGTTTTCTTTTGGCCACTAAGGGCAATTTATTGTCGCCAAGCCACCTAACCTGCACGTCTTTGGACTGTGGGAGGAAACCGGAGCACCCGGAGGAAACCCATGCAGGCACGGGGAGAACGTGCAGACCCCGCACAGACAGTGACCCAGCGGGGAATCGAACCTGGGACCCTGGCACTGTGAAAGCACAGTGCTATCCACTTGTGCTACCTTGCTGCCCTTGTTTAAGCCTGTTCCCTTTCTGAGGACATGGGGTCAAATCCCACTCCTGACATTCATCTTTGAGGGTGACAAGGTGGCATAGTGGTCAGCCAGGGACTCGGGTTTGTTTCCACCCTTGGGTGACTGTCTGTGTGGAGTTTGCACTTTCTCCCCATGCCTGTGTGGGTTCCTCCAGATGCTCCGGTTTCCTCCCACAGTCTAAAGATGCGCAGGTTATGCTCTGGCTATGCTAAATTGCCCTTTAGTGTACAAAGATGAGCAGGTTAATTGGGGTTACAGGGATAGGGTGGGGAAATAGACCTAGGTAGAGTGCTTTTTTGGAGGGTCGGTGTCGAACGGCTTCCTTCTGCACTGTAGGGATTCTATGATTCTTCTATGATTCTTGTCCACTGAATGGAGGAGGGTGCTGACGAATCGCTGTGATGACTCGCTGCTCCTCATTGTCTGACAAAGTCGGAATCCGGTCTGTAAGATAACATACCACTGTCCGGCCCGGCGCTCCCTGCATGTGTGATGCCAATTCCTTCTCAAGGACCCAGGAATGTTGGGGTCGGGGGGATGGTGGGTTACAGAAGATGGTGAATGGTTAGAGCTCATTGGGGATGCCGTCATACAAGGTGGGGTTACACTGCTGCCCCCGTGCCCTGCCACTTCTCAGGGAGGGTTCAATCATGTGGGACATTCGCATGTCATGGGCGCCCTGTCTGCCCCCAACCCCCCCTCCCTACACTCCCCACCCCCCAGCAATCTTTCACACGTTGAGACAGAGGTCAGGAGCAGATCAGACAAGTGGTGCAAAAATGTTTGAAGGTGAGTATTTACAATAAGTGTGGTCCTCCCCCTTTACTGCCTACTTTGCTCTTGCCAACTTAAGTGTCATAATCTTCCAAATCTTGTGTGGCCGACCACTTTTTCAAGGTGTTACCCCAGAAATCTCATCAGAAATGGGGGCGGCTGGCTGCTCGCCTCACTCTCTTTCCTGTGATGCCTTTGACAGTCGTCCTCTGGAGGGCCTGGGTCTGGATGGATCCCTCAGGCCTTTGTGTGTCATAGGTGATGACATGTCGGACTGTTCTTCAGGCTGCCCAAGAGATGCACGAGTGTCATGTGGGGAGATCTGGAAGGGCTTAGGTGTTCCAGCACCTACTGCTGGCATAGGCCCCATCACTTCTCCTTCGGGGTGCTCACTGGCCCCCGGGCTTCTTCATGGGATGGAGGTGAGGCAGAAGTGAGGTCAAGAGGCACCACTGTAACTTGGCACTGCTAGACTTGGAGGCCGGCCTCGTCAGAACCATGATGTTGATGTGCTCAGTCATGGCGCACTCAGACTTCATCATGTCTCTCAGCCTTGGTCATGTCCCTCACTGCCTCGGTCATGTCCCCCTGTGCCAGTGACTCGTCCTGCCAAAGTCAGTCAGCGCCCAGCCAATGCTCTCGATGCCAACAGCCACGGCCCTTTGTGAATGAACCAAGCTGTGGTTCATTCTGGTTCAAGAACAAAGAACAAAGAAAAGTACAGCACGGGAACAGGCCCTTCGGCCCTCCAAGTCTGCACCGATCATGTTGCCCATCTAAACTAAAATCTTCTACACTTCCAGTCTCTGCATCCCTCTATTCCCATCCTATTCATGTATTTGTCAAAATGCCCCTCAAACGTCACTATTGTCCCTGCTTCCACCACCTCCTCCGGCAGCGAGCTCCAGGAAACTACTATCCTCTATGTAAAAACCTTGCCTCTACATCGCCTCTAAACCTTCCCCCTTGCACCTTAAATCTATGCCCCCTAGTAATTGACCCCTCTACCCTGGGAAAAATTATCTGACTATCACTCTGTCTGTGCCCCTCATAATTTTGTAGACCTCTATCAGGTTGCCTCTCAACCTCCTACATTCCATTGAGAAAAAAACAAGTTTATTTAACCTTTCCTCATTGCTAATGCCCTCCGTACCAGGCAACATCCTGGTAAATCTCTTCTGCACCCTCTCTAAAGCCTCCACATCCTTCTGGTAGTGTGGCAACCAGAATTGAGCAGCAATGTCTATCTGTGCCCAGAACATGTCCGCCTGTGATTGGGCCCTCCTGGCCTGTGCCTCAGCCACAAACAGCACAGTGTGTCCTAAGCTTTGGACCTCCTGGAACATGGCTCTGATGTCTTGCCCCATGCCTTCCACTGAGGACGCCGCCCTTTCATTGTTGGCCTTGGTGCCACGCATTGTCAGCAACATCTCCTGGGCTCCTCTAGCTGCACTTACATGCACTGGAAAGTTGCTGACCCCTTGCTGTAGATTCTGACTGTGCTTTGGCATCTACACCAGTGATGGGATCATCCTTCCCAAAAGTGCAACACCTGTCTTAGAGACAGCTGATCCCTGGGATCAGGGAGCCCTCTAACCACCTCTGGAAACACTGCCTCCACCTGATGGGCTGCAGCATCTGCAGAAGTGGTTAACACTGTCTCACAGTGCCAGGGACCCAGATTCTATTCTGGTCTTGGGTGACTGTGTGGAGTTTGCACGCTCTCCCCATGTTTGCATGGGTTTTGTCCGGGAGCACGGGTTTCCACCTCCAGTCCAAAATGTGCAGGTCAGGTGGATTGCCTATGTTAAATTGCCCCTTAGTATCCAAAGGTTAGATATCATTACAGTGTTATGGAGATAAGGTGGAGATTTGGATCTCGGTAGGATGTTCATTTCAGAGGGTGGGTGCAGATTCAATGGGCCAAGTGGCCTCCTTCTGCACTGTAGGTATTCTATGATTCTATGTGTATGGTGCTCACTAGAGAGCGACTCAGGAGCCTAATCACTAACATTACGCACCAGGGTGATCGCCTGTGCAATGGTGGATGGTGCAGGTGAAAGCAATGGCGAGACGTTGGTATCTCCCCTGGAGTGGTGCTCCAGGGTGAGCTGAGGATCTGGCTGGGGCAACGACAGTGGGAGATCCGGCCTTATCGAAGGTGATCCTGGAAGACATGAGATATGGGTGAGATCTTGGGAATCATAGAATTTACAGCACAGAAGGAGGCCATTCTGTCCATCGCGTCTGCACCGGCCCTTGGAAAGAACACCCTACCTAAGCCCACACCTCTACCCTATCCCTGTAACCCAGTAACCCCACCCAACCATTTTCTTTTGGACAATAAGGGCAATTTAGCATGACCAATCCACCTAACCTGCACATCATTGGAATGTGGAAGGAAACCGGAGCACCCGGAGGAAACCTATGCAGACACGGAGAGAGCGTGCAGACTCTGCATAGGCAGTGACCCAAGCCGGGAATCGAACCTGGGACCCTGGAGCTGTGAAGCAACTATGCTAACCACTGTGCTACCGTGCTGCCACCTAAAAGGAAGGACTGGTCCATGGAAGAGGGGTGATTCACTTGCTACGGGGACATCTGCGTTGCATTGGACTCTCACTTGTTTGGCGCATGCGGGCCTCCTTTGTAACCTCTACCCTTTCCTCGGCCTCCCCCGCGAGTTTCAGGACCCTTTCCTCTGAGGGGATGTGGACCCAAATATCTGGGATGGCCTCTCCTGTCTACTGGCGCTCCCAAGATTATGGGCTGCCTTTTGGGAACACAGAAAGGACATAGGGAGACGCTTGGAGGTAAGGTTTATGGCGGGGGTCTGTAGCCCGGGACATGTATGTGCAAGGCTCCTGACCAAAGTGGGCAATACATGTGTTGGGGTTTCGTGCAGGGTGGGTTGTAATGGAGATGCAGACAGGTGGGGTGTTGGCCTCTGTAGGATTAGGGGCTGATGTGATAGGTGAGGGACAGGAGTAATGCCAGGGCACAGAAATGTGACTCACCAGAGCTGCCCTCAGGAGGTCATTTATCATCTTTTGGCATTGTGTGTCAGTCCTCCTGGTGAGGTTAGCAGCACTGACACCCACCTTGTTCTAGACATTCTGTCGATTTCCGACACCCGGAACCTTGGAGCAGGCCTTCTCGCAGCAATCTTCTTAGCTGGAATGCCAGTCCATGGTGAGTGGAGTGCTTAAAAGCTCCTCCAGCTTGTCAGGCTATGAATGCGGATCCCGACCCCAGCGAATCAGACGGCAGCATGGCTGCAAATCGTTGGGGCTGCACATGGGCAGTGCCGGCCCATTTGCATGACCTGAATTGCTCCTGTCTGGCGTTCCCAGCAGGAGCGTCATGTTCCCGCGATTCAACACCGGCAGCAGCACTTCACTCCAGAACCAAGAATTCATCCTATGTAACATCGTCACAGGAAGTAATGCAACATTACATGGTTTGCTCTCGCTCTCATGCAGCATTGTGTTAGATACAGCCAGCACAGCAAGTTGTGTCTCAATACAGCTCCTGGTTTGCGTACCTCTGCAAGCTCAAAAAATATTCTGTGTTAGCCAAACAATACCAGCAATATTCTAATCACCGTGTTCTTGTCGGATGGATTTTGCTGTGCGTATACTGCGTGCTGTGTTTCCTTCATTACAAGAGTGACAACGGGCGAAATTCTCCGCACCCGCGGAAAGTCGGCAAACGGTCGTAAAAATCGGGACCGTTTTACGACGGTTGCGAAGGCTTCATTTCCCGACCGATTCACTTCCTGGAAATGGGCTAGCAGCGCGGCCGCGTCAATTACGTGCGTGATGACGACGGAACGCGACGACGACACGAACCCGCCCATGTGACGCCGCCCGACGCCATAAAAAGGCGCGGGCGACCACAGAATCTGTCGGGCAGGATGTCGGAGCCTAGGCGAGCTGCTCCTCGCTTTATTGATGCAGACGTCGAGGCGCTGCTCGATGCCGTGGAGCAGAGGAGGGGCATCATCCGCCCGCGGAGAGGGCATCGCCAACCTGCCAGCACGGTACGCCAGGCCTGGCGTGACGTGGCTGCTGCCGTCAGTGCTGTGGTGCAGACCCCTCGCTCAGCAGAGCAATGTAGGAAGAAGCTACACGACCTCACCAGGTCTGCCAGGGTAAGTGCCATGAGGGTGCCCCCTAGTCACAACCATCCCTCCCCCTTAACTGCCCGGGGGGGGGGGGAGAGGGATTGGGGCAGAGTTATTTGAGGGTGGTTCACAAAGTTGTCACAGACCCAGCGCTCTGGCCCCGAGGAGAGATGCAATCATCTGATGACAACTTGCCCCCCCCAAACTGTGCCAGTATCAGAACGGACTTCTGATACCTACCGTTTTGTAATGATCTACCTATGTTCCCTCCCCCAACAGGCCAAGGCCGGTCATAACCACCGTGAGCGGCACAAGACTGGAGGGGGTTCGCCCAACATGCACCCCCTCAGCACCTTTGAACAGAGGGCACTGGACCTTGTTGGGGGGTCTGCCACCCGCGATATCGCGCAATGCGAGGTTGGCGGAACTGCAGCAAGTGAGACAACCCTCCCTGACAAACACCCCCCCCCCCCCATCCTCTGTCCCTTCACACACCCTGCCCACTGGGACACCTCCCCATCCTCTGTCCCTTCACACACCCTGCCCACTGGGACACCTCCCCATCCTCTGTCCCTTCACACACCCTGCCCACTGGGACACCTCCCCATCCTCTGTCCCTTCACACACCCTGCCCACTGGGACACCTCCCCATCCTCTGTCCCTTCACACACCCTGCCCACTGGGACACCTCCCCATCCTCTGTCCCTTCACACACCCTGCCCACTGGGACACCTCCCCATCCTCTGTCCCTTCACACACCCTGCCCACTGGGACACCTCCCCATCCTCTGTCCCTTCACACACCCTGCCCACTGGGACCGTCCAGCGGCCTGCCGAGCAAATCGAAATAACCCGTCTCATTCTCTTCCCTAGGACATGGTGCCGAACGACCAGGGCCGTCTGGCTGCAGACGGAGACAGGAATCTGCCGCCACCTCACCCGGGGCCTCACAACAGAGGGTGCCCGATCAGCGGGCAGCCCTATCCGCCCCAACCCAATCTGCGGACCAGGACGCACAGAGGGTTCGAAGTCCACCACCACCACCAGAAATGGCCAGGGACAACCCTCCTGTCGCTGAGCAGCCCCACACCATGGACGAGGACCTAACCATTGAGAGCGTCGGGCTTGCGGCACTGCTTTCTCCCACCACATCCATCATCCCAGAGATACAGACCCCGGCGGGCCTATTTAGTGATGAGTCTCCTGGGGCACAGTCTGGTTGGCACATCACAGATGAGCAGGTACAGCAGGTGGAGGTCGGAGCAACAGAGGGCCCGGACTCGCGGAGGCCAGACCAGGCCCAGGATGCAGCTGGCTCCCAGACGTTTTCGGAGTTCCTGGAGTTTCTCAACCCACCCGCACAGCCGATGCCTCAGGAAACCCAGGGAAACAATGACGGGATGAGGGCTTCCTTCCAGACTCTGCAGACGCTGTTAGAGGAGTCGAACCGCGTCCAAGAGCAGGGAGTGGTGCCGCTCATGGCAGAGACCCAGTCCGACACCGCACGGGTGGCATCCGCGGTGGAGGCAATGGGTCAGGTTATGCAAGACGTTGGGGTTAATGTGCACGCGTCATCCTCGGCCCTGGACAGGGTTGCCCTCTCACAGGCAGCAATGTGCCAGAGCCAAACCGACATTGCCGGCGCCCTGCGGGCCATGGCCGAGTCTCAGCAGGTCATTGGCCAGTCGCAGCAGTCAGTCGCCGAGAGCATCAACCGCCTGACACATGTGCTGGATGGCGTCGTGCACACTCAGGTTGAGATCGCACAGTCCCTGGCGGGAATGTCTAACTCCCTGGACTCCGTCTCTGCAAACCTTCGGATCCTGGTGGATACCGTTGCAGGCCTCCAGGACTGGCAGCGCCAGGTGTCGGTGGTGCGACGGGGAACCTCCCCGCTCGCACCTCTGTCCCAAAGTGAGGCCCGGGGGCCACCGGGCTCCCCGAGGGAGGAGGAGGTTTCGGGGCCCGTCCCATTAACTCCATCACGGGACGTCCCGGAATTCTCGGCCTCCCCCCGTCCCATCCCTGGTGCATCGGGTGGGCAGCAGGCAGAGCAGGGTGGCACAATGTCACCCGAGACGCCCGCAGAGCAGCCTGGCCCATCAAGGCCGGGTCGCCCCATGAAACGCTTGGCCAAGGAGAAACGAGTCGAGGGGGGCGATTCGCAGCAATCCTCCTCCACTCCTGCTGTATCATCTGGGGATTCACTTAGACGTAGTGGTAGGGCCCGTAAGGCAACTAAGATAGACACTGAGTAAGTTGGCACGGGTGAAGGGCACAGTTTAGTTGTAGGGGCTAGGGCACCTGTAAATAATTGTTAATATTAAACGCACTGTTCCACCTTACTTGTAATACCGTGTGATTGTTCCACAGCCACAGGAATCGTGATGGTGACCGAGTGTCGCTGGGGGTGACGGGTGGTGAAACCTCGGTGCCGGGTGTGCAGTCCCTCCCACAGCTAGCCCACGCGGGCACGTGATGGAGTGTCAGTGACGAACTCAGCGGTCACCAAGGTGGATGGTTCAGCTATTGCCATGGGTCAGACTCTCTCTAACGATTCTGAGCTCACAGCTCTTCGCAGAGCGGGCTGTCATCATTCCACATGGCACTGATCACACCCACTGACACAGCCATCAATGTTGTGCCATTCGGTCTGGACCCAGTGATAAGCGTCATGTCGAAGTGGAGCAGTGTACACTGAGGGGGGGGGGGGGGGGGTTGTGGTGGTGGCAGTTGTGTGGTGACCCTCTGCATGACTAGCGATGCAGGTGGTGGTTTGGTGTTCATCGGGGACGTCACATGCGATGCGTGAACCGTGCTGCCACCATGGCGTCGCGTGCCCGCCGTCCTTGCCGGGTCCGTCGTGCCGCCTCCTGGACATCACCAGCACCTGGGTCGTGTCTGCGTGCTGCGCCCGCCACTCCACCAGCGTCCTCCTCCTCCTCCTCCTCCTCCTCCTCCTCCTCTGTGCTGGCACCACTGCCACTAGCTTCTCCCTCCGCCTCCTGCAACAGGTCATCTCCCCTCTGCATCGCGATGTTGTGCAGCGCACAGCAGACCACTACAATGCGAGCGACCCTGTCGGCCTGGTACTGCAGGGCCCCTCCGGAGCGGTCCAGGCACCTGAATCTCATCTTCAGGAGGCCAAGGCAGCGCTCCACCACACCCCTGGTTGCTGCATGGGCCTCGTTGTATCGTGTTTCCGCATTGGTCTGAGGCCTCCGTATAGGCGTCATCAGCCAAGACCTCAGCGGATAACCCCTGTCACCTAGCAACCAGCCCCTCAGCCGGGGGGGACGTCCCTCAAACATCGCAGGGATGAACGACTGCGCTAGTATGTAGGAGTCATGCACACTCCCTGGGAACCTTGCACAGACGTTCATGAACCTCATGTGGGGGTCGCATACCACCTGGACATTAATGGAGTATGTCCCCCTCCTGTTTGTGAACACGTCCCTGTCCACAGCAGGCGGGCGCATGGGGACGTGAACACAGTCGATTGACCCCTGAACCCTCGGTATCCCGGCCACACTGGCAAATCCACGGACTCGTGAGTCTTGACTTGCTCGGTCCTCGGGAAAGGTGATGTAGCGATCGGCGATGGCATAGAGGGCGTCGGTCACATCCCGGATGCACCTGTGCACCGATGACTGGGAGATCCCAGAGACGTCCCCGCTCGGAGACTGGAAGGAGCCGGTAGCATAGAAGTTCAGAGCGACCGTCACCTTGATGGCTACCGGGATCGCGTGTCCTCCCCCCGTTCCACGTGGGGCGAGGTGCGACAGGAGTTCGCAGATATGTATCACCGTCTGCCTACTCAGCCGGAGTCTTCTCCTGCAGGTGATGTCCGGCATTGTTAGGAAAGAGACCCGGACACGGTACACCCTCGGCTTTGGTCGTCGCCTCTGACGCCGTGGCTGCACCCTCACTCTCTCCTCTTCCTCTTCCTCCTCCTCCTCCTCCTCCTCCTCCTCCCCCCCCCCCCCCATGCTGCTCGACGACTGGCAACTCCTCGGCCCTTCCCTCTGCTGCTGCAGCTGGCCCTGCAGCCACTGCGGGTTGTGGGTGTGGATGCTGCTGCATCTCCAAATCCAGTAGAGCTGCCCCAACCACTGCGCAGAACATCGCCGTTCTGTTCCCATGCATCGTGCTAACCTACAGAAGGGTGGTGGGAGGCAGAGAAACGGGACATGTTAGACGGACGTTAGTCGACACCTCGGCAGCCGCCAGCCATGGGATACCAGTGTGTCCCGGTGGCCTGGTCGCGCTGCTGACACGCGGTCAGCCTAACCCCTGGTCACTTTCTGCATCCAACGGCCAGTAAACTATGGCCTCCTCACGGGTGCGTCAGTGGCCTGTGGCCGGAAGCCACAGGGGAACCAGCGGCCGTGTCCTCGTCACCTGCACACCATGGCATGGTGGCAGACATTTTGTTACGGGGTTGGACGGCTCACTCTCTACCTAACCCCCCCCCTCCGTTGCCCCCCACTGCCCCCTCCGTCTCCCCCACTGCCCCCTCCGTCTCCCCCACTGCCTCCCCCGTCTTCCCCCACTGCCCCCTTCGTCTCCCCCACTGCCCCCTCCGTCTCCCCCACTGCCACCTCCGTCTCCCCCACTGCCCCCTCCGTGTCCCCCACTGCCCCCTCCGTCTCCCCCATTGCCCCCTCCGTCTCCCCCACTGCCACCTCCGTCTCCCCCACTGCCCCCTCCGTCTCCCCCACTGCCCCCTCCGTCTCCCCCACTGCCTCCCCCGTCTCCCCCCCACTGCCCCCGCTCTGGACCCCCTCCCGTTCCCAGGGATGCCTTCCCCGTTGTGGCCAGACTCGAGCGGTGCGCTGAACGGTGCGCTGAGCGGTGCGCAGAGTGGTGCCCTGACCTCCTCCAAGCAGTCGTCAGCCAGGCCGACTGGTTGACGAATTTAAAAAGCAGGTGTGTTTCACGACGTCCAAACAGGGCGCCATGACGTCGGGACTTCGGCCCATCCGGGCCGGTGAATAGCGGGGGGGCTCTCAGTGGCGATTCTGGTCGTGTCAGGGGCGGGAAGGAGGCGTTTGTCGGGAAACGCGACTCCGACAATTTGCGGGGTTCGGAGAATAGCGGGAGGGCGTCGGAACAGCGTCGCCGTAAAAATTTCCGACGCCCGCTATTCTCCGACCCGTCGTGAGTCCGGAGAATCTCGCCCAACATTTCTGAAGTATCTCAAGTGCCACTGTGCACCTCATCTGCCACAGCACTTCCTTACGCACTGGAAGAAACGCGATGGGGTGTGTTGAAGTTATACAAATTCAGTGATCCTGCTGAACCCACCACAGTCCGCAGATCACTCTGTTACCATGGAAGCATCCATCAGTACCGTGGTCACATCGAATTTCCCCCCCCCTGTGATTGGAGAATCTGCCTTTAATCTTGCCTTCCCTTGAAATAGAGACAGAATCCTTTCTGCAACAAATGGTTCATTCCTCCATCAATTTGAATTGCCTTATGAATTAAATTTGAGACAACTGTCTTGCCTTATAATGTCCTCCGCTGAAAATGTGCACATGTTAACATGTGGAAATTAGCCAGGCGGGGTGTCCTGATTAGTTAACGGATATCTCCAGATAGTTTTGCACGTTGTTTTTGCTCCCAGGACAATAAAAAAATGCTTTTCCTTTAAGATTACAGAAACCTCAAACCAATTTATAAATAAAATTAGTTTGATTATAATTTTTGTGTTTGACTCAGGTGACAATTTTCTGTCATAACTGAACCTTAACCCAGTTTAATGTTGCAGAAAGTAAACACAGAAAATGCTGGAAACACACAGCAGGTGTTTGCAGCATCAGTGAAGAGAGAAACAGGGTTTGTTTCAGGCCACTGATCATTCATCAGGACTGCTGAGACTGCGTAATGTGGCTCTTTAATGCACTGACATGGCCTTGCAGTTTGCCAGCATATTTCAGACTTCTATTAGTTCAAATGACTTGATAAGGTGAACTGTACAGATGCTCTTATTAAACCCATAAGTGAACATCAAGCGGAGACATTTACCAATACATTAATGCCCTCATATTCAGCGTCACGTTAAAAGCAATGAGTGGAAATGCTGACAGGTGCACACAATTCTGAACTATCAATGTTCACTCATGTTCTGCAAATAGAATTCTAACAGGAGGAGGCACAATCTTTCCAATCAGGTAACAGCGTATGCACGAGGAACAGAATCATAAAAATTTACAGCACCGGGGGAGAGATCATTTCGCCCACTGTGTCTGCTCTGATGCAATTCTTCAGCTGGAGCTACCCCATTTAACTTCACTTTCTTGTCATTTTTCTGGAGGCTCCAGTCGTCTTCATGGACAAACACGTGCCCAATTTCCTTTTAAAGTATGCTAGCCTCCTTAAAATATGCCTTGAACAAATCCATAAGGTAAGACATCTTACTGTAAGATATGCCTACCCTCGACCTCCATCGCTGACCGCCCAAGGTTTAACAATAATGATAATAATCGCTTATTGTCACAAGTAGGCTTCAATGAAATGACTGTGAAAGGCCCCTAGTCGCCACATTGCGGTGCTTGTTCGGGGAGGCTGGTACAGGAATTGAATCCGCACTGCTGGCCTTCTTCTGCATTACAAGCCAGCTGTTTAGCCCACTGTGCTAAACACCTGAGTAGGGAAGGGGGATCCCAAATTTGCATTCCTATGGCAGCCTGGGGATGCATCCAGGGCAGTAACGGGGATAGAAAGTCCTATTTAAAAATCTCAAACCAGAGATTGTTGGATTCCCCTGGATAAAAAGTTGAAATATTTCACTGACATATTTTTTGACATCTGGGCCTCAATCCCAGGGTCAGCTGAGAAGCCTTTTCTGATCAGGCCTATCAGTGCTGATCATGTGTCAGATTAGGGAGGAGTTCCAGGCACCTCACTAATCAGAGTCACGACCCCTGGTTCCAAACCTTATGTCCAATGTGTTTGAATGTGATTTTCAGAGGTTCTGTCTGCAAAAGACCATGCTCCAAATTTCAGAGTTAGGTCCTGCATGATCCAGCACATCCAAGTCCCAACCTGATATCTGTGGGAATTCTTTTGACAAAGTCCTGGGTGCTGTCCGCAAGATTAGTTGCAGAACCTGGAGACCATAATCTCTGCCTTAGTGCGCACTTGTGGTAAAACATTTCATGTTCTAATAATTTAACTGAGAACAATTTTCTTCTTGGTGATAATCTTGAGTCCTGTACTCCCATGTCACTGGCCTGCCAAACAATGGCAATATCTGTTGAATAAGATCCATCTCTATTATCCTCCTCTGTATTCTAAAGTTATGAGGCCAAATTTCTCAAAACTTCTCTCCAAACCATGGTGGTCTTGTCCTCCTAATGTACGGCAGGATAAATGGAACAGTTGCTCTTTTTCTGCCTGTCAATCGAACATGTTGCTATGTTGATAACTATCACAACTGAAAAGCTTTGGTTCTGCTTCAATGGAAGTGTGACGGATTGTCAATGGTGTTGCCACCAGAGTTGGAAAAGGTTATTTCGCTTATACAGGAGTTGCAGATGCTTATGGAAGGGGAGGTGCTGTGATATTGTTTTAAGAAATAATATGCTAGTAAGTCACCAGGATATAAACCATATGACCCACAGATATTGTTCACAGGAGTTTTTAGTTTAGCTCACAGCATGAGGTGTGAAGACATTAAAAGCTCTCCGTTCCTGTTCCAGCTGTTGAATACAGCAAATCTGTCTGTCGAGCCGTACTACATCTTCAAATAAACTAAACCTACATTTAGTTTTACTAGCCCCGTGTGAGATTGGTAAGTTAAGCAAAGATAGAAATACAATAGGAAAGAAACAACAGCAGCAAACCACTTGCTGATGTGCCAGTGCCATCAGTGAGGACATTTCTTTTTGACCAACGCCTTTTTGATTCTCTTTGATAAGGGGACCATTTCGGAGGCTGCCACTATCTTCCCAATGGAGATTCAGACATTGGCCTTCAGGTGCATCCCACTTCTACCACTCTGTTGCTCGGTTCATTCTATTGTCTGGGTCACTGAGCATGAGAGAGCCGGAACAGTGGAATTTCCTGTGCAGGAAATGCCTCCCCTCGGCCTTATCTCCAGGGATGTTCGGGTCCATGGCCAGCAATTTACATGGTTTGAGCGGGCGTGCGCCTGACCAACATGTTAAACCATGTGGGAAGACATCAGGCACGCATCCTGACGTCATCGTGCACTCGTGCAATATTTCACTCGAGGGGCACGTTTGGGAGTCAGAAGTACAACCGCCGACAATTAAGCAGGCAATCAAGCCGATTAAGGAGTTAAATAAAATCGATTTTATGTGACCCGTCCGTTTTTATGGTTGGCGGGTGGGTCAATCGGCCAGGTTTTTGCTTCAACCTTGATCCAGGGTGGGATGAAATTTAATTTAGAAAAGATGTCTGGGGACTGAAAACTTCTGTCCAGTATTTGACTGTGCTGCTTAGACACAGTATGCTGCATTTTGTTCCATCATTTTTAATTTGTACAGGTCTGCAGCTCCCTGAAACAGCCCCGGGCAGCTGTCTGCCTTGAGGGAGCCCAATAGAAGTGGCGCCTGTTTGATGTTGGCCACCGTGAAATTGTGTTCCAGTGTTGACCGTGTCCGGGAACACATTTTACACCCAGTTCTGGGCTTGATGAGTACGCGTGCCCTATGGGTGAAAAATTCAGGCTCATGACTCAGGCAGGTAAAAGTCGAATACAGTAGAACATTAGAGAGAACAGTCATAGAATAATAATGAATACAGACTCACCCAGACTGAGTTTGGATGGAAAACCAGTTTCCAGATCCTGCCTGATTTTCCTCCGCCATCTGTTGCATTCCCACATAATGTGGCACAGAAATAAATGAAATTGGGAATTCTGCCATCAGTAACCCCACTGCCCAATTGTCCTGAAACCACTAGCCTTCCAATCCAAACACCCCCCCCCCCACCCCCCCCCCCCCGCCAACCCGGCACCCAATCCTATATGTCAATGTTTTTCCAGTGGTGGTCTTTTCCCACAAAAGACCATTCACGAAGCATTGGTGAAAGATTGGTATTGGTGAGACAGCTTTCCAGTTAAATGGGCAGCCTTTCCAGCTGTGTATGGCTGTGCCAGAACAAGTATAGTGAGAACCTACCGGGGTGCCCCAGATCTCCAAACCTTGGGTAGTTGTGGGAGGTTTTATTGAAAAGTTAATTGTGACATTTATGTATCTTCCGGCAAGTGTGAAGAAAACAGTGTGATTTTTTAAAACTCTAAAGCATTTGGCCATCGCTGATTAACTGTTTGATTCTTGTTAATTGTTACCTTACCTTCATCGAAGCAGCGATATATGTCTCTTAACAATGGAAAATAACATCACATTGATGTAACATAGCAGTTTTATTGCTGCCATTGGGCACAGAGTAATACCTGTGGAATGCAGTGCACAGTTGTAAATTAATATTAAACAAAAACTGCGTATCAATGAAATTAGCCCTGAGGTCTATCACCAGGACCTTGATATATGTCTGCTGGGAAGCATGTTTAGAGGACCTGTGCCTTGGCTGATTGTAACACTCTAATTTTTGACTCCAAAGTTTGTAAGCAGGGCTGGGATTCTCCCCTACCCAGCGGGGCAGGGGGTCTCCGCACCTTTAGGGGCTAGGCCCGCGTCGGAGTGGTTCCCGCTCTGGCGGCCGGCGCGAACAGCCTTTGGCGCCATGCCAGCCGGGGCCGAAAGGCCTTCGCCGGCCGGCGGATGTCCGCGCATGCGCCGGGGCGTCAACAGCTGCTGACGTCATCCCGGCGCATGCGCAGGGGAGGGGGTCTCTTCCGCCTCCGCCATGGTGAAGACCATGGTGAAGGCGGAAGAAAAAGAGTGCCCCCTCGGCACAGGTCCACCTGCCGATCAGTTGGCCCCGATCGCGGGCCAGGCCACCATGGGGGCACCCCCCCCGGGGCCAGATCGCCCCCCCCAGGACCCCGGTGCCCGCCCGCACCGCCAATCCCGCCGGCACCAGAGGTGGTTTAATCCACGCCGGCGGGAAAGGCCTGTCAGCGGCGGGACTTCGGCCCATTGTGGGCCAAAGAATTGCCGGGAGGGACCCGCCGACTGGCGCGGCGCGATTCCCGCCCCCGCCGATTCCCGGGTGGTGGAGAATTCGGGACACGGTGGGGGCAGGATCGACGCTGGCCCCGGGCGATTCTCCGACCCCCCGGGGGTCAGAGAATTCCGCCCCTGAAGTCTGAAACCAGGGAGTTCAGCATATTATTAAGTCTGACACTCCAGTACAGTAATGAAAGTATTTTCTTTGCGAGATTAACAAAGGACAAATATAAGTTTATGATTCAACTAAATTTATTATTAAACACAGTAAAACAGTCACCGCCTTAAATTATCCCAAATAATCATAATTCTCAGAATCTCAACACTACCCAAGCCAATTAATTAAATTGAACAGTGGGTCCAATTCTCTGAGTCTCGGATGTCTCAGGGCCTTTGTCCACCAAGGTGAATCTTGTATAATGCTTCCTTCTGCCTCTGGTTGGTTGTCCAGTCTTCTCTGTTAGCTCTGCACTGAGACTTCGCTGGGGAGGGTCCTGGGTGGTCAAGCTTTATATCCCTTTTCGTGCCTTTCCAGAAATTTCTCTGGCCCTCAGCCAATGAGGTCTCGGGTCAGAGGCTGCAACACCCAATGGAGTTGCAACTCTGCAGGACACGAGGAACCCAACACCAGGGATCCATCTCCAGATGTTTTGTTCACATTTAACCTTACTCCATATATGGTAACTGGGTGCCACAATGTCTAGCTTTATGTGGACAATCTGCAACAATTAATCTATTTGAATGGGACTGATTAGTTCCTTTTGTTGAAAGGGCAGGCCCAGACATGCCCTGACAGTCTGTCTTCAATGTATTCGAACTTGGCCAAGTTCGAATTCCCATTAGGCCGGTCTCGAGCTGACTGTGGTTTAATTAAGAATGTCCAATTCTTAATTTAAAGTGTTCAATCTTATATTGGACCTAAAATTCTGGCCATTGTCCATTTTACCACAAAAGTGCCCTGGACTGTCAGAGGTGCTACTTTTGGTCGAGATGGTAAACAAAATCCATAATACCCTAGAAAGCATTCTTTCTGGTTGTATCACAGCTTGGTATAGATCCTGCTCTGCCGAAGACCGCAGGAAACTACAGAATGTAGCCCAGTCCATTAAGCAAACCAGCCTCCCATCCATTGACTCTGTCTACAATTCCCGCTGCCTCGGAAAGGCAGCCAGCATAATTAAGGACCCCACGCACCCTGGACATACTCTCTTCCATTTTCATCCGTCAGTTTGAGGTCACGTACCAACCGACTTAAGAACAGCTTCTTCCCTGCTGCCTTGTATTAAGTTGATCTTTTCTCCCCAAGCCAAGACAGGGGCAGCAGGGTAGCATGGTGGTTAGCATAAATGCTTCACAGCTCCAGGGTCCCAGGTTCGATTCCCGGCTGGGTCACTGTCTGTGTGGAGTCTGCACGTCCTCCCCCTGTGTGCGTGGGTTTCCTCTGGGTGCTCCGGTTTCCTCCCACAGTCCAAAGATGTGCGGGTTAGGTGGATTGGCCATGCTAAATTGCCCGTAGTGTCCTAATAAAAAAAGTAAGGTTAAGGGGGGGGGGTTGTTGGGTTACGGGTATAGGGTGGATACGTGGGTTTGAGTAGGGTGATCATGGCTCGGCACAACATTGAGGGCCAAAGGGCCTGTTTTGTGCTGTACTGTTCTATGTTCTATGTTCTACACCCTAGCTATGACTGGAACATCACATTCTGCAGTATCCCATTCCTTCTCTATATACGGTATGCGTTGTTTGTACAGCATGCAAGAAACAATGCATTTCACTGTATACCAATACATGTGACAATAATAAATCAAATCAAATCAAATCTGCTGGTCTTAAAAGATTCAATGGTGCTATTTACATGAAGAGCGAGAGAGTTTGCAGTGGTGACCGGACCAATATTTGTCCCTCAAGCAACCTCACGTAAACAGATTCTCTGCTCATTATCACATTAGTGTTAGCGGGAGATAGCTGTGCATAAATTGACTGCCATATTTTGAATATTGCAGCAATGATTGCATGTACTTAGTTTGTTGTAAAGCATTTTGAAGTTTTGAGGTTGCGAAAATCGCTCTCTATACACAAATCTTTCTTTGTTCCTGGGTGGCTAATTTTCAGTTTTACAAGAAAGTTGGCAAAAGTGTCAATTCATTCAAAAATATTAAGATTCTTTACAATATCTCAAAGGTTTCCATACAGGTTTGGGCAGCAGGGTAGCATGGTGGTTAGCATCAATGCTTCACAGCTCCAGGGTCCCAGGTTCGATTCCCGGCTGAGTCACTGTCTGTGTGGAGTCTGCACGTCCTCCCCCTGTGTGTGTGGGTTTCCTCCGGGTGCTCCGGTTTCCTCCCACAGTCCAAAGATGTGCGGGTTAGGTGGATTGGCCATGCTAAATTGCCCGTAGTGTCCTAAAAAGTAAGGTTAAGGGGGGGTTGTTGGGTTACGGGTATAGGGTGGATACGTGGGTTTGAGTAGGGTGATCATGGCTCGGCACAACATTGAGGGCCGAAGGGCCTGTTCTGTGCTGTACTGTTCTATGTTCTATGTTCTATGTTCTACTCCAAAGTTTCTATGAAGACAGAACATTGCAAGTCATGTGAAAGGTAGTCATGGTGTGAAAGGTTTAGAGGGAGCGGAATTCTTATAATGCATCCAGGAGAACTTTATAAACCAGTTTTCGAAGATCCTACAAGAGAGGGTGCAGTCATGCACTTAATTTTAGGTATCAAAGTCAGGCAAGTGGTTGAAGTATGAGTGGGGGAGCATTTTGCTGACAGCGATCATAACTCTGTTAGATTAAAGATTGTTATGGAAAAAGACAAGGAATGGCTTGAAATAAAAGTTCTAAACTGGGGGAAGGCCGATTTTAATAAGATCAGATTTGATTTGGCCAGTGTGGACTGGGAGCAGACACTTTCAGGTAAATCTGTAAGAGAAGAGTGGGACACATTCAAGAAGGAAATACAGGGCCAACATGTTCCAAAAAAACAAAAAGGGTGGGACAACAAATCCAGTAAACTCTGGATATTGTTGAAATTGGATAAAAAGAAAAATGGAGGCTTATGGCAGATATTGAGGGCTCAAAACAGCAGAAACCCTAGAGGAATACAGAATGTGCAACAGAGAACTTAAGAAGGAAATTAGGAGAGCAAAAAGGGGACATGAAATAATATTGGAAGATAAATTAAAGGAAATTGTATTTTTTTTAGAAGTACATTCAGTGTAAAAGGATAACTAGGGAAAGAGTAGGACCCATTAAGGACCACAGTGGTAATTTGTGCTGGAGGAGGTAGGTAGAGTTCTAAATGAATATTTTGTGTCTGTGTTCACTAGTGAGAGGGACGGTGTAGGTATAGCAATCAGGGAAAAGGACTGTAATACAATTAAAGAGATTAACATAGGCAGAGTGGAGTTTGTGAGTGGTCTGGCAAGCTTAAAAGTAGACAAATATCCAGGGCCAGATGAAATGTATCCCAGGCTATTGAATAAGGCAAGGGAGGAAATAGCAGGGTCACTGGCAAGAATTTTTAATGCCTCTCTGGCCACAGGAGAAGTACCAGAGGACTGGAGGATAGCCAATTCGGTACCATTATTCAAGAAGGGAGCATCAAACAAACCAGGAAACTACAGGTCAGTCAGTCTAACCACAGTGGTGGGGAAACTATTGGAAGCAATTCTGAGACAGAATTATCTGCATTTGGAGAAGCAGGGATTAATCAAGAACAGTCAGCATGGTTTTGTTAAGGGGAGGTCACGTCTGACAAACTTGGTTGAATTTTTCGAAGAGGTGACCAGGTGTGTAGATGAAGGCAATGCATTTGACATAGTCCACTTGGACTTCAGCAAGAATTTTGACAATGTCCCACATGGGAGACTGACAGTGAAGGTCCGAGCCCATGGGATCCAAGGAAATTGGGCAAATTGGATCCAGAAATGGTTGAGTGGCCGGAAGCAGAGGGGTGTTTTTCTGACTGGAGGCCTGTGTCCAGTGGGATCCCACATGGATCAGCGTTGGAGCCCTTGCTGTTTGTGCTTTATATAAATGATTTTGACATGAATGTAGGAGGATTGATCAGTAAGTTTGTGGATGATATGAAAATTAGTGGGGTGGTAAATAGTGAGCACGATAGCCTTAGATTACGGGAGAATATAGATGGGCTGGTCAGATGGGCTGATCAGTAGCAAATGGAATTCAATCCGGATAAGTGTGAGGTGAAGCACTTGGGCTGGACAAACAAGGTAAGGGAATACACGATGAAGGGCGGAAACCTGGAAAGCACTGAGGATCAGAGGGGCCTTGATGTGCATGTACACCTGTCCCTAAATTTGGCAGTATAGTGGTTAAGAAGAAATATGGTGTACTTGCCTTTATTAGACAAGAAATAGAGTTTAAGAGCAGGGAGGTTGTGGTGGAACTGTATAAAATGATGGTTAGGCCATAGCTAGAGTATTGTGTGCACCTTTGGAATCCACATTATAGGAGGGATGTTTTAGCACTGGAAAGGGTGTGGAGGAGACTTGCTAGGATGCTGCCTGGACTGGAAGGTTTTGATTATCAAGAGGGATTGAAGAAGTTGGGATTGTTTTCCTTGGAGCAGAAGAAATTGGTGGGGGGTGGGAGGGGGGCCAGATTGAGATGTGTAAAATTATGGGGGGCATAGATAGAGTAGACAGGGAGAAATGTTTCACCTTAGTGGAGGGATCAATGATCAGGAGGCATAGATTTAAGATAAGGGGCAGGAGGTTTAGAGGGGATATGAGGAAAATCCTTTTCACCCAGAGGGTGGTGTGAGTCTGTAACTCACTGCCTGAAAGGGTGGTGGAGGTAGAGACCCTTGTAACATTTGAGAAGTATTTAAATGCGCACTTGCGATGCCAGGGCATATAAAGCTATGAGCCAAGTGCTGGAAAATGGGTTTAGAATAGTTAGGTGGTCATTTTTGACTGGCTTATGTGCGATGGACTGAAGGATTTCTGAGGGGAATGACGGTGCCATTTGCTGCTGCCCACCGAACTGCTTACTGTAAATTAATATATTGTAATTAGCAATTGTGCAGAACGAGGCATTTTGGCCCATCGTGCCTGTAACCACCCTCCGAAAAAGGACCCTACCTCGGCCCACTCCCCCACCCTATACCTGTAACCCCATCTAATCTGCACATCTTTCGACATGAAGTGGCAACTTTATCATGGCCAATCCACCTAACCTGCAGATCTTGGGACTGTAGGAGGAATCCGGAGCACTCGGAGGAAAGCCACACAGACATGGGGAGAACATGCAAACTCCACGCCGACAGACACTCAAGGCAGGAATTGAACCTGGGTCCCTGGCGCTGAGAGGCACCAGTGCTAACCACTGTGCCACAGTGCCGCCCAAATGATGTTTTCAATCCCAAATTATCGTAAATGCGGCTGTCTTCTCTGAAAAATGCACTGCACTGCAACAGAAATCAAAAGACTAAAAGAAAGAAACTGAAGGGAAGCATTTCTTCAATACTCCATAACTAGCAGCACAGAGTTGCACCAGTTCCCACCTTTTTCTGCAGCAAGTATGGATTATTTAATCTGAATGGTTTAACCTAAGCTTACTTCTTTTTTTAAACTGAATCTATTTCAATTAATTCAATTCAGATTATCCTGGAGTTCAAAATCCTCCCAGAGTTCATTCCTAGCTCCCATTATTTGACAGGATTATCTTACTTTGATAAGACTGCTGGGTTAATTACATTTTAATAATTTTATAATTAAGCCTATAGCCCATTAACGCTGACAAAAAGGATGATGATGTTTCTTTAATTGTGCTGCACATTATGTCACAGCTGGGTAGTAATTCTCAAGTAACTTAAGTGTTTACTACCTAATGTTTCGAAGTAGCCAATAATCAACTGAAAGATACCATCAGCTAACTTTATATTGTACTTAATTAGTAACTACGGTAATAGTTTCATTTCACATAAAAGACATTTTGGAGCGCCGCCAAACTACGTTAAATATTCAGAAGGAAAATTTAGTGATGAACTCGCATAGAGGCTTTGTCAATATATAAAAAGAATGAAGGGATTCCCAGGACACAGAATTTCACTGCAGGTTTGAAAAATTAGATTCAAGCTTTTTTGATTTTAAAATGTGAAATATTGAATAAAATAAATTATTCTGTTATGTTTTAGTCATTTGTGTTTCGCTTCTGGTTTCTGATTGAGGCCATCTTGATGCTGATTGCCAAAGCACTAGGTTATGATGTGGTGCACAGTCTTGGACTGGTATTTTCATTCAAAATACACTTGTCTCTGTAGAAATCTACTTTTCAGCATTGTCTCCAACTGGAGTTCTATGACTGATGCGCACCTATTTAATTCACTTTTTGCTATTCAAATAGTTCCATGTCATTCACTGAGACTGCAAGGGTAATTTTCGATGATAATACCCAATGCTTGCAATTTTTCAGTATGGTTTAGCAGTGGGGAAGTTGGCTGCTGTTAATACGTCCTTGGAAAAGCAGCCTTATATTGCTCTTTGCTTGCATTTTAAAATCTATTTGCAACTTCTCAAATCCATTAGGTGGCTCTTTGTAAAGGTCATCAACATATATCTGTACTTTTCGCCACATCTTTTTTTCCACCTCTTCTCTCTTTGTTTTGTTCAGTCCTGTAAAGATGCTTTCCGACGATAATGGACCTGCTGTGTACTTATGGCATTTTCGTCGACTTATTTCGAAAAAAAAAGGATGCTCTCCTCCCTGACCTTGTCAGTTCGGCTGATGATTTCCACCTGAAATGTTAACCTATCTCTCTTGTTCAGCTGCTGATGAATCTTTCTATTTCCTTTCTATAATTATTTCCCATTTCTCTCGTTTGCACTTTGCTCTTCCTTGAGAGCAGGCTTCCGACATTTTTGAAGTGCATCATTGCTGCACGGCAAATGGGGCATTAGATAATTCTGCATCCAAGGCCCACGTTTTTCCACTGTGCGCTAATTTTGTATCTCCGCCGGGCGATCAGGGAGACAAAGGCAAGAGCATCTACCCCTCTCCCCATATAGAGGTCTGGCCATATAGAGTTCCGACATCTCAAAGGCCGCCACTAACGAGCATGGCTCCACCCGCACCCCCACAGCCCTGGACATGGCCTCAAAGAAGGACGTCCAGTAACCGACAAGTCAGGGGCAAGACCAGACCATGTGGTTGGCACCATTCACACTTATCCTCCACCTCCGGAAGAACCCTTCATTCTCTTCCTGGTTACGTGCGCCCTGTGGCCCACCTTTAGTTGCGTGAGACTCGGCACGTGAGGAGGTGAAGTTTGCCCTGTGCAGTGCTCAGATCCAGAGTTGTCCCCCTATCTCCCTCCCCAGTTCTCCCTCCCATCTTTCCCTGTTCGTAACCAGCAAGCATTTAGCGGGGGTGGGGGGACACTCTGTAACATAAGTGCTCCTTGTCGGTTCTATATATTTGTGTATTCTGTTTGCGATAAATGAAACTCTCTCAATATAAATATTTTAAAAAATGATCTCACCAGGTGCAGAGAGAAAAAGGCAACATGATGGCAAGACTGAGGATAGAATGTTTACCAGTGAACTGAGAGAACTCATTGCTCCTCTTTGAATAGAGCCGCGGAATCTTTGATGCCACCTGAACAGTCACACTTACTGTGCCCCTAGTCGCCACATTCCGGCGAGGCTGGTAATGGAATTGAACCGTGCTGCTGGCCTGCTTGGTCTGCTTTAAAAGCCAGCGATTTAGCCCAGTGAGCTAAACCAGCCCCTTAATAGAGGCATAGATTACAAAAAGCAAGGAAGTTACTCTCACCTTTATGAAAACACTGGTTAGACCTTGGTGAATATTGTGTTCAGAACTGGGCACCATACTTTAGGAAGCATATCATGGCCTTAGAGGTGGTGCAGAGGTGATTTACTAATAGCACCAGAGATGAGAGATGTCAGATACGTGGAGAAACTGGAAAAACTGAAGGTTGGTCCCCTCAGAGCAGAAAAATTTGAGAGGAGACTTGATCATAGAATTTACAGTGCAGAAGGAGGCCATTCGGCCCATCGAGTCTGCACCGGCTCATGGAAAGAGCACCCTACCCAAGGTCAACACCTCCACCTTATCCCCATAACCCAGTAACCCCACCCAACACTAAGGGCAATTTTGGACACTAAGGGCAATTTATCATGGCCAACCCACCTAACCTGCACATCTTTGGACTGTGGGAGGAAACCGGAGCTACCGGAGGAAACCCACGCACACATGGGGAGGATGTGCAGACTCCACACAGACAGTGACCCAAGCCGGAATCGAACCTGGGACCCTGGAGCTGTGAAGCAATTGTGCTATCCACAAGGCTACCATGCTGCGGCATTCAAAATGATGAATGAGTCTGATAGGGCAAATAATGGGAAACTGTTTCCAATAGCGGAAGAATTGTTCATCAGAGGCTATATATATATGTCTTTTTCCAATTAAGGGGCAATTTAGCATGGCCAATCCACCTACCCTGCATATCTTTTGGGTTGTGGGAGTGAGACCGATGGAGCCATGGGGAGAAGGTGCAAACTCCACATGGACAGTGACTCGGGGCTGAGATTGAACAAGAGTCCTCGGCGCCGTGAGGCAGCAGTGCTAACCACCGCGCCACCGTGCTGCCCGCACCAAAGGATATATATTTAAGGTGATAGGCAGAAGAACCAGAGATGGCATAAGGAAGTGTGTTTATATACATGAGTTGTGATATGGGATATCTGAAGTTGGGAGGTGGGTGTGGGGGAATGGTTGGTGTTGATGGAGTCGTGGTGGAAACAGATTCATTACCAATAATCAGAAAATAATTGGAAAAATACTTGGCAGGAATTTTTTGTTGTTGCAGGATCAGTTGGTTAGCTCTACCAAAGAGCCAGCACAGAAAGATGAGCTGAATGGCTTCCATTCACATTGCAGAGTTCTCTGATCCTATCTGACATCTCAGCACTCATCCAATAAGTCCTTAAGTGGTGTATGTGTTCAAAGTTACAATGGGATTTAAACATCGAGCTTTCTGACTCGGAGGCAAAAATGCTACCAACTGAGTCAAGCCAACACTTCCCCTTTCATCTCATCTTTCTGAATAACATTCCTAAAGAACAAAAGGATTTTGAATTCATCTAACAGCGCAGTATTCTGAGGAGCATGCTGTGATGTAAAGACAATCACAGTAAGGTAAAAATCTACGTCTGTGTCACTATTGGAAGCACAATTGATTCCTTAGAGTCCCATTGCTGAAGAATCCACTCCATTTACAGTTGTACATTAGCAATTTCTTAAGCCACCATCTGTGACTTTGCTAAGCCTGAGGGAGCTGCAGACAAGTCAGTAACTGAAAAACTGTTAGATTGTACCCAAGTGGGCTGAGCTACTCAGTCCACCAGCATGGGGGAGGCGCAGTGGCAGGGGGTGGCAGGTTGCACAGTGGTTAGCACTGCTGCTCATCAGCACCAGAGACCCAGGTTCAATTCCAGCCTCAGGTCACTACCTGTGTGTAGTTTGCACTTTCCCCCCGTGTCTGCATGGGTTTTCTCCGGGTGCCCCGTTTTTTTCCTCCCACAGTCCAAAGATGTGCAGGTTAGGTGGATTGGCCATGATAAATTGCCCTTGGTTTCCAAAATTGCCCTTAGTGTTGGGTGGGGTTACTGGGTTATGGGGATAGGGTGGAGGTGTTGACCTTGGGTAGGGTGCTCTTTCCAGGAGCCGGTGCAGACTCGATGGGCCGAAAGCTTCCTTCTGCACTGTAAATTCTATGATAAACGCTATTAATGAAACACTATTTTGTTTTCATTAGCAACTTATACTTTAAATAAACAAAGAGAATTTGCTTCTTTTTTTACTGTAAGAAGTCTTACAACACCAGGTTAAAGTCCAACAGGTTTGATTCAAACACGAGCTTTCGGAGCGCAGCTCCTTCCTCAGGTGAATGGCGAGGTATGTTCCAGAAACATTTATATAGACAAATATTTTGTCTATATAAATGTTTCTGGAACATACCTCGCCATTCACCTGAGGAAGGAGCTGCGCTCCGAAAGCTCGTGTTTGAATCAAACCTGTTGGACTTTAACCTGGTGTTGTAAGACTTCTTACTGTGCTCACCCCAGTCCAATGCCGGCATCTCCACATCTTTTTTTACTTGCACTGACAACCGAAAACCCCAAATTTGTGACGTTTCTCAGGAGATGTTCGCATCTCTTGGAACCAATCCAAAGTGTTTCACAGTTCCCATAGGGTTTACTTCTGTTCTTTTGTCCTTTCCCATATTATTTTTCAGAGTGAGAGTTTTCACTGGAGACTCTTATTCCTCCAGATTTGTTTTAACTCATTACAAACTTGGTTTTCAAACAGAGTACGAGATTCCACGCTGCGAATTATGAAGTCAGAATTTTCACTGCTTAAGGTGCAGAACTGGTCAATCTCTATTTTTGTTCTCCCCCTCCCAGTGGGGGTCAGATCACCCAGGACCAAAACTGCAACTGCCCATCTGTCAGTGATATCTCTGGGTTTATAGGGAAGTCTGTAATCTGGACTCAAACGCCAGGATTCTCTGGCCTCCAGCCGCTTAACATTTCAGGACTTTCTCGGCGGTAGGAGGCAGTATGCTGTCCGCTGGCAGCGGGATTCTCTGCTGCCACCGCTGTCAATGGAAATTACCATTAAAGCCAGACCAAACCGCCGGAAAACCCATGGGCATGGGGTGCGCTGCCGGCGGAACCAGAGGACCCCGTCGCCGGGGCAATGGCCGGAGGGTTCATGCCAAAATGTTTTCCTCCACAGGAGGGTAGAGGAAATAAGACAGTCAAGCTGAGACTCCATGGCAACAGAAAACACACTCTCCCCCTATGTAAGCAGAGCTGGGTCTGGATTTTATGAGCAGCAGTAATGATTGTCGAATTGCTGCTGTGCTCAAACATTTCCTCAACTTGCGCTGCTGCACATTTATTCCAGAACCTTCTTATTCCAGCTTTCATAGAAAGGCTCAGCACAGCGTCTTTCAGGGATCTCCATTGGAGCAGAATACAGCCAAAGAAGACAAGATTCATCCCCTTTTTACTGCATTAGCTACCATGTAATAAGTTTAAAGGTGGTATTAATGTTAATGAATGGATTAGTGAATGGGCAAGTGGATGAATCGGTGAGTGGATGGGTGAGTTAATAGGTAAATGAATGGGTTGAGCAGGTGAATGAGGTGGGTGAGATGGGTAAGTGGGATGGTGGGTAAAGTAAGTGGGTAGGTAGTAAGGTGGATAAGTGGATAGTTGGGTGAGTTGGATGATACGGGTAGGTGTGAGAGGTGGAAACGTGGGTCAATGGCAAAGGTAAGTGGGTGGTTGGGTGAGGTAAGTAAGTGGGTATGTGGGTAATTGTGTGAGTGGGGAAGGTAGGTGGGTGGGGTGGGAGATGGGTGAATATGTTGGTGGGCATGGTGGGGCAGGTAAGTGGATCGGGGTGTGATTGGGTTAGTTGGGCAAGGTGGGGGTTAGTCAGGCGGTTGCGAGGGTATAGTCAAAGGGGTAGCCAGGTGGCTGGGAAGGATAGTCAGGTTGGGAGGGGAGTGAAGTCCAGTCGGTGGTGGTGGGGGGGGGGGGGGGGGGGGGGGGGGGGGGTTGGTAGTGCAGTCAAGGCAGAGGGGTGGTCTGGTGGTCAGGTGGTCAGGATAGGGCCACCCATCAGGTGTAATGATATGCATCATCAGTAATTCTGTATGTTAACATGTCAGACTTCCAACCAGCAGGGGGCAGTATAGAAGTACCACGTGATACTGCAGCCATGAGGAGTCTGGGGTTATAGTTCGCTCTCATGTTATAGTTATCAACAGTTCATAGTTCAGTAGTATTAGTATTGTTTTCCTTCCCACATTACTGTAATTTAATAAATTGTTAACTCATCACAAACTCGACGTTCTCTGGCGCACTGACTCAATCATTGCAACGCACTAGAACATAGAACATAGAACATAGAATGATACAGTGCAGTACAGGTCCTTCGGCCCATGATGTTTCACCGACATGGGAAGTCAAAAACTAAAGGCCATCTAACCTACACTATGCCATTATCATCCATATGATTATCCAATAAACTTTTAAATGCCCTCAATGTTGGCGAGTTCACTACTGTTGCAGGTAGGGCATTCCACGGCCTCACCACTCTTTGCGTAAAAAACCTACCTCTGACGTCTGTCCTATATCTATTACCCCTCAATTTAAGGTTATGTCCCCTCGTGCTAGCCACCTCCATCCGCGGGAGAAGGCTCTCACTGTCCACCCTATCTAATCCTCTGATCATTTTGTATGCCTCTATTAAGTCACCTCTTAACCTTCTTCTCTCTAACGAAAACAACCTCAAATCCATCAGCCTTTCCTCATACGATTTTCCCTCCATACCAGGCAACATCCTGGTAAATCTCCTCTGCACCCGTTCCAAAGCTTCCACGTCCTTCCTATAATGAGGCGACCAGAACTGTACGCAATACTCCAAATGCGGCCGTACCAGAGTTTTGTACAGCTGCAACATGGCTCCGGAACTCAATCCCTCTACCAATAAAGGCCAACACACCATATGCCTTCTTCACAACCCTATCAACCTGGGTGGCAACTTTCAGGGATCTATGTACATGAACACCGAGATCCCTCTGCTCATCCACACTGCCAAGAATTTTACCATTAGCCAAATATTCCGCATTCCTGTTATTCTTTCCAAAGTGAATCACCTCACACTTCTCTACATTAAACTCCATTTGCCACTTCTCAGCCCAGCTCTGCAGCTTATCTATGTCCCTCTGTAACCTGCAACATCCTTCCACACTGTCTACAACTCCACCGACTTTAGTGTCGTCTGCAAATTTACTCACCCAACCTTCTGCGCCCTCCTCTAGGTCATTTATAAAAATGACAAACAGCAACGGCCCCAGAAAAGATCCTTGTGGTACGCCACTCGTAACTGAACTCCATTCTGAACATTTGCCATCAACCACCACCCTCTGTCTTCTTTCAACTAGCCAATTTCTGATCCACATCTCTAAATCACCCTCAATCCCCAGCCTCCGTATTTTCTGCAATAGCCGACCGTGGGGAACCTTATCAAACGCTTTACTGAAATCCATATACACCACATCAACTGCTCTACCCTCGTCTACCTGTTCAATCACTTTCTCAAAGAACTCGATAAGGTTGTGAGGCATGACCTACCCTTCACAAAACCATGCTGACTACCCCTAATCATATTATTCTTATCTAGATGATTATAAATCGTATCTCGTATAATCCTCTCCAAGACTTTACCCACAACAGACGTGAGGCTCACCGGCCAGGGACCAGAAGATTTGGCCCATGGCAATCAGCCACCTTTAATTACCACTGCCTTCCATCTTAGAAACAAACGGACGGGTTAATGGGCTCAGCTTAATGGGCACAGCTATTTCCACTTTGATATCAAGAACATCTTGCTGAGTTTAAGAGATTTCAAATCTCGATTACGGATTTTGGAACAGCTGTCAGTGGCACCTCTCTTTCAACAACACAATGTGATTCTCCTTTTAAGCTAACAACTAAACCATCCAGCTTCCCTGTCAGACTCCATCAAAGGTCACATGAAAGATACAATACCAAACCACAATAATCTCATAAATCAAATAGTCCTTCAAACATTACAAACGTTTAAACTTCAGGCTTGTAACACTATATGATCAGTTGTCACAATGAGGCTGGTTCAACATTGCAAAGCCTCAACTTCAAATTTTTCCTCCTACCACCTCCTCCTGCTGTCACTCTTAAATTAAACTTTTCCAGTACACAGTTGCATCATGTCAAGGAACACGATCACAGCATCAGCTAGTCCTCTACTGACAGCAACTTGCGAACGAGCCAGCAATATGAGGGAGTGAGTAAAAAGGTGCACTCACGCCACACAGCAATCAGGAGTTATTATCAATCATAACGTATATTCTTCAATAAATGCTTTCCAACCACAAGAGGAAATTCTTGTAGGTGTGCACCAGATTCTCTAGAAACTGTCATGAGGCCTTCATGCTGAGGCAGTCCAACATACTTAAATCCACAAAGTAGGCTTAAAGGTTGGCTCAGAGGAGAGAAGGAATATGCACGTCAAACTTAACGCATGATACCTGTGAAGAACATCAGCAATTCAATCCAGGAGTGCAACAATGAGAACCACATGACCACCAGTTATGTCCAGAGGCACCTCTGGCCAATAAAGAGTATCCAGGATGATAGGCGGGATTCTCTGATCTGATCCGTGGTGGGACCTGTTGTGAGGGAAAACGAAAGGTTTGGCGGTCCAACCAAAACCCCATTCAGTTCCAGCGGCAGCAGAACATCCCAATGGCGAACGATGGCGGAAAATGTTAGCGATCAGTGCTGTGTCCTGCACAAAGTTGTGCAACAAAGAGGATTGTGGAGGGGGAAGGAAAGGACTCATTGCTCATCTTCCAATGATGAGAACATTATGAGTGGGATTTTTGGTTCACCCCCATAGCGTGTTTTTGCGGTGGCTATTGGCTGATGGTGTGAGCATCAGGTCCCGCTGCTGCCAGGGGGGGCTTTCCGCTGTTTGCACAATCCGCTACCAGGTAACCTGTGGCGGGTGGGTCGCCATTCCCGTGACCAGAAGATCCTGCCAGCAGGAACGGTTGGAAAATCCCACCCAGAGCATATGAACATATGACTTTTGAGTAGGAGTAGGCCATTGAGCCCTTTTTCCTGCTCTGCCATTCATTGTGATCATGGCTGATCACCCAACGTCAAAGACAAGTCCCACTTTGCTCATATCCTTTGGTCCTCTTTGTTCCAAGTGTTATATCTAACAGCATCTTGAAACCATACAGGGCGATATTCACTGTTGGCTGCTGCCGAAATCGTGAAACGTGATGGTGTGGAGAATCGGCCTTGACATCAAAATTGTGGCAGACACCGGGTGCACGTCAGAATGCCATGCGCCGGTGCCTCGACAGTGGTATCAATCCGCACATACAGTAAATGCCATTCACATATCATTACCAGGCCTGACCCGGTATTCTCCGGGGCCTCCGCGATGCTCCACCTCCACTGGGGGTAATTACCAACAGCGTAATCGGGAAACAGGCACCGTGGCTGATGAAGGAGAGGGATAAGGTAGGAAATGCAGAGGCACGACCATGGGCTGTCTGGGCCTCCGCCAGGCCCGGTGCGGCAAAGGTGGGGGGGGGGGGGGATGACCAGGGGAAGGGCTGTGGGGTTTGGGTGACCCCCTCATGGAACCAGGATGTCCAGGCATGGACCACCATTGCCAGCCAGGCAGCCATCTTTCTGTGCACATCACTGATGGAACACCGTGGCCCCCGGTTGTGCAAAAGTGTCACTGGCAATATGGGTGCCTCAACCCCACCATCCCCGCACCCCAGCCCCCACCCTCTACTCCACCACACCTGCAACCGTGCCCCCACCCTTTACCCTACCTCCCCAGCCCCCACCCACCACCGAACCAAATCTCCCCCCCCACTCCCGAACCAGTCGCCACTCACCGGTGCTGCATCACGTGGCCCACCCAAGCGCAACATCCACAATAGCCCCTGCAGGAGGGCGCTAGATGGTGACTGCAGAGCATACCGTTGGTATGACTAGCACTAGCCACCGATATCACTGACAGTAGGGATAGGCACCAGGACCAGAGGACCTGGTGCGAGATTTCAATGGGGCCAGGGGTGCGGAGGGCAGCGTGCCAGTGAGAACAGCTAGGTGTGGGGATGGAAGAGGAGCGGGAAGGAGGGAGCCATGCGTGGGCAGTGTCTGCCGGACCTGGTTGGGCAGCATTGAACCCTGTGGCATTCTACTTTATTACATCTTGGCAACCTGAAAATTACTAATGTATGCCTATTCTCCGCTTCCTGTAAAACTCAACTAGTGGTAACTCACAGAGGAACAATGTACCTGGTTAAGTTGCTGGTACACTTTTGGCTTCTTCCTTCTTAATGATAGCTGAGCGGAGCAAAGGAAGGATTGTGTTCCCCAATGGTGCTCTCCAAATCAAAAGCAATTTACACTTCAATATTACCTCTTTCATGTAGCAAAGCGTCCCAAGCCATTTCACGGAAGCACTCTCCTTTACGACCCTGCCACAAAAGGAAATATTATGATCTTTGGTCATAGAGGCAGGTTTTAAGGAATGTCTGAAAGGAGCAGGAAGAGTTGGGGAGATTTTCAGAAGATGTTGCAGAGCTGAAGACACAGCCAACAATGGTGATTACAATTGGGATGCACAGAGAGCTAGAACTGGAGAAAGGCAGAAATCACAAAATAATGGGTGGAGTTCTCCGTTCCAGCAGCTTCGTGTTTCTCCATGGTGCAGTGTTCGCTGACGATGGGATTCTCTCTTCCCGCCTCTTGCCAATGGGATTTCCCATTGAAGTCATCCCACGCTGCTGGAAAATCCACGGGAGGCGGTGCACTGCCTGCGGAAAAAGAGAATCCCAATGGTCCGAGAATTCTGGCCAATGTAGGGCTGCAGTAGGTTACAGAATTCGGGAGGAGTGAGGCCATGAAAGGATTTGAAAAGATGGATGAGAATTTTAAGATTGAAGTGTTCCCGGTGCGGGAGCCAATTTGGCAAGCGAGCAGAGGGGCAAATGGGACATGGTACAAATTAGGACATTTGAAGTAGAGTTTGGATGAGCTCACATTGAGGATAGGTGGAAAAGGAAGACCAGCGAGGAGAATACTAGTCATGTCCAGCGGTAACACAGATGAAGGTGTCAGCAGTAGATGAGCTGTGGTTGGGAAAGAGTTAAATGATGCTCTAGAGGCCGCAAGAAGCAGTCTGGGTAATGGAATGGACTTGATCAGAAGCACAAATAAGAGCCAAGTAAGGCACCAAGGTTGCAAATGGACTCATTGAGCCTCAGGAAGTTTCCAGGGAGAGATATGGAGTTGATGGCTGAGGAATGAGGTTTGTGGTGGGACTGCAGACAATGGCTTTGGTCTTCCCACAATTTACTCATTCATAATTGTGAGTTGTGCATCACTAGGCGAAACCACAACTAAATGTCTTAGTGGGCCCTCTGAATTTCAAATATTAGCATGGGTGGATGACTGGACATCCTGTGACAGTGCACCCCTGAAGGAATAAGGTCATCTGAGGAATCAACCTCGTATGTATTCAACAACACTTGATGTAGGCACTGGACGGTTAAAGAAAGGGACATAATTTAACGATAGAAAATCAGGAAAATCCAACACATTCAGTTATTAAAATAAAGTCACCAAAGGCATGTCGGGGGTATTTGCAATTCTGTGACCTGGTATCCATGACGACCCATCTCTTCATCTCTGATGAGGGGGGATGCAAATCTGCCACTTACGTCCAACATATATTCCTCATGTATCTGTGAGCTGTTCTGTTTGAAGCAGACCACATCCAGTTATGTGCCTCTCCCTTGCATCTTGTCCTCACTTCTCCAACAAGGGGTAAATAAATATACCCGTGAGCAACAAAGGTTGAGGTGCTCGTCTGATGGATGCAGTGCATTTGCCAAAGGTGACAATGAGACAGATGCATCACATTGCACAATGCTTATGGATGTGTAGGAAGAATGGATGGATAAATGGGGAGTTATGGGCCGGGATTCTCAGAAATCCCAGCCAAGTGTTGACACCGACGTCAAAACCAGTGTGAGCGACGCCGGCATCAACGGGCCTCCAGGCCCAGACATTCACCCGTTCCTCGGGGGCTAGAATGGTGCTGGAGTGCTGTGCACTGCTCCAGCGCCGAAAGCCGGCCTGCCACGGCCGTCGCGGGACATGGCTGGCGCGGAAGAACATAGGCCCCCACCGGAATGAGCCCGCCAATCAGTTAACCCCTGATCGCGGGCCTGGCCACCGTGGAGGCCCCTTCCCCCCGGAGTCGGCTCCCCCCACCCCCCATCAGGACGGCCCCCGCAGCCAGAACGCCGAGGTCCCACCGGGTAGGACCATACACAAACGACAGGCACTCGGCCTGTCGAATGCGGAGAATCGCCGGGAGGGGAGGGGGGGCGCTTTCAAAGGCCCCTGACTGGCGCCGCGGCAACCAGAGAATTGGCGGCCCGCCAGTGGAGCGGCATGCCGGGATTCGTACGCCCCCCCCCCCCCCCGACGATTCTCCAACCTGGCATGGGGTGGGAGAATCCTGGCCATGACGTGTGTAGAAAGTGAATGTTTGAATTCTGCTGGAATTTGAATGAGTGTGAGGAGCAATATAATGATGCACGCTTGACGAGGTGGAATGAACCTTGGGGGCGGAGGGGGTGGGGGTCGGGGGGGGGGGGGGCTGCGTAAACCAGAAGATTCAGGTAAATCCACAAATGCATTCACTTTTCTTAGCCAGGTCAAGTCGTTAAATCACTCGGCACTGCGTTAAGGCTGGAGCCCAATGCTCCTGCTGCTAAACTCCTCAGCTGCCTTCAGCCAGGGTGAGAGCAGGTTTCTTCCTCCCGTTGCTGTAAAAAAAAGGCACTCCTGCGCCTGAGTGCACCCAGCAGTAGTTCCCACAAGGCTTCATTAACCCTGGGTGCTGCCTTTTCTCTGTGTGCATCCATTGTAAGCATCTCCTGGCTGTTCCAATTTCCGTTCATGCAATGATCTTTGAAAGAAATGCTGTGGAGATGCCGGCGTTGGACTGGGGTGAGCACAGTAAGAAGTCTTACAACACCAGGTTAAAGTCCAACAGGTTTGATTCAAACACGAGCTTTCGGAGCGCATTCACCTGAGGAAGGAGCTGCGCTCCGAAAGCTCGTGTTTGAATCAAACCTGTTGGACTTAAACCTGGTGTTGTAAGACTTCTTACTTTGAAAGAAAGGCTGAGATTGGATTATGTGGGTACACATCCCACCCACTGCTCAGCTTGAAGACATGAAACCCAGAAGAGAAAATTCACTGCTTCAATTAAGTTGCGACTCCAAACTTGACCCCCGAGTTTTGTCCACTGAATTCTATCCTCCCCATCCCCACCCCCAGATCAGAAGCTGCAAGCAGATTTTTATCATGGTCATTAGAAAGAAACTAAATCACAGTTAGGCAAAGGATGCTTTAACGCTTATTGGAAGTAAATAAGTTATTTTTGCCATGTATATTTTTAGGTATCTGGCAAATGGATTACCTTTTTTTACTCTTAGAATATGAGTGGCCTTACGACTTTCAGCCAAACCAGCGACAGTTTTCCTGCGTTCATTTTGTCAGGGTCTATTGTCTTGCAGTATGTCAATGGAGAGACTGATCACATATTCAATGCCACTGGGTCAGCCATAAAAGTGCTCTCACTGCTCTCTGTGTGTGCTGTGATCTGTGTGTGTGCCTGCTGCCTTCAAACCAAGACTACCAGCTACTGACAATCATTGTGCTCGCTCCCTCACCACCCCCTCCTACCCCCTTCACCCCTCACTCAGCATCAACGGACTCAATCCACAATGCTCAGGGAAGTAGTGCAGCATTTTGCAAGCACAATCTCTGATATTCATTTTGCTTAATAAGTGATGATAAACACGAGTTCCCTGAAGACCACCTTCTTTTCAGAGCAAATATTGGATGCTGACTGGTGCTTGTCAGGAGAGTAGATTACGCAAAAAGAAATTACACATTTAATAATGGATGGTCAAGGCTCCTGCTGCAAAGCTGCATACAGCACTGAGATGCTCTATGCTCTATGGGGAAAAGGACACAAATACTTAAATAATCCTTGTGAGCCATCAGTCTTGATACAATATAATTGCATATTATTTTCCTGAGGTGTAGTATATTACTTGGATTGCTGCCAAGTAAAAGACATGGAAAGAATGTAAATAGTTAAAGTGTCGACGCTGTCCTCGGATATTCAGCTTCAAATGAAGGCTACTGGTTAGCTGGCCTGTCGCCCTTTCTCACATCCAGGCACACACACACACGCACATCTCACATATTTTACAACACTGGCAAGTGGCTTTGTATTTTAAGAGATAGTAAATTTTAGTGATGGGATGACTCCAATTATGCTCTGCAGAAGATCGAAGGTAACTCCAGGAATGGTCACATTCTACACTTCCATTACACAGTTGCCGCTGAACTGTTTTTAAGGGGCTACATGTAGCATGTGAGGCCCCTCTGTGTAGTTCGTACATGTGCAATTTTTCTTTTGTAGTTCCTGTTTTTTGGAAACATGCAAAGTGGAACCATATTCTCAGTACCCAAATCCCAGCCCCCACTCCCTCACTCTACCCCACTAGGACCATCTGATCCTTGTTCCTAGCTGTCCTTTGATGCACTGCTTACCCCTGTTCTGCCATTAACACATTCTAATCTCTTAATGTAACACTATAGGACCCTTCTTAACCATGACCATCACCATTGACATCCCTTTGCCTTTTTGTCAACAACATCTTTGTCAACATCCACCTATTGCTGCTCCACGCCGGCCCCACTCCCAAACAACAGTTTAAATATCATCCTATTTCCAGTGCTCTCTAACTTTGATAAAGAATCACCCATACTTGAAACGCTAGCTCTGTTCTCTCTCCACAGATTATGTAAGGCCTGCTGAGAATTGGCCAGCATTTTCTGTTTTTGTTTTACAATCTAAATAGGTCTTGTAAAATGTTAAGTGAACCCAGAATGGAACTGAGAGGAAGGTGAGTACATAGAACATAGAACAGTACAGCACAGAACAGGCCCTTCGGCCCTCGATGTTGTGCTGAGCAATGATCACCCTACTTAAACCCACGTAACCCGTATACCCATAACCCAACAATCCCCCCATTAACCTTACACTACGGGCAATTTAGCATGGCCAATCCACCTAACCCGCACATCTTTGGACTGTGGGAGGAAACCGGAGCACCCGGAGGAAACCCACGCACACACGGGGAGGACGTGCAGACTCCACACAGACAGTGACCCAGCCGGGAATCGAACCTGGGACCCTGGAGCTGTGAAGCATTGATGCTAACCACCATGCTACCGTGAGGCCCCAAGTTAAGAGTTTTTAGTTGCTGTCCGAAATGTCCATACCTGGATCCCATGAAATGGCACAAAGTGGTCACTGTTCCTATTTCTGTACACCCACTGCCCCACTTGCATTGGTCAAGTTGGTGGGGAAAATCCCACCTACTTTCTGTCAGATCAGGCCTGAATTATTCGCATGGTGGGGTTTCCCTTCTAGTCATTCGAAGAATTGTTATGGAACACATCACTGACTCTGAGTGCCCCGCAGCCATTTTGTGTTCGGGTGAGCTTCAGTTGGCTGCTAGTGGGGCTTCTGCCCCTTACTTGGGAGGAAGTTCCATCTTTGGCAGCTACCAGCCAATCTCATTGGCCAGCAGCTCTCCAGTCCCTGCAGTGGACTGGAGAGGAAGTGCATCAATCTGTCAGGGTCAAAATTCTGGTATTGTAGGACAAGGTTGGTTTAGGGGGTTCCCAGGGCGGGGAGAGTCGGGAAGGCATGGGGGATGTAATGTGTTATGTACTCTGGGATAACACAGGCTGCAACTGGATGCAGCTTTAACCAAAAGATACTCCAGACCTTGAAGTTAGTTCAATCTGATTTATTGAACCAGTAGCACAGTTAGCACAGTTCTCTATGAGTTCGACTCTCTGCTAACCTAAGTGTGGTTACTCTGTCTGACTGAACCAGACTAGCTTTTAGCCACGTGCTGGAGGTGTGACACTGTCAATACACCCTGACTCACTCTGCAGATGTTCATCAGTGGAAAGAGCCAGAGTGTGAGATACCACCACTGAGTGTCCTGCCTGCTCGTTGGTCATGTCCTGTTCTCTGTGTTCATTAGCTGCCTGTCTGTGCCTGTCAGTATATCATAATCTGCATGTCTGCATATCATGACATCTCCCCTTTTTTATGATTTGTTGGCATATGGGAATGTACTTACATGTGGTGGCATATATTAACATATTTACAAGCGGTGGCATATGTGAACATGTTTATATGTGAAGACAGCTGTCCAATGTGAGAAAACAGAACATAGCAAACAAACCAAATGTTCATAAGTCCAGTCTCTGGGGCTTGCGCCTGATCCTTGTCGACCGCCAGAGAGGTGGTGGTGGGGACGACGGCGCCTTGGCAGGCGGGGTGGAAGCCTGACTGGTGGCCTCGTAGTTCGAGGTATCAGGAGGTGGCAAAAAAACGGATGGAAACGGAGAAGAAAGCGATTGCGGGAATGCAACTTTGTGCAGTGCCCGTCTGTTTCGTCGAACAACAGAACCATCAGCCATACGTACAACATACGAGTGGGTCGCAGCCTGTCGAACAACAACAGCTGGAGCCGACCAGCCACCATCCGGTATCTTGATCCTGACAGTGTCTGCTGGGGATAACACGGGCAAATCAGTGGCATGAGCATCATAGTCCTGCTTTTGCTGGTTTCGGAGCTGCTGCACCTTCTGCACCACCGGGAGGTGATCCAGGTCAGGCAAGTGTATGGCGGGAAGTGTCGTCAGCAGGTCCCTGTTCATCAGAAGTTGAGCCGGCGACATGCCAGTAGACAGCGGGGTCGCCCTGTACGCAGGCAGCGCGAGGTAGATGTCAGAAGCAGAATCCGCGGCCTTGCAGATGAGCTGTTTCACAATGTGCACCCCTTTCTCAACCTTCCCATTGGACTGGGGATAGTGTGGGCTGGAAGTGACATGTTTGAAATGGTATGACTTGACAAACATAGACCACTCGTGGTTGTTGAAGCACAACTCATTGGCACTCATGACAGTGAGTGGGATACCATGCCTGGAGAACGTCTCCTTAAAGGCCTTGATGGCGGTCCGAGATGTGAGGTCTGAGAGCTTCACGACTTCAGGGTAGTTGGAGAAATAGTCAATCATCAACACATAGTCACGACCATTCGCACAAAAGAGGTCGATGCCAACCTTGGACCACGGGGAGGTCTCGATTTCATGCTGCTGGAGCATCTCCTTACTCTGCGCTGGCTGGAAGCGTTGACAGGTCGCACAGTTGAGGACCATGTTCGAGATGTCCTGGCTAATACCGGGCCAGTAAACAGCCTGCCTGGCTCTGCGTCTGCATATCTCGATGCCCAAGTGTCTCTCATGGATTTGGCGGAGCACCAGGTTCTTGAGACTGAGTGGAATGACAATCCGGTCCAGCTTGAGGAGGATACCATCAATCACAGTCAGGTCGTCCTTTACATTATAAAATTGAGGGCACTGCCCTTTCTGCCAGCCATTGGCGAGGTGATGTATGACACGCTGCAAGATGGGCGGGGGGGGGGGCGGGATTCTCCCAACGGGAGTCTAAGTGCCGACGCCAGAGTAAAAATCGGAGTGTTTTACTCCGGCGTCAGAACTGTCATAATATACACACTTAGCTCACTGGGCTAAATCGCTGGCTTTGAAAGCAGACCAAGCAGGCCAGCGGCATGGTTCGATTCCCGTACCAGCCTCCCCGGACAGGCGCCGGAATATGGCGACTAGGGGCTTTTCACAGTAACTTCATTGAAGCCTACTCGTGACAATAAGCGATTTTCTTTTTTTTTCAAGCATATGATGGTGCATAGACACACACTGACTGACACACTGAAAGACCAATCAACACACAGAACACAGCAGCCAATCACCAGACAGGACACGGCCACTATAAAGCCAGAGGGTACTAGTTTTCCCGCTCATTTGAGATGCAGCCTCTGAGACAGCCAGAGCCCGTAATCAGTAGCACGAACATCTGCCATGTGCTCGCAGTATAGTCTGGTCAAGTTAGCCATAGGTCTTCAGTCAACCTAGCATAGTGTCGACCCACAGTGCAAGTATGTTTAACAGCTCATAGTTAAGTAAAATAGAGTTTTACTTCTACAAGTGTTGGTAGCCTGTCTCTCTCACTGCTCTGGTAAACGCAGTCCTCGCAGACCCAACATACCCAACACATCATGGTACCAGTACGTGATGTTAGAGTTTGATGGACCTACCCTCAAATAATCTGCCTTCGATCATCGATCAGCCATCCGGTAGTATGGACAGCGTCCTCCCTCCCCCGCCGCTCGGCATCACCGGCAACCTCGGTGTGAACTGGAAGATGGTTAAACAAAGGTTTCAACTGTACCTCGAAGCTACAGATCTGGAAGCTGCCTCAGACACCAGGAAGATTGCTCCCTTCCTCTCCACGGCCGGGGACCACGCCATCCATATTTTCAACTCCCTCACATTCGCTGAAGGTGAGGACAAGTCCAAGTTCAAGACAGTCCTGCTCAAATTCGACAGCCATTGTGATGTTGAAGTCAACGAAAGTTTTGAACGCTATGTCTTTCAACAGCGTCTGCAGGGTAAGGATGAACCTTTTCAATCTTTCCTCACCCATCTTCGCATCCTCGCGCAATCCTGCAATTACGGCTCCACCTCCGATTCAATGATCCGCGACCAGATCATTTTCGGTGTGCAATCGGACCCCCTATGCCAGCAGCTCCTCAAAGTTAAACAGCTAACCCTCGCTATAGCCATCGAAACCTGCGTTCTGCATGAGCACGCCACTAACCGATACTCACACATTCAAGCGGCAGAGACGGCGCGGCAAGGCCCCCACAAAGCAGAGCAGGTGCAGGCCGTAAAACAGCTCCAGGGCCTGAGCCTGGATGAGGGCGGCCATTTTGTGCACTTTTCTCGGCTCCCGCGCATGCGCGCAACGACCGAGGGGACGGCAAGACCAAAGACCGAACTACGCAGGCGCGCACTACGTACGACCGCACCGCGCATGCGCGGTGGCGCATTGAGCGTTCTGACGTCACGACGTGCAACAACTGTGGCTCTGCCCACTTAAAGCGGCAATGTCCTTCGAAATCTCGCGCTGTCTCCAATGTGGCAAGCTTGGCGACTACGCAGCCCTATGCAGGTCTGCTCAAACAACTACCTCTCGTCTGCGCAGGGATGTCCGTACCGTCCAACCACCGGTCACCGATTCCGACTCCAACATGGTTCCGGACCCTGGCACCGAGGATTTCAAATCACCATTCCGGGTGGGCATCATCACCAAGCACAAGGTGCTCCAGAAGAAAAAAGCCAAGTCCTTCCCAGTGCTCAGCATTGATCCGGGCGATGAGTGGTGTGCCACCCTCACGGTCAACAAATCTCGCATCCGATTCCAGCTGGACACCGGCGCTTCAGTCAACCTCATAGCGGGGTCTGACCTCGACAGCCTCCACGTTAAGCCAACCATCCTGCCATCCACCTGCCAGCTTCTTGACTATAATGGCAATGCCATTGCTGCCAGTGGCTCATGCCAGCTTGTGGTATCGCACCGTTCCTTCAAGGCCCCGCACAAAAATGGCGCAAGGATCCAGGCTCACCGGCCGAAGAAAGGATGCCCGCCGACAGAGAGGCCGGACCGCCGATCGGTGGGTCCCGATCGTGGGCCAGGCCATTTTGGAGTGCCTCCCTGGGGTTGAAACCCCCCACAGGCTGCTCCCGGCCTTTGAAGCCCCAGGACCCGCCAGCCCGAGAGCAGGTTAGAACTGCGCCGGTGGGACTGTCATTCTTTCCGCCGGCCACCCGGCCCATCCGGGCTGGAGAATTGTCGCTCGCCGTTTGCGGCAATTCTCCGAGTGGCCCGGCGTGATTCGCGCGGCGCTGGTTTCGGGGGGGGGGGGGGGGGGGGGGGGGGGAAGATTGCGTGCGGGGGTTTTGGCGGTGTGGCGTGATTGGCGTGGCCCCCCGGTGATTCTCCCACCCGGCGGGGGTGAGGGGGGGAATCCCGCCCGGGGTCTTTGGCTGCCTCCTCGCGGATACCAAACACCTTCTCATCAGATGTCGGGAGGGTGCTAGCACACAGCTGCACCTGTGATTCAATCTGCCCGATGATTTCCAGCGGTTCACTAGCCAAGGTCATGGAGCGGGGCAGTGCATCAGCAATGATGAGCTCCTTGCCAGGTGTGTACACTAAGTCAAAGTCGTACCTTCTGAGTTTGAGCAGGATGCGCTGCAACCGAGGTGCCATGTCGTTGAGGGCCTTATGGATAATGTGGACCAGAGGCCTATGATCCGTCTCGACAGTGAATGTCGGCAGGCCGTAGACATAATTGTGAAACTTGGGAATGCCAGTGAGAAGACCCAGGCATTCCTTCTCTATTTGCGCATATTGTTTCGGTGGGTGTCATGGCCCTCGATGCGCGGCTACCGGTGCCCCGGATGAAGTGTCATCGCGTTGAAGCAACACCGCACCAATGCCATCCGGGCTCACATCTGTTGAGATCTTTGTCTCCCTGTCTAGGTCGCAAAATGCCAAGACGGGTGCAGTGGTAAGCTTGGCTTTCAGCTCCATCCACTGTGCCTGATGTGCTGCCTTCCACTCAAATGCAGTGGGCTTTTTCACCAGGTTTCGTAGGGCCGTGGTGTGTGAGTCCATGTTTGGGATGAACTTGCCCAGAAAATTGACCATGCCCAGGAAGCGCAACACCGCCTTCTTGTCATCAGGGACCTTCATGGCTTCGATGGCCTTGACCTTGTCTGTGTCCGGACGCACGCCCTGCTGAGAGATCTGGTCACCTAGGAACTTGAGTGTCGACATGCCACAGCAATATTCGGACCTGTTCAGCTTCAGGCCATTGGCATGGACCCAGCGGAATATCTGTTGGAGGCGGGAAACATGCTCTTCAGGGTTCTTGGACCATATGATGATGTCGTCCACGTGCATACAAACCCCTTCAATGCCCTCCATCATCTGCTCCATGATGCGATGGAAGATCTTCGATGCCGAGACAACGCCAAATGGCATGCGATTATAGCAGTACCTGCCAAACGGTGTGTTGAAGGTGCAGACCCTTCTCCTGGACTCTTCGAGCTGGATTTGCCAAAATCCACGTGAAGCATCTAACTTGGTGAAAAGACGTGCGTGTGCCATCTCACTGGTGAGTTTCTCCCGCTTCAGGATGAGGTAGTGTTCACGCATTGTATTCTTATTTAGATCCTCGGGATCAATGCAGATGCACAGGTCTCCTGAAAGCTTTCTAACATACCATCGAGCTGACCCAGTCAGTCGGTTCGGTTACCTTGGAAATGATGCCCTGTTGCTGAAGATCCTTGAGCTGTGCCTTCAGGCGCTCCTTCAGCGGAGCAGGGACCCGACGTGGTGCGTGGACCACTGGCTTGGCATTAGGTTGTAGCAGAATCTTGTATCGATATAGCAGCCTGCTCATCTCATCGAACACATCCGGATACTGAGTGAGGATGTCGTCAATGCCGGCCTGAAGATCCACATTGTAAGATGTCATTGTGTAAACCAGCTGTACGAGGTTCAGCTGCTTGCAGGCATGCACGCCCAGTAGGGATGCCCTGTCTGGCTTGACAATTTCTCAACGTAACCATGTATGGGTACTGCGGTTGGAGGCGATTAGATGGTAGGATCCCAGTGCCGTGATGGCATTTCTGTTGTAGTCCAGGAGCCTGCAGGCTGCTGGAAGGAACTTGAGGGGCTTCGTGATGCGTTTGAAATCTGCCTGTGAGAGGAGGTTGGCAGAAGCACCTGTGTCCAGCTTAAACTGGATGGAGCAGTGGTTGACCTGCATCACCGCAAACCATTCGTCTGCAGAATCCACAGCGAGGATGGATTGAGTTTGTGATGAGTTGGATGTGGCATATTCACATTTGGTAATGATGCCGACACAGTAGGCGGAGTCCAGGCAGTCTTCCTCAGGATCCGTTGTGCTGCCAGGATCAGAATCCTGGAATTGTTGTTGCACACTGTGAATTGGGTGCGCTGGCCCCTGACTGGTGGTACAGACTTGCACAAGGTTGCATAGTGTCCAGGCTTCCCACAGTTTAAACATCGCCTGCCTCTTGCTGGGCAGTGTTTCTTTTAAATGGCCGTTGCCGCAGTTCGAGCACGTCATGACGTCGGCTTCCTGACCCTCCGCGCGTCGTCGCACATGCGCAGTGTGGGCGTCGGCCGTTTTGTTATCCCGTTCGCATCGCGCATGCGTGGGGCCCTGGGAAAAACTCGCGAAATGGCCGCTTTCATCAATGCTGAGGCATTGCGTCTGGGAGATGGCCTGCACACTCTCTGCCTCGTGGGAGGCAAATTTCTCATTTTCAGCCGATTTGTACTGGGCATAGTGATTTTTGGCGTGCTCATGCACTGTGCATGTTTCAATCACAACTGGCAGGGACATATGCTTGATTTTCAGTTTCTGCTCTCTCAGAGGTTCAGAGTGAACTCCAAAAACGATTTGGTCTCTGATCATGGAGTCAGCAATATCACCAAAGTTGCAGGACAGCGCCAGCAGGTGGAGGTTACTTAAGAAGGAGTTGAAAGATTCATCTTTACCTTGTAGATGCTGTTTGAATATGTAGCGCTCAAAATTTTCACTGGTGTCCACTTCACAGTGACTGTCAAACTTGTCCAGGATAATCTGAAACTTTGTCTTGTCCTGGGCTTTGGTGAAGTAAAAAGAGTTGAAGAGTTTGATGGCTTGATCACCCACTGTTGAGAGGAGAAGCACAATCTTCCTAGCATCAGACGCACCCACGAAGTCTGAAGCGATGTACAGCAGAAACTTTTGCTTGAATGTCCGCAGTTGGCACTGAGATTACCGTAGGTCCTGAGCTGGCGAGGAGCCTGAATCTTCTCCCTGGTGCCGGGATACATTCGCTGGTCGTCTCGGAACGGACTGAGGTAAACCACCTAGATTAACCAGTCTCCTGGTAGCATGATGTGTTATGTACTCTGGGATAACACAGGCTGCAATTGGATGCAGCTTTAACCAAAAGATACTCCAGACCTTGAAGTTAGTTCAATCTGATTTATTGAACCAGTAGCACAGTTAGTTTGTGCCTGTCTGTATATCATTATCTGCATGTCTACATATCATGACAGGATGAAAAGAGCAATTGGGTATTGGGGGATAGGCTGGGTCAGGGGTTTGAACCCATGCTGCTGGCCTGCCTTGGTCCGCTTTAAAAGCCAGCTATTTAGCCCAGTGTGTTAAACCAGCCCTGCTGGCAGGGAAGTGTGAATTTAAAACCTCAGTTTTTGAGTGGGCCTCGACATGAGGATGTGTTCCCATCTGAAACAGGCATGAGCCATGTTTGAATACACCTACTGTAGACACCAAAGCACTTTGCTGAACCATTTGATCCCTGGCATGCAGTAGATCAACCGACAACCTGTAAAGGGACGTGCACAAGCAATTCCACAAACGGCTATCTTTTTGTTGTGTTACTTTTGAGAGCGCTCTTCCTCCTCCCTCATCATCAGCTCATCTGTCCTTCAATTCAAGGATGACGTCTACTCAGAGTCAAAGGTTTCCATCATGGGTCTTCATGTGACTAAGCAAGGCTGATTCTTGACACACTGATCTTTGGAGACATGGGGCATGCTCTCCTGGAATGTAGGATTTGCATCCTTTTCCTTCCTTCTCTGCCACCCCTTTGTCTCACCATAAAGACGTAGGTGTGATTCTATGACCCCCTATTGGTGTACTTGCAACTGTGTAGGTGCATAGAATATAATGGGTGGCTACTTATCCTACTTATCCAGCCCCAAGCTATCCCCCATAAAACAATGTGTGGGTATGCCCAGCCACCCTTAGGCCTATTGAGGCACTTAACCGTTCAATCAATGGCTAGTTAAGGGCCTCATCCTGCTTCCACTGCCACACAATGATGGCCAGGGGAAGATGGAACCAAGGGGGCAAACTCACTCTTTCACAACCTCAGGTTAAAACCAGGAGGAACGAGATTATGACTGTCAATCACGTTTTGTCCATTGTCCATTCGGTCCATTGTCTCCCGGATCGGGAATCCCGCTAACAGCATCGGGCAAAGGTTCCACCCCGAGAACTAATATATACAGTTCAAAAATAAGGCGTGCCCCCATTTAGGATGGAGATTATTTTTTTTTTCCTGCTAGGGGTGGCCAGCCTGTGGAATTCCCATGCCCAGTGAGCTGTTGAAGCAGGTCATTGAATATATTTAAGGCGGGGGAGAAGGAAACTTGACCAATAAGGGAGTCAAAGCATGTCAGTGGTCGGGAGGAAAGTGGAGTTCAGGCCAGAATCAGATCGGCCATAATCTTATTGTTTAGCAGAGAATGCTCGAAAGGCCAAATGGCCGACTCTTGTTCCTAAATGGTATCTTCGTAATACTGGCACTCAAGGGCGGTAAACCTTTACTGAGTGAATAGACACTGTCAGGTAGCTTGTACATAGTATGGGGCGATCACAAAGCTTTGTTCGACCCTGTTCCAAATTTGAAAGTGTTTCATATTCCCATTCAAGGTTTGTGAAGCAGTTGCAGGATTGTGATGAAATTTCTTGGGACATCCAAACTCTTTGACGCACAACCACAGAGCCTAGCAATTTGCTGAGTCAAGTGCTTTGGTCAGGTTGATGAATGCAATAAAGAGTTCCTGGTATTATCATAGTTTTCTTGAGTTTTTCTGGCAACAAAGACCAGGGGGTCGATTTAGTGCCACATTTGCCGCAAGGGTAAATGAAGACACTGGTGCAAAATCGCACGAAAGCTGAGAAACAAGATACTCGCCAGCGAGATCTCGTTTGCTAATTTTCCCTGCCCCCCCACCCCGATGATACAACGATTTTTCCACCCAGAAAGGGCGGGAGCCTTATTCAAATACATTTTTAATGCATTTACATATGATTAAAAGGCCTACCCACCACATGATCCCCGTCACTGAATATTCAAACCTCCGACAGCACCTGATAATCGTGAGTTGAGGGGGTGGAGAGCTGCCAATTCCTTCATGGGGACGGGATGTTGGGCGGAGTTTAACCTCAGTGCTGATCACGGCCTGCTTTAAAGATGGCGCCTCAACCTCTGTGAAGCCGGTTCTATCAGGCCCCCCCAAACAGGCGGCATAAAACATTCAGCATCCACTCACCACCATGCTCTCCCCCCCCCCCCCCCCCCCCCCCAACCGATTTGTTTTTTGCCAGAACATCTGTAGAGAAAACCTGCCTGTATCGAGAATCACACCAGTTTTCAGTCAGCACCCAACACTTTACCATTTTTGGGGTAAATTCCGCCCCTGATCTGAAAACACGGCAGAGCATCCAGAGAAATATGCGCCGGTTTTCAGTCAAAGCCGAACACACTGACAAATTATGGAAACATTCTGCCTCATGTGAAAGGTTCCTCTGGAAAGACTAAAGCCACCTGTGTCTCAGCCGCACTAAATAGGTGATTCAGGCAAATGTAAGTCAGAATTTCCCCTGCTCTGGGCAAGTAGGAAGTACCTTACTAGTTTCCAGAGCATGAGCCTCCTTCTTGAAGACAGTTACAATTGTTGCATTCCAGACGTTTACCTCCCAAATCCACAGGCCTGGAGTCTCCATGTGAAGAATGCTGCCTCGAAGACCTCAGCTGGAATACCATCCAGGCTGCTGACTTTGTGCTTTTCCTCCATTTAATTACATACTGAACCCCCTCCAGGTCTCCTTAGAACCGTAGAATTCCTACAGTGCAGAAGGCGGCTATTTGGCTGATTGAGTTTGCACCAATCCTCTGCTTTAACTTGTTCACTCCCTCTGCCCTATCCCCATTATCACATAACCCCACCTAACCTGCAAATCACTGTGGGAGGAATCTAAGGCAAGCGGAGGAAACCCATGCAGACAGAGAGTAAAAGTGCAAATGCCACACAAACCGGAATTGAACCCGAGTCCCTGGCGCTGTGAGGCAGCAGTGCTAATCACTGTGTCACCATGACGTCACACATGAATACACTCCAGCTTCCTGCTACCTCCTGCGTGACTTCCTCCTAGAATCACATCCCAGCTCTGCTTATGTGCTAACCAGCACATGGAGCTAACTGGTTGCCTCCCCACATTCCCACCCACCTCCATAGCTCCGCATGTATATGAGCACAATTAGCACTCACAGCTCACGAACATGCTGATGAGGTGCAAAGATTCAGACCTCTTGTGAATATAATTAGGTGAGCAGTGTTCTGGAACACATTATCTACCCACCTCAGCCCAATTACAGCAAGTAAAAATCAGTCCTGGACTTAATGTTTTTTTCATTCACGAAAAACCCGGGGTGGGATTCTCTCATCCCACGGCAGAGTGTCCACGCCGACGTAAATGCCATTGTGTTTTACGATGGCGTGAACGGGCCGCTGCCAGGACTAATTCTGGCCCCTACAGGGGCCCACCGATCGGCGGGCCGGCCTCTCTGGCTGGGGGCCTCCTTCCCTAAGTGCCGGCCCCTGTAGTCCTGTGGCATGTTGTGTCAGGGCTGGCACGTTGAAGGAGGCCACTGCGCATTCACAGTGGCGCCGGCGCCAATGCGCGCATGCGCAGTGGCCTCCTTCAACGCGCCAGCCCTGACGCAGCATGGCACAGGACTACAGGAGCCGGCGCGTAGGAAAGGATGCCCCCAGCCAGGAAGGCCGGCCCGCCGATCAGTGGGCCTCGATCTCGGGCCAGGCCACATTGGAGGCCCTCATCCAAGGTCGGCGGCCCACTCCCCCCTGCAACAGGCCGCCACCCGACCTTTCCACGCTGAGGTCTCGCCGGCTGAGTGCGGGTGCGGATGGTGCCGGCGGGGCTCAGCGTTTTCACGATGGCCGCTCGGCCCATCCCAGCCCGAGAATCGGCGAGCTGGCCGCATAGTGTGGCCCCCGACCAGCGCCGCACCAACTACACTGGCGCCAATGGCGCCAGCGGAGAATCGCGTGCCAGCATCAAGGCGACGTGTCCCGCTCTAAGAGAATCCCGCCCTGTAAGTTTATAAGTTTATCATAGAATCATAGAATTTACAGTGCAGAAGGAGCCCATTTGGCCCTTCAAGTCTGCACCGGCCCTTGGAAAGAGCACCCTATCTAAGCCTATACTTCCACCCGATACCCAAACACCCACCCTATCCCCGAAACACCACCTAACCTTTTTTGGACACTAAGGGCAATTTAGCATGGCCAATCCACCAAACCTGCACATCTTTGGACTGTGGGACAAAACCGGAGCACCCGGAGGAAACCCATTCAGACACCGGGAGGATGTGCAGACTATGCACAGACAGTGACCCAAGCTGGAAATCGAACCGGGGACACTGGAGCTGTGAAGCACCTGGGCGAACTATTGTGTTACTGTGCCGCCCATTAAGTTTTGTCTTGGAGGATCATAATTTGACTTGCAGCGTTTATAACAGTAGACACGGAAATTATTTTAACCTCCCGATTTCTTCCTTGTTACTACAAATAAGACTTAAGATTGACTTCCAAATGCAATGATGTCAATAGACTTGGTCCAGGTCTCAGTAGAAGCAGATCCACAGGCAAAAAGTGCCGACTAATTAGTGAATCACATCTACTGAGTGGAATAAATGAAATTGGAGAATGAGGCAGGGGCGAGGTAAATCCCTCAGCCTGTTGCTGAGACATACCACTGAGATATTGCAGGGTGATCTCAAGCTCCTGCTGAACCTAATACGGTCATCAGATACAAGGAGGAAATGGGCGACCTCCGAGAAAATGTTCCATTCCCTGGCACAGTCGCACATCAAAAAAAAGGTTCTCAGACAAGTGAATAACGATGCATCTACGGGCCATGAAAATTCCAAATATCCGCCGATGCTCAATTTTCGAAAGCAATTTTGCTGCTGTTTTCAAAGTTACTTGGTAAGAAAGTTGCTGCGGCACAATAAATATAAATAGAATAAGGACAGTGAACATTTTCACTCCCCCGGACAGAACCGATACATTCTTTCAAGGAAATTATGCATTAGTGGATGTAATGCTAATGCACATTTTAATATGACAAACAATAATGGTCCTTTATTTCAGCGAGCCATTCTGAGATATTTCTGAAGGTTATTAAACCCATGGGCTTAAATCTTGAATACTCTGTCTAGATAGCAATTTTATCATAAATAATAGATTTCACTGAAAGCATTAGGTATGCCATAAAAAATGTTAGCCTAATAAAAGATGTCACCTTTATGCTGCCTGTCTTTCACTATTGCTTGCCAGTTTCAAATAAAGTCAGAAAGAATATAATTAATGTTGTAGGGGTCCACCATGTTCTTTTTATGAGCCCATAACATTGTTGAACTGGTTCTTTTCTGCTGAAGGAAAACATATATACATATAATTCTGGAAGGTGCAATTTTTACGAAGCAATTGTTTATACTTTCAGAAGTGCTACAATGGTGCGAAAAGGATACAGTGGTATTTGGTATAAAATACATAAACAAAGTGTTGTGTATTTGGATGCTATTTTCAAGTTGTTTCACATGTTCTTATAAGCTTGGCCGCTTGGAAGTAACTTTGATCACCAAACATTAAAAGTTAAAATTAGTCTCATGCGTTCACATGTGTTTACGTGTGCGTGTGCTTGTTTATGCCTGTGTTCGTGAACGTGCTTGTGTGTGCATATGCACAAATGTGGATGGACATGTGTTTGCCTGTGCTTGCATGTGTGCACACATAGTCGCCTGTGTGTGCGCATGCCCCTGTGTTTTTATGTGTGTGACAACCAGGATTATTTTTTAAGGCCCAAGGGACTAATCTTCTTTGGGCCACATGAATAATTTAGAACTTTTACTTGCTGGGTTCTTCAGGCTCTGAGCACACGAGGATTAGTTAGAATCGAAAATGACAATTGAGGCCTATTGAATCCAGATTTGCTTATTAAAAGTTCTAACATATAAAGAATGTTGCCAATCTGCATTGGCAGGGTCAATGGGTCAGGTAGGCAACTGATGCCATATTGAAGCCATTAATGCCCTATTTACATCAGGTAAAATGAGATAAGCTTGAGTCACGGAGGAGAATTTTGAACCCCTGAAATTGGGGGAGGTTTGGGTGAGCTGGGATATTAAAATGTAAAAGGTTTCAAACTCAAACCCATCCTCCTCAAACCAGCCCACTTTCATCCTTGGTATTCTTGGAGGTTGGATGGAAGGCAGGCCTACCACCTTCACCCAAGAGGCAGGTGGCTCAATTCAATATTTTAATGCGATTACGTGCCTCACATTTTAACACCATTTGAAATTAAAGTCCAGCCGGCTGGGTTTCCCAGGCATCAGAGAGTGTCACTGTCTGTGCTGAGTCTGCATGTTATCCCCGTGTATGTGTGGGTTTCCTCTGAGTGCTGCGGTTTCCTCCCACAAGTCCCGAAAGACGTGCTTGTTGGGTGAATTGGACATTCTGAATTCTCCCTCTGTGTACCCAAACAGGCGCTGGAGTGTGGCGACTAGGGGATTTTCACAGTAACTTCATTGCGGTGTTAATGTAAGCCTATTTGTGACACTAATGCAGATTATTATTATTACCATTTTTATTATTATGCCCATGTATAATTGTTCTGCTCAATTCTCAAAAATATGCATGAGCATGAAGATCTGGGACTATATATGCAAAAACCCTCAATAGTGGCACCCAGGTTGTGAATTTTGTGAGAAAAGCATCTGCGATCATGAACTTTATAAGTAGAGGCATCCAGTAAATGAAATAAATTATGACCAACCTTTATTGAAAACTGGTTCAGATCCAATGGGAGGATTTCATCGTGTTTTGGCACTTTAGGGATGTTACCAAAGGAGATGATAGAAAGGATTGACAAAGATGGTTCCAAATGGTTCCAGTGGCACGTTCGGTGGTGAGCATTGGGGGAGATTATGAAAGGAGGGCCAGAAATCGGTTTCATGTTGTAGTGAAATTACAGTGAGATCTTCCCCTGGTGCCCACAATGGTGGGTCGCAAAACCTACCAGTGGATGGCGTGAACTTCATTTGCATCCTGTTAACGGGATGCACATAAAGGTCCGACCCCCCCCCACGCCAGATTCTCTGCGATGCTGGCTGATATGGGGCACTCTTGGAACAATATAGTGTATGGACGTCGGGACACATTTGAAAGATGCCTGGGGCTGCCTGTGGAATTCAGGATGGATGCTGCCCACAACCCTGCGCCCTGGAATGCCACAGCAGTGGGTTGGGGAACATTTGCAAGTAGACCTTCCAGAGTAGGTGTCCTGGAGGGAGTCCATCTTCCAGCCTCAATGTTCCTGGAGATCCATCTTTCCTCTCACGTGGCCCTGAAGATTCATCTTGATTTTCAGGAGGTCCATCTTCTTTCTTCAATAGTGGGTCAGTAATTTTAGGGGCTTTTTCAATGTGTCGCCTGGACATGATGGCAGATTACTTGCCATCCAGGTTGCTCTGCCATGCAATATGTTGTAAACCACCTGTGTGCATAATTAATTAGGTCAGAGTCAGAATATTTGGCCTGTTTACCCACCAGCGCCTGCAGTGGGAAATAATCCAAGTTCCAGCACCCGCCACGGGATCTGATAGAGCTATATAAAATTATGATGGTGGACAGAGCAGATAGCAAGAATACACTCCCATTTGTGGGAGGGTTGAAACGAGAGGACTGAAAATTTAAGTGACAAGCAAAAAACCAATGGCAACAAGAGATATACTTTTTTAAAAAATTAAATTTTGAGTACCCAATTATTTTTTTTCTAATTAAGGGGCAATTTAGCGCGGCCAATCCACCTACTCTGCACATTTTTGGGTTGTGGGGATGAAACCCACGCAGACACGGGGAGAATGTGCAAACTTCACACGGACAGTGACCCGGGGCCGGGATCGAACCTGGGTCCTCAGTGCCGTGGGCAGCAGTGCTAACCACTGCACCACCGTGCCGCCCTGAGATATACTAGATTAGTTAAAACCTGGAATGCTCTGCCTTTCGGGTGGGAGAGGCAAATTCAATCATGGCTCTCAATAAGGAACTGGATATAATAAATAATAATAATAACCTTTTATTGTCACGAGTATGAAGTTACTGTGATAAGCCCCTAGTCACCACATTACGGCACCTGTTCAGGTAAGCTGGTACGGCAATTGAACCCACGTTGCTGGCCTTTTCTGCATCACAAACCAGCTGTCTAGCCCAGTGAGCTAAACCAGCCCATAAGCACCTAAGAGAGAAAGACAAACAGTGGAGCCATGTGGAAGAGGAAGAAAGTGGGACTAACTAAATTGCTCTTGCAACGAACTAGCACTGGCTGGATGGGTTGAATGGCCTTCTGCCAGCTGTAACAATACCATGATTCAATAACATAATAATCTTTATGATTGTCACAAGTAGGCTTACATTAACGCTGCACTGAAGTTACTGTGAAAATCCCCTAGTCACCTACAACTTATTTTCTTTACAATGAATTCCGAAAGCTGTATCAGTGTTTTAAGATCAGTTGCAAGTCTCCAACACATGTTCTTTACAAATAACTTTTACTTGTTTCAGAAAGTGTACTGGTCATTTCCAGGCCAGCCCTTTGGTGTATGTTTCCCAGGCAATGGGAAAAGTTAAAATCTACTTTCTCTCCCTTTTCTCCTGACAATAAGCCTTTGCACCAAGCTTAGCTTAATAAATGGTTTCACTCAATAATAATCATGGCTACATGACAGGCTTTTCTGAATTGGTAACTTAAAATCAATATTTCTCACCAGACCATGTCTGAATATAGTACAACCATAGTCAACCATGACTTAAAACACAATAGAAAAAATAAATCTGTATTTCTGCGGCTGGTTAATGGATGATCATAGTTTTCTGTCATCGATTGAGCGGGGTGCTGCCATTACAACAAGATAACAAATGATAACAGTCTTATGAACCATTAGCTAATTACAGATCTTTCTTAACATAGTAGAGCATCAGCTTCCTAAAACAAACTGCAGGACAGTAATGGTCTAATCACAGTCACAGATTATGTACCCATTGGAATCCATGGTTTGTTGCTCATCACTTCAGTCTTAGTGAATCACAGGGGCGATAGATACCAAAATGAAAATCAACGTTCACAAAGAAAAGATAATTCATCAAATGATATCAATAATACCATGAGTCAAAGTCACCCTGCACAAGTTAAAGGGTGAGATATACCCATTCCCACATCTCAGGCATGCTTTGAACAAAATAATTGACCATTTAAAAACTTTTGTCAAGAAAAGAAAGGCTCACCAAAACTGTTTGTTGAAAAGAGAATGCTTTTCCGCGAAAAAATCTTAGAACTGGTAACCATCTACAACTCGGCATGCATATGCATTGGCAATATAGTACTGAGCCAAAGTCTCCAGGATAATTTGAACCATCATGTGTCTGGTTTCAACCATAATTGACACCTTTAAATGACCCCAAGCTAGGGAAGAGGAAATTCAGCTTGAGTTCCTGCGTGTGTCACTGTTCAGTGGCCCTTGCCAGAAAATCTAACCATATGTTTGTCACATTGGTTTAAGATCAGACTTGGCAGGGATATCCTCTTTGATTGAACAGGCTACCAAAATTCACAAGCAATATTTTAATTCCTGGTGGAGAGTAGGAGCAAAAGGCTGGAATTTCCATCTGGGAGTTAAAGTAGAGGTAAGACTGGGCCGCCACGTAGGCTGTGTTTGGGAGTGATTCATGAGGGGGGAGGATGAAGAAATCCAGGATTCCAGAGATCCGAAATTTCCCTCTGGGGCACAATGCATCAGTTCTTCTGCTCCTGGACCTGCAGCAATAAGGATTTTGGACTTATCTTCTGGAGATTTTACGGATCAAAGCGACCGTGGCGGTTGCTGTTTAATGTTTGCTGTAGGGACCTCGCTACACAGGTCACTTCTTTTTTTAGGAGCTGTGCCTGACTCAAGTGGATGCTTCAACTATCTGGTGCTAAAATAGCTGCAGGCAGCATGTGGGCAGCAAAAATACATTGCACCTTTTAACTCATGACTATTATGTGCTGGATGGTAGAAGTCAAATCAAATCTTCTGTCTCAACTCAAGCATGAAGAATGGCCTGGTGGCCAAGGCATTAATGAGGTGCTCCTGCCTTTTGAACCATACACCACCATAAGTCACTGGCTTCAGCAGAGAAGAAAATAAAATGTTAATCTTGTAGTGTAGTACAGAACTTGACTATTACTGTAAAGAGAGATATGTTGCTGAAGGGTTTTGTTTTGCACAAATCAAGACAAATACAAGAATGCAAAATTTCCAACAATCACAACAGCTTTTACCTGAGGAGAAAAGGATACTGATTGGTTGGCAAATCAACTCTGATTGGCTGAGGTGTTCCACGGAAAAATCAGTGGGCTCCCCAAGCCCCCTGGTAATTCAAAAAAGGTGCAAAACCTGAACATATTCCTTTTGTTTGCAGAGAACGCATCACTGTGCATGAATGTACGTTGCCTCTAGTAAGAACAAATGAGCCACATACAAGCTTGGCTGATTATCTTGCATTGTTGTGTAAATATTAGTGCATTCAGGTTATTCAGCAAGTGCTGATCAATCATGGGATCACATCGAAAGGGAAACATTGCGTTTTGAGCTTTCAACCTGGGGCTGGTACTGTTTGGTCTGTACAATTGGGCAGCACTTGCTGAACAATCCAAAGTGTCCTAAAAGCTACACCAACAACAAATTTAACATAATCAATCAAGCTCATAACATGGCTTATTTATGCGTGCTAGAAGTTGTTGGTCGTTCTGGGTGAGTGTGCTTAACACTCAATTTGGCTCTGTTTCTTTACTTAGCTCTGGAGTCGCCAGGTATCGTTAAGATACCGCCACAAGTTCAAGGTGAAGTTCAAAGCAATAAAACCATACACCAATTAGTAAGTTCAAACAACTGAGTTTATTATAATACAATTATAATAACTACCCATGCACACGCTAAAAGGATTAAGCTATTCCTACCGCTAAATAAACTAATACTTATCTCGAAGGAACTGCCGGGTCAGGGAACAAGGCCTCTTGCTTTGCTCTGGTCTGCAGACTTCAGGTTGGTATAAGTTAAAAGGGGTCAGGAGTGTCTATCTCTGGTAGCGACCATTGTGAGACACTTACTTGCTGGCGGCTGCTGTCCGAAACTCTCTCTCTCTCCTTCAGGGTCTTCTTGGCAAAAGCTGGTCGAGGTGCTGGTCCACGGAGGAATGCTGGTCAAAGAGAGAGGAGAGCTGGACAAGAAGACTGAACCATGTGTGGGACCTGTCTTTTATAAGTCCCAGGGATCCGCGTCCCTTTGGGCGGACTCCCTTACCTGCTTGGAATCGATTGGGTCTCTTCCCAATCGATATGTTTGAATCCCCCCAATACTGAGGCTGTTCCTTAGCTACTGGGCGGGCTCTCAGGCTCTTTGTTTTCGAACCCTGTTGGTGCCTGAGTGTCTGGTATCCTTTTCAATGTTGCAGTTGCTTCCCCATTTGTGTCCATTGTATCTGGAATTGTTCCATTAACATGCTAATTATCCCGGTGATTGCCTCATTAGTATGCGGAATGTTCGTTTCGGTGCTGTCTGCTTTCTTAGCAGACAGAATCCACACCTGCAAACATTGTCCATTTTATCCTATACGCTTTGCGTTCCTCCATTTTGTATTCAGGGAAATGGCCAACTTCGGTGGCTACAAAGTGACATATATTCATACATAGACACACGGGGTGGAATTCTCCGCTCCCGGGAAAAATTGGGAGGGCCATCGTGAACTCGGCCGAGTTTCACGACGGCCTCGGAGGCCGCTCCTCGCACCCTATTCTCCCCTCCCGGCGGGGCTAGGAGCGGCGCTCCTTAACTCTCAGCCGTGGGGGCGACGCACCAAGAATGACGCGGCCGGCACGTCTGATGTCGTCAGCCGTGCATGCGCAGGTTGGCTGGCTCCAACCCGCGCATGCGCGGCTGACATCATGACGCTGACGGCATGAACCCGCGCATGCGCGGTGGCCGCCTTTCCCCTCAGCCACCCCGCAAGACGTGGCAGCTTGATCATCCGGGGCGGCAGAGGGGAAATAGTGCGTCCGATTTGGACGCTGGCCCGACGATCGGTGGGCACCGATCGCGGGCCTGTCCCCTCCTGAGCACAGTCGTGGTGCTCTTTCCTTGCTACGCCACCTACAAGCCCTAAATGGGCTTCTCACTCCCGTTTCACGACGGCAGCGACCAGGTGTGTTTGCCGCTGTCGTGAAATGGCTGCGAACGGGAGGCCGCTCGGCCCATCCGGGTCGGAGAATCGCCGTGAAAAATGGTAAGCGCCGATTCTTTCGAGCGGGGCGGGGGGGGAGATAATCGTGGGTGTGTTTCTCGGCAGGAAGTTCGCTGGTGGAGAGTTTCTCTCTTCTCACCACTTGTCAATCGGATTTCCCATTGAAGCTACCCTACACCACTAGGGAGCCTGCAGTTGAGGGTACACTGCAGTGGGAAAAGAGAATCCCAATAGCCGGAAAATTCCGGTCAATGTGAAATTTTTCTCAGAGGGAAAAGGGGAAGGAATGACACACTTTCTTCGAGTGGATTCTAAGCCTTACCAACACTTGGGATTTTGTTAGTCATTGATTTTTTTCACTATTATTTTAGCATGTGTGATTGATTGAGATGGATGGTGGGAGAGAAATATCATATTATATAACTAACAAAATTGTGAGTGTTGTTATTGCCTCTAGATAATATTCCCCAGTGACGCCATGAATCGCTACAGTGTGGAGCTTTGTCACACAGAATTCCACATCATTGGCAATCATATAAATAAAACCAAAGTCTAATTTTTTGCTTTATATGAAAATCGCTTATTGTCACGAGTAGGCTTCAATGAAGTTACTGTGAAAAGTCCCTAGTCGCCACATTCCAGCGCCTGTCAGCTCGGTAGGCAGGGTGGATTGGTTCTGCAAATGAACATCCGATCCGTTCCACCAGCTTTTTAAAGTCAAAGAAAATATGGTTGTTACGTTTTTGTATCCTCATTAGGAATGCTTGCTCAGTTATTCAATCAAAAATTAATCATTTTGCCTTATTTCTCCCTTTTGCACCTTTAGTCATTATGTAATTCCAGTTCATTTGGCACTTAGCTTAATTTCTCTGCGTTCTCCCGAATAGGTGGCTAATGTTTCATGGAAGTTTTTCCCCTTAATTCATTGTACAAGTGGAAAATGATAAAGGTTCCAGGTGGGAGAGATTTACCCAAATTATTTGGTCAGGAGTCAAATTTTAGTCAATTGACAGATCAAAATGAACATTTAGCTGTTATTTGATGCATGGCGGCTAATATCTCTCATTTGGAACCAAGGGTACAAAACAACGCTAATCTGTGAAAACATTTCCTCTCCAACATTAACCAACTATTAACGCAGAGCCAACAAATCAGCAGGAATTGTTAAGTGGCCTGGGAGAAAGCAAAATAAGAAAAAATCTAAATGAATTACAAATTCAACTCAGCCAACAGGTGGGGATTTTTTTTTTGATCTGCACTTTATTTTTTAAATCTAACTATTTTGGATTGCAGTTTACAATTAATTACATTGTTCTTTCCTGCCTAAATCATCCAAAATCAAGGAACTGCTGCAAAAGGTTATGGAAATTTAAGCACAAATTAATTCTGAGTGATCGCTTCTCTCGGACTTTACACATGTTAATTTAAAAAACATTGAAAAAGTAGCCGGACCCACCTGCAAAATGAGCCACACTGCCTCCTGCCCCAGGATGAATAATTAACATTGGGAATTTTCACTGTGCTTATTTGCAGATTTTTAAGGAAGCTACAAAAAACTAAAGTGTTTTTTTCAGGTGCAAGGATATTAATAAGTTAAAAGCTTTGAGTTTTTCTTTAATTTACAAATAAAATAACTCCAGTGCTCCAATGTAACCGGTAATGGCTCTGTATTTCTTTTAAAAGCTATTTTCTGTCATTTAAAATTGAGTTACTCACAGCTTTGAACACTTTAAAATGCTTATTTGTAGTAATAAATCCATTTTCAGCTGTATCAATCAAACTACTATGTTACCATTCTTAAATATGGCAATGGATATTTTTAATGTTCTTTCAAATTTATCTTTTAAATCGCTTCCTGACTGTGCTGATTCATGGCAGGTTTTACAATCAACAATATGCAGAGGAGTTTGGGAGGAACTGGAAAAAAGGAAGACTTCTCAAATTAATTATGTTAAATGAATTAATATACACTCCTCCAAGGTGATTCTGCAGGTAGAATGTTGGGTGTAGATTGTGACTTGGTGCGATTGAGTAAGACGTTTGAAAGTGAATCAACAGCCTTTTTAAAATCTCACTTTATTGTCCTTTAAGTAAAATTGCCACGGAGGCACAAAATGCAGAAAATAAAAGCATAAATGTTTTAAATATTCAATTTACTTGAAGGAAATCTTGACAATAGGGACAGCAGGGTAGCATGGTGGTTAGCATAAATGCTTCACAGCTCCAGGGTCCCAGGTTCGATTCCCGGCTGGGTCACTGTCTGTGTGGAGTCTACACGTCCTCCCCCTGTGTGCGTGGGTTTCCTCCGGATGCTCCGGTTTCCTCCCACAGTCCAAAGGTGTGCAGGTTAGGTGGATTGGCCATGCTAAATTGCCCGTAGTGTCCTAATAAAAGTAAGGTTAAGGGGGGGTTGTTGGGTTATGGGTACAGGGTGGATACGTGGGTTTGAGTAGGGTGACCATGGCTCGGCACAACATTGAGGGCCGAAGGGCCTGTTCTGTGCTGTACTGTTCTATGACACTGAAAGGAAAATTATCACTTGGGGAATGGGTGAGAATCAAAAGATGAAGGACCAGAAGTAGGCCATTCAGCGCATTGTTCCTCCTCTGCGATTCAATGAGATCATGACTGACTGATCTGATATGAATTAAAGACACAAGCTGCTTGCATTAAAGAGACATGGGCTGGGATTCTCCGACCCAGCGGCGGATCAGAGAATCCACCGGGGGGGGGCTCAATAATCGCGCCGCACCGACGCCGGCTCGCCGATTCTCTGGCTCCGATTCTCGGGCACCCGCGAATCGCCACCGTGATGCCCCCCCGGCGATTCTCCGGGCCTCAATGGACCAAGTGCCCACCCGGGTTTGGCCGAGTCCCGCCATTGTGGGTCACGTATGGTTCCAGACGGCGGTACCTGGAAGTTCTCTGTGCGGGGGCCTCCTGGTGGGGGAGGGGGGGCAGGGTGATCCGACCGCGATCAGGTCCTACTGATTGGCCAGTGGGCTGGTTCCGTGGGGGCCTATGTTCCTCCGCGCCGGGCCCATGTACCAGCCTCCCCAAACAGGTGCCGGAATGTGGCGACTAAGGGCTTTTCACAGTAACTTAATTTGAAGCCTACTTGTGACAATAAGCGATTTTCATTTCATTTCATGTAGGGCTTCGCCATATTGTGCAGGGGCCGGCGCGGAGACGGGAACCCATGCGCATGCGCAAACTCATGCCAGCCGCGGCGCGCATGCGCAAACTCGCGCCAGCCATAGCGCGCATGTGCGGACTCGCACTGGCCGTGCTGCGCCGGCTGGATCAGCGGCGACCACTCCGGAGCCGACTTAGTCCCCGAGGAAGGGGTGAATACCTGATAATCGAGGACCGTTGACGTCGGAGTGGTTTGTGCCGCTTTTCCCACCGGCATCAGAACTCGGCCACGGGATTGGAGAGTCCCGGCCATGGACATTAATCATCTATTAGTCAAAATAAGAACGGCAACATAAAATAAAGAGAATAAACAGGATGGACCCGTACACGTTCAAGTAAATAGAATACTTAAAACATTCTTCATACTTTTGATTCCTGCATTTCTTGCCACCATTGCCAACTTAATTTAAAAGAAAGTAAGGTGAGATGTAAATAAGGCTGTTGATTCACTATCACACATTTTACATAATCACACCAAGTCAAGATCTACCCCAAACATCCCAGAGTGCTAAAAGAGTTGGCTAGGGAAATTGCAGATGCACTAGTGATGATTTACCAAAATTCACTAGACTCTGGGGTGGTCCCGGTGGATTGGAAATTAGCAAACGTGACACCACTGTTTAAAAAAGGAGGTAGGCAGAGAGCAGGAAATTTTAGGCCAGTGAGCTTAACTTCGGTAGTAGGGAAGATGCTGGAATCTATCATCAAGAAAGAAATAGCGAGGCATGTGGATAGAAATTGTCCCATTGGGCAGACGCAGCATGGGTTCATAAACGGCAGGTCGTGCCTAACTAATTTAGTCGAATTTTTTGAGGACATTACCAGTGCAGTAGATAATGGGGAGCCAATGGATGTGGTATATCTGGATTTCCAGAAAACCTTTGACAAGGTGCCACACAAAAGGTTGCTGCATAAGATAAAGATGCATGACATTAAGGGTAAAGTAGTAGCATGGATAGAGGATTGGTTAATTAATAGAAAGCAAAGAGTGGGGATTAATGGGTGTTTCTCTGGTTGGCAATCAGTAGCTAGTTGTATCCCTCAGGGATCCGTGCTGGGCCCACAATTGTTCACAATTTACATAGATGATTTGGAGTTGGGGACCAAGGGCAATGTGTCCAAGTTTGCAGATGACACTAAGATGAGTGGTAAAGCAAAATGTGCAGAGGATACTGGAAGTCTGCAGAGGGATTTGGATAGGAAGAAACAGGCTAGGGTCTGGCAGATGGAATACAATGTTGACAAATGTGAGGTTATCCATTTTGGTAGGAGTAACAGCAAACGGGATTATTATTTAAACAACAAAATATTAAAGCATGCCGCTGTGCAGAGAGACCTGGGTGTTCTAGTGCATGAGTCACAGAAAGTCGGTTTACAGGTGCAACAGGTGATTAAGGAGGCAAATGAAATGTTGTCCTTCATTGCTAGAGGGATGGAGTTTAAGACTAGGGAGGTTATGTTGCAATTGTATAAGGTGTTAGTGAGGCCACACCTGGAGTATTGTATTCAGTTTTGGTCTCCTTACTTGAGAAAGGACCTACTGGCACTGGAGAGTGTGCAGAGGAGATTCACTAGGTTAATCCCAGAGCTGAAGGGGTTGGATTATGAGGCGAGGTTGCATAGACTGGGACTGTACTCGTTGGAATCTAGAAGGATGAGGGGGATCTTATAGAAACATTTAAAATTATGAAGGGAATAGATAGGATAGATGCGGGCAGGTTGTTTCCACTGGCGGGTGAAAGCAGAACTAGGGGGCATAGCCTCAAAATAAGGGGAAGTAGATTTAGGACTGAGTTTAGGAGGAACTTCATCATCCAAAGGGTTGTGAATCTATGGAATTCCTTGCCCAGTGAAGCAGTTGAGGCTCCTTCATTAAATGTTTTTAAGGTAAAGATAGATAGTTTTTTGAAGAATAAAGGGATTAAGGGTTATGGTGTTCGGGCTGGAAAGTGGAGCTGAGTCCACAAAAGATCAGCCATGATCTCATTGAATGGCGGATCAGGCTCGTGGGGCCAGATGGCCTACTCCTGCTCCTAGTTCTTATGTCCTTATGTTGAACATTCCACCTGTAGAATCATCTTGGCGCAATGTGCTTTTGTTATCAAAGCAAATTAGTAATTCATTCCACACACATTATTCATTTAAGAAATCTTTCTTTTTGCAGTTCCTCCAAAACTCTTCTGCATATTGTTGATTGGAAAACCTGCCATGGATCAGCACAGTCAGGAAGTGATTTAAAATATAAATTTTTTTAAAATTAAAAATATTCAGGGTGGAAGTTCCGTCTCCCCAATGTTTATTCAGGTGACACTGGGGGCGGGCAGCCAGTCGACTCTCATGAGGCTGGTTGGCATTTTGAATATATCAATGAGGCTGGAAGTTTCAGATTTAACTCGCTTTTGCCCAATGTGAGGGTGGAAATCTCACCTTAACCTATTCAACAGCCCAATGGCCATTAAATGGGTGCAGAGCAATGCAGCCGAATGGGGTGCAGGCTCACAGCCCACAACCCCCACCTCAACCATCCCAACTGTTCCACAAATGAGTGGGAACCCAGTCGCCCGCATAATTGGGAGTCAATATAGGTCAGTGAACACAAGAGTGATGGGTGGTGTGAATTAGGAAGAACAGACTTTGGGCATGGGGTTTGAAGAATGTCATGTGGTTTGAACGTGGGGTTTTGAACGTAATGTCCAATGATAACACACATATTTTAAGGATAATGATTAAATTCAGCTGTGACACCACCAGTGACAAACACAAGACACAGGAAATAATTGCAATGAGAAAATAAAATTTGAAGCTAAAATGTGAAAGGGTATTAATTGTCTTCCTTGGCAAAAGTACCTTCAACAATTTGCAAAGCTTTTGTTTTGGGGGAAGGCAGAAATGACAAAGCTGATGACTGGGTCTGGGTTACATGGAGCAAGATGCTGCTTGGCACTCAGATAATTCCTTGACGACTGAAAAACAAAACAATAAAATAGAGATAGTGCAAAGGTTAATGACTGCTTAGATAATTCAGTGAAAAATTGATTTGTTAAAGGTAACAAATTAGTGTCATCCTTGTCAGTCTCAACTCAGTCACCTTGCTTTTATTTCTGTCTTATCCTCCTTTTCCTTTACATTTTCCTGTCATTAACTGTGTTTTCACATGGCAAACCATGAAACAATGAAAGAGTATTTAATATAAATGTGTAATTTTGTTGAATTGCAAAAGTGTCATTTTTGAACCCTAACGGCTTGCAATTTTATTTCTTATTCCCTCATTGCTGCCAATATCAACATTTATTGCCCATCCTTTGTGCCCTTGAGAAGCTGTTGGTGCTGCACCTCCTTGTGAATCTTGTGGTGTGGGTTCACTCAATGCTGGAAGGGAGGGAGCTCCAGAGTTTTGAGTGAGTGATGATTGCAGAAATTATAGCCCTCCAGTTTGGGGTGGTGTGTAACTGGGGGAGAACATGCAGGCAGTGATATCAGCTACCCTTGTCCTTCCAGATAGTAAAGGCCATAAGTTTGGATGGTGCAGTCAAAGACGCTTGGTGAGTTGCAACAGTCCATATCCACATGGTGCACATGGCAGCCATAAGGTGCCAGTAGTGGAGTGAATAAATGTTTAAAATGAAGAATGGGGTGCCAATTAAGTGGGTTGCTTTGTCCTGGATGATGTCAAGCATCTTGAGTGCTGTTGGAGCTGCACTCATCCAGCAAAATGAACCATCGCTCACTTGTCTGGGTCCTGGTAAATGCTGGAAAGGCTTTGGGGAATGAGGAGGTGAGTTAATTGCTGCAGTCACTGTGAGCTGGATTCTCCAGTCCCCCAGCTGCGTGTTTCTGGGTGGGTGCGCTGTTCACTGACGACGGGATTCTCTACTCCTGCCACTCGTCAATGAGATTTCCCATTGATGCCACCCCACACCATCAGAAACCCGTGGGCGTGGGTGTCCTGCCAACAGGAACAGGGAATTCCAAAGGCCTGAGAATTCAGGCCAGTCTTTCTGCAGCTACTCCAGCTAAGCTTCTATTATGTACAGGTCTGTGTCATGTCCATTGACAGGCACTAAAACTGACATAATAGATGCCAGTTTGGCAGTCTGACAGCCTACAACCAATCTGTGGAGGTTCCACTGCTAAACCTTTTGGGCCATTTGCAGAGGTGCTCTGGATGCCTGAATGGGAACTGCAGCAGCAATGTTTGGAGCCTATGTCAGGCCCACCCTGCTAAAAATATTTCAGAGGGTCCCATGTATCGCAGTTCCAGGTGAGTGATTGCCTGTGGAGCCAGTCAGAGGAGAAATGTGCCCTGGCCTGTCCTCACCAGCTCCTGCTCCATAATTTGTTTTAGACTTTCCTTATGGGAATTACCTGAGGGCCATTGCCAGTGAGGAAGGCAATCTGATGTTGATTGCATCACTTGGGCAATTAACACCAACCGCCAATGCTGGGTACGTTAGGGAGGTGCAAGGACCAATTTCTATTGCCCCCTGTGACATAGCACGAAGTGTAGTTTAAAAATAAGCCCAGACTAATTTCTACATCTAATATTGTTGGAAAGGTATACAGCTAATATTTTGACAGCATCCGAAATTGGGCATCAAGGTCATGTTTTGCGATGAACTCACAATCGACCAGTGTAACCCAGGCAGTTCTGTGCAAGTCTGCACTAGCTGTTAAAAGTCAAACTGCGTATGTCTGAAAGACAAGTTTCATTTTTGCTGCAGCAGATGCTGGAAGTCAGTCTGGAAGAGTATCTGGTCTACGAGTGTAGATAGTAAAACGCACCTGAGAACAGGCTCTCAGATTCACTGTTGCAGCATCTAGAGCTCTGATGCAGGAGCAGACAGGGGTAAGATGTCAAATTCTAACATGGAGCAAGAAGTCATCCAGACATGTCTCCTCAGAAGGAATTGGAAGCAGATACGCATGGATCTCAATGAAAACTGTGTTGCCTGGAGGTTGGGCTGCTGGAAGAAATGTAATGATCTGAGACAAAGGATCAGATTTTCAAATGTTAGTGGGGGTCAGACAAGGGCGTGGGTCTGAGATAAAAAATCATGCTCCTGGATGCCATTGCTGGATTTTGAAGTCTCTGAGGTGCATCGTCATTTTTAAGGGAAGGAACAAGGAACCCGCTCTCCTCCAAATAATGACCAAGTGAGCTCCTTAAAGAGCTTTCTCCTGGACATGAGGGCAAACCTGCAGTTTTCAGAAAACCAGAACAAGTTAGTGCACTTTCCCACGCATACTGTTGGGAATTTATTAATTGAAAATTATCAGGTCTTAGCAATATTGCACCAGATCATGTGCATTATTTCTGATCTAGCTTTTGGGCACATTCTTATGCAAACCTCTGAGGACCTGTCTGTTGCAGCAAGCCCCATCTTGGCTGCCATCTGCCACTTGCACCAAGACATAATGCACATTCATTGATCACTTCATCAGTCTCTTCCAGGAAAAGGTGACACACAATCAGAAACATCAGGGCCTGAATTTTTCACGTAACCCATCCACGGCCACTGCTAATTAATGCTCAACTGAGCTTTGATTGACAGCTGTCAGGAATTCCATCTGCCCTGATTCGAAAGACCAGCCTTGGAGAGCTGCTGGCCCATCAGATTGGACAACAGCTCTCCAGCTCCTCCAGGCACAGTGCTGCAGTGGCCAGAAGAGGTACAGAAGCACTGTGCCTGAACTGAAGTCCCAGGACCGCACTTCAGGTGAGTACCATGGGTCTCAGGGGTAGGAGGGGAGGAATGCCCTGGCAGGTCGGAAAGAGGACAACCTTGGTATCATGGGGTAGGCTGGAGGAGGAGGGAGGGCCAGATCTTGCATGTCCCGAAGGGGAGGTGCCCCAAATCTGCTTCAGATTAAGACCCTGCACCCTTTCCCTACCCAAGATGGGAGATACCTAAATATTCCAGTTTGGCACCCAGCTCTGACTGGCACCCATCAGCCTAAAAATTGAGGCTTGGCAAGGAAAGGCCCTTAAGTGGCCATTAAGGGCTTTAATAGGGACATGGGCGGGATTCTCGTCTGAGCTCCTGTCTGCCCCAATGAAAAATTGCATCTGAGTCGAGGCCCGCGGGATTCCGGAGGGAATGCCTCCCATGCAATTTTACGGCCCAAACCGCAGAATTCTGGACCAAGAGATAACTAGATGGTATCAGATCAGGTGCATGCCCTCAATCTCACAAAAGAGGTGATGGTCACCAGTGGGAGATATGGTAATATATTTTGTCCCAATCTTACTCCTTACTTTCCCCCCTCATGCCACAATCTCTTCTGATACATCGTTTGCAGATGGTGTATGTATGTGTGTGGAGGTCTCGGCAACTAAAAACAGCCAAAGCTTTTGAAGAATATAGGGGAAAGTAGGAACAAATTGAAACAGGGAGTTAGGAGGGCTAAAGGGGGCCATGAAATGTCATTGGCAAGCAAGATCAAGGAAAATCCCAAGGCGTTTTATGCATATATAAGGAGCAAGAGGGTAGCGAGGAAAAGAGTTGGCGCACTCAGGGACAAAGGAGGGAAGTTATGCGTGGAGTCAGAGGAAGTGGATGGGATCCTTAATGACAAGTACTTAGCATCGGTATTCACCAAGGAGAGAGACAAGATGGATGTTGAGGTTCGGGATAGGTGTGTGAATACTTGAGGACATGTGAGCATAATGATGGAGGAAGTGTTGGATATCTTAAAATGCATTAAGTTGGACAATTCCACTGGGATATATCCCAGGTAACTGTGGGATGCAAGAGAGGAAAAAGCTGGGACCTTAACAGATATCTTTGCAACACCTTTGACCACAGGTGAGGTTCCAGAGGACAGGAGAATAGTCAAATGTGTCCCTTTATTTAAGAAGGGAAGCAGGGATAAATCAGGTAAGTATACGCTGGTGAGCCTGATGCCAGGGGTGGGGAAGCTGTTGGAGAAGATACCGAGGGACAGGATGTATTTACATTTGGAAGTGAATGGACTTGTTTGTGATAAGCAGCATGGTTTTGTGCAGGGAAGGTCATGTCATACCAACTTGATAGAATTTTTTGAGGAGGTGACAAAATTCATTGATGAGGGAAATGCTGTGGATGTCATCTACATGGACTTTAGTAAGGCATTTGACAAGGTCCTTTCACGGCAGACTGGTACAAAAGATAAAGTCCCATGGGATTTGGGGTGTGCTAGCTAGATGGATAAAGAACTGACTTGGCAACAAGAGACAGCGAGTAGCAGCGGAAAGGGATTTTTCAGAATGGAGATCTCTAACTAGTCCTGTTCCACAGGGATCAGTGCTTGGACCACTGTTATTTACAATATATATGAATGATCTGAAGGAAAATGTAGGTGGTCTGATTAACAAGTTTTCAGATGACACTAAGATAGGTGGAGTTGCAGATAGTAAAGAGGACTGTCAAAGAATACAGTAGAATATAGATAGATTGGAGAAATGGCAGATGGAGTTCAATCCGGACAAATGCGAGGTGATGCATTTTGGAAGATCAAATTCAGGGATGAATTATGCAGTAAATCACAGAACTCTTAGGAGCATTGACATACAGAAGGATCTGGGCATGCAGGTCCATAGTTCCATAAAGGTGGCAATGCAGGTGGATAAGGTGGTCAAGAAGGCATATGGCATGCGTGCATTAATTTTTTATTTTTTTTATTTTTAGTGTATCCAATTCATTTTTTCCAATTAAGGGGCAATTTAGTGTGGCCAATCTACCTAGCCTGCACATCTTTGGGTTGTGGGGGCGAAACCCACGCAAACACGGGGAGAATGTGCAAACTCCGCACAGACAGTGACCCAGAGCCGGGATCGAACCTGGGACCTATGCTTGCATTAATTGGCCCGGGGCATTGAGTACAAGAGTTGGCAGGTTATGTTACAATTGTATAAAACTTAGGCCACATTTGGAATACTGTGTGCAGTTCTGGTCGCCACACTACCAGAAGGATGTGGATGCCTTGGAGAGAGCGCAAAGAAGGTTTACCAGGATGCTGTCTGGTCTGGAGGGTGTTAGCTATGAGGAGAGGTTGAATAAACTCAGATTATGTTCATTGGAAAGACAGAGGCTGAGGGGGAGACATAACTGATGCTTACAAAATTTCAAGAGGTATAGACAGGATAAACAGTCAGATGTTTTTCCCCAGGGTGGAAGACTCAATTACAAGGGGACACAGGTTCAAGATGAGGGGGGGGGTGAAGTTTAGGGAAGATGTGCAGGGAAGTTTTTCACGCAGAGGGTGGTGGGTGCCTGGAACACACTGCCAGTGAAGGTGGTGGAGGCAGGCACGATAGTATCTTGATGGGCACATAAACGGGCGGGGAATGGAGGGATACAGATCATTTGGGCAATAACTGGGATGTCTAAATAAGGAATCTGGATTGGCTCAGGCTTGGTTCTGTGCTTTCATGCCCTTTGTTCTTTATGTGTATGCGTGTCTCTGTGTGTGTTTCTCTGTCAGTGCAGGGTTTGCAGGTCCTGAGTTACCTGGCAGTAAAATGCTGCAGCATTTGGACTTGGAAAAGAATAGTGTGGGTGACCGTTCTGCGGATTGTGAGATTGCACAGGACTTCTGCTCCAAATGTTTCAGATACAGACTGAACTGGGGAGATGTACAATAAAAGACCAACTGAGCTTGCATACAGAAATGCTTGATGTATTCGCATACCTGCCCAGGAGATCGGCTGTCACTATAATGGAGCATGGAGGAGTCCAGCATCTACTTGGTTTAGGGTTTTGCACAGAGCTGAGTGCCCTGACAGCATGGAACTGGCAGGCAGTTTCCTGAGAATATATTTGGGCCAGAACATGTTGCAGTGTCTGATGACGGATGTCTCAATTCTCATTGCAGCATAAGCTGAGCCACCTAAATGTCTGAGTGCTGTGTTATGTAAGCTCAGCCTGAAGAAATCTCAGCGTGTTGCCATGAAAGTCCAGACTGGTGCCAATCAGACTCTGCCTGCCATAATGGCCAAGGATATCAGTGCTCAAAGTGGCTTTCGGGCTCTCAGATCAATCCCACATTCTCAACTGAAACAGATTAATAGGCTAAAAGCAAATTACTGCGGATGCTGGAATCTGAAACAAAAGAGAAAACGCTGGAAAATCTCAGCAAGTCTGGCAGCATCTGTAGGGAGAGAAAAGAGCTAACGTTTCGAGTCCGATGACCCTTTGTCAAAAATTAATAGGCTGTCTGAGGCACCAGCTCAGGGGAGTGACAGTGGCTTGAGTTCATCCAGCAAGGCCACCTGTGGTCTCCTCCATTGAAAGTTTGCAGCCTTTCACCAGTCCTGTAACAGCTTTTGGTGTAGTCATCTGTACATACATCTGCACATATACCAGGGACTACAGACAGATGTAACAGCCACAGCATCACTAGAGGGCAGCATCAGAGACGGGTCCAGCCCAAGGGAGAATCCGCCTCTTTCAGAAGCACAGGGCTGGTGAGCAGCAGCAGACAGAGGCAGCTCAGCATAGGCAGTTACCTTAGCTTCACTAGTCATACCTCTTGTCTGTATTATATCTAGTTAAGCTCAAACCCACAAACCCACTGAATAAAGTATTTGTGTTAACTGGAAATCTACAATCTTTATTCAGACTTAGAGAATAACATATTTGGTGCAGCGATGTATAGGAGCACTAAGTTGGGGAAGGCACCTGCAAGGTGGCAACAAGGGCAGACTTTAACACAGCCCGTTGCAGCAGGTACCATGGCGACCGGATCCAATTAATCATGAGAGAGGCCTTATGCCAGTCTTCTGTTAGCAGAAGGAACCTCCCCCAGTTTTTTTGGAGGACAGAAAGGGATAACACAGGATTCCTGGCTGCCAGCGGCAGATGTTAATCAGGCTTATTGATGAATCAATTAACACCCATTATCCCTGAGTCCATTGCAATTCAGGGATGACCCTGGATTAAGAGGGAGCCACACACCATTCCCTTGCCGCCTGAAGACCCCTGAACCCTACCATTTTTAACAGCAGCCAACCGGGAGACAGGGTAGGGTCTCTCGTTACCAGGCAGTCTTTGTCCGATTTTGGGATCTGTCATTAGCTGGGGGCGAGGGGCGTGGTATTCTGAAAGCCACAATCTGCCTTTGGCCCTGACTCTGTTTTCCTCACTTCCGTGACCTCCATTCCGTGAACTCCATCTCACCCTATTCACTTTTGACCTGGGTTACGTCCCTTGCCAATCCTGCGCCTCTGGCGTATCCATTGCTGGCAAGCTGCCACTGTTCCTGGTGGTGCTGACGGCAATGAGGAGCTGTTGGCACCTGATTGGCAGTTCTCAGTGAGTGGAACCTCCACGGCCAGGGTCCTGATTTCCAGGGAAGGCCCAATAGTGGTTATTTAGGTGCCTGAAGATCACTTCCTACCGTTGAGCCTCACCCATGGAGCTGGCAGTGGGTGAGACCCCCATAGGGCCAATGAAATCCCACTGTTAGGCATGTGTATGGAACGTTGGATCCTTGTGCTGGATAAAACCGGTACGGAATGTTTGTGATCGATATAAATTCAGCATTGTGACCAAGAGAATTCAGTGGCGGTCCAGAACCAAGGGTTGGGAAAGTGTGGAACTGTTGTTTAAAGGGAATTTGGGGTTCTAGTCACAGGAACCAGTGTTAAATAAGAGTGTCACGGACTGCCCAGGCAAAATGTGAAGGTTCCAACTGCTTCTTGCCTTCGTCATAAACCTGCTCCTCCTCCTTTTCTTTCAATCCAGGTGCTCCCTGTTTTCCTGGTGCTCAAGCTGTGCTCTCATGATAGTCAGGCTGTGGAGTATACCGAAGACCAGCACCAAACATTGGTAGCGCAGTGGTTAGCACAGTTGCTCCACAGCTCCAGGATCCCAGGTTCGATTCCCAGCTTGGGCCACTCTCTGTGCAGAGCCTGCACGTTCTCCCTATGCGTGGGTTTCTTCTGGGTGCTCCGGTTTCCTCCCACAGTTCAAAGATGTGCAGGTTAGGTGGATTGGACAAGCTAAATTTCCCTTAGTCTCCGGAGAAATTGGGAGGGGTTACTGGGTTATGGGGATAGGTAGGAGGTGTGGGCTTGGGTAGGGTGCTCTTTCCAGGGGCGGATGTAGACTCGATGGACCTAATGGCCTCCTTTTGCACTGTGAAGATTCAATCAGGACACCTGCTCAAGCGGATGCTGGAATCCTCCTTGACAGCGAGTGAGGCAGCAGAGATATTGGCTGGAATTCTCCGGCCATTGGGAGTCTCTTCCCCACAAGCCCGCCCATGGGTTTCCCGGCGGCGTGGGGTGGATTCAATGGTAAATCCCATTGACAAGCAGTGGGAAGAGAGAATCCCACCACCAGCGAACATGTGGCTGAGGGACTGGAGAATCTGTCCTATTGCTTCAGCACCTTGTTGGCCTACTCGGTGATGTTTCTGATAGCAGCCCGGCTCTCATTGTAGGGACATAGGCCATGTGGAGCTGGGTGGTGGAACGGGGTTTCCAGCCTGGTGAAAGGCAGACAGGCCTTCTCACCTCCAGCCACTCTTTTGTTTTGATGAGGTAGATCAAAAATTAAAGGAGACGTGGTCTGGTGCAGAATGAAGGCATGGGGCGGGATCCTCTGACCCCCAGCCGGGTTGTCGGGGGCTGGCCAACGGCCGCTCGCAGTGGCCCCCCCGGCGATTTTTCCGGCCCGCGATGGGCCGAAGTCCCGCCCATTCTATGCCAGTCCCGCAGGCGTAAATTGGACTAGATCCCTTACTGGCGGGACCTGGCGGCGCGGGCGGGCTCCGGGGGTCCCTGGGACACACACGGGGTGATCTGGCCCCTGGGGGTGCCCCCACGTTGGCCTGGCCCGCGATCGGGCCCCACTGATCTGCGGGCGGGCCTGTGCCGTGGGGGCACTCTTTTCCTATGCGCCGGACGTGTGGGCCTCCGCGATGGCCGGCACATAGGTGACCCTACGCATGCGCGAACCCGTGCCGGCCAGCGGAGTCCCTTCGGCCCCAGCTGGCGCGGCTCCAAAGGCCTTCCACGCCGGCTGGCGGGGCGCCAACAACTCCGGGGCGGGCCTAGCCCCTAAAGGTGCGGAGGATTCCGCACCTTTGGGACGGCCTGACGCCGAAGTGGGTCACGCCACTCCGCCCCGTTGGGACCCCCTGCCCCGCCGGGTATGGGAGAATCTCGCCCATGATGTCTAACAATTATCAGATAGTGAACATTCACAAAGCATGTGGTGCTGAGGTGATCACAGACCAGCGACACTTTCAGCAGAAACCTTTGCTGTTTTGGTACATCTCACCATTGACATGGAGCATCTGTAAAGCCAGAAGGTGTATGCACTGATTGGTTCACACTCCACTATCCTGGCAAAGCCATGGTCACAGTCTGCCTGTTCCTCTTTGGTCAGAGCGAAAATAATGAACTCCCCTGTCCTGACATAAAGGGCATGTTTTCTCTTTCTAATACAGCAGTAGACAGGGAAATTAGGAGATACATGAAAACTTCTACAGTTCAGAAGGAGGCCATTCAGCCCATCGAATCTACACTGACCCTCCAAATGAGCACTCTACCTCGGCCTGCTTCCGCTCTCTATGTAACTCCAGTTAACCTGCGCATTGTTGGACACTAAGGGCCAATTTAGCAATACCAATCCACCTAACCTGCACATCTTTGGACTGTGGGAGGAAACCACAGCACCTGAAGAGAACCCACGCAGATACTGGGAGAAACGTGCAAACTCCACAAGGCGGTCATCCAATGCCGGAATTGAACCTGGGTCACTGGTGCTGTGAGGCAGCAGTTCTAACCAGTGTGTTATCGTGCAGCCCATTTTTACATACTAGCTGCTCGGACTTCAAAGGAACCCAGTGCAAAGAAATTCAAGGTCATGGTAAACTTCACAGCCAATGGGAGTGCCATCTTTGCCCTGCTCTGAGGTTGCAGTTCTGGTTTTAAGAGGTAGCAGGATTTTGTCAGCACCTTCCTCATAAATAAAGTCAGATGATGCACACGTTGTTCCTGGCTTAGGTGGAAGAAGAAGAAATGCTCCCAGGTGTCCCTGGGAGGCAAGGCCTTCTGAAAAAGGAACAAATAAAAAAAAATCCAGCACAGGCACAGGCCCTTCAGCCTTCCAAGCCTGCGCCAACCATGCTGCGTCTAATCTAAAACCTTCCACACTACCGGTCTCTCTCTATTCCCATCCTATTCATGTATTTGTCAAGACGCCTCTTAAACGGCACTATCGTACCTGCTTCCACCACCTCCTCCAGCAGCAAGTTCCAGGTATCCACTACCCTCTGTGTAAAAAAACTTCCCTCGCACATTTCCTCTAAACTTTGCCCCTCACACCTCCAACCTCCTAATAATTGACTCTTCCACCCTGGGAAAAAGCTTCCGACTATCCACTCTGTCCATGCCCCTCATAATTTTGTAAAACTCTATTGGGTCGCCCCTCAACCTCCATCGTTCCAGTGAAAACAAACCAAATTTATCCAACCTCTCCTGCTTCTGCTGAGAGCCTTTTTCTCACTCCACCACTTCTTCGCTACTGCTAGCCCATCTCCTTCTGATCCTGCCACCTGAGGGGAATTGCAATTAAAGCACCATAACTAGGATCAAATGGCCTGTCCAGAAACCTTTATGTCACAATCGTGTTCCTTTCATATTCAGCGCCACACACTGCAGGCTGGAATCTATGCTTCAAACCATCTAAGCACTCCCACAAACTCAGATCCAGTGGGTAGTAATCAGCAAACTAGCCTGCAAGTTGTTGATCAGTGCTTTAAATAATGTTGGTGCTGGTTCTCCCTGCTGCTGTACGTTTGTGTTAGCTCGAATGGTGAGGTCCGAAATGGCAGCACTGGCACTCAACCAGCATCTAACAGTGACAGCCTGTGAACTTTGCAGATTTCTGGCATGTGTCCTGAACACCCAAAGAAACGCTTTCCGCTCAGTACACGCTGCGTCGTGAACACTATTTTGGTAACAAAGTGGCACTGAGAGTGTCAAAACACTGACACCAGGAAGCCAAATATTGCAGTCATACTATGTTTTGAGGTTTTTGAGTCAAACTCGGGAAGTTCAATTCACAATAAGTTACAATGTCAGGCCCACTGTCAGTCGTGTTTCGGGATGACTATGCTTTTGGTCAACGCTGATACGTGAAATGATTCAATCAGGCCTCCCTAATGTTTCACACAATTCAGCTTCTATTATGATTGAGGCTAATAAAGCTTTTGCTTCTTCGCAGTGTGGTGGACTTCAGTTGTGTCTTAAAAAAGACTGATGTTGATTTGATCTTTAAACATGTGGAGCGAGCAACATTGCAGTCAAAAAGCAGTGATTAAGAAGTATTTTACATTTACATTTGCCTTGTGACACTTGCAATGATGCCACCTCAAACTAAGGATTGGTTCAGTTCCTATGCTTCAAAAAGTAGCGGCTCCCATGCTCCAACTGTTGCATGGCCACAGATTTTCCGAGCATGATCGAACTGAGCCTGAATAGATCTTCCCAGACATAAAAGGATCCCGCAGACTGAAATGCAAGTTGCAAATGGAAACTGTGAGACAACTGAGAGGCAATCCAGTATTCCGCACGAATGTCAGTCACGACAGCTATTCATATGTAACTCATATAACTAACATTGAACTACGAGAGCGGTCAGCTGATGATTTTATCATAGAACAGAAGTAGAGTCAAAGGTTAGCTGACCAGTGTGCCACGTTCAAAGAAGAAGTGGTTCAGGCACAGTCAAGGTATGTTCCCTCGAAAGGAAACGGTAGGACAAACAAACCCAGAGCTCCCTGGAATACAAAAAAGATAGAATTTAAGTTAACTGTGATTATGACAGATGTCAGGCATAAAATACAATTAAGACTCAGACAGAATATAGAAGGTCCATCGGAGAGGTGAAAAAGGAAATAAGAGCAGCAAAGAGCAAGTAAGAAAATAAAGTTGCAGCTAACATAAAAGGGAATCCCAGTTTTCGAAAGGCATATATAGAGGGCAGCACGGTAGCACAACTGATTAGCATTGTGGCTTCACAGTGCCAGGGTCCCAGGTTTGATTCCCTGCTGGGCCACTGTCTGTGCGGAGTCTGCATGTTCTCCCAGTGTCTGCGTGGGTTTTCTCCTGGTGCTCCGGTTTCCTCACAAAGTCCAAAGATGTGCAGGTTCCGTGGATTGGCCATGATAAATTGCCCTTAGTGACCAAAAAAGGTGAGGAGGGGTATTGGGTTACGGGGATAGGGTGGAAGTGAGAGCTTAAGTGGGTCGGTGCAGACTCGATGGGCCGAATGGCCTCCTTCTGCACTGTATGTTCTACCCGAACAGGAGCCGGAGTGTGGTGACCAGGGGATTTTCACAGTAACTTCATTGCAGTGTTAATGTAAACCTATTTGTGACACTAATAAAGATTATTATTATTAGTTAAAGAATAATAAGAGGTGGAGCAAGGACCCATTTGTGATCAACAAGAGGATTTACGCATGGAGGCACAGGACATAGCTGTGGCATTAAATGAATACCTTGCACCTGCCTTTCCCAAGGAAGAAGATTCTACCTAGTGAAGTTAAAACTCACCACTATTCTTAGAATTCCCCCTATACAAAAAAAAGGTCGATATTCTAAATGGTGAACAGGGATTCTCACTCCCTGACTCCAATGCAGGCTTCTGTGGGTGCTATTCAGGTCAAACTATCTTTTCAAGTTATCCCCCGGTATAACCCATACCTTCACCGAAGAATTTTACCTACTTACCCCTTAATAGCATTGACGTCCTGGGTCCTGCGTTATTAAGGAAGTGAAGTAAGCTAATAACCACTTTTTCAGGTTAAGTTATTTTTATTATTGTATTTTTTCTTTTAAAAGTTGCAAACACTTTCTTTACAGAAAGGAAAAAAGATCTTGCCTCTGGCTGCTGCTGGTTGGTTGTACAGACCTTCAGTCCCACCTTGACAATCGATCTTCTTAAAATCTGGTCTTCTTGAGTTGTATTCGCTGGTGAACTCGGTTGCTGTGTCCTGTCTTTCCCATGCACCGAGCTGTGAGAGCTGGCTCTGGCTCTTCTTTAAATTCTAGTCTTCCTTAGATGTATAACTGTTTAAACTCGGCTGCTTGCCTTGTCTTTCCCATGACCGAGCTCTCTCTCTCTCTCTCTCTGAGTTCTCCTCCCCTTCTCTCCTGTTGCTGGTTTCCTCTGTCCTCTGTGCTTGTTGCTGCTGCTCCCTGGGTTTATATTCTCTTTCTGAGAGTTATTAAGTTTTAACGACTTTATTGTAAATGAGCTTGTTTCACTTTGATAGTTTAAAAGTATCTTTGATGTAAACATTTTACTACAACTAATTATTCATTTTGGGCATATCGTCTCCTCTCAGATCTGATTAAAAAATGCTTTGGTTTCAATAGTTAACTTTTATTTCTGTGATTTCGAATCGTTTAATTTTCCAATTGTCCCCAGCTCATAACTTTGCCTTTGATTTTGACTTAAATGATGTTTCTCGTAGACAGGTCGTCTCCAATTTTCTTTTAATTGACTTGATGTTCGTAGAATTTTACACTTTAAAATTGACACCAAATTCGACTGGGCATCATCCATCCTTTCCAGCTGTTTACTAAGAGAGTTTATTTCAATTAAGGTGTGAAACTTTGCTTTTAGCTGTATGCTAAAATTTAACTTGGTTATGACTTGAAAGACTTGCCTGTTTTAAACATTCGTCACTTAATGCAATTGAAACTCTCATCCATGCTTTTTCAGATGCTTCCTGAGATAGTTACATTCCATGAAGGTGTGAGCCATTGTTTTAGCTTACCACATGAAACCGGTGTGTTTGCTAAGCCTGTTTGTGAGCAAGAATCTGCATTTTACAACCCTGCTCTTTGCAGCTGCTATGAACCTTTTGTGGGATCTTTCCCTGTACCCTCTCAAACCAGATATTGCCAGACTTCCATGTTTCAAATGACACATTTTTCTGTATTTTCAAGAACACTAGGCCATGGCAAAGAGGAGGTAATTCAGACACAAGAGAGTTTAAAATTGGTAAGGAAGATGTATTAGATAGGCTCCCTGTACTTATAGTTGCCAAGGTACCAAGACCGGAAGCAATGCATCCAAGACAACTGAGGGAAGTGTTCTTGGATGTATTGCATTTGGGGTTCAAACAGGTTGCTAGAGTTTTTTTTGAAGATAACAGAGTGGGTTGAGAAAGGTAATGTTGCTGATTTGGTGCACATGGACTTCCCAAAGGCATTTGATACAATGCTGCACAGCAGACTTGTGAGAAAAGTTACGGATCAAGGAATAAAAGAGAAATTAGCAACATGGATATGAAATTGGCTGAGTGACAGCAAACAGCAAGTAGTGGTTAATGGCTGTCTCTCATGATAGAGGACATATGGCAGTGGAGTTCCCCAGTGTTGGGACCCTTGCTTTTCCTGATCCATATAAATGACCTAGACCTTGGTGTATAGGGCACAATTTCAAATTTTACAGATGATACAAAACTCGGAAGCATTGTAAACAATGAGGAGGATTGTATGAATCTTCAAAAGGACATAAGCAAGTTGGTGGAATGGGCAGATAGGTACCAGATGAAGTTCAATGTGAAGAAAGGGAACATGGTTCCTTTTGATAGGAAAAACATGGAGAGACAATATGAAATAAGGAATACAATTCGAAAGGGGAATCGGGAGCAAAGGGCCAGGCTTCTGTGTGAATTAGTCATTGAAGGTGGTAGAACAGATGGAGAGAATATTTAATATAGCCTAGTTTATATTAATAGGGGCACAGAATACAAGAGTAAGGAGATCATGCTAAACTTTTATAAGACACTTGTTTGCTGTCAGTTGGAGCATTGCATCCAGTTCTCAACACCACACTTTAAGAAGGATGTGAAGGCATTGAAGAGGATGCAGAAAAATTCACAAGATTGGTTCCTGGGATGGGGAACTCCAGTTATGAAGACAGAGTGGAGAAGTTACAACTCTTTTCCATAAGGCCATAAGATGTGTGGGCCATTCAGCCCATCAAATCTGCCCTGCCATTCAATAAGATCATGACTGATCTGGAATGATAATCCTCAACTCCACTTTCCTGCCTTATCCCCATAACCCTTGATTACCTGACTAAAAATCTTTAACTCATAGAATCATCATAGAATTTACGGTGCAGAAGGAGACCATTCGACCCATCGAGTCTGCACCGGCCCTTACAAAGAGCAGCCTACTCAAGCCCACGTATTTACCCTACCTCCGCAACCCAGTTACCGCCACTTAACCTTCTTTTTTTTGGACACTAAGGGCAATTTAGCATGGCCAATCCACCTAATCCGTACATCTTTGGACTGTGGGAGGAAACCGGAGCACCTGGAGGAAACCCACGCAGACACAGGAAGAATGTGCAGACTCCGCACAGACAGTGACCGAGCCAGGAATCGCACCTGGGACCCTGGAGCTGTGATACAACTGTGCTAACCACAATGCTACCGTGCTGCCCCAATTGTTCCTTTTCAGATAACAGTCTACTTCCCTTTTGAATGTCTCGATTGAATCTGCCTCCAACACACTGTGAGGCAGCTGTGCTTTCCAGGCCTTCACAACACGTTGCGTGAAAATATTTTTCCTCGTATCGATTCTGCTTCTTCTGCAATCTATCTTAAATCTGTGCCCTCTCATTCTCGATCATTTCATGAGTGGGAACAGTTTCCTCCCACTTTCCAAAGATGTGCAGATTAGGTAGATTGGCCATGATAAATTGCCCTTAGTGTCCAAAATTGTCCTTAGTGTTGGGTGGGGTTACTGGGTTATGGGGATAGGGTGGAGGTGTTGACCTTGGGTAGGGTGCTCTTTCCAAGAGCCGGTGCAGACTCGATGGGCCAAATGGCCTCCTTCTGCACTGTAAATTCTATGATAATCTATGAATCTATGAATTTACAAAGTTATGGAGAGAAGGCAGGAGAATTAGACAAAGTAAATTTCCTTGGCGTTGAAAGGTCTCCTTCTACACTGTGAAAATTCTGCGATTCCTTGATTCTGTAAAACACATGCTCTGTGGCAGTGCTGCCGAACATTTCCTGGGGGTTTCTTCTACTCTTCACATAAAGGCACTTTCTGTCAAACTTTCACCAAAATTAGCGCAGTGGAAGGAGACAAGCCCTTGAACATTTCCAGTGCAAATATAGGCACTGCACATATACTACAAATCAATCTAACATTGTCACCTTTCTAAACTGGTAAAAAAAATAGTTCAAGCATGTATCATAGAAACTGTATTCTACAACACTCAAATTATAGTGAATTTACCTCATAAACTAAATATCTATCATCAGATCATAACATTCCCTAAAGCTTATTTTCCATTAGGATGAACATTTACCATACTGTTATACAGATTGAATGGGTAAATTAATTGTTCAAGGTGAATATGATGAATAATTAACTATCACGCAAAGGTGCCACGAATATACAATATTATCTCAGCGCAAACGTTTCCACTGACTCTGAGCCTACCTTAGGTGACATGGCTTCTTTTCTCATTCGAAGGTAAGGTGTAATCTTCTTTAATGGTTGGAACCAGCTTGTGGCTTGCAACATAAAATGTCGGCTCACACTCAACTCCAACTAGAATCTTCAAATGTAGCAGTGATGGAAAACGCTGCACAATATATCCGTTGCAATTGAGGTTTTCGTAAAGCAACAGATGGGATTTGTGTAGTGTCTTAACCAATAAGTTCCCACAGTACACTTCATTGAGAGGAATTCATGCTAAGAAGCATTAGGACAGGTAGTCAAAATTCTGGCTGAAGGGATAGGTGAGAAGCAATAAAGTGGATGGGAAAAGATATTGAGGTGGACTCAGATTTGATAGACTTAGGGGGCTGAGCTAGGCTGTGGGATGTTGTTTTATTCTTTCGCAAAATGTGAACATTGCTGGCTTGGCTAGGATTTATTACCCATTTTTAATTGCCCCCAATAATATGGTGATGAGCCTCCTTTTTAAACCACTGTAGTTTATGTGGTGTAGGTACACCCGTACTGCTGGTTCGAAGGAAGATTTTAACCCAGCATTAGTGAAGAAACGGTGATATAGTTCCAAGTCAGGATGGCGTGTATCTTGGAACACAAACTGAAAGTGGTGATTTTCTCATGTCCCTGCTGCCTTTGTCTTTCTGGATGGTACAGATCGCCGGCTCAGAAGATGCTGTTGAGTTTCTGTCGTGCAAATTGTAGATGGTACACACTGCTGCCACTGTGCATTGGTGGGGAAGGGAGTGAATACTTAAGGTGGCGCATGGGCTGCCAATCAAGCTGCTGCTTTGTCCTGGATGGTGCCCAGTTTTTTGAGTTTTGTTGGAAATGCACTCATGCAAGCCACTGGAAAATATCCCATCACACGTGAGCCTTGTAGATGGTGGACAGGCTTTGTGGAGTCAGGAAGTGACACACCACAGAATTCCCAGCCTCTGACCTGCTTTGGTAGCCACAGTATTTATATAGCAGGCCCAGTTCAGTCTCTGGTCAATGGTAACCTCAGGATGTTGACAGTGGGAGATTCAGTGATGGTAATACCATCAAATGTCAAGGGGAGATAATTAGATTCTTTCTTGTCAGAGATGCTCATTGCCTGGCACTTGTGTGACATAATTGTTACTTGTCATTTAACAGCCCAAGCAGTTGATTGGGAGAGGTTGAACAGCTAATTCAGGGGGGTGGGGGTGCAGGGTGTGGCATAGTGAAGTCATAGATGGATTTGTAAATGAGATTGAGGTACTTGGATTCAACATACTGGCTGTTGGAAAATCATTGAGGGTCATCAGGGAGACGGGATGATAATATTTCCTTTCTAGTTGCAACAAGAAATCGGCGGTGATTTACAAACTTTAACAGTGAGTTTTCCTGGGGTTAAAATAATTAACACAGTGAAAATCAGGAATAATCATTCCAGCATTACTCCTACAGATGGCTTGAGAAGTGTGTATTTAGAATGTTGTAAATGGTTCTAGTGTCAATAGGATGATAATCTATCTAAAAATAGAATTTTCAAATTTAGCAACAGTGGCTCAAGCAAAAATGGTGAATGGGTATTTTTATATTTTGGAATCTGGAACTGATGCATAGTTGTGTTTCCTTTTATTTTGTACAAACAGTAGGTATCTGTTCCTATTCACACATAGCTAAAACTTTGAATAGATTCAAGAGGCGGCTGGATATGTAACTTGGGGAGAATGGGATCAAAGGCTATGGGGAGAAAGCAGGATGAGGCTATTGAGTTGGACGATCAGCCATGGTCGTGGTGAATGGTGGAGCAGGCTCGAAGGGCTAAAAGTCCTCCTCCTGCTTCTATCTTCTATGTATGTATCTATGTATAGGTGCATCTAGATACATATGACAGATAATACATATCTTTAGATAATTCTGATTTAGCTCACTGGGCTAAATCGCTGGCTTTTAAAGCAGACCAAGCAGGCCAGCAGCACAGTTCGATTCCCGTACCAGCCTCCCTGGACAGGCGCCGGAATGTGGCGACTAGGGGCTTTCCACAGTAACTTATTTGAAGCCTACTCGTAACAATAAGCGATTTTCATTTTTCATTTTTCATTTCATTTTCAATTCTTTGACACATTCTATTCATTAAAAAATAAATTCACCTATGCAATCAAAACGTTAAACTGCACACTGCATGGTTTGAAATAGTATGTGATCAGTCTGCACCGCATCTTCATCCTGCAGGCAGGACCAATGGGTAGGGCAAGGAAAATTGTCCCGAATCCATTCCAACTGGATTGGGTTTTGAACCATCCGCTGTTGGTAATAATTTGATCCGCACCGGCCTTCCAGCCAACTTTGCTCCTCAAAGAGTCTGGATTGCTGCGGCAGCAAACACTTTTATATGCATGTTGTCACCCGCAGCTATGGTAGAGGCTTCAATTTCTTTCCACTACATGGCTGATCAGGAATCTCTCCCGCTCTTTCGACATACTGTTGGTGTATGTTGGAAGGATTTGCAAGTTGATACTCAGTCTGTTTGGTTATTTTATGAAAACACTTGGCCAATGGAGTCAATTTAAAGCACGAATTTTCAAAGTGCGGGTCGCGGCCCGCAGGTGGGTCATGGACAAGTGTCGGGAGGGTCGCGAAGTGATTGATCGCGCACTTCCCACTGTGATCCTATCGCAGCAGAATCACCCAATGGCCGCTACCGGCTTTTACAAAAGAAAAACCTTCTGGAAAGAAGCGGCAGCAGTGAGCAGGTCACACGCCCTGCATGTACACTTGACGTAAAGCGCCCTCCATCAACTTGCTTTTGGTGCCAAATCATGAAGCAGAGCTTCTTCCATTTTCCTGCTGCTGGCAAGAGGACTGTGAACATAAGAACATAAGAACTAGGAGCAGGAGTAGGCCATCTGCCCCCTCGAGCCTGCTCCACCATTCAATGAGATCATGGCTTATCTTTTGTGGACTCAGCACCACTTTCCGGCCCGAACACCATAACCCTTAATCCCTTTATTCTTCAAAAAACGATCTATCTTTACCTTAAAAACATTTAATGAAGGAGCCTCAACTGCTTCACTGGGCAAGGAATTCCATAGATTCACAACCCTTTGGGTGGAGAAGTTCCTCCTAAACTCAGTCCTAAATCTACTTCCCCTTATTTTGAGGCTATGCCCCCTAGTTCTGCTTTCACCCGCCAGTGGAAACAACCTGCCCGCATCTATCCTATCTATTCCCTTCATAATTTTATATGTTTCTATAAGATCCCCCCTCATCCTTCTAAATTCCAACAAGTACAGCCCCAGTCTACTCAACCTCTCCTCATAATCCAACCCCTTCAGGTCTGGGATTAACCTATTGAATCTCCTCTGTACACCCTCCAGTGCCAGTACGTCCTTTCTCATGTAAGGAGACCAAAACTGAACACAATACTCCAGGTGTGGCCTCACTAACACCTTATACAATTGCAGCATAAGATGGATTGTTTTCTCAAAGTTAAGAGACGGCCAGAGACTCAAATAGGCAGTATACTCTAATTGAAAATACAGAAAAATGTGTCATTTGAAACATGGAAGTCTGGCAATATCTGGTCTGAGAGGATACAGGGAAAGATCCCACAAAAGGTTAATAGCAGCTGCAAGGAGCAGGATTATAAAATGCAGATTCTTTCTCACAAGCAGGTTTAGCAAACACACAGGATTCATGTAATAAGCTAAAACAATGGCTCACACCTTCATTGAATGTAACTATCTCAGGAAGCATCTGGAAAAGCATGGATGAGAGTTTCAATTGAATTAAGTGACGAATGTTTAAAACAGGCAGGTCTTTCAAGTCATAACCAAGTTAAATTTTGGCATACAGTTAAAAGCAAAGTTTCACACCTTAATTGAAATGAACTCTCTTAGTAAACAGCTGGAAAGGATGGATGATGCTCAGTCGAATTTGGTGCTAATTCTAAGTGTAAAATTCCACTAACATCAAGTCAATTAAAAGCAAATTGGAGACGACCTGTCTACAAGAAACATAATTTAAAGTCAAAATCAAAGGCAAATTATAAGCTGGGGACAATTGGAAAATTAAACGATTTGAAATCACAGAAATAAAAGTAACACCTATTGAAACCAAAGCATTTTGTAATCAGGGGCGAAATTCTCCGCAGACCGTCATAACGCCGATTTCCGGTGAGCATAATTGGTGTGGATGACTCCGGCGTGGGGGCCTTCTTTTAGGCGGCTATTCTCCGTTCCCGGAGGGGCCAGCAGCGGACTGACGCGATACGCGTCAGTTTCACCCGCTGCGGAAGTGGTGAGACCCGGCGTTTTGGGAGGAGGGAGGAGAGAGACAGACCGGCATTTGGGGGGGGGGGGGGGGGAGGAGAGAGACAGACCGGCATTTGGGGGGGGGGGGGGGGGGGGAGAGAGACAGACCCGGCGTTTGGGGGGGGGGGGAGGAGGAGAGAGACAGACCCGGCGTTTGGGGGGGGGGGGAGGAGGAGAGAGACAGACCCGGCGTTGGGGGGTTTGCGGCGTTGAGTTGAGAGGAGTGGGGGGTTTGCGGCGTTGAGTTGAGAGAGGGGGGGCGGCGTTGGAGGGGGGGGCGGCGTTGGAGGGTGGTAGGGGTGGTGAAGGGGGTATGGGTGGTGAGGGGGGGTTGGGGTAGGGGCAGCGGCGTGCAGAGGAGGGGGGCGACGGATGCCCGGGGCCAACGCACCGTCGCCCCCCCTCTGCACGCAGCTGCCCCTACCCCAACCCCCTCCCCTCACCACCCCTACCCCCTCCCCACCACCCCTACCCCCCTCCAACGCCGCCCCCCCCTCTCTCAACGCCGCACCCCCCCCACTAACGCCGCACCCCCCCCACTAACGCCGCACCCCCCCCCACTAACGCCGCACCCCCCCCCACTAACGGAGGAAGGAAGGGGGGGAGGAGGAAGGAGGGGTGGGAGGAGGAAGGAAGGGGGGAGGAGGAAGGAAGGGGGGGAGGAGGAAGGAAGGGAGGAGGAGGAATGAAGGAGGGAGGAGGAGGAAGGAAGGGGGGAGGAGGAGAGAGGGGGGGGTGTGGGTACCGGCCTTCAGAGGGAGGGAGGGGGGGGGGATTGTGGGTACTGGCCTTCAGAGGGAGGGAGGGGGCGGGGTGTGGGTACCGGCCTTCAAAGGGAGGGAGGGGGGGGTGTGGGTACCGGCGTTGAGGGCGGGGGACCCGGCGTTGAGAGTGGGGGGGTTGCGGCGATGAGGGGGGGTTGCGGCGATGAGGGGGGGGGGTTGCGGCGTTGAGAGGGTGGGGGGGGTGCGGCGTGAGGGGGGTTGAGGGTGGGGGGTTGCGGCGTTGCGAGAGATGGGGGCGGCGTTGAAGGGGGGTAGGGGTGGTGGGGAGGGGGGTAGGGGTGGTGGGTGGAGGGGGTAGGGGTGGTGAGGGGGTAGGGGCGTTGGAGGGGGGGTAGGGGTGGTGGGGGAGGGGGGTAGGGGTGGTGAGGGGGGTAGGGGCGTTGGAGGGAGGTAGGGGAAGTGAGGGGGGGTGGTTGGGGTAGGGGGCAGCGGCGTACAGAGGGGGGGGGGCGACGGTGCGTTGGCCCCGGGCATCCGTCGCCCCCCCTCTCTGCACGCCGCTGCCCCCAAACCCCCCCCACCCACCCCTACCCCCTCCACCACCCCTACCCCCTCCAATGCCCCTACCCCCCTCCCCACCACTCCTACCCCCCTCCGCACCACCCCTACCCCCCCAATGCCGCAGCCCCCCAATGCCGCAACCCCCCCAATGCCGCAACCCCCCCCAATGCCGCAACCCACCCAATGCCGCAACCCCCCCAAAGCCGCAACCCCCCCCATGCCGCAACCCCCCCCATGCCGCAACCCCCCCCATGCCGCAACCCCCCCGATGCCGCAACCCCCCCCGATGCCGCAACCCCCCCCCGATTCCGCAAACCCCCCCCGATGCCGCAACCCCCCGATGCCGCAACCCCCCCCGATGCCGCAACCCCCCCCGATGCCGCAACCCCCCCGATGCCGCAACCCCTCCCGATGCCGCAAACCCCCCCCCGATGCCGCAACCCCCATCCCCCCCGATGCCGCAACCCCCACCCCCCCCGATGCCGCAACCCCCACCCCCCGATGCCGCAACCCCACCCCCCCGATGCCGCAACCCCACCCCCCCCGATGCCGCAACCCCACCCCCCCGATGCCGCAACCCCACCCCCCCCCGATGCCGCAACCAACCCCCCCCCCGATGCCGCAACCCCTGCGTGGGGTCGGAGAATTTCGCCCCAGATCTGAGAGGTGACTTTATACCCAAATTGAATAATTAGTTGTATTAGAATGTTAACATCAAAGATACTTTTTAACAATCAAAGGGAAATAAGTTAATTTACAATAAGGCTCTAAAAACGTAATAATTGTTAGAAAGAGAATATAAACCCAGGGAGCAGAAGCAGAACAGTAACAGCAACAGCAACAGGAGAGAAGGGGAGGAGAACTCAGAGAGAGAGAGAGAGAGAGCTCGGTCATGGGAAAGACAAGGCAAGCAGCCGAGTTTAAACAGCTATACATCTAAGGAAGACTAGAATTTAAACAGGAGTCAGAGTCAGCTTAGAGATAGCTAGCAGAGTTAGCTCTTATAGCTCAGTACATGGATCGACAAGACACAGCAACAGAGCTAACCAGCGAATACATCCCAAGAAGACCAGAATTTAAAGAAGATTGAATGTCAAGGTGGGCCTGAAGGTTCCTTCAACCAACCAGCAGGATCCAGAAGCAAGATCTTTTTACCTTTCTGTAAAGAAAGTGTTTGCAGCTTTTAAAAGAAAAAATATAATAATAAAATAACTTACTTAACCTGAAAAAGTGTTTTTTTCCTAAAGTCTACGTTACTTACTTAGCAATGCGGGACCCAGGACATCGATGCTACTAAGTGGTAAGTAGATAAAACCTTCGATGAAGGTATGGGTTATACTGGGGGATAACTTGAAAATATAGTTTGACCTGAATGCCACCCACCGAAGCCTGCATCGGAGTCAGGGAGTGAGAATCCCTGTTCACCATTTAGAATGTCGGCCCTTTTTGGTATAGGGGGAATTCTAAGAAGAGTGGTGAGTTTTCAATAACAATACCTATTAGACAGCATCTCACAACAGAATCTGATAAGAGAGCTGGCAGGATAGAGCAGTGCTAGTGTTAGCTCTGTACAGAGCTCCAGAACTTCTGGTGAACAAAGGACTACAATGAAGAAACTTAACTCTAGAACAAAGCAGTATAAAAATGTTTTCTTGATGTATGGTTTTGACAATTGTGCCAGTGTAAATAAGGATGTAAAGCCCATGTGTGTTGTGTGCGGAGAAGTACTGGAAAATGAGAGAAGTTCCAGATTTTGAAAGAGAATGGTGTGTGAAAAATTCCTTTTGAGGTTGAGACCCTAGAGTCAGATATTAACTTATAGGTGACTCTAAATTAAAAGGCTGCACTGCTGTAGCTGACCTGTGATACCACATTAAAAACACACCAAAAGCCGATGAGGCTGTAAGCATTTTGGAGTTACATCTCCCAGGAGTATCCAGTGCTGAGTGAAACACACATTTTGTTGCTATTGCCCTTCACGACAACCTACATGTGCAAGGTTGGCGTGGGTCATGAGGTCAGCCGGCTTGTGTCTCGAAGGTCGATCGGTTGGTAAATGTGGGTCCCAGAGAACAAATGTTTGAAAAACACTGATTTAGAGGTCATGTCAGTATTTTGACAAAATCGGAGCATCCAGTGGAGAGTTCACCACCAGAATCGAGGCAGCCTCCCACAGCAGGATAGGGGTCATTTGAGTGAGAAGCTCCATCCCCAAAGAGGGGGTCCACTAGCAGCAATGGCCACCACCATGGACTAAACACGACTGCTGGAAGGGTATCCCCTCCAACCTTAAACATTCTTTAAAAAATGTAATTACTTTCACTCCTTCGAGGTTTTCTCCAGCACCACCTCTCTGGCTGAGCTGCCAAAGGGATTGGGAATTGTTGATGGCTTTCAGGCGATGAGTTGTAAATACTTTTCAGGGGAACATATGTTTGGCTATCTTTATCTCGGCAATGAGCGATCATTACGTTGTAAAAGCAGACAAGCTTGTATTCAGAAACAACATCAAAGGCAGATTATATTATTACAACCTCTTAAAATTGTCAATCATTTCCATCACTAGCTGTGTCAATTGAACAAGTGTTGGCCTCAGGGCACGAATAGTTTCTGCAACTCAACCAATCTTTCATAATAGCCACAGCCATCAAAGCATTAGCTTTCATCTCCAAAATGCTGAAATTGAAAGAATAGATGGTGTTACATTCCAAAGCAAATTGCCTGCCAATCAATGAAGGGAGCAGGTGCTTATATTTCCTTGACTTTAAAATTATGAAAGGTTTGTTTTCAAAACCAGAGTTGTCTTTACATTTAAATCATTGAAGGTTTACCAACACATTTTGTATCACATTTTTAAATGCATTGTGAGAAACTTACTGCAATGCATGTCAGCACTTATACAATGCTAGTCAATGTAATGGTCAACTTACCTTTACCATAACAGAGCCCTGTGATGAACCATTGCATTAAAAACACATCTACATTAAAATGCAGTCTCTTTGAAGGTGTTAAATGATTTTACATTTACCTTTCAGAACATTCCTGATTCTTCAGCAGACATTGTCTAATGGTCACAAATTCTCAAAGGAGGTATTTTCTTGTGTGGGCTTCTAAAGCCCACAGCACCACACAAGAATATTGTGTGGACGTTCATACAATTTGCTTGTGTTCCTCACAACGGTGACTCCAACTTCAGATGTGTGTGTGTTTTTTTCGCATCCAATATTTTCCCAGCTTGCACAAGGGCCATACAAAAATGGCGCGGGTCAGGAAGACATAAGAGAATTGTTTCTTCTGCAACAAAAATCTATATTCAGCATGTTGCGAGCAATTCCCGCCTCTATGATTAGACAAAAATCTAGCACGTGCTCTACAATAGTGTAATGGACTACAATTGGCTTTATTGATTGGCCAATTGGAGTATGAGCTCTCTCAATGATAGCTCATTGAGGGGGCCCATATGAGTACCTGTGTAGGCTTTGTGAGCCAGTCTTAAGTTGACTGGACTGCTAGCAGCACTGTTTGTAGCTGCTCCTGTAATATCGTTATTGTAAATAAATATTAGTGTGGTGACGGAACTCCTGCCTCCCATGGATTACTACAAATAGGTTGCAGTCGGGGATAAAAAGCAACACAGGAGCCATCCAGACAAATGCCACACTCATTCAGGTGAGGTAGGTACAGAAAATTTGTGTGCTACCTACTTTTAAGCTGAAAAGCCAAAGGCAGGTCATGAATCCACACCCCATGCCCAAAAACGGGGCTTGCAAAATCTTAGCCCCAAGAATCAGGAAAAAGACTTAGAAAACAAAGGAATACAGCCTCAACATCACAACACACCAGGCTCAAAGCAGACTCTTCTGATTAGATTAGGAGGCAACATTTATATAATATGAATGAACTGAGCCTCCACGGATAACATTAGTACAAATAACACTGAAACACACTAGTTTTAGTGAACGGTTAACTTTTAGCTGCAAGCTGTCCATATCGGGAAACAGAATAGAGCAGCTTTATGTTCAAATAATTTCCCGAGAGGCTAGAATTTCTCTTTGTGCGACCATCATAAATAAAATGAACATGTTGTGCAGGCTTGAAGCATGTTCTTCACAGTTCCACTGAGAAAAGCATCGGCTTGTAAATGTTAACATAAAGTACTGATATAACTGAGCTAATTTACTTAAAACTGTTCATGCTTCTGGCAAAAAATATAGCTGAAGGATCCCTTTTTGGAATGCCTCAACTATATTTCGACAATGGCTGTCAAACATATGCAGCAGTAAAAAAATAACTCTTATTTTCCCACAGTTGATGATGTCTGAGTTCTGAAACCTTACGATTGAACTGGATTAAATGACCACATCGTGGTGGGAACCATAGCAACTGGGCCCAATTAATTGCGGGAGACGCTCTGCATCAGTCTTCCCGCAGTGGGATTAAGTGGGATGTCAGAGGGTAGAAGGGGTTGGTGCGGGATTCACAACTGCAGGAACCCTCTCCAAAACCCTCGACGCAACTGAACAGGCAAACCTGTTTTGTTAACTTTATTTATAAGTGGCATTTGAACTGCATTGGGTTGCTTAATTGGAGTTAGTAGCAACTGATAACTGGAAAGCTATTTTCTTTAATGTCAATGTGGTTAATTTAGTGTTTAAATTAAATTAAATTTAAGATAAAAGATGCCTATTGGTCAGAGTCTTCACTCCTGGGACAAAGTATCTTTTCTTCAGAGTTTTACGTGAATTGAATAAAATTGTTTGTAGTTCTCGTCCGGTCTCCTAACAAAAGTTGGGCCTGGTCCGCTATCATAACATCTCTCCCTTTAATTATCCCCTTAAAACCCAACGTTTTGAACAAGTATTTGGTCAACTGTCCTCATATATCTTTGCTGTGGCTTGGTGTCAAATTTTGACTGACAATTGACATGCCTGAGAAATGCATAATAGAAATGGCACTACATAAATACAAGTTGACATTGGCTGTAAATGGTGTTTTTATTTGCAGGTTTCCTGGGATGGAATACAACAGCTACAGCCCACAGCACTAGACTTTAATTCAGATAATGGAAGCACATTAGCGCAAATGTCAGAGTCCACAGCCTCCCTTTGTGAAATTTTCCAATGAAATCCATTGAAAGGCTCTGGCAGAAACTAACTTTGTGACCTTCACAGGTAATACTTTATTTGTACTTGACAGCCTTCAGCAAATTTCTTTATGACAACTTTTTAATAGCGAAACATTGTGACTGTCAGCTTGATGCAAAAGACAGGCTTTTGAGAAGCGCAGATGCTGGAGAGGTACCATGTTGATCAGCAGATTGATTTCGCCTACATAGAATCATAGAATCCCTGCAGTTCAGAAGGAGGCCATTCGGCCCAACGAGCCTGCACCGACCCTCTGAAAGGGCACCCCACCCACACCCACTTGCTATGCCTGTAGCCCAACCTAACCTGCTCATCTTTGAACACTGAGGGACATTCTTTTAGCAAAGCCAATCCACCTGATCTGCACATTTTGGACTGTGGGCGGAAATTGGAGTACCCGGAGGAAACCCACGCAGACTCAGGGAGAACATGCAAACTCCAATTAGGCAGTTACCCAAGGCCGGAATTGACCCCGGGTTCCTGGCGCTGTGAAGCAGCAGTACTAATCAGTGAGGTACTGTACCACCTATCAAGCATTTGGGATCATGAACGCTGGATGAAATGCCTTCTCAGCTGCTTGGTTTGTGAATAAAGTACATCCCCCCGAAGTACAAAGTTGATATTGGAATTGAAACTTCAGAGTCACAATCATTTTGGCCCTTCCAGCACATTCCCACTATATGCAGATATGTTTGATCCCAGCTGAGGCTGGGAGTACCGGAAGGTTTGGTAAATAGTGGAACCTCCAAGTGAATGCACTGACATGGAGGCTGAGTTGATCTTCAGAAACCAGCGGGCCAAGAAGCAAGCGGCAAACTGGTTTCTTTGATGCTAGATGCAAAGGAGCACCATATAGGACTTTGTGGCCCAATCTAAGGAGATTTGTTGAAGTTAAAAGTTAATTTTTACCCCTTTACAATGGGGAATTAAGCATGCAAAACAATGCCAGAGACTTTAAACAAGTCCCCTGGACCTTTTTAACTATCCTATTCACCTGCTAGGAAAGTGGAGTAAAGGCCATAATTAGCTCAGCCATGATCTGATTGAATGGTGGAGGAGGCTCGAGTGGCCAAATAATCCTGCTCTTATTTCATGGCCAGTCTTCTCCATCTGTTCACTGGCAGTAGGGTTCTCTAGTCCCTCTGGAAGAACACCTCTTCCCGTGGGTTTCGCAGCAGCACAGGGTGGCTTCATCGGGAACTCCCATTGACAGCGGCGAGAGCAGAGAATCCCGCCATCAGCGAACGGCGTGCCGCCTCGTGCTGCCGAGAAACATGCTGGTGGGGGACGGGAGAATCCAGCCCAGTACATTTCTTGTATTTCTTATGAGAATGATGACATTTGGTTTTCAAGAAGCGGAGAGGGTAGCTGATGTGGAGTGCCAGCATAATTGTTTAGGCCACTTACTGAGAAATTTCCGAAACATCGATTTTTTTAACCTGAACAGAGGAGGTTTGACAATTCTTCACATCACTCAGCACCTTAAGTATAACGCTGCGCTGCACTGCATTGATAAAGTGCTACAAGGGATGAATTAACTTTCACAATGCTGAAAGCACAGGTCTCAAATTTATCTTCAAAATTTAGTACAGATGTATCAATACTTTAAGACTGTGCCAATTATGTACTACCTTCAGGACACAACATGTTGCCTACACAGTTGAAATCCTATTCATTGAATGACAGGAGAAAGGGCTGAAAGTCAATGGGGGCGATTCTCTGCACTCACGACGATGCGGAGAATAGCGGGGGTCGTAAATTTTTACGTCCATGCTGGTCTGACGTCCTCCCGCTATTCTCCCTCCCCCCCCCCCACGCCCGCCTCCCGACACGAATTGCTGCCGCCGTTTTTTTACGGCGAGCAGCGATTCTCAGCTGGCCGATGGGCCGAATTCCAAGCCCTTTACGACCGTTTTTAGGAACGTCAAACACACCTGGTCTGACCGTTCGTAAAAACGGCCGTAAAGTCGCGATCTGGGGAACCATGGCACCGATTGGCACGGCAGTACCACGGCCGTGCCAAGGGTGCCATGGGCCCGCGATCGGTGCCCACCGATCGCGGGCAGCGGGTACTTACCCCGCACACTCTTTATCCTTCCACCGCCCCGCTGTATCCATTCACGGGGCGGCTGAGGGGCATACCGGCCCGCGCATGCGCGGGTTTCACACAAATGCGTGATGACGTCATCCGCGCATGCGCGGGTTGGAGTCTTCCAATCCGCGCATGCGCGGCTGACGTCATGTGACACGTCAGCCGTCGCAAACTCTGGCAAGCGGGCTTAACGAAATTTGTTAAGCCCGCGATGCCGGAGTTGACGGCCGCGGGATGCTAGCCCCGACCGGGGACCAGAATCGGTTCCCGGTCGGGGGGGGGGGCGGAGGCTGGCATCAAACCCGCCCGTTTTTGACGCCAGCCTCACGATTTCTCCCGGGTTCGGAGAATCACGCCCAATATTTTTGAAAGCATCCTCATGCATTTTCTTTTTGAATACCTGTGAAAAAAAGGAGGTTGGCCTTAATTTCTCAGATAGTGGGATCTCCGTTCCCTCCATCCGAAGAGCTTGGTACTGACTCTGATTGCTCTGCAGCCATTTTACACTTGAGTGAGCGTTGAGTAGCTGCAGGTGGGACCTCTACCCTCACTCAAAATTAAGTGATGCCTTAGAAATCTGCCGCCCAATCTGATTGGATAACAACTCTCCAACATGATCTATACTGGGCTGAAGAGGATGATTTTTTTCATTTGTTCAAGGGATGCAGCATTTATTGCCCTTCCCTGAGGACATTTAAGAGTCAACCACATTGCTGTGGATCTGGAGACACATGTAGGCCAGACCAGATATGGATGATAGATTTCCTTCTCTAAAGAATATTAGTGAACTCAATAGGTTTCATTGTCATTAGTAGATTTTTAACTCCACGGACGCGATCTACCCGAATAGGGACAGAGTCCCGTAGCCCACAAGGTTAGTCCCGTAGCCCACAAGCTCGGAGCGCAGAGAAGCACCCCGTTGTATAGCGCCCATCCAGGTAGATTGGGGACCTCAGTGGGGAACTCTCTGACGAGGCTGCACTTAGCCCTGTTTTCTGCACTGAGGAGATCCGCTCACCACTTGCCCCAAGCCCCAACTCATTATAGGTGGGTCCCCAGCCCCACACTTGCACAGGGCACACCCTGGTCCAATCACCAGCGAGCAGATCTCCCCAGCGCAGGAAACGGGACTAAGTGTGACCTCGGCAGTACGTTCCCTGCTGAGGCCCCAAATTGAAACAGAGTCCCGATAGAGAGCGTGGATGAACGGCGAGCGCCAGGAAACACCCGGCTAAGCGCCCTTCGCGGGATTCTTTTCCAATTTGGTCAGATTGCGTCCTTAGTATCCGGATTTTCTGGGGGTGTTAAATTTCGAATGAAATTGTAAGTTTGTGGCCCACATACTGTCAGCAGAATGATATTTTGCTTATCCTCTCCTGTAATTTAATTAGCAGCGAAGAAATCGCAAAGTCTTTCGATATACTGAAGCCAGTGTTCAATCTCTGGGTAAAAAGGTTTAATTTTCTCAAAAGGGAGCAATTTTTTTTTAACTTACTGTTGCGGCAGAGATTTATTTTTAAAGCTTCGAAGGCGGACCTTTCTCCTGTGATTTCATGTCTCTTTTTAAATATGAATTTAGAGTGCCCAATTCTTTTTTTTTCAATTAAGGGGCAATTTAGCATGGCCAATCCACCTACCCAGCACATCTTTGGGTTGTGGGGGTGAGACCCATGCAGACATGGGGGAATGTGTAAATTCCACACGGGCATTGATTCGGGATTGAAACCGGGTTCTCAGTGCCGTGAGGCAACAGTGCTAACCACTTAGCCACTGTGCTACCCTGAATCATTTCTGTCCAATCCCTAGACTCTTTGGGTGGGATGTTCCCACTTTAGGGCTACGTACAGTGGCAGGCGGCTCAAGTGACACCTTTCCCGCTGGCCAGAATGGCCGGATCCCACGCCAGGTTCTGATGCTTGGAGCCTCTATCATTATGTAAAGGCGAGTTCCCTTCTGAACCAACATGGGGGACAGCAACCTGCTGATTAATCCACCTGTCGTCAGCTGGTGGGGTTGAAGAACCTGACACCATATTTAAACACCAGTCCAGCACACTCACATCACTCTCTCCAGCCTACCTTTCGTCACCAGACCGTTAAGAACATCCAGAACATAGGAGCAAAGGATTCGCAGCCTCTAGATGAAGGCAACATCAGCTTTAATTGTCAGCGCACTCAAGGCCCTTATTCTGGATGTCCAGGCCCACTGGCAGAGGCGTCTCAAAGAATTGCAACAACCTCACCTCTCCAGCCTGGGAGGCGGATTCTCAGGAAGTCAGTGCAGTTCTCGCCAATGTGAAACGTCAACCAGTGCAAGATGTGATGTAGGCAACTTTGATCTCCCTCCAGGCATCACATTTCCTGCAGGGGCCTTACCGGGGCCCTCTGGCACCCACAGGGAGGATGAACGTCAGTCGGACACCCTGGGGGTATCCACTCAGTACACTCCAAGGGCGTGCAGCCACTCAGAATCCCTTCTGCTTGTGCCTGCACAAACTCCAGCAGCACCATCCATCAATGGTACTTCTGCGAGCACTTTTCCAGGAGACTCATCCGGAGTGAGACTCATACAGAGTGGGGATTGAAACTTGGTAATTTGGTGCAGTGAGGTAAATCAGCAAAGGTAAGTGGAAAATCTAATTCTGCTGTTTTTCAGTTAAAAGTGCAGTGTGTAGCTTAGTGTCTGATTGGTTGAAGCTGCCCCTACCCTAATTGCTGAGAGGCAGTTATCTGTCAATCACCTGAGGCCTGTTGAGGCCTGTTTAGGGGCACATTGTATTATTCTCTTTGAAGTTAAGGTTTTTTTTGAGTCATCGGTTAGCTGAGGTCTGTATAAAAGACAGACAGAGAGCGCACGCAGTAAGCGAGTACTTTTCCAGGAGACTCATCCGGAGTGAGACTCATACAGAGTGGGGATTGAAACTTGGTAATTTGGTGCAGTGAGGTAATTCGGTGCAGAGTGTGAGGAGGTGCTTTTTAACCCTGGTAAGTGACTGGTAAGTAGTCTCTCTTTTTCTTTTCATTGTCTAATTTATTTATTTTTATTTTGAGATTCTAGTTGTTTAAGTTTACCAAGGGTTTAAGACATGGCAGGAGATCCCAGACCCGTGTCATGCTCCTCGTGTGCGATGTGGGAGCTCAGGGACACGTCCACTGTCCCTGGCTCCTTCACGTGCAAGAAGTGTGTTCAGTTGCAGCTCTTGTTAGACCGCTTGACGGCTCTGGAGCTGCGGATGGACTCACTTTGGAGCATCCGCGATGCTGAGGAGGTCGTGGATAGCACGTTTAGCGAGTTGGTCACACCGCAGGTGAAGGTTACTGAGGGAGATAGAAAATGGGTGACCAAAAGAAAGAGCAAGAGTAGGAAGGCAGTGCAGGTGTCCCCTGCGGTCATCTCCCTGCAAAATAGATATACCGCTTTGGATACTGTTGAGGAAGATGGCTCACCAGGGGAAGGCAGCAGCAGCCAGGTTCATGGCACCGTGGCTGGCTCTGCTGCACAGCAGGGCAGGAAGAAAAATGGCAGGGCTATAGTGATAGGGGACTCGATCGTAAGGGGAATAGACAGGCGGTTCTGTGGACGCAATCGAGACTCCAGGATGGTATGTTGCCTCCCTGGTGCAAGGGTCAAGGATGTCTCGGAGCGGCTGCAGGACATTCTGGGGGGGGGAGGGTGAACAGCCAGCTGTCGTGGTGCACATAGGCACCAACGATATAGGTAAAAAACGGGATGAGGTCCTACAAGCGGAATTCAGGGAGTTAGGAGTTAAACTAAAAAGTAGGACCTCAAAGGTAGTAATCTCAGGATTGCTACCAGTGCCACGAGCTAGTCAGAGTAGGAATGTCAGGATAGATAGGATGAATGCGTGGCTTGAGAGATGGTGAAAGAGGGAGGGATTCAAATTCCTGGGGCATTGGGACCGGTTCTGGGGGAGGTGGGACCAGTACAAACCGGACGGTCTGCACTTGGGCAGGACTGGAACCGATGTCCTAGGGGGGGTGTTTTCTAGAGCTGTTGGGGAGGGTTTAAACTAATGTGGCAGGGGGATGGGAACCAATGCTGGAAGTTGGAAGGTAGTAAAACAGGGACAGAAACAAAAGGAAGTAAGGGGAAAAGTGCAAGGCAGAGAAGACATAGTCAGAAATCCATAAGGGCGACAGTACAAGGTACAGTGACTGAGGGGAGCACAGTGAATAGGCCCAGTAATAACAAAAGGAATAAAACTGGAGATGTTAAGATTCAAAACAGAGGCAAAAAAACCAACATAAGTGTACTTTACCTGAATGCTCGTAGTATTCGGAATAAAGTAAATGAGTTGGTGGCACAAATCATCGTAAATGACTATGATTTAGTGGCCATTACTGAAACATGGTTAAAGGATGGTCACGACTGGGAGTTAAATATCCGAGGGTATCAAACTATTCGGAAGGACAGAGTGGATGGTAAGGGAGGTGGTGTTGCTCTGTTATTTAAGGATGACATCCGGGCAATAGTAAGGGATGACATCGGTGCTATGGAGGATAAGGTTGAATCCATTTGGGTGGAAATCAGGAATAGTAAGGCGAAAAAGTCACTAATAGGAGTAGTCTATCGGCCACCAAATAGTAACGAGATGGTGGGGCAGGCAATAAACAAAGAAATAACTGATGCATGTAGAAATGGTACAGCAGTTATCATGGGGGATTTTAATCTACATGTCGATTGGTTTAACCAGGTCGGTCAAGGCAACCGTGAGGAGGAGTTTATAGAATGTATCCGCAATAGTTTCCTAGAACAGTATGTAATGGAACCTACGAGGGAACAAGCGGTCCTAGATCTTGTCCTGTGTAATGAGACAGGATTGATTCATGATCTCATAGTTAGGGATCCTCTCGGAAGGAGCGATCACAATATGGTGGAATTTAAAATACAGATGGAGGGTGAGAAAGTAAAATCAAATGCTAGTGTTTTGTGTTTAAACAAAGGAGATTACAAGGGGATGAGAGAAGAACTAGCTAAGGTAGACTGGGAGCTAAGACTTTATGGTGGAACAGTTGAGGAACAGTGGAGAACCTTCCAAGCGATTTTTCACAGTGCTCAGCAAAGGTTTATACCAACAAAAAGGAAGGACGGAAGAAAGAGGGAAAATCGACCGTGGATATCTAAGGAAATAAGGGAGAGTATCAAATTGAAGGAAAAAGCATATAAAGTGGCAAAGATTGCTGGGAGATTAGAGGACTGGGAAATCTTTAGGGGGCAACAGAAAGCTACTAAAAAAGCTATAAAGAAGAGTAAGATAGAGTATGAGAGTAAACTTGCTCAGAATATAAAAACAGACAGTAAAAGTTTTTACAAATATATAAGACAAAAAAGAGTGGCTAAGGTAAATATTGGTCCTTTAGAGGATGAGAAGGGAGTTTTAATAATGGGAAATGAGGAAATGGCTGAGGAACTGAACAGGTATTTTGGGTCGGTCTTCACAGTGGAAGACACAAATAACATGCCAGCGACTGATAGAAATGAGGCTATGACAGGTGAGGACCTTGAGAGGATTGTTATCACTAAGGAGGGAGTGATGGGCAAGCTAATGGGGCTAAAGGTAGACAAGTCTCCTGGCCCTGATGGAATGCATCCTAGAGTGCTAAAAGAGATGGCTAGGAAAATTGCAGATGCACTAGTGATAATTTACCGAAATTCACTAGACTCTGGGGTGGTCCCGGTGGATTGGAAATTAGCAAACGTGACGCCACTGTTTAAAAAAGGAGGTAGGCAGAAAGCAGGAAATTATAGGCCAGTGAGTTTAACTTCGGTAATAGGGAAGATGCTGGAATCTATCATCAAGGAAGAAATTGCGAGGCATCTGGATAGAAATTGTCCCATTGGGCAGACGCAGCATGGGTTCGTAAAAGGCAGGTCATGCCTAACTAATTTAGTGGAATTTTTTGAGGACATTACCAGTGCAGTAGATAACGGGGAGCCGATGGATGTGGTATATCTGGATTTCCAGAAAGCCTTTGACAAGGTGCCACACAAAAGGTTGCTGCATAAGATAAAGATGCATGGCATTAAGGGTAAAGTAGTAGCATGGATAGAGGATTGGTTAATTAATAGAAAGCAAAGAGTTGGGATAAATGGGTGTTTCTCTGGTTGGCAATCAGTAGCTAGTGGTGTCCCTCAGGGATCCGTGTTGGGCCCACAATTGTTCACAATTTACATTGATGATTTGGAGTTGGGGACCAAGGGCAATGTGTCCAAGTTTGCAGATGACACTAAGATGAGTGGTAAAGCGAAAAGTGCAGAGGATACTGGAAGTCTGCAGAGGGATTTGGATAGGTTAAGTGAATGGGCTCGGGTCTGGCAGATGGAATACAATGTTGACAAATGTGAGGTTATCCATTTTGGTAGGAATAACAGCAAACGGGATTATTATTTAAACGATAAAATATTAAAGCATGCCGCTGTTCAGAGAGACTTGGGTGTGCTAGTGCATGAGTCACAGAAGGTTGGTTTACAAGTGCAACAGGTGATTAAGAAGGCAAATGGAATTTTGTCCTTCATTGCTAGAGGGATGGAGTTTAAGACTAGGGAGGTTATGTTGCAATTGTATAAGGTGTTAGTGCGGCCACACCTGGAGTATTGTGTTCAGTTTTGGTCTCCTTACTTGAGAAAGGACGTACTGGCGCTGGAGGGTGTGCAGAGGAGATTCACTAGGTTAATCCCAGAGCTGAAGGGGTTGGATTATGAGGAGAGGTTGAGTAGACTGGGACTGTACTCGTTGGAATTTAGAAGGATGAGGGGGGATCTTATAGAAACATTTAAAATTATGAAGGGAATAGATAGGATAGATGCGGGCAGGTTGTTTCCACTGGCGGGTGACAGCAGAACTAGGGGGCATAGCCTCAAAATAAGGGGAAGTAGATTTAGGACTGAGTTTAGGAGGAACTTCTTCACCCAAAGGGTTGTGAATCTATGGAATTCCTTGCCCAGTGAAGCAGTTGAGGCTCCTTCATTACATGTTTTTAAGGTAAAGATAGATAGTTTTTTGAAGAATAAAGGGATTAAGGGTTATGGTGTTCGGGCCAGAAAGTGGAGCTGAGTCCACAAAAGATCAGCCATGATCTAATTGAATGGCGGAGCAGGCTCGAGGGGCCAGATGGCCTACTCCTGCTCCTAGTTCTTATGTTACCAGACTCCTGAATTACCCTCTTATGGACGCAACCAATCTCTCTATGCATCTTCTCTATGGTTGTAGCATTACACTCTGTAAGCTTCACCCGATGTCTATGCCTATGTACTTATATCGTGTCCTATGTTTTTCATGTTTGGAACGATCTACCTGGACTGTACGCAGGACAATACTTTTCACTGTACCTCGGTACACATGACAATAAATCTAAATCTAAATTTTCCTCCACTTGCCCTTTTGAGATGATGATGTAGTCCGCACTGCGCCCCTGTCCTCATCAGTGATTGGCGCCCAGCCTGTCATGTGGGGAGCCTCTATCCTTACCACCTGTGCCTGCCAATAGGGATACCAGTGCGTGCCACAACCGATATCAGTGATAGGCTCTGTGGTCCCTGTCCTGTTTCTCCCAGTGAGATCTACTGTTGGTCATCTCACTGGGTGAGCCTTGTGCCAATCTGCCAGGAGGGTGGCAGATGTTCATGTTGTGCAGCCAATCGTCTCAATGCTAAGAGCCTGGTGTGTGGGCAGATGGGTTGAGCGAGGAAGATGTGCGTTTTCTGGGACTTTGGCTGCAGTGTGATGTTGTACCTGGATTTAACGCACAAGTTGTGACAGGGAGCTGGCCACGTTTCCAGGCCGGGAGGCGGGATGGATGGGTTCAGGGCAACGGTGAACAGGCAGAGCTTGGAGACATCCAGTGATCCTCAGGGCTGGGTTGTTGATTGTGTCACTGGTGAGGCATTCGCTGTGAGAGGGGCTGTGTGCCGGGGAAGGATCCAAAAGCAATGGTGCATGTGCCCATCATCTGGGGTGAGCTCTGCTAATCTCTTACTTGCTCTGGTGGGGAGCTGCACTTCTAAGGAGTGCAGTGAGGAGTGCCAACATCTGGTGGTCGGGCAACTGAGCATGGCCATGCTCATCTCCTTGATGACCCTACTGGTGCTGGCTACATGGATTCTAGTATGACCAGAAGCCGTCAGAGCATTTGCAGGATTCTTTCAGCAGTCTCAACAGCTAGATCCCTACAAGTTGCATCTCGGGGGTGGGTTCAAATTATTGCAGGCAACAATGGGGCTCTCAGCCAGGGCACCCCGATCGTGAAGGGGACACCCTGAGTCCACTCACTTGCCACCAAGTCATTGCCCTCTACTCCCTGAGGTCAAGGCATACACTCCGCGCACCCCCCCAGCAAACCCAAAAAGTTGGAGAAGTTTTTTTACCTGCTTGCTCCCCCTCAACGGTCATGGAACCTGGGTCCACTCATAGATACTTGCACCAATTCACGGCTGTCTGACTCCCCACTGCGAGGGCTGGAGCATCCGGGCAGGTGGAGCATCAGCCTTCCAGCCCATTAATCATGTTAAAGTCAATGCAAGTCACAGTTTTGCATGATGCCACTGGCGCGGGGTGTGTAGCTTGTTGTCGTCGGTGGCGGGGGGCCGGGGCACTGGAACGGGATCGGTGGGCTGGATTCTCCGCCGGCGGGATGCTCCATTTTGCCGGCAGCCCAGGGGTTTCCCGACGGCATGGGGCTGGCCCACAGTGGGAAACCCCATTGACCAGCCGGCGTAACAGAGCATCCCGCCGGCGTGCTGAAACAGAAATGTGGCGCGGCGGGGCGGAGAATCCAGCACAGCATCTTTTTAAGGCCGACGCTTGATTCTCCGGTGGATCGGCAAATTTGCTACTGGCGAGGAGAATTCACCCTCCTATCTGATTTGCATGTTAAGCAGTTAGGATTAATTCCTTATACTACATTGCCTCCTAAATCTCTGATACCTATTTCTATATCACAAGGATTAAACAAACCACGACTGGAATTTTATGGCCGTTCCTGTTGGCGGGATCTTCCTGTCCCACTGACGGTGAACCGCCGCCATGGGATTCCCAGGGGCAGTGGGCATATATAACAGGAAACCCCATTGACAGCGGCGGGACCTGAAGACCCCGTCACCGGCCAATGGTGGGCCGCCTCGGCCAGTGCGAAACACGTCACAGGGGAATGTTGAAAATCCTGCAGAATCCTTAGCTGGTTAGGTTCTGAATACAGAATCCAGAGCTGGTTAGATTGGGAAGATTACTGTTTCTGCGGGGTAGAAGGCTGCTTCGGTGTGTCAACCAGTGTTCCGTCTCAGCATACCATGCTCTGTTTGAATGAGGTCGAATTATGGGTGTGGTGTCGGTTGAACCACTTGTCCAGGGAGAGCTTGGTCTCTTTGATAACGTCTTGTCCAAAGGCTTGAGAGACCTGGCCACCAAACACAATATCATGTTTTGTAAGCCAAATGTCCTTGGTGTAATCATAGTAGGATGTCAAGTCTCATACCTTTATTGCCATAGATGAGTAACTACAGTGAGGTATCCTCTCTGTTCATAGCACAGTCTGAGAGTGGGATTGGGGGGCATGTATACTGGTCATCATTTGACACATTACTCTCTGACCTGAGAACATTCTTCATCAGATATCCGTGCATCTATTTCATTCAGTCACTGAGTTGTGCTTGTTGTCAATGCAAAGATTTCTTCCTCTTGGCCTTCCTACTGGGATATGCGACATGGCATCCACTGTACTCTGCTGCTTTCCCGGAACATTCTCTTATCTTTGAATCAAACCTCATCATCCTCAGTCTGCACTATACGCACGGAGGCATTTTTGCTCACTCCCGAGAATTTAAAAGTGTCATTAAGGGTTTGTGTTCTGTCTCTATCTTAAAGTGGAGCCATGAACATAATCCGCGAAATTCTTGCAATCCAATGTAGCAGCTAATGCTTCTTTCTCTATCGCTGTATATCTCTGTTCTGTCTCTGTCAGCAAATGGGATGCATATTAAACTAGTCTGTGCTTTCTATCCGTCTGTATCTGAAAGGGAAGAGCTCTCAGAGTAGAAGATGCAACTATAGCAATGATAGTGAGCAGCTCTGAGACCCAGTGAGTTAAATGTCAGGTGATATCAACATCATTTTGATTTTCTCAAAAGGCTTCAATTATGTTCTTGCCCAGTAACATGAATTGTCCTTTTGCAACAGCTGACACAGTGACTCCTTGGCAACAGGGAGGCTGGGCAGGAAATTTCTGATCAGGAGCTGGATTCTCCGATCCGGTAATCGCGGTCAGCAATGGGGCGGAGAATCCCTGATAGCGACAGAATCGGGAGCGGCGCCACCTTTGCAATGCTTCGTCCCCGCCCTGAAAAGCGGCATACGCCGTATCACGGCCATTGCCTGAGGCCAGCACCCTGATGCTCCGTCCCGGACCTGCCGGGTTCCCGACAGCGTGGGACATGTGTGGTCTCACCCTTCAGGAACTCAGCGTGGTGGCTGCGGACTCAGTCCAGTGCCGCCACAGTTGGGGGAGGGCCGATCCGCGGGCAGGCGGGGCATTATTCGGGGCTGGGGACACTATGGTGGGGCAGTCCGGGGCGCGCGAGCGTCCGAAGGAGTGGACTATTTTTGCGGTCCGGATCCGTGAGCTGCGTCCGCCATGAATCTATGCTGCCTGCCTGCTAGCCCCCCATGGAGCAGGGAATCGGTGGCTGTTTTGCGGCAGTTACCTGGCGTAAAACACCACTATTTACACGCCAACATGGGGACTTGGTCTTCCAAATGGAGAATCCAGCCCCTGGTTTACAATATCCATGAATCTCTGTCAAATTCTGAGGAGTTGGAAAACCTGTGGGCTGGATTCTCCTGTCGCCGCCGCCGAAATCGCGTTCGACGAACGGCTGGACGATCCAAATTCCAGACGAGATTGGTGGTGGCAAAACCTGTGCGATGCTCCGCCCCCTCCAAAGCATGTACTCGCAGAGTACGGCGCACCATGTATCAACGGCCTCCGCCCGCCGAAGCTCCTCTCCCGACCGGCCGCATTCCCGATGGCGCAGGACACGTGTGGTCTCTTCCGTCGGGAATCGCTTTTGCGTCAGACCCACTAATAATATGCATATGGTGTTTACTGTACCTGCATTCCGGACCACATTGATGCCGCTGTTGAGAATTGCGATTTGGCGTTAAATCAGCGCCCCGCGCGATATGGCGTCGGCACCAATTCTCCGCCCAATCGCCTTTCCTGATTTCAGCGTCAGCCATTGGAAAATCCCGCCCTGGGTGTTGACGCCGGCACAGAATTTGTGGAGTTCCACGACAGTGAAACTGTCGCCGCATTTGGACCGATTAAGCTACTGTTAAGGGGCTAGCGCTGGTGCCACATGGAACACAATCGATTCCCATGGGAAATGGTGCAAGATTCACCGGTTTCCTGATTGACACTCAAGTGGCTGACAAGCTGCAGCTGCATTTACACACTTCACTCCCCACACAAAGCAACTCAGCCAACAGTATAGCAGCAAGATATGTAGCCTTACACTTCATGGATGCCGAGCTGGAGACACTCCTGAACACCGTGGAGGAGAGGCGGATGATCCTATACCCCAGTCGGGAAAGGAGGCTGCCAGTCTCTGCCATTCACCGTGCCTGGGCGCAGGTGGCAGAGGCGGTGAGTGCCTGAAAAAACTGCACGGCCTCCTCAGGATGGCCAGGGTGAGTAGGCAGCACTGTGCCCCTGGCAGTAACCTTCGTCCCACACACCTCTCCCTTCCAACTGGGAGGTGGCAGAACCCCCACCATGCACCACATGCCAGCACCCATACCAGCTGACATGGTCGGTTACCCTGGCCACGGAGGCCACCAGCTACCCACTCCCTACATTGTGCGGCCTCCCTTGCCTGCGTGTGCTCCTGTCCTGCCCATTCTTCCCCTCCCCTGCATCCTCCTCGTCAGACAGTGCATGACGTTCCTCCTGCTCCAGCACACCCCTGCTCTGCTGCCCAATGTTGTGGAGGACGCAGCAGGCCGCCACAATGCGGGTGACCCTCTCAGTGTCATACTGTAGCACACCTTCAGAGTGATCCAGGCTCCTGAACCACATCTTCAGGAGGCTGAAGCACCGCTCGATCATGCTACTGGTTGTTGTATGGGAATTGTTGTAGCGCGTCTCTGCGCCAGTCTGTGGCCTCAGGATAAGTGCCATCAGCCATGAACACAATGGATAACGCCTGTTGCCCAGGAGCCAACCCGCAGACAGGGGGGGTGGGGAGGGGGAGGGTGGGGGGCCGTGTCTCAAACATGTCGGGAATCGTTGAGTGTGCCAGGATGAAGGCGTCGTGCACACTGCCTGGGAACCAGGCGCAGACATGCATGATGTGCATCTGATGGTCACACATCAGCTGTACGTTCATGAAGTGGAACCCCTTTCGGGTTGGTGTAGAGTGGCCTGTCATCTGCAGGTAATTGAAGGGGGACATGCAGCCTGTCGATCACCCCCAGGGCATCCCGTCGATGATGGCGAACCCTGCTGGTTGGATATCTTGGTGGACTTGGTCCATATTGAAATGAATGTATTGAGGCACTTGGGCATATAGGGCCTCCGTGATGGCGAGGATGCAACTTTGCACCGAGGTCTGTGAGATCTTCGCGCCTTTAAGGACTGGTGGCGTAAACTTTATGGCGACTGTCATCTTGAAGGCCACCTCCCCGATACCCCCACAGTGCCACGTGTGCCATCATCTGACAGTTATGTTGCACTGTCTCCTTGTTCAGCCGAAGTCTTCGACGGCATGTCCGTCTGGCAGGTCCTCGAATGTCGGAACACACAAGGTCTCATGCAGCACCTCCTCGATGCCTCCTCCTCCTTGGCCTGCTGGTAACTGACTCTCCATTCTGGGCGGCTGCTACCTATTCCCCTGTGTCAAGCTCCGCTGCTGCAGCTTCCCCCTCCTCCTCGAGCAGCTCCAGCTCATACAGCTGCAAAGTATCCCCCAGGACTGGGGCAACTAACAGGAAGGCTGGTTGAATTCCAATACCTATTGTGCGCAGGGAGTGAAAGGCAGATATGTTAGTGTGATGCGTACCCCCGTGCCCAAACAGGTACAACGGGCTACATGGTGGCCCCGGTTGGCACTGCGGGCTCTGCCCCCGCATATCACCAAACCTCACCTTTGCACACCTGGCCCCCTCATTGCCTTGCACCTTGCCGGGGGGGGGGCTTGCCCTGGCACTGTCCCTGATACCAGGGGTACCATCAACTGGCACTGCCCTTGGCAGTGGTACACTCCACGGCCCCTGCCCAGAGCCCATATAAAGGCTACAGTGGGCGTTGCCCTGGGTGAACTGCCGGTGGGTGGCGGCTGAGTGGTGGGGGGTATGGTGAAGAGTTGGGAGTGGGGGTGGGGGAGCACCCATACGGCCAGTGTCACTCTGCAGAACCAAGGGCCAGGGGGTGGTCAGTGATGTGTGCAGCAAAATGGCTGCATTGCAGGCCGTGGCAATGGCAGTCCGTGACTGGACACCGCCCCAGTCCCAACCCCACACAACCAGCCACTCGGCCTATTCCCCATCAACCTCCCCCCTCCTCTTTCTAACCCTGGCAGGGCCCACACACCCCACCCCAGCTAGCCCAGGCAATGTCCAGCCTGGCAGCCCACAGACGTCCCTCCCCATGTCCTACTTCCATTCTCTCTCTCTCTCAGCAGCCTAGACGCCGGTTTCACAATTTTGAAAAGCACAAGTGAACCATGCCGTCGGGAACTCAGCCCTTCGGAGGCAGAGGCCTGTGACAATACCGGGTCAGGCCTGCTAATGACATGAAAATGGTGTTTACTGTATGTGCATTCCAGACCACATTGATGCCACTGTCGAGGTGACACTGAATTGAGATTTGGCATTAAATCGGTGCCCGCCGCGATTTGGCATTGGAACTTATTCTCCACCAATTGAGTCTCGCAGTTTTGGCATCAGCCAGCGGAGAATCCCACTCTTATGTTCTCGTGCTAGGCGCATAAATCAGAAAACGATTCCCAATCCTCAGCAAATTCTTGTATGGTGCATATTAGGAGAGATTCCCCAGGGAATCCTGCTGTCGGGCCTCAATTATGGATGCGCAACCCAATCGCGAGGGCCGTGGTTGCCCCCCAGGGAGTTTCTGGGCCGCCCCCCCTTTATGGTTTAGTGACTTTGAAGTGGTCAGTTATGAAACTAACCGCAATGTTTATAAACATCAAGCTTTGATTGACAACTCATAAGCCACATCAAACCAGCCCCTTGTGGGCTGGTTTAGCTCACAAGGCTAAATCGCTGGCTTTTAAAGCAGACCAAGCAGGCCAGCAGCACGGTTCGATTCCCGTACCAGCCTCCCCGGACAGGCGCCGGAATGTGGCGACTAGGGGCTTTTCACAGTAACTTCATTGAAGCCTACTCGTGACAATAAGCGATTTTCATTTTCATTTTCATTTCAAATAGAGTTAAGTGCTTTCAGTTATCTTAATTGCTGAGTACTTCAAAGGCACTGGGCTGAATTCTCCCAAAATGGGACTATGCCCCTATGCCGGCGTAAAAATGCTAGAGTTTTACTCCAGAGATTCCAAGAAAAAAGATGAATGAATTCAATGCCCTACAGCGGGCTTGCAGGAACCCGGAATGATTCTCTGAGCTTTAGCTGCGGATACTGGCCCCCGCACTTGGGGTTTGGAGTCTGTGCATATGCTCAATGGCGGCCTTCAGCGGCATTGCCGAGCTCCATGGCGGACTCGGAACGTGGAGGCAGGCGCAAAAATTCGACCCCCCCCCCCCCCGATTGGCCGTGCGCCCGATCATCCAACCCGCGGATCTAACCCCCGGCCGCCTATAAGGCCCCCCCCGGTATCCAATTAACCCCCACCCCCCACCAGGGCCGCAGACTGAGTCCGCAGCCACCATGCCAGCATCCTGACCGGCAATAGGTGATTAGTTCCACGCCGTCGGGAACTCAGCCGGTCAGGAACAGACGATCACTGGGCGGGCCTCTGTCAACGGGCCCCAGCCGGAGAATCGCCGGACCGGCGCCAGGCCCAATTTTGGCATGAAAGTGGATTTCTGTGCCCCCCACGCCGGTGGCAATTTCGGCGCGGGGCTGCAGAGAATCCACCCCACTCAGTGTGAAGGGTGATTAATGGAACAATGCTGACAGCTGTGTTGTGCGGAAGCTGTCAATCAAAGATAAATTAATATTTAAGGGACTGGTGGGGTTCTCTATTCAGGGGGTCTCTTTATTTATGGTGTCTCTGGTGGGGTCTATTTAATTAGGGATCTCTGGGGTGTTCTCTTTAATTAGGGGGTCTCTGGTAGGTATGGTCTGATGGGGGGGGGGGGAGCTGGGCAGTTATTTCATTGTGGGGGAGGTGGGGAAGGTGAAATATCCCACCACTATTGGCATCTAGCTTCATGAAGATTTAACTCCTCCCCAATTTTGCTAAGCTCTCGTCCACAGATGATGTAGCATTAATTTCACGTCCAACTGCGTTCTTCAACTGGGCAAGATCTATGCAATTTCTGATGGATACAGTGGGTCTTGGCACTGGGCCCATCCCCTAGCAGCAGCTCGTTGGTTCAGTCTTGAGTGAAATAACCCCTGCTTCAACAAGGGTTGTTGAGGAGCAAGGGTGGATGAGGAGCTTTTCTGGGTGTAAAGTGATCAGACACACTGGCTTTGTTTCTGGAAGGGGAGCTGAGTGGTATGCTGCCTTCAGCTGCCTTCGTTTTGTGAAGGGCTATGGAAATTCAGTTCTGAAATTTTCTGCATTGGGCTGCTCGGTTTCAGTTTGTAGACTGTGGGCACGCTTCAGTGGACAAAAGTCAAAGTCTGCTTTTGGGCGTGTTTAGCAGGATTTCCCACGGCGGCAGCAGTGCTGAGAAACACCCCGCTATTCCTGCTCAGAGCCACACTGGTTCTGGATCATACCCGTGCTTTCTTTCTTTCACTATTGGAGGGTTGCATTCGGTTATTTTATGATCTTGAGTTCTATCCCTCCCTGACCATATAGTTTACTTGAATGGTGGCTGAAGGGAATTTCCCTCCAACAATGGTTCAGCATCAGAAAAACTGAAACGGGTGGCACAATGGTGCTGTGGTTATCACTGCTGCCTCATGGCGCCAAGGACCCGGGTTCGATATTGGCCCCGGGTCACTGTCCGTGTGGAGTTTGCACATTCTCCCCGTGTCTGTGTGGGTCTCAAACCCACAACCCAAAGATGTGCAGGGCAGGCGGACATCTTTGCCCCTCCTAATGCAATTCTGCCCTTTGTTAAATAAGGAGTTGAAAACTGTACAGTTTTATAGATGTAATCTGATCAATACCCTACAAAACTGCATCAAAATATCCCTACTTTTATATTCAATTCCCCTTGCAATAAATGACAACATTCCATTTGCCTACCTAATCAGCTGCTCCATCTGCAAACTAACTTTTTGTGATTCACATACCAGGACACCAAGATCGTCCTGCCACTCAGAATTCTTTATCCTTTTGGCAGACTTCTTGGGCGGGGATCATTGGTCCTGCCAATGGCAGGCATCATCATGATCGGGATGGGGAAATTTGGAGAGCAGCTAAAATTCAACAGGAGTTTTACTGAGATCCATCTTACTCCATTGTTATAGAATTGTAGAGTTTACAGTGCAGGAAGTCATTCAGCCCATCGAGTCTGCACCGGCCCTTGGAAAGAGCATCCTACTTAAGCCCACGCCTCCACCCTCTCCCCATAAACCAGTAACCCCACCTGACCATTTTGGACACTATGGGGCAATTTATCATGGCAAAACCACCTAACCAGCACATCTTTGGACTATGGGAGGAAACCAGAGCACCCGGAGGAAACCCACGCAGACACGGGGAGGAAGTGCAAACTGCACACAGTCACGCGCGGCTGGAATTGAACCCGGGTTGTCGCTGGAGCTGTGAGTTTCATGGTCACCATTATTGAGACTAATTTTATATTAAAGATTTTTTATTAATTGTATTTAAATTGCACCAAATGCTGTGTTGGGATTTGGACCTATTTTCCAGAGCATTAACCTGGGCTTTGGCATTACTACTCCAGTGACTGTCACTAAGCTACCGTCTCCCCACTATTTTACAGGAGGCTGCATTAGACACAGTAACCATGTGGCATTGCACCACTTCCTGTAATGATGTACCTGCATCTGATTGGCATATTAGAATTAACCCCCTGACACTACAGTAATAACCAAATAATATGTTTTTTTTTACTGATGTTGGTTGAGGAACATCCTTGCTTATCTTTGTAACACTGCTACAGAATCTTTTACACCAACTAAGAAGGCAGACGGAGCCTCGTTTTTAAATATTTAATCCAAAAAATAGCCCCCAGACATTGCATCGCTCCCCCAGCGTTACACTGAAATGTTAGCCTAGAATGTTGCGTTCAACTCCCTGGAATGAGTCTTGAACTCACAGACTTCTGGCTCAAAGTACTACCCATTGGACCACAGCTGACAGCTTTTCTGTTAGTTTTAGCCAGCATTACTGCTTGGAAGCTCATTGAATTACAGCATTAGTACTTAAGTGTTTTCCCATCACCATATGTCTTTCATTCCCTCTTGCCTATTTGCACACTCCATCTCTGTCTATGTTAATTTCAAGTTATATTTGATCGACAAAATGGCCTTTCTATATTGTTGTATTCATTTGTAATTCCAACAACTTAACCTCGTCCTACTGCACTCAGTCACGTAATACTATTCAACAGGTATGGCAAAAGGCATCAAGTCGGTTTGTCGATTGCTTGCATTTTACCAGAGAAAAACAGAAAATGCACAATTCACGCATTCATTTAGGATAAATCAGCAAAGCTGTGATTATCAATGTTTGATAGACATTGGTGTCCTTGATAAGGGATCATTATTTTTGTCAGGAAATATGGATTAACTTACTTTCCCATTAGATATTAGTCCAGGCAACTCTCAGATAATATTAATTATGTGCATGTTTAATGATTATGACCCACAATACGTACTATTGATATTAAATATTTTCAATAATATATAGGAAAGGTATTCAAAGATTTTTTCTGGTGCTGTGCCAAGAGTCAGGCACTTTTATAGTTAAGTTACGAAAATATGTCTCGCAATAAGTTCTGCATGTGATTAGGTAACTCCTTTACCCGTTTGTAAACGTGGTAGGATTTGGACATCAGACAGTGCAGGACTCAGTTTAAAAATTTTTGGAGATATGGCTTCACTTCCTCTTCATGTCGCAACTTTTTTCTTCATAAAACTGATCGCACACAATGATTGATTCAGACTCTGACAATGACCTCCATGTTAAGAATGTGAATGATTTACAAGTATTGAGATGAGCAATGATACATTAAATAATGGAAAATGATTTGTCTAGTTTTGATGTGATGTCAGTAGTTCAAGTTCGGAAACTTTGATGCATCTGAATATTTGACCAATTAACAACAGGTAATGTAATCCTATAATGAGGGTCACCTCTGAATTTAGTCACATATCTTCTGCTAAGTCACAGCATATTTTCCTAAATTGTTACTTGGGTGTTTTATTCCATGAATTCTTGCTTTCTGACATAGTTCATGTTTCAGTTGTAATGGAAAGATAATCAACAGTTTTCTCATCAATTGAAAAAAATCTCAAGAACTTCATCAGGAAAAGAAGGCAAACAGCTTGGCTCAGCAATCAACCTGTGATATTTTTGGAAGGGGACGTGGTTTGCCTGTCAGGGCGATCAAATAACAGCAAATGGACCAAGTCAGCAACTTAAATGAAAGCACATTAGGAACTGAACTGTTGATATGCAAATATATTTCTATTATTCTATCACAGTATATCGGAGATGACAGAGGAACACAGATGGGCTAACTTTTTCCTTATTCTAACAATCAGGCGTGCAGGCAAGGTGACAGGATGTAACCACTCTGCAAATAGAGACATGAAGATTCTTCTGATGTCTGAAAACTGCTGGAGCAGTTAGTGGCAATCTGTTAGGAGACCATTACAGTCTAGGGGGATGCCATAACTTCTTTCCACAGACGGGGTTGGGGTGGGGGGGGGGGGGGGGGGGGGGGGGGGGCAGAGAAAGAGGAGGAGTTTCCGTGTCAAAAGCATTGGACTTATGCAGGAAAACAGTAACTAAAGTGATTCTGAGTTAAAATGTCACCAAGCTTGCCTATGCTCCAATGACAACCTTCCTCACACAGCCTTCATTTAAAAAAAAAATCAATATTTATTGCGCGCAACTCAGCTCAGACCTCCCTGGAGGCAACTTGACCGAGTGTAGAAAGGTTGCTTTCATCGGCTTTTTCCTGTTTCGCTTCTGCAAAATGTTATTGTTTAAGGGCTACTCTGCCTTGAAAGGGGACATCTCCTGTTATTAACCTCAGAGTCCATCTCTCAATTTAAAATAGCAATATATATTTTTTAAATCCTTCCCTGGCATCATTTAATTTTGGAGAGCTGAGAACCACAAGTTGCTTTGTTGCCAGTGGCGTTTATGGTGCGAGCAGGCTGCATTTACAAATAATGGGCACCCCCCTGGCCCCTGAGCCCCAGGCCCCCATCTCCCACACTGCCCTCCTTCCCCCATTAGAAAATGCTTCCACTCTCCCTCTACGCATAATAGACAGAAATACATATTCCATTGCTGTATTTTACTGGAAGCTGGCCAATTATATTTTGTGAATGCTTGAGTAAGCAATCTAGGTTATGTAGGTTGATTCATCTATCGCCGTTATAACGTGTGAGGCCAGCATTGGGAGCTCAGGGTTGACCCGCTCAACGCTCTATATCTCTTGGGAGTCCTTCACAAGGGGGCAGTCAAAGTGACAAAGTGGCTGGAATAACTCTCATGTGCTTATTGCTATAATAACTTCCTGTACAGATCTGCAAGTGGTGGTTTCTGACCTGAAGTCTCCCCCCTGCCCCCCTCCCCCCCCCGCCCCTCTCCAATTTTAGTGGCTGCCGGAGGTTTACTTGCTCTAGTACTTGTCAAGTTTCCTCACTCTCAGGCGCTTCAGGAACAGAATGAATGAAATAATCCTGTTCACCAGTCTGTAGTTGGTGTGCAAGTCTCCAATTCTGCAAACCTTCACGATAAGGTTATTCTTTATGCAGCGAGGGTGAAGTTAAGTTGTCCTTAGTAATTGGAGCTGTTTTTCTGACTGTTAATTACTCCATACAGTACCTTACCATTGCTAGCAAAATAAAGTCAGCTCAGCTGATTACCTGCATTGTTTACAGTGCAGTATTCAACATAATGACATCTAATGGGGGGGGGGGGGGGGGGGGGGGATTCATGGAGTAAACCAGATTCATTTTACAATATTGCAAAGCACAGCAACTTCGACTAAGCTTCTCGAGAATATTTACAGAATTTTGCAATTCACAAGGAGCCACAAAGGATTGGAACAACATTAAAACGATTCTGAGAACATTGGGCGAGATTCTCCGCAAATGCGGAAAATCGTAAAGGCTGCCGTGGGACAGGCCGTGACCCACGGCAGCCTTCATGCCCACTTCCAGGGCCGATTCTCCCGCCCGGGCGGGGCTAGGAGCGCGGCCCCGTGCGTCACGGCGGCTGACGTGGCCGATGACGTAGACCGCGCATGCGCAGGTTGGACAACGCCAACCCGCGCATGCGCAGTTGGTGTCTTTTCCCTCAGCCGCCCCACAAGACGTGGCGGCTTGATCTTGCGGGGCGGCGGAGGGAAAAGAGTCCGTCCGTTACGGACGCACAGCCCGCAATCAGTGGGCATCGATCGTGGGCCTATGCCCCCTTGGCACGACCGTGGTACTGCCATGCCAATCGGGCCCCCAGATGCCCCAAACGGGCATCTGGCACCCGTTTCACGATGGCAGCGAGCAGGTGTGTGAAGGCCCGGCCGCTCGGCCCATCGGCCTCGGAGAATCGCGGCTCGCCGTAAAAAAAGGCGAGAGGCGATTCGTGGCGTGGGTCGGGCGTGGGGGGGGGGGGGGGAGAATAGCGGGAGGGTGTGAAAAATGTCGGGAGGCCCTCCCGCTATTCTCCCACCCGGCGTGGGGGGCGGAGAATCGCGCCCATTATCAGCAAATTTAGCGAAGTGTTCACTGAATTTAGTGCACTACCATTCGCCAACAAGATACAATTTAAAGAAGATGCATCATCTCAAGCACTGATACAAACTAGTAGCAGTGAAATTGCTGAAGGTGTAGATCTGCATGTCAATCTCATTTCTGCCCTTTCACCCCTATCAGATACAAAACCACAAGTTATCAAGAAGAAAGAAGAACCTACCAATGGGGTAAATTCCATGGTATGTGTGAAACAAAAAAATGGTGATGCCTGTATTAGGCATCGATCCCAAAAATAGTAATGAAAAAAGAGCACATATTGTAAAACAATCATTACAGAAAGCAATGGACAGTTAATCTGAACCATATGTCACATAATCACGTTACAAAGCGTTACCATTGTTGCATGGTAGATCGCCAGCAGGGTTACTCATGAATAGATGGTTGCCTACCACACTTCCATACTTGGAAAAAGAGGAGAATGCAGTGATACTGCAGGAAATGCAAAACATTAAAGCAAAACAAAAGCAGTTCTATTATAGAGTGTCTAGGACTTTTCCACCTCTGAGTAGTGATGACATTGTGAGAGCAGAAGATTCAGGCAATTGGTCGAGGAAAGCCATTGTACTTGAAGAAGTAGCACCTCGTTCCTACAATGGACAGACAGAGGAAGGATTGGTTTCAAGAAGAAATTGTCACCCACTCTTGAAAAACTGAGACTTTCAAAACAACGTGATGGATGATGAATCTATGTCAGAACCAACGTCTGCTGCAGTATCAGATAGTTCAGCAGTTCCTGAGCATGAGAATGTCATGGAGAACATTGAATATACAAGTTCTGAGCAGCAAGGTTAAACCTTGAGAAGATCAACAGAATCAGAAGAAAACCTGATTGACTCTATTTGTAGATTTGGAGTATTTTTACATACTGGCTCGGATTCTCTGACCTTGCGTCGGGTCGCAGAATCCCTGGGGGGAGGCGCGTGCTCCGCTGCCCCAACGCCGGCTGCCCTATTCTCCGGCGCCGGTTTTCGGGGGCCGGCGGGATTCCCGCCACGCCGGTCGGGGGCCATTGACAGTGGCGCCCCCGGCGATTCTCCGGGCCCCAATGGGCCGAGTGGCCGTCCAGTTTTGGCCAGTGAATTACTCACCTCACACACGGTGGGACCTGGCAGGTAAGTGTGCGGGGCGCGGTCCTGGGGGTGGGGGTGGGGGGATCCGACCCTGGGGGGGGGGGGGCCCTCACGGTGGACTGACCTGCGATCGGGGCCTACCAATCTTGCAGGCGGGCTGTTTCCGTGGGAGCCTTCTTTCCTCCGTGCCGGGACCCTGTAGGGCTCTGCAATATTGCCCGGGGCCGGCACGGAGAAGAGAACCCCAGCGCATGCACAGAAATACGCCAGCCGGTATGCGCATGCGTGGAAATACGCCGGCTGGTCCGTGCATGTGTGAGGTCAAGTCGGCCATTCCGCGCATGCGCGAACTCGTGCCGGCCGTTCGTCACCGGCTGGAGCAGCGGGGATGCCTCCAGCGGCAACCTAGCCCCCTAGAAAGGTAAGAATTCCTCACTTTGGGGAGCCATTGACGCCGGAGTCGTTGGCACCGATTTTCCCGCCAGCGTTGGGACATAGCCCCATTTTCAGAGAATCCCGCCCACTATGTTTGCTGTTCTTATATTTATATCTATATTTATTTATTAAACCAGTTTTAAAAAATTTAAAGACAAAATTTAATACCGTTAGACTCAAAGACTAATGATATCATATTAAATATATTGATGATAATGTATTAATTTATTCCTTCAAAGGAAATGGGATGTAAAGATACCATGGTTGTGTTGTAAATCACCGACTGACTACTAGGAGTCTTATTAGTATATAAGTGAATGTTAGAGTCAGGGGACCTCAGACCTGGGAGCTGGGAGAGAGATCATGGTTTGTGCATGTTCATACTGTTATCTGTTGTATTAGAACAAAGAACAAAGAAAATTACAGCACAGGAACAGGCCTTTCAGCCCTCCCAGCCTGCGCCGATCCAGATCCTTTATCTAAACCTGTCTCCTATTTTCCCTCTGTTCCCGCCCATTCATATACCTATCAAATGCCTCTTAAATGATGCTATCGTGCCCACCTCTACCACCTCCGCTGGTAAAGCGTTCCAGGCACCCACCACCCGCTGCGTAAAAAACATTCCACGCACATCTCCCTTAAACTTTCCCCCTCTCACCTTGAAATTGTGACCCCTTATAACTGACACCCCCACTCTTGGAAAAAGCTTGTTGCTATCCACCCTGTCCATACCTCTTATAATTTTGTAGACCTCAATCAGGTTCCCCCTCAACCTCTGTCTTTCCAACGAAAACAATCCTAATCTACTCAACCTTTCTTCATAGCTAGCACCCTCCATACCAGGCAACATCCTGGTGAACCTCCTCTGTACCCTCTCCAAAGCATCCACATCCTTCTGGTAATGTGGTGACCAGAACTGCACGCAGTATTCCAAATGTGGCCTAACCAAAGTCCTATACAACTGTAACACGACCTGTCGACTCCTGTACTCAATACCCCGTCCGATGAAGGCAAGCATGCTGTATGCCTTCTTGACCACTCTATCGACCTGTGTTGCCACCTTCAGCGTACAATGGACCTGAACTCCTAGATCTCTCTGCACATCAATTTTCCCCAGGACCCTTCCATTGACCATATAGTCGGCTCTTGAATTTGATCTTCCAAAATGCATCACCTAGCATTTGCCTGGATTGAACTCCATCTGCCATTTCTCTGCCCAACTCTCCAATCTATCTATATTTTGTTGTATTCTCTGACAGTCCTCCTCTCTATCTGCAACTCCACCAATCTTAGTATCATCTGCAAACTTGCTCATCAGACCACCTATACCTTTCTCCAGGTCATTTATGTAGATCACAAACAACAGTGGTCCGAGTGCGGATCCCTGTGGAACACCACTAGTTACCTTCTCCATTTTGAGACACTCCCTTCCACCACTACTCTCTGTCTCTTGTTGCCCAGCCAGATCTTTATCCATCTAGCTAGTACACTCTGAACCCCATACGACTTCACTTTTTCCATCAACCTGCCATGGGAAACCTTATCAAACGCCTTACTAAAGTCCATGTATATGACATCTACAGCCCTTCCCCCATCAATTAACTTTGTCACTTCCTCAAAGAATTCTATTAGGTTTGTAAGACATGACGATCCCTGCACAAAACCATGCTGCCTATCACTGATAAGTCTATTTTCGTCCAGATGTGAATAGATCCTATCTCTCAGTATCTTCTCCAACAGTTTGCCTACCACTGACGTCAAGCTCACAGGTCTATAATTCCCTGGATTTTCCCTGCTACTCTTCTTGAACAAAGGGACAACATTAGCAATTCTCCAGTCCTCCGGGACCTCACCCGTGCTCAAGGATGCTGCAAAGATATCTGTGCCCCAGCTATTTCGACCCTCGTTTCCCTCAGCAACCCGGACTAGATCCCATCCGGTCCTGGGGACTTGTCCACCTTAATGTCTTTTAGAATACCCAAAACTTCCCCCTTCCGTATGACAACTTGACCTAGAGTATTTAAACATCCATCCCTAGCCTCAACATTCGTCTTGTCCCTTTCTTTGTGAATACCGATGCAAAGTACTCATTAAGAATCTCACCCATTTCCTCTGAGTCCACGCATAAATTCCCTCTTTTGTCTTTGAGTGGGCCAATCCTTTCTCTAGTTACCCTCTTGCCCCTTACATACGAATAAAAGGCTTTGGGATTTTCCTTAACCCTGTTAGTCAAAGATATTTCATGACCCCTTTTAGCCCTCTTTATTGCGCGTTTGAGATTTGTCCTACTTTCCCGATATTCCTCCAAAGCTTCATCAGTTTTGAGTTGCCTCGATCTTATGTATGCTTCCTTTTTCATCTTAGCTAGTCTCACAATTTCACCCGTCATCCATGGTTCCCTAATCTTGCCATTTTCATCTCTCATTTTCACAGGAACGTGTCTGTCCTGCACTCTAATCAACCTTTCCTTAAAAGACTCCCACATTTCAAATGTGGATTTACCCTTAAACAGCTGCTCCCAATCCACATTCCCTAGCTCCTGCCGAATTTTGTTATACTCTGCCTTTTCCCAATTTAGCACTCTTCCTTTCGGACCACTTTTGTCCTTGTCCATGAATATTCTAAAACTTATGGAATTGTGATCGTTATCCCCAAAGTAATCACCGACTGAAACATCAACCACATGGCCGGGATTATTCCCCAATACCAGGTCCAGTATGGCCCCTTCCCGAGTTGGACTATTTACATACTGCTCTAAAAAACTCCTGGATGCTCCTTACAAACTCTGCTCCATCTGCGCCTCCAACACTACACAAATCCCATTCAGTGTTGGGGAAGTTAAAATCTCCCATCACAACCACCCTATTGCTCCTACATTTTTCCATAATCTGTCTGCATATTTGTACCTCTACTTCATACTCGCTTTTGGGAGGCCTGTAGTAAAGTCCTAACAATGTTACTGCACCCTTCCTATTTCTTAGCTCCACCCATATTGCCTCAGTGCTCGAATCCTCCATCGCGCCCTCCTTAATCACAGCTGTGATATCATCTCTGACAAGTAATGCAACTCCTCCACCCTTTCTACCTCCCTCTCTATCCCTCCTGAAGCATCTATACCCTGGGATATTCAGTTGCCAGTCCTGCCCTTCCCTCAACCAAGTCTCAGTAATACCAATAACATAATATTCCCAGGTACTAATCCAAGCCCTAAGTTTGTCTGCCTTACCTGCTGCACTTCTCGTATTAACACAAATGCACCTCAGACGACCTGTCCCTTTGCGTTCATCATCTCTTCCCTGTCTACTCTTCCCCTTAGTCACATTGAGTTTATTATCTCGTACATTACTGGCTTTAGTCGCTGCTTCTTTACTGACCTCTAACTTCCTAATCTGGTTCCCATCCCCCTGCCACATTAGTTTAAAACCTCCCCAACAGTGTAAGCAAAAGCACCCCCAGGACATTGGTTCCAGTCCTGCCCAGGTGTAGACCATCCGGTTTGTAATGGTCCCACCGCCCCCAGAACCGGTTTCAATGTCCCAAAAATCTGAACCCCTCCCTCCTGCACCATCTCTCAAGCCACGTAGTCATTCTGACTATTCTTGAATTTCTACTCTGACTGTCCCGTGGCACTGGTAGCAATCCTGAGATTACTACCTTTGAGGTCCTACTTTTTAACTTATCTCCTAACTCCCTAAATTCTGATTGTAGGACCTCATCCCGTTTTGTACCTATATCGTTGGTGCCTATATGCACCACGACAACTGGCTGTTCACCCTCCCCTTCAGTATGTCCTGCAGCCGATCTGAGATATTCCTGACCCGAGCACCCGGGAGGCAACATACAATTCGGGAGTCACAATATTTACCAACACACGAAGAGTTAAATTTCTCCCAGCTGCTGCTAATTGGAGCACTTTCCTTACCAGCCAATCATGTCACTGCTTTGCTGTGATGTCACTCTTGCAGGTAAGTTTTTAAAGTTTTAAAGAGGTAAACTTACCTTCCCAATGACCCCTCGCCACTGCTCCCACCGAGAATCTGAAGTCCGCTGCTCCTTATCACCACAGTCTTTTTTTTTGGTTAGAGGAGGAGGGCGGGTGGGAGACACTACATGTGTAGTGTTTCGGGTTTAGCCGCTGCCCAAATATATCAGTTTAGTCACCTTCCCAGAGCGCAATTCGACTGCTCCCGTTCAGCTCCTTCCACGCACTGCAACTGCAAGGTAAGTTTTTAAAAATAGGGAAACTTACCGCTCCCGTTCAGCTCCTCCCACGCACTGCAACTACAAACAGCGCCCTGGTTACTGCTCTCGTTGAAAACAAAAAGCACACTCCACGCTCCTGTATTTATTTGACCCACAGTTAATGTTAATAGATCATTTATAGCTTTAGCTACAAATGTTCTTGTAATATAAATAAAGCCATCCAACAAGAACATTATAACGTGTACCATGTACAATGTGCGCTGTAGCAACCTATCAAGATTCCTTCCATTGCACCTTCCAAATTGTGACCTCTACCACCAAGAAGGAAAAGGGCAGTAGACACATAGGAAAGGTACCACCTGCAAGTTCCCTTCCGAGTCAGATACTGACTTGGAGCTATATCACTATTCCTTAATTTTGTAGGGTCAAAACCCAGACCTTCCTTCTTGACAGCACTGTTAATATACTTATACCAGATGGACTGCAGTTTTTCAAAAAGGCAGTTCACAACCACTTTCTCAAGGGAAATCAAGGAGGATCCACATAATTCTGGCCAAGCCAGAGATGCTCACTTCTCAGGATAAAACAAAAAAAAGCCTCCTGGAATAAGATCTTCTTCTCAGTGGATCAGGTGAGCGTTGAAGTGACTCAGAACGTGAGTAGCAGGAGCGTGGCTCCTTGAACCTGGAGGCATTGCCCCAAGACGGTCATGGGCCTCGGGAAGGCAGAAAGTTGAGTGTCTTGACTCCTTCAGGTGGTATGCCCCTCTCTCTGACTTTCCCAATATTCCCTGAAGCCGCACTCCTTAGATCTACTCACCTTTCAGTCCCACACATCCCATTCTCTCTCCTGCATTTCCTGTGATTGCCCACGTGGTTATATCTCGAGATTTCCCCCTCCCTCATTCTCTGATGCTCTCTAAAATGTTGTGCTCTCTTTCCCTGCAAGAAGAGAAAGCAAGTGACCTGTACATATGAGGAATAGATTCTATGGAGAGGAGGGAAGAACAGCTTTTGTGAAGAGTGACTGCTGTGATGGATGGGTATGAAATGGCATTAACATGAAGTTGACTGAGAGTGTTGGCTGTTCAATTGGGAATGTAAGGAGGTGGCAGGAGATGTGTGGGGCTGATAGGTGAGTGTGGCAGCTTTCTCTATATCTTTCTTTGATGTGTCATGCCACCTGTCCTCTGGTCAGGGAACTCAGAACATGATGCCAATGTTGTGGCTGAGTTAAAGATCCGTGGCGATACCTGCTGATAGAACAAATTGCCCACTATCAGATTCCCTGTTATGAACGGGTCTGTCCTGTAATGATTCTGCCCAGAATTTCTATCCCAATTGACATTAAAATCTAAAAGCACTTGAGAATTTAAATAATTATTAGTTCACAATGCCACCCACTTAAATTAAAAAATTAAACCAAATCATTAAAACAAATTAATTTAAAAACATGTTGTTTTATTGAGCATTCAGTCACAACCTGTTCAAGTGTTGAAATTCCATGTCCTGAACTGCTGCATTTTAATTTTTTGAACTGTTAATTCCAATGAATTCGTATTTTTTAAGAACTAATCTGAGGAAATGCTCACAGTTATGGTTATATCTGCGGAATTTTCACGTTAGGATTGGGAGTGTCAATTTGCATTTTGCGGGAATTGTGCTGTACTGTCTTTCTGCCCATAAAAGGTTATCAGCTCAGGAATTTGCAATGTGCGCGCGACTGTTTATACTGGTTTTCTTCTGCTGATGAATCCTCAAAACCATCAAAATCTTGCAAACTCCCTAAATGGTCATTCTTATTTGAAAAGCAACAATGTGTGTAAAAGGTCTGAGTGATCTGAGATCACAGGGAGAAGAACTCTTAAACACTGACACTGATACTTTCCAAGTTCAGAACTTACTTTAATTTACGTCTTGTTTTTTAAAAAAATTCCCCAGAAGTGCCTTTTTCAAGATTACATGTCAGATATTAAGGCAGCATATTCAGTTCAGGAGTTTTTCAAAAAATTGTTTTAATCTTTTAATTTAAGTGGGTGGCATCGTGAACTAATAATTGTCTAAATTCTCCAGTGCTTAAATCTGTACTGGAAGTTGTTTAGCCTGCTTTATGATAACGTAAATCAACAGGGCAGGCAATGTATGCATATTAATGCAAGCTGTCTCCTTTACTTGAGCAGATGGTAATAAAGTGGATTGACACATTTTGGCATCCAATAATTATAAAAGCAATAATGTTCCCTATTAAAATAAAATTCTGCTAAACAGTGTATTACTTAGCCCGGGTAATGATCAACTGGGATTCCAAGATGTAAATGGATTGTAATGTTTTAAATGGCATTTGGCATAACACAACCTTTCTTATTTTTCACTAATCTATGACGCATTTAGATCTAAACCTGAGACATGGAAAGCAATACTCTATTTCATCTATTTTTTAATATTTCCTCTAATATACTGGGCAACAATCTGGGTCTAGCAGTGATGTCAAGAAGTGACATGAATGTTACTCTCAAAGATTACATTGCTAGCACTACTCCCTGCTGAGATCTTTGTACACTCATTAATGCAGATGAAAGTGCTTATATCCCAAGGGTGTAATAAAACAAATACTGACTGCATTTTTTGGCATGTAAAAGAAACACATCAGTACTGAATAACATCAGGGCACACCACATGTTTATTTAACAATATGACACACATATTTTCTCTCTCCCCCCACCCCATCCACCCCCTGAATATATACAGAACAAAAATCTTTTTGTCCTCTCAGCTAAACAGCTTTGTATCACAAATGGCACAACAGCAAAAGTCAGAGCAAGTCATTATTAATGATCATTCCTGCACAGTGCTTACAGTAGTTGTCAATGCCTCACACTACTAAAGAGGAGGACAGGAGGAATTTATTTTTAAAAAATACAGTACACTCTAAATGTGTTGAATTCCCAGATCATTGATAGTAAGGACTTTCAACAAAGAATGGTTTGTTCGTAGAAACCACACAGTGCAGAAGCAGGCCATTCGGCCCATCGGGTCTGCACCAACCCTTTGAAAGAGCATTCCACCCAAGCCCACTCCCCCGCCCTATCCCAAGAATCCCTTATTGGGCGGCACAGAGCACAGTGGTTATCACTGTTGCTCCACAGCTCCAGGGTCACAGGTTCGATTCCCGGCTTGGGTGACTGTGCGGAGTCTGCGCGTTCTCCCCGTACCTGCGTAGGTTTCCTCTGGGTGCTCTGGTTTCCTCCCACAGTCAAAAGATGTGTGAGTTAGGTGGATTGGCCATGATAAATTGCCCCTTAGAATCCAAAACGATTAGCTGGGGTTACTGGGTTACGGGGATAGGGTAGAGGTGTGAGCATAAGTAGCATGCTCAGTCCAAGGGCCAGTGCAGACTCGATGGGCCAAATGGTCTCCTTCTGCATTGTAAATTCTATGATTCTATGATTCTTAACCTAACCTACAAATCTTTGGACACTAAGGGGTAATTGATCTTGGCCAATCCACCTAACCTACACATTTGTGGACTGTGGGAGGAAACCGGAGCACCCGGAGGAAACCCACGCAGACACGGCAGAATGTGCAAACTCCACACAGGCAGTCACCCAGAATAAAACCTGGGTCCCTGGTGCTGTGAGGCAGCATTGCTAACCACTGTGCTACCATGTCACTTCTTAGCAGCTACTTCAGCACTTGTACTGTGTTTGCATTCCCGTGGATAACTTTCGCTCTCCCCCACATGATCTCTTTTGTAACTGCATCATCACATTCTCATCTGACTACACGGTCCACAGTCATCGGGTTTTTACAACACAAAAAGAGGCTCTTTGGCTCATGGTCTGCACCGGCCATCTATTCGAATCCCTTTTTCGAGCACTTTATCCATAGCCTTGTACGCTATGGCGTTTCGTGTTCATCTAAATATTTCTTAAATGTTCTGAGGGCTTCTGCCTCCACCATACTTTCAGGCAGTGAGGTCCAAATTCCCACCACCTTCTGGGTGCAAAGCTTCTTCCTCAAATCCCCTCTAAATCTTCTTTCCCTTACCTGAAAACTATGCTCCCTATTGATTGGTCCCTTGACTAAGGAGAAAAGTTCCTTCCTATCTACCTCATCTATGTCCCTCATACTTTTGTACATTTTGATCATATCCCACCTCAGCCTTCTCTGTTCTAAGGAAAACAACCCCAGCCTGACCAGCCAGCCTACACAGAATGATCTAACGCCATGTGCTAGTGAGAATGGTTCCAATTCTTCTTCACCACAAACGAGTTCATAGGTAGGCAGAAGGAGATACATCTGACAGTTTGCGGGCCCCAGACAAATAATTTGACAATTTGATTAGGAACCCCACATCTCTGGAGGCACCCAACCCGATGCCCTTTGACGAGATCGTAAAATTGGCTAAAGAGCATTAAAATCCAAGGCTCTCGATTACCCTCCAACATTATAAGTTTAACTCTGCAGTGAGGGACAATGAAGAGTCTGTGTCAGCCACCATCGCAGGGCCCCACTCGCTTACTGAGCACTGTGGGTTTGGGGGCATGCTTAGTGGCAATTTGTGTGACCAGCTGGTTTCTGGGATCCATAACATCAATATCCAGAAGAAGCTTCTTGCGGAAACCACCATAACATTGGAAAAAAACAATAGAAATAGCTCAGGCGATGGAGGCATTTACTCAAGCGGAAGGACTGGGACTTAGCTGATCCTGGCGGATGAGAGACATTGGTGGTGGTGGGTTGGGGCTGGTGGGGATCTAATGTTTTGATAAATTTTTATGTTTTTGTTTGGCTAGCTGTTCTAATGCCCTTATTTTCTTGGAAGGTAGCTACGAAGGGGTAAGAGTTGAGGGACCGCACTTTTGGTGGGCGGTTTGTTTTTTTCAGGTGGCAGGGTTGATGTGTGGGGTCATGAGGTTATAATTCCTTTGTTTGAGTGGGGGGAAGGGTACTCTGATGGAGGGTGCCCAGGCTAACAAGTTTTGGTTAGCTCGTGAACTGGAGTGGAGTGGGAGGAGGGGCTTCGGCCTGACAAACCGATTCAGGTAGGTTTCAGTGAGCCTAGGAGGTGTGAGTAATAGGGGTTGGATAGAGTGGGGAATGAGGTTGTTTTGAGAGAAAGCGGCAGAGGAGTTTCTGGGAAAGGGAAGGGGGGAAGGGTTAGTTTGCTGATGGTGACTGGGGGTTCATTATTGGGCGGAAGGGGGGGGGGGTGTTGGGAACATCCCCAGAAGGATAATAGCTGACAGCAGGAGGGGGGTATTGGAGATGAGAGCACCCCGATCTGGTTGGTGACATGGAATGTCTGGGGTTAGGAGACCCAGTGAAATGGGCAAGGGGTGTTGCGCACTTGAAGAGTTTGAAAGGGGATGTGCGGTGCTGTTGCAGGAGACCCTCTTGTCAGTGAAGGACCAGGTAAGGCTCCATAAAGGGTGGGTAAATCAGGTGGTTCTATTTGGGCTTTAATAGTAGGGCACGGAGGTGGCAGTTCTGATAAACAAAAGAATCCGTTTCCAGATGAAGAAGGTGGTGGATAATCGGAAGGACAGTATGTGATGGTGATGGGAGTACTGGAGGGTACTTTTGTGGTTTTGGTGGGTGTTTACGTAGCAAATTGGGATGATGTCGGCTTTATGAAGAGGATGGTGGCGGCGATTCCAGTCATGGACAGTTGATTCTGGGGGTGGGGATGTGAATTTGGTCTTGAACCCGAAAGAGGATTGCTCCAGGCCAAAGTAGCTTCGGAAGGGGGATGGGGGTGCGAAGGTATTGTCGGAGCTGACGACAGAGATGGGGGGTGACCCATGGCGATTCTTACATCCAATGAGGATGGAATTTTGCTTCTTCTCACCGGTGTATAAGGTCAACTTTTGCATAATGGGGAGGGCCCAGCTGCCGAGGGTAAGGAAAGCGGAGTACACTGCCTTTCAAATTCCGATCATGCACAATGTGGTTTTGGAGAAGGGGCCGGCTCGACGGCCGGCGTGGAGTTTGGATGCGGGGCTGTTAGTGGACCTGGGCTTTTATGTAAAGGTGGCTAAGGTGTTGGATGATTATGTAGAGTTCAACAGGAATGGGGAGGTTTCTCCCTCGATGTTGTGGGAACCCTGAAGGTGGTTGTTAGAGGGGAGACGATTACATATAAGGTGCACGTGGATAGGGAAGCAAGGGAGGAATGCCAGCAGTTGGTGGATGAGATATTGGAGGTGGATAGGAAGTATTTGGAGGACCCTAACCCAGAGCTTTTGGTGAACAGGAAGCTGTTGCAGGTACAGTTTGACCTGGTGTCCACGGATAAGGCAGCGTGGCATTTGAGACGGATGAGGGGGGCAGTCATGAGTATGGAGAGAAGGCCAACAAGCTGCTGACATGCCAGTTGAGGTGGCAGGTAGCATCCTGGGAAATAATTCAGATATGGGAGAGGGGATTTGGGTTGGCTTTGGCCCCGGAGAAGGTGAATAGAGGGCTGAATCCTTCACCGTCGGGATTCTCTGTTTTGCCGGTAGCCTCACAATGGGGAACCCCATTCACCAGCGGCCAAACGGAGAATCGAGACGGTGTGCCGCACCAGATTTTGGACCAGACGGGATGAAGAAACCTGTCCAGAGTGTTTGAGATGTTTTACAAAACATTATACAGCTCAGAACTTCCGGAGTACGATTCAGACGTGGTTGATTATCTGGAGGGGTTTTCGTGTCCGAGGGTGGTGGAGGAGGACCCGCAGGGTTTGGAGGAGCCACTGGGGGCAGAGGAAGTCAGGAAGGCAATTAAGAATATGCAAACAGGGAAGGCACTGGGGCCGGATGGGTTCCTGGTGGAGTTTAAAAAACGTTTGCAGACGGGTTGCTGGTGGAAGCGTTTGAGGATGCGGTGGCTCTAGTGTGCTCCCAGAAACTATAAGTCAGGCCTCCATTTCACTCCTTTTAAGGAAGGTTGGGACACGGTGGAATGTGGATAATACTGACCAGTCTCGTAGTTGTGGACGCAAAGATTTAACAAAGGTTATTGTGCTCCGGTTGGAGGAGTGTCTCCCGCAAGTCATTAGGGAGGATCAAACAGGATTTGTGAAGCATGGTGATTGTCTTCCAATGTCCGGCACCTGTTGAATGTGGTGTTGTTTCTGCCGAAGGGGATGAGCAGGAAGCAATTATGGCGCTGGATGTAGAGAAGGCCTTTGATATGGTGGAGTGAAGGTATCTGTTTGTGATGTTGGAGCATTTCGGGATAGGGCCGAAGTTTGTGTCATGGGTTAAGTTGCTACACCAGTAGCCAAAGGTTAATGTCCGTATAAATAATGTAAGCTCTGGCTACATCCAACTGCCAAAGAGAATGAGGCAGGGTTGCACTATGTCCCTTCTCCTATTCACATTGGCGATTGAGCATTTGGCCATCGCAATGAGGCGCTCAGATAAGTGGAGGGGATAATGGGTGGGGGGGGGGGGGGGGGGGTGCGGAGCATCATAGGCTGTCTCTGTGTGCTGACGGCCTACCGCTGTATGTCACAGATCCGGTCCTGATAATGGGGGACATAATGGGGGATACGAAAGCAGTTCAGAGCTTTTTCTAGGTGAATTAATGTTTTCTGGGCACCCCGCTTTACTACTGTTGACCGGCGAATTCGGAGAAGGTGTTGGGTTGGTGGGGCAATCAGGCATCCGTTTGGATAAAGGTGGAGGCCAGGTCATGTGAGAGAACGCGATTGCAGGTGCTTGGACTGCCCCATTCCCATTCTCCCCGCAGAAGTTTTCGGGGATCCAGATGTGGTGGCTTTGCTAAACATACGAAGGAAATTGCAGCAGCACTTTAAAATGGGGAGAGGGTTGATGGCAATACCGATCAGGGACAACCAAATGTTTGAGCTGGCGAGGATGGATGCCAGGTTTAGAGGATGGGAGGATAATGGGGTATCAGCAATGGGAGATGTCACTGGCCGGGTTGGAGGAGGCTAAAACTTAAGGTATCTGTGGAAGGCTGCTGACGGAGAATGGGGCCTCACTGGAGGGCATTGAGACAAAATGGGAGGAGGAACTAGGGGGTGAAGTGGAGGAGGTGGTGTGGTGTGAAGCCTTATGGAGGGCGAATGCCCGTCGTCGTGTCCGAGGCTTGGGCTCATACAACTGAAGGTGGTGCATCGGGCACACTTCACGAGGGAAAGATGTCGGGTGCTTGCGGGGGTAGAAGTTAAGTGTGAGCAGTTTCGGAGGGGCCCAGTGAATCATGTACATATGTTCTGAGCATGTCCTAAGCTAGCGAACTCTGGGGCTCTTTATTCAGCACCATGCCAGTGATCTTAGGCAGGGAGCTGGAGCTGGGTCCCCTCGAGACCATATTTGGATTGTCTGAGCTGCTGGAGTTGCAGGTAGGAGTGGGGGCAGCTGTTTCAGCCGTCGCCTAGCTGATTGCCCGCAGGTGGGTTCTGCTGGAGAGGAGATTAGCTTCTCCACTCACTGTCTGGGTGTGGTTGGGGGACCTCCTGGAATGTTTCTATTTGGAGAAAGTTACATACACACTGAGGGCGTCGATTGGGAGGTTCTATGTAAGACGGCAACCATTTGTTATATATTTTAAAGAGCTGGTCACGGTCAACTGTTGCGAGGGAAGGCGGGAGGGGGCTTGGAGGGTTCTGTTTTTGTGTTATGTTTTTGTATTTGTGTATGAATTTAAAAATGTTCAATAAAAATATTTATTAAAAAAAAGAAGTGACGTACCAAGGATTTTGCTTTTATGTGACAGGTTTGCACCTAGTGGAAGATAAGGTTAAGGCCATAGGAGAGTTCCCTGCAATCAAAAATGTCAGTGAGCTTAAGTCCTTCCTTGTAATGGTGAATTACCATGGAAGGTTTATTTTGATTCTAGCTAAAATATTGGCACCATTACACCACCTATTCAGGAAGAATCAGCAATGGCAATCGAGGGAGAAGCAAGAGGAAGTCTTCCGAGTCATGAAGCAAGAATTAGTCTTCAAACCTTCTGGTGCGTTTTGACCTAGGAAAACTAATTGTGCTGACATGTGATGCATTCCCTTACAGTGTAAGGGCCACAAAATGGTAGATGGTTCCGAACGCCCTATCGTTTCTGCCTCAAGGACACTCTCTAAAGCAGAACAAAGCTATGTCCAGATCGGGAAGGAGGGCTTGGCGGTTTTATTCTTTGTGAAAAGAAATCTGATAAACCACTTTGTCAGACGTTGGCTATTTTTTTCAACTTAACCCCTCATTCAACGATGGGGATCATACCAGCTGAGCTGCTTATGGGCCATTGTTTGAGAACCCGAGCCAGAATTTCCAGGCTTGAGTTCCACCCCAGGTCTTGAGTAACAACCTGTAAAATCCTCCGAACACATGCCAATGGCTGGCGGGGGAGAGTGGGAGAGATTCCTGGTCAGCCACACTTGATGCAGGATGGTGCCCCTCGATCTATAAGCCTCTGGTGACAAGCGAGCGTCCTCGTCCAAGAAAAAACTAATTATGGAAACATTCAGCGCTAGACAAATTCCACCTAAAATGGGACGAAATACCAATGTCTTAATGAATTAATCATGTAACGAGGTGAAAGAATGCTGTCTTCTGACTAAAATACTACCTCATTATAATGAAATTCAAAGTACCAACAGTAATCTTACATTGCATTTCATATGAAATATGTCTAGGTCAGTAAAAATTAATGCTTCCAGTTGTAATGTGATCCATCGCCATCTGTACATGAATGGTATCTTTTAATCGGACCTTTTTTTAAACATTCATTCCAGTTCAGTCCCAGCAAACTGGTCAGCCAAAACAACTGAAAGGAAGGCCCACGGGTGGCCTAATATGATTCACCAGAGAATGGCTTTGATGGAGTTGAGGGTCCTGTTAAATGGAGCTACTGCTGCTTGTTTTCTGGTTGTTTTCCCATTCTGAGAGTGCTCGGGAATTAGCAAGCCAAGAGCTCGTCCAGGTCACTTTGGTAAAATGCCAAAGGACCTTGATTTGTCCACTTCCATCTCCTAAACACTTACATTCAGCAGGCACCTGAGAGGACGAAGGGGCACTGAAGCAATATGGCAATAACAAAGTCCATTATTAACACATTTAACCTGCAAATGGGTGAAAGGAAATCCAATTCCGTTCCCGTGAAGTTTCATATCAAGATGCGCTGACTCAGTGTCCGGGATTTATAGAGCTGAGTTTGACAGCAGACTGCTTTCTATTTATGTTGAAATAGCTTGCACTGAAGACCAAAGAAAATAAGACGTATTTTATTTTGCAAAGTTAAGACTATTTGGGGAAATGCTTTGTCTTGTTCCAGCTCCGCTGCCAAATCTTGGTGTGGATCTTCTTTCAGCTGAATGCCTGTCCTATAATTCACATGCAGCTTCAACCTGACCAACCTGACCACCTTTATTACAAGTACTTTCCACTTGGATAACAATTGCACCAAGGAGATTAGCTTTTATTCTGGAACCATTTTTAATATGAAAGCAACATTTTTGAAATTGCATAAAGCCAGTTCGCCTGAATAATTCAAGAAAGTATTGCAAGATTCCTAATGGAGAATTCTTTGATTGTTTAACATTTTTATGATGTTAACAAGGAGCAAGATGGATTTAGTTTAAGAACAGTCTTTAGAGTCACCTTCAATCCAATTGCTTACAGGGCAAATATTTTCAATTTATAGAATCCTAATAGTGCAGAAGGAGGCCATTTGGCCCATTGAGTCTGCACTGACCCTCTGAAAGAGCACCCTCCCTAGGGTCAGACCTCCACCCTCTCTCCTTTACTCAGTAACTCCACCTAACCTTTTGGATTCTGAATTAATTGCAACTAAAATGTAGTGATCATAAAAGCATGGAAGTAGCCTAGAAATGTTGGAGAATTGGCAAAGTGGTGAAGTGGAGAGTGGAAGGGGCGAGTGGGTGGGCGGGGTGATGGGGAGAGACGAGACGGTGGGTGGACGGAGTGGAGACTTCCACTACCATCAACCACACTGAATCTATTTTTGGTGTGAACTCGTAAGATAATGGTTCTACATTTACGGTGAAGAGCTCAATCGTGGCAACCTGGGAGAATGGCTTCTGTATTTAAACTAACTTGTGTCCTATAGAGATTACGGAGGACATTGGCCTCAGGCAGATTAGCATGTCGGTAGGATTAACTGACATTCAATCCATTTCATTGACTGAGGCCCTACTCTGCAAAGTAAATCTCTTAAAAAATAAGAGTGAGAACTAATGAAGTTATACAGATCCCCGTGGCTTCAACTGTTGTAACATTTTTGTTAGCAAGTGTTGAGCCTATAACTGAATTCTGCCATATTCATTGCACACGCTATGTTGATACATATTACTGCATGCTAATAGACTGAAGTGTGCTGAAGTTGCATTGCATTACTTTTTAATTTTACACTGTCCTTGTCATGGATTCAGGACATTAAACCTCATTCATTGTGTTGGACAGGCTATTATTTTTTTTCTGTTAGCTTTCTGAATTCCAGCAGGCATTCTATTGCACACTACATTGGCCATTGATTTATTTTTTAATTGTTTATGCTGCGCGCTAGAGATTTGCCTTCATCTCTTTTCTTTCCATTATCTGTAAAGACGAGAGATCTTCAGGTTTATTTAAAGCCAACCTGACCATAGAATGCAGTTTAAATGCAGTGCTCGTTGAATTTGACCTGCACAGAGTTCTGACGAATTACCGAGCTGGAACTGTACTTGAAAATTGAAGATTTAATATTTTGTTAGCAAAGATAGAAACAATCTTTTAAGCCTTTATTTCTGCATCTCTTTTTTGTGACTCACACAAGCCTGCATCTATTTTAAATTATTTTGGATTTGAATTTGTTAATTTTTCATTTGTTCTATCAATTACAACCCCAAATGATACACTATCCACTGCCACACTATCCACCTGCCACCATACCTATTTACAAATTCACCCACCTGCCACCCTGCCCACCTGCCACATTATCCACTTATAACCTCATCCACGTGCTACCATTTCCACCTGCCACCTCACTCACCTGCCATCCTCCCCACCTACAACTGCATCCACCTGCCACCCCACCACCTAACCACCTACCATCTCGTACACCTGCCACCATACCCACTTATGACATCATCCACCTGCCACCCTATCCACTTTCCACACCACTCACCTGCCACCCCACCATCCAACACGTCCACCACCGGCACTCCGGCACACCACCCACTTGTCACATTACCTGACTGTATAGCATGCAAGAAATAATACTTTTCACTGTATACTAATACATGTTACAATAATAAATCAAATCAAATACCTCACCCACCTATCCATCCCATCACACTACCAACTCACTAACATTCGTCTATCATCCATTCAACAATATTCACCCTAGACCTTAAAACTTACATTAGCTAGTGCCATAAAGAAAAAGTGGACGTAGCTGCCTCACTGATTCTCTTTGCTGCTCTCTGCATGGAGTTTTGTAATGCGAAAGCATCTCTGCATCGTGAATCAGAGGTCTGACCTCTTCAAGTGGGTAGGTGGGTAGTTCTCTATCTGACCAGCGTCAGATGCAGTGGTTCTGAACCTGATTGGAAGATCTGGGCCATTGTCCTTTCACCCCAACTCAAAAATGCCATAAAGACAAATGATTTGGGAGGTGGACGACATGTTGAGATCAAGGGAATCTTTACTTCGTACCTGTTTGTCTTATGTCTGATGACTTGGGGGTACTTAGTCCTGACACTGGATTCAATAAGTCAAATAAATGTTGCATTATTTGCCTGGATACTGTCACTTTGATGAACACAAACATGTCAAAGGAAAAATTGGTGCTGAAAATAATTTATAGCATTCATTCAAGAGGCTTGAACTCAGCCAATTTGGATCAGAATGTTGACCTTAATTTTAGATAATTTTTGGGTTCATATTGGCTCAAAAATTGTTTTGTTCTCTATGTGTCAGAAACATTTTATAATTCCTGCAACAGCAGTACATGCATCAAAGAGATTAACAATTTTTAACACAGGTTTATAATGTCAAGGATGAATTTGCAAACTTGACACCAAGTTAGTCAGCCAGCACATTCCCTATAATTGTATTGTCATAGAGTCATAGAGGATTCCAGCACAGAAAGGGCCCTTCAGCCCATCATGTCTGTGCCAGTCAAAAACAACCATCTGGTTATTCTAATCCCATTTTCCAGCACTTTGCCCATAGCCTTGTATGCATTGGCATCACAAATGCCCATCTAAATACTTCTTAAATATTATGAAGGTTTCTGCCTCCACCACCCTCTCAGGCAGCGAGTTCCAGACTCCCACTACCCTCTCGCATCCCCTTTTAATCTATTGCCCCTTACCTTAAATTTATGCCCCCTGGTTATTGATCCCTCCACCAAGGGGAAAGGTTTCTTCCTGTCTACTCCACCTATGCCCCTCACAATTTTATACATCGGAATCATGCCCTCCTCAGTCTCCACTGCTCCAAGGAAAAAATTCCCAGTTGGCTCTCAGTGAGCTTTCCATTTCTCGATGCCAGGTCCCTCAGTAAGGCACAGAGTTTGCTTTTCAGGCTCTCTGTGTGGTGACTTGTTGTCCTGTCACTGATTGAACATCAGCAGCACCAGCATGTCTGCATGGGTTTCCTCCGGGTGCTCCGGTTTTCTCCCACAAGTCCCGAAAGACGTGCTGTAAGGTGAATTGGACATTCTGAATTCACCCTCTATGTACCGGAACAGGTGCAGGAATGTGGCGACCAGGGGCTTTTCACAGTAACTTCATTGCAGTTTTAATGCAAGCCTCCTTATGATACTAATAAAGATTATTATTTTCAGATGATGCCCTTAAGTGGGCCTTGTTATTTGAGGAACGATGTCCTTGCTCTAGAAGGAGTGCAGCAAAGGTTTACCAGATTGTATTCACTGGAGTTCAGAAGAATGAGGGAGGTTCTCATAGAAACCTGCACAATTCAAGCAAGGCCAGACAGGGTAGATGCAGGAAGGATGTTCCCGATGGTGGGCATGTCCAGAAACAGGGGTCACAGTCTGAGGATAGAGGTAGACCATTTAGGACAGAAATGAGGAAATATTTCTTCACCTAGAGAGTGGTGGGGCTGTGGAATTTGTTACCGCAGGAAGTAGTTGAGGCCAAAACATTGTACGTTTTCAAGAAGCAGTTAGATATAACACTTGGGACGAAGGGAGTCAAAGAATATGGGGGGAAGGCAGGATTAGGCTATTATGTTGGATGATCAGCCACGATCATAATTAATGGCAGAGCAGGTACGATGTGCCGAATGGCCACCTCCTGCTTCTATTTTCTATGTAATCAGCTTCCAAGTGGATAGGTCTGCCACAAGTCTTACAGCCATAGACATAAGCAGGCAGAAGTGGGAAGATTGTGTAGTTTTCCCCCCGGCACTCTGCCACCCAATGAAATGCTCCCACCATGGGAGGGGGAGCATAAATTTCAACCAATTTCATTATGAGTGAAAAACAATCAAAACAAAGAAATAGAGAAGTAACAAGTCTAACAGAAAGAGGTAAATTCCAATGTCAAGAACGTATGCCTACGCTTTCAATAATTAGTCTGTTTCACCCAAAGCATCAAGCAATAGCATTGCAGTATTCAGCAGTACCTTCACCAAATATAATGATGGTCAGGTAAATTTCAAAGACTGTTCATTACTAGAATTCGAAAGAACACAATAAATTAATTCACCTTGCTCCTTGTTAACATCATCAAAATGTTAAACAATCAACAAGTTCTCCATTCGGAATCTTGCAATACTTTCCTGAGTTATTCAGGCGAAATGGTTCAGGCAAAAATGATTCCAGAAAAAAGATAAACTTCTTGGTGCAATTGTTATCCAAGTGGAAAGTTCTTGTAATAAAATCTTGTTGTCAGGTTGAAGTTGCATGTGAATTATAGGACAGGCATTCAGCTAAAGGAAGATCCACAACAGAACTGGCAGTGGAGCTAACAACACAAAGCATTTCCTCAAATAGCCTTGACTTTCTAAAATAAATCATTTCTTGATTTCTTTGGTCTTCAGTATGAAATAGTTCCATTGTGCACCAATAATGAAGCATTAGGGATTTAAGTTCCACGGGGGCTCTCCCGATCATGTGCCCTTGTTTGGAGGAACCGTAAATGCCCCATGGTCGCCATGAATATTACCGAGGGCATTCCTTCAGAGCTTTTTACTGGGTGGCACAGTAGTGCAGTGGTTAGCACTGTTGCTTCACAGCACCAGGGTCCCAGGTTCGATTCCCACTTGCGCAGTGTCTGTGCGGAGTCTGCACGTTCTTCCCGTATCTGCGTGCTCTGGGTGCTCCAATTTCCTCCCACATGTCCTGAAAGACATGCCTATTGGGTGAATTGGACATTCTGAATTCTCCCTCAGTGTACCCGACCAGACCTCAGAATGTGGCGATTGGGACTTTTCACAGTAACGTCATTGCCGTGTTAATGTAAGCCTACTTGTGACAATCATCAAGACATTGGAATTTACCTCTTCTTGTTAGAATTGTTACTTCTCTATTTCTATGTTTTATCTGATTATTTTTCAAGATTATTTCTGTATTATGATTGTGAACTCTCCACTGACGTGGTGGTAGGGAATGGGACAACCTTTGTGGGACTTGAACCCACAACTGTGAATTCAATATCAGGGTCAACCAGACTTCAGAATAAGGGAGTCAACTCCACTTTGCTCCGGGTACAGTTTGAGCTCTAACACGTGACGTGGACTATGGGTTCTCAGCTGTAGTCGATTGGGCATTGATTCTCTCAAACTGGCTGTGTCCAATCAGTAAAGGCACCTTCATTGTTGCTTATGAAACCAACCCAGAACTGGTACTGACAGGCATGTACACACCAAGAGAGCAGTAATGTGATTTCAGGTACTGCTGTAGCTGCAGCCACCCTTATTAAGAGAATGCATGAAATTGCAGCATACTTAGGAGCTTATTCACAGGATAAAAAAAATCTTTCGGGCCAGAAGGTCATAATTGGGACTGAGAAGGCAGCAGTGTCGAAAAAAATTGAGGTTCTCCAGGGAGGCAATTATTTTAATGTAACTAGTAACAGCCAATGCAAAGCACAGTCTTCAAACCCAGGATATTGAACTACATAATCAAAGCAACTGAACATAAGTCAGAGGAGTTAATAATCAACAATTGGATAGTAATTTTTTGACTGCATGAAGCAGCATCTGAGGAGGTGATCCTCCAGAGAATATTGTTAAGGGTACAGAAAAAATAAATGAGAACGTTGGACAGGATCTTGTAACAAGACATCTCATGACATTGGCCAATAGATTCATTATTGCACCCTTGAGCTCAAAGAACATTTGCACCATAACCTAAGAATTGATAACAGTGTAGTGAAGGGCAATAGCATATCTGGGGCATGAGTGAGTATCAGAAACAACAAGGGACGCTATCGAACGGTCTCGTCGCTCCCAACTCGGTGATGCGATAAGGCTGTTAAATCTCACGAGCGACCTCTTGCAATATTCGCGGCACTTGGAATGCTTTGCGTGATCCAGGTTTACATATTTAAGTGAGCAGTTGGGATCATTTAAATATGTTGGCACCCGATGCTTCCGAGGCCCGGGAACGAACGGCCACGCCTGGGAGATTTTGCCACGCCGCCGTTTAGCAGTGGTCCACAGGCATAACGGCACCTGGAGGGGGGTTTCCCTGGCATTGTCAGGCCTTGAACTCGTCAGTGCAAGAAGTGAGTGGGAATTTCCTCGGCGAGGCCAAAAGGAAACCAAGTCCCTTTTGATAGCGGGGTTGTTCTTGGCGCTATAGGTGCCGAGAAACATCCTGCTTAACGCGTCCAAAATGGGACTCTTATTTTTTCCCCATTAAATCCTGCTCAAGATATCATGATTGAGTAGGAAGGCGAATTTGAGTGAGTGATTCAGTGTCAAATCAGGAACAAAAAATGAAATAAAGTTTGAGGAAGAAAGATTGGATTAAGGTGAAGAAGGAAATGAGGCGGCAAGGGAAATAAGAAAAAAAAACTCCAAATTTTAATTCAAATTTTGACCTCAAGGAGTTCAAATTTAAGAAAGTCACCACCTCAATCAATGAGAATCTAGATTTTCAATTGTTTCCTTTTCTTGCCGGAGTGAATAATTGGCTTTTAATTATCAGTTTGTTAAAAACATACTTACGCTCTTAGTTGCAAGGCTTTACTTCCTGTTGTGAGTTTAATGGGGAATTTATGATTTATGTGCAAATACAATAAACTGTAAAACATAGGGCTGAATGTCCGGCCCTTCCCACGGGCTGGTTCTTCTGGTGACGCCTCCAACTGCCCCATGCCGGGTTCCCCTTTGGTATCGCCGGCGAGCAATGCAAATGGCCATTGACTTCGACGGGGCAGAAAGATGCCAATGGCGCACCATCGCCACCGCTGAAAAACCCACTGTGGGGGGTGGGGATGGGGGGCAGAAAATCTCAGCCATAATGTGGAGGGTAAGGGAGTAAAGCTATTAATTCAAAGGCAATGGTGAAATACAGTAACTCGAACAACAAATTCTAGAGAGTTGCGACTCACGGCCCATCTCTTGATCCCATGAAATTTCTGGTGGGTTTACACACTTTTAACAGTGCGTGTCATTAACACCCCATTATTTTTTGATCAAAGTCTGTCACATTACTTAAATTAAATGGCTGAAGAAGAATTAGAGGGCCCCGCTTCATACTGAATTAACTGAAATTCTTCATAATTGAGATCGACAGATTTTTGTCAGCAAGTCATCAAGAGCGATGAAACAAAAGCAATTGAGTGGAGTTGAGATGCAGGTCAGCCATGGTCTAATTGAATGGTGGTACAGGATCTGGGTGATGAGCAGTCTACTCCTGCTCCTGTGTTCCAGTACTAGCATCAAGGCAGAACTGAGATCAGCAAAACCTACTTCTGCAGAAGTATGAACAACATGGGAATAAATCACCAGATAGGGTAGGGGAGACAAATAATTATTTTATGTTTTCATGGGATGTTGGCTTCGCTAGCTAGGCCAGCATTTATTGTCCATTCCGAAGTGCCTTTAAGATAGTGGTGTAGAGCTGCCTTCTTAAAACTCTGCAGTCCATGTGGTGTCGGTACATCTACAATGCTGTTCGGAAGGGAGTTCCAGGATTTAACCCAGCGACAGTGAAGAAACTGTGTATATTTCCAAGTCAGGATTGTGGGGCGGGATTCGCTCAGCCCGGGGCCGGGCTGGAGAATCCCCGTGACCGGCGCGAATTGAGCCAAGCCGATCCGACCCCGGCACGCGATTCTCCGCAGAGCGGAGAATCGCCGCCATTGGCACCCGTGTGATTGGCGCAGTGCCAGTCGCGGGCTGCTGTACGCGGTTGGCCCGCTGATTCTTGGGCAGAGCAGCCGTCGAGGAAATGCAGAATCCCACCGGCGACGTCCATACCTGCTCTGAGCCAGCAGGAACTCAGTGTTGAAGGGTAGGGTGGCGGCCTGTGGGGGGGGGGGGGGGGGGGGAATCCGACCCCGCGGGGGGGGGGGGGGCCTCCGATGTGGCCTGGCCCGCGATAGGGGCCTATCAATTGGCGGGTTGGCCTCTCTGTCTCCGGGCCATCTTTCTCTCACGCCGGCCCCTGTTCTCCTGCACCATGTTGCATCGGGGCCAGCACGAACAAGGAAGACACCCTGTATATGCAGAAATCGCGCCAATGAGACTGTGCATGCACGCCGGACCCACTGCGCATGTGACCATCCTTTGGCGCCCATTCCACAGGCGGATCCGACGGCGTCAACGCTTGGCGTCAGGATCAGAGCATCCCGCCCCAGTGTTCCTTAGTAAGAACCTAGCAGGCATTTTCTGCCCTTGCCCTTCACAATAATAAAGGTTGTGGGTTTAGGAGCCTTGGTGAATTGCTACAATACATCTTATCGATGGTACACAGTCCTGCAATTGTCTGTCAGTGGTGAACGGAGTGATTGCTTGAGGTGGAGGATGGGGTGTTAATTAATGGGGCTGCTTTGTCCTGGATAATGTTGAGCTTCTTAAATGTTGTTGAAACTTCACTTATCCAGGCAAGTGAAGGGTATTTGATTACACTTCTGACCTCTGCCTTGTAAATGGTGAGCACAGTAAGAAGTCTTACAACACCAGGTTAAGGTCCAACAGGTTTGTTTCAAACACAAGCTTTCGGAGCGCAGCTCCTTCCTCGTGTTTGAAACAAACCTGTTGGACTTTAACCTGGTGTTGTAAGACTTCTTACTGTGCTCACCCCAGTCCAACGCCGGCATCTCCACATCTTGTAAATGGTGGACAGGCTTTGGGGAGTAAGGGGGTGAGTTACTTGCCTTGGGATTTCTAACCTCTGACCTGCCACAGGATTTATATGGAGAGTCCAGTTCAGTTTCTAGATCAATGGTAACACGCACAGTGTTGATCACAGAGGGTTCAGTGATGGTATTATCATTGAATGACAAGAGAAGATGATTAGATTCTCTCTTGTTGGAGATGGTCATTGCCTGCCAATTGTTTGGCGCAAATGCTTTTTGCCTCTCATCAGTCTAAGTCTGGATATTGTCCCGGTTTTGCCACATATGGACATGGACTACTTCAGTATGTGAGGCATCATGAATGGTGCAGTCAAGAGTGAGAATCCCACCTCTGAACATACGATGGAGGGAAGGTCAATGATGAAGCAGCTGAAGCTGGTTGTACCAGAACACTACCCTGAGGAACTCCTACAGTGATGTCCTGGAGTTGAGATGATTGACCTCCAAAAACCACAACACCTTCCTTTGTGTCAGGTATCACTCCAACAATGGAGAGTTTCTTCTGGTTCACATTGACTTCAGTATTTCTAGGGCTCCTTGATGCCCCACTGGGTCAAAAGCTCCCTTGGTGTTAAAGGCAATCACTCTCGCCTCAATTCTGGAGTTCAGCTCCTTGATCCGTGTTTGGACCAAGTCTGTATTGATGTCAGGAGCTGAGTGGCCCCTAGCGGAACCCAAATTGAGCATCAATGAGTAGGTTATTACTGAATAAGTGATACATTATAGCTTTGTTGATTGCCTTCCAACACTCTCCTGATGATTGAGAATAGACTGATGGGGCGGCAATTGGCTGAGCTTTTGCTTTTTGTGGTCAGTGCATATCTGAGCAATTTTCCACATTGCTGGGTAAAAGTCATGGTTCTGCTGTTCTGTAAGCTTGGTTTACGGCACGGCTCGTTCTGGAGCATAGACTTCCAGTACTATTGTTGGGATGTTGTCAGGGTCCTTCATCTTTGCAGGATCCAGTGCCTTCAGCCGTTTCTTGATATCACATGGAGTCAATTGAATTGGCATCTGTGAAGCTGGGGACCTCAAGAAGTGGCTGAGATGGATCATCCACTTGGCATTTCTAGCTGAAAGTGGTTGCAAATGCTTCAACCTTCCTTTGTGTTGATACAGTCTTAGAGCCGTACAGCACAGAAAAAAAACCATTTGGCCCATCATGTCTGCACTGGCCATCAAGCACCTATCTATTCTAAACCCATTTTCCAATGCTTGGTCTGCAGCTTTGTATGCTATGGTATTTCAGGTGCTCATCAAAGCATTTCATAAATGTTGTTTGGGTTCCTGCATCTACTACCCTTTCAGGCAGTGAGTTCCAGATTACCACCACCCTCTGGGTGAAAAGGTTTTCCTCAAATCCCCTCTAAATTTCCTGCCTCTTACGTTAAATCTATGTCCCTTGGTTATTGACTCCTAAGGACATCACTGCAGGGCCCACATCATTTTGGGTGGATATATTTGTGGAGCCTCGGCCTTCCATTAGTTATTTAATTGTCCACCATTCATGACTGGATGGGCTGCAGATTTTAGATCTGATCTGTTGGTTGTGGGATCGCGTCGCTCTGCCTGCTGCATGCTGCTTCCACTGTCTGGCACCTGGTCCTGGGTTATCGCTTCCCAAGGACAACACCTCAGATAGAAGCCTGGAATTATTTAATAAAGAACCAGCTGCTGTTGTGGGGGTTGACTTCAGGATTTCTCCGGCTGGAAGAACGAATAAGGGACAAATAACATTGGTCATTGTCATTATCTGGTAATCTTGTGATGATTAATGTGTAAATCCCTCTTCTGAGTGTCGACATTACAAAGCTTATATGTGGTGCAGTCCTGCAGAAAATATGTACGAGCAATTCGACTAGTCTGGAAACAAGTAATTTTGTAGAAGTCAGCAGATTTAGGCTCAGGAAGCTTCTTGCAGTACCTCTTCCGGCCATTGTAGTGATATTCCTGGAGGGACTGGAGAGCTCGTGGCCAACCTGATTTTCCAGTAGCTCTCCAAGGCAATTGTTCCTCCAAAGTAACGCCCATAGGTCCTGCCTATTTCCAATCGCTTCTTCCAGGGCGCAAAATGGCATCAGGGCTCTGGGAGTTGGTGCGGATGTATTCCCCGCCAAGTCATCTGACCCACATTTTTACTGAATTTGCAGTTTCTGAGTGAACAAATTCAAAATGGAACCATTAGCATTTAATTGTCTTTGTGTTAATGCCAAATGGTTTAATTCTACTTTATGTCCATGCACAAATCACACTGTAATTGCAGTTTAAAGTTGCCGATCTAAGAGTAATTCCGACTGTGTGCCATGTCCCAATGTTTGACCATCATTGCAGCGGCAGCAGCATAACTACAGCAGTCATAAAAATATCCTTTTAAAGTTACATTATAAATTTTTACAAGATCCCGAGCAGTCTGACGGGTCATCCATATGATTTTGATGTTGGCAAGAGAGATGTGATGCTATGTGTGTTTACGAGACTGATAATGGGAACTTCTGTTCCTGAATTAACCAAAGTCTCCAAAGAAAAATTATTTTAAGTATCATTTTGGGCACGTTGTCCAAATATATCGGTTTTAACATAAACAGGCATCTTTTCCTTCTGAATATTTTCCATGCCATTACCTTCCAGCAATTGAAATGTGTACTGCAAATAAATGTTATTAAAATGCACATTAGAAATGTCATTATACTATTTAATATATATTTAAATGGTATCAGCCAATGACTGTGACATGCAAAAAGGTAAAGTTTGTATGTCGTTTGAAAGCGGGCTTTTAGCACTGCAATTTCAAAATCTAACTTTAGGGGCTGGATTGTCCGATTTGGATACCATGTCCCCACGCCGGCGTGCAAACGGTTAACGCCAGGAAAACTGGCACAAAACGGTCACCGATTCCTCGTTTTGTTGGGGCTAGCAGGGAGGCAGTATAGAGCATCCGGCTCTAGCTGCTGATACGGCCTGGAGAATTGCAGCGGCTGCGCCTTGCTTCATCGCGGCCCGACCCGCGAAATAATCCACCCCTTCGGCTGGCTCGTGCACCCCGGACTGCCCCACCACAGTGCCCCCAGCTCCAAATATGTCGACCCCTGCCCGCAGATCGGCCCTCCCCTGACTGTGACGGTGCTGGACTGAGTCCACAGTCACTACGCTGAGTTCCCAACGGGTGAGACCATGAGAAACCCACGCCGTCGGGAACTCAGCTGGTCAGGACGGAGCATCGAAGGGGGGGGGGGACCTCAGGCAATGGCCTGAGGCTGTTGATACGTGGCATGGCGTACTTGGAGAGTACGCCACTTTGGAGGGGGTGGAGCATCGTGGAAGCGGCGCTGCCTCCGATTCTATTGGGAATTTGGATTCTCCGGCCCGTCGCCGAACCCAATTTCGGCGTCGGCAACTGGAGAATCCAGCCCCAGGTTTTTGTCGAGTTGATCTATTCTACCTTACTAACTATTAATCTTCCTGACAGATATCAAATTGAGGCAATCTCTTAGATACACAATTCATCATCTTTATCATTATCTTTATCATTATCATCAACACAATTGGGGAGGCTTTTGCGTTGTTTTATTGTCACTGGACTAGTAATCTAGACACCCTGGGTAATGCTCTGGGGACCCCGGTTCAATCCCTACGGGATTGGCACCCCATGGAGGAGTAGGATACCCACTCCCGGTGAAGGTCACCACAGCCCTAAACGTCTGTGCAACCTGTTCATTCCAGGGCTCGAATGGGGGGCATTTCCCACAGCCCACAAGTGCATCCATGAGGTTACGGATGCCCGACATGCCCGGGCATCAGACTGTATCAACTTTGAGCTGGGCCAGGCCCACCAAGGTGCCTGATCTGCAGAATTCTCTGCCATCATTGGGCTGTCCATTCCAGGGGCAATAGATGGCACAAATGTTACCTCGCGCACACCGAGACATCAGGGAGTGTCCGTCATTAAATGAATTTTTAACTCATGTGTGACCACCTCCTCCGGATCATGCATGTGTGTGCATGCATACTAGGGATTGTGCACAACAGCTACATCCTGGGACACTTGGAGATCCCGGCATCTACGACGACCACCCTAGAATGACAGGTTGCCTCTTGTGGGTTAAGGGGTACCAGCTGAGGTCCTGAGTATTGACGCCAGTGCGGCGGCTGGAAACTGAGACAGTGATCTGATATAATGAGGCCCATGTTGCCACCCGTGCTGTCATTGAGTGGTGCATCGAACTGCTCAAAATGCAGTTCTGTTCCTGGACCGCTCTCATGGTGCACTGCAGTAGACCCCCCGAGACGGTCTCCTGCTTTGTGGTGGTCTGCTGTGCTCTCCAGAGCCTGGCACAGCAGGGAGACATGCTGGAAGAGGAGGAACCCGACCGTGGTGGATGGAGGACAATCCCGGAGAATATCCACAGGAGGAACCGGAGGATGAAGGACTGGCGGTGGCAAGGGGCTGTTTAGCACAGGGCTAAATCGCTGGCTTTGAAAGCAGACCAAGGCAGGCCAGCAGCGCGGTTCAATTCCTGTACCCTCCCCGAACAGGCACCGGAATGCGGCGACTAGGGGCTTGTGGTGAACCACAGTCCGTGTTATTCACACTGTTATTATATACTTTCAAACGAGCGCGAGAGGGAGAGCCAGCCGGGACTTTCAAAAGAGCGCGAGAGGGAGAGCCAGCCGGGACTTTCAAAAGAGCGCGAGAGGGAGAGCCAGCCGGGACTTTCAAAAGAGTGCGAGAGGTGAGCCAGCGGGGACTTTAAAAAGGGCGTGAGAGGTGAGCCAGCCGGGACTTTCAAAGGAGCGCGAGAGGGAGAGCCAGCCGGGACTTTCAAAAGAGCGCGAGAGGTGAGCCAGCCGGGACTTTAAAAAGGGCGCGAGAGGGAGAGCCAGCCGGGACTTTCAAACAAACGCGAGAGGGAGAGCCAGCCGGGACTTTCAAAAGAGCATGAGAGGTGAGCCAGCCGGGACTTTCAAACGAGCGCGAGAGGGAGAGCCAGCCAGGACTTTCAAAAGAGCATGAGAGGTGAGCCAGCCGGGACTTTTAAACGAGCGCGAGAGGGAGAGCCGGCCGGTACCGATCCTGTTTTTCTTTTAATATCAGGCGGGAACCGGAAGTACGACCCGCGACTTCTGGGAAGGTTTTTTTTCCCCCTAGCCAATAAATTCTGGTGGAGAGGAAACCCGAGACACTACACGTATAGTGTCTCCTACCCGCCCTCCTCCTCTAACCTAATAATAAGACCCATTGGTGTGAGCAGGTAAGTGCTATATTATAGTATTATTTTTTATTTATTTTATATTTGTTAACCAGAACTTGGTTGGAACTTAGAGGGATGGCAGGGAAGGCAGTGCAATGTTCCTCCTGCAGGATGTTTGAGGTGAGGGATGCCGTTAGTGTCCCTGCTGATTTTACCTGCAGGAAGTGCAGCCATCCCAGCTCCTCCAAGACCGAGTTAGGGAACTGGAGCTGGAGTTGGATGAACTTCGGATCATTCGGGAGGCAGAGGGGGTCATAGCTAGGAGCTTCAGGGAAGTAGTTACATCAAAGACTGGAGATAGATGGGTAACTGTAAGAGGGACTGGGAAGAAGCAGTCAGTGCAGGGACCCCTGCGGTCGTTCCCCTGAGTAACAAGTATACCATTTTGGATACTTGTGGGGGGGGGACTTACCAGGGGTAAGCCATGGGGTACGTGCCTCTGGCACGGAGTCTGTCCCTGTTGCTCAGAAGGGAAGGGGGGAGAGGAGCAGAGCATTAGTAATTGGGGACTCAATAGTCAGGGGCATAGATAGGAGATTTTGTGGGAGCGAGAGAGACGTTTGGTATGTTGCCTCCCAGGTGCAAAGGTGCGTGATGTCTCGGATCGTGTTTTCCGGGTCCTTAATGGGGAGGGGGAGCAGCCCCAAGTCGTAGTCCACATTGGCACTAACGACATAGGTAGGAAAGGGGACAAGGATGTCAGGCAGGCCTTTAGGGAGCTAGGATGGAAGCTCAGAGCGAGAACAAACAGAGTTGTTATCTCTGGGTTGTTGCCCGTGCCACGTGATAGTGAGATGAGGAATAGGGAGAGAGAGCAATTAAACACGAGGCTACAGGGATGGTGCAGGTGGGAGGAATTCAGATTTCTGGATAACTGGGGCTCTTTCTGGGGAAGGTGGGACCTCTATAGACAGGATGGTCTACATCTGAACCTGAGGGGCACCAATATCCTGGGGGGGGGAGATTTGTTAGTGCTCTTTGGGGGGGTTTAAACTAATTCAGCAGGGGCATGGGAACCTGGATTGTAGTTTTGGGGTACGGGAGATTGAGAGTAGAGAGGTCAGGAGCACACATTTGACTTTGCAGGAGGGTGCCAGTGTTCAGGTAGGTGGTTTGAAGTGTGTCTACTTCAATGCCAGGAGTATACAAAATAAGGTAGGGGAACTGGCAGCATAGGTTGGTACCTGGGACTTCGATGTTGTGGCCATTCCAGAGACATGGATAGAGCAGGGACAGGAATGGTTGTTGCAGGTTCCGGGGTTTAGGTGTTTTAGTAAGGTCAGAGAAGGGGGCAAAAGAGGGGGAGGTGTGGCGCTGCTAGTCAAGGACAGTATTACGGTGGCGGAAAGGATGCTAGATGGGGACTCTTCTTCCGAGGTAGTATGGGCTGAGGTTAGAAACAGAAAAGGAGAGGTCACCCTGTTGGGAGTTTTCTATAGGCCGCCTAATAGTTCTAGGGATGTAGAGGAAAGGATGGCGAAGATGATTCTGGAAAAGAGCGAAAGTAACAGGGTAGTTGTTATGGGAGACTTTAACTTTCCAAATATTGACTGGAAAAGATATAGTTCAAGTACATTAGATGGGTCGTTCTTTGTACAATGTGTGCAGGAGGGTTTCCTGACACAATATGTTGACAGGCCAACAAGAGGCGAGGCCACATTGGATTTGGTTTTGGGTAATGAACCAGGCCAGGTGATAGATCTGGAGGTAGGTGAGCACTTTGGAGACAGTGACCACAATTCGGTGACCTTTACGTTAGTGATGGAAAGGGATAAGTATACCCCGCAGGGCAAGAGTTATAGCTGGGGGAAGGGCAATTACGATGCCATTAGAAATGACTCAGGATGTGTAGGTTGGAGAAGTTGGCTGCAAGGGTTGGGCACACTGGATATGTGGAGCTTGTTCAAGGAACAGCTATTGCGTGTTCTTGATAAGAACGTACCAGTCAGGCAGGGAGGAAGGGGTTGAGCGAGGGAACCGTGGTTTACCAAAGAAGTGGAATCTCTTGTTAAGAGGAAGAAGGAGGTCTATGTGAAGATGAGGCGTGAAGTTTCAGTTGGGGCGCTTGATAGTTACAAGGAAGTGAGGAAGAATCTAAAGAGAGAGCTAAGACAAGCAAGGAGGGGACATGAGAAGTCTTTGGCAGGCAGGATCAAGGAAAACCCAAAAGCTTTCTATAGGTATGTCAGGAATAAAAGAATGACTAGGGTAAGAGTAGGGCCAGTCAAGGACAGTGGTGGGAAGTTGTGTGTGGAGGCTGAGGAGATAAGCGAGATACTAAATGAATACTTTTCGTCAGTATTCACTCAGGAAAAAGATAATGTTGTGGAGGAGAATGCTGAGACCCAGGCTATTAGAATAGATGGCATTGAAGTGCGTAGGGAAGAAGTGTTGGCAATTCTGGACAAGGAGAAAATAGATAAGTCCCCGGGGCCTGATGGGATTTATCCTAGGATTCTCTGGGAAGCCAGGGAAGAGATTGCTGAACCTTTGGCTTTGATTTTTATGTCATCATTGGCTACAGGAATAGTGCCAGAGGACTGGAGGATAGCAAATGTGGTCCCTTTGATCAAGAAGGGGTGTAGAGATAACCCCGGTAACTATAGGCCGGTGAGCCTCACGTCTGTTGTGGGTAAAGTCTTGGAGAGGATTATAATAGATACAATTTATAATCATCTAGATAGGAATAATATGATTAGGGATAGTCAGCATGGTTTTGTGAAGGGTAGGTCATGCCTCACAAACATTATCGAGTTCTTTGAGAAGGTGACTGAACAGGTAGACGAGGGTAGAGCAGTTGATGTGGTGTATATGGATTTCAGTAAAGCGTTTGATAAGGTTCCCCACGGTCGGCTATTGCAGAAAATACGGAGGCTGGGGATTGAGGGTGATTTAGAGATGTGGATCAGAAATTGGCTAGTTGAAAGAAGACAGAGGGTGGTGGTTGATGGCAAATGTTCAGAATGGAGTTCAGTTACGAGTGGCGTACCACAAGGATCTGTTCTGGGGCCGTTGCTGTTTGTCATTTTTATAAATGACCTAGAGGAGGGCGCAGAATGATGGGTGAGTAAATTTGCAGACGACACTAAAGTCGGTGGAGTTGTAGACAGTGCGGAAGGATGTTGCAGGTTACAGAGGGACATAGATAAGCTGCAGAGCTGGGCTGAGAGGTGGCAAATGGAGTTTAATGTGGAGAAGTGTGAGGTGATTCACTTTGGAAAGAATAACAGAAATGCGGAATATTTGGCTACTGGTAAAATTCTTGGTAGTGTGGATGAGCAGAGGGATCTCGGTGTCCATGTACATAGATCCCTGAAAGTTGCCACCCAGGTTGATAGGGTTGTGAAGAAGGCCTATGGTGTGTTGGCCTTTTTTGGTAGAGGGATTGAGTTCTGGAGCCATGAGGTCATGTTGCAGCTGTACAAAACTCTGGTATGGCTGCATTTGGAGTATTGTGTCCAGTTCTGGTCGCCTCATTATAGGAAGGACGTGGAAGCTTTGGAACGTGTGCAGAGGAGATTTACCAGTATGTTGCCTGGTATGGAGGGAAAATCTTATGAGGAAAGGCTGATGGACTTGAGGTTGTTTTCGTTAGAGAGAAGAAGGTTAAGAGGTGACTTAATAGAGGCATACAAAATGATCAGAGGGTTAGATAGGGTGGACAGTGAGAGCCTTCCCCCGCGGATGGAGGTGGCTAGCAAGAGGGGACATAGCCTTAAATTGAGGGGTAATAGATATAGGACAGAGGTCAGAGGTAGGTTTTTTACGCAAAGAGTGGTGAGGCCGTGGAATGCCCTACCTGCAACAGTAGTGAACTCGCCAACATTGAGGGCATTTAAAAGTTTATTGGATAAGCATATGGATGATAATGGCATAGTATAGGTTAGATGGCCTTCAGATTTTGATTTCCCATGTCGGTGCAACATCGTGGGCCGAAGAGCCTGTACTGCGCTGTATCGTTCTATGTTCTATGATGTACTGTGTCTGTGTAAGCTCGGTATACGAGCAGTTGCGCAGCTTTGCCCCTAGGGGGAGATAGGAGTTTGTACTGGGCTCCACCCTTGGCTCCGCCCATGGCTCCTCCCACTAACCGGATGTATAAAGCCTGGCAGTCTGAGCCTGCCTGCCAGTTCATCTCGTTGCAGGCAGGCACCGTTGTAAGATCATTTAAACCACTGTTCACTTCCAACTACGTGTCGTGTGAATTGATGGTCACATCAGGGCTTTTCATAATAACTTCATTTGAAGCCTACTTGTGACAATAAGCGATTTTCATTTTTTTTTTCATTCAAGGATCCAGCATGCCCGGAGGGCTAGGGAGCCTGTCATCCTCATCCAATTCACGAGACTTTGTCCTTCCCTCACCCACATTCCCCTCCTTCCCACCCAATCTCATGTCCTGCCACTCACTCCCCCCTCCCCCAATCCCTTCTTCCCCCCAATACACATCTCCCCCCTATAGTGATGTTATGGTTGTGTTGTAATTCACCGACTGACCACTGGGAGTCTCACTAGTATGTAAGTGAGTGTAAAGTCAGGTGACCCCTCACACTGGCTGGAGGAAGTAAAAGAGGGAGCTTGTATGTGCATGAGTTTGCTGTTGTTCGTCTGGTGTCTTGTATATAGTTTATCCCCAGTTAATGTTAATAAATTGTTGATAACTTTACCTCAAAGTGTTCTGAAGAACATTACACCCCCATTCCCCTCCTTCCCACCCATTTGCCTCCTATACCCCCCCCCCCCCCCCCCACTTCCTCGACTACCATGTTCCACCCACCAAGGGTCTGTGTAAAATCACTCCAGGGTGATGAGTCTGTGTTGGCACTTCAGTGGGTCAATATACAAGGCAGGAGAGTGATGATCACTCGCTGTGGGGGAAGTTCTGCTCAGTTCATGTCCAAGTCTGACTCTGTATTTCTGCTGACAACACACTCACACCCATCCTCTGAATGGGATCTGCATCGGAGGAGTTTGATCTTCCAGCACTCTGCCTGGCGAGCAGGGAGTGGGTGCAGTGGAGGGAAACAGGGGCTGGGGTGCAGACACGTCCCTTGTGAAGATTAATGTGACTGAGACTTCACCTGTATCAGGTGTAGCAGTTTTAATTGTAAACATTTGACATTTTCATTTCCCCTAACTGCAGATAGTGACCCCCCCCCCCCCCCCCCAGTGTCTACTCAGTGATCCTCTCTCTTCTTGAACTTTCGAGGTCTACTGCTGTGTCTAAGTGTGTCCACAGGATGTACAACTGAGTTGGAGGCAGCCTGCGGCTTTCCGCGTCCTATGGTCTTTGATGCCTTTGACGGACATCCTTTGGAGGGCTAGAAGCTGGGGGGGCCCTGGCCGACTTACTGATATCACTGGCATTGCCGTGCCACCCTGTTCTGCCTGGTCCCTTGAAATGTGCCGCTGTCAGGAGGGCAGAATTTGGAAGAAATGGAAACCATCGTTATCTTCTTGCAATGACGGCAGTTGGCCTCCAGGGTTTCTTCCTCCCTGATGGTGCCAATGGGGTCTGGGACTCTCCATGGGATGGAGGGGTATTTGGAGTGAGCTCCAGAGGTCTCAGAGTCATCTGGCTCTGCACTATGATATTGACTCCCTTTGCGATGATCCTGCAGTGCTTCGGCAATATCCATCTGGTATGGGACATGCCCCGGAGTGACTGGGACATGATGTCGAGAACTCAGCTGTGGTCGTCACAGACTGAGCCATGCCTTGGGCACCACTACTCTAGATGCAGATGTCTTGCTGCAGGCTTTGCACTGATGCTTTATCCTGGTGCAGTGGGAAAGAATATGTTGCTCACCCTTTGGGAGGGAGAGGAACTGAGAATGACATCGGAATGTAGGCCATTCAAGCCTGTTCCGCCATTCAATAGGATCACGCTTGATCAGATTGTAACATCAACTCCACATTCCCGCCAACCCCCGATAACCTTTCATCCCCTTTCTTGTCAAGAATCTATCCAGCTCTGCTTTAAAAATGTTCAAAGATTTGTGTGTTTCTTTCTTCTCCTCCAAATCAAGAGCATGAAGGAGCTGTGGCTCAAGGAGGCTTAATCACGAATATCAGGAGCCCTTTAGCAATTACGGGAACAACTGACAGTCAGCATTGACTAATACAAAACACAAACAGTAGAGAAAGCTGACTAATGCACTCGTGTACATGTGAGTGCATATTCAATTAAAATCTGTGAACCTCTAAACTACCAGCCCAAAATGAACAGAGACACAGATGGAAAGGAACATCAGATGGTGTGCAAACAGACAACTGATCCAATTCTGCCCTATTTCCTTCCTCTCTGAAGTTGAAAGTTACTCCTGTTATAAGCTGAAGTCCTTCTGCTTTTCTGTTTCATAATTTTTTTCCCTCCTGTGAGAGAAACACTTTGATTTCAAAGGTCAGGAACTCCTTCTGTGGGAACAGTAAAACATAGGAAACTGCAAATGAACATAATGCCCCGCACAGAAACATTGGCCTAGATTTTGCAAGGATGGCAGGTGGTGGCTGCTGCTTGTTCATAGTCATTATCCCTCTGAAACTTGACCACGGTGTCAGGATGTAGTGTATGAGCAGATCATCATGGAAATCCTTAAGTTGTGATATGTTATTTCTTACTCCATCACGGACCTCTTCCCTCCATCATTACCCCACTCAGACCCAGTCAGCATTGAAATCAGGGGATGGATTCTCCCCTACCTGGCGGGGTGGGGGTTCCCTTCCCGGCGGGATTGAGTGACGTGAACCACTCCAGCGTCGGGCCGCCCCGAAGGTGCGGATTTCTTCGCACCTTTAGGGGCCAAGCCCTCACCTTGAGGAGAGAGGCCTGCGTCGGAGTGGTTCCCGTCCCACCGACTGGTGTGCAAGGCCTTTGGCGCCATGCCAGCCGGGGCCGAAGGGACTGCGCCGGCCGGCAGAAGTCCGCGCACGCGCCAGAGCGGCAGCGGCTGCTGACGCCATCCCCGCACATGCGCAGGGGACGAGGTCTCTTCTGCATCGGCCATCATGGAGGCAATGGCCGATGCGGCAGGAAAAGAGTGCCCCCATGGCACAAGCACGCCTGCGGATTGGTGGACCCCGATCGCGGGCCAGGCCACCGTGGGGGCACCCCCTGGAGCCAGATCATCCCGCGGACCCAGGACCCCGGAGCCCGCCCGCGTCGCCAGTCCCGCCGGTAAGGGAAATGGTTTGATTCACGCTGGCAGGAGAGACATTGCAGCAGCAGGACTTCGGCCCATCGCGGTCCGGAGAATCGCTGGCGGGGGAGGGGGGGAGCTGACCGGCGCGTCGCGATTCCCACCACCGCCGAATATCCGGTGCCGGAGAATTCGCCGGCCGGTGGGGGCGGGATTCATGCCGCCCACCCGACGATTCTCCAACCCGGTGGGGGGTCGGAGAATCCAGCCCCAGTTGTGTGGTGAGAACGCCCTCTCTTCCACTATGACATCACTAAGAACCCCAAAAAGTTCAATCATGTGTAACTGAGATTTTAACCATAACAAGAGCAATACTAATGCCGACCACAGAGCTGGCCCTGAAAAAATAATTTTAGATGCGAGTGTTATTTATTGTCTGCATTATGATTAATTAGCATTCTTTAGATTGTAAAATCATTTTAAAGAGTTTTTCAGAATATTCACCCCCTGTTCATGTCCTATATTTTAATTCACACTATGAAGTGACTTTATTGTAGCGCTTTTCCTTTCTTGTTTGGAGGTCTGTGAAAATCCTTTATTTTGATTGGTTGTTCAGACACCTAATGGCAATATTGCAACTCCATGTTGAGAATGCCATGTAAAGAACAACACAAGACCACAGCAGGATTTTACTGGAATTCTCAGTCCTGGAATCTGGGTTCTCCCACAATCGGAGAATCGCAGCAAGTTTGTGCTGCTGCTGGGAGCACCGGTGACGGGCGATTCGCAGTATGTAAATGCGGCAGCACGCTGGCCATGTGCATCCCACTCAAGTCCTGGATCCCCAGACATTTGATTCACTGGGGCCGGGATTAGCTGACAAACTGGAACAGCTTTTAAACGTTCCACGCAGTCCACAACCCATTACAACCAACAGGACGACTGGAAAAAGACATGGTTCCAGGGTTCTGGACGTTGACATCAACAGGATGCTGGATGCAGTTGGGAAAAGGGGAGACACCCTCATCCCTAGGGTGGGGTGGAGACATCCATAAATACCAAAACCTGGGAGGAGGTGGCAGAGGCAGTGATTGCTGGCAGCCTCATCAAGCGGACCAGCATGCAATGCTGCAAAAAGATGAACAACCTCCTACTTGGGTGAGCAACTACTTGTATACCCCTGGCATCCCTCCAGGCCTTGACCCCTCATATCTTCCCCAATCTCCTAGATGCCAGTAACATGCCTGCATGTCCCAAAGAACCAATCCTCCTGGAATCCACAACACATATCCTGTCCTCTTTGGCCAGGAGCCTTACCCACACAAGCCACCAGCCAGAAATCCCTTCACACAAGTAGCGTGCCAGCATTTCACTCTGTCCATTATGTGTCCCCAAGGATCAAGTTGGCCATAATGACAAGGGGCACCAGGATACAGGTGGAGGCATCCCAGATATTTTGGTCAACACCCCTTTTGAGCAAAGGGCCATGGAATGGGCAGGGGAGGCCAAGGAGAGGACAGTTACTGACATGGAGTTCGACATGCAGCAAGGAGGTGAGAGTGCAATGTAACTCTGATCTCCTGATCTCAAGTTAGCCCATCCTCTGCCACAGCCTTGTCCTTCTAAAGATCTGATCCCATGTCTTTTGTCTTCTAAGATTTCCATCAAACGAGATCAAGCCATCCGGGGTCGCAGCCCCACCTCCAGATCCTCAGAACATCTCAAACACGGCAGCCTGGGCATCCTGGTGGACCTGGTCCAGGTTAAAGTGCATGTAGTTTGCTGCCTGGGCTCATAAGGTATTCATCTAATCTTGAATGCACCTGTGCGCGGATGAATGTGATATCCTGGACAAGTCCCCCACTCAAGCCCTGAAATGAGCCAGAGGCAGAGAAGGTTCGGGCTACTGTCAAATATATAGCCTCCAGGAGTGAGTGCCCTCCTCCTAAACCTCGAAGTGCCAGGTCTACCATCACCAAGGGGCAGCACGGTGGCACAGTGGTTAGCACTGCTGCCTCACAGCTCCAGGGACCCGGTTCAATACTGGTCTTGGGTGCATGTCTGTGTGGAGTTTGCACTTTCTCCCCGTGTCTGTGTGGATTTCCTCCGGGTGCTCCCGTTTCCTCCCACAGTCCAAAGATGTACAGGTTAGGTGGAATGACCATGCTAACTTGCCCCTTAATGTTCAGGGATGTGCAGATTAGGTGGAGTTGGGGTGCTACAGGGATAGGGCGAGGGAATGGGCCAAGGTGGAGTTCTCTTTCAGACGGTTGGTGCATGCTCGTGGGCCGATTGGCCTCCTTCTGCACTGTAGGGATTCTACGATCTGGCACGGTTGCCGTACGGTCTCCTTGGTGAGCTGGAGTAGATGGCGGCACAGGCGACCCAGCAGCTCTTGAAGGAAAAGCGCTGAAGGTATAAATGTTGCTTGATGCAGTACCACCTTCACACCTCCTACTCGGTCTGGTGGACAGCCGGCATTTGAGCCTCACCAACTGCTGTTCTGGGGCAGACACCTGTTCTGAAGGGTCTTCCTGGGCTGGCATTGGTGGTTGGGCAACCGTGCATCCTCAATGACAGCAGCAGGCAGGTAGGTAGCTGGCCCTGCTGCCGAGTTCCAAAATCCATTTCTGTGTTGGGGGAGAGGGGAGAGACTGAGTGTCACCAAGGTGAGCATTCCCTTGACCATTCAAAGCCACCAGACTACAAGGTCACACTGAGTTGCACTGCTGCGCCACTCTCAACATCTCTCCCCCCCCCCCCCCCAACCCCTTTATCATTATGCCATCAACACTGCATCCCTGTCCCCATCAGTGACTGGAACCCAGCCCTTGATGTAGGGAGACTGTATCCTCACCGCCCATCCCTGCCAACTGGGCCATTGGCTGCCACAACAGGTGTTAGTGTTGGGCTCTGTGACCCCTGCCCTGTTTCTCCCTGTGGGCTCTACTGTGGATGTCATCATTGGGTGAGCCTTGTGCCTTCCCACCAGAACGATGGCAGCTCATTGTGTTGTAGACGTTCACACAGCGATGGCATGTGGCTCTATGCTAAGTTACTGACAGATGGGCATAACCGAGGGATGTGTGTGTTTGCTGGGAGCTTAGCTGCAGTGTAGTGTGGAGCCAGGGTTTCACTTAGAAGTTTTGACAGGGAGCAGGTCAGGTTTTGTGTAGAATGCAAACTGCAACATCTGCAGTAAGTGTCTGCGATTCGAGGAAGTGCAACACAAAATCATTGAGCAGGAGTCTGGAGGTAGACATTGTGATGCATCATGGGGAGGATGGTTAATCTAAACATCTTGACATATGAGACGGTCACATTCACTTATTTTAGGTCATGTTTTAGATTTAGTTAATGTCCAGAGATAGATGACTGTACCTGCGACTTAGTCAGTTAAGGAAACAGCTGATGCAGTGGTGGAGGAGCCTTACCCTTTGCCGACAGGTATTGAAATACTCGCTCCTGGTGTGGATGAATAGAGTAATGGGCAACTTAACCAGAGTGCTGTGGTACTGTAAAAAAAAATTAAAGGCACTTGCATGAAGCTTTTGCAACAAGGTAAATGAAATATTAGCACTATTAGAGTTAAATGGATAAGTTCTAGCAAGCATTATGATTGCAGGGGACCAAGGTTGTGAATTAAAAATTCCAGGGTAGGTAAGTTTACGAAAGGTTTCGAGTTCCAAAATGTGGGGAGAGGAAGACAGGAAGATGGGGGCAAAAGGACAGGGGTGGAGAAGCAATTGGAGGAAGGCAAAGTTTGGAGAAGGAGACATGAAATGATTGGAAGAAAATGTGGAAGGGGTCAGAAAGGTGGCAGTTTAGGGTTTGCACAAAGGGAGAGGGAGGCAAAAATGGGAGGAGAAAGTAAAGGAAGTACAAGACTAGAAAGTACAGGTGGTGAAGAAACGTGGGGGAATATCAGAATGATGCCAACTCTTGCCTCTTCCTCTTTGAACTATTTACTCAATCCATGTAACCTCTCATCCTCTTCTCTGGCCTTCTTCTCTACTCCCTCTCATCTCCTTTTATCCCCTTCTCCTCTCTTTCATCCCCTCCTTCTCAGTCCTTGCATCAATACTCCTCCTTATTTATTCCTGCATCTTTGTCCCTTTTCTGCCTCCCTCTTCCCTCGGCAGTCAGGAAAACAAGTGCAATGTTAGCCTTCATGTCGAGAAGGCTAGAATACAAGAGCAGGGATGTACTTCTGAGGCTGTATACGGCTCTGGTCAGACCCCATTTCGAGTATTGTGAGCAGTTTTGGGCCTAAAGGAAGGATCTAAGGAAGGGTGTGCTGGCCTTGGAAAGGGTCCAGAGGAGGTTCACAAGAATGATCCCCGGAATGAAGAGCTTGTCGTATGAGGAACGGTTGAGGACTCTGGGTCTGTACTTGTTGACGATCAGAAGGATGAGGGGGGATCTTATTGAAACTTACAGGATACTGCGAGGCCTGGATGGACGTGGACATGCACTTGTAGGAAAATCTGGAAGCAGAGGACACAATCTCAGACTAAAGGGACGATCCTTTAAAACAGATGAGGAGGAATGTCTTCAGCCAGAGGGTGGTGAATCTGTGGGATGTTTTGCCGCAAAAGGCTGTGGAGGCCAAATCACTGAGTGTCTTTAAGGCAGAGATAGATATGTTCTTGATTAATAAGGGGATCAAGGGTTATGGGAGAAGGCAGGAGAATATGGATGAGAAAAATATCAGCAATCATTGAATGGCGGAGCAGACCCGATGGGCCGAGTGGCCTAATTCTGCTCCTATATCTTATGGTCTTATCTCTTCCCTCCATTGTCCTCCCCTTTCTCCTCTCTCCTCCTCACTCTTTTCCTTCTTTCTTAACCTTAATCTTCACTATCTTAACCCTGCATTCACTCACGTCCAATTTCTCTTCTTCCTCCCTCCTTATCCCTCGCATTTCCAATTGCCCTCATTAAACACACAACCTGAAAGCCACTGCACTATCGACTCCTTTTGTGCAATGCCTTGGTAGAGCAACTAATATTTGAGAGTTCATTCCAATATGTCTTTGAGAAGAATAAATATTATCAGTGGCAGAGCGATGTATTTCTATTCATAGGTTTTGAATATGAGTGCCAACCTCAGCTGTTACCACAACTGCACTACTTCTAAGGTTAGTTGGAAGAACTGCTTCAAGCTGGATTTATTCTCCATCTCAACAGATTTATCTTCCCACTAGCGATTCAAATAAAGTGGTGATAACATTAATAGAGTATCGTGCAATCAAGATTACCCTTCATTGACCCTAAAAGAGAAGCACATAGAGATTTTAAAAAAAGAAGCAAACATGATTCAAGATAAGAAGCACATTTGGATAACATTTAATCACTGATGATACCACATCAGTAAATGTTGGAAATACTACTTAAAATGGAGAAATGCATTTCTGTGCTGAGGGCTTTCAGATCCAAGTTCAGTATATGATCCTTGTTCACTTCGATTGAACCTCCAAATCGCTCTTAACTGTAGAATTAATATAAAATGACTGATTATCTAGATGTTATCATGACACTGATGTTACTAAGGGTTCCACTACCAAAGGATGTCCTGCCTGTTTGGCTACATTTCCCTTGCCTGCAACAGATGAAGGGAGTTCTCTGAAAAACTGGGACAACACTGGTTCTGGATTTGCAGTTTTCCTGGTGTGTTTCAATTAATAAAGTAATTACTCATTTCTCACCCAAATAACTAGAATACAAGAGCAGGGAAGTGAGGCTGAAAAAGGCTCTGCTCAGACCCCATTTTGAATATTGTCAGCAGATTTGGGCCCCATATCTAAGGAAGGATGTGCTGGCCTTGGAAAGGGTCCACAAGAGGTTCACAAGAATTATCCCTGGAACGAGGAGCTTGTTGTATGAGGAATGGTTGAGGACTCTGGGTCTGTACTCATTGGAGTTCAGAAGGATGAGGGGGGATCTTATTGAAACTTTCAGAATACTGAGAGGCCTGGATAGAGTGGCTGTGGAGAGGATGTTTCCACCTGTAGGAAAAATTAGAACCAGAGGACACCATCTCAGACTAAAGGGACAATCTTTTAAAACAGAGATGAGGAGGAATGTCTTCAGCCAGTGGGTGGCGAATCTGTGGAACTCTTTGCCGCCGAAGGCTGTAAAGGCCAAATAACTGAGTGAGTTTAAGACAGAGATAGATAGGCTCTTGATTAATAAGGGGATCAGGGTTATGGGAGAAGGCAGGAGAAGGGGGATGAGAAAAATATCAGCCATGAATGAATGGAGGAGCAAACACGATGGGCCGAGTGGCTTCATTCTGCTACTATGTCTTATAGTCTTATGGTATGCTGAGAGAACACTAATGTGTGCAAAATGACCCCTGATTCAACACCAAATTAGCTATCGAACTCAATGATGCCATACGATGGTGGTTGTGAGAAATAAAAGATGGTGCTCAGGTGGGGTTGGTGTTTTCCTATTCATGCCAAGGTTCTTTGCAGAAGCTAAGTGAAGCTGAGTGCATTTAACTGTGCTGCACCTGCGAGTGCCTGATTTGGATACAAGACATCCAAAATGGATGAAATGTTTCTTTCCTCACATTGACATCCTGCGCTTTGGTGAGCACAAAACTCTTGGGCAGAGAAAAGTTTTTTTTTTAAATTAAGGCACGTCTTCTGGAGGGGAAAAAGCTATCTCATTTGGGAATTTATATGTGGCATTTTCATGTAAGTAGCCTAAATGAGGATTGTTACTTTTATTCCCTTGTGTCTAATCAGTGGCAGCATCTGCCCTGCCATACCTTGCAGCAACTGGGAGATGAGATTTTGCTACAGCGAAATATGTTACAGATTTGTCATGAAATGCAATGCTTGGATTACAACCTCCATGTCGCAGTGATGAATGTGACTGGGATGTTGAATCAGATGTAGGTTTATGCACATTTACTATTGTTACTCAGGCAAAGCAAGTAACCAGTGATCCTGATCTGTAATGTGTTAGCTAAGTACATCTCATACCCAAAGGCATTGAGTTTTCCGACTGGATCAGTATTAGAACCTTTTTAGTTTGGCACAGTTGGGAGTGAAAATCCGAACAGTGGAAATTTTCATTAAATTAAGTAAATAAAGTTGCCATAGTCCCAGATGACTAATGGCTACTTTTCCCTTTGAGAGGGAGAGCTGACTGGTGGTGATTTAACCTGAGGATCACCACACCTCAGGCGAGGGGAAGGTTGAAAAGGCAGGACTTTCATGAATAACCTCAGCCGGTACAGGAATTGAACCCGCGCTGTTGGCCTCGCTCTGCATCACAAACCAGGGGCGAAATTCTCCGACCCCCAGCAGGGTCGGAGAATCGCCTGGGTCTGTCGAAAATCCCGCCCCCGCCATGACAGAGATTCTCTGCCACCCGGGGAGTGGCGGGGGCGGGAATCACGCCACTCCGATCGGCGAGGCCCCTGCGGTGATTCTCTGGCCCGCGATGGGCCGAAGTCCCACCGCTGGGAGGCCTCCCCTGCCGCCGAGGTTTGAACCACCTCTGGTGGCGGCGGGATCGGCGGCGCGACCGGGCCCCCAGAGTCCTGGGGGGGGCGCGGGGCGATCGGACCCCGGGGGGTGCCCCCATGGTGGCCAGGCCCACGATCAGGGCCCCCCAATCAGGGGACGGGCCAGTGCTCTGGAGGCACTCTTTCTCCTCCACCGCCGCCACGGCCTCCGCCATGGCGGAAGCGGAAGAGAAACCCACAGCGCGCATGCGCCGGTGGTGACGTCAGCGGAGCTGGCCGCTGACGTCACCACCGGTGCATGCGCGAACTGGCGAAAGCCTTTCGGCCAGCACCGCTGCCGGGCGGCGGGCCTGAAAGGCCGCTGGCGCCGGATTTTGCGCCAGTCGGCGTGGTGCCAACCGCTCTGGCGCAGGGCTAGCCCCCAAAGGTGCGGAGAATACCGCACCTTTGGGGAGGCCTGACCCCGGAGTGGTTGGCGCCAATCCCCTACGCCGGGACGCCCCTTCCCGCCGGGTAGGGGAGAACCCCGCCCCAGTTGTCCAACCAACTGAGCTTTTGCACAATGGTGAACCTATATAGCGGGGCTTAATTTTCCAATTGCCATTGTGATTGAGACTTTTAACATTTGAAACATTGATCCTGGCAAATTTGCTCAGGTCCTATGTAAGTACAGGCGATGCAATATTAATGTAAAGACGCCCTGGCTATACTCTGGGAACATAGGTACAAATCCCACCACCAGCTGGTGAAGTTTAAATTCAAGAAAGAAATCAGTAATTTCATAGCCATGCCGACACCTATCATTGATTGTGCTGATGTGGTGAGATAACCACTGTAGTTAGGTGAGTCATGTGTACTGCAGTAGGGGGATGTATGCCTGTACCTGTAATACAGGTTCCTCCGGTCAGCCCCTGCCGGCTAGCTCCGCCCACAGGGAGCTTATGTATAAATATGTACGAGAGCTGCTCAGTCCCTCAGTCTACAGTTGCGGATGGAGGGACAACATCGTACAGGAATAAAGCCTCTATTGTACCTGTCTCTCGGCTTTATGTATAATTGTTAGCGCCACAATTTATTCCTGTACGATTTCCCAGTCACCATGGACATCAGAGTCAAGCCTGACCGTCTGCAGCTGGATCCACACTCGCCTCACGCCAGAAAAGACTTTGATCACTGGCTGGCAGTCTTCGAGGCCTACATCTCTTCAGCACACCCTCCCCCGACGGAGGGTCAGAAAAAGCAACTCCTGTACTCCAGACTGAGCTCCAGCGTCTTTCCGCTCATTCGAGATGCGACCGACTACACCGCTGCTATCGAACTGCTCAAGGAGAATTATGCACCATCGACGAACACCCTGTTTGCGAGGCATCAACTTGCTACTCGCAGCCAGCAGCCGGGTGAGTCGATTGAGGACTTCTGGAGGGCCCTTATACCTCTGGTACGAGACTGCGACTGCCGGGCCCTCACAGCCACGGAGCACTCTAATCTAATCATGCGCGATGCCTTTGTCACAGGCATTGCATCGGACCCCATCCGGCAACGACTGCTGGAAGGGGTCGCTCCCGACCTCGCGGCCGTAAAGGCCCTGGCACTCTCCATGACGGCCGCCTCCCGTAGTGCGCAAACCTACTCCGCCAGCCACTCGGCCCACCCGTCCTACCCCTCGTGGACCCCACAAACGGCCCCCCAGGCCCATCCGTCCTACCCCGCGTGGAACCCGCAAACGGCCCCCCCCAGCAGCCGCCCCCGCGCACCATGCCTGCGCTGCCCGCCGCACCGCACCCCCTGGGGGTCCCCACTGTTACTTCTGCGGTCAGCAGAAGCACCCTCGCCAACGCTGCCCGGCCCGCACAGCGACCTGCAAAGCTTGTGGCAAGAAAGGCCACTTTGCAGCGGTGTGTCAGTCCCGGATGGTCGCCGCTATCGCGCCGCAGGTCCCCTCGCCTCAGCCGCTCCCCCAATGGGCCCCGCCGTCCGCTTCTCCCGACCCCACGTGCGATCAGTGGGCGCCGCCATCTTTTGCCGCCCCCGCCACGTGCGCCCCATGGGCGCCGCCATCTTCATCTACCACAGCCATGTGCGTTCCATGGGCGCCGCCATTTTGTTCCGACCCCATGACGGGCGCTCCATGGACGCCGCCATTTTACCCACAGGTGCTGCGGATGCCGACATCTAGACTCCAGGGGCCGCCATCACGGGACACGGGTCGCTACCGCTCCTCGTCGGACTCATCGGACTCAATCGCTGACCAACCACTGCTCGCCTCCGTTACGCTCGACCAGTCCCGTCCTCGCAACCTGGCACCCTCTTCCACATCGGTGCTGGTCAACGGCCATGTGACCTCCTGCCTCATAGACTCCGGGAGCACCGAGAGCTTCGTCCACCCAGACACGGTAAGGCGCTATTCCCTTGCGGTCCATCCCGCTGACCGGCAGATCTCCCTTGCCTCCGGTTCCCACTCTGTCCCTATCCGGGGTTTCTGCCTGGTTAAACTCACTGTACAGGGCGTGGATTTCGACCGTTTCCGCCTGTACATTCTCCCCGACCTCTGCACTTCCCTCTTACTAGGCCTGGATTTCCAGTGCAATCTCCAGAGCCTCACCCTCAAATTCGGCGGACCCCTACCTCCCCTCACCGTTTGCGGCCTCGCGACCCTCAAGGTCGAGCCTCCCTCCCTCTTTGCCAATCTGACTGAGGATTGCAAGCCCGTCGCCACCAGGAGCAGACGGTACAGCACCCAGGACAAGGCCTTCATCAGGTCCGAAGTCCAGCGGCTGCTTCGGGAGGGTATCATCGAGGCCAGCAACAGCCCTTGGAGAGCCCAGGTGGTAGTGGTTAAGACTGGGGAGAAGCACAGGATGGTCGTGGACTACAGCCAGACCATCAACCGGTACACGCAGCTCGACGCGTACCCCCTCCCCCGCATTTCTGAGATGGTCAATCAGATTGCACAGTACCGGGTCTTCTCTACTATTGACCTGAAATCCGCCTACCACCAGCTCCCCATCCGTAAATCGGACCGTCCCTACACTGCCTTTGAGGCGGACGGTCGTCTGTACCAATTTCTGAGGGTTCCCTTCGGTGTCACGAATGGGGTCTCGGTCTTTCAGCGGGAAATGGATCGAATGGTTGACCGGTACGGGCTGCAGGCCACCTTCCCGTACCTCGATAATGTCACCATCTGCGGCCATAGCCAGCAGGACCATGATGCCAACCTTCATAAATTCCTCCACACCGCGTCTCTCCTGAATCTAACGTACAACAAGGAGAAATGCGTGTTCCGCACAGACCGCTTAGCCATCCTTGGCTACGTAGTCCAAAACGGACTACTGGGGCCCGATCCCGACCGCATGCGCCCCCTCATGGAGCTTCCGCTCCCCCACTGCCCCAAGGCCCTCAAACGCTGCCTTGGGTTTTTCTCTTATTACGCCCAGTGGGTCCCGCAATACGCAGACAAGGCCCGGCCACTTATCCAGTCCACACATTTTCCTCTCTCGGCCGAGGCACAACAGGCCTTCGCCTGCATCCGATCTGACATAGCCAAGGCGGGGATGCACGCCGTAGACGAGACTCTGCCATTCCAAGTAGAGAGCGACGCTTCAGATGTCGCTCTTGCCGCCACACTAAATCAGGCCGGCAGACCCGTGGCATTCTTTTCACGCACCCTCCACGCCTCCGAAATTCGGCATTCCTCTGTCGAAAAGGAGGCCCAGGCAATCGTTGAAGCAGTGCGGCACTGGAGGCATTACCTGGCCGGCAGGAGATTCACTCTCCTCACTGACCAACGGTCGGTAGCCTTCATGTTCAACAACACGCAGCGGGGCAAGATCAAGAACGACAAAATCTTGCGGTGGAGAATCGAGCTCTCCACCTTTAACTACGAGATCTTGTATCGCCCCGGCAAGCTCAACGAGCCCCCAGACGCCCTCTCCCGAGGTACATGTGCCAGCGCACAAGTGAACCAGCTCCGTGCCTTGCACAACAGCCTTTGCCACCCGGGGGTCACTCGCTTGTACCATCTGATCAAAGCCCGCAATCTGCCCTACTCCGTCGAGGAAGTACGGACAGTCACCAGAGACTGCCAGATCTGTGCGGAGTGCAAGCCGCACTTCTACCGGCCAGATCGCGCGCGCCTGGTGAAAGCATCCCGCCCCTTTGAACGCCTCAGCGTGGATTTCAAAGGGCCCCTTCCCTCCATCGACCGCAACACCTACATCCTTAGTGTGGTCGACGAGTTTTCTAGGTTCCCCTTCGCCATCCCATGCCCGGATATGACGTCTGCCACCGTCATCAAAGCCCTGGATTCCATTTTTGCCCTGTTCGGTTTCCCCGACTATATCCACAGTGACCGGGGATCCTCGTTCATGAGCGATGAGCTGCGTCAGTTCCTGCTCAGCAGGGGTATCGCCTCCAGCAGGACGACCAGCTACAACCCCCGGGGAAACGGGCAGGTAGAGAGGGAGAACGGGACGGTATGGAGGGCCGTCCAGCTGGCCCTACGGTCCAGGAACCTCCCAGCCGCTCGCTGGCGGCAGGTCCTCCCTGATGCGCTCCATTCCATTCGGTCGCTACTGTGCACCGCAACTAACAGTACACCCCATGAACGTGTTTTTGCCTTCCCCAGGAAGTCCACATCCGGAGTGTCGCTCCCGACCTGGCTCACGACTCCGGGCCCAGTCCTTCTCCGTAGGCATGTCCGGCACCACAAGGCGGAACCCCTGGTGGACAAGGTACGCCTTCTCCACGCCAACCCCCAGTATGCCTACGTGGAGTTCCCCGACGGCCGCCAGGACACTGTCTCGCTCCGGGACCTGGCTCCCTCAGGTGCCGATCCCATGCCCACACCCCTTCCTGCGCCAACCCCAGCGCCCCCCTATTCGTCCCCATCAGGTCCATCCCTCATCCCCCTGCCCACCCTGGAGGACATGGAAGATTTCGGCTTGCTCTCGGAGTCCTCCCGCCAGCTGCCAGCACCAACACCGCCAGCACCTGCACAATCGGGGCCATCACCGCCTGTGCCGACGTCACCACCACAGCTACGCCGATCACAGCGGAACGTCCGACCACCGATTCGGCTCAACCTGTAACCTGCTAACCGGATGGACTCTTGATTTTCTATGTTGGACCCTCTTGTAAATAGTTTTCTTTTATATTACAGTTACATGTCACCCCCGCCGGACTCATTTTTTACAGGGGGTGAATGTGGTGAGATAACCACTGTAGTTAGGTGAGTCATGTGTACTGCAGTAGGGGGATGTATGCCTGTACCTGTAATACAGGTTCCTCCGGTCAGCCCCTGCCGGCTAGCTCCGCCCACAGGGAGCTTATGTATAAATATGTACGAGAGCTGCTCAGTCCCTCAGTCTACAGTTGCGGATGGAGGGACAACATCGTACAGGAATAAAGCCTCTATTGTACCTGTCTCTCGGCTTTATGTATAATTGTTAGCGCCACAGCTGAGAACTCATTTGGTTCATGATCAAACTCTTTAAAAAAACAATGCTTAATCCTGAATAGAACTTATTAACTGTACTGTCTGTCTGAGACTCTGATACTACCCGTGCAGTTGAACTTGGCCAGGCTGCTCTGCCGGGTACGACGCTTTGTCTTTGCTGAGCTCTGTCAAATCCAATGACCTTGCCTCTGAACTCAGGTTGGTCGTGAAGGTTAGCCTCTTCCTTTGTCGCCGTGTCTTTGCTAGGTGGTCGTGTCTTTGCTGAGGTGGTTGAGTCTTCATTGGGAGTGGCCCCCAGGTGTCTCTGGGGTGGGGTGGGGTGTGGGGGGGGGGGGGGTGGGGGTTGGGGGGGGGGGTGTGCGGCACTCAAAAGGATTGCCAATTCCATATATGGAAGACACCAGGAGCACCTGAGGTGAGCATTATTGGTTAATTCACTTGTGTTGTGACTCTGGGTCAAGTGGGGCAGGAATTGACTAGCCCACCACATCGTAACACGTGAGTACAGTCTCCTCACATTGATGAGATGATGGCAGGGAGAAATCCATTGCATATGCATCTAGGATCTTGGCAGACGCTGAGCGGTATTATTCAGAGATTGAGAAGGAAAAGTTGGCTATTATGTTTGGTGTGAAAAATTTCCACCAGTAATTCTGTGGCTGATATGTTGTCATCATAACAGACCACAAGCCATTTCTGGGCCTTTTCCAAGAAGATAAAGCATGTCCTTCCATCGCCTCATCTCGGATCCAATGATGTGCCTTGATACCAGTGGCTGAGGAATACTCCCGAGTACTGCCCTGGAGCAGGTATTGCCAGCGCGGATGCTCTAAGTTTCTTCCCGCTGCCCTTTGCCTGCGCCGGAAGACATCTTCATGACTTTAAGCTTTTTAGATAACTTGCCAGCATGTGCGGAACAAACAGAGCTTGGACCCAGAAGGACCTCACATTATCCAAGTAAGCCCATATGATCCTCAGTGGTGGGATTGGAGGACACCACACAGACGATGTGAAGCCCTTCCTCACAAAAAGACAAAGCCTAAGCATTGAAGATAGTATTATCCTGTACGGATCCCAGGTCACAACTCAATTCTGAGGGAATTACACAACAGTCACCCAGAGGTATTCAAGATGAAGACGCTTGCGAGGAGCTACGTTTGGTGGCCGGGGGCTGAGGCATGATATGAAAATGAAATGAAAATCGCTTATTGTCACGAGTAGGCTTCAATGAAGATACTGTGAAAAGCCCCTAGTCACCACATTCCGGCGCCTGTCCGGGGAGGCTGATACGGGAATCGAACAGTGCTGCTGGCCTGCCTTGGTCTGCTTTAAAAGCCAGCGATTTAGCCCAGTGAGCTAAACCAACCCCTATTGAACGGCATCAAGAACTTCCTGACAGCGCCGTACCCCCATCCTCCAATGATCTGGCAGAGCAGGCCGTCAATATTCAAGAACGGAATGAAGGAGCAGCCACCGGTTCCATCGATATAAATTGGCTCGATTCCCATTTGTCTACCAAACCACGAGGAGTCGCCCCGGTGGGATTATTGATGGCATGTCAATTGCACACCAGGCTGAGCCTGCTATTTCCCAATTTGGCGGGGAAGGTGGAGTCCAAGCAGGGGAGTCAAAAAGGCAATTACGATGCAAGGAGACCTGAGAGAGACAGGCACAGTGGTTAGCACTGCTGCCTCATAGCATCAGGGAACCGGGTTCAATTCTGGCCTTTGGTGACTGTGGAGTTCACACTTTCTCCCCATGTCTGTGTCAGTCTCCTCCAATTTCCTCCTGCAGTCCAAAGATGTGCAGGTTAGGTGGATTGGCCATGCGTAAAAATATTTTCCGAGGTAGGGTGCTCTTTCGGAGGGTCATTGCAGACCCAGTGAGCTGAATGGCCTCCTTTTGCACTGTAGGGATTCTATGGATTCCATGAGAGAACATTTGAAACAGGAGATGCCATGTACGAATGGAACTTTGGGGATGGCTCCAGTTAGATCCCTAGAGTCATGTTGGAGAATATAGGATCTGTCTGCTATAAAGTCAAGGTCCAAGGAAAGGCCGTGAAAGAGCACCTGGACCATCTGAGGAGTAGGGAGCCCGCTCCAGTGGAAACTACATCTCCAATACCAGTCGTGGCCACTTCCAGCACAGGGTATCAGTCCAGGGGAACCCTGAGGTTTTTCTCCCTGATAGTGAAGACTTGGGATCCAAGTTGGAGGCTGAGGAGACTGGTTTGTCTCCAAAGGCCAGCACCCAGGCCAAGTCCTCAGGCATCTGTTGATGCAACGGGGGTCCCCATTCTGCTTCAAGCCCCCAGATCTGGCTCCAACTGCCACAGACCCGACACCTACTGCCAAAAGGCAGGAGTCACCCCATTGCCAAGGAAGTGAAGGGGATGAAATGGACTTGAGGGGGGAGGGATGTTATCACCCTCATGAGGACCAGGAGGAAACACTGATTGATCTTGTTGTGGTCTTCATAGAATATGAGATCCTGTGTTGAGTATGTGGAGGCCCACCTGGAAGGAATTCGCCAGTCGGGCCTTAAATAACAAACCCCAGACCCGGACCAACAGTTCCCGATAGTCCCGGCTGGGACTTTTGTATGTTCATGACTGCGGCTTTACTTGTGTTGGACAATAAATCTGCTTTGCCTTTAAGCTCTGCCTCCTGAAACTATTACCAGTGATAACCAGTAAAGAGCAAAGCATGAAAATTATGAAAATAATAAAATTACTTAACAGGCAGTAATTTCCAAATTAACAGTTCAAGAGGGGACATACGTCCTGGTAAAACCAGGAAACAAAGGTGGGGACATTGTGGACCGAGTCCTGGGGAGAGGTGGGGAGGGGGGGGGGGGGGGGTCATGATTGTAGGTACGGTTCAAAGCTTTATTTCCTTTGTACATTTGCTTACCAATCTAACAGCTCATTTGCAAAATGCTTAATTACTTGCTATCAATGCTATGAAAGCATATGTTGGAGGATGATATTATAATATGTTGTGAAGTTATGTACCCTGACACCTCGCTCTCCACCGATCCTGCTAATAAGTCTTTGCAGTTCATAGATAAGAACAGATGCTTCCTCCGCCCCCTCTCGCGCCTTAATGTACAAAGCTATAGCTCTATCCAGTGTGCTCGAGAGTAGCATGAAAACCTAGCTATCATGCATGAAAGCGTAGCAAAGCATTTTGAGGAGCTTGGAGAGTACTTTGTCTTTGATCCGGAAGAAAGTTGCCATTTGACGAATTCTTTGGAGATCTCCACTACTTCAAAAATATGTTCTCGGTGAGTGCACCCAGGAGGCAAAGAAGCAAAATCCCATTGTTCCAACCTTGAGCAAATGTGTTTCAGTACTGTGTACTGCAAAATAGTTTACCACAGACTTCAAATGAAAGCTTTCTTCCCTTGTCTGTGAAAGATTCTGTTTTCTGCCAGTACAAAGTCACTGAAGCTCCATCGGGAGCATAACTGATCAGTTTATACATATGTCCTGATCCATTATTTATACTTACAGTGCCAATGTTTAATTTAACAGATCAAGATGCATGGTTTAAAGAAAAAGCTAAAAGAGGTAAAACATCAGACTTGTTTAAAATTCACTATTGCGCCATAGCAATATGCATGGTATAAAATCTTTCCTGAAGCATATGCTTCCTTGCCTCAGGGACTTGGGAGCTTCTACAGAGATAGTGCATTAATGCTAATTTGTTTCTTCCAGAGAAAATGGGTCTTGCCTGACTTTAAAAATGTCATGAAGGAGCACACTTTGGCGGATCCAATAATAGTGATGAGTGTTGTCAACATCAGCTCTTTAGAAACTTAAAATGTTTTGGATTCTGAATCTATAAACTCATTGAGCACAGGGGAACCATCAACGTCTGCACACTTGCAATCAGTCATTATATCGACTGGGGAAGCTTCATTTATAAAAAGGGAGAAGTTTGAAATACCGAGCACAATTATAAAGAATGAAGCTTTCACATTCTCTAAGTGGACCAAATGAATCTGAAAAAGGAATTCAGCTATCAAATGTGAAGAGCTTTCATACATTAGACTGTCGTGGCCATCATGAGGTAAGTATCAGAAAGAACCACCATAGCACACAGTCTTAAACTAAGGGAATTTAACCTTCAAGTGCCTATAATCTCAGCATCAATATTTTATCTCTTCCTTCTAATAAACTGTACACACATATGCCTTGTTTGACAAGATACTTGATTGGTAATGTGCAAATAATGGAGTTCAGAATAGTGAGCATACTCTGAGGGAACCAAGAAATTGTATTGAAGCTGTGACACTGATATGGTGGGGAGCAGTTTTTCCTCTCAAAACCAGAGTTCAAATCAAGATAATGTAATTTAATTATGATAAAATGAGTCATTTTGTTAGAACATATCATCCTGGATAAAATAGAATCATAGATTCGCTACAGTGCAGAATGGGGCTATTCAGCCCATTAAGTCTGCACTAACCCTTTGAAAGAACACTCCTAAACTAATCAGTGCATCCCTGGACACTAATTTAGCATGGCCAATCCACCTAACCCGCACATCTTTGGACGATGGGAGTAAGCTGGAGAACCTGGAGGAAACCCACGGAGACACGGGGAGAGTGTACAAACTCCACACAGGCAGTCACCCAAGGCCAGAGTTGAACCCGAGTCCCAGGCGCTGTGAGGCAGCAGTGTTAACCACTGTGCCAGCACGCTGCCACGCTCATGCTTGACAATTGGATGTGCCTAGTGAAACTGTTAGCTTGCCATGTGTTTAAACATACTTGTCAGGCCCAGGGCAAAACATGAAGAAAACCTTTTTTGCTATTGAACATTACTATGTATAAAACCTTGAATTCTGGGCAGTATACTGTCTTGTTATGCTCTTGACGTAGCATTAGCTGCTTCCTTGATGTTCACTCTGACAAAGGAAGGTTCAGACGTGGAGATAACTTCAACACGTTTATTAAACTATTTACAATTTTCCCACTCGAATTTGCCACGACTGTTAATCCTTCTATAGCTACTCAGACTGACAAACCAGTCTGCTACAATCCAGATGGTGGGTATGATGTGTTGAATCAACCCTGTGTCTGTACTCACTGAATGTCTCCACTGGAAAGAGGAAGATCATGTGTGCTGTGTCCTTTTTATATGGGTTGGTGTAATGCCCTCCTGTGGTGGTGTCACCTCTGTGTATATCGTGAATGCCCATTGGCCGTGTCCTATCTTACTGACCTATTGGATGAATATCTGTGCGTCATGCCTCTGGTGGTCCCTCGAGTGTCTATCTAGTCGACGTGTATTTACATTAACCCCTTGTGTATCTACAGAGATGCATATCACCACATATACAATTGCCCCAAACTGTTGTTTTGACCTACATTTAGTTTTTACTATGAGATGGTTTGTGGAGCATGGCACTGCATGAAGTGTTGCTTCGATGTAACAGTCAACTTGAACAGAAAGGGGAAATTGAAACAAGCAAAATTTGGACTGGCCGGGGGACAGGGCACTCATCAATGCCATCAATGTCAGTTTGAGGCTCACATTATTTTTACTATCATTTTGCATCCTGCTGGTCAGCTAACAGGCAGTAAACTTTGCTGGCTGGCTTCTGGAAAATCTAAAATCATGGAGTGCTCACTATATACCTTGGCACCCAGGTACATCATGGGGAAGAAATAGGAACACATGGGTGGGTCAGGGATGACCTAGGGCAGCAGAGGCCTAGATTTCCCAACTAGGGCCTAAAGGAGAACTTTTCCTCCTCCTGCATGATCTCACTGTTGTGATTGTCCCTTTCAGCGTCACATGGCCTGTGCAATTAATCGGAACTCACAGTGTGGTGAGAGAGGTAAATATACATTTTGGGAGCTGGTTACAGCCATAAAGCTGCTGTATTATCCTTATTAATAAATATCTTTTGTGTTCATTAGTGTTGTGTGTGAAAGTGCATCTTCACATTTGTGATTACAATAAATTATCTTGACACTGCATCTAGCCTGGCACCTGTGAACATCCTGTTTTAATCAAAGTCTGGAAAAAAAGTACTCATCAGAATGCCTCTCTTTGCTCTTTGGCGAATTGACCCATTTGATTCCTCCACGGTGGAGTAGACACAATGGGCGGGTCAGATAATTGCCTGGGGGGGGGGGGGGGGGGCGGTGCTGGCGCAAATCCTGCCCTGCCGCTCTGACACCAGCTGTCAAATTCTTCGGCGCCAGTTTTCGGGCGGGGGCAGGGTTCACACCGCGCCGGTTAGGGGCCGTTGGCAGCAGCCGCACCCCCGGCAATTATCCGGACCCCGATGGGTCGAGCGGCTGCCCATTTTCAGCCAGTCCCGCCGGCATGAAATGGACATGGTCCATCATGGCGGGACCTGGCTGGTGGGCCGTCTACTGGAGTCCTCCGTGGGGGATGGGCGCGGGGGCCCCCACGGTGACCATGCCCGCGATCGGGGCCACTGATCTGCTGTTGGGCCTGTACCGTGGGGGCACACTTTTTCCCTCCGCACCGGCCTCTGTAGGGCTCCGCTATGGCCGGCGCAGAGAAGAAACCCCTGCGCATGCGCAAGAACAACCCCGCAGTTCTGCGCATGCGCCAGAACACGCCAGCGGTTCTGCGCATGCATGGGACCACGGTGGCCCTTCAGCGTCAGTTGGCGCGGCACCAGCCCATCCGGGACCAGCCTAGCTCCCGGAAGTGCGGAGGATTCGCGACGTTCTCGGCGTCGGGCCATCCTGCCGATTGCGGGAGAATCCCGCCCAATATGCTGAGTGCCTTGAGTATTATTTCCAAGCAAACGACATAGAGGAGGAGGAAAAACATGAGCAATTACCCCAATGTCTCAGAATTTGTGAACTCAGACCTTTAACCTTATTTGCAGTCTTACAGTCCCAAACGTGCCTGATTCCAAAATTTGATGAGCTTGCAGATTTAGTGAGGCTCAGTTGCAAACTCAACCATCAGTCACACTGCAGAAATTCAAATTTAATTTGAGGGTGAGCATCCCAGGCAAATTAATCGCGGCTTACATTGCTAAACTGAATCAGAATATTGTAATTTTGGAGCCACCCAAAATGACATGAAATGAGATAGGTTAGTGTGTGGCATCAATAACAACATTATCCAATGTAGTTTGCTTTCAGAGGTCGCCATAAATTTTAAACGAGCAATGGAGATATCGCTGGCCATGAGAAGTGCTGAAAAAGTTGCACAAGAGCTGCAGAGCACACAAAATGGCGCCATTCAGCAGATAGGGCAGGAACCTGCAGCCAGGCATGGTGCCAAACTGCCAAAACAATCGCGAAGCGAAAAACAATTTTGGCCACCAACAAAACAAAAAAACACAGAATAGGAAATCAATCAGTAATGCTTAAAGTGGAGGTAAACACACTAATAAATCATGTTGGTTCAAGGAGGATAAATGTTCTTATTGTCACAAAAGAGGATATTTGATAAAGCAGTGCAAACCTAAGTCAAGATCAGCAACTAATCGATCACCAAGATGTTACAAGTATACAATTTAGAGAGCCGTGATTCTGGTATTCACTCTCTGTTTAATCGAAAACAGGCAAGCTAGACCCTCGGCTGGATTATCCGTTCCTGAGACTAAGTGTTGACGCTGGGGCAGGATTTGTGGACTTCCATGACAGCAACACAGGGGCAGTACCTGGACCGACCCAGCGACTTTTAAGGGGCTAGCACTGGTGCCACGTTGAACACAATTGATTCCAAAGAGAAATTCGCAATTGACACTCAGGAGGCTGACAATCTACAGCCGCATATACACATTTCACTCTTCACACACACCAGCCCTGCCAAGAAAATGGCACTGGTTGTACTGGCCATATGTCTGATGGGTCTGCCAGGAGCAGAGGACACCTAGGGGGGTGGCCTGGGTGGCCACCCATATGACCCGTGACCCTATGTTCATAGTGGGCAGTCAGCGGTGTGCGCAGTTGCATGGCTGCCTTTCAGGCTGCGTCCATGGTGTTCTGTCCACCCCGACCCCACAGCTCATCTACTGGCCATTCCCCACTACTCCCCCCCCCCCCCCCCGCCCTGGCAGAAATCCCCTAGCTAGCGGCACACCTGTCAGCAAACTATGGCGATGTTCCACAATTTCCGTACCCTCCTCTCTCTCCCTTTGTGCCACTGCATCTGTTTTCTGATTTTTAAAAGCACAAGTGAACCTCGCCGTCGGGAATTCGGCCCATTGGAGACGGAGAATCGTGGAGGCCCTGGAGAATACGGGGTCAGGCCCGCTAATGGTATGCCAACAGCGTTTACAGTACAGGAATTCTGGAACATATTGGCGCTGCTGTTGAGGCGACGGAGAATTGCGATTTGGCATGAAATCGGCGCCCGCGCGATTTTGGTGTCAGAACCGATTCTCCGCCCAATCATCTTTCCCAATTCCAGTATCAGCGGACGGAGAATCCTTTCCTCTATTGCTGTAATGCTCTGGTTAAGATTCTTAAGATGGACGTGGATACAGGGCATCAGTCACTGTGTTGGGCAAGCATATATTTTAGTGCCTAAGATACGGAGCCCAACATGAAGAGCACTTCTGCCAAGTTGAAAACTTACAGAAGAGAAGCAATAAGAATAAAAGACGCACCACAATGGTACTTGTAAGCTATGGACAAACGTCTGCCCAGTGATAATAGTGAGGGCTGAAGATGTCTCAGCCATGGTTGGCTGAAAGAAATCAGGTTGTATTGGCGATTTTTCAATTGCGGTATGCAAGTGCCAAACTGATAAGAAAACACAAGGGCATCTTCTGTGATGAATTAGGCAAAAACAAAGGACTACAAGTTAAAATTTAATAATAATAAATAATAATAATCGCTTATTGTCACACGTACGCTGGCTCTAGAGGTGACTCCCTGATTCTTTAGGGCAAGACCAGTACCATATGCCTTATGAGAGAAAGTGGATACTGAGTTAAAGAGGTTGGAAGAACTCGGCATTATCCAGCCAATTCAGTTTTCGGAATGGGCAGAACCCAAAGTCCTTGTAGTGAGACCGATCATGACCAACCACATTTGAGGCAATCTGAAGCTAACAGTTAATCTGCCTGGCAAGCTGGATAAATATCCAATCTTGAGAATTGAAGACCTGTCTGTAAAGCTGGCAGGAGGTCAACCTTACACAATTCTGGATACAAATCACGCGTACCAACAACTTAAATTAGATGACACTTCCCAGGGGTACGTCACAATAAATATACGCACTATTCCAGCCGTTTAGCATGTCTTCGGCATGTGCAATATTCCAAAACACAATGGAGAGTCTACTACAAGCACTACCACAATTTCTAATACACTTTTTAAAAACATTTAGAGTACCCAATTAATTTTTTCCAATTAAGGGGCAATTTAGCATGGCCAATCCACCTACCCACCACATCTTTGGCTTGTGGCGGCGAAATCCACGCAAAACACGGGCAGAAAGTGCAAACTGCACATGGACAGTGACCCAGAGCCGGGATCGAACCTGGGACCTCGGCGCTGTGACGCAGCAGTGCTAACCACTGCGCCACCGTGTTGCCCTCTGTAATACATCTTGATGATGTCCCTATATCTGAATCGACAGACTGAGCATCGAGCAAACTTAGTGGAGGTGTCAAAAAGATTTCAGGTGACGGAGGTGACGTGCCTGGGGCACCGTGTAGATGCCCATGGATGACACCCCATGGAAGAGAAGGTCAAGGTGATAACGGAGGCACCTGCCCCAACAAACACAACTGAATTCAAACTGGTTTTGGGAATGGTAAACTATTGTGGACATTTTTTGTCAACCCTATGGATGGTATTAGCCTCTTTGCATATTCTGCTGAAGAAATGCCATTGTTGGTTTTGGAAGGTCCCCCAGGAGGGAGCATCAATTAGAATAAAGCAATTGTCGCATTCTTCAAACCTGGTAGCACACTTCAACCCATCTAAGACCTGATATTGACCTGTGATGATGCCCCTCCATATGATGTTTGTGTGGTGTTGACCCTGGAGATGGAAGACGGCTCTGAAAGGGTTTATGTCAAGAACTCTCACGGAGACTGAAAACGTCTACTCACAAATCGAGAAGGAAGGACGATCAATAGTCTTTAGTGTCAAGAAATTCCACCAAAACCTACATTGTAGACACTTTACCTTAGTTTCTGACCACATAACACCCTTGGGTTTCTTCAAAGAGGACAAGACTATCTCACCGTTGAATTCAACGACGGGTGTAAATTCTATCCACCTCTGAATAAAACTTTCAAGTCTGGCCGAATTAAACTGTCAGGAGCAACCTTGGAAACCAAAAATCTCACGATTCTTCTTTAGCTACTGTACCATTGCATAAGCAACAGCAGGAGTTCCACCAGCAGAACTACTAATGAAACGTCGTTGCTAAATGAGACCAAGCCTTGTGTTTTCAAATTTTCCAAGAGGGTAGATGCCAGCCAGAGTAATCAGAAAGCAAGTCATGATTCACATAGTAGAGCATGATTATTTATGATAAATGAAGCCGTTTACATGAGAAACTTATATATTGGATCACGTTGGATGCCTGGAATAATTATCTCTCTGACCAGACCCCTTTCATACCAAGTGGACATGGGGGAATGGATCATTCATAAACATGTGGCCCACTTGAGGAGTAGTGAGAGGTTCCAGAAGTCTCATAGAAACATATAAAATGCTGATCGGACTGGACAGGCTAGATGCGGGAAAAATGTACCCAATGTTGGGGACGGACAGAATTAGGGGTCACAGCCCAAGAATAAGTGGTAAGCCATTCAGGACTGAGGTGAGGAAGAACTTCTTCTGTCAGAGAGTTGTGAACTTGTGAAATTCTCTACCACAGAAAGCTGTTGGGGCCAGTATGTTGGATATATTCAAGAGGGAGCTGGGCGTGGCCCTTGCGGCTAAAGGGATCAAGAGGTATGGAAAGAAAGTAGGGGAGTGGGATACTGAATTTTCATTACCTGCCCTGATCATATTGAATGGTCGTGCAGGCTTGAAGGGCCGAATGGCCTACTCCAGCACCTATTTTCTATGTTTCTATGTTTCAGTGTTGCCATCAAGAAATGTTTTAGAACCCATAAGAACCAAAGTACCTGAACAACCTGTATCAACATCATCAATGTCTCCGTGGGGGCAAATAATGATGAATCGCCTGTTGCAGAAGAGAATCGCCCATTATTGAGGATCCTGTTAATGGCAATCCTGTGGAAGAATCTCAGACAACAGAATTATGCTGCTCTACAGTAAACAGAAAACCCCCTCAAAGGCTTGATTTATAGTTGTCGAACTCTTGTATATAATGTTTAGCTAGTATTTAGGACTGAGTGAATTAGTTACTGAAGATTGCATAAAAGGTGGGGGGGCGGGGGGGGGGGGGGGGCGGGGGGATGTGGTGACTGTTCCTTTCAGAGCAACACAGCAGAGTAAGGGTCATATGGCCTGTATGACCAATCAGGACTCAGAGTGCGGAATCACTCGAAGGTGAGAGAGGCGCCTAAGCAAAGGGACATTTTGGGAGCTAGTTACAGCTGTACAATTCATGTACAATAATAAATATATTTTGAAATATATAATGAAGTCTGTGAAAATACATCTTTACACTCACTGAGGAAGGTTTTTGCATCACCTTAGAGTTCTTCCTCTTCCTTCCCATCAGGGGACCCCCGGTGGACATGGCACTAAGTAGGCCTTTCAAATGCCATTAGTGTCCAAATTAAATCATAGGACCCCAATTGACAGGCATTGATGAGGCCTCTGCCACCTAAAAAAAGTGCCTAGCTTAGTTGGCGGCAGGTGGGAAAGAAATGGAAACAGGTCGATAATTCATTATGGAATTATTGTATCTACACACCTTCCCCATTCTCACAGGTGGGATGAGTTACATATCCTCCCAAAGATGACAGACAGTACTTGCCTTCTTTGTTTTATTTTGCTCCAACCAGAGGGTTCTCCACAGTGTGTTGTAATTCCTAAAGATTTAAACATGCTCATTAGAGAGCAGGGAATACTGGAAATGTTGTATTGATGTGGTCATTTAATTAAGCAGATAATTAATAATTTAAATCAGTTCAGCTGCTGTTTTTGTTTTTTGATTTTTCCTTCAAATATACGCTTCTTTTTTTCTCCCTTGGCTGTTTTTCTCATGAATTTCCCTTGCTGTGCTGCAGGTACTAGACTAACACCCATTGTTTCTTTAAAAGGGGATGGAGTGGGTCCTACAGATGGCGCTGGCTTATCTCCCTCCCTGATGGGGTGCATTGTCACCCTCCAATCACCCTCCCCCAACCACAGCTCAATCAGCAGAGACGAAACTTCAAGCTTGCGATCTTTTTTATCTTTATGACCCGAGTTCCATGCCACATTTCCAAACTGAGCCATGGAGACAGATTGCAGTTTACTTTTGCTGGTGAAGAATAGTTTTTCAGTAGAAGGTTGCTGTTCAGCAGCCAGTAGTGTGTCATTTTATGAAAATGGATAGAACGGCTAAGCTAATGTCATTTACAAGCATTGTCAGCGAGCATATCAGTCAGAGTGAATGATGATCCCAATTTTTGCTCCAAAGTGCTAATTCAGAATGCAATTTGCTTCCTAAATCAGCAATGGGCAAGTTTTAAGTCATTATTCTCCCCACATAGTTCGCTTCACAGAATAACCTGGAAAGGAAAAAAAAAAACGTACATTTATATTCAGACTTTCCCAACGTCAGGATGTCCGAAAGTATTTTACAAACAATAATTGCTGTAATTGTTGAAGTGCAGACTCCATGGTAATGTAGGGAACCTTATGGCAGTCAATTTACACACAGCAAGCTCCCACGAACTGCAATGTGGGAATGCCGAGATGACCTGTTTCATTAATGTTGTTTGATGGATACATTTTGGCCAGGACATTAAAGAGAACTCACACATTTGACAGTGCAGCAGTCCCTCGGCATTGCACTGGAGTATCAGTCTCTGTACTCAAGTTTCTGAAGTGGGAATTAAGCTTGCAACCATCTGGCTCAGAGGCAAGACTTCTGGCACTCCAGCTAACAAAAATGCTTTCTCACTGAAGGGAAATGTATCCCTTTAATTTCTTTTTTCCTGCTAACCTTTCGTCTTTGAGTTCATCAAATCACAGAATGGTCACAGCACAGAAGGAGGGCTTTCGACCTATTGTGTCTATGCCAGTGATGATCATAGGTTGATTTCCGCTTTGAAGAGGGAGAGCTGACTGGTGGTAATTTAACCACTCCTCAGGCAAGGGGCAATGACGGGGCCTTCATGAATATCCTCAGCTGGTGCAGGAATTGAACATGTGCTGTTGGCTTCGCTCTGCATCAAGAACCAGCTGTTTGTTTTGCTACCTGCGTGGGAGGTAACATGTGCTACTCAAACCTTGGTTAGTGATGAGGTCTTCTGAATTTTGATGAAGAAGACCCAAACTCGTCCAGTAGTAACAAAAGGTTTATTGAGTAACTATAACAATAATTGCATGAGTTCTTTACTTTAACTTTGATACTAGTGATAAAGTTAACAAGATCTAACTATGGTAACTATACGTGACTCCACTAGCCTTCTGAACTAGTCTGCTATTGCCCTGGTCACAGTGCACCCAAGAGAGAGCCAGAGACCCAATGTGGTTGCCTTTTGTCCCCTTGTTGGTCCGGCCCTCTAGTGTTCATGTGGTGCTACTGTTTACACATTAACTCCTTGTGTACATGCACATGTAGAGATCACTACACTGTCCAGTGAACTAAGGTACACCAACCGTTCTGGTAACCACAGTGCTACCGTGCCGCCCGATTCTTTCCTATCTACCCTATCTATTTCAATGTCCTGTGCTGAAACCCTCACCTGTACCTCTATTACCTCCAGACTCAATTAATCCATTTATCTCTGGGCAATAATGTAACAGCAACTCAGGGGCAGATGGTGGTGTAGTGGTAATATCACTGGAATGGGGTCAATGGTTCAAATCCCACCATGGCAGATAGTGGAATTTAAATTCAGCTAATAAAATCTGGAATATATAAAGCAAGTCTCAGTAATAGTGACTGTGATAACTGTCATCGATTGTTGTAAAAACTCATCTCAAGGGAAATCCTTACCTGGTCTGACGTACATGTGACTCCAGATCCACAGGAAGTGGTGATTGACTGTTAACTGCCCCTCTGAAATGGCCTGCCACTCAGTTCAAGGGGCAATTAGGGATGGGTAACAAATGCTGGGCTTTTGTCCAAGCTTTTGTTCAAAGCTCTCGTTGACTTCGATGTCACAGTGGCTGTCGAACTTCAGCAGGACTGTTTTGAACTTTGTCTTGTCCTCACCTTCAGCAAAGGTGAGGGAGTTAAAAATGTGGACAGCGTGGTCCCCGGCTGTAGAGAAGAAGAGAGCAATCTTTCTGGCATCCGATGTGGCTTCGAAGTCGGTGGCTTCAAGATACAGCTGAAACTTCTGCTTAAAAATCTTCCAGTTAGCACCGAGGTTGCCGGCGATGCGGAGCGGCGGGAGAGGGCGGACGCTGTCCATGTTACCGGATGGCTGATCGCTGGTCAAAGGCAGACTATCTCAAGGTAGGTCTGTCAAACGCTAACATGACTCACTGGAACCCTGATGTGTTGGATATGTTGGGTCTGTGAGGACTGCGTTTACCATAGCAGTGAGAGAGACAGGCTTCCAACACGTGAAGAAATGCAACTCTATTTTATTGAACTCTTAACTATTAAACATACTTTAACTGTGGGTTGACACTATGCTGAGTTGACTGGAGACCTGAGGCTAACCTGACCAGACTACCTTAGTACATGGTGGATGTTCTAGTTGTTGCTCACAGGCTCTGACTGTCTCAGAGGCTGCATCCCAAGACAGCGGGAAAACTAGTGCCCTCTTGCTTTATAGTGGCCATGTCCTGTCTGGTGATTGGCTGCTGTGTTCTGTGTGTTCATTGGTCATCCTGTGTGTCAATCAATGTCTGTCTGTGCACCATCATATACTTGTGTGTATATTATGACAGTCAGTGATGCCCACATTCCACAAAAGAAAACAGATCCCCTCTGCTGCACGACAAAACCTGTATATCCTACCTAAAAGGTGATTGAACCAGGGTGTATAATTGCAGCAAAACAACCATTGTTTTATATTCTCGTTATTTGATGATTTTTTTTCAGGGGCTTTCTCACTTTCATTAGTTTGTTAAATTCATTCATAAATTGGGACAGTTCCCCCTGAACCAGGCTGGGACCAGGGTCCTAGTGGAAAGAATAAGTAGTACAGCCACAAGGACTTTAAAGTAGTAAGGTGAGGTTACGTGGCTGGAATGTGTGCAGGCTGGGTTCAGGTGGAAAAAAGAGTTGTAAATAATAGTTTAAAACAAAGAAACGGGAACAAACTAAACGGGAACAGACTAGACTAACAGTCAGAAATTGTGTTTTTGGCATTAGATATAAAAAACTAAAAGACATAAATAAATTAAGCCCAGAGAGGGAAATTAAATATAGGTAAAGCATTAGAGCAAGAAGAAAAATGAAATGAAATGAAAATTGCTTATTGTCACGAGTAGGCTTCAATTAAGTTACTGTGAAAAGCCCCTAGTCGCCACATTCCGGCGCGGCTGGTACGGGAATCGAACCGTGCTGCTGGCCTGCTTGGTCTGCTTTAAAAGCCAGTGATTTAGCCGAGTGAGACTGGGTGTGGAGACTAAATAACATTCTTTATATAAATGCATGAAATATAAGGAACAAATTAAGTGAATTGCAAATTCGATTTGGAGGGTACGACGTGGTAGCCATTACTGAGACACACCGTCAAGACAGTCAGAACTGGAAACTAGGTGATAGGTTCTCCAGGAAAGATGGGAAAAATGGTACATTAATGTTGGCATCGCTTCAATGGTAAGATTAGATATTATGAGTGACATGCAGGATATGGAGACTTTGTGTGTAAAATTAAGAAATAGAAAAGGATTTAAGACTGTAATATGTGTATAGGCCCTCTGCTATCAGGTGTGAAATAGTAACTTTTATGCATGCAGCAAAAGCAAAGTGATTTAATAGGAGATTTTAATTGTCATAAAGTTGAGCTGCGTACTACATGAAAGTTACAAAATCAGAATACTGCTGCCCTATTTGGCAGATGGTAGCCATCGAAAACTCTTGGACACTGGTCCTCAACACATGAGCGCAGATAAGCAGTGGTATACTTAATTCAACACCTGTACAATTGATCCCTGTGTTGTCCAATAACCTACCTCTTGACCTCTCGACAGACGCCAAAAACACTAAAAACATTTGACCGCACTGAAGATAATCCACCAGTGCCAATCCATGAAGATCTTCAGAACCTCCTGAATATGCAACCCGACTCATGAGGTAAGCAATCTGTCTCCTGAAAGGCAGTGAATCCCTTGGGTGTGCCTTGGACAGTTTTCTGCGGCAATATGCTCCAGAGCCAACAAATGGACAGCCCATTTTAGATTTAGTAATGAGTAATGAGTCAGATTCAGATAGCAGCTTAATGGTGCGTGAACATTTATCCCCAGGCTATCATGATATGATAAGTTCACGCAATGTTTGAAAGGGAGAAAAGTGAGACAGCTGTTAAGATTCTAGATTTAGATGAGACTGACTTCAATGGGATGAAAAATAACCTGCCCAAAGCAAAGTGGATAAATCCATTGCAGTTCTGATGAAAGTTCACCTCAACCACCCTGTTTCTCACCTCAGATACTGTCTGACCTGCTGAGTTTTTTCAGCATTTTTGGTTTTCATATCAGATTTCCAACACGCAGTATTTTTTTTTGTATTCCATTGACAAATCTGTTAATGAGTAAGATGACAGATGGTCAATGGAAGTTGTTCAATAAAGAGCTTAATGTGATACAAAACCAGCTTACACCCCGAAGGGGAAAGGCCTTACTAGCCAAATAGAATGGCAGCAAAGTTCAATTAAAAAGCTAAGAGATAATGTAACACTAAAAGAAATTCCTAGGTATAAACATCACCACCGATCTGTCCTGGTCCACCCACGTCGATGCTACCACCAAGAAAGCGCAACAGCGCCTATACACTTCATCAGGAAATTAAGGAAATTCGGTATGTCCACATTGACTCTTACCACTTTTTACAGATGTACCATAGAAAGCATTGTACCTGGCTGCATCACTGCCTGGTATGGCAAGTGCTCGGCCAAAGTCCTTAAGAAATTACAAGAGTCGTGAACACAGCCCAGTCCATCACACGAGCTCACCTCCAACCCATTTTGTCTACACCTCCCGCTGCCTTGGGAAAGTGGGCAGCATAATCAAAGGCCCCTCCCACCTCTGTAATTCTCTCTTCTGAACCCTTCCATCAGGAAGAAGACACAAAAGTTTGAGAACACGCACCAATAGATTCAAAAACAACTTCTTCCCTGCTGTTTTCGGACTCTCTTAGAGTCTGATTTAATCTTACGGACCGAACTGATCTTTCAACGCATTTTCTCTACTGTTGTAGCATTATATACCGTATACTTCACTGCCTTATATGTTTATATTTTTTCATTATGCATCCTCATGTATTTATCATATGTTCTATGTTTTCATGTATGGAACGATCTGCCTGGACTGTATGCAAAATGGCTGGTTTAGCTCAGTGGGCTAGATAGCAGGTTTATTTATTTTTTAAATTTAGAGTACCCAATTATTTTTTCCAATTAAGGGGCAATTTAGCATGGCCAATCCACCTACCCTGCACATCTTTGGGCTGTGGGGGTGAAACCCATGCAGACAATGTGCAAACTCCACACGGACAATGATCCAGGGTCGGGATTCGAACCCTGGTCCTCAGCGCCGTAGGCAGCAATGCTAACCACTGTGCCACTGTGCTGCCCTAGATAACTGGTTTATGATGCAGAACAAGGCCAGCGGCGCGGGTTCAATTCCCATACCAGCTTACCCGAGCAGGCACCAGAATGTGGCAACTAGGGGCTTTTCATAGTAACTTAATTCTTGTGACAATAAACAGTTATTATTATCAAAACAATATTTTTCACTGTACCTCGGTACATGTGACAATAAATGTTAATCTAAAAGTATGCCGAATAGTAAAAAATATCATTGAATCTGGTGAGTGAGTAACATCCAAGGGTCATTGGCTCAATTTATGTATCTCCTTACTACCCATGATCAGGATGTCTGATTAGGAAAGGGATGTGTGATCTCTCACAGTGTGGAGTGTATCTCCAATTATTTGATACAAATTTTTGAAAGTTAAACAAGATAAAAGGATATGAATTCTCTTACACTTACCTGGATTAAATGCAAAGATGCACTCCGTCTCACTTATTCACTCACACAGACAAAGATTGGATACAGAAAAACGTCATGCACAGATTACAGTTATGATCACCAGGCTCCTATGTGATAGCGCTGTGGTCTTTTAAATTGATGGGATAGATGGTCTCATATCTAAATTTTCCAATGACACAAAACTCAGTGGAATTATTAGATGAAACCGTGAAATTATAAAGAGATTAATTGATCAGGTGAATGGGCAAAAATCTGGCATATTGAGTTCAATATGAGGTCATTCACTTGGGACATCAAAATAATATAATTGGGTCCTATCTAAATGGTGAAAACGTAGAAAGAGTGGAGATCCAAAGAGACTTGGAGACCTAGGTACATGGATCATTAAAATTACATGAACAAGTAGGGCAATCACTAAAATGGCAAATGGTGGGCAGCACAGTGGTGCAGTGGTAGCACTGCAGTCTCACGGCGCCGAGGTCCCAGGTTCGATTCTGGCTCTGGGTCACTGTCCGTGTGCAGTTTGCACATTCTCCCTGTGTTTGCGTGGGTTTCACCCCCACAACCCAAAGATGTGCAGGCTAGGTGGGTTGAACACACTAAATTGCCCCTTAATTGGAAAAATTGAATTGGGTACTCTAAATTTATAATAAATAAAAAGACCAATGGTATGTTGGCTTTAAAATCTAGAGGACTAGCATACAAGGAGTTAGAAGTCATGTTTCAGCTACACATCTGATTAAACCATACTTGGAGCATTATGTGTAGTTCTGGGAATCACACCTTAAAAAGGATACATTTGCTTTGCAAATGTATAGTGCTGTATAGGTTGACCAGAATTAAACCGGGTCTCGAAGAGTTAAGTTATGAGGAGAGATTACACTACTAGGATTGTTTTGCCTGGAAGGTAGAAGATTAAGGGGTGGTATGATTGAAGTTTACAAGATATTAAGGGAACCAATAAGATCAATAGAGATCAATTATTTCTGTTGGTTGAGGAGTCTAGAACTAGAGAGCAAAGACTATGGCCAGGATTCTCCAAGCCCGCGCCGGGTCAGAGAATCGCTGTTAACGGCAAAAATTCCCGCCATACCGCTCCGACGTCGGGACACAAAGGCAATCGACGCGGCGCCGGTCGGGAGCCGTTGAACGAGGCCCCGCGGCGATTCTCCGAGGTCGACTGGCTGAGTTCCCGCCGAGTTCTGCCGGCGTGGTTCACATATGGTACCATTTGTGGGAGCTCGGACCAGCGGCCACGGTGGCTGTTCTGGTGGGGAGGCTGAGGGATCAGTCTCTTGGTGGGTGGGGGGGGGGGGGGGGGGGGGGGGGCTCCACGATGGCTAGGCCTGCGATCGGGGCTTACCGATTGGCAGGCACGTGCGATCTGGAGGGGGCCTACCTTCTTCCGGGTGGGCTCTTATTCCTGATATTTACGTAATGACTCCTGCTCATCAAAACGTGTGAACATTGGATGATAACAGGCTTGGACACTGCGGGGAATTATTTGACATAGCTTTCACAGAAGGGAACCTTGCTCATTGGAAGTGCTTATTGGAGGATTTGAAATGAACTGTGCATGTTTTTCTGATTATCTGAATTAGTAGTAGGAAAATAATACCTGAATTTCCAATCTGCTCTCCTCATGGACAATGCTCCCTTCTCAATTCTCAAAGTGAGATTCTACACACTTGACCAATAGGTACTTGGACCAATCATCCATATCTTATAAATCCTTTGCTCTAATCCAAGAGTCAATTGGGGCAATATTAGTCAATCCATCATCAATGAACATTGTAAAATGTGACAGTCAATCAATGGAAAATAAATTCCAACGATATCTTACTCACTGGTCTCCAGTGCACTTTACAATTTTTGAGTGATCCTTTGGGCCAGGACCCTCAATCAAATATTTAAGTAATGGTCCGGGGGCGGTACGGTGGCATGGTGGGTCACTGGGCGGGACACGTGGGTCACTGTCTGTGTGGAGTATGTACGTTGTCTGCATGGGTTTCCTCCGGATGCTCCAGTTTCCTCCCACAGCTCAAAGATGTGCAGGTTAGGTGGATTGTCCCTGCTAAATTGCCCCTTGGTGTCCAAAGGTTAAATAGGGTTATGGGGATATGTGGGGAGTGTGCCTAGGTAGGGTGCTAATTTGGAGGGAGGGTGCAGACCCAAAGGCCCAAATGGCCTTTTTCTGCACTTTCGGGATTCTATGATTCTGTGCCACTTGTGGAATTCTGATTCAATTTTCACGCTCCAACGGCTGAAGTGTGCGCCATCTATGCTACATCCTGTGCATGTGGACGCATGCAGAGCAAGCTGACTTGCCTCCCTCAAATGGACTGTCGAAGTTCACTCACAAATTAAGACCTGCATCTTTGATTTTTGGAGCCAAAGGAATAAAAATGTTGGCAGTCCTTGCCCTCTCACCGTGCCCAACCCTTCAGCCCCTCTGCATTTCCCCCGCCCCTTGAAAATTTGGCTGCTGGCTCATGATAATAGTACGGGCCTCTTGATAAAACTACCAATAGAGTGGTGCAATTGCTTCAACCATCAGTTGCATGCTATGTGCTCCAGATAAAATTGGCCCCAATGTCTTTGGAAGGAGGGGAAAAGAACGTTATTTACCCATTGTTCAGGCACATCTCAACTACAGTCTGAAATCACACTGTGGTGTGTGAATGTACGAACACTTGGTGTATCCAACTGAAACTCTGCTTTTTACGGTAATTTGGAAAGTGACGTAACAGTTAATGGTTGTGAACAATCACAGTCTAGTAACAACATCTTTTTACAATGACATTTCAAAGTCAGTAATGGTGCAACATATAAACTGTGAGCATATCAGTTATGCTTTAATCTAGGGTTTAACTTAACAAAGAAGAACATTATTTATCAAAAACATTTTCAGATGGGCATTAGCTAAAGAAGGAATCCAATTTTTTGTCTCATAGCTTTCTAATGATAGATATTACATTTTACCATACAAACATAAAGGAAGATGCCGTCAAATGTATTCCATTTTCATGGAATCATAGAATAGAATCATAGAATTCCAACAGTGCAGAAGGAGGCCATTCGGCCCGTTCAGTCTGCACTGGTCCTCCGAAAGAGCACCCTACCTCGACCCATCCCCACCCCACACTATCTCTGTAACCCCACGTAACCTTTGGATACGAAGGGACAATTTAACATGGCCAATCCACCTAACCTGCAAATTTTTGGACTGTGGGAGGAAAGTCACGCAGACACAGGGAGAACATGAAAACTTCACACAGACAGGTCAGAATTGAACCCAGATCACTGGCGCGGCGAGGCAGACGTGCTAACCACTGAGCCACTGTGTCACCCATCTTGCTGTCCCTAAAGCCGAACTTGAGTAAAGTTTCTGTGTTCAGTTCTTAAATGAATGCTGGTAATAAACTCCGGGCTAATTCAAATGCTAAAAAAATACAGTGTCAATTTGATTCATTATTTACAAGACTAGCATAGGAGCGTCCACGACTTTGGATTAATAGGTCACATTCGTACAGACCAGAGAGCCTTTCGGGTCAAGTATAATATTCAAGCTCATGGTCACAAAAATCTGAATGTACAGCTGTCTCAAATTGTTGATTGTAATCGATCTTGGAGTTTGGAATTAGTTTTAATCAGGTAATGAAGCATCAATGTATAGAACAGACTGCCCAAATTTCCCAGCCCACAAATCTCAAACAAGATAAACCAATTAATAAAATATATAAGCACAAATAGCACCTTATTGTTTGCGCTTTATTTTCAAGCTGGGAGGTTGCATGTGATCCTACAGTATAAGTTAAATGGTTCTGACACATGGAGCGTAATTCTATGCCCTCTGCCAAGGTTAGTGTTAAGGCAGGGGTGATTTATAATTGAATGGAAGAGCAGGGACGACACCACCTTCCTGCTGTTGCCCCAGTTAAGTCTGGGGCAAGAGGATTTGTAGTCTTCCAAACCCACCACCAATTGAGACCTTAATGTGGGCAATTAGTGCCGTCAGATTTTCTTGCGGGCTTTTTGGGATGAGAGGCGCGCCTCTTGTTCAAAGGCACTCAATACGTAATTGTGGGACCTGGCATTAGGCAGTAGGGGGGCAGAGTGGTAGGGGGCACTGACAGAATCCCTCATGCCTTTGCTACTGACCTCACAAGCCCCTTCCTTTTTACCCCCAACTTGCGATATCCGTTCCACCCTCATTCACCTGTAACCTGGGTCCCTCAGCAATCCGATGCCAATGATGTGTGCATTATAAGTAGCTACCATTGTTCTCCTGATTCCTGACAATTGGTGGCCTCTGATTGGCACTTCATTTGGTGGGCTTTCCCCAAAGGAAGTGATACAGTGTTTCTCATGCATAACATCAGCTGCACTTCTTCAATGGCTCGTCTCAGCAAAAGGCTTAATAGAACTGAATAGAAATAACAGCCTACTCTGCTTGCCTCATGGCAGTCACATGACTATGGCAAGCTAAGTAGTACATTTAGTGAGATTACATATTCAAAACCCAAACATGGAGCTCCGGCTGACTCTTCATCTCAGGATGTGACCCCCTTCGTCCATATTAAATACTGCCCATTAAATCCAGTGCAATTTTCTCAACGAATTAATCATTCAGAATTGCATAGAGGATGGTTTCAGGTGCTTATTGTACATCATTGCTAATAAAATAAATACTTTGACAAAAGCTGATACTCGGCAGCAGGGATTCAACAGGCTCTCAGCCAAATTGTCACGACACAGCCTGAATCCCTTCTCATTACCAGTTTCAAATGAAGGAGCTCCACCAGAAACATTGATTTGCTTTTTTAAAAAAAACTAGCACATCTAATATGTATATATGCCTTTTATGTTTTTATGTCAGGATTGTGCCATTTCCAATTTTCATCATTTTACAATATCTTTTTGATCCAGAAACAGGGTAGCAAACAAACCAGCAAGCTTCAGCATTTATTCAACAAAGTAAATCTTACATCACTTCCAGCAACTAATATCATTTCTTATTTTTTCCACATATGTTTAAAGAATTAAAATCAAGTAGATTTAATGACAGGAATTGAATGCCCTCCCACATGGGAGATTGGTGGTGGTGGGGCATTTAATCGGAAGGGAAGGTGGCGGATGAGGACTTTGCTGTCTTCCTGCTGGGTTAAGTCTGTGGTGAGAAAGCCCATACATGGACTTTCAACTGGGGTGGCATGGTGGCGCAGTAGTTAGCACTGTTGCCTCACTTCTCCGCCGACCCCGGTTCGTTCCTTGCCCCATCCATGTGAAGTTTGTACATTCTCCCCGTGTCTGCATTTTTAAAAAAAATTTAGAGTACCCAGTTCATTATTTCCAATTAAGGGGCAATTTAGCGTGGCCAATCCTTCTACTCTCACATCTTTCGGTTGTGGGGGCGAAACACACGCAAACTGGATTGGATTTGCTTATTGTCACGTGTACCGAGATACCGCGAAAAGTATTTTTCTGCGAGCAGCTCAATACGGGGAGAATGTGCAAACTCCACACGAACAGTGATCCAGAGCCGGGATCGAACCTGGGACCTCAGTGCCGTGAGACAGCAATGCTAACCACTGACTGTGCCACCGTGCTGCCCTCCCCGTGTCTGCATGGGTTTCACCCCCACAACCAAAAGATGTGCAGGGTAGGCAGATTGGCCAGGCTAAATTGCCCCATAATTGTAAAAACGTTTTTAAAAAATGAATAGCCTTTCCACCACACTGCCAAGTGAGGACCTTAAGTCTGTAATTAATGTCCACCAATCAGGACCTCAACTTTTCACTACAGGTATTCACCCAGGGCTCACCATGCAGGAAGCACAAAAGGTAAATTCTGTTGAGGTTCCTCACAGGCTTCCATGGTGGGTGGTGACGAGGGGTAGGGGGCACTCTTTTAAAGACCCTCAATTTCCGATTAAGGGACATGACAAGCGGAGGGGGGTGGGTGGCGCTGATGAAAACCATTGCCCTTGTTGTCGAGGCTCATTCATCACCCATGAATCCCCTCCCATTGGTGCCTGAGCCTCAGGGGGGTTTAGTATCGGCAGCAGTCATCACTTCCCCAATGACGCTCCAGTGCAATGAATAGCTGCCAACCTCTGATTGACTGGCAGCTCTTGGCAGGCAGGACTTCACCTCCAGGGTCCCATATCCCAGGCAATGCCCGTCAGGGCCCAGTTAAGTCCCTGATTGGTACTTAATGTGGCTGACCTTCCTGAAAAGACGTCCATTGCTGCCATTAAATAATGACTTACATTCCCATTAAGTATCCAGTTCAGGCTAAGCAATATATTATGAATTACAGCACACCATTTATTCCACCACATCATTACATCTGCTAGCAGTTACTACCTTTGCAGTTCGAACAAGAGTAAAAACCATCCAACCTGAGGAATATACTATTATGATGACGAATCTGCCAAGTGCTGAGAGTTTCTAGTGTAGACAATTTTGTTACGGATTCAGTGAAAATAATTTTGACCTTCAACTGTTGGGCAATTACCAGGCTGAACAGATCATCCACTTGTTAATGAAGCAGCCATAAGCTTTCAGTGACTGCTTTAATTTTTCAGTGACAGCTTTAATTTATAAAATGCTTTGGTTTGACGTAAACACTTTTCTTGTCCATTCAGTGCAAAACTAAACACTGGTATACTGTATGTGTGTTTAAAGAAGCGTGGGTATTTGTTCAGAAATGAGATGGCATCCAAAATGCATTAGATTCTTGGTAAGCAAGGGGGTGATAGGTTATCGGGGTAAGCAGGATGCAGATTTAAGGTTATCAGATCAGCCATGACCTTATTAAATTGTGGACCAGGCTCAGGGGGCTGAATGACCTACTGCTGCTCCTTGTTTATTCGGATGTCTGATGTGAAAGTGAGACTAAACCCGAGAAGCGAAAATTCAGGAAATGAGAGAGAACATACTTCGGGAGACCATATTTTTGCATTTATGTCTCTTACTGAGAGTGTAAGGGTGCTTTCTGCTGATTCCCTTATTTCTATTTCTTTATTTTTGCTGTTATCATTTTGATCCATAGATGCTTAATGGATCTTTATGTCGAGCAGGGGAAGTGAGGAATTCAAAAGTTCCAAATGGAAACATTGTGTTCACCTTCGGACAGCAATACTCTGATTTTTCGGCACCCTAGTGTTTCGGTGGGTCTCGGTTCAATTGGTTGTCTGGTGGCCAATGAATTGGTCACCAGGCCAGATTCTGTCTGGTAACAGGCGGTGGTTAGATCCTGCAGGAGTGGGATGATTTTTTTCAGAGAATCAAGGAAGGACAGTTGAGTCCTGGACTCTCAGAGGAAAGGGACTGCACTCTCTTCTCTCTCCCTTTGTCTGGAAAAATTGCATAGCTGTAGAGACCTGAATAAATCTACAGCGAAAACGATTGCAAACTGGAAACAAAAAACTGCAACACTGAAAGCCTAGATTGAAGGTTGGTGTGGTTTGAGACAACCATCAGAAACAAAATGGCCGCGATTCTCCGCACTCACGCCGGTTCGGAGAATAGCGGGCCGCGCAAATTTTATCGGCGACGCAGGTCCGACGCCCACCCACTATTCTCCGAACCCCGCACAAACTACACGTCGGGATTCCCGGCAAAGGCCTCGAACGCGCCCACGACACGACCAGAATCGCTACTTATTGGCCCCCCGCTATTCTCCGGCCCGGATGCGCCGAAGTCCCGACGTCATCACGCACTGTTTTCATGCCGGCCAACACACCTGCTTTTCAAGTTCGTCAACCAGTTGTGCTGGCTGACGAGAGCTTCGATTAGGTGAGCGCACCGCTCAGCGCACTGCTGGAGTCTGGCCACAACGGCGAAGGCATCCCCGAGAACGGGAGGGGGGTCCAGAGCGGGAGGGAGTGGGGGAGACTGAGGGGGGAGTGGGGGAGATGGAGGGGGGAGTGGGGGAGACTGAGGGGGGAGAGGGGGAGACTGAGGGGGGTAGTGGGGGAGACTGAGGGGGGAGTGGGGGAGATGGAGGGGGGAGTGGGGGAGACGGAGGAGGGAGTGGGGGAGACTGAGGGGGGAGATGGAGGGGGGAGTGGGGGAGACGGAGGAGGGAGTGGGGGAGACTGAGGGGGGAGATGGAGGGGGGAGTGGGGGAGACGGAGGGGGTGAGTGGGGGAGACTGAGGGGGGAGTGGGGGAGACTGAGGGGGGAGTGGGGGAGATGGAGGGGGGAGTGGGGGAGATGGAGGGGGGAGTGGGGGAGATGGAGGGGGGGAGTGGGGGAGACTGAGGGGCGAGTGGGGGAGACTGAGGGGGGAGTGGGGGAGACGGAGGGGGGAGTGGAGGAGACTGGGGGGGAGTGGGGGAGACTGAGGGGGGGTGGGGGAGATGGAGGGGGGAGTGGGGGAGACGGAGGGGGAGCGGGGGAGATGGAGGGGGGAGTTGGGGAGACGGAGGGGGGAGTGGGAGAGACAGAGGGGGGGGGAGTGGGAGTGGGGGGGGTAGGGAGAGAGTGAGCGAGTGACCCATCCAACCCCGGTTACAAAATGTCTGCCACCATGCCATGGCGTGCCGGTCACGAGGACACGGCCGCTGGTTGCCCTGTGGCTTACGGCCACAGGCCACTGACGCACCGGTGAAGAGGTCGTAGTTAACTGCCCGTTGGATGTAGAAAGTGATCAGGGGTTAGGCTGGCCGCGTGTCAGCAGCGCGACCAGGCCACCAGGACACACAGGTATCCCGTGGCAGGCGGCTGCCGAGGTGTCGACTAACCTCCGTCTAACATTTCCCGTTTCTCTGCCCCACACCACCCTTCTGTAGGTTAGCACAATGTCTGTGAACAGAACGGCTATGTTCTGCGCAGTGGTTGGGGCCGCTGCACTGCATTTGGAGATGCAGCAGCATCCACAGCCACGACTCGCAGTGGATGCAGGGCCAGCTGCAGCAGCAGAGGGAAGGGCCGAGGAGTTGCCAGTCGTCGAGCAGCATGGGGGGGAGGAGGAGGAGGAGGGGGAGGAGGAGAGAGTGAGGGTGCAGCCACGGCGCCAGAGGCGACGACCAAGGCCGAGGGTGTACCGTGTCCGGGTCTCTTTCCTAACAATGATGGACATCACCTGCAGGAGGAGACTCCGGCTGCGTAGGCGGACGGTGATACATATCTGTCACCTCGTGGCGCACCTCGCCCCACGTGGAACGGGGGGAGGACACGCGATCCCGGTTGCCATCAAGGTGACGGTCGCTCTTAACTTCTATGCGACCGGCTCCTTCCAGTCTCCGAACGGACACCTCTCTGGGATCTCCCAGTCATCGGTCCACAGGTGTATCCGGGATGTGACCGACGCCCTCTATGCCATCGCCGATCGCTACATCACCTTTCCCGAGGACCGAGCAACTCAAGACTCACGAGCTTGTGGATTTGCCAGCGTGGCCGGGATACCGATGGTGCAGGGGGCAATCGATTGTGTTCACGTCCCCATGCGCCCACCTGCAGGGGACAGGGAGGTGTTCACAAACAGGAGGGGGTCATACTCCATGAATATCCAGGTGGTATGCGACCCCCCACATGAGGATCATGAACGTCTGTGCAAGGTTCCCAGGGAGTGTGCATGACTCCTACATACTGGCGCAGTCGTACATCCCTGCGATGTTTGAGGGGCGTCCCCCCTGGCTGAGGGGCTAGTTGCTAGGCGACAGGGGTTATCCGCTGAGGTCTTGGCTGATGACGCCTATACGGAGGCCTCAGACCAATGTAGAAACCCTATACAATGAGGCCCATGCAGCAACCAGGGGTGTGGTGGAGCACTGCCTTGGCCTCCTGAAGATGAGATTCAAGTGCCTGGACCGCTCCGGAGGGGCCCTGCAGTACCAGCCCGACAGGGTCGCTCACATTGTTGTGGTCTGCTGTGCGCTGCACAACATCGCAATGCAGAGGGGAGATGACCTGCTGCAGGAGGCGGAGGGAGAAGCCAGCGGCAGTGGTGCCAGCACAGAGGAGGAGGAGGAGGAGGAGGAGGAGGAGAGGGAGGAGGAGGAGGACGAGGAGGCTGGCGGAGTGGCGGGCGCAGCACGCAGACACGACCCAGGTGCTGGTGATGTCCAGGAGGCGGCACGACGGACCCGGCGAGGACGGCGGGCACGCAACGCCTTGGTGGCAGCACGGTTCACGCATCGTATGCGACGTCCCCGCTGAACACCAAACCACCACCTGCATCGCTAGTCGTGCAGAGGGTCAACACACAACTGCCACCACCACAAACCCCCCCCCCAACCCCCTCTCGGTGTACACTGCTCCACTTAGACATCACCCTTACCACTGGGACAGACGGCATGGCACAACATCGATAGCTGTGTCAGCGGGTGTGATCAGTGCCATGTGGAATGATGACAGCCCGCTCTGCGAAGAGTGAGCTCAGAATCGTTAGAGAGAGTCTGACCCATGGCAATAGCTGAACCATCCACCTTGGTGGCCGCTGAGATCATCACGGACACTCTATCACGTGCCCGCATGGGCTAGCTCTGGGAGGGGGTGGGGGGGAAGGGACTGCATACCCGGCACCGAAGTTTCACTGCTCGTCAACCCCAGCAACACTCGGTCACCATCACGATTCCTGTGGCTGTGGAACAATCACATGGTATTACAAGTAAGGTGGAACAGTGCGTTTAATGTGAACAAACATTTACAGGTGCCCTAGCCCCTACAACTAAACTGTGCCCTTCACTCGTGCCAACTTACTCAGTGTCTCTCTTTGTTGCCTTACGGGCCCTACCACTACGTCTAAGTGATTCCCCAGATGATGCCGCAGGAGTGGAGGAGGACTGCTGCGAATCGCCCCCTTTGACTCGTTTCTCCTTCGGCAAGCGTTTCCTGGGGCGACCCGGCCTTGATGGGCCAGGCTGCTCTGCGGGCGTCTCGGGTGACGTTGTGCCACCCTGCTCTGCCTGCTGCCCACCCGATGCACCAGGGATGGGACGGGGGGAGGCCGAGAATTCCGGGACGTCCCGTGATGGAGTTAATGGGACGGGCCCCGAAACCTCCTCCTCCCTCGGGGAGCCCGGTGGCCCCCGGTCCTCATTTTGGGACAGAGGTGCGAACGGGGAGGTGCCCCGTCGCGCCACCGACACCTGGCGCTGCCAGTCCTGGAGGCCTGCAACGGTATCCACCAGGATCCAAAGGTTTGCAGAGGCGGAGTCCAGGGAGTTAGACATTCCCGCCAGGGACTGTGCGATCTCAACCTGTGAGTGTACGACACCATCCAGCACATGTGTCAGGCGGTTGATGCTTTCCGCGACTGACTGCTGGGACTGTGCCATGGCGTGCTGCGACTGGGCCATGACCTGCTGAGACTCGGCCAAGGCCCGCAGCGCGCCGGCAATGTCGTGTTGGCTCTGGCGCATTGCTGCTTGTGAGAGGGCAACCCTGTCCAGGGCCGAGGATGACGCGTGCACATTAAGCCCAACGCCTTGCATAACCTGACCCATTGCCTCCACCGCGGATGCCACCCGTGCGGTGTCGGCCTGGGTTGCTGCCATGAGCGGCACCACTCCCTGCTCGTCGCGCGGTTCGACTCCTCTAACAGCGTCTGCAGAGTCTGGAAGACAGCCCTCATCCCGTCATTGTGTCCCTGGGTTTCTTGATGCATCGGCTGTGCGGGTGGGTTGAGAAAGTCCAGGAACTCGGAAAACGTCTGGGAGCCAGCTGCATGCTGGACCTGGCCTGGCCTCCGCCAGTCCGGGCCCTCGGCTGCTCCGACCTCCACCTGCTGTACCTGCTCAGCTGTGATGTGCGACCCAGACTGTGACCCAGCAGCCTCATCACTAAATAGACCAACCGGGGTGAGTGTCTCTGGGATGGTGGATGGTGTGGGAGATAGCTGTGCCGCAAGCTCGAGGTCGTCTTGGTTTGACGCCTCCTCTATGTCATCGGCCCGCTGAGAGGCCGCAGGGCGTTCGCTGGCCATTTCTCTCTCTTGCTGTGTCGCCGCCCTCTGAGCGTTCTGCTCCACAGATTCGGTTGGGGAGGATGGGACTCCCCGCTGATCGGGCACCCTCTGTATGCGGCCCTGGGTGAGGTGGGGGCAGATGCCTGTGTCCGCATGGAGGCAGACGGCCCTGGTCGTTTGGCATCACGTCCTAGGGAAGAGAATGAAACGGGTTATTTAGATTCGCTCGGCCGGGCGCTGGACGGTCCCAGTGGGCAGGGTGTGAAGGGACAGAGGATGGGGGAGGTGTCCCAGTGGGCAGGGTGTGTGAAGGGACAGAGGATGGGGGAGGTGTCCCATTGGGCAGGGTGTGTGAAGGGACAGAGGATGGGGGAGGTGTCCCAGTGGGCAGGGTGTGTGAAGGGACAGAGGATGGGGGAGGGGGGGGTGTTTGTCATGCAGGGTTGTCTCACTTGTTGCAGTTCCGCCAACCTCGCATTGCGCGATCTCCCGGGTGGCAGATCCCCCAACAAGGTCCAGTGCCCTCTGCTCAAACGTGGTGAGGGGTGCAGGATGTGTGAACCCCCTCCAGTCTTGTTCCGCTCACGGGTGTTGTGAGCGGTCTTGTCCTGTTGGGGGAGGGGGCATAGGTAGATCATTACAATACGGCAGGTATCAGCAGTCTGTTCAGATACTGGCACAGTTTGGGGGTCAAGTTGTAATAAGACCATTGCATCTCTCCACGGGGGCCAGAGCGCTGGGTCTGTGACAACTTTCTGAACCACCCTCAACTCACTCTGCCCCAATCCCCCTCCACCCCCCGTGCCAGGGGGGAGGTGGGTGATTAAGTAAAGGGGGGGGAGGAATGGTTGTGGCCCGGGGGCACCCTCTTGGCACTTACCCTGGCAGCCCTGGTGAGGTCGTGCATCTTCTTCCGACATTGGTCAGCAGAGCGAGGGGTCTGCCCCACAGCACTGATGGCAGCAGCCACCTCACGCCAGGCCTGGCGCACCTCGCTGGCAGGGTGGCGATGCCCTCTACGCGGGCAGATGACGCCCCTCCTCTGCTCGATTGATTCGAGCAGCATCTCCACGTCAGCCTCAACGAATCGCGGGGCTGCTCTCCTCAGCTCCGACATCCTGGCCTAGTTTCTGTGCTCGCCCGCGCCTTTTTACGGCGTCGGGCGGCGTCACGTGGGCGTGTTCGTAGCGTCGCCGTGTTCCGGCATCATCGCGCACGTGATTGACGCGGCCCCGTTCCCAGCCCATTTCCCGGACGCGAATACCTCGGGAAATGGGCCGTCGCAAAATTCGGCCCTTTTGACGGCCAACTTCGCGATTTTCCGCGGGTGCGGAGAATCGCGGCCCAAGACTTTTATCCCTTTTACTTATTATTTTTCATCCCTCTTTTCCCCTATGTGTTTGACTGCCTTGTGTGTGTGTAGAAGGTGGGGTAAGTTTAAGTGGAACGGTTTAATAATTAGATAATAGTTCACCTGTTGTATCAGTTGCATATTTAGTCATAGTTATTGTAATCAATAACATTAATTTTGTTTAAATTTACAGACTTGGTGAATGTAGTTATTGGGCAGCCAAGGGCCAAAGACTTTGTTTTTTTTAAAGAATTATTTATTAATTTCAATTAGGTTCCGACTCCAGGTCAAATGGAGTTGGAATTGACTGCAGACTAGCCTAGGGAATCGTAACAAGAGCTATCAATCAACAGTGATTGAATAGGACAGCTCGACAAATTCACATATACATATTCAATTTTGGAGTGCATTTTGTAGTATTGAATTTCTGCATAATCCCAGTGCACTTAACAGTATGTCTTGGTTAAGCACATACTTGTCGAGGTGAGCAGACCTTAAAAGCAAGTTGCTGTATGGAAACGGACAGGGTAAATCTAATTTGGTCCTGATGATTTGTCCATAACATGTTTTATTTCTTTAACCTTGTAGAACTACATGCACTTTCTGCTCCTCTTGCAATGGGTTACAGTACTTCAGAGTCCACCTGCTCCACTGCCGGTTGTCATTTGATTAACCACTGTACTCTTATAATATGGCAAGCATGAATCACCTCTCCACCTTACCAGCCCTTCCCTACTTTCATGAGCCTCTTCAAAACTTCAGTCCATCACACGAACCTGCCTCCCATCCATTGACTCCATCTACACCTTCCGCTGCCTGGGGAAAGCGGGCAGCATAATCAAAGATCCCTCCCACCGGGCTTACTCACTCTTCCAACTTCTTCCATCGGGCAGGGGATACAAAAGTCAGAGAACACGCACGAACAGAGTCAAAAACAGCTTCTTCCCCACTGTTACCAGACTCCTAAACTACTCTCTTATGGACTGACTTCATTAACACTACACCCCTGTATGCTTCACCTGATGTAGTTACATTCTGTATCTTGTGTTGCCCTATTATGTATTTTCTTTTATTTCCTTTTCTTTACATGTACTTAATGATCTGTTGAGCTGCTCGCAAAAAAAACTTTTCACTGTACCTCGGTACACGTGACAATAAATAAATCCAATCCAATCCAAAACTCTGGTCTCCAATCTCAAACATTTCCTTCTACTTCCTTTTCATTCCTGCTTAGCATCTGCTACTGTTTCATCTTTACTGCAATTGTTTTTTGACATCTTGTTGTATATGAAGGCCACTTTAGTTATGAATATTGTTGATGGTAGCTTTTGGTAAAGTTGAATTTGTCGACCTTAAGCATAATACGTGTCTCAGTCACTGGATTGATGGAGTAAACATATTGGTATTGAACCAGTTAGTCACAGATAATGTGTATGACAAATCAGACCTTTTCCTTTATGTACAAAGCATAAATATGTCAATACTGAGCATTCCTGACCACAGTGAGTATGCCCTTTGAGCAAATTACACTAATGGAGCCATCATTTCTGGGAACATCAGAGAGAGCTTAAAAGTAAAGACAAGGACATTTATATTATCAGCTGCCAGGGCTTTAAAAAAATGTTCATGTTGCTTTCACATTCCTTCATAGCCTCATCCCTCCCTACCTCTGTATTCTCCTCAAGCCTTAGCACTGGCTGAGATATCTGTGCTCATTGCATTTTGGTCACTTGAGAATCCACAATTTTAATTGCTTTATTATCGGAAGTTGTGCTTTCAGCTGCCAAGACCCTCAGCTCTGGAATTCCCTTCCTAAACCTCTCTGCCATTCTACTCATTGTTTCTCCTTGAAGATGGCGCTGACAATCTACCAGCTTGACAAAACGTTTGACCATCTCCCCCAATGTGACTTGGTGTCAAATTTTGTTTGATACTGCTGTTCAAAACACCTTGGCATGTGTTATTATGTAGACAATGGTATATAAATACTGTTGTTAATGTTATTATGACCTTTATACACTAATTGCTCGTTAATATCTTTTTAGATTGGCCACTGAATGCTTGACATATCGAGATACTGCTATTACTTTTGTTCGTTCTATGGGATGTGAGCATTGCTGGCTGGGCCAGCATTTATTATCCATCCCTAACTGCCCTCCATTACAGAGAACATTTGAGAATCACATTTAGGCCAGACCAGGTAAGAGCAACAGATTTCCTTCCCTAAAGGTTATTAATGCAATGGGTTTTTATGTTGGGCGCAATTCAGTCACAGCGTTGCACCTGGTGCGGTGCTGGGTGCAATGGGTGCATCGTGCAAGAGCGCCAAATCAGGCTCCCTGCCTTGCCAATCGCTAGTCACCAGGCTCACTCTGCACGGCATGATCTGGATGTCGCCTTCGTTGGGCGAGATCCAGATATGCATGTTTAAGTGATCCATTATGCTCATTTAAAACTGGATTCTGCTTTCACACAGAGCTCATGGTGCCGAAGTCCCAGGTTCGATCACGGCTCTGGGTCACTGTCCGTGTGGAGTTTGCACATTCTCCCCGTATTTGTGTGGGGAGAATGTGCAAAGATGTGCAGGGTAGGTGGATTTGCCACATTAAATTGCCCCTTAATTGGAAGAAATGAATTGGGTATTCTACATTTTTTTTTTTCAATTATCCAAAGCCAATTAAAACTAAAATTAATGAGTCCAATATTTATAAATTCAAAAGGTTGGGTTTTCTTCTTCTGCTGGATCTCCTTGGTTGAAGTGGTGTTGTTGAAGTTTTAATGTATTTGTGAACATTGTCAGGTGGTTTGTTGACATTCAAGTTCTGTTTACTGAGTGATTCATGTAGATTCAAAGACTGGCGTCTGAAGTTGTACTTTTAGTAGATCTCGTCGCTTATGTTGAAAAAGCACAGCCTCTGCAGACTTGACCACATAGGATTGCGGTGCTGCATGCCTCATCACTTGGCTGTAGCAGACCATCCTCCTTCTGAATTTCTCAGTCCAACAATGTCATCCTTCATTAGTGGCTTTAGCTGAATCGCATGCTGATCATAATATGGCCTTTGTTTGTTGCGTTGCTGTTTGATCTTGTTCAGTACATACGATTGATCAGGATCTCTGTAGGTAACGTTGTTTTAATGTCTCGGTTAAAAAGCATCTGAGCCGGTGAGAGCCCTGAGCTTAATGGTGTTGCTTGGTAAGAAAGCAAAGCGAAGTGAATGTCGGATTGCGAGTCTATTGCCTTGCTTATGAGTTGCTTGATAATGTGCACACCTTTCTCAACTTTCCCATTAGACTGCGGAAAGTGTGGACTCAAGGTCACGTGACAAAAGTTGTACCATTTGAAAAATTCTGTCCACTCCCAGGTCGCGAAGCAAGGACCATTATCGGACATAACCGTGTGTGCAATCCCATGTCTCGAAAGTGTTTCCTTACAAGCCTTTATTAGAGATGAGGATATAAGCTCCGGAAGTTTCATCACTTCAGGAAAATTTGAGTCGTAGTCTATGTTGAGAACATGTAGCATAAAACAATTCGATGCCTACTTTTGTCCATGGTGACGTAGTTGATGTTTCTGACAAGTGTCACATGTCATGATCATGTCGGTTATCTCTTTGTTAATACAAGGCCAGTAAACTGCCTGCCATGCTCTTCTCTTGCATTTCTCGGTTCCGAGTTATCCCTCATGAAGCTTGCGTAGCATCTCTGATCTTAGACTCAACGGAATGACGATCTTGTCATTGCGTAACAATAGTCAATCAACTACTGTCAATTCTGTCTGTATATTCTGATACTGTGGACACCGTCCCATTGGCCAACCAAGCTGGAGATGATACATCACTCTGAGCAAGGTCGCACCTTTTTGTATCTCTAAATGAATTTGTTGCAGCTTCTCATCAGATGCCGGAAGATTATCCATGCATAACTGCATTTGAACTTCAATGTCACCAATATACTTTGGTGGCAAACTTTTAGTGTTGATTGATCTTGAAACGTGTCAGCGATGATGAGGTCCTTTCCTGGAGTGTATACGAGGGTGAAGTCATACCTCCTCAACTTCGTCATTATGCGTTGTAGGCGAGGAGTCATGTCATTCAGGTTTTTGTCTATTATGTGGACTGGCAGTCTGTGATTTGTTTCCACTATAAACGTAGGTAGCCCATACAGATAGTCGTGAAATTTCATTATGCCTGTGAGCAGCCCAAGGTACTGTGTTTCGATGTATGCATTCCTGCACTCTATGGCAGTCATCGCCGTGGATGCATATGCAACCGGAACCCAGTCTGATCGATCATTTTGTTGAAGAAGCACTGCGCTTATCCTGTCTTGACTAGCGTCGGTGGAGATTTTGGTTGTTCTAGTTGGGTCAACTAAAGTAAGAATTGGAGCTGTCACCAGCTGATGTTTGAGATCCACTCATTCATCTTGGTGGGGTTGTGTTCATTCGAATTCAGTGGTCTTCCTTATCAAATTTCGTAGAGCTGACATCCTCTCGACAAGTAGGATACAAACTTGCCCAAGTAGTTTACAAATCCTAGAAATCTTAACACACCTTTTTTATCCTGTGGCTGTTTCATGTTCTGGATCGCAAAAACGTTATCATTATCTGGTCTGACACCTTGAGCTGATATTGCATCACCCAAAAAGTTTAAAGATGTTTGTGCAAATGTGCATTTTGAGTGGTTTAGTTTCAAGACGTATTGGTGAATTCTTTGAAACACTTTTCTCAAATGAATGATGTTGCCTTCTTCTGTCGTCAGCCTTATTATTCAACATAGACTCTTACAGCATCGATACCCTCAGTCATCTGCTGCATTATTCTGTGAAAGACTTCGGAAGCGGAGATAATCCCAAAAGGCATGCGGTTAAAATAGAAGCGTCCAAATAGAGTATTGAATGTACAGAGCAATTTACTTGAATCATCCAGCTGTATCTGCCAGAAACCTTGTAAAGCGTCGAGTTTAGTAAATATGCGAGCATTCGCCATCTCGCACGTTATCTCTTCACGCTTGCTTAGGGATAGGGTAATGTTCTCTATGAATGTTCTTGTTCAGATCCTTGGGATCTATACAGATTCTGAGATCGCCTGATGGTTTCTTGACACATACTAGCAAACTGACCCAGCCAGTCGGTTGTGTGACTCTGGATATGATTCCTTGTGACTGTAGACTTTCTAGCTCTAATTTCAACCTCTCGCGCAAAGGAGCTGGAATCCTCCTGGGCGGATAAATTACAGCTTTTGCCTCCTTTTTCAGCAAAATCTTATGTTGGTAAGGTAAAGTACCCATACCTCAAAATACGTTAGAGTATTCTTGAAGTAGCTGCTGGATCTCATCGTCGAGTCTTGATGTGTCTTTAGTATTTATAAAAATTCTTTGGACAAGCCGCAAGTCCTTGCAGGCTTGGGCACCTAACAGCAAAGATTTCTGGTTGTCCACGATCTCAAACTGTAGGTACTTTTCTGACCTTCTTATTTGCTACTTTTAAATGGCACGATCCTCTTGTAGCAATCTGGTTGCCATTGTCGTCTTTCAGCCTACAAGCAGCTGGTATCATCTCGTGTTCCCCTGGAATTGATGCAAGGTATTTGCTTGTCATTAAGTTGGCTGAAGCCCCAGTGTCAAGCTTCAACAGGATTGGAAAGCTGTTGACTTGCACTGTTGAAGTCCATTCACTGTTAGAGTCAATGACATTAATTTGTTGAGGAGCCTTGGTCTTTGCTTGAAGTTCCTCTGTTTTGTCAATAATTCCTAAAAAGAAAGTGTTCTCCAAGGAAAAATGATCCTCTTTGTCTGTAAAATCTTTCTTTGATTTGTGATTCTCCGTTGTATCAATGCTGCGAACATTGATGTTATTTTGTCTTTGTGTCGGAGAGTGATATCACTGGAGATTTACATTGGGAGGCAAAGTGATTGAGTTTGGAACATTTCAGATGTCTTTTCCCTTGAGCAGGGCATTTCCCCTTTAAGTGGGCGTTATCACAGTGGTAGCACATCATGACATCGCCTCTCTGACACATGATGCACGTTCACGCATGCACAGACTTATTTTCTTGAGTCCCGCATTTTCGAATGCGCATGTCTGGGCTGGAGTGTGCGCGCGCAAGATAGCTGCCATCCGAAATATGCTTCTTTACTGCCTACAACACCATTTTAACACTCTCGACCTCGTGGTGGACTTCTGAGCCCTTTTCATGGTGATAAAACTCTAGATATTGATTTGTTCAGGCGAAATACATTTTGCAATCTTGATTTTGAATGTTGAATCGTTTTGCCTTAATAATGCTTCCCTCAAACTTTCATCATAAAATTCAGATACAATCTGATCCCTTATCAATGAATCATGCAAATCAGCGATGTTAGATGCCTGTGCTGGCAACTTTAAGTCGGTGACAAAGCTTGTGATTGGCTTGCCATGTTTCTGCAACCTTTTATGAAAACTAAACCTTTCCAAGATCTCATTAGTCTGCATCAAATTTCGTGATTATCACATTAAATTTGCTTTTGTACTCTCCTTCAGAGAATATAAATGAGCAGCAAATTTCAATAGCCTGCTGACCTGCGAAGGACAATAGCGGTGGTATTTTTCTAGCTTCAGAAGCAGTGGTCAAATCATGTGCTTCCAGATAAATTTGGAACTGCTGCTTAAAATGTTTCCAATTTGAGTTTTGATTACCGGTAGTTTTTAGTTGATGTGGCGCTTGAACGTGGTCCATCGAGTCGATTGTTCGTCGGGAATCCGAATGCTGCGAAGCCTTCCAAAGTTGAATAGTCAGTACGAATGTTCTTGTTTTCTTTCTAATTCTTGTCTAAGAACTAGTAAGCTTTCTTGAAGTTATTTACCTGGTACCATGTTATATTACTTACTGTAATATATGTTACTCATTTGCGTTATACCAAGATGCTCTTAAACTTGATGTTGATTAACACTCATAATCGTCCAATGAAAGCAAATAATTTATTGAATAACTGAACAAATGACATGTGAGTTTGATTCTTCAATACTTTTACTAGCTATTAAATGAATAAGATAGAATAAGAAGAAACTAAAATTAACTACACTTGCACTCTGAGCTAACTCTCTACACCTTTGGTCTCTAGACACAACACACACAAAGAGGCGGGAACTCAGATTGAGTCTGTCTTTATACCCCTTGCTAGTGCTGCCATCTAGTGTTCACTTAACTGTAACGACTATCCATTAACCCTTTATGTGTATACAGATATGCAGATCATTAAAATATGTATTACTGGTGGGACTCACTGGATTCTTAATGGTAATGTGCACAGCTACAAGTGTACTGTTACTCTAATGCTGTATTAATTTTACCTATCCTTCCTTGACTGTCATACGTCATGCACAAACCCTCCAGAATCGTGGTAAAATAGGTTTGCAGCTGTCAAGAAAATTCATTTAAAATTTATTCCATTTACACAACATTCTACGTCAGTTCTGTAAGTGGACACCAAGCCATACAGCCTGTTGTGGTAAAGGATTGAAACCACTCAAGCCTGTAGGTTCCACTAACAGAAATGTTTATTCACAAGCATGCTTGGGAGACACAGCATGCTCCTATTGGGTGTCTGCCTGATACAAAGGCAGTATAACATAATTATATATTTTGGTTAGCACAGTTACACAATAAAAGCATAATGAGCAGAATTACACAGGCAGCACCTGTCCCCTTTGTCTAACTGCTGACTTGTCTGCTTCCTTTGACATTTTTTCTTTACCCACCCAGCAAAGGTCATTAAGTTCATGGTTGTTACTTTCCCAAACCATCATGCTGAGAAAGGGCTCTGATCACTATTCTTTTAAAGCTGTTAATACTCGTCACTATATTTGCCTGATTCAAATCTATTAATGTTTAATGTGAACTTATTTCAATTGCCACACTTCACAGTGCACAAACATCCCAGATTTAACCTTGGGTGTCCTTTCATATCAGAAGTGGGGTTATTACATTTGACTTTTATGTTCCGATGTTGGGGAGAAAAATCAAAATTGGTTCCAACATCTGAAACTTATTCAGCTGGAATGCGCACCTGTTTTATTGCAATGATGCTCTTCTGAATAATTAGTGACTAGGTTTGAATGTGTGCAAGAAAACCCCAGGATATGAGTACTATCCTGGACCAGACCCCAACAGTTGCTAGGATACCGGGCAGAAACCCCAATATATTATTTAATGTGTAAGAATGTGAGGAAAGGATATCTCACTCCAGGAGCGATTCCATGCACAAGTAAGGATATGGTATATTTAAATAAACTTTATTACATACACAGGATTAAAATAATTCAACATCATACAAGAGAATAGCTTACAATTAGCCATTAAGCTACGGTTAACAATGAAATGAAACACTAATTCCTAACTGCTATCTTTTATCTTCTCCAAGCACACCCCATCTCAAGCCAAAATCCACTTTTAAATACAGGTGGCAGACACAGGATTACTTGCTTTACACTTGATTTTCTTTTAAAAGACTGATTGGACAGATAGAGAAATCTGGTCAGGAAACAACCTGCAGCTTCTTGTCTGGGTCAGACTATTGCTTATGTTTTTTTTTTAAACATATTTTATTACAAACATGTATCAAAGCAGGTTACAGCAAATAAGCACCCTGGGAAACATACTTCCCAACAATCAACCATATTGTCTGCACAGAATTTTCCCCTTTTTAAACCCCCCTCCCCCCATCTCCCATCCCCCACCTTCCTGCGACGAACAGCTCCTCAAACATGGTCACAAACATTCCCCACCTTTTCTGAAATTCCCCTGCTGAGCCCCTTAACTCATACTTTATCTTCTCTAACCGCAGTAAGTCGTACAGGTCACCCAACCATGCCGCTATCCCCGGTGGCGATGTCGACTGCCACTCCAGCAGAATTCGCCACCGTGCAATCAGAGAGGCGAAGGCCACGACATCGGCCTTCCTCCTCTCCATGAAGCAACTATGCGCAGGATTCTCCATCCCTGGGACGGCCAGAATGCGGTGGGGTCAAATTGGGATCGGAACCAGGCACCGACCCAAATGCTGTGCTCCGCCCGCTGGCAGCGTGAACGAGTTCCACGCCGCATGCCAACGGGAGCATTGAAATAAACAAAATTGAGTCATAATGACCGATTTGCATCTATTTAGCGGTCCCGGTTCCCTATGCTCCACCCCCACCTCGCACCACAAATCAGCCCCTAACACGGTCACTCCCACACCATACAGAAGCCCCCAACCCCTGAATTGCCTAAGTGGCCCCCTCTTGCATCCTGAAGTACACGGGTAACCCCACCTGCCCGATGGGACCACTGTAATCGGGAGACCCCACAGAGTGATCACTATAATAGGGGATGTCACACAGTGACCCCTGTAATAAGGGGACCTCTGGGAACCCCTGAAATAGGGGGCACCGACCCCAGGGATATCTATAATAGTGGGATGCCCTCCCAGGGTCCCTTGCAATAGGGGAACCCCTTGTAACAGGAGCACCTTCTCGCAGAGACCTCTGGCGGTTCAACCTATTACAGGTGTCATAAGAGGGGTCCTCTTATTGCAGGAGTCCCGGGGGAGTGGGGGGGGGGACAGTTAGGTCACCCCTATACCTGGGGGTTGGCGGGGCTCCCAGGCAATTTGGGGGTGGGAAACTGCCATGCAGTGTGAGGGTGGGGGCGGAGTCAGAGCTAATGTGCGTTGCAGGAGGGGGTGGGGGTGCCGGCTGCCTGCTCAAAATGGCGGCCTAATATCGGGATCTGTATTCCACGTCATGCATAAATTTACATGATGTGGACCCTGAATTACATTCCACTTGACAACTGCAAGGAGATCATGAAACTTGTGCCATTCAGCTCTGGTGGGGGGACATCAGGCGGGATTCTCCGTTTCAGTGGTTAAGTGCTGATGCCGTGCCAAAATCGGTAGAGTTCTACGACAACAAAATTGACACCGTTTCCGGAGCCATTCCAAAACCGTGAATGTGTTGGCACCGGCACCACGTGGGCACCTGCTGCTGGTGGCCATCAAGCTGATGGCTTCCCTGAACATTTACGTTATGAGTCCTTCCAAGTGCCAATGTGCTGGAGGAGGATGCAGGAAAAGACAAGGATGAGCAAGACGTGAGGCCCACACAAGCACGGGAGGCTTCAGGACATGTGAGCCTTGACCGGCGTGCATGTGATGCTCTGCTCGCCTCCAGGTTCCCTGACTAGGTGGTCTGGCCAGCGGCACAAACATCCCATATCGCCCCCTCCCATGAACATCCTCCCTATGCCCCCCCTTGTTAACCCCTCCGTGATTCCTACTTGCCTCCCTACGGGCCCTGAGTTGGCAGTAACAGGGAGTCTTGTCTATGGGATGGAGGATGATGACAATCACTTTCCAACATCTACCTGGGTGATACCTGCATGCGAGCTGGCCATTCCATTGCACGGCCTCACCAAATCCTTGGGCTCGTGGCGGTGCGGATGGTGGGTTGGTGGTGGTGGTGGTTGGGGGTGGGGGGGGGGGGGGGGGGGTAGGAGGGATGGGTTGGGACAATGGAGCGGTGAGCGCTTGCTGAACTGGGGACCCTGAGACAAGCCCACCCCCAAACCGCCCCTTGCACCCAGCCCAGATCAGCCTATTTGGGGCAGCACGGTAACATGGTGGTTAGCATAAATGCTTTACAGCTCCAGGGTCCCAGGTTCGATTCCAGGCTGGGTCACTGTCTGTGCGGAGTCTGCACGTCCTCCCCGTGTGTGCGTGGGTTTCCTCCGGGTGCTCCGGTTTCCTCCCACAGTCCAAAGATGTGCGGGTTAGGTGGATTGGCCATGCTAAATTGCCCGTAATGTCCTAAAAAAGTAAGGTTAAGGGGGTTACGGGTATAGGGTGGATACGTGGGTTTGGGTAGGGTGATCATTGCTCGGCACAACATCGAGGGCCGAAGGGCCTGTTCTGTGCTGTACTGTTCTATGTTCTATGTTCTATTCCTCACACCCCAGGGTGCCACCCCCACTCCGACTAGGATGGGTCTCGGTACTCAGGGCCGTGGAGTACAGGGAGTGGACCACCTCCGTCTGGGACTGCGCCACATCATGCTGTGACTGTGCCACCACCTTCTGAGTCTGTCCCACATCAGCCACTGACTGTGCCACCTCCCTCTGAGTCTGTGTCACATTGGCCAGCAACCGGGCAATGTCGCTGACATTCTCAGCCATGACCCACTGTGACTGGGCCACACTCTGGAGCGCCGCTGCAATATGCAGGTGGTCCTCGTACATGGCTGCCTGTGATATGGCAGCCCTGTCATGGCCCTTGGCCACCACTTGCACAGAGGGCCACAGGCCTAGGGTAACCTGACCCATGGTCGAAACCTGCACCCCAAAGGCGTCCACCGCAGACGCCACCTGTGAGGTGTTGGCGTGAGTGGGGCACATGGTCGGCACCACCTCCTGATCCTGCAGGACGTTCGACTCCTCCAACGATACCTGCAGGTGCTGGATAGTTGCTAACACCCTCTCATGCAGTCCCTGGCTCTGTGACTGCATCTCCACTATTGATGGGACCTCCCTTTCCAGGAGCCCAATACCCATCTGGGCGGCAGCTAGTCCTTGGGGTCGGGCCGCCCTCCAACAGTCCGCCCCATCCGCAGTTCCTACCTCCACCTGCGATACTGCAGCAAGTGTGTGGTGTGCACCAGATAGTGCCCCAGGAGCCTCTTCACTAAAGTACACAACTGAGGTAAGTCTCTCTGGGTTGATGGAGGGTGTTGGAGACAGCAGTGATGGAAAATCAATGTCGTCAATAAAAAACTTAGATTTATTAACAATAGTGGTATGTATACTGCCTGATAGATCTCTACCAGGTACCTCTCTGGTCGGTGCCTTACTGGTCGACCTTTTATACAATGGTCAAGGAACCTAGTACTCCATGAGGACCACGGAGAAAATAATTATTCCCACCCCGTAAGTCCCATGTGGGACATTACACACATGGGGCAGAATTCTCCGAGCTCCCGCAGGGTGGGAAATCGCCCGGTGCCGGCATAAATCCCGCCCCCACCGTGGCCACCCAGGAATCGGCGGGAATCATGCCCCGCCGATTGGCACAGGGGGCACGCTGATCGGCGTGCCGAAACTCCGGCCCGCGATGGGCCGAAGTCCCGCCGCTGACAGGCCAATCCCGCTGACGTGGTTTAAACCACCTCTGTGCTGGCGGGATTGGTGGCGCGAGAGGGCCCCCGGGGTCCTGGGGGGGCGCGTGGGGAGATCGGACCCCGGGGGGTGCCCCCACGGTGGCCTGGCCCGCGATCGGGGCCCACCGATTGGTGGGCGGGCCAGTGCCGTGTGGGCACTCTTTCTCTTCCGCCTCCACCACGGCCTCCACCATGGTGGCGGCAGAAGAGACCCCCTCCACCACGCATGCGCCGGTGGTGACGTCAGCGGCCGCTGACGCTTCGGCGCATGTGCGGACCGGCGAAGGTCTTTCGGCCAGCCCTGACGCCAGGCACGTAGCGCCAAAGGCCGTTGGCGCCAGTTTTGGCATCATCGGCGGAGCGGGAGCCACTCCGGCGCGGGCCTAGCCCCTAAAGGTGCGGAGAATTCCACACCTTTGGCGAGGCCCGATGCCGGAGTGGTTTGTGCCACTCCGCTATGCCGGGACCCCCCCCACCCTGCTGGGTAGGGGAGAATTGCGCCCATGATGAGCCGGGAGAAAATATTGACACCCCGAGTTAGAAATTACCTGTTTAGATCCCGAGGTGTGATTTTCTAGGCCCACCACCACCGTCGTTTTCCCACGGTGGAGGTGGTTGGCCGTTGGCCGCTAGCGGAATCTTCCGGTCCCAATCAAGTCAATGACAATTTACAATCCTCACCCGTGCCACTGTCAGGGAACCCATGGTGGGAGCCAATTTCGGCAGGACTGTAAAATTCCACTGACGAGAAGAGCTGGAGTATTCCACCTGCCAACTCCGTCCTGATGGAATGGAGGGATGCAAATTGTGGCCGCCATTTTAGGTTTCATTCCATTCTTGAAGTAATCATTGACATTGGCAGGTGTGAAATTCTACAGGAGAATTGTCTCTGCATATCTGGAAGCCATGTTCCAGAAGCCCGACCAACTTGCAGTTATAGACAAGTGAGTTGGCCTTTGCAGCCATCTTGTTTCAACAGTTGAAACTGCCTTTTCAAAAAAGTCTATTCTGTGAGAGCAGCGGATCAATTTCCTTGCCGCCAACTAGGGAGAACAATTTAAAAATAACTCGCTGATCTTTCCAGCATTCTCTTGTGCAACATCCTCAGTTCAATGCACCTTTTTCTCCCTGATGCACCTCCTCACATCTCTATAGGAGATGCCCTTATTTTACTACCATCTTGTTCGTGTGCCTCACAGTTTCCCTTCACAAATATTGTCCTTCTCTCCTTTCCTCATAATCCATTTCTCATTCAACTCTCTGGTTTCTCTCCTTGCAGAAGAGGAGAGCACAGAACTGCAGGGAGAGGCAGAGAATGGGGGAGGGGGATGGCCACTGGCAATGCATGCCCTCTTGGTCCACTGGGATGGAGGTCTTGGTACAAGCTGCAAATGTCAGCAACAAGCCTGAGCCCTGTGAGGCACTGGTGCTAATGCATGCTGAGTGAACTGAATCTTTGCCTGTAGACCCTGTGTTGGATGTCTGAATCCATCCTCTCTGCCTGATGGAGCGATATGTGGCTGAGGAGAAGACAGCTGGTGTTGGTGCTGCCTGTGTAGCCCCTGCTGCTCCTGGTCTTGTTGGCATTGATGTTGCCACCATTCTGGTCAAGCTGCATTAGCTGCTCCTGTGCTGCTGTAAATATCGGCAATGAAGTGCAGCTCAAGGTGAGTCAAATTCCAGGCAGGCACATTGACTTCCCAAGAAGTTGGGAATCACCCATCAGTAAGAACACACTCTCAGAAGAAATGCTATGCGCACCAACCTGTCACATAGGCATGGCTTCAGCTCTTCAGTTCCACTGTTGAAATTAAACAATTAGTCCTCACTGTATTGTCACCTCATTGATCTTGGAGGAGGTGCGGATAGTTCAGGAAACCTATTTGCTTACCCTTAAGGTCAGAAAGCAAGATTAAATTCAAAGTACCCGTTGGCATATCTAAATGACTTTCCTAACAGTTGCAGTGGGGCTTTCCATGCTTCTGCAAACCAACCCAGGTCAAAAGCGGGCTATGGTAAACACCACTGGTCACACACTACGTGTAATACGGTACTGCCACTGTATTACAGTTAACACAGTAAATCCCAGCCTGCTGGCTCTTCCCAGCAGCCGATGTATAATCTCCTGCGCTGCGTCCATTCTGGTTGCAGCTGCAGGAGGCTCAACATCTAGTGCAATAAAGCCTCAATAGTTTCACCGTTTTCATCTTGTGGTCATTGATGGTACATCACGGACATGTGTGCATCATGTTGGGTTTCCGACCCATGCCACATTTCGGAGGTTTAACCTTATGTTTGCACGCAAGCCTGTCCCTGCTCACCGTGAATAAGAACTGTCACCATGTAGTTGTTGGCTTTGAACTATTAACTGGCCGTGTGGAATGTGTTCCTGGAATCTGCTTTCCGATCTAACAAGTGGAAATAATTGAAGAGATTGCCTGAATTTTGCACAGCAATGGAAAGTGGGCTGTAATGGATCATTGACCTGTTTTTACACCCTCCACCTGAAATTCACTGACTTCAATGCAAAGCAAAATCATGCAGGGCTGTAAAACAACCTTTTAATCATCCCTTTCTATTCAGCAATTTTCCATGGCTAATCCTGTGAGTGGTTTACTGTTATGCAGAAAAAAATGGATCTCATCACATGCATAGCGTGGAGTGCACTGTGACCCAAATCAACAATGACCCTGCAAGGAATCTCATTCCCTCTGCCAAGCTTTTATGTTTTGAAATACTTCCAGCATAAATATAAGAAAATGTTCTTCGGTTCTTCACACTGTCAACATAAGTGCGGTGCAACGTTCACCATCTATTTTAAGCTGTCTGAAGGTACAGAAATTAAACAAGTCATACACTGCAAGAGGGTGTCATTTGATACTCTGCTTCGGGCCTTATATAAACATGCCTGGTTGCAGGAACTGAATTTAAATCTCAAATCCATGCTACATGTACATGTGACAGTCCATTTAGCATTATCAGTGATCAAACATATAGGGCTTATATCTCATTCACGCCACTGTTGCTAGATTCTGAGTTTTGAGGAAGCAGTTTTCATTATTCTATTTCATGCTGCCTCATGAATTACTGTCTTTATCTGGAGGTAAACGAAATAACTGGTTCCCTTATGTTTTTTGTTTCATCTTAGAATTTTGCTTCAGTTGCTGAGAGGATAAGAAATGTGGCTTTTGAAATGAATTACGGTGTCAATCCCTCGGTCTCTTATTTCACGCACGGTGTATAGCAAACTAGCCCAAAACTGGCGGGTTGGAAAGGTTAATTATTTTCTAACTGAGAAGATAACATTTTAGCGAAAATTTCATTGTGTATACTAATCAGACAGTTGGTGATATTACTCGTGCAGAACACTTATTTTAGGATCACTGGTTATCAGTCCACCTTCAAGAGATTAAATTGGAGTTAAATATGCACTTGTAGTTCGAGAGGGATCTACCGTCCTTCGCTGTACTGGGCCACAAATAGTCTCCTCCTGGGGCAGTCAGAAATACTTCCTTTGTACCTTGAAGAATACAATTTCTGCCAGCTAAGGTGAAATGAGATGCAAATAATTGCACATTTTGAAGAGCTCATGTATCTCTTATGGGGAGTCAGAGGCTAGGTCAAGAGATGATGCAGTTTCTTCAGGGGATCCTTAATAAATGACCCTTAACTGTATAAAGTCTCTTAAATTAATTTTCAAGGTTAGCAAAGTGCAATACTCAAACATAATTTTATATAACTGTAGATATTGTTACTGTAAGGACATATATTGTATTGTTTTTATTCATGGATGGGGCTGGCAAGGCAACCCTCATTGCTCATCACCAATTGCTTTCGAGTCAGTGGTGGTGACTTGCTTGAACCGTGACAGTCCATGTAGTGAAGGTATGCCCATAGTGCTGTTAGACAGGGAATTCCAAGACTTTGACCCAGCAATAATGAAGATAGATGATATATTTCCAAGTGGGCATAATGTGTAACATTGAGGGGAACTTGCAGGTGATAGAGGGGAAATATACCTTAAATGGCAAAACTTTTTGGAATATAGAAAATCAGAGAGATCTGGGCGTGCAGGTCCACAGATCTTTGAAGGTGGCACCACAAGTGGACAAGGTAGTCAAGAAAGCATACAGAATGCGTGCCTTCATTGGACGGGGCATCGAATATAAAAACTGGCAAGTCATGCCACAATTGTATAGAACCTTGGTAAGGCCGCACTTGGAATATTGCGCACAATTCTGGTCACCACACCACCAGAAGGATGTGGAGGCTTTGAACAGGATGCAGAGGAGGTTTACCAGGATGTTGCCTGTTATCGAAGGTATTAGCTATGCGGAGAGGCTGAATAGACTCAGACTGTTTTCATTAGAACAATGGAGGTTGAGGGGTGACCTGATAGAAGTCTACAAGATTATGAGGGGCATGGATAGAGTGGATGGGCAAGCAATCAATCCCAGGGTGGAGGGGTCAGTCACCAGGGGGCATAGGTTTAACGTCCTTGAGGCAAAGTTTAGAGGAGATGTGTGAGGCAGGTTTTTTATGTAGAGAGTGGTCAGTGTTTGGAACACGTTGCCAGGGGAGGTTGTGGAAGCAGATAAAAGGCTTCTTGACAAACATGGGTGGGTATAGAGGGATACGGCATAAGGAAGTGCTGAGAGTTTTGGCAAAGATTGGTAGGGCTTGGAGGGCCGAAGGGCCTGTTCCTGTTCTGTTTTGTTCTTTGTCTCTATGCACTTGCCATGCTGTCCTTCTAGGCTGTAGAAGGTTTGGGAGGTGCTGTCTAAGGAGCCATGGTAAGTTGATGCAGTGCATCTTGTAGAAGGTATTCTCTGCAGCCATGATGCACCAGTGGTGGAGGGAGTCAATTTTTTAGGCGCTTGATGGATGCAGATCAAAAACGCAGCTTTGTCCTTAATCATGTTGAGCTTCTTGAGTCCTGCGGAAATGCAGCCAGGGAAATGGTAGGGCAAGGGGCGGGGAGGTGGGGTGGATGCATTCTGTGCCTTTATAAGGGGTGTGACTCCCCAAAATTATCTCGGGGGAGGGGGGGGGAACGGGTTACCAACTAATGGGGGCCCCAATAATCTCGGGGGTCCAGCGAGGATGGACTGACCCATCCACACCAGTCCACATGTAAAAAACCTGCGAAGCTGGCAGCTTGGCATGGCCCTTTCCTACCATCAGTTAACTCCCAGCGAATGTGGGTGAAGTCCTTAAGTGGGAATGAATTGCCCAGTACAAGTATAATTGCAAATTGCGGTGGGCAAGGATGGGTGGCTAGGCAGCGGGGCAGACTGCCCAGTGGATTGAACAAATCTTTAAGCAGGGGAACGTAAAATCCAGTCCCATTAGTTGTGCCTGTTGCCAATTTAACTAGATATGGCAATTATTAATGATAATATTGCTTTTCAGAGTCGGCAGGTATCAAATGATACCACCACAAGGCTTTACTGGATATCGATCAAAGACCAAACAACCAGTTAGTCAGTTAAAGTTCAAAGATAGTTTATTTACACACAAGGATTACTTTGACATGCAAAATAATACACTACAAGTTAAACTACACCTAACAACTACAATAACCTATACTTTACTTCAGGGCAACTGGCTCTTTGCAGATGAACAAGGCCTTTGTTTGGATCTTGCGTGGCTGGGTAGAAGACGTGGCTTCGTTTTTGCTGGGCTCATCTGTCTGATAGCGATCGTTGGTCTTGAACTTGTCTTCTGGCCGTAATGCTACACTTGGTTTTAGGCATAGGCCGAGGCAAAGAGAGACCGAACACATGGCTGCGTCTCTTTTTATCCCTCTGGGATTTCGCACTCTTTGGGCGGTCCTTAGCTTTTGGGCCTAATAATTCACTGCCTTCAATTTTGGCCAATAAAGGGCTGGGCTTGATGGCTGGGCATGTCCTGAGTGGTCATCGACCGTGGCTGTTTGGGCTTTATTGGCAAAGGGAGTGGCGCTGGTTAGTCTGCATCTGTATAGGTTACCTGAGTACAGTCCTTTTGTTCTGGGGAAATAGGCCATTAGAATGCAAACGAGCAGGGGTTTAGATCACGTCTAGCTATCTGGACGGCAAATACACACACAAACTCTGAGTCCGGGTTGGCCATAATTCCCATGGCCCTTTGCAGGTGGCCATCTAAGATGGCTACATGCCTTTGTATTTGGTGTCTTAGCCAATGCCAGGTCCCCTGTCCAGTTTCACTGTATTGTTTCTTGTAACGGTTTCATGCACATTAGTGGCATGCTCGGATATTTTGGAGAGCAGTTAACCATCAACCATAATCATCTGGATCTGGAGTTACATATAAGCCAGACCAGATAATGACAATGGATTTCCTCCTCAGTGAACCACATGGATGTTTATCGCAATCTGGTCATTGCATGGTCATTACTGAGACCCCTCTTGGAGTATCTGAACTCATGCCTCCAGATCATTTGTCCAGTCTCTGCATTGCTAGTGAAGTAACATAGCCACCATAACTATCATTCCTGCAATTCTTGTAATTTACATGAAGAATCTATAGTACTGCAGGAGAATGGGGGAGGGAACCCACTCCCAGCGGCCGTCAAAATGACTGTCGCCCTAAGCCTTTACGCCACAGGATCCTTCCAGGTGCCGGGTGGGAACCTGTCTGGAATCTGAGTTCGGTGCACAGGTGCATCTATGATGTCATGGAGGCCCCATATGCCCAGTTGGCACAATACATCCATTTCAATGTAAACCAAGCCCACCAGGTTGCCCGGGCAGAAGGTTCGCCACAATCAACCAGATGGCCCAGGTCCAGGGGGTGATCGACGGAATGCATGTCACCCTACGAGCACCTGCAGATGCACAACTCACAAGGGCTTCCACTCGATGAACCTACTGCTGGTGTGTGACCATCAGGTGTGCATTATGCATGTCCATGCCCAATACAGGGCAGTGTGTACAACACATTCATCCTGGCACACTCGACAGTTCTGGCCTCTTTAAGATCACCCCCAGCTGGGGTGTTGGCTTCTGTGCGACAGGGGTTATCCACTGCGGTCGTTGCTGATGACCCCTATCTGGAGGCCACAGACCAAGGCGGATATCCGCTCAAATGACATCTAGGCAACGACCAGGAGCATGAACGAGCGGTGCTACGGCATCCTGGAATTCAGATGCCCAGCTCTAGATGGGCCCTGCAATATGATGCTGGGAGGGTCTCCCGCATCATGGCGGCCTGCTGCATCCTCCACCACATCACACTGCAGAGGGGTATTGTGCTGGAGGAAGAGGATGAACACCAGTCCTTGTCTGGCGAGAAGGATTGGGGGAGGGCGACATGGGGCCCAGGAGGGTCATGCGCACCAGGGGTAACGTGCACGGGACTCTCTGCCTCCAGGTTCACCGACCAGGTGGGGGGGGACTGGCCAGTAGCACTGACACTGCATCATTACCCCACACCACCGCACCCCACTCCCTCTGGCCACTGGTCACCCACCGGCCAGTAACTGTCTCTGTGTAGCACTGACATTGCATCATTACCCCCCACCACCACCCCCACTCCCTCTGGCCACACACCGGCCTGTAACCGTCTCCGTGTAGCAGCGACACCGCATCATTACCCCCCACCACCCCCACTCCCTCTGGCCACCCACCGGCCAGTAACTGTCTCCGTGTAGCAGCGACATCGCATCATTACCCCCCACCACCACCCCCACTCCCTCTGGCCACCCACCGGCCAGTAACTGTCTCCGTGTAGCAGCGACACCGCATCATTACCCCCCCCCCCCCCCCCCCCCCCCCCACCACCCCCACTCCCTCTGGCCACCCACCAGTCTGTAACCGTCTCCGTGTAGCAGCGACATCGCATCATTACACCCCACCACCCCCACTCCCACTGGCCACCCACCGGCCAGTAACTGTCTCCGTGTAGCAGCGACCAGCGACACGGCATCATTACCCCCCACCACCCCCACTCCCTCTGGCCACCCACCTGCCAGTAACCGTCTCCGTGTAGCAGCGACACCGCATCATTACCCCCCCCCCCCCCCCCCCCCCACCACCCCCACTCCCTCTGGCCACCCACCGGCCTGTAACCGTCTCCGTGTAGCAGCGACACCGCATCATTACCCCCCACCACCACCCCCACTCCCTCTGGCCACCCACCGGCCTGCAACCGTCTCCGTGATACATACATGCCGCACTACAGGGTGCGGGTCCTGGGTTGGCAGTAACACCGGGTCTGGTCCATGGAATGGAGAATGGTGACAACCCGCTCTGCGATGAGCTCGGGTGCTTTGCATCGTTTGACAATGTCTGACTCCTGTCCACTTTCTACCGTCCACCTGGCTGATGCCTGCATGCGAGCTGGCCATTCCATCACATGATGCCATCAAAACCTGGGGTGGCAGAGGTGGGGACGCTGGCTGGGGGTGGGAGGGATGGTGCTGGGTCACCGGAGCGCTGAGCACTGGATGAACTGCGGACCCTGAGCCAAACCCACCGAGGCAGCTTGTAACATTGTGCAGAGGTGTTTAAGGTGAAAAAGTATATACAGATAAATGCCCTATCACTAAACTGTGCCTTCCACCTTTGCCAACTTAACTGTTTACTTTTCTGGCCTTAGGCGCCATAACGTTACACATAGGTGGGTTACAAGATGGTACATCAGGAGTGGAGGGGGCTGACTGTGATTCCCACCTTGTGACTTTGGTCCCCTTTGGCGGGCGTCTTCTGGGGCAATCGGGCCTGGATGGACCCGGCTGCTGCTCGGGTGCCCCAGGTGGAGTGGTTCCACTCTGTTCTGCTCAATGGCCACATCATGCTGTGACTGTGCCACCTCTGGGTCTGCATCACGTTGGGGGGCCGTTGGAGACACACAGTTGTGGGGTCTTAAAACCCTGGCCCAATCTCTGTCTCTTGGTCATGTCAGATTGAATCATAGTTACATCAGTATCAGATGCTCCCGAGGTTGACCTTCTACAGGCCTTGGTCTCAAACTGGAAAAAATCCTCTTCACCGCGATCCTAACAGCTCTTATTCTGAGTCGTAGTCACTGGATTGTGTCTTCAGGTCTCTGCAGTGGGATTTGAACCCACACCTTCTTTATTTTGGGCAAAACACTTTGCAACCGAGCCAGTGGTTACAGAATTTGTTTCCTAATACCTGCTTCAAACATTTATCTCTGTGTTGCTTATGTTTGAAAAATGGACTTTACATTTTTCTTTTCTGAGCGAGTTTTCTGTGAACAGTAATGTTTGTCCTTTCCAGATCACTTCTTACATTGCCTCACCATAGATGTCACATCGTTATCCAATTCAATTCAATACATTCACTCAATCTCCATAATTGCCATCATATTTTACAAGGAATGATCACTTGATTTCATTAAGGTGACGAATAGATTAACTTGAATAATGAGCTATCCATCCATATTGGTTCAGGGCTCGAGATTATGATTAATTCAATGTGTGCAGAAGTGGATGGCGCAGTGGTATAGGTTGTTGGACCGTCAACATATGGCAAAGCAGAACTCGTTTCATCCACTCAGCAAATCTTCTGATCTCACGCATCTTGCAGCAGATGTTGGCAAGAAGGAAACCAAACGCTTCCCCACATGTGAGGTGAAATGAGTTAGAAAGTATCCACCAAGATGCCCTTGATCAGAAACATTCGGCATGGTTTAGGGAAAAAAAAATGTTTGAAACTTCCTTAGGATTCGAGGAAAGGACAGGCATACACAGTGAGGAAAAGAAACAACATGGGCTTGAGTTTTCACTTGTTTCCATTAGTTATATCAGCACAATCCAGGTGGAATCAGCCGAGTCCATGCAAAGACAGACTTATGCTTGCCTTCTCTGCAGACTGTTCTGCTGGTTTGAGATTGAATTTGGCCTCAATCAGAAAACTAGCCATGCCGATCTTGAAATATTCTGCTGGTGTTCTGTTTCAGGAATGCCATTCTATGTTTGTTCATTTTCTTAGATGGGGATAAGGGTGGCTTTTGGGCAAACTTTGGGGGCAACTCCCTGAAGGAGTTACCCCAAGGGAGTTACCCCCTTGGTCCATTGCAAGGTCTGCCACGTCAGACTCGCATTTGGTGAGACCTGTAGTAATCCCCTTCCACCTGATTACAGCTCAGGGGACAGGATAATCATGGAGGGCAAGAAAATGTTCATTTATTTACACCCATTTATTTACAACACGGTAGCACAGTAGTTAGCTAAGTTGCTTCACAGCCCCAGGGTCCCAGGTTCGATTCCCGGCTTGGGTGACTGTGTGTGAGGATGTTCACGTTCTCCCCATGTCTGCGTGGGTTTTCTCCGGGTGCTCCGGTTTCCTCCCACAGTCCAAAGATGTGTAGGTTAGATGGATTGGCTATGTTAAATTGCCGGTAGTGTCCAAAAATAAGGTTAAGTGGGGGTTACTGGGTTACGGTGTGGGCTTCAGTAGGTGCTAATTCCAAGGGCCGGTGCCGACTCGATGTGCTGAATGGCCTCCTTCTGCACTGTTAATTTTATGATTGTATGATCCTCGCGCTGGGATGCGGGCTTGAACCTCAATCCCACCGCCAATGAGTGGTTGGAGCATTGCATTCGGATCGGTGCTGGCTGATGGCCGGCAGGGATCCCGATTTTACGATTATCCGGTGCATCGGGGACCCCGTTGCAGGTGGCGAGAGGCGGAGAATACAGACCTTGGTCTCTAACTAGAAAAATTCCTCTTCATCTCAATCCTATCTGCTCTTATTCTTAGTGCTAGTCACTGGACTGTGTCTCTAGGCCTCTGCAGTGGGATTTGAACCCACAACCTTCAATGCCAAATGTAAAAATGTTACCCTGAATCGCAGCTAACACTTCGTACATTAATAATATTAGAATTTATTTTGTTGGGCTTGAGCTCCCTATTCTGGGCATCTTGTGCCATTCGCTGTTGGACAATTCAGCTCAAAAATGTTTTGCACATTAACTGACTTGGAAGTGTGAGATGAAAATGGTATGTTAAAGGCAATGGGACATAGTGACCAGTGAGACAACCAATTATCTCTTTAACCACCAATAAGATTAAAGTATTGAAAAAACCTGCAATGATAGAGAAGAAAGTTGGGTGAAGTAGAGCCAAATCAAGTACAGAAAGAGAGATAATGATAGGAAAATAAATTAGATGAAGAGAGAGGGATTCTCCGGTCGTCGGGTGGGTGTGGTCAGAGAATCCCGCCTGAGGTCAATGGACTTCCCATTGTCTAGTTCTCGCCCTTGGCGATCTTGCAGCGGGCGGGGCGGAACAATTCAGCCAAAAGAATAAAAAGAGACAGCATTGAGAAAAAAAACAATTTTGCATTTTTATATCTTTAACAACAATTTATTGGCCGTGATTTTGCACCCGTATTTGTTGCGAATGCAAACGATGGGTGCAGAATAGCGCGGCAGAAAGAAAACTAGAATCTTGTCGGCGGGATCTGATTTTCTGATTAGCCCCGCCCCTCGCCAGTGACGTAACAATGTTCCTGTCCAGAAAATTCTGGAATCTCATTTCAGTCAATCGATATCTCATCACAAGACTTCCCCACCATATCATTGTGCCCCCCCCCCCCCCCCCAACCAACTCGCCCCTCACCAGCAAGACAACATACCAGTGAGGTTTACAATATATTTTTGAAAATATGAACCAGGCAATGAGAATCCACGAGGAGAGTACAAGTAGGTATAGCCCGGGAGCCCGGGGAGGAGAGGGCATGCCCTGGAACTGCCGCGGCATTTCTCCCTAGCACCTTGGCACTGCTCCCCAGCACCCTGGCACTGCTCCTGGCGCCTTGGCAGTGTTTTTTTTAAACAAATTGACAGTTTTGACCAAGTTTTTTTTTCCAATTAAAGGGCAATTTCGGTTGGCCAATCCACCAACACTGCATGTCTTTGGGTTGTGTGGGTCAAACCCATGACATGGGGAGAATGTGCAAACTCCACACAGACAGTGACCCGAGGCTGGGATCGAACCTGGGTCCACAGCCGTGTAAGCACAGTGCTAGCCACTGCACCACCATGTCACCCAACCCTGGCATTGCCAGGATGTTAGGGGAAAATGCCATGGGGGGGGGGGGGGCTTCTGGGGAATTCCTTTGGGGATTTGTTCCCCTTATTCATGGGGGGGGGGGGGGGAAGGAGAGTTCTTTGTTCCTTACAGGAGATCGGGGTGCCCTTTGAAATCGGAATCGTGATCTTGTTTTCCCGATGATGCTGGCTTTTCCCCGCCTGCCCCACCAGCGTCACACCTGCAGATTCTTTCTGCACAATGTAACAAGAAACACCCTCTGTGCAGCCGGCGAGCTGCATCCAGGATTTCCTGCCTCACCAGCACTCTCTGCAAGAAACGCAAAATTCTGCCCATTGTGTGTGGGGAAAATAATACACATTTTAAAGAACTTCATCATCGTCGTATTAACAATCATCACACTGCAAAAGGGATACTTACGTTTTTAATTACAAGACTTAACTTCCTGCAGTGAGTTTAATGGACATGTACATTGCAAATCCAACAAATTCTAAAAAAAAGTCAGAGGAAGTTTAAACTTAAGGTACCATAAAGCAAATCCTGGAGCTATGCAAATCACTTCTGGAGATTTACAATCACAGTTTATATTTTAATCTTCTGTACTTGCTACCTGATTTGAATATTAATAATAGTGTATATTACTTTTCCAACAATATTTAGACCAATTTTTTAATGCAATGAAATTGATATAATGTGGACTTCCACTTTACCTCCTCGGCTTTATACCATAGGTATATTTTATTACCAGACATGAACTGCCCCAGGCTTCTGATTTGCTCTACTCCTGTTTTGTTTTCTCTCTCTGGCCTCTGCTCTTGATCTCTGTGGCGTCTTCCTCAGAGAGTCAGGGGTTCCTGATTGGATGGGTGGGAGTGGAGGCTCCTGAAATGCGCGGGGTCAAAATCATGGAACTAACAGCACTGTGGGCTTACCGACACCACATGGATTGCAGCGGTTCAAAAAGGTGGCTCACCAAGGGAAATTATGGATGGGCAATAAGTGCTGGCCCTACAATATCTACATCTTCCGAATTAATATAATGAAAAGCATCCATTCCAACTGAGCAGCTGAAATTTAGTGCTGCATTGCATAATATGTTCATATCTTGTTAATAACAGCCTTTTAAACTCCTTTCACTTTAACTATTTTTATATTAATTGCAGTGACTTAATATTTCCTGTAAACTCCATTCCCTGAGGACTGTTGTTCCAATGTTGGCAGTTGCGTCCACATGATGTATTGCAGGACAGCAATCTTCCTTCACAATGCATGCAGCAACTCAGTGTGATAGGATGTCCCTGCAGAATAAATTCACAATGTTGCTGAGTATATAAAAGCATAAGTTAAATAAACTCATAAAATCAGGCACGCAGTGGTGTTAAAAATAGGACTTGATTTTTTTTTTTCCCCCCCCTCGGAAAAATGAACTGCATCCATCCGCACTCCACAACCAGTGAGGTCAATTATTCTGTCTGAGGATGCTGCCACGTCCTGGTTGCCACCAAATGAATGGAGCTTACTCCTTAAGATGTGCTTGGCGACAGACTAATTCAGACCAGAATTAATGGTTCATCATGGTTCAATGATGGTGCCAAAAAAGACTCGCAGGCGAGCCTGACTATAACAATGGCACTCTGAGCAACTACCAAAGGTGTGTGTGACCCTTGAATTTTAATGTAACTTCTCCCGTGGGATATCATCAACAATACCAGCCAAGCTACTTTTCATAATACTGGAAACAAGTGCCTCATTGTCAGTGCCCATCCAATCAAAGACTGGCTTCTGAAGTATCCAGTGTCTGATTGCCCATAGGAGGCTCCTGCAAACCATCAGAGTTCAGAGGACCCCAGTTTGGACACCTCTGATCTCGGACATTATGTTATGTGCCGCGCACTTTTATAACATAGACCAGAGAGTAGTTATGATCCGGAGTGTACTGCCTGTAAGTATGGGGGAAAATGGGCACAATGGTAACTTTGAAAAGGAAACTAGTTATTTACTTGATAAAGAAAACCATTTCCGGTCTATAGGAGAAGAGCAGAAGGCTCGGACAAATTGGATAGCATCTCCAAAGAGGCACAGACATAATTACAGACTGGGCAAAATTACATCTGTGCTACAATTTGTGAGGGGACTAAGCATCACTCTGTATATTCTTTATACAATAGATATGACTATCTTCATGGCTATTTCCAAAATTTTAAAAACTGGAAAAATATCTTATCAAATGGTTGAAGCAATGTCTGTCTATGACCCTTGATCAAAAGGAGCTATCTGGCAGTTTTGAAGAAACTTAAGCACCGTTATCTCTAATGAGACATTGTGGGCTGCAGGGACGAAATTCAAAGACAACTACACAAAAGCCAAATGCATTTCACGTGTCAGGCTGACCAACCTTTCATGTGCTAGGGCATAGGACTCCACAAACTTCCTTTCAGTTCTTAATGGTTGAGACAATTAATTATCTTGGGGATGCTGACGATATGGAGAGGTGGAAGTCATGTGGCATGATCCTCTCGCTGGTGGAACCAGTTATATTGCCTATCTGAACTACAGACCCAGTATGCCGTTCAACTATCTAACTAGCAGCAGCACCGAAAAGGGGCTCTGCCCTGATTGATTACCTAGCCCCATCCACACTGCTGCTACTGGAACTTCTGTGCCACTTCCTAAAAGACTGATTCATCTTTGCATGCCTACATCATTGTGTGAAGTAAATTCTACCGGGAAAGTGAATTATGCAGCATATGTCTTCAACCTGCCAACTCCATGAAGGAATACATAAATCGCTGGCTTGTAATGCAGAACACAGCCAGCAGCACGGGCTCAATTCCCCTACCAGCCTCCCCGAACAGGCACCGGAGTGTGGCGACTTGGGGATTTTCACAGTAACTTCATTGAAGCCTACTTGTGACAATAAGTGATTATTATCATTATTATTGGACTTTCATTCTGGACTCTGGACCTACGTGGAACAATAATTATGTTTTCTGTGGTATTTTCCTTGTAAATCCTTCTTTCTTAGTCCTGCTTTTACTGTCTGAGCGTACAGGAGGCTATGTAACAACCTTCCACCTGTGGTTTGAGAGTGTGCAAATAAACTAACCCTTTGAGTTCATCCTATCTCAAGTTTGCTGTTGGATTAGTGATGGAGAATTGGATCACACCATTGCTTTAAAAAAAAAAAAAATTTAGAGTACCCAATTCTTATTTTTCCCATTAAGGGGCAAATTAGCATGGCCAATATTACCTCCCCTGCACATCTTTGGTTGTGGGGATGAAAACCCAAGCAGACATGGGGACAATGTACAAACTCCACACGGACAGTGACCCAGGGCCGGGATCGAAACTGGGTCCTCGGTGGCGTACGACAGCGGTCCAGAGGAATCACACAGAAACTGAGGGGTCAGGAAATATACCACCACATCCAAAAGGGGGAGCAAATCAAAACACCTTTCTATTTACAGCTGGGTGGTGAAAGGGGAAAATCAAGGCTGTTTAAATTAACCCCACTCCTTTCCATAACACTCTGATCTCCTTTCTCACATACAACAATAGCAGCAGAAAGGGCTTCCTAATTTTCTTCGGATCAAGACACATCTAACTCTTCTACTTAAATTAGAGTTCATTTAACATTTTGTTTTCAATTCAATAAATCAAGCACAAATTGTAATTTATTTAAATATCTCCATAATGGTGTACAATATGAAGAAAACCAAGATAACTCAAACTGAGATTCCGAGGAAAGTAATGGCTGGATAACTACTGTGCTTTTCCCACTTACTCCAATGTACAAGGAAGGGAACACAACGCTTACATTGTGTCAGAGTCCCGATGCCGATGATGATGGTGGTGGTTGGGGGCGGGGGATGGGGCACCTGATTCTTCTGGGGGGAGGGGTCCCCCATGTCTTTTGGCCCAAAGGCCATTATCTGCACATATTTACATACAAAACATAGTATTATTGGAACGTAACCAATTTTTGATATCCTTGCCAACAGTACGAAGTGTTCATCAGACAGCTGAAAGTTGACTTCTACCAATGGTTAAAGACAGCAGCTCAGTTCTGTGTGCCACTGCAATATTTTTATTGACATTGCAGAACAGCGAAAGTGGAGAGTGGGGAAATATTTCACAAAATAAGAAACACTTTGAAAATGAAATCCATCTGAGAGGTTAGTTCACAATTACACCAGTTGTTTGGAAGTTAGTTAATCCCTCTGAACAATGATGTGGAGATGCTGGCATTGGACTGGGGTGAGCACAGTAAGAAGTCTTACAACACCAGGTTAAAGTCCAACAGTTTTGTTTTGAATCGCTCGCTTTCAGACCACAGCTCCTTCCTCAGGTGAATGAAGAGGTGGGTTCCAGAAACATATATATCGACAAAGTCAATGATGCAAGACAATACTTTGAATATGAGTCTTTGCAGTTAATTAAGTCTTTATGGGTCCAGACGGAGCAACTGAAGAGAGTGATAATCACAGGTTAAAGAGGCGTGAATTGTCTCAAGCCAAGACAGTTGGTAGGAATGTACTGCGACATGAATCCAAGGTCCCGGTTGAGGCCATACCCATGTATGCGGAGCTTGCCTATAAGTTTCTGCTTGGCAATTCTGCATTGTCATGCATCCTGAAGGCTGCCTTGGAGAGTATGTTCTCGCATCTTTGACTTTGTCTATATTTATGTTCCTGGAACCCACTTCTTCATTCACCTGAGACAGGAACTGTACTCCGAAAGCTAGTGATTCGAAACAAACCTGTTGGACTTTAACCTGGTGTTATAAGACTTCGTACTATCCTCTGAACAATGTTGAGAACCACAGAACTCAATACATTCTTATCCATTCAAAATGTACAAATGCAGCTGCCATCAGTTTTACATTGTGCTTACATTTTCAGACAATGGGTGGGATTTGTTCAGAATTGGGCTCTGACTGAAACCCGGTGTGTCACTCGCCAACTGCTCAGCCGGGTTTTTAGTCCAGATTATGAGCTGTTCTGAAAATAAAAATTCAGTGGCCGTGTTTTGTGGGGAGGGCCAGGTGGGACCGGAACAGCCGACAAGGCTGACTCCACAAAGATCAGGGTGCTCTTTAAAAAGGGAAGCCCAAATCAGCACAGAACGAGAACGGCACCAGAAGTCACCGCACTCCCCAACAGACATGGGAGGCCCCTCCCACCATAAGAATCAGGTGCACCCCCCCACCCCCGCCCCCAACGACCACCATCATCATCGGCATCGGGACTCTGACACACACACACGTTAACACCACCACCACCCCCCCCCCCCCCCCCCATTCCTCATCCCCACAAAAAAACACGATGCAAACCATCCCCCCAATGGGGATCCCCGAGGGTTCACACCTGGTACTACCCCTGGAACAGATTGTTTGTGCCTACCTGTGCCAGCAGACAGTGCCTGGCAATGCCTGGGCATGTCACTTTCCCCTGAGAGCCTTACACCCCTGGGGGACCCCCTCAACTGATTCACACTTTTCAGAATGCATTGTGAAACATGCCAACATGACATCACATCAACAAGACACAAATATTCAATGCGGGGGGAGAGCATGTGGCGGGTGTGGGGGGGGGGGGGGGGGGTGGCTGGCGGCGGGAGGGGGGGGTGGTGCTCAGTAGGTTTATTAAAATGTACTTAAATGATGTTCCCATCATTTCCGGGCGTGAGCCTCTTTATGTCACCAGCGAGGGACATTGGGAATGGGAAAGCATGATCTTGCTGGGGAGAATAATGTTTTCCCATTCTCAAGTGATTTTCTACCTTTGCCGCCGTTCTCGCTGACGGCTAACGCAGGCTGGAAATTTCCCCCAATGTGAGCCCCATAAATCCCAAACCACATTGAAAACCTTGTGTTGTTCCATGTTAAAACTCCACCCCAACAGGCTGTTACAACCAACATATTAGTCAGAATTTTACCTGGGAGGCGGTAACCTCGCATCCCCCCCCCCTCCCCTTTACATCCCCTCCCCCAAGAAACCCCCACCCTATTGTACAATAACCCCCACGAGGCCCGCTGGATCTCCCCTGGGACTCGTGGTGGATGGGTTTCCCTGCTGAGTGGGTGATGGCCCGCTCTGCTTGGGCTCATTAGAACTCGTACAAATGCCGGCCGGCACAGGGACGGCGTTTTGGTTCTCCCACCAGGACGATATCGTGTCAATGGTGCACTGCCACAGCAGACTTACGTGACCCCGATTAAAACCAATATTCACCATACCGCTTGGCTTCTTGGGTTTTAATAGATTGAAAATTCAGAGGCAAGCTGGCCTATGCTTGGCTGGTTCATCCTGTCACCATTTTATGGCTGTCAGGCCATTAATTGGCTTGAGGTGATCTAATTCCCCCATCTAGGAAGACATCTCACCTCTGAGAGATACTAGCTAATCAAATGGCCAGCAGCTATCCAGTCCCAGTACCACTGATGGGACTAAATGTAGTCACCGAAGAATAGATTTAATGGGAATCCCAGGGGTTTTGCCCGAAAGGGGCGGGAAGGTGATTTTTTTCAGCGAAGGGGGGAACTACATTTGGCATTTCAACCCACACTATGGGTGTAACTTACATGCTCCTGACTGTTGAGACTATTAACTGCTGCCAGTATCCTGGAAAAGATCTGATGTCTTCTGCTCATGTGGAGACACCTCCAGCCCACCCATTTGGACACCCACATGCCTCAGCAGTCTAATCAAGGTGATAGGCGTGGCCATGATCAATCACTGGACCGCCAAGTGTTGGCACTCCACACTCCACACCAGCGGAAGCAGGGGATAAACAGAGCTAGCCCCCAGCTAAGGACCCATGCACCGGTGCTGCTGGAACCCTCCCTGGCACATTGCCACTCTCAGAGACACTGACACACTAATGAGACGATTAGCTAACCCGCTCTAGAAGATCACTCGGCGTCCACAGGCCCTTCTGGTTTAGCATGCCCCCTTGGGTATTTTTATTCATCCATGGGATGTGGGCATTGGCGGCTGTGCCAGCATTTATTGCCCATCCCTATATGCCCTTGAGGGAGTTTGGACTCACATGTAGGCCAGACCAGGTAAGGAAGCAGATTTCCTTCCCTAAGGGTCATTGCTAAACCAGATGGGTTTTATGACAATCGACAATGGTTTCATGGTCATCATTGGACTTTTAATTCCAGATTTTTATTTAATTCAAATCCCGCCATCTGCAGTGATTACTCTTGGGCTCTGGTTTACTCGTCCGGTGACAATACCACTATGCCACCGCCTCGGCTTGATCCCATCCATCCTGGATCCGGTCAGTAAACTTGACCAGCTCCCTGTCACAACCTATGTGTGAAACCTTGCCTTGACATCACATGCAGCTAAGCTCCTGACAAACACACGCAGCCCTTGGTTACCCCCATCTGTGGGACCTGCACGTACACCAATTAGTTCATTGTTGTGTGAAAGCTTCTACCACACAACTAGCTGTGAGAGTTCTAGCGGGAAGATGCAAAGTTCACCCAAAGAGGACACCCACATTAGACCCGACAGAGAAAAAAAGAACAGGGGATACAGAGCCCATCACCTGTTGTGGCAGGCAGTGGTTGCAAAGTTGGAAGGGTCGGGAGGTGAGGAGATAGGTTTCCCACATCAAGAGCCGGGTGTTGGTTACTGATTGGGACAGAGATGCAGTCTGGATGACGTGATTACAAAGGGCCATGGGGAGGAGGGTGGAGTAGGGGTTGGTGAGCAGGGGGCTGGTGTTGAGTATGACGCAGTTCTGCGAGCGCCAGGACCAGCCTGGGGATAACCATGTACAGCAGGAGCCATCCCCAGAACAGCAGGAGCTAGCTGGTGAGGCTCAGTTGCCGGCTGTCCACCAGGCCGAGGAGGAGGTGCAAAGGCAGTGCTGCATCAGGCAAAGTTTATACCGTCGGCGTTTGTCCTTCGAGGAGCTTCCAGACTGCGTGTGTCCCCATTGACTCCAGCTGACCAAGGAGACCGTATGCCACCTATGCCAGATGGTGTCACACCTGGCATCGTGAAGGAGGTCACCGGCTCTTGGTGGCCATCAAGCTGACCAGGCCCTCAACCTTAATGACTCTGGCACATTGCAGAGTTCGAGTGGGGATTTGTGTGAGATCTCACAATTGTCCATGCACAGCTACATCCGAGTTGCCCTGTGTGCCTGGACAGCAAACTACATACACTTCAACCTGGACCAAGCCCACCAGGATGCCTGGGCTGCTGCATTTTCTGCCATCACTGGAATACCCCACTCCATGGGGTGATTGATGACACCTACATCGCCATCAGAACATCGGCTGAACAGGGGGTGCCCTTCATTACCAAGAAGTTCTTCCAGTCCCTGAACGTGCAGTTGGTGTGCAATCACCAGCTACACATCATGCACGTCTGTGCATGATACCCAAGCAGCGTGCACAACACTTACATCCTGCCGCACTCTGACATTCCTGCCACTTCTGTGGGGTTAGCTAGTGGGCAGCAAGATCTACCCTCTTAGGTCATGGTTGATGATGCACATGCAAAGGCCCCAGTTCCAGCTGGAGAACCATTATAACAATGATCACTCATTAACCAAGCAAGTCATCAGCGTGCTCAAGATGCGCTTCCATTGCCTGGAACACTGTGGGAGGCCTCTCCACTTCAGCCCCCAGAGGCCTGAGGCATCCTGTACAACATTGCACAGCTGCGAACTGACAAGTTGGATGAGGAGTAAGAACGCCGGGCCATGTCGGACAAGGATGGTATCCAGGAGGAGCGAGGTGAGGACTCATCATCAGGCCGCTGAATGTGTGATTCAGGGCTGTCATACCAGGGACAAGCAGATCACCTCCCACTTTACGGATTAGGAGGCCAAAACACCGGCAGCTCTTCCGTTCTCTTCCCCACAGCTTCCTCCCCCCACCCACCTTCCCCCTCACATAGTCTTTTAGTGTTGGCCAGAGTGCCAAGCATTGCCAACTACATCTCCTGCACCTGAAGGTGAGTGGACTCCTCCAGATGTAATTGCAGGCTCTGGAATGTTGCTGACATGCCCTCCTGTAGATTCTGGCTCTGAATCTGCATCAGTGATAGGGTCAGTTTTTCCAGAGACGCGCCATCTGTCTTAGCTGCACCTGTTCCCTGAGATCGTGCAGCCCTCCGACTGTCCGCTCGCTCAGGAGACCCTGCTTCCACCTGATATTCGGCAGCCTGTGTATAGTTCTTCCCAGGGTGTGACCCAGGAGCCTAATCACTAACATTTCCCACTGAGGTGATAATCTCTTTGATGGTGGATCGTGCCATGGAAGCAGTGCCGAGATGTCAGTGTCTTCTGTTCTAAAGGTTTGGAGGGGGGCTGCAATCCCAGACGGCCCAGCCTCGTATGATGGGAATCCTGGAGTACAAAAGACATAGGTCAGATCTTGGGAAGGGTAGGCCCATGGGAGAGGATAGAATCACTTGAGATAGGGAGATCTGAGTTGCATTGGGAGATCTGAGTTGCATTGGACTTTCACTTCCTTAGCGCATGTCCAATTCCATGTCAGCCACTGCCCTCTGAGCGTTCCATCGTCCTTCCTTCAAAGAGTGTGTGGACCCAAATATCTGGGATGCCCCACATGTCTTCTGACATCCCTGTCTATTATGGCCAGCTTTATCCTTGGGGACACATAAAGGGCATAGTGAAATGCTGGCACGCCAGTTTGATGGGGGGTTTCTAGCCAGTGGCTTGTGTGGGCAAGACTCATGGCCAAAGAGGCAGGACCTGTGATGGGGTTTCCTGCAGGGTGGGTTCTGAAGGATATGCAGACATGTGGGATTTTGCTGGCATCTAGGGGTGTCTGGGCAGATATGAGGGGGTCAAAGATTGGAGTGATGCCAGGGGCACACACAGGTTTACTCACCCGAGCTGCTCGAAGGAGGTCGTTTATCATTTTGTGGCATTGCATGCTGGTCCTCTTGATGAGGCTGGCAGCACTTGCTGCTCCTGCCATTTCCTCCCAGCCTTTGGTCATTATCGCTGGCTCCTGTCTCCGCCCCACCATGGGGAAGAGAGTGCCTCTCCTGTCTTCAATGGCATCCAGAATCCTGTTGATGTCAGCATCCAGAAACCTGGAAGCAGGTCTTTTCCCAGCCGTCCTGTTGGCTGAACTGGGAGTGCGGACAGCTTGGAATGTTTAAAAGCTGCTCCAGCTTGTCAGCCTCTTGATGCTAATCCCGACTCCGGCCAATCCGATGCCTGGTGATCAGGACTCGGACCGACTGCACGTGGCCAGTATAATCACTGTGAATCACTCAATGCCGGCACTCCCAGCGGCAACGCGGACTTGCCATAATTCTCTGATAGCTGGAGGACTTAGACTCCAGAACTGAGAACCCCGGCTGTTGAGAAAGAGGGCAGACAATGGGCTGCACTAGGGCAGCTATTTGAGCTGTTGGCCTCTCTAATGTTTTTCTTATTAATAAATACCTTTTGTAATGAAGTATGTGAACGTGCATCATTACAACTCTCACCTCCCCGTGCGACTTGCTTTGTTTATTTCTCCTTTAAAGCGATTGAGATTTGAAGCTACTGGGACCATTAAATCCCTATAAACACCATTCATAGCTATTTCCCCACCATATTGCCCACTTGTTTCCTTCCTATATGTAGTACTTTGCAGCTGTCCATAAATTGTATGTGCCACTGATATTCTGAGGCAATGGCATTGTACCTGCACTGCCATGAGTCCCACTATAGTTATATTTGTTGGCCTTCTGTATCATTTGAATAGTGCAAGGAATTTGGAACCGTTAAACGAATTACAATTTTTTTCTGTTGGCATTGCTTTTTAGAATAACAGCAATAAGCAAAATTAGCAATGTAAGGTTAACAGGGAACTTAAATCTCAAACAAATTAAAAGGAAATGACAGATGGAGCAATAAAGCCAATTAGTGCATGGATAAACATGTGACAAATTGGAAACTAAAAGTTAAAAAAAACAATCATGCCAGACCAAAAGTCTGACAGGTCCGTTTGAGGTGGCCAAGTCCTGTGACTCCACCATGCTGAATTTGTATGAACAAAACTTGTTTTGTGGACAAAGCTTTGGCCAAACTCAGTGACTTTTAATTATTTATTTTGCATGTTGTCCCATTTTTGAAAGGTTTTCTGAGCAAACAGGAATATTAGTAGGTACATCTTTAAATATGTAAATTGAGCTCCAACAACATCATCAGCATCCAACAGCTGTTTTCCTCATAGGTCCGAACAGGGAAGTTATTGTAAGTCTGACAGAAGCAGGCTGACCTTTTTTTATCTTTGCCTGTGGGGCCTGGAGGAGAACTGGGGCTCTGCTCCTCGGCCATGGAGTTCTCTCAGTAGCTTCTGCTGTACACAGGCTGTAGCTTTCAGCTTCCCAACATCACATCTCAATCTGCCTGCTAGCCAGCAGCCACTTCCTACTGATTTCAAGTGGGGACTTGACTCTTGGATCAGCTGGAAGACACTCTGAAGTAAAATATACTTGAACCTTCTTGACTCTCATCCTGAGTTGAAACTGAGGCCGTAACTGCACCTATCCCAATTGTTGATTATATATATATATTATCTTATACTTTATAAACAGTCTAGACTGGGGTCCATTTCTTCTTATCCTTCACTCAACCAGCTAATTTGTGCACCTGAACAGGCGCCGGAATGTGGCAACTCGGGGCTTTTCACAGTAACTTCATTGCAGTGTTGATGTAAGGCTACTTGTGACTGTCATGTGAATGTCACTTTAAGAAATATTTGTCATCTCAAGTGGCTGCAGTAATGTAATTGTGTAGGTGGAGCTGAGCTCTGTCTCTGCTCTTTACTTTCGTTTTGAGCTGGAAGTTCTTTCTGGCTCTGTGTTTTAGTTTCGCTTTCAGTTGTGGAGCTGCATTCAAACCAAGCTGATGTATGTTTGGTCTCTCACTCTCTGCATGCTAAAGAATGTCTCCAGATCACTTGATGATTTCCAAGTAATACCTTTCTCTGTAAGGAATATAAACCTACTGTCTTTGTTATAAAGTGTTTTGGCTTATGGATGTTGTTAGGGAAGTTACTCAAGGTTACCTATCGAGTACTGTATCTTTTTGGGGGGTTATCACGGTTGGTAGTTGATAAGATGTTTACTCGGTGTTTATAAAATGAAAACTGGATTCATAGAATAAACATTGTTTTTAGATCTCTGTTGCATCACACCTGTAAAGTGGGCCCTTGCGCTACCCATAACCAAAATCTATTAAAAGTTGTGGGTCAAGTGAACTCCATGATATACTTTGATGCTCTCTCAACCCTGACCCATAATAGACAATAACGATTATTATTATTTATTAATTGAAGCAAATCTTTTCGCTGCTTCATATCTGACTGAGCTTTATTATTCCTGCTTGGGATAAGAATAGTTCATCTCTCCTGTGCCAGGATTTGTTTTTTTTTTGTCCTTTTTTTTCAAAATATTCCTAGTTAGTTATGAAAATAGGATCATTATTTTCATACCAGATTGCCAGTCTCTTATTTACATTGTCTAAATATTGACAGCTGCTAATGGAGTCTGGCTCCCTCCTGTGCTTTAAAGCCAATTTGTCATTCGTTGGCATCTGTGCACCTTGATGTTTGGAATTTGTTTGAAAAGATTGCGGGAGCTTTCCCAAGAAGCTGCACTCACCGATCATTCAGAAGTCACTTACAGATTTCGGCTAGGGGCTGCACTTACGGACCCAGATGGTCTTGTTTTGGATCCGTCAAAGGCAACCTGTCTTTCACGCCTCCACTCAGAAAGAAGATTTCACTTACTGTGCCAATTTGTAGAGGCTGGCCTGCAGTCAGCCTGGATGCTTTTTTTCCCAAGCATGTGAGGCGACAGTGAATTACACTTTTATTCTTCCAAGTCACAATGACATATGTCAAATTAATTAACTATTCACAGGTATATCAAACAAGTGAGGGAAAATTTATTTGAAAGTGGCAACATGTTCATCACTTCTCCAGGGAAAAGGAGGTGTCAAGTCAGCAGTGCGTGGAAATATTCTTGGATAGCGAAGTTCAAAAGAAAGAACAGCGGCAGAGATAAGCACGTCTGTGACAATCTGGCCCACAGAGTTCTCCATTTCTGTTACCACTCGCTCAACCTCATGGATCCAGCAACAGCTTGTGCTTCCTTCTCAGTCTCACTCACAGTTTCTCTGCATCAATGGAAGCCTCTCTTACTGATGCTGGGGCAGGTTCTGGGGTATGGAGAAGGTTTTCCTATCTGCGTGGCAACGGTAGGCCCATTCCTATTCGTAGCAAATCAGGAGACTGCACCACAGTGAGCACACTGGATTATCCAGAACAGCGGGTCCACCAGGAAAGGGTGAGATGGGGAAGGGGGAAATGTGATGAACAGAAAACAGAAAACAACAACCACTTGACAAATTGTACTGTGAGATGATTCCTCTGGACGAAAGAGTTCCTTAGAATCCTTATCCATTGAATCCCTATACTGCAGAAGGAGGCCATTCATCCTATTGTCTGTACCGACCCGCCGAAAGTGAACCCAATCTGGTCAACTCCTTCACCCTATTCTCACAACCCCACCTTACCTGCACATATTTGGACACTATGGGGCAATTTATTATGCCCAATCCACCTGACCTGCACATCATTGGACTGTGGGAGGAAACCGGAGCACCCGGAGGAAACCCACGCAGATGCGGGAAGAACATACAAAAGTCACCCAAGGCCAGAATCAAACCTGGGTTCATGGAGCTATGAGACAGCAGTTCTAACCACTTTGCCACCGTGCCGCTTGCTTGCCCTTGTTTGCCAGTGATATTTCGTTAACCTTCAGTAGCCAAGATTGACTTAAGGTGCGGAATGGGGTGCATGATAGGAATTGGCTTAAAATCCCCAACAATGAGTTGACAAAGAAAAAAGGGAATCGCATAAAGGCAGCACTTCACTGGCGGGTCTTCACAATGCCCTGACTCCATAGCACTCTGAGCACATTATACGCTACTCATCAGGAGCTCTACTTAAAATATCTTTAAGTGAGCTGACCTTGCATTATATGGAAAGGTAAGCTCATTCAGGTGCAGGCGCATCTAGATCTCAGGAGCTGCAGTCCCAAAAGAGTGCAGCTGGAACCAAGCAATCGACCTTAATAGATATTCTGCCCCAGCTGGTTGTGAACAAGGCATCTTGTCTGGATAACACTAGTGCTTCTGGCTGAAATGTGTTCTTGAACTTGTCCTATATTTAGAATGGATGATGATTCTTCCACATGCTGAATATATACTTCACTTGATCGCAGCGGTAAAGGAGATATACCGATATCTCTGCTGCAGGCCAGATCCATTTTGCGAAGGAAATGGTGAAGTGACTTCTGAAGTGGCTACAACAGCACAGATTTCCCCCAAATAATAGATTCACTCCTGGGCAGAAGTCACACAATGCACTGCTTTATTTCTGTTGAAAACAAGCAGATATTCAAGAGAGGGAAGTAGAAGCATTTATTTTTTCTGTTAACTGTATAACCTCAATTGTGCATCCCGCCTCTTCACAAGAGTAAGAGGAAAGTGGGGCTTCCAGTTGAACTCAAGTCTGGCCACCTCACCATCAGATAACACCAGGTAATGATTAATGGGCAAAGAGCATCAAATCATTGATCAAACGTTGCAGGAGAACACTTTGTCACTGCATCTTCTCTGTTTTTATCGCTGATCACATGGCAGTAAACATGTCCACGATTCTGGAAAATGCTGGACTGAAGGATTAAACCAATATAAATAACACTGTAAACCTTCCCCAGTAGTATATAAGGCTGATTCACTGTGCTGAGGGGATGGTCAAAATCAATGGTGATCTTTTCGTAAGGAAAGATACACTGTTCATTAAAGTACAGGCAGAAAAGATGGTAAAAAGGCAAATTGAATTTTGACCCAAAGCAAAATATCGGAGATGCTGGAAATTTGGAATAAAAACGGAAAGTGCTGGAAACAGTTAGCCGGTTAGATAGCATCTGTGGAGGGAGAGACAGAGTTGGTGCCTGGGATTTTCTGTCCCCCCTGGTGGGATCTTCTGATCCCACCAAAAATGCCCTCCCCCACCCCCAACACTGGGTTCCCTGGCAGCTGGCGAGCACTGCAATTGGCCATTGACTTAGTCGGGACCAAAAGATCCCCATCAGCAGCCAAGGGTGAGCCTATCTCAGCCGTCAGAAAACATGCCTGCGAGGGAGGGGCCAGAAAATCCTGGAAAAGTTTGAAATGCAGGTGAAATGGGGGATAAAAAAACAAAATAGAACATTGATGGTCGAGTGGGAAAAGGGAAACATTAAATGACAAAGTATTGGTCGGGCAGAGCCAAAGAGCATTGTAATGGAACAAGTTAAGAAACAAAAGAAGGCTCCAGAGGAGGTGTGAATGGCAAAATAATGAACGTTCCCAATCAAAGGCCGGTACAAGAGAAAGACAAGATTGAGAGCGAACAGAAATAATATGGTGGTGCGGCTGGCGGTATTAGAGATTCATCTGAACTTGCCAAACACAATGTTGAGTCTGGAAGGCTGTAATGTGACAAGGTGGAAAGAGGAGGTGCTGTTCCTCGAGCTGGAGCTGAGCTTCATGGGGACACGGCTACAGGTTAAGGGCAGGGATGTCAACAAAAGAACAAAATGGAGAGTTAAAATGGCGGATGACCAGAAGCTCGGGGTCTTGCTTGTACACCGAAGCGAGATATTCTGCAAAACAAGGTCACCCAATCTGGTATTGGTCTCGCCAAGGTAGAGCCACAAATTCAGTATTACTAAATTGAATTAAAGTAAACGGCGGCTTGACTTGGATGAATAGAATTTTGCCTCTTGCACCTAAAAGTATTGAATGGAAAAGCAATGAAGGTATGCTGATTTTGTAAAGGATTCTGATTATGTCGTAGTTCAATTATTGTGCTGGGCATCTTATTCTCAAAAGGACTGGAGAGCCATGGAAAGAGTACAGAATGTTCAGAGTAGCCTTCACCCAGTGAATGGAGGGCTTTTAATTTGTTAACCTACACCCGATCTGTGCCTTTGAATTGATGAGCAATTTTATCTTGCAAAAAGAAAAAGGCCAAACAATATTGTCAGCTGAAAAACAGAGCCTCATGACTTAAATATGACCAACCTGTGTATCAGAGAATGACCAACCATCACGTAACGAGATTCTGTTGCATTGAGCTATGAAGATGTAATTGTGTACTCTACTGAGCACCATGTATGCCTGTAAAGCAACAACAATTAAATGCTATACGGGGGTTTGACATGGACAAGTGGCAAATATGAAACAGATGGATAAACTACACAATGACGCAGCACTAGTGTCAGCACTCAATCATGCCTTGCTACAAATTTTGGTTGCTGCCTCAGTATGATCAATAAAGTTCAGGAAAGTAGATCCAATGATACAATTGAGATCAGTAAAGTTCTGGTTTGTCTGAAGCAGGGCCGGGATTCTCCCCTACCCGGCGGGGCAGGGGGTCCCGGCGGGCTGGTGTGGCGTGAACCACTCCGACGTCGGGCCTCCCCAAAGGTGCGGAATTCTCCCGGTCCACTGGCTGGCGCGAACGGCCTTTGGCTCCCTGCCAGCCGGAGCCGAAATGCCTTCGCCGGCCGGCGGAAGTCCGTGCATGCGCCGGTGCGTCAGTGGCTGCTGACGTCATACCGGTGCATGCGCAGGCCGAATCTCGGGGGGGTGGAGAATTCAGGACACGGCGGGGGCGGGATTGACGCCGGCCCCGGGCGATTCTCCGGCCCCCCAGGGGTCGGAGAATTCCACCCCTGATAAACAAACCAGTCAAAACCAAAAGAGATATTCCTCTCCTAGCTGATACACCGGGACTCTATCAGCAATGTAAACGTCCATGTGCAAAGTACCAACTGTCGTACTGCTCCCCACTTTGTGGTCTCTTCCAGTGATCAAAATGCTCTGAAAGGGTTGAACAGTTGACAATTCTGTTATTTTGGGTTTCTCCTGGGAATCCTTAGCTTCGTCCTCAAGAAGGTATCTTGTTGGAGGCAATGGTCTCTTGTTCAAAAATATTTATTTACAAAGGTAAAATAAGACCAAGACATAATTAGAGCTATTCCCTAACACTCACCTATATTCAGTGAGTGACATAACACGGAGAAAGCTCTTTACATGCTCAGTAGTTATCAGTAGTATTAACCCTTTACTCGACATCAGATAGTGATGAGGGGGGTCACCATTTATGGGGCTCCCTCATCAGCATCTGGCCCATGGCCCATCAACAGATAAAGTATCTTTGGAGTCGTGCTCCGTAAATGCTCAGTGATGCTGGTGCAGCATCATTTGGAGATGCCCCAAGCTGGCATCACCATTCCATGGCCAACCACTAAAGGCATCTTAGGCCAAGACAGGCGCTAGCAAGCAGACTGCCTTCACTTTATCCTCAATCACAGAGGAAATACTTCATAAGAATGGCCATGCGTGCAGGCCACTGCATTGATACTGTCACCTTGTGGGTCACGTGGATGTTTCTGATGGAAGTGATAGTGAAATGTTAAGCAATACAGCACTGGAAAAGTAACTGCATTCATGCTGACTTGTGTGTTTCCACTTCATGTTGCCAAAATGCAGCAAAACTGGAAGTGAGGGCCACTAGAGCGATTGAGAGTGCTGTTGAAGTCTCTGTAAAGTGGAGAGCCTTCCTGCTCCTCTGTCCTTACCCCTTCATCCCCATTGCTCATTCTAAAACAGATGCTGATCCCATTTCCACTCATGTACTTCCTTTGTTGGCAATTGGTTGTGGAGTCTCCCTGACCCTTTCATGAATCCTTGAGATCAATTAGCAGAAGACCTAATAACCATCCCCTCCCTGACCCCATCCCCAGTCCCGGCAAAATAGTCTTGTCAAGAGTGTCAAGATATGAAAGATGATTTTTCTCATTAAGCACAGGTTGCCATCTCTGTATTTTTCCTCTTGAATGCTGCAACTTGATCCTGAGTCACTGCTCCAACTCATTCCCCACCAGGCAGCACGGTAGCATAGTGGTTAGCAGAGTTGCTTCACAGCTCCAAGGTCCCAGGTTCGGTTCCCGGCTTGAGTCACTGTCTGTGCGGAGTCTGCACATTCTCCCCGTGTCTGTGTGGGTTTCCTCCGGGTGCTCCGGTTTCCTCCCACAGTCCAAAGATGTGCAGGTTAGGTGGACTGGCCATGATAAATTGCCCTTAGTGTCCAAGAAGGATGGGTGGGGTTACTGGGTTACCGGGATAGGGTGGAAGCATGGACTTAAGTAGGGTGCTCTTTCCAAGAGCCGGTGCAGACTCGATGGGCCGAATGGCCTCCTTCTGCACTGTAAATTCTATGTATCACTGATTTCTCCTCCTTGCCTGCAATTTACAAATAACTCAAAACTAGCCCTTTAATGAGGTGACAACACATTTGTCAATGGGCTTACCATTGCACAGTGCGTATTGGTTGCCTCTTCCGGCTTCCTGTCTGAGTCTTGAAACCCGGTAGTGTGCCAGTTTTGCATCAGAAAACCAGACAGGCCGATCTGAAGGGTTGGGATAAGAGCCAGCCTGCTCCCTCTCCCACCCTCACAAACAAAACAATCCTCCCCCCCCCCCCCCACCCCAACCCTCCCCAAGAATAGAACATTGCAATTCGGGGCATGAACCATTTTCCCCATTTACCAGTGGAATTACCAGAGTTCTTACATCTGGCATCACAGTCAAGAGACACTGTAATCCATCACAGCCAATACTGGCAGGTTCTATATTCCGGGAGCCCTCAAACTTCAATTTTCAATCTGAAGATTGTGAGCAAGTATTTAAACCAGTCTATTATCAGCCATTGTAATTTGCCATCTAAAGTCAATCAATTGGAGTTGAATTTGAAAGAGTTTTTTGTTAATTAATGAATTTTCTTAACTTTTCCAGCCCACCCCATTCATCTTTCCAGATGAGTTGGAAGAGAGCAATTAAGGCATTTCAAACTGCAATTTTTAACACTAAACACTGCACCAATACTGCTGCAAAATTTCAACAGCATGGCCATTAGATTTATCATTATTAACTTTCATGACTGCTCGTCTTTTGGTGTGAGATGTCTTAGTTTGAACAATGATCGGTTATGATCCCTCAGAGTAGCTGGCTTGTTCACCTCACGGCGTCGAGGTCCCAGGTTCGATCCCGGCTCTGGGTCACTGTCCATGTGGAGTTTGCACATTCTCCCCGTGTTTGTGTGTGTTTTTCCCCCCACAACCCAAAGATGTGCAGGGTAGGTGGATTGGCCACACTAAATTGCCCCTTAATTGGAAAAAATTGAATTGGGTACTCTAAATTTATTAAAAAAAGAGTAGCCAGCATGAAGAATCTATGGAGCTCCACATTGTTCTGCATTTTGGATCAGCTGCACACCATCAAAAAGACAGAGCTGCTGACACTTCCTGAATTAATGCCTAGTGTCATTTCTGCTCATTCGCACACTCGGGTTCAGTGACTCCTTCCAGAATGTTCCCGAATGATCTGCTCTTGCTTTTAAGTAAAAGTTGCAAAACCACAGAGGGAAAAATGGAGGCATTAATCAGAATTCTATCAGCTGCATATTTTGGAGAGGTGGTCGAATTGGCTGCACAGAGTTACCGTGATAAAATGATATATTTTACTGCATTTCATTCGCTGGTGTGCCGTGCTAGTAATTAAAACCTCGTTCATGTGAACGTTTCTTCAAACTAATACAGTTCTTGTTTTGTTCCCTTGGCTTTGAAACTTATTCTGCAGAAAGAACCCATTCTACCGCTTCATCTTTGTTTAACACAGACCTATCTAAATTCAGAATACAGCTTTATGTAGTTTTTCATTTTTAATGTGTCAATTATTAACAGGCTTTTCCTCATTCTAATCACTGCAGGTCATGCTTCTGTAAACCAAGGATAGGAAAAGTAATAAAAACACTGTTGAAAATCCTGGCTTTCCGTTTGGGCTCAGCACTCATTATAATATCAGCCCTCAGAGAATCTTCTTAATATTATATTTCTTGCGAAGAGGAAGGACTTCAGATTAACGGCAGATGATATGACTAGAAAGTACTTGGAGTCTGGAATATTTCGACCTAGTGGACATCAAGAGCCCGATTGGTGCAATTGATTTTGATTTTAAGGGGGAACAGGAAATGTGTGGTTAATTAATCGCCTCATTTCGTTGAAAAACGTCACAGGTCTCTGAGAGCAACTCCGAGAAATCTACATGACATTAATCAACAGAGGCAAAGTTTATGATTGAGCATCCTGGATATAATTGGGAGAACAAGGGCAGCACGTTGGAGCAGTGTTTAGCCCTGCTGCATCACGGCGCGAGGTTTGATCCCGGCTCTGATTCACTGTCCGTGTGGAGTTTGCACATTCTCCCCGTGTTTGCATGGGTTTCACCCCCACAGTCAAAAGATGTGCAGGGCAGGTGGATTTGCCATGCTAAATTGCTCCTTAATTGGAAAAAAATAATTGGGTACTCTAAAATTAAAAAAATAAAATTTTTTAAAATTGGTAGAACAGACTGGTGGGTGATTTCCATCTTTTCTGCCAGAATGGCAACCTAGAGGAAATGTTAGACAAGTTTGTCAGCCCTGATCCAGTAATTCTTTTTTGTCAGAATGTGCTTAGGTGTGGATGGTGAATGAGACCAACACTCTTCTCTGCCAAATTGCTTGCTGACCCTCAGTATTTGGCTTCAAACATAGACAACTGGGCAAGATAAGGAAATGGCTGCCAGAATACCATGAGTGCATATCCCAGCAGAATTTAATGGCTCCTTTGGAGAATAGATTTTGGGATAGGGTGGCAGGGAGGTGAATGGATGAGCACTAAAATGTTTTTTTCAATACAGTATACTTGTATCTGCTTACATTTCAGATACAATCATGCAGCTAATACCAAATAGAAACCAAGAGAAAAAAGGCCAAGTTTTGTAGAATTAATTTGAGGCCCATATACCATTGCTGCTATGTTGTTTTGGTTGCCATTTTTCATACTTTTTAAGCTAATTATAAACTTTGCACAAACTTCAAAATTTTCTGTAACTGAAATGATGTTGTCTTACTGTAATGAGGAGAAAAACTGCACATTTGTCATTCTTTTCTAACTCTCATAAATTGGTCAAAGTGAATGTACTTAATTTTGAAGAGTTAACAAGTTTATGTCCACGGACGTTAATTAGATGGACCCGGTGATAAAAGGGTGATTGTGGTTGTGGGTGATACAAAATGGTACAATCTGTACTAGATGAGGTCAACTGACCTGGGGGTTGAAGGTCAGATAACACATGACAGAGAATATTGTACCAAGGCTGCAGATGACTTGCAGTTGTGTGTTAATGTTGTGAAACTATGTCAGTAATAAAGTTAGTTCACATAAATGGTGTCGGTCATCCTTCATCATTAAGGAAAGACAGGCGACATTTGATAAAATCTCTCAGAAGAGTCTGTTAGTTAAAGTTGAAGCTCACGGAAATATTGAACGCAAATTACTGGCCTGGCAAGAAAATTGCGGGTGCAGGTCAATTCAGGTACTTGTGAGTCAGGTCAGCAGAACAGTTCCCCAACACTGTCCTGCCTGTGGGCAAATTGCTGAGAAACGGGTTTCTTGGATGTGGCAAGCTGGTCCACTCAAGCAGTCAGGCAGCCAATTCAGGACCCATGTAGGGGCCATTTTCAGACCTCACCATCAATTACCTGGTATCAGACTGCTACCTGCACCAACCATTGAGTTCTGAGGCCAGCAACAACATGGAGGCATCCTCCCAGTGGCAAGCCGGAGGGCTATTTGTGTCTCCTCTCATTGGTCAACGAATGAGGCACACGCATGAAAAGGCTGCAGCTGCACCCAAACCCATTGCTTTGGAGGAGCCCTTTCGCTTGCCTTTCTGCATCAGATGTGCCCACCTCTCCTTGTGGGGCTGCCATCCGTCCAGTACAGCAAGCTATTTCTTTGGGCCTTCAGGAACCCACCCGCCATCCTTCATTGGATAAAGAAGGTAGAGGTGTTCAGGTAGGAGCCTGCCCCACATAAAATTGCACTAGAGGTCACTCTGATGACAAGACCCTGCACATGGTCCTGGCATCAGGAGCGGGATTCTCTGATCCTGAGGATAAGTGTTGATGCTGTCGTAAATGCCATTGCGTTTCTCGACGGCATCAACATGGCCTCAGGAGTAGCAATTCTGACCCCTACAGGGGGCCAGCACGGCACTGGAGCGACGCAGGCCGCTCCAGCTGCCGATCCCCGGTGTCAGATGGGCGCCGCGGGTCTATGCATGCGCAGTGGGACCAACGCCAATGCGCGCATGTGCAATGGCTCCCTTCTCCGCGCAGCCCCGACGCAACATGGCATAGGGCTACAGGGGCCGGCACGGAACAAAAGAGGCTCCCAGTCCGAGAGGCTGCCCGCTGATCGGTAGGCCCCGTTTGCGGGCCAAGCCACAGTGGAGGCCCTCCCCCCCGGGGTTGGACCCCCCCCCCCCCCCCCCCCCCCCCCCCCCCCCCACCGCCCTCGGATGCATCCGCGCCGTGGTCCCGCCGGGTAAGACCAGGTGTGTATGGCGCCGGCAGGACTCAGCTTTTTTGGCATGGCCACTCAGCCCATCCCGGACTGAGAATCGCCGGGGGGGTGCCCCGTAGAGCGGCCTAAGACCTGCACCGTGCTGATGGCGCCAATGGCGCAGTTTCTCTGCTCTCCGGAGAATTGGCGGACCGGCGTCGGGGCGGCGTGGTGCGATTCGCGCCGGTCCCGTCGATTCTCCGGCCCAGACCCGGGGTGAGAGAATCCCGCCCCAGATTCCCAAAATCCTTTAAATCTATTTCTCTCTCCACAGATGCTGCCTGCCTTGTGCAGTATTTCTATCATTTTCTGGTTTTATTTCAGGTTTCTACCATCCAAAGTATTTTGCTTTTGTTAATCTATCTAGGATGGTATTGCATTCCCTGGAATTTAGTTCAGTTGAAGAGGCGGTTTGATCAAGATGTGAGGTGAACAGATACAGAGCAGCTGGAGACAAATTCTTTCTGCTGGTTGGTTAAGCTTGGACAAGGAGACATTGTCATAAGCAGCAGAGGCAAATCTTTTAGGAGCAGAATTAGGAAATACGATTGCAGATTGAGTGGTCACAGGATAACGGGTCGACAAATAGGGTCAGGTGTTGGGAGCGTGTGAGTTCTCCCCGGGAACGCGGGCAGAGTTTAAGCACGGAGTATCTGCTCAGCTACCAAATAAAGTACCATTTGTTACAAGTCCTTGTTGTCAGAACACAGCACTTCTCCAACTTCTTTCAGCAAATGGTATTGTAAGTTGGAACTCTCCTCCAAAAAGGGCAAGTGATGCTAGATCGGTCGTCGGGTTCAAATTCAAGATTGATAGATTTTTGTTTGCAATGTAGGTAATAAATAATAAGGGGAAAAGTAGTTAGGTTACATATCAGCCAAGTTCTCATTGATTGATGGAACATGCTTGAGGGCTAAATTTTTTATTCCTGCTCTTGTGTTCCTACTGCATTGGAACAAATTTGCTAAGAAGTTTTCAGCAGCTTAATATATGCACCGTGAGCACTTTGCACACTATAATCTCTGATAAACTGATTGCAGTCATCCTCCAGATTTAAGTGCGAAATTTCCTGGAGAACTCTTTGCCCTTGAAAGACTATTAACTTGCGAGCTAAAGCTGCCAAAAAGTGTATTTCTGCACAGTAAGCTTGGGGTTCCCTGCTGTAACAATGATCGTCCGTTCATATTACTGCAGCTGGCAATTCAGTACAGCGAAAGGGCGATCCAAAATTTAATTTTCACAGAATCAGATTAAACTGTCTAGAGCACCTCAAGCACTATGGGAATCATTTTTTTTGGCACAGTCAGCATTATTAAGAGAAATCAATGGGCAATAGCTGTGTTCCAGTTTTTGTCGCAGTTAGACTCGGAAGGGTTTAAAAACCCTTGCTTTAAAACTACAGATTATCAAGAAATACCACTTTAAATAGACAACTAGCACGCAGGATGAAATAAATAACAGGGCACCAGCAGTAAAGCTAAATATTTAAAATGCTGCAAGATTCAGTTCCTGTAAATGAAGGAACTAACACATCTACTTAATTTCAGCTATAACCTTTAATGAAGCGAATGCGGATTGAAACTATGCCCTTCTACTTGTATCTCATTTCCAAAAATAAATCAATTGTTGTCAAGGATGTCAATTTAACCATTGCAGAGCTAAATGGGTGCTGATGGGAATTAGTTCAAGGAGAGCAGTGTCTTTGAGTTGTCCCCAACCCTGAATGTAATAAATGGGAAATATATACACTCATCAGCATCTCTGTCATGTCTTGTTGATTTCCCTGCTGTGAGATAATGAACGTAGGAACATGAAAATAAAGGAAAAGGAACTAGGCCATTCAGCCCTCAAACCTGCACTTGTTAGGTCATTGCTGATCTCCACCTCAATTCAATTAATCTACCTTTTATCTTTGATAATCTTACCCAAGAACAATTTATCAATCTCAGTCTCACAAATTTCAATTGATTCAATATCCATATTGTTTATCCGGCACTCTAGGTAGCAACCGAGGTTTGTGTAAGGGCAGGCAGGGAGCATATGCTCCCAGAGGTACCTCATTCACCAAACTGAGTAAGAACAAGTGAGCTATTTATTCACATCAGAAGCTAGCACTTGCCCCATCGCACATGCAAATAAACGGTCTAATGCCTACTTCAGACCCCCATGATAACATTGGTTTATCCTGGCGCAGTTAGAGCCAACACTGCCTGCAGTCAGGCAGCTAGCTATTCAGGAGTTCCAATCCTTAACCTTTAGGCCTTGGGTCCAACTTCCAATCTTCCTCCCCGCTCCTCATACCTACTGTGATCCCTGACCTCCACATCCAATTTAGCAACCTAGCCCTGGCTCTTGCACACATCACGGCCCCATGAATTCCACAAGCTCTATTGAAACCCAAATCCCCTCAAAGGCCCACCAAGATCCACAATCTTCGCTTCTCCCCCCATTCTTTGCAATAGCTGCAGTGTCAACTTTGCAGCAGTAAATTGCTGAGGGTTAATCTCACGTTGTTGTCAGTATGATAACGGGGCCAGAAGCCCAGAATACGAAGCTCTTGAGGCCTCACCATTTGTGCACAGGGTATGTCCTCTGTGCAATGAGTCAGAGTTCTTCCAAGTCCTTAGCCAATAGTCAAAAGTTCCAGATTTTGACTGCTTTTTGGACTCCACTACAGTTGACGTTGTACCGTGGGTCAAAAGTAGATTCTGCATCACGAACAAGTGTTTTAACAATGGCATCCTATGAGAGGATGTTTAGCTGGGATTCACCATTCTGGTCCAAAGTTCCATGATGGGGACAAGAAGCAAGAGTGCTGACCGCCACAAAGCTCAGTGCAAATCTCGTCACTCCTCGGCTCATTAATTAAGAATCATAGAATTTAGATCATAGAATTTACAGTGCAGAAGGAGGCCATTCGGCCCATCAAGTCTGCACCGGCTCTTGTAAAGAGCACCCTACTGAAGCCAATACCTCCACCCTATCCCCATAACGCAGTAACCCCATCTAACCTAAGGGCAATTTAGCATGGCCAATCCACCCAATCTGCACATCTTTGGACTGAGGGAGGAAACCGGAGCATCCGGAGGAAACCCACGCAGACACGGGGAGAACGTGCAGATGCCACACAGACAGTGACCCAAGCAAGACTCAAACCTGGGACCCTGGTGCTGTGAAGCCATAGTGCTGACCACTATGCTACCATCCTGCCGAAGAAGTTGGGAGTTCCCTCAGGTTGTTTGCAGTGGGGTGGGCAAGATGTCGCACGCCCCAATTCTCATATCGGAGAATCATTTTTGAAAGGCGCCGAGACAGATCCAGATTAATTACGCTCTTAACTATGGACCATTGAATGCAGAACCCAAGGAGCAATGGTACCCCACAGTGCACAGTCAATTCCAGACCCACAGGCCCCAGAGTCACAACACAAGTGAATTAACCAATAATTCTAATGAAAACACATGAGATCTTTGGCCCTTGGCTGTCCAATAATTACAGTCACCAGGTTTGTAAATTTAAACATGATTGCTATTATTTATAACCTGAACAAACGTAGAATATGCAGTAAAACAATGATCTAATGATGAGCGAATATCTGAACCCCCTTTAACTTCCCCACCCTCTACCCACACATAAGACAGACAAACACAGAGGGGTGGAAAGGGGGTAAGAATAATGAGAATTATGATCAAAAGATTAGAGTCCTTGTTTTGGATGGTGAGGTCTTCAGTGCACTTCACAGTGTGAGTGTTGTTTAAAGCGTCTGGTCTACAGCATGTAATGATCTTGTTTGCAGCACAGCAGTATATCTTACTCACAACTTTTCCAGAAGATGCCTCTGGCTTCACATCTTACAGAGTTATCAGATTCTGGTCTTTGCTTCACATCAGCCTCTCTTTTGCAGAGAGTGCTATCGGATTTCGAATTCTGCTTGCACAGCCTTTTCTGGAGAGAGGGAGAGTTATCAGATTCTCACAGTGGCCCTTTGGTGAGAATTAAGTGGATTATGGAGTTAGTTGGTTAGATTCCTCCATCCCATCTGCAGGATCAAAAGTGAAACTGAAACACAAGCTTTGTGACACTGAAAAGCATAGCAGTGTGATCAGACCCAATCAGCACCTGTTACTGGGCAGAGCACTGCCACTTTTGGCCAATTCATTGGCCATCAGCCAAATCAATCAAATTGGGTCATCGCTGATCTCTCCTGCTGCTGCAATCATCTGCTTGAATTTAAAGGCACAGGCTACTTACAAGCTGCTTTGCCATAAAGGCACAGGTCCATTAATCATCCATTGATCAGAAATGTAACAGGAAAAGCTACAAGGGGAAAACAGGAAACAAACAGGGTTTAAACAGGAGGACACTTGGAGTAACCCAGCCAACATGTTAATGCAAAACAAGTGTGAGAAAAAGAGAGACTGGGAGGGGGCATGGTTGCATTCCAGCATCTCTCACTGTTTGAAGAACGGGCTGTCGAGCTGGCTCTTTGGGCAGTTCGTGCGCAGACAGCATTTGGCCTCCATCCAGTAAGGAATCATGCTTAATGTCTTGACATAGAAACTTAAGGTCTATGTTGGAAGCAAACCTTTCAGCCACCAACTCTCTATTGATTACAGTGCCAGCACGAAGAATGTGAGGACAGACCCCAAACCCATATACGGCACGAGCTCCATCTCACAGAAGAACAAAGAAATGCACAGCACAGGAACAGGCCCTTCGGCCCTCCAAGCCTGCGCTGCCCATGCTGCCCATCTAAACTAAAATCTTTTACACTTCCGGGGTCTTTATCCCTCTATTCCCATCCTATTCATGTATTTGTCAAGATGCCCCTTCAACATCACTATTGTCCCTGCTTCCACCACCTCCTCCGGCAGCGAGGTCCAGGCACCCAGTAACCTCTGTGTAAAAAACTTGCATCACACATCTCCTCCAAACGTTGCCTCTTGCACCTTAAACCTATGCCCCCTAGTAATTGACCCCTCTACCCTGGGAAAAAGTCTCTGACTATCCACTCTGTCTATGCCCCTCATAATTTTGTAGACCTCTATCAGGTCGCCCCTCAACCTCCGTCGTTCCAGTGAGAACAAACCAAGTTTATTCAACCTCTCCTCATAGCTAATGCCTTTTATACCCGGCAACATCCTGATAAATCTCTTCTGTACTCTCTCTAAAGCCTCAACATCCTTCTGGTAGTGTAGCGACCCGAATTGAACACTATACTCCAAGTGTGGCCTAACTAAGGTTCTATACAGCTGCAACATGACTAGTCAATTGTTATACTCAATGCCCCGGCCAATGAAGGCTAGCTTGCCGTATGCCTTCTTGACTACCTTCTCCACCTGCGTTGCCCCTTTCAGTGACCTGTGGACCTGTACACCTAAATCTCTCTGACTGTCAATACGCTTGAGGATTCAACCATTCACTGTATATTATCTACCTGTATTATACCTTCCAAAATGTATTATCTCACATTTGTCCGGATTAAACTACATCTGCCAGCTCTCCGCCCAAGTTTCCAAATGACCTAAATCTTGCTGATTTAGATCCCTCTGACAGTCCTCATCACTATCCGCAATTCCATCAACCTTTGTGTCGTCCGCAGACTTACTAATCAGACCAGTTACATTTTCAGGAGTGAGAATGATGAGGGTAATAAAGACATTGCACCTGTTGAGCCGCAGTCATCTATATCCTCCAGCAGCCCAGAGGCACACATCTCAAAAGGTTTGAGAACTAGTTCAGGCAGGGTCTCGTACTCTGGTGGCCAGCTCACTGAGATGTGGCAACAGAAGGAGGAGGCGGGGAGAGCCAAATGCACTGGCACTCAGAGTACTGTAGGCTTCAGCTCAGCCTGAGTCAGATGACAAGCCTCTGGGAGCAATCCTAGACAAGGTGCCTCTCCACTCCTCCTACCTACCTTCGTAGGTTGGCTGTTCATTTTGGTCCCGCCCAGGAGATGTAAAACGGCTTCCCAAAGGCATCAAGCAGGAATAGCAACCCACCATGACAGTCGGGGCCACAAGTTTCCGCCATCATTTCTCTCTGTCGTGGTCTCAATGTTGCAGTTCCCGACGTATTATCTGCACCCATTCACCAGGAATCCCACCACTGGCGGGATCGAAAAATCTCAGCCAAAGAATTCCCTCATGCTTGATGTTAAGAGAGGCTGTGGTTGAGGATGTTCAGCTGCTGGGGAAAGCACATCTGCTCCTCCTGGTCAACAATGTGTTCCAAGAGAAGTCATTTCTGAAGATTTATCATTGGCCTATTCTGGACAGTTGGCATATCCTCCCATAGTATTACTGCTGGTTACAAGAAGGTGTATGCCTGTGCCACATTTAAGTCAATATGGTATCGCAGCACTAAATGTGTCAGCAGGCCGTAACTTGTGCATGTTACATTAGTTCCTGCCTGCTTTAAACAGGAGTCTCAGCAATGGCCTGGCTCGCTGCTGTTAATATTGTGGCAACTGGATGCATTGCGGGAAGGAGATGGGATTCAAATTTTCAACATTTTTGCTCCCACAGCAGATCATTCTTCCTGGCCATTGGAGGGAGGAGTTGGTTGAGGGAGGGTATTAAAATCAAGGCTGAAATGGTTACCCCAAGGCAGCATCTAACCATCAGTTCAAATGTCTCAAACAGCGAAGGAAGAACTGACTAAAAATCGTCAAATACGGTTCTATAATATTAACCTTGTGGTGACAAGGAAAATTCCTTTTATTCCTTATTGCATCTTTGTAGAAAATTTAATTCATCAGACAATCAAAATAGCAAGATTCATACCTAATGGTGCGCTAACAATTGCACACAGAAACACGAAACGGTACAAAAGAGGCTTTATTACCGTGAGATGTTATTCCCTCAAGTGGATCTTGCTATTCTGTAGAAATCACGGTGAATAAGATACAAACCCATTTCCATTTTCAGATATTTTTGTTGCCTTTGTGTCCTTACAATGCTCTGTGTTTATTATTAAACTATATTCATTGTAACAAATATTGGTAAGTATGAGTACCAAAAATTTGACAGAGTCATTCAGACTCAAATCGTTCGCTCCCTTCTCGCTCCACAGATGCTGTCAGACCTGTTGAGATTGTCCAGCATTTTCTGTAACAAATAAAACATTAGCTTTAGGGGCACAACAGTGGCACTGCTGCCATACAACGCCAGGGACCCGAGTTCAATTTCGGCATTCTGTGACAGTGTGTGGAGTTTGCAAGTTTCCACCCCCTCCTCCACTCCCCCCCCCCCCCCCCCACCACACTCCCACACCCTCTAGCCCCCCCACCCCCATGTCTGCGTGGGCTTCTTCTGGGTGCTCCGGTTTCCTCCCACAATCCAAAGACGTGCAGGTTAGGTGGATTGGCCATGATAAATTGACCCTTAGTGACCAAAAATGTGCAGGTTAGGTGGACTGGTCATGATCAATGTGCAGAGTGGCGGGATTGGGTGGGGAAGTCGGTCTCGGTAGCATACTCTTCGGATGGTCAGTGCAGACTCGATGGGCTGAATGGCCTTTTTCTGCACTGTAGGAATTCTATGATTCTGTGAAGTCAACATCTACTCAAGGCACTTTTAGTGAATCATCCAGATCCAATTGAATAGTCAATGCATAAGGATATTAATTGTGAGGGTTGCTGTTGCCAGAAAATTATGGTAGAATAGGAGGGCGAATCCTTCACGTGGAATCCATTGACCTTCATGTGAAGTTTCTGACATTAAGTGAAAGACACAGCTGATACAGTTTTGAACAGTATGAGAAAATTATTGATAGAACAAGCGTTGTGAAGGGGGGGGGGGGGGGTTATGCACATGGGAGGGGATATTTACTCAAAGTGAGGGACACTGGTCCTGCGATTTTAAACTAAATCACCCTGTTTGTCGGTGATGTGTAGAAGGACTTACACATGGACATTCGGGACCTGCTCACGTACACAACCATTTCAATAAACATTGGATCAAAATCTGGGCAAAACGGGTCTATGTAACTAATCTGCATGGAAACTCACACCCAGCATTAAAAAAAAGACTGGAGATGAATTTCCAACGGGTTCTATCACTTGTCCACCGCAATTTCGCAGAGCTGCTGAGACACGTGAAGTGCAAGAGTGAAGTGAGGGTGCCAATCACTGTTCTCATCTTACTATGTTCTCCGTCAGTCTGCGACTGAAGTATAGAACCATGGAGCCATAGAAACTGTCTGGCACAGAAAGAGGCCATTCAGCCCATCATGTCTGCAACAGCCGAGAAAGAAAAGATTTTAAAAAGTGGCCACCCATTCTAAACCCTCCCCTTCTAGCACCTGATCTGAAACCATGCAGCTTACAGCACTTCAGGTGCAGATCCAGGTACCTTTTCAATGAGTTGATGTTTTCTACTTCCACCACCAAACCAGGCAGCGAATTCCAGAAACCCACCACCCCCTGGTGAAGGAGCCTTTCCTCATGTCCACTCTACGCATGTAGGATGCGCTTAGAGGCTATATTTACACCAGGAAGACTCATGTTAATTTGCCCCAACTTCAAAAGAGGAGTAATTGAAACTCTGATAAAGCACATATTCACGTGTCTCAGCAGCTCTGCGAAATTGCGGTGGGCAAGTGATAGAACCCATTGGAAATTCATCTCCAGTCTTTTTTTTAATGCTGGGTGTGAGTTTCCATGCAGATTAGTTACATAGACCCGTTTTGCCCAGATTTTGAGCCAATGTTTATTGAAACGGTTGTGTACGTGTGTACGTGTGTAAGTCCTTCTACATATCACCAACTAACAGGATGATTTAGTTTAAAATTGCAGGATCAGTGTCCCTCACTTTGAGTAAATATCCCCTCCCATGTGCATAACCCCCCCCGCCCCCTCCTTCTAACTCATAAGCAGGAATACTGTCAATTACATAAGCGAACAGTTGTTCTTTGCAAAATAAAATTTACTGATAGGAAAATCAGAGTATTTGGGGGTGGGAGAAGAAGGGAATGGGATAAATACGTCCAAATTCTTAGAATAATAATAATAATCTTTCTTGTCACAAGTAGGCTTACATTAACACTGCAATTAAATGAAAATGAAATGAAATGAAATGAAAATGAAAATGAAGTTACTGTGAAAAATCCCCTAGTCACCACATTCCAGTACCTGTTCAGGTACACTGAGGGAGAATTCAGAATGTCCAAATTCGCTAACAGCACATCTTTCGGGACATGTGGGAGGAAACCAGAGCTCCCAGAGGGAACCCATGCAGACAAGGGGAGAACGTGCAGACTCAGCACAGATAGTGACCCAAGCCAGGAATCGAACCTGGGGTCCTGGTGTTGTGAAGCAACAATGCTAGCCTCTGTGCTACCGTGCTGCCCCTGAGTCCCTGACAGAAAATGGAGATGCCCGGGGAGCAGAAATTTGCAGGACCCCTATATTTTAAAACTCAACTTTGGTCCAGCCAAAGAGGGTATGTCAACCAGTAACGTAAATGTTTGAGCTGCAGAAACATATTTTGGGGAGTTACAGCTCGAGTGTAGGCGTAATCAATGAAATTCAACCATATTCTGTCATAACATACTGAATTCTTTGCAGCATGTACCTTAAATGGCTTTCTTCCTTAATCCGGGACTTGTATGTTTGGAGCAAGGCACATATTCCAGACATTATTGCATGAGAACATCACAAAATGCTGACAAAAGATAACAGAAGACAGCAGAATGCAATAGAATCTTACTTTGTAAAACGATGTGGATTGCCAACATAATAACATTCACCGTGTTATATCATGGATTACTTTGAGGTATTTCAATGTCATAAGGCACTATATAAATGCAAATATTTTTGAACTGCATCTACTTAGGTGTCCTTTGATTTTTGAGCCGGAAACCATTGAATCTCTAGACTGTTAGCCTGCTCCAGTGGAAAAATAATCAAGAGGGCCAGCTACTGCTGGTGCTTGCAAGAAATGAAAGAGCTGACAGGTTTATGTCGCAAGTTAGCTCCTCCTTAACATCAGCGTCTTCAGCAGGGGCCTGACAGGATTTATATATGGAACTGACAGCCCTGGCTGGATAGAATTTATTGAGAGCCTTGACATGCCAAATCAGTCCAATGGTTCAGTTTTAAAAGCTGTGGCCCAGACATCTGCGGAATCGTTGACAACTCCGTGCCTCATTCAAATTGGTACTGGAGGACCGAATCTGGAAGCTTTTTCTCCCTATTTTAATGGAAAGGGGGCGGCGGGAGAGAGGGGGGGGAGGGGAAGGATATCGTACATGTGTGGTTCACGGATGTGGTGGCACATTTAAAGGTGTAGCTGCCTTAAATCTGAAGCGATTTTCATTGCATAGATTTCCAGAACACAACTGGTGGGAATTGCAACTTTATCAAAATGTGTGCAGCTAATGGAAGGCCTTTGAAGGGGGTAAGGTATCTTTTTGGTGGGCATAAATTGTTTCAGCAAGTGCCATTGAAGCTCAGCCATTTCAAACATAGGTATGTGGCTGACACCCAAAGAAGGGTAGGGCCTGTGGCCTTGGAACAGCATATATCCTTGCCTTCCTGACCCAAGCATCCAGTTGGGAGGAAGGGGAATATGCCAGATTGCATTGTGCCAAAGAAGCTGCAAAATAGGGATGGCACCTTAATGGATTTATGCCACAGAGACAGATGAGGTAGTAACATATGGCAGAGGAAAGGGACAAGGCCTGTAGTTGGAATCAGCACATTACGCCCAGGCAGGAGGAGGCGGGAAACGAGATTTTACCCCAAGGTATTGTTGTACCAACTGTGCAAGTCTTATTTGGCTATTACAGAATACCTACAGAAATCACACACTTAAGTGATGGGAATGCATTTACCTCTCTTTGACGTGTCATTGTTTATAAATAATGGGGTTTCACCACTTAGACCACTGAACCGTGAATGGAGATGAATGAATCAAAGCTGCTGATGGTGTTTACAAGCTGTCAATCACAGACCACCACCATTACAAAAAACTGGTGCAAACAAAAACTCAGATCAACCCAGCAATTGGTTAGCAAGATACATGCCCTGTATGCAACGGGAGCTGGTAGGTGGCGGGAATGGAGAATCCCGCTGCCAGCGAGGGCGCGGAGCGAAGAAACACGTAGCTGGCGAACCAGACAATCCCGCCATATGTTTTCCTGCTGGAGCTGAATTGCTAATTGGGTTGTAAAGCAGGATGCAATTCCATTTTCCTTGCTATGCAGCAATATGCATGGCGTGGAATACACGGGATTCCCAGGAAATCCAGATATTGGGCTGTCATCTTGAGCAGGCGGCCCAATAGCAAGGTCAAGCAGCCGGCCACTGCCGCCCGCACCGCACGTCGGCCCCATATTCCTCCCTCCCCCCCACACCACACAGCAGCCCTCCACCACAGTATGGCGGTAACCTGATCCACCCACCCCCCTAGGAACCCCTGTAATAGGGGGACCACCCACAGGGACTCCTGAAATTGGGGAACCTCCCCCACAGGAACCCCTGTAATAGCGAGACGCCCACAGGGACCCCTATGATAGGGAGACCAGCCCCCAGGGGCCGCTGCAATAGAGGGTTCCCCCAAAGGGACCCCCAAAATAAGTACTCCCCTCACAGGGGCCCCCTTCCTAAATTGCCCCTTTTAAAGGTAAGTGTTGTGAAACCACATACTTAAGTGATGGGAATGCACTTGAATGAATGGGAATGAATGAATCAAAGCTGCTGATTATCATAGAGTTTACAGTGCAGAAGGAGGCCATTCGGCCTATCAAGTCTGAACCGGCTCTTGGAAAGAGCACCCTACCCAAGGTCTACACCTCCACCCTATCCCCATAACCCAGTAACCCCACCCAACACTAAGGGCAATTTTGGACACTAAGGGCAATGTATCATGGCCAATGCACCTAACCTGCACATCGTTGGACTGTGAGATGAAATTGGAGCACCTGGAGGAAGCCCACGGCACACACGGGGAGGATGTGCAGACTCCGCACAGACAGTGACCCAAGCCGGAATCGAACCCGGGACCCTGGAGCTGTGAAGCAATTGTGCTATCCACAATGCTACTGTGCTGCCCCTGATGGTGTTTACAAGCTGTCAATCTCAGATCACTACTAGAAAGCTATGAATGGCTTGCAGCTAATGGACCTGTGGGAACCAGATGCAGGTCACAGCTGCGCTCCTTCCAGGAATGGAGAGGTGGAGCTTCGAGGTAAGTTTTACATCTGTAATTCCTCTCATTATCCCGTCTGGACTGCTCCCTAACTTCCAGATAGGAGTCTATTTTCTGGAAGTGGGGGTGGGGTCTGTGTGGGGGTGAGGGACTGTGGGGGACATCCCATTCACCAGGGGTCCCTGTGGGGGATCTTCCTATTACATGGGTCCATGTGGGGGATATCCCTATTACATGGGTCCCTGTGGGGGATATCCCTAATACATGGGTCCCTGTGGAGGTTCCCCCAGTTACAGGAGTTCATGTGGGGTATCCCCACATTACAGGGACCGTTGAGGAAGGTTTCCCTTTTACAGGGATCCCTATTGGGGGTGTCCCTATTAGAGGAATCCCTGTGGTGGTCCGCATTTCACAGGGGGGTTGGCCTCGGATGGCCTTGGATAGTCTCTACCAGCATAGCCCTGACATGGTGGACCTCATGGTGAGCTAAGAAGCAACGGTTGCTCTCTTGGCCCACCGCGAGGTCCGCCGTGCCAGGACCACGCTGGTAGACACCACAATTGTTCCACGGACACGTGATTTCTAGCCACAGGGACTGGAGAATCACAGGAGGCCAGAGCATAGGGCGCTGGGCCCATTAAATTTAATGACATCCTCCCACGAGTGCACATTGTGGACCTCGTTCATGCCACCATTGTGGGGCCAGAGCATCGTATTGGGCGCAAATTCTGATTTAATCCACTCCCTACATAAATTAGCTATACTCTAGAGAATCTCCAGAACCAAAACACAATTCCATTAGCCTTTTATCTATAACCAAGGAAGTGATTAAAATCAATAATTATCTAACTCTTTTGAGACTCATTATTTACAGCTTTAGCAATCAGACAGTCTGGGTACCTTAACCTACCTTCTTTGATAATATTACGACAAAAATATATACCTTAACCTAAGCTTCTTAAAATATTATTGCAACAGATATAAAATATAATATACAACAATTTCTACATTCATCACATTCCTCCAAGTGACAGTAGTACCTCCATCTGTTTTCTACCTCATGGCATGAACCACCTCTTAACCCCAACCAGGTCTCAAAACCAATGTTGGGCCCACCTCTGCATTCGCACCTCTTCCAACCAATTCCAGTTAGCTCTCACCCTCCCAGCGTGAAAACCTGCCTTTTTGGAATTTTCTTCAGGGTTTGGGGAATCAGACATTTGCCCCACTCTTCACCTAACTCGGGAGCAAAAATCCGGCCCTGAGAGCATGAGTGGGTGGGTGCACATGATACATTGCAATGGAGGTAGTGGAGGAGAAGAAAGGAGTTGTGGAACTGAAAGGGTGTGGAAGCGTATGGTTGGCAGCACTAATCCACTCAGGCAATGATCAGGGTAGAGGTATGAGAAGTAACCGAGACTGAGGTGAATTGCCTCGTCAATGAAGAATTTCAGGGATGTCAGCCGTCAAATGTAATAAATTCCAATAAAAGAGTACACAAACACTAATGTTTTACTGTTAGTTATTTGTGATTATTTTCTAGCTTTAAACATTTTGTCCCCATTGCCAAATGGCTGTAAAGTGGCAAATGTCTTGCTACTGAAGTATTGGTCGAGCTTTAAATTCACAGTTTTCTACACTACAAGTAAAGTCAACATAGTCCCAAATGACCAGAGGCTGCTTTTCCCTTTGAGGGGGAAAGTTGACTGGTGGTGATTTAATCTGAGGGTCACCACACCTCAGGCAAGGGGGCAAGGTTGAGAAGGTGAAGCTTTCATGAATAACTGGTATGGGAATTGAACCGAAACTGTTGGCTTTGCTCGGTACCACAAACCAGCCATCCGAGCTAAGCTGGTCCCCATTACTACTAATATAAAGTAGTGCAGGGTAAGAGCAACTAGCTTTAAACTGTTGAGGATAAATTTATTATATGAACAATGCCTTTGAAGCAAAAAAAGTCGGATTCACTTTATGGAAGACCTTTAGTTATATCCTGTGATTATGACTTCTGTATTGTGAGCACTTTACAAATAGAATACAATCAAAGTCAATGTGCCATCCACATTCATAATATAAATGGTATCTTCCAGTTTAACATGTGGAACCATGGGCTGGATTCTCTGATTTTTTTAAAATAAATTTAGAATACCCAATTCATTTTTCCAATTAAGGGGCAATTTAGTGCGGCCAATCCACCTACTCTGCACATCTTTGGGTTGTGGGGGCGAAACCCACGCAAACACGGGGAGAATGTGCAAACTCCACACAGACAGTGACCCAGAGCCGGGATTCGAACCTGGGACCTCGGCGCCATGAGGCAACAGGGCTAACCCACCAACAGGGCTAACCCACGGATTCTCTGATTTTGAGGCTATGTCCTGTTGGTCGTTCTGGGTGAGTGTGCTTAACACTCAATTTGGCTCTGTTTCTTTTCTAAGCTCTGGAGTCGCAAACACCGCCACAAGCTTCAAGGTGAAGTTCAAAGCAATAAAACCATACACCAATTAGTAAGTCCAAACAACTGAGTTTATTATAATACAGTTATAATAACTACCCATGCACATGCTAAAAGGATTAAACATACTCCTACCGCTAAATAAACTAATACTTATCTCAAAGGAACTGCTGGGTCAGGGAACAAGGCCTCTTGCTCTGCTCTGGTCTGCAGACTTCAGGTTAGTGTGAGTAAAAAGGGGTCAGGAGTGCCTATCTCTGGTAGCGATCGTTGTGAGGCACTTACTTGTTGGCGGCTGCTGTTCGAACCCTCTTCTCTCTCTCGTTCAAGATCTTCTTGGCAAAAGCTGGTCCACGGAGGAGTGTTGGTCAAAGAGAGAGAAGGGCTGGAGGGCTGGATCAGAAGACTGAACCATGTGTGGGACCTGTCTTTTATAGGTCCCAGGAGATCCGCGCCCCTTTGGGCGGACTCCCTTACCTGCTTAGAATCGATTGGGTCTCTTCCCAATCGATATTTTTGAACCCCCCCAATCATGGGGCAGTTCCTCGGTCACTAGGGCGGTTCTTGGGACTTATTGTTTTGGGCTTCTTTGGCGCCGAAAATCTGACCTTCCATTCAATGTATCGATCTGTGTTTAACTTGTTTCCATTGTATCTGGGGATCGCCTGGTAGAGCACCTGGCTCTAGCTGGCAATACGGCCCAGGGAATTGCCGGGTCCGTGGCCGCGCATGCGCACACCGGCAGCCTGCAGCGGACGTGACATGCAACATGGCGGCGTCCGCATGTGGACTCGGCCAGCAAAATAGTGCCACGCTTTGGCCGGCTTGCGAGCCCCGGATCACCCCCCAACAGTGCCCCCAGCCCCTGACAAAGTCCCCCCTGCCCGCGGATCAGCCCTCCCCAACTGTGGCGGCACTGTACTGAGTCCGCAAGTGCCATGCCAAGTTCCCGACCAGTGAAAGCACATGCGATGGTGTGCTAGTGTCTTGAACTGCTGCAGTCCATATAAGGGCGGTACACCCACAGTGCTGTTTGGGAAGGTGTTCCAGGATTTTTACCCAGCAACAGTGAAGGAACTACGATATATATGATTTTGTGAATTAGTGCAATCAGTATTGAGCTATGATTTGAACAATTATTTTATTGGATATGTTATTTTCCATTTAATAAGATGTTTGTGGAATTTTCTGGATAATAAAAAGGAAATGCATAAATATATACTCACAAATAAGCTTTATCTTTAATTGGAAGGTGGCTAGGCCTGTAAAATTCTTTTATACTTAATTGTTTTTAATGAATTTTACCAACGAGAAATGGATTGAATTTAATAGGATGTACCTAGCTGCCATAATAATAAGCTACAAGCAACTTGTATTCATGTGGGATCAATGTGTGTCGCGATTTAATACCTGATTATGCTATCTTACATCCAAAAGGCATTGTGATGATCTGGTGAAGCATTGTGAAATCTAGTAACAATGTACTTGAACTTCACTCAAGTACAAATGATGACTGACATTTATTCACAGCTACGTAACCTATGCCCATGGAGTTGTCACCTAGCAATGACTGACTGGTAAAACAACAATTTATTACAACAGTTTACCAGAATATCTTTTTAAATCTCACGCATTAAAGATAATGAAAGTGACCTCATTCTAATGATTGAGTGCATTTATCTGCCTTGGTCCACGTTTATCATTTTCCTTTCGACAAGCGATTTTGGGTCACCCCAATAATTGCAAATATTTAAAACAGACCTCAAAAGGATTGTGGTGCTAATACCTCATTTACAATGGTTTTGAAATGAATTAATGTTATACGGAATACGGTGCAATAATTGTTTTAATTATTATCGAATTAGCAAGGCGAAGGTCAATGCACATTTTTCAAGTACAGTGGCACAGTTGCAAAGGATAGCAGGAAACATTTCAGAATTTTCTTTTCCGATTAAGGAGCAGTTTAGTATACCAATCCACCTACCCAGCACATCTTGGAGCTGTGGGGATGAGACCCATGCAGACACGGGGAGAATGTGCAAACTTCACATGGGAAGTGATCTGGCTTGGGTCCACGAGGCAGCAGTGCTAACCACTGTGCCACTGCTGCCTCAGGATAGCAGGAAACATGAAGGGATTCAAGACCCAGTCGTTAGAGAATGGGCAGGATTGGAATTTTAATAGCTTGGTGACTGCTTATAAAACTGCAGTTTAAGGTTGGCATCATGGGCTAGATCATGCTGGAAAATTAATAGCGTGTTAAGGGGAATTTAGGGGAATAAACATTGCAATTTTCCAGAACATACTCGTTGAGGTATGCCACTACACACAAATTGCATCACGCCCATAGCCTCCTTGTTATTTTCAGTGGACATTAACTCTCCATTAAATTTGCCACACAAAGTTAAGCCTGGTAATTAAGAGTGCAGGTACCTTTCTAATGATGTGATGGTTATTAATGCAATAACTGTCAATCTGTCTGACCTAGAAATTAAACACGGAAAACTGTGGGGTCCCATTACTTCAGAAATCGTACTTTGAGATTTTAAAATGGTCAAACATTTCATTTTTATTGTTTCCTTTACAATGCAATACAGGTTCCAGTTCCTGCATTTTTTCCTTCGTTCATGGAATGTGAGTGTTGCTGGCTCGGCCCATCATTTATTGATCATCCTTACTTGCCCTGGAGAAGATGGTGGTGAATCGCCAAGTCCATGTGGTGCATGCAAGCAATCCAGGTGTACAGGCCAAAGTCTATTCAACATACTATGCTGTGAGATGGCCTGCTTCAACATGATTCAGCCAGTGCGTTACCACTTTTAATGTGTCACATTATTTTTCAAATATTCTTTCAGGAGATGAAGCTTCATTAATTCCTCACAAATTAAATGCCACTTCAGGCTGTCTTCAGAACACTCCTTTAACGCCAGAAGTTATGGATAATGAGTACTTCACACATGCCAACAGATGTTGTTTATTCTGTCAAATTAGTTAAAAGCTGAATTAACTAATGATTAAAAGGGGAAAAAAGCATTTAAGTACGTGACATTGGAAATCTGGATACGTATTCCAGTGAAACATAAAGCTGTCTTATGAATATTTAGTTATGTAATTGCTTTGCTTGAAGTTGGAGCAATCATTTTGAACTTAAGACCGAAAACTTCTAGGAGGATGTGGATTCTCAAATTCGTTTTAGTTCGAAGTAATTTATACGATGACTAACACATTGATGTGTTTAATTATCAACATCTCTTTGATTTACCTATAGTCAATCTGTTGATTGCTGATTTGTAACATTCTGAGAAAATATGATACATTATGGTGTAAAATGCTTCACACAGAGGGTGGTGAGTGCCTGGAACGCATTGCCAGGGAAGGTTGTGGAAGAAGATACATTAACAGCATTGAAAAACATCTTGACAAATACATGGATAGGATGGGTATGGAGGGAAACGGCACAAGGAAGTGCTGAGGGTTTTGGTTAGTATCATGACCGGTACAGGCTTGGAGGGCTGAAGGGCCTGTTCCTGTGCTGTATTGTTCTTTGAGGTAGTTAGAGCATTCCCTATTAAGTACTCTAGAGACCTGGTAAGAACATTTATCCATCACGTGTCAGACAATTATTGCCAGTGGTGGGGTTACAACCACCAGAGAAGCTACATGATTCAGAAATTCCACTCTCCCAAGCTTTTTCTGGACTTGGGACAGAAATAGAAGTAAAGTGAAGCATATTTACCTCCTGATGGACAACAGTGAACGTATGCAATGAACGCCTAGCCCAAGAATGCAGCCAGGATCTTTGTTGGTTGCCCCCACTCCTCTCCATCCCTCACAGGAGGCTGAAGGCAGTTTGAGTGGAAGAGACCTGGATTACCCATCTTCTCGGATGGCAGTCACTGGATTTTACAGTTGAGTGGTACAGGCATGTAATGGAAGCGCAGCCAAAATGGTGCTGACTCCTGCTGCGTCCATGAAAATCTGGTGGTCTTTGGTGAACCCCACACACCTCAGCGAGGTAACCACCAGGATCATGTCCTGAGGATTTACAGGGCTGGGATATTTAATCTCCAGCATCACTTGTTTTGTTATTTGTTTGTGTTTTCTCCATTTTGAATAATTACACTTTCCTGTGATTTGTGAGGTAAACATATTTTGGCGAATATTGAACTCGGTTGCACAGCTCAAAGTACTGATGGTTATTAGCTAAGGTTCTTTGTTTAGAACACTGAATTTCCGAACCCCTGCCAGAGGCGTATGACCTTACACGCAGAGGTTCTGATCTTGAGCAGAGGGCAGCAGAGCGGAGCTGCTGATTGGCTGTTGCGGGGAAAATTTGCATCAGTGCATTTCGGTCACTGTATCCAGAACTCGTGTTCAAGTAAAAGCAAGCATCCAGCAGAGGGAAGCAGAGCGGAGCTGCTGATTGGCTGTTGTGGGCAAATTTGCATCAGTGCATTGCGGTCACTGTATCTAGAAGGTGGTTTGTGGAGGAGCTGTTGTCAAGTGACAGTTAAACCCCAAACACTTCTTCAATGTTTCCCTCCCTACCTCCTCCTCTAACCAAAAAAAAAAACAATCACTGTCAGGACCCCAGCCAAGTAAAGATCAAGAGGGAGACTCGAGGGCAGGTAGAAGTAGAAAGAAGTTGAACCGTGATGTCATAGCCTGCATGTAAGTGATTGGCTGGTGACTGGTAAGTAGTTTTTCTTTTCCCTGAGGTGTTCTCTTGCGGGGCGCAGTGGTTGCTGAGTGAGTGCTTGCTGAGAAGGGGAGTAAATTTTTTTAAACCTTCCTGTTGGAAGTTTCCAGCTGAATCCGGTCGGAGTGAGGACAGAGTGACTGCTGGGTAAGTAGTAAAGATTTAAATTGTTTGCGCAGGCCCATAACAGTTGATTGCTGTTCTCGTGCGGGGAGCAGTGGTTGCTGAGTGAGTGCTTGCTGAGAAGGGGAGTAAATTATTAAAAAACTTACTGTTGGGAGTTTCCAGCTGAATCCGGTCAGAGTGAGGACAGAGTGACTACTGGGTAAGTAGTAAAGATTTAAATTGTTTGCGCGGGCCCATAACAGCTGATTGCGGTACTCGTGCGAGGCACAGTGGTTGCTGGTTAAGTGTTTTGTTTTTACCTGTATTTAAGATGGGCGGTACCTAAACCCTAGACACTACACTTGTAGCGTCCCCACCCTTCCACCTCCTCTAAGTGGTAGAGTGAATATCAGGTAAGCTCTTTCTTTCTTTTTCTTGTTTTATCTAGAGGTGATGGCAGGGAAGGCAGTGCAATGTTTCTCCTGCAGAATGTTTTGAGGTGAGAGACGCTGTCAGTGTCCCTGCTGATTTCACCTGTGGGAAGTGCACCCATCTCCAGCTCCTCAGAAACCGTGTTAGAGAACTGGAGCTGGTGTTGGATGAACTTCTGATCATTCGGGAGGCAGAGGTGGTCATAGATAGTAGCTTCAGGGATGTAGTTACTCTGAAGAATCAAGATTGATGGGTGACGATGAGAGGGGCTGGGAGGAAGCAGTCAGTGCAGGGATCCTCTGTGGTCATTCCCCTCAGTAACAAGTATACCGCTTTGAATACTGTTGAGGGGGACGATCTACCAGGGGTAAGCCACGGTGAACGGATCTCCAGCACTGAGTCTGTCCCTATGGCTCAGAAGGGAAGGAGGGAGAGCAGGATAGCAATAGTTATTGGGAACTCGATAGTTAGAGGGACAGATGGACGGTTCTGTGGCAACAAAAGAGACTCACGGATGATATGTTGCCTCCCGGGTGCCAGGTTCCGTGACGTCTTGGACCGTGTTTTCAAAATCCTTAAGGGGGAGGAGGAACAGTCACAAGTCGTGGTACACATCGGTACCAACAACATAGGTAAGAGAAGGGACGGGGATTTAAAACAGGAATTAAGGGAACTAGGATGGAAGCTGAGAGCCAGGAGGAACCATGTTGTCATCTCTGGTTTCTTGCAGTAGAAGCGGCCTTCAGATTTTCGGCGGAAGCAGTGGTTTTGAGGTCTGTCGGGATGGTAAGTTTCCCTATTTAAAAGCTTACCTTGCAGGAGAAGCGGCCTTCAGATTTATTTATTTTTTGTTTCAGAGCTGCAGGAAGCCGAAAGGCGGCCGTGGGAATTTCTGGGAAGGTTTGTTAGTACCTGCATATAAGTTGGGCGGTTGCTAAACCCGAGACACTACACTTGTAGTGACCCCCACCCTTCCACCTCCTCTAACCTAAGGGGTTGAGTGAATATCAGGTAAGCTCTTCCTTTCTTTTTCTTGTTTTATCTAGAGGGGATGGCAGAGAAAGCAGTGCAATGTTCTTCCTGAAGAATGTTTGAGGTGAGGGACGCTGTCAGTGTCCCTGCTGATTTCACCTGTGGGAAGTGCACCCATCTCCAGCTCCTCAGAAACCGTGTTAGGGAACTGGAGCTGGGGTTGGATGGACTCCGGATCATTCGGGAGGCAGAGGTGGTCATAGATAGAAGCTTCAGGGATGTAGTTACTCCTGGGAATGAAGCTAGATGGGTGACGGTGAGAGGGGCTGGGATGTGTGTACTGCGTGTCCTTGATAGGTATGTCCCTGTCAGGCAGGGAGGGAATGGCCATGTGAGGGAACCATGGTTCACAAAAGAGGTTGAATGTCTTGTCAAGTGGAAAAAGGAAGCGTATGTAAGGATGAGAAAACAAGGTTCAGTTGGGTAGCTTGAGGGTTATAAGGTAGCAAGGAATGAGCTATAAAAAGGGCTTAGGAGAGGTAGGAGGGGGCATGAGAAGTCCTTGGCGGGTTGGATCAAGGAAAACCCCAAGGCTTTTTACTCTTATGTGAGAAAGAAAAGAATGACCAGGATGAGGTTAGGGCCAGTCAAGGACAGTAGTGGGAACCTGTGCATGGAGTCAGAAGAAATAGGAGAGGCATTGAATGAATACTTTTCTTCAGTGTTCACCAAGGAAAGGACCATGTTTTTGAGGATGGGAGTGTGATACAGGTGGGTAGGTTCGAGGAGGTAGATGTTCTAAGGAAGGATGTATTAGCAATTTTGAAAAACCTTTGGGTCGACAAGTCCCCTGGGCCAGATTGGATATATCCAAGGATTCTTTGGGAAGCAAGGGATGAGATTGCAGAGCCTTTGGCTTTGATCTTTGAGTCCTCACTGTCCACGGGGATAGTGCCAGAGGACTGGAGAGTGGTGAATGTTGTTCCTCTGTTCAAGAAAGGGACTAGGAATGACCCTGGTAATTATAGGCCAGTTAGTCTTACTTCGGTGGTCGTTAAGTTAATGGAAAAGGTCCTGAAGGATAGGATTTATGACCATTTGGAAAGATGCAGCTTAATCCGGGATAGTCAACACGGATTCGTAAAGGGTAAGTCTTGCCTCACAAATTTGATTGAATTCTTTAAGGAGGTAACTCAGTGTGTAGATGAAGGTGTAGCAGTTGATGTCATGGATTTTAGTAAGGCGTTTGATAAGGTTCCCCATGGTCGGCTTATGAAGAAAGGTGAGGTGTGGGATAGAGGGAAATTTGGCCAATTGGATAAGTAACTGGCTATCACATAGAAGACCGAGGGTGGTGGTGGATGGAAAATTTTCAGACTGGAGACCAGTTACCAGCGGTGTACCACAGGGATCAGTGCTGGATCCTCTGCTATTTGTGATTTTTATCAATGACTTGGAGGAGGGGGCTGAAGGGTGGGTCAGTAAATTTGCTGATGAAACCAAGATTAGTGGAGTAGTGGATGAGGTGGAGGGCTGTTGTAGGCTGCAAAGAGACATTGATAGGATGCAGGGCTGGGCCGAAAAATGGCAGATGGCGTTTAACCCTGATAAGTTCGGGTGATTAATTTTCGTAGAAAAAATTTGAATGAGGATTACAGGGTCAACGGCGGGGTTCTGAGGAATGTGGAGGAACAGAGAGATCTTGGGGTTCATGTCCACAGATCTCTGAAGGTTGCCACGCAAGTGGATAGAGCTGTGAAGAAGGCCTATAGTGTGTTAGCGTTTATTAATAGGGGGCTTGAGTTTAAGAGCTGCGAAGTTATGCTGCAACTGTACATGACCCTGGTGAGACCACATTTGGGGTATTGTGTGCAGTTCTGGTCACCTCACTACAGGAAGGATGCGGAAGCATGTGAAAGGGTGCAAAGGAAATTTACCAGGATGCTGCCTGGTTTGGAGGATAGGTCTTATGGGGAAAGGTTGAGGGAGCTAGGGCTTTTCTCTTTGGAACGGAGGAGGATGAGAGGCGACTTAATAGAGGTTTATAAGATGATGAGGGGGATAGATAGAGTGGATGTTCAGAGACTATTTCCTCGGGTGGATGTAGCTGTTACAAGGGGGCATAACTATAAGGTTCAGGGTGGGAGATATAGGAGGGATATCCGAGGTAGGTTCTTTACTCAGAGAGTGGTTAGGGTGTGGAATGGACTGCCTGCTGTGATAGTGGAGTCGGACACTTTAGGAAATTTCAAGCGTTTATTGGATAGGCACATGGAGCACATCAGATGACAGGGAGTGGGATAGCTTGATCTTGGTTTCGGACAATGCATGGCACAACATCGAGGGCCGAAGGGCCGGTTCTGTGCTGCACTGTTCTATGTTCTATGTTCTAAAATCAGGAGTGCCTGATTTTATTGAGTTTTGGACCATTTTGACTATGTGTTTCCAGCAGACTTGAACGCTATAGAAATATTTAAATATGGTTGATCAGGTTTTACTCTTAATTCACATATTTGTGTAAACTGCCTGTGAGGCCTCAAAGGCAGTTTGCTTTGCTTTGACTGCACTTTCAATATTTTGCCTTGAGTCATTCTTAAAGTTGTGCATTAATCATCTTGGAAAGATTTTTTTTCATGTTTCACCCTGACACTATCTTTCTCTTTGAAAAAAATCAATAAATGTTCTGTATTTGCATTTAAAGTAGCAAATAGCTGCAAGAAAGCAAATAGCATCTAAAAGGAGGTTAGAACCAAAGAACCATAGAAAAGTTACGGCACAGAGGAGGCCATTCAGGTCATCTTATCAATGCCAGCCCGAGCACACATCCCACTTTCCCGCACCCAAACCACAGCCCTGTAGTTTAGAGCACTTACGTTACAGGTCCAGGTAAGTATCCAATTCATTCATTTTTCTAATTAAGGGGCAATTTAGCGTGGCCAATCCACCTCCCCTGCACATCTTTGGGTTGGGGGTTGAGACCCATGCAGACATTAGGAAGTTGTGCAAACGTCACGCGAACAGTGAACCGAGGCTGGGATCAAACCCAGGTCCTCGGTGCCATGAGGCAGCACTGCTAACCACTGCACCAGCATGCAGCCTGCCCCAGTTACTTTTTAAAAGAGTTGATGAGTTTATGGCCTCTGCTTCCACCACCAACTCAGGCAGCAAAGCGAATTCCAGAGTCCCACTATCCTCTGTGTAAAAAGTTCTTCCTCATGTCCCCTCTACACCTTCTGCCACCTACCTTGATTCTATGGCCCCTGGTTCTAGAATTCTCCACCAAGGTCAACTATTTTATCCTATCCACTCTATCTCTTCCCCTCATAATTGCCTATACCTCAATTAACTCACCTCTCAGCCTTCTTTGTTCTAAGGATAATTACCCCGATATATCCAATCTCTCCTTACAGCTACTTTTTTCCATCACTGGCAACATTTTCTAAATCTCTTCTGCACTTTCTCCAGAACAATTATGTCCCTCCAGTTGCACATAATACTCCAGCTCTGGGTGCTGACTGTGAGATGTGGCCTCATCAGAGGGGTGCAATTTAGGGGAGGTGGTGGTTACTGTCACCAATCCATTGGATGGGCTCTATGGCCACCCTGCGCCTCCCCCTTGTGGTTGATGCCCATAGGGCAATGAGGTTCACCTCAGGATGGAGGGGCAGCTAGATTGAGCCCCTGCTGTCATCTGCCTTTGCGTGCCCCGGTGGCTCCCTAATACGTGCACCATGGTGTCGACACCCTCGGCGATGTTCCTCAATGATTAGGGTATGTTCTGCAGCCCCTTGGCAATACCGGCCTGTGACTGGGACAAGCTCTGCAGCACCTCGGCCATTCCAATCTGAGACCGGGAAATGTCCCGCAGTGCCTCATCAAGGTCAGCCTGGTACTGGGTCACGTCCCCCAGCGAGTCGGACAGTCTGTCGAGGCCCTCAGCCATGGCAGTCACCGATTGCGCCACAACTTGTATTCTTCACTAATACTGCTGGCGCCATGCACCAGGCCCTCCACTGCGGTCGCCACACTAGCGGTGCTGGCCTCGGTCCTACACATTGCTGCCAATATCTCCTGCACCCATAGCCTCTGGGACTCCTCCAATGGGTTAGATACCTGCTGGAATGTCACTGACACCGACCTCTGAATGTTGCTGCCGAACCCTAATGCCTGCATCAGCTCCGAGTAAACCTGTTCCCGAGGCTCGGAATCTGACTGGGACCCAGCTGGATCCTGGAATCCAACACCCTTTCGACTGCTGTCTCACCCGGATATTCGGATGTTCTGGCCTCCACCTGATGTACTTCAGCAACTGTGAGGTGCTCACCAGATTGTGCCCCAGAAGCCTGTCCACTAACATTGCCCATCGAGGTGCATGTCTCTGCTCTGGTGGAGGGTGCGGTTGATAGCTGTGACGAATCAGAGCTCTCCTCTGAAGTGGGAAGCTGGGGGGGGGGGGGGGGGCGCAGAGGTGGGGGTGGGGGGCGCGGGGGGGGAGGGGGGGGGTGAATCACCCTAGATGGGCTGGCGCCGTCGGCTGGAGGTCCTGTGGGAGAATGGAAATGTGGTCAGTGTATGGCAACAACTCACGTTTGACACGTCCTCCGCGGCATGTGCCGACCTCCGCGTTGGTGACTGCTCTGTCCTCGGCAACGCCCATCACTTCAATGGCCCGTTCCTCGAAGATCGTGAGGATTGTTATATCCGGCGCCCCACAGCCAGTCAGGGCCCTCTCCCGATGATTGTGGGATAGCTTCTCCTACGGAGACACAGAGAGGGCATCGTTAGCCGCACATGTGGTTCACACGTGTATTGGGAGGTGTGAGGCTGTGTGTGAAGAAAGTGTTGGACGGAGCTGCAGGGAGAGGGTTGCGAAGAGAGGGAGGGTTGAGCAGAGGGGATGAAGCGTGTGTTGGGGGGCTAATGGAGGGTTGGGGGTTCGCGTGGGTGTGGGCAGGTTTCTGGGAGTGGGGGTTGTCATAATATCCACTCATGGATATAATGAGATGCAGACAGGCAGGGATTGAAACTTGGTAATTTGGTGCAGTGAGGTAATTCGGTGCAGAGTGTGAGGAGGTGCTTTTTAACCCTGATAAGTGACTGGTAAGTAGTCTCTCTTTTTCTTTTTTTTTTCTCTCTTTTTCTTTTCATTGTCGAATTTATTTATTTTTATTTTGAAATTCTAGTTGTTTAAGTTTACCAAGGGTTTAAGACATGGCAGGAGATCCCAGACCCGTGTCATGCTCCTCGTGTGCGATGTGGGAGCTCAGGGACACGTCCACTGTCCCTGGCTCCTTCGCGTGCAAGAAGTGTGTTCAGTTGCAGCTCTTGTTAGACCGCTTGACGGATCTGGAGCTGCGGATGGACTCACTTTGGAGCATCCACGGTGCTGAGGAGGTCGTGGATAGCACGTTTAGCGAGTTGGTCACACCGCAGGTGAAGGTTACTGAGGGAGATAGAAAATGGGTGACCAAAAGAAAGAGCAAGAGTAGGAAGGCAGTGCAGGTGTCCCCTGCGGTCATCTCCCTGCAAAACAGATATACCGCTTTGGATACTGTTGAGGGAGATGGCTCACCAGGGGAAGGCAGCAGCAGCCAGGTTCATGGCACCGTGGCTGGCTCTGCTGCACAGCAGGGCAGGAAGAAAAATGGCAGGGCTATAGTGATAGGGGACTCGATCGTAAGGGGAATAGACAGGCGGTTCTGTGGACGCAATCGAGACTCCAGGATGGTATGTTGCCTTCCTGGTGCAAGGGTCAAGGATGTCTCGGAGCGGCTGCAGGACATTCTGGGGGGGAGGGTGAACAGCCAGCTGTCGTGGTGCACATAGGCACCAACGATATAGGTAAAAAACGGGATGAGGTCCTACAAGCGGAATTCAGGGAGTTAGGAGTTAAACTAAAAAGTAGGACCTCAAAGGTAGTAATCTCAGGATTGCTACCAGTGCCACGAGCTAGTCAGAGTAGGAATGTCAGGATAGATAGGATGAATGCGTGGCTCGAGAGATGGTGCAAGAGGGAGGGATTCAAATTCCTGGGGCATTGGGACCGGTTCTGGGGGAGGTGGAACCAGTACAAACCGGATGGTCTGCACTTGGGCAGGACTGGAACCGATGTCCTAGGGGGGGTGTTTTCTAGAGCTGTTGGGGAGGATTTAAACTAATGTGGCAGGGGGATGGGAACCAATGCTGGAAGTTGGAAGGTAGTAAAACAGGGACAGAAACAAAAGGAAGTAAGGGGAAAAGTGCAAGGCAGAGAAGACATAGTCAGAAATCCATAAGGGCGACAGTACAAGGTACAGTGACAGGGGAGCACAGTGAATAGGCCCAGTAATAACAAAAGGAATAAAACTGGAGATGTTAAGATTCAAAACAGAGGTAAAAAAACCAACATTAGTGTACTTTACCTGAATGCTCGTAGTATTCGGAATAAAGTAAATGAGTTGGTGGCACAAATCATCGTAAATGACTGTGATTTAGTGGCCATTACTGAAACATGGTTAAAGGATGGTCACGACTGGGAGTTAAATATCCGAGGGTATCAAACTATTCGGAAGGACAGAGTGGATGGTAAGGGAGGTGGTGTTGCTCTGTTATTTAAGGATGACATCCGGGCAATAGTAAGGGATGATATCGGTGCTATGGAGGATAAGGTTGAATCCATTTGGGTGGAAATCAGGAATAGTAAGGCGAAAAAGTCACTGAGAGGAGTAGTCTATCGTCCACCAAATAGTAACGAGATGGTGGGGCAGGCAATAAACAAAGAAATAACTGATGCATGTAGAAATGGTACAGCAGTTATCATGGGGGATTTTAATCTACATGTCGATTGGTTTAACCAGGTCGGTCAAGGCAACCGTGAGGAGGAGTTTATAGAATGTATCCGTGATAGTTTCCTAGAACAGTATGTAATGGAACCTACGAGGGAACAAGCGGTCCTAGATCTTCTCCTGTGTAATGAGACAGGATTGATTCATGATCTCATAGTTAGGGATCCTCTCGGAAGGAGCGATCACAATATGGTGGAATTTAAAATACAGATGGAGGGTGAGAAAGTAAAATCAAATACTAGTGTTTTGTGTTTAAACAAAGGAGATTACAAGGGGATGAGAGAAGAACTAGCTAAGGTAGACTGGGAGCTAAGACTTTATGGTGGAACAGTGGAGAACCTTCCAAGCGATTTTTCACAGTGCTCAGCAAAGGTTTATACCAACAAAAAGGAAGGACGGAAGAAAGAGGGAAAATCGACCGTGGATATCTAAGGAAATAAGGGAGAGTATCAAATTGAAGGAAAAAGCATATAAAGTGGCAAAGATTGCTGGGAGATTAGAGGACTGGGAAATCTTTAGGGGGCAACAGAAAGCTACTAAAAAAGCTATAAAGAAGAGTAAGATAGAGTATGAGAGTAAACTTGCTCAGAATATAAAAACAGACAGTAAAAGTTTTTACAAATATATAAGACAAAAAAGAGTGGCTAAGGTAAATATTGGTCCTTTAGAGGATGAGAAGGGAGTTTTAATAATGGGAAATGAAGAAATGGCTGAGGAACTGAACAGGTTTTTTGGGTCGGTCTTCACAGTGGAAGACACAAATAACATGCCAGCGACTGATAGAAATGAGGCTATGACAGGTGAGGACCTTGAGAGGATTGTTATCACTAAGGAGGGAGTGATGGGCAAGCTAATGGGGCTAAAGGTAGACAAGTCTCCTGGCCCTGATGGAATGCATCCCAGAGTGCTAAAAGAGATGGCTAGGGAAATTGCAGATGCACTAGTGATAATTTACCGAAATTCACTAGACTCTGGGGTGGTCCCGGTGGATTGGAAATTAGCAAACGTGACGCCACTGTTTAAAAAAGGAGGTAGGCAGAAAGCACGAAATTATAGGCCAGTGAGTTTAACTTCGGTAATAGGGAAGATGCTGGAATCTATCATCAAGGAAGAAATTGCGAGGCATCTGGATAGAAATTGTCCCATTGGGCAGACGCAGCATGGGTTCGTAAAAGGCAGGTCATGCCTAACTAATTTAGTGGAATTTTTTGAGGACATTACCAGTGCAGTAGATAACGGGGAGCTGATGGATGTGGTATATCTGGATTTCCAGAAAGCCTTTGACAAGGTGCCACACAAAAGGTTGCTGCATAAGATAAAGATGCATGGCATTAAGGGTAAAGTAGTAGCATGGATAGAGGATTGGTTAATTAATAGAAAGCAAAGAGTTGGGATAAATGGGTGTTTCTCTGGTTGGCAATCAGTAGCTAGTGGTGTCCCTCAGGGATCCGTGTTGGGCCCACAATTGTTCACAATTTACATTGATGATTTGGAGTTGGGGACCAAGGGCAATGTGTCCAAGTTTGCAGATGACACTAAGATGAGTGGTAAAGCGAAAAGTGCAGAGGATACTGGAAGTCTGCAGAGGGATTTGGATAGGTTAAGTGAATGGGCTCGGGTCTGGCAGATGGAATACAATGTTGACAAATGTGAGGTTATCCATTTTGGTAGGAATAAAGGCAAACGGGATTATTATTTAAACGATAAAATATTAAAGCATGCCGCTGTTCAGAGAGACTTGGGTGTGCTAGTGCATGAGTCACAGAAGGTTGGTTTACAAGTGCAACAGGTGATTAAGAAGGCAAATGGAATTTTGTCCTTCATTGCTAGAGGGATGGAGTTTAAGACTAGGGAGGTTATGTTGCAATTGTATAAGGTGTTAGTGCGGCCACACCTGGAGTATTGTGTTCCGTTTTGGTCTCCTTACTTGAGAAAGGACGTACTGGCGCTGGAGGGTGTGCAGAGGAGATTCAATAGGTTAATCCCAGAGCTGAAGGGGTTGGATTATGAGGAGAGGTTGAGTAGACAGGGACTGTACTCGTTGGAATTTAGAAGGATGAGGGGGGATCTTATAGAAACATTTACAATTATGAAGGGAATAGATAGGATAGATGCGGGCAGGTTGTTTCCACTGGCGGGTGACAGCAGAACTAGGGGGCATAGCCTCAAAATAAGGGGAAGTAGATTTAGAACTGAGTTTAGGAGGAACTTCTTCACCCAAAGGGTTGTGAATCTATGGAATTCCTTGCCCAGTGAAGCAGTTGAGGCTCCTTCATTACATGTTTTTAAGGTAAAGATAGATAGTTTTTTGAAGAATAAAGGGATTAAGGGTTATGGTGTTCAGGCCGGAAAGTAGAGCTGAGTCCACAAAAGATCAGCCATGATCTAATTGAATGGCGGAGCAGGCTCGAGGGGCCAGATGGCCTACTCCTGCTCCTAGTTCTTATGTTCTTATGTTCTTATGTTCTTATGATTGACACACAGGATAACCATTGAACATACACGACACAGAACAACCAATCACCAGACAGGCCACTACCACTATAAAACACACAAGGCTTTAAGACTCTGCCTCTTCTCACTGGATACAGCTACAGAGATAGTTAGAATGCACAAGGCCATGAGCACCTTCTCCATGTAACAGAGAGCTAGTCTGGTCAAGCCAGTCTGAGGTTATCAGTTTAGATTAATAGAGTGTCAACCCACAGCAGATTATGTACACCAACAAGCAAGTTCAGTGAAACAGTGTTGGACACATCAGGGGTGTCAACTCACGAACGCAGCTCGGAGTGGGTCGTTGACCTTCTTGTGGCACTGGACGCCTGTCCTCCTGGTCAGTCTGCCAGAGCTGATGGCTGCCACCACTTCATTCCAGGTGGCACTGGTTACCCTTTGGCTCACCCTTCTGGGCCTTTGGGGAACAGGACACCCTTCCTGGCCTTGGTCGCATCGAGGAGCTTCCCCAAGTCCGCGTCTCCAAAGCTTGGGGCCGGTCGTCTCGGCACTATGGTTGTGAACTGAGTGGGGTTGGCTGTGCAAGAGCTGTTTAAGTGCTGCTCGACCTTGTGAGCGGAGGGCTGGCGAATGTGGTCCCAACAAGCCTTTATTTGTGGCATGAAGCCTGTGGGGCCTCATTAAGTGGACTAATAAATATTATATTGTGTTGCCGGCCTCGCCAAGCCGAGCTTCAGGAAGCTTGTAGCAGTTCCCGCTCACTACCACACTTTCCAGAGAATCACTTCCACTACCCTTACTTTATGTTCTATATCTCTGCTAATTAAGGAGAGCTTTCTATTTTATTCTATTCTTTGCAACATTGTCTACTTGAACTACTGCCTTTTGGGATCTGTGTACTTGTACGCCAAGATCTTTCACTTAATCTACCCCTCTTAATCTACACCCTCTTAGGGTGGCACAGCAGCACAGTGTTTAGCACTATTGCTTCACAGCACCAGGGTCCTGGGTTCGATTCCCACTTGGGTCATTGTCTGCGTGGAGTCTGCACGTTCTCCCCATGTCTGCATGGGTTTCCTCCGGCTGCCTTGTTTGTAATATTCCTTGCATTGAAGTTCAACCCCACCATTGTTGCTTGCCGGACACTTGTTAAACTTTGATTTTCCTGTAATTCCAAGTCCATCACTACATCTTCTACATCACTAGTTCTCCCTCCATTTTCCTAATCTGAATTTGATCGATCTGACCCTAGTCCTGGGGTCCCGCACCCCTGCCACACTAGTTTCAATACTCCCCAACAGAACTGGCGAAAGCCCTTGCAGGGACATTGGACCCAGTTCTGCCTGCCAATGTCGATCAATTTGGTTCATCCAATGTGATATTTGCACGGTAGCACAGTGGTTAACACTGTTGCTTCACAGCTCCAGGTCCGGGGTTTGATTCCTGCTTGGGTCACTGTCTGTGCGGAGTCTGCATATTCTCCCCGTGTCTGCTCCGGTTTCCTCCCACACGACCCGAAAGACGCGCTTGTCAGGTGAAAAAATGAAAATGAAAATCGCTTATTGTCACGAGTAGGCTTCAATGAAGTTACTGTGAAAATCCCCTAGTCGTCACATTCCGGCACCTGTCCGGGGAGGCTGGTACGGGAATCGAACCGTGTTGCTGGCCTGCTTTAAAAGCCAGTGATTTAGCTGAGTGAGCTAAACCAGCCCCTGGTGAATTGAACGTTCTGAATTCTCCTTCAGTGTACCCGAACAGACGCTGGAGTGTGGCGACTACAGGATTTTCACAGTACCTTCATTGCTAATGTAAGCCTACTTCTGACCATAATAAAGGGTAGCATGGGGCAGCAGGGTAGCATGGTGGTTAGCATAAATGCTTCACAGCTCCAGGGTCCCAGGTTCGATTCCCGGCTGGGTCACTGTCTGTGTGGAGTCTGCACGTCCTCCCCCTGTGTGCGTGGGTTTCCTCCGGGTGCTCCGGTTTCCTCCCACAGTCCAAAGATGTGCGGGTTAGGTGGATTGGCCATGCTAAATTGCCCGTAGTGTCCTAATAAAAATAAGGTTAAGGTTGTTGGGTTACGGGTATAGGGTGGATACGTGGGTTTGAGTAGGGTGATCATGGCTCGGCACAACATTGAGGGCCGAAGGGCCTGTTCTGTGCTGTACTGTTCTATTCTATCTATATAAGATTATTATTAAGAGGCTGCTAACTGTACTGGAGACAGCGATGGCTAAGGGACTCCAACAATGCAGAAAATTGTCCCAGAATTGGGAGTGGTGGCTGATGTCGGTAATGCATTGATGCCCAGCCTCAGGATTGATGCCTAATCCTGGGACACAGGCGACTGAAAGCGGGATTGGGGCTCGCTGGAAATGGGGTTGGGGGTGGAGGATCAGGAGATAGCGTTCAGTCCACTCTGCTAGATAATAGGGCTTGCTGGCCATCTCTCAGGAGGTAAAGGAAAGACACATAAGTTTGGCAGTATTCCTGAACCACCACTAACTTCTTGTGGCCTCAGTGATAATTGACTTTAAGTGACTCATTAATGAGCCTACCTTGCCTTCTTGCCTGCTGGCGGGTGGGATTGACGGCTTCCCATGCCCAACTTAATTTGCAACTATTTTTCCACATCAGAAATCTGATGCAGGCACTTGACTTTCCCCCCTCCAGTTCCTGATTCTCCCAGCCCCTGCCACCGTGCCCAATAAGTTCAGCCAGGGCAGCACGGTGGCGCAGTGGGTTAGCACTGTGGCCTCACGGCACTGAGGTCCCAGGTTCAATCCCGGCTCTGGGTCACTGTCCGTGTGGAGTTTGCACATTCTCCCCATGTTTGCGTGGGTTTCGTCCCCACAATCCAAAAATGTGCAGGGTGGGTGGATTGGCCATGCTAAATTGCCCATTAATTGGAAAAAAATGAATTGGGTACTCTAAATTTATTTTTTTTAAATTTTCTGTTTCAGTGACTGGTATCGTTTCAGTTTCAGAAAGCAGGTAATCAATCAGGAATAAGAATGCCTTGGAAAATTACGATATCATCTGACATAGGTGTCATTATCATGCAGCCTCTCTTTCCACAGGACTACCAGACATGCTACAGCATAGCGAGCAGGGGTAAAGTGGAGCTACTTAGGCTGACAAAAGGCACAAAATGTAATTCCATAAGGATCAGTGTTGGTACCATTGTTCACAATTGGCATAAGTGATTTGAACTGAGGAATACAATTTTAAAATCTTTGATGACGCCAAATTGGATGAAATAGTTGACGCTGAGGAAGACCGCAACAAAATGGAAAGAAGATATGAATGAACTTGTGGAATGGGTGTGCAATTAGCAAATGGCTTTCAATATAATGTGATTTGTTCAACTTTGATGATAAGAATAAGGAAGTCACAAAGTGCTTGGCTAAAATGTGGTAGAACAACAAATCTAAGAATACCATTACTATTGTAGTAATGGACGAGTATTGCAGATGACACAAAGGTTGGTGGAATTACGGATAGCGATGAGGACTGTCAGAGGATACAGCAGGATTTAGATTGTTTGGAGACTTGGGCGGAGAGATGGTAGGTGGAATTTAATCTGGACAAATGTGAGGTAATGCATTTTGGAAGGTCTAATGCAGGTAGGAAATATACAGTGACTGGTAGAACCCTCAAGGGTATTGAAAGTCAGAGAGATCTAGGTGCACAGGTCCACATGTCACTGAAAGGGGCAGCACAGGTGGAGAAGGTAGTCAAGAAGGCATATGGCATGCTTGCCTTCATTGGCCGGGGCATTGAGGATAAGAATTGGCACGTCATGTTGCAGCTGTATAGAACCTTAGTTAGACCACACTTGGAGTATAGTGTTCAATTCTGGTCGCCACACTACCAGAAGGATGTGGAAGCTTTAGAGAGGGTGCAGAAGAGATTTACCAGGATGTTGCCTGGTATGGAGGGCATTAGCTATGAAGAGAGGTTGAATAAACCTGGTTTGTTCTCACTGGAACGACGGAGGTTGAGGGGCGACCTGATAGAGGGCTACAAAATTATGAAGGGCATAGACAGAGTGGACAGCCAGAGGCTTTTCCCCAGGGTAGAGGGGTCAATTACTAGGGGGCATAGGTTTAAGGTGTGAGGGGCAAAGTTTTGAGGAGATGTACGAGGCAAGTTTGTTACACAGAGGGTAACACAGTGGGTGCCTGGAACTCGCTGCCGAAGGAGGTGGTGGAAGCAGGGGCGATAGTGACATTAAGGGGCATCTTAACAAATACATGAATAGGATGGGAATAGAGGGATACGGACCCAGGAAGTGTAGAAGGTTTTAGTTTAGATGGGCACCATGGTCGGCACGAATTGGAGCGAAGGGCCTGTTCCTGTACTGGACTTTTTTTTGTTCTTTGTTTATTACTCAAAATGCTGACTGTATTAATAGGACCGTAAAAGGGTAAACCTCATCTAAAGGTTTGTTTCGAGAGGGATACAATTAAAAATCAAAAAGGAACTTGTGTAAACTTTGGGTGTTGACCACATATTCAGCATACAGTTCCAGGCTCCATGGCTGACATTTTACAGTTACCAATAAGGACGGCTGACATCTTATTCACCTGCATAAAATCCGGTGTGACGACTCAGAACACAAACCTGACACCAACATTCCCGCCTGCCAGGACAGCGCCTGGGTCCCGGGTTCGATTCCCACATGGGTCTGTCTGTGTGGAGACTACACGTTCTGCCCATGTCTGCGTGGATTTCCTCCAGGCCCTCCGGTTTCTTCCCACAAGTCCCGGTAGATGTCCTGTTCGGTGAATTCAACATTCTGAATTCTCCCTCTGTGTACCGGAACAGGAGCCGGAGTGTGGAGACTGGGGTTTTTTCAAAATAACTTCATTGCAGCGTCAATTTAAGCCTACTTGTGACAATAATAAGCATTATTATGAGGGAGAAAAGAATAGAAAGATACACTGATGGGATTATGGGGGATGAAAGATGGAGGAGGCTCTGGTGAAGCATTGACTAGTCGGTCCAATGCCCTTTTTCTCTGATTTAGATTCTAGGTAACTGATTCTATGTAACATCAAATACATTCTCCAACACAAGAACCAAACAACCATAGAATAGAATCGTAGAATCACTACTGGACTGTAATTGCAACCCTCTCGTTAAACAACCAGGTATATTCTTTGAAGATTATTTAAATTTAGAAGGAAATGTCTGGATGCTGCACACTAGATGTGGGCAGCACTGAGTTTTCTCCATGTATGCTGTTGCAATAGGAAAAATTATAATGCAATTCCTCTACAAATGAGTGCTCAGTGATCTTTAAGATTTTATGATGAAGTTTATTTTATTCAAATAAATGCCAACCCCATTACAAGGCTTTCAGTTACCGTATTCCTCTCGACACCCTATATTTCATTTTACATTTTGTGCCATGTTACGAGATATTCACTTCTCATTATAGCATGTAAAATATTTGCCTCTCAGGGACCATATTATAATGAAAGTGAAGCATGCATGTTAGACATGTAAGAACATATTAGTTAAAAGAGAAATGATTCAGACATGCTGTGTTATTCATCTTTAAGTAACAGGGAATTCTATACTTCAATAGAAAAATAATTTTGCAAACTACTGTTCATGCACAATCCAACACAGATTAAAGGGGCTGTACTGGATTAAAATGTTGTACTTTCTGAGTTAACACTGCTGCAGGATATTTTGGAATCAGGATTCACTTATCTGCCTAGCTCGTAGCAACAGGTACCTGTACTGCCCTACTTTCTTCATGAGTGTAAGCAATGTTATAAAGTACATTCGTTTCTTCAGGGCTGCTCTGATTAGGTACCACTGTTGTCATCTTTTGTTAAAGTTTTCTGGGCATACCGATGTGTGCGGGGGTCAAATAAAAAGATGTTTCTGGTGCACTCCGCTGAAAATCCAGCAGGAGGGCATGATAATGCACCCAAATTAGGCTGGAACCCAGATACCTCAGGGACTGACCTTCCTCAGGAAGGGGCATGGCTGTGGCCAAAATTCCATGTGTTCCTGTATCCCTGATATAGAAAAATTGATGGGCTGACACTCTGAACTGAGGCTCGTCTTGTAAGTCCATGTCTAGATCTTTGACCTAAACCCTTAGTGAATTGTGAAAGGTACAATTGTTTTCGGCTCCTTTACAAAGAACTGACACATCACTCTCTAATTTGTAACATAGTACCTGAGGTATACCCGCCACCCGTTCACTTTATTTAAACTAAATAATGCCGATCTGACCCTGTCAATCTTGGAGGGTTTGTTTTTGGAGGTCATTTGCAGGTGCTTATTGCAGGACACTGGAGTCACAGGCTTTCAACTCCAAGAACTTTAAGACAATTCCACAAGTTGACAGTTCACTGAATCCTAGCTCCAAATAAATGTTGCAGACTGAGTGGTAATGTGATGATACGATGACACAACTACTTAAAGGATTGTGTGTTGGAAGCACAGGACTTCTCCCCGGAGTGCGGAGTGGAAGCATGTAAGAGCTGCTCAGAATACTGAATAAACTATTGTTGTTAAAGTTCTTGATTGTCAGTATTGGAGCCCAGCACTTCTACATAGTGTCAAGAGTTGGCAGTATGGGATAAATACTTTGCCGCATTAACCCGCTCGTGTTTGACAAAAATATTATGGACAACTGTATAAGGTTTGAAAAGGAGTAGCACATCAACTGCAATTCAGGTTTATCGGGAAAATCCAAAAAGGTACAAGTATAAACCTCATTAAACCCAGTGGGATCTCCAAGGCCTCAAGGGAGCTTCCGCACAAGCTCCACACATTCTTCGCTATGAGAGATATAGCTAATGAATTGATACTGCGTGATCAGCGATTCGTCATCCCTACCACTTTCCAGAAGTACTACACCCAGCAACTCTACCAATGCCACCCAGAGTTGGAAGCAACCAGATAGAAAACAAAGGAATCACTATACTGATCCTCCATGTATGCTGACATGAAGAGGAAAGTATCCATATGTGCACCATATGGATGCAGCACATTCAAATCACATCAAACAAAAGATCCACTGCCCCGACACTACACCATCCAAACCACCCATTGTCATCCACAGTAGCTGACATTTTCGAATGGAATGGTAACCAACATTTGGCCTTAGTCAACTCATATTCCGGGTGATTTTAACTTGAATGCCTGCCAGATATGAGGAGTAATATAGTCATAATCAAGCTCACTTCCCCACTCAAGATATCCCTCACAGGATAATGATGAATAATTGTTGCAGGCACATGGGACTTTGAACATATCACAATCAGCCCCCTAAACCCATAGTCCAACGATCTGATGAAATGGGTGGAATGGTCAGCCAAGCATCTACTGGAGAAATGTACATGAGACCACACCAATTACTAGGCAAAAAATAAAAGCAAATTACTGCGGATGCTGGAATCTGAAACCACAAGAGAAAATGCTGGAAAATCTCAGCAGGTCTGACAGCATCTGTAAGGAGAGAAAAGAGCTAATGTTTCAAGTCCAGAGTCTCTCAAACCTGGTCAGGATCCAGATCCTACACAACCACGATAAGTTGGCGATGGCACACAGCCATGTCCCACAGCCAAACAGTTGCATGGTAGCCTTAGACGATGCCCACCACATGTACAACCAGCATCACCTACTACAGGTATCAGTCGAAACCAGCACCAGAAAATGCCACGTACCCCACCTTCCGGCCAACAATACAGGCCTCCTACATCAGTGGAAATGGAGGCTCCTCCAGAGGCCTATGCAGCACACCCTGCACCATTGGATACACCAAAGGAATGACCCAGTTCAACCACACTGGAGACACCAGCGTGCAAGCATCTCAAGCATAACTGATATAGTCACATGTACAGGGTATATAACCAAACCGAATACAAGGTTGCAGGACTATGTAATGAACAAGTCAACAGCCACCCTTCATCTTTTAAACAACAAAACATTTGGAGGAGGGGAGGGGGGGAGATGCAACAGACTATGCACCAGCTACAGCAGCTCAATACATGTTTCACTCTATGTAAATAGTTCAGTTGTTCAAACTGTATGTTTTAAAATGGTTCGCACACAGTTAATGTTTGCGCATACTGTTACATCCCAATAACATCAGTTGTCCCAACTTAAACGGGGAAGATATAGACCAAGTGGTCACATGGCAATGTGATGACATAGCTCCTCAAAGGGTCACGTTTTGGTAGTGTGGGAATTCTCCCTGGAGCGTGGGCCAAATGAAAACATGTAAGCACTGTTCAGGATTTAATGAACTGCTGTTGTTCAAAATGTAGCCATCTGGGATGGCCACTTACAAAGGATCCCGGGAAATATGGCCACCTGCAAAGGACCATGGGAAATATGGTAAACCCAGGACTCAGACGCTCAGAGCTTATGTATATTGGCAACTCAGATAACTAGATGCTATCGAAAGTCTCTGAGTGAGTACAAAAACTCACTTTAACCCGGGGATCGAGGCCTAGTTTCGGGAGCCGTTCAGAGGAGGAGGAGCAGTCTCTGGGTGAGTATACAGACCTAACGGTAACTTCCTGTTTTCCACTTTTTTTTTCAAAAGTGACGTCAGAGGGAAGCTGTGATCTGATTGGTTGATAACCAATCTGCCCCAAATTTAAAACTCGTAAACTTAAATTAAACAAATTAATTAATTAGAGATGGCTGGTCAGGTGATGTGCTTAAGCTGCTTGATGTGGGAGCTGGCAGATCCCATTGCGAGCTGCAGCGACCACATCTGCAGTAAGTGTTGGCTGCTCGAAGAACTCCGGCTCAGAGTTGATGAGCTGGAGTCTGAGCTTCACACACTGAGGCACATCCGGGAGGGGGAGGCTTACCTGGACACTTTGTTTCAGGAGGCAGTCACACCTGTCAGAGTAAATAGTTTAAATCCTGCCAGTGGCCAGGGACAGCAGGGTGTGACTGCAAGTCAGGCAGGTAAAGGGAACCAGCAGTCAGGAACTCAGGAGCCTCAGCCCTTGACCCTGTCCAACAGGTACGAGGCACTTGCTCCCTGTGTGGATGGCGAACAGGGCTGCAGGAAGGATGAGTCAGCTGACCAAGGCACCATGGTTCAGCAGGCCATTCAAGGGGAGGAAGTAAATAGGCAAGTTGTAGTTGTAGGGGATTCTATTATCAGAGGGATATATAGTATCCTTTGTGAGCAGGATCAAGGGTCCCGCATGGTATGTTGCCTGCCCGGTGCTAGGGTGCGGGACATCTCTGACCGGCTTGAAAGGATATTGGAGAGGGAGGGGGAGGATCCAGTTGTTGTGGTCCATGTCGGTACCAACAACTTAGGCAAGTCTAGGAAAGAGGACCTGTTTAGAGATTATAAAGAGTTAGGATTCAAATTAAAAAACAGGTCCTCAAGGGTCATAATCTCCGGATTACTGCCCGAGCCACGTGCAAATTGGCATAGGGAGGCAAGAATAAGGGAAGTTAACACGTGGCTGAAAGAGTGGTGTGGGAAAGAGGGGTTCCTTTTCATGGGACACTGGCATCAGTTTTGGGACAGGGGGGACCTATACCGTTGGGATGGTCTCCACCTGAACCGAGCTGGGACCAGTGTTCTGGCGAAAAGAGTAAATAGGGTGGTCAATAGGACTTTAAACTAGAGATTGGGGGGGAAGGGAAAGTCAGGGAACCAAGAGGTGAAGAAATCAGTGGGAAGCGTAGCTGCTTAGGATTACAAAAAATCACGAAAAGACAGAGCTCAGGAGAGGTTACGATAGTCCCCATCTCACAAAATATGACACAGTATGGAAAGGCTCAGTAAACCAAGGTCCACCACACTAAGAAAACAAAAAGGGACAGTCAATAGGGAATTAAAGGTGCTATATTTAAATGCCCGCAGTGTACGGAACAAGGTAGATGAGCTTGTGGCCCATTTTGTGACTGGCAGGTATGATGTGGTAGGCATCACAGAGACGTGGTTGCAGGGGGTTCAGGACTGGCAGTTAAACATCCAGGGATTTGCAACCTATCGAAAAGACAGAGAGGTGGGTAGAGGGGGCGGGGTTGCCTTGTTAATTAGAAATGAAATTAAATCAATAGCACTAAACGACATAGGGTCAGACGATGTGGAGTCTGTGTGGGTAGAGTTGAGGAACCACAAAGGCAAAAAAAACATAATGGGAGTTATGTACAGGCCTCCTGACAGTGGTCAGGACCAGGGGCACAAAATGCACCACGAAATAGAAAGGGCATGTCAGAAAGGCAAGGTCACAGTGATCATGGGGGACTTCAATATGCAGGTGGACTGGGTAAATAATGTTGCCAGTGGACCCAAAGAAAGGGAATTCATTGAATGTTTACAGGATGGCTTTTTGGAACAGCTTGTGATGGAGCCCACGAGGGAACAGGCTATTCTGGACTTAGTGTTATGTAATGAGCCAGAATTGATAAAAGACCTTAAAGTAAGGGAACACTTAGGAAGCAGTGATCATAATATGGTAGAATTCAGTCTGCAATTTGAAAGAAAGAAGGTAGAATCAGATGTAAAGGTTTTACAGTTAAATAAAGGTAATTACAGGCGCATGAGGGAGAAACTGACGAAAATCGACTGGAAGCAGAGCCTAGTGGGAAAGACAGTAGAACAGCAATGGCAGGAGTTTCTGGGAGTAATTGAGGACACAGTGCAGAGGTTCATCCCAAAGAAAAGAAAGGTTATCAGAGGGAGGATTAGGCAGCCATGGCTGACAAAGGAAGTCAGGGAATGCATCAAGGCAAAAGAGAGAGCCTATAATGTGGCAAAGAGTAGTGGGAAGTCAGAAGATTGGGAAGGCTACAAAAACAAACAGAGGATAACAAAGAGAGAAATAAGGAAGGAGAGGATCAAATATGAAGGTAGGCTAGCCAGTAACATTAGGAATGATAGTAAAAGTTTCTTTAAATACATTAAAAACAAACGGGAGGCAAAAGTAGACATTGGGCAGCTCCAAAATGACGCTGGTAATCTAGTGATGGGAGACAAGGAAATAGCTGAGGAACTTAATAAGTACTTTGCGTCAGTCTTCACAGTAGAAGACATGAGTAATATCCCAACAATTCAGGAAAGTCAGGGGGCAGAGTTGAATATGGTTGCCATCACAAAGGAGAAGGTGCTAGAGAAACTAAAAGGTCTGAAAATTGATAAATCTCCGGGCCCAGATGGGCTACATCCTAGAGTTCTAAAGGAGATAGCTGAAGAAATAGTGGAGGCGTTAGTTATGATCTTTCAAAAGTCACTGGAATCAGGGAAAGTCCCAGAGGATTGGAAAATCGCTGTTGTAACCCCCCTGTTCAAGAAGGGAACAAGAAAAAAGATGGAAAATTATAGGCCAATTAGCCTAACCTCGGTTGTTGGCAAAATTCTAGAATCCATCGTTAAGGATGAGATTTCTAAATTCTTGGAAGTGCAGGGTCGGATTAGGACAAGTCAGCATGGATTTAGTAAGGGAAGGTCGTGCCTGACAAACCTGTTAGAGTTCTTTGAAGAGATAACAAATAGGTTAGACCAAGGAGAGCCAATGGATGTTATCTATCTTGACTTCCAAAAGGCCTTTGACAAGGTGCCTCACGGGAGATTGCTGAGTAAAATAAGGGCCCATGGTATTCGAGGCAAGGTACTAACATGGATTGACGATTGGCTGTCAGACAGAAGGCAGAGAGTTGGGATAAAAGGTTCTTTTTCGGAATGGCAACCGGTGACAAGTGGTGTCCCGCAGGGTTCAGTGTTGGGGCCACAGCTGTTCTCTTTATATATTAACGATCTAGATGACGGGACTGGGGGCATTCTGGCCAAGTTTGCCGATGATACAAAGATAGGTGGAGGGGCAGGTAGTATTGAGGAGGTGGGGAGGCTGCAGAAAGATTTAGACAGTTTAGGAGAATGGTCCAAGAAGTGGCTGATGAAATTCAACGTGGGCAAGTGCGAGGTCTTGCACTTTGGAAAAAAGAATAGAGGCATGGACTATTTTCTAAACGGTGACAAAATTCATAATGCTAAAGTGCAAAGGGACTTGGGAGTCCTAGTCCAGGATTCTCTAAAGGTAAACTTGCAGGTTGAGTCCGTAATTAAGAAAGCAAATGTAATGATGTCATTTATCTCAAGAGGCTTGAAATATAAAAGCAGGGATGTACTTCTGAGGCTTTATAAAGCACTAGTTAGGCCCCATTTAGAATACTGTGAGCAATTTTGGGCCCCATACCTCAGGAAGGACATACTGGCACTGGAGCGGGTCCAGCGGAGATTCACACGGATGATCCCAGGAATGGTAGGCCTAACATACGATGAACGTCTGAGGATCGTGGGATTATATTCATTGGAGTTTAGGAGGTTGAGGGGAGATCTAATAGAAACGTACAAGATAATGAATGGCTTGGATAGGATGGACGTAGGGAAGTTGTTTCCATTAGCAGGGGAGACTAGGACGCGGGGGCACAGCCTTAGAATAAAAGGGAGTCACTTTAGAACAGAGATGAGGAGAAATTTCTTCAGCCAGAGAGTGGTAGGTCTGTGGAATTCATTGCCACAGAGGGCGGTGGAGGCCGGGACATTGAGTGTCTTTAAGACAGAAATTGATAAATTCTTGATTTCTCGAGGAATTAAGGGCTATGGGGAGAGAGCGGGTAAATGGAGTTGAAATCAACCATGATTGAATGGTGGAGTGGACTCGATGGGCCGAATGGCCTTACTTCCACTCCTATGTCTTATGATCTTATGGTCTTATGGAAACCCCCAGCTACTTTGCATTCTAATTGCCCATTTCCCCAGAACAAAAGACCTGTACTCAGGTAACAGATACAGAAACAGACTCATCGGCACCACTCCCTTTGCTCAGGGAGCCCAAAAAGCCAAGGTCAATGACCACTCAGGACACGCCCCGCCATCAAGGCACCCACCCCTTTATTGGCCAAAATCGAAGGCAGTAATGGAAGCCTGACGAATTATTGGATCCAAAGCTAAGGACCATTCAAAAGAGCGTGAAACCTCAGAAGGATAAAGAGAGACACTGCCATGTGTTCAGTTTCTCTTGGCTCCGGCGCTCGATCTCTCTTGGCCCCGACCTCCACCTAAAACCAAGGGTAGCATCACGACCAGAAGACAAGTTCAAGATCAACGATTGCTACCAGATGGATGAGCCCAGCAGAAATGAAGTCACTTCTCCAGACCCAGCCACGCAATATCCAAACAAAGGCCTTGTTCCTCTGCATAAAACTGGGTGCCTGAAGTTAAGTACAGGTTGTTATACTGTTAGGTGTAATTTAGCTTGTCGTGTTTTATGTTGCATGTCGAAGTAATTCTCGTGTTTAAATAAACTATCATTGAGCTTGAACTAACTAACTGGTTGTTTGGTGTTTGATCGATAACCGGTAAAACCTTGTGGTGGTATCATTTGATACCTGGCGACTCAAAAACAATATCATCATTAATAACTGTCATATCAGTATCCAGTTAAAAAGAGCAACAAAGGCTCTTTGTCACCAGTCTTTGGAACTCAGCACTTCTGCAAAGTGGCAGGGCTATCTGTTTAATTATGCTTGCCAGTAACTTATGACACAAAAATTAACATGGATTTTCTTCTGCCTCAGAATATAATGGAAAATCTGTCCAAGTGAATTCAGAACTACAATGTATAGAATCTATTATTAATGTACTAATTAATTTGTGTGTGTGTTGGGGATGATTGGCGGGGGGGGGGGGGGGGGGGGTCAGTGGTAAGGAAGATTCTAAACTTATTATGTACATTGATTCTCATTAATGTAGTTTAAAACTCATGTGAACTGCTACTAATCCAGTTAGTTCTATTGAACAAATCATGCCTGACCTTACATTCATTTAAAATAAAGTCCTGATGGCAGAGCTTGCCTAATATTGTGATTCCAAATTAAGTATCCAAACAGAAAATCAAAATACTCAATTTTTCACTTCCTTCTCACCATCCAGACTTAAGATTTCCAGTTTAGGCACAGGACACAACATTAAAGCAATTGTGAAACATTTCCAATTGTTGCTTGTTCTGTTTAATCAAAGCAGTGCTTGGCATTAGGCCGGTTTCGGGCCAGTTTCGCTCACTTGGTTAGACAGTTGGTTCACAATGCAGAGCAAGGCCAGCAACATGGGTTCATTCCCAATTCCAGCTGAGGTTATTCATGAAGGCCCCGCCTTCTCAACCTTTCCCCTCGCCTGAGAGTGTGGGGATCCTCAGGTTAAACCACCACCAGTCAGCTTTCCCCCTCAAAAGGAGGAAGCAGCCTATGGTCTTCTGGGACTATGGCGATTTTACCTTTACCTGTCAGGCCAAACAATTCAACTAATCTTTACAATGATAAGAAATGTCTGCTTGAACAATGAACCATTTTTGATCTAAAACAATCGATTGCGGTGCAAAAGGTGGCCTTTCAGCTGCGGGAACAATTGGAACATTTCACTCAAAATGTGTCTGAAATTGCGCTTGAAATTAGGTTACACTTGAGGCGTCCTGTACATATCATTTGCATAATCACAAACACAAAATCCTCCATGAACCAGTACATTTCGGCACTGTAATAGATGACAATTTCTTTTTTTTCCTCTCATATCCATTAAAAGCTATTCCTTGATGTATTTAGAAGCCGTAACAGGTGCGTTTTTATTAATGCAGGCAAAAATGGGTTTATTATGGGAGAAAGGGCAACACGGCAGCATAGTGGTTAGCACAGTTGCTTCACAGCGCCAGGATCCCAGGTTCGATTCCCCACTGGGTCACTGTCTGTGCGGGGTCTGCACATTCTCCCCGTGTCTGCATGGGTTTCCTCAGGGTGCTCCGGTTTCCTCCCACAGCCCAAAGACATGCAGGTTAGGTGGATTGGCCATGCGTAAATTGCCCTTCATGACCAAAAAGGTTAGATGGGGTTATTGGGTTACGGGGGTAGGGTGGAAGTGAGGGTTTAAGTGGGTCGGTGCAGACTCGATCGGTCAAATGGCCTTCTTCTGCACTGTATGTTCTATGTTCTAAAGCCATGGAGTAACTTGACTGAAGGACACTGCAAATTACTTAGAAATACAGAACCATTTAGCAGTTTCATTAGTGCTCATTCAGCAGTTTATTTGCAAATCAGGTATTTTTGATATGAAAAAAGGTTTAAAACGTATCTACCGCTGCCTGTGGACCCATGAAAATGCGTCAAATTCTTTATTCTTTCATAGGATGTGGGTGCCACTGGCAAGGCCAGTATTTGTTGCCCTTCTCTAATTGCCCTTGAACTGACCTTCCTCGATCATTTCAGAGGGCAATTAAGAGTCAACCACATTGTTGTGGAATCACATGTAGGCCAGACCAGGTAAGGACGGCAGATTCTCCTTACCTTCAGGACATTGGTGATCCAGATTGGTTTTAACAACGATCAATGATCTTTTCACATTAACTGCTACTGAGACTAGCTTTAATTACAGATTCATTAACCAAATTCAAATTCCTGATGTCAAGATGGGACTTGAATCCATTCCCTAAAGTAATTAGCCGAAGTCTCTGGTATACTAGTCCAGTGACAGTATCACTATGTCACCATCTCCCCAAATCGAAGAACTTCCTCAATATAGGACAATTGACAAAAATATAGCGGGGGGGGGGGGGTGGATTTTCCACCCTGTTTTCGGAAGGCGAGTAAGGCAGCGGGAGCAGAGAATGGAGGGGGAGTCCTGAAATAGTTTTCACCCTTGTGGGATTTTCCTGCCCAATTCCGTCCGCCCCACACCCCTTCCCGCCAATGAAGTACCATGCATTTAAATATCGTTAGTGAGCTTCGCCACTGTGTTATCCCCGTAGAAACCCTACAGTGTGGAAGGAGGCTATTGGGCCTATCGAGTCCGCACCAACCCTTCGAATAAGCACTCTGTCCATACCCACTCCCCCTGACCCTATAACCTAACCTGCACGTCTCTGGACACTAAGGGGCAATTTAGCATGGCCAATTCACCTAACCTGCACATCTTTGGACTGTGGGAGGAAACTGGAGCGCCCGAAGGAAACCCACGCAGACACGAGGAGAACGTGCAAACACCACACAGACAATGACCCATGGCCGGAATTGAATCCGGGGTCCCAGGCACTGTGAGGCAGCTGTGCTAACCACATTGCCACCGTGCCATCCACATAAGGATTCTGCCAGCTCCACCCCTCAGACCCATTGGCATGATGTCACGTAGATAAATGAGACCCTGGCGAACGGTCATTCAGAACCTGCTCCACCAGCGTGACATCTTAGGTCCCACCCCTTCCATTTCTTTTGTAAAGTGCTTGAAAACTAAGTGGGGAAAACCAACAAGGCAGCTGATGGGCTGCCCTCTGCTTTTCCCACCGGAGACAATTCTTTGAAAAAGTTCATAAAATCCCACCCAGTAATTTCTTTTTTTAAATCTTTTTACTGGCATTACTCATATTTATAAACAATTCCATACATACATACCCACATTAATTTACTTCATTGTACCGAGAGGTTTATTTTGTCTTTCCTTTAATTGACCCGATATACATTCTGTCACCCTCTGGATCGGTCTATTCGGGTTCTGGTCAAGTTTGTTCTGTGTACCACTTTGAGCTGCATTAGGCTTAGCCTTGCGCAAGAGGAGGTGAAGTTAGCCCTGCTCAGTGCTTCGCTCCAGAATCCCCACCCTACCTCTGTCCCCAGTTCATCCTCCCATTTTTACCTGGTCTTGTCCAGTGGTGTTCGAGCTCTGTCCAGTAGCTGTCCGTATAGAACATAGAACATAGAACATAGAACAGTACAGCACAGAACAGGCCCTTCGGCCCTCGATGTTGTGTCGAGCAATGATCACCCTACTTAAACCCACGTAACCCGTATACCCGTAACCCAACAATCCCCCCATTAACCTTACACTACGGGCAATTTAGCATGGCCAATCCACCTAACCCGCACATCTTTGGACTGTGGGAGGAAACCGGAGCACCCGGAGGAAACCCACGCACACACGGGGAGGACGTACAGACTCCACACAGACAGTGACCCAGCCGGGAACCGAACCTGGGACCCTCCACATAGCCCCTCCTTCTCATTGCTTGTGCCTATCAGGCCCTCGAGTACTGTGGCTTCTGGGGCCCCGGGGTACCCTACTGTCTCTTTGCGGAGGGAGTGTTTAATTTGGAGGTGCCCCATTTCCTGTCCTTTTGCTCGTTTCCACTTCCACGTCAGTTCATCCAGTGTCGCCAGTCTGTGCCCTACGTAGAAGTCCCTGACCATCAGTGTGCCCCCATCCCGCCTCCATATTTTGAAGGTGATATCTAGCATGGCTGGAGGGAATCTTCGATTGACGCAGATGGTGGCCATGGGGGACATTTTAGTTATCCCGAACAGTTGTTGCAGCTGAGTCCACGTTCTCAGCGTGGTCGCTACCACTGGGCTCGTTGTGTATCTTGTTGAGGAGGATGAGAGTGCTGCTGTAGCCAGGGCCCGGAGGGTCGTTCCATTACAGGAGGCCTCTTTTATTTGTACCTAATCTGTGGCGGATTCTTGTACCCATTCCCTCACTCTTTCTGCTGTTGCTGCCCAGTGGTAGTATTGTAGGTTTGGTAAAGCCAAGCCCCCTTTGATTTTCCATCTTCGCAGTGTCGGTTTGATTCTTAGCTCCCCACTCAAACGCCATGATTTGACTGTCTACAGTTTGGAAAAAGGCCTTGGGGATGAAGATTGGTATGGCTCTAAACAGGAAGAGGTACCTTCATCTTGATCGTCTGCACTCTGCCCGCCAGGGAGAGTGGGTGTGAGCCCCACTTTTGAAGGTCTTTTCTTACTTCCTCCACCAGGCTGGTCAGGTTTCACTTGTGGATCTGTGTCCAGTCTCTGGCTATCTGGATCCCCAGGTAACGGAATCTGTTCTGAGCTGTTTTGAACGGGAGCCCTTCCAGCTCTCTCCTTCCCCCGTTTGGGTTCACTGGGAATGCCTCACATTTGCCCTCTCATTTGTAGTCCGAAAAGGTTCCAAACTTTTTCAGGATTTGCTGTATTGCCTTCAGTCCCTCTTGTGGCTTTGAGACACGGAGGATCAGGTTATCTGCATAGTGTGAAACTCTGTGCTTTCTGTCTCCTCTCCGGAATCCCTTCCAGCTTTTTGCTATTGTTCCTCTCTGTAGCTTGAAATCTTCAGAGCTGGTGATGTTAATTCGGACACTCGAGTTGGGAGCGTTGTACAGGAGACTCACCCAGGTGGTGAATCCTGCTCCTAGCCCAAACCGTTCCAGTACTTCGAGGAGGTAGTTCCATTCGGCTCTGTTGAAGGCCTTTTCTGCGTCCAGGGAGACAACTACCCCCGGTGTTCTCTCCCCGGGGGGGCTGGGAGGGGTGTCATTATTACGTTCAGCAGCCACCTGATGTTTGCTGTGAGTTGCCTACCCTTAACAAAGCCTGTTTGGTCCTCCGCAACCACCTCTAGTATGCTGCCCTCCAGCCTTTTGGCCAGGTCCTTTGCGAGCATTTTAGCGTCCACATTCAGCAGTGAAATGGGTCTGTATGATCCACATTCCGTCGGATCTTTATTTTTTTTTGGGTATCAGTCAAATTGTGTTCTGTGCTAGCATGGGGGGCAGGGTGTCCCCTGCCAGTGAGTCTGCGAACATGTCCTTTAGGTGCGGGGCCATGACTGGTGCAATTTTTTTGCAGAAGTCTGCCGGGAACCCGTCAGTTCTCGGTGTCCTCCCCGCCTGCATGGAGCTGCTGCGCTCCATGATTTCTCCCAGGGCTATTGGTGCTTCTAGCTCTCCCCTCATGTCTTTCCCCTACAACTGGTAGCTCCAGTCCTCCCAGGGTCTGTTTAATCCCCGCGTCCCCTTAGAGGGGCTCGGAGATGTTCAGTCCCCAGTAGAGGGTCTGAAATGCCCGATTGACCTCCTGTGGTTCTGTTACCAGTCTGCCTCTGCTATCCTTTACCTGCGCTATTTTTCTCGTGGCTGTCTGCTTTCTCAGCCTTGTCTCCGTGTTTGTAGAATGTCCCCCGTGTCTGGCGGAGTTGGTACACTGCTTTCCGAGTGGATAGCAGGTTAAAGTTCATTTGCAGCTTTTTCGTCTCCTCCAGTAGCTCTATGGTCGGGATGTTAGAGTATTTTCTGTTGACTTCCATAATGGAGTCCACCAGTTGTTGCCTGGCAACCCTCTCTTCCCTATCTCTGCCTGCCTTGTAGGCTATGATCTATTCTCTAATCATGGCCTTCAGTGCCTCCCAAAACGTGAAGGGTGAGAACTTCCCGTTTTGGTTGTGACTAATGTAGTCGCCGATGGCCCGCGATGTTTTTTGGCAGATGGCCTTGTCGGCCAGGAGGTCCGTGTCCAGCCTCCTCGTGGGGAACTGGGCACGGCCTGTCTCCAACCTCACATCCATATATCGTGGAGCGCGGTCAGAGATAACAATCGTGGAGTATTCCGCTCCCGTGATCCCTGGAATCACCGATTTCCCTACTGCAACAAAATCGATACGGGTGTACATCTTGTGCACTTGTGAACAGTATGAGAATTCCTTTTCTCCCAGGAGCAGGAACTTCCATGGACCAACCGCCCCCATCGGCTCCATGAAAGCTCCCAGTTCCCTAACCATTCCAGTCTTTTTCCTTGCTCTGTGGTTTGATTGGTCGGTCAGTGGGTCCTGCATGCAGTTAAAGTCGCTCCCCCATAATCAGTTGGTGTGTGTCAATGTCGGGAATTTCCACCATGGTCTTCTTTATGAATTCTGTGTTATCCCAGTTGGAAGCATTTACTAGTCCGATCTCTGCCCCTTCAAGGACACCGATGACCATGATGTACTGTCTCACTCGGTCTGTAACTGTCTTAGTTTCTGTAAACCTTGTCATCTTGTTAATTGGTATTGCTACCCCAGCCCCCCCCCCCCCCCCCACCCACCCCCCCCCCCCCCCCCCCCCCCAGCCCTCGTCCCATAACATTAATGGTACGTCTGTCCCACCCGATGCTTCCTTACCAGCAGTTGGTCATTCTCCTTTGGTGCATCTCTTATAAGTAGATTATGTCTGCTTTTAGACTTCTCAGGTGGGTGAAGATTCTGGATCTTTTCACTGGGCCATTGACTCCACTTACATTCCAGGTAACAATCCTGGTGGGGAGTTTCTGACCCCTTGGTCCTGTGGGAGTACCCATACTTACCTGGAAGACATGCCCCTGCACTCTGGGGTTTCCCTTTGTACGGAGGCCGTCCAAAATGGCCACAGTCTCCGCTCCCATCATGAGGTTGGGCCCCAGCTCTCCGTGGTTTCCCTTTGTCCAGGGGCACCCAACATGGCCGCCAGCTATGTGTACGACAAATGGATGTTCCCCTGCTCTCCGAGGTCTCCCTTCACCTTGATGCCCTCCCTCGTGACTGTTTGCAGTTTCGTCCCTCGCCCTGCTCCATACCTGCCGACGCCTGTGTCCGTTCTGTTTCTTTACCTCAACCTTCTTTTTGCTTCTCTTTTGTTCTGCACTCCCCCCCAGACCCCTCTCCCCCACAGCCCCTGTCCCTCTGTTTCCCCCCCTGTGTTCTTCCCCTCCCCCTTCGCCCCATTCTCCCTCCCTTTGTGCCAGGTGCTCCCTCTTCCCTGAGAGAAGCGCTGTGGCCCTCCTTTCTTCCTGCCCTCCCGTGTTGGCCCTTCTCGCTGGTACGGTGGCTCCCCTCCCAATACTTGCCCAGCTCTGGTCCTGCTTTAGCTTCCTCCTTCCAGCCCTTCTCTCGCCCTCCTGTCCGCTTTTCTCACCCTCGCTTCTGTCGGATTATTCACCTTGGGGTAACACGGACTGGAACACGATGTAGATAAACTGTAAAGCATGCACCAAGTTCCAGGCTGAAACAATACCAAACGGCATACGGTTGTAACAGTACCCTCTGAAAGATGTACAGTAGTCCCCCGTTATAACGTGGGTGTTGGGGTCCAAGACAGCCACCCGCGTTACATCCGAGCCGCGGATATCCACGATGGGACAGCAGAAGCATAAAGGGTGTGTAGGTGCTTCAAAAATGGATGATGACCAATTGCCCTCCTCAAATGGATCTTTTTCTTGGGAGTCAGAGCACCAACCTATTTCAGGTGATAGGCATTTTAACATGTGTTTATTATGAAGAGCTTGTTGCATGGAATATATGTTGCGCACGGTGTGTCCAATTTTATCAGGTTGCGGAGCTGCCAAACAGACACTAAAATGTTAAAAGAAAAGTCATTTTTGTGCTGCTGCTGCATTGGCCTCTCCCCTCCACTCCTACGCTCTGTCACCACATTTAATTCCTCCCCGAACTGCCTTGCTGCTCCCGCTCCCGAACGCCACCCGCATTATGATCTCCAGATAGCTGTCAAATATTGAGTGCCTGCCCCCCCCCCGCGTACGGAAATTTTTAATTTCCCATGTTCTGTTAGATCGATCATATATAGAAACGAAGATCAGAGTGCTTGCCCGCGAGTAAGGGTTCCCCTTCCTGAATGCAGCCCATCACTCTCGCTGCTGTCAGCAGGCTTGTTTGCTAAAAATAATCCGCTCCCCGACTGGAAACCTGAAGTTGCCCCAGCTCCGTCCCAGTGCAAATAAGTTGGGGTCCATAAGCCCCCCCGCCGTATATCGCGAACCGCGGTATTGCGGAGCGGTATAACGGGGGACTACTGTATTAAACGTGCAGAGCTTCTTGTTGGACTCGTCAGTTGTATCTGCCAGAAGCCACGCAATGCATCTAGCTTTGTAAAGAATTTGGCATGTACCATTTCACTTGTCAGCTCCTCCTGCTTCGGGATCGGTAGTGTTCCGCATTATGTTTCGGTTAAGATCCTTGGGATCTATACATATGCGCAGTTCTCCAGAGGGCTTCACACAGACCATCGAGCTGAGACAGTCAGTCAGTTCCGTCACTTTAGAGATGATGCCCTGGTCTTGGAGCTCCTGCAGCTGCGCCTTTAAACGTTCCTTCAGACAAGCCGGCAGCCGGCGTGGTGCGTGGATCACAGGCGTGGCATCAGGCCTGAGTAAGATTTTGTAGTGGTAGGGCAGCGTGCCCATCCCACTGAATACTTCCGGGTATTGTGATAGATTTTGCCAATGTTAGCCTGAAGATTCATGTTGGCAGAGGACATGGCATGTACTCGCTGCACGAGATTGAGTAGCTTGCATGCATGGGCACCAAGCAGGGAAGCCTTGTCAGGCTTGACGATTTCAAACCACAATGTGGCTTTGATGGCTTTGTTGGAGACATGCAGGTGACAGGACCCTTATGCAGTGATGGCATTGCCATTATAATCAAGCAGCTGGAAGGCCGGTAGAAGAATTTTTGGCTGCCTTTGGATGCGAGCAAGATCTGCTTGAGGCATGAGGTTGGCTGAAGCACCAGTGTCCAGCTTGAACCGGATGCTGCATTGGTTAACTTGTACGACTGCACGCCATTCGTCCGCAGAATCCTCGTTGAGGATGGGTAGGCATGTTGCTGAATGTGAGGAGGCCTTGTCATACATGGTAATGATGCCCACACGATATGGGGACTCCAGGCAGTCGCCCTCTGGATCCATGGTGGTATCAGGTTCTGAATCCAGCAGCTCTTGCTGAACACTTCAAACTCATTTGCATTGGCACTGGGATCACTGGTCCACAATTGGAGGTGCAGACCTGCACAAGGCTGCATAATGGCCACGCTTCCCACAATTTAAAAATCTCCTGCCTCTTGCAGGGCATTGGCGCTTTAAGTGGGCGGTGCCGCAGTTCGGGCATGTCATGACATTGACGTCGTAACGTTTCGTGCGTCGTCGCACCTGCGCAGTGTGGTCTTCAGCCGCTTTGTTCCCCCGTCCATGGTGCGCATGCGTGGGACCCTGGGAAAAGCACGTGAAATGACGGCCTTCATCGATTCTAAGGTGCTGCATTCGGGCGATGGTCTGTACACTCTCTGCCTTGGGGGAGGCAAGTTGGTCCTGTTCTACCGATTTAAGGCAGGAGTAGCGACTTTTCGCCTGTTCATGCACTTTACACGTCTCAATAGTGACTGGCAGGGTCATGTTTTTTATTTTTAGGAGCTGTTCCCTCCCGCAGGTTGTCGGAGTGGACCCCGAACACGATCTGATCCCTGATGAGGGAGTCAGCGGTGTTACCATAGTTGCAGGATTGCGCTAATATGTGGAGATGAGTTAGAAAGGATTGGAAAGGTTCATCCTTACCCTGAAGGCGTTGCTGGAATTCATAGCACTCAAAGCTCTCGTTCGTTTCACCTTCACAGTGACTGTCGAATTTGGCTAACACGGTCTGGAACTTGGTCTTGTCCTCGCCGTCGGCAAAAGTGAGCGAATTGAAGATTTGGATGGCCTGGTCCCCCGCAGTCAATAGGAGCAGGGCGGTTTTTCTGGCATCGGACGCATTCTCGAGGCCCGAGGCCTCAATGTATAGACTGAATTTCTGCTTGAAGACCCGCCAGTTGGCACCAAGGTATCCGGAGCTGTGGAGGGGCCTGGATCTTCTCCATGCCGCTGGAAGGCACTTGCTGGTCGTTACTGAATTCTTGAAGGTAAATTACTTCGATGAAGTAGCCACTCCTGATATCACATTGTGTTATTCATCCTGGGGTAACACGGACTGCAACAGGATGCAGATGAATGGTAAAGCATACACCAAACGTAGGCGCTGGTTCAATATGATTTATTGAACTTCTGTAACAATGCACACAGCTGGCTGTGGGTTGACACTCTACTACTCTAAGTATACTAACTCTAACTAACTAGACCAGGCTAGCTCTAATCCACGTGTAGAATGTGTTGGATGATTGGTACACCTTGACTGTCACTACAGTTGTCACCAGTGGAAAGAGGCGGAGTGCTGATGTCTCGTGTGTTTTATAGTTGGAAGCCCCCCTCTGATGTTTTGTCTGGTGATTGGTTGTGTTCTGTCCTGTGTGTTGATTGGCTCACCTGGGTGTCTGTCACTGCCTGTTTTTACCTCATGATGTGCATGGGTGTATATTATGACAGCTTCACGTTAATTGCTCGGGCTGCTTCCCGGCTTTGGGTCGAAGCGACAAGTGCACCCTGTCCATTTCTGGGGTGTTTGGAAATCCCTTCCTTCACACTAGCTTGCCCAGCAGTTGGGCAATGTAGCCAGTTGGGTCTCTGCCCTCCATCTTCTCTGCGAGACCCACTATTCTGACATTCTGCCATCTGGACTTGTTTTCCTGGTCCTCCACTTTCCCTCTTAGGCTCCCTGGGTCATTACCAACCTTCTAACCTCGGTTTCCAGAGCTACAATCCTGTCGCTCTGGTCCGAGGCGGCCTTCTCCAACTCCTGAATTGTTTTCTCCTGCGCCTTCACCTTCCTTCCCAGGTTTGCTGCATTTTGCCTGTCACCTCCGACAACACCTCCTTCATCATCGTGTGGAGCTCCGTCCTGATCACCTCCTTTATGGCGTTTAGCCCCTTTTTCAGCCTGCTTCTCCACTCGTCCCCCTGTGCTGGGGGGGTGGGTGGGGGGGGGAGGCATGGGGGAATGATGGTTGCCGCGTCCTCTGCTGTTTGGTTCATCAGCTTTTCCCCTTCCAGGTTCACCTGAACCTCCGTCCCATCTCGTGGGGCCGCCTGCCTGCGCGCACGCCACTTCTGCGCTTTTCCCTCGCTGCTGCTCCTTATATCTTGCCGTCCCTTCGATTTGTTATTATTTCCAGTTATATTCCTTTTGTGTGCCTTTCGCCTTTGGTTGGGTTTTGGTGGGCTTTTTAAGCCAAAATTCCCAATAAACTGCCTCTGCTAGGGTCGTTTCGGTGGAGAGCCACCTGATGTGCATCCGCTCAGCACATCGCCGCCACTGGAACGGACAGTCTGCCTTTCTCTGATGTCACGCTTTGCTTTTCCCACTGTTTATTGTGAGCTCCTCCTCCACCATGTTAATTGGCCGGGTCTGCCTCTCCCACGCTGTTTCTCTCTCTGAATCTGCTCTCTCTCCTCCCGCTGTTCTAACTTGCCAGGTCTGCTTCTCTCCACGCTGTTCCTCACTCTCCCACCCAGTAATTTCAACTTGGCTAGTTTGTGGCTGGGGCTTGATCCAGGCGAAGTGAATCTTAATTCAATGCAATGAAGCATGGAAAAAAGAAAACAAGTGTCAGTGGGTTTGTGTGTAACTTAGGTTTAAAATTCCCCAATCTCTTGAGTTAGTTTAGCTGATTCCTCTGGATTGCCTTGATGTGAGTAGCGGAAAAGAACAGGAACTGTGTCCCTAAGTGTTTAAACAAACCAAAATACAAATCTTCCAAACTGCTCATTTTTATTCATAATGTTAGCAGAACTCCTAATCCAGGCACACTCTCAATCCAAATACAGAACACATTTGTCACAATTCGGCTTTCTCCCAATTCATTGTTTAATGGAATTCTATTGCTGTTAAGTGCATCTCCCCTGCTATGTTTCCATCATCTCGTTTTTCCAAAATGTAGTTTGGCTGATAGATTAATTGGTTTTGACTGGCTCAGTGAATGATGAATTAATCTTCAATGCTTCTCTGGTCCTATTTAAAGAAAATGTGATGTATTCCTAGCAGATACAAACAGGATAAATAGATTTTCGTCCTTCAGCTGATACAAGTACATTGAAACAAGATGTAAAACCCACAGAGCTCATTGGAAGGAAAAAGGTTGGTAAACTGAAAGAGAGATAAACACTTTGAGAGGTTGGGTTGTGAATATTTATTTGCACTCCTGACTTGTGCCTTGTAGATGGTGGACAGAAGTGAGTTATTCACGGCGGAATTCCCAACATCAGATTTGCTATTGTTGGCACAACATTTAGACGACTGGTCCAGTTAAGTTTCTGGTTCCCTGCATGATGTTGATGATAAAGATTCTATTGACTGTAATGCTGTTGAATGGCAAAGGGGGACCGTAATTATTGTGTTATTTTAATGTTATAATACCTTAGGCTTATTTACTGTCCAGACCCACTGCACCAATCGCACCTGAGTGATTTGGCAAACATCATGTGGACTCATTTATTAAGACTTGGCATGTGTGAACCATTCTTCATTGGAATAAAGTTTGAAGATATCAGAGTTTTTATCTGCCCTCTCCTCAAAGTAAAAGTGAAGCTAAGAATGGATCACATGACACATTTCCCTTCTAGTGATGTCATATTAATATCCCTGAAAGGCATATTACAACATCCCCTTTCATTTTAAACATACTTTCCACCACCCCCCACTTCCAAAGCGGTATAACTATTGACAATACGTATTCATGTTTAGTTACCATTACATCAGTGCATAGAACAGATGAACACATGAATCCCTAAAGCACAAAGATAATGTGATGATCTTGTGATGGTGCAATGGGCTGGAGGTTTATTTAATTGCTCATAGTGAACTATGGGATTGTCATTCCTGGGTGTTGTTCCTGGTTTTATTCACGATTGTGTACTTGGTGCATTATGGTTGAGGAGTTGGAATGGCTATGCTTGACTGTTGTGACTTTGTGTAGTGACTTCATAAGACATTGGCTCTGAACAAATCCTTGTCACCTCAGCTGGTTGCCATGTACCTTCTGCAGGATCCTGGATGCAAACTTGTCCGCCCAACTGTAAATCTCCAATTCTGAACCCGAATTTGTATCATGCACGTTGGGTTAACTTCTCTTGCAGTTTTAAAGGTTATTCTCTGGTTTCTGAGAGAGTAGAATGCTTAAGAGCTGGTAAATTAGTACACACTAGTCTGCAAAACATGAGCCAAAGATGGAACAGTTGCAAATATTTAAAAATATCACTCTCAGATGCAGCATTGCAATTTGTAGATCTTCTTTGTCTGTCTACATTTGAGAATGAGCAATTTCCCCATGCAAATCATTTGTTCACAAGGCTATTGGATCTAGGGGAATGAGGAGAAGAGTTATATTATCAAAATTTCACTTCTCACATATATCTTGAAATGGCTCACCAATGAATTGCAGGCCATGGATTGAGACGTAATCTCAATGATCCATCCTTATTTGTGACACATGATTGAGCTGCACAAAACTATGCAGATTCTAGTGACTCTGTCTTTCTGCATTTTGTCAAATTTGACCTTAAATATTTCTTGTAAACTGAAGCTGCACATACATGGTTGATCAACTGGTGGACCTGCATTCTCCTGCAAGTGTAAATTTCCATCTCCCTTTAAACAGACAATTTTGTTGAAACATTCTTGATATGTTTATGTTAGTCCATGATTTAAGGTGATAGGAGTGGTTTCTAAAGTATATCTGTCTTGTGATTGTGGATTGTCACTAGTATGAGGTGATGACATACTAGTAGACCTACAATCACTGGATCATTAATTTCCATGGTGTAAAACAGCTGTGACAACCAGGATGATTGATTGTACTTGCAATACAGGATATGGATCCTGCACATGGAGTTAATGAACTGATGCATGCTAAGAGTTTTCAGTAATAGGTTTTGCCAAGGCCTTCCACGTCTGCAGATACAAATCTTTTAGAATTTGCAGAAGTAGTATGATGGAACTTGCCCCTGTGTCAATCTTGGGCAATAAATAGTTTCCTACTCCCTTAGGGCAGATAATTCAAATCTTGGTCAATACTTTGAATGGTGTGATGGTATCTATGTTTTACCTGCGATTAACAGTGTGAAACATTTGTTTACCACTCTTCGCCTCATTGTGCACATCATCGTCATTTTCTGGTTTGTCGGTCACATCATAGAGATATAAATGCTTCTGGTGGGATACTGGATAGACATTTGTATTGTTTGAAAGTATCTCTTGGATAAATTCACAGCTCTTTCCAGCTGCATCAGCATTTGTACTACTGCACTGCCGCTACCAAGAGCACTTTCTGCCATGTGACAAACAGAATTGATGAAAAGCTGTATTTATTTGATGCTTGCAGAGGTCCAAAACCTTCTACATGTCTTGCTAAGTTTGTATGTTCTAGTGGGTGCATCAACAATTGGCATTGCACTTCGGGCTTAAGCTTTGTCGCCCTGCACGGATTGCTTTGTACTTAAGGCCATACTTCAGTAGCTCTTTTAATGCTGTGTGTTTTGGGCTTGTCTAGGAGGAATTTCTAGAATGCTTCCATGTGAGTGGACGCTTTCACCAATGCAACAATTCTGTCTATTTGTTCAGTGTTTGAAAAATCCCTTTTCTCTGATGAAGTAGTCTATGAATTCTATAGTTTGTTGTCAAAATGCCATGCACTTTAGATGATGAATATAGAAGTTTTAAACGTGATTCTGAACCAGTTTTCCAATATATCTATTTTGGGGATACTTCAACTCTTATTTTCTTAAACCCGATGTGTTCAGCCTGTGTAGACATTCATTTCCAATTGCCAGGTGGATTTTTATGGCTTGCTTGTTTGGTTCAGACACAGCTGAATCAAGGAACCATTGCTATGTATGCTGTTTAAACATTTTGAATTTGGATTATACACTGCATCCCAATTCAAACTAGGGACGGGTGTGGACATTCTAACAATACCCCTTTGAGCTTCCTTCTTCAGCAGTAACTTTCTGTAGTCCATTCACAAAGATGAGTTGGGATGGTGATGAGCCATGGAGTCATGGCATCTTTGTTTTATATTCAACTTATTATTCAGCAACTCGTTATAGTCGCAACCTTCCCTGGCCTGATTTTATGACTTTTAAGTTGTTTGACTCTTCCTTGCACACTATTCACAGTAACTTAATTGCAATGTTAATGTAAGCCTACTTGTGACAATAATAAATATTATTATTGTTAGTTTGGATCTGACCCGCATCCCGGTGACTTGCCTTTCCTGGCTGACCTCATTCTTATCATGCTGTCTCACTCACAGAACTGACAGGCTATGCATTGCAATATCGCCATGAGAGATCCATCTGCTTACCAGCTCTTTATTTGAGCACTGGCTTGGTGTTGTGCCTCCAAAACTTTCCTTCACAGTCATCATTCTCTGCAACTTAATTGCGGTCTGTTCAAAACATTGAGGTCTTCTCCTGCCATTAGCAAGACCTAAGGCTATGTCATAGCTATACCAGATCTTGCTGCCAACTATCATCTCACCGCTGCCACCATATTATGTAATTATAATTATATAATACCTTGAGCTTATTTACCGTACAAGATGCAAGGCACCAATCACTCATTTGGGATTTGGTAAACACGTTGTGGGTTCATTTATTAATACTAGGCATATGAGAACAGTTACACATAGGTATAGCTGGAAGACAACAGAGTATGGGTCTGTGCTCTGCTCAAAGCAAAATTAAAGTTAAAACTGAATCTCATGATGCACTTCCCATATTGTAATTCCTTAATGAAATATTGCAACAGTTTGAATCTTTCTCTCAGTGGGGATGGTCCCTGCCTGGCAGTCTTGCGGCACAAATGTTATTTGCTGCAGGGCCAGCCCAGGACTGTATGTTGTTCAGGTCTTGCTGCATGTAAATATAGCCTAGTCCATTACCTTTGAAATTTAAAATTAAACTGAACACTGTGCAATTTCAGTGAATTACCCCATTTTTGACCTTAGAAAGGCAAAATGTTCCTCATTGAAGCAACTGGAGATGGTTCGGACACTACCCTGTGGAATTCTTACAACAATGGTCTGGGGATGAAATGATTGGCCTCGAACAACCAGAACACAACCATCTTCCTTTAATGCTTTAATAACCAGTGAGAGTTTTCTGCTTGATTCCCATTCACTTCAATTTTACCAGGGCTCCGTGATGCCTCATTCGATCAACTGTTGCCTCAATGTCAAAGGTAGTCACGCCCAGCTCATTTTTGGAATTCAATTATTTTATCTATGTTTAAAGCAAAAATTGTAATGAGGTCTGGAACCAAGTGGTTCTAGCAGAGCACAAGCAGAGTATTTAAAATGCTGGTATCAGCAGATAGCAAATACAACTGACCCCCTGCTATTTTCCAGTGGTTTCTGTGTCTCCGCAGATGGAGTTCCAGAAGGAAAAATAGAGAAGGTTGGAAGATGGGGATATTCAAAATCATGATGGCACAACCGCAGTGGATCGGATCTCAAACAACAATGAGTCAGAGTACAGGAGAGAGATAGAGAACCTCGTGCTGTGGTGTAACGAGAACAATCTCTCCCTCAATATCAGCAAAACTAAGGATCTGCTGGGGCTGATTTAGCACACAGCTAAATCGTTGGCTTTGAAAACAGACCAAGACAGGCCAGCAGCACGGTTCAATTCCCGTACCAGCCTCCCTGAGCAGGCGCCGGAATGTGGCGACTAGGGGCTTTTCACAGTAACTTCATTTGAAGCCTACTTGTGACAATAAGCGATTTTCATTCATTTCATTTCATTTAAGAAAGGTTGAAAAGATAGGGGCTTTTCAAAGTAACTTAATTGAAGCCTAGTTGTGACAATAAGCGATTATTATTATTAGATAAGCCAGGGAACAGTCCATTAAGTCTTGTGTCAGTTAGGGAAACTATTGGAGAAAATCTATCTGAAGGAGAGAATCTATTTCCACTTGGAATAGTGAGCATGGCTTTGTCAGAAGGAGATCATGCGTAACAAATGTGATTGAATGTTTTCAACATGTTTCCAGGAGTGTAGATGAGGGTAGTGCAGTTGATATAGTTTACATGCATTTCAGCAAAGCATTTGACAAGGTCCCACATGGGAGGTTTATAAAGAAGGCAAATTCATATGGGATGCAGGGTAACTTGATAAGGTGGATTCAAAATTGGCTTAGCTGTAGAAGACAGAGGGTGATGACAGACGGCTGCTTTAGTGACTGGAAGCCAGTGTCCAGTGGCATTCCACAGGGATCTGTATTGGGTCCCCTATTGTTTGTAATTTATATAAATTACATATGTAGAAGGTAGGATCAGTAGGTTTACGGATGACACAAAGATTGGCCTGTTGGTTAACAGTGAGGTTCAGTGCCTTGGGTAACAGGAAGATATGGACGGCATGGTAAAATGGGCAGAAAAGTGGCAGATGGAATTTAACCCTGAAAAGTGTGAAGTGATACACTTTGGAAGGAGTAATGTGACAAGGATGTATTCAATGAATGGCACCACACTGGGAAGTTCCGAGGAAAAAAAGAACCTTGGCGTGTTTGTCTATTAATCTCTGAAGGTGGAAGGGCAGTGAATAGGGTGGTGAAAAAGGCAGATGGGACACTTGACTTTATCAATCGAGGCATTGGTTAAACAAACAGAGAAGTCATGTTGGAGTTGTATCGAACTTTGGTGAGGCCATAGCTGGAGTACTGGGTACAATTCTCGTAGCCACATTCTAGGAAAGATGTGATTGCACAGAGGGGTGCAGAAGCGATTCACCAGGATGTTGCCTGGGATGGAACATTTAAGTTATGAAGAGAGGTTGGATAGGCTTGGATGGTTTTTGCTGGAGCAGAGAAGACTGAGTGGTGACCTGATCGAGATGTACAAGATTATGTGGGGCACGGACAGGGTGGATAGGGAGCAGCTGTTCCCCTTAGTTGAAGGGCCAGTTTAGAGTTAGATTTCTTCTCACATGTACCGAGGTACAGTGAAAAGTATTGCTTTGCGTACAGTCCAGGCAGATCGTTCCGTATATGAAAAACAGAGGACATTTGATAAATACACAAAGTAAATGCATAGACATACACATCGGGTGAAGGATACATAGTGTAGTGCTACCTAGTAGAGACGATGCATGGTGAGATCAGTTCAGTCAATAAGTGGGTCACTCACAAGTCTGGTAACAGCGGGGAAGAAGCTGTTTTTGAATCTGTTAGTGCGTGTTCTCAGATCTGCCCTGTGGAAGAAGTTGGAGGAGAGAATAACCGGGGTGGAAGGGGTCTTTGATTATGCTGCCCATGTCTTGCTATTCTCTTGGCGTAGCATAAGCGGCTTCCTTGATGTGCACTCTGACAAAGGAAGGTTCAGACATGGAGATAACTTCGACACGTTTATTGAACTATTTACAATTCTCCTACTCTGGTTCGCCACTACTGTTAATCCTTCTATAGCTACTCAGACTGCCGAACCAGTCTGCTACAATCCACGTGGTGGGTGTGATATTGAGTCAACCCTGTGTCTGTACTCACTGAGTGTCTCCACTGGAAAGAGGAAGATCATGTGTGCTGTGTCCTTTATATATGGGTTGGTGTAATGCTCTCCTGTGGTGGTGTCACCTCTGTGTGTATCGTGAATGCCCATTGGTCGTGTCCTATCTTACTGACCTATTGGTTGAGTGTCTGTGTGTCATCTCTCTGGTGCTCCCTCTAGTGTGTAGCTAGTCTACGTGTACTTACATTAACCCCTTGTGTGTCTACAGTGATGCATGTCACCACAGCCCACTTTCCCAAGGAAGCGGGAGGTGTCGACAGAGTCAATGGATGGGAGATGGGTTTGTGTGATGGACAGGGCTATGTTCACGACTCTCTGTAGTTTCTTGGGCAGAGTAGTTGCCATAGCAGGCTGTGATTCAGCCAGATGGGATGTTTTCTATGGTGCATCTGTAAAAAGTATCGAGAGTCAATGTCGACATGCCAAATGTCCTTAATTTCCTGATGAAGCAGAGGCACTGTTGTGCTTTCTTGGCCGCAGGGTCGACGTGGGTGGACCAGGACAGATTGTTGGTGATGTGCACACCTTGGAATCTGAAGCTGTCAACCATCTCCACCTCAGCACCATTGATGCAGACAGGGACGTGTATGACACTTCGCTTCCAGAAGTCAATGATTAAATTAAATTAAATGAAAATCGCTTATTGTCACAAGTAGGCTTTAAATGAAGTTACTGTGAAAAGCCCCTAGTCGCCACATTCCGGCGCCTGTTCGGGGAAGCTGGTACGGAAATTGGACCTGTGCTGCTGGCCTGCCTTGGTCCGCTTTCAAAGCCAGCAATTTAACCCTGTACTAAACCAGCCCCAGCAGATCCTTAGTTTTGCTGACATTGAGGGGGAGATTGTTCTCGTTACACAACGACACTAGGTTCTCTATCTCTCTCCTGTACTCTGACTCATCATTGTTCGAGATCTGATCCACTGTGGTCGTGCCATCAGCAAACTTAGAACATAGAACATAGAACAGTACAGCACAGAACAGGCCCTTCGGCCCTCGATGTTGTGCCGAGCAATGATCACCCTACTCAAACCCACGTATCCACCCTATACCCGTAACCCAACAACCCCCCCCCAACCTTACTTTTTAGGACACTACGGGCAATTTATCATGGCCAATCCACCTAACCCGCACATCTTTGGACTGTGGGAGGAAACCGGAGCACCCGGAGGAAACCCACGCACACACGGGGAGGGCGTGCAGACTCCGCACAGACAGTGACCCAGCCGGGAATTGAACCTGGGACCCTGGAGCTGTGAAGCATTTATGCTAACCACCATGCTACCGTGCTGCCCTTGTAGATGGATTTTTTGCCACACAGTCGTGTGTGTGTCCAATTTTTGTAACTGCCAATTTCATGACATTGCCAGTCAAATTGTCAGTTCATGAACTGGCCAACCTTTCTGAATGAAAAATAAGATCTTATTCAATATATTTTCTTCACTGTAAATTCTATGATTCTATGATTAACAGGGAAAGATAGGGTGGATATTTCCACTGGTTGAATCTCATGAGACACCTCAAGCATGGTAAATCTCACAAGAGGCCTCTTGTGAGAGTCAATGGCCTCAGTGAGACACCAAGTCAGGCTTGACGAGACCGGTAAATCCTGTCCTTTGAGTGGGAAGCTGCAAGCTTCTAATACCTTAGATGGTGGACAAGAGAACTTTACATTGGTGAAAAAAATGCAGAATTTCTGGTTATAGTTTCCATCTATTTATGGAACATTATAATGCAACTGACGGGTACAGCAGTAAACTTCAAACTCCTATAAATGTACAAATAAATGTAAACAATTTAGAAAAATCCAGTTCACCAAGAATGATACTGCAGTATGCTTTGAAATAATTACGATAGTAGGTAGTTCAGTAGTTCAGTGAAGCTGCCTTTAATTTATTATTTGTTTTTCATTCGTGCAGTGAAAAAAGCCTGACCCTGGTGATTTTTCTCTTCTTGTGTATGATGTTTTTCAATACTCTTTTCTGTAGAAAACTGTCTGCTGTCAGCAGTTTACAGTAATATATTGAGGGTAACCAGGTCTGTGTCCTTTAATCTTTTAATCAACCATTTATTCCACAGGGGAGTGCAGCCAAATATTTCATGAGTGCTACGGTCACTGGTGAGTGATAGAGACCTTGCTCCCAGGTACCATAAATTTCATATCAAATGATACCACAAGGGAAAATTACATTTTATTAGATCAGTGAAATAAAATTAAAGCGGTGCAACAAATTATTTAACAGTTTCCTTCTGTGTGATTAGTGAATGACTGAGTGTTGACCAGGCAGAGTGTGACATATTTACCAAAATGAGTGAGGGGCTTTACTTGAACCGTGTCGTTGTTTGGATAATGCAAAGGTCAGATGCACGGGCTTGGAAATGTAAAATACTTGACAGCCAGTTATATCAGCTAACAAAAGAAAACATTAAATTGTAACTTGAGTGTCTTGGCTCGACTGACTGCAATAATTGTATGACTTTGCGAATCAAAATGCGCATATACTTATTGATTAAGGATTCCTTAGCTTGCTGAAATGTGGCAATCTGGCGGAGATCAGACCACACAACCTTGCAAATCCTCACAAATGAAAGAGTTTCCAAAGCACAAGTCTCCATCAGGGTGTACCATCAGAATGGCATCTCTCACCAAGTCAGCGTCCTCTTGTCTTCCCAGTGGTCTTCAAAAATGGAAGACTACCACGTCCTTCCCATTTAATATTGATGCAGATAACATTGAACCGATTCTTGTTCCTGGCAAAGAGAAGAACAGTGTTCATTTAAAGATGAAAAGTGAGCATACAGTTCATCCCCTCACTAAAAACTCTCTCACTTTCCCCGGAGCAGTCTGAGAATGCTCCTGAATCGATATATCAAAGAAAAATACAGCGGGTGCTGGAAATTTGAAATAAAAACAGAAAATGTGGGAAAAAGCCCAGCAGGTCTGGCAGCATCTGAGGAGAGAGAATCAGAGGTCAAACGCGATTGGGCGGAGAATTGGTCATGATGCCAAAATCGTGGCAGGCGCCGGGTGCACGCCAGAATGCCATTCTCTGGTGCCTCGATAGCGGTGTCAATGCGTTCCTTTTGTACATTTCATTAGCAGATCCGACCCAGTATTCCTCGGGGCCTCCGTGATGCTCCATCTCCGCCGCCCCCGGGGGAGGTATATAGATCTGCAGCCTGTAGGCGGCACTCAGTACAGAGCAGTCGCAGGCAGGCACAGATCTAGCTGACTAAAACCACTGTTTACTTCAACTCTCCATCTCGTGTGAATTGATGGTCGCATCAATTTAATCAGCCACAATATTGCTATGGAAGCAGCCCTCAAACCTGATCGACTGGAACTCGACCCACACGCAGCTGAAGCCAAAGGAATTTTTTCGCACTGGCTCCGCTGTTTTGAGGCCTACCTCGCCGCCTCCTCCTCGCCCACCGTCACCGAGGAATAGAAACTGAGTCTCCTCTTTAGGGCAGCAGGGTAGCATGGTGGTTAGCATAAATGCTTCACAGCTCCAGGGTCCCAGGTTCGATTCCCGGCTGGGTCACTGTCTGTGTGGAGTCTGCACGTCCTCCCCCTGTGTGCGTGGGTTTCCTCCGGGTGCTCCGGTTTCCTCCCACAGTCCAAAGATGTGCGGGTTAGGTGGATTGGCCATGCTAAATTGCCCGTAGTGTCCTAATAAATGTAAGGTTGGGGGGGTTGTTGGGTTACGGGTATAGGGTGGATACGTGGGTTTGAGTAGGGTGATCATGGTTCGGCACAACATTGAGGGCCAAAGGGCCTGTTCTGTGCTGTACTGTTCTATGTTCTACGCCTGGATGAGCCACAGAATCTCTGTGCAGATCAAGGAAGCGACCACGTATGCAAACGCGGTCGCGATCCTGAAAAGGCAGTACATGAGGCTGGTGAACAAAGTGTTCGCGAGGCATCTCCTCACCACTTGTCGCCAATGCCCCGGGAAATAGCTGGAGGAATACCTATGTGACCTGAAGGTACTCACTCAAAATTGCAACTCCAAGGCCATTACGGCCTCGTAGCAGATGGAACTCACCATCCGGGACACCTAAGTGGCTGGAGTCCGGTCCAACTACATCAGACAGCGCTTGCTTGAAAAGGGCGCCCTCGACTTAGAAGAGACAGTAAAACTATCCACCTCCTTAGAAGTAGCTTTTCAGAGCCTCAATGCTTTCCCCTCTGACCACGTGGCCCCCTCGTGGACACCCATCTAGAGGGTGTCCCAGGCCTGTGCCGTGCGGCTGCCCACCCAACCCGGAGGGCTGCCCTGCTATTTCTGCGGCTAGAACCAGCACCTCAGGCAGCATTGCCCAGCTCGGAACGTGACAAGAAAGGACACTTTGCCAAAGTCTGCCTGGCCAGATCCAAAGCTCCTAAATCACAGGCCCGACTTTCAGACTCACAGGCCCGCAGACCCCGCAGCGTGGCTATGTGCCTGACGGTACCGTCCCCCTCGGACGCGTCATCAGCCTCCTGCTGTCCATGGGGGCAGCCATCTTTAACCCTACCCGACACGTGCGGCTCATGGGGGCCGCCACCTTCAATGCCGCCCTACACGTGCAACTGACGGGGGCCGCCATCTTGACCGCCATCTTCAATGCCGCCCGACACATGTGACCAACAGGGGGTGCCATCTTGGGACCACCTCACCACCTTTGACCACGCCAGTTACCCGCACCTCGGCGCTGTCACCCTCAACCAGTCACGGCCCAAGCACCTCAGGAACTCGGTGATGACTGTCCGGGTCAATGGGCACGAAACGTCCTGCTTGTTTGACTCTGGGAGCACGGAGAGCTTCATACATCCAGATACGGTAAGGTGCTGTTCTCTCCAGTTGCCTCCGCGTTCCAAAGAATCTCCCTCACTTCCGGATTGCATTCAGTGCAGATCCGGGGGTACTGTGTCGCGAACCTTGCGATACAGGGTGCCGAGTGCGCCAATTTTAAACTCTATGTCCTCCCCGATCTCTGCGCTCCTCTCCTGTTAGGACTGGACTTCCAGTGCAACCTCAGGTGCCTGACCCTGAAATTCGGCGGGCCCCTACCCCCTCTCACCCTATGTAACCTCGTGACCCTGAAGGTCACCCCTCCCCCACTTTTCGCGAACCTTATTGCCGACTGTAAACCCATCACCACCAGGAGCAGGCGGTACAGTGCCCAGGACAGGACTTTTATCAAGTCGGAGGTTCAGCAGCTCTTGAGGGAGGGGGTCATCGAGGCCAGTAATAGTCCCTGGAGAGCCCAGATGGTGGTCGTCAGAACCAGGGAAAAGAACTGGATGGTTGTAGACTGCAGCCAAACCGTAAACCGGTACAACTCTATGCGCACCCCCTTCCCATGATAGCGGACATGGTGAATCAGATCGCACACTACCGGGTGTTTCCCACGGTAGATCTGAATTCCACATACCACCAGCTCCCAATCCGCCCGGAAGATCGCCACTACACGGCCTTTGAGGCAGTCGGCAACCTCTTCCACCTCCTCCGGGTCCCCTTCAGCGTCACTAACGGGGTCTCGGTCTTCCAAAGAACGATGGACCGAATCGTGGACTAGAACGCGCTGCGGGCCACATTTCCGTACTTGGACAACGTCACCATCTGCGGCCATGATCAGCAGGAACACGACGCCAAACTTCAGAAGTTTCTCCAAACCGCCCAAGCCCTCAATCTCACCTATAATAAGGAGAAATGCGTTTTCCGCACAACCCCACTGGCCAACCTCGGCTATTTCGTGGGAAACGGAGTTCTAGGGCCCGACCCCGACCGTGTGCACCCCCTCCTGCAACTTCCCCTCCCCCACTGCCCAAGGCCCTGAAAAGATGGCTCGGGTTCTTTTCATATTATGCCCAGTGGGTCCCCAACTATGCGGACAAAGACCTCCCACTTATCAAAGCCACCCATCTTCCCCCTGACGACTGAGGCCCGCCTGGCCTTCAACCGCATCAAGGCAGATATTACCAAAGCCGCGATACACGTGGTGGACGAGTCCATCCCCTTCCAGGTGGAGAGCGACGTGTCAGAGGTCGCCCTAGCCGCTAACCTTAACCAGGCAGGCCCAGAGCTCTTCAGTCAAAAAAGAAGCTCAAGCCATTGTGGAAGCTGTGCGGCATTGGAGGCACTACCTGGCTGGTAGGAGGTTCACCCTCGTCACCGACCAACGGTCGGTAGCCTTTATGTTCAACAATACACAGCGGGGCAAGATCAAGATTGATAAAATCTTGAGGTGGAGGATTGAACTCTCCACCTATAACTACAATATTGTATATCGTCCAGGGAAGCTTAATGAGCCCCCGGATGCCCTGTCCCGACTCCGGGCCACCCACAATGACCTTTGTCACCCGAGGGTTACCCGGCTTCTCCACTTCATCAAGCCCCGCAACCTGCCCTACTCCACCGAGGAGGTCAGGGCCATGACCAGGGACTGCCAAATCTGCGCGGAGTGTAAGCCGCACTTCTATTGACCAGATAAGACCCACCTGGTGAAGGCATCCTGGCCCTTTGAGCGCCTCAGCATCGATTTCAAAGGGCCCCTCCCCTCCACTGACCGTAACGCGTATTTTCTTAACGTACTTGACGAGTACTCCCATTTCCCCTTTGCAATCCCATGCCCCGACATGACCGCGGCCACTGTCATTAAGGCCCTACATAGTATCTTCACCCTGTTTGGTTTCCCCACGTACATCCACAGCGACCGGGGCTCCTCGTTGAAAAGCAACAAGCTGCGTCAGTTCCTGCTCGGTAAGGGCATTGCTTCGAGCAGGACTACCAGCTACAACCCCCGGGGACACGGACAGGTGGATAGGGAGAATGCGACGATATGAAAGCCCGTCCTTCTGGCCCTACAGTCTAGGGGTCTCCTAGTTTCTCGCTGGCAGGAGATCCTCCCCGACACGGTCCACTCGATTAGGTCACTCCTTTGCACAGCCACGAACGAGACCCCTCATGAACGCCTATTTGTCTTCCCCAGGAAGTCCACCTCCGGGGTCTCGCTTCCATCCTGGTTGGCGGCACCAGGACCTGTCCTCCACCCAAAGCATGTGAGGAGCCAGAAGTCCGACCCCCTGGTCGAGAGGGTCCAGCTCCTTCACGGCAACTCCCGGTATGCCTACATGGCGCACCACGACGGCCAACAAGATAGTCTCCCTCTGGGACCTGGCACCCGCCGGTTCCCCTGCGACCATCACCCACCCCCCCCCCCCACCCTACACCGAACACCACCCCCATCCCTACATGGCCGACACCCCCTCTCCCCCCATTGCTGACCTGCAGGGATGAAGCTCCAGGACACACGCTCCCGGAGTCAACGAGCTCAACACCCGTGCCCGCAGCGACGAGTTCAACACCCGTGCCCGCAGCGACGAGTTCAACACTCGTACCCGCAGCGAAACCAGTGCTCCGATCGCAGCGAATGATCAAGGCGCCAGACAGACTCGATCTGTGAGCCCACTTCACCCCCGCTGGACTTCAATTTTTAACAGCGGGTGAATGTGGTGAATGTATTACTGCCACCATTCACCATTGCATTACATTACATTGTATTGTATTATGTTGATGTCCTTGTGGGCTCCGCCTATGGTCCGCCCCCTCGGGGGGGGGGGGGGGTATATAGATCTACGGCCTGTAGGCGGCACTCAGTACAGAGCAGTTGCAGGCAGGCACAGTTCAAGCTGATTAAAACCACTGGTCACTTTAACTCTCCGTCTCGTGTGAATTGGTCGCATCACAGTGTGTGGTGACGGGCTGATGGGCTGTGGGGTTGCGGTGACCCTCCATGAGACCGGAGTGTCCAGACACAGACCACTATTGCCTTGGTCTGCAAGGCAGCCATCTTATTGCGCACCCCACTGACCTCTGTAACGATGCCCATGCCGCAAATGGAGGTATGATCGAGCAGTGCTTCGGCATCGCATGGTAAAGGGGCGATGTGTTGGAGTAGGAGGATTAATGCCAGGTCTCGTATGATAAAGAGGATGGGAGAGATGGTAGGATGGACAGGACATGGTGCCTGGTCAGGCATGGGAGGCCGCACAACACGTTCTCACGTGATGCTCTGATCGCCTCAGATTCAATGACTAGGGGGCCTGGCCATTGGCACGGATATCCCAACTCAAACCCCTCCACCCCACCACCCCTACCCCTGTCCCCTTGTGTGGAGTTCGCATCTTCTCCCCGTGTCTGCGTGGGTTTCACCCCCGCAATCCAAAAATCTATAGGTTAGGTGCTGATTGGCCATGCTAAATTGCCCCTTAATTGGGAAAAGGAAAGGTTTTTGCTGTTCTTGTAAAGGAACCAGGAAGAATAGATTAAAGATACAACATGACAGGTCTTGTACTCTGGCAAGATTACGGAAAGTCTACTTTTTTGTTCCTGTGTTTATTTTGTGTTGTATCGTCACTTTGGAAGAAATCCATTAAAAAACAACACGTAGGAGTCAGACTGATTCAAAACAACCAGACAGAATACAAGCCAATTCAAAACTACATCAGGTGACAAGAGGTGGTTGGAATGGAAAACCCATTCATCTCAAGTCGGCAAGACAGTATTTTCTCTCATTACCCACAATCCTAGAATGCCGGAGCATCGCAATCGGGCCCGGCATTGATCCTGATTTTGCTTCGATGCCCGATTCTCAGTCCTATCGGGAAAGGCGATCTGGGTGTCCCAGGATGGAGAATCCCGCCCATGGTTTATAGGGTAACATTGTGGGAAAGATACTGTACCCTCTCCATGGCGCTTTTATTGTGGGGGGAGGTGACCCTCCATTGGCCTACAGAGGATCTCCTGGTCCCTCTGATATCAATGGGATTTCCCATTTAATCCACCTCACACCGCTGGGAAACCTGTGGTGGGAGTGCACCGTCAGCAGGATCTTCCGATCCCGCCGGCGTGAACAGACGGAATATCTCACCCAACATTAGCATAGATAAATGATTGGTTAACTAACATGGAGCAGAAAGTAGGTATGAATGGGTCTTTTTTTTGTATTGGCAAAGATAGTGCCACAGGGAATAGTGCTGGGGCCTCAACTATTTACAATCTGCGTCAATGACTTGGATGAAGACACCGATCCGTGGGCGGGCCTGTGCCGTGGGGGCACTCTATTCTTCCGTGTCAGCCTCTGTGGTCCTCCGCCATGGCCGACGCGGAGAAGAACCCCCCTTGCGCATGCGCTGGGATGACGCCAGGACACGCTGGCGCTCCCGCACATGCGCCAACTCGCGCCGGGTGGCGCAGGCCCTTCGGTGCCGGTTGGCATGGTGTCAAGCCCCTTCCCCGCCGGCCAACGTGGCACAAACCACCCTGGCACTGGCCTAGCCCCTGAAGGTGCGGAGGATTGGTTCACGCCACTCCTTCCCTCCGGCGTTGCCCGCCCCGCCGATTCCCGCAGAATCCCGCCCATTGTATTATAAGTATTGGTGAAGTAAGTGTTAAAATCCTGGGTTCGGATGGGTTGGACTACTGAATGTTTCAGCAGAATTATTGTTTATTCGTTCATGGTAGGTGGGCGTCGCTGGCTGTGTCAGCATTTATTGCCCATCCCTAATTGCCCTTGGTGGGGCAGTTAAGAGTCAACCACATTGCTGTGTGTCTAGAGTCACATGTCGGCCAGACCAGGTAAGGATGACACATTTGCTTCCCTAAAGGACATTAGTGAACCAGATGGGTTTTACTGAAAATTGATAATTGCTTCATAGTCATCATTAGACTTTTTTAATTCCAGATTTTTATTGAATTCAAATTTGACCATCTGCTGTGGGGGGATATGAACCTGGGTCCCTCGAGAATTACCCTGGGTTTCTGGTTTACCAGTCCAGTAACAATACCACTACGCCACTGCCTCCTTTTCGGAGCCAGAGGTGTAATTAAGCATCTTAAAAAGCTTGGGCTCATGCAATTTTGTTTTGATTAAGGGGATTTCTTGGGGAGTTAAGATTGGTGAGATGATATTGTTGCTGGGTGGAGCTAAAGCATCAGGCTTTTTGAGAAAGCATTTTCAATTCTGTTCTGGATGAAGCTGGGACCGCAAGTCAGGTTTTACTCTCTGCTGTTTCGTCAAAAAGAGATTAACAATCTTTAAAGTAGTGCAGATGTGTCTGAGGACAATGGGGCACTGAAAACAATTTTTGAAGACATACAGACAGAGTTTCTGCATAGGTCTGACCGGCTCAATCTTTTCTGTAAAGCAGTGTCAAAAAATCTCTTTCTCAAAGAATATTTGTGTATTCTTCTGCACCGTTGGTATTTAAGGCAGATTGAGAGTTGAGATGGTTCATTAGCTTGTTCTTTAAGTAGGAATAAAGATAGCAATTAAGCGTATTGCATTCACTGCATGGAGTAGCATTGTTTTAGGGGTAATTATAAGATATGTTCGGGTATGATGTTAAAGATTTTAATACTGCGTTAGTAGAAAGTTTATTTCAATGTATCATATCCCTAGTCCTTTAGCGAGGTATCCTTTCCTCACAGTCATACAATATTAAAACAACATAGTGGGGTTTCGGTCCAGTATCTTAGCCACTAAGATGGGATCTGGTTAGGACTGTAATAAAGTTGGGCCTATAACCATTGGAATTTAGAAGAATAAGAGGTAATCTTATTGAAATATATAAGATCCTGAGGGGACTTTATAGGTGGAATACCAAGAGGATGTTCCCACTTGGAGACCAGAACTAGGAGACATAGTTTAAGAATAAAAGGTCTTTATTTTAAAAGTGAGATGAGAAGAACTTCTTTTCTCTCAGAGGGTCATTAGTATGTAGAATTATCTTCTCTACCTCAGTGGAGGTTGGGTCATTGAATTTACCCAAGGCTGAATTAGATAGAGTTTTGATAGACAAGGGAGTCAAGAGGTATGGGGGGCAGACAGGAAGATGAAGTGGAGACCACAAGTGGTGTGGTGACTGAGTCAACATTCTAGAGGCTTCCAGTAATAACAAAGAGATTTATTAATGAAAGATAAACCTGGGGTGGAATTCTCCAACCCCCCGGGGGGTCGGAGAATCGCCCGGGGCTGGCGTCAATCCCGCCCCCGCCATGTCTCGAATTCTCCGCCCCCCCGAGATTCGGCGGGGGCGGGCCCCCTGTGGCGAATCTCCGGCCCACGATGGGCCGAAGTCCCGCCGCTGACAGGCCTTTCCTGCCGGCGTGGTTTAACCCACCTCTGGTACCAGCAGGATTGGCGGCGCGGGCGGGCTCCAGGGTCCTGGGGGGGGGGGGGGGGGGGGGGGGCGATCTGACCCTGGGGGGTGCCCCAATGGTGGGCTGGCCCGCGATCGGGGCCCACCGATCCGCAGGCGGGCCTGTGCCGTGGGGGCACTCTTTTTCTTCCGCCCCCGCCATGGCCTTCACCATGGCGGGGGCGGAAAAGATCCCCTCCCCTGCACATGCGCCGGTATGACGTCAGCAGCCGCTGACACTCCGGCGCATGCGTGGACTTTTGCGGCTTTTTGGCCCCGGCGGGCGGGGTGCCTAAGGCCTTTCGCACCAGCCAGAGGAGCGGCAACCACTCCGGTGCAGGCCTAGCCCCGCCGGGTAGGGGAGAATCCCGGCCCTGGCATGTAAAATAGCATAAATCACTAAAGGATGGGTCTGACTGAGCTGTCCAGTTCCTGAGTCCATATTGCCTGGTGGCGTGCTACCAGGGCTCTGTGCTTACTCGCTATTGACTGGTGTTCATGCACACAGGCGCGATTGCCACTGAGCCAGTTACATGGATCGCCCCCAAGCCCGTTCCCTTAAAGGGGCCATGCTACCCCAACCAGATCTGCCATGATCTTATTGAATGGTGAAGCAAGCTCGAGGTGACCAAATGACCTACTCCTTCTCCTTGGTCTTCTGCTCCTATGTTAAAAGCAGGAGTTACGCGTTTCATGGTATTATGACTTTATGAAAGTCAGTTTCTATTTTACATCTTCAAAAATGAAAATTGAAGCCAATTTTTACACTGTGTGACAGAGGTTTCCGTCATGAGTTAATTTCCCAATAAAAGTACAGTTTTCAATTAGCAACGAGCATTCACCTCAAACCTGAAACTTTGCATATTAAAATAGAAATGACTGTGGACAATATGGTGAGTAAACACTTAACTCTTTCATATAACATTCCTAGTGATCACGGCAAGCATGCATCTAATGCTGTTAGGGGACTCCAACACTCTATTTAAGAGAATGAGTAGAATTTTCACCGTGCATTTTATGTTCAGTTTCTTCAAGTCTACAGTGGTCTAATCAGCAGTCCTTGGAGACAGCAGAAAGCAGATACAACATTGCTTCTTTATACCATAATATGGAACGAGGAGGAGCATGAGAGTTCCTTCGCACCTGCAAATCACTGTTAGCCTTTCCTATTCGCCTTTGACACTCTCCGCCCAGGTCCAATTTCCTGCAAACTTATGCATCCATCTGTGGGTACGTGTCGCAGGTGCACCATTTACTTCGCACCTTCTCTGGCCTTCCTTTCCTTTGATAATTGTTTCTTCAGAGTGAAAATATCAGAAATCAGTGTTCCATAAATGCTTGATGTGAGCCAGGGAATTGATTCTTATCAGTCAATGGACCAAACTCTTGGCAATTCTGTGGTGGCTACATATTGCTGCTTGCCTCCAAGTATACTTTCATGTTATTAAGGTGTCTCCTCCATTATTGACTGCACCTCATTCTCCATAAATCTGTCCTTGCAATCTCCTTTTCTCCTCATCTGACATCTTCCCATCTGTGAGCAGTAAAGCTGCCAGCTATTTTAATAGGTCCAATATTCATGGTCCATAGCTGCACTGTTGTAATTTGTTGGTCCCCGCTCACTTACCGCTAACTCAAATTTTACAGTTCACAATGGAGAAAACTGTGCCCGTTGTTGCTCAGTAATAACTACCGCAATGCTAAAGCTTTCTGAACAGCTTTAAGTATGATGTGGGGGCTGATGCCTTGACCTTGCGCTATCAGCTGAATTAAATGTCAAAGTTGCAGGATATTTATGGTAACCAGAATTTATGGGCTCAATTTTTTGACCCTGCTAAGAATTACCTTGACAAATCTTAGGTCAGTAAATTCCTCGGGCCATTCCCATTCTGCTGCCTTTGCTTCAGTGGATGTACAGCAGAAACTTATTTTACGGGCAGGATGCAGTGTCCAGTATATCCAGCGAGTGGTTGCAGCTCCAAAGAATTTGCTTGCTTTCGATGCTCCCATAGGGGCTGGTTTTGAATTTTGGTGGACCGACCAGAAGATCACGCCGACCTAACACCAATTTCTGAGCTGCTCGTGATCTTGAGGCACCCCAGTCTCATTCCGATTCAGCTTGCAAGGTGCAGAACAGCAAACAGCTGTCCTGAGACAGCTCAGGAGATTGAGGTCTCAAGCTCTGTCTTGGGGAACAGTTACTGAGGCACATTGCAGGGGGTCAGTCATGATCGGGTTCAGTGGCTGGTCCAAAAGTGGCAGCAGCCTCGATTAATATTGAGAATACTAGAGGAGTGCGCACAGTCTCTGAACAAAAATGGCAACTGGGGCCCTATTTACCTCATAGAACCATCACTTCTATCTTTAAACAGTCTATTGCCTGAAGGAGGTGGGTGTTTTGGACACCTCGCCCTTCTCAAATTGGTGACGATTGCATCAACAACGTTATCAGGCTGATATGATTATTAATCTCATTTTGAGGCCACAAAATCCCATTGACATCAACCGAAGGCAGTGAAAATTCAATTCTGCCTCTGTGTGTTGTGTGGAGCAGAGGTCACAGGGAGGTTAGTGTGTGGTGGTGGTGGGGGCCGGCTGTCACTGGGGGGTTGCAATGAAGTATGTTGTACTGGATTTTTTGAAACATAAGAGTTGCCCCAGCATACTTGATTGTTGACTTATTGAGGGCAGATGGAGCAATCAGAATTACACAATTTGATGGGGCTATAAAGCTTGCTCAATTTTCAAATTAATACAGCAGAAGGCGTGAAACACTGCTCCTTGGATACAAAAAGCGATCACTCCAGTCACAGAAAGTGCACAGTAGAAAAGTGGTCCTATTTGAAATTGTAGACCACTTACGAGGTGCATGAAGGAATATCTGTGCCCGAGTCAAGGTTGCCACTCAGCTCCATTGAAATTGGTTGCAAATTAGAGGTCAAGATTCTTTGGCCCCTCCCATCTGGTGGGATATTACGGTTACACCAAAGTCAGTGGCATTTTAAATGGCCCACCACATGGTGGAGTGGTGGTCGGGAGCGACACGTTGTGGCATGATCATAAAATCCTGTCAAGAATGTCCTTTTAGTATGTGCAAGCCAAGGATGACTCTGTTCTTCGTTTTAGCTCACATTTCTTCAGTGGCCTATCAGGCATGGCTATGATGGAAGTGAGCAGATTTCTGAGGAGGTGGCATTTCAAGCTTTTTGCCTGAGGTTTGTGAGTTCACGTTCCATTCCAGAAACTTGAGCACAGGGGGGTGGGAACCTGTGTAAGGAATCAGAGTAGGAGGAAACAAGGACAAAAACAAAAGACAGAAAGAGGAATAGAAAAAATGATAGGCAGAGATACCAGGGGCTAGTTTCAAACAGGGTCACAGTGAAAAGTGTTGGGAACGAGACAAGTAATGTTAAAAAGATAAGCTTAAAGGCTTTGTGCTATAACGAGTGGAGCATTTGCAATAAAGCAGATGAACTAATCATGTAAATAAACATAGACGGCTATGATCGGGATTACAGAGACACGGGCAGCACAAGTGATTATCACTGTGGCTGCACAGCACCAGGGTCCCAGGTTCGATTCCCCGGAGTTTGCACGTTCTTCCCGTGTCTGCGTGGGTTTCCTCCGGGCGCTCCGGTTTCCTCCCACAGTCCAAAGACGTGCAGGTTAGGTGGATTGGCCATGATAAATTGCCCTTAGTGACCAAAAAAGTTTAGGATGGGTTATCGGGTTACGGGGATAGGGTGGGAGTGAGGGCTTAAGTGGGTCGGTACAGACCCGATGGGCCAAATGGCCTCATTCTGCGCTGTATGTTCTGTGTTCTACATGGCTGCAGGGTGACCAGGAATCGGAACTGAATGTCCAGGGATATTCAGCATTTAGAAAGGACAGTCAAGAAGGAAAAGGTGGTGGAGGAACAGTGCTGGTTAGAGAGGAAATTAACACAAGCGTGAGGAAGGGTATTAGCTCTGACAATGTGGAATCTGTATCGGTAGAGCTGAGAAACACTAAGGGGCAAAAAACATCAGTGGGCATCATATATAGACCCCCCCAAATTGCTGTGGTGATGTTGGGAATGGCATTAAACAGGAAATTAAAAACATATGCGATAAATTAACATCTGTAATTATGGGTGACTTTAATCTGCAAATAGATCGGTATGTCAAATTAGTCACAGTACAATAGAGGAAGATTTTCTGGAATGTACACGGGGTGGTTTTCTGGACCAGTACATTGAGAAATCAACTGGAGAGCAGGTCGTCCTCGACTGGGTATTGTGTAATGGGATCGGAATTATTGGCAATGCAGTATTGCAGGACCACTTGGGGATGATAGAATGTTTCATTAAGATAGAGAGTGAAGTAGTTGATTCTGAGACTACGGTCCTGAATCTTAATAAAGGAAAATACGATGATATGAGGCGTAAGTTGACTTTGATCGATTGTGGAATGTTACTTAAAGGGATGACGGTGGATAGGCAATGGAAAACATTCAAGGAGCGCATGGGGGAACTACAACAATTGTTTATTCCTGTCTAGCACAAATGTAAAGTGGGAAAGGCGGCCAATCCATGGCTCACATGGGAAATTAGAGATAGTGTTTGATCCAAGGAAGAGGCTTACAAATTGGCCAAGAAAAACAAAGGTCCGAGGACTGGGGAATGTGTAATAGAGGACAAAGAAATGGCTGAGCAACTAAAGACATAATTTGGTTCTGTTTTCACAAATGAGGATACAAATCAGATTCAGAAATATTGGCAAACGTAGGATTTAGTGGGAGGGTGGAGCTGAAGGAGATCAATATTAGTAGAGAATTGGTGTTGGGGAAAATGATGGGACTGACGGTTAATAAATCCCCAGAGCCTGATAATCTAGATTCCAGGGTACTTAGGAAGTGGCTCTAGAAATACTGGATGAAAGGGCAGCACGATGGCGCAGTGGCTAGCATTGCTGCCTCATGGCGCCGAGGTCCCAGGTTCGATCCCGGCTGTGGGTCACTGTCCGTGCGGAGTTTGCACATTCCCCCTGTGTTTGCGGGGTTTCGCCCCCACAACTCAAAGATGTGCAGGGTAGGTGGATTGGCCAGGTTAAATTGCCCCTTAATTGGAAAAAATTAATTGGGTACTCTAAAAAAAAATTTTAAAGAAATAGTGGATGCATTGATTTCACCTTCCAGGATTATATATACTGTGGAACTGTTCCTGCAGATTGGAGGAGAACGAATATAACTCCACTATTTAAAAAGGGAGGTAGAGAGAAAACAGGGAATTATGAACCAGTAAGCCTGATGTCGGTAATGGGGAAAATTCTAGAAGCCATTATCAAAGGTTTTATAGCAGCGTACTTAGAAGATAGTGGCAGGAACAGACAGAGTCGGCATGGATTTATGAAGGGGAAATCATGCTTGATAAATCTACTGGAATTCTGCGAGGATGTAACTAGTGGAGTTGACGAGGGGGAGCCAGTGGATGTGGTATACTTAGACATTCCTCAGGCTTCTGACAAAGTCCCGCATGAGAGATTAGCATGTAAAATCAAAGTGCATGGGATTAGGGGTCATTTATTGAGATGGACAGAAAAGTGGTTGGCAGACAGGAAACAAAGAGTAGGAATTAATGGGTCTTTTTCAAATTGGCAGGCAGTGTCTCTTGGGGTATCGCAGGGATCGATGCTCAGGCCCAGCTATTGACAATATATATTAATTATTTAGATGAGGAAATTACATGTAGTATCTCCAAATTTGCAGATGACACCAAATTGGGTGGTAGGGTGAGCTTTTAGGAGGATGCAGAGATCCTTTAGTGTGATTTGGACACTTTTTTGGTTTAAAATTTTTTTTTTAATTGTAGAATTTGCAAACTCCAGACAGACAGTGACCCAGGGCCGGGATTCCTCAGCGCCATAGCCAGCATTGCTAACCACTGCACCACAGTGCCACCCCGATTTGGACAGGTTTAGTGAGTGGGCAAATGAATGGCAGATTTAGTACAATTTGGAGAAATGCAAGGTTATCTACTTCGGTTTCAAATACAAGAAGGCAGACTATTATCTGGAAGGATGTTCCAATGTGTCCAGAAAACAGGGGTCACAGTTACAGGATATGGGTAGACTATTTAGGACAGAGATGAGTAGGAATTCCTTCATCCAGAGAGTGGACGGCCTGTGGAATTTGTTACCATAGGAAGTATTTGAGGCCGAAACATTGTATGTTTTCAAGAAGCAGTTAGATATAGTGTCATGTGAATGTCACTTTAAGAAATGTTTGTCTTCTCAAATGGCTGCAGTGATGTCATTGTGTGGGTGGAACTGAGCTCTGTCTCTGCTTTTTACTTTCATTTTGAGCTGGAAGCTGTTCGGCTCTGTGTTTTAGTTTCATTTTCAGGTGGAGAGCTGCATTCAGGGCAGCATGGTAGCACAAGTGGATAGCACGGTGGCTTCAAAGCACCAGGGTCTCAGATTCAATTCCCCGCTGGGTCACTGTCTGTGCAGCATCTGCACGTTCTCCCCGTGTCTGCGTGTGTTTCCTCCGGGTGCTCCGGTTTCCTCCCACAGCCCAAAGACATGCAGGATAGGTGGATTGGCCATGATAAATTGCCCTTAGTGACCAAAAAAGGTTTGGAGGGGTTATTGGGTTTTGGGGATGGGGTGGAAGTGAGGGCTTGGGTAGTCGGTGCAGACTCGATGGGCCGAATGGCCTCCTTCTGCACTGTATGTTCTATGTTCAAACCAAGCAGATGTATATTGGTCTCTCCCTCTGTATGTTAAAGAAGGTGTTTAGCTCACTTGATAGTTTAAAAGTGATAACTGTTCTCTGTAAAGAATTCAAACCTACTGTCTTTGTTGAAAAGTGTTTTGGCTGATGGATGTTGTTAGGAAAGTTACTAAGGGCTACCTATAGAGTACTGTATCTTTTTGGGGGGTTATCAGTGTTGGTAGTTGATAAGATGTTTACTGTGTGTTTATAAAATGTGAACTGGATTCATAGAATAAACATTGCTTTTTTAAAAAAATACTTTTAGCTCTCTGCTGCACCACACCTGTAAAGTGGGTCCTTGTGCTCCCCATAACCAAAATCTATTAAAAGTTGTGGTTCAGGTGAACTCCGTGATATACTTTGGTGTTCTCTTAACCATGGCCCATAATAATAGCATTTAGTTTGAAGGGGATTAAAGGTCATGGGGGGAAAGCAGGATTAGGCTATTAAGTTGGATGAACAGCCAAGATCATAATGAATGGTGGAGCAGGCTTGAAGGGCCAAATGGCCTCTTCCACCTCCTATTTTCTATGTTTCTGTGTTTCTATGTTTCTAATGCACTGTACAACTGAAGCATAACATCCTTACTTTTGTATTCAATTCCCTTCCCAATAAATGATAACATTCTATTTGATTTCCTAATTACTTGCTGTAGCTGTATACTAGCCTTTTGTGATCCATGCACTAGGACACCCATATCCCTCTGCATCTCAGAGCTCTGCAGTTTCTCACCATTTGGATAACAAGCTATTTAATTCTTCCTGTTAAAATGCACAAATTTATCGATGCACAAATTTGCTCCACTTACCAGATTTTAGCCCACCCGCCTAACTTAATTATGCCCCTTTGTAGCCTCCTTACCTCCTCTTCACAATTTATTTTCCTATCTATCTTTGTGTCCTCATCAAATTTAGCAATCCCTTCATCCAAGTAATTCGCATAAATTGTAAAATGTTGAGGCTCCAGCACTGATCCCTGTGGCACACCACTCATCACATCCTGCCTACCAGAAAAAGGCCCATTTTACCAACTCTCTGTTTCCTGTCAAATAGCCAATCTTCAATCCATGCCAGTATGTTACCTTCACAATAACTTTTGATGTGGCACCTTATCAAATGCCTTCTCGAAATCTGAGCACAGTATATCGACCAGTTTCCCATTATCCACTGCACGTGTAACTCTTTCAAAGAACTCGAACAAACTGCTTAAACGTGATTTCACTTTCACAAAACCATGTTGACTCTGCCTGATTGGCTTGAATTTATGAAGGTACCCTGCTGTAGCATCTTTAATAATAGCTTCTAGCGTTTTCTCTATGATGCATGTTGGTCCAATGATGTTGTGGTTCCCGGCAATGGAAGTCACATGGTCACGAGGTGCTGTTGAAGCATGCTTGCTAAGTTGTTGTAATGTATTCACAAGATAATGCATATGACAGTAATGATAGGCTGGTAGTGGGGAATTATAAATTTTAATGCAGTGGTATGGCTTCTGATTGAGCAGGCTGCTTTGTTCAGGTTGCAGCTTGATTGAGCAGGCTGCTTTGTTCAGGTTGCAGCTTGATTATTCTTTTAGTTGCCTCTTAATGGGCAAAAACTGCAGTGTGACCATGAAAGGAACTCTTTGAGCACTTGGAGGAGACAATTTAGGAAAATCCTTGCAACAATCTTCCCTGTGGCAGACAATATAGAGAATCCTCTTCAGTTACCACAATCGGACTTGTTTCCCTTCTTGAGAACTGTCATGGTCACAGCATCCTCGAGACCTCTCGGCATGCGTTTCTTCCCAGATAAGGGATGCGAGATTTTGCAATTGTTTCAGGAGTATACCTCTTCCTTGTTTCAGAAATTCAGCAGGAGGTCCATCTGTTCCAGGGACTTTTTCAACTTCACTCCAGACCAGTGCAGTGCCTAGGCTGAGCCAGGTGGGCTATTGAGGAATGGATTTGTGGACATTTGAGCTGAAGACAAGAGTCTCGTTCTTTAAACTATTCTTTCTCCAGTGACCACTGACTGCCTTTCTGTTCTTGATGAGCTCCTCTTAATTCTTGGCTCTCAGTGAGGGGCCCTTGATTGTCTTGACAAGCCTGAAGAAATTGTGCGCATCTTGGGAGCCTCTTCACGGTGAAGATGAACAAATCCAACAAAATTCATCACCATCTCCAATGTACCAACTCAGCTTCTGGCTGGCTGAGGAAAAGCGTATTGGAGGGCCAGGTTTTTGAAAAGGGACTAAAATTATGGTTCCTGAGCAAGTGTGGGGATGGAATGACGTAAATTTCCCCAAATTGCACAGAGATATCAGGCAGGAAAACAGTGCAAATCCCGTTGGCTTCACAGCTGCCTTTTCTAGCCAGATGAAACAGCAATCAATTTCAGTACAGTTTCAAAGTGCTGGTGAGGATCATACAGCCAGCTGGGGGTGGATGGGGCGGTGGGACAGGGGGAAAAGGAGGGCACAACCTAAACATGCAGGCAATGCTGGGTTTCAGAGATTGTAGTACCATTTTTAAAGGTGCCCCAATCTCAATTTGAATTAAAGACTGTCTCCCCTTCATCGCTGGTATTGGGACATTAGAAACCCCTTCCCCACCACCAATGTCAGCAAATTGCAACCCCCCCCCCCCCCCCCACTAATGAGGGCATCCTTCCCTCATCTTCGCCAATGCAGGCATCACTCCCAAGTAACCCCCCCCCCCCACCACGTCATTGCCGCCCCCACATAATGGGAAGCTCCAATAGGGTTCCCTGAATGCCCTGCACCTGGGCGTGCCAACTTGGCACAGCCTAGTTGGCAATACCAGGTTGGCACTGCCTGATTGGCACTGCCAGGCTGCTAGGAGCTATGTCAGGGTACTGTCCGACGATGTCCCTTATCAACTGGGTGGTACTCACCTCTAAGCCCCAGTGTGGGCTTCATCACTGGTTTCTGTTTTTGGAAACCAGTAGTGATTCACATCAGAGTGGTGTCACACAGGCGGGTGGAAGATACGGCGAACCCGGAAGAAATGGCGGAAAGTCATTTTTGGAAACCAGTAACCCCCTCCGGGGAGAGAACACAAGAGGTGATCGTCTCCCTGGACGCAGAAAAGGCCTTCGACAGAGTCGAGTGGAAATACCTCATAGAGGTACTGGAGCGGTTCGGGCTTGGAACAGGGTTCACCGCTTGGGTAAAGCTCCTGTACAACGCTCCCATGGCGAGTGTACAGACCAACAATACCAACTCCCAATACTTCCAGCTGCACAGGGGCACCAGACAAGGATGCCCACTGTCCCCACTGCTGTTCGCACTAGCAATCGAACCGCTAGCAATTGCGCTCAGGGCAGCAATAAATTGGAGGGGGATCCGAAGGGGAGGCAGAGAGCACAGAGTCTCACTCTATGCAGACGATCTGCTCCTCTACATCTCGGACCCACAAAGCAGCATGGACGGAATCATCGCGCTCCTGAAAGAGTTTGGAGCCTTCTCGGGCTACAAACTCAACATGAGCAAAAGTGAGATCTTCCCAGTACACCCGCAAGGGGGGGGGTGGGGGGGGGGGGGGGGCAGCACTAAAGGGGCTGCCGTTCAATCAAGCCCGACATAAATTCCGCTACCTGGGGATCCAAATAGCCCATGACTGGAAAGGGATCCACAAATGGAACCTCACCAGCCTGACGGAGGAAGTTAAAAAGGACCTGCAAAGATGGAACACACTCCCGCTCTCCCTCGCGGGGAGAGTTCAGACGATCAAAATGAACGTACTGCCCAGGTTCCTCTTCCTGTTTAGATCCATTCCGATCTACATCCCCAAGGCCTTTTTCAAAGCGCTGGACAAACTCATCATGGCGTTCGTATGGGGGGGTAAAAATGCTAGGATCCCAAAGAAGGTCTTACAAAAAACAAAAACCAGGGGAGGGCTAGCCCTCCCGAATCTACAATTCTACCACTGGGCAGCAACAGCCGAGCGAGTAAGGGGATGGATCCAGGAGCCAGAGGCTGAGTGGGTGCGTGCGGAGGAGGCCTCCTGCATGGGAACCTCCCTCCGGGCCCTCGCCACGGCAGCACTCCCATCCCCACCCAAAAAACACTCCAGCAGCCCAGTGGTGACAGCCACCCTCCAATCATGGAACCAACTGCGGCAGCAACTTGGCCTGACCAAAATGTCGAACAGGGCTCCCATCTGCAACAACCATAGGTTCACACCAGCACTGACTGACGCCACCTTCAAAAGGTGGAGGCAGGACGGGGGGACACTGACAGTCAGGGACCTATACACGGACGACAGGATCGCAACACTGGCCGAACTGACAGAGAAATTTCAGCTAGCTGGGGGAAACGAGCTACGGTACCTGCAGCTCAAAAACTTCCTACGAAAGGAGACAAGGACATACCCACAACCGCCACGACAGACACTACTGGAAGACCTACTGGACGCAAGTATCCTAGAGAAAGGGAACTGTAGTGACATGTATGACCGACTGGTAGATAGGGACGACACCGTACTGGACGCAACAAGAAGGAAATGGGAGGACGACCTGGGGATGGAGATAGGGTGGGGACTCTGGAGCGAAGCACTGCATAGGGTCAACTCCACCTCCACGTGCGCAAGGCTCAGCCTGACGCAACTAAAAGTGGTACATAGAGCCCACTTAACAAGAACCCGTATGAGTAGGTTCTTCCCGGAGGTGGAAGACAGATGTGAACGGTGCCAAAGAGGCCCGGCCAACTACGCCCACATGTTCTGGTCTTGCCCCAGACTCGTGGAGTACTGGACAGCCTTCTTCGAGGTTATGTCCAAAGTGGTGGGAGTGAGGGTGGAGCCATGCCCGATAGTGGCGGTCTTCGGGGTTTCAGAACAGCCAGATCTATTCCTGGGGAGGAGGGCGGACGCCCTTGCCTTTGCCTCCCTGATCGCCCGCCGTAGAATCCTGTTTGGCTGGCGGTCAGCAGCACCGCCCAGAGCTGCAGACTGGCTGTCCGACCTCTCGGAATCTCTCCAAATGGAGAAAATCAAATTTGCCATCCGAGGGTCGGACGACGGCTTCCACAGAACGTGGGAGCCATTCATGCAACTGTTCCGGGACCTATTTGTGGCCAATGTACAAGAGGAAGAATAGTCGGGGGAAGGTAGCGGGAGGGGGGGGGGGCTACAGGTTCGGTACGGGGGTTCGATGGCTAGCTAAGGCCCAAAACCAAACTAAATAAACATGTTGAGGGGGGGGGGGGGGGGGGGGGGCGGGCGCAGTTACTACTACGAAGATGCTTACCTGTAAATATGTATGTTAATTTTTGCGTGTTTGTTTGTTTTTTTTGTTCTTTTTCTCTCCTAACAATTTGTAATTTGTTCAATATAAAATATGAAAACTGAATAAAAAATTTATAAAAAAAAAATTTTTGGAAACCAGTAGTGATTCACATCAGAGTGGTGTCACACAGGCGGGTGGAAGATACGGCGAACCCGGAAGAAATGGCGGAAAGTCATTTTTGAATTTTTTTTTATTTGTTCGTGGGACACGGGCATTGCAGGCTGTGCAGCCATTTATTGCCCATCCCTAATTGCCCTTGAGGATCGCTTAAGAGCCAACCACATTGCTGGGGTCTGGAGTCACATGCAGGCCATACCAGGTAAGGATGGCAGATTTACTTCCCTAATGGACATTAGTGAACCAGATGGGTTTTTACAACAATCAACAATGGTTTCATGGTCATCACTAGACTTTTAATTCTAGATTTTTATTGAATTCAAATTTCACCATTTGTAGTGATGGGATTTGAACCTGGGACTCTGGGTGCGGGATTCTCCCATTCGGCGGCAGGGTGTCCACGCCGTCGGAAATGCCGTTGTGTTTCACGACAGCATGAATGGGCCACTGGGAGTACCGATTCTGGCCGCCAAAGGGGGCCAGTACGGCACTGGAGGGGTTCATGATGCTCCAGCCTCCCATCCCAGCGTGAACTGTGCGCCGCGGGATCCACACATGCGCAGTGGCACCGGCATCAATGAGGACATGTGCAGTGGTGCTGGCACCAACGCACGCATGCGCGGTGGCCTCCCTCAACGTGCCGGCCCCGACGCAACATGGAGCGGGAGTTCAGGGGCCGGCACGTAAGAAAATAAGCCCAGTATGCGAGAGGCCGGCCTGCCGTTCGGTGGCCGCCGATTGTGGGCCAGGCTCCATCGGAGCCCCCCCACCCCCCCCCCCCCGGGTCAGAGCATTCCCCCCCCCCCCCCCATGGGCCGCACCCCGACCCTGCGCGCAGAGTTCCCGCCGGCTGCGACCAGGTGTGGACGGCTCCGGTGAGACTCTGCCTTTTTAGAGCGGCCGCTCGACCCATCCGGGCCAGAGAATCGGCAGCCCAGCCGCGTAGAGCAGATCGCGACCAGCGCTGTGCCAAACGCGCCGGCACCAATGGCGCTGATTCTCCGCTGCACAGAGAATCGTGTGCCGGTGTCGGGGTGGAATGTTGCGGTTACGGGGATTCTCTGGCCCGGAGCGGCCTGGGAGAATCCCGCCCTGGGTCTCTGGATTACTAGTCCTGTGGCAATACCACTGCACCACTGCCTCCAATACTAAAACACATTCAAATGCAAGGTAATCAGGTTCACGTCCTCTCTGGGTGTGAACCTGATTACATTGCCAATGGGGCGGCAGAGTAGATCTCAAAGTGAGATCTCCCCAGTGTAGATCCCTCTATGGTCCTCTCGCGAGAGTTAGTGGCCATAACAGGATTTGTGTACCTGGCGAATGGGGCCGGAACTCTGCCCTAAAACTTTGACTATCTACAACAGACACTGCAAAGCACTGGAGCAAGATCCTTCAAGTCCAGTAGCAAGAAGTATGGTCTAACAGCAGCAGCCTCCGCCAAGCCAACTTGCCCAGTATCAAGACCTTAGTCACTCAAAGCCATCTGTTCGGTGGCGCACGTTGTTTGTCTGCCTGGCATCAGACCCATGAAGCAACTACTCAACTCAGAGTTTGGTCACAGCAGAAGACACCCAGGAGGGCATTATGGAAATGCTTCGAAGCATCAGTGAAGAGGTTAAATGCACACCCAGGCTCATGGGAGACCCTGGCTTGTGATTGACCAAAATGGAGAAGGATCATTTGAGAAGGCAACAATTACATCGAGAGGCTTTGTCAAGAATGTACAGAGGTGAAGTCAAGGTGTGGGAGGGAGTGCACAAACCTGCAAATAACCCATCTATCCGACCGTTCAAGCACCACCTGCCCACATAAGGCAGAGTATGCAGATCACACATTGGGCTTGTCAGCCAACTCAAAGCCCTTTGAAGCAGAGTTGGAAGCAAAACATCCTTGATTCTGAGGAACTACCTCAGAAAGAGGAGGGGAGTTATAGCTGAATAGTGTGGTCTCCATTGCACTTCTGTCTTGAGCCTTTTTGATGGTGGAGGGCCTTTGAGGGTAAAGGAAGTGAACCATTTATCACCAAATACCCAGCCCCTGCCTTGCATTTGTCATTGGTCCATTTAACCAATGTTGACCTCCCTGGATGCTGATGATAGAGAACTTCAATGATAGTTGTGTCATTAAAGTCAAAGAAAGGTGACTGATTCTTCTCTTGTTGGCAATGGCAATTGCTTGGTAATTATGTGAAACTATAGAACTGTCAGTGAACAACCCCATTCCAAGTGGTAGGATCGAGGGAAGCTTATTGATGAAGAGGGTTGGACCAAAGATTTTATTGGGATTCAAGAGACCCTCCTGCGATGTTCCATTGGAAGCTTGATCAATACACAGCCCACAAGCTGGATTATTGCCCCTGGAGCCTATGTTTAAAATGCCCTTCAGACAGTTAAATGAAGTTGAAGATGCTACAAGAGGTTGTTCCGCCAATCACACGCCATTCTCGCCTCTCCGCAGCAAATTATCTCTTGTATCCATTTGTGGATGAAATCTATCATGGTTTGGTTTGGCATCATCAAGTTTGGATTTTAAAAGCTTGTAGGTTTTAGCCGGAAGGGAAGACCAAGACATTGAAACGAGTTTGTAGCTTTGAGGTCTGAAGAAGTGGAAGTTGGAGTTAACTGTTGCAGTGAACTTTGCCATCAATTCAGAAAGGACCAAGGGAAGAAAAATGTAAGTGAAGAGGGTGATTATGCACTGGGAAGGGAAGGGTTAAGATAATGGCCGGGATTTTCTGTCGCCGTTATCCGTGGGCGGAAATGGCGGTGCCATCGGAAAATCGAGCGAGACCGATGAAATGAGGATCTGGGCGGTGAGATCTCATTCTCCGATTTTCCCTGCACCTTGCTAGCGACATATGAGAACCTCACTTAAATCACGGAAATCAATTTAAATAAATTTACAGGGCTTCCCTGATGTGTTGGGTACTCTGGATCTGTGGAGACTGCGTTTACCTTAGCAGTAACATAGACAGGCGACCAACACTTGTAATAGTACAACATTATTTTATTAAATTAAGAACTGTTGAACATACTTGCACTGTGGGTTGACACTATGTTAGATTACCTGAAGGCCTATGCCTATCCTGACCAGTCTAAACTGTTAGCACATGGTGAAGGTTTGTGCTACTAGCTGGGAGCTCTGTCTGTCTCAGAGGCTGCATCCCGAATGAGCGGGAAAACTAGTGCCCTCTGGCTTTATAGTGAGCGTGCCCTAACTAGTGATCGGCTGCTGTGTTGTGTGTGTTAATTGGTCTTGCAGTCTGTCAGTCAGTGTGTATCTCTGCAGTATTATATAGTGATGTGTATATTATGACATTCCCCACCGTATGTTCCCTCACATTAAGAATTATAGCTGCTTTTCACAAAACGTGAAGCAGTTGAGGGGAACCCGGCAGGTATGCAAAGGTAAGTATAGCCCCTGAGGAGAGGGGGATGTGTCTGAGAAGTGTCCTGGCACTGCCTCCTGGCACTATGGCAGAGCCAATCTGCCTTTCCGGGGTGGCAGTACCAGGGAGAGCTATATTGAGATGGCGTTCCCCTTCTGTGCAGGGGAAGGGTTGCCCCAATCCGTGGGAAGGGGGGTTGCCACAGTGCGTATGGGGTGGAGTTTTCTCTCATCTGTTGGTGGGGGGTTGCCCCAATGCCTGTGGGGGTGTGTTCCCCATATCATCGGAGGTGGGTGGGTGGGGGGGAATTATTTATTTCTGTGCAGCTGGGGGCGCCCTTTAAAAGTAGCGCCCTTATCTCTGTGGAGTCAGTGTTGCCGATTCTGCCAGACACTGCCTCCAGCGCGATGGCAAAAACGGGATTCTAGATTTTCTGTGCAGTGAGAAAACTCGCCTCTGCAGCTGGAGAGCTACATGCTGGTTTTTCCCCCTCAGCCGGCACTCAGTGCACACTGAGTGCAAGATCTTGCCCAATGCTTCAGGGAATTGGAACTACAGGAAAGGACTTACTAATATTTGTACTTGTAAGAGAATGAGAGGAAGGCTTCATTCAATGTAGCTGTGAAAAGTCATGGCGAGCTAGAATATAAATCAACACAATTAAAATTTTATTAATGAATTATATAGAAATGTAGCTATGAATTTGATATATTTATGAGTGTGCTTTTCAGCCAAAATAAATACCTTGCAATCTGTAAAGATTTAAAAACATATTTTCAGATGGTTTCAAATATGTATGCTTTTGGATTCATGCTCAGCCCTAACTAGATGTATCATAGATTGAAAGATGTTTACTGATTATTAATATTATATGGAGAAAGTGGTGATATTTTAATGTAATTCACTGTCACAAATAAAATGGATTCTCCGAAGCCCTGCATTAAGTGACATCAGTTTAATGAAAATGCCTGCAACATCAGATGAACTGGCTGTCATCAAGGTATCAAAAAATGGAAAATATCGAAAATGTACTCACCTGTAGGAATTATAAATAATGCTGGAGGACTGTCAGTGAATTTGAGAGAGTAATCCAATTTTAAGGTTCAAATGGCAAGCATAAACCAATCAAAGACATGATCAGAGCCCTTTGATTGGATTACTGTCATCGATGTATTATCCTGTCCATACTGTAAATATTTACCAGTAATCTACTGGCATAAAGCCCTTGTAATATTTCAGTCGCTGTCACATAATCCCGTGTAACGTCATGTTGAACATCTTGAGCAGCTTTATTACCCCTTCACATATGTCACACTGTTTGTACCACATAATCATACTCAGCAGTACTGCTGCACAACAGCACGAGATGGGAAAAATAACCTGAAGGGTCAAAAGTTTCCATTCAACATCTCCTCACCAGCTGGAAGGGAGTTTCGGGCTGTAATACAGAGCTTTATTGATGTTCCTAGATTGCTTCTGAGCCCCATGAATACATTACAACTTGGAACTCAACGCCAGCTATCAATTATATCTATTAGCTTATCTGTACAACATTTTTTCGCTGCACACTTGTGCTTTGGTGGCTCGAGTACTTTAGTTAATTTGTATGCTATGAACTGCATATCACAGTATGAGGCCTCCATTAAGTGCCTGTGGTCATTGTACAGCAGGCCTGCAATTTGTGAATTTTATGGAGTTATTTGTCTTAAACTGAAGTGTGCAAATGGATTCATTGTTTGACAGTCATACCCCGTTGGAGGTACAATAATGTTTCAACAGCAGCGGGCATTTTGTTCGTTTAGAAAGTGAATTAGGGATGTTAATAACAAAAGGAGTTATTCTTATTGGTTTGCTTGTGCTAGACCCCATCTTCCCCAGGATTCTACCAATGCCACTCCATAATGAGACAGCAGATTGCATATGAGAAGTCATAGGTGATTTTCCCTACAATTCATCTGTCTGGTTGGACTTCGATACTGGCATTGCTTGGTATCTCCCTGGGAGATTGGAAATGTGTTGCTCAGCGCAGAGTGCATGCAAACCTCACCTTGCAGCATATCAACACCATGATTCCCTCTAATGCACAATTTATGCAATCAAGATCAAAATTATCATAGAATTAACAGTGCAGAAGGAGGCCATTCGGCCCATCAAGTCTGCACCAGCCCTGGGAAAGAGCACCCTACCTATGCCTCCACCCCATCCCAATAACCCCACCTCTCCATTTTGTTTTGGACACAAAGGGCAATTTAGCATGGCCGATCCACCTAACCTGCACATCTTTGGACTGTGGGAGGAAACCAGAGCACCCGGGGGAAACCCACGCACACACGGGGAGAACATGCAGACTCTGCACAGACAGTGACCCAAGCCGGGATTTGAAATTGGAGCTGTGAAGCAACAGTGCTAACCAATGTGCTACGGTGCCACCCCCCCAATAATGTAAGGTATTGTTCGAAAATGTTAGTGTATTTTTCAATACATGTAAAATGAGCCCGAGCAAAACAGAAATTGACCTCTAGTGACTGGTTCTCATTAGACTCTAGTTAATGTTTTGCCATTTAAAAAAATATATTTACAGGATGTGGGCATCGCTGGTGAGGCAAGCATTCATTTCCCATCCTCGTTTCCCTTGGTGAGCTGCTTTCTTGAACCACTGCAGTCTCAGAGGTGTGGGCACATCTGCAGTTCTGTTCAGCGGGGAGTTCCAGGATTTTAGGGATGGCATTCCAGCATTAGGTCATCCAATTTTCAGATCCACTATCCCCATCTCCACCTTTTTCCTTTACGGTGAATATCGTTCCAAATGTGTCAGCTGCCATCAGGTGCCTTACCCTGTTACCATTGAGTCACGGCATACCTCCAGGGCGGGATTCGCTAATCCTGCGGCAGAGTGTCCACGCCGTCATAAACGCCGTCGCGTTTTACGACGGCGTGAACGGGCCAACCCGCCGACTAATCCTGGCCCGCAAAAGGGGCCAGCATGACACTGGAGCAGTTCAAGCCATTCCAGCTGCTGAATCCAGCATGAACTGGGCGGCGCGGGATCCGCGCATGCGCAGTGGCGCCAGCACCAACGCGCGCGTGTGCAGTGGATTCCTTCAACGGGCCGGCCCCGATGCAACATGGCACAGGACTGCTGGGGCCAGCATGGAAGAAACAAGGGCGCCAGCCAGAGAGGCCGGCCCGCTGATCAGTGGGCCCCGATCGTGGGCCAGGCCTCATCGGAGGCCCCCCCGGGGTCGGACCACCCCTTCCCACCCCCCTGATGTGTTGGTAAACTGGGTCTGCGAGGACTGCGTTTACTGCAGTAGTGAGAGAGACAGGCTAACAACACTTGAAGAAATGCAATTCGATTTTATTGAACTCTTAACTATCATACATACTTTAACTATGTGTTGACACTATGCTGACTTGACTGGAGACCTGAGGCTAACCTGACCAGATTATTTTACTACCACATGGTGTGTGTTCTAGTTGCTGCTCACAGGCTCTGACTGTCTCAGAGGCTGGATCCCAAGAGAGCGGGAAAGCTAGTGCCCTCTGGCTTTATAGTGGTCGTGTCCTGTCTGGTGATTAGCTGCTGTGTTCTGTGTGTTCACTGTTCATCCTGTGTGTCCAACACTGCCTGTCTGTGCACCATCATATACCTGTGTGTACATTATGACATCTCCCCCTTTGTTTTACTTTTAAAAATTGTGTGTAGGTCAATAAATAGTGAGTGTGTGTGTACAGGAGCCTGAATATATACAAAGTATGTTGATGTATTTACATGGGAAGGTGTCTAGTGCAGATAGAGGGCAGATAACAAATTAGGAATAAACAATATGTACAGATGTGGAAACGGATCACAAGGTAGTGCAACAGTCAGTCTATAAATTCAGTCTCTGTGGCGGGCGACAAATTTTAGTTGACCGCCTCTAGGGTGGGTCAGGGGCCGCCTGCACATGAACGGGCGGAACTGCCTCCAATGTAGAGGTCGGTAAAAGAACTGGCCGATGAGTGGCCTCGTGGAAGGGTGCGTCCTGAGGAACCAGCGTGCGAGGCGGGGCATCACGTTCAGGTGGCAGGCGTGGAAGTAGCTGCAGTGCCCGCCTAAAGAAAGGAGCCATCATGCATGCGAACGAGGAACAATCTCAGGGCCACTTGCCCTGAGACTGTTGCATCCTCTGCAGGACCGGAAAATTGTCAAGGTCCGGGATGTGAATAGCCGGCATCGTCGTCCGTAGTGTACGGTTCATTAGGAGCTGTGCTGGGGACAGGCCAGCAGACAAAGGAGTCGCCCTGTCGGCTAATAGCGCCAGGTTGAAATCCGAACCCGAGTCAGCAGCTTTGCACAACAGTCTTTTAACGACGCGGACCCCCTTTTCAGCCTTTTCATTCGACTAGATGTAGTGGTGGCTTGAAGTGACGTGTCTAAAATTGTACAGCGAGGCAAAATCCGTCCACTCCTGGCTGATGAAGCAAGGGCCAAATTAGTCTTAACTGTAAGTGGAATGCCATGACGGGCAAAAGTCTCCTTGCATGCCTTGATTACTGTTGCTGATGTGAGGTCAGTCAGTCTGACCACCTCGGGGTAGTTGGAAAAGTAGTCCACGAGGAGGACATAGTCTTGGCCCTTTGCATGAAAGAGGTCAATACCAACTTTGGAACATGGGGAGGACACCAGTTCATGTGACTGTAGAGTCTCTTTGGGCTGAGCCAGCTGGAATCTTTGACACGTTGGGCAATTGAGGACCATGTTGGCGATATCCTGACTGATGCCTGGCCAATATACTGCCTCTCGGGTTCGACGGCGACACTTTTCGACCCCCAGGTGACCCTCGTGGATTTGGACAAGGACCAGCTCTCGCATGCTCAGTGGGATTGCTATCCTGTCCAGCTTCATTAGTATGCCATCCACTACTGCTAGATCATCCTTTACATTAAAAAACTGGGTCACTGCCCCTTTTGCCAACCATCCATGAGGTGTCGCATGACCCACTGGAGTAAAGGATCCCTGGCCGTCTCCTGACGAATTTGCATGACCCTTTCATCAGTGGCCGGAAAGTTGGATGCACAAAACTTCACCTGAGCGTCTATCTGACAGACAAAGTCCGACTGCTCACACGGCATGGCGATGGATCTAGAGAGTGCGTCGGCCATGATGAGCTCTTTGCCCGGAGTGTAGACCTGGTCGAAACCGGAGCGGCGGAGTTTGAGGAGGATACGTTGTAGCCGTGGCATCATATCATTGAGTTATTTTTGGATGATGTGAACCAATGGCCTATGGTCCATCTCGACAGTGAATCTGGGGAGGCCATACACATAATCATGGAATTTGTCAATCCCTGTGAGGAGGCCCATGCATTCTTTTTCAATCTGAGCGTATCATTGCTCAGTAGGTGTCATGGCTCTAGAGGCAAATGCGACTGGGGCCCGGGAGGAGGAATCATCCCGCTGGAGGAGTACTGCCCCAATGCCAGCCTGGTTCGCGTCAGTGGAGATTTTCGTCTCCTTGGCGGGGTCGAAAAATGCCAGTACCGGGGCCTTGGTGAGTTTCGCCCTGAGCCCACGCCACTCTTGCTCGTGAGCCACTGGAAGTCCATAGTTTCTTTTAACAAGATTGCGGAGAGCTGTGGTGTGTGATGCAAGGTTGGGGATAAACTTCCCAAGGAAGTTGACCATCCCTAGGAAGTGGAGGACCGCCTTCTTGTCCTCCGGGGTCTTCATGGCGTTGATAGCCGACAGCTTGTCTGCACCTGGCTGCACACCGAACTGTGAAATATGGTCGCCAAGGAACTTTAGTTCTGCTTGACCGAACGAGCATTTGGCTCTATTAAGTCGGAGGCCATGCTCGTGGATCCTGTGGAACACTCGCTTGAGGCGATCGATGTGCTCCTGAGGAGTTGTGGACCAGATAATGATATCATCGACGTACACTCGCACCCCCTCGATGCCCTCCATCATTTGCTCCATTATGCGGTGGAACACCTCCGAGATGGCGATGATGCCAAAGGGTATCCGGTTGTAACAGTAACGACCGAACGGTGTGTTAAATGTGCACAGCTTTCGACTGGACACGTCCAGCTGAATTTGCCAAAACCCCTTGGACGCATCCAACTTCGTGAAAAACTTGGCGTGTGCCATTTCGTTGGTGATCTCTTCTCGTTTAGGTATAGGGTAGTGTTCCCTCATGATGTTATGGTTCAAAACTTTGGGGTCGATACAAATGCGAAGTTCCCCTGGTGGTTTTTTGACACAAACTGATGTGTTGGGTGCTCTGGATCCATGGAACACATACAGGCCACCAACACTTAAAATGGTACAACACTATTTTATTAAACTATAAACTATTGAACATACTTTTACTGTTTGTTAACACGATGTTAGATTAAACTAAAGACCTATGCCTATCCGAACCAGTCTATTCACTCAGCACACGGTGAGGATCTGTGCTGTAAGCTGTAAGCTCTGTACTTCTGAGAGGCTGCATCCCGAATGAGCGGGAAAACTGATGCCCTCTGTCTTTATAGTGAGTGTGCTCTAACTGGTGATTGGCTGTGGTGTTATGCATGTTGATTGGTCCTACTGTATGTCCATCAGTGTGTGTGTCTGCACCATGATATACTGGTGTATATTATGACATCCCCCATTTTTAAAAAAAATGTATGTTTGTGGCAATAAATAATGTGTGGTGATAATGTTCATAACTACGTGTGGGGTGCAAAGACATATTTACAAGACTATGTACATAAGAACTAAACTATTTACATGGGAAGGTGCCTGGTGCAGAGAAACAGTATGCAACAAGAGGAACGAGAACAACATTATATACAAACCAAGAATACGATCAAACAAAGAAGCGAAACAATTCTGAGAGTCCATGAATTTGAAAAGTTCATAAATTTAGTCCCTGAGGTGGGTGACGAATTCTGGTTGACCGCCTCAAGGGTGGGTCGAGAGCCTTGAGGGAACTGGACGTCACATGGGCAAAATTGTACCGCCTGGCAAAGCTGGACCATTGCTGGCTGGTTAAGCAGGGGCCATTGTCTGACATTATCGTGAGCGGGATGCCGTATCGAGCAAAGGTTTCTTTACATGCACGAATGACTGCGGACGAAGTGAGGTCGTGGAACCGTGTCACCTCCGGGTAATTTGAAAAGTAGTCCACCATCAGGACATAATCTCTACCAAGCGCTTGGAACAGATCAATGCCCACCTTGGTCCAAGGTGACGTGACCAACTCATGGGGCTGCAGTGTCTCTCGTAGTTGGGCCGGCTGGAAGCGCTGACAGGTGGGGCAGTTGAGCACCGTGTTGGCGATGTCTTCATTAATGCCGGGCCAGTACACAGCCTCACGGGCCCGTCGGCGGCACTTCTCCACGCCTAGGTGGCCCTCATGTAATTGTTCCAGGACAAGCTGGCACATGCTATGCGGGTTGACAATGCGGTCCAGTTTTAGAAGAACCCCGTCTACTACCGCCAGATCATCTCTGACGCTATAGAATTGAGGGCATTGGCCTTTGAGCCACCCGTCCATCAGGTGGCGCATGACACGCTGTAGCAGGGGGTCAGCTGTCGTTTCGCGGCAAATTTGGACAAGGCGTTCATCTGAGGCAGGTAGATTGGAGGCCGCGAAAGCCACATGGGCGTCAACCTGCCAGATAAATCCCACTGTGTCATATGGAGTGTTGACAGACCTGGAGAGAGCGTCAGCAACGATGAGGTCCTTGCCTGGGGTGTACACCAGCTGGAAGTCGTATCGCCGGAGCTTGAGAAGAATCCGCTGGAGGCAAGGCGTCATGTGGTTCAAGTCTTTCTGTATTATATTGACCAGCAGGCGATGGTCGGTCTTGACGGTGAATTGAGGAAGCCCGTAGACATAATCGTGAAATTTAACAACACCGGTCAGAAGGCCCAGGCACTCCTTTTCTATCTGCGTGTAGCTCTGCTCTGTGGGGGTTATCGCACGCGACGCATATGCAACGGAGGCCCATGACGAGGCCTCATCACGTTAAAGGAGCACTGCTCCAATGCCGGATTGACAGGCATCTGTTGAAATTTTGGTCTCCTTTGCTGGATCAAAGAAAGCTAAGACCGGGGCCGTGGTTAGTTTAGCCTCGAGTTCCCTCCATTCTTGCTCATGGGCAGGGAGCCATTGGAAGTCTGTCGTCTTCCTGACCAGGTTCCTGAGAGCCGTGGTATGAGAGGCGAGGTTAGGGATGAATTTCCCTAAAATATATACCATACCCAAAAACCGGAGGACCGCCTTCTTGTCTTCTGGCGTTCTCATAACTGTGATGGCAGACACCTTGTCCGCATCCGGTTGCACTCCCAATTGGGAGATGTGGTCCCCTATGAACTTGATATCTGTCTGACCAAAAGAGCACTTGGCTCTGTTGAGGCGGAGGCCATGCTCATGTATGCGTCTGAATACGCGCTGGAGGCGATTAACATGCTCCTGTGGGGTGGTGGACCAGATGATTATGTCATCGACATAGATGCGAACACCTTCAATCTCTTCCATCATTTGTTCCATGATCCGATGGAACACTTCTGACGCAGAGATGATCCCAAACGGCATTCTGTTGTAGCAATATCTTCCAAAGTGGGTATTGAACGTGCAGAGTTTCTTGCTGGATTCATCAAGCTGGATTTGTCAGAATCCTTTTGAGGCATTGTGTTTGGTAAAGAGCTTGGCATGAGCCATCTCACATGTGAGCTCTTCGTGCTTGGGAATTGGATAGTGCTCTCTCATAATATTGCGATTGAGATCCTTGGGATCAATGCAAATTCTCAATTTGCCGGAAGGCTTTTTTACACATACCCTGGAACTGACCCAGTCGCTTGGTTCCGTGACCCTGGAAATCACTCCTTGGTCCTGGAGGTCTTGTAGCTGCTGCTTGAGGTGGTCATTAAGGGGCACTGGGACCCTGCGCGGTGCGTGCACCACAGGCGTGGCATTCGGCTTTAATAAAATCTTGTAGGTGTGAGGGAGCGTGCCCATGCCCTCGAAGACGTTGTGGTACTGGTGATAATGGCGTCCAGTTGCGCCCTGAAGTCAGTGTCCGGAAAGGCAGATGTGTCAGCAGGAGAGAGAGAGTGGACCCTCTGTGTCCAGGCGGAATCGTATTTGGGACCGGTTGACCGTAAGGGTGGCACACCACTCATCGTCCGGATCGATGCTGTCTACCGGTAGAGGCTGGATTCTGTCCTTCGGGGACACCCTGTTTTTTGTTATGATACCGACTCAAAAAGGCACCTTCGGTTCCTCGGTGTCAATCTCAGGTAGCAGATCTGAATCAGGCTCGGTGACTGTGGGTTGAATGGCCCAGACATCACTGCGAGGTTGGTTGGAGCGACGAAAGTTGGCAGGCTGAACAGACCTGCATAAAGCAGCATAGTGGCCAAGTTTGCCACATTGCAGACATCTTTGGGAATTGGCAGGACATTGCCGCTTTAAATGGGCGGAGCCACAGTTGCCGCACGTTGTAGCGTCAGTTCGATCGCTGTACCACCGCGTATGCGCGGTGCGATCGTGCGTGGTGCACGCCTGCGCAGTACGTTCGCCGACGTCGCCGTCCCCTCGTTCGGTGCGCCCAAGTGTGGGAGTTCGCGAAATGGCCACTCTCATCCAGGCTGAGGCCCTGGAGTTGTTTGATTGCTTGGACCCGTTCTGCCTCGTGGGGAGCATGCCGTTTCAGACGCCTGGATGTGGGAATACCGACTAGTGGCGTGTTCATGGAGCGGAGCACACAGATCTCAATGGCAATCGCTAGGGTGAGCTGCTTTACCTTGAGGAGCTGCTGGCGAAGAGGGTCCGACTGAACACCAAAAATGATCTGGTCGCATATCATGGAGTCGGAGGTGGACCAGTAGTTACAGGACTGCGCAAGGATGCGGAGGTGAGTGAGAAAGGATTAGAAAGGTTCATCCTTACCCTGCAAGCACTGTTGGAAGACATAGTGCTCGAAACTTTCATTCACCTCGATGTCACAGTGACTGTCAAACTTGAGGAGGACCGTTTTGAATTTAGATTTATCTTCACCATCGGCAAAGGTGAGAGAATTGAAGATGTGGATGGCATGGTCCCCAGCTGTGGAGAGGAAGAGAGCAATCTTCCTGGCGTCTGAAGCAGCTTCCAGGTCTGTGGCTTCAAGATAGAGCTGGAAGCGCTGTTTGAAGATCTTCCAGTTGCATCGGCAAAGGTGAGGGAGTTAAAGATGTGGATAGCGTGGTCCCCAGCTGTAGAGAGGAAGAGAGCGATCTTCCTGGCATCTGATGCAGCTTCGAGGTCGGTGGCTTCAAGATACAGCTGGAACTTCTGCTTGAAAATCTTCCAGTTAGCACTGAGGTTGCCGGCGATGCGGAGCTGCGGGGGAGGGCAGACGCTGTCCATGTTACCGGATGGTTGATCGCTGGTCAAAGGCAGACTATCTCAAGGTATGTCCGTTAAACTCGAGCTTGACTCACTGGTACCATGATGTGTTGGGTAAGTCTGTGAGGACTGTGTTTACTGCAGTAGTGAGAGAGACAGGCTTCCAACACTTGAAGACCCCCCTCAGGCTGCCCCCGACCCTTCCAGGCCGAGTCCCGCCGGCTGAGAGCAGATGTTGATGGCGCCGGCAGGACTCAACGTTTTCATGATGGCCGCTAGACTCATCCCGGGCTGGGAATTGGCGGGCCGGCAGCGTAGAGCGGCCCCTGACCGACTCCGCGCCAATCACGCTGGCGCCAATGGCACCGATTCTACGCTCTGTCGGGGGGGCATGGCGCGATTCGCGCCGGTCGAGGGGATTCTCTGATCCAGCCCGGGCTGAGAGAATCCCACCCCTAATATTTCCTCAATTGCGGAACTCATATATTGAATTGTTTCTATGCAGAATGGCCAGATATCAGTTCACTACTCAATGTGCATTTCTGAAAAATGTTATCAATATTCTGTTGGCTTTCAACACACTGGTTGAAAAACATTTTAATTGTTGCCTTCAATATTAAACATAATTATTCAATAAAAGTAGGTATAGGCTGGGATTTCCTCGTCCCACCAACAGCAGGCATGGTCAAGGGTGGGATGGGAAATTTGGAAACCAGCCAAAAGTCAAGACCCGCCCGTTGTGTCAGTATGCACTTCAGATTAAAATCTACAACCACTGTCACCTTTGCAGCTCATTGCAGCTCAATCAGGATAAGTGGTAAATTCAAATTAAATTGAACTATAGCTTGTAAAATTGTTAGCTGGGATAATGTCAGCCCCTGGGAAGTGGCTGCTGGTCAAATTGTGGGCACATTACTAGCAGTGGGGCTAAATGGCTTCTCAAACACACAAGCATAATTAAAACCTCAATGAGAGGCCTTTGAAACAGAACCCCCACATGGCAGAAGGAGATCATTCGGCCCATCGAGTCTGCAATACCCTCTCAAGGAGCACCCTACCAAGGCCCATTCCCCTGTCCTATCCCCATAGCCTGACCCAACCTGCACATCTTTGGACAGCAAGGGTCAATTAACATGGCCAATCCCTGCGCATCTTTGGACTGTGGGAGGAAACCAGAGCACCTGAAGGAAATCCACGCAGAAACGAGGACGTGCACAATCCACAAAGTCGCCCAAGGACAGAATTTAACCCTAGTCCCCGTTGCTGTGAGGCAGCTGTGCTGACCACTGTGCCACAGGCCTGCTTACAGAACTGTTGGCATTTTGCCAATGGCAGCCTAACCGGCCCACACCATGCCAGCTCAACGGAGGCAGCCTCGTTGCAACAGCCAGAGGGACCGGGGGGGGGGGGGGGGGGGGGGGATAGTGGAGCTTCTAAGCTGGCCGTCAACGATCCAAAATGAGTGCCTTAGCCAGGGATGGCAGCCATTTTTACCCCCGCAGTCACCCTGGAGGGGTTTATCCCTTTCACCTTCAGCCCTCTGATCTTTTAACTGTTTTTTTACAAACTCACAGATTAATTCCCCAGGATCCTCTGCAATGCCACGGATCAATTCCCCAGGATCTCCTGCAATACCATGGATAAATTCCCCAGTGTGGTGAATGTATTGCCGCAACAATTCACCATGTGCTTATCTGTATTTCGCTGTTGCCCATATGGGCTCCACCTATGGACCATTGTATGGTATTCCCTATAGTGTAGCATGTTGGGGCCTGTGTAGGCTCCGCCCCTGGCTCCACCCCTTGAGGGGAGGTATAAAGAGCAGTCACCCTGTAGGCAGCTCCCACTAACAGATCAGTCACAGGTAGGCACTGTTCTGGTTGATTAAAGCCACAGTTGACTTCTACTCCTGGTTTTGTGTGAATTGATGGTCGCATCAATTTAATCAACTGCAACGCCACTATGGAATCGGCCCTCAAACCTGATCGACTGGAACTCGATTTGCAGGCCGCAGAGGTGAAAGAGATTTTTTCGCACTTGCTCCGCTGTTTCAAGGCCTACCTCGCCACCTCCTCCTCGCCTTCCGTCTCCGACGAACAGAAGCTGAGTTTCCTCCACGCACAGGTGAGCCATCGAATTTCTGTTCAACTCGAGAAGCCTCCACCTACGCAGACGCCCTCGCGATGCTCGAGCGCCTCTACGTAAGGCCCGTGAACGAGGTATATGCGCGGCATCTCCTCACCACTCGCCGCCAGTGTCCCAGGGAATCGCTGGAAGAGTACCTACGCGATCTCAAAGTTCTTGCACAAAGCTGCAATTACCAGGCCGTTACGGCCACTCAACATATGGACCTCGCCATCCCAGACACCTACGTGGCCGGAGTCAGGTCCAACTACGTGAGACTGCGCCTACTCGATAAAGGTGTCCTAGACCTGGAAGAGTCGGTAAAATTAGCCTCCTCTCTGGAAGTAGCGTTCCAAAGCCTTAATGCGTTCCAGTCGGATCACACAACCCCCTCGTGGAACCCCAACCAAAGAATATCCCAGGCCTGTGCCACGCGGCAGCCCGCCCACCATGGGAGGCTACCCTGTTATTTCTGCAGCCAGCCTCAACACCCCAGGCAGCACTGCCCGGCCCGGAACGCGAACTGCAGTGACAGCGGGAGAAAAGGACATTTTGCTCACGTTCGCCTGGCCAGGTCCAGAAACTCTGAATCGCAGGCCCGACCCTCGGACTCGCAGGCGCGCAGATCCCGCAGTGTGGCAGTGTGTCTGCCAGCTCCACCCCCCCCCCCCCCCACCCCCCGACATGTCATCGGCCTCGTGCTGTCCGTGGAGGCAGCCATCTCCAAGCCTGCACAACATGGGCGACTCACAGGGGCCGCCATCTTGGCCATCCTCGCCCACGTGGCCCGCCACGTGCAATTAGTGAGGGCCGCCATCTTGGACGCCATCTTCCTCACTGCCCGACACGTGCGACCGACGGGGGCCGCCATCTTGGCCGCCATCTGCAACGCCGCCCGACTTGTGCAACCAATGGGAGCAGCCACCTTGCGACCGCCCCAGCACCTTCGACCACGCCGGCTACCCCCAACTCAGCACTTTCACCCTTGACCAGTTGCGACCCAAACACCTTCGGAACTCTATGATGACCATCCGGGTAAACGGACACGAAACGCCCTGTCTCTTCAACTCCGGGAGCACAGAGAGCTTCATTCATCTGGACATGGTAAGATGCTGCTCGCTCCCAATCATCCTGGCGTATCAAACCATCTCCCTCGCCTCTGGGTTGCAGTCGGTGCAGGTCCGAGGGTGCACTACCGCAACCCTCGCAATACAGGGTGCCGAGTATGCCAATTTTATATTATATGTGCTCACCGACCTCTGCGCTCCTCTTCAATTGGGACTGGGTTTCCAATGTAACCTCAGGGGCCTCACCCTGAAGTTCAGCGGGTCCCTACCCCCACTCACCGTATGTAGGCTCTCGACCCTAAAGGTCGACCCTTCCCTGCTCTTCGCAAATCTCACCGCTGACTGCAAACCAGTTGCCACCAGAAGCAGGCGGTACAGCATCCAGGACAGGACTTTTATCATGTCCGAGCTCCAGCGACTCTTGCGGGAGGGAATCATCGAGGCCCGCAATAGCCCTTGGAGAGCCCAGGTGGTGGTCGTCAAGACCGGGGAAAAGAACTGGATGGTTATAGATTATAGCCAAACCATAAACCGGTACACGCACCTCGATGCATACCCCCTTCCCCGGATCGCAGACATGGTTAATCAGATCGCGCACTACCGGGCACTCCACGGTGGATCTGAAGTCTGCGTACAACCAGCTCCCAATCCGCCCAGAGGACCGCCACTACACGGCTTTTGAGGCAGACGGCCGCCTCTTCCACTTCCTCCGGGTCCCCTTTGGCCTCACGAACGGGGTCTCAGTCTTCCAAAGAACGATGGTCCGAATGGTGGACCAGTACGGGCTGCGGGCCACATTTCCGTACTTGGACTACATCACCATCTGCGGCCATGATCAGCAGGACCATGATGCCAACCTCCAGAGATTTCTCCAAACTACCCGAACCCTTAACCTCACTTACAACAAGGAGAAATGCGTTTTCCGCACAACCAGACTAGCCAGCCTCGGCTAAGTTGTGGAAAACGGGGTTCCAGGACCCGACCCCGACCGTATGCGCCCCCTCCTTCAACTGCCCCTTCCCCCACTGCCCCAAGGCCCTGAAAAGGTGCCTTGGGTTCTTTTCATATTACGCCCAGTGGGTCCCCAACTATGCGGACAAAGCCCGTCCACTAATCAAGGCCACCATCCACCCACTGGCGGCTGAGGCCTGCCAGGCCTTCAGCTGCATCAAGGCGGATATCGCCAAAGCCGCGATGCGCGCAGTGGACGAGTCCGCCTCCTTCCAGGTGGAGAGCGAAGCATCAGTGGTCGCCCTCGCTGCTACCCTCAATCAGGCAGGCAGGCCTGCAGCATTTTTTTCATAAACCCTCACCACCACCAACATTCGACACTTCTCAGTCGAAAAGGAGGCCCAAGCCACCGTGGAAGCCATGCGGCACTGGAGGCACTACCTCACTAGTAGAAGGTTTACCCTCGTCACCGACCAATGATCAATAGCCTTCATGTTCGATAATAGGCTGCGGGGCAAGATCAAGAATGATAAGATCTAGAGGTGGAGGATCAAACTCTCCACCTATAATTACGATATAGTATATCATCCTGGGAAGCTCAACAAACCCCCAGATGCCCTGTCCCGCAGCACATGCGCCAGCAACTACATGCTATCCATGATGACCTCTGCCACCTGGGGGTCATCCGGCTTCTCCACTACATCAAGGCCTGCAACCTGCCCTACTCCACGGAGGGGGTCAGAGCCATGACCAGAGGCTGCCAAATCTGTGCGGATGTAAGCCGCACTTCTATCGACCGGATAAGGCCCACCTGGTAAAGGCGTCCCAGCCCTTTGAGCGCCTCAGTATCGATTTCAAAGGGCCCCTCTCCTCCAGCAACTGCAACACATATTTCCTCAACATCATCGACGAGTTCTCCCGCTTCCCCTTTGCAATCCCTTGCCCTGACATAACCGCGGCCACCGTCATTAAAGCCCTACATAGTGTCTTCCCCCTGTTTGGTTTCCCCATGTAAGGCCACAGTGACCAGGGCTCATCGTTCATGAGCGACGAACTGCATCAGTACCTGCTCAGCAAAGGTATCGCCTCGAGCAGGACTACCAGTTATAACCCCAGGGGAAACGGGCAGGTGGAGAGGGAGAACGCTCCCTTAGGGCTGCATGGTAGCATAGTGGTTAGCACAATTGCTTCACAGCTACAGGGTCCCAGGTTCGATTCTCGGCTTGGGTCACTGTCTGTGCGGAATCTGCACATGCTCCCCGTGTGTGCGTGGGTTTCCTCCGGGTGCTCCGGTTTCCTCCCACAGTCCAAAGATGTGCGGGTTAGGTGGATTGGCCATGCTAAATTGCTCTTAGTTTTGCGTGGGGTTACTGGGTTATGGGGATAGGGTGGGGGTGTGTGCTTGGGTAGGGTTTTCTTTTCAAGAGCCGGTGCAGACTCGATGGGCTGAATGGCCTCCATTTGCACTGTAAATTCTATGAGCTGTCTATGAGCTGCCTAATGCGACGGTCTGGAAGACTGTCCTCCTGGCCCTACGGTCTAGGAATCTCCCAGTCTCCCGCTGACAGGAAGTCCTCCCCGACGCGCTCCACTCTATTAGGTCCCATATTTTGCACGGCCACAAACGAGACCCCTCATGTTTTCCCCAGGAAATCCACCTCAGGGGCCTCGCTTCATCCTGGCTGAAGACACTGGGACCCGTCCAGCTCCGCAAGCACATCAGGAGCCATAAGTCCGACCCCCTGGTCGAGAGGGTCCAGGTCCTAGACTCCAACCCCCAGTACGCATACATCGAACACCCCGACGGCCGACAGGATACAGTCTCCCTCCGGGACCTGGCACCCGCAGGTTGCACTACCACCGCCACCCCATCTTACCCCGCCCAACCTACGCTGACCAGTGCCCCCGCCCCTACATGGCCTCCACACCCCCTCCCACCCACCATTCCCCCTTCACCGACCCACAGGAATGAAGCTCCAGAAGACACGCTCCTGGAGTCCACGTCTGTACCCACACCAGTGACTTCACTACCGATGCCAGCACGGATGAGTTAAATGCCCGGGCCAGCGGTGATACCAGAGCTTTGGGGATCACAGCGTACAATCTGTGCACTGGACTGGCTGAACTTATGAACCCGTCACCCCCGCCGGACTTCATTTTTTTTAACAGGGGGTGAATGTGGTGAATGTATTGCTGTAACAGTTCTTATGTGCTTATCTGTATTACGCTGTTGCCCATATGGGCTCCACCTATGTACCATTGTATGTATTCCCTATAATGTAGATGTTGGGGCCTGTGTGGGCTCCGCCCCTGGCTCCACCCCTTGAGGGGCAGTAAATAGAGCAGTCGCACTGTAGGAGGCTACCACTAACAGACCAGTCGCAGGCAGGCACTGTTCTAGTTGATTAAAGCAACAGTTTACATCTACCCCTGGTTTTGTGTGAATTGATGGTCGCTTCACCCAGGATCCCCTGCAATGCCACGGATCAATTCCCCAGGATCCCCTGCAATGCCACGGATCAATTCCCGAGGATCTCCTGCAATGCCACGGATCAATTCCCCAGGATTGGCTGCAATGCCTCAACAGCGACCACCTCTCAAAGTGGTGTTACTCAGGCTTCAGAGCTTCTGGCTCTCTGATTGGACAGCAGGATCAGGAAATTGCCTTCTGGCCCTAATTGGATGGCAGGTCCAAGGTCAGCCAATTAGAAGGATCCTTGTGGGAAAATTTCCAACCAGCACCTGCTGCCAATGAGTGTGTGATAAATTTGAGGTCTCAAATCCATGCCCCCCCCCCCCCTTCTCCCGTCCCCACGTAAAATTCCATCCAACCCGTCCCCCACTTCCACCCCAAGTAAAAGTAGAGCCGTAGTTTTCAGCGAATCAACAATTCAGCTGAAAACTGAACCTAGCCACACAAAAAAAACACAAATTGATTTCATTTTATATTCTGGAATCTACAAGTACATTGAACAATAAAACCCGTGCTCACGGCAATCCTGAATGTCCAATTCACAGTGTTCCGACTTAGGATTTAACGAAAACTTGACTGACTCAAGATATCATTCATTGAGAGTTGTTATTTTGGACGGAATGAGCTCTTTGTTTCATATCCCAAGTGCTTCCGCGATCAAAACATCTTCATTAAAATCCCAGTAACATTTAGCAGTGTGGAGATTGCAGGATTTATCACTCGGCATTGCAAGTGCCAATATCACCCTTGCAAAGGTGGGAATTACAAATCTTTTACGATTGCTGGCAAGGCTACCTCATTGCTGAATGAGCCTTGCATCTTGCAATATCAATTTGAATGTGATTTGCGGAACAAGGAACACAGGTTGACAGTGCTGGATAAAGAAGTATTTTCTCCATGCTTTGCATTCGGTGATAATACTGAGCACTCCAGGTCAGGAGTAGTATGGATTAGTTTCAATAATCGACATCTCTTGCGGTGTATTGGGAAACATGATCAAACGCAGCTACTTCCAAGTACACAGTGGTGCACCCCGATGACATGTTCAATAGAATAGAACCAAAGAATTCCTAAAGTGCGGAAGGAAACCATTCAGCCCATCGAGTCTGCACTGACCCTACCCAGGCCCCCATCCTATCCCCATAACTCCACCTAACCTGCACATCTTTGGGTTGTGGGAGGAGGCCGGAGCACCAGGCGGAAACCCCCGCGGACATGGGGTGAAAGTGCAAACTCCACACAAACATTCACCCAAGGTCAGAACCGAACCTGGGTCCATGGTGCTGTGAGGCAGCAGCGATAACCACTGTGCCACCGTGTCGTCAATGTTCATTTGCTTTAAGTTAATCTCTGGCTTCTGAGATTGAAAAAAGTAATTAAATAAACTTTTGTGCTTCAGACTTGTAGACTAGTGAATTGAATAACGTGACTGTGTAAACTCAATTCATATTCAGCCAATCAGTGTTTTCTGAATATAATTTACAGTCTCCATACAAGATTTGAACTGGGGCCCTTCGAGGTGAAGGCAGCAACTGAAAACATAACTATTAGATGCATAGAAATGAAAAAGGCCCGATCCGTTTCATTACTTTCACAATTCAGACATAGTTGCACCATACACAATACTGCAGGAATAACAATACCGTGACTTCAGAATCATTATTATTGCAGTAACGCTATAATGGACAAAAAGATGTATTCCAGCATCTCGTCTCTAAAATAAACTCCTGTTGTAAAACAATACCATATCAATTTCTTGCTTGCTCTCAAACCTCCTCGTCAAGTTGCCAGAAATGGATAAACTGGATGTTTTGTTATTTCGGGGCGTTTCCTGCTCTGATCTTCTCTTTCTCCTGTAAAAGACAATAGCTCCAGGCAAACATTTGCTTCCAACTAACAGCTGGCAATGAGCACCTCTCCAAATTGCTGAAAGCTCAACACACATAATTCAATTTCTATTACAGCTTGTATGCCTTCCTATCCTCTTCTCAGTCTTATAGATTGTCTTTCGCCACAAATTACAAGGGAAATAATTAATGACCACCGAAAGGCCCATAAGTTGGATAAGGTGGTTTATTAAAGAAAAATATTGTGAGAGTTCAAAATAAATTTGCATCAGATTTGAATGTCCTCTTTAGCCTACCTGACAAGACAAAGCACCCTTTAGTCTACCCAGCAATACAAAGCACCCTTTAGTCTACCCAGCAACACAAAGCACCCTTTAGTCTACCCAGTAATACAAAGCACCCTTTAGTCTACCCAGCAACACAAAGCACCCTTTAGTCTACCCAGCAACACAAAGCACCCTTTAGTCTACCCAGCAATACAAAGCACCCTTTAGTCTACCCAGCAATACAAAGCACCCTTTAGTCTACCCAGCAATACAAAGCACTCTTTAGTCCACCTGACAATACAAAGCACATTTTAGTCTACTCGACAATACAATGCCCCGTTTAGTCTACCTGACAATACAATGAACCCTTTAGTCTACACAACAAGGCCATGCCCCCTTTTGTCTACCTGACTATACAATGCCCCCTTTAGTCTGCCCAACAATCCAAAACACAGCGAGCTTTGACAAAGGGTCATCGGACTCGAAAAGTTAGCTCTTTCCTCTCCCTACAGATGTTGCCCGACTTGCTGAGATTTTCCAGCATCTTCTCTTTCAATACAAAGCATTCTTTAGTCCACCCAACAATACAATGCCCCCTTTAGTCTGCCTAACAATTCAAAGCATCCTTTAGTCTACCCAACAATACAATGCCCCCTTTAGTCTGCCCAACAATACAATGCCCCCTTTAGTCTGCCCAACAATACAAAGCATCCTTTAGTCTACCCAACAATACAATGCCCCCTTTAGTCAGCCCAACGATACAAAGCATCCTTTAGTCTACCAGACAGCACACTGTCCCCTTTAGTCTGCCCAACAATAAAATGCCCCCTTTAGTCTACTAGACAGCACACTGCCCCCTTTAGTCTACCTAACAATACAAAACACCCTTTAGTCTTCCTGACCATACAAAGCACTCTTTGGTCTGCCCAACCATAGAATGCCTACTTTAGTCTACCCAACAATGCAATGCCCTCTTTAGTCTTCCTGACAATACAGTGCCCCTTTAGTCTACCCAACAGCACACTGCCCCCTTTAGTCTACCCAACAATACAATGCCCCCTTTAGTCTTTCTGTCAATACAGTGCCCCCTTTAGTCTATCCAACAATACAATGCCCCCTTTAGTCTATCCAACAATACAATGCCCCCTTTAGTCTATCCAACAATACAATGCTCCCTTTAGTCTATCCAACAATACAATGCCCCCTTTTGTCTACCAGGCAATACAATGCCTCCTTTAGTTTACCCAACAATACAATGCCCCCTTTAGTATACCTGGCAATACAGTGCCCCCTTTAGTCTACCAGATAATACAAAGCACTCAAAAAGATATGTAGAGGGACAGGTAGTATTGAGGAAGCAGGAAGGCTGCAGAAGAACTTGGACAGGCTAGGAGAGTGGGCAAACAAGTGACAGATGGACGACAATGTGGAAAAGTGTGAGGTTATGCACTTTGGAAGGAGAAATGGAGGCAAAGACTATTTTCTACATGGGGAAATGTTTAGAAAATCAGAAGCACAAAGGGACTCGGGTGTTCTTGTTCAAGATTCTCTTAAGGTTAACATGCAGGTTCAGTCGACAGTTACGAAGGTAAATGCGACATTAGCATTCATGTTGAGAGGGCTAGAATACAGGAGCAGGGATGTACTTTTGAGGCTGTATACGGCTCTGGTCAGACCCCATTTGAAGTTTTGTGAGTAGTTTTGGGTCCTGTATCGAAGGAAGGATGTGCTGGCCTTGGAAAGGGTCCAGAGGAGGTTCAAAAGAATGATTGCTGGAATGAAGAGTTTGTCAAATGAGGAACGGTTGAGGACTCTGGATCTGTACTCGTTGGAGTTTAGAAGGTTGAGGGGGCATCTTATTGAAACTTACAGGATACTGTGAGGCCTGGAGAGTGTTATGGGCCAGGGCTTAGAGAACACCAAAGTACATCATGGGGTTCACGTGACCTACAACTGTTTATAGATTTTCGTTATGAGGAGCACAAGGGCCCCACTCTTCAGGTGTCATGCAACAGAGGCCTGAAGCACTTTAAATCAAAAACAAAGTTTATTCTACAAATTCAATTGACATTTTATAAACACACACAATAAGCATTTTTATTAACCTCACACATACATCCCCAAACACAGCTACAATACTCTATAAGAATATACCCCTCAATAACTTTGTTTTATTGTTTTTACTCAAGTAACAACATCCATAAACACGAACACGCTGGGCGGGATTCTGTGATCCTGAGGCTAAGTGTTGACGCCGTCAGAAATGCCATCGCGTTTCCCGACGGCGTCAACACGGCCTCAGGATCAGCAATTCAGGCCCCAACAGGGATCCAGCACAGCACTGGAGGGTTCACGTTTCTCCAGCTGCTGATGCCGGCTTGAACTGGGCGCCGCGGGATCCGTGCATGCGCAGTGGCACTGGCGCCAACGCGTGCATGCGCAGTGGCTTCATTCAATGCACCAGCCCCGACGCAACATGGCGCAGGACTACAGAGGCAGACGTGGAAGAAACGAGGTCCCCAGTGAGAGAGGCCGGCCTGCTGAACGGTGGGCTCCGATCACAGGCCAGGCCATGTCGGAGGCACCCCTGGGGATGGACCACCACCCCCCCCCCCCCTCCGCCCACCACAGGCGGTCCCCCGACCCTTCCACGCCGAGTTTCCGCCGGCTGAGAGCAGGTCTGGACGGTGCCGGTGGGACTCCATGGGCCGACTGCATAGAGTGGTCCCTGACCGGCGCCACACCAACCACGCCAGCGCCAATGGCGCCGATTCTCCGCAGCCAGCGTCGGGGCGGCGTGGCGCGATTCGCGCCGATCGTGGGGATTCTCCAGCCCGGCCCCGGGCTGAGAGAATCCCGCCCCCTTTGCCCACAAAACAATACATTTGAATTTTTTTACAGAAAGCAGGTATCACTTTTAAATTATCAAGTGATCTGGAAACATTTTAACGTGTAGAGAGAGAGTCCAAAATAAACCTTCTTTGCCTGAATGCAGCTACCAACTGTCTAAACCAAAAGTAAAACATAGAGCCACAAACAGCTCCCAGCTCAAAACAAAAGTAAAAGCCAGAACCTCAGCCCAGTTTCATCCACACAATGAGGTCATTGAAGTTATTTGATACACATACATTTCTTAAAGCGACATTCCCATGGCAATGGAGTGGACGTGAAGATGATGTTTTCACTTATAAGAAAACCTAGAACCAGAGGACACAATCTCTGACTAAAGAGACATTTTTACACAGAGATGAGGAGGAATTTCTTCAGCCAGAGGGTGGTGAATCTGTGCAACTCTTTTTCACAGAAGACCATAGAGGCCAAATCACTGAGTGTCTTTAACCCAGTGATAGATAGGTTCTTGATTAATAAGGGGATCAAGGGTTATGGGGAGAAGGCAGGAGAATGTGAATGAGTAAAATATCAGCCATGATTGAGTGGCAGAGCAGATGCGATGGGCCAAGTGGCCTAATTCTGCTCCTGTGTCTTATGGTCATATGGTCTCACAGTCTCGCTAACAAGACAAAGCACCCTTTAGTCTACCCAACTATACAATGCCCCTTTTAGTCTACCCAACAATATAATGTCCCCTTTAGTCTACCCGACAATACAATACCCTCTTTAATCTCTCGTAGTGTTTTTCAAAACATTTTTGTGCCCGAGGCCCATTTTTATCTACCGACCAGTCTTCGTGACCCACGCTGGCCGACCTTCCGGACCCACGCTGGCCAACCTTCAGTACCCACGCCGGCTGACGTTTGCGATCTACGCCACCCGAACTTTGCGACTCATGCATCCCAAAATTCATCACCCACAATTTCCAATTGCCTTTAATGTGACAGTTGAGCCTGTTTGGTCCTCATGATCTCACTTGCTTTGTCATTCAATGTTGCCTTTCTGCTAAGGACTTCAGCTGATGGTATAAGTACCACTATATCCATTGAAAAGAGTCAAGAGGTTTCTCCTTGAACAGCCTTTGAAATTTGAGGGTGTTGGTCTTTCATTTGCCAGTACTTCAGTGCATAAAACACACATTGGCTTTGGCATCCTGATTTGCATTGGCACAATTAATAAACCTATACCTCAAGAAAACTTCTTTCCACTACTTTGTTCCTGATTTCTCCTTCTTCTTAATGGGTTGTTCACCAGAGACCCTGGAGCTCACACCAGCACTGCAAATTGGAGGAATCTCTCTCACACCAAGAGTACAAGATGTCTGTATATGGGGTGCATGACCTGCTCCCTGCCGTTGCTTCTGGAGAGAAAACTCCATCGATTTTCAAAAATAACCTGTTCCTGGGTCAGCGCGCTGATGTCAGAAGGAGGCAGTTGCCTCACTGGGCTCCATGCTGAGGGGGCACACATGCGCGGGACAGTCAGAATGCTTAAAGCCGATGGCAGCTGACATTTTCAAAAGCCGGTCGTGGCCATTGGGCACTTCTTCCCGCCATCGCACACGCCACGACCGATGGCCCAGTGACCCTCCTGACATCTGCCCGCGACTTACCTGCAGGTTGCGATCGTGAGTTTGAAATTGACTGTTTACCTGACAATATAATGCCCCTCAAGTCTCCCAAACAAGACAATGCACCATTTAGTCTACCTGACAATACAATGCTGCCTTTAGTCTACCCGAAAATATAACGCACCGTTTAGCCTACTCGACATACAATGCACCTTTAGTCTACTCACAATGCAAAGCACCGTTTCATCTACCCAATAACATAAAGCACACTTTAGTCCAGGGGTGGGCAAACTACGGCCCGCGGGCCGGATGCGGCCCTCCAAAGGTTTTTATGCGGCCCACCAAGATCAAGTCATAAAAAAAAAATGTTTTTCTTTTTTCTTTTATTTTTTTTTAATAAGGTTAATTGGGGGGGGGGCTGTTGGGTTACTGGTATAGGGTGGATACGTTGACTTGAGTAGGGTGATCATTGCTCGGCACAACATCGAGGGCCGAAGGGCCTGTTCTGTGCTGTACTGTTCTATGTTCTATGTTCTATATGAGGCGCCCAGAATCATAACCGGGTGAAGCGCCATTTTTGAAAAGTAGAGAAAAAGAGGGCTAAAGGCAGGATGCTGCCGGGGGAAGCGCTGAGGTATATGCCGCATGCTAATTGGTTACAACCGGGACTATTAATTAATATACTATGCGGCCCTTTAAAATTGTGAATTTCTGAATGTGGCCCTTGCACGGAATAGTTTGCCCACCCCTGCTTTAGTCTATCTGACAATACAAAGCATTCTTTAGTATACCAGACAATACAATGCACCCTTTAATATACCTGACAATACAATGTCGCCTTTAGCATACCCATCAATTCAATGCTTCCTTTAGTCTCCCTGACAATACAATGTCCCCTTTAGCATACCCAACAATTCAATGCTTCCTTTAGTCTCCCTGACAATACAATGTCCCCTTTAGCATATCCAACAATTCAATGCTCCCTTTAGTCTCCCTGACAATACCATGTCCCTTATAGCATACCCAACAATTCAATGCTCCCTTTAGTCTATCTGACAATACAATGCACCCTTTAGTATACCTGACAATACAATGCACATTTTAGTATTCCGACAATACAGTCTACAGACAATTTCAGTCTACCTGGCAACATAATGCTATCACTTGGATTATTTGGAAATAAGGCCTTTCTTAATCTACCTTAGCAATAAAGATGCCCTAGCAATATACATATGTTCCAAGTAAGTGCTCAGACAATTTCCCGAGGTGGCCTGATCCCGTCGTTTGCAGTTCCCGTCTGATGATTATCAGTAGCCAGATCCTGTTGATTGTAACCCTCTCCTTCCTATGATTGGTGGAGCTCTCTTCTTGTTGACTATAGCCTTCCTTCCACAATCTGTAGTGTTGATTCCTTGATGACTATAGTGTTTTAAGACTTTCTGCTTGCAGTTCTTGCTCTGGTCCCTGGGGCTGTCGCGGATTTACCTGTCACAATTTCTTGTATATCTTCTCCTTTCAAAGGCGGACAGGATGTTACGTGATCATAGTCTCTATCGTTGATCGCCCTGGATCATCACAACCAATGATACAAAGTTAACCATACTTGATAATCACACTTCCTTTCAGTAAATATCATTACCTGAAGATGATATTGTCAGTTGATTGGCTGGATAGATCAAATCTCAACAGTCTAGCTGGCAAACTTCCTGATAAGCATTGTAAAGATGGACAGTGAAGTAGCTGATTCTGAGACTAGGGTCCTAAATCTTAATAAAAGAAACTACGATGATAAGAAGCGTAAGTTGACTTTGATCGATTGTGGAATGTTACTTAAAGGGATGACGGTGGATAGGCAATGGAAAACATTCAAGGAGCGCATGGGGGAACTACAACAATTGTTTATTCCTGTCTAGCACAAATTCTCACAAGGGAAATTAGAGATAGTGTTTGATCCAAGAAGAGGCTTACAAATTGGCCAAGAAAAACAAAGGTCCGAGGACTGGGGAATGTGTGATAGGGGACAATAAAATGGCTGAACGACTAAACACATAGTTTGGTTCTGATTTCACAAATGAGGATACAAATCAGATTCAGAAATATTGGCGAACGTGGGATTTAGTGGGAGGGTGGAGCTGAAGGAGATCAATATTAGTAGAGAATTGGTGTTGGGGAAATTGATGGGATTGACGGTTAATAAATCCCCAGAGCCTGATAATCTAGATTCCAGGGTACTTAGGAAGTGGCTCTAGAAATACTGGATGAAAGGGCAGCACGATGGCGCAGTGGCTAGCATTGCTGCCTCATGGCGCCGAGGTCCCAGGTTCGATCCCGGTTGTGGGTCACTGTCCGTGCGGAGTTTGCACATTCTCCCCGTGTTTGCATGGGTTTCGCCCTCACAGCACATAGATGTGCAGGGTAGGTGGATTGAACACGCTAAATTGCCCCTTAATTGGGAAAAATGAATTGGGTACTCAAAATTTTTTTAAAAACTCCTTCACAAAAATGCATCAGGTGGATTCTTCCAAAGAATTGTCAGAATCTCGGTGTCGGCGGGAAAACCAGTGTGTAGTTCTCCAACTGCACGGACAAATTTTCTCCCCAGATTCTCTGGCACTCTGTACATACTCGTTGTTAGCGGGAATGAATCCGAAAGAATCACTCAACACTCGGGTCTGTTCCAATCGCCAAACAGTTTATTGAGGTTACGCTGCCGTAATATCAAAGGAAGGTTGGCCATTGTTTATTTATATTTTTCTACTGGGGTCCATTAACTCTGAAGGGCAGTGTTTTTTCTAACAGCAGTTGTTTTAAAGGGGTTGGCTCATTATTCTGAATAGCTTCCTAGAAAGACAAGGGGCGGGAATCTCCATTGGCTGACGTCAGAATCAGGAAACGCCATTGGGCGGCGAATCAGTTTTGTCACCGAAAATGTGAAGCCGCCGGTTTCACGCCAAATCACAATTCTCCGGTGCCTCAACAGCGACGTCAATGTGTTCCACTCCATACATATAGTACACACCCTTGGCATATCATTAGTAGGCCAGACCCAGTGTTCTCTAGGGCTTCCGTGATTCACCACCGGGGGCAATTCCCAGAGGTGAAGTTCACCTGTGCTTTTAAAAATCGTGAAACAGGCACCTTGGCTGATGAGGGAGAGAGAGGGGGTACGGAAAGTGCGCAACGTCACCATAGTTTGCTGACAGTTGTGCTGCTGGCCAGGTGGCTTAAGCTAGGGCCAGGGGGAGTAGTGGTTGGGTGGCCAGGAGGTGGGCAGTGGGATCATGCTGGACAGGCACAGAACATCACTGCCATAACCTGCCAGGCAGCCATGCAGCTGCACACGCTACTGACTGCCCTGTGAGCTTAGGGCCACAGGTCGCATGGGTATCCCCCAGGCCACCCTTCTATGTGCCCTCTGGCCCGTGCTCCAGCACAACCAGTGCCATCTTGTTGACTGGAATGAGTTTGTGTGGGGAGTGGAGTGCTATCATGCGGCTTAGCTTGTCAGCCTCTCAAATGTCAATCTCAAACCCAGCGAATCCAACACCATTTTCCATTGGAATCTACCTTGTTCCACGTTGTGCCAGTGCTGGCCGCTCACTGGTTGCTGAATCGGTCCAGGTGGTTGACTCCCTGGGGTGCATGGCCGCGAGCATGCAGACCCAGGTCGAGATGACAGAGGGCCTCCAGGTCTGGCAGCATCAGGTGGTGGGGGAGCCTCAGGGTTAGCTCAGCTCGCACCCCTGTCCCATGGAGAAGCCCAGGAGCCATCAGGCAACCCGAGGCAGGAGGAGGTGTTGGGGGCCATGCCAGTAATACCTGCAGGGAAGGTCCCAGAACACCGCAGCATCTCGGACTCCCATCCCCCCACCACCACCACCCCAGCCCCTGCCAAAACTGGTGGGCGGAAGGCAGAACAGGCCAGCACAACTCCACCGTGCCTATCCAGAGAAAACATCCGCCAAAGGGGACCCAGGTCAAAGGGAGGGGTGTGGATGTGGGATGGGCTATCCATGCCCCTGGCCAGTTTCCGCCTAGTTGGTGAATCTGGAGGCGATCAGAGCGTCCTATGTGCATTGGCCCAAGTGCACACATTGTGTGTCCTCCCGTCACTGCCTGGGCCTCATGTTCTGCCCACCCTCGTCCGCCCCCGCATCCTCCTCATCAGACGAGGACTGGTGTTCATCCTCCTCCTCCAGCATGTAACCCCTCTGCTGCACAATGTTGTGGAGGACATAGCAGGCCGCACAAAACTGGAGATTCTCCCAGAGCCATACTGGAGGGCCCCCCAGAGCGGTCCAGGCACCAGAACCGCACCTTTAAGATGAGGAAGCACCGCTCGATCACACCCCTGGTCACAGCATGGGCCTCATTATAGGCTGTCTCTGTCTGAGACCTCCAGATAGATGTCATCAGCCACTGCTGCAGTGGCTAAACCCTGTCGTCCAGGAGCCAGAAGAGACCAGGAACCATTGAGTGTGCCAGGATGAAGGAATCATGCACACTGCACAGGTATTGGATGCAGACGTGCATGAGGCATATCTGATGGTCATACACGAGCTGCACGTTCATTGAGTAGGATTCCTTTCGGTTTGTGAAGTTTGGCAGAGAGCCATAGGGCAATATGCATTCCATCGGTTACCCCCTGGACCTGGGGCATCTCGGCGATGGTGGTGAACCCCGCAGCATGGGCATCCTGGTGGGCTCGGGCCACATTGAAATGGATGTATTGTGCCACCTGGACATATAGGGCCTCCATTACGGCATGGATGCACATGTGCACCAAGCTCTGTGAGATCCTGGACAGGTCTCCACTCATCCTTGGGAGGACCACGTTGCATAGCTGTTCAGGGCAACCGGCTCCTTGGTGGCCAACAGGAGTGGGTGTCCTCCCCCATCCCTTACGATGCCAGATCCACCATCATCTGGCAGATATGTATCACTGCCCCCCGCTCAGCCAGAGTCTTCAACGGCATGCCCAGTCCGGCTGGTCCTCGAATGATAGGGGGTACACATGAGGCCTCATGAGGCGCCTCCTTTGCATCTCCAATTCCTTCTCGGCCTGTTGGATGGCTTGTTCTCCATCCTAAGCGGCTGCCTCCTGTTTGTCTGAGGCAGGTTCCACTGCTGCAGCTTCCTCCTCTTCGACCAGCTCCAGTGGCGACTAGGAGGAAGGTTGTCATTGCCGGATGAATTCCAATATCCATTGCCTGCAGTGGGTGAAAGGCCGACATATTAGCATGGTGCCTACTCCTATGTCCAACCAGGTCTTATGGGCTATATGGTGGCCCCGGTTGGCACTGCGGACTCTGCACCTGCATCTCATCCCCATCTCCGCACCCAAAGCCCCATCGGTGACCGGCACCGTGGGGGCCTCTGGCCCTGGCGCCTGTCCCTGCTGCCAGGGGTACGTCGGCTGGCACTACTCATGCGAGCAGTACGCTCCACGATCACCATCCAGTGCCCCTTCCTGGACGGGCTACTCTGGCCATTTCCCTTGGGCGGGCTGCGTGACGCCCCACTGGCAGGTGGCGGTTAATTGGGGGATGGTATGGCGGAGGGTGGGGTGCAGAGCATTCGGGTGGGAGAGTGGAGGCTGGGGTTGGGGGGGTTGGGCATCCATATGGTCAGCGTCACTCTGTAGAACCAGGGGCTAAGGTGGCTGGTCTGTGGATACGCAGCAAGCTGGCTGCCTCGCAGGCCGTGGCAATGACGGTTCATGCCTTGACACTAAAACATCGTGGGTGTCACCCCGGCCACTCAGCCCATCCCCCTTTCACCCTTCCACCCCAGCCACCCTGACCAGTGTCAGGTCCGGCAGTCCATGGCCATGCCTCTCCGTGTCCTACCTCCTCTACCTCATCAGCCGTGCGCCTGTTTCTCGATTTTTAAAAGCACACGTGAACCTCGCCATTGGGAATTCCCCCTAATGGGGGTAGAGAATCATGGAATCCCTGGGGAATACCGGGTCAGGCCCGCTAATGATATGCCAACGGTGTTTACAGTACATGCAGACTGAAACGCATTGGCACCACTGTCGCAGTGCCGGAGAATTTCGATTTGGCTTAAACCCGGCGCCGGCCACGATTTCTGCGTCAAAACCGATTCTCCGCACAATCACTTTTCCCGATTCCGGAGTCGGCCAATTGAGAATCCCACCCTTGGTTTCAAAAAAGAAGCAATGTCATCATTCAACAGGGAAAATGACTGACATGAATGCATTTTCAATTGTCTGTTAAAATACCGCCTTTGTGAATATTAGTTCTGAGGGGGCTTATTTTGTTTGCAATTTAGGTCTTCAAATATAATCTATTTTTTATTGGACACTCTTTAAATGTTGGAATGATTACATGTTAGATTTCACAATTTCTGTGATGCCATTCAACTGGATTTCATCTTTGATGGCTTGATCTTTGTGTGTAATTTTTAATCTTTGGGACTCTGTCCTCTTTTACTGCATTGTTCTGCAAAATGAAAGACTCAAGTTGACAAATAAGCCTCTTTCTACAGAAATATGAGAGAATAGATCATTCAATTTTCATGAATGTCATTAACCTCCTCCATTCACCAGTGTTAGCTGCTCATCTCAACAATCGTTTTATTTATTATTTAAAGCAATAATGCAAGGGTTTGTTTTTCTTATAAATGGGCTCCTAATATTTAATATGGCACTAATTCTTGATGTCCACATCACAGAACATTGTACAGGTTTGCTTGTGCAAATAATCATTTTCCTTTTATTACATATGAGAATTATCCATTGCTTAAGCAGTAAAATTCTCATTCAGTCTCACTTAACAAAACTCCTTGAAGTGAACCATCTATAAATGAAAGCTTACAGCTTACAATTTGATGTTCATTCTATCTCAAGCCGATATTCTGGGTCTGAGCCCACAAACAACTAACAATGAGGAAGGCATCACGAAAATGTCTCTTTATTTTCGAAGATTTAATTCTACAAACCTTTAAACCGACTGGAAATTTGCTACTTAAAAAAATATGAGATACCAAACTGCTTTAAAATGCGACACCACCTTTCAAGGCTAAGGTGAGAAAAGCAAACAAGAAAGGAGTGTGAAGAGAGAGACATTTTAAAGGAAACCTACTGACATCTGAACTCAACTAAGGAAGAGAGTAAAAATGCAGAATGCTGAATATTCAGCAAAAGCAAAGCTATTGGGAACTGTTAGCCAGCCAGACACACACACCAGGCGCTCAAACTCCCCGGCGCAGAATGAAATAACACAATCTCCTGTGGCTTTTACTATCTTGAAATGTGTCAAAAGTTTCCGATGAAAGATCTAAAATGTGATTATATGTTCGAAAACAAACAGCCAGACATGTTAATCAAATTCCTTTTTAGGAAAATACAGAAGGTTTTTAAGAACTATTTTCTGCCAAGCCAGATACAGAAAGGAATCATCGGAGTCATCTGGAAAAAAATGCTGAAGGGAGCATTAAGGAAGCTCTCTCCTTTTTTCTCTCTCTTAAATTCAGAAAAACCCTGGGCGGAATTTTCTGATCCTGAGGCTAAGTGTTGATGCCGTCTTAAACGCCGTCGCGTTTCTCGACGGCATCAACATGGCCTCAGGAGCAGAAATTCTGACCCCTACAGGGGGCCAGCATGAGCGACCCACGCCGCTCCAGCTGCTGATCCCGGCATCAGATGGGAGCCGCAGGGTCCGCGCATGCACTGTGGCACCGGTAAATGCGCGCATGCGCAGTGGGACTGGAATGATTGCCGCGCATGTGCGGTGGCTCCCTTCTCAGCGCCGCCCCGACGCAACATGGCGTAGGGTTACAGGGGCTGGCGAAGGACAAAAGAGGCCCCCAGCCCGAGAGGCCATCCCACCGATCAGTAGGTCCCGATCGCGGCGCCGGTTTGTGGCCGCTCTCCGGGAGACCCCCCCCGGACTCTTGGCCCGGGATGGGCCGAGCAACCACGCTGAAAAAAGCCGAGTCCCGCCGGCTCCGTCCACACCTGCTCTACCCGGCGGGTCCTCGACGTGGATGTATCTGGGGGCGGTCTGGTGGGGGGGTTGGGCGGGGGGGTGGTGGTCTGAACCCAGTGGGGGCCTCCGCTGTGGCTTGGCCCGCGATCGGGACCTACTGATCGGCGCTTTGCACTGCCCATAAAGGAGAAGATCCCCATAGTGCTGTTGGGAAGAGAGTTCAAGGATTTTGACCCACTGGTGGTGATATAGAACATACAGTGCAGAAGGAGGCCATTCAGCCCGTCAAGTCTGCACTGACCCACTTGAGCCCTCACTTCCACCCTATAATAACCCAATAACCCCTCCTAACCTTTTTGGACATTAAGGGCAATTTATCATGGCCAATCCACCTAACCTGCACATCTTTGGACTGTGGGAGGAAACCAAAGCACCCGAAGGAAACTCACACGGACATGGGGAGAAGGTGCAGACTCTGCACAGACGGTGACCCAGCGGGGAATCAAACCTGAAGCCACAGTGCTAGCCACTGATGCTACTGTGCTTCCCTATATATTTAGAGGATTGTGAATGGCTTGGACAGGAACTTCCAGTAGTGGTGTTCCCATGTCTCTAGCGTCCTTGTCCCTCTAGATGGTAGTGGTCATGGATTTAGAAGGTGCTGCTAAAGGAGCCTTGGTAAGTTGCTGCAGTGCATCTTGTAGATGATACACACTATGGTTATTGTGCATCCAGCTGGACAATAAGAAGTCTTACAACACCAAGTTAAAGTACAACAGCTTTGTTTCGAATCACTAGCTTTCGGAGCACTGCTCCTTCCTGCCTGAGGAAGGAGCTGCGCTCCGAAAGCTCGTGATTTGAAACAAACTTGTTGGACTTTAACCTGGTGTTGTAAGACTTCTTACTGTGCTAACCCCAGTCCAATGCTGGCATCTCCACATCATCCAGCTGGAGGAAGTGGATATTTGTGGATGCTTTCTCCTGAGTCATGTCAAGCTTCTTGATTGTTGTTGGAGCTGCACTCAGCCAGGTAACTGTATTCCATCACACTCCTGACTTGGGCCTTGTAAGTTGTGGGCAGGCTTTGGGGAGGCAGGAGGTGTGTTACCTGCAGCAGGATTTCTGGCCTCTGACCTGCTCTTGTAGCCACAGTATTTATATGAATAGTCCAGTTCAGTTAGTGTTCAGGATGTTGATAGTGGGGGATTCAGTGATGGTAATGCCAATAAACAAGGGGTGATGGTTAGATTCTCTCTTGTTATAAATAGATGGTCATTTCCTGGCACTTGTGTGGTGTAAATGTTACTTGCGCGTGTCAGCCCAAGCCGCTATGTTGTACAGGTCTTGCTGCATTTGAACATGGACTCCATAACACCTGCCACTTTGACCAAGGTTTTGGTCACTTGTCTCAATATCTACTTCTGTGCCTCGATGCTGATTTTTAATTTGCAGAACCTTGCAATGTTTTGCTACGAATGATTGAAAGATATGTTGTTGTATAATTTTGTTTAATTTGAACGTATTTTAATCAGATGAGGTGATTAGATCCATTACAAAAAAAACTACCCTCCTGCTTCAAAAGCTTTGCCCTCTGGAAAGCCTTTTTCCCTGTCAGAACTGGGAATTAAGATCAAGAACTATATTTCATTACTAACAACATCTAATGAGATAAGATAAAAGCATATGAACATTCATGCAAAGACTGCAGACCAAAAAGTGAAGCCGTAAATTCAGTTCTGACTAATTGACCCAATTAATATCACAATTTTGTATGGTTCTATGTCCTTTTTCAGTGTTTTTGTTCGCAATATTAAATCTGGTTTAAAATCAACAGTAAGAATAGGGGCTGGTTTAGCACAGTGGGCTAAACAGCTGGCTTGTCATGCAGAACAAGGCCAGCAGCACGGGTTCAATTCCCGTACCAGCCTCCCCGAACAGGTGCCAGACTGTGGCGACGAAGGGTTTTTCACAGTAACTTCATTGAAGCCTACTTGTGACAGTAAGTGATTATTATTATTAACTGAAAACAACAAGAAATTACGATATTATGGCATCAGACACATCAGGTGGTATTTAATGTGCGCGACGGGAATCTCACTTGCCGGCGGGAGCGCTGGTAAAACCTCCATGTGCCTCCTTAGAGAAATCCCTTTGAATTAGGGGTGGTTGTGGCATCATGGTATTGGCACTGGACTAGAAAAACAGAGGCCCAGGGTACTGCTCTGGTGAACTCCCTGCCATGCATAAATTAGCATGGCAAAGGAGAGTGAATTGCTCCTTACCCTCGTTCCAAGCACGAGAGCGATTATACTCCGGTGGAAGAACATAGGGGTGAATTTTGCACTTGGGAGACAATGTTCTCCCAGCGGAGGCAAATTGCAATCAATTTACGATACCCCTGGGAGGGCAAATCGGCATGCGATTCCATATTCCTTGCCGTGCAAATTTATGCATGGCAAGGAATACGAGGGATTTCTGAGGAAATCCCGCTATCAGGCTGCAATTTTGAGTGCCCCGCCACTCCCACACGGAACCAGAAAGCAGGCACCTACCCCCAGGTGCCTGGGTGTCCCCCCTTTCCCCAGGTACGGGGGGGTGAACCAATCTTCTCCCTCCCAGGGGCCCTGTAATGAGCGAGACCCCCTCAGAGACCCCTTAGTAGGGAAACCACCCCCAGGGAACCCCTAAATAATGGGACCCCACAGAGAGACCCCCTAACTAAAGGCACCCCCCACAGCCCCACAGAGACCCCCTTACTAAAGGGACCCCCCCCCACAGAGACCCCCGAACTAAAGGGACTCCCCACAGGGATGCCTTGACTAATGGGACCCCCTCACAGAAACCCCATAACAAAAGGGATTCCCCCCCAAAGAGAGCCCCTAATTAAAGGGACCCAACAAGGACCCCCTAACTAAAGGGAGTACTAACTAAAGTAAGTACATTCCAAGCAACAAGTGCATTCCAATCACTCCATGGTGTGATTGCAATGCACTTCCCTTTCATTGATGTGGTCAGTGTTTCACCACTTAGTATTACTGATCCATGAAAGGAGGTGAATGAATCAAGGCTGCAGCTGGTTTGTGGAAGCTGTCAGTCATAGCCCACTTCCAGAAGGTTCCGAATGCCTTGTAGCTAATGCATCTGCGGGGTTAAAACACAGATCATAGTTGTTCTCCTATGAGGAATGTTCACATGGAGCCCCTAGGTAAGTGCTACAGCTGTAATTGTTCCACTGCCCTTATCTGGACTGCTCTCTAGCTGCCAGACAGGGGTCTCTTTTATCTGAGGGGGTCTGTTGTGGGTGGGGGGGGGGGGGTTCCCTCTCATCCGAGGGTCCCTGTGGGCGTTCCCTTTACTCCGGGGGTCCTGTGGAGGGTTCCATCAGTTAGTGGTCTCTGTGGGGGTCCCCTCGAGTTCAGAGGTCACTGATGTAGTCCCTATAATTAGAGGATTCCTATGGAGGGTTCCTTCAATTCGGGGCCCTGGATGAGGGGTGAGGGGCTCGCTGTTCATGGTGTCCCTGCGGGGGGGGGGGGGGGGGGGGTCGCCTTATTAAAATGGTCCCTGAGGAGGGGATGTGGGGGGAGGATCCAGTAGAGGAGGGGTGAACAGGTAGTGCATTAAGCTGGCCCTTGGGTGGACAACTCCATGAATAAGTTACCCCCTTGGCCCACCATGAGGTCCACCACATCAGAGCCACGCTGGTAAATACCAGAAGTGACCCGGGCGTACATGATTCCCGGCCCAGGGAATCAAAGAATCACGGAGGGACAGAGACTCTGGTGCCGGGCCCGCTAACTGGATGCGAATGGGTCATTAAGACCCTTTTGCATTCATTCACATTCACCCGCTGGCGCGCGGTCATGGACCTCAATCGGATGCGGAGGTGGGTTGGAGCATCGCACGGGCGCCAATCCTGATTTTCCCCCGATGCCCGACTTTCCGCCCCTTCTGGAAATGCACTTTGGGCATCGCAGGAGGGAGAATCCAGCTCATCGCCTCCCAAAGGGAGAATCCTGCCCATGTCTGTGGCTAGCTGATGAAGTTGTCGGAAGCTTTCACTCAGTCACAGTTTTCTATCATCATGACACTTGTAAAAGTGGAATTAACATTTTGAATTTTTGAAATTATATCCTGGATGCTCCCTCATTACATATATTTAAGGCTGGTATAAATTCAGGGGTGCAAGTGACTGTGGAAAAGTGAAGCATGGGCAAAGGATCAGCCATGGCTGTATCACAAGGCACAGCAGGCTCCTGGGGACATATATTCTGCACCTGCTCTGATTTCCAACATTAAACTCATGAAGACATTTTCCTCAACTTGAAAGAATAAAGGAAAATGTAATTGTTTGAATCAAATGTCTGAAATAGTTATTTTGAGATGGAGGATACACATGAGTAAAATAAATGAGTGTAGTATATTCGGCCTTGTTGTGAGCTGTCAAAGGCATAGACTTTTTTTCATGGAGCAAATGTATTTGTATGAGCATTAATTTATACACTAATGGCCTGAAGAATTGATTAGGCACTGGGCTCTTTTTTGGCAGAATTACCAACCAGGGGTAGGGGCTGTTTAGCTCACAGGGCTAATTGCTGACTTTGAAAGCAGACCAAGGCAGGCCAGCAGCACGGTTCGATTCCCGTAACAGCCTCCCCGAACAGGCGCCGGAATGTGGCGACTAGGGGCTTTTCACAGTAACTTCATTGAAGCCTACTCGTGACAATAAGCGATTTTCATTTTCAAGATTGGTCGGGTGGATCAGCTGGAGAAGAGGAAGAAAAGAAGGGTATTTAATATCGTTGAGAGAATTTAGCGAAATTCTGGCAGGGAGAGGAGTTGGATTTTCCACTGATCCCTCCCCCACATCATGGAAGTCTGTCTAGTGGAGGTTACTGACCATTATCCCGTAAAGACCTCAATGGAACACATGTTAGCTAAGAGCTGGCAACAGTTCAATTGAGCCCTTTAAAAAGGCCTCAAAAGAACCTGAGGCAGTAGAGCGGGACATGGTAGTTATCATTTTACATGACCTTAATTACTTTTGAAACATACGATTATACAAGCTGCTGGGTAGGAATCCCCCCCCCCCCCCCCCCACCCCCCCCCCCCCCCCCCCCCTCCCCCCTCCTATTACGGCAGCAGGGATTGCCCACCACTGGCCAGTGGAGGGAATGTCTGGTCTCACTGCTGTCAATGGGATTCTCTGACGGGGGTTGTCATTGGCAGGACCGGAAGATCCCGCCAACGGGAAACGCCTGAAAACCCTGCCCGTTGTTTCTCCAGCCCGGGTGGGCCTCAGGCTGCCACCATACCTTTTTAAGGGCTCATCAAGGAGAGTGCCACACAAGCACTGTGTAAATGACCCCCATACTCAGAATTTCACAGAATCATAGAATTTACAATACAGAAGGAGATCATTCAGCCCACTGAGTCTGCACCAGCCCTTGGAAAAAGCATCCCACCTAAGCCCACACCTCCACCCTATACCCACACGGCATTAGGACGGCATCCAAATGGGTATGTAAACCGTCCCACAAAACATTGCTGCTAATTTATGATTCTGGATTTTATGCAGGTCGAGTGAGTTGCGATTGCATCCTGTGAGGCATTGCAGAAACCGCCACAGAGCTGTTAAAAACCATAAGGCCGTCGGCCTTCATTCATTGTCAGCCCTCAATTGAGATCTGATGTGGTGTGACCTCGGTTGTGTCATGTTTCTCTCAGGTTTAATGAAAATGAACTTTTTGAGTAATGTGCTGGTTCTATTTTGGGTTTCATCATCGCCTTTCCCCAACCACCAGTTTCCTTAATGAAGTTTATTTACTTTGGTCTCCAGAGCAGAGTGATTGTTCTGGCATGAAATTTGATCACAGTACAGCAGTTAGATTGCATTGATCAATGCAGTGCTGTGAAAAAGTCCTATCAGTCTGTTCAAAGAAAGCGCAGCCATTGTGCTGAAGTGTAAATTCTGTGAATGAGGAAGACCTCATTACAAAGAGTGATGATCTTCCTGGTGAATGAAATCAATTGTATCTCACTTTTCCCCAATGCATTACAATTTATACAGTAAAACACAATTACTGATATTGATTCCAACTCAAATCATTATGCATGCAAGACCCTGCAGGGCCGACTGACATTTACAGTCAAATTCTCAGAACGAAAGCTCGGCCGGCAAAGAATTGTGCCAGGATGTATATTTGCAAAACATACCTATTCCCCTCAGGGTTATTGGCCAGGCTTTTGAAGAGCAGACTAAATGACCCAATTTGACTTGAAGTTGTTGTGATAGCCTCCTAAATACTGGTGGCAAAGGGTGTTCCGAGAGCAATAAATCTGGTGACTAAAAGCGAGTCAGCCTAACGTCGCTAGTCGGGAAACATTTAGTGACAAGAACCTGAGGTAAAATTAATTGGCACTTGGAAAAAATTATGCATTTAATAAATAAAATCTAGCATAGATTTGTTAAAGACAAAATTTTGTTGGACTAACTTGATCTTTGATGCGGCTACAAAAAGAGTTGATGAAGGTCGTGCAGTCAATGTGTACACGGACTTTCAATGGCATTGGATAAAGTACCACATAATAGGGTTATTAGTGAAAATCAAATCCATGTGATTAATAGGGCACGTGCTGTGTGGATTCAAAATTGACAAAGGGATAGAAAGCAAATAGTAGCGGTGAGTAGCTGTTTTTCAGATTGGAGGGAAATGTGCAGTCTTCCCTCGAGGTGGTGTTTTTGATGTATAACTGCTCGCAATTATTCAGGGCAATGATTAGTTTTGATCTGGGTGCACCCTCTGAAAGAGCTATAGAGGCAATTCAATAGATTGAATTGGATAAATACTTTAATGGAAACAAACGCCAGACTATGGGGAAGAATAAAGAGTGGGATGAGTTTCTGAGTTTTGTTGAAGAGACAGTTTGGGCGCAATGGTTCACTTCTTTCCTGTCTCTTTCTATAAATTTATATTTCCAGAGAGAACCTATGGGTTTACGGACTGGATTATCGCTACCGAGGTGGGTAGATAGAATGCCGATATCTCCCTGCCCACTGGAACCATCTTGGTATACAGTGGCCCGAAATGCATGCTTTTCACTTGGGTGGAGTGGGGGAGAAGGCAGTGGCAAAGGAGGGATGGATCTGAGTCCATCAACCCCTGAAGCAGACTGGTGGTGGAGCCTGATCATGAGGAGGATGATTATGTCTTGGGCCTGGTGAAGGACCTCCCTGGGCACAGTTCCTGCTGTTTGATAGGAAGAATTTGCAACACCGCTGGTGCATGAGAGGAGATGTCTTTTAGCAGTTCGGTGAATAAGAACTGTAATTGTTGGCCAGGTTGCACTTTAAGGGATGGCTCATTATGCGCCTGCCATAGGAAACTATAGCATTTAATACTGTCTATTAAGTTTACGAAGGATTGCTCAGTGGTAACTTATTGCTGGCAAAGCTTCACACGGAAATGGCAGCACCTTGGCAGCTTTGAGAAGGTTCCGATACTCTGCATTACGTAATATTATCACAATGCAGGAGGGGCTGCTTTTCAGATATGGCCTGCAGGGCTTTTGCCCTTTCACTTACCCTCTCACCAACCAGCGATGAGGATATGGGCCCCATTCCCCTCACAGTGGCACATTATCATCACAGACACGTGTGACTCAGAGGGAACAGGCCATCAATGGCATATGGCAATACGCTATGCCATGTTGGCCTGTAAAGAACAAATGCTGGCTACTCGGCATTCACCCCACTTCCCCCGTCCCAGCAACATTACTTTGTGCTGAGGAACAAGATAATCAGACTCCTGCATGAGAATGTGCACAGATTGCATCAAATTCAACTCTAATTGCCTGTGTGCTTTCTTCATTGTCATGTGACAGGTGGAGGACAGGTTCAGAAGGTGCAGGGAAGGGGGGGGGGGGGTGCTTTCAGGTGGTGTGGGAACAGCTCCCCAGCCCTGTAACCAGGACCTTCAGGTTCTGGTGCAGAGCATGCAGCAGAGGGAGGGACATTCTCCATCCCAGAGGAAAGCTCCCAGCATAGAATCATAGAATCTACAGTGCAGAAGGAGGCCATTCTGCCCATTGAGGCTGCACCAGCCCTTGGAAAGAGCCCAGTAACCCCACTTAACCCTTTTTGGACACTAAGGGCAATTGAGCATGGCCAATCCATCTAACCTGCACACCTTTGGACTGTGGGAGGAAACCGGACACCCTGAGGAAACCCACGCAGACACTGGGAGAACATGAAAGCTTCACACAGACAGTCACCTGATGTCAGAATCGAGCCCGGGTCCCTGGCATTGTGAGGCAGTAGTGCTAACCACTGTGTCACCCACTGTGCTAGTTAGGTGGATTGGCCATGCTAAAATTGCCCTTTAGTGTTCAAAGATGTGCAGATTAGGTGGGTTATGGGCTTGGGTGTGGGAGTGTGCCTGGTTAGTGTGTCTTTTCAGAGGGTTGGTGCAGGCCCAAAGGGCCGAATGGCCACCTCCTGCACTGTAGGTATTCTTTGATTCTGTGGTGGATGTGATGCAGTTAATACACTCAACAGATTGGGAAGTAGGTTTGAGGGAGAGTGTGTTGCATGATCAAGGTTCTACTCAGATGGTTGAGGCCTCACCTGCATCTGCATGTATTTTCAAAATGTCAAGGCTTCACTCTTATCACCTCCTTTAGTGCATCACCCAGATTGCATTGGTGCTGGCCCACTGGACAGTTCATCCCTCGCACATTTGGAGGACGAAAAGTCGCCTGAGGAAGCACCTTCAAATCTGATCAGCTTACATTCTACCAACACAGAAACTAGCACTTCTGCGAGATGTAGCAACTGTGAAGCCAGTGGCACATGGTTACGTACTGCACCAGAGAGCAGGAGCATGTTTTTGATTCAGAGACATCTGTATACAGATCCCCTCAGACTAGGGAAGGCAGTCATAATGATGCTCCAGTAAACATTGAAGAGGAGGTCGAGGGGGTCCAATGACAAACTGGGTAGCATCTCTGCCTCTGAGCCAATAGTTCCGGGTTGAAGTCCCGTTCCAGTACTAGATTTCCAAAGGTGTGTTCATAGCATAGCCAAACAGAGACAGACAGCAAGGAATCCTGATTAGCCATGTGATGGAAATAAATTGGGTCCTCAAACATCACAATCCATAGCTCCAGGATCACATCTATGTTGCCACAGCAACTCAGAGTCCCTGGTACGTGTGTGTATGTGTGTGTGTGTGTGTGTGTGGGGGGGGGGGGGGGGGGGGGGAGGAGGTGCAATTGGCTCAGTTGTCTGGACGAACAGTGTGGACAATATTGGGGATTTGATCTGCATCCCAGTTAGGGTGGATTAGGAACCTTCCTCCTTGCCCTATCCTTGTTAGAGATTACAGCACAGTGGGTCAGACCTGCCTCAGGCAGAGAACATGGAAGTAAGAATCACTTTAAGGGACACAGTAACTGGAAGAGCAGCAACAAATTTGTAGATATCAGGTGGAGTTCTCTGAGGCAATGTAAACTCACACACTATGAGTGGAAGAGTTCACCATGGTGATGAGTTCGACCTTGGCTTGAAGGCTCGATCACATGCCCTTTATCCATGTGGAGACACCAACTGCAGTGCACTGAACGCATGCAAGAGAGCATGATGTCCTGTAAAGGATTCAATGTTCACCTAGTAGCCTGGAGCAGGTTGTTCAGATTATAGGTGCTGCGGTCGATGGAGTACTGAAGGAGGGTTCATGCACAACAAGAACTGGAAGGGATGCTTGTGGCACTCCAACAGGCAGTCTAATCTAACCCATGGCAAAGCCAATCCAGTGTGATTGAGGTTAGTCAGGAGGATGACAGTTTTGAGAATATCTAAGTACCCTCATAGCCATTGCTTCCCCAGCCAATCAACCAAAGCCCACATCTGATATACACATTTGTGGTTGCCTCTGTAGAAATGCAGTGTTGGCAGGCTCAGATAGGTCCCCCACAGGTCTCTGCATGACAAGGCTGGCGACCACCCTCCTCAATAACATTTTGTCAGAGAGGTGAGTGTCATTATACACAAGTACATAATGGTGCACAGACAGACATTGATTGACACACAGGATGACCAATGAACACAGAACACAGCAGCCAATCACCAGACAGGACACGGCCACTATAAAGCCAGAGGGCACTAGTTTTCCCGCTCTCTTGGGATGCAGCCTCTGAGACAGTCAGAGCCCGTGAGCAACAACTAGAACATCCACCATGTGGTAGTAAGATAGCCTGGTCAGGATAGCCTCAGGTCTCCGGTCAACTCAGCATAGTGTCAACCCACAGTTATGTTTGTAGTTAAGAGTTCAATAAAATAGAATTGCATTTCGTCAAGTGTAGGAAGCCTGTCTCTCTCACTGCTACAGTAAACTCAGTCCTCGCAGACCCAGCATACCCAACTCATCAGTGAGGACCATGTTGGGGCAGCTTAGGGACCACTATGTAGGAGAGTTTCCGAATGCAGGGCACTGCATCAGCTCGATCACAATGGGTTCACAGTGGTGTCTATCACTATGCTGACAATTGCGTTCATGCATGGTGTAAATATACTAATTTCATTGATGGAGAATTCAGATCCTAGAGTGAAACCTGGCTTGATAGTTCTCAACTTTTATTTATTTTTTGAAACTGTGGAGGAAAGTTAGTGAACACATTTGCAGGAGTCTACTGATGGACTTTTAACACAAAGAATAAAACATTTATTAAACAAAAAAAATTAACTACAATAAATGAGACAGAATTATTGGCAAGATCTCAATACAAGTGCAAGAAAATGATTAAAATATTCACAATACCTTCACTCCTACAATATCTTTAAAGACACCTACAAATTGGAAAGATCAAACAATTTGGCATATCTATCTGGTCACCCTATTATAGAAAGCATATTATTAAACTAGAAAGAGTGCAGAAAACATATACAAGGATGCTACCAGGACTTGATTGTTTGAGTTATAAGGAGAGGCTGGATAGACTGGGACTTTTTTCCTTGGATGCTTGGGGGTGATCTTACTGAGGTGTATAAAATAATGAGCGGCATAGATAAGGTAGATAGTCAACATCTGTTCCCAAAGGTAGGGGAGTCTAAAACCAGAGGGCATAAGTTTGTAGGTGCTGTTAGGTAACTTAGATATTCTGAATTCTCCCTCAGTGTACCCGAACAGGCACCGGAATGTGGCACTACGGGCTTTTCACAGTAGCTTCATTGCAGCGTTGATGTAAGCCTACTTGTGACAATAAAGATTATTATAATATTTAAGGGGAGAGATACATAAGGGTTCAGAGGGGCAATTTTTTCACACAGAGGGTGGTGAGTGTCTGGAACGAGTTGCAAGAGGCAGTAGTAGAGGCGGGTACAATTTTGTCTTTTAAAAAGCATTCGGATAGTTAGATGGGAAATCTCGGTATAGAGGGATATGGGTCAAATACGGGAAATTGGGATCAGCTTAGTGGTGAAAACTGGGTGGCATGGACAAGATGGGCCCAAAGGCCTGTTTGCATGCTGTAAACGTCTATTACTCTATAATATACTCTAATATTCAGGATAAGGATGCAGCATACGTGAATTAACAAGACAGTGGTTAGCCGCACCACACTTTAAAGAGAATGACAGAGGCGACCAAAGCAAATTCCATGGACTTGTCATCAACATACGCAGGCACTTGTCACAGTGAGCTGACCTGTCCCACTGAATCTCTGTCTTTCTCATGAGGGTTTCCAATATCCACATTTGAGGAATTCACCTCAGAATTCTCTCCAAACGTCCATCCCACAGAGACAACTTCAACAAGGATTCATCACCAGGGTTTCAATCTTGCCTTTGGAGATTCCTTTCCTATGGATCTCTGAGTACACTCAAGCTTCAGATCTTCAGATCTTTGGCCATGCCAAGCAAAATACCACTCCAAACGACGTGCAGTTAGGAGTCATCAAACTGTGGCTGCCTGCTTGGATCTTCAGGGCTTCTCTTGAGTCTATTTTGTTTCATGTCTGCTCCCTGTAGCTCTGTCTTTAATCTCTCTGTTCCTATCTATCAACTTTACTTATCAGGATCAATTTCTGTATCTGCCTCTGTCCCTTACCTGGAACTTCGTTCGAGGACATCTTTCTGTCCCACTCTTTGTTTTAGGAGATTCTCCCTGTCACACTCCCCATGCCCTGCTCCCTAGGACAACCTCTCTGGAATTGTGCTCTGGTTCCAATCACCTGACCTCCTCTTCCACACCGTTTGACTTACATTTTTATGCGCAGGCGTGTAGCACCAGTTCCTGGCTAAATAATGCAAAAAGCCATGCTACCGATTGATGGTCATTATTTTCATTTGGTAATATTATGCCCTTTCTACAAAGGATGTGGCGGCCTGTCATTGTGCAGTCATAGCTTCAATTAACAAGAAAACAGAAGGCTGTAGGTTCTTACCAATAGCAATGGAGACTTCAGCCAGTAGACATCTCACAGCGATGGTATGAGTTTAAAGGTTTGGGCATGCATGTCTGGCAGTAGAAGGTTGGTTTGTTATCCAACCAGTCAGAGAAGGTACTAATCTACAAAGGGTGTGGATGTTGCAGGCCATTCCAGCATGTGCTGTTCAGCCATAGGTGCATTTGAGAAGTGATGATCTGACTTCTTGATGTAACATGCAGTCCATCTGCTGCTGTTCCACCCTGAGTAGTGTGCAGTTGTCGGGAAAATGCACTTGAGTGTTCCACAGTACAGTGTCTGCCCCGAAGGTCAGGGTTTTATGTATCTTTGAAGGGAACTTCCTTAAGTGTAATCTCCTATGCATTTGAAGCCTTTATGCTTCGAGCAATTGAAGGCCTGGGCAGGCAATGAGCCTCAGTGGGTTGCAATATAAATGACTGTGTGCCGACGGTGGGTGGATAATGTGGAAGGTAATTTAACGTGTAGCGAACACACGGCTGGCTTATTCATGTATAGTGTACTATTGGTGCATTTCTGTTGACCCATGAACTCATATCAGAAGGTCCCGAACTCAACCCACACTGCATCTATGACAAGGTGGACACGCTTTGTCCCTGAAGAAATACAGACTTGAAACATTAACTTTGTTTCTCTCTCCGCAGATGCTGCCAGACCTGCTGAGTCTGGCCAGTATTTTCTGATCCATTTCAGATTTCCAGAATATGCAGCATTTTGCTTTTATATTATTGAAGTGGTGTCCAGTTACTTGCCAACTCTCAAACACAATCTCAGGCTTGAAAGGAAGTATCAAGGAATCAACCCAAGGCTGGTGATGGTGCAGGATTCAGCCATGTTGAAGACATTGAATGCCAAGGGGTTACTGTTGCCACTCTATCTTATTGCAGATGGGCATTTCCTGCAAGATGTGTTGCCAATGTTAATGGACAGTTATGTAGCAAAGGCTCGCCAAACATTTGCTGGATTTGCCGTGAAATCTTAAAGGCCGCTTAGGTGAATTGCTTCTACATTAAGAGGCCCTTGGTAACAATGGCTTACTGCAAGGATCCAGCCATAGGTACCCAGGTCTGACGCTCTGCTTGTCTCCCACCCCAGTGTCATCTCCATTGGTGTCAAAGGGGTCTGCCTCACCCTCCCCCTCCCCTGATGATGTAGCTTTTTTACTGGCCTCGAGTCCATTGATGAGGAACATCCTCTCTGTGCCATATTATGGAGCATGCAGAAAATGACCACATCCTCAACACTCTAGCAGGCAAGTAGTAGCCTGCCTTTCCCAAGGGGTCAAGGTATCTGAACAGCTTCTTCAACAGGCCAACAGCCTGCCCATCTGCAAGAGGCTATTGCTGTAGTAACATCAAGGCTCTGTCTGCAGTCGCCACAAGGCAGTAAGCAGACACCTCTATAATGGGGACCCTTTGTCCCCCAGAAACCATCCATTGACTTGGATCTGGGCTGGAAATGTTGCAGTAGGTGTGAATGCATGTTGCGCAACCTACACATAGATGGAATGGAATGATTTTCTGTTCACAAGTGTCTCCAGCTGCTGTCCTGGTGCTCTGATATTGAAATGGGGACACAGTGTACCATTCCTTAAATTATGGGAAGTTGGTTTTTCAGGCAAAACCTGGTGCCCTCTTCGTCTGTGATGCCACATCTGTGGGGAAGTTTATATAATTCCCCCACCCGAGCAAAGAGTGGATTGGTGATTGTGGTGATGTTCTGGTGGGCAGCTGATTGCGGTGTGTCACAGAGGTGTGTGACTAATACCTGAAAGGAACTACCCGTATTGAAATTGAAGGCCACAATGACATTAAGTGCAATGGACAATGCATGGGGATCAGTTGATTTTTCAAAAAGTATTAATTCAAGGGATGCGGGCGTCACTGGCTGGGCCAGCATTTATTGTCCATTCCTTTTTTAAAAAAATTTAGAGTACCCAATTATTTTTTCCAATTAAGGGGCAATTTAGCGTGGCCAATCCACCTACTCTGCACATTTTTGGGTTGTGGGGGCGAAACCCACGCAGACACGGGGAGAATGTGCACACTCCACACGGACAGTGACCCAGAGCCGGGATCGAACCTGGTACTTCAGCGCCGTGAGGCGGTTGTGCTAACCACTAGGCCACCGTGCTGCCTATTGTCCATTCCTGAGGACATTTAAAAGTCAGCCACATTGCTGTGGGTCTAGAGTCACATGTAGGTCAAGCCAGGTAAGGACGACAGATTTCCTGAAAGAACATTCATCAACCAGACAGGGCTTTACACCGATCGACAATGGTTTCGTGGTCACATTCGAATTTGAATTCCAGATTTTTATTGAATTAAAATTTCACCATCTGCCATGGTGAGTTTCAAATATGGGCCCTGGGAGCATTAACCTGAGTCGCTGAAGTACTAGTCCAGTGACAATAACACCATGGCACTACCTTCATTGCCTTGTGGTGAAAAATATTCCTTCAACACAGCACAGATTTGTCGAACCATTTCTCTTGATATTTGGAACTTTTGCCTCCTGTTCACGTCAAGATAGCTTCTTCAGAGATGGTATACCCTTCTCTCAGGGTAATATCCCAGCCTGTTTTCTGCTACATGTTATGGTAACTGTGCCAACTCCTGGATGGGTGTCCTGGCTCTGACCTTCCTTTCTCACCCTGGACTGGGACCGGCCCGCACTGGGACTGGCCGAAAATGGTAGTTCCGATCGGGACATTGGAGCTGTAAGCCACATTGCAGCCTTCACTTTTGTTGTTGAATTAAACTTCTTTTGAATTTACCTTCTGGGGCTGGTTTTGGGGGCTGGTTCAGCACAGGGCTAAATCGCGGGCTTTGAAAGCAGACCAAGGCAGGCCAGCAGCACGGTTCGATTCCCGTACCAGCCTCCCTGAACATGCGCCGGAATGTGGCAACTCGGGACTTTTCACAGTAACTTCATTTTGAAGTCTACTCGTGACAATAAGTGATTTCTTCTTCTTCTTCTTCTTCTTAGGCCTCCGAAACTTTTATTTTGGCGACGAGGAAAACAAAGGCTGCGATCCTAGATGTCCTGTATCAGAAAGCCCCAGAACAAGAACAAAATTGATGAGATTTTTAAAATGCCGCTTTTTGGAAGGCTTGAGGCCTTTGATGCAGATGTGGAAGACTGGACCCTGCATACGCAATGGATGCTGTAGTTCTTCCAGGTATTGTTGGAAATGACCAGCACTGACCGCCTGTGGGCCCCAATGTTTTCCGTCATTAAGAGCCTCACTACCCCATGGGACTGAATTCAAAAACCTTCAATGAACTCGTAGAATTTGTTGTGAATCATTATGATCACAAGCTATCAGTAATCATGCAGAGTGCCGCTTTAACACAGCTGGGCGAACCCCTGGGGAATCAGTTACGGAATATTTGACACGCCTTCACAGGTGAGCCGAGCACTGTGACTTTGGCCCATCCCTTCCTGAGGTGCTGAGAGATCGGATTGTGTGTGGTTTAAACGATATGGCGACCCAAAGGAAGCTGCTTTGGGGGGGGTTCAGGAACTCGAGCGTTCCATGGACTACGATGTGCACAGCGTCGACCATTCCCAATTCCAGCGAGCAATGCCCCCAAGGACAGGACTTACACCTCCCCTCCTGAACAGTGCCATGATCAGACCCACTGGCCAAGGGTGGCGACAGCCCGACGGGACATCTCCCCAGTGCATAGTGAAGAATATCCACATTGGTGCTGCACTTGTGGTCGCAGCAACTGTGCCGGTTGAGGTCACTCGAATCGCCAGCGAGCCCATCACCCTGGCCTGGTAACATAGGCCCTCCAAGGCAGGGCTTTGCATATTGCCCCCTTGAGGAAGACAACTGCAGGCAGTTAAACTGCATCAGGGCTGCCAAAGTAGCCCCAATAAGAATAAGTTAAAGGTCACCCCTCAGATATGAAAATTGATATGGGGCTGATGTTTCAATTATTGGACAACAGACATTCCATAAGCTACGTCTGGGGATACAGCAACTGGGATTGAAGGCTACCAAGACCCAGCTGGCAACATACACTAGAGAATCATTGACCATCTTTAGGACCACATCGACCCCGGTTACCCATGGACAGCAGTCAGTCTGGCTACCACTCTTAGTGATGCAGGGATCAGGGCCCAGCCTCCTTGGCCGTGACTGATTACAATGACAACGCTTGGACTGACAACACACCTTCGCAAAGTCCTCAGGGGTTTTCCAGGACAGCGTGGGAAAGATAGAGGGGCTATCGTTAAAATCTACATCGATGCAGAGGACCAACTCAAATATTTTAGGGCTATTCCGGGCCCATATGCCCTGTTGGTGAAAGTATATGATGAACTGAACGCCTGAAGAACCTGGATATCTTTTGGATTTACCTTCTTGGGCCTCCTGTGATTTTATAATAAGATGCCAAGGGGAAGTATGTACAGGACAATCTAAAGTTTACTTCTGATTTTAATTGTAGGCAGTAAAGAGCTTCTGCTGCAACCCTTTGATTGGGCCCAGAATTCAACAATTTACCACTCTCTGGATGAAGAGATTTCTCCTCACCTCAGTCTTAAAAGGTTTCCCCCTTACCCTCAAACTATGACCCCGAGTTATGGACTCCTCCCCCACCATCGGGAACATTCTTTCTGAATCAACTCTGTAAGTATCAATGAGATCCCCTCTCACTCTTCTGAACGCCAATGAACCCTAACCGTTAGTATCTCCTCATATGACAATCCCGCCATCCCAGGAATCAGCCTGGTAAACCTTTGCTGCACTCCCTCCATTGCAAGAACATTCTTCCTCAGAGAAGAACATCAAAACAGCACACAGTACTCCAGGTGTGGCCTCACCAAAGCCCGCTACAATTGAGGTAAACATCTCTATTCCTAAACTCAAATGCTCTCACTATGAAAGCCAACATACCATTTGCCTACTTTATTGCCTGCTTTCCATGCGTGCTTACTTTCAGTGACTGATGCACAAGCTCATCAAGGTCTTGCTGAGTATCCATCTCTTTCAATTTACATCCATTCAAATAATAACCTGCCTTCCTATTTTGCTACCGAATCAGATAACCTCACACTTATCCACATCGTATTGCATCTGCCATGCATGTGTCCATTCACTCAGCCTGTTCAAATCCCGCTGAAACATCTCTGCATCCTCCTCACAGCTCACTCTCCTACCCCACTTTGTATCATCTGCAAATTTAGTGATAATATATTTAGTTCCCTCGTCCAAATCGTTAATATATAATGTGAACAGTTGGGGTCCTTGCACAGATCCCTGCGGTACCCCACTAGTCACTGCCTGCTAATTGTATTTTAACAATGCGATAAGGCAGTGCAGAAAATTGCCTTTCTTTGAAAGTTTTAAAATGATCCGTATCTGGGATAAGCAGAGATCACATAGCACCTGGCAAAGCGGAAAAGTAACTGCTATACCACAGGGAGTCAGTTTGCATTATGAATCATGGCAAAGTGTGTCATTTGATTGCTCTACAGTGCACAAAAAAGCCTTACTGCTTGCACAAGAGTCAAAGAGACTAACTGAGTGAAACAATTGAAGGGGGTGTTACTCAGTGTCAGTCGTTATTCCGATTTCTCGGAGTAACAGTTAGTTGCTTATCAGGGTAAATATGATGAAGAAAAAGATGCAAACTGATTTGGCGGGCAGCATCATGTTTGATTGTTTCCCATATCAGTCTCACTAGATAGATTGTGTTCAAAGAACTGCGAATCAAATTCGAGCTCTCAATATTTACTACTTCCCACTGAGCTAGGTAAGTATTTTCCAAAAACGATGCCTGACTGCCTTTGCAGAACTTATTACATAGAACGACATAAAAATTACATTGCAGAAACAGACTGTTTGGCCCACTTGGCCTAAACTGCTGCTAATGCTCCACATGAGCCTCCTCCAGACGACTTCATCGAACCCCTTCAACATACCTTTCCATTCCTTTCCCTCTCATGTGCTTATAAAGCTTTTCTTTAACTACACAATGCAATTTTTCTCAACTACTGGTGGCATATTTTCCCCAGCCGTTAAGTTTGGAATGTTTCAATCCTCGATGAAAAACTCGCATAGCAAACTCAAGGTGAGATAAAATAAAAAGGGTTGGTTTATTGTAATAATAATAATTAATAATACAATAATAGTAGTAATAATAATAATAATCTTTATTGTCACAGGTAGGCTTACATTAACACTGCAAGGAAGTTACTGTGAAAAGCCCCTAGTTGCCACATTCCAGCGCCTGTTTGGGTAAACAGAGGGAGAATTCAGGATGTCAAATTCCCCAAACAGCACGGGCGCGATTCTCCGCTCCCGCGGAAAATCGTGAAGGCCGTCGTGAACTCGGCCGAGTGTCACAACGGCCTCGGAGCCCGCTCCTCGCACCGAATTCACCCCTACCCGGGGGGCTAGGAGCGGCGCTCCGTAACTCTTGGCCGCCGGGCAGCGCGTCGAGAGTGACGCGACGGCGGCGCCTATGTGACGTCAGCCGCGCATGCGCAGGTTAACCGGCTCCAACCCACGCATGCGCGGCTGACGTCATGACGTTGACAGCTCGAACCCGCGCATGCGCGGTGGCCGTCTTTCCCCTCAGCTGCCCCGCAAGACATGGCGGCTTGATCTTGCGGGGAGGCGGAGGGGAAATAGAGTGTCCAATTGAGACCCCGGCCCGATGATCAGTGGGCACCGATCGCGGGCCTGTCCCCTCCCGAGCATAATCGTGGTGCTCATTCCCCACCAGGACCCCTACAAGCCCCAAACGGGCATCTCACACCCGTTTCACGCTGGCATCTACCAGGGGTGGTTGCCGCCGTCGTGAAACGGTCGCGAACGGCAGGCCGCTCGGCCCATCCGGGTCGGAGAATCGCCGGTCGCCGTGAAAAACGGTGAGCGGCAATTCTTCCGAGCGGGAGGGGGGGGGGGGGGGGGGGGGGGGGGGGAGAATCACGGGGGACGCCAGGGGGACGTGAAATTTATCGGGGGGCCCTCCCGTGATTCTCCCACACGGCGTGCGTAGCGGAGAATCGCGCCCCACATCTTTTGGAAGTTGTGGGAGGAAAGCGGAGCAGGATGAAACCGACACAGAAATAAACGTGCAGGCTACAGGAATCGAACCTGGGACCCTGGCGTGTGAAGCAACAGTGCTACCCACTGTGCTACCATGCCACCCATTTACATATTTTTACACATATACACACTCACAGACACACAGACACACATGTTTTCACAGCAACCACCCCCTTGTGCAATCACTCAATAAATGCGAGATAAGGAAAAAGGAGGACCACGAAGAAGCACAAGTTAGAGTTTACCTTGGGCAGGATTCTCTAATCCCACGGCAGCGTGTCTACGCCGTCGTAAATGCCGCCATGTTTTACTTTGACGTGAACAGGCCGACCCCACGACTAATTCTGGCACCTACAGGGGGCCAGCACGGCACTGGAGCAGTTAACACCGCTCCAGCTGCTGATAAGAACATAAGAACATAAGAACTAGGAGCAGGAGTAGGCCATCTGGCCCCTTGAGCCTGCTCCGCCATTCAATGAGATCATGGCTGATCTTTTGTGGACTCAGCTCCACTTTCCGGCCCGAACACCATAACCCTTAATCCCTTTTTCTTCAAAAAACTATCTATCTTTTCCTTAAAAACATTTAATGAAGGAGCCTCAACTGCTTCACTGGGCAAGGAATTCCATAGATTCACAACCCTTTGGGTGAAGAAGTTCCTCCTAAACTCAGTCCGAAATCTACTTCCCCATATTTTGAGGCTATGCCCCCTAGTTCTGCTTTCACCCGCCAGTGGAAACAACCTGCCCACATCTATCCAATCTATTCCCTTCATAATTTAAAATGTTTCGATAAGATCCCCCCTCATCCTTCTAAATTCCAACGAGTATAGTCCCAGTCTACTCAACCTCTCCTCGTAATCCAACCCCTTCAGCTCTGGGATTAACCTCGTGAATCTCCTCTGCACACCCTCCAGTGCCAGTACGTCCTTTCTCAAGTAAGGAGACCAAAACCGAACACAATACTCCAGGTGTGGCCTCACTAACACCTTATACAATTGCAGCATAACCTCGCTAGTCTTAAACTCCATCCCTCTAGCAATGAAGAACAAAATTCCATTTGCCTTCTTAATCACCTGTTGCACATGTAAACCAACTTTCTGTGCAGCAGGGTAGCATGGTGGTTAGCATAAATGCTTCACAGCTCCAGGGTCCCAGGTTCGATTCCCGGCTGGGTCACTGTCTGTGTGGAGTCTGCACGTCCTCCCCCTGTGTGCGTGGGTTTCCTCCGGGTGCTCCGGTTTCCTCCCACAGTCCAAAGATGTGCAGGTTAGGTGGATTGGCCATGCTAAATTGCCCGTAGTGTCCTAATAAAAGTAAGGTTTAAGGGGGAGGGGGGAGGGGTATAGGGTGGATACGTGGGTTTGAGGAGGGTGATCATGGCTCGGCACAACATTGAGGGCCGAAGGGCCTGTTCTGTACTGTTCTATGTTCATGCACGAGCACACCCAAATCTCTCTGCACAGCAGCATGCTTTAATATTTTATTGTTTAAATAATAATCCCGTTTGCTGTTATTCCTACCAAAATGGATAACCTCACATTTGTCAACATTGTATTCCATTTGCCAGATCCTAGCCCATTCACTTAACCTATTTAAATCCCTCTGCAGACTTCCAATATCCTCTGCACTTTTCACTTTACCACTCAACTTAGTGTCATCTGCAATCTTGGACACATTGCCCTTGGTCCCCAACTCCAAATCATCTATGTAGATTGTGAACAATTGTGGGCCCAACACGGATCCCTGAGGGACACCACTATCTACTGATCGCCAACCAGAGAAGCACCCATGAATCTCCACTCTTTGCTTTCTATTAATTAACCAGTCCTCTCTCCATGCTACTACTTTACCCTTAATGCCATGCATCTTTATCTCATGCAGCAGCCTTTTGTGTGGCACCTTCTGAAAAGCTTTCTGGAAATCCAGATATGCCACATCCATTGGCTCCCCGTTATCCACTGCACTGGTAATGTCCTCAAAAAATTCCACTAAATTAGTTAGGCATGACCTGCCCTTTATGAACCCATGCTGCGTCTGCCCAATGGGACAATTTCTATCCAGATGCCTCGCTATTACTTCCTTGATGATAGATTCCAGCATCTTCCCTACTACCGAAGTTAAGCTCACTGGCCTATAATTTCATGCTCTCTGCCTACCTCCTTTTTTAAACAGTGGTGTCACGTTTGCTAATTTCCAATCCACCGGGACAACCCCAGAGTCTAGTGAATTTTGGTAAATCATCACTAGTGCATCTGCAATTTCCCTAGCCATCTCTTTTAGCACTCTGGGATGCATTCCATCAGGGCCAGGAGACTTGTCTACCAATAGCCCCATTAGCTTGCCCATCACTACCTCCTTAGTGATAACAATCCTCTCAAGGTCATCACCTGTCATAACTTCATTTCTATCTGTCACTGGCATGTTATTTGTGTCTTCCACTGTGAAGACCGACCCAAAAAACCTGTTCAGTTCCTCAGCCATTTCCCCATCTCCCATTATTAAAACTCCCTTCTCATCCTCTAAAGGACCAATATTTACCTTAGCCACTCTTTTTTGTCTTATATATTTGTAAAAACTTTTTCTGTCTGCTTTTATTTTCTGAGCAAGTTTACTCTCATACTCTATCTTACTCTTCTTTATAGCTTTTTTAGTGACTTTCTGTTGCCCCTTAAATATTTCCCAGTCCTCTTGTCTCCCACCAATCTTTGCCACTTTGTATGCTCTTTCCTTCAATTTCATACTCTCCCTTATTTCCTTTATCCACGGTCGATTTTCCCTCTTTCGACCGTCCTTCCTTTTTGTGGGTATAAACCTTTGCTGAGCACTGTGAAAAATCGCTTGGAAGGTTCTCCACTGTTCCTCAACTGTTTCACCATAAAGTATTTGCTCCCAGTCTACCTTAGCTAGTTCTTCTCTCATCCCATTGTAATCTCCTTTGTTTAAACACAAAACACTAGTATTTGATTTTACCTCTCACCCTCCATCTGTATTTTAAATTCCACCATATTGTGATCGCTCCTTCCGAGAGGATCCCTAACTATGAGATCATGAATCAATCCTGTCTCATTACACAGGACAAGATCTAGGACCGCTTGTTCCCTCGTAGGTTCCATTACATACTGTTCTAGGAAACTATCGCGGATACATTCTATAAACTCCTCCTCAAGGTTGCCTTGACCGACCTGGTTAAACCAATCGACATGTAGATTAAAATCCCCCATGATAACTGCTGTACTATTTCTACATACATCGCGGTGTGAACAGTACGCCGAGGGATCTGCGCATGCAAAGTGGCGCTGGCTCCAATGCGCACATGAGCAGTAGCTTCCTTCAACATGCCATCCCCGACGCAACATGACGCAGGACTACAGGGGCCGACGCGTAGGAAAGGAGTCCCCCAGCCAGAGAAGCTGGCCCGCCAATCGGTGGGACCCGATCACAGGCCAGGCTGCATCGGAGACCTCCCCCCGGGGTCGGAACCCTCCCACAGGCCACCCCCCCCCCCCCCCAACCCTTCCATGCTGAGGTCTCACTGGCTGAGAGCAGGTGTGGACAGCGGCGGCGGGACTCGGCGTTTTCACGATGGCTGCTCGGCCTATCCCGGGTCGAGAATCGGCAGGCTGGCCTCTGACCAGCGCCGCGCCAACCACGCCGTTGCCAATGGTGCCGATTCTCCATTCTGCGGAGAATCGCGTGCCGACGTCGGTCGTGGGGATCCTCCGGCCTGGCCCCGGGCTGAGAGAAACCTGTCCCATGTGTCCAGAGTCCAGAGTCAGAAGTCAACTTGCTTGCTCCTTCTGAGGGGAGGTCGACTGATTGTGGAGTGACTCATCTTTCTGGGGAGAGACATCCACGATGGGAGTGAGCACGTGGAGTGAGTTGTTCTGGACATATGAGTTAAAGGTCCCAGCAGTTGGCAGGTTTGGTGAGGACCAGAGTGTTTCTGCTGTGACCAACTTGAGCTTTGTTCACATTGGTGGTCAAATTGTAACTTTGGGCAGCAGGGTAGCATGGTGGTTAGCATAAATGCTTCACAGCTCCAGGGTCCCAGGTTCGATTCCCGGCTGGGTCACTGTTTGTGTGGAGTCTGCACGTCCTCCCCCTGTGTGCGTGGGTTTCCTCCGGGTGCTCCGGTTTCCTCCCACAGTCCAAAGATGTGCGGGTTAGGTGGATTAGCCATGCTAAATTGCCCGTAGTGTCCGAATAAAAAAGTAAGGTTAAGGGGGGGTTGTTGGGTTACGGGTATAGGGTGGATACGTGGGTTGAGTAGGGTGATGATGGCTCGGCACAACATTGAGGGCCGAAGGGCCTGTTCTGTGCTGTACTGTTCTATGTTCAATGTAACTGCCGGAATTCGTTCCACCGGACAACTTGAGGACAAAGGATAGCTGGAATCATGAGTGTTTAATTGGAGTCAAGATTCCTTTTGTTCTTGGGAACACTGGTTTCGGGTTAACTATGTGAAGCCCCAAAGCAAAGCTATTGTTTTAGAACAGTTAATGCTTAGGTCATTGGTATCATTATGGGAGATTAAGACACACAAAGACTTGCCTTGTCCAAAGTTGGCTGGTGCAGGCCCAGCGTCTGCGGAGCCATTGTATTGGCAGGATTGGAATCTTTATGCTGGGCCAGGAGTATTCCATTTAAAGTGTTGGCCTTTGTGAACTTTGAGACTGCTGGACACCAGTATGTGACCAGCTCGAGCCCTCTCGTCAGCTTAGCAATTGTCCATTTTGAAAAGCACAAAATCATGACTTTATAAAATAGTCCAGCTGACGAATATATATATATATATATATATATATATAAATATATAGAGTATTTCCTTTCACGTTTCAACTTAGGACATATTCGAACCACTCTCTGGTCAGAAATGTTCCTTGTGATAAAAATTAAATACTGCGGGTACTGGGAATTTGAAATAAAAACAAAAAGTTCTGAGAAATAAACAATAGATCGGGCAGCATCTGTGGAGAGCGAAGCAGAGTTTAAGTTTCAAGTCCAACATGATTCTTCTTTGGGACTGAAATAAGGTAGAAATGTGATGGGCTTTCTGCTGTTGAGAAAGGGGAGAGGTTAAGGTGAATCAAAAGGGGATGTCAGGGATGGGTTAGAGGACTGGGGGCAGGGAGGTGAGGCAGTGGGGTCTTGGCAGGTAGATTAAAGAACAAATGTTTCATGGAGCAAAAGGCAAAAAGAATGGTAATGATATTGGTAAATGAACAAAACATTGGTCAAGAGTAGGTGTTAATAGCAGGATAAAGCACAGTGTTGTGTGAAAGCAAAACATGGGCCTAAAGTGTTTGGATGGTGGGGACTCAGCCCCCGTCATCCGAAGAGCCGACAGGGAACCCATGCTCACTGACTCCAACTGCGGCTCATTTATGGTATATGAGTCTTGATTGGCATTAAGCAGGACTTCAGACCCTCACGCAGGATAAATTCCCATCTTGGAGAGATGATAGCCATTGTTTAGTCACTTTAGGGCCTCAAAGTTCCTGTAATTTCACTCTCTGGCCCCACCTAAAGCCTGTTAAGACAGGAAGGGGGGGTTGTGGCAGAGTGGGAGTATAAATTCCTGGCCATGAGAACAATATAAAGATTGGCACTAGGGGAAAGGAAAGGAAACACAAAATGGAGGACAGTGTTCATGGTTTGAAGTTGTTGAACTCAATGTTGAGTCCAGAAGGCTGTAAAGTTCCGAATTGAGGTACTGTTCCTCCAGTTTGCCTTAGATTTCCCTGGACCAGACCAAGAACAGAAAAAATATGAGCATGATAGGAAGATGGTGAATGGAAATAGCTAATGACCTGCGTGATTGAGGTCATGCATGTGGGTTGAACAGAGGTTTCCTGCAAGTGTTAATTCAGTCTGCATTTTGTTTTCCCAATGTATAGGAGATTGCATTGGGAGCAACAAATACAAAATTGAAAGAACAAGTAGAACTCTACTTCACCTGAAAAGAGTGGGGCCTTGGGCATTGAGAACGTAAAGGGACAGGTGATACCCCAACGGGATCTCCTGCAAATGCATGGGAAGGTGCTGTGGGAAGGGGATGAGGTGTTGCGGGGGATAGAACAGTGGACCAGGGGGTTGCGAGAGAACAATCCCAACAAAATGCTGACAGGGGAGGGGGAAAAAAGTTGCTTTCATTGGGAGCATCACATTGGATTTGGTGGAAATGAAGGACGATAATCCTACGAATGTGAAGACTGGTGGAGTGGAAATTGAAGACAAGGGGAACTCTTATGGTGGTTCTGGCAGGGGTGGGAAGGGATGAGGGCAGAAGTGCGGGAAGTGGGCTTGACACGATTGAGGGTCCGGGTACCCGAGTGGTTAGCACTGTTTTTTCAAAGCGCCAGGATCCCAGGTTCAATTCCCGCTTGGGTCACTGTCTGTGCGGAGTCTGCACGTTCTCCCTGCGTCTGTATGGGTTTCCTCTGGGTGCTCCGGTTTCCTCCCACAAGTCCCCAAAGATGTGTTGTTAGGTGAATTGGACATTAGGGGCTGGTTTAGCACACTTGGCTAAACCGCTGGCTTTTAAAGCAGAGCAAGGCATGCCAGCAGCACGGTTCAATTCCCGTACCAGCCTCCCTGAACAAGCGCCGGAATGTGGCGACTAGGGGCTTTTCACAATAACTTCATTGAAGCCTACTTGTGACAATAAGCGATTTTCATTTCTGAATTCTCCTTCTGTGTACCTGAACAGGCGCCGGAATTTGGCGACTAGGGGATTTTCACAGTAACCACATTGCAGTGTTAATGTCAGCCTTCTTGTGACAATAATAACGATTATTATAAAATAATCCATGATTGAGGATGGATGTGTCATTAGTGCTGTTGAGGAAGGTAACATCATCAGACCAGATGCAAGAGAAATTGTGAGAATGGAATGGACTCCTTACAGGAAGCAATGTGTGAGGAGGTGTAGTTGAGTTCGCTGTGGGAGTCGGTCCACTTGTAATAAATATCAGCAGACCATCCATCGCCAGAAATAAAGGACGGAGAAGGAAAGAAAGAGAAGTTTCAGAGATGGATTATGTGGAAGTGAGAGAGGGGTGGAAATTTGAAAGAAAATTAATGAATTTTTCCAGGTCCAAACAAGAGCACAATGCAACACAGATACTGTCCACGGTGTACTGAGAAAAGATGTGGAGATGCTGGTGTTGGACTGGGGTGGGCACAGTAAGAAGTCTTACAACACCAGGTTAAAGTCCAACAGGTTTGTTTGGAATCACTAGCTTTCGGAGTGCTGCTCCTTCATCAGGTGTGTGAAGAGGTGGGTTCAACAAACACAAACACATAAAAAGTCAACGATGCAGGATGATTCTTTGAATGCGAGTCTTTCTAGGTAATTAAGTCTTCATAGGTCCCATTGTGAGCGGGATCACTATCTGGAAAATCTGTGAGACATCAAGTCTCACTCTAAAATGCACTCTCCTCATCTATCGAGGCCCTAGGACCTAATCCCTTCCCCTTGGAGACCTCAGGCAAGCACCGTTCAGTGCTGGTATCCACAAACTTGGAGTCGGTGGGGGAGGGGGTTCTCCCCGGGGATCGGAAGCCTCCAAGTAATTGCCGTCTGGGAAGCATGGCACACTGGAAATGCTGGTGCCACCTGGATGTCTTGGCACTGCCAGCCTGGCATCCTGTTGGTGTCCACATGGCACTGCCAGGCTGCCATTTTGCCCACACCGGGGATCAGACCCGGGGGTTCCCTGTCCATGTGAGGTGGGGTGCGGGGGAGGGGGGGACCCTTGGACCCTTTTATAGGTGAGTTGGACCTTGGGGAGCTTGGGGGTGTCTGGTCAGGGTGCCAAGAGATCGGGCGTGCCATTTTTAAATAGCGTCCCGATGTCTTCCTGCACTGAGGAGCTCAGCTCATCAGAGCTCCCCAGTGCAGGAAATGGGACTATGTGAGGTCTTGGCTGGGCATTTCCCGCTGTGGCCCCTGATTTCAACCAGTTCCGATAGACACCGAGAAAACACGTTTGTCATGGGACATTGTTGCCATTTGGTTAGATCGTACCCTTGGATGCTATTTCCTAGCCTGATGGCATAACAATGACGTCATCATGCATCTCACCACCCTTCCCTGTGTTGACAGACTCCCTGTGTCTTTCCAACATTTGCCATTTTTATTTTCAACACGTAGCTTTCACAGCTGCAGTGTTTATTTCAACGGAATAAAAGAAATAGGCGATCCCAGGACTAATAATCTCACAAATCGATCTCCTGAGATCTTTCACAGAAGTCTGATTTTCCCAGAACATTTCAACCTCCAATTCCTTTCTTTCAAACATGCAAATGAATAAAAGCATTTACAGAGCTGTTCGGCACTCAATTTGATCTGATTTTTTTGTTTAGAAATAAAGTCACTGTGAAGGAGGAACTGTCTGCAGCATGGCTGAAATACTGATGAACGGTCACAAGTATATTAACAAATGAAAAGCTTGTCGCACATTCTTCACCCTGCCTGTTTTTTTAAGTCTGCACCGTGAAGATAACAAGTAGCTACAATAGTCGACAAAGTCAAGCAGAAAAAAAAACTTCTCATCATTTCACGTTCCATGGTTTGCATCACAAGAGCCCGGAGGACATCACTTCCTAATTTTTTGATGGTAGTCATCAATAAAAATTAGTCTTAATGTAGTTGGGGGCTGTGGTTACTTTGTACAGAAGGCTATGTAAAGGGATCTTGGGAGAGGCTAATAGAAACTAATTATGTTTTTATTGTACAACTCATTAAAATCATAAATATCGTAAATTCCATGCCAAATTAAATAACCTGTTGGCTTTCATTTTATGAAAGCCTCATTAAAAATACAGGTAGCTATTAGCCAGCATGACGGATATATGCCTTTACAAATTATGCACATAAAATATTAGCTGCTGTTCAGGGACTGGGATGCAAGTCCAAAGGAACAAATTTATTCTTAATATACCTGCTATTAATACTGCATTACTGACCTTATTTGTTTCTGAGAATTAACTGTTCATGATTACTCTGTACACTTGGTGCAATTGTATCACCATTGTTCCTCCTTCAGTGCACACTTCATCCTGCAGCGTCTATATCCAGTGCACTGCATCCATCCTGATAGCTGCTGCCAATCGAATGATGGATAGAATCATAGAATCACGACTGTGCCGGAGGAGACCATTTAGCCCATCGAGCCTGCACCTATCCTCTGAAAGAGCACACCACCTCGGCCCACTCCCCCGCCACATTGGATTTTGTTTATTGTCACGTGTACCGAGATACAGTGAAAAGTATTTTTCTGTGAACAGCTCAACAGATCATTAAATACATTAAATAAAAGAAAATAAAAGAAAATACATAATAGGGCATCAGAAGGTAGATAATATAATGACATAACACTGGCATCGGGTGAAGCATACAGGGGTGTAGGTTAATGATAAAAGCAAATTACTGCGGATGCTGGAATCTGAAACGAAAGAGAAAATGCTTGGAAATCTCAGCAAGTCTGGCAGCATCTGTAGGGAGAGAAAAGAGCTAAAGTTTTGAGTCCGATGACTCTTTGTCAAAGCTAACAGACAGAGAAAGTGGGAAATATTTATACTGTGGAGTGAGAATAAAAGATGAGTCATAGCCACAGAAACCCGGGAAACCGAGTGCTAATGGACACAGAAACCAAGGGGAAGGAGTGCTAATGGCAGTCCCCAGAGAGGCCAAAAGATGTGAAAAGTCAAACAGCAGGGAAGCTAACATCAGAGGATGAACTGTAGATGTGGGGGGGAGGGGAATGGGGAAGCAAAGAGGAGAAAGGTGAAGGAAAGGTGGATAAGATTGGGAAGGGGGGGGGGGGAATTAAATGTATATTAAGAAAGAAATGGTAAAAGACAGTTAAAATGAAATGAAAACAAATGGGTTGAGGTGGGGTAGAGCTGATCATCTGAAGTTGTTGAATTCGATGTTCAGGCCGGAAGGCTGTAGCAATCCTAACCGGAAGATGAGATGTCAGGCACGCTACAGCCTTCCGGCCTCGCAACGCAAACTATGGAACAACATCTCATCTGCAGCCTTGGGTGGTGCTGCCGATTGTCAGCTGCTCAGGATTCTCCAGCGGCCGATCGTCACATGTATTCCAATTGTGGCTGCGGGTCTCTCATTACTATGTGACACTGTGATGTAAATTATCCATGTCTGTTCGCCAAGTTGTGGTTTTTCTTTTTAAAATTTCTATGGCTGTTTATTCTTAAACTTTTTGATCTACACCCTTTCCTCACCCCTTTCCAATCCTCCACTACCCTGCTTTCAATTCAGGCTGCAGCCCCACCATGTAGTTGCTTCACTGGGCCTGTACTTTCTGTCTCATATTCTGTCCCAACCGGTCTGTCATCTCCTCCTTCCTGCACGTCTAAATGTTTCCAGTCTCCTCTTTGGCTTTCACTGAGAGGGACAACTGTGGTTCTGGGGGTGCACCTTAATCTCTGAGTCAGAAGATTGTTCCCATTCCAAAGATTTGAGTGCATATTTGAGACTTAAGTAGAGTACTGGTGGGGTGCACAGCTGTCAGAGGCACTATTGATTGAAAGAGAAATTAAACTGAGAGTCTGTCTGCTCTCAGGTACGTGAACTCTGAGACAACAGTTCAAGTACCTGGGCTATTTAAGCACAACACCCGGGTCTTCTTGCTGTGATACACCTTTAAGCATATTAGCATGACCTCATTAGAGGGGAGATGCATCATGTTACCTTGTCTTAGTTTCACTTTTGCTTTGAGCAGAGCACGTGCACACAGTTCTGACACCTTCAAGCTTCATACCTATGCATAGCTGTTCTCATGTGCCGAGTCAATAAATTAATCCACAATGCGAGTACTAAATCCCTTCTGTGTGATTGGTGTCTTTGCTCTTGAACAGCAAATATTCCTCATGGACTGTCTCATTGTAAAAACACATCTATTTGAATTCACTCATGGTTATTTTGGCCCCAGACTGGAGAAAGCGAGGGATGGAAGAAAAAGAAAAAAAGGAAGGAAGGTAGGGAGGGAGAGAGGAAGGAAGGCTTTTCTGATCAACAGATCGTCGCAAAGTGATTTACAATAAGTGCTTTTGAAGTTGTAATGCAGGAAACACACAGCCAATTTTGTACATAGCAAAGTCCCAGATTCAGCATTATTTTGGGCACGATTCGGTCACTGTGTTGCTCCTGGCACGGAGCCAGGAGTGACAGGTGAATCCCGAGAGAACCCAAATTGGGCTTTGTGCCAAGCCAATCGGGAGCCATCCCACTCGTTACGCCCGGTATGACCCTTTGAGATTTAAATGAGCCGTCATGAGTCAACGGCCGCCCCTGTGAGACCTCGACTGGGCAGCAATTAGTGCCGAACTGGCAACATGGCAGTGCCAACATGGCATGGTCAGGATGCTGGAGCACTGTCCAGGTACGAATCTGGTGGTGTCAAGGTGTCCAGGTCCCAAGTTGGCACTGTCAGGATGCGAGGGGCACTGCCCAGGTGCCAGTCTGGAAGTGTCAAGGTAACCTGGTGCCAGGTTTGCACTGCCAAGAGTCGGAGTCTGAGGGGGGCGATTCCCATGAAAGAGTGGGTGAAGTGTCCTCAGAAAGGTTGGGAGGAGAAAGGGATGTCCTGAAAAAGGGGGTCTTGGAAGGGGGGGGGGGGGGGAGTGGAGGTATGGAGATTGGGGCAGCCTTTAAAAATTGTCTCAAAATATTTTAATACATTCCCAGCACTAAGTGTATTCCGATCACTCAAGCATGTGATTGCAATGTACTTACCTCTCTTTGATGTGGTTATGTTTATAAACATTGGGGTCTCACCACTTAGAGTTACTAATCCATGCATGGGGGAGATGAATAAATCAAGGCTGCAGCTGGTTTATGGAAGCTGCCAATCACAGCCCACATAGAAAGTTATGAATGGGTTGCAGCTAATGGATCTGTAGGGTTGAAACACAGATCACAGCTGTTCTCCTTCGAGGAATGGACACATGGAGCCTCCAGGTAAGTGTTACAGCTGTAATTGTTTACATTGCCCCTGCCTGGACTGCTTTCTCGCTTCCAGACAGGGAGCTCTTTTCTGGTAGGAGGGCCCCTTTAGCTGGGAGGGTAACTTTGAGGCTCCTTTTAGATCGAGGTGCTCGGTTTGGGGTCCCTCTTGTTAGGGGGTCCCTGTGGGAGGTTCCTTCAGTTAGGGAGTCCCTGGGGGGTCTCCCTATCCATGAGGTCCCTGGGGGTGTCTCCACATTCACAGGGTTCCTCAGGGCTCTCCCTATTAAGGGGGTCCCTGGGGGGGGGGGGGGGCACATGGAGGGGGTCCAGTACAGGTAGTACGTTGTGGGGTGGGAGGGTGTTCCTCAGATGGACTCTGGGGGCAACTCAGCAAAGGAGTTATCCCCTTGCCCACCATGACGTCCAACAAACCAGGGCCATGCTGTGGAGACCATAAGTGACCACACCCACATATTCTCAGCCCCAGGGACCTCATTTAATGCATTTGCATTCATGTACATCAGCCAGCTGGCACGCGATTGTAACCTCAATTCCGGCACAAGTGGGGGGGTTGGAGCATTTCGTTCGCATCAGCGTCTACAGATGTCCGGCACCAATCCCGATTTCGTGATTCCCTGTCGCGTTGTGGACCCTGATATCTGCGTCGGCCAATGGAGAATCCAGCCCAATACCGCAATCTGAATCTCATTTGTGGGCCCTTTCAGTAGCAGAAAACAGAGAAGAAAGACTGAAAAAAGCATCTTCAACAAACTGGGTATATAGACAGAAATATCAAATAGACTGAGGCTTAGTGCTCTGCAAAGTTTACAAGGTATGCCCAATTTACGTCATATGCCTGAAAATGTTCATTTGGTGTGGTTGCCAAACCATCTGCAGTGAAGAACTTCACAGGAACACAGAGAGCATTGCAGAATAAAGACCTTAACTGATATTTATGAAAAGATGGAAAGTACAGAAATCTGTATGAGAAAACTGCACCCAAATGTTCACATGAATCCAAAAGTGATAGGGATATAACAGTGCAGAACTGTGAAAAGAATTCACAAGCTGCCAGCAGCAGAGAATGCTACATAAAAATGTTTCAACTGCAACACCTAATTAAGCAATCTAAATTCAGGATGCTGACAAGTGTTTGTATTTGTCTGGCTTTTTCTGCGTCTGTATGTGCCTGCATAATTGCACACTGTTTTTGTGTTTATCTGTGTAGCTGCTGTCGTGTGAGCTTTATGTATTTGCACTTCCTCCTGGAGCAATGGCATGCTGGGCCGGCATCGGAATGATTCTTGGTCAACACTCTCACTATTATAACACCTGAAATTAAAACAAACAAACCTATTGTCCTTCAAGTGTAAAGGGAAGAAAAGTAAAGTTGGTGCCCTGCTATAATTGCGTCAGGGACCCATCAGATGTTGTTCAATAGCAGAGTTGCAGTTACAAAAACGGTAGCATAGTGCTAAAGTTACTGGGCATGTGGTGGCCTGGGCTAATGCTCTGGAAGCACTGAGTTGAAAACCTATCATATCAGCCGGAGAAGTTTCAATTCAATTTACCAAGCATCGATAAATTAATAATGTTGATGAAACTACTGTAAGAGTTCTTCCTGTTTATTTCCTTTGTTTCGATTTGTTTTATTTTATGGATTTGGTCCATGGATCTATAATTGGGGTGTGCCTTTAAGCAGAGGTCTCAAAGTTGAAGCAGCCTTCTTGTCAGGACACTGTGTTCCCACTTTTGATTAGAGAGGACAGGCCACACTGCTCGGCACCGAGTGGATCTTATGAATCAGGTTTGGAGAAAGTCAGATTGATTGGTTAAGCAGCAACAGGCGAGTTTGCCAGGGATGGTGTTCTGCCTGACAACAGTCAGTGATTGGTTTCTGAGAGTACTGGGTAGAACAGTTCAGACCTTGGAAGTGAAAGAAACGCGCTCCCTCTCCTGCTTGCTGACGTGAAAGAACAACTTTATTGTTCTGAAAGCAGTGAGTGCCTGGCACATCATGTGCCGTGAACCTGGAATGATGCTGAGTGCTGAGTCTGCTGAGAAGGTAGGCAACCTTGCCAGAGAAAACATCTCAAGCCGAGAAGGAAGAAGACACTGACTAGAAGTCATCCCAGTGCATCAAAGATCCTTATCCTTTTATTTTTATTAATATTTTTTTCCATTTCCACCACCCTTTCACCTCTGCATTGTTTGCCTGTGTGTGTGTGTGTGTGTGTCTAGGGAGGGGGGTTAGTGAGGAAGTGATAGGTAGTCAGCTACATTTTCTGTCTGTTCAATACTGTTAAAATACTGTACATAATAAAAGGTTACAAACCTGGTGACTGCAGTGTATTGGGCTCAACCAGGGCCTCGGATATTTTAAATCAAATCTTACTTCACCTGTATTGCAACTCCAGGTTAAGTGGGGCTGGGATTGACTGCGCACTAGCCCAGGGTGTCGTGACACCACTGAATTGTTATAAAAACACATCTAGTTCACTAGCGGCTGTCAGGTGAGGAAATCTAGCCGACATGTGACTCCAGGTACTCATCAATGTTGTTGACTTTTGGTTGTGTCCTCCGGCACTCTGGAGGTCTTCCATGATCAGTTGGCACTGTGGGGTTAGGGGCCTTCATTGGCCCCCCATAACAACATTTTAATTTGACCTTTTGTAAGTTTCTTTTGTGATTTTAGTTGCAGTTTCCCATTAAGAGACTGCCCCTTTAAATTGTTAATTTTATCTTTGATTTGAAGGGCAGCAGGGTAGCATAGTGGTTAGTACTGTGGCTTCACAGCGCCAGGGTCCCAGTTCAATTCCCGGCTGGGTCTGTATGGCGTCTGCACATTATCCCTGTGTCTGCATGGGTTTCCTGCGGGTGCTCCAGTTTCCTCCCACTAGTCCCGAAAGACGAGCTTGTTAGGTGAATTGGACATTCTGAATTCTCTCTCTGTGTACCTGAACAGGTGCCGGAATGTGGCTTTTCACAGTAATTTCATTGCAATGTAAGCTTACTTGTGACAATAAAGATTATTATTGTCAATTTGTCCCTTTTTTATTTATTTAACTCAAAAAGGTATGAACAAATAAAATAAAAACGATTCCCTTCTCTGTAAATGTAGGAATTGTAGATTGCCTGGGAGGAAAACGTGTTAACGAACAAAAAGAGTCAGCAAATGAAGGGAGGAAAACGTTTGTCCCTGGGCGAATAGTCCAAACACACAGCATTACCTGCTGGGGACCCAAGTTCAATTCCCACCACAGCAGATGGTGAAATTCAAATTCAATAAAAATCTGGAATTAAAGGCCTATTTATGACCATGAAACCATTGTCGATTGTCGTAAAAACCCATCTAGTTCACAAATGGCCTTTAAGGAAGGAAATCTGTCATCCTTACCCGGTCTGGCCAACATGTGACCTGGCAAACCACTTCAAAGACTATGAGGGATGGACAATAAATGCTGACCCCAGCCAGCCATGGTCCACATCCCATAAATGTTTTTTTTTTAAAGAAGATGAATAATTGAAAAATATCATTACCACAATAGCTGGTTTCAAAATAAGGACAGGTTAATGAGAAACCAAAGGATGCTGGATTAGGAAAAGACAAAGTTTAACAAAATAAACAAGGCGTTTTGGCCCAACTTACTTGATTCCCAGTGAGAAATTTCCAAAATGAGCTGGATAAATGAGCAAACAAATATATTTCTCCATTGTAAAGTGGAGCCACATCAAAGACAGGAGTACCGTTTACACCTAAGACAGATGTTCTTCCAGCCTCCCATCATACTTTGGCTAACCTTTGAGGGTTCCTCCACCCTCCCCCTTGCAATCCCAGGAGGATTCTGGGAGAACCCTGCAAAATTCTCAACTATTAGCATTGAACAGAAACTTGAATGGGACTCGTGTTATCAAATTAGGCCTACCAATTTTCAGGGTAATCGTGTGCAACTTATTTATTTATTTTTTTAAAATTTAGAGTACCCACTTCATTTTTTCCAATTAAGGGGCAATTTAGCATGGCCAATCCACCTACCCTGCACATCTTTGGGTTGTGGGGGCAAAACCCACGCAGACACGGGGAGAATGTGCAAACTCCACACGGACAGTGACCCAGAGCCGGGATCGAACCTGGGACCTCGGCGTTGTAAGGCAGCAGGGCTAACCCACTGCGCAACCGTTCTGCCCTATCGTGTGCAACTTAAATGTGTAGTGGAGAAATGGGACTTCGAGATTAGAAGGGCTCTGAAGAAATTAAAGTAACTGGCAGATGATAGCGACAAATTCCTGTGAACTCTCTATTACAACACTTTACTGGGAGTGTAGTGGAAGCTTTGACCTGTGACAGGAACACCGCCAAAGAATACCTAATGTTAATGACTTTTCTAATTAAATGAGGTGGGAAAATTCGCCTTGGGCGGTAGCCCAAAATGGACAACAGCAAATTTGCAGCTTCCTTTACATCCTTCCTGACATTGTTTTTCCATTGAACTTCAAAATGGGTTGCCAATTTGCAATTGTCCATTTTTCACGACTCCTCAAGACCAACTGTACCCTCATGGAAGGGAAAATTGCGTTTTGTTACACCCAGGGTTCAAATATATAATTTATCAAAGTGCAGTTAGATAAAGACATATAAAAGAGTGAAGAACATTTATGGCTTCAGAATTACAGGCATAGAGGACAAATATAAAATGATGATAAATTTGTCCAAGACATTGGTTAAACCATAGTTAGAGTATTGAGTGTAGTGTTGAATGTCTCATTGTAGAATGGAATTAAAGATGTAGAAAGCATTAACCTTAGCAATGCCAGGGGAAAAAAGTATAGTTAACGAAAAGATTTGGGGGAAAAAAATCTACTGCAGCAAAGAAAACCAAGAGAAGATTAAATGGAGTTCTTTTTTAAATTATGAAGTGTTTTAATAGTGATCAGTGGGGAAGTATATTACTTCAAATAGACAGTCAGTGTTGAGGCATCCATTCACTTAGTATTGCCACTAAGAGAGTAAGGAGAGAAGGTAGCCAAAATGTATTTACATGCTTTTTTGATTATAGTATTCGCAGTCAGCGGGAGTGATTGAGACAGAGACCATTATACATTTTATGGAAAAATCGCATAAGAAGATTGTAGGGTACAGTGAGACAGCGAGTTGAATTTTAGATTGCTCTAACAATGAGGTTACACAATTGCAAGTGGTTGACTGGCTTCCTATGTATAGTAAATTACAATGGATCTATAATTCTCCGTTCATTATAATTATAAAGGCAAAGATAGGTTACTGCTCGATGTTATGCTTTGTCAGATCCAGCAGAGGGCAGCAGAGCAGAGCTTCTGATTGGCTGTTCCGGGGAGATTTGCATACGTGCAGTGCGGTCAGCGTAAGTTGAAGGTGCACCTGCATCAGTGACCCGAGGAGTTCGACGGAAGGTGAGCATCCAGCAGAGGGCAGCAGAGCAGAGCTTCTGATTGGCTGTTCCGGGGAGATTTGCATACGTGCAGTGCGGTCAGCGTAAGTTGAAGGTGCACCTGCATCAGTGACCCGAGGAGTTCGACGGAAGGTGAGCATCCAGCAGAGGGCAGCAGAGCAGAGCTTCTGATTGGCTGTTCCGGGGAGATTTGCATACGTGCAGTGCGGTCAGCGTAAGTTGAAGGTGCACCTGCATCAGTGACCCGAGGAGTTCGACGGAAGGTGAGCATCCAGCAGAGGGCAGCAGAGCAGAGCTTCTGATTGGCTGTTCCGGGGAGATTTGCATACGTGCAGTGCGGTCAGCGTAAGTTGAAGGTGCACCTGCATCAGTGACCCGAGGAGTTCGACGGAAGGTGAGCATCCAGCAGAGGGCAGCAGAGCAGAGCTTCTGATTGGCTGTTCCGGGGAGATTTGCATACGTGCAGTGCGGTCAGCGTAAGTTGACGGTGCACCTGCATCAGTGACCCGAGGAGTTCGACGGAAGGTGAGCATCCAGCAGAGGGCAGCAGAGCAGAGCTTCTGATTGGCTGTTCCGGGGAGATTTGCATACGTGCAGTGCGGTCAGCGTAAGTTGAAGGTGCACCTGCATCAGTGACCCGAGGAGTTCGACGGAAGGTGAGCATCCAGCAGAGGGCAGCAGAGCAGAGCTTCTGATTGGCTGTTCCGGGGAGATTTGCATACGTGCAGTGCGGTCAGCGTAAGTTGAAGGTGGTTTGTGAAGTGGCTGTTCTCGAGTGACAGCTTTACCCGAAACACTACTTACGTTTCCCACCCATCCTCCTCCTCTAACCAAAAAAAAAAGCTCTGTCCGTTGGATTGCTAAACTAACAAGTTTTTTTATTTTTTATTTTTCAGTAGTTGGGAAGTTAGTTCAGTGGGAATGGAGGCTAGGGCAGTTGAATGTTCCTCCTGCAGAATGTGGGAGGAAAGGGTCACCTCTCGTGTCCCTTCTGATTACATCTGCGGGAAGTGCACCCAACTCCAGATCCTCGAGAGCCGCATTAGGGACCTGGAGCTGGAGCTGGATGAACTTCGGATCATTCGGGAGGCAGAGGAGGTTATTGAGAGGAGTTATAGGGAGGTAGTCACACCTCAGGTAAAAGAAGAAAGTAGATGGGTTACCGTCAGGGGAGGCAGAGGGAACCGGCAGGCAGTGCAGGGATCCCCTGTGGTCGTTCCCCTCTATAACAAGTATACCGTTTTGGATACTATTGCGGGGGACGACTTACCAGGGGTAAGCAATAGGGCGCAGGTCTCTGGCACAGAGTCTGTCCCTGTTCCTCAGAAGGGAAGGGAGAAGAGGAACAGAGCACTTGTCATTGGGGACTCCATAGTTAGAGGAACAGACAGGAGGTTCTGTGGGAACGAAAGAGACTCACGGTTGGTGTGTTGCCTCCCAGGTGCCAGGGTTCGTGATGTCTCTGATCGTGTTTTTGGGATCCTTAAGGGGGAGGGGGAGCAGCCCCAAGTCGTGGTCCACATAGGTACCAACGACATAGGTAGGAAGAGAGATGGGGATTTGAGACAGAAATTCAGGGAGCTAGGGTGGAAGCTGAGAGCTAGAACAAACAGAGTTGTTATCTCTGGGTTGTTACCCGTGCCACGTGCTAGCGAAGTAAGAAATAAGGAGAGAGAGGAGTTGAACACGTGGCTACAGGAATGGTGCAGGAGGGAGGGTTTTGGTTTCCTGGATAATTGGGGCTCATTCTGGGGTAGGTGGGACCTCTACAAACAGGATGGTCTTCACCTGAACCAGAGGGGTACCAATATCCTGGGAGGGAGATTTGCTAGTGCTCTTCGGGGGGGTTTAAACTAATTCAGCAGGGGGATGGGAACCTAAATTGTAGTCCCAGTGTACAGGATGTTGAGAGTAGTGAGGTCAGGGATAGGGTTAAAAGTTCGAAAGAGGGCACCGGCAAGCAGGACGCTGGTTTGAAGTGTGTCTACTTCAACGCCAGGAGCATCCGGAATAAGGTGGGTGAGCTTGCAGCATGGGTTGGTACCTGGGATCTCGATGTTGTGGCGATTTCGGAGACATGGGTAGAGCAGGGACAGGAATGGTTGTTGCAGGTTCCAGGATTTAGATGTTTCTGTAAGAACAGAGAAGATGGTAAAAGAGGGGGGGGTGTGGCATTGTTAATCAAGGAAAGTATTACGGCGGTAGAAAGGACGCTTGAGGACTCGTCTACTGAGGCAGTATGGGCCGAGGTTAGGAACAGTAGAGGAGAGGTCACCCTGTTGGGAGTTGTCTATAGACCTCCGAATAGTCCCAGAGATGTAGAGGAAAGGATTGCAAAGATGATTCTTGACAGGAGCGAGAGTAACAGGGTAGTTGTTATGGGGGACTTTAACTTTCCAAATATTGACTGGAAATACTATAGTTCGAGTACTATAGATGGGTCAGTTTTTGTGCAGTGTGTGCAGGAGGGTTTTCTGACACAGTATGTAGACAGGCCAACAAGGGGCGAGGCCACATTGGATTTGGTACTGGGTAATGAACCCGGCCAGGTGTTAGATTTAGATGTAGGTGAGCACTTTGGTGATAGTGATCACAACTCGGTTATGTTTACTTTAGCAATGGGCAGGGATAGGTATATACCGCAAGGCAAGAATTATAGCTGGGGGAAAGGCAATTATGATGCTATTCGGCAAGATTTAGGAGGTATAGGATGGGGAAGGAAACTGCAGGGGATGGGTACAATCGAAATGTGGAGCTTTTTCAAGGAACAGCTACTGCGTGTCCTTGATAAGTATGTACCTGTCAGGCAGGGAGGAAGTTGTCGAGCAAGGGAGCCGTGGTTTACTAAGGAAGTTGAAGCACTTGTCAAGAGGAAGAAGAAGGCTTATGTTAGGATGAGACATGAAGGCTCAGTTAGGGCACTTGAGAGTTACAAGTTAGCCAGGAAGGACCTAAAGGGAGAGTTAAGAAGAGCGAGGAGAGGACACGAAAAGTCGTTGGCGGATAGGATCAAGGAAAACCCTAAGGCTTTCTATAGGTATATCAGGAACAAAAGAATGACTCGAGTAAGATTAGGGCCAATCAAGGATAGTAGTGGAAAGTTGTGTGTGGAATCAGAGGAGATAGGGGAAGCATTAAATGGATATTTTTCGTCAGTGTTTACACTGGAGAAAGACAATGTTGTCGAGGAGAACACTCAGGTTCAGTCGACCAGGCTAGATGGAATTGAGGTTCAAAAGGAGGAGGTGTTAGCAATTTTAGAAAATGTCAAAATAGATAAGTCCCCTGGGCCAGATGGGATTTATCCTAGGATTCTCTGGGAAGCCAGGGAGGAGATTGCTGAGCCTTTGTCCTTGATCTTTATGTCGTCTTTGTCGACAGGAATAGTGCCGGAAGACTGGAGGATAGCAAATGTTGCCCCCTTGTTCAAGAAGGGGAGTAGAGACAACCCTGGTAATTATAGACCTGTGAGCCTTACTTCGGTTGTGGGTAAAATGTTGGAAAAGGTTATAAGAGATAGGGTTTATAATCATCTTGAAAAGAACAAGTTGATTAGCGATACTCAACACGGTTTTGTGAAGGGTAGGTCATGTCTCACAAACCTTATTGAGTTTTTTGAGAAGGTGACCAAACAGGTGGATCAGGGTAAAGCTGTTGATGTGGTGTATATGGATTTCAGTAAGGCGTTTGATAAGGTTCCCCACGGTAGGCTATTGCAGAAAATAAGGAAGTATGGAATTGAAGGTGATTTAGCGGTTTGGATCAGTAATTGGCTAGCTGAAAGAAGACAGAGGGTGGTGGTTGATGGCAAATGTTCATCCTGGAGTTCAGTTACTAGTGGTGTACCGCAAGGATCTGTTTTGGGGCCACTGCTGTTTGTCATTTTTATAAATGACCTGGAAGAGGGTGTAGAAGGATGGGTTAGTAAATTTGCAGATGACACGAAGGTCGGTGGAGTTGTGGATAGTGCTGAAGGATGTTATAGGATACAGAGGGACATAGATAAGCTGCAGAGCTGGGCTGAGAGGTGGCAGATGGAGTTTAATGCGGAAAAGTGTGAGGTGGTTCACTTTGGAAGGAGTAACAGGAATGCAGAGTACTGGGCTAATGGCAAGATTCTTGGTAGTGTAGATGAACAGAGAGATCTCGGCATCCAGGTACATAAATCCCTGAAAGTTGCCACCCAGGTTAATAGGGCTGTTAAGAAGGCATATGGTGTGCTAGCCTTTATAAGCAGGGGGATTGAGTTTCGGAACCACAAGGTCATGCTGCAGCTGTACATAACTCTGGTGCGGCCACACCTGGAGTACTGCGTGCAGTTCTGGTCACCACATTATAGGAAGGATGTGGAAGCTTTGGAAAGGGTTCAGAGGAGATTTACTAGGATGTTGCCTGGTATGGAGGGAAGGTCTTACGAGGAAAGGCTCAGGGAATTGAGGTTGTTTTCGTTAGAGAGGAGAAGGCTGAGAGGTGACTTAATAGAGACATATAAGATAGTCAGAGGGTTAGATAGGGTGGACAGTGAGAGTCTTTTTCCTCGGATGGTGATGACCAACACGAGGGGACATAGCTTTAAATTGAGGGGTGATAGATATAGGACATATGTCAGAGGCAGTTTCTTTACTCAGAGAGTAGTAGGGGTGTGGAACGCCCTGCCTGCAATAGTAGTAGACTCGCCAACTTTAAGGGTATTTAAGTGGTCACTGGATAGACATATGGATGAAAATGGAATAGTGTAGGTCAGATAGGCTTCAGATGGTTTCACAGGTCGGCGCAACATCGAGGGCCGAAGGGCCCGTACTGCGCTGTAGTGTTCTATGTTCTATGTTCTATGTTCTATAAGATTGGAAGTACCCATTTCATAGGACTGACAAAGATGGGAGGAGAAAACAGAACAAGAACTCAAATTTAATCTTTAGGAGGATAGCCAGTAGATTTCAGTAACCGACCCGTCGTTATTTCCCTGAAAACTTCTGGTTTATGCATTAGGGTTAGGATTAGGGTTACCCTAATGCAGGCTCATTACAAAGGACATGTCTTCTGCCTGGCCAGGCCTAAAATATTGACCTAGTTTCTTCTCTTGGATGTTGTTCATTCTGTCTTGTGTTTTCTTGGAAGGTCCGTGTGCATCACCCGTGAAAAAGAGGTGGACGTGAAATAGAAAGGTCGCCCTTCTGAAGAAAACTAATTGGGAATTTCATTGAGTTGGAAACAGTAGATGTATTCATTGAAACCTTGAAGGGGTTTGAGGCGATGACGTGATGTCATCTGGACTGTCAGCTAATCGTTTGTCTTTTTCCCCAAATGATGTGGACATTAAGGTACAGTTTTAGAGCTCAATGGGGCAGGTCAAGATGATGGAAGCAGAGGCAGCAAGGGTTTCCAGGCAGGCATCTTGCAGGATTTTTAGACACAGCTGTTTTAATTGATTCTCTTATGAAATGAGCCAATTAGAAAATATTTGCTTTTTTTAAACTAAGTTTACTGTTGCAGTTTCTGTGTCAATGTCTCCTTCCCAATGTCATCTACCCAACTAAGTTCAAGATTGAACCCATAATGGCATGACCTGTTTTCTTTAAATTTATTGACCTCATCCTGACCCCCCCCCCCCCCCCCCCCTCCCAATCCCCAGTAGCATCCAGGTCACAAGTTGCGAACGGGTGGCATCTGCTGCATTTGTGGAGCAGGATCACAAGTATTCAGGACCTTACTTTATCCCTTTCATTAGTGACTAACTACGAGAAGCATGCTCGGTGAGGTTTAAATCACTAGATTCACTGTTATGCCTCTAAATGGCAATGGAAAGGACAAGCCTGAAGGCATCAAGGTAGGGGCAGTGAACAACTTAAAATACCAACACGTTGATGTTCAAAGATGTGCAGGTTTAGGTGGATTGGTCTTGCCTAATGCACAGGGTTATGAGGATAGGGCGGGGAAGTCGGGTAGGTAGAGTTCTCTTTCGGAGGGTAGGTGCAGGCTCACTGTATCGAATGCCCTCTTTCTGCAATGTTGGGATTCTATGGAACACCAAAGTTACATCCCAGAATCAAATCCCGGATAGCTTAGATACACAAAAGGTGTGACCAGCGACTTAAGTAGTGCTTGAAAATCCAAAAACATCAGCATGAAGTTGAAAAAAACCATCCAGTACAGCAAGTACTGTCAATTGTTGCACGTTATAGATGTAAGAGTTAGGCTCCGAGGGAAGAGAATGAGTGGAGTTTTTGAAATGTGGGTATGGCAAAGGATCAACTGGACAGAAAGAGAAATGAATGCGTCAGATCAAGAGTGGAAGTTCAGGAATCAAAACAGTTGCTACGGACAATTAGGGAGAGAAAGATAGATGAGTACAGATGTCTTTTTATTAATTTACAGATGTGGGCGTTGCTGGCTGGACCTGCATTTATAACTGGCCTCTGTTACAGACACCTGATTAGCTCTTAACAGTGGCTAAGAGACTGGACGAGATCCCCAAACTTTTTAAAAATTGGATTGGATTGGATTTGATTTATTGTCACGTATATCGAGTTACAGTGAGAAATATGGTTCTGCTTACAGTCCAGACAGATCTTTCCATTCATGAAAAAACATAGGACGTATATATATATATATATATATATATATACACAATGTAAATACAGAAGCACATGCATCAGGTGAGCATACGCAGTGTATTACTGCTCAGTACAGAAGATGTGTAAACAGATCAGTTCAGTCCATAAGAGGGTCATTCAGGAGTATGGTAATAGCAGGGAACAAGCTATTTTTGACTCTTTTAGAGCATGTTCTAAGACTTTGTATCTCCTGCTCAATCGAAGAAGTTGGAAGAGAGAATAACCTGAGAGGGAGGGGTCTTTGATTATGCTGCCCGCTTTCCCAAGGTAGTGGGAGGTGTAGACAGAGTCAATGGATGGGAGGCAGGTTCGCATGACGGACTGGGCTGTGTTCATGACTCTCTGTAGTTTCTTACCATCTTGGGCCTAGCAGTTTCCATATCAAACTGTGATGTAACCAGAAAGGATGCTTTCTATGGTGCATCTGTAAAAATTGGTAAGAGTCAATGTGGACATGCCGAATTTCCTGAGGACGTATAGGGGCTGTTGTGCTTTCTTGGTCGTAGCGTCAATGTGGGTGGACCAGGACAGATTGTTAGTGATGTACACACCTAGAAATTTGAAGCTGTCAACTATCACCACCTCGGCAGACAGGGGTGTGAACAATACTTTGCTTCCTGAAGTCAATGTCCAGCTCTTTAGTTTTTTGACATTTAGGGAGACATAGCAGTTGTTACACCACACCACTAGGTTCTCTATCTCCCTTCGGTACTTTGACTCATGATTGCTCGAGATCCGACCCACGATGGTCGTGTCATCAGCAAACTTGTTGATGGAGTTGGAGCCACATTTGCCACACAGTCATGTGTGTACAGGGAGTATAGTAGGGGGCTAAGTATGCAGCCTTGCGGGACCCCGCTATTGAGGACTTTTGTGAAGGAGGTGTTGTTGTTTATCCTTCCTGATGTGGTTTATGGATCAGGAAATCAAAGATCCAGTTGCAGAGGAAGGAGCCAAGTACTAGGTTTTGTAGTTTTGACATAAGCTTGGCTGGGATTATGGTGTTGAAGGTGAAGATGTCGTCAATGAATAGGAGTCTGACATAGGAGTCCTTGTTATCGAGCTGCTCCAGGGAGAGGGCCTGGGAGATGGCGTCTGCTGTGGACCGTTCATGGAGGAATGTTAATTGCAGTGGATAAAGGCATTCTGGGAACATGAAGTGGATGTGTCTCAGGACCAACCTCTCAAAGCACTTCATGATGATATATGTCAAGGCCACCAGACGGTAGTCATTGAGGCACTTTGCCTGGTTCTTCTTTGGTCCAAATGATGGTGGTTTTCGTGAAGCAGGTGGATGCAAACAGGCTGCAGGGTGACTTAAACAGGCTGGCTGAGTGGGTAAATACTTTAAAAATGCAATATAATGTGGGTAAATGTGAGGTTATCCACTTTGATGGCCAAAACAGGAAGACTGATTATTATCTGAATGGTGGCAGTTTAGGAAAGGAGGAAGTGTAATGAGACCTGGGTGCCCTGGTGGAAAGTCGCTGAAGGTTGACATGCAGGTACAGCAGGTGGTGAGGAAAGCTAATGGCATGCTGGCCTCCATAGCAAGTGGATTTGAGTATAGGGGCAGAGATGTCTTGCTGCAGTTATACAGGGTCTTGGTGAGGCCACACCTTGAGCATTGTGTGCCGTTTTGGTCTCCTATTTTGAAGAAGGACATTCCTGCTATTGAGGATGCCCAGCGAAGGTTCACCAGACTAATTCCCATAAATGCTGTATGAAGAAAAATTGGGTCGACTGGGCTTGTACTCACTGGAGTTTAGACGAATGTGGGGGGATTTCATAGAAACATGGGACTGGGAAGGCTAAATCCATGAAAAATGTTCCCAATGTTGGGGACGTTCATAACTAGGGATCACAGCCAAAGAATAAGGGGTAAGCCATTCTGGACTGAGATGAGGAAGAACATCTTCTACATAGAACATAGAACAGTACAGCACAGAACAGGCCCTTCGGCCCTCGATGTTGTGCCGAGCAATGATCACCCTACTCAAACCCACGTATCCACCCTATACCCGTAACCCAACAACCCCCCCCCCCCCCAACCCCCTAACCTTACTTTTTTTTAGGACACTACGGGCAATTTAGCATGGCCAATCCACCTAACCCGCACACCTTTGGACTGTGGGAGGAAACCGGAGCACCCGGAGGAAACCCACGCACACACGGGGAGAATGTGCAGACTCCGCACAGACAGTGACCCAGCCGGGAATCGAACCTGGGACCCTGGAGCTGTGAAGCATTTATGCTAACCACCATGCTACCGTGCTGCCCCGAGCAGAGAGTTGTGAACTTGTGGAATTCTGCACGACAGAAAAGCGTTGGGGTCAATTCGCTGGATATATTCAAGAGGAAGCTGGAAATGGCCCTTGTGGCTAAAGGGATCTAGGGATATGGAGAGAAAGCGGGAGTGGGATACTGAATTTGCATGATCAGCCACGATCATATTGAATGGTGGTGCAGACTCGCAGGGCCGAATAGCCTACTCCTGTACCTATTTTCTATATTTCTATGAACCGAGGCATTCCTGTGTGTTCCCACTAACGAGGTTAGGACTGAATGGGACAAGGTGACTCAAGCTGTGGGCGTTTGCTCTGACTCTGCTGCTAGCAGTCTTTTCCCTCAGTCTGTTTAACCCGTAAATTACCTGGACCTCATTTCTGGACCCAAGTACCTAATATCTCCCTATCATGATGCCTCCAATACAGATTTTTAATCGAATTCAAATTTCACTAGCTGTCTTGGTGGAATTGGAATTCTGGCTCCCAGATCTTGCCCTGAGTTTCTAGATTGATTGATCGATTGGTTGATATTTACCGAAGTACAGTGAAAAGTATTTTTCTGCGGCACTACGTCACTGCCTCCCCTTGTAAGGTAAGGCTTGACAACCTTATCCTGGCAGCAATTGAAGAAGAAATTGAGGTGAAAGCAGAGGAATCAGAAGGAAAATCAGTTGGGAAGATGAAGATAACATGGAGATGTAGACTGAAAGAGGCTTGAAAAAAACTGGAGAAGAGGTAGGAAAATACCAACCACCCAACAAAGGTTATAGTGACAACAAACAGAAAAGATTCCTTGAGACTCAGATTGTCTTTATTCTGCCCAGCTACGGTGCATTGCCATTTATTTTATTCTTTTTTTCTTTTACTGGGAACTCTGAATTAAGCATAGGATAAGAATTTTGATTCCTTTTCAGAATTTTTGAGTAAAATTGGATTTAAAAGTGGCTCCGGTACTCAATCCCTTCTGGCTTTCAAACAGATATGGTGCTTTTTGATTCCGGTGTGCAAGGATTGAGAAAATGAGTTGTCAGTTCGAAATGCAATGTAAGCACTTTCCAAAGTAAAATTTTTATTTTTGGCAGGGAGTTAGAGAGATGTACACCTTGACGTAAGGCAGTAAGGAGACAGCGAATAGGGTTAGAATGATCACCAAATATTTGCCTAATGGTGAGGATGCACCTTTAGAATGAGGTAGTGAACAACATGAATGATGGACCGGGTTTGACTTTTAAAAAATCAAGAAGTTAAAACAATAAATTATATTTTTCTATCTTCAGGTATGCACATGAAACTTTGCTTGTCAAGTAAGCAGTAAATATATTAGTCACTGGGAAGTCCTTCTTAATTGCCTCTTCCATATATTACTTTTAAGAAGCAATCTGTTGCAATTATTGATCTGTCTTTTTCCGAGTTGGGCAAAATGTAGCAGCCAAATGCAGATTCAACAAGCCGGCCGATGTGGAAGCTTGTGAAATAAATATATGTGTGCCTTTTATCTTTGGTGCTTCCGGACAACTCTTAAATAACCTTTTTTGATTGTACGATTACAGCAGTTCAGGGTAGATTCTTTGTGAATATAAAATGAATGGCTGTTCAACCCAATTAGCTATTAAAGCCCATTTCAAACAGCTATCGCTGTGAATACATCTTGGTCAAGATCAACCTCTTTTTTTTTTACAAGCTTCGTACCATTGATATTAGGTCAACTTTTCAATTGCATAAGAAACTCTGCTTGAAATCATGTTTGTAAAAAATATTGGACATGACAAAGGGGGGGGGGGGTGGTAACTGTAAGCTCATTAACCGTGTCTGTGTGATGCAAAAAACTTTCATCAAAGTTATTTTTGAAACATGAATAATAGATCACAGGACAGTTTTAGGACCAGAAACATAGCCTTCTGTTTGAAACTGCTTTTCAAATTATAGTTCAGAAACTTGAACAGTCTGTGATCCATCTTACTGTAACTCTCCTTTAGACTGCTTGCTGAATTCATCATGTATAATATGTGTAGAAAGTTACCTCTACCCACTTGACGCACTGCAATAGTATTGGTAGTATTATGAAGAAAGTTTACGTTTCTTTTCTTTCTTATGTGTCCTATTGATGAAAAACACATCATATAATTCGAGAAAGAACTCACCAAAATGTCTTTAGCAACCAGGATGAAAGGTAATATTTTAAAATAACTGTGCCACCTGAAAACCTTTTAAACTTCATTATTTTATCTCTAGTCATGACAGTGACTTTTAAGGGGCGTCTTGACAAGTACATGAATACTTTGAGAATAGAGGGATATGGTCCCCGGAGGGCAGGCGGTTTTAGTTCAGGCGAGCAGCATGGTCGGTGCAGGCTTGGAGGGCCCAAGGGCCTGTTCTTGTGCTGTAAATGTTCTTGTTCTTTGTGCTTTGTTATGTTAACAGACAGCCAACTACCACTTCTGTTGTTTGCTGGCATTCATTAGCTTTTAGCCCTGATGTTTAACTAGACAGCTCGGTGGGGTTAGTTGCAAACTCAGTACCAATGCATTCAAAACACTCAAGGCACACAGTAGATGATTGGGTGAAATCCATCATGAGTGGAAAGTTAGGAATGTGGGGGAATAGGACTAGGCAGGGTGCTCTTTCAGTGGGTCGGTGCAGACTTGATTGGCTGAATGGCCTCCATCTGCACTGAAGGGATTCCATGGATACGATCCCAGTTGATGTTACTCGAAGACAGTCAGGCCCCAGAATGAAACTCTGGCTCAATAGATCACGGGCGGGATTCTCCGGTTCACCAGCTGCATTTTCCTGAGCAGTTCCCCACCCCCGGCTGCGGGATTCTCCGGTCCCGCAGCCAGCCAATGGGGTTTACCATTGCGGCCACTCCACATCGTCGGGAAACCCATGGGCATGGGTGCGCTGCCGGAGGACCAGAGGATCCCGTTGATAGAGAATTCCGCTGCACAACATTTAGTTTTTTGGTTTAGAGATGAGGATGGACAGAGTCACAGGACTGCCAATTAACTTTTAACAAAGGAATAAAACAGTTATTGAACATGAAAAGATTGACTATAATACAATACTCCTTCACCCCAACTATATCTTCACAGATGTACACAGATTTTTCGGGATAGTAGAAGTTACAAAATATAAAGCTTATATATGTCCTCAGTAAGTACACAGTCCATATAAAATAACAGGCCGGCTGTAGTCAGATACACCAGAAACCAAGTGGCAGCTGCCACGCAATAGAACTTCTCCGGATTTAAAAAAAAACTTCTCCGGATTTCTCAACAAAACCCCCAAGATGCTGTCACACTGTAAGCTAACTATACTTACTGGAATCTACCTTTGACATGAGGGTTTCCAAACTCCACTCTCGAAGAACACATTTTGAAATCTTCTCCCACACAAGGTTTTCTCTTAAATGCCTTCACCATAGATCCACATCCAGGATTTCAAATTTTCATTTCAGTATTCCTCTCCCTGATTTTTCATATGTTTTCAGGTTTCCATGCAATCTCCCAGTTACCCAGCCACGCCATCAGAGTACCACTAACTTCACTGGTTGTGTCTTGGTGTCACCAAATTTTTCATTTACCTCTAATGTCTGGTTACCCACTTTAAATCCAGTTAGTGCAACTGGTTGTTTAACACAAAACACGTTCTTGCTTTTTACTTGAACATTACTCAACAGAACCTTGCTCAACATTTTGTTCTTTATTCCACTAACTTAACTGTCTTTGTGAGACATTCATTTTGTCCCAGATTCTTGGTTCCTGGACTTTTATGTGTCATTTTTGGGAAGTCTGCTTTTTCCAGCTCCCTGCTCATATCCAGTTGTTCCTGGGTCTAACTTTAAGCTAAACTTACAGCTTCTTTCTAACCTAAGGTGGCTCCTGGTTGCTAAACAACATCCTAGTTTTTTTTAAACCTGTTTATTTTTATGTCATAAACCCTGGGCGCGATTCTCCGCACTCACGACGGTGCGGAGAATAGCGTGGCTCGTAAAATTTTACGACCACGCTGTTCCGACGCCCTCCCGCTATTCTCCCCCCCCCCCATGCCCGACTCCCGATACGAATCGCTGCCGCCGTTTTTTTTTACGGCCAGCAGCGATTCTCAGCTGATCGATGGGCCGAGTTCCCTTTACGGCTGTTTTTACGAACGGCAAACACACCTGGTCTGGCCGTTCGTAAAAACGGCCGTAAACTCTCGATTTTTAAAACCATGGCAGCGATTGGCACGGCAGTACCACGGCCGTGCCAAGGGTGCCATGGGCCTGCGATCGGTGCCCACCAATCACGGGCAGCGGGCCCGATGCCCGCGCACTCATTGTCCCTCCGCCGCCCCGCTGTATCACTTCGTGGAGCGGCTGAGGGGCATCCCGGCCCGCGCATGCGCGGGTTTCGCGCAAATGCGCGATGACGTCATCCGCGCATGCGCGGGTTGGAGTCTTCCAATCCGCGCATGCGCGGCTGACGTCATACGAAATTCGTTAAGCCCGCGATGCCGGAGTTTACGGCGTTAGCATGCTAGCCCCGACCGGGGACCAGAATCGGTTCCCGGTCGGGAAGGGGGGGGCTGGCATCAAACCCGCCTGGATTTGACGCTATCCTTACGATTTCTCCCCATATGGGAGAATCGCGCCCCCTTTACTTACAATGCCTGCCGAAACTTACAGACATGCAGGCATCTCTGTTTCACATGAGTTATCTTAAGTGTTAACCCATTCTTAGCACACTACTACAGAAATACGAATTAGGCCTAAACTTATACCCTATTTCTAATACCCATAAATAGAAGTATAGATTACTTAAGACTATCTCTGTTTTCTGATAGGGAATATAAAGTGGTCAACAGTGCATCCGCAGCCCATTGCGTGCGCCCAGCTAATATTCTTTTCTGTCGATAAAACAGAAAATTGGACTGAGTTTAAATTACATTCATGACCTGGTATCACCCCTTTTGTGTTACTCCACAGATGAATTTCAACATAAAAGGGGGAAAGACTGGCTAGAAAATTAGTGGTGTCAGTATTGGTGAAGAAGCTGGGTGTAATGCTTCATAAAAGTAATATTAAACACAGAGCCAAAGTGCTTAGAGTTCAAGAACACATATAAAACACAAGGTCATTATAATAGTGAGATTGCACTGCAGACTTTTTAATTGTAGGAGGAAAATGGAACAGGAATTCTGTCTCCATACCAAGGAGATGAGTATAAAAAACAAAGTGATTTATTTGTGAGATTTTAATTATCCTTTAATTGATTTAGACAGGAAAAGAGTAAATTGAGCAAAAGGTGTAGCTAGATCCTGAGATAGATCAGATTGATGAGTTAATACAAATATTAGGAAAGACTTAATAAATCAGGTCTGTGTTTTATTTGAGCAGTGGAGATTAAGAAGTCATCTGACAGAGCTATTTCATATTCTGAAGGGATAGAAGAAAATAGATAGTAACAAATTCTTTCCAGCGATTGAGGGATCTGGATCAAAGGAGTGTAAGAAATTTTGACTTCTATGGAATGGAAATCAGCATCAGATTGTCACTCCATGCCCAATTATTTAAACTAAATTTCTTTCATGTCACTCTTGCCCAACGTTCTGGCTCAGGCCATGTGACATCAAGGCAGCTCTGCACTCCTCAAGGCCCAAAGACAAAATCCAGCTCCATCCAAGTGAAGGAGGACACGCCCCCATTTTTACTGCACTAGCTGCCGTAAAGCAGATAAATTTGAAGATCCATTGAAATTGAAAGGCCAGGAAGAAGGTAAGTGTCTCAGGTAAGTGGATGGGATTTAGGGGTCAGGGCTATCGGACCTGTGAAGGGGCGTGGAATCAGGTTCAGTCTGGGGTGGAGATGATATGTTGCACCAGAGTGAATGAAGGGGTACTGGAGGCTTGAACAATGTAGTGGGGTGGTGGATGTTGTGGGCAGACAATGGAGGAATGTGCGGGTGGTGGGGGTAGGGGGGTTGGAGAGGTCGGACTTCGAAGGGTGATTGGTCCTCGGGGGAGAGGGTGGGGAAGGTCAGACCTCAGGGGTGGGGCGACTTGGCCTTTGAGGGGGGGTTCGATGTCTGGCAGGGGTGTGGGGATGGGTTGGGCTTCAGGAGGGGTGCAAGGGGAGGTTGTACTGTTGTAGGGGGGGCAAGGAGGGTGTCAGATCTCAAGAGGGGTAGCATGGGTGTTGGACCTTGGAATTTGGGTTCAGGTATCGGTGTCAGCCCTTGTGGAGCGGGGTGGGGGGGGTGCAGGGGGGGTGTGGTTGTGTCATGCCTGTGGGAGGGTGGGTGGGTCAGTTAGAGGGTGGGGGTGGGTCTGGCCTTTTGGACTGGGGAATGGTATGCTTTGCATTGGGCTTGCAGTGTGTGCGGCCAAGGATTCAATTCAAGTTTAAGGTGGAGGGAGGTCGGTTCTCGGGATGATGTGGGGTGAGTATTGGATGCGTGGGTGCAAGGGGAAGAGTTCTGTGGAAGTGGGAAAGTCCCTGCTGGGTCAGGGGTGTTAGTGGAATCCTGTGAGTGTGGAGCGACAGTTTATTCTGGGTTTCTAAATACGTACCCAGAACCTAATCTTAATTCTTCAAAATGTTTCTGAATATCTATTGATGTAACCTTGTTGCAATCATCCAATGTTTGCGATGTAAGTTGTATTTTTGGACAGTTCTCAGCACAGGGAAATTACTCAGAGGTGGATTGTTATTCTGGGCAGTTTACATACAAACTCTAACCTGAGAATTTCTGAGAGGCGTTCCCAGCAAATCAGCTCAAAATGTATGGCTGTGAGACTGTAAGTGGTTAAAGCAGAGGTTATCAGCAATACTTTGCATGGTATGCTCCTGGTTATTTGGGTTGGGACTATGGCCGGAATTCTCCGGCCGTTCACTGGTGGTGGAATTCTCTGGTGCCACCAGCGGCATATTCCCACCCGGGGGTCTCCCGGTGGCATGGGATGCCTTTGATAGGAATTCCCATTGACAACAGCGGAAGCAGAGAATACCACCGCCAGCGAATGGGGCATTACCTTTCGTCGCCAAGAAACACACGGCTGGGAGGCCAGAGGATCCGACGCCATATCTTTAAGAACTATGTTTTATTTTAACATTTGGAAGGCCATTGCATTATTTAGATCACCAGAAGCTGACCTGTGTCTGCTCTGGGGCAGCGTGGGTTCCCTCCGTGTGCTCCGGTTTCCTCCCATAAGTCTTGAAAGACGTGCTGATAGGTAATTTGGGACATTCTGAATTCTCCCTCTTGTGTACCCGAACAGGCGCCGTAGTGTGGCGACTAGGAGATTTTCACAGTACCTTCATTGCAGAGTTATTGTAAGCCGATGTGTGACAGTAATAATGATTATTATAAGTGCCACCAGACCTGCACGACCAATCCAGGCTCAGAGTGTGGAATCTCCCCATAGTGAGATAAGCTCCTGGGCAAAGAGATATTTTGGGAGCGAGTTTCAGCCATGAGGTCACTGTACAATTCTAATTAATAAGTACCTTTTGTGTTTACTAATGAAGTCTGTGAAAGGGAATCTTTACATAAATACATAAAATTAACCTATTTAAGACTACAGAGACGTTATTAAGACCTACTGAACAATATCTAACACCCTACAACAATCACAGTACTTTTTTCTGTGTTACCAAACTCATTACGACAATAATATTATGCAGTGACAGAATTCTAACTTAGCAAAGATTAATGTGATTTTTTTTTGAATTGAGCACGTCTTAATTCAGCATCACTTTGCTTGGCATGTTGGTTACAGAAAACCACAGCTGTGTCACTGCTGTGCCTCTGCTCAGCTGCTGCAGCCGAGTTGGGGGAATCTGGTAATGCCCTGGATGATACAAAACCTGTGGGTTGTGTTGAGGGAGTTCAGCTGCCTCAGTGTCTCCTTCTGGACATGCTCTGAATCTGTAGTTGCCTGTGTTGTATCCGAGCACACAGCCTGGAGCTTACACAGGCCCAAAGTTGACCAAGAAATCCCGTGAGGTTGACCTGCTGCAACATTGGTGGGAGGCTGGCTGGACCCCGAGAGAAATAGTGTGAATGTGACCATTTGTCTTGTTTCCCTGTAGGTTCTGCCTATCTCGTCTCAAGGTTGCTGTGGGAGAGCTGATGAACCCCCCATGAAACTTCAGGGCCTATGAGTCATTTTCTTTGTCCACACAGGAATAATTTTCCAGTGCAATTTTCTATTAAACTGCTTCTTTATTATCACATTAATCCAGGCTTCTATAAACATCTTAGAATTTATACTCACAACAAACAGGATGATAGCCATGAAATTCTGCACATGTCCTGGTTGCTTGTCATAACTGCGGTGGAAACTGGTAGGAAAGGGCATAAATGACCAGCCTATTATCATTACAAATATTATTGTTTAAATTTATTGCACAAATTTACAAATGAAGCAAAGATTTAAGGATGAAAACAAAACTACCTTAGATGCTGGAACTCTGGAATAAATCAGGAAATACTGTACATACTCAGCAGGCCTGGAATCATCTGTCAAGAGAGGAGCAGAGGGCAACATTCTCCACCTTGCATGCTGCAACCGTGAACCACGATCGGGCAGAGAATCAGGATGCGGCATGCAAAACCCTCATTTGCATGCATTTAAATGTGATTATCGGGTTGGATACAGTGTGCTCTGCCCTTCCGCAATGCGCCTCTCCTCTCAGCTGGGATATGAGGGTGTCCAGATTGGTGACTGGGTGGTCTCCCAAATGACCAGAGCCTCTCCTCTCAGATGGAAGTCTCGTGGGCGTGAATTACTTTAAGTATTTACAAACGTGGACTGGACACCATGGCTGCGGAGGCTAAAAACACACTCAAAAACCAATGAAAACTGTTGGGCTTGCTGGGGATGGCTGCCCATGCCAGGGGCAGGAGCGGATAGTGGCCTGGTGCCAAGTCGGTGGACTTGGGGTGTCCCCCTCGGGGTCGGGGTGGCCTGGTTCAGACCGTCATTGCTGCCGTCTGTCTTTTAAATGCCCCCCTATGGGGGCACTACCTCCAGGCTTCTGGCTGCTCACACTGCTGAGTGCTGCCTGTGTCCTTTAAATGCTCAGAAGGCCTCTGGTCATTTGGGAGACCACCCAGTCACCAATCTGGACACCCTCATATCCCAGCTGTATCATCAAGGGCTTAGCTCAATCAAGAGCCCACCAGCTTTTGGCATTCCTCATAAGCATCGCCCCATTGTAGAGGAAGCCGCAGAACTCACCCCAACGAGAGAACACCTGCACCACAGTCTTTGGAACCCTCCCTGTTTCTCGGGCCCTCTCAGGTCAGAGGCATCACCAGTGGCCCCCACCCATCCGGATCACCAGCTGTCTTCTCCTGGTGAGACTGGAAGCGCTGACTGCCTCTGTCACCACCTCCCAGGCAGTGGTCAGGAGGGCAAGCCTGAGTTTGCGGCTCTCGCTGGAAAAGAGGGTATCCCTCTGTTCCTCAGTGGCATGGAGCTGTGGATCTTCCTCGGACTCCCGACCTCGGTGGGGCAGGTATCCTCTGAGCCATCTTGGTAGCCGCAGTGAGTGTGTGGTAAGTGAAGCGCTTAAAAACAGCTGCAGCTGCCAGGCTCTTTGGCATTAACTCTGTCCTCAGCAGTTAGAATGCCCACTGGGCTGGGAATTGCTTGAAATTTGTGCCAGCAGAGTGCTGGCCCAATAGCACGGGAATGCGAACCGTGTGTAATTCAGTCCCAGCGTCCACACTTTTTTTTTTTTTTTTTTTAAATTTAGATTACCCAATTATTTTTTCCAATTAAGGGGCAATTTACCGTGGCCAATCCACCTACTCTGCACATTTTTGGGTTGTGGGGGCGAAACCCACGCAGACACGGGGAGAATGTGCAAACTCCACACGGACAGTGACCCAGAGCCGGGATCGAACCTGGGACCTCAGCGCCGTGAGGCGGTTGTGCTAACCACTAGGCCACCGTGCTGCCCCCCAGCGTCCACACTTGCTCCCAAATGGAGAATTTTGCCCAGAGTTAAACATGAAGGATTTTCAGCCCGATATGGTTCTGACTATGAAAAGGGGAGGCTGTGAAAATTGGCATCGTTGGCTGTCATGCCAGTTTGTCTTTGCCCCTCTGACCAACGGCGATTTTTTTCAGGAGGGCAGAAGAGTAATGCATCGAATTCAGATAATTAGCCAAGTGATCTGGTTAAAGACCCTGTTGTCGGCTTGTCAAGAGACATTCCTGAATTTTTGTGGAGGCATGGGAACTATATAATGGATGAGGTCAGTCCAGTGAAAGGAGGCGGCAGCAGAGCAGGAATCTCAATCATGACTGGGCCATTGAATTAGTGAACCAATATTAGAAATGCTCCTGAGAGGGGTACTCATCTACTGGCACACAGGTGATGTCGGGTGAGGAGAGTTAGCAGTGAAAGTTGTCTGTACATGTTCAGGAAGTGTACGAGGCTTTGACCCTCGAGAGATCTTGGGGCTATAAAGAGGTGAGGTCTAATAACCATTGGGAGTACACCTGACCTCAAGAAAGGCAACAGCTGGACATAGGATAAAGACACTCAGAAATAGAGTCAAGTAGCGATGAGGAAAAACAGTCTCAGGAGCAGATGCAGAGCCCCAGGTGTAAGGAGGGAAGAGGAGCAATACGAGGGGCAGGAAGACAACGGAGGCAAGTACCTCATCCTCGAACATAACTACTGAAGAAGTGACCTGGAGATGTTAGAGAATTTGTGCTCCACAAGAATGTGCCTATAGAACATAGAACATTACAGCGCAGTACGGGCCCTTCGGCCCCCGATGTTGCGCCGACCTGTGAAACCATCTGAAGCCTATCTGACCTACACTATTCCATTTTCATCTACATGTCTATCCAGTGACCACTTAAATGCCCTTAAAGTTGGCGAGTCTACTACTGTTGAGTCGGGGCCGGCACACTAAAGAAGCCCCCCGTGCATGCGCAGGTTGGCGCGACTGAAGCAGCGTGAACCGCTCCAGCCCCTGTGGGGGCCAGAATCGGTCATACCAGGGCCCGGTTCGTGCCATCATGAAATGCGACGGCGTTCACGACGGCACAAACAGTTTGGCTCCATTTTGGAGAATCGCCCTCAGAGAGTATTTAAGGTAGAACATCCAGGATTATGCAAGGTATCCGTAACTAAATGAGAAGGATACAATTACAAAGAAAACCAAGAGAAGATTTAAGAAAGATGTTTAAATTATGAAAGGCTTCATCAGCTAACTCTAGTTGGAGAGTGAGAGAGAGGGAGTCATCAAATTAAAATGAATATTGGAGTATGTGGAGAAACTGGAAGATTTATTTGCAGGCAGCTGGTGCTGTAAGAGGTACTTGTGGCAAAGACTATTTTACCTCTTAAAGGGAAAAATGAACAAATATTTGAAGCTAAGGGTGATGCAAAGTTCTGGGGAGAGAGCGAGGCAGAGGATTGGTTTTCAATTGTCCTTACCAAAAGGCCATGATGGGATGAATGGCCTCCACTGTGCAGGAATCCTCCACGGTTTTCTGGCTCTCTGGTTCTGAATAACAATCATACGGTTATACGTCAAAGGAAAACTGTAACCGCAAGGTAAAATATTAATTTCATTTCAACACTATTGTAGCCATTAATGAGAAAAGGTTGAATTGGTCTCTAAACTCTCTCCCTTTCACTGAACAGCCCTAAATAAATTTTAAATGGGAATTTCATAACCCAGTTGTATGCACAAATTGTCTCAAGACAGTAGCTTTTCTTCCCTGTTCAATCATTGCCATAAGAATTTGGACAGTACTATGATATTCTATGCCAATTGATCATCTTCAGTTGATTAATCAGATAGTCCCTTTGGAGTCAGTAGATGCTAAGATTACTGTTAGAAATAGCACTGACACATGGTTATCATCAACTTAATTCTATAAGGCACATGCAGGGCTATGCCAGTGTCAGTTATCATCAAGTGTGAAAAAAAGAAAAACATAGACATCTGCAATACAAATGAGCATTTCACTACTTTAAGAATTAAAAACAAACTTACTCCTGATCCTCTTTTCCAACTCAGAACATAAGTAATACGTATCTGTCAGACCATCTCTGAAGGCCGAAAGGCAGGTTAATAGGGTGGTGAAACAAGCATATGGGCACTTGCCTTATCAATCGAGCCATAGATTACAAAAGCAGGGAGGTCATGTTGGAGTTGCATGGAACTTTGGTGAGGTCACAGCTGGAGTACTGTGTGCAATTCTGGTTGCCACATTATAGGAAGGATGTCATTGCACTGGAGGTGGTGCAGAGGCAATTCATCCCAGGATGTTATCTGGAATGGAACAATTTAGTTATGAAAAGCGGTTGGATAAGCTTGGATCGTTTTCGCTGGAGCAGAGAAGATTGAGGGGCAACCTGATTGAGATGTACAAGATTATGAGGGTCATGCACAGGGTGGATAAGGAGCAGCAGTTCCCCTTCGTTGAAGGGTCAGTTACATGGGGACACAAGTTCAAGGTGAGGGTCAGGAGGTTAAGGGGGGATTGCGAAAAAACTTTTTTACGCAGAGGATGGTGACGGTCTGAAATGCACTACCTGGGAGGGTGGTCGAGGCGGGTTGCCTCGCATCCATTAAAAAGTACCTGGATGAGTACTTGGTGCGTCATAGCATTCAAGGCTGTGGGCCAAGTGCTGACAAATGGGATTAGGTAGGCAGGTCAGGGGATCAATTCTCCGTTTCTGGGACTATGTCCCCACGCCATCGTAAAAACTGTGGTCTTTTACACCAAGACAACTGAGGCCAAAAGGCCACAGATTCACCATTTTGCAGGAGGCTAGAAGGCAACTGTCATAGAGCTCGCAGCTCCAGCTGCCGATACGGCCCGCCGCACTTCCAGGTCAGAGGTCGCACATGTGCAAGGCAGCGGCCTCCAGCGGCCACGCCGTGCTTCATGGCGGACTCAGCCGACGGACCTAGACCACCCGCACACATAGCCCCCAGTCCCGAATGAACCCCCCCCCCGCCCTCTGATCGGCCCTCCCCCGACTGATGTCTCCAGACTGAGTCCCCAGCAACCACGCGACGTTCCCGAACGGCAGGACAATGTTAGAACCACGCCATTGGGAGTACGGCTGGTCGGGGATGGAGCACAGAAGGGAGGGCTGAATGCGATTTCGGTGTCGGGGTGCGGAGAATCCAGTCCCAGGTGTTTTTCTTGCATTGGTGCAGACTCGATGGGCCGAAGGGCCTCTACTGTGTTGTATTTTTGAGAAGTTACCAAGACCATGGGCTGGATTCTCCGCCCCGCTGCGTCACATTTCTGTCCCGACCCACAGGCGGGATTCTCCGTTACGCTGGCCGGTCAATGGGGTTTCCCATTGTGGGGCAGCCCCACGGCATCGGGAAACCCCCGTGCACCGGCAGAACATGGAATCACGCCGACGGAGAATCACGCCCCATGTTCTTGAACCCATGATGGTATATGATTCGGAAAGGAAGTTGCTGGTGATGGTGATCCTATGTGTCAGCTGCCCTTGTCCTTCTAGATGGCGGGAGCGATAGGTTTGGAAGATGGCTAATCAGGCCTTCATGAATTTGGAACAATATCCTGAAAATAATGACAATAACGGGGGGGAATTGATGTTTTGGCTAGTGGATGGAAGACCAATAATGTTTTGTTTCTTAAATAATGTTGCGTTTCTTGAGTTCTGTTGCTGCTCTACCCATTAGGGTAAGTGGACAGTAGTTGATCACATTCCTTAATAACAACATCGGAATGTTTTCCTACATTAATGTCGCTACATTAATGTTATTCTTGTTAGGTGGTGGAGAGGCTTTGGGGGATAGAATATGGAATATCATGACCTGGCCTGCTCCAGTAGCATGACATTTAGGTACATGTTCCAGTTGTTTCCTATCAATAGTGACCCTCCATAATGTTGAAGATGGTTGACTCAGCTAAGGCAATACCTTCAACACTATCGAAGATAAATCAGCCTGCTTGATCAGTGCCCCACCCACCACTGTAAATATTTACTCCCTGCACCATTCTCACCCTGGCGGCAGCAGTGTCCACCACTTGCAAGATGCGCCGAAGCAACTCACCAAGTCACCTTCAACACCACCAAGTACAAGGGCAGCAGATGCGTGGAAGCACAACGATATGTAAGTTCTCCTCCGAATATATTCTGACTTGGAACTATGTCACCATTCCTTTACTGTCGCCGGGTCAAAGTTCTGCAAATACCTCCCTCACAACACTGTGGGTGTACCTACACCAAATGGACACTGGCAAGATGACTCACCACCATTTTGTCAAGGGCAATTAAGGATGGGCAATATTTGCTGCCTTGCCAGTGACACTCACAACCCATGAATGACATTTTTTTTAAAAAGTCAAGCGAAAATGGTTAAGCTCTCTCTTGCTAGAGATGGCCATTGCATTTTCAGGCCAAATGTTATTTGCCACTTATCAGCTTTGATAGGCTTGCCTACGGAACCATAGACATTGACAGCATGCGAAGAAAGCATTCAGAACATTGTAAATGTGAATTTAATCTCCACAGCACCACCTCCAGTGGGTTATAGATACGTCCAGTGTGTGGCCCCTGGCATTGTTCTCTTTCGCAGATCACCAATGTGTCTGCTGAAAGTCTGGGAACAAATACTGTCCAAATATCTATTAGCTGATGTGATGCCAGATAGCCTGTTTTGGACAGTGCAGTTTGTTAATGAATTTATGTATCAAACAGCAAGTGCTGGATTGAAAGCCTGGCTGCGCACAAGAGCTGTTTCAAAAGCTAAGCACCCAACTTGCAGGCATGGTAATTCTGAAGAAACTCTGCTCGTGCAGCACTCCTGAAATAATAATAATGCATGTGAGGGTGGCAAGTTCCTGAATTTGCTTGAGAGTGTCGCCCTTTCTTGGCTGGGCGGGTAGAGGAGCAGGTGATCTGTCCACACAAAGGCTGCAACAGGAATGTGGGCAACAGGGCAGAGGCTCTGGGCCTGCAGCATGACAAGGAGATGGAGCGGAGAGAGCGAAGGCCATGTGACACCCTCTGCCAAAACCCTGATCCCAAATCCTCCATACTCCTCGACAGTGACATCAGGCTGGCCATTGCACCCAACATTTTGCTGTGAATCCTCATTGATGCTTTCCTGGATACTGCTTCATCAAGGTGCCCAGCTGAGCTCTCTGCAACAGAACTCATCTGTGTGTTCATGCTCCAAGATGCAGGCACACAAATCATCCATTATTCATGGCAGGAACACGCCGTTATCCTCAATGTTCGTAATTATGTCAGATTCCATGGACTTGGCTGCAGCTGGGTCTCATGATGTTGAGAATTAGATCCTTGGTAGTCATCAGTCCTTTTCCCCACCATTCCTGCTCTTCTCCCTTCCATTGTGTGCCACCTTATCCTGCAATAGAAAGGACATGATATCAGCACTGTGATCAGAAATTGCGGTAAGCTCATTTCTAACCAATTGACTTTGCTGGCTTCTTTCTGGGGAGACACAAATTTAATTCCTTTGCCTCTTCCTTCTCCTCACAACCTTTGATCCTTTCTTCTGTTGCAAAGGTTTATCTACTTTTCTCCAAAGGAAGCAAAACTCTCTGTCGTAATACTTATTTTTTGACAAAAGCTAATGCCCCTTTCTACGTGAAAGAAATTAATACTCAGCTCTAGAACATAGAACATAGAACACTACAGCGCAGTACGGGCCCTTCAGCCCTCGATGTTGAGCCGACCCGTGAAACCATCTGAAGCCTATCTGACCTACACTATTCCATTTTCATCCATATGTCTATCCAGTGACCACTTAAATGCCCTTAAAGTTGGCGAGTCTACTACTGTTGCAGGCAGGGCGTTCCACACCCCTGCTACTCTCTGAGTAAAGAAACTGCCTCTGACATCTGTCCTATATCTATCACCCCTCAATTTAAAGCTATGTCCCCTCGTGTTGGTCATCACCATCCGAGGAAAAAGACTCTCACTGTCCACCCTATCTAACCCTCTGACTATCTTATATGTCTCTATTAAGTCACCTCTCAGCCTTCTCCTCTCTAACGAAAACAACCTCAAGTCCCTGAGCCTTTCCTCGTAAGACCTTCCCTCCATACCAGGCAACATCCTAGTAAATCTCCTCTGAACCCTTTCCAAAGCTTCCACATCCTTCCTATAATGTGGTGACCAGAACTGTACGCAGTACTCCAGGTGCGGCCGCACCAGAGTTATGTACAGCTGCGGCATGACCTTGTGGCTCCGAAACTCAATCCCCCTGCTGATAAAGGCTAGCACACCATATGCCTTCTTAACAGCCCTATTAACCTGGGTGGCAACTTTCAGGGATTTATGTACCTGGATGCCGAGATCTCTCTGTTCATCTACACTACCAAGAATCTTGCCATTAGCCCAGTACTCTGCATTCCTGTTACTCCTTCCAAAGTGAACCACCTCACACTTTTCCGCATTAAACTCCATCTGCCACCTCTCAGCCCAGCTCTGCAGCTTATCTATGTCCCTCTGTATCCTATAACATCCTTCAGCACTATCCACAACTCCACCGACCTTCGTTTTTCATCTGCAAATTTACTAACCCATCATTCTACACCCTCTTCCAGGTCATTTATAAAAATGACAAACAGCAGTGGCCCCAAAACAGATCCTTGCGGTACACCACTAGTAACTGAACTCCAGGATGAACATTTGCCATCAACTACCACCCTCTGTCTTCTTTCAGCTCGCCAATTACTGATCCAAACTGCTAAATCACCTTCAATCCCACCTCTGTCCCATTTTGTGTTCACTTCATGTGATAACCCCTTGTAATGGACATCTCAACCAGCTGATATAATCTTTTCCTTCTCAGGCCATCAAAATCTTTCATAATTTTAATAAACCTTATTAACCCCCCCCCCCCATTTCTGTTCCGGTGAGAATAATTTTAATATTGCAAGTCTCTCCTCATGACTATTGCCTTCCCATTCCAGGTAATATCTTGGTGAATCTATCACATGCATTCCCTCTGGCTTTAATATCCCTTCAATAATGGAATTAACTGTGGTTTGAATAATGTATGAAGAAAAAACTGCAGTTTCTTCGCGCAAAGGATGAGTTTCCAACCCAACAGGGTGTCTTTGGAGTTGCAGGTGCAGCTGTCAATGACATGACGCTTCTGAAAGTGTCGGTAAGTATTAGTTAGTTTGTGAATGCTAGAACAAGGTATTAAAGAGTAACTGGTATGACCAAAAACACCAGTAGGATGTAGAAGTTGAAAAGGAAGCACATTTGAGAAAAAGCAGATAATGGTGGCAAGATGGAGCAGGAAACCGCTGAGTATCTGGCAACAAGATGACCCAATGTGCAATGTGGCGGAATTGGATGGCTGCTGTTTTCCTAAAGCAATTAAAACAAAAGTGCTGACCCAAACTCTGGTTTTATACATGTATGGCCAGCAGCTGATATAGGTGTGCTAACCTTGAGTGGCCTGATTGTTGAGAATGTTGTCTGCCACTGGAAGTGTCATCCTATGTTACAGATTTATGACATTTCCCTTGCTTCGGCTGTCATTCTTAGTTATCAGGAGGATGCAGGGAACAAGGATCTGTCCATGGACAGATTGTTCAGCTGGATCATGACTGGTCTGTACCTCAATGTTGTTTGTGCATCTTTGTTCCATATCCTTTAATACATGTACCTAACAAAAACCTATTCATCTCAGTCTTGAAAATGTTCCATTGGCCCAACATCCAGAGCATTTTGAGGAGAGAGGCGCAGTGTTGAATGGTGCTAACCACTGTGCTACTATGCTGTTAAAATGCAGCTGCCTCAGTCAAACCTGATTTGGACTAGTGGGATGTCTAAAACATTACTTTGCTCTTTCTGGAGACCAGCACTGAAGATCTAAAGTTGCTTATGTTTTTTGAAGCAGAAGGGTACTCTTTTAGATATGATCTCAGGGCACCTTTGGGAGAGGTAAAGTGCCCTTTGGATTGTTAAAAACAGGCATGAATGTGCATAAACATGCATACGCTTGCTGTAGCAGTCAAGCTCATTGGAACTGCCAAGAGACCTGTCAAAAAAGTGTCAAAAGAACTGCAATGGCATTCAAAAAATGTGCTTGCTATTTCACTCTGTCTGTTGAATTAACCTTGAGTGATATCATAACAAGGTTAATGCAGCAGACTGATATTACAGCCCATCATTATCACAATGGGTTCCTATTAGTTTACAATTTGATTGAAAGTTCTAAGTGGTTATAAACTTTGAAGTGGGATGATGAATACAAATGCTTATTTTCATAAGGAATTTAAATGTAATGAATGGGTTTTTATAAATTAACATTTTTTTTGTAATAATGAATTCATCAATAGAGAGTGAAGGTTTTCACTCAATCTCAGCAAGGGTTGGAAGGTCCTCCATGGTGGATACTAGGCAAGTTAGCTTGGTAGCTATTAAGGGCAAAAGATTATGGGTGGGATATGGATTGGTAATAAACTGGCATTCGGACTATAATGGGACGTGGTGTGGATAGAAAGGCATAAGTCAGTATAGGGTATGAAGGACCATGAGGAGGGTACAAGGGCAAAGTTGCCATGGAACTATAGAAGACCACGGAGGAGGGTGGAAGGGCATTGATTAACATAGACGGAATGAAATGTCATGATTTGGAATGGTAGGTGCATCGAGCGTTCACACTGGTATGAGGGCAGTTTTTTGTTTCATTCAATTTTTAGTGGCCGCGATGTAATTGAATTGCAACAGAGTCCCGTGTCAAGCACATTTAGCGGGGTGTTTCCCAGCGCTCACAACACCAAGAAAGAGCATGCTATCGAACAGGACCCTGTTGCAATCCAGGGCTTCAGTGGGGGACACCTCGTTGAGGCCACCCTTAATCCCGTTTCCTTCACCGAGGAGCTCCGCTCGTAAGAACTCCTCAATGCAGCCAGGCAGTGCCACATGAACATCTTGGAAGTGCCACCTATGCACCTTGGCAGTGCCAGGTGCACTCCAGGTTTGTGGAGTCCAGAACTTGGGAGCGAAAATTCAGGATGAGGATAGTATTATGAACAATTTCAGAAACAGTTTGGGTGACACTATGACACAATGGTTCGCACGGCTGCCTCACGGCGCCAAGGACCTAGGCTTGATACCGGCTCTGTGTCACTGTTTGTGTGGGGTTTGCACATTCTCCCCGTGTCTGTGTGGATCACACCCCCACAACCCAAAGATGTGCAGGGTAGGTGGATTGGTCACACTAAATTGCCCCTTAATTGGAAAAAAATAATTGGGTACTCTAAATTTATTTTGAAAATAAAAAAAAACTCAGAAACATTTTAACATTCTGGAATTAAAACAACAGAGTATTCAAATGGTACTGCAAATCCAGAAAGAAACTTAATCCTTTTAAGAGGTTCTGTGCATTAAAAGCTTCCCTTGTATCCACTGTGCTCCCATGTAAATGTCAAGCCGCTTTTAAGGTGAAGGGAGATATGTAGAAAGTCCCCCAAGAGACCACGGCTGCCCTCTAACACTAATGAATCACAAGTCTCTGCAAATCACTTACAGAAGCTAGGCAACACAATGTCAGGTAAATGCCAGGTATGGAGGTAAAGGGCAGAACAGGGAAGAGTAATTTCAATGTACAGTGAAGAAGGGAATTCAAGAAGATTACCAGTGTGAGTCGGAAAGAGCAAAATGTCACCAAACTGTACTGGGGACAGAATTGGTGTCAGGATTGTGCAAACTCATATCCACATTATGTCACAATTTCTCTTTGATTGCCGCAGTAAGAATACATATTTTTCCAAGTTATCCTGTCCATTCGGGGGATTCAAAATGTGGGGTAGAAATTAGGATGCTTTGTGCTGTGTCTGTTTTTCAAACTTAAAATCAACATAGAGCAGGCCAACCCATCTGTGGAATGGCCTGCACCTTTTCTTTTCAGCAGTAGGATGGCCTGCTATGGGTCTAACAACTACATATAGCCCATTATTTAGAAATCTCAGGCAGAAATTGAGAATAGGCAATGGGAGCGCCTTGAATATGTCACTAAGGAGTCTGACCTCTGCTGAAGGACCTCTCAACAGAATTCTTCAGTGGTAACATGAGAGGCATGTTGGCACAGTGGTTAGCATTGTTGCTTCCCAGCGCCAGGGTCCCATGTTTGATTCCTGGCTTGGGTCACTGTGCGGAGTCTGCACGTTCTCCCCATGTCTGCATGAGTTTCCTCCGGGTGCTCCGGTTTCCTCCCACAAGTCCTGAAAGATGTGCTATTAGATAATTTGGACATTCTGAATTCTCCATCTGTGTACCCGAGCAGGCGCCGGAATGTGGCGACTAGGGGCTTTTCAAAGTAACTTCATTGCAGTGTTAATGTAAACCTATTTGTGACAATAATAAAGATTATTATTGTTAACCCCCCGCCCCCCCCCTTCCCAATAAAAACTTACCACTAAACTAAGGGTAGGTTAATCTTAATTTAAAATAGAGTCTTCTTCTGCAGGAAGATGAGCAGACACGTTTCCTCTGACTCCACAGTCCCACAGTCCTAGCCATCGAACCCCCAATCACCCCATCCCTCAACATTCTTGCTGCAATCCTACTTGTAAATCTTGCCAGTACTTGTAAATCACTGTGAGAAAGGCTGGCTGTTTAATGTTGGGTCCTGGAGAAGGGAGAGTTGCGTTTGCATGTTTAGTAGACACAAGCAGCTTGGCCCAAAATATTAAAACAAGGCCCAAGGTAAAATTGTGAGCTGGCCTGTTTGGGCACCTACTGTGCAGACTAATTTCCACCACCACAGCGTGGTAGCACAGTGGTTAGCACAGTTGCTTCGCAGCTCCAGGATCCCAGGTTCGATTTCCGGCATGGGACATTGTCTGTGCGGAGTCTGCACGTTCTCCCTGTGTTTGCGTGGGTTTCCTCTGGGTGCTCCCGGTTTCCTCCCACAGTCCAAAGATGTGCAGCTTAGGTGGATTAGCCATGAAAAATTGCCCTCAGTGTCCAAAAAAGATTGGGTGGGGTTACTGGGTTACGGGGTTACAGGGATAGAGTGGAGGCCTGGGCTTAAGAGGGGTGCTCTTTCCAAGGGCCAGTGCAGACTCGATGGGCTGAATGGCCTAGTTCTGCACTGTAAATTCTATGATTTATGGAATAGTAAGCAGATACAAATTTTAGATGCTGGTGTCTTGCACTGAGTTAGGGGGTGTACAGGAACGACCAATTTTTTTTCCAACTTAACCATTGAACGATACCCTGGCTCAGTGCTTGAACTACATTCAATTTCTATTATTAGAAATGGTATTCCATTGATTTACTTAGTGAGTATGAAAGTAAAGCATTCCATGGACAGATCTGCTGCAGGGACCAAATTGTCAGTCAGCATAGGTTTTCAAATGGCCATTTGTTTAATTACAGTGCAGATGGTCATCAGACAGCTATTATTTTGCAACCAGCGTTACAGATCTGATTAAGGTACCTAAATGATTCATTCCACTGGCTAAGGAAATTCTTCTGTCCTCACTTTGTGGAACATGTCTCTTGCTTTCTGCTGCTGGCAGTAAATTAGTTCACAGATCAAATTTTATTTGCCTGATGAATGTTGTGCGTGTGTAAATTATCACCTTATTCACAAACCTAACCAGTGAAGATTTGTACTTAACTAAAAAAAATAGTTTTGTTTTGCCATTGTGTATTTGTGGAAGATGTTGGGTCTGTGTTATTAATGAAAACTGTTCCTGTGGCATATTTTATTCTTAATGGTAAAAGAGGATTAAATAGTAACAAAAGTACCCACCTTACAGAATTACAGCAGCTGAAACAGGTATGGCTACTCAGCTAGAAGCTCAGGACAATTTTGTTCAAGGTAAATGGAGGATGAAGTTGATTTTTCACAAAACAATCTTTCCAGTGCTTTTTTTAAAAAGTCATGTTGTTTTGCCTTTTGATTTTTCTCGTGTTGCTTTTTCATCATTTGTTGTTGTCCTTTGATGGCTTCTTTGCTTCTTCGTTTTATCTTTCATTCCCCTGCAGGATATTTAAGTGTCTCTCTCCATACTTTCCTGTTCTTCTTTGACTATGTTTCAGGACAAATGTAATGTGACACCACCTCAGTACTGATGGGTTGCTGCAACCACTGAAAGCCGCATCTTTCAGGTGAGCCATTAAACAGAGGTTCGTGCCCTTCTGCTGTTCCAGAGAAATGCAAAATATCCCCTGGCACTATTTTGAAGAAGGGCAGGAAAGTTCTCTCAAGGTCGTGGTCAAAATATTATCCATCCATTCGCAACTAAAATCGAACTTCATCATTCATCACATTCAAAGATGTAGACCTATTTTGTGCAAATTGTCTACCTGCACGGCTTAGAAAAACAATAGTGATTACACCTGCTCTTTGGAGAATAGTTGTGGCTGCAATGTTATTTTTATGGACATATAGCAATTTCACTGCTGTCTCTACTACTTTACAAAATATTCATATTTTGCCTTTATTATTGCACATTGCCTGATGTTGGACATGATTCTACCACCGCGTCACGCCCGGCTCAGAGCTGGGTGTGACAGGTGAATCTCAGTGAGGCCCAAATCAGGCTTCCCACCGGTTGCCGGGTGTGATCCAGATAATCAAATTTAAATGATGCATTAGGCTCATTTAAATATGCGTGGCCACCTTGGTGCCGCATTCGCCCAACGTCCCGGATAACTATAGAATCGTAGAATCCTTATTGCGCGCAAGGAGGCCATTCAGCCCATCAAGTCTGCACCAGCCTCTGAAAAGAGCACCCCATCTAGGCCCACGTCCCCGGCCTATATCTGTAACCCAGTAACCCCACCTAACCTTTGGATACTAAGAGGCAAATTTAGAGGACCCAATCTGTCTAACCTGCACATCTTTGCACTGTGGGAGGAAACTGGAGCACTTGGAAGAAACCCACACAGACACGGGGAGAAAGTGCAAACTCCACACAGACAGTCACCCGATGACAGATTGAACGCAGGTCCCTGGTGCTCTGAGGTAACAATGTTAACCGCTGTGCCACCATGCTGCATCGACAAGGCCTTAACTGGGTGCTGACTAGTACTGATCTCCACAAGCGGAGACCTGTTGTGGTGGCCAGCTGGAGGTCTTGGAGGCCATTGGTACCCCCGGGTGGTTGGGGACCGGGCAGAACAGTACCCTGCACTCCCCCGGGCACCTTGGCAATGCCAACTGGGAACCCTTGAACTGCCAACCTGACACTGTCAGGGTGCCCGGTTGGTGATGCCAGAGTGGCACTGCCAAGGGTCAGGGCCTGAAATGGGCCATGCCCATGAAAGGGGGGGGGGGGGTATGAAGGGTGGGGAGGTATGAAGGGAGTTTGAGGGGCTGGGGTAATGCAGTGGATGGTGGCCCAAATGTGAGGTGGGGGGCCCTAAAAACCAGAGGCCTTTAGCGACTTTCGAGCAGGGTGTCCTCACTTGGGGTGGGGGTGTGCAGTAATGCCCATTCTGCGCAGTGTGGACCCTCATGCTCACTTAGAAATCAGAGCACCAATTCGAAAAGGTGACAGATCTCCGAGGAGCTGGTCTCGTTGGCGAGTTAAGCTCCCCACTGCTAAAAACATTTCTAAGATTTGGCTAGACTGGGGATAAACTCCTCAAGGTGCAAACAAATGACTGGTGGGTGAAGACTAGCCTGGATCTCACCCAAAGGCCAACGGGAAACACACTGCCAAACTCGCCCAAAATGACAGAAATCTTTTGGTTGAATTGTGCACATTAGTAGGTCAACTATCCTTGGCAATCCAGCCTTGGAATTAATAGATGGCAAGTCCATTTTACAAGTGTAAAACAGGCTGCCAAGCATCCAATATGGCAGGAGGCATGCATATGCATAATTTCCATTTGAAATGCATTACACACTACCTTCGTGAAGCCTTCAACATCAGTGTTTAGGACAGGCACCTGAAACAGGTAATAGGGTTTTTATACGGCTACGAAGGAGTCCACGCGAGCAGTTCGAATAAACTTCAATAACTAATATATACATTGCATGGTAGATCCCAACTGGGTCTGCCTTGCCGGTACTTAACTGGCCGGCTTTATGCACTATGCAACGATACATTGTTTAGAGGTCCCGTGCTCCCTTAACGGGGGAGCTTATATTCTGCAAGGTTCACAGGGAAGTTAATTGTTCCCACCCTGTAAGATACTTGCGGGTTATATTACAAGGGCCCTTGTACATGCTGGAGGAGGAGGGACAGAGGCTGGTGGTGGTGGTCTAACACCCATTTGAGGTCCAAATTCCAAAAGTGAGCTGCTATTAACGCAGTTAGTAAGAGGATAACCATGCCTATATGTAATCTAATTAGCAGCCCTTTGGTCTTCAAACATTGGGAAATAATTAGTCTGAAGTTAGCATGTACCTCAAGACGGGTTTGTTTCCAAGCCTGCAGAAGAAAGACACAGAGCTGGATTCTCCGATTTGAAGAGTAAGTGTTGACACCGGCGTGGGAATAGTGGCATTTTACGCCCGAACAAACGGCGCAAAAGCAGCACCGATCCTCTGTCTGGCGGGGTGCTAGCAGGTACACAGCGTAATGTCCCCGGCTTTACCTACGGATACGGCCAGAGAATTTCTGGTTCCGTGGCCTCGCATGTGCATTGGGGCGGCCTGCAATGGCCGTGCCGTGCAACATGGTGCCGGCCACCTGCGGACCTGGCCTGCCAAAAACTGGCCCCCTTTGTCCAGGCTCTCCACCCCCGGACCACCCCTCCACCAGTGCCCCGTCAAAGCCCCCTCTTCCTGCGGAACGGCTCCAACCTGACTGTGGAGATTCTGGACTCAGTCTGCATCCGCCACGCAGGATCCACAAAATAAACAGGACAAATGTTCCATGTCATCAGGAACTCACCCATTCGGGGGCGGAGCATCAGTGAGGGCCTTAGGTCACATCCTGAGGCCGCCCCCCGATGGCGTGCGGCATATTCTACGAGTATGCCGTTTTGTAGGGGGCGGAGCATCGCATAAGCCCTGATTATGGTGCAAACAGGGATTCTCTGGCTGATAGCCGAACACGATTTTGGCATCGGAGACCGGAGTATCTCACCCCCAGACTCTTCCAAATCTTCCCAGCACCCAGGGTGAACAACTTTTTATATTCTTGTCATGAAGGAGATGCACCCCCAACCAGTGATAGCTGCTCCTGATGACCAGCGTAAAGCGTGCAGCACAATTCCAACATTTAAAATTGGGATCTGCTATAGTTGAAAACAAAGAAAATACTGAAGACAGAAACAATTCACACATTCTCAGAACTGACATCCTGAGTTGTCCCAGTACTAATGGCACCATTGATTTTTCACACAAACTTAGAAATTTTCTTATACTCCACCATTTGTTTGGGAGATATGTTTGTCAGAATATAGGAGGGAAATACAGAACCTAGTGGAGTGGTGCAACGACAACCATCTATCCCTCAATGCCAGCAAAACTAAAGAGCTGGTCATTGACTTCAGGAAGCAAAGTATTGTACTCCTGTCTGCATCAACGGGGTTGAGGTGGAGATGGTTAACAGCTTCAAATTCCGAGGGGTACACATCACCAAAAATCTGTCCTGGTCCACACATGTCGAGGCTACCACCAGGAAAGCACAACAGCGCCGATACTTTCTCAGGAAACTAAGGAAATTCGGCATGTCCACACTGACTTTTACCAACTTTTACAGATGCATCATAGAAAACATCTTGGGCAGGATTCTCTGACCCCATGCCAGGTCAGAGAATCTCCGGCGGGGGGGCGTGATTCACGTGACACCGCTCCGACGCCGCTCCGCCGATTCTCTGGTGACCAGAGTGGTTTCTCCACTCAATGCGGCCCCCCCCCCCGGCGATTCTCCCAGCGTGATGGGCCAAGTGCCTGCCGGTGCCGTTCTCGTATGGTCCTACCCGCCGTTCGTGTTGCGGGGGGGCGGCCTGGTGGCGGGGAGGGGGGATCCAACCCCGAGAGGGGTCTCCACGGTGGCCTGGGCCGCGATCGGGGCCTACCGATCGGCGGGCGGGCTTATCCTGGTGGAGGCCTATGTTCCTCCATGCCGGGCCCCTGTAGCTCTCCGCCATGTTGCGTCAGGGCCAGCGCAGAAAAGGAAACCCAAGCGCATGCGCAAACTCGCGCCGGACGTAGCGTGCATGCGTGGACCCGTACCGCCCGTTCTGAAGCCCGTACTGGCAGCTGGAGGAGCTTGAGGCTCTCCAGTGCCGTGCTGGCCCCCTGTGCAGTGCAGGATCGCTGCTCCTAGGGGCCTGTTGACGCCGTTGTAAAACGCTCTGCCGTTTACGACAGCGTCAACACTTAGCCCCAGGATCAGAGAATCCCGTCCCCTATCTGGCTACATCACAGCTGGTATGGTAACTGCTTGGCCCAAGACCGCAAGAAACTTCAGAGAGTCCATCACACGAACCTGCCTCCCATCCGTGGACTCTATCTACACCTCCCGCTGCCTGAAGAAAGCGGGCAGTATAATCAAAGACCCCTCCCATCCGGCTTACTCACTCTTCCAACTTCTTCCATTGGGCAGGAGAGACAAAAGTCATAGAACACGCACAGACTCAAAAACAGCTTCTTCCTGCTGTTACCAGACTCCTAAACGACCCTCTGATGGACTGACCTGATTAATACTACACTCCTGTATGCTTCACCCGCTGCCGGTGTCTATGTAGTTACTTTGTGGACCTTGTGTTGCCCTATTATATATATTTTTTCTTATATTTTATTTTCATGTTTTAAATGATCTGTTTGAGCTGCTCGCAGAAAAATACTTTCACTGTACCTCGGTACACGTGACAATAAACAAATCCAATCCAATCCAATTTGTTGTAGATTTGCAATATCAATTGGGAATCTTTTTTCACTCATACTTCTTGTGGAACGTACATTATCCAAAAGGAATCAATTGTCAATGAAACATTTGATTGGGACATTTTTTTTGTAATTTACACCATGTAGTACTTACCCCCAATATTTTAATAAAATGACTGTCACATCAACCAACACTACTAATGTGTGAGTCTGTGCAGCAAAATAATAACATTTCCCATTTTCACCCACAAGAAACATTATGAAACCCATTGTTTAGGGCGGCACAGTAGCACAGTGCTTAGCACTGTTGCTTCACAGTGCCAGGGACCTGGGTTCGATTCCCGGCTTGTGTCACTGTCTGTGCGGAGTCTGCACATTCTCTCCATGTCTGCGTGGGATTCCTCTGGGTGCTCCGGTTTCTCCCACCAGGGCAGGTGAGTTGGTCACACTAAATTGTCCCATCGTGTCCAAATGTTAGGTGGGGTTGCTGGGTTACAGGCATAGGGTGGAGGTGAGGGCTTAGGTAGGGTACTCTTTCAGGGGCCAGTGTAACTTGATGGGCCGAATGGCCTCCTTCTGCACTGTGAATTTATGATTCTAATAGGAAACCCCACTTTCTCTCTTATCATAAACCATATCATCTGGAGTAAATTTTACCTCAGATTGTCTTCTGTGGTGTTGCAATGCTCTCCTTCCTGACACCTTGGGCAGGATTCTCCTGTACCCGGCGGGATGGAGTGGCGTGAACCACTCCGGCATCGGCCCGCCCCAAAGGTGCGGAATCCTCTGCACCTTCAGGGGCTAGGCCGGCTCCGGGGTGGCTTGCACCCCGCGGGCCGGCGTGGAAGGCCTTTGGGGCCACGCCAACCGTAGACCAAGGGACTTGGCCGGCCGGCCCAGGTCCGCGCATGCGTGGGAGCATCAGCTGCTGCTGACGTCATCTCCGCGCATGCGCGGGGGGTTCACCTTCGCGCCGGCCATCACGTAGGCGTACACGGCCGGCGCGTATGAAAAGAGTGCCCCCATGACACAGGCCCACCCGCAGATCGGTGGGCCCAGATCGCAGTGCAGGCCACCGTGGGGGCACCCCCGGGGCCAGATCGGCGGGGACGGGATTCACACTGCCCCCCCCCCCCCCCCGTTCATTCTCCGACTCGGCGGGGGCCGGAGAATCTCGCCCCTTAGCTGTGATGACAGTTTTCCTGTATGTAAGGAATTTAAATGAGCAGAACAATGGAGCCACGCGGAGGCTCTGATAGCACTGAAAGCAACTTTGGACTCCGACCATACAGTCATCCACCCAAACATTTGCAAATAATTGTTTTGCACATACTGCCAATGCCAGAACCATTTCCAACTTGCAATCCAGTTAGATAACCAATATTGTGTTCAATGTTTCATTAATTACTGCATGCTTCCTCTTGCACAAATGATTGCTGAACCAGCTCTCAACTACATTTGTAATAATCCACAGGGGGCAGGAGTCCCGTCACCACAGCAATATTTATTTCCAATAATTATATACAAGAGCAGCTCCAAACAGTGCTGCTAGCATTCCAGTCAACTTAAGGCTGTATCACAAAGCCTACACAGGTGCTTATATGGGCCCCCTCAATGAGCTATCATTGAGGGAGCTCATACTCCAATTGGCCAACCAATAATGCTAATTGGAGGTCATTACACCCCTCCCCCCCCAAGGTCCGAGGAATTCCTGCCAGCTGGCATTCCTCTGAGCTTCTTCCTGCTCCTCGTGTCCGGGTCTGTCACCTCTGTGTCGTCCGCAGGGTAGTTCTCTGACGTGGGCGGGGCGTAGCTTATAGGTGCCCGTCTTTTTCTTGACGACCCCCTTGGAAGTTGTTCTTCCTCCTCCTCGGGGAGGGTGTCGCGGCGGCCTCGTCGACCGTGTCCATCTTTGACTCTGACTACTGGATGATGAGAAATTGCTTGGGGCTGGGGTGTGGGTATCTTTTCCGTCTGGGCTATCCCAGCTTGAAGCGGTCCTGCTTCCCCTGCCTCCAGGTTTGGATCCGCTGCCCTTATTTGGTCTAGGTGTTTCTTCAGCACCTTTACTCCTATCGAAACTTCATAGGATATGGGCCCTGTTTGGGACTCTACCGTGCCTTTGACCCACGTTGGTCCATTCCAATAATTCTTGACCCAAATAAATTGGCTTTATTGGTTGGCCAATTGGAGGTCATTACAACATTCCTCATAAATCTGTTCAAATTTTCAAAAATGTCCCAAAACCAAACATTTTCAAAATCTCCTCCATCTCCTCCATCTCCGCCCATTTATCCATGACCTTGACTACAATGGTTTGAAGACGTTAACGTATTGTCAACCCAAAAGTAAAGCACATAGGGCGAAATTCTCCGCCCCCCACGACGGGTGGGAGAATAGCGGGAGGGCCTTCCCGACATTTTTGCCGCCCTCCCGCTATTCTCCCCCCCCCCCGCCGAAGTCCCGACCCGAATCGCTGCCGCCGTTTTTTAACGGCCGGCAGCGATTCTCAGCTGTTAGATGGGCCGAAGTCCCAGCCCTTTCCGCCGTTTTTACGAACGGCAAACACACTTGGTCTTGCCGTTCGTAAAAACGGCGTGACTAACTCGCTATTAATAACCATGGCACCGATTGGCACGGCCGTACCACAGCCGTGCCAAGGGTGCCATGGGCCCACGATCGGTGGGCACCGATCGCGGGCAGCGGGCCCGATGCCCGCGCACTACTTGTCTTTCTGCCGCCCCGCAGTATCCATTCGCGGGTTTCGCGCAAAAACGCGATGACGTCACCCGCGCATGCGCGGGTTGGAGTCTTCCAAACTGCGCATGCGCGGCTGACGTCATATGACGCGTCAGCCGGCGCTAACTCCGGCAAGCGGGCTTAACGATTTTCGTTAAGCCCGTCTTGCCGGAGCCTACGCCGTCGGGCTGCTAGCCCCGACCGGGGACCAGAATCGGTCCCCGGTCGGGAAGGGGCGCGCTGCCGTAAAACCCGCCCGGGTTTTACGCCAGCTTTACGATTTCTCCCGTTTTGGGAGAATCGCGCCCATAGGACTTCCATGTTCCTTCACCTTCCACTAGTCTGCCTCATTGAGAAACTCCAGGCAGCAATTCATACTCCTCCAACTGGAGACAACTTCTCTTAATTACTAACTTAAATCATGTAACCTGTTGTAACACAATTTCAACATGAACATCCCTCCCCTATTCCACTTTTAAACACCACCACACGTCTCCCACTTGCTCTCATCTTTCCCCCATCTTTTCCAGTTTCCCAATCCAGGTTTTACCTGAGGAGCACTGTCAGGGAGACAGCCTTCCAAGCTACACCCTCGTGGAACCACTAAAGCTCCTCTGTATGTCTGATTGGCATCCACAGCTCGCTGATTACGGCAATAAGGCTAGAATCCAAATTTCAGCCTTAGGCCTCATGCTTCTGCGGGCAGCACGGTGGCACAGTGGCTAGCACTGCTGCCTCACAGCTCAGGGACCCGGATTCAATTCCAGCCTCGGGTGACTCTGTGGAGTTTGCACATTCTCTCCATGTCTGCGTGGGTTTTCTGTGGGTGCTCGGATTTCCTCCCACAGTCTGAAGATGTGCAGGTTAGGTAGATTGGCTGTGCTAAATTGCCCTGTAGTGTCCCAAAGGTTAGGTGAAGTTGTGGGGATACCTTGAAGGAATGGGCTTAAATAGGGTGCTCTTTCCAAGCGCCAGCGCGGACTCGGTGGGCTGACTGGCCTCCTTTTGCACTGTGATGCAATATCAATGACCACAGAAGCGAGGTTGTAGTCCGAACTGAAGGCTTTAATAGACAAGATGTTTTCCCCAGCAGCTCAGGTACAGAAAAGGAAGCTGTGGGGGATACACGGGCTCTTATACCCCGCCTTACTGGGCGGAGCTACCTTACAATTCTAACCATTGGGTGACTAGTGTTACATATCGTCGGGCCAATGAGCAGCGAGCCTTCTCCACCAATGGTGTCTCGGCATTGCTAGGTACCGTAATACCTCGAGTCAGACTACCACACACTGTAATTTGTTTCTGGTGCCAGAAAACAAGTCAATTTAAATTTCTACCCCATCACCCCACCACTCGACTTTAGGTCTAATGTTGCATTTTAAAAATTTGTATCCCACCTTGGAGCTTTGCAATTCACAAATATCAAAGGCGGGGGGTCGGAGAATCACCAGGGTGCGGCATGAACCCCGCCGGCCGCCGAATTCTCTGGCGACGAAGAATTGGCGAGGGCGGGAATCGCGCCGCGCCGTTCTGCGGCCGCTCACAGAGGCCCCCCCGTCGATTCTCCAACCTGCGATGGGCAGAAGTCCCGCTCGTTCTTTGCAGGTCCCGCCGGCGTAAATTAGAGTTGGTCCCTTACTGGCGGGACCTGGTGGCGCAGGCAGGCTCCTGGGTCCTTGGGGGGGATTGCAGGCGACCTGGCCCCGGGGGGTGCCCCCACGGTGGCCTGGCCCGCGATCTGGGCCCCACCGATCCACAGGCGTGCCTGTGCTGTGGGGGCACTCTTTTCCCACGCGCCGGCCGTGTAAGCCTACGCGATGGCTGGCGGGAAGGTGAACCCCCCCCCCCCCGCGCATGCGCGGGGATGACGTCAGCAGCCGCTGACGCTCCCGCGCATGTGCGGACCTGCGCATGCGGGGACCTGCACCGGCCGGCGGAGTCCCTTCGGCCCCGGCTGCCGTGGCGTCAAAGGCCTTCCACACCGGCCGGCGGGGTGCAAACCCTAGCTCCTGAAGGTGCGGAGGATTCTGCACCCTTGGGGTGTCCCAACGCCGGAGTGCTTCATGCCACCCGGTCCCACTGGGACCCCCCGCCCTGCCGGGTACGGGAGAATCCCGCCCCAAGAATTTGTTCATTTTAATGGATGAAAATCCCTCTGCAGACTGCTGCACCATAAAGTAAGTTGGGCATGCACGAATAAATCTACTTCCTGGAGATCAGTAATTCTTCACTATACCCAGATATAGAAAGCAAAAGATTAGGGCCATTAAATTCTCCTTTGTGATGCCAAAACTGAGTGTGAATTTTGCAAGGGACAAAGGACTGTAAAATCAATGCAGCAAATTTGCAGCTCATCCCGTTTCACGGTGAAGAAATGTTCATCTTGCGTGGAGGCCTCTCAGCTCTGCCTTTTTTAAGCTTTGCTTCTTGTGACAATTGACGTTATGCCAGATTTTAGAGAATAGAATTTGGTGTGCACCAGAGCAGGTCGCCACTGCTCTGGGGTTGGATTCTCCGCACCACGATGCCGAAATCACGTCCGGCGCTGGGGCGGAGAATCCATTTCCAAGCATGGAATCGTGACAGGCACCGGTTCCTCAATTCTCCGGCCCCCGAAAAGCGGTGTAGCCCTAAACCTGCGGCTATTGACAGAGGTCCATCCCGTTATTCTCCGCCCACGACCAGCCGAAGTTCCGACGGCTTGGACCACACATGTTCCTGCCATTCGGGATACATGCGTGGCGGTTGCGGACACAGTCCGCGGATGCCATAATCTGGAGCAGGCCGGTCGGAAGGCGGGGTAGCCTCATATGGGGCATATTTTTAAGCGGGCGGTCCGGGTCGGGCACACAGACTATATGGGGTACTCTCTGCGTGGTCCAGCTCCGTGGTCTGAGTCCGCCATGGAGCACGGCGCGGTCTCTGGAGGCCACAGCAGTGTGCATGCGTGGCCTCTGACCCGGAAGTGCAAGGCCGTATCTGCAACTGGAGCTACGAGCCTCACGATGGATCCCTGCTAGCCCCCTGGAGGGCTGTGAATATGTGGCCCTTTGACGCCTGTTTTTCTGATGTAAAAGGCTATAGTTTTCACGACAGGTTAGGGACATAGTCCCTGAAACGGAGAATCCAGATTGTGATTTGTGACCTGCACCTCGCTTGAATTTGCTCAGCGAGCGATAGACATGCACTGGTGAAGGCCCGAAGACAGCTCGGTGGCCAAGTTGAAATGAACGTTAATATAATGCAAAGCTGTCAGTGACCCTCGGCTATGTTTCGGGACAGAAGATGAGCACACTTGGTGGGCCAAATGGCCTACTGCTGCTCTTAGTTTCTAATTTCTATGATCGGGAGGGGTGGGTGGGGGCAACAGTTGCATTTAGATGGGTTGAGCATTGTTGTGACTCTGGCTTTTTATTAAAGTTAAAAGAAAAACCTAGCCTTTGGGAAAACTGAGTTGGAGTTTGTACAGGGCAACACCTGCCTAGTTTTTGACCGCTTCTGGAAAGAAATTCTAAAACTAGAATAGTCAATATTTCCAACATCTGTTTTTGGATGATGCATGGGATGTATCTCAGGCAGGCAAGCAAAAATGGTATTGGATCTATTTCTGACACTGGTCTGCATCTTCCAGGCCTGCCTGCAGCAGGGAGAAAGATGGAACGATGCATTAATTGCACAGGAGGACAAAACTCAGATTACGAATGGTGGGTTAGACTTTTGTTATTCAGGTAAAAGAACATTTCAGGTGTGTTGACCTTCGCAATGGGATGATCCGGAAGCTCTTTTGCATTCATTAGTATGTCAAACATGCTCATTAAAAAACCAGCCCACAGGTATTACGTTTGCGGTTGTTAGTAATGAGCGGTATAAATGTGGTTTTCGAAACACGATGGTAAGATATGCACATCGATTTCCTGGATGTCCTGTTGAATACACACTGCTTCCTGTTTCTTACGGAGACTTCTCTATTGTCAGGCTATAACTCAGAATGAGTGGTGCAAAGCCGTTGCAGTACAATGTACGTTGCCATCCGAGGAAGGCAGCCGGCCAGGGACAAGGAACGTGCCCAAGGGAGTAAGGAAGGCTGGCTCATGGCTGGAATGCTGTCCAAGACAGGCAGGAAGGGTACAATGTGATTTATAATGGTGCAGCTAAATATCGAGTGGGTGCTGGGCAGCAATGGTTCGGCAGAAGGGTTCAAGGGGTTGAACACAGTCAATTGGACAGCTGAGGAGCGAATTACAGTGACGGGGCTGGGGGACAAGGAAAGATGGGAGCTTCAGGTTAACATGAGGGAAATGAATGCTCTCATGAGGTGGGCAGATGAGGGTGTCAAGAGCAGGTGAAATGGATAGAGGGCAGAGTGATGATAAGGCTGGGCATGGGGACGGCGATGGGTGTGGGCTCTAGTGGAAGAGCAGGAAGATCCAGGGCAAGGGTGAAGGGTTCAGATTGACTGGGAGAGGTTGGAGGTTAACAGAAAGGAGGGCAAAAGAAAATAAAAGTGTCTCTGGTGATGGCGAAAGTTAATATGTCACAGGGGAGGATTGAGGGTCAAGGAATCAAAACAAATGAAGGTGCACCATTATAACTCATGCAGGCTCACCATGCACTCCCTCACAGATACTGCCCAGTAGAAATGGGAAGGCCTTGGCTCTGGCTCCATGAGTTCCTGCAGATTGTTCACATTCTCAAATGAATGCGAAGCTAAACAGAAACCAGGAAAAGGTCACTTGCACTCAGTTGGATAATGAATGCTTCAGTGAATATACTCAGGACAGTACAGAGGCTCCCATGCCCTTGCCTCTCATAACACCCAGGTCCCAACTGGGTTGGGTGATGCATTGAAGTTTGCGCTGAATAACAATTCACACCCAGCAATGTGGGGTCTGGGGGCAGAGAGAGGAGGTGCTGGCAGTTGTAGCAGCATTAAACTGCCAAGGAACTTTCATCGTCTTGGTTGGATTATTGTGAATGACATGGGCATGGCGCTGCGTACAAGCTGTCAATTTAACGGTTGCAGGGCTGTGTCACAGGGGATGATGAAAGCCACCAGAAGCCAGAGTGAGCGGAGCCGTACATGCAGTGTAATGCTCGCAGTTGCAGGTCGATGGTTGCATGAGGGAAAGGAGAACCACTCTTGTATCTTGCAGGATGAGCACCCCTCCCCCCCACCCCGGCCCGGTCCCCGGCCTGGAAAGACAGAATTTAACAACGTGCAATTTCTGGCAGTAAGGCGGGTTGTGGGGTGGTTGGGTAGAGGTGGGGAGGGGTGATGGAGGCTCCTCCATCAGAAGCCCCCCCTCTGACTGGGAATGCCCTTCCCTTCGGGCCCGTTGACCTCCAGACCTCCCTCCTCCCACCCAGATACCCCGATCTCCCCCCTCAACACCCTCTAGGTCTTCCCTATCCATCCACTGACCCCCCCCCCCCCCCCCCCCCCCCCCCTGCCACTGAACGTCCTCTGATTCCCGGAACTGAGTTCCAGGCAGCTGGCTGCAGTATCTCTTCTGGCAGCGCTCTTCCTGGAATGACTGGAGAGCTGCTGGGCAGTCTCCAAGCTGGGACTTGAGAGAGAGAGTTCCTACCTTCTGCCAATCTACCCTCGTTAGAACGTGAAATGGCATCCCGGCTGCTGGAGTCGGCGGAGATGCTTTCACTGCTAACTCTTCCGATGAGCCCCCGCCATCTTCTGGCATTGGAGCGATAAATGAAAGATTCCGCCTACTGTTCCAGCACAGGGTGTTGGTCTTCTCAATTAAACCACAGGGCAGGATTCCCTGGCCTTCCAATTGCATGTTTCTCAGCAGTGGGAGGTGGCACCGCTGTCAATGTGAATTCCCATTGGAGCTACCCGACACACCGGGATGAAGAGTTTTGGCCACAATGTCCTCATTCTGAAAGATGACCACAAAAGGTCAATTTTGCCCAATACATGTTTTCCCATTATGCTGCTTGCCAATATGTAATGATTTTAGGAGCAAAGTGATGTTCTAGCCTGTGAGAGTTAGGCCCTTGGAGGATTGTGTCCTGCTGCATCGAAAGTATTCATTTTCCTTTTCTTAGTCCTTTAATTGTGTTTTGATTGTTTTGTTGCATCTTACTGCTACACAGCACGATTGTTTGTCTGCTATTATTCTCTTTTTCACTCTTTCCCCACAACATTGTTGATGACAGCTGCAATTTTGCAGTGAGCAGATTGCCGATGATGGAAATTCTTTGGGGATTCCACTGATACTCCTCCAATTGGAGAAGGAAAGAAATGAATGAACGGGACAAGTTCCAGCTAGGAAGATGAGTACATCAGCCACTGATTGACAACACATTTACCTAACTTGCTCATCTGGACCACACATAATTATTCTTGTACAATACCTGTTCAATAAGATGGATCCACAAATACCATTATCTTCTGTTCGGCTATTGTACAAAGGTATCCACAAATGCATTGATACTTTAACATGTACTTTCTGAAATGAATTATCTTGGATATACTGAAATAAACTACAACCCTTCCCAACTCTGTTGAATTATTTGTGGTATATACCGCCGTTTCCATTTGACTTGGAGAAAATAATCAGATGCTCCTTCTATATGCTACCCCAATGAGATAAATATGCACACAAACTTGGTTTGTGCAGAACGTTACATGATGATCAATTGATTTTCATCATCATGCGTTCCTTAAAAGAGTTCCACCGCACATTTAAAAGTGTCCAGAATTGGGAACAGCTATTGCTTGTCCCTTATAACATCCAAATTTATTCTAATTACTTGACAGTCTTTTGAAGTTAGTATTGATAAGAATTAGTATGGGGATCAATAGTAGAGATAATAACAAAGATTGAGGGTGGGATTCTCCGGTTGCTGATGGCGAAATCATGTTCGGCGATCTGCCGGAGAATCAAATTGGGACAGTGTCGCTTTTGCGATACTCCGCCCCCTCCAAAGCGGCATACTCTGGGAGTATGATGGCCTCAGGGTGTTGCCTGAGGCCCTCTCCCTGATGCTCTGATCCCGACCGGCCGAGTTCCCGAAGGCGTGGGTCTCTCATGCTAGTATTTGTCAGGAGCTTGGCATGGCGGCTGCAGACTCAGTCCAGCGCCACCACAGTGGGGGATGAGTCAAACCACGGGAAAGGGGGACGCACGCAGGGGCTGCGGGCACTGTTGGGGGGTTGTCCGGGGGATGCAAGCCTAGTCAAAAGGGGGGGCACTATTTCGCAGGCCGGGTCCGCACGCTGCCGGCACCATGCGCATGCGTGGCGACAGACCCGGCATTTCTCCAGCCGTATCGGGAGCTAGAGCCGGGTGCTCTACGCTGCCTGCCTTCTAGCCCCCCACCAAATAGAGGATCGGTGGCCATTTCATGCCGATTCTTCGGTCATAAAACGCCACCGTTCCCACGCTGGCATCAGGACATAGCCTGAAAATCGGAGAATCCAGCCCGAGTCTAAAGTAAAGTGCTTAAACTCTCTGGGCAACTGGTGAAGTGCTGCTACCCTGACTCCGTATTTGATAACTACAAACGTGGAGTCACTGCAGTATGAGGGGCAGGTGATTGTCATGTTTGACATTCCCACACAAACCAATTGGTTCGATGAAAGTTGAAAAGCAGATGGCAGCAAAATGGGAGGAAGCACACTGAGAAAAAATAGATCTGCAATGTAGCAATTAAGGGTTCAACAAATTAAACAATGAAGGATATAATAAAATTGTTGCTGTGGACTTCTATGAACTAACCACAGGATTCTCAAGTACAAATTCTGATAATTTGTTCAAAATTCAGGCATGGAGAGCACTGTCTTAGAGACACGTAACACAACGCTCTCTTCGAATACAGGACTATCCACTAATGTAGCTCTCTCCCTCTAATACAGCTCTCACTTTTGAAATAGAACTCTCACCAAGTCATCGGTTTCCACCATATTTATAACTGTAAATCTGTACACAGAATATTGTTTAATTTCCAATCTTTCACCCAGAGTAAGGACCCGTTACCTCCTTCTAGCTGGAGACTATTTGTTCTGATTCAGTTCCTAACGGCATTCTATCAGTTTGTTCTTGAACCTGAACGGCTCCTATCAACTTGCTCACATGCGACATCTTCTAGGGTTCTGGCTCACCAGTGTGGCTTTGGCAGCGCTGGCCCATCAGCACGGCTCTGCCTTCTTCTCCAGTGTCTCCTCCAGATTCTTTTGATACTTGACTGAACTGTCCTTGGGCGGGCTTGCTGCACTAAGTATGGGTGGTCAACATACTTTGTTGCAGAGCCATCCCGATGGTCCGACACAAGTATCCTGTCGATTACGCTTAACATTAAGATCATGGGATGGAAGTTCAGTACACTTTTAAAAGGCCAAGCCACGGCACCAAGGACCTGAGTTCAATCCCTGCCCCGGGTCACTGTCATAGAATCATAAAAAGTGGAGGCCATTCAGCCCATCGAGTCTGCACCGGCCCTTGGAAAGAACACCCTACTTAATCTCACTCCTCCAACCTCTCCCTGTAATCCAGTACCCCCACTGTGGTGAACCACGTATTGCTACTATATATATATTTACCATTATTTGTTATTCGTCTTACTGTTATCCACCTCTGTATATATGTTCACTGTTGTTCTTATTCACTGTTACTTACTGTTGTTGTGTTGATGCTTCTGTTGGCTCTGCCTGTGGCTCCACCCCTCGGGGGAGGTATATAATTGGCAGATCTGTGGCCAGATCTCAGTGCAGGAGCAACAACAGGCTGGCATACTTCTTAACTTATTAACACCACTGTTCTCTTCCACAACTCGACTCATGTGAATTGATGGTCCATCACCCATCTAACCTACTGGACACTACGGGGCAATTTGGCACGGCTAATCCACCTAACCTGCACATCTTTGGACTGTGGGGTCCCTTTAGCTAGACGGTTTCTCGGCGGGGAGAGGGGGGGGTCTGCTTTGTGCTGTGGGGGTGGAGGCTGATTTATTGTCCATGGGGGCGGGGGGGGGGGGGGGATGGTTGTGGCTAGCTGTGGGACCTCCCTATCGGGCCGCCTGCTCCAAATGGCATAGATTTGCATGGCGAAGGAGATTGAATTGCTTTGTGATCTGCGCTCAAAGCGAGAGCAGAAATTAGCAGCAATTCAACTCTGGGGGGTGCGGGGCGGGGAGAATGGTCTCCCAAATGGAAAATCTCGCCCACTATTTCTCTCTGCACAGATGCTACCAGATCCGTTGGGTTTTTCTAGAACTTTCAGTTTTTATTCAAGATTTCCAGCATCTGCAGTATTCTGCTTTAATTAACATTCACCTATATTTACAATCCAGTTAGTGCTGCCCTTAATCACAACAAAACTATACAAGCAACATTGTCCTTAAGATGGACACACCAAATGACATCTGAGGATAAGAATCAAAAGCATGTTCTTGAACTCTTTTTGAATATCCCCCTTCACTCTCGACTACTTTGTTTTGACCAGGTGGTTTGCGTTCTGCAGATGTGCCTGGCTTTTTATTCGCTCGGCATCCGGGTAATAAATATGCCCATGGAAAGAAAACAGGCGGATTCCACAGTTGTGGAGGAAAGCACGGCATCCCAAAAGAATCTGAACACTGAGCCCAAATGATTCGCTTGCACAGGAATGACTGGAAATAATTAGCAGTTATCTAACCTACTCTCAGTCCGTGTTGTGAATGATACTATTGCTAATCGCAGCACTCTTTTTAAATGATTGCTATTATCCAAAATGCAAATATAGTCGGTTCTGATATCCGAGTTGGCTTTACTTAGAAACAAAACCCATTCAAGGGCAGTCATGTAGCTAGTACTTTTCTAAGTCGGGGAAAGAAATTTCTCTGTACACTAATGCTAACGATGTACTAATTTATAGCAGTTTGGTGTGCTGGCTCTACTGGAGCAGTAGTAATGTTCTGCCCATGATCCGAGAATCTCTCTGTTAGCGCATATTGCGTTACTTTTGTAATTGCCAAGAGACAGCTAAGCACCAATTATCGGTTAAAATTAAAAGTGTTCATGCTTACATTCCAGACTGCACAGACTTAATGCCACCTGCTCTAAAGGTAATTCTAACATAGCATGGGAAGAGATCCAGAATGGCCCAAAGCAGGAGATGTGGGGAGTAACTGTGCTTTTTCTCTCAGTTTATGTAGTATAGATTCAGCTCTGTGCCTCATTCTGTTGGAGACTATGGCTAAGGAAATAGAGGGGGAAGGGCAGAAGACAACTGGCGAGGTCCCAGGCAAAAGGTGCACAAAATGAGCTCCTTGTTCCTTATTATTGGCAAACCTCGGTTTGGATCAAAAGAGGAATATGTACAATATCAAATTGAAACTGTGGTTCTTGTGTTTGGAAGTGTTCATCTATAAATAAATGCTTAAAAAGAATGCTGTGCCATGGCATCAAACAGTATCTGCCACAATGAAAATACTCAGCAAGTCTGGCAGCATCTGTGGAGAGAGAAATAGAACGAATGGGCGCATTCAGCGGACTCAAGAAAAGTCCGCTCAACGGCGCGTTGAGCAGGGTTTTTCTCGTTGGCTGTAGCGTCGAGAAATACCCCGCTATCGAATGGCACTTCACTGTTTTTTTTGGCCTGGAGGAATTTTTCCCCGCTGAGTTGCACTTAGAGGGAAAGACTCTTCGCAGATTGAAGCACTATTTTGTGCGGCAACCAAAATCCCCCCCCCCCCCAACTTTTAAAGCCCTTCCCCCTGCTTTTTTGACCCCCCCTCTCCCCCTAAAACTTGGGGAGGCTCTCAGGTACTCCCACAACCCTCTCTACCTGGCAAGGCCTCCCCAGGCCTGAGCCCTGGCACTGCAAACCTGGCACCTAAGCACCCTGGCACTCTGGAAATGCCCCTCGCAACCTGGCAGTGCCAAGGTGCCGAGTGAGTGTCAGGGTGCTACCCTGCCCTGTCTCTGTCCACCCAGGGATCTTCAATGGCCTGGGAGACCCCCCCTGCCAAGTCCAGTTATGACTGGTCCACGTTTGTGTGGACCAGTACTAAACGCCATCCTGGTGAGGTGTCCCAGGCATGGCTGGTGAGTCCTTGGCATCGGGTGAATCCGGCATCCGGGTATTTAAATGAGACGGAGCCTGCTTTGGGACTCATGTGTGATTGACCCATTGTGCCCGTATCCACGCTGGGAGCAACGTGACGCTGAATTGCACCCAATGTTTTACCTTGGAATCTTGCATCATGAATTTATGCTGTTGGCTAGGCGAGGGTTTCTTCATTTTTTTCAGGTGGCGAGTTGTCAAAAGTGCAAGTTGGTAACGGTGTCGTGAAGAAAACTGAATATTTGGGACATGAGTGATCAGAGTAAGCAACGATGCATCTCCTTAAATAATCAAACTTAAAGATGGTGAGATTAGCAGTGGAAGGACTGAGACAAATTGCAAGTTAGAATGGACGAATTCAATGTTAAATCAGGCGCAGAAACAGAAATAAAGAGAGGGAAACAAAGATTAGATTAAGAGACAGGGTGAGGAAACTGAAAAAATTGAACTTTTAAAAAAAAATAACATTTTTAACATTTCATTTAAAACCTGAAGGAATGCGACTTCAAAAAAGTTAATTTTTCAATGTGAGAAAATTTATCTAAGAGTATTTAACACCTACCACATTGCATAGCACCAGGGTCTCAGGTGCGAATCCTGGTTGGGTCACTACCTGTGTGGAGTCTACACATTCTCCCCGTGTCTGCATGGGTTTCCTTCGGGTGCTCCTGACAGACGTGCTGTTAGGTAATTTGGACAGTCTGAATTCTCCCTCTGTGTACCTGAACAGGTGCCGGAATGTGGCGACGAGGGGCTTTCCACAGTAATTTCATTGTAATGTGAGCAGACTTGTGGCAATAAAGATTATTAAAGGGGTTTTGTAAGGATAGGCTTCAACTTCTATTACAAAGGTGTGGTGGAAATATGTTGAACATGTTACAATTCTCAGAAACACGTGTGGCTTGTAACACTGGGCTGGATTCTCCATTATTGGGACTATTTCCCCATGGCGGCATCAAAACGGTAGAGTTTTAAGCCAGAAAACCTTGGATCAAAGTGACACGAATTCCCAGCCCTGCAGGGAGGCTAGTTGGGATCCGGAGTAGATCTCGCAGCTTTTGATGCAGATACGGGCCCCTGCACTTCCATGTCGGATGTCGTGCATGCGCACGGCGGCGGTCTCCAGCGGCCGCGCCGTGCTCCATGGTGGACTCGGACCGCGGAGCTAGACATAAAAAAAGAGACCCCACGATCAGCCGTGCACTCGACCCTCAACACCCACACAAATGTTCCACGGCCGCTTATAAAGAAACCTTGGCCTCCCCTTGGCCTCCGATCGGCTGGCCCCCGACCAGGGCGGCCGCGGACTGAGTCCACAGCCACCACGCGAGTATCCCGACCAGTGGAGCACATTAGTTCCACGTCATCGGGACTTCAGACGGTCAAGGGCAGTGAAAGGCTGAGCGGGCCTCTGGCAATGGGCCCAGATAGTCCCAGGTGGCCCGGTGTATGCTTTTCGGGGCCCACAGAATCGGTGAACCGGCGCCGGTCACGATTTCTTGCAGGAACACGGATTCTCCGCTCCTGAGGGTGTGGAGAATCCAGCCCACTGTCTTTTCCACAGGACTGCCATTGTTTGTTTTTCCTCGTGACCTTTGAAACAGAAAATGACTCTTAAATTGATGGCAGTAGTTCAACTACCTTTGTGCCAGTAGAACTAGAAGCAGACAAGAAGTATGTGCACCAGAATTCCTGTGGTTAAACACTTATGAAGGAGGAATATGTGGTACAAACTGACTATGCATTATAGTTGAGACTAACTTCAGTTTGATCTGGATCAGTTGGAGAATGATTACATACCCGGAAACAAATCAAGGGGCGCAGAACGATTGTCACAAGGACAGTTACTGTGTGGTCAAAGGGTAAAGGGAGGCTTAGAAACCTTTATTGGCACAACACTGACAGAAAGCATCGAGAAGAGACATTAAGCTGGAAGCAAATCGGACCCAGTCAGATCAAATCCAATCAACCTGCAGTTAATCTAGTTTGACTACCTAAGGGTAACTGTATGTTTTCTAAATTTCTTGTATTTTTTGTTAAGGTTAAAACATTTTGCTCATAAAAGCAATTGGATTTCCAGTGAAATCACGTCAGTACTGATTCTCAATCTCTTGGACGTTGCAGAATTTTGACTCAAGCGGACTTTCTATGGTGAGTTTAATTCGTATCTATCATACAATGAAGCAAAATAAAGTACCCTGTTCACCTTTCAAAGGCGAGGAAGGCAGAAAAATGTTGCTTTCATAACGGTAATAGTGGAGGGCGCAACCTGGACAGTAACATTTGGATTTCTGCAGATAACCTTGCACCGGCATGTGCCTGAAATTATTGTAACACATGCAATTAAATAATGGCGAATGCATTAGCCTCGCCATTATTTTCACGGTAAACTATTGACCATATTGTGGAACAAGAGCCAGAAACAAGCCAAGCCTTACCACTGATAGAGGACAACACTTGCACAAGACACTGAGCAGTTTTGCCTGGTATTATGCACAGATTCAGCTGGCTGCCTACCTCTATATTTCACGGGAACTAACAGTTTTGCATGCATGCCAAAATATTTCAGCTACAAGCCCTGCTCATTTTCAGGCCCAGTTTTTTATTTCTCCAGAGGACTGACAACTTCTTGAAAGCCATCTGCCTATTTCTCTACATCTGCCTGTATACCACTGCTGGGAAAATAAAGCATTGTTTTGATTTGGTGCCTCAACCTAAGGATATCTGAAATCACTCCAATTAAACACTTTTAAAGTTTAGTCGCAATTGCAATGTCACAAATGTTGCAAATCATGCTCGTACTCTGTGAGGATACAAGTGACTGGCTCACCTGCACATGCTCCTGCAGTATCGTCCATTTTGTAACTTGTCTCAGCACCCGTTCAATTGCTGCCCATTTTCAATGGTACGAACACTGTGTCCAATGGTGAGCATTATTCTTGAGAGGACAGACATGCTGCTCCTTTGCTGCATAACCTAAAAATATAAAATGACATGTACTAAATTTATTTTTGTGGTTTGACATGGAGCTACATTTTCTGGTCCAGCTCATAAAGGGATGGATTTTTCCGGCATCATGGAGATGGATTTTAGAAAATAGTGGAGAGCCATATTGGGACAGCTCCTTGACACATTCCCACCTCACGAACGCCTTTCTCAGGGTCAGGCTGGGTATAGGGTCAGCATTAGGCCTGCAGCCAATTAGTTCAATTAAGGCCTCACACAAAGGGCCAATGTTCAAATGCATTCACCTCCAGATCCCCATCATATCCTAAGACAGCTGGTTCAATCGTGGTGGGTTCCCTTCCGCACAAACTCCCTGTGGTCTTCAAGAGTCTTCAGTGTGGCCCTTCTGTGTTGGCCAATGAGGACAGCTCCATAATGAGATCTGTCTCTCTTGGTGGGAATGCCACAACGCCAGAGATGCTGGCCCTATGATTGGGTCTGCAGCATTAGGAACTCATCAGGACAGCAAACGTGGAGTTGGACAATTGTACCTTTCGGGAGATTGTGCCACCAGTCTCACTGCCAACAAGTGTAAGCTTGGGACCCCCATTTGGTTGATCCTGCGCCCTACAGGGGCCAGCATGGCACTGGAGCGACTCACGCAGCTGGGGTATGGACCCCCCCCCTATTGAAACATATTTAGTTTGCAAATAAGTTGTCCACCAATAGAACTATCACATGATTTTGTGTAGTTTATTAAATTAATTCTCAGTGATTTTAAATTAGGTTATTCATAAGTGACTTAACTAAAAATGCTTATTTTATTTCGAAACCTATTTTGAAATGTATAAATAAACCTCACCGGGTTATCAAGCTTAAATACATCAAGGAATATGTCTTAATGGAATAAAGTAAATGAACATTCTGTCACATTGCCCAATTATGCTGGTTCATGGAATATTTTACACTTGCAATTATGCAAATATATTTTCTTATACTTACATAGTACCTTTCACATCTTCTGAACATCCCAATGGACATTAGAGCCAATACATTATTTTTAAAGTTTGCTCGCTGTGGTTTTATTGGTGAATACGGCAGCTGATTGCACACAGCAACGTTCCTCAAACAGCACTGGAGATTATTGGCCAGTTAATCCATTTTTAATGGTGCTCCATGAACAATAAATGCAGGCCAGAATGTGGAAATTTCCCTCCTCTTCAAATAGTGTTTTACATTCGCTACAGTCAGGCAAATGATGCCCCATGTTTATATCTCATTTAAAAGACAGCACCTCCGACAATGCAGTACTCTCTCAGGATGGCACTGAAGATCTGAATTTGTGAGGGGAGTCAGACAGAACCATCAGGGTAAAATGGGTGTGATTCTCCGACCCCCCGCCAGGTTGGAGAATCGCCCGGGGCCAGCGTCAATCCCGCCCCCGCCGTGTCCCGAATTCTCTGGCACCCGACGTTCAGCGGGGGTGGGAATCGCGCCGCGCCGGTCGGTGGTCCCCCCGCGGCGATTCTCCGGTCTGCGATGGGCCGGAGTCCCGCTGCAGACAAGCCTCTCCAGCCGGTGTGGATTAAACCACCTACCTTACCGGTGGGACTGGCGGCGCGGGTGGGCACCGGGGTCCTGGGGGGGGGGGGGCGATCTGACCCCGGGGGGTGCCCCCACGGTGGCCTGGCCCGCGATCGGGGCCCACCGATCTGCGGACGGGCCTGTGCCGTGGGGGCACTCTTTTTCTTCCGCCTTCGCCATGGTCTTCACCAGCCGCTGACGTTCCGGCGCATGCACGGACTTACGCCGGCCGGTGAAGTCCTTTCAGCCCTGGCTGGCATGGCACCAAAGGCCGTTCACGCCAGCCGGTGGAGCGGGAACCACTCCGGCGCGGGCCTTGCCCCTCAATGTGAGGGCTTGACCCCTAAAGGTGTGGAGACATCCGCACCTTTGGGGCGGCCCGACGCTGGAGTGGTTCATGCCACTTCAACGTGCCGGGACCCCCGCCCCGCCGGGTAGGGCAGAATCCCAGCCCATAGATCATAGAATTTACAGTGCAGAAGAAGGACATTCAGCCCATCGAGTCTACACCGGCCCCTAAAAGAGCACCCTACCTAAGCCCATATCTCCACCCCATCCCCGTAACCCAGCAACGCAATCTAACCTTTGGACAGGGAAATTTAGTGTGACCAATCCATCTAACCTGCACATCTTTGGGCCGTGGGAGGAAACCGAAGCACCCGGAGGAAATCCACGCAGACGCGGGGAGAAAGTGCAGACTCTGCACAGACAGTGTTACAAACCGGGAATCGAACCCGGGTCTCTGGCGCTGTGAAGCAACAGTGTTAATCACTGTGCTATCACGCTGTCCAGTTTCAGAGGGGAAAGCCCTCTGGAGAAATTATTGGGCTTTCCTCCCTTATTCTAAAAAACCTGCCCATCTTCGGCTGTTACCGGAATCCCACCTCAAATTAGCTGGCAGCCTCTGCACAGGATCAATGGATGGGTGGAGGGGAGTCACCCTGCTGTCAGGAAAATGCACTGTAAAATGGCTGCCCGCTTCCTTGCAGTGAGAGGCGTCACCGCCTCCAGTCCCACAATCAATTAATTACCCTGAAGGTGGGGCCACATGAGGGGGAGGGGGAGGGAGGGGAGATGGAGGGAAGGGATTGCACAATTTGACATGGCTCCCTATGATTTTGCTGACTCATCCCTGCCTTTCAATCTGCCTGGGGACTGGTGAAATCCTGGCCCAAGTGTCAGGTTAGATTATGTGCTCAACTGTAAGATAGAACCCACAGCTGCTGACTGAGAATGGTACAAATGAGCCAAAGATGATACCCTCACTTACCTCTAGAATATTTCGAGATAAGTACGCTGAATAACAGTCATTTGTAAAAAAACATCTTTCACCAACATCTTCCTATATTTCATTTTCATTGTCAGTACTGTACTGGCACTCAACTATCTTTATTGATTGTCTTTCAGGTGCAAGTATAGCTGATGGCTGGGCCATTTTGCATTTCGTGAAATCTCTGAAGCAATTTACTTGGCATAAAGGACTGTTGTCATAAGACACCTTTATATAATAGCGAAGTTCAGGCTCGGATCCTCACTTTAACCTCAATAACTTGGTTCAACCAAAACATGAAATCAAAATATATATGAAATATAACCAAAAATAAAAACGATACATAAAGGGCGCGATTCTCCCAAACCGGGAGAAATCGTAAGGCTGGCGTCAAAAACGGGCGGGTTTAACGCCAGCCTCCACCCCCCCCCCCCCCCCCCCCCCCGACCGGGAACCGATTCTGGTCCCCGGTCGGGGCTAGCATGCAGCGGCCGTGAACTCCGGCATCGCGGGCTTAACGAATTTCGTTAAGCCCGCTTGCCAGAGTTTGCGATGGCTGACGCGTCACATGACGTCAGCCACGTATGCGCGGATTGGAAGACTCCAACCCGCGCATGCGCGGATGACGTCATCGCGCATTTGCGCGAAACCCGCGCATGCGCGGGCCGGGATGCCCCTAAGCCGCCCCGCGAATGGATACAGTGGGGCGGCGGAAGGACAAAGAGTGCACGGGGTAAGTACCCGCTGCCCTAACCAACGCAACCTAACCTTTGGACAGGGAAATTTAGTGTGACCAATCCATCTAACCTGCACATCTTTGGGCCGTGGGAGGAAACCCAAGCACCCGGAAGAAATCCACGCAGACGCGGGGAGAAAGTGCAGACTCTGCACAGACAGTGTTACAAACCGGGAATCGAACCCGGGTCCCTGGCGCTGTGAAGCAACAGTGTTAATCACTGTGCTATCACGCTGTCCAGTTTCAGAGTGGAAAACCCTCTGGAGAAATTATTGGGCTTTCCTCCCTTATTCTAAAAAACCTGCCCATCTTCGGCTGTTACCGGAATCCCACCTCAAATTAGCTGGCAACCTCTGCACAGGATCAAAGGATGGGTGGAGGGGAGTCACCCTGCTGTCAGGAAAATGCACTGTAAAATGGCTGCCCGCCTCCTTGCAGTGAGAGGCGTCACCGCCTCCAGTCCCACAATCAATTAATTACCCTGAAGGTGGGGCCACATGAGGGGGAGGGGGGGGAGGGGAGATGGAGGGAAGGGATTGCACAATTTGACATGGCGCCCTATGATTTTGCTGACTCACCCCTGCCTTTCAATCTGCCTGGGGACTGGTGAAATCCTGGCCCAAGTGTCAGGTTAGATTATGTGCTCAACTGCAAGATAGAACCCACAGCTGCTGACTGAGAATGGTACCAATGAGCCAAAGATGATACCCTCACTTACCTCTAGAATATTTCGAGATAAGTACGCTGAATAACAGTCATTTGTAAAAAAACATCTTTCACCAACATCTTCCTATATTTCATTTTCATTGTCAGTACTGTACTGGCACTCAACTATTTTCATTGATTGTCTTTCAGGTGCAAGTATAGCTGATGGCTGGGCCATTTTGCATTTCGTGAAATCTCTGAAGCAATTTACTTGGCATAAAGGACTGTTGTCATAAGACACCCTTTATATAATAGCAAAGTTCAGGCTCGGATCCTCACTTTAACCTCAATAACTTTGTTCAACCAAAACATGAAATGAAAATATATATGAAATATAACCAAAAATAAAAACAATACATAAAGGGCGCGATTCTCCCAAACCGGGAGAAATCGTAAGGCTGGCGTCAAAAACGGGCGGGTTTGACGCCAGCCTCCCCCCCCCCGACCGGGAACCGATTCTGGTCCCCGGTCGGGGCTAGCATGCCGCGGCCGTGAACTCCGGCATCGCGGGCTTAACGAATTTCGTTAAGCCCGCTTGCCAGAGTTTGCGACAGCTGATGCGTCACATGACGTCAGCCGCGTATGCGCGGATTGGAAGATTCCAATCCGCGCATGCGCGGATGACGTCATCGCACATTTGCGCGAAACCCGCGCATGCGCGGGCCGGGATGCCCCTCAGCCGCCCCGCGAATGGATACAGCGGGGCGGCGGAAGGACAAAGAGTGCGCGGGGTAAGTACCCGCTGCCCTAACCGATCGTGGGCCCATGGCACCTTGGTACGGCCGTGCCAATCGGTGCCATGGTTGCCAAGATCCCAACTTTACGGCCGTTTTTACGAACGGTCAGACCAGGTGTGTTTGACGTTCCTAAAAACGGTCGTAAAGGGCTTGGACTTCGGCCCATCGGCCAGCTGAGAATCGCTGCTCGCCGTAAAAAAACGGCGGCAGCGATTCGTGTTGGGAGTCTGGCGTGGGGGGGGGAGAATAGCGGGAGGGCGTCAGACTAGCGTGGCCGTAAAAATTTACGACCCCCGCTATTCTCCGCACCGTCGTGAGTGCGGAGAATTGCGCCCAAAATATATCTGGACATCTTTCGGATTTCTCCCAACTTTTCCAAACGTGTGACCTTGAATTCATGGTTAGGTCAATGGTATCACACCTTTCGGTTGTGGGTGAGTTGTCTTTGTGCATCACACAATGTAATCTTCCAAGTTGTTTCCCTATGAACTATGACCAGCAGTTGTTCTGCCAGAAGATTGTGGTTTCCTCTGTCACCTCTGATTCTGTGCAACATTGCTGCATTGCCCCAGTTCCAATTCAGTAGTCACAGGCCTTTTACGCATTCCTGATTTCCACTTTTACACCAGTGGCGGTTGTGTTTTTAACTTCCTCGGCCCTCAGTTCTGGAATACCCTCTCTAAACTTCTTCACCTCTCCCCTCACCAGTTGAATGCTCCTTAAAATCTACGGGCGGAATTCTTCGCTCCTGCGCGGAATCAGGAAGGCCGTCGTGAACTCGGCCAAGTTTCACGACGGCCTTGGAGGCCGCTCCTCGCACCTTATTCACCCCCTCCCCCAGGGGGCTAGGAGCGGCTCCGTAAATCTCGGCCGCCGGGCCTTGACACTTGCGTCTCTTGGAGACGCCGGCCCGACGATCGGTGGGCACTGATCGCGGGCCAGTCCCCTCCCGAGCACGGCCGTGGTGCTCACTCCCCTCTCCGCCCCCCACAAGCTTCAAACGGAACTTTGGCGCCCATGTTCACGGTGGCAACGACTAGGTGTGGTTGCCGCCGTCGTGAACTGGGCCGGAGATTCGCCGGTCGCCGTGAAAAACGGCGAGCGGGCGATTAATCCGAGCGGGGGGTGGGAGAATCGCGGGAGGTGCCAGGGCGCGGTGTCGTGAGTCGCCCGGCCCTCCCGCGATTCTCCCACCCGGTGTGGGGAGCGGAGAATCGCGCCCTACCTCTTTGTCCAAGCTTTTGGCCACCTGTCACTGCTACATCTTAAGGTGACCCAATGTCAAATTGTGTTCAATAATGCAAAGCATATTTGGGGATTTCAGCAGCACTCTTGTTTGTTTCTGCGCAACATTATAAATAGTGCATTGAGTAGAGAAACCTCTCTCCCATTCCACTGGAAAAAATAGGAAAAACTGTTCTGGAAAATACAGAATGTGTCATTTGAAACATAGAGGTCTGCCAATATCTGATCGGGGAGAGTGCAGGGAAAGATCCCACAAGAGGTTGGTGGCAGCTGAAGAGCACAGAAACTGTGGGCAGCAATTTCAGTCTGTCAGAATGGTTATTACAACCTGCAGCAGGAGAAAGGGAAAAGAAAAAAGTTTTAAAAAATGTCTTTGTGCTGTTGAAAAATTGTAATGGACTGCCCCTTTAAGACCCGAAGTCCGATCCTTATCGGAGGTCCCGATCTCGCGCCAGAGATCAGCCAGCGCGGGCTTCCAGGGCTCCTCCTCTCTCTCTCCCCACGAGGCAGGACACAGGAACAAAGAAACCAGCGGCAGAACGGGACGGGACCAGAAGGAAGAGGCAGCAGCAGGAACAGCAGCGAGACGGCCCAGCGGCAGGAGAGGCCCAGGAGCGAGACGGCCCAGGAGAAGAATGCGAGGGAGCAGCAGCCAATGAAGACCGAAGACAGAGAAAAAGAGAAAACAGCACCAGGAGAGATGACCAGGAGAATTGAAAGAGAGAGAGAGAGAGTCTGAAGGCCTCAACAACCAACCAGACAACATCCAAAAGTAAATAATGTTTATAATTTAATGAAAGAGAAAAGAGTATGTTAATAATAAAATAATTTAACCTGAAAAAGTGGTTATTAGCTTGCTTCACTTCCTTAAGAACGCAGGACCCGGGACATCGATGCTATTAAGGGGTAAGTAAGTAAAATTCTTCAGTGAAGGTATGAGTTATACCGGGGGATAACTTGAAAGGAGAGTTTGACCCGAATAGCACTCACAGAGGCCTGTACTGGAGTCAGGGAGGGAGAATCCCTGTTCACCGTTTTAGAATATTGGCCCTTTTGTTCTTTGGTATAAGGGGAATTCTAAAACAGAGAGGTGAATTTAGAAAAACATGGCGCCCAACGTGGGGCCTTCATCCTGGGCCTCTCCTGCCGCTGGGCCGCTCCGCTCCTGGGCCGTCTCGCTCCTGGGCCTCTCCTGCCGCTAAAACAGAGAGGTGAATTTAGAAAAACAAAACGTTAATTCACAAGAAATGTAGTAGGAATTCATAGAATCCTTACGGTGCAGAAGGAGGCCGTTTGGCCCATTGCATCTGCACCGCCTCTTGGGAAGTGCACCCTACTTAAGCCCACACTTCTACCCAAACCCCAAAACCCAGTAACCCCACCTAACCTTTTTGGACAGTAAGGGGCAATTTGGAATGGCCAATCTACCTAACCTGCATATCTTTAGGCGGAAACCGGAACACCTGGAGGAAGCCCATGCAGACACAGGTGAAAGTGCAAACTCCACCCAGTCATACGAGGCCGGAATTGAACCCGGGTCGCTGGAACCGTGAGGCAACAGTGCTGCAAACTGTGCCACCTTGCCGCCGTAATTATTCCCTTCTCTCACACAAAAAAACTGGGTGAGACTGTACCATGTACAAGCAAAGTCTTGCATGGATTAGGGGAAAATACCTTGGGAAATCAACAAGAGCAAATCCACATGTTCATGTATTCCCTGACACAATGATTTGGACTAACTGGCTGTCAGCATCTATGGCGATGTTTTAGGTAGAAGCATTTGGTCTGTCTGACTGAGTTGGATATGGTGTTAGATTGCTTGCCTCATCACTGTGACAGTAACAAGAGGACACGAGTATAAGATAATTACTAAAGAACTGAAAGAGAGTTTAGGGAAAATGTCTTTGCAGGGTACGTGGCTAGAATGTGGATTTATCTTCCATTATTAAACCAGACCGTACTATACTTTAAAAGGGGCTGCTGTTTAAAACAAATGAATCTGAAGGATATAGTAGATATGAGCAAATGACATATGCTCGTACTTTGTTTCATTTAGCATTGATAATGTCTAGAGTAGCTATTAAAATAAAACATGCTTGTGACATTTTCAACTCGGTCTTAATTGAGTTATGTTGCACTCAGCTCATTGTCCGAGGAAAATCTGTTTGGGGTTTCCAGCACAGCTAAATATCCCCCTATAATGACTTGACTACTTTTAATCCTCAGATCACTTGTTTCAGGATCCACTGAACAGGAGGCTTTATCTCAGCAAAATTGTAATTCTCTGCAGGTAGATTCACCATACTCTGTACTAAGGTCATCTGACTGAGATAAATTGATGCAAAGTACTTTAGCAATGGATCATTAACTCTTTATTGGTACAAGAAATGTTAGCATAATTCTAATTCACATTATACAGGTATCAAGAACAGAGAGCGAAAGGCACGAATGAACTCACCAAGGTTCACAGCAGACATTCATTTGTATAAAGGAAGTTACAAATATGGACAGAATAAGTATCCAATTATGTTCTGGTCTTACTTTTGACATATTGTATCCAACTATATCACTAGAATTTTAAAGGACAGAAGGAAATCATTCAGCCTATTGTGTAACTGGTTTTGCTAAAGCAATTCATAACTGCTCCAAGTGCTCTTGCTTTCTCTCTCCTCCTTAAGAAACCATAGGGCATTGGTAACTATGGACTTCCATTGGGCTGTGCTTGGCAAAGTACAGCAGTGGTTTGACATTGGCTGCTGTCATATGGATGACCAGGAAACTCTCCTGCTCTTACCCATCTTGGAAGAATTTTTTTTTCACTGATAATCCATCTGTTTGGTCACATTATGAACACACTTCCTCCCATGGCCATCAAGTCCTGAAGTGGGACGCGAACCTAAAGCTTCTGCTCCAGAGGTAGGGATGTTTCTTGCTGCAGCACAGATCTCTTGATTTCTCTCTATAGCTCTTTATCTACCTTTGCTCCAAATGTTTATCAACTTTTTCCTTAATAAATGCAGTGATCTTTGCCGTAGCTATTCCCAGTAGCAAAGAACCTGGATGTTCTCACAGCTCATTGCATAAGTGAAATATAAAAAAGAGTCACATTTCTTTTCTCACTCAACAATAAGGGGCTGGATTCTCCGATTTTGGGGCTATGTCCCCACGCTGACATGGGAACAGTGGAGTTTTATGCCAGAACAAAATGGCATTAAACGGCCACCGATTCCCTGTTTTGCTGGGGGCTAGCATGCCGGCAGCGTAGAGCACCCGGCCCTAGCTGCCGATGCTCCCAGGAGAATTGCCGGGTCCGTGGGCGCGCATGAGCATGGCGGCGGCCTGCAGTGGTACCGCCCCCGATTTGGTCAGGATCACTGATTCTCCCGCCGGTCGCCGAACGTAATATATTATGCTTTACTTGCAAGTTCTTAGCTTTGTTTCTTTACATCTATCTATCAATCAATCTAATAATAATGTTTTTTAAATATAAACTTAGAGGACCCAATTATTTTTTTTCCAATTAAGGGGCAATTTAGCATGGCCAATCCACCTAACCTGCACATCTTTGGGTTGTGGGGGTGAAACCCACGCAGGCACGCAGAGAATTTGCAAACTCCACATGGACAGTGACCCAGGGGCGGGATTCGAACCCGGGTCCTCAGCGCTGTAGTCCCAATACTAACGACTGCGCCACGTGCCGCCCCTAATAATAACATTCTTGAGGAACACTTCTCCAATGGTTATGCCTGCCCCCTTTATCTGTTCCTGTCAATATGGCATCATTGTCCTGTACTTCAGCCCTTCCAAGTATCATTATTCCAGTCAAAGCATTGTCTCATCTTTGCAAAGGTCACAGGTTTGCTCATGATGTTCTCCCAGAGCACCGTGGATAACACACAGAGAATAATGTTTAGATGTTTGAATGGACTGGTCTCATATTATCATGTGAGGTTACCCCATTTTCTGGCAAGAGGAGGCAGCAGCTAAGGTGTGTGTGTGTGTCTGGAAGTACTATAACTGCATTAGGGGCCCATGCACTGTTCCTAATCTTTAGAAGATGATCACACATTCAGAAATACTTTTTAGCAAGATAGATGCATTATTCTTAGAAATCAAGTCCTGCAAATATTGAATAGTCATTGGGTAGGATTTTCCAAGCCACCGACAATGTGTTTTCATACGGCAGAGGTGGCCCGTCATTGGCCAGCGGCAAGATCTTCCGGTCCCACTGATGTCTACTGCGTTTTTGCATGGCTCAGTCGTCCCACTGCCAGGGAACCCGCCGTGAGGCGGGGGGGGGGGGGGGGGGGGGGGGGGGGGGGCGCTTTTGGCGGGACAGTAACATCCTGTGGGCGAGAAAGGTTGTAAAATCGCACCACAAATTTAATCTCTTCTGTTATTAACTAACAAAGATCTAAATGAAAACATTGAGTAATATCACATTTTATAAACTCTTATTGCTTTTGTCGTTGTCTTAATCACTCTGCAAAAGTGAAAATGCTGCTGTTCTTTATTTTTCAGCACAGTTGAAGCTATTGTGTTATAGAAAAAATAAAATGATGACAAAATTTATTGCCAGAAAATAGTTAGAACATCAGGCACTTAACAGGAGGCAGGGAACACACAGTGATACAACCTTGCCATCCTGCATAAGAATGAAAATAAAGTGAGTGCAATTAATTTTTGCTGGGCATGTTGATTTGATTTAAATCTCTTCACCGTTAGTGTGGTTAAATTCCACCCATAAAGTTATAAGCTCATGACAGTTACAATAAGCCGATTAAAATTTACTTTCCTTTTATTTCCCTTCAGTATTTGGTTCTCTAATCAAGCATTGTATTTTATCGCCCAATATACTTGAAAGGCTCATACATCTAAATGAAATGTATAAATGTAGTTCTTATTACTTACAATAGAAATTGTTATGTCTCCTTGAAGGCAAAACCAATTACCAATGAAGCAGATGGACGGAAGCATCCAGGTAAGATTTTAATGTCAATAAATTTACTTTTAAATTGGTGAACTCAGAGCAGGCCTGCCGGGTTGTCCTGAGGAATTGAACAAACGAATGTGATATAAAATAAGATAATTAGATAGAATAATGTAGAGGATAGAGCCAGTCTGATGGCAGTGAGTTCACAGACAAAGAACAAAGAAATTGAGCAAAGCATGGCCAGAAAGGGGGGAGGGGAGCCTCGTGCAGAGGATGGTGAAAATGATGCTGGGTAACAAGAGGCCCAGTGTTGAGGAATGCGAAGTGAGCCAATCAGGATATATGGCCAGGTCAGGAGGTGTATAAGATGACCTATGGGAATCTTGTATGTGAAACGTGATGCCATTTGAATGATATGTGCAGAGATCTCTTTGTCTTTGACCTCACTTGGTTCTGGGAGCTTCAGGAGACTGTATGTGTTCTGAATCTCTATAGGGTGGGTCAGCCTTGCAAGTTGTTTAAAAATAAATAATTGATACCTGCAAATCCGTCTCAAATTTTATTGAGAGCAGACTGACAGCAAAAGAATCAGGTTTGTCAGTCCGGCAACTGAGGTGGAATATTTAAATCTTGAGTCTTTATTATTCATTTTTATCATCGAGTCAACATGACAACAACAAAACTAATCACAAGAAAAACAGCTATGGCTGGAAATACTCTACAGGTCTGGAAGCAGCTTTGGAAAGAGAAACTGAATTAATGGCAAGGATTTTCCCGCACTCATTATGTGTCAGGTAGTTCGGTGACAGGAGTGGAAAATACCGCAAGAAGTGCAAAGCTGCATTTAACATCGGTGTGAAAGCTTGACGCGATTGTCCCCTCCCCTGGTCAGGAACATCACTATACCAGGGCAGGTCAAAGACTAGGGGCGAAATTCTCCCCTACCCAGCAGGGGTCCCGGCGTAGCGGAGTAGCGCCAACCACTCCGGCGTTGGGCCTCCCAAAAGGTACAGAATTCTCCGTACCTTTAGGGGCTAGGCCCGCGCCGGAGTGGCTCCCTCTCCGCCGACTGGCGCCAACGGCCTTTGGCGCTACGCCGACCAGTGTCGGGGCTGGCCGAAAGGCCTTCGCCGGTCGGCGTGAATCCGAGCATGCGCCGGAGCGTCAGCAGCCGCCGACTTCACCACCGGCGCATGCGCGGTGGAGGGGGTCTCTTCCACCTCCGCCATGGTGGAGGCCGTAGCGGCGGCGGAAGAAAAAGAGTGCCCCCATGGCACAGGCCCGCCCGCCGATCGGTGGGCCCCGATCGCGGGCCAGGCCACCGTGGGGGCATCCCCTGGGGTCTCATCGCCCCGAGCCCCCCCCCCCCCAGGGCCCCGGAGCCCACTCGCTCCACCTGCTCCCATCCGGCACAGAGGTGGTTTAAACCACGTTGGGGGGAGAGGCCTGACAGCGGCAGGACTTCGGTCCATCGCGGGCCGGAGAATCGCCGCAGGGGGCCCGCCGATCCGCGGGGCGCAATTCCCGCTCCCACTGATTCCCGGGTGGCGGAGAATTCCGGCCACGGCGGGGGCGGGATTTACGCCGGCCACGGGTGATTCCCCGACCCTGCGGGGGGTCGGAGAATTCCGCCCTAGGAATCCTATGGCGAGTAACTGACCTCCTGACCCCCCCCAAAGCCTGTCCGCCAACTGCAAGACACAAGTCAGCAGTTTAATGGAATACTCTCCACTTGCCTGGATGAGCGCAGCTCACTTGATTGCTCCCCCTTCCACAACCCTCCACCACGGACGAACAGTGGCAGCCCTGTGTACCATCTACAAGAGGACTGCAGTAACTCACAAAGGTTCCTCAGATAGCACCTTCCAACCTCAAGACCACTACCATCTAGAAGGACAAGAGCAGCAGATACCTGTGAATCCCACCACCTGGAGGTTCCACTCCAAGTCACTCACCACCCTGACTTGGAAATACTGTCACTGGGGCAGCATCCTGGATCTTCCTCCCTAACAGCACAATGGGTATACCTACACCTCAAGGACTGCAGCGGTTCAAGAAGACAACTCACCACCACCTTCTGAAGGGCAACTAAAGATGGGCAATAAATGCTCACCTAACCAGTGACGCCTACATCCCGTAAAAATGAATAATAAATAAATAAGTAATAAATTGACATATCATTATCAGACCCATTCACCAGAATCATCCCCCACATAAAAAAATCCATCCACGGCGGCATCATGGCAGAAAGGCGTGAAGCACTACTGGTCTCTGAAGGTGTGCACCTGGTGAGCAGATCTCCCAGGGAAATACAAGTGAGTGCAGTGCCCAGGGAAGAGATGGTTATGCCTGGATACTGCCGAGTACGACCCAGGAACCTCCCCTGGCATTACTTGGACAATGTGCCTGGGCATCAAGCTAGGACTGCGCAGGCACAGCTTCGAGGTAATACCAGATTTATGCCTAAGTAGTATCTGAGTAGTGCCAGGCTGGTGCCAGGTGGGGTGCCAATGGAGTGCACCTCGGTGAACTGCTTTGCTCACTCTGCGCTGGCGCGGTCTTTGAAAATAGCTCCCCAGATCATTGAGCTTCTAAGTTGCTGGAGGCCAGGAGAATCAGAACCCGCCCCACCAGTGATCAGCCAATAGGTTGCGGAACCCATGATTTTAACTTTTCTTTCACAATGCTGCGCTATATGGCAGAGAAAGCCACCATTGAAATGCCATCCAACATTGAGCTGTTCTGATATCGGGAGAAATCCCGGCCAATGTTTCAGATCATGTAACTTCCTTCAGAACTGACAAGAGTAGGGAAATGCAAAGCAATGTAGGTGAACAAGGTAAAAGAGAGAAATGGAGATCCCATCGGAGAGAAGAGCAGAACTTCTTTGAGGTAGGAATCCCTTGGTGAGAAGTAGCAGGAAATGAAACACATAAGAAAAGCAGTTCTGAAGAAAGATCCTTGGCCTGAAAGGTTGTTAACTCTGTGTCTATCTCGCTGATGCGCAATCCGGAATTTTCTGTTTTAATTTCAGATTTCTAGGGTGTGCAGTATTTTGCTTTTGCTTTCCAACTAATCATTATAATAACCCTCACAAGACCCACAGGACGACCCGATTGATCTTCCCTTGGGGTTGGTGGATTAGGATCACCCCTGCTGAGGGGCGGAGGCCGAACAGCGGGACTCATTAAATCGGACCAATAAAGGCAAGCTGAGAACCAACATCCTCGTATGGTCCCGGCTGGGACCGGATTACCGCCCATCGCTTTGCGGCCTTGCATTTACTTAATAAACCTTGAAGTTTCAATCCTTCTCGGGGCTCTTGTGATTATAGTATTGGCGACGAGGAAAAACAGAACTATAGCTTCCGATTCTGGACGTAAGGACCATGTCTGAATTTTACTACAAGGGAGAGAGGTCAGAACAAATTTTAAAATGTCGCTCTTTGGGAGGCTTGATGCTTTCGATTTGAGCGTTGAAGACTGGACCATGCAAGTTGAATGGATGTGTAACTTCTTTCGGGCAAACGCCATGAAAGAGATGACCACCAAAAGGTGATAATCTTGATTTTGTACAAAGCTATAGGTTCAACAGTCGCCAGAAGCCCAGGGGAGTCGGTCTCAAAATTCTTTGTTTTTTTTATAAATTTAGAGTGCCCAATTAATTTTTTCTAATTAAGGGGCAATTTAGTGTGGCCAATCTACCTACCCTGCACATCTTTGGTTTGTGGGGGCAAAACCCACGCAAACACGGGGCGAATGAGCAAACTCGACATGGACAGTGACCCAGAGCTGGGATGGAACCTGGGACCTCGGCGCCATGAGGCAGCAATGCTAACCACTGCGCCGCCATGCTGCCCGGGTCACAGAATTCTTGACAAAGGATAGTCAGGTTAGTTTGGGGGAGAGTTGGGGGTGTGCTCATGTTGGGGATCAAGGGGAAAGTCAGTAGGTCGGGGGGGGGGGGGGAGCCAGAGAGTTGGGAAAATTGTCTCGTAGGGCCTATTCAGGTTGGATCAGGGGAGTATGGAGGTCAGGGGGCACGGGGAACCAGAGGGTTGGGGGATAGTCAGGTGTTGTAGAGTAGTCAGGTAATTGCGGGCAGAGTTGGGGGGTGACTTTGTGTCGGGGGAATTGGGGAGGGATCAAGAGGGAGTTGGAGGCTTGCGGGTAATCAGGTGGTTGGGGCTAATCAGGACATCTCTGTTGTTCTATAGTTACACAGGTGTTAGACTAGTTTTTAATCTGTCTACCATTTTCTCCGTAACAAACCAGGTAAATAAGTCGGAACTTTCCAAATACATCGTCTCTTACTCCGAGTTGGAGACTTTTTCAGAGGGCCTATCTGAAGTTCAAAATCCCCAGGCAATTCCCACTGAATCATTTTATTGGGAGTTTTGAGGGGCCTGTGACATATCTTGAGGGGTAGATCTGGTTCCCAACTCTCCAGAAACAGAGAGAACTGTGCCGATAATCTGACCTTCTTTCAGTATTGAAACAACTGAATAAATTAGATAATAATATGCCCAGAATGAATGTTTGAAAATTTAGTCAACAATATATAAAACTGTCAGTAAATCTAAGTGCAAATGATACGAAGACAGGCACATTAATAAATTTTATGAAATTGCAGTTCTTTTTTAATATCATGTTTGAAAAACCTTTTCTTCTTCTTTTACATCTGATGAAGCACGGCTTCATTCAACATGACAAGAGAGCACTGAGAAATAAAGTTTGTGCTTGACATTGATTTAATAAAGAACATTTCAAGTGTGTGCATTGATAAAGTAAATTAAACTATAGATCTGTGGAAAATTTCAAGATAATAAAATAATCTATCCTCTATCTGTCCTCACATGTTCAAGCCTATTCAGACCTAAACTACCTAATTTCTTCCACTGCTACCACCTTTCATTTCTGCCCTCGTCTGATCCCAGCCGCACTCAAATGATTCTTTTGTTTCTCTATTTGGGTTCACCTGAACCAAATGGAAAATTGGATGGATATCCATTATTCTGGATATACATCCTACGCTCTGCGAGGAGAATTAAAAAGAAAATGGGTGAGGGAGGCTCCTGCCTGAAAGAGTCAGAAGCTTTACAGTAATATTCAAGTACAGTAAGAATTCTTACAACACCAGGTTCAAGTCCAACATGTTTGTTTCAAACACTAGCTTTCGGAGCACTGCTCCTTCCTCAGGTGAATTATTCACCTGAGGAAGGAGCAGTACTCCGAAAGCTAGTGTTTGAAACAAACATGTTGGACTTTAACCTGGTGTTGTAAGAATTCTTACTGTGCGCATTCCAAATCATGACACTTCATTCCCTCCATGTTAATCAATGCCCTTCCACCCTTCTCCATGGTCTTCGACAATGCCATAGCAACTTTGCCCTTGTATCCACCTCATGGTCTTTTATACCCTATGCCGACTTATGCCTTTCTATCCACACCATGTCCCATTATAGTCCGAATGCCAGTTTATCACCAATCCATATCCCCACCCATAATCTTTTGCCCTTAACAGCTACCAAGCTAACTCGCCTAGTATCCACCATGGAGGACCTTCCAACCCTTGCTGAGATTGAGTGAAAACCTTCACTCTCTATTGATGAATTCATTATTACACAAAAAATTTTAATTTATAAAAGCCCATTCATTACATTTAAATTCCTTATGAAAATAAGCATTTGTATTCATCGTCCCACTTCAAAGTTTATAACCACTTAGAACTTTCAATCAAATTGTGAACTGATAGGAACCCATTGTGATAATGATGGGCTGTAATATCAGTCTGCTGCATTAACTTTATTATGATATCACTCAATGTTTCTTATAGGTGAGCCCTTCTCTGAATAAGCCTTTCTTGATCTTTTCTGCAAACTTTATTTGAAGAGGCTGAGGATGCTGATTTGTGTCGGTGTCATGGACAGAATGTATTTGGTATTTTACTGCCCAGAATAAATATGCTTTGAATAGAAAGTGGCATGTCTTTTTTAACTCTTGGAGTCTGTTTTATTGTCAGATTATTCAGCAGCAAGCTTTTGTGAGCTTAACATGAAGAAGGTTATTTATTTTCACATACTTCACCCGAATTAATGCAACATCACACTCTAGGTCTACTGCATCCATGCATAAACAGACATAAATATTGAATACAGATACATATAGTGCACTCTTACAGATTGCAGTCTCTGAATTATAATTCCTGTTCTCCCCTGTGGCAAGCCTGTGGTTTCTTGAATGGATTTGTTGATTTAAAATTGAAGTGAGGGTCTTGTATGGCAAAGCGTTGCAAGTTAAATATCTCGGAGGTTAGTTCTCGGGTTATCATTGAAGTTGAAAAAGGTTAAGTACTTTGGCTGCTTGACGATTTGCAGTTTGTTTCAGAGTCTTGTTCTCTGATGACAGATAGTTCTGATGGACCTCCTGGATCCCAGGGAATCAGGGTGCAGTTACTGAAACCAGCTTTGATCTAATTTATAAACCGATAATATGATGCTCACTGCCTCGTGGAGTGGTTGAAGTAAATAGTCTTGACGCCTATAATAGAAACAACAACACCTTATATTTATATAGTGTCTTTAATTAAATAAAACAACCCAATGTGCTTCACAGTGGCTTTGTAAAGCAAAATATGACACTGAGCAATCTAAGGAGATATTAGGGCAGATGATGAAAAGCTTGATCAAAGAGGTATGTTTTAAGGAATGACTTAAAAGAGGAGAGTGAGGTGGAAAATTGGAGTACTGTAGGACAGAATCTCAGGGTTTAGGGCCCAGGCTCAAGAGGACAAAATGAGAGGAGTGCAGATATCTCCAGAGAGTTGTTGGGCTGTAGGAGATTGCAGACTTAAGGATGGCAAGACCAAAAAGGAATTCTAAAACAAGAACCTAGAGTTTAAAAATTGATACACTGGCCGAGATTCTCCCCTACCCGGCAGGGCGGGAGGTCCTGTCGTGTTGGAGTGGCGTGAATCACTCCGGCGTCGGGCCACCCCAAAGCTGCGGAAGTCTCGCACCTTTAGGGGCCAAGCCCTCACATTGAGGGTTCCCACTCCGCCGGCTGGCGTGAACGGTCTTTGGTGCCACGCCAACTGGGGCCAAAAGGACTTCGCCGGCCGGCGTAAGTCCGGGCATGCGCCGGAGCGTCAGCGGCTGCTGACCTCATACAGGCGCATGCACAGGGGAGGGGGTCTATTCCGCCTTCGCTATGGTGAAGACCATGGCGAAGGCGGAAGAAAAAGAGTGCCCCCATGGCACAGGCCCGCCCGCCGATCGGTGGGCCCCGATAGCGGGCCAGGCCACCATGGGTCAGATCTTCCTGCCCCCCCCCCCCCCCCCCCCCACTCCCCCCCCAGGACACCTCGGCACCCGCCCTCTCCACCTGCTCCCATCGGTAAGGTACGTGGTTTAATCCACGGTGGCGGGAGAGGCTAGTATCGGCGGGACTTCGGCCCATCGCGGGCTGGAGAATTGCTGCAGGGGTCCCGTCGACCGGCGCCACGCGATTCCCGCTCCCGCCGAATCCCGGGGGCGGAGAATTTGGGACACGTGGGGGCGGGATTGACGCCGGCCCCGGGCGATTCTCTGACCTGGCAGGGGGTGTAGTGAGCCATTTAAATCTCCATTCAGTTCAGTGGGCATGTAATATCCTGCTGGGTGAGAGAGGCTGTAAAATCCTGGACATAGAAAATAGTCAACCACTTGGAACCTCGAGCCTGCTCCAGCATTCAGTACAATCATGGTTAAAGCTCATCAAACTGTTTATGTTTGAACTAGTGTAGCACAGTGAATCCACGGGCTGATGGGTGAACAAGATGTGGTGTGAGTTAGGATGTTGGGAGCTGAGTTTTTTGGATGTCCTCAATTGTAGTAGTGTAGAATGTGGGTGGTTGGTTCCATGTCCTGGGAATGGTCAAGTAGAGAGGCAAGAAGGTCACGGGTGGCAGTTTCAACAGCAGATGGTCTGAGCCAGAGACAGAGCCAGATACTCTGATCTCTCTCACTACTGCTATGATCGCCTCTCCAGTCTTCTCCCAGAAGCCTGTGAGTCAGTGCTTTACATAGTTCTGCATCTCGCTCCAACTTGTGGTAAATTACGATATGTCATTAACCCTTTGTAATCTGGACATTTCCCATAATGTCGCAGTTAGCACCATTCTCTCTTCACAGATGCTGTCAGACCCGCTGAGATTGTCCAGCATTTTGTTTTTGACACATATTTAATGACTTTGGAGAGGGAAGCAAGCTGTAATTTGCAAGGACAGTGGGGTCCAGGATTGTTTTTTTTTGAGATAGCATGGCAATGGCAGATTTGAAGGAAACGGGGACAGTACCTGAAGAAAGAGAACTATTAACGATTCCGGTCAACTTCGAAGCCGAGAAGGTAGGTAGCCGGCCTGTTTATGTGACATTTCAGAGGGTTGGTTCTATCTACAAGTGCACAATTATGTGCAAATGATACAAAGTTTTCAGGGAAGTGGCACCTTTATCAGTAGGAAAGTTGTGAGGAGTGCATTGGAATTGATCAAGGATTTATGGGCATCACAATTCAGTGGAACTGAATAAAATAAAATAAAATGTTCTGCACAGATGACAAAGGAGAGCCTCCAGGCATTGAAGAGGGAGGCTGAAGATGTTTTGTCAAATAATTGAGCAGGTTCAACGTTTCAAGTACCTTGCAGCATCTTTTATGAAAGAGAAATGACCATGAGGGACTTGTTGCAAAACGAAGGGCTCAGGAGACAGAAGAGGTTTGAAAATAGAATTGTTCGTTCAGTTTGCTCCTGACTCCCAGATTTTTACAAGGCCTTTAAAACGTTCGCGGACCCAGCATTTAAACTGCATTTCAGAGAAAACATCGCCTTTCTGATTTGTGACAAAATTGCAAGTCATGGTTCAAACGCCTTTGGGCAAAAGGAACAAAAAACTGTGGATGCTGGAAATTTGAAACAAAAAGATGAAACGTCATTAACTCCGTTTCTCTTCACAGATGGTGCCTGACTGCTGAGTTGTTTTGGCATTTTCTATTATTATACCCCACAACTCAGGGAGCTGGTATAAACTCGCAATGGCACAATTGCAAATTTGCTATGAGAGCACATGGTGATGAAAATAAACAACTAAGGTTAAATGTGGCTTGTTGTAGAATATTTTCAACATTTTTGTCAAATGCACTTTGTCGAAATAATAGAAATGGTTGATTGGTGATCAGGAAGATCCCCAGATGATGGGCGCGATATAACGATTGCGTTACGTCTGGCGCCGATCTGGGCAAGCCGGTTAAAGAGCGGAAAGGCAAAATTCTAGGTCTGTGCTGGGCACAAATCTGTTTGCCATCTAACAGGCCAGTTCCCGATGGCGAGTTACAGATCTCGCCCAAATATGGCCAGCATATCATTAACCCCAATTAGCACTAATTTTCATCTCATTAGTGAGATTGACGTCAAATGTAATGGCCTCCTCGAGGAACAAGTAATACATTGATGAACAGATAAGCCGGCTGTATCAGCCTCCCCGAACAGGCGCCGGAATTTCGCGACTAGGGGCTTTTTACAGTAACTTCATTTGAAGCCTACTTGTGACAATTCATTTCAATTTCATTTCATTTTTTTCATACGGGGAAGAGAGCGGTGGGTTGTTCGGAAGCTGGTGACTTCATTGTACTGTTGACTGTTTAATGTCTAATGTATTTTTGGTTTTCTTTGTATAAATGCACTGTTGTAGCTCTGTGTTTGTACTGATATTCTGTAGTGAACAGGTGCCTTTGTGTATGACATGGTGCCTTTTCCTTGTTGGTTGATGGTTATTGCGACGTATGGACTGCTAACATAGAACATAGAAAATACAGCACAGAACAGGCCCTTCGGCCCACGATGTTGTGCCCAACTTTTGTCCCAGATTAAGATCAAATTAATCTACACCCCTGATGCGACCATCAATTCAACCAGAGACACGAGTTGGATTAAACTGTGGCTTTAATCGGCTTACAACTGAGCCTGCCTGTGACTATGCTGAACTGAAGGCGGACTCGCAGGACTGCAGCACTTCCTGAAGGGGGTGGAGCTGAGGGCGGAGCCCTGTACATGCTCCTCATCTCCCCCTGTGGGTAGAGCCGTGCAATGGCTCACAGATGGAGCCCACAGGGACACAGTAATGTACAGTGTGAGTTACAGTGGTTACACATTCACCACAACCCCATCATTCTACCATAATCTATGTACCTATCCAATAGCCAAGTGGTTTGATTTTATCTTTTGTATCAAGGTTTGACCATTCAATAAACAAAATATTCTCAAGTAGCTTCTCATGGGTACATGTGCCATGTCTCAAACAATGATTATTGCATTGTATTTCAATCAAAACATGAAGCCTCAAAACTTTGCCGAAACTCTGGAAGTATCAGCACCACAGAGGCAGCAGGCAACAATGGAACACATAAGAGCTGGGCTTCAGCACCAGTGATATCCTCGTGACCAAAGGATGAGTGTGTGGATCAGGGGAGGGCACTAGTGCATGGCTCTCTAATGTTCCCCGCAGGGATAATGATTCAATCAGCCATGATTGAATGGCGGAGCAGACTCGATGCACCGAGTAGCCCAATTCTGCTCCTATGTCTTATGGTCTTATAGGTCTGGGATACAGGGGGTTGGGGGGGGGGGGGGGGGGTGGAGAGTGTGCCGAGCGAGGTTTTCCTGCACAACTGGCTCGCTGTATGGTACCTTAAGAGAAGACGGACATGTAAGGCCAGGGAAGCTTAGGGAAATTGAGGGTCCCGGGGTGAAAGCCCACAAGTGCATCCGTGAGGTCACGGTTGCCCTAGATGAAAATGAAAATCACTTATTGTCACGAGTAGGCTTCAATGAAGTTACTGTGAAAAGCCCCTAGTCGCCACATTCCGGCGCCTGTCCAGGGAGGCTGGTACGTGCTGGTAATCGAACCGTGCTGCTGGACTGCTTGGTCTGCTTTAAAAGCCAGCGATTCAGCCCAGTGAGCTAAACCAGCCCGTGGCCAGGTAGCTGACTATATCAACTTTGAGCTGGACCAAGTCCAGCATGATTCCCAGCCAGCAGGATTCTCCACCTTTGCTGGGATGTCCCAGGCCCAGGCGATAATAGATGGCATGCATGTCGCGTTATGCACATCAGGACATCAGGGAGTGCACTTCATTAACAGGAAGGAGGGGGTTCCACTCCCTGAATATTCATCCCATGTGCGACCACCACCTCTGGAGCATGCATGTGTGTGCGCACTCCCCAGGGAGCATGCATGACTGCTACATCCTGGGACTCTCGGAGATCTCCAGTGTTTTCGAGAACCAACCCAATATGATGGGTTTGCTCTTGGGGGAATAAGAGGTACTCACTAAGGTCATAGAATCATAGAATTTACAGTGCATAAGGAGGCCATTCTGCCGATTGGGTCTGCATTGGCCCTTGGAAAGTGTACTCTACCTAAGTCCATAACTCCACCCTATCCCCATACCACCACCCTTTCCCCGTAACCCCACCTAACGTTTTTTGGACACTCAGGGCAATTTAGCATAGCCAATCCACCTAACCTGCACATCTTTGGACTGGCCAGTTCAGAGGCTGGAGACTGAGGTGGAGCCCTGATATCATGAGGCTCATGCTGCCACCCGTGCTGTCATTGTGAAGTGCATTGGTTGCTCAAAATGCGGTTTTGATGCCTGGTCTGCTCTGGTGGTGCACAGTATTGTACCCCACAGCGGGTCTCCTGTTTTGCGGTGGTCTGCTGTGTCCTCCACAGCCTGACACAGCAGCGAGACGGCATGCTGTAGGAAGGGGAGGAGGAGGGATATGCAGCCTTATCTGAGGAGGAGGAACGGGACCAGGAGGGGATGGTGGAAGGGCACTGGGAGGAGCCACAGAACGGAGGACAGGTGGCGGTAAGGGTCCGGCTTGACCGGAGGACCAGGGATGACTCATTCTCACTGCTTCTCATAGGACGAGGTTTTGTCCATCAGCTCACCCACTCCCCCTCTTCCCTCCTCCTCCCTCATTCCCTTCCTTCCCCTATTCCCTACCATTCTGGCTGGTTTAGCACACTGGGCTAAATCGCTGGCTGACCAACCAGGCCAGCAGCACGGTTCGATTCCCGTACCAGCCTCCCCGGACAGGCGCCGGAATGTGGCGACGAGGGGCTTTTCACAGTAACTTCATTGAAGCCTACTCGTGACAATAAGCGATTTTCATTTCATTTCATTTCATTCCCCCATTTCCCGCCTTCCACCATTCTCCCCCGCCCCCCCCCTCCCCACCTCACCTCTCCATAACCCTCCGAGGGTCTGGGTAACATTACCCCAGGGTGATGGGCCTGTGTCGGCACGATCAGCGGGTCAATATAGAAGGCAGGAGAGTGATTTTCTTTTTATTCGCTCATGGGATGTGGACGTCACAGGCTTGTCCAGCATTTATTGCCCATCCCTAATTGCCCTGGAGTCATGTGCTAGTCAGACCAAGTAAGGACAGCAGATTTCCTTCCCTAAAGGACATTAATGAACAAGATGTTTTTTAACAAAAATCAACAATGGTTTCATGGTCATCATTAGACTTTTATTTCCAGATTTTTCATTGAATTCAAATTTCACCATCTGCAGTGGTGGGATTTGAACCTGGGTCCCCAGAGCATTACTCTAGGTTTCTAGTCCAGTGACAATAGCACTGTGCCACTGCCTCCCCTCACTAGCTGTGAGGTTAGCTCTGGCGCTCCTCAGTTTACGATAAAGTCTGGCTGCAGTCTTTCTGCTCACAGCGCGATCACACCCTTCCTCTGAACGGGGTCTGCATCAGGGGTGTTTGACCTTGGGGTGTTTGGGGTGCAGGGCATGGGGAGATGAGAGGGCACAGTTGGTTGGGGTGTAGGTAGGCCTGCTATGAAGATTAACAGACTGAGGCTTCACATGTATCAGGTGTAACATTGTTCAATAGTGCACATTTAGCATTTCCATTGCAGATAGTGCCCTCACTCAGAGATCTTCAATCTTCTTCATCTTACGTAGTCTACTGTTATGCCTACGTGTGTCCCCAGGATGCACATCAGAGGTGGAGGCAGCCTGCTGCTTTCAATGCCCTGTGGCCTTTGATGCCCTTGGCGTACGTCCTTTGGAGAACCTGGAGCCGGGGGTGCCCGGTTGGCTTCCTGGTGTCCCTGGCATCGCCGTGCCATTCTGCTGCCCTTGAGATGCACCACTGTCAGGAGGGAGAGGGAGAGGGACAACTGGTCACCTTGGTGGCAAGCCCAGGTTGACCTTCAGTGCTCACTCCTCCCTGACAGTGCCCACTGGGGCTCTGGGGATCTCCGTGGGACAGACAGGCAGCTGGAGTGAGCTCCAGAGGCCAAGCATTATCCAGCTCCACCGGTCTTGAAGGCTGCCCAATGTCCGCAGCCACACTCTGTAGTGCCTCGGCAATGTCCATCTGCATCTGGGCCATGTGCCCCATCGACTGTGACATGATGTCGATGTCCTCAGCCATGACCATCACAGACTGAGCCACAACTTGGACACCAGTATTTAAGACATTGACTTCATGCTGCAGGTTTTTAACTGTGGTTGCCACTCTAGCAGTGTTAGCCTCTGACATACATATCCAGCATCAGCTCCTGTGTCTGTAGTCTTTTATACTCCTCCAATTGGCTATGCACTTGCCAGAGTATCACTGACATCGCCTCCTGAACCTCATGGCTGTGTCCCACCATCTGCATCAGCTCTGCGAAAACCTTGTCCAGAGGCTTGGCTTCTGACCAGGACTCGGCTGAGTCTGGGATCCAGCAAACCTCCGACTGTTGACTCCCCTGGATGTTCCTGCCTCCACCTGATGTGCATCAGCAACTGTGTGGTGCTCACCAGATTGTGCCCCAGAAGCCTGTCCAATAATGTCGCCCACCGATGTGTGTGCCTCTACACTGGTAGAAGGTGGGAATGACAGGTGCGATGCATCGATGGTGGTCTCTTCAGAGCTCTCCTCAAAGGGGTTCTTTTGGGTTGCTGGGGTGGGGCCGGTTCTGAATCTCCTGGCCTGATCAGATGGAGATCCTGTGAGAGAATGGATATGTGGCAGTGAGAGGATGGATCAATTCATCTGATATGAATTACTCACTTAAAACAGATTATTTTGGTTAAGAAGCAGTGGCTCCTTACTTCTGCAGTGCAGGCCAACTTTGCTTTTAGTGAATGATCTCTTCCTGGTCAACCCTGAGATCTCCAGGGCCCGTTCGTCATAGGCAGTGAGGACCCTAATCACTGGTATTTTGCTGCTCATCTTGGCCCTTTCATGCCTATTATGGGCCAACTTATCCTGCGGGAACAAAGGGGGCATTATGAGCCCTTGATGGATCGGGGATCTATGGCAGGTAGCATGTGTGGGCACCGCAACTTGGCATGAAGGGGTTGTGCTGGTGGGTACCAGCTGTGGCTGCTGAGGAACAAAAATGAAAACAGGATGTGGGGAGGGTGCCAGGTGTCAGCCAGTGATATGTGGAGAAGGGTTTGGGAATTTGAGGAGCGGCAGGCAGAACCGATGCCAGGAGAGAGGTGGTAACTTACCTTTGCAGCTCGTTGGAGGTTGTTGGTCTTCTTCCGACATTGTACAGCAGTGACAGCCACTGCCACTATCGTCCAGGCAGCATTGGTGAACCCTGATGCTGGCCCTCCAACCCCCTCGGGGGAACAGGCTGCCCCATCTGACATACACTGCACCCAGAATCTTGGCCATCACTAAAGCAGGCCTGCGCACTACCATGCATGTGTGTTGACTGACAGTGACTGGTGAGGAAACATTTAAAAGCAGTACTCCTTGTTCGCAGCGAGACGATGAGGCATGAGTCTAGTGAATCAGATGGCAAGATAGCCAGCAATAGCGAGAAACTCAGTGTGGGGAGAGCTGATTTCTGTCACTAAGTACCATTAAATACCTGCTGTGATCTTGCTGGTGCAACAGTCGGGAAACACCAAGCCAATTGCCTTAGAAAAGACATTTCAAAGTTTTTCTGTTAAATCCCATCAGATATTACGAATATCAAATATAAGGGAGTGTCACTATAGATCAAATTTGTGTAAACTACCAGAAAGTATTCAATAAGGTTCCATTCAAGATAATGTTTGGAAAAATTGAAGTGCATGGAATTGGCAGCAACCTTTTTGATATGGGTCCAGAATTAGTTCGAAGCAGACATAGTTAATGGGTATGAGCTCCAACTGACAGCAGATCGTTGTCATGATATGCATAAGCAATCTTGTATACAATAATGTACACAACCTCTGAGCAGCAGGTGGCAAAGTAAACCTAACATGTGACTCTGTGCCTCGGGGAGTTGGGAGTAAGTTGTGCTGGTGGAGCGACAGATTTTGCAGTAGCTCAAGAATAGTAAGTTAGTGTTCGTAGTTTGTAATATATTTATTCCAGTTATCTTTACCACGCATTTGTTTTATAATAAATTATTTTAACTAATCAAGAACTAGATGTTCTGTAGTGCATCATTCCTATTGGCCAGTGCACAAAAATATGACAATCTTCAGTGGTGTCCCTCAGCTATTTTGGGCCACAGATTTTCGAGATATTCACCATACTTAGCGAAAGGAATAGAGGCTTAGACACAAATTTCTTTATGACACCGAGATAAAGTGATACAATAAGTAATGGAGATGCTTCAATAAGGACACGGGGAGTTCACACCAGGTAAAGAAAATAATTGGATTTATTTGCAATGTGTTACATGCAGTTCCTGATAGATCCCTACCAGGTCTCTCTCTCTGGTTAGTGCATTACTGGCTGATCTTATACACATGGTTAATTAGAGTTCTTCTGCCCCTCACGGGGGCACTCCTACTCTGTGGGACCACAGGCAGATAATCATTCCCACCCCCATATGTCCCATGTGGGATATTACAGATACGAGCAGAAAGTTGCAAAGGAACATTGATAGATTAAGTGACTGTGCAAAACTGTGATTGATGGAGTTTAGTGTGGGGAAATGTGACATCCACTTTGAAACGAAGAAAGATAGAACAGAGTATTTATTTTTTTAAATAGTGAGAAGCTAGGAGCTACAGAGAGGCAGAAAGAATCAAGGGACCATGTACAGAAATCACTAATTACTAGTGGGCAGTATAAAGAATGATTAAAGGGTCCCATGGAACGTTAGACCACGCACTAAATTTTACCTGCTGCTGGCAGGTGTGTTTCCACTGGGGCGGGCATGTAAACTGGGGTATCTTCTTCCCCACCCCAAGTTCACCCCATAATATGGAGGAGCAGGTGGGCACTGAAATTGGTAGCCCACCTGCCGTATTAAAATGATGATTTAAGGATTAATTAGACTGGTCATCAAGCCTGATTTTGAACCGAAGATTGTCAAAGGGAAGAAAGGGCTTGGGGGTGGGGCAGGGTTGGGGTAGGGCAACTCTTTAGGTGACGGCCCTTTGCCAATCGCGGGACTATCCTCCTGGGACTGAACCCCTGTTTGTTCCAGCCACTTCCCCTTGTAAGTCAACCCTCCCCCACTGCCCCTGTCTCTAACTCTCCCAAATCCTACAGACCCAAGACCCCATATTTCCGATACTTACCTGCTCTGGGAATCCCTCGGCCTTGGGCTTCTCTCTTCAGCTGCAATTCTAGCACTGGCGCCTTCGGGCACTGGCGGGACTGATGGAATTCCCACTCAGCCCTGGTCAATGAGCCCTGCAGAGCTTCATTGCTGTTTGCCTGGTCAGCGCAGAGCTGGGCAGCTTCATGCCAATGCGGTTTCCGAGGGATGGAGTGGGGTGTGACATCCACTCTCTCTCACCCTCACCGCTACCATATTATTCTGCCCGAAATTTCAAGTGGGCTGAATAAAAAGAAGCAAGGTTTTGCTGCAGTAACAAAACTCTAAATTATTTTATTCAGTTCTGGACACTGCCCCCGAAGGAGGTGTCACTGACCTTCGAGGGGGTACAGTTCCAATTCACAAGAATAATTCCAAGGCTAAAAGGGTTACATTATGAGGACAGATCGCATAGACTAATCTTGTATTCCATTGTGTATAGAAGATTAATGGGTCATCGAATTGAACTGTTTAGATGATTAAAGGATTTGAAAGAGTAGGGAGGAGCTATTTCCTTGGGTTGGAGGAGTCAAGAGTGTTCTGTTCCGGAAAGCCAAACTTTATTCAGTCCTACAATGTTTCAGTATGTAATTAAATGTAAGCACTCTAACACAATCACACCACACTTTCTTTAAGTGTCTCTTCATATATACTCAGGTGAAACCCAAATGAATACCTGCATATAATTAAACACAATTATGCACAATTAATGCCCAGCAAGGGGATGTCACCGTTAAATTAGAGATCGGCTATTCTGATGTCAAGAAGAATTCCTTCACACAAATGTTGGTGGAACATTACCCCCCAAAAAGCTGTTGGAGGCAATTTTGGCATCATTTTCAGGCACTAAAGATCTTCTGAGGTGGTCAATCTTGAGACTCGAGCTGAAGCAGTTATGTGCAAGGTGCCATTGTGATAAAGAAGTTGATGTCTGTGGTAGGAGTTGCTGCCTGGAGGTTCACGAAGGGGCTGATAGCCATATGAAAAGCCTGTTAGCACTCATCATGGCCAATCCACCCACCCTGCATGATGTGTTGGGTGCTCTGGATCAATGAAACACATACAGGCCACCAACACTTAAAATAGTGCAACACTGTTTTATTAAACTATAAACTGCTAAACATACTATCACTGCGGGTTACATGATGCTAGATTAACTAAAGACCTGTGCCTGTCCTAACCAGTCGAATCACTCAGCGCGTGGTGAGAGTCTGTGCTGTAAACTATGAGCTCTTGTGCTTCTGAGAGGCTGCATCCCGAATGAGCGGGAAAAGTGATGCCCTCTGTTTTTATAGTGAGTGTGTTCTAACTGGTGATTGGCTGCGGTGTTTGTGCATGTTGATTGGTCCTAGTGTATGTCCATCAGTGTGTGTGTCTGCACCATGATATACTGGTGTATATTATGACATCCCCCTTTTAAAAAATTTTTGTGTATAAGTGACAATAAATAGTGAGTGCGTGGAGAATGTTTCTAACTATAGGTGTGGTGCGAAGACGTATTTACAGGACTATGTACAGGAAAACTAAACTATATACAAGGGAAGGTGCCTGGTGCAGATAAGTAGTATGCAACGCATTGAACAAGAACAGTGCTATATACAAACGAAGCGAAAACGATTAAAAAAGGCAGGGAAACAGCTCAGAGAGTCCATAAATTTGCAAAGTTCATTAATTCAGTCTCTGAGGTGGGCGACGAGTTCTGGTTGACCGAAAGAGCATTTAGCTCTATTGAGGCAGAGGCCATGTTCGTGTATGCGTTTGAAAACGTGCTTGAGGCGATTGATGTGCTCCTGCGGGGTGGTGAACCAGATTATTATGTCATCGACGTAGACGTGAACACCTTAGATTCCCTCCATCATTTGTTCTATGATTCTGTGAAACACCTCGGATGCCGAGATGATCCCAAATGGCATTCTGTTGTAGCAATATCTTTCAAAGGGAGTATTGAATGTGCATAGTTTTCTGCTAGATTCATCTAGCTGGATTTGCCAGAGCCTTTTGAGGCGTCGAGCTTTGTGAAGAGCTTGGCGTGAGCCATTTCACATGTGAGTTCTTCACGCTTGGGAATTGGGTAGTGCTCCCTCATGATATTGCGATTAAGATCCTTGGGATCTATATAAATTCTTAATTCGCCGGACGGCTTCTTTACACATACCATGGAACTAATCCAGTCGGTTGGTTCCGTGACCCTGGAGATCACTCCTTGGTCCTGGAGGTCTTGGAGCTGTTGTTTGAGGCGGCCCTTAAAGGGCGCTGGGACCCTGCGAGTTGCGTGTACCACAGGCATGGCATTCGGCTTGAGTAGAATCTTGTATGTATACGGGAGCGTGCCCATGCCCTCGAAGACGTCATGGTACTGCTGGATAATGGCATTGAGTTGCGTCCGGAAGTCGGTGTCAGGATATGCAGACACATCAATAGGAGAGAGAGTGAACCTTCTGCACTAGGTTCAGCAGCTTGCATGCCTGTGCGCCAAGCAAGGAGGCTTTCGAGGAAGCGACGATTTCAAATGACAAGATGGCTCTGTGAGCACGATGCGTCACTTCCAGTTGGCATGAGCCTCTGGCAGCAATGGCATTTCCATTGTAATTAAGTAGTTGGCATACAGATGGCAAGATGGCTGGTTTGACACGAAGGCTTTGGAGGTCAGACCGTGCAATGTGATTGGCGGAGGCACCGGTGTCCAGGCGGAATCGTATTTGGGACTGGTTGACCGTAAGGGTGGCACACCACTCATCACCCAGATCGATGCTGTGTATCGGAATGGGCTTGGTGCTGTGCTTTGGAGACATCCTGTACTTTGTTATGATGCCAACTTGAAAAGGCGCCTTCGGGTCATCACTGTCAAAATCGGGGGACAGGTCTAGGTCAGGCTCGTTGACTGTGGACTGAATGGCCCGGACATCCCTGCGAGGCTGGCTGGATCGATGAAAACTAGCAGGCTGAGTCGACCTGCATGAAGCAGCATAGTGGCCAAGTTTGCCAGACTGCAAACATCGTCGGGACTTGGCGGGACACTGCCACTTTAAGAGGGCGGGGCCACAGTTGCCGCACTCCATTGCATCAGTGCGTTTGTTACACCACCGCGCATGCGCGGTGCGATCCAGCGTGATGCGTGCCTGCACATTACGTTCGTCGACTTTGCCGTCCCCTCGTTCAGTGCGTCCAAGCGCAGGAGCCCACAAAAAGCGCGCAAAATGGCCACCTTCATCCAGGCTGAGGCCCTGGAGCGATTTGATGACTTGGACCCGTTCTGCCTCGTGGGGAGCTTGCCGCGCCGTTTCAGACGCCTGGATGTGGGAATACCGACTGGTGGCATGCTCGTGGAGAACACAGGTCTCAATGGCAATCACTAGGGTGAGCTGCTTGACCTTAAGAAGCTGCTGGCGAAGGGGGTCCGACTGAACACCGAAAATGATCTGGTCGCGTATCATGGAGTCGGAGGTGGACCCGTAGTTCCAGGACTGCGCAAGGATACGAAGGTGGGTGATAAAGGACTGGAAAGGTTCGTCCTTACCCTGTAAGCGCTGCTGGAAGATATAGCGCTCAAAGCTTTCGTTCGCCTCGATGTTGCAGTGTCAAACTTTAGGAGGACCGTCTTGAACTTAGATTTATCTTCCCCATTGGCGAAGGTGAGAGAATTAAAGATGTGGATGGCGTGGTCCCCAGCTGTGGAGAGGAAGAGAGCAATCTTTCAGGCGTCTGAGGCAGCTTCCAGGTCCATGGCCTCAAGGTATAGCTGGAAGCGCTGTTTGAAGATCTTCCAGTTGGACCCCAGGTAATGCGGAGCGGTGGCGGTGGACGGACGCTGTCCATGTTGCAGGATGGCTGTAGACTGGTGGAAGGCAGATCACTGGCAGGTAGGTCTCAGAAGTTCTAACATCCCTCAACTACTGGTACCATGATGTGTTGGGTGCTCTGGATCCGTGAAACACATACAGGCCACCAACACTTAAAATAGTGCAACACTATTTTATTAATAGTATGATTAAAACATACTATTACCGTGGGTTACACAATGCTAGATTAACTAAAGACCTGTGCCTGTCCTAACCAGTCGAATCACTCAGCGCGTGGTGAGAATCTGTGCTGTAAACTATAAGCTCTTGTGCTTCTGAGAGGCTGCATCCCGAATGAGTGGGAAAAGTGATGCCCTCTGTCTTTATAGTGAGTGTGTTCTAACTGGTTATTGGCTGCGGTGTTTGTGCATGTTGCTTGGTCCTAGTGTATGTCCATCAGTGTGTCTGCCTGCACCATGATATACTGGTGTATATTATGACACTGCACATCTGTGAGTTGTGGGGGTGAGACCCTCGCAGACATGGGGTGAATGTGCAAACTCCACATGGACAGTGACCTGGAGCCACGATCAAACCTGGGTCCTCGGTGCCATGAGGCAGCAGTGCTCATCACTGCGCCACCGTGCCCTCGATTGAACATCATTTTGAAGGCTAGCCCTTGTCTGAATGCCCTCTTCTGATAATGAGTTGGGGGTAAGCAAGTCGTTACTTTGGGTTTTACGCATGACTTAAAGGATACTCACCATTTCATCATTATTACCGCTGGAGTTGTGACGGCAACCTCTGAAACACATGAGGAAACTTTCTGGGACAATTTGTCAAGATTTCATCAATGTGCGAGCAAGATTTATTATGGAGATTTTTTGACAACTTTATCAAACAAGAGCAAATGCTGCCGACTTCAATCCTTTTGGAGTCACCAGCAGAAAGAGAATGTTTGGTCACAGGCATTTTTCTAGGTGTTTTGGGATGGCTGAGGAATGCGAGGAAGACATGAGGGTAGGAAGAGCGGCACTAGCTGCTCCAGGAGAGAGGGAAAGAAGAGCTTGTAAACCTTCTTCCCCCACAACCTGCAAATATAGGTCATCCCTCCTCTTCCGGAACTCTTCCACCAGAGCCTCTAGTGACATATCTGAGGATTAGTCCACCGCCTATTTCAGTCCCTGATCTGTTATACTACATGGTACCCTGTGCCAGTGAGTACAGCCCACACCTTCAGCGGAGGAGCCCACATTAACTCTGCAACTAATCTCTCCAATTGGTACGCGAGTGCTAGACATGTGTGTTTCTCTCAGTGTCTGGTTTAGCACTGCTGAGTAAGTTCAAATTATGGTCATCAAGAATTATGACCAAAATTGTCTGCTAAATCCAGTCCTTCAAGTGAGTTTGTGTTATTAGCACTGTTCCCATTTACCTTTTCCTTTTCACACAACGGACAAAATGCCCAACATTGAGGCTCGATCATTTGAAAATTTAGACCATGACTTTAAGGGTTATGAAACCAAGGTGAGTAAATGGAGTTCAGATACAGATCAGCTATGATCTAATTTAATGGGAGGAACAAAAGAAATAGGTAGAAAGTGAGCCATTTGGCCCTTTGATCCGCCCTTTTCAACAAGGTCATCGCTGATCTTTTCCCTCAACTCCATCTTCCTACATTATTCCCAAATCCCTTCATTCCTTCAATATCAAAGATCTACCATCCTTTTTCTGGAATATATCCAAAGGCTGAACAGCCACAGCTCGCTGGAGGAGTGGATTACAAAGATTCACAACCCTCGGAATGAGAAATCGTTTCTCCTCTTTGCCCGAAATGGTGAACTCCATCCTCTAAGACTTTGACCATGTGTTCTAGATAACTCAGCAAGAGGAATGAACCGATTCTCAGCATCTACCCAAAATAACCAATTCCTTTTCCTGTCTTCCTAGTATGACATCCACAGATAACAGCCAGAGCAAACAAATCCCACATCATTACATGAAATGTGATTAAGACTACTGACGATATTCGGAACTCTAGTTTTAGGTGTCTGCAAATCTTGGAGCCCTCGTGTTCAGTCTAGGGCGAATGTCCAAAAGTATATCAACAGGCTGTGTGCTCCACAATATTGCTATGTGGAAAACAGTTATTTATTGAAGCTTAAGAGGATGACAGTGATGAAGAGGGAGATGGTACTACATCCATGCAGTCAGACAAGGTTGTCCAGAAGGAGAAGAGCAGGAGATCCATCAGCATGCTGCTTCAGGAAGCATGTAGCAACTTATTGCTTATACAGCAATCTTGGACTGAAATAACGTGTCCAGAAAAATAAAAATCTTTCTCCCCAGGCTGTTAGATATGTTCCCAGTTGCCTCATTGTGGCCTGCATTCCAAAAGGCAGCTTTATCTTTCTTCAGTAATTGGACTCTCACATTTTCACGTTTTAGCTGTTCAGTTCACCAAATACAATATATCCGGAGTGCATTATTGGCCAAAGAAGTTGCTTGTGAATAGCGTCAGTCCTCTCTAAGCAAGTTAATAACACAGAGAACCGACAATAAGGAAGGGGGAGAATTATGTCTCTATCATTCTTTACGGGATGTGTATGTAGTTTTTAAAAATTAATTCATTCTCTGGATAGGAAACATTAGGACAACAGTAGTTCATTCTGCTCCTCAAGCTTTATCTACCATAAATTGGATCGTAGGCAATTGGTATCTTAAATTTACTGGTTCTGTAATCCCAAAAATTATTGGCCAACAAAAGTCGATCGATTTCCGTTTTGAAATTTTCAATTGACCTCTCCAGAACAATATTTTCAGAGAGTGCGTGGCAGATTCCCACTGCTGTTTGTGTGGCATGCATCATTGGTAGGACCAGCGTGTAACTGCACATCCCTAATACCCTGAGGTTTAATGCAACTGCTTAAATTTCTCAGTGATTTCAGAGTGGGAATTAATAGTCAACCACAATGATGTGGGACTGGAGACACACATAGGTCAGATCCAATGAGGACAAAGGGTAAAACTGAAGTAGCCAACAAATTTGAAGTTTCCGTTACTTTTCTTTTTATATATTATATGCTACATTCAATCAGTTATATTAAAATAATAATAATCTTTCTTAGTTTCACAAGTAGGCTTACATTAACACTGCAATGAAGTCACTGTGCAAGTCCCCTAGTCGCCACACTATGGTGCCTGTTCTGGTACTGAGGGAGAATTCAGAATGTCCAATTCACCTAACAAGCATGTCTTTAGTGACTTGTGAGAGGAAACCGGAGCATCCGGAGGAACCCCCAAGCAGACATGGGGAGAATGTGCAGACTCCAAACAGAGAGTGACCCAAGCCAGGAATCAAACCCGTGTCCCTGGAGCTGCGAAGCAACAGTGCTAACCACTGTGCTACCGAGCCGCACATAGTGTGACTTAACAGGAAAGGAATGTTATTAATATTCTGAGAGCTAAGGGCTATAAAATAATGCCATGTTGCCTGCTTTCATATCAATATTGTATCACATCCCACATATCTAAAAGGCTGATTAGACACCTGATAAATTGGAAGTGAAATTGGATGTTATTGAACCCGCCTTCCAGGTGCAAAATATGTGCAATGAAGTCCAATTTAAGAGGCCAAACACCTGCACCGACAGCAATGAAAAACGTGTTGCCCTGGATTCATATTAAAACTGCGGTAGGTTCCTGCTGGTCACCGCTCATCCTCCTCCCAATCAGCACTCCCTCCAACTTGGACATTCTTCTCAGCTGACTAACCTTGCTTCCTCACCCCACCTCTGCAGTTGATCATCTCTCTCTGGGGTCACAACTGAAACCCACAACTTACTGTTAGAATATATAGGACCAATTTTCTGTGGTCCTGCAGTAGGCCTCATTTGACGCAGACAATCTTCACTACTCTGGAATCACGCAAAGATTGGGATGTGATTCAATTTTCTGGCCAACGCATTTTTGCTCGTACATGTCAATCCATATTCCCAAGGAGGGGAATGGATGAGTTTTCAGAGGACTGTCGTAAGAACAAAGGGCATGATCTAACCAAATTGCAACAAAGTCCTGCGCCGAGCACGTTTAGCTGGGTGTTTCCGCTGGGTGCTCACAGCGGTGTGAAACACCACGCTATGTATTGGGTCTTTGTCCAATTCGGGGCCTCAGCGGGCAACACACCGCTGAGGCTGCACATCATCCTATTTCCTGCACTGAACTGCTCCACTCAATCCCCGGATACAACACCCAAGCCCCCTCTGAGGGGGTCCTCAGCATGCCCCCCCCCCCCCAAAACTTCACACACAGGGCACCCCAGGCCCAAACCCCACTGCAGGAAAAATACCAGCCTGACACCTTGGCACTACCCAAGTCAGTACCACCTGGGCACTTCCAGGGTGGCACCAGCAGTACCAGGGAGCCACCCTGCCCAGGGGATAAGCACCTGAGGGTCTATAATCCCTGGGAGACTCCACAAGTGCCATTCCGCCTAGCCCCCATTTGTGGGAACCAGCACTGAACAACACTCACCCAAGGCCTCCAAAGCAAAGGGGTTAGATCCCAGAGCCTTGGTAGATCTGGGGAGTGCACATTAGAGTGAGACTAGCTGTCTCGCTTTATTATACAGATTTGGAAGATAATGATCCTGCTGACAATGGGTGGGATTCAGATCACGATGTCTTGTGGGATCGCGTTAGATCTCATGAAGCGTGGCGAGCAGGAAGAGAGATCTCCTGGCATCTACCGACACGTCAAGCCGCCTTTCGGGTGTAATGCGGCTGATAGATTGTGCCCACAATAAAAATAAAATAAAGTATATGTACTCAGCAAACGTTTCTGTGACAGGAATTGTTAGAGAATCATTATGGGATCAGTGCAAAATTTGCAAGGCTAAATTAGAAATACTAGAGCATAGCTTTTTTTTCAGAGTTAATAATAATTTAATATCCATGGCAAATTGTCCTATTTCTACCTCTTCAGTCAAGCAAAAATGTAGCCCAATCTCTTTGTGCAAATGGAAAACGATTATATACACAAATTGGTTTATTTGTTCAGACTTCAAGAAATCTTCTTGCTGACAGTATTGGAAGCCACTGTAAAACATAATTATCATAATCTTCCCAGCCGCGGCTGTCAGTGTGGGCAGCGTGACCAGGAGGACTGCCGTCCAAGTTGGAAGAAACCGAATGACTTCCACCGAGCTACAAGGGTAAGTTACCACCCATCTCCTGGCATCAGTGCTGCCTGCCAGGCCTCAAACTCTCAAATCCCCATCCCCACAGGACATTGGCTGACACCTCAAACCCTCCCCTTACCAACCTTTGTGTTTGTTCCGCATCAGCCCCTAGCACCCACCAGCACGACCCCTTCAAGTCTAGGTGCGGTACACACATACCGCCTGCTGTAGACCACCCTGACCTATCAAACGTGCGGCTCATAGGGCCCTCTCTGTGCCCCGCGGGAGAAGATAGCCCACAATAAACGGGAAAGGCCAAGACGGGGGTGGGGGCGGGTGGGGGAAGTAGCGGAGATCTGAGTCCTCATCGCTATTAGGATGGGGCCCTGGGGATCAGGGGGTTGACCGAGGAGAGAGCACTCACTGAAAGCAAAGCTGGCCTGTGCCGCAGAGGATCCACTGCCCTTTCACCTAGGTGACTTGTCTCAAGTGAGTAATTTATGTCAGACAAAATGATCCTTCCTTCCCACTGACCACATGTCAATTGTCTCGTAGGATCTCCATCTGATGAGGCCAGGCCATCTGGAAACGTACCCCCTCCTCCACCCAAGAGACCACCTTGGAGGAGAGCTCTGAGGAGACCATCATCGAGGCATCACAGCTAATACCCCCCCTTCTACCAGTGCAGAGACACACAGGGGCCCCCCAGTTCCAGGCCCTTCAGACGATGTCCGCCAAGGGCATCAAATGCCACTGGGTGCGGAAAACTGCAAGATGCCTCCATCTCTGATGCGCATCCTGTAGACACACAAGATAATGAATGGCTTGGATAGGATGGACGTAGGGAAGTTGTTTCCATTAGCAGTCTTCCATTAGCAGGGGAGACAAGGACGCGGGGGCACAGCCTTAGAATAAAAGGGAGTCACTTTAGAACAGAGATGAGGAGAAATTTCTTCAGCCAGAGAGTGGTAGGTCTGTGGAATTCATTGCCACAGAGGGCGGTGGAGGCCGGGACGTTGAGTGTCTTTAAGACAGAAATTGATAAATTCTTGATTTCTCGAGGAATTAAGGGCTATGGGGAGAGAGCGGGTAAATGGAGTTGAAATCAACCATGATTGAATGGTGGAGTGGACTCGATGGGCCGAATGGCCTTACTTCCGCTCCTATGTCTTATGGTCTTATGGTCTTAAGTAGCACTAGACCATGAAAGATCAGGAAGATTGAGGAGCACTAAGTGGGCACTGGGGTGAGATGGAGTGCGGGTGGTGTGGGAGCAGGTAGTCAGGGGAATGGAATGGAAATGCAAATAGTTCACCATTGAAACACGTTACATCTGATATATGTGAAGCTTCTATCACGTTATTCTTCACAGCTGGCCTGCCTGCATCCCCAACCCCTGTTTCCCTCATCTCCCCTCCAACCCCCCAGAACATCGTGATCCAAGGTTCTCCAGGGAACCCCATTGGGGTTCACTCTAAGCCTCAGTGCCAATGATGGTGAGAGGGGGCACTGAGCCCCGAGGCTGGTGATGGTGTTGGGGGGGGGGGGGGTGGGGGATGGGGGTGGGTGCTTTATTTGCACTTTGCGATCAGGCGCCTTTTAAAAATGGCACCCTGATCTTTGTTGAGCTGGGCTTGTCAGCTCTTTGAAGTCCCCCCCCCCCCCCTCCCCCACCAGAGTGATGGTGCAAACACGTCCCACAGATTTTTGTTTTATAAGTGTCAGAAGATTTTGGGGGGAAATTCCACCCAGTGTCTTCCACAAATGCAACATCGTAGCTGATGTATGCTAGTGGAGTTCATACAATATTTTGGATAGTTTCTTTGAACATCACATTCTGGAGATTGTTTAATGTTGCAGCCATTTGAAGTTAATTGATTTCCTGTAGAATCCTGGTTCGCATCTGTACTCTATTAAATAAAATATTTTAGCTTCAAAGAGGGAGAGAGAAAGAAATCACTCCTGCTCTTTTCCAGCAGTGGTTTTAGATGGCTGCTGTGACTATTTTCCGCCCTTATTTCTGATTCTGCCTGGCAGAACCGGTTTTAAAACTCCTGTGACAAAGGGTCATCTGGAATTGAAACATCAGCTCTTTTCTCTTCCTACAGATGCTGTCAGACCTGCTGAGATTTTCCAGCATTTTTTCTTTTGGTTTAAACTCCTGTTTGTATATTCCCAGAGAGGAATTTCAGTCACATGTCTTGCAGTCATTGTTGCAGGCAAAGTAATCCCTTTTTAAAAATCTTTTCATCACTTAAACCTGTTGCACATTTCAAGATGTAAATCAACAGGAGATTGAATTATTTCATCCTCCGCAGGGGTTTTCAATGACTGATGAGTATTTGGCTAGCTAACAGTTCCCATTGTCTTGCTAAAACAACAGCTGATCAAAGTCCACCATTTAGTCTTTTTTCTCTGCCTTCCTTTCAAGTGTGTTCCTGTTTGAAATGGACCTTGACACGTCCAGTTGTGAAATTTCATGTAACACGTTTGCAATGCAATTCATCTGGAAACTTTTCAGAGAAGTGGTCAACTTTACAGTATCAGATCAGATGATTTGTGGCATCCAATTTTTGTCAGTGCCTTCTACTGCATCCTGGCTTAAGGTAAAGTCACCATTGTTGTCAGAACGTTGTAGTGTCACATTGGCAGTGGGGGTTGGGGGCGAATTCTTGACAAAATAAGAACATAAGAACATAAGAACTAGGAGCAGGGGTAGGCCATCTGGCCCCTCGAGCCTGCCATTCAATGAGATCATGGCTGATCTTTTGTGGACTCAGCTCCACTTTCCAGCCCGAACACCATAACCCTTAATCCCTTATTCTTCAAAAAACTATCTATCTTTACCTTAAAAACATTTAATTAAGAAGCCTCAACTGCTTCACTGGGCAAGGAATTCCATAGATTCACAACCCTTTGGGTGAAGAAGTTCCTCCTAAACTCAGTCCTAAATCTACTTCTCCTTATTTTGAGGCTATGCCCACTAGTTCTGCTTTTACCCACCAGTGGAAACAACCTGCCCGCATCTATCCTATCTATTCCCTTCATAATTCTATATGTTTCTATAAGATCTCCCCTCATCCTTCTAAATTGGAGGATTGGAGGACATTGGAGGAACATATGGCGGGGAGCCTTTTAATTGTGTTTAAATTTATTGAAATCTATTTGAAAAGGGCGGGAATCTAGTTACATCACCAGCGAGGGATAGGGAAAATCAAAAAATGAGCTCTCATTGGCGACAATCTCATTTTTCGATTCTTGCGGGACTTTGCACCCGCGTTGCCGTTTACACTCATGGCAAACATGGGCACAAGATCACCCCAAATTTGTCCGTGTTAAGCCGGTGACGTTCTAGGCAGTTCTCACGTAGTCACAGTTTCCTGTTGTTGTGACAAAAACAGTAAAAAGTGACTGAAATATTAATAGGGAGGGAAAAATTAGAATACAAGTGAAAGCTAGCTCGAAATATAAGAACAGGTTGTAGGAGTTTTGTAGATATTTTTAAAAGAGTTAACAAAGTGAGCAATGGTCCCATTGAAACTGAGTCTGGGAAATTAATAATAGAGACTAATAAGATGGCAGGTGAATTGTACAGGAATTTTGCACCGGTCTTCACAACAGGGCATACAAATAACACCTCAGAAATATCTGTAAATCAGGAAATGAAAGAGAGGAAGGAACAATTACCAGGGAAGTGGTGCTGAGCAAATTGTTGGAGCTGCGGGCTGCCAACTCCTGATACACTTTATCCTCGGGTCTTCAAAGAAGTGACTAGTGAGATAGTCGATGCATTTGTTTTAATTTTCCAAAACTGCCTAAATTCATGGATGGTTCCATCAGATTGGAAAATAGAGAATGTAACACCTTTATTCAAAAAGGGAGACAGAATGCAGAAAACTGCAGGCCAGTTTTCTTAACGTCTGTCAGAGGGAAAATGTTCGAAGCTATTATTAAAACTGTTATAGAGGGACACTTAAATAAATTCAAGGTAATCAGATAGATCAACATGGTTTTGTGAGAGGATAATTAAGTTTAACCAATTTATTGGATTTCTTATTGGAAGTCTCATATGCCATGATAAAAGAGAACCAATGGATGCACTGTATTTAGATTTCCAGAAGGCATTTGATAAGGTGCCATATGAAAGATTGTTGTGGTGGAAAATAAAAGTTCATGGTGTGGGAAGTAACATATTGGCATGGATAGAATATTGACTAGCTAACAGGAAACAGAGAGTAGGCATAAATGGATTGTTTCCTGGTTGGCAAGATGGAACATGTGGTGTTAACAGGGATTAGTGCTGAACCCTCAAATTGTTATAATTCATCTTAATGACCTGGATGAAGGGACCGAAGATCTTGTCGCCAAATTTGTTGACGATTTAAAGATAGGCAGGAAAATAAGTTGTGAGGAGGACATAGAAGGGAAATAGATAGATTAAGTGAATGAGTGGGTGAAAATCTGGCAAATGAAGTACAATGTGGGAAAATGTGAAATCGTTCATTTTAGCAGGGATAATAAAAAAGAAGCATATTGTGGTAAGAGATTGCCTAGCTCCGAGCTGCAGAGGGATCTGGGTGTTCTAGTGCATGGATTGCAAAAGGTTAACATGCAGTTGCAGCACGTAATTAGGAATGCTCAGATGGGCTGCATGTGGTGCAGTGGTGAGCACTGGGACTGCGGCGCTTAGGACCCGGGTTCGAATCCCAGCCCAAGGTCACTGTCCATGTGGAGTTCTCCCCACATCTGCGTGGGTTTCACTCCTTCACTCCCACAACCCAAAGATGTGCAGGTTAGGTGGATTGGCCACGCTGAATTGCCCCTTAATTGGAGAAAAAATAATTGGGTACTCTAAATTTTAAAAAAAGGAATGCTCATAGAATGTTGCTGTTTGTTGCATGATGAATGTAATAGGAAAATAGAGAGGTTGTGCTTCATTTATATATCGGGTATTGGGATAAGACTACATTTGGAGTACTGTGTACAGGATTGGTCTCTTTAGTTAAGGAATGATGTAACTACATTGGAAGCAGTTCATGGCAGATGTACTGCACTCATCCTTGGAATAAGAAGGTTGTCTTATGAGGAAAGGTTGAACAGGCTTTGCTTATATCCACTGGAGTTTTGAAGAGTGAGAGGCAACTTTATTGAAACATATAAGATCCTGAAGCATCTTGGCAGGACAGCGACCTTGTCTCTCAGAGGCTCGTGAATCTTTGGAACTCTTTTCCTCAAAAGCTGTTGAAAGCAAAATATTTTTAAGGCAGATGGTTTAACAAGGGGGTGAAAGATTATCGGGTTAGGTCGGAATGTGGAGTTGAGGTTACAATTAGATCAAGCATGATCTTATTGAATGGTGGAGAAAGCGCCAGGGGCAAAGTGACCTAGTCCAGCACTTAATTTGTATGTTCGTTGCTTGGAAAAGTACTCTTCTCAAAAAGGTTCAATATATATGCATGACCAACCAATGACAATATAAATTAATATTTAATATAACACCTTCAAAACAATTGCAAGCCATGGTTAATTAACACAGCGTGAGGGGAACGACTGAATGAAGTGCCCAAGCGCTCAGTGTTGAGGTCGCAATTGTTTCTAATTTACATTGAAACTTGACTCTGAAACCCCAGTGCAAATTGGCAGAGGATACCAAAGTAAGCGGACAGCACAGACACTCCAGATTTAAAAAAAACTTTCATGAATGGGTTGAACCATGGGTTGGCAGATAAAATTTAACTCAGACACGAGTAAAGCATTTTATGTTCAAAGGAAAATGGGAAATATAAACAATGTTGAGCTAGCTAAAGATGAAGTGGAAGGAGCTCCCAAGCCATGGGGAGGGGTCCTTAATATATTATTCCTACCATGTGAGAAAAAAATAACAATCAGTGAGGATGTAGGAAACACTTAGCTCGAACTGAGCAGGGAAAATGGAAGTTGGAAAGCTTAATTAATGCCAAAACGTATTAAATTCATGCCTAGAAGACAGCAATCAAAAATGATTGACAGAGGCACCATCCGAAAAATATAGGGGGAGATTTTGAGCTCGTATTAGCCATGCGCAGGGTTGCCGTTGCCGGCGCAAAATATGGACACTTGGAAAACACAAACATCGCGTTTCCGATTTTCAACCGTTCTGCCGGAGTAACAGGAAAAACGCTGCGGGAGCCAGGGGACCTCATTCCGATACACTAGCATGTTATTAGCGAGGACACTCCAGGAATTCCTCCCTCACTGAATATTGCATGTGCCGGTGTCATTTATAACAGGTTTACATAAATGTCTATACAAATGCTCACATAAATGTTTACATCTGAAGAGGGTATCAGTGGTGAGTGCTCAGGTCACTCTCACCTTCTTGGTGCCCGTCGCAGAGGGAGCCATGGAAATGATGCAATAGACCCAGAAAAGTTCAACTCGGGCCGAGGAGGGGGTAAATCAGTATCGCCATCTTGGAGGGGGGTTTGTTCGCATGTCTGACCTTCCCTTCATGTCGGGGAGCCACTTGGTATAAAGAAATCTGGAGGAAAGCATATATTTCCATGGCGCCAAGGGAAATCCCTCCCAGCATGGAAGCTTGAAAGTGCTTGACAGGTGGTGATCACAGAGGAACAGCACTGCGGGAGACAACTGAGAGGTTGAGGATGATATGCTAATTTCAGTCTTTACATGAATCTGGTGTGCCTCACCTGCCTCAAGAGGAAGCCACTTGCCTGATCAGCTGCCTGACCATTCCCTGAAGATTCAATTAAGATCATAAGGCCATAAGAAATCAGAACAGGAGTAGGCTGTTTGGCCATTTCATAGGAACATGGCACATCCAACCTTCCTCATGCCCACTTTCCTGCCCTTTCCTTGTGATCCTTGATTCTCATACTGATCAAGAATCTATCTATCTCACCCTTAAACATACACCAGGGGCGGGATTCTCCGACCCCCCGCCGGGCCGGAGAATCCCCATGGGGCGGCGTGAATCCCGTCCTGCCGCCGCCACGCCAGCTGCCGGATTCTCTGGCGCCTGGTTTATCGGCGGGTGTGTGGGGCGTTGGCAGCGCCTGCCCCCCTCCCCGGTGTTTCTCTGGCCTGCAATGGGCCGAGTGGCCCCCCTTTTACGGCGGGTCCCGCTGGCGTTAAATACACCAGGTCCATACCGGCGGGACCTGGCTCTGCGGGCGGCCTGCGGAGTCCTCGGGGGGGGGGGGCGCGGGGGATCTGGCCCCGGCAGGGGCCCCCACGATGGCCTGGCCCGCGATTGGGGCCCACCGATCCGCAGGCGGGTCTGTGCCGTGGGGGTACCATTTACCCTCCATGCCGGCCGGTGTTACGGTCCGCCATGGTCGGTGCGGAGAAGGATTTCCAAAGATTCCCAATGCTCTGGGAGAAGAAATTCTTCCTCATCTCAGTCTTAAATTCCCCCCCTTTATTCTGAGTCCTAAACATTTCCATAAGGGGATGCATTCTCTCAGCATTTAACCTGTCAAGTCCTTTAAGAATCTGATGTATTTCAACAAGATCATCTCTCATTCTTCTAAACTCCAATGAGTAGGGTCGCAACCTGTTTAACCTTTGCTCATAAGACAATCCCTCCATATAGGGGATCGCCAAGTGAATTTTCTTTGAACCGCATTCAATGAAATAATATCTTTCCTAAATAAGGGGACGAAAACTGCTCCCAGTACACCAGATGTGGTCTCACCAGTACCTTGTACAGTTGCAACAAGTGCTAGGAAGGCGTTTATATGGACCTCCCCATTGATAGCAGGGATTAAGTTGCCCTGGGGTGAGTGAATCAGCAGGAGGCCGCCACGAGCGTGGTGTGTTTCACATGTAAACTTTTTTAAAAAAAGAAGCTCAATACCGTGAGATTCCCCGGCAGAGACAACGACAGGATTCACACCAGTTTTCTCACTTGGCTGAATTCTGGTAAGATTGCACCCAATTAATGGCTTTCATTAAGTAGCTGCTGATAATGTTTCTCGGAAAGCAGCACAATATTTGCATCTGTGATGACACAGTTAATGTTGTCAGGCCACGCGCCACTTTGCCTTACTTTACACTTTTGCAAGTATCCATAAGCACTTGCCATAAAATCCATTACATTAAAGCCAGTGTCAACGGGATCAAATTCACCACTATAATTACTGAAAGAGTCTACCTGCCTTTGACAAACATTTATTAACTTCGACAGACTTCAACAGAGGTCAATGGAAGTCGACATAAATTCTTTAAATATAACCTAGAGTTTGACGAACAATGACAGACATATTTCCCATGGCTGCAACAAATGTCAATGGTGACAGAACATATGGCCTGTCAATGTTTTCGGAAAGAAGTATCGACATTCTGCATCCCAGTCCTAACTTTTGGTGAAATACCTCTGACAAAGGACAACCAAAATAAAAAGAATTCTTCAACTTCAACATGCACAGAGATAACTTCCATCTTGCAGCATCTTTCATGATGTCCACAAGTGTTTTGCCGCCAATGAATCACACCTGAAGTTGTTACTGCTGTAATGCAGGGAAGAGACAGTGGCCAATGTGCACACAGCAAAATCACACAAGCAGCAAGTAATGCCCATAACGTGGGTGGAGGTGGGGGCAGGGGGGATTAAATCAGTCATGTGGCATCTACTTTTAGCTCCATATAGTTATGAAACTTTCCACGAATGCCAAATGGCAGCAGGAAACCAGAGCAGAATTACTTAGTGGGCATGAAATTTGGACCCATAGCCCTACTGGGAAAGGCACTCACTTGGGCGTTGCCTGTGAGAACACCTGAAGCCTCTGAATTGGCGCTGTCAGCAAAGTTTGGCTACAGAAGTCCATTCTATGTATTTGCTTGTTGTTCACCAAAGAATATGTGTTCAGCCATCGGAACGGCCCAGCACTAGCAATATGTAAAGGATCAGGCACCCAACCTGTAGAGAAGCTAATCCGTGCAAGTACTCTGTAGTAATTTTGAAGGCGTTGCACTGAGTTCCTGGATTTGTCAGTATTATTGCATCCTCACAGAGAAGGGAAATAATTTGGTGACCTGCCCACACACAGGCTGCACCATATGGGGCTGCAGTGGCAGTCACATGGGGTCAGCAGTACAACAAGGAGAGGGAGCAGAGTTTACTGAGAGGACATGATCTGTGTGCTTCACTCTGACAAGTTGCAACCGGGCCGCTGTCTGCCCGTTGACAGAGACGGGTGCCTGCTGACCAGGTCAACATCAAATGATCCATCCTGATCAGCATATATCGCTCTATTGAAGTCTTTAGGGGTAAGCACTCATTCCGGGACTTCCCCCCACCCCCCTCTCATTGATTATTCACCAGGAGGTGGCATCATTTACAATAGGTTTCGATAAACGTGAACCTGATGGCCTCACCTGCGAGGGGGATATCGGAGGTCAGCTCTCAGTCAGCCATCACCCTCCAGGGTGATAAATTCTCAGGGTGCTCCAGAGTCCTGGGCTCTGGTGTCCCTCCAAGTGCTGGATCCCTGGGCCATCCCTCCCTCCGGCTGCCGTGAATCACCAGCTGTGTGGTGCTTACTAATGAGTGATCCAGAAGGTGAGGTGTGAGTACCTGCGCTGGTGGAGGTTGGGGTGACAGATACGGCCCTTCTCGGCGCTTGTCTGCCAGTTGTCTCCCTCGGAGCTGCTCGTGTCTGTGTTGTCCAGAGAGTGCGAGGATGATCTGGGCTGGGTGACAGACAACCCTGCAAGGGAACGGAGATGGCATCAGAGCATCCCGGGAATAACTGATGGGGGAAAGACTGCATGACGTGAAGGTTCTCACTTTTGTCTGCTGCCCCTACTTTGACCTCTGTGCAAGGGCGGTCTTCCTCCTCTCTGGCCTGCTCACAGGCTCTTACTGTAACATCCCGCACAGTACCTACAGGGCAGGAATGCTTGTCTTCCCCGTGCTCCTGTTGGAGTAGGAACTCCCCCACTAGGGACAGAGTATCTCAATTAATCCCTGTATATAAGGTTGGCCTGAAAGGGACCAACAGAGGGAGAGTAGCCCGATAGTTATCTACCAGGTAGTGCACGCAACATTTGCGTAAATAAAACTTCTTCCTTATTTTACTCTGGGTAGGGTCCCTGTGTGCTTATTAAACTTATCTCAAAGGGCGTGAAGCATCGGAGCTCGGGCATTACGTCGGCCAGCTGTTCCCGCTCACACCTGTTATGCTCGATTTTATCCTGCGGAGAGACAGATGCTCCCTTCTATTTTGGGCTACCTTGTCCTGCAAGTGAAAGGGCAGGAGGCCAGAAATTGTATTGTAATGCCTTTGAGTAATGTGCCTTCCAAGCTGAACAGTTAATGGTGTGTGGAAGTAATAAGAGCTGGGTATGAAGCTGGAATATGTATGAGACACAGTATTTGGATGTTAGACTTAAGTGTTGAGTGTCAGGAACTGCTAATGGCTGAGCGATTGGGTTGTAGAGCATTGAACGGGATAAGAGGTTAGTGTTTTGGTAGTTAGGAGATGTCTTGTTTTTTTTTTAAATATATTTTCATTCTCCTTTTTCACACTTTCTCCCAAATCTACACCCAACAATAAACAATAATCAGTAACGAATGCAATGTCAATCCCCATATCAACAACAACGATCCCATCCTCCCACCAAGCCCCCAAACATTCGCCCGCATGTTAACATAAACAAATGACAAAAAGGAATTAGGAATCACCCATAGTCACCATTAACACATACAGTCCCCCTCCCCCCAACCCTCCCAGCCCCCACCCCCGCTAATGTTCGATGTGATTCAATTCTCAAAAGTGCACAATGAATAACGCCCATGAATTGTAAAACCCCTACATCCTTCCCCTCAGTTCAAATTTGATCTTCTCAAGCGTCAAGAATTCCAGCAGGTCCCCCCCGCCACGCCAGGGCACAGGGTGGAGAGGATGATCTCCACCCTAACAGGATCCGCCTTTGGGCGATCAACGAGGCGAAGGCTACAACATCTGCCTCCGCGCCCGTTTCCAACCCAGCTGGTCCGACACCCCGAATATAGCCTCCCGAAGACCCAGGTTCACTTTCACGTGCACCACTTTAAAGATTACCCTAAAAACCTCCTTCCAGTAATCCTCCAGTTTTGGACAGGACCAAACATATTAACGTGTTTGAGGGCCCCCTCCCGCCCCACAACGTTCACACACATCTTCTGTCCCCTCAAAGAGCAGGCTCATTCTCACCCTTGTAAGGTGTGCTCTATACACCACCTTCAGCTGTATCAGCCCCAACCTCGCATCGAGGTGGAAGCGTTCACCCTCCGGAGCACCTCACACCAGAACCCCTCCTTCATACCCTCTCCCAACTCTTCCTCCCACTTTGCCTTGATCCCTTCCAGCAGTGCCTTCTCCTCTTCCAAATTAGCCGATGCTACCCCATTCTCCAGTCCTCCGGTCGTCAGCACCTCCTCCAGCAATGTGAAAGCCGGCTCTGCTGGAAAGCTCTGTATCTTCTTTCTGGTGAAGTCTCAAACCTGCATGTATCTAAATATTTCCCCCTGCTCCGGCCCATACTTCACTCCCAGCAAACCGACCCCCAAGAAACAAATTTTTTAGAGTCCTGATTTCTTTCTCCTTCCATCTCCGAAAATTTCCATCCCACTTCCCTAGCTCAAATCTACAGTTCCCCCGAATCGGGAATTTCCCTTGACCCTGCCCCCAACCCAAAGTGCTGGCGAAACTGCCTCCAAATTCTCAACAAAGCTATTACTACCGGACTCCCTCAGTATTTCCCCGGGGTGGTCGGGAGCGGCGCTGTTGCTAATGCCTTCAATCCCGACCCCCGACACAAACTTCCCTCCATTCTGACCCAATGGGAGTCAACCCCTCTGACCCATCTCGATACCTTCTCCACATTCGCTGCCCAGTAATAATACATCAGGTTTGGAAGACCCAAACCCCCTGCCTGCCTTCCCCTCTGTAGCACCACCTTTCTAATTCTGGCCACCTTCCCTCCCCATATGAACGAGGTAATCATCCCTTCAATCTCTCAAAAAAAGCCTTTGGCAGGAAAATCGGCAGGCATTGGAAAATATACAGGAAACACGGCAGTACATTCATTTTAACTTCCTGTACCCGACCCGCCAGAGGAGATGTCTTATGAAGAATTTTTCAGTGACTATGACCATCCATGAAAGATCATTAGACTTTTTGTGGCACTGCTGCCAGCATCCTCAGAATGGACTCCAGGAATTGACCTCTCTGGACACCTGCTCCCAATCCTTCCAGGGAGTGTTTTTTCAGGGCCTCCTCTACTCCACCACCACCCCAGAACCTTGATATTCCTCTTCCTGTCCACTCCAATGACCAAGACCTCTAACATTACATCTGTGAACCTGAGAGACCCCACTCTGCCCTGGTCATTCGTTTTCCTTTCATATATTTTTTTAAGTTGGAGTACCCAATTCATTTTTTCAAATTTAGGAGAATTTAGCGTGGCCAATCCACCTCTCCTGCACATCTTTGGGTTGTGGGGGCAAAACCCACACAAACACGGGGAGAATGTGCAAATTCCACCTGGACAGTGACCCAGAGCCGGGATCAAACCTGGGACCTCGGCACCGTGAGGCAGCAGTGCTAACCACTGCGCCACCGTGCTGCCTGTATTTTCCTTTTATATAATCACAGCAATAGCATTCAGCTGCAGTCTGCTGTGATTCAGTGCAGCTTCCCTTTAAGCGAGATAGACTGCCATTAAGTGAGATAGACTGCCTTTAAGTGAGATAGACTGCCTTTAAGAAGAGTGGGCTGTTTTCAACATGTGCTCTTTGCGTACATAGCTTGTCCTCCGACTGAGCATCGAGACAGCCAGCAGTGTGGGCCCTGCTTGAACAAATGTTACAACCAAGTAAATGATGAGGCAGCTCAATATTTGTGTCCTGCCTAACTACATAACAATGGGCACAGGCAAGCCATAAATCATGACAGCCATGTCCAAGAAGTGACACAACCAATTTCAAGATCATTGGGTAAGACAAACAAGAGGTATTCTTTACACATTCCTGAAGTGGGCATTAAGCTGTTCGCATATGAAAATATGGTGCCTAATTCCTGCTTTAATTCCCTCCTCCAATGTTGGTCTGTCCTGCGTCAGCCAGCTCCAATGCTGGTTGTACTCAGGAAAACCAGTCCTTAAGATGATCACTGACATCAAAAAATAGAAGTTAGTTGCCATAGTCACTATTGCTGTTGCTGCTGTTGAACCAGTGATTCCTGACCTCCATGTCCAACCCTAATTTCCAATATCCCTCCCTAACAGTTTATATCCTCGAGCCTAACAATCTCTAACCTCCCCCTCCCCCCTGCCCACCCGCCACTCAGACGCTCGCTTGCATTCTCCCACTGAAGGTCTGATCAATCCACATTCCTGAGATGTGACTGTTCCTCCTCCCGGCCTCATTGAGATTCCACTGAACACTGATCATTGTCTGTGGCATTTATCCTTTTGGCTTCCTGCTGTTGTGCCATCTTCAAGCTAAAGAGCTTCCAGGCTCAAATATGGGGCCGGAGTCTCTGTTTCTGAGATGAAGATTGTAATCTCTAAAAGAAAAGATTTCAAAGTTAATTTTTGGCGGGTTGTTCAGGGAGTTTCCCGCCGGCTCTGCAGACGAGTTCCCATGGCTATTCAATGACACTTAATCACCTTTTTGGGCCCTGGGGAGTTTCTCAATGGTTTAGCCCACACTTGGAATTTTTTTAGCACTGGGGGGTTGAACTCAGAGATCGGACCACCATTTTGAAAGGGTGCCCTGATCTCTAAATGAGCTTGTGGGTTTCCCACACACCCCCACCCATGGACAATGTCACCCTCCACACACATGGACACTACCCCACACCCCCAAGTGAGGAGACTCCGCTATGGGGTCCCTGGGGTTCCCAATCTTCAGCCCCGCCCCCACGCTCCCTGACAGCATCCCTTCCCTTCAAGGACCCTCACCCATCACAACTCCAACCTCCTAGAGGCCCTTCTGATCTGCCCTGCAGTCCCTCACCATTCAAACACACCCCCTCCACCCTCATTTCATGAGCATGGCCCCCCAGCACCCCTGGCCCGTGTCAGTGCCACCCTGGCACTCAAACACCCTTGTGCTGGCCCCCAGGCAGGGGTGCCAGCCTGGGTGTGTCATCTGGGCACCTTGGCAGTGTCAGGGTTACACTGCCATGGTGCCAGGTGGACAGTGCCAAAGTGCCTGTTTTCCAGGGGAGGGCCAGGGAACCACTCTGCACTTACCCTGACCCAGGAGACCCCCCTGGGTGCCGTTTGGCCTGGTCTGTGTTCGTGTGGACCAGCACTGATGAGTGACTGGCTGCAGCAGTATGGCCGCATTCCAGCACACTGAGTGCAATCTTGTTGCTGGGATGAGTGTGTGTTGGGATTATAATGTGTATATGTGGCTGCAGCTTGTCAGCCTACTAAGTGTCAATCACGGACCCAGAGAATCGAGGGAGGCCGGTCGGTCCCAGGCAGGTAGGTCGTAAGTAGGTTTATGACCTATTTCCGAGAGCAGCGTTTGGTCATGTCCATTTCAGACGTTCAGATTCCAGCATCCGCAGTAATTTGCTTTTATCCAGTGTTTAACGCGCTGCCACTTCTCTTCCAGGAATGCCTACCCTGAAGAAGTACTGCTCTTCTACTGTTAGCTTTGACAAAGAGTCATTGGACTCGAAACGTTCTCTCTTGTCTCTCCCGACAGATGCTACCAGACCTGCTGAGATTTTCCAGCATTTTCTCTTTCGTGTCAGAGTTCCGACTCCGACGTCTTGCGGAAAATGGGTGAACCTTGGGAGGTGCGGAGCCTGTCGGACTTTAATGACAGCAAAACTGGCGCCTGAACCTGGATCGATTCAGCAACTGTGCAGCGCCACGTGGAGCACAGTTGATTCCAATGGCAAACAGTGGGGGATTCACCGGGTCCGTGATTGACACTTGGGAGGCTGACAAGCTGCAGCCGCACGTACACATTACAATTCGCACACACACTCACCCCAGCAACAAGATTGCACTCACTGTGCAGGAGCCCGGACATACAGCTGATGGGTCGGCTGAACCAGGGAGTACCTCGGGGGGTGGCCTGTGGGTCACTAATATGACCCTAAGTTCACAGTGGGTTGTTGCGGCATATGCAGCTGCATAGCTGCCTTTCCGGCAGCGGCAATGGTGTTCTGTGTCTGTCCACCCCAACCCCACAGCCCACCTCCTGGCCAACCCCCTGCTACTCCCCCTCCCGGCCCTGACAGAAGTCCCCCCGGCCAGCGGCACAACTGTCAGCAAACTATGGCGATGTTGGATATTTTCTGTACCCCCTCTCCCTCCTCAGCAGCCACCACGCCAGTTTAACAATTTTTAAAAGCACAAGTGAACCGCGCTGTCGGCAACTCAGCCCATCGGAGGCAGAGAATCGCGAAGGCCACTGCTAATGACATGCAAACACTGTTTACTGTACATGCGTTCTCGACTGCATTGTAAACTCGACTGCACTGTCAGCAAACGGAGAATCCCGCCCCCTGTTCTTTGGTTGTAAAGGTGACAAAGGTGACCAATTTCGCTTAACAAAATTAGATTGACACCTTATTGGCTTTTCGGTTTACATAATTTTCAGGGCTACTCTGAGAGTTTTGTCAGCACTGAGCATGCACTGGGCATGCTTCCTTAGTTTGTCATGTTCATGCCCCAGCCTAGCCAACAGATATTAAAGAGCTTCAGGATCCTATCAACAAAACAGCAAGTTCTTTAATTTTAACTGACCTTACGATTCCTCTACCCCTGTCGACTTAGTCCACAGCATCAGTGTTGGCCACTGTCGCTTTTCCAAACTCCGCTCCACAGCTGTTTGCAGCTGGTGTTGTACCAAAACAAACTAGTTAGCTGGAAACAGGAGAGTTGGCTGTTGACGCAAGATTGATATCCTTAGATCACTGCAATTACACCAACAATGCCTTGGGATCAGATTCAAATAGGTTTGAGGCCCAAAAATAGGCCAAAATGAATTTCCATCCCAAACGTAAAGAAATTGATGTGTTTTGTGCGCACTAAAGTATACAGATTTGGCACTCGGAAAGCCTGAGACCCATCAAATTCTTGCTCCAATATCTCAACACTGTTTTGAAGTGTCAACCCAGATTACATGCTGAAGTCTCTGGAGGACGGTTTGAACGATAACCTATGTTTTCAGAGACAACAGTTCCACCTGTGAGTTAAAGCTGACATCAGCATAAAGGACGACTGAAAAGGATAAACACATCCTGAAGTTTTGAAATTTTACGTGCATTAATTTATGTGCCAGTACATTCTATCTGGGCTGAAATATAAAGCAGCAAGGCCATAACTGAAGCAATCACGCGCAAATAATTAAAACAACACCGATTATATATAAAATGTAATGAGTTGTGTGTTATGGGATGTGTTTAATGCAGCTCAGAGAATTATTAATAAGTGGACTGGTACAACCAGAAATTAACAGGCTGCAAAGATGGCAGAAGATACTGAAGGAAAATTCTTGAAATTTTTGAAGGTCAAAGGTCAGAATAATTGGGTTAAAGATGAACATTCTGAACCAAAAGTGCAATTTCAAGAAAATGCAAAAGCAGTTTTGAGTGCCCACTATCACAAAAGTGTCATCATATTTCTCTGGAGGCAGGTCTTGATCTGACCCTCGGCTGTCAAGCCCCTTACTTGCAGGGGTTCCCTCTCTTGCCAATTGGCCTTGGCACCAAAGCGGGTACACATCCAGCACTGTGTGAAATTGGGCTTTGAGAGAAATCCATTAAAGCTCCTGTAGCCCCCTGCCAGCTGCTTTGTGAGGGTGGATGCCACCATTTGTCTCTTAAAGCATGAAAGATTTACAGTCCATAGAGTGTATGTATAGGGCTCTCTCTGAATGGTACGAATACGACTTTCCATCTGCGACAGCAAACATGACTTTCGGGCTGTACATTCTACTGACCAGTAACTGTTTCCGGATTGACAGTGCAGCCTTATCACAGTGCAAAATTACAGCAGTGCAGTTTAAACTAATCCGGTTAACAGAAACTGGTTGAGTTGCGCAGTTAAGATCCATTGGTTACTTAACCACCAACATCCCCTCTGGGCCCCGCTTTTTGATTTTTCCACGCCCTTGTTTACATATGTAGATTAAACTCTGATGATACTTTGGGCAATGGCTGCCATTTTAACTTTGGCCTAAACTCGGAAGTTGCAGCTTCTTCTCCTGTTAGGAGAAGGTTTGTTGGACATGGATCAGAAGCAGAAGAGTCCATTCAGTGTTTTGACTTTTGTTTATGGTGATCATGAAGAGCCGGGGTCTCTGCTCACAAGCAATGCCTCGGCCTTCCTCGCAGTGAACTCCCCTCCAACTTCTCGACAGTGATACGGCCCAATTAATCCTACCCCCATGTTCAGCTGAACAACAAACAGTTGTCCAGGTGGTCTCAATCTGTCAGTTAGGCTTCTTACATGGAACAGTGCGGAGGTCAGCTGGTGGACAAGAGGTTAAAGCCGTTATTTTTTAAAATAAAGTTAGAGGAGCCAATTATTTTTCTTTTCCAATTAAGGGGCAATTTAGTATGGCCAATCCACCTAACCAGCACATGTTTGGTTTGTGGGGGTGAAACACACGCAGACATGCGAGAATGTGCAAACTCCACACGGACAGTGACCCAGGGCTGGGTTTCGAACCGGGGTCCTCAGCACCGCAGTCCCAGTGCTAACCACTGCGCCATATGCCGCCCTGATAAAGCCAATATGGCCTCATTCAGCTGCGGTCGAACGGACAGGAAATTAACTTGCCAGCAGGAACACTTGGAAAGTTAAAATTTGTTCCTATTTCTGTGCAGACAAGCACAAAGCAGCACAGTGGCACAGTAGTTAGCACTGCTGCCTCGCAGCACCAGGGACACTGGTTCAATTCTAGCGTTGGATAACTGTCGTTATGGAGTTTGCACTTTCTTCCCATGCCTGCATGGATTTCCTTTGGATGCTGCGGCTTTATCCTACAGTCCAAAGATGTGCGGGTTAGGTGGATTTGCTGTGCTATATTGCCTCTTAGTGTCCAGGGATGTACAGGGTAGGTTATGGAGTTAGGGCGGGGAAGTGAGCCTCTGTAGTGTGCTCTTTCAGAAGGTCGATGAGACTTGATGGGCTGAATGGCCTCCTTCTACACTGGAGGTACTCTGGTTCAATGCCCAAATATTTGAGTACAGTTTGCAACAATGAAGAAGCTGTCTCTTTCCAAGCTAGGGACAAACCTGTTGCTATTTGTCAGTGTAGCTCATTATTGAAAAGTACTATGTGCACACAAATCCTCGCCTCCAGTTCAATTGGCTGTTGAACTTCGTCTTGTGAAAATTTCATTTCTAACAAGTAAGTACAGCTTTGTGAAATAGAAAACAATTAAAAGAATTGCAGGAGATGCGAGGAAGACCAGAAAATACTCCACATATACATCAGAATAGGTCACTTTGACCTTGGGCAAGGGTGCATGATTCAAGTCTGTGTTACACACCACTGTGTTACCATGGGAACTCACACTTCACAAGCCCCACTGGGAGATCAATGAGTGATTCTCCTGGTCCTCATGAGGGTTATCACATTACCCTTTCGGCTTAGCGTGTGTCATTAGAAGAGACAAGTGATGTCATTTTGGCATCATAGCCTTCATCAGAAGATTCGCTTTACGGATACTGATTGACTTGCTGTGTGTTTCCAGCATTTTATTCTTCAGAAAAGGAAAATGTCTTGCTGTTTCTTGTTGAAAATAATAGTGCTGAATCAACTATGGCAACACAGAGTGAGTGCGCTTTGGGAAAAGCACTCTTTCTAGTTCAGGTGCTAGCTTTGTGCAAAGAAATTGTGTTCTTCTGTATTGGTAATTAAATGTTTGATTAATCAATGCACCATTATAGCTAATGCTTTTCTGTAGACCATGTTCTTATTAGTCTCTTTAATTACAGCAAGCTGTTAAAGAGAGCCAGAAACAGAGGGAAACTGAAGAGAAGATATTGAAAGCCAAGTTAATCAGGCAGAGAAATGAGAAGGGAAAACAGAGAAGAAGAAACTAATTATGGACAAGTAAATGCAGATTATGATTACATTTCAATCCAAACTAATAACGTTAGCGGTTACAATGGGGCAAGACTTAGTTTCTGAATCAAAGTTTTAAGGAGAAAATAATTCCACAGTAGTTGTGCCCAATATTGATTGGGATGTTTGCCTGAAACTTAACAATGCTCGCAAAACCGTACAGCTGCTGGAGAATAAGTATTGAACCATTTATTGATTATATTCTTTTTACAATGATTGTTAGTTATAAGCTTATACTGAATTAAGAACTATTTCCTGATAATTATGCAGCATAATGTGTTACAGATCACTCAGGGAGTCCAGGTTGCTGCAGCAACATGCACTTTTACACCCACAGGGCTCAATTCGATCAAATGAGAACAAAGTTCCATAGCGAGCCCGTTTAGCCACGTGTTCGAGTGCCAGAAAACACGTGGCTATTCAATGTAACTCGCGTTGTATTAGGGACCTCAGCAGGAAATGCATGGCCGAGGCCGCACATAACCCCTGTTTTGTATACTGGGGAGCTCCGCTTGCTGGAACTCCCCAGTGTAGCGTGAGATCGGGATGTAATTTTAAAATGGCTTCATAATCTTTGAGGCCTACGAAGCGATTCCTGACCTCCCCCCCTCCCCCCCCCCCCCCAGCCTGAACGCACTATGGGAGGGTCTCCGGCCCTCCCCCACCCCATCCCACCACCAATCACCCATGCAGCACAGTCCCAGCCCAATCGCACGCTCAAACAATACTAGCTTGGCACCATGGCAGTGTCAACCTGGCACCCTGGCAGTGCCCATGCCAGCTGGCAGTGCTACCTCAGCACCTTGACAGTGCCAGACTGGCGTCCAGATGGCACTGCCAGGGTCCCACGGTGGTACCAGCAGCCCCAGGGCACCACCTTGCCCAAAGGGAATGCAACTGGGGGCCTCCAATCCCCTGGGAGACACCTACGAGTTCCGTTACACCTGGTCCCCGTTTGTGAGACATTCTCGCTCTGACATGCAGATTTGCCAAAAAATGTATTGTGAGATTGCGTTGGATTTCGCGAGAGGTTGCGAGCTGGGGAGATACCGGAAGCAGGGTCTCCCAGTTTATATCGGCCACACTATGCTGCGGCAAGCTGCTTTTCCAGTGCAGTGTGGCCATTGGATTGCGCCCATGTGGATAGTAATGATAGAAGCTCCAACTTTCTGCCCATCACATACATAGCTGACCAGGAATCCCTCCTGCTCTTACTGCCTGTCACTGGTGAGTGCTTGAAGGGTTTGGAGATTGATACTCAGCCTGTTTGGCCATGTCATAAATGCATTTTGCTTATAATTGGCCATCAAGTCTTGGGGTCGAACATGACTCCAAGGCTTCTAATGCAGAGGAAAACTCTGCACTGCACCACAAGATCTTCCAATTATGCAGTGTTTTCTAACCTCTTAATTTAAAAACTAATAGGCACCAACTTCATAATCCAATAAACATAATGGGCCCGATTCTCCGCACTCACGACGGGGCGGAGAATAGCGGGCGGCGCAAATTTTTACGGCGACGCTGGTCCGACGCCCTCCCGCTATTCTCCGAACCCCGCACAAACTCCGAGTCGCCATTCCCGCCAAACGCCTCTCTTACGCCCCCGACACGACCAGAATCGCTACTAATTGCCCCCCCCCCGGCTATTCACCGGCCCGAATGGGCCGAAGTCCCGACTTAATCGCGCACTGTTTACACGGCGTAAAACACAACTGCTTTTTAAGTTCGTCAACCAGTCGTGCTGGCTGACAACTGCTTCCAGGAGGTTAGCGCACCGCTCAGCGCACCGCTTAGCGCACCGCTCGAGTCTGGCCACAACGGGAAAGGCATCCCTGAGAACTGGAGGGGGGTCCAGAGTGGGGGGGAGTGGGGGAGATGGAGGGGGGAGTGGGGGAGATTGAGGGGGGGAGTGGGGGAGATGGAGGGGGGAGTGGGGGAGATTGAGGGGGGGGAGTGGGGAGATGGAGGGGGGAGTGGGGGAGATTGAGGGGGGGGAGTGGGGAGATGGAGGGGGGAGTGGGGGAGACTGAGGGGGGAGTGGGGGAGATGGAGGGGGGAGTGGGGGAGACTGAGGGGGGAGTGGGGGAGATGGAGGGGGGAGTGGGGGAGATGGAGGGGGGCAGTGGAGGAGATGGAGGGGGGAGTGGGGGAGACGGAGGGGGGAGTGGGGGAGACTGGGGGGGGAGTGGGGGAAACTGAGGGGGGGGAGTGGGTGTGGGGGGGTAGGGAGAGAGTGAGTGAGTGACCCGTCTAACCCCGGTTACAAAATGTCTGCCGCCATGCCATGGCGTGCCGGTCACGAGGACACGGCCGCTGGTTGCCCTGTGGCTTACGGCCACAGGCCACTGACGCACCGGTGAGGAGGACGTAGTTAACTGCCCATTGGATGCAGAAAGTGACCAGGGGTTAGGCTGCCCGCGTGTCAGCAGCGCGTCCAGGCCACCGGGACACACAGGTATCCCGTGGCTGGCGGCTGCCGAGTTGTCGACTAACCTCCGTCTAACATGTCCCGTTTCTCTGCCCCACACCACCCTTCTGTAGGTTAGCACAATGTCTGTGAACAGAACGGCTATGTTCTGCGCAGTGGTTGGGGCCGCTGCACTGCATTTGGAGATGCAGCAGCATCCACAGCCACAACCCGCAGTGGATGCAGGGCCAGCTGCAGCAGCAGAGGGAAGGGCCGAGGAGTTGCCAGTAGTCGAGCAGCATGGTGAGCAGGAGGAGGAGGAGGAAGGAGAGAGTGAGGGTGCAGCCACGGCGCCAGAGGCGACGACCAAGGCCGAGGGTGTACCGTGTCCGGGTCTCTTTCCTAACAATGACGGACATCACCTGCAGGAGGAGACTCCGGCTGCGTAGGCGGACCGTGATACATATCTGTCACCTCGTGGCGCACCTCGCCCCACGTGGAACGGGGGGAGGACACGCGATCCCGGTTGCCATCAAGGTGACGGTCGCTCTTAACTTCTATGCTACCGGCTCCTTCCAGTCTCCGAGCGGGGACGTCTCTGGGATCTCCCAGTCATCGGTGCACAGGTGCATCCGGGATGTGACCGACGCCCTCTATGCCATCGCTGACATCTACATCACCTTTCCCGAGGACCAAGCAAGTCGAGACTCACGAGCTCATGGATTTGCCAGCGTGGCCGGGATACCGAGGGTGCAGGGGGCAATCGATTGTGTTCACGTCCCCATGCGCCCGCCTGCAGGGGACAGGGACGTGTTCACAAACAGGAGGGGGACATACTCCATGAATATCCAGGTGGTATGCGATCCCCACATGAGGATCATGAACGTCTGTGCAAGGTTCCCAGGGAGTGTGCATGACTCCTACATACTGGCGCAGTCGTTCATCCCTGCGATGTTTGAGGGACGCCCCCCCCGGCTGAGGGGCTGGTTGCTAGGTGACAGGGGTTATCCGCTGAGGTCTTGGCTGATGACGCCTATACGGAGGCCTCAGACCAATGCGGAAACACGATACAACGAGGCCCATGCAGCAACCAGGGGTGTGGTGGAGCGCTGCCTTGGCCTCCTGAAGATGAGATTCAGGTGCCTGGACAGCTCCGGAGGGGGCCCGACAGTACCAGGCCGACAGGGTCGCTCGCATTGTTGTGGTCTGCGGTGCGCTGCACAACATCGCGATGCAGAGGGGAGATGACCTGCTGCAGGAGGCGGAGGGAGAAGCCAGTGGCAGTGGTGCCAGCACAGAGGAGGAGGAGGAGGAGGAGGAGGCGAGGGAGGAGGAGGAGGAGGAGGAGGAGGAGAGGGAGGAGGAGGAGGAGGCTGGCGGAGTGGTGGGCGCAGCACGCAGACACGACCCACGTGCTGGTGATGCCCAGGAGGCTGCACGACAGACCCGGCGAGGACGGCGGGCACGCGACGCCTTGGTGGCAGCACAGTTCACGCGTCGCATGTGACGTCCCCGCTGAACACCAAACCACCACCTGCATCGCTAGTCGTGCAGAGGATCAACACACAACTGCCACCACCACAGCACCCCCCCCCCCCCCCCCCCCACCCCCTCTCAGTGTACAATGCTCCACTTCGATATCACCCTTACCACTGGGTCCAGACGGTATGGCACAACATTGATGGCTGTGTCAGCGGGTGTGATCAGTGCCATGTGGAATGATGACAGCCCGCTCTGCGAAGAGCTGTGAGCTCAGAATCGTTAGAGAGAGTCTGACCCATGGCAATAGCTGAACCATCCACCTTGGTGGCCGCTGAGTTCGTCATGGACACTCCATCACATGCCCGCGTGGGCTAGCTGTGGGATGGGGTGGGGGGAGGGGCAGGGACTGCACACCCGGCACCGAAGTTTCACCGCTCGTCAACCCCAGCAACACTCGGTCACCATCACGATTCCTGTGGCTGTGGAACAATCACACGGTATTACAAGTAAGGTGGAACAGTGCGTTTAATGTTAACAATAATTTACAGGTGCCCTAGCCCCTACAACTAAACTGTGCCCTTCACCCGTGCCAACTTACTCAGTGTCTATCTTAGTTGCCTTACGGGCCCTACCACTACGTCTAAGTGATTCCCCAGATGATACAGCAGGAGTGGAGGAGGACTGCTGCGAATCGCCCCCTTCGACTCGTTTCTCCTTGGCCAAGCGTTTCCTGGGGCGACCCGGCCTTGATGGGCCAGGCTGCTCTGCGGGTGTCTCGGGTGACGTTGTGCCACCCTGCTCTGCCTGCTGCCCACCCGATGCACCAGGGATGGGACGGGGGGAGGCCGAGAATTCCGGGACGTCCCGTGATGGAGTTAATGGGACGGGCCCCGAAACCTCCTCCTCCCTCGGGGAGCCCGGTGGCCCCCGGGCCTCACTTTGGGACAGAGGTGCGAGCGGGGAGATGCCCCGTCGTGCCCCCGACACCTGGCAATGCCAGTCCTGGAGGGCTGCAACGGTATCGACCAGGATCCGAAGGTCTGCAAACACGGAGTCCAGGGAGTTAGACATTCCCGCCAGGCACTGTGCGACCTCAACCTGTGAGTGCACGACGCCATCCAGCACATGTGTCAGGCGGTTGATGCTCTCGGCGACTGACTGCTGCGACTGGGCCATGACCTGGTGAGACTGGGCCAAGGCCTGCAGGGCGCCGGCAATGTCGTTTTGCCTCTGGCACATTGCTGCCTGTGAGAGGGCAACCCTGTCCAGGGCCGAGGATGACGCGTGCACATTAACCCCAACGCCTTGAATAACCTGACCCATCGCAGAAACCGTTTCACCTATTGCCTCCACCACGGATGCCACCCGTGCGGTGTCGGCCTGGCTCTCTGCCATGAGCGGCACCACTCTCTGCTTGTGGACGCGGTTTGACTCCTCTAACAGCGTCTGCAGAGTCTGGAAGACAGCCCTCATCCCGTCATTGTTTCCCTGGGTTTCTTGAGGCATCGGCTGTGCGGGTGGGTTGAGAAACTCCAGGAACTCCGAAAACGTCTGGGAGCCAGCTGCATGCTGGGCCTGGTCTGGCCTCCGCGAGTCCGGGCCCTCGGTTGCTCCGACCTTCACCTGCTGTACCTGCTCAGCTGTGATGTGCGAACCAGACTGTGACCTAGGAGACTCATCACTAAATAGGCCCACCTGGGTGAGTGTCTGTGGGATGATGGATGGTGTGGGAGATAGCAGTGCCGAAAGCACGAGGTTGTCGCAATTTAACACCTCCTCTATGGTGTGGGGCCGCTCATAATCCGGTGGGTTATCGCTGGCCATTTCCGTGGCTTGTGGTATCGCCACCCTCTCGGCGTCCTGCTCTGCAGATTGGGTTGGGGAGGATGGGACTCCCCGCTGATCAGGCACCCTCTGTCGATCGTCCCCAGGTGAGGTGGGGGAAGATACCTGTGTCCGTCTGCAGCCAGACGGCCCTGGTCGTTCGGCATCACATCCTAGGGAAGAGAATGAGACGGGTTATTTAGATTTGCTCGGCAGGCCGCTGGACGGTCCCAGTGGGCAGGGTGTGTGAAGGGACAGAGGATGGGGGAGGTGTCCAAGTGGGCAGGGTGTGTGAAGGGACAGAGGATGGGGAGGTGTCCAAGTGGGCAGGGTGTGTGAAGGGACAGAGGATGGGGGAGGGGTGGGTGTTTGTCATAGAGGGTTGTCTCACTTGCTGCAGATCCGCCAACCTCGCATAGCGCGACTTCCCGGGTGCCAGACCCCTCCACAAGGTCCAGTGCCCTCAGCTCAAATGTGGTCAGGGGGTGCAGGTTGGGCGAACCCCCTCCAGTCTTGTGCCGCTCACGGGTGTTGTGAGCGGACTTGGCCTGTTTGGGGAGGGGACATAAGTATATCGTCACAATACGGCAGGTATCAGCAGTCCGTTCAGATACTGGCACAGTTTGGGGGTGAAGTTGTCATAAGACCATTGCATCTCTCCATGGAGGCCAGAGCGCTGGGTCTGTGACAACTTTCTGGACCACCCTCAAATAATTCTGCACCAATCCCCCCCCCCCCCCCCCCCCCCCCCCCCCCCGTGCCAGTGGGGCAGATGGGTGATTAAGTTAAGGGGGGAGGGATGGTTGTGACCAGGGGGCACCCTCTTGGCACTTACCCTGGCAGCCCTGGTGAGGTCGTGCAGCTTTTTCCTGCATTGCTCTGCAGAGTGAGGGGTCTGCCCCACAGCACTAACGGCAGCAGCCACCTCACGCCAGGCCTGGTGTACCGCGCTGGCAGGTTGGCGATGCCCTCTACGCGGGCAGATGATGCCCCTCCTCTGCTGGACGGCATCGAGCAGCGCGTCCACATCAGCCTCTACAAACCGAGGGGCAGCTCTCCTGGGCTGCGACATCATGGCCGACAGATTCTGTGCTCGCCCGCGCCTTTTTACGGCGTCGGGCGGCGTCACGTTGGCGTGTTCGTGTCGTCGCCGCGTTGCTTCGTAATGGCGCACGTAATTGACGCGGCCGCGTTACTAGCCCATTTCCCGGAAGTGAATACGTCGGGAAATGGACCCTTCCCGACCGTTGTGAAACGCCCCCGTTTATCCCGCCGATTTCCCGATTTTTCGTAAGTCGGGAGAATCGTGCCCAATGTGTATCAGTGACTGCAGTGGGTGTTGCACTGGTGTACTGCTATCCTGCACAAAATGAAGCCCAAGGAATTAAATATAATCTGCTTGATAGTGACAGTGACTGTCCTGTGCATCTTGCATGATAATTTGAAAGATGTGCTATTTTATAAGGATAGTAGTTGAGTGTCAATGTATTATGATGCTGCAACATGTAACCTGGACCTGTGCCCTTAAGAGCACAATGTTTTATTTCAGATCCTGAGGTCAATTCTTGTAATGAGTTGCAATGATGGAGATGATTCCGTGAAATCAACAGGATATTGTTGATTTTTATTTTGAAGATTTTATCTCCAGTGTAATTTAGAAATCTATATGCGTGACAATGTCTGATTCTTGAAATGAGCCTGACACATCTCAAAGCTATTACAAACACTGATCAGGTCATTATAAAAAATGCCAGAGATCAAAGAGAAATCTCATCTAGATCTAACCTCAGAACTCACAATTTGCTTTCTTATTACTTGACTTCCTTAAAGTTACCTTTATTCTTACTCGGGGACATCTGGGGATACTTGGGCACTAACTTTATCAGCCATGATTGAATGGCGGAGCAGACTCAATGGACCGAGTGGCCTAATTCTGCTCGTATGTTTTATGGCCTTATGGGATAAATATGCATTACAATCTGAGCATATGGATTTACAAGTATGTTAACATAGGAACCAGTAGAATTTCAGAAGAATCTATTGAAGTATTGTATAATTATAACATATAGTACAATATTTCCTCATCATATGTTAGAAATTGGTATCAGTGCACTTCATTTTTGCTCATAGAATGGTTCCAACAATGACAAATTTATGCCACCCAATCTGTCCAGATATTTGAGCCGCTTCCAAATGTACCTGACCCATTCTATCACCCTATTCCACGTGTTTATTGAAGATAGGCATTAGGTACCTGACATGAATTAATGATGGGCCTAATGCCCGATCTAGGGCTTGTCTGGGAATGGTTTGCAATGAGTAGAGCAGTTGTTGGGCTTGTTCCATCAGAATTCTTTGCCAGTTGCTGGAGCCTAACAAATGGCCATCACCCAAAGGTAAGTTCAATGTTGCTTTTGCGCACCAAGGAGTGTTCTCTAATTCCAGAGTGCTCGCGATTGCCCTGCACCCCACCCACCAAACCAACCTTTGGGTTGCCGCTGGTGAGGCAAGCTGCTTGACGTTTGTTGCCTTCTGGTATAAACCGCGTGAGATCTACGGGGATGGATCAATTAGCCTCCGTGTGAGCCTCGTAGTATACGAGCTTCTCCCGCTGAGGGGCGGGAGCCCACCAAAGGAGAAAATGGACCCTAGCATAAAAGCCATCCCACATGAGAGCCAAGCATGAGTAGTCCCGGCTGGGACTTAAAGTGTATTAAGTTTTTTGTTTATTTTGTAATAAAATACGTTTCTTTAAGCCTCTCGTTTTGGAGTCCTCTGTGGCCACTAATCCTTCAAATGCACAACGTGCCTGTGGAGGCACAGCAGATGTCAACAACATGCACAAATACTACCATGAGGCACAATGTCCAATTTCGGACAAGCAAATTGTTCACTCAATCTCTCATCTCCATGAGGCACAATGTCCAATTTGCGACAGGCAAACTGTTGACTCAATCTCTAATCAAGTTTTTTGAAAAATGTGCGTTCGGTAGGTTATGCTTTAATGAATCCTGTTAACAAAATCAACACAATAATCTGACAGACAAAAAGGGTAAATCATGGCCAAAAAAGTAGCTTCACCTGCTCCACCTGACTTTGGCACTATTCTGGCAGAAATTCACTTATGTGCCTACATGGGTTTTCCACTGAGTTAGAATGGAGTGGGAGCTGTTCCAAATAAACTCACATGGTCAGCATTATCCCTTGACCCATGGCACTAAAACAGATTATTTTATTATTTATCTCATTGCTGTTTATGAGAGATTACTGTGCATAAATTGGTTACCCCATTTCCCTGAAATACAATAATGATCACAATCCAAAATACTTCAATGGCTTTGCCGAGGCCCAGGATATCCTGAACATCTTAAAGGAGCTATATCCACTACAATTCATTCTTCCCTCCCTTGCCTTCCTCCCTTCCCATCAGTCCTGTGCCACCTCTCCATCTCTCCATTTTTTCCCTCTCTTCCCTCTTCCCTTCTCCCCTCCTGTCTCCCTGCCTTTCCCCTTCCCCTCTCCCTCCTTAGTCCCAACCAACGCTAATCTCACTCAAAAAAAAAACCCTTGACCCCACTGCCCTTGCAAACAGCCATCCCTCATCTCCAACATCCCTTTGCTCTCCAAAGTCCTTGAATGTGTTCCCACCTCCCAAATCCATTTCCACCCCTCTTGGAACTCTGGGTGGGATTCTCTAATAATGGAGCCATGTCCCCATGCCGACGTGAAAACCGGCGGCAACCACTCCGGCGCCAACGGCCCCTGAAAGTGAGGACTTTTCCCCTTCCTAGGGGGTTAGGTTGGCGCCTGAGTGAACCCCGAAGCTCCAGCCGACACGGAACGGCCCGCGCGAGTTCACCCATGTGCAGAACGACCGTCATATTTCCGCGCATGCATAGAATGGCCGACGTATTTCCGCGCATGTGCGGGTGTTCCCTTCTCCGCGCCGGCGCCTTGGCAATATGGCAGAGCCCTACAGGGGCCCGGCACAGAGTAAATTAGGCCCCCACAGAACCAGCCCGCCGACCGATCGGTAGTCCCCGATCGTGGGCCAGGCCACCGTGAGGGCCTCCTCCCGGGTTCGGACCCCCCCCCCCCCCCCCCCCCCCCCAACCTCCAGGACTGCCCCACACACTCACCTTCCAGGTCCTACCAGAGAATCCCGGCCTATTACATATTACATATTAATATTGCATATTACATACAATATGACTGTGACAAAGGCTAAACTTTCCCTTCTCATCATACTTGACCAGCCCTGCTCTGACTCGGTTGACCATACCATCCTATTTCAACACCTCTCCACTGTCGTCCAGCTGGGTAGAACTAATCTCACCTGATTCTATTCTTATCCATCTAACCATAGTCAGAGAATCACTTGCAATGGCTTCCCTTTCTGCTCACACATGATTATCTCTGGTATCCACCAAGGATCCATTCTTGGCCCCCTCTAAGTTCTTACCTACATGCTACTTCTTGGAGATATCATCCAAAAACAGTAATGTTCATTTTCACAGGTACATTGATTTGTTCCAGCTCTACTTCATTATCACCTCTCTCAATTCCTCTACTGAACCATCAGACTGCTATCCGGCATTCAGTACTGAATGAGCAGAAATTTCCTCCAATTACATTTTGAGAAGGTTAAAGCCATAGGGCTGGATTCTCTGTCCCGCCGTGCCAGATTTCTGGTTCAGCACACCGACGGGATGCTCCGTTTCGCCGGCTGGTCAATGGGGTTTCCCATTGTGGGGCAGCCCCACACCGTCGGGAAACCCCCGGGCTGCCGGCGAAATGGAGCATCCCGAAGGCTGGAGAATCCAGCCCATAGTTTTTTGGTCCCCCTCCAAACTCCGTTCCCTGACCACCGAATTCATCCATCTCTTTGGCAACAGTCTAAAAATAAGTAAGATTGTTTGCAACGTTGGCATTACATTTGACCCCAAGGTGGGCTTCTGAACTCAGGTTTGTGCCATCGTTAGGGCACCAATTTCCAACTGCGTAGCATTGCGTGACTTTGCCCCTACTTCAATTCATCTACTGCTGAAACCCTGATTCATGCCAACGTTACCTCTCAACTTGACTATTGCAATGAACTCTTGGCTGATCTCCCACATTCTATCCCATGTAAACTTGAGATAATCCAAAACTCAGCTGCTCAGGCCTTCCCTCACAGCAAGTGCCACCCACCTATCACCCCTGTACTCATTAGCCTACACTGGCTCCTCGTCAAGTGATTTCAAAATTCTCATCCTTCTTTCAAATCCCTCCATGGCTTTTCCTCTCCCAATCTCAAATCTCCTCCAGCACCACAACTCTGGGAGCTATCTGAACTCCTCTAATTCTGAAATCTTCAGCATCCCCGGTTTTAATTGCTCCACCATTACTGGTCGTGCCTTCAGTTGCCTGGGCCGTAAGCTACGGAATACATTCCCTACACCTGTCTGCCTCTCTTTCCTCCGTGGAGACACGCCTCGAAACGCACCTCTTTAACCAAGTTGGTGGTCTCCTTATGTGGCTCAATGCCGTATTTTGTTTTATAATGCTCCTTTGAAACACTTTGGGATGTTTTATTACATTAAAGGTGTTGTATAAATTTAAGTTGTTGTTGTCAGCTGCAACAGTATAATCCATCATGCTGAGCGAACACTTCATTCAGGGCCTCACGGTAGCATGGTGGTTAGCATCAATGCTTCACAGCTCCAGGGTCCCAGGTTCGATTCCCGGCTGGGTCACTGTCTGTGTGGAGTCTGCACGTCCTCCCCGTGTGTGCGTGGGTTTCCTCCGGGTGCTCCGGTTTCCTCCCGCAGTCCAAAGATGTGCGGGTTAGGTGGATTGGCCATGCTAAATTGCCCGTAGTGTAAGGTTAATGGGGGGATTGTTGGGTTACAGGTATACGGGTTACGTGGGTTTAAGTAGGGTGATCATTGCTCGGCACAACATTGAGGGCCGAAGGGCCTGTTCTGTGCTGTACTGTTCTATGTTCTATGTTCTATTCAGTGTTGCTAGCAGAATGCTTAAAGAGTGGTTGTCAGCAAGAAGTTGTAATCATGTTCTTATTTGAGTGAAGAACCACCATCTCTATGTTTTGTCCCCAGGCTAGGCATTATCACATGAAGACAGGCAGCTAACTTACTCCCAGGCCATTGCAAATTATACCTTGAGTTGGGCTCTAATATACATCGAAAGGTTGCTAAGTCGATCAACCCAATGCAATATGTCACTGATCCATCTGAAAGCAATCTTTGTTAAAAAAAAAAGAAACTAAGTTATTGAGATCTTTAGGAATCTGGTTAAAAAAAAGCAGCTTGTGAGGAGGAACAAAAATGGACACAAAGCTTTATCAATTCATATCCAATCCTGAAGCTGGCACCAAAAATCTTTATTCCCACGTGAAGAATCTCAACCACCTGGTCCTTGGTAGCCTGGGGTTACAAACGCTCACGTTTTGCCCAGGAATCTCCCTGAATTGGCTATCATCTCCTTGAGTTGGCTATCATCTCCTTGAGTTGGCTATCATGTCCCTGAATTGGCTATCATTTCCTTGAATTAGCTATCACTTCTGAACTGGGTAACATCTCCCTGAATTGGCTATCACCTCCCTGAATTGGGTAACATCTCCCTGAATTGGCTAGCAGCTCCTTGAATTGGCTATAATCTCCCTGGATTGGCTGTCATCTCCCTGAATTGACTATCACCTCCCTGATTGGGTAACATCTCCCTGAATTGGCTATCAACCCCTTGAATTGGGTAACATCTCCCTGAATTGGATATCATGTTCCTGAATTGGCTATCATCTCCCTGAATTGGGTAACATCTCCCTAAATTGGCTAACATCTCCCAAGCGTTGTTGCTGGTAAACTGGGAGAAAAATTTCTAATATTTTCAGTTTACCCCTATGTGCTTTCACTTTCTTATGAGCAGGGACAGGCATGAGTTTCCATCAGGGAGTGGCTAGTATTAAATAACCCGGTTTATTAATTCCCTGCTCCAAACGCAATTCTTCTGGCCCGATCTTCAAAGACCCATTCAGCAATGCTGGGGCTCCAATGGCAAATGCCTTGACCCAAAATGCATTGCAGCCGAGAATGTGCCCTAACCTTTTTAGTAGAAACTGGCATCCAGCCAAAGAATGGGCACTTTATATATGGAAGAAGCAAACGCATCAGCAGCTCAGCAAACATGTTAACTGCACTGATAACTTCATGAAATATGCAAAAAGTTATTTTGGCTAAACTGGCTAAAATTAATCTGGCAATTTGTTCTAATTATGCAATTTAACTGCCCGAAACTTTTTCTTAAAATAAGGCCTGACCTAGAAAAACAGCATAGTTGGATCAAGACAGAGAGCAGACCCATTTGCAAGAGCAAGCCTGCACTGAAGGACAAATCTAGCTTCAGAAGTTAAATAAGACTTCAAAGCTGTTGGTGTCTGTACTTCTGTGCAGATTTCTACAACCAGTGGTATAATCATAAATATTGTATCTGAAATTAGAAACTGAGAAAAGAGAAATTTAATCTGTTACTTTTTGAAGACAAGCTTATAATTAAGTAATAATATGGACTAATTCTGCCTGCCCTGTAGAGGGGACTGTAGAAGGAACATTGATCTAAAGGGCAAGACTGTAACCAGTTTATAGCTTGCATTACAGGATTTGAAACATTTTTTTAGCTAAAGGTGAAGGATGTCAATGCGCCTGTATTGAAAATAATTGCGTAGTGTTTATTTTAATGGGCCTGTAATCCAGAAGCCTGAAGTAACGATCTGGAGACTTGAGTTCAAATCTCACCACTACAACGGGGGAATTAAAATTTAATGAAATCTGGAATTAAAAGTTAGTGCATGTAATAGAGACCATGAACGACTGGATTGACACAAAAAAAACATCTGGTTCACCGATGTTCTTTGGGAAGTCTGTTGTCCTTACCCTATCTGGCCTATGAGTGACTCCAGGACCAGAAACATGTGGTTAATCGTCCTCTGAAATGGCCGAGCAAGCAGGTTTGTAGTATCAAGCTGCTACAAGCAAGTTGAATAAGAATAAAACCAAGCAGGTCACTTGGCCATTAACCTGGGCACTTCGGACATGACAAAGGCACACGCTGCCCAGGAAAGCTAGCAAAACCCTCCTCACCAATGTTGGGGGTGTTGCCCCACAGACAAAACCAGCAACAGCTGTTGAGGAAGCAGGAACATGAAGACAGGCAAAGGCATAAGGGAAACAGACATTATGGGAATACACAAGGTTGATTAGTTGATATTGATTGCAATATAGCATTGCTTGATTTGTAAATTTGGTGAGGAATGGTTGTTTTGTAGTGAGTTTTATTTTGCATTGCTGCCAAGAAAATGCTGCTACGATCAGTAACTGAGGAACTGTAAGGTGCGGTGCCTTGATCTGTTCACCGTTCCTGCGCTTGGATGAGTCAATCATGGAGAACTCAGCCAGAATGGGTGAGTGTTGTTTGCCTCCTCCCTTCCTCTCCCTCCCCTTTACCTCTGCCCTCCTCAGCTGTTCGCTGTCTAGGGAGTGGCAAAGATTATGCCGCCATGATGGTGAGGTCGTGCAGGATGCAGCAGACCATGATGAATCTGGACACATATTCTGTTGAGCACTGTGGGGTTCCTTCAGAGTACTTCAGCAGTGGAAGCATTGTTTAAGCACCCCAATGGCCAACTTGATCGTGTTTCATGTGGCAGCGTGACTTTCGTCAGATGCATTCTGCACACGTGTGGAGTCATGATGCTTGAACCACCTGGTCAGTAGGTGATCTTTTGTTGCCCTGCAGACACCCTCTCATTTGTCAGGCTCGTTCAGATGTAGCTGGCACAGTGGACTGTCGGCAGAATGAAGGAGGAATTAATGGCTGCCACAGAATACTGAGAATTGACCAAGATGATGCTGCACATGGTCACATACCTGGACATTGAGGTCCCTTTTGGGAGTGCCTATTGGTTGCAATACCTCTCATGGTTAACATGCAGCTCTGTAAAATGGTATCCGTGCAATAAAAGACACTCTGCAATTGTCATGGAACTGCATGCTCAATCTGCCTGCTTCTTTCTGATAAGAAAGAATGAAATGCAGCCAGACGTTTTGAAATACTGGGCCTCAGCGATCTCTCTGTGGGTGGGTACTGGGCGGTGCTATGCTACCCATGATTGATTTATCCAAATGCAGTAACAGTGACACCCTGGAGCCATATCCATAAAGGTTTATCACCATGGTCACTTTCAGTGTCAATGCTGTCCTCACCTTGCTCTGAGGCTGCATTTGTAGATACGGTAACTGATAGATTTTCTGTGAGGACCACCTTAGTGAAGAAGAGATGCCTGATTCATTATGTGCATTCGTGCATGAGTACTCGGGGTGGTTATAGCTTTCTACTGAGTGGCCTTTTCTTCCTCCTCTCCCTCCTGCTTGAAAATATTCTGCTGTAAGTTGCTGCTGCTTATACTCCTTATCCCATAGAATCCCTGTCCAGGGGGAAGCCATTTGACCAATCAAGTCTGCGCCTACCCTCTGAAATAGTACCTTACCTAGGTCCACTCCTCCACCTTGTGCAAGTAACCCCACCTAAGTTGCACATCTTTGGACACGAAGGGCAATTTAGCATGGCCAGTCAACCTAACCTGCATATCTTTGGACTTTGGGAGAAAACTGGAGCATCCGGAGCAAACCCAGCAGACACGGGGAGAACATGCAAACTCCATGCACTCATCCAAGGCTGGAACTGAACCCGGGTCCCTAGCTCTGTGAGGCAGCAGTGCTAACCAGTGTGCCACTGTGCCGCCCATGCTTTAGCCATACCTTTGTCCAAAGGGAATGCTCTAGTCCAAAGACGATGCAAAGTACTTCACTCATGTCCGGGAACAAGTAGTTTGTGCAGGACAACATTCTTCAACCAAATCATTCCCTCTAGACTTTAGCCACATTAAAAACTCTGAAACGACTTCTCCAATCACAGAAAGAGCCAATGGCTAGGGTTATCCGTTCCCCGCGGCTGCGATTGGAAATCACGATTGGTGGAGAATGGAGTGTCGGCTGAAAAATGGGATCCAGGCCCGGCAGCAGACCCGTTCCCAATCTCCGCTCTGCCTGCTGCCGGCTGCAGCGTACTTCCCACCCCGCGCCGGCACGAACATGCAAACCAGTGAGTAGCATACATTTCAATGTGATTGTGGTGATCCACTGTGTAATTGTGTGTGTGCCTGTATTAGGGGATGTACAGTAGTACCTATACTACAGGTTCGCCGGTAGCCCCTACCGGCTAGCTCCGCCCACAAGGAGCTGTATAAATATGCATGAGTTCTCCTGATCAGCCATTCTACCAGCTGCAGTCGGAAGACAAACATCTAACTGTAATAAAGCCTCTATTGTACCAATTCGAGTCTTTAGTACGATTGATAGCGCATCAGTGATTAACAGGCAGGAAGCCTGATTCTCCACTTCCCCAGTATGCTTCACCACTCACAGCCTGGAAGAATGCCGACAGGATTTGGTGTGAGCATTTACAAAGCAGGGCCCAGGTGCCATGGCTTCTAAGGGATAACGAGGAGGGAAGAAAACAGGGGCAGCACGTGGCGCAGTGGTTAGCACTGCTGTCTACGGCGCTGACTACCCAGGTTCGAATCCTGGCCCTGGGTCACTGTCCATGTGGAGTTTGCACATTCTCCCTATGCCTGCGTGGGTTTCACCCCCACAACCCAAAGATGTGCTGGTTCGGTGGATTGGCCACGCTAAATTTCCCCTTAATTAGAAAAAAACGTAATTGGGTATTCTAAATTTATAACAAAAAAAATGGAGGGAAGAAAACATTTGAAATTAATCCGGCTTGCTCGGCAGGGGTGGTGGTAGTTTATGGCTGGAGAACTGGGACCATGGGAGTCCAACTTGGTGGCAAGCATGTGAACTTGGGGTGTCCTCCTCGGGATCAGAGTGCCCCGACAGAACCTCGCATTGCTGCTGTAAAAGCATTGCAACCCCTTAGGTGTAACTTACAGACTCCTGACATTGGGAATGATAATTACCACTAGTATCCAGGAAATTTGCGACGTCTCTGAATCATGTGAAGACCCATCCAGCCCGTCCATCTGGAGACCCTCCTGTCTCACCAGTATAATCAAGGGGTGGGTGTAGTCTTGATCAATCGGTGGGCCACCAGGCGTTGGCACTCCTCATTACACACTTTAGATGCAAAGCTGCACACCAGAGGAAGCAGGGGCTTGACAGTGCCAGCCCCAAATAAAGGACACATGCATCAGTGCCCTGGAACCTCCGTGTCACACAGTCACACTCAGAGTTACAGCCTCACTAATGAAATTATGAGCTAACCCACTCATAAGGATGTCTCAAAGCCCCACAGGTCAACAATGCCAGATTGGTGTCAAACCATATGGATCCATCCATCCCACACTCACCCTAACCATATCCCTGTCACAATCACTGTGTAAAACCCAGTCTCCACATTTCCCCTTTGTTTTATTTTGCCCTCATCATTTTTGATCCATGGATGGTTAATGGACATGTATATTTAAGTCAAACAGCAGAGAGAATGGGGAATTCAGACGTTACAGGAGAGAACACTCTGCTAGTCTCTGCAGCGCAAACTTGTCACGATTCTCCGTTGGCAGGAGCACTTAGGCTCTGGAACGGAGAATCCCGGTCAATAAATATCAATTCGCAACTAACCTGAAAGAAATTAATGATCCCTTGAAATAACACTGGTCAGAGGGAATCCTTCCTGCTACTGAACCCTTAGCTGCGTGCAAGAAGGTAAGGGAAGATGTTAGCTGGAGGGCTGATCTCCAAATTGGCATCGGAGGAGTCAATTCAGCATTGCACACTGGTTAGATTTGGGTTCCATAACCTGGCTGCTCTGTCTGCTTCTGGCAGACGCTGGCTGCACAAGCATTATTGTCCTCACCTAAATGATGCCTGGAACAGCGAGCACCAGATGTGTGCCCGCGCGTGAGGCAGGTGCCATTTTGTGGGCAAAACAGCATCAGAAGTCTCGAAGAAACTGTTGCTACAGAGCCAAATTTTGCAACCCCAGTACCAAGACAAGCAGTCCTTGGTCCACAATATAGCAGGGTCAAACTGTGATCAAAGCTTCCTCTCCTGTATGCAGTTGGGACCCTCAGTCCCAACCTTACATGGTCTTCACCATGGCGGAGGCGGAAGAGACCCCCTCCCCTGCGCATGCGCTGGGATGACATCAGCAGCCGCTGACGCTCCGGCGCATGCGCACACTGACACCGGCCGGCGAAGTCTTTTCGGCCCCGGCTGGCGTGGCGCCGAAGGCCGTTCACGCCAGCCGGTGGAGCGCCAACCACTCTGGCGCGGGCCTAGCCCCTCAATGTGAGGGCTTGGCCCCGAAAGATGCGGAGACCTCCGCACCTTTGGGGAGGCCTGATGCCGGAGTGGTTCACGCCAATCCAACACGCCGGGACCCCCTAGCCCCTGTACTCACATGACAGTTTATTTCCCAAATAAAACATCTGGAACATCTGACTATCAATGCCAAAATGCAAATTACAACGATACCTCCATTTTTATACTGCCTTCACACATCAAAACACTTTACACAATTAATTACTTTTGAAACAGAGCAATTGTTAAGAAGGCAATTTTGTTCTGTGAGCCCATGGCAGCTCACTTGAGAGTGTTCAAATTCATTTCATTCTCATCTTTACTCCAACATGGAGAGGAAATGTGTTTTTGTAATCCCTTCCAGCTTTGGAAAAAATTGTTCCTTGACGTAGACAGCAGCATTTAACTGTCCATTCACATTGACACATTGAATTACAGGTTGGTTGACGTGCTGCAGCATCGCACGAAGACATCATTATTTAGTCCTGATGTGAGTAAAATACAGTATTTGGCAAATAAGACCTCTGTAGCTCAACACCATGTTAGGTGAAGTTTTGCTTGAGAACAACCGACCACTTTGCTCTGTCAATCAAAGAACTTGGTTTTCCTCTGGGCACCTGGTCGTTCATGCCCCTTGCAACCCATATGAGAATGGCATTTCCGCTCATTTAAATAACATTTTGGCACAAGGCCACAATGCCATTCATTTCAGAATAAGGGCAGGGATTCTCCCCGACCCGGCGGGGCGGGGGGTCCCGGTGTGTTGGAGTGGCGTGAACCACTCCGGCGTCGGGCCTCCCCAAAGGTGCGGAGGTCATGAGGGTTCGGAAGGTCTCTGCACCTTTAGGGGCAAAACCCTCACATTGATGGGCTAGGCCCGCGCCAGAGTGGTTGGCGCTCCGCCGGCTGGCATGAACGGCCTTTGGCGCCATGCCAGCCAGGGCCGAAAAGACTTGGCCGGCTGGCGTCAGTCCGCGCATGCGCTGGAGCGTCAGCGGCTGCTGACGTCTTCCCGGCGCATGCGCAGGGGAGGGAGTCTCTTCCGCCTCCGCCATGGTGAAGACCATGGCGAAGGCGGAAGAAAAAGAGTGCCCCCAGGGCACAGGCCCGCCCGCCGATCAGTGGGCCCCGATTGCTGGTCAGGCCACCGTGGGGGCACCCCCCAGGGTCAGATCGCCCCCCCCACCCCCCCAGAACCCAGCGCCTGCCCGCGCCGCCTGCTCCCGCCGGTAAGGTAGATCCAAGCCGGCGGTAGAGGATTAACAGCGGCGGGACTTCGGCTCATCGCGGGCCGGAGAATCGCAGCGGAGGGCTCGCCGACCAGCGCAGCGCGATTCCCGCCCCTGCCGAATCTCTGGTGGCGCCGAATTCGGGGCACAGTGGGGGCGGGATTGACGCTGGCCCCGCCGGGTCGGAGAATCCCGCCCAAGAATAGTGCTGGAAAAAAATGGGAAGGTTAACTTCCTGACGGATGTGATGCTTGGCTCTTTCTCACACACTGTCTGAAATAGTTTCAAGGGTTTGCTTAACCCTCATGATTTTTCAATGTGGCTAATAGGTCTCCATCAGGTTCTTTTCAGGAACAAAAAACGTGAACAGAGCTGCATTTTACAACATGACAATAATCTTTATTATTGTCACAAGTAGACTCACATTAACATAGCAATAAAGTTACTGTAAAAATCCCCGAGACGCCACACTCTGGCACCTGTTCGTATACATTGAGGAAGAATTCAGAATGTCCAATTCACCTAACATGCACGTCTTGCGGGACTTTTTGGGAGGAAACCGGAGCACTTGGAGGAAACCCACCCAGACATAGGGAGAATGTGCAGACTCCGCACAGACAGTTATTCAAGCCGTGAATTGAACTCACGTACCTGGCGCTGTGAAGCAACAGTGCTGACCTCTATGCTAACTTGCCGCCCTACATAAACGTGAGATTACAATGGCAGTAAGATTGAAGATTTGGCTGATGCAAGCCAGTTTTGAGAGTTACTTTAGAATACTCTTTGACCAATTTTGCTTCATTATTAATTTATTCTCAACACACATTCTGAGAAACAGAGGATAATGGATGTTTTCATCCCAGAATTACATGTTCCCATCTAACTCCTGTTATGGGCCAGGGTTTAGAGAACCCCATAGTGTATCATGGAGTTCACCTGACCCACAACTTTTACTAGATTGTGGTACGGGGAGAACACAGCCCACTCTACAGGTGTGGTACAGCAGAAATGGAAAAGTATTTTTTAAAGCAAATTAATGTTTATTCTCATGTGAACCTTTTTAAAATGTACAGTGAACATATTAGCAACCATTAATTAAATTACAACCCCCAAAGAATACAACACTAAGTAATTCTTAAGCTGTCTTTTTAACATCCAGAAGACTTTAAAAAAAACTTTCAGCAGAAGCATATCAGGTTAAAGTCACTACTAAGAGCATTTATTAGTTTTAAATCAACAAAGGATCGATTTACTTTCTTTAGAATACAGAGAGAGACTCTAATACACTTTCTGGCTGTGACTGCAGCTATCCAGCTCCGAAAACGTAACTAAAACACACCTGCAGCAAACAGACTAAAACAAAGTTAAAAGCTGACAGACAGCCCAGCTCCACCCACTCTCTGACATCACTGCAGTAATAAACACCCATTTCTTAAAGGTACTCTCACTACAGATACTTATATACACACCCATTTATAAACACCCATTTCTTAAAGGTACTCTCACATGACACTCCACAACAGTCTTTCTTTCATTCTTTTTCTTGCACATATTCGCCAGCAGATTTTTCAGTGTTAATCTTTGCCCTACTCTTTTGCTCTATATTTTTCCCCTTCACTGGTGCAATCAGGGTGTCTTTCCCTTACTCCTCAGTAAAAGTATCCCTTTCCCTTTGCAACCTGCACCTTCAATATCATCAATCTTTTGACTCGGCACGTTACTGCAGAAATAAAGGGGATGAATTTGATCTAAAGCTGCCCTCTGGGAATTTCAAGTCACTGGATCCATGGAATCCCTACAATGCAGAAGGAAGCCATTCAGACCCATCAGGTTTGTACGTACCCTCCAAAAGAACACCCCACTGAGGCCCTCTCCCCTGCCCTATCCCCAAACCTCCACTTAACCTGCGCATGTGTGGACAATTAAGCATGGCCAATCCACCTAGCCTGCACTTCTATGGACTGTGGGAGAAAACAGGCGCCCCCAGAGGAAACCCTGACAGACATGGGGAGAAGCCGCAAACTCCACACAGTTAGTCAACCAAGGCTGGAATTAAACCTGGGTCCCTGATACTGTGAGGCAGCAGTGCGAACCACTGTGCCAGCGTGCTGCCCAAATTGATTATATTGGGTGCAACATTGGTTTTACATCCTGCTTAATATTGTTTTATTGACATCAATGGAGAGCAAAAGTCAATGGCATTCCACCCAATTTGCTACAGTTCTTGAGAGGGCGAGTTCAATTAAAATTGTCCCCACTCATTTACTGGCAACGGAACTCTTTGGGCATTCATATTAAGGTTTTTGTTAATAACATAAAGAAGTACACATGTTTTGGGAATCTAGTCACATGGTGGCTCTGGGAATTGTACGGGGCATCAGTTCTTGCAAGCACGATTTTTGTTGTTGTTGAAGCAATGTAGGCCTCTGAAAATAGGACCATCCTGACTAGAATTGGAATGATGTCACCGATGGGACGGAGATGCATCCAGAATCCAGGCTATTTAATCCCCAGGGGAAGGTTCAGGATGCTATTCATGGGGCTGATTTAGCTCACTGGGCTAAATCGCTGGCTTTTAAAGCAGACCAAGCAGGCCAGCAGCACTGTTCGATTCCCGTATCAGCCTCCCCGGACAGGCGCCGGAATGTGGCGACTAGGGGCTTTTCACAGTAACTTCATTGAAGCCTACTTGTGACAATAAGCGATTTTCATTTTTCATTTCATGGAGATGGAAAAATGGTTGGAGCCAAGCTTCAAGACATTTATGAATTATTTATGTCTGCGTGTCACATGAGTCATTTTATTCTTAGGGATTCATACTGAGATGAGTGTGGCATTTGTCATGACATTGTCTCATAGTTATTTTTGCTGGAATGTGATCGTTTACATTTTGGAACGATGGAAACAGTTTTGAGACAAAAGGCTTTACAGATTATGATGAATGAATGAGGGAAGTAGAAAATAACAAGTTAAAAAAGTCATAACCACAGAGTCTTAACTGAGCGGAAGAACAACACTGGAGGTTTTAAATATAAGTCCAGACCCAGTATGAGACATAAGGAGACAAGAGAAAATTGCCTCTAATCCTGTAGATCACTGATGAATATCAGGCCAAAGGTGAGTGTTGACAGAGGAGTGTCACAGGGTGAGGGTCACAGGAGAAGGCTGTCAACAGCAGAGTTAGGGGAAGTGGCTCAGCAGTTTCCCCTTCCCGATACCAAATCCCTTCATCAGCCGCTGATTGCCATGAGGGGCCCCACCTCCAGTGCAGCACCACACCCCCAACCCAAAGTCTGCAAACAACTCCCTCAGGTTCGCTTGTCATGTTCCCAGCATGGCGAGCCCCCAACCCATGCCCACCACTGGGTTAATACCAACAGCAGTGGGATAAGGCTCTCAGGGGTTTTATTGACTGTTGAGCAGGAAGGGCATTAATGGGCCGTCCATGCACAGGCTTAATCTGGGTGGAGGTGAGAAAGTGTCAGGGCCCATACCCACTACCTTACTGTCTGATTAAATACATCCCATCATCAAATTTACAATGGGGGAGAACAAAATTACATCCTGCATGAAGCATGCCTGTGACGGACTCACAGGTTTCAGGCCTTCTTTGCAGGCTAGCATGAAATATTCACAGATCCTGAGTGATAACACAAACTTGATGCCATTACCAGTATCAAGCATTCTGCTGTTGATTGCAATATATTTATTCCACAGCTTGATTCTTGGACTTTGCAAAACCCACCGCAGTGAAGTGGCTCACTCGACTCTTCGGAATATAAAAGGATCATAGATAAAGTTACATTTTGATTGAATGATGGTTTTTGACAATGAAATTGTATTTCTGACAGTGGGCACTGATTTCATATCGTTCTACAATTTAATTGGGATTATTTGTTCATTTTGCATCTCAGACGTTTGACACCATCCAGGACAAATTGATTGTCACCTCATCCACGACCTTAAAATTCACTCCCTCCACCATCGGCGCAAGGTGGAAGCAGAGGGTGGGTTTATGCTTCTCGGTGACGGAGGCAGCTTACCATTGGCTGCTGGTGGGATCTTCCGGCCCTGTTGACGCCTATGGTGTTTTGCATGGCTTGCCCAGCCTGTAATTGGGAAACTTGCCATGGAGGTCGTCTTTGGCAAGACCAGAAGATACCACTGGCAGGAAGGACTGGTAAATCCTGCATCGTGTGGTTCGATATACACGATGCAGCAACTTGTCAAACCTCCTTTGACAGCCCCTTCCAACCCACAACCTGTATTACCAGAAGGAAAGGGCAGCAAATGTGTCGGAACACCATCACCTGCAAGTTCCCCTCCAAGCCACACAGCATCCAGACTTGGAATTATTTCACTGTTCTTTCCCTGCAACTGCGTCAAAATACTGGATCCCTTCCTAACAGCACTATAGGTGCACCTACACCACATAGACTGGAGAAGTTCAAGAAGGTGGTTCATTGCCAGCTTTTCAAGGGAAATTCGGGATGGGTAGCAAATGTTGCCCTAACCAGGCACAACCACATACTATGAAAGATTTTAAACAAAATACATTTTGTGCAACTCTTGATTGTCTGGTATGCCATTCCCTGGGTAAGAAATTTGCACCCTGAAATCTGAAACAATGTTTGCATAAACAGCTACTAGGAAATTTAAGGTTGTTTAAGAATGGTTTGTCCCTCCTTGCAGGAAAGTCCTGCTTCATCAATTACACTCTCAATTCCGTTTCTCTGTTGTCATAATATATACCAATATATCATGGTGCAGACACACACTGATGGACACACACAGGGACCAATCAACATGTACAAACACCGCAGCCAATCACCAGTTAGAATACACACACTATAACGGCAGAGGGCACCACGGTTCCCGTTCATTCTGGGTGCTGCCACAACTGATCTATACCCTGGGCAAAGACATTGCCGTTGCCGATGCTCTCTCAAGGTCAATCACAACTCCATGTGATAATGACGGCTTCATTTGCCAAATAGATGCTCACGTCCAGTTTGCAGCCTCTCGATGCACGACTGATGCAAATTTGTCACGAGACAGCGGCTGATCCACTTCTGCAGCGGGTGATGCGTCTAATGTCGGACGGGTGGCACAAGGGCCAATGCCCGCAATTTTACAACGTCCGCGATGACCTGGCGGTTGTCGACGGGGTGCTCCTGAAATTGGATCGCATCGTCGTCCCACAAAGCATGAGCCAGCTGGTGTTGGAGCAGCTCCATGAAGGGCACTTAGGGATCGAGAAGAGCCGCCGCAGGGCCAGGGAGGTTGTCTACTGGCCGGACATCAATGATGATCTCACCAATGTGGTGCTCAACTGCTCTACCTGCCAGCGTTTTCAGCCCGCCCAACCACGGGAGACCCTGATGCCCCATGAGCTCGTCACATCGCCTTGGACCAAAGTGGGCATCGACTTGTTCCATGCATTGGGCAGGGACTACATTATCATCATCAATTACTTTTCCAGTTACCCGGAGGTCAACAGGCTGCACAATCTCACATCCTCGGCTGTGATCAGGGTGTGTAAGGAGACATTTGCCCAACATGGCATTCCGCTGACGGTCACGTCGGACAACGGCCCCTGTTTTGCGAGCCAGGAATGGGCCGGCTTCGCCCAACACTACAATTTTCAACACGTGACGTCCAGTCCCCTGTACCCCCAATCCAATGGGAAGACGCAAAAGGGGGTCCACATCATAAAGCGGCTCCTCAGCAAGGCCGCCGACGCCGGCTCAGATTTCCATCTTGCTCTGCTGGCATATCGCTCCGCTCCGCTCTCCACCGGCCTGTCACCTGCTCAGCTGCGAATAAACCGCACCCTCAGAACGACAGTGCCATCAATTCTTGCTCCCAACCTCGACCATGTCCCCGTGCTCCACCGCATGCACATGTCTCGACTGCAGCACAAAACCTCATACGACTCACGGGCTGCTGACCTTCCTGCCATCCATCCACGCGACAAGGTTCGCATCCACCTCCCAGATGGTGGCTGGTCTGCGCCTGCTGTCTTTCTAAAGCAGGTGGCCCCCCGCTCCTTCCTGGTCCGCTTTCCGGATGGATCCATTCGGCGCTGCAACAGGCGTGCTCTTCGCCTGGTTCCAGGGTCGTCACGGCATCCTCCGACCGGCTCTTCTACTGATCCCACCATGGACTGTGTGGCGCTTCCGGTCGCTCTGCCTGCCCCTGACAGTGCACCCAGCCCTCCAGGCTCCTGAGGCGCCAGCCATTGCCCCACCCATGAGATGGTCAACCAGAGTTTGTCGCCCACCTCAGAGACTGAACTTATGAACTCTGCACACATGTTGGCTTTTTGAAATGTTCTTTTTCCCATATTCTTTGTTGTCGCCTTCATTATCCAGTGATTTGTAAATAGATTCGCTGGTTGTTCCAGTTCATGGTAGTCATCTGCACCAGGCACCTTCCTCTGTAAATAGTCTTGTTCCCTGTATATAGCCTTGTACATATGTATTCGCACCTCACACGTAGCTAGGTACATTCTCCACACACCCACATTATTTATTAGCACATGCATAGATCAACATTTTTTTTATAAAAGGGGGGATGTCATCACATATACCAATATATCATGGTGCAGACACACACTGATGGACACACACAGGGACCAGTCAACGTGTACAAACACCACAGCCAATCACCAGTTAGAATACACACACTATAAAGGCAGAGGGCACCATGGTTCCCGCTCATTCTGGGTGCTGCCTCTGAGTATAACAGGAACTTATTCAGCCCAGCATGGACTCACAACACGTGCTGAGAGAATCAACTGGTTCGGACAAGGCTTAGGTCTCTAGTTCAAGTTAGCATCATCTAGACCCACAGTCATCGTGTGTTAGTTAGTTAGAAGGAGTTAATAAAATTGAGTTGAACCTTCATCTGTGTTGGAAGTGTCTGTTCATCTCTCAAGCCTACACAAGCCAACACAACATCTGTATCGTCAAGTGCGGCTGGATCACCTCTTTCATTTTCTCCCTCATATCTGTTACTATCTCCTACGAAAACACAGAAGGGACATATTTGCCTGATTTTCCACAGGGCAGTAAAGCAAACTAATACTTGGTATCTCAGCTCAGCAAGGATTGGCAACTCAGAGGAATGGCTAGGGAATCTACCTGTGACCTCGTCCATGGCATGTTATACGATGCGGAGTTTTGCCTCATTGCACTTTCAGTAGGTTTCATCATTATCTCCCTTCTGTTTGCTGCTTCTGAAAGATTAGAATGCCGAGAACTGTTCTTTCTGTCTGTATAAGGGTTGATAGTCCAATTCAACAAAATGCCTTCTTAGCCCTTTTTTGGTTGCAATTAACATTCACATCCAGATTGCTGTTTTACCTTCTGCACTCCACAGCTGAGTGAATTGACCAAGCAACACTCTCTGGCTGCTGTGAATCTTACTGCATGCAGAATGGTAGGAAACATGTTTTGTAAAGCAGGAAGCATTGACTCACGCTTTTCACTGAAACTAAGTGCTGTGCTACGATGAAGCACTCTGTCGCCTGACATATTCAGAACGGTAAATCCAGTGGGAACATCATGCCCTAGGTTTAACTGTCTTGCAGCAGTGAGATCAAAACAGAGTTCAGCTCGCAATGGCTGGAATTACAAAGCATCTTCATTAATTTTAACCAGATCTTATATGTAAATACTGGGTGGATTTTTGTCTTTACTCTTCATGTATTCAGCATTTCTGAGATGCAAAGAATTGATTATAAGGGGGGTAGTCCAATTTTCTTGCCAACAATTTAAACGGGAAGAACATCTAGCCAACTCTGTTATGAGTCTGCAATCTTCCCCCTCTCATTTGCTTTCTCTGTGTTTCTTCCCAGTTGATGAGTAGAGAACCACGAACCCATGTGTGAAGCAAACCGTGGATGCATTTAGGAAATAAAATAATTTTTATCGCAACATTGCTGTAGCAAGATTATTTCTTGTTTTGCACATGCGTCATCTTTCTGGAAACTATCATGAAAGAAATGACTTTTCACAAGAATTTTGGAAATACAAACTTGCAAGAAAATGTCAGGTTATTCCCGAAGTGTCTGAGTAATCAATATTTACTCTTCGCACCCTGAGCTTCACAGTTGGCTAAGCTATGAGTCAATCAGGGTCTGGCATCACAGTTGCAGTCAGAAATCCTATTAACCTTCCGATTATTTAGGTAGATTTCCTGGAGTGATTGGAAGATATTCACAGATTTTCAGGTCAGCTCTGTTAGGTTTAATTCGGAGTCAGAGAAACTCCATCGAACTGCCAATTATGTTCTTTGGGAGGATTTTTCAGCTATCAGCACTGTCATTATCATCATTATCATCCTGCAATATTAAAATTAATCTGAACAGCTTGAGTTTCAATGATATTTTGGAGACCAGTCTTATCGTCCTATCCATCCATAACTACAGAGTGAAGATTCACAATCCCTCAAGCCAGGATATGTGATATTCTTTGTTTGTTTAAATTAATATTATTAAGGTTGTAGTGTTGCTACCAAGAACATGCAGACTTTGTACTAAGGCAAAGGCAATTTATTTACACTCCATTATAAATTGTGAATTCTTAAGTATGCCGAAAAAGCAAAGTATGAAATCAAATAACTACAATATACGGAACTACTGAAAAACATGACTGTCTCCAACCCTCTCTCCTAACTCACTCCAAGAGCATGTGGACCACCGTGTGGGTTGTAAGATGTGCTCTTACTCCATCAAGTGGCTGGATGCTGTAATTCCGCACTATTTTACATGATCATTCAGAAATACAAAGATGATATAGACAGACAGTCAGAGTAGAAATTCAAGAATAGTCAGAATGAATACGTGGCTTGAGAGATGGTGCAGGAGGGAGGGGCTCAGATTTATGGGACATTGGAACCGGTTCTGGGGGCGATGGGACCATTACAAACCGGATGGTCTACACCTGGGCAGGACTGGAACCAATGTCCTAGGGGGTGCTTTTGCTAACACTGTTGGGGAGGTTTTAAACTAATGTGGCAGGGGGATGGGAACCAGATTAGGAAGTTAGAGGTCAGTAAAGAAGCAGCAACTAAAGCCATTAAGGTACGAGACAATAAACTCAATGTGACTAAGGGGAAGAGTAGACAGGGAAGAGATGATGAATGCAAAGGGACAGGTGGTCTGAGGTGCATTTGTTTTAATGCGAGAAGTGTAGCAGGTAAGGCAGATGAATTTAGGGCTTGGATCAGTACCTGGGAATATGATGTTATTGGTATTATTGAGACCTGGTTGAGGGAAGGGCAGGACTGGCAACTGAATATCCCAGGGTATAGATGCTTCAGGAGGGATAGAGAGGGAGGTAGAAGGGGTGGAGGAGTTGCATTACTCGTCAGAGATGATATCACAGCTGTGATTAAGGAGGGCATGATGGAGGAATCGAGCACTGAGGCAATATTGGTGGAGCTGAGAAATAGGAAGGGTGCAGTAACATTGTTGGGACTTTACTACAGACCTCCCAAAAGCGAGCATGAAATAGAGGTACAAATATGCAGACAGATTATAGAAAAATGTAGGAGCAATAGGGTCTTTGTGATGGGAGATTTTAACTTCCCCAAAATTGAATGGGATTCGTGTAGTGTTGGAGGTGTAGATGGAGCAGAGTTTGTAAGGAGCATCCAGGAGAGTTTTTTAGAGCAGTATGTAAATAGTCCAACTCGGGAGGGGCCATACTGGACCTGGTATTGGGGAATGATCCCGGCCAGGTGGTTGATGTTTCAGTCGGTGATTACTTTGGGAATAGCGATCACAATTCCGTAAGTTTTAGAATACTCATGGACAAGGACAAGAGTGGTTCGAAAGGAAGAGTACAAAATTGGGGAAAGGCAGAGTGTAACAAAATTCGGCAGGAGCTAGGGAATGTGGATTGGGAGCAGCTGTTTAAGGGTAAATCCACATTGGAAATGTGGGAGTCTTTTAAGGAAAGGTCGATTAGAGTGCAGGACAGACATGTTCCTGTGAAAATGAAAGATAGAAATGGCAAGATTAGGGAACCATGGATGACGGGTGAAATTGTGAGACTAGCTAAGATGAAAAAGGAAGCATCCATAGGATCGAGGCAACTCAAAACTGATGAAGCTTTGGAGGAATATCGGGAAAGTAGGACGAATCTCAAACGCGCAATAAAGAGGGCTAAAAGGGGTCATGAAATATCTTTGGCTAACAGGGTTAAGGAAAATCCCAAAGCCTTTTATTCATATGTAAGGAGCAAGAGGGTAACTAGAGAAAGGATTGGCCCACTCAAAGACAAAAGAGGGAATTTATGCGTGGACTCAGAGGAAATGGGTGAGATTCTTAATGAGTACTTTGCATCGGTATTCACAAAGGAGAGGGACAAGACGGATGTTGAGGCTAGGGATGGATGTTTAAATACTCTAGGTCAAGTTGTCATATGGAAGGGGGAAGTTTTGGGTATTCTAAAAGACATTAAGGTGGACAAGTCCCCAGGACCGAATGGGATCTATCCCAGGTTACTGAGGGAAGCGAGGGTTGAAATAGCTGGGGCCTTAACAGACATCTTTGCAGCATCCTTGAGCACGGGTGAGGTCCAGGAGGACTGGAGAATTGCTAATGTTGTCCCTTTGTTTAAGAAGGGTAGCAGGGATAATCCAGGGAATTATAGACCTGTGTGCTTGATGTCAGTGGTAGGCAAACTGTTGGAGAAGATACTGAGGGATAGGATCTATTCACATCTGGAAGAAAATAGGCTTATCAGTGATAGGCAGCATAGTTTTGTGCAGGGATAGTTATGTCTTACAAACCTAATAGAATTCTTTGAGGAAGTGACAAAGTTAATTGATGAGGGAAGGGCTGTATATGTCATATACATGCACTTTAGTAAGGCGTTTGATAAGGTTTTCCATGGCAGGATGATGGAAAAAGTGACGTCGTATGGGGTTCAGAGTGTACTAGCTAGATGGATAAAGAACTGGCTGGGCAACAGGAGAGAGAGTAGTGGTGGAAGGGAGTGTCCCAAAATGGAGAAGGGTGGCTAGTGGTGTTCCACAGGGATCCATGCTCGGACCACTGTTGCTTGTGATCTACATAAATGACCTGGAGGAAGGTATAGGTGGTCTGATTAGCAAGTTTGCAGATGATACTAAGATTGGTGGAGTTGCAGATAGCGAGGAGGTCTGTCAGAGAATACAACAAAATATAGATAGATTGAAGAGTTGGGCAGAGAAATGGTAGATGGAGTTCAATCCAGGCAAATGCGAGGTGATGCATTTTGGAAGATCAAATCCAAGAGCGGACTATATGGTCAATGGAAGAGTCTTGGGGAAAATTGATGTACAGAGAGATCTGGGAGTTCAGGTCCAATGTACCCTGAAGGTGGCAACGCAGGTTGATAGAGTGGTCAAGAAGGCATACAGCATGCTTGCATTCATCGGACGGGGTATTGAGTACAAGAGTTGGCAGGTCATGTTACAGTTGTATAGGACTTTGATTCGGCCACATTTGGAATACTGCGTGCAGTCCTGGTCGCCACATTACCAGAAGGATGTGGATGCTTTGGAGAGGGTGCAGAGGAGGTTCACCAGGATGTTGCCTGGTATGGAGGGTGCTAGCTATGAAGAAAGGTTGAGTAGATTAGGATTGTTTTCGTTGGAAAGACGGAGGTTGAGGGGAGACCTGATTGAGGTCTACAAAATTATGAGAGGTATGGACAGGGTGGATAGCAACAAGCTTTTCCCAAGAGTGGGGGTGTCAGTTACAAGGGGTCACGATTTCAAGGTGAGAGGGGGAAAGTTTAAGAGAGATGTGCGTGGAAAGTTTTTTACGCAGAGGGTGGTGGGTGCCTGGAACGCTTTACCAGCGGAGGTGGTAGAGGCGGGCACGATAGCATCATTTAAGAGGCATCTAGACAGGTATATGAACTGGCGGGAACAGAGGGAAGTAGACCTTGGAAAATAGGAGACAGGTTTAGATAAAGGATCTGGATCGGCGCAGGCTGGGAGGGCCAAAGGGCCTGTTCCTGTGCTGTAATTTTCTTTGTTCTTTGTTCTTTGTATACTAGATATAATAATAATAATCACTTATCGTCATATGTAGTCTTCAATGAAGTTACTGTGAAAAGTTCCAAGTCACCATATTCCAGCACCTGCTCATGGAGACCAGTACAGGAATTGAACCTGTGCTTCTGACATTGATCTGCATTACAAGCCAGCTGTTTAGCCCTCTGTGCTAAATCAGCCCCAATCAGTACAGGCTACAATTCCAACAGGTGTTGGTCGGGCTTATTTCAAGGCTTATTGTATGGAATTTGGCAGGAAGTTGTTGGAAAAGCTAGATTCAAGGTCATAGTAGATTCATCAAAGAATCATGGAATGATGCAGCACAGAAAGGAGCTATTCAGCTCACTGCGCCTGAGCCAGGTCTTTTGAAAAATTATCACATCAATCTTACACCCCTGCTCTTTCCCCAGCAAAGGTTTTTCCCATTCATGTTTTCCCCTCCTTTTAAATGGTGCTTTTGAATATGCTTCCACCAACCCTTTCATACGGTGTGTTCCGGATCATAACAACTAGACGTGTAAACATTCATTTCCTCTTATCTCATCTGGTTCTCTTGTTAGCTGCCTGAAATCGACATTCTGGGGTATAACAGTCTGCCTGGATCTGTAATTTTTTTCTCTCTTATTTACTCTTTCAAAAGCCTTCTTGATTTTCAACATCACCGGCTGGATTCTCTGTTTCTGAGACGTGGGGAGGGATTCTCCCGCAATTGGCGGGCCGGCCCGCACCGGAGTCAAGAGCGGCGCGAACCACTTCGGTGACGGGCCACCCGGAAGTTGCGGAACCCTCCGCACTTCTGGGGGCTAGGCCGGCGCTGGAGGGGTTGGCACCACACCAAGCGGCGCCGAAGGGCCGCAGCGGGTGGGCACGGGTTGGTGCATGCGCAGGATTGTCGGCGTGTTCTAGCTCACGCGCAGAACCGCCAGTGTGTTTGCTGCGTATGCGCAGGGGGTTTCTTCTCTGCGCTGGAACGGAGGGAAAGAGTGCCCCCACGGCACAGGCCCGCCCGCAGATCGGTGGCCCCAATCACGGGCCAGGCCACTGTGGGGGCCTCCCCAGGGGCCAGATCTCCCCGCGCCCCCCGAGGACTCCGCGAGCCACCCTCCAAGCCAGGTCCTGCCAGGATGGAGCATGTCCATTTCACGCCGGCAGGACTGGCCGAAAACAGGTGGCCGCTTGGCCCATTGGGGCCTGGAGAATTGCTGGGGGGCCGCTGCTAACGGCCACCGACCGGCGCGGAGTGATCCCCTGCCCGAAAACCGGCGCCGGAGAATTCGACAGCCAGTGGTGGGCGGGATTCACGCTGCACCCCCCCACCCCCCCACGATTCTCTGACCCGGCAGGGGGTCAGAAAATCCCACCCAAGGTGTTGACGCCGGTGCAAGATTCATGAAGTTCCACAACAGCAAAACTGGCGCCGCACATGGACCGACTCAAAGACTGTTGAGGGACTAGCACTGGTGCCATGTGGAACACAATCAATTCCAATGAGAAACACACTCAGGAGGCCAACAAGCTGCAGCCGCATATACACACTGCACTCCCCACACACACCATCCCAGCCAACAAGATGGCACTCGTTGCACTGAAGCGCACCCATAGGGCTGGTGGGCTGGTTTGGGCTAGAGGGTACCTAGGGGGGTGATGTGGTGGAACACCCATATGACGCCTGGCCCAAATCTTACAGTGGGAAATCAGAAGCGGCACAGCTGCATGGCAGCCTTGCAGGCTGCGGCAATGGTGTTCCATACCAGTCCACCCAGACCCTACAGCCCACCTCCTGGCCACCCCCTGCACTCCCCCAGCCCTGGCAGAAGTCCCCTGGCCAGCGACACAACTGTCAGCATACTTTCCATACCCCCTCACTCTCCCTCAGCAGCCACGCCGCCTGTTTCATGATTTTTAAAAGCATAAGTCAACCTCGTTGTCAGGAATTCGGCACATTGGAGGAGGAGAATAATGGAGGCCCTGGAGAATACTGGTTCGGGCCTGCTAATGATGTGCAAACAGAATTACTGTACTTGCATTCTGGAATGCATAACGCTGCTGCCGAGGTGATGGAGATTTGCGATTTGACGTGAAATCAATGGCCGCCGCAATTGAGGCGTCGGAACCAATTCTCCGCCCAATCGTGTTTCCTGATTCGAGCATCGGCTGACAGAGAATCCCGTCTCGCATCTCTCCTTTGAGCTTATGTGAGCAGCCCTAGCCTCTCCAATCTCTTCATGTGACTGAAGTTCCTCATTTCTGGTTGTTGTAAATCATTCCCGCACCCATTCACTTCTCAGATGCAGTGCTCCAATTTGGATCACTCGTTCAGCTGAGGCCTGCTCACTGTTTCATACAGGTTCAGAGTAACTGCTTTGCTTTTGTACTCTTATGCCTCTACTTATAAAGTCCAGGAACCCACATGTTGTTCAGCATCCTTCTCAGTGTGCCCTGCCACTTTCGGTACATATACACCAGGCCCCTCTGTTCCTGTAGCCCCTTTAAAACTGTAGCAGCTAAATCATAATGCCTTTCCTTATTCGTCCTGCCAAAATGTATAAAACATGTCCAACCAATGCTGAGGAGTAATCAATAAAGCAGATAGGATTTTGATCTACACAGCCAAAACAATAGAATATAAATCAGTGGATATAATAATAAAATGTTAGAGTGTCTATTCAAACTGACAAGAAACATTTTTGTCCATTCTGCAGAGTGGGAATGGGGTTGTAGTGCAATTAAAAAGGCAGATCGTATGTAACACCCCTTCCCACCAACATTTGTAATTATTCTGGGGCTGGCAATAGGCAGAATTTTTATTATCCCATGCAAACCCCTGTCTAATGATGTCAACACAGATCTTTATGTATTGTGCAGATTTCCTTATTGGACAAATAAAGATCTGTGAGAAAAATAGAGGCACTTGAAATGCGGATGCGGAAGATATATCTTAAAAATTCTACAGATATACCTTAAGATAAATGAGGAGTATTTGAAATTGCAAGAGAAAAATAAACTCCACGAAGTAACATCGAGAAAGGAAAATGTCAATATTTCGGCCATTTGATCAGAGCTGAAAAGCAAGAGATCTTTTCTCGAGGGAAAACTGGAGGCATCGGAAAAGGGGAATCGACCTCAGTCAAGTTGGGATGATAGACTTCACAGAGAGGTTTCAGATGAGCTGCAGTGGGTGGCTGCAGATGAGTGTGACATACCATAACAGCAAATCCCCTGGTAGGAATAGCTAGAAGCAGTAGGAACAAATTTAGTAGGACTATAGTGCAATTCTGAATCACACTTTAGACATGAGTACTTGACACATAATGGCCTCATCAGCAATCTATAAATCACTCCAGAACAATTTTTGGAGGTTTACAAATGATTTGTGATGAGAAAAATCACCTAATAGCCGAACAATAATCTACCTATCCAATGCCTGATCCTCCAGAGCCATTCTCCAGGATCATCTCCGCCCCTCCTTATACACCAATCCTTTCCATGACAGGTTCTACCCTTGTTTATTAACTTATCTGTGATGCAGTCGTTCATCAGTTTTATGGCCTGCTCTGGTCACAGAGTGCAAGCAATTCACTGACAGAATAGTAAGAAACCTAAGCATTAAGAATGGCTGTGAATCAGATCAATCACAATTGGAGGGTGGCTGGATTGTTCCACCGCCTCTTATCTCATGGAAGAAGTCATGCAGAAACCCATCCCGAGAGAGACAGTCAAGGGCTGAAGGTAGTGCAAAGAAGAGGGTACGATGGTGTCAGGTGTCTCAGGAGGGCAAGACTAGAGAATTCTGGGATTTCCAGCCTGGATAACTGAGGGATACCTGACAGAAGGATATAAGATTGTTGAGGGCTCTGGTCTAGGTAGTGCCAGAGATAATTCCAGGTCAAGGTCCTGCACGAGACAGCAGAGAAAGCCACGTCAGCTATCGGCCTTTGCCGGCTTCCGGAATAATCTCACCTCAAGCATTGGATGCAAAACCTTTGAAAAAAAGAACAGAATGCTGCAACATGTTTTTAAGAGCTCTCCGGATAGATGAATCAAGATGTCAAAAGACCTTCCTCACATGTCAATAACATCTTGTGATTTTGTGAAGAGTCAATATCACACATTTATCATGGATGACTGGGCTCATTTTAGCTTCACCTTATACAAGGTGCCTTTTGCCTCTTCGAACAAGAGCTCAATGATTTCTGCACTTTCTCATTTTAAGGTTTCACTTGTGCCATTCAGGCCCCTGTTTTGCCAGCCTCTATATTACTTCGGTATTCATGTCAGCAGCATAATTTCCCATAAACTGTCATGCAATATTGTACATTGGTAGAATCTGTGCTTAAGTACATGTTCTATATAACTCAGCAAGACTTCACTATGGTTTCTTTTGTGAGGGGCAATGAAAAGTGTCCACACCAAGTCGTAGAGAAAAACAAACATTTATTTAACATGTTGATTATATACACACCTCCGATAGTTCCCTACTGGGTCTTCTTTAGTCGGTGCTTGACTGGCCGACTCTATTTATACAAGAGCGCATGAACTGTGTTCAGTGTCTCCAGCCCCCTCCTTATTGGGGAGCTCATATTCTGCATGCTGCAGGGGGTAGAGGATCATCACTACCTCTTGAGAACCATGCAGCTTATAACAGTTTGTGGTCAGTCAGAACAACAGCAGTGGTCTTTGTTGTGGATATGCTCCTTCCTCTGCTGGAGGACATAATTTTTCAACTCAGACTTGGTTGCTACAACATTGAAAGGATTGCCTCCACCTGATTAAGCAGAACCACACTGATTGCTTTTGACTTTCCATTGATTTAACACGGAAGCAGAATGCAGGGTTGATATATGATTTATAGAAGACATTGAAGAATATCCGACAAATGTGTAAATTAAGTTGTTGCACATGAAATGTTAATGAGGTCGGAACGTGCTGCCCAGATTGTTTTGTTAATGCAGTGGCTACGATACATGAGTGGCGGATCATTCTCCAATGTTTAAACAGGATTGCTGCAATCCCAAGTTGCATCTTGTCTTTTGCAGTGAAGTCGTTAAGTTTAATTTTACTTAACATTCATTTCCAAAAGAGACAGCTTCAAACATCTTTTGACTTTGTGTGATTGGTGGAAATTAAAAATCGTGAGAGGTGTGATTCCAGTCGCTGAATCTACCACTAATTATACACTACTGTACGCAGTTCAAACTTACTCCACTGTATTTGATTGTGCCAAATATCATATGGGTGCTTCTTGACTGCTGTCCCGTCTCACCCTGGCTAAAAAACGAGCAGCTTGTTGCGGCCAGTCTGTGGGCTGCTTTGTCTGATCCATTGCATGGTGCCTAAGATCTGTTTGAAGCAGTTTTCAGCAGGGCTGGAGCAGGCAGAGGGCTGCTAAAATAGACAACTTGAGGTTCTCTGCCTGTTGTAGGTCCCCATTTCAATTTTCAGGTAAAAATTCCAATAATCCGTGCCAGCCCTTGTAGATCATCCTTCAAATTTATAGTGAAGCGCATATCCAAAATACTATTAGGCAGAATTTTACAGGCCTCTGCCAGTGTAAATACTTGCTTTCTTATGTGGGCTCCCTCCAGCAGGGCAAGATTTTTATGGGGAACCCATCAAAACAGATCCACAACCATTTAACACTTTGAGGGGCATTCATTAATTGGCTGGAGAAGGGACTTCTGCCCCTCACTTAGACTATAGTCCCATCTCAGAGTGCTGTTGTCATTTATGATTGGTTGGTAACCTTGATGTCCCCGCAATATCAGCAACAGCAGTAGCTAGAACTGGGAAGATACGTAATCCCCAGATGCTGAGTTCGTGACTCCAGGACCAGCTAAGAGTAAGGAGTCTCAGAGCGGGGGGAGGTGAGGCCCAGGGATGTGAGGAGACAGGGATATGGTTCTTGATGGAGAGATCAGGGGGACCTCCTTCAGCAGAGGGCTGCAAACCCTTGCTCTGCTCCTGGTGTCTCTATTAAGATCCTGCCACTGCTGTCACTGGCATTGCTGGGACTCCAGGCTGCCCAGGTGAGGTGGGTGTTGAAAAGATGTCCTTTCTCGACTCCATTAATGCCCTTTTGGAGAATGGACAGATTCTCTTACAGATACACAACACTTCCTATCTGGCTAAGAATCAAATACTTTAAATTATTCTCCCCATCTTCTTTATTTGCACAATTTATCTTTAGAGAGCCTTTAAAATACACAAATCATCTCTGGTGATCAGAAAAGATTCTGCAAAGAGGTTGGATGTAAGGAAGGTTTTAAGTTGAAGCGGTAGGCGAAGAGGCAGAGGCGTTTTGGAAGTGAATTCCTGAGCTTAGGGTCTAGGTAATTGAAATCCTAGGCACAAATATTTGTGCTAATAGAATTGGGTCGCACCAAAGGCTAAAAATGAAATAGCATAGAGTATTTGATGGTTGTAGGGTTGGAGAATATTACAAATGTATGGAGGGGCAAGAGAATAAAGGGGTTTAGTCCTTTGAAGAGATTAATAAAGTTGAGATGTTGGGTGAATGGGAGTTAATGTAGATCAGAAAGAACAGGAATGATGAGTAATTGGGATTTGATGCTGGAAAGTATATGAGTAGGAAGGTTTTTGATGAACTACATTGGGATGCCAGCGAGGACAGCATTGGAATAGTTGCATCTGATGAAAAATGCATGGGTGAGGGGTTCAGCATATTTGAACTACTGATCTAACTCTTGTTTTCCCTACTGTCTTGGACAGAATGTATGTTCTGCCTTACAGCCTGTAATCAGTATGTTTTGTATGGAAAGAGGTTTGTTTTTTCTTCGCCTTGTAATATCAAATAGTTCAGCAGCAAGCTTTTGTGAGTTAAAATAATGAAAGATATTGGGCGCGATTCTCCGCTGCCCACGACAGGTCGGACAATAGCGGGAGGGCCTTCCCGACAATTTTCACGGCCTCCCACTATTCTCCCCCCCCTCCGGCCGCCCCCAGACACGAATCGGTGCTTGCCGTTTTTTACGGCGAACAGCGATTCTCCGCAGGCCGATGGGCCGAATATCGCGGAGTTTACGGCCGTTTTCACGGCCGCGATCACACCTGCTTTCAGTGTTCGTGAAAACGGCCGCAAAGTGCCCGTCCCGGACAACCATGGCACCGATTGGCACGGCCGCACCACCACGGCCGTGCCAAGGGTGGCATGGGCCTGCGATCGGTGGGCACCGATCGCGGGCAGCGGGTCCGATACCCGCGCACTATTTGTTCTTCTGCCGCCCCGCAGGATCAGTCCGCGGGGCGGCTGAGGGGCATGACGGCCCGCGCATGCACGGGTTTGACGCGTATGCGTGATAACGTCATCCGTGCATGTGCGGGTTGGAGCCGTCCAACCCGCGCATGCGCGGCTGACGTCATCGTGCGCGTCAGCCTCCGTGACTCTTGGTGGGCGGAGTTAGTGCCGTTCACTAACTCCGCGTCGCCGTGATTTCCCCCGGCCCCGATACTAGCCCCGCTCGGGGGTGAGAATCGGGTCCCGGGACGGAGCTCCGAGGCTGGCGTGAAACACGGCCAGTTTCATGCCAGCCTTCACGGCACGCCGGATTTGCGGAGAATCGCGCCCATTTATTCTCACAAATGTAATGCAGCATTACACATTGAGTCTCTCTCTCTCTCTCTCGCACACACACACACACACACACATGCACACACACACATACACAAAGATTGGACACAGATAAACTTAGTGCAGTTTTATACATTACAGTCAATACAGTCTCTGAATTATGATTCCCGGTCTCCCATGTTACAGGCCACTGCTTTTTTTAAAATAATTTGATGATTCAAAGTTGAATTCTTGTAAAGCAAAGGGCCCACAGAAGGTTGTGAGGTTCCTTGTTGGATATTTAGGAGGTTGGCTCTTTGGCGAACTTTGAAACCGGAGCAGGTTAAGTACTTTGGCTGCTTGATAACTTGTAGCCAGTTGAGAGTCTGGTTCTAAGGCTGGATGATACCTAATGATTCTTAAAAAGCAAAGGCTCAGCCTTTCTCAGCAACTATTGTCTTATCAGTGTTCTTCTGCATTCTCCCCATCCTCTTCAGTATTGGGATGAGAAAGGATCTCAGCATCAGAAGCCAGTTTTGGTCACATCGTCAATGGCCAGTGTCCATTCAGAATGGCTTAAAGTTAAAATAGGAAATATATGGTGATCTTTCACATTAACTGGTGGATAACTGGCCATCTGAGCTTTCCTTCATTTAACTGCAAACCTGGAGACACAGAATCAAATCATCTATTGACTCTCTGCTTTGTGTAAGCTTCAAACAAAGAACAAAGACAAGTTTGAATTCCATAGATAACACCCACCTTGCTATGTCCATTTCAGGTGGAGCCCACACACCACTTATTATTCAATTTGTAATTTACAAGAGGTTTGATAGTCTATATCGAATAAGCAACCCCTTGATGACCCCATGGCAGCCATCTTAACAGTTCATCAGTGTCTCTTTTAAACAAATAAAAGTTCCAGAAGGGTCCATGTGAGCACAGTCCATGTTTTAATTTATGAATAACCAAAATTTTAAATTCCTCTCCAGCCACGGGAGAGATGCCAGAGGACTGGGCAACAGCTAATGTGGTCCCACTATTTAAGAAAGTCTGTACAGATAAGCCAGGGAAATACAGGCCAGTGAGTCTTCTGTCAGTGGTGGGGGAACTATTTGAGAAAATTCTGAAGGAGAGAACCTATGTTCACTTGGAGAGGCAATATTCAGCATGGCTTTGTCAGAGGGTGGTGATGCCCAACAAATTTGATTGAATTTTTTGAGCATGTGACGAGGTGTGTAGATGAGGGTAGTGCAGTTGATGTAGTTTACATGGATTCAGCAAAGCCTTTGATAAGGTCCCACATAGGAGGCTTATAAAGAAGGAAAATGCATATGGGATACAGGTGACTTGATAAGGTGGATTCAAAATTGGCTTAACTGCAGGAGACAGAGAGTGATGACAGATGGCTGTTTTAGTGACTGGAAGCCAGTGTCCTGTGGCATACCACAGGATTCTTGGCTGGGGTCACCTATTGTTTGTCATTTATATAAATGACATAGATGACTATGTGGGGGGTAAGATTAGTAAGTTTGCTGATGACACAAAGATTGGCCGGGTGGTTAACAGCGAGATTGAGTATCTTGGGTTACAGGAAGGTATAGACGGCATGGTCAAATGGGCAGACAAGTGGCAGATGGAATTTAACCCTGAAAAGTGTGAGGTGATACACTTTGGAAGGAGTAACATGACAAGTAAGTATTCAACATTATAGGAAGGATGTGATTGCACTGGAGGGGGTGCAAAGGCGATTCACCAGGATGTTGCCTGGGATGGAACATTTGAGTTATGAAGAGAGGTTGGATAGGCTTAGGTTGTTTTCATTAGAGCAGAGAAGACTGAGGGGGGTGACCTGATCGAGGTGTACAAGGTCATGAGGGGCATGGGCAGGTTGGATAGGGAGCAGCTGCACCCCAAAGTTGAAAGGTCAGTTACAAGGGGACACAAGTTTAATGTGAGAGGCAGGAGGTTTAGGGGAATTGGAGGAAAACCTTTTTTACGCAGAGAGTGGTGACGGTCTGGAATTCACTGACTGTGATGTTGGTAGAGGCGGGTTGCCTCACATCCTTTAAAAAGTACCTGGACGAGCACTTCATAGAATCATAGAATTTACAGTGCAGAAGGAGGCCATTCAGTCAATCGAGTCTGCACCGGCCCTTGTAAAGAGCACCTTACCCAAGCACCCCCCTATCCCTATAACCCAGTTGTCTTTCATGCCTCAATGGGCCAGAGGGCCTCTTCAGCGCTGTATTATTCTGTAAATGTGACACTCCTGGCCATGACACTAATTCATGATTAATCTTAAAAAAGGGTATTTTCAGCATGACCACACCAGTTCTGATGAAGGACCGCCCCAGATATGTTGAACCGTACACATCTTTTGACCAACCTGCTGAACAGTTCCAAAACATATCGTCCACTAAAGGTGGTCCTGCCCATTGAATGACCCGCAGCATGGATGAGGTGCCTAGGGATCCCAATGCTGATTAGAACTAGACACAATAAGGGAGAATTTTTCTTCTCCTTTCTGAAAGCTATAATGACCCTTCAAAACTGGCAGGCATTCCCAGCTTTGACAGTGGGGGAGAACATCATCTCGAAGATTAATCATAGCACTTTCCTGATCTGACTTCTGGTGAGTGTGTTATTTGTTTAAATAAATTGACTCTTTTGACTTTCTTGAAGGGGGTAAAATATTGCTGGAGATAAACTTCACTGGAATACAAACATTAGTGGCCTCTGCATTGATAAACTTTGTTAGAGAGTGTTAACCTTCAATTCTAACTATTAGCAAGGCCATTTCATCCCTCACTTGATAAATACCACTCAGCGAAACTGTATAGCAATGATGTTTGTTATAAAAAGAAAGGAATTCCAAGATGTTTGGTTAACCTTGAAGTAACTACAGGTGGATTAATGCTTTTCATGGATATGTTACTGAGATGCCAGCTTATCTCCCTATGGGAAATGTTATTTGGGGACCAGAGGGTGGTGAATCTGTGGAACTCTTTGCCGCAGAAGGCTGTGGAGGCCAAATCACTGAGTGTCTTTAAGACAGAGATAGCTAGGTTCTTATTCAATAAGGGAATCAGGGGTTATGGGGAGAAAGCAGGAGAATGGAGATGGGAAAATATCAGCCATGATTGAGCCGAGGGCAGCACGGTAGCATTGTGGATAGCACAATCGCTTCACAGCTCCAGGGTCCCAGGTTCGATTCCGGCTTGGGTCACTGTCTGTGCGGAGTCTGCACATCCTCCCCATGTGTGCGTGGGTTTCCTCCGGGTGCTCCGGTTTCCTCCCACAGTCCAAAGATGTGCAGTTTAGGTGGATTGGCCATGATAAATTACCCCTAGTGTCCAAAATTGCCCTTAGTGTTGGGTGGGGTTACTGGGTTATGGGAATAGGGTGGAGGTGTTAACCTTGGGTAGGGTGCTCTTTCCAGGAGCCGGTGCAGACCCGATGGGCCGAATGGGCTCCTTCTGCACTGTAAATTCTATGTAATGGCGGAGCAGACTCGATGGGCCGAGTGGCCTAATTCTGCTCCTATGTCTTATGTTCTAACTGTGGAATTATTATCAAACTTGGTCTCAATGTAATAACCTTACATTTAGGAATATATGGTGCACTACAATTGTTTTCACTGACTTAGAACATAGAACATAGAACATTACAGCGCAGTACAGGCCCTTCGGCCCACGATGTTGCACCGTCCTGTGAAACCCTTCTAAAGTCCCTCTACACTATTCCCTTATCGTCCATATGTCTATCCAATGACCATTTGAATGGGTTTAGTGTTGGCGAGTCCACTATTGTTGCAGGCAGGGCATTCCACGCCCTTACTACTCTCTGAGTAAAGAACCTACCCCTGACATCTGTCCTATATCTATCTCCCCTCAATTTAAAGCTATGTCCCCTCGTGCTGGACATCACCATCCGAGGAAAAGGGCTCTCGATGTCCACCCTAGCTAATCCTCTGATCATCTTGTATGCCTCAATTAAGTCCCCTCTTAAAACCTTCTTCTCTCTAACGAAAACAGCCTCAAGTCCTTCAGCCTTTCCTCATATGATCTTCCCTCCATACCAGGCAACATTCTTGTAAATCTCCTCTGTACCCTTTCCAATGCTTCCACATCCTTCCTATAATGTGGCGACCAGAACTGCACACAATAATCCAAATGCGGCCGCACCAGAGTTTTGTACAACTGCAACATGACCTCATGGCTCCGAAACTCAATTCCTCTACCAATAAAGCTAACACACCGTACGCCTTCTTAACAACCCTCTCAACCTGGGTGGCAACTTTCAGGGATCTATGGACATGGACACCGATTTCTCTCTGCTCGTCCACACTACCAAGAATCTTACCATTAGCCCGTACTCTGCCTTCCTGTTATTCCTTCCAAAATGAATCACCTCACACTTTTCTGCATTAAACTCCATTGGCCACCTGTCAGCCCAGCTCTGCAGCTTATCTATGTCCCTCTGTAACTTGGTAACATCCTTCTGCAGCTGTCCACAACTCCACCGACTTTAGTGTCATCTGCAAATGTACTCACCCATCCTTCTACGCCCTCCTCCAGGTCATTTATAAAAATGACAAACAGCAACGGCCCCAAAACAGATCCTTGTGGCACACCACTAGTAACTGGACACCAGTCAGAACATTTCCCATCAACCACCACTCTTTGTCTTCTATCAGCTAGCCAATATCTGATCCAAACTGCTAAATCACCCTGAATCCCATGCCTCTGTATTTTCTGCAATAGCCTACCGTGGGGAACATTATCAAACGCTTTACTGAAATCCATATACACACCAACTGCTTTACCCTCATCCACCTGTTTGGTCACCTTCTCGAAGAACTCAATGAGGTTTGTGAGGCACGACCTACCCTTCACAAAACCATGTTGACTATCTCTAATCAAATTATTCCTTTCCAGATGATTATACATCCTATCTCTTATAAACCTTTCCAGACTTTTCCCACAACAGATGTAAGGCTCACTGGTTCTATAGTTACCGGGGTTATCTCTACTCCCCTTCTTGTACAAGGGGACAACATTTGCTATCCTCCAGTCCTCTGGCACTACTATTCCTGTAGACAAAGATGACTTAAAGATCAAAGCAAAGGCTCAGCAATCTCCTCCCTAGCTTCCCAGAGAATCCTAGGATAAATCCCATCCGGCCCAGGGGACTTATCTATTTTCACACTTTCCAGAATCGCTAACACCTCCTCCTTATGAACCTCAAGCCCTTCTAGTCTAGTAGCCTGTATCTCAGTATTCTCCTCAACAACTTTGTCTTTTTCCTGTGTGAATACTGATGAAAAATACTCATTTAGCACCTCTCCTATCTCCTCAGACTCTACGCACAACTTCCCACTACTGTCCTTGACTGTCCCTACTCTTACCTTAGTCATTCTTTTATTCCTGACATACCTATAGAAAGCTTTAGGGTTATCCTTGATCCTACCTGCCAAAGTCTTCTCATGTGCTCGCTTGGCTCTTCTTAGCTCTCTCTTTAGAGCCTTCCTAGCTAACTTGTAACTCTCAAGCGACCCAACTGAACCATCACGTCTCATCTTCACATAAGCCTCCTTCTTCCTCTTGACAAGTGTTTCAACTGCTTTAGTAACCCATGGTTCCCTTCACTCGACCACTTCCTCTTGCCTAACAGGTACATACTTATCAAGGACACGCAGTAGCTGTTCCTTGAACATGCTCCACATTTCCATTGTGTCCATCCCCTGCAGTTTTCCTCTCCAGGTGATGCATCCTAAGTCTTGCCTCATCGCATCATAATTGCCTTTCCCCCAGCAATAACTCTTGCCTTGCGGTTTATACCTATCCCTTTCCATCGCTAAAGTAAACGTAATCGAATTGTGGTCACTATCACCAAAATGCTCACCTACCTCCAAATCTAACACCTGTCCTGGTTCATTACCCAGTACCAAATCCAATACGGCCTCTTGTTGGCCTATCTGCATACTGCATCAGGAAAGCCTCCTGCACACATTGGACAAAAACAGATCCATCTAAAGTACTCGAACTATAGTGTTTCCAGTCAATATTTGGAAAGTTAAAGTCCCCCATAGCAACTACCCTGTTATTTTCGCTCCTATCCAGAATCATCTTTGCAATCCTTTCCTCTACATCTCTGGAACTTTTCGGAGGCCTAGAGAAAAGCCCTAACAGGGTGACCTCTCCTTTCCTGTTTCTTAACTCAGCCCATACTACCTCAGTATTCGAGTCCTCATCAAATGTCCTCTCCGCCACCGTAATACTGTCCTTGACTAACAATGCCACCCCTCCCCCTCTCTTACCACCTTACCTGAGCTTACTGAACTATCTAACCCGGCACCTGCAACAACTATTCCTCGCCTTGCTCTATCCATGTCTCCGAAATGGCCACAACATCGAAGTCCCAGGTGCCCAACCCATGCCGCAAGCTCACCCACCTATTCCGGATGCTCCTGGCATTGAAGTAGATGCACTTTAGACCACTTCCTTCCTGCCGGTACACTCCTGCAACTTTGAAACCTTACTCATGACCTCACTACTCTCAGCTTCTTGTGTACTGGAGCTACAATTCAGGTTCCCAATCCCCTGCTGAACTAGTTTAAACCCTCCCGAGAGCATTAGCAAACCTCCCCCCGATGATATTAGTACCCCTCTGGTCCAGGTGTAGACCATCCCGTTTGTACAGGTCCCACCTACCCCAGAATGAGCCCCAATTGTCCAGGAATCTGAAACCCTCCCTCCTGCACCATCCCTGCAGCCACGTGTTCAACTGCTCTCTCTCCCTATTCCTCGACTCGCTAGCACGTGGCACAGGTAACAACCCAGAGATAATAACTCTGTTTGTCTAGCTCTAAGTTTCCACCCTAGCTCCCTGAATTCCTGCCTTACATCCCTATCCCTTTTCCTACCCATGTCATTGGTACCTATGTGGACCATGACTTGGGGCTGCTCCCCCTCCCTCTTAAGGATCCCGAAAACACGATCTGAGACATCGCGGACCCTGGCACCTGGGAGGCAACACAACAACCGCGAGTCTCTCTCGTTCCCACATAATCTCCTATCTATCCCCCTAACTATGGAGTCTCCAATGACTAATGTTCTACTCCTTTCCCCCCTTCCCTTCTGAGCAACAGGGACAGACTCGGTGCCAGAGACTGGTACCCCATGGCTGACCCCTGGTAAGTCCCCCCCCCCCCAACAGTATCCAAAGCGATATACCTGTTACTAAGGGGAACGACCACAGGGGATCCCTGTACTGACTGCTTACCCCCAGCCCCTCTCACCGTCACCATCTATCTTTATTCTTGGCTAACTACCTCCCTGAAGCTTCTGCCTCCGAATGATCCGAAGTTCATCCAGCTCCAGTTCCCTAACACGGTTTTGAGGAGCTGGAGTTGGGTGCACTTCCCACAGATGAAATCAGCAGGGACACTGAGGCATCCCTCACCTCAAACATTCTGAAGGAGGGGCATTGTACTGCCTTCAACCTAGACATCACCTCTAGATTAAAAAAAACAAGAAAAGAAAGGAAGAGCTTACTGACATTCCCTCAAACCCTGCTCCCGCTGTAAGGTAAGCAATTTAAAGGCACTCACTCACCTTCACGACAGGCCCCTGCTCTCCCGCTTCCCCAACGACCGTGGTTTTTTTTTTTTGGTTAGAGGAGGAGGTGGGGGGGAAACACTGAGGAAGTGTTTCGGGTTTAACTGTCACTTGACAACAGCCCCTCCACAAACCACCTTCAAATTAGGCTGACCGCACTGCACGTATGCAAATTTCCCCAGAACAGCCAATCAGTAGCTCTGCTCTGCTGCCCTCTGCTGGATGCTTTCCTTCACTCGAACTCCTCGGGGCACTTTCGCAGGTACACCTTCAAATTAGGCTGACCGCACTGCACGTATGCAAATTTCCCCGGAACATCCAATCAGTCGCTCTGCTCTGCTGCCCTCTTACGGGCCAAGAAGGAAAAATCTACCTGTGCATCAAAATCTTCAAAGTGTTTCAAAAGGAGGCATGGGGCTAGGTATGATGCTCTTTCAGAGGGTCGTTGCAGACTCGATGGACCGAATGGACTCTTTCTCTACTGTAGTGATTCTGAAGAGGCTTATCATTTGAAGACACAAATGTAACAAAGGAAGCTTTCCTCATCGATTGGCGCTCAGACCCTGGAGCTAAAAGGTACATTCTTGTGATAGGCATTAGCACAGCTGCCTTGCCTCACCAAGTCTCCATGATGCGAGGGCCAAGGTTTAGAGGAGATGTACGAGGCAAGTTTTTTACACAGAGGGTAGTGGGTGCCTGGAACTCGCTGCCGGAGGAGGTGGTGGAAGCAGGGACGATAGTGACGTTTAAGGGGCATCTTGACAAATACATGAATAGGACGGGAATGGAGGGATACGGACCCCGGAAGTGTAGAAGATTTGAGTTCAGACGGGCAGCATGGTCGGCACAGGCTTGGAGGGCCGAAGGGCCTGTTCCTGTGCTGTACTTTGCTTTGTTCTTTGTTCTTTGTTCTATCCTTCTCCCTCAAATAATTTACAGAACTAAACTGTTCACAAAACTGGTGCCATTTCTAACCCCAAGGTAAGTTCACATGTCCATCTGTTTCCACCTCTGTAACATTGCTCAACTCAGTGCTTGCCTCAGCCTGTTGCTGAAACCCTTTAAACCTTTAGTACCTCTAGATGTGAATATTCCACTTAATTCCTACCTGTCTGCTACATTCAACCCTCTATAAACTTGATGTCATTCAAAACTCGGCTGCCTCCGTCTTTATTCAGACCAAAACCCATTCACCCATCACCCCTCCGTTCGCTGTCTAAATTGTTTGCCTGTTAAGCAGCTTTTTAATTTTCAAATGATCATTCTTGTTTTCAAATTTCTCCATGGCCTTGCCCCCCCCGATCTCTGTGATCTCCTCCAATCTCACAACCCTCCAAGAGATCCACACTGTTCTAATGTTGGCTTCTTGTGCGTTCTTCATTTTAATTGCTTCACAATCGGTGGTGACATTACCTTCAGCCAGGACCCTTAGTTCTACAGTTCCCTCCCTCAACCTTTCAACATTTCAACCTCTCTTTTCCCATTTGCGATGCTCTTTAAAATCTACCTTTTCAACCAAGCCTTTGATTAACTGCCCTAATACCTCTTAAGGCAGCTTGATGTTGAGTTTTGTTCAATAATATTCTTATGAGAGATCATATTCTTATACGGATTATTTTACTATGCTAAGGATTATATAAATGCAAATCGTTGATGGGAAAACATTAATCTATGGGTGATACTTTGGGCGACACTCTCTGGCCTCCCCACGTTATGTTTCTTAGAGACAGGAAACAGTCCACAGTTGGTGGTGAGATCTTCTGCTCTGTCAATGGGATTTCCCATTGATTCCATCCCGCGCCACCGGGAAACCTGCAGTGGGGATTTACCATCGACAGAACCTGAAGATCTCACCCATTATATACATGACCAAGATATTATTCGACGCTAACACTAGGTAATATGAAGGAAAACAAGTTCTACTGCATCCTTCGCCCTGTTCAACCCTAATATTCACTTCAATTATATTCAATTTAAATTGTTGCCTGCAGTTCACTCATTTTCAGAGAGTGCGCAAACAATACATTGGACTCATACCCTTTTAGAAGACAGGCTACATCCATCGCTGGGAACATATAGTGATATACTGAAATTACTACGGTTTTAGGGTGACACGGTAGCGCAATGATTAGCAGTGTTGCTTTATAACTCCAGGGACTCTGGTTTGATTCCCGCCTTGTGTCACCATCTGTGCGGAGTCTGCACGTTCTCTCCGTGTCAGCGTGGGTTTCCTCCAGGTGCTCCAGTTTTCTCCAACAATCCCGAAAGATGTGCTTGTGAGGTGAATTGGACGTTCTGAATTCTCCCTCAGTTTAACCGAACAGGCGCCATAGCGTGGCGACTAGTACAGTAACTTCATTTCAGTGTTAATGTAAGCCTACTTGTGACACCAATAAAGATTATTATTATTAGGAAAAGTGACCAGGGAACAGATTTGATCTATTTAGTTGACCAACTGACAACTGACAAAGGTAACCGATCAGGCATCTGATAAAGTTGCCAAGAGGTCCGGTTAGTTTTGACGGCTAGACCTCATTATCACACTACCATTGGGCTGCGGGTGCCATATGGATGCCCTGCTGTAGCTCACAAGATTCAACTCCATACAAATTAGGCAGCATGGCACCCAAGCCAACACTGAAAAGGTGCCATCCACAGTGGAAGGCCTGGAGCAAGACGCCAGAGACATTTTTCAGGATGTTCAAGGCTTGGATAACACTGCGAGTTGTCCTGAGATGCAGGCTGGAGGGCCCATCCCCAGGCAGACATGTCTTGATTGTACATTGCTGCAGCACTCCAGAGCTTGGCCCACTGACAAAAGGTCATGGCTGAGGTCATTGAGAGCATTAGCCAGGTGCTGACGGACCATAACAAGGCAAAGAGTGACATGTCAAAGCACTGAAGGGCATGACGCAGTCACAGAGGGAATTGAGGCAATAAAGGACATGATTCACTCACTGAGGGACTTGTCCCAGTCACAGAACATCATGGCTGATGGCATCGATGCCATGGTTCAGACATTGGCGGGCCTCCAGGACTGGCAGCGTCAGATGATGTTGAGGCCTCTGGAGTTGAGTCCAGCTACCCCTCCATCCCATGGAGTAGTTTAAGGGCTAGTGAGCACCCAAGGGAGGAGAAAATGACAGGGCCCACCGCGGTGCCTCCTACAAGGCAGGGGCTTTAACACTCCGTCCTTCTGAATCCCCTCCCCCTCTTGACACTGGTTGACACATTGTCCATTGTTACACATGAAAGTTGGCCGGGCCCATCCAGGTCCAGGCCCTTGTAAGGATGCTCACCAAGGGCATCACAGTTCAGAGGGTGGGATAAGCAGCAGGCCACCTCAACTCCTGATGTGCAATCTGGGGGAACACCTCAAAGGCGTGGGAGGCCACGGAAAACCAGAAAGATCGCCGATGTTTGTGATATCCCACTCAGGTCCTCATCCAAGCCCTGGAAGGACCCAGAAGCATAAAAGATGAGGGCAGCTTTCAAATTTACAGCCAACGGAAGCAGGTGTCTTCCTGCTACTTGTGGTGCCAGTTCTGCCACCACTTGGCACAGGTGCCGCATGGTCTCCTTGGTGAGATAGAGTCGACATTGACACAAGTCATCTGACAGCTCCTTGAAGGGCCAGTGCTGACTACAGACACGGGGCCTGATTTGGTCCCACCTTCATTCCCCTTCCTTGCCCTGATGGATGGCCAGCTGGCCCCTGCTGTTGTGAGGTAGGCTCCTGCCATGCAGGTTCTTGCCTGGGCTGGCCCCGGCGCTCTCGTCACCGTGCAATTGTGAAGGCAGCAGCGGCCAGGTATACAGCAAGCACAGCTGGCTGTGTTCGGAATTGCAGATCTACGGGCGGACGGGGACATGGGGAGAGGGTGGAAAGGCAGGGTGACCATCAGCAAGGTCATGCTTCACTTGACCATCCAATTCTCCAAATCCCAAGATCATCATGCATATGACTGCTGAGCTATCCTCACCATTCCCGCCACCCACCGCAGCATTAATGTGCTGTTGGCCACAATTGGAATCTTCCATAATCACTTACACTGCCCCACGTCCCGTACTGTACATTCACGGTCTCCGGGCTATATGACTTCTCCCTTCATTCTCTCCATGATACTGATGCGTTGGTCCAGTGACAGTGGACGCCCTTGTGCAGCCCATAACCATAAGGCTCAAGCCGTGCCGATGACTCCCTCCTCCACTGAGCTATGCTTGGATATTGGGCCTGTGTTATAGCTGGTATCTCGTTGTTGATAGACCCTCAAGATGAGGCTCTAGGCTAGCAGGATTCTGGGAGGACACAGGCTCTTGCAGAGGCGAGGAAGGATGGCTGGTGGATGGTTAGCATTGTCACTCCGCCTTCTTCCTGACAATTCACAAAACTCCTATCAACAGGGCATCCAACGTACTGGGCTGGATTCTCCGTTTAAGGGACTATGTCCCCAAGCCGTCTTGAAAACTGTGGCCTTTCACGCCAGAAAAGCTAGAGTCAAAAGGCCCCATGTCCACAGCCCTGCAGGGGGCTAGCAGGGACCCATCGTGAATCTCGCAGCTCTAGCTGCAGAAATGGGCCCCCGCACTTCCGGGTCAGAGGCCGCGCATGCACACAGCGGCAGCCTCCAGCGGCTGCACCATGCTCCATGACGGACTCAGACTGCAGAGCTGGACATGCGCCCGGCCTGGACTGCCCGCTCAAAAATACCCCGGTCCCGTATGAGGCCCCCCCCTTGCCGGCCCGCCCCAACCATGGCCGGGGGAGCAGAGAATTGCCACCATCGCTTTGAGGTATCAGCATGTGGACTCACGACTCACCCCCATTCCCATATTGCTCAAAATTGCTGACAACAGGAATGGAAGCAGGAATCCTAGAATTGAAGGTCGTCTGCCTTTATTTGAGCTGCACACAAGGCAGGAATATCTGGCCCGATGTCTCAGTGTCTCATCTGAAAGTTGATCATGCAGTACTCCTTCAGTATTGCACTATGGGTGTCGGCCTTTATTATATTTTCAGGTGCGAGGTCTTCCAGCTTTTCACAACAAAGGAATCTTCTGGTCCTGTCAATGGCACTCCCTTGCTGCATGTTTCCCAGTGGCGTGAAGTGGATTCAATGGGAAATCCATTGACTAAAATATCCAGCTGCCAGCCAACAGCAGGTTACCTCCCTCTGACAAGAAATTCAGCGCGGGGAGACCAGAGAATCCCGGGTATTTCAAATCAGTGTCGAGAACATTGAACATTCATGATAGGGAACATTTTGGCTGAAATGACTAAATATGAAGGATAAATCATTTGAAGCAGCCAGTGTGGATTTCAGAAATGAAAACTGTGCTTGACTAGCCAGATACAATTCCTTGAGCTGGTGACACAGGTGGTGGATGGAGGAAATGCAGCGGATGTAGTGTATATGGATTTTCAGAAAGCCTCCGACAATATATGGCACAGGAGGCTGCTGGAGAAGATTAATGAAATCTGAATTTGGTGAGGGTAGCATAGAACACAGAACATACAGTGCAGAAGGGGGCCATTTGGCCCATCTAGTCTGCACCGACCCACTTAAGCCCTCACTTCCACTCTATCCCCGTAACCCAATAACACCTCCTAAAATTTTGACACTAAGGGCAATTTAGCATGGCCAATCCACCTAATCTGCACGTCTTTGGACTGTGGGAGGAAACAGAAGCACTTGGAGGAAACCCATGCAGACACGGGGAAAACGTGCAGACTCCGCAAAGACAGTGACCCAGCATATAGGATTAAAACTGGTTAGAAAGGAGGAATCAATGTGTCAAGGTAAGAGGCTATTTCTGGATTTGGCTGAAAGTTTGCAATGGTTTCTCACAGACTTCTGTTCCAACATCTTTTCAGTTGAAAGACTTGGATATGGGGCTGGAGGACGTAGTCATTGTTTGCAGATGACTCCAAAATAGGTGGCAAAACAAACAGACCTGAGACTCAAAGGAAGCTGCAAATGGAACATTCACAATACGGTGGAGTTAAGCTAAAAAGTGGCATCTGGAATTTCATGTCAATAAATGTAACGCAGTTAACAAGTAATAATTATTCTTTAAATGGTGAACAGATGGGTGCTGTGGAACAGCAGATGGATTTCGGGGATTCATTAAACCTTAACAGCGGCACTTCAAGTGGACAAGGCTGTATAAAAACTAATGGAATTTATGGCAAGTGGGTCAGAATATAAAGATCAAGATGTCATGGTGAATCTTTATAACACCTTTGAAGGCCTTCGTGCATACAGCTTTTGGCCTCCAAAACTATTAAAAAGGGTACTGAGGCAATCGAAAGTGGACTGAATAGATCCATTGAGCTGCTGCCTGGTGTGAGAAAATAACAAAGAAATGTTTGGAAAATCTGAGGCTGTTACATTAGAACAAAAGAAAATAGAGTGCTTTGATAGAGATGCTTGTATTTATGAAGGGACGAGACAGGGTAAGGTGGCAGACTATTTCCATCGATTACTTGGGCTAGAACAAGGGGACATAGACATAAAGCCAAAAATACGAGCCTCACGAGAGAGAGCCTTATGAGGAGAAACTTTGTTTTCACACAGAGGATTGCAAGGTCTGGAATTTGCTTGGCAAAGTCATTAATGCAGCAGTGACTACTTCAATATTTAAGAAATATTAGGTAGGGTGCTGAAAGAGTTTGGGCAGAATGGGTAAGTGGGGTTCAGTCTATCGATAATGTACAGGATCACAAATACAAATACATACTACTGGTTGAGCCACAGGGCCTGTGCCCATGTTGTAAAGTATGGGAATTTGGTAATTAAGAAAACAAAAGCCAAATCTTTATAAATGAATAAAAGTTTGCTGCCATATTTGGTCAATGGGGTGGTCAGTCTGATCTTGCACAGTACTACTTTTCCATGTGATCTGCAGACACTGGAGGGGATTTTCCGGGAATGTTGTGCCCGGCGCAAATCCCGCTAAATTGGGAGAATAGTGGGAAAACCCCGAAACGGGATTTGCGTAATGCTCCCAACCAGTTGCAGCTGACCTAATCTGGTTCATGACGTCACTGAGCGTGAATCAGATTAGTATATTTCAATTATAATTTAAGTATGCCTGGACTGTTTGAAGCCAGATTTCCCCGGCTCCCGGTCTTCTTCCTCGCCCCGCCTAGGCAGCGTGAAGCCGACAGGAATCACGACAAGTCTCCACCACCAGAGACCAGACGTGATTAACATGCTGGGGGGCACTGAAGACATTGCAGATGCTGGGTGGTCAGGGACATGGCAGGGCAGTGTCCTGCAGCCTGCTAGTGCTGGGGGGGGGGGGGGGGGGGGGGGGGGGGGGGGGGGGGGGGCTCAGGAACCTGAAGTTTGAAATGATGGGGGCATGAAGTGGGGGCCATTTGATGACCCCATAATGGGGTGTCACTCACCTGAGGGTGCAAGCCACTGGTACTGGTGAGGGGGGACGGGTGGGGGGGGCCTGATGCCAGAGAGAGGGAGGGGGCTTGAAGGGAGAGTCAATTAGGGGGCCTCAATTCTAGCGATACTGAAAGGGCAGGGGTGGGGGGAAGGAGGGGGTTGATATCATGAAGATGGTGGTGGGGTGGGGGGGGGGGGGGCACTGAAGTGTCCGTGCTAGCAATTAGGATAGTTGTTGGGTTGGGGTGCGCATTTACTGTCGCTTTGTGATCGGGGCACCCGATCTCTGAGAAGCTGGATCTGCCGGCGTGTTTAGACCCCGACCCTCTCAGTGCCGGTGCAAATCATGCCCCCACCTCCCCTCAAAAAAAATGACTAAGTGCAGGAAGATCGTGATGTGCATCATGTCGAAACAGCCAGCAAAATTTGCACCAATGTTCGCGCCCAAAATGACACTTAAGTCATTTTTTGAGAGAATTCCGCCCACGGCTTTTGGGGAACAGTAACCTGGAGGCTTCAACACTTAATGCAAACTTGAAGTATGAATTTATGTAGCAAGCTGTCCTCCTTTCCCCTCTGAGTGGTATAGCTCCAAGTCAGACAGATACATGAGTGCAATATACTGGGTTACTGACTTGGCATTTAGACAGTTAATTATAATCTAGTAGCTGGATGTGAAAGGCTGTCCATTCATTATTCCTTTGCCTTATTATTCAATTTTTGTATTTTTAAATCACCTGGTCTATTTGAGAAAGGTTAGGAGGTTGAGAGCAGCAAAATTATCCATTTACGCACCTTTAGGTGTCGTCACGAACAAAGCAGTATTGTTTTGCAAGTGGAATAAAATGCTGTTTTAATGCACAAAAGATTTTTCCGTATCAGAAATAGCAAAGAGTGTATCCCATCAATGAGTGTTCCCTATGATTGCAGTAATTATTTGTACTTTAATACATTTTCTGCAATTCATTTGTGAAACCATATTCAGACGCATAAGTAATTTTCCCTTTCAATGTCTAATTGGGCTTTTGAATGTTGAATGCTTTTACTTTGTATTATATACTGCCGAGTGAACTACTATTTATTTCATCTCCCTCTGGCACTCTAGACTTGAAAAGTTGTTTATGATTTTTGCTTGCAGGCCTCATATCCAGATTAGTAATTTTCAAAGCCTCCCCACTGAGTAATGTAGTTTGAGTCCTGTGTGGCGAACCGAAAGTGCAATGAATGAGAGGTGAATGCCACAAATTTGCCGTGAGTGTGTTTATTTGTGCAGTGAATCCAGACTTGCCTTGTATACCAGGGGCATGAGCTCAAAAATAGCATTTGTGCAGAGAAGTATCAGCATGCTTCAGGGCTCCTTCGAAATCTGAAAGCTTTGTTTGTTCTGCTCTGATCAGAGTGCTGCTCCTGTTAAGACAGATGGTTTGATTCTGTGTTTCCCTTCCTCATTCCTCTATTCTCCTTCCCTTGTACTTTCCTTTCTCCCTCTCCGTCTTCTTCCTTGACAAAAGGTCCTGAGCCCCGAGTCCCAGCAAAATTCCTAATAGATTTCCGGGAGAATCCACAGACTTTAGGCCCGACATAAATATTTGAAAGGAGTGTAATGACTGCTTTAGTTTCAACCAGGCCCAAGGTGGAGTAGAATGTATTTCAAGTGCTCTTGAAGAATGGGAGATAACATTGTTGTGTATCTGGAAAATAGGCAGAGTCTAATTTATTTTCCCCTTTAAGTCATTGTTAAAATATCTTACTTACAAAACAGTCTTAAGTTTTCCTTCTCAGTAGCGTAATCACAGTATTACTTTTCAAAGCTCCTCCCCAACAAATGGGGCCTCACACTGTTGTGTCATTTTACAAATGTTGATAATCTTGCACCTCATTGGAATGACCAATATCGTCAAGCTTGAGCAGTGCATGTTGTAGACAACTAACCTATTCTCAAATGCAAGCATACTTTTTAATAGGAATTATTGGTTTGCAATTAGAAATTGGAACATGAATGGTTTGGTGGCGACTGAAGATTTAAGCTGCAATATCCCTACTTCACAGAGTTCAGTATGACACAGACAGGAAGGAGTATGTCTCGCTGTCTTAGCTGAGATACGGATGGGAAGACTGTCGACAGAATGTAGCTGTAGGTGGATTTGGCACTGTTTGGAGACTGGTCACTAGTGGTGCTGCAAAGGATTGATATTGGGACTATTGTGCTTCACACTTTTAATAAAGTAAGAAGTCTTACAACACCAGATTAAAGTCCAACAGGTTTGTTTCAAAAACGAGCTTTCGGAGCACTGCTCCTTCCTCCGGTGAATGAAGAGGTATGTTCCAGAAACATATATATAGACAAAGTCAAAGATGCCAGACAATGTTTGGAATGCGAGATTTGCGGGTAGTCAAATCTTTACAGATCCAGAGATAGGGGTAATCCAAGGTTAAAGAGGTGTGAATTGTCTCAATCCAGGACATTTGATAGGATTTTGCAAGTCCAGGCCAGATGGTGGGGGGTGAATGTAATGCGACCTGAATCCAAGATCCCGGTTGAGGCCGTACTCATGCGTGCGGAACTTGGCTATAAGTTTCTGCTCGGCAATTCTGCGTTGTCGCGCATCCTGAAGGCCGCCTTGGAGAACGCTTACCCGGAGGTCAGAGACTGAATGCCCTTGACTGCTGAAGTGTTCTCCGACTGGAAGGGAATATTCCTGCCTGGTGATCGTTGCGCGATGCCCGTTCATTCGTTGTCGCAACGTCTGCATGGTCTCGCCAATGTACCACGCTTCGGGACATCCTTTCCTGCAGCGTATGAGGTAGACAACATTGGCCGAGTCGCACGAGTATGTACCGCGTACCTGGTGGGTGGTGTTCCCACGTGTAATGGTGGTGTCCATGTCGATGATCTGGCACGTCTTGCAGAGATTGCCCTGGCAGGGTTGTGTGGTGTCGTGGTCGCTGTTCTGAAGGCTGGGTAGTTTGCTGCAAACAATGGTTTGTTTGAGGTTGCGCGGTTGTTTGAAGGACTTTAACCTGGTGTTGTAAGACTTCTTACTTTGCTCACCCCAGTCCAACACCGGTATCTCCACATCACTTTTAATAAAGATGTAGATGTAAGTGTTGAGGGTACAATCTGCAAGTTTGCAGATGGCACTCAGGTTTTTGAGAGTGTCAGAATTGGTTTTGTGTCTGGCGAATTATGGTTAACTTGGAAACATGCAGTGCTATGCATGTGGGTGTGGTAAACCACAATTGCACCTCTATTAGAGGATGTATGGTAGGACCTGTACTACAGGTACATTGGTAGTCCCTGCCTGCTGGCTCCGTCCTCCATGCGGCAGCCATTTCGCCAGCTGCTGTGGGAGGCCACACATCTTAGAGCAATAAAGCCTCAGTTGTATCCAACTCAAGTCTTTGTGCAATTGATCGTGCATCAGTGGGGAGATTCAATGCCGAACTATGTACAATCTTCAAGGACAATTGTTAAAGCAGATAGGCAAGAAAGAGATATGGGGGTTTGAATGGATAAATCTTTCAATATTCATGAGCACATACCAAGATGTGACAACGAGAGTCACTAGGGTGCCCCGTTACCATTATAGTTCGGTTGATAAAGGCCAAAGGAACCTATTTTACAAGACTATGGCCAGATTTCAGTTGCAAAAACATGTCCAGTCTGCTTTTCTCAGATTGGGTTATATTGAAGATTTAAAAAGTGGGCAGAGGTGGGCGACTAGATTAATTTTATTTTTAAAAGTATTTTTATTAAGGTTTTGCATAATTTTTCAAAATGAAACAGTAGTAACAATAATAACAAAACAAACTCGAGTGAACATTAACATGGTGCAAAAAGAGAATATACAATAACAATTAAATCGACATTACCCCATGCGACTCAGTCTTCACACACCATCCCGATGAAACACTCACCGCCCCCCCCCCCCCCAATCCTCCCCCCCCCCTACGGATTGCTGCTGCTGCTGACAGTTTAATTTTCCCCGAGAAATTCGACGAACGGCTGCCACCTCCGAGAGAACCCTAGCGTAGATTCTCTTAAGGTAAACTTTATTTTCTCGAGGCTGAGAAACCCAGCCATCTCGTTAACCCGGCTCCTTTGCCGTTCTCGCCAACCCGTTACTCCACAAGTCCGGTGGTGGTGGCGACACTGCGGATCTGGGGTCAGTGGAGGATATACAAGAAGGTGGAGGGAGCGTCGGTCTGGACCCCGATATGTAACAACCACAGGTTTTTCCCAGGTAGAATGGATGGCGGGTTCCAGAGCTGGCAGAGGCAGGCATCAGAAGGATGGGAGATCTGTTCGTAGACGGAAGCTTTCCCAGTTTGAAGGCGCAAGAGGACAAATTTAATCTGACGCCAGGAAACGCCTTTAAATATCTGCAAGTACGAGCCTTCCTGAAAAAACAGGTAGTGGCCTTTCCGACGCTGCCACCACTGAGGATACAGGACAGGGTGGTCTCCGGCACCTATGTGGGGGAGGGGAAGGTGTTGGATATCTACCAGGAACTACAGGAGGCGGAGGAAACCCCGGTGGAGGAGCTCAAGGGCAAGTGGGAGGAGGAACTAGGTGAGGAGTTGGAAGCGGGTCTGTGGGCAGAGGTCCTGGGCAGGGTTAATTCCTCCTCATCATGTGCCAGACTCAGTCTAATTCAATTTAAGGTGGTCCACCGGGCACACATGACGGCAGTGAGAGTGAGCAAGGTTTTTGGGGTAGAAGACAGTTGTATGAGGTGCAAGGGCAGCCCTGCAAACCATGTCCACATATTTTTGGGCATGCCCGGAGCTTAGAGAGTTCTGGCAAGGGTTCGCGAGGGCAATGTCCAAGGGGCCACTAGATTAATTGATGAGACATTAGGTTTGGGAATGGAATCATTTTTCACTTTTTCATGTCGGCATCATCAAACACCACCCACTTGAGTGTAACATGTGTCAGATGCAAATTAAAACTCATTGCGCTCTGTTTCTAAAACATAGTCGGCGGGATTCACCGATCCTGAGGCGATGTGTTAATGCCGGCCACAGGATTCATGCAGTGCCACGACAGCAAAACTGGCACCACACCTGGGCCGATTCAGCGGCTGTCAAGGGGCTGGCACCGGTGCCATGTGCAACACAATCGATTCCAATGAGAAATGGTGTCGGATTCACCGGATTCGCGATTGACAATCAGGAGGCTGACAAGCTGCAGCCACATAGACACACTTCACTCCCCACACACACCATCCCAGCCAACAAGATGGCAGCTGGACTCCCGGCCCCACGCTTCATAAATGCTGAGCTGGAGACCCTCCGGGATGTTGTGGAGGAGAGGCGGGTCACCCTGTGACTTGGGAAGGCGCTGCCAGCCACCGCCATTTGCAGTGCCCGGGCGCAGGTGGCAGAGGCGGTCAGCGCCACCAGCAACACCATCCAGACCAGCCTGCAGTGCAGGAAAAAACTGCATGAACTCCTCAGGGTGGTCAGGGTGAGTAGGCAGCACTGTGCACCTGGCACCAACCGCCGTCCCACACACCAAGTACCCCTACCCCCACCACCAGAAGGGTGGCTGAGTCCCCACCCTGCACCACATGCCAGCACCCATTCCGCCGCCATGGCTTGGTGCCCTGGCCACTGAGACCACCAGCGACCCACCCCCTGGGCTGCATGCATGTCTAACACTGTCATTTTCTGCTAGCCCCCTCCCCCCCAAGAGAAGGCCGCCCATCACCTCTTGGAACGAGAGAAAACTGGAGGGGAACCGTCGGACCCGCTGACCGTCACCACGGTGGCCCTGAGGGAAGGCGCTGGGATGGAGATCAGCAATAGGAGAGAAAGTAAGATCCTGCCTTGTTGCGGTTCCCTTTGCCTCATGTGTCAACCGACCCCTTCCAACACCACTCCCACCACCCCCACCCCCTTCACCCCCACCCGCACCCCCTCACCACCCTCAATCTACAGTCACCTCCACCCTCACACCCACCTTCACCCCCTCACCACCCACAACCTACACTCACTCCCACCCTCACCCCCACACCACTCTAATTCCCAGCCTCACCCCCACAGCACGCGCTGTGCCACCCCACCCTGACCTCCACACCATCCTTACCCCACCCCCACACCACCCTCAACCTTAACACCCCCACTCCCACCATCCCGTGGTTTAATCATGCATCTTGTATTGTGACTTGTAGGATCACCTGGTGATGGCGTGGGTCCATCCCCTGCTCCCACCCCCAGCCAGTGCCACAAACTAAGCTCCCCACCGTGTGCCGATCAGCGATGAGAACACTGACACGGTGGGGAGCTGTATGCCTGTGACCCAAGACACTCCGGAGTTCGAGTGCGGGGATGACACTGATTTCCCATCACAGCTGTCTCCACTACCCTCCACCATCTCAGAGACACTCACCTCGGTTGGACACATTAGACAAGAGGCTCCTGGGACATTATCTGGTGTGTACCACACAGCTGCTCCAGTACATCAGGACGATGTAGGAACTCCTGAGGGTGTCGGATGGCGGGCCGACCCCAGGGACTAGCTGTGGTCCAGACGGGTTCTGGGCTTCTGGAATGGACAATCACATATATCGTGGAGATGCAGTCACAGAGCCAGGGAATACATGAGAGGTTGTCAGCGGGCGTCCAGCATCTGCAGGCTCTTGCAGGAGCAGGAGGTGGCGTCGATCAGGCGTTCCACTTAGGCCAACACCACACGGGCGGTGTCCGCGGTGGAGGACATGGGGGCGAAGGTTTTGACATGTCCGAGGCCTGGGCACTCTGTGCAGGCACTAGCCAAGGCCCAGGACAGAGCTGCCCTGTCACAGCTAGCCATGTGCCAGAGCCACCTGGACATGGCAGCAGCACTCCTGAGCGTAGATGGCCCAGTCACAGAAGGCCATGGCTGAGAACGTCGGTAGCATTTTCCAGGTTCTGGCCAACGTGGCACAGACACAAAGGGAGGTGGCTCAGGCCCAGACAGAGATGGTGCAGTCACTGGCTGATGTGGAACAGACCCAGATAGTGGTGGCACCCATCACGATTTGGCGTGAAACTGGCACCCATCATGATTTCAAAACCGATTCTCCGGCCAATCACATTTTCCCATTCCGGCGTCAGCCATCAGAGAATCCCACCTCTTAGCTTCCAAATACAGAAGACTCCTTCACCTCACCCCAGCATTGGTATTATTTTAAAATAAATTTCACAACAACCATTTGTGGCCTCTTTGAAGATAACCCACAAATGTAAGGCAGAATGACAGGTCATCTGATGCAGCTGACTTGCGTCTATTGGGTTATCTTATCCCTACAGTCGTTTTGGGTGTGCCTATTCCTCTGTCAGAGATTTGAGATTTACCTCACAAAATCTAGATCTAGGGTGTGAAAGAAAAGGGGCTGGATTCTCTGCCATCGGGATGCTCCGTTTTGCCGGCAGCCCGCAGGTTTCCCAACCCCATTGACCAGCCGGAGGAAAGGAGAATCCCGCCTGCATGCTGAACCAGAAATCTGGCGCAGCGGGACGGGAAAACCTGCCCAGAGTCTCTTTTTTCTGTTCCTTACCTTAACGGCCAATAGAGCAATTCACTCATCCTGGTATTGTCAGCGGTTGGAGACAACTCCTTGAGTGCAGAAAAAAAGAAATGTAACAGGAGCCTGGGCATTTCCCCTCCCACATCCATGAAATGGGCCAAGGTTCATGGCGACACATTTCTATTTTTATGTTCCACTGTGGACTCTCTGCGCCTGTTTCTGAGATTGAATAGAGACTAAAATTGGCCCCGATTAATTTTGGGGAACAAAGTTTGCCACCGCAGCAGTGACCCAAGTGACTAACATGGGCAATGCAACAGGGTTGGGAGTTTCAATTGAAGTTCATAAGTTAGCAATGGATTGACCTTGGTATTTATCGGAGGCGGTGGGGGGTGGGGGTGTGTGTGGATGTTGAGCAGTCAAGTGGCTTGTAGCCAGAAGGAACCCTGAACAGTAAGAGGTTGACATCATGTCATGTTGCTCGTTCTGGGTGAGTGTGCTTAACATTCAATTTGGCTCTGTTTCGTTACTTAGCTCTGGAATCGCCAGGTATCGTTAAGATACCGCCACAAGTTTCAAGGTCAAGTTCAAAGTAATAAAACCATACACCAATTAGTAAGTTCAAACAACTGAGTTTATTATAATACAATTATAATACTACCCATGCACACGCTAAGATAATTAAACTATTCCTACCACTAAATAAACCAATACTTATCTCGAAGGGAACTGCCGGATCAGGGGACAAGGCCTCTTGCTCTGCTCTGGTCTGCAGACTTCAGGTTGGTACGGGTTAAAAGGGGTCAGGAGTGTCTATCTCTGGTAGCGATCGTTGTGAGACACTTACTTGCTGGCAGCTGCTGTCCCAAACCTCTCCTCTCTCGTTCAAGGTCTTCTTTGGCAAAAGCTGGTCGAGATGCTGGTCCAGAGAGGAGGGCTGGTTAAGAAGAACAAACTAAGTGTGGGACCTGTCTTTTATAGGTCCTAGGGCTTCGCGCCCTTTTGGGCGGACCCTTTTCCTGCTGGGAATCGATTGAGTCTCTTCCCAATCGATTTGTTTGAATCCCCCCAATACTGAGGCTATCTCTCGGCTACTGGGCGGGCCTTCAGGTGCTTTGTTTTCGAACCCCGCTGGTGCCGGGGTGTCTGGTAATCCATACACTGTTGCAATCACTTCTCTATTTGTGTCCATTGTCCCTGGGATCGTTCCATTGCTATATTAACTATCCCGGAGATTGCCCCATTAGTATGCGGAATGTTCGTTTCGGTGCTGTCTGCTCTCTTAGCAGACAGAATAAACATTGGCTTGGTGCAGCCTGCTGGTGCTGCAAACATTGTCCATTTTAACCTGCAAGCTTTGCGTTTCTCCATTTTGTATTGAGGGAATGGTCAACTTTGGTGGCTACAGTCAGAGATGAGGTCAGCATTCTGCATTGGAAGCGGATAGGCGTTAAATAGTGACGTGTGGGTTTCTCTGTTCAGGGTTGGCCTGATGGTCGGCAATCAGGAGGGGGGACAGTCAGCAATCAGGAGAGTTTGGAAGAAAGAAGCTGGAGATCAGGAGTTGGGATGAAAAAGGCTGTAATTGGGACAGTTGAGGAAGGCCTGCGAGCAGGATTGAGGGCGAGGTCACTGGTCAGCACTGGAAGTTGCTAATTGGAGCTGGCAGGGTGGAAAGTCAGCAACTGCATGGGTGGGGGAAAGTCTACCGATGAGGTGGACTGGGAGGGAGGGAGTAGATGGAGATCAGGAGGGCTGAGGGAGGGCTGTGTGATCAGGGTTGGTGTTAAAGCGTGGTCTAGCAATTGGCTCTGAGGAAGGCCAAAAGCCTTGGGAGGCCTGGGGGAAAATCCATACTCTCCCTGTCCCAGGTTGAGTGCTGCAAAAGCCACTGAAGTTAAATTTCCAGCAACTTCTGTCTCCCAGTCACTTCCACCACCAGCAGCAACAAATGCTGGCATGGCCTGGTTTGGTCCGTTTCCGTGCTATGTATCCAATGTTAACATGTGTAAGTGTGAACTAAGAAACATTTACTTGTATAATGTATTAAATTATGTGGTTAGATATTTGTTATGTTTGTGTAAAGTGGATGTAACACCAGTATAAAGAATTCTTCATGGTAATGATGATTTATTTCATTCAAAGGTGGAGGTGTCCGGAAAACAATGGGCAGGATTCTCCGACCCCCGCCGGGTCGGAGAATCACCAGGGGTCAGCATGAATCCTGTCCCCGCCGTGCTCCTAATTCTCCGGCCCCCCAAAAATCATCCCGGCGTGAGTCACGCCGCCCGCCTCGGAGAATCCGGTGCGACTCAATGGGCGCCGGGGCTGCCCGAATTCTCCGGCTCGCGATGGGCCGAAGTCACACCCGTCTTTTGCCAGTCCCACCGGCGTAAATTGGAGTAAGTCCCTTACCGGTGGGACCTGGTGGCGCGGACGGCCTCCGGGGTTCTTGGGAGGGCGTGGGGGGATCTGGCCCTGGGAGGTGCCCTCACGGTGGCCTGGCCCGCAATTGTGGCCCACTGATCCACGGGCGAGCCTGTGCTGTGGGGTCACTCGATCCTTCTGCACCGGGAGCTGTACCGGTCCGCCATTCCCAGTGCGGAAACCAAGGCCTCTGCGCATGCGCGGGGTTGATGCCAGCACACGCTGATGCTCTCACGCATGTGCAACTCGCGCCAGCCAGCGGAGGACCTTTGGCACTGGTTGGCCTGGCACCAAAACCCCTTTCTCACCGGCTGGCGCGTGGCGCAAACCACTCCGGGGCGGGCCTAGCCTCTGAAGGTGCGGAGCATTCCGCACGTTTGGGGCGGCCCGATGCCGAAGTGGTTCACGCCACTCCATCCCGCCAGAATACCCCACCCCGCTGATTACGGACGAATGCTGCCCAAGGTTATTTATATTTGTATTGGTATACAATAGAAATGATGTATAGTTTTAAGTGGGTTTACTTTAATGTTTCTGTGCCTGGAAGGGTAAAACCTATAGTTAGATTCACGCTGGACAAAGGTGTTTATATGTGTGGGGTTGGTTAAGATCCAACTGCCACTTTTATTGTGCTTAGAGAAGGCTCCAACGTGAAGAATAAGTAAAGCAGCAGTAGTTTCTTAGCAACGAGGGCCTTGTAAGGGTGAGATGTTTTTAGCTAATTTACTTGTGGTTGGTGATACATAATGAGGGAGAACACAGCTTCCACAGCTCTGCTAGAAGCAGTTGGTTTTGGAAAGCTAAGGAGCGAATATCTCTCTCAGCTTTGCTGGAGCAATTATTCAGAGAACGGATCCCGGAAATCTAAAGTCCAGCTAGTTAAGGAAACTAGAGAAATAAAGAGAAGTTTCGAGAAGTCTGGAGGTAAAGAGACAGCAGAGCAGATTACTGTTCAGTAAAGACACTGAGAGTTGAAAAGGCATTGGGCACGATTCTCTGCTCCCCACGCCGGGTGGGAGAATTGCAGGAGGGCCGCTTTGGCACCCCCTGCGATTCTCCCACCCCCTCCAAAATGGCTTGTCGCGTTTTGCGACACGCCAGTCGGAGAATCGCCGCTCTCTGTTTTTCCCGGCGACCGCCGATTCTATGGCCCAGATGGGCCGAGCGGCCTAACAGCCACGACGGGTTCACGCCATAGCCAACCACACCTGGTCACTGCCGGCGTGAACAGTGCGTGACAGGTAAGTGTGAGGCCTGTGGGGGGGCGGTGAGGGGATCGAGCACCACGGGCGTGCTCAGGAGGTGACTGGCCCGCGATCGGTGCCCGCCGATCGTCGGGCCGGCGTCTGTAAACGACGCACACTTTCCCCTCCGCCGTCCCGCAAGATAAAGCCGCCACATCTTGCGGGGCAGCGGAGGGGAAGACGGCAACCGCGCATGCGCGGGTTAGAGCCGGCCAACCTGCGCATGCGCGGCTGACGTCACTTAGGCGCCGCCGGTCGCGTCATTCTCGGTGTACTGCTTTGACGCAAGCGTCAAGGCCCGGCGGCCACTGGGGGGTGGGGGGGGGATAGGGGGCGAGGAGCGGCCTCCGACGCCGGAGTGAAACACTCTGGGTTCCACTCCGGCGTCGCCCGTTGCGGAGAATTTCACCCATTGGACGTGGAAAGGCAGATCTTCAGTAGTGCTAAAGTTTGCGAGACAAGTTCTGGGAGACAATCTGAAATAATTTTGGAAATCGGTGGCTGGATCTCGGAGTTTCTTTAAATGCCTTTAAGAGAAAGGGAGAGATTTAAATAATGATAGCAAAACCTTGAGGAAGCAACGGAGGGAGAGCAGAATTTAAAAGAAGATTTGAAAGTATGACTTTTGAAAGTGCCTTTTGAAGTCACTCACATGTAAGCCAGAGTTCAATGAGACAAGGTGGTTCACTGCACAAGAAACATCTGGAAGGAGTTTGAGGAGGAATCCATAGACGTTCACTTGCGTTCAGGGAGGAGTGGATCCCTTTGTCGGGGTAGTTAATATTGAACCATTTATTCTGAAGGACTCTGGTACTGGATGATCTCCCACATGTCAGATTACCTCAAATGCACAGCATTCTATTGTGATATTACAACACTTTAGTGCTAGCTATGTTATTGCTTAATTCATTTTCAAACCCAATATATGATTTTCTGAAATGCTGTTTTCCATAAAATGGAGTAACAAATCTAATAAATCTGCACCTTGCAAATGGGATATGAGGTAGGCTAAACTGTCATTTTGCAAAGTGTGTTGAGTGTGAATATGAACAGTCTTCTCAAATTTTTATTAAAAATTAGTTTTCAGCTTGTAGACTGGAGACAATTTTGAACTGTTGGGTGTTGTAAGGTGATGTGCACAGTTCGGTCTGCTTTATTAAGATATTTAAATAGCTCAACAGTTAAGTCACCATTTCCCAGGTGACAATAGGCTTCTTTTCCCTTTGAGAGGGAGAACTGATTGGTGGTGATTTAAGCTGACGATCACCGCACCTCAGGCAAGGGGCAAGGTTGAGAAGGTGGGCGTTCATGAATAACCTCAGCTGGTACAGGAATTAAACCCATGCTGTTGCCATCGCTCCACATCACCAGCCAGCCGTCCAGCCAACCGAGCTAAACCAGAAGTATTTATTAATGAGAAGAAATTATATACATTGATAAAGGTCAAAACTGGGAACAACATCTACTCGTGCTTCTACACACTGCTCTGTCCAACACTACACTGACCCCCCTGCAGATTATTTTTTCTCTTAAATCCTTGCCTGGGCCGCACTGTTGATTGATACTTACAGGATACTGAGAGGCTTAGATAGAGTAGAAATGGTGAAGATGTTTCCACGAGTAGGAGAGACGAGAACCCAAGGACACAGTCTCAAACTGAAGGGACCCTCCTTTAAAACTGAGATGAGGAGGAATTTCTTCAGCCAGTGGGTGGAGAATCTGTGGAACTCATTGTCGCAGAAGGCTGTGGAGGTGATTACGATCTCAAACCTCTGTGGCTAGGGTACTGGACCAAAACACCAACATTTTAGTTTATTTATAAGGCTGTGCAGAAAGAATGATTCGGTCCAGGAGTGATTGCATGAAGAAATGGAGCTTTGTACTCATAAAACAAAACTTGATTATGAATGCATTAAACACCAAAACCAATATCTTACAATTAACTCTTAAACACTACTACTCAATTTCCCATCATTATCAAGAAAAGAAACATACAGCTCTCAATCTACCTTATTGTGGGAGAATTGTGGATTCAGCATCAGGCAGAACAGAATTAAACTCCTCTCTCCAAAACGTTCACCAAAAGAAAAATGCCTCTCTAAAGCTTTTCAAAATGTCCTCCTGCATTCCTTGGTTCCACCCAGCACTTATATCATAGATATCATAGCATTTACAGTGCAGAAGGAGGCCATTCGGCCCATCGAGTCTGCACAGGCTCTTGGAAAGAGCTCCCTACCCAAGGTCAACACCTCCACCTTATCCCCATAACCCAGTAACCCCACCCAACACTAAGGGCAATTTTGGACACTAAGGTCAATTTATCATGGCCAATCCACCTAACCTGCACATCTTTGGACTGTGGGAGGAAACCGGAGCACCCGGAGGAAACCCACGCACGCACGGGGAGGATGTGCAGACTCGACACAGACAGTGACCCAAGCCGGAATCGAACCTGGGACCCTGGAGCTGTGAAGCAATTGTGCCATCCACAAGGCTACCGTGCTGCCCGTGCTGCAAAACAAATGATCTCTGCAGGCTGCAAGGCACATTAACTGCCCAGGGGCCTTCCTGTCAAACCAGTCCATTAATCCAGACTGAAAAACACATTCCTTTGTCAATTTCACCTTCTGGCTGCCAAAAGCACCCAGGCCCTGCAAAACAGAATTATTTTCAAACAAATATCGCCACTGCAGTCAAACACAATCTAACCCCAGGTTAATTGCCCACATGTAGAATACAACATTCCTAAAGCCTTAATCAAAGCAAATTACAATAAGTATTGAAACTCCACAGCTGCTTGTAGGAAAGGCTATGCTCACAGAACTTTTTTCTCAAGTTGTGTGGCTCATCGCTACTTCAGAGTTCTGACCTGTCAGATCAACGTGGGTCCGGTTATAATGTTTTACTTTGTACCTTCAACTGGAGAAGGAACAGCGTGAAACATGAGGACCTGTAGTGGGTCCCACACTCTCAAGAGAGCAGAGGGTGATCTGCATAGACCTGCAGCTCCACAGGAGCGGATAAACAGAGAGGTGCAGTTCACAGGATACCACACTCAAAATACAATGTGCACTGGCAGAGAGGATGAGCGGGATTCTCCCCTACCCGGTGGGGTGGGCCGTACCGGCGCCAAGGAATGGTGTGAACCACTCGATGGGCCCCGATCAAGGGCCAGGCTACCGTGGGGGTGTGGTAGTCACCATTGTCGTATATATCACATACGAGATGTAATACGGTAAGGCTCCTGTACTACAGATACGGGGGGATACAGATACAGATCTGTGGAGATCCCTGCCTGCTGGCTCCGCCCAGTAGGCGGAGTATAAATGTGTGTGCTCACTGAGCTGCAGCCATTTCAGCAGCAGTTGCAAGAGGCTACACATCTCTGCTTAATAAAGCCTCGATTACATTCTACTCTCGTCTCATCGTAATTGATAGTTTATCAATTTATTAAGCAGAGATTTTACAACGATGGACCTCCGCATCAAGCCAGATCGCCTGCAGCTGCACCCTCAAGCAGACAACGCCAAGTCGGCCTTCGCCCATTGGCTAGCTTGCTTTGAAGCCTACATCGGATCTGTGACAGAACCACCCACAGAGGCACAGAAGCCCCAGATCCTGTCTACGCGGCTGAGTTCCGACATCTTTCCCCTCATCCAGGACGCGCCTACCTACGCTGAGGCCATGGCGCTGCTGAAAGAGAACTACACCCAGCAGACCAACAAACTCTATGCCAGGCACATCCTGTCCATGCGGCATCAACTCCCCGGTGAATCTGTGGAGGTTTTCTGGCATGCCCTGCACGCCCTGGCGAGGGACTGCGATTGCCAGGCCGTTACGGCCGTTGAACATTCCGAACTGCTAATCAGGGATGCTTTCGTTACGGGCATAGGGTCGGCTTACATCCGCCAGCTACCCTCGACCTCGCAGCGACCAAGAAACTCGCGATCTCAGTGACGGTCGCCTCCCGTAATGTACAAGCGTACGCCCCCGACCACACGGCGTCCCCCTCCAGGACATCGTGGACCCCACCAGCAAACACCCCATCGTGGATCCCAGCAGTGACCGCCCCCAGCCAACCCCAAGCCTGCGCCACACGGCAGCCAGCCAACCCCGGGGGACCCAAGTGCTACTTCTGCGGACAGACAAAGCACCCCCGGCAGCGCTGCCCGGCGCAGAGCTCACTCTGCAAGGCCTACGGGAAGAAAGGACATTTCGCTGCTGTGTGCCAGGCCCGCTCAATCGCCGCTGTAACCAGGCCCATTGTTCATGCACCCCCCACGTGCGACCCATGGGCGCCGCCGCCTTTGCCCCCGTAACCCAAGTGCGGCCCGTGGGCGCGCCATCTTCCCCCACTGCCCCAAGGCCCTCAAACGATGTCTGGGGTTCTGCTCATACTACGCCCAGTGGGTCCCTAACTATGCAGACAAGGCCCGCCCACTCATTCACTCCACCGCTTTCCCCCAATTGCCGATTCTCACCAAGCCTTCAACCATATCAAGGCCGACATCGCCAAGGCCGCGATGCACGCAGTCGACGGGATGCTCCCATTCCAAGTCGAGAACGATGCATCAGACATCGCTGTGGCCGCCACACTCAACCAGGCAGGCAGGCAGGCCCATGGCATTCTTTCATGCACACTCCATGCCTCCAAAATTCGGCACTCCTCCATCGAGAAGGAGGCCCAAGCCATTGTAGAAGCTGTGCGGCATTGGAGGCATTACCCAGCCGGCAGGAGATTCACTCTCCTCACTGACCAATGGTCGGTTGCCTTCATGTTCAATAATACACAGCGCCGGTCCTGGCGCCAAGGAGTAGCGTGAACCACTCCGGCGTCGGGTTGCCCGGAAGGTGCAGAATCCTCCGCACCATCAGGGGCTAGGCCAGCGCCGGCGGGGTTGGCGCCACGCCAACCGGCGCGGAAGAGGCTTGGAGCTGCGCCAACTGGCGCCGAAGGGACTCCGGCGGCTGGCGCGAGTTGCCGCATGCGCGGGAGCACCGGCCTGTGCTGGCGTCATCCCAGCGCATGCGCAGGGGGGTCATCTCCGCACCGGCCATGGCGGAGGTCCACAGCAGTCGGTGCGGAAAGGAAAGAGTGCCCCCGCCCCCCCGGAGGGCCCCGGAGACTGCCCACAGAGCCAGGTCCCGTCGGTAAGTACCAGGTCAAAATTACCCCGGTGGGACCGGCCTAAAACGGGCGGCGGCTCGGCCCATTGCGGGCCGGAGAATCGCCGTGGGGGGGGGGGGCGCTGCCAGCGGCCGCCAACTGGCGCGGCACGATTTCCCCCCCCCCCCCCCACCTAAACCCCAGCGCCGGAGAATTTAGCAGCTGGCGGGGGTGGGATTCACGCTGTCCCCCGGCGATTCTCCGGCCCGGCGGGGGGGTCAGAGAATCCCGCCCCAGAGCACCAATGTTTCAGGAAGCTTTTAATCTAACCCAACATTATACCTTACTCATAGTTACTCTGGTGCAATTTCTCCCAGTTCTTTGTGCATCCCTGTTTTCTTCTTGGATGCTGCTTTCCTGATTCCCACCCCACCACCAAGTTAGTTTAAACGCTCACCAATCATACAAACAAATTGCCTTGCAATTCTGTTCAGCTGTTACCTACGGAATTTTGGAGACTTCCTCTCACTCAAAATCTATTTCAATGCCCATGGAATCTAATTCCTTCTTGTCTGCACAACCTCTCCAGACACACATTCATCTGTTCTATCCTCCTCTTTCTATGTTTGCCACCGCTTGTCATTAGGAGCAATGTGGAGATCACTATCTCAGAGATCTTGCTTGTTACTATCTTTCTTATCCTTCTCAAATCTGCTTGTCAGACATCATCCCTCTTTCTAATGATGCCCAATGAACCACAACCATTGGTTATTCATCCAAAGCCTCACAGTACTTTTCAATTGCTCAGTGGCATCTTTGATTCTGGCACTAGGGAGGCATTATACCATCTGGATTCACATCTGCAGTAGCAGAAACCCCTAACTACAGCATCCCTTGTTCCGAATGTTTTTCCAACCTTCCACCTGCTTCCCGTGTACAACTGAGCCAGCTGTGATGCCCTGGACTTGGCTTCGGCTGTACTCCCTAGAGGAACCATCACTCTCATCAGCATTTGGTTGGAGAGCGAGACCCACTCGGGGGACTCAGTGTGCCTGGTCTTCCTTGATAGCCTGGAGGTCACACCTTCCTTCACCGCCGGCATATCCTTCAGCTGTGGAGTGGCCACATCCTGAGATGTGCTATCGACAAACATCTCAAGCTCATGGATGCACCGTCGTGACGCCAACTGCAGCTTCAGCTCCAAAACGCAAATCTCGAGCTTGCTGGAGCTGACATCACTTCCTGCACATGTGGTTGTCCAGCATGCGTGAAGTCACATGGACCAGGATGTGCACGCCACAGGACCAAGGTGCCCTGTCAGGCCTCTGCTTGTTAATTTTTTAACTGAATTAACAAAAAATAAAATTAAGACTTAAATAATGAAAGCCAGAGCAGTCATTCATTTGTGCTGGGGTCAGACATTTACAGGGAGTAAATAAATGTTTTACATAACTCATGGAACCTTTCGTGTCGTTATCATTTTCTATTTGATCTTAACTTGATCCTGAGATTTGATTCATTTACACAATGAATTAATAAATTGACTTCAGTTTTAGTTGTGGGCTGGAATTCTCTGGTCGTTGCAATTCAATTTTCCCACTAACAGTGCCACCCCGCCAGCGGATTTCGCAGTGGCATGGAGTGGTTACAATGGAAAATCCCACTGACAATCAAAGAGCAACAAAGAACAAAGAAAAGCACAGCACAGGAACAGGCCCTTCGGCCCTCCATGCCTGCACCCACCATGCTGTCCGTCTTAACTAATATCTTCTACACTTCGTATCCCTCGATTCAGGGGCTGGTTTAGCACACTGGGCTAAATAGCTGGCTTGTAATGCAGAGCAAGGCAGCTGCGCGGGTTCAATTCCCATACCAACCTCCCCGAACAGGTGCCGGAATGTGGCGACGTGGGGCTTTTCACAGTAACTTTATTGAAGCCTACTTGTGACAATAAGCGATTATTATTGTTATATTATTATCCCCATCCTATTCATGTAATTGTCAAGATGCCCCTTAAACGTCACTATCGTCCCTGCTTCCACCACCTCCTCCGGCAGCGAGTTCTAGACACCCTCTGTGTAAAACACTTGCCTCGTACATCTATTCTAAACCTTGCAGGAAGCTAGAATCCCATCGTCAGCTAACAACACTTGGCCGAGAAACACACAGCTGGCAGACCGGAGAAGTCCACCCCTCGTCTTGCATTGTGCGCTAAAAATAGCTTAGTGCATTATGACTCAAGAATAAGGACATGCTTGTTAAGAATGCCATTTACTGGATGCTTTTTCTAAATCTATTGAAATTGCAGATTTTGTTTTAAATCAATCGGATTGCACTTGCTTGTAATAATGTGTAATTCTACTCAATATATAGAACACGGATTAATATACTTTTATTAAATAATGGACCATTATTTTCTTTGCAATGGCAGTTAACAATAAAATATATACCTTGCACTCCAAAGGCACTTCAGATGCTATTAACAGAGGTTTACAAGGATCATAGATACTGGCTCAAAACCTGTTCCGTACCTTCACTGTCATGAGATGAAAACCATGAGAATTGTGGCTATTATCATATTAATACTGATCTCTTCCATGGCTAGGCCATTATGGTCACCAGCTGGATTATCCGTTTCTGAGACCCTGGGCTGGATTCTTCAATTTTGAGGCTATGTCCGGGGGAACTGTCGAGTTTTACGACAAAAAAATCGGCGATACCCCAGCACCGATGCTGCGACTTGGTGAGGAGCTAGCAGCCACGTCACATAAAACGGCATTTGCACGGCGACGTCCTGCAATGGTCGCGTCGTACAGCATGATGCCGGCCGCGCGTGGACCCAACCTTCAGATACTGCCCCCCTCGCCATCCTGGGCCACATCCCACCAGACCCCCAGCCCTTGCTGATGCCCCCCTCCTCCCTCCAGCCAGCAGCACGCTGCCCCCCCCCCCCGATTATGGCGGCGCTGGACACTCTCCGCAGCCTGCACACTTGGTTCACGAAAACTGAGAGCACGTGTCCCGTGCCCATGGTGAATTCAGCCCATTGGGGGCATAGTATCGGGGGAGGGCCTCCAGGTAACGCCCTGAGACCATCCCAATGGCGTGTGACTACTCATCAATGATGCCATTTTGGAGGGGGCGGAGCATCTGAAAACAGGCGCCACTCCTGATTCGGTCGTAAACAGGAATTCTCCACCCAATCGGTAATTACAATATCAGTGTTGGGCAACAGAGAATCCTGCCCCAAGTGTTGGCACCGGGGCAGGATTTGTGAAGTTCCCCAACAGCAAAACTAATGCCACACATGGACTGATTCAACAACCGTTAAGAGGCTAGCACCAGCGCCACGTTTTGAGGCTATGCCGCAATTGGCACTCAGGAGGCTGGCAAGCTGTAGTCACATATACACACTTCACTCCACCTGCGCATACCATCCCAGCCATCAAGGTGGCAGCAAGACACATGGCCTCAAAGTTCACCGATGCAGGAGTGGAGACCCTGCTGGACGTCATGGGATGGGAAGGAGACCGCTAGATAGTGCCGTTCGCCGGGCCTGGATGCAGGTGGCAGAGGTCATCAGCACTGTGGGCAACACAATTCGGACTGGCCTGCAGTGTCGGAATAAATTGCACCATGCCCCTGGCATCAACCCTGTCCCATACCCCCATGACCCTCACCATCCTACCCTATCCGGTGGGTGGCCGAATCCCCACCCTGCAGCACATGCCAGCACCCATACCAGCCACAATGGCCGGGTGTTATGGCCTCTGAAGCCATCAGATATCCACCCGGGCTGCATGCATCGGAGCATCTAACACTGTGCATTTTCTGTGACCCCCCCACCGCAGGGACAGGCTGCTCATAACAGCCAGGGAGCTGGAAGAGACTAAAGGGGGGCTGCCGGACCTGCGGGCCCTTCACCACAGCAGAGCAGAGGGCCCTGGATGTGGTCAGCGGGCCCCAGGAAAGAGCAGTCGCCATGGTGGAGGTCGACATCGGGCAAGGAAGTGAGACCGCGCTGAGTTGCGGTTTCCCATGACACTTGTGTCAAACCCTCCCCACCACCCACTATCCCCACACCTCCCTCACACCCACCACCACCCCACACCCACACCATCCTCACACACACACACCACCCCATACCACACCCACACCACCCTCACACACACACCACCCCACACCCGCAACACCACACCACCACCCATAAATCCCCCCTTTCCCCCTACCCAACACACCCCATCCCCCCTGGCCCACAATGCAATCGTTCGTCTTGTGTCTTGCAGGAGCTGCTGGTGATGAGGCCCCACTCAAGACCGCAACCACAACCCTCGGTGTCAACCAGCGGCGATGATGACACTGACACGGACAAGGTCCCACGACCCACATTCCAGGACACCCCGAAGCTTGAGTCCGTGGATGACACTGACTTCCCGTTACAGCTGTCTCCAACACAGTTCACCATCCCAGAGACACTCAACTCGGTTGTGCATCTTAATGAAGAGGCTCTTGGGGAACATTTTGGTGCACACGACACACATGCTCCGGTACAGCAGATGGAGGTAGGAACCCCTGAGGGGGCGGATGGTGAGAGAACGAAGCAATGCCTGAGACTAGCTGCCATCCAGTTGTGTTTCAGGCTTCTGGAACGGACAGTACCATCAATTGTGGAGATGTAGTCGCAGAGCCAACGACTACATGAGGGGTTGTCAACGAGCATCCAGCACATGTATTTGCAGTTGGAGGAGTTGTAATGACTTAGGCCAGGCCTTTGAGATTGCCCAATTAGAATGCGAGTTCCCTGATTAGTGGCCCAATCAGGGAGCCCCTTTCTGTGTATATAACAGGGAGTGCCAGATCCTCTGCACTCCCGCTGTAGACAGCAGACTGAATGGACATGGTTGTTCGGCTGTTGGGTTTGTAAATAAAAGGAATTTTGGTGATGGGACTTCTGCCTCCGTGGACTTATTACAGGAGTCCAACTGCATGCAGGAGCAGGAGGCGGTGCCCACCACGAGTGACAATTGGGCCAAATCCGCACGGGTTGCTAATGCGGTGGAGACCTTACAGGCGAAGGTTTCGGCCACTGATGAACATGCCCATGGCCTGGGGAATTCTGTGCAGCCGCTGGCCAAGGCCTAGGACAGGGTTGCCACCTCACAGCAGCCATGTGCCAGGCCCACATGGAAATCGCAGCAGTGCTCCTGAGTGTGGCCCAGTCACAGTGGGCCATGGCTGAGAGCGTCAGCGGCATTGCCCAGGAACTGGCCGATGTGGCAGACACAGAGGGAGGTGACCCAGTCCCAGAGGGAGATAGCGCAATCACTGGCTGATGTGGCACAGACCCAGAAGATGGTGGCACAGTCACAGCATGATGTAGCGCAATCCCAGACAGTGCTGGTCCACTCCCTGTGCTGCATGGCCGCGAGCATGTAGTCCTAGGTCAAGATGGCAGTGGACCTCCAGGGCTGGCAGTGCCAGGTGGCAGGGGAGCCTCAGGGGTTAGCTCCGCCCACACACCCATTCCATGGAGTAGCCTGGGGGCCACCAGGCACCCCAAGGGAGGCGGAGGTAATGGGAGCTTTGCCGGTGACTCACACAGAGAAGGTGCTAGATAAAGGCAGCACCTCGGACATTCCCCTTCCTGTCCCTGGCTTATCATATGGCCAGCGGGCTAACAGGGTGACACCACACCATCTTGAACACCCAGGCAGGAACCGGACCCACCCAGTCCCAGTTGCCCCAAAACATGGATGCTGAAGGGGACCCAATTCATAGGGCAGGAATCACAGCAGGCCGCCTCCACTCCTGATGTACCATCTGAGGATCCACCTAGGTGTAGTGTTAGGCCCCGTAAGGCCAGAAAAATAGACATCAGTTTAGCGATAGGGGTGAGGGCACAAATCTGTATATATGTTTTCACATTAAACACCTGTGAACAATGTTACAAGCTGTCTCGGTGCTCTGTCAGAAGGATGTAAGAGGTAGGCTGGCCTGGGTTGGTCGCAGAGGGTTAAGGGACGGGCTTGGCCCAGGGACTGCGGTTCGGCCAGCGTTCACCGCTCCGGTGTCCCACCACCACCCACCGCCCCCACCTCTGCCAATACGAAAACGGCCAGGTAATCTGTTTGAGTGATGTTGGTTGAGGGATTAATATTGACCAGACATCATGGCAACATCCTGCTCAGTCACGCTGAGAGATCATTTACATCCACCTGAGAAGACGGATGGGACCTTGCTCTCATTTAAAGGCCATAGGCACTGGCCTGCCATCCTGTTCTGCATCAGCCTTTTATCAGGCTGCCACGAAGGACATCAATAACACAAGCCAATCTTCTGTGTACTGACACTTGAAACAGATCACAGAAACATTGTTTAGCTGAAGTAGTCCATCAAGTGACAGCAGCAAGAAAGACCGAAGCAGGTTTTCGAAGGGCCCAAGGAATCAGACAGTCCCCACATGGCCCTATTTGCAACCTTGGTCAATGTTGCCCTGTACGTCAACCAGAAAGGATTCAAACTTGTTTACAGTCAGGAGTAACATATCATGCATGTGCATACTTAGTTTCCCCGTGGGTTGTTTTCAACAACAGCAGCCTGCATTTATATAGTACCTTTCACATCACAAAACCATCCTGGTCTCTTCACAGCAGTGCTGTCAGGCGCAAAACTGAGATGAAACAAAAGAAGGAGGCATTAAGTGATTAAAAACTTGGTAGACAAAATATATGTCGAGGAACATCTTAACAGAGGAAAGAGAGTGAAAGAGTCAAAGAGACTTAGGGTAGGATTTCCAGATCTAAATAGCAGAAGATCAGTTTTGAGATGAAGGAGGTTGAAGATGCACAGGAGCCCGGAACTGGAAGAATGCTGTATCTCAGAGGGTTGGACGGTTAGAGGAGCTTATAGAGATACGGAACGGTGAAGACATGGAAGGATTTAATGCAAACATGCCCACTTAAAATTTGACGCATTGGAGGGACGTGGAAAGACAGCGAGCACAGAGGTGGATGAATGAGGCATGATAAACAACAGAGATTTAGATAAGATCAAATCTACGTGAGATAGGAAATGGGAGGCTGGCCAGGAAACCATTCTAACACTTAATCTGGCAGTACCAGAAGCATGGGTGATGCTTTCCGCAGTAATTGGCTGTTTTTTGTGTGCAAATGGACAGAGTTGGCTGTAGACAGTCTGTGCAATGGGGAGGATATTGGATTCGAAAGGTCTTAAATAATCCAAAGAATTTGAGTTCAAATATCACTGTAGCAATGTGAAAATTTTAATTCCGTTAAATAATCTAGAAACAAATTGCATGTGTCATAACAGCAACCATGAAGTTGCCAGACTGTTGCATAAACACAACTGGTTAATTAATCTCCTTTAGGGTTGAAAATCTGAAAGTGTTTTTATTTCCATGCCAACATTGTTAACAATTGCCAACATAGTCAACTCCTAAATCCCAGTCATCCACATAGCTATAATAGTGCAAGAAAAACAACCACCAACACCTTTGCAAGGCAACGAGTGGTGGGCAGTAATAATACTAGTGGTCTCCACATCCTTTAAATGCATAACAGCAGATACAGTAGAAGCATACATAGAAAATAGAAGCAGGAGGAGGCCATTTAGCCCTTCGAGCCTGCTCCGCCATTCATTCCGATCATGGCTGATCATCAAGTTCAACACTCTGATCCTGCCTTCCCTCATATCCCTTGATCCCTTTAACCCCAAGAGCTATATTTAATTCCTTCTTGAAATTTACAATGTTTTCATCTCAACTACTTTTGTGATAGTAAATCCCACAAATTTACCGCTCCCTGGGTGAAGAAGTTTCTCATCACCTCAGTCCTAAAAGGTTTACCCCTTATCCTCAACCAATGGCCCCTAGTTCAGGAATTCCCCACCATCGGGAACACTCTTTCTGAATCTGTCCTGTCTAATCCTGTTAGAATTTTATTAGTTTCTATGAGATCCCTTCTCACTCTTCTATTCTCCAGTGAATATAATCCTAACCTCTTCATCTGACAGTCCAGCCATCGCAGGAATCAGCCTGGTAAAACTTTGCAGCACTCCCTCCATAGCAAGAACATCTTTCCTCAGATAAGGACACCAAAACTGTACACAATACTCCAGGTATGGCCTCACGAATGCCCTATCGAACTGCAGTAGAACATGCCTAGTCCTGTACTCAAATCCTCTCGCTATGAAGGTCAGCGTACCATATGCCTTCTTTACTGCCTGTTGTACCTGCATGCTTACTTTCAGCAACTGATACATAAGGACACCAAGGTCATGCTGAGCAATAATAATAAATTCAACAAACACTCTACCTGCTCTGCTGCTTTTCTCTGGGAACAGTTTCTGCCCATTCACTGAAAATTATAAGCCATCCCTCCTCATTCCCCACCAACAAAATCATTAACAGAAGTGCTCACTGCCAACAAAGTGTTGGTACAAATTCATTTTTGCCCCTCATTTTTTTTCTCTGTGTTTCCCAGCCCTACTCCTCAAAACTTAAACCTCTTCATTAAAATGCCCGTCCCATTCCCCCAAAATATCTCCAGCCCATTTGTCATATATCTTCAATTAGAAATACATTTCTTCTTCCAAGAAAGCCAAATTAACCCCAAAGTAATTTCTTCATGGCTGGCCCAGTTCTTTGTCCACCCATTCCCATCCCAGCCCCTGCCCTGCTTTAGTCTCTCCTCTCTCATGGTCCCTGTGCTTTGCTCCCACTGCCAGATCTTTCAGCCATTTCTTTAGTCCTGAGACTGCTTTCTATCCTCCGCACTACGAAAGCCTGTGATTGAGGGAGCTACCTATTTTATCAGTTAATATTCAGAGTGTACAGGATTGAGTAGGCTCACGGAGCTGGTGAATGTGAATGATACAACTTGGTAATTCAGCCAACGTGCCTGAAGCCTGCAGCTGTAGATCAAAAGAACAGCCAACCAGATGCTGACATAGGGTTTTCCCCATTATAAATGATGACACAGTGTTTTCATGTTATATTGACATAAAAGCATTACTCAAAAATTGTGACACAGTTAAAGGTCTGTGCGTAAAGTAAGTGCATGTAATATGCAAGATTTCTGATTGCACTATTTATTACTAAATTTCCCACACTACTGTGACGTTAATTGCGTGGCCACATGATGCATTTTGTTTTGTTCCCATTAACACTTAAGTGCTCCCCCTGTAGACATTTTTATTATGCTTCCAAAACCAATATATTCAAGGCCACCTTTTCCTCTGCAAAAACAATGAGCTTTTCCTCCCATAGGCACCGTGCTCTAACAGGGCACCGGTGACGATGCACTTACCAACCATGGATTGGTCCATGATTATGCTTGGCAAAACACTGCAGTAATTTGCCGTTGTCTTTTGCAGTGCGACTGACCAGGAGATTCTCCTACTCTTACCCCCTGACATCGTGAATGTTGGAAGGATTTACAGGTCAATAGTCAACCTGTTGGGCTGCATTACAAACCACATGGCTCTCAAGTCCTGGCGTGGGACTTGAACCCAAAGCTTCTTACGCAAAGGTAGGAACAATACCACAAAGCCAGAAGACCTCCTTACCATAATGGCTATCTTTAAAAATGACATCATTGTAAATTGTTTTGGGATGTCCTCAGGATACAAAGCCAATGTAAGTTCTTTCTTTCAAAATCTTCTCACAATATTTACTCCTCTTCTGAAGGTGCTGCCAGAGTAATTCTCTCAATGATATTTCAGTGAATCTTGCAGCATAATTGTACTTCACCCATGTAATTATTCTTTACCTGTGAGTCTTGGCAGTGAACATCACTAACCTGTTTCACCATAAGTAGATTGATCACAGTTCAGTTTGTTCACAACCTCCCTGGACAACTGTATACACGGGAGGGCTTTGCATAATTTTCCCTTTCTTTGCCTGGGCCCTCATTACTAATTTTGGAATTGAGGCTTGATGTAAGGTATTTCTTCAGTAGCATCGTTCAGTGATACACAACCACTGAACTCTCAGGGTAGCTCATCTTCTGTGTCATTAAATTGGATATGCGTCACTAAAATCTTCTGTTCAATTGCCGTGGGCGGGAAATTGCACAGAGTGCTGGATCGGGCAAAATCTAACAAATCTCGTTCTCTTCACAGACGCCTTTTCTCGGCTGATTAAAGAGCACTCTGTGCAAATTTAGAGAGATGGCGACCATTAAACAGCCAGCTCCATGTTGGCAACACCGGGATTCTGAGATCACGGTGCCCTTTTTATAGGGCATCCTGATCTTAAAGTTCATTAAAGGTTCCCCTCCCTTCCCACCATCCGTCCCACCCACAGGGACAGGACCTTAACCTCCTCTCGGACAATGATAACATCCCCCAACACCCGTACACAGAAAGTAACCATTCAACCCACCATGCAACGGTCAGGACCACCCCCCCGCAGCACTACCCTGAATGGTGTCCATCATTCACACACCCAGGGATAAAGGTAAAAAGAAGCGGCTACAGGCAGACCGCAAGGCTCTGGAGAGTGCGGTGGAAGGCGCAATGGCGGGGTGCTCGGAGTCAGCGCTTCCGGCCCAATGGTCCACAGCCCAGCTGGTGGAATTTTTAATAGCGCAATTTAAAAAGCAAAGGTTAGAAACCTCTTGACAGGGTTTTGTAGACTGGATCAGATTATTTTACAAAGCCCCGAAGGCAAGCATTTTGACTAATGGGGTCAATTCTAAGTACTTCATCTTGCAGCGTGGAGTGAGACAGAGAAGCCAGCTCTCTTCTTTGCTCTTTGATCTTGCGACTGAGCCATTGGCGATGGCTATTCGGTCCTCTGGGAATGGAGTGGTATTGGGCAGGTAGGGGGGGGGGGGGGGGGGGGGGGGGGGGGAAGTAAAGCACTTGGTCTCTATATATGCGGACTACCTCCTGTTGGATATTTCAAACCCCACACAGTGCCTAGGTAAGATACCGGAGATTCTAAGTGAGTTTGGCACCTTCTCTAGTTATAAGCTCAACACGAAAAATGAGTGAGGTGTTCCTGATCAGCACTGGAGGGCAGGAGGGTTGGTTGAGTGAGCTTCCATTCTGCTTGACAAGATCGCGCGTTCGATATCTGGAGATCTACGTGGCACGGGATTGAGCCCAGATCCATAAGTTAAAGTTGGCAAGAGTAGAGGAGGGGATGAAAGAGGACTTTAAAATATGTTGCCGTTGACACTGGCGTGGCGAGTTCAGACAGTAAAAGTGGTCCTGACAAAATTCCTGTTTATATTCCAGAATCTCCCAATCATCCTGCCCAAATTGTTCTTCAAAAGGGTTAACAAGCTGATTCTGAGCTTTGTGTGGACCGGGAGGAATCCTCATATTAAGAGAGCTTTTCTGGCAAGGGATAAACGAGGTGGTGGCTTGGAACTCCCAAACATACAAATTTATTACTAGGCTGCAAACGTAGTCATGGTCTGGAAGTAGATGGTAGATCAAGGGTCGACATAGGGTAGGGTAGAAGAAGCCTCATGTAGGGGAAGCTTCCTTGGGGGCACTGGTTTTGGTACATCTGCTCTTCTCACCAAATAGATACTCATCAAATCTGGTGGTAGTTGCCACACTGAGGGTGTGGAATCAGTGCCGGCAATACTCTGGGATGGAGGGCATGTATATGAAGGCCCTGATTAAAATGTGATAACCATTGATTTGTCCCAGGTAAACAAGATGCTAGGTTTGGAGAGTGGGACTGTCTGGGAATTAAAGGCTTCGAAGTTCCGTTCATGGGAAATAAATTTGCGGACTTGACTGAGCTGGCTGAGGCTTACCAATTACCCAATGATAATGGCTTCAGATTCCTCCAAATAAGGGCCTTTCTGTGAAAGGAGGTGGGTCTGTTCCCAATGTTACCACCCCCGGGCGTACAGGATAGGCTTTTCGGAGTGTCTGAAGATATGGGAGTTTGTACCGTGTTATATTGTTATTGTGTTATATGCAATGTTGCTGTATTATAGCTTGTTCGCTATTGCATTTTGATTGTTTCTGTTTCTGTACTTTGTTATAACCTTCAATAAATTACTTTTTGGGAAAAACAATGTGTCAGCCCCATCCCAAATGTTGGCAATGCCCTCTTGAGCCCGCCCATCCTCAGCTCACATAATGTAAGGTCTGGGTGGTCTCCTCTGATCGAATTGCCCCGCTCCCAGCTGGCCCCTGCTCCCCGATTCCCTGAGGCATGAGGTTGCCCCTTGTCTGGCCTTCCTCACACCTCCCGACTGCTGCCCTGCTCAATTCTCGCTCAAGTGACTGGGCCTCAAGCCTCGATGGTTGTGTGTGCTCCTGGCAGGATGACTGGTGGCGACTGCTGCTGGCTATCTGGCCTGGTGGCCTCTGTTCTTTCCGGTTGGTTCGTTGCCCACCCACCTCAGCCCTGGCCTGGAGATGAATTACCCCACTGCTCCCCTCGACGGCCATTGGCCAATGCCTCCTCCTCGCCTCGCTGAAGCCTCCACACGCTCATACTCCGGTGTTAGGTCAACGACCTCACTTTTGCCTCAGGCTGCCCGCCAGTCCACATGGCAGAAACCTGGCTGCTGCTTTGCAACTTTACTCAATGACAGGTCAGAAACTTTGCACCAATTCAAGAGATCCATGTCGGAGCTGCTCTAAGTCTCTGCCACCTCTCAACATCTGGCAAACTGTTTTCCTCCTCTAAAGGGGGTGGGGGGGGGCACCAATCAGAGACTGATGTTGTTTTGTATTGCCTGCTGACAGGCTCAAGAGATTCGAATGAGCATATCAACAAATTTAGAACTACCAAGGCTTTAATTGTATTGTTGTTCCTGTGGTGTTCTCACCACAACAGTCACCTCTCCCTATGTCCCCCCCCCCCCCCCCCCCCCCCCCCCTTCCCCCTCCCCTCTGCGTTGGCTGGGGCCCTGCACTGCAGCGCTGTGTGTTTTATTGAAAGTTCGCCTCTACACCCAGGTACTAGGGGCACCTCCATGACCCCGCCCCCATACCCATGACATCCAACTAACTGGGTGGAGGGTAATGCGTGGACGGACATTACAGCCCTGCAAGTCTGTGTATAAAAATTAAATATTAGGTCGATCAGGTTCATGCCCTTTCTGGGACATGAACTTGATCACGTTACCGGCAGAGGAGGGGGCGGGGCAGATCTCAAACTGAGATCTTGTCAGCGTAAATCCCGTTATGCCCCTCACGCGATATTTAGTCGACCTAAGGGGATTTCAGCCCGTGGCGAACGGGCTTGCAAAATCCGGCCCCCAAGTCTTTTTCTCCCGAACAGGCATATGTGATTTTCTTTTCAAGCCATTACTTCAACCTCATTTTGAGAAACCAAATTAATCTCGGTGAGAAAAAAAGCCCCCTTAATTAATCAACTGAAATGTGGACCATTACCCAGAAATGATGTTGCAATTGTTCATTAAAAAACAACTCTCAAAAATGTATGGCTTTTGGGGCATTGCCTCATGAAGCAGGTTTATTTATAATCTTTAAGCAGATTTATTTTGCATTTTTCAAACAATACCCAGGAGAATAAAAGTGACAGGATCTTTTATTTTTCTTTCATAAAGATGTGTGAGATTTTAACTCCTGTTCGCAGTCTGACTTGTAAACTCATTCCATATTAATCAAATACTGTATTTTAAAAGTTGGATCACATCATTAAAGCTTAAATTCATATTCAGCTACAGAAAAAAATAGAAGTAAACTGCCAAGTCTATTTGCATTCATTTCTCTCACAATGGTATCAGTGCAATATTGTGGAGTTTTTAATGATTTTAATTCCCAGATAAGAGTTAGAATTAGTTTAAGTACTGTGTTGTTTTTGGCATTTTAATAAATCGATGCGCAATCTGTCACCACCTACACCCAGACTCAAACTATCAAATTTCCTTGTTTAAGAATAAGGCAAAAATTAACATGAGAAAAGAGCTTAGTTTGAGAGGTCACAGAAAAGATCTCGATAATAAACTACATAGGTGCAGAAGATATATGCTGTTGAAAGGTTTAGATTAGGGTTTGTTCTGCGACTCATTTAACCATTTACACAATGCAGGGCATTTTAATACAATGGAAAGTTATGATATTATGCAGATAACTTTACTTGTCTTGCTGCATGCTGGCATCATAAATAAAAGTGTATGCTGTACCCAGCATTTATTATAATGATAGGAAATAATGTGGTGTTGCAAGTCCATGCCTCCAGAGTTAATGATTTGGAGATGCCGGCGTTGGACTGGGGTGAGCACAGTAAGAAGTCTTACAACACCAGGTTAAAGTCCAACAGGTTTGTTTCAAACACGAGCTTTCGGAGCGCAGCTCCTTCCTCAGGTGAATGGCGAGGTATGTTCCAGAAACATTTATGTAGACAAAGTCAGAGATGCTGGACAATGCTTGGAATACGAGCATTTGCAGGTAATCAAATCATTATAGATCCAGGGAGAGGGATAATCACAGGTTAAAGAGGTGTAAATTGTCTCAAGCCAGAACAGTTGGTGGGATTTTGCAAGTCCAGGCCAGATGGTGGGGGGGTGGATGTAATGCGACATGAATCCAAGATCCCTGTTGAGGCCGCACTCATGCGTGCGGAACTTAGCTATAAGTTTTTGCTCGGCAATTCTGCGTTGTCGCGTGTCCTAAAGACCGCCTTGGTGAACGCTTACCCGGAGATCAGAGGCTGAATGCCCTTGACTGCTGAAGTGTTCCCCGACTGGAAGGGAACATTCCTGCCTGGTGATTGTCGCACGATGCCCATTCATTCGTTGTCACAGTGTCTGCATGGTCCAGAAACAAGGCCAACACACCAGGCCGTCCTATCGTTTCAGGCAATGGGACCCTGTGTGAGAACCTCTCTGGCCACATCGAGGGCATCTTGAAACCCATCGTACAAGGTACACTCAGCTTCTGTCGCGACACGACGGACTTCCTACAGAAACTCAGCACCCATGGACCAGTTGAACCAGGAACATTCCTCGTCACAATGGATGTCTCGGCACTCTACACCAGCATCCCCCATGATGACGGCATTGCTGCAACAGCCTCAGTCCTCAACACTGACAACTTCCAATCTCCAGACGCAATTCTGCAACTCATCCGCTTCATTCTAGATCACAACGTCTTCACCTTCGACAACAAGTTCTTCATCCAGATGCATGAAACAGCCATGGGGACCAAATTTGCACCTCAATATGCCAACATCTTCATGCACAAGTTTGAACAAGACTTCCTCACCACACAGGACCTGCAACCAATGTTATACACCTGATACATCGATGAAATTTTTTTCCTTTGGACCCACAGCGAAGAA